>NC_066579.1:55434270-60234270 GCF_024323335.1 Lathyrus oleraceus | reverse complement strand
GATTTAAAATAATATTAACACATAAAAATCTCAATAAGCATGAAAGAAATAACTTCCCATAAGAAAAACGCCTGGTTACTATGAATGTAGTACTCCCTCCGTTCCTTTTTAAGTGTCATTTTTTAACTTTTTACACATACCAAGGAAGCTAATCATTATCGTTACTTTTCAAACAATAATTCTTGTTTTACCTATAATACCCCTAATTATTTATTACATTCATTTTACTTTTTCTCTTTCTGCAATCATTATCTAGGGGTAATTTTGAAAAAATTGCAATTAATACTATCTTAAACTTTGCAAGTGACAATTAAAAAGAAACAATTTTTTTTGCAAAAAAGTGACACTTATAAAGGAACGGAGGGAGTAACTTCCTAGAGTGCAAAAGATTTGGTACTGAAGTATTTCATTTCAGAAACGGCTTTGCTTGAGTGTCAGAAAGTCTGGTCATCAACCTCGTCGCAGAACATGATTTGTCAGAGCTTTCAAATGCCTGGTTGTATGCATGCCTGTTTGATACCAGAACTTGTATATACTTGGTTCAGAACTCCGTCTGGTTTAGAAATTGTATACGCCAGGTTCAATACACACCTAGTTCACCTGAACTAAGTTCAGAACATGTATGTCTGGTTAACTACAAGCTTCTTAGTTAACTATTTAGATCATATGCATGATTCACTTGAACTCTAATCATCTTGGTTAATGCCTTAAAACCTGAAACACTTGGTTAACATGATAAACTTATTCAAAGTTCCCAAAAAAGTTACTAATGTCAGAATTAATATTAAAGACATGTTTGAGTTTCAGAATTGAAGTTAGGTATATCAAAATCAATCATTTTTATCTCCCTTTGTCATCATTCAAAAAGAAATAAAGACAAAGTAAACCAAACAAAATTTCATTTTATTGATAAAAGAGACAACATGTACAAAAATGAAAAAGACTAAAAAACAAAAAGTTTTAAAACAAGGGTTTAAGGAGGGGGTTTCAGTCTTGATAAGATAGCTCTAAGAATCCCTTAAATCATTCTTGTCTTCTCATCTTGACGCTTGAACATCTCTTATGTATTGTTCAAACTTTCTTTGACCTCATAATTTTCATCCTTCAGGTGCTCCGAAGTCTTCATAATGATTTCCTCAGAAATCACATTCTTCTTAACCCCGGAGATACTTGAAACTTCAAGAGCGGTCTCAAAAGTAGCCGAAGTAGTCTATTCTGGTGAAGAAGGAGGAATCACTTTTGGAGAAGGAAGAAGAAACATTGGAGGAACCTTCCGAAGTAGAGGTTCAACTATACCAAAGAGTCTGGCATGGAAGTTCCTTTTTGCTTCCTTCAGGCACATGAACTCCAACTCTTCAAAGAAGTTTGTGTTAGAAGTGGAAACTTTAGCGAGAGTCTCTAGTCTGGAAACAACCTCACTTTTAAACTAGTGAAACAAATCATCTAGAGAAGTAAGGTGAATGTTGGTTTGAAAGGGTGTTTGTTCAGAGTAGGGTTGAGGGGTTCTGTCTGGGAGGGAAATGAGCTCAACATCTGACTCAGTATCATAATCAATGTTTGATTATGCAATAGAAACGTCGGAGTGAGTGGGAAATGATGGTTGATCGGTTTTAAAAAGAGTTTATGAGGGAGAGCTTTCTAGTTAAGTGAGTTGGGATGAGAGAGGAAGTGGTAATAATGGTTAAGGTGTTGGTATGAGAATGGAAGTTAGGATTTTAGAATGTGGTAGTGTTAATGGTGGAATGGTAACATTTGCATTTGTAGTTTAGGGAGCAATAAGTGGGAGGAAGTAAACTTGTTCAAAAAAATGTGGGATGAGGGTAGGTGAAGTGAGAGTGGTTGATGGGATGGATGAATTGTTATCAACAGTAAGTAAACGAGCTTCAGAGGGAATAAACTTACCAGAAGTAGTTCTAGCAGAAGTAGCTCCGACAACTCTGGGTTCTTCAGCAGAAGTGTCCAGATTCTCCCTGGTAGCCTTAAACTTCTTGGCCATCCTCTCAGAGTGCTTCTTAGATATCTTCCTCTTCTTCTTTTCAGTTGCAATATAATAAAGGACGTATTGTTGGTCGTTATTGATGTAGTCAGAAGAATTTGTTGAATTTTTATGATAAACACATCCCAAAAGAATTCTAGCCCAAACCTTTAGCTTAGGGTGAAGATCCTTGATCTTGCTAGAGTGTTTTTCCAGAGACAAAAATCACTTGAGAAATCTCAGTCAAATTGGATTCCTTTTCCACCATTTGTTCACATCTGATTCCAGACCCATAATGACCAATGAGTTTGGCGATTAGTTTCTCAAAAATAACAATCTTCTTTCCAAACACGAAAGAAGTAACTTGGAAAAGTGAAGAATTGACATGAATCCAGAATTCTCTAACCAGATGGTGGAAGACTGGACCTTGGAGACGGTTGAAGAAACTTTCTCAACCTTGAAATTTGACAGTAGTTAAAAGATCAATTCCATTGTCTTTCATGTTTTCAAACTCAACCAAGAGTTCACTTAGAACATCCAGTTTCTCTGTTGGAGTAGACAAAGTAAGTTTAGGAGTATCATAAGCATCTTCAGTATGCACAATTTGACCTGAAGAAGATCTTGATGAACTAACTTGAAGCATATGAGGGATTTGTGGTTGTTGTTTCGATGATGAAGATGAACCACGAGCAGTTCGTTGAGTAGTTACAACACTTTCTTGTTGAGCTTGTTCTTGAACTTGTTGACCAGATTATTATGAATCCATTGTTGACGAAGAACAAAGGGTTCTAGGGTTGCGGAAAGTTTTGAGCTTAAAGAGAGAAAGTATAAGTTGTGGATGTAGAGAAAGTGTGTGAAGTGAGTGAAATGGGTTTAAAGAGAGGTTTTGCAATCATGAAATTTTTTTAATAGTGCAAAAATCTGACAATGGGGTAAAGTCTGAAGATTTCACCTAATCCTAATATTTATTCACCCAATGTTTCATATCAGCAGATCAGAAGCGATTTAGTTTTCTAAGACAATTATCTTAAAACTGTTCCACTAATCGAGACTGATTGATAACTATTCATGCAAAAATTGTTAAATATCCAAAAGATAGATTGTTTAACCAAATAAATTATGACTGGATACTTCCGAACTTATGAAACCTTCTCACTTTAGAAGACTCACACATTCAGAACCAAAAACATATCTCAGAGTCTCATTTGACCATTATAAGAGATTAACATTCTGAGAAAGACATCTTTTTCACTCTGGACATAAGTCCATTTTTAAAATTTTCAAAATGAAAATGAATATATCTTCAGCAAGGGGTTTTGTAAAGGTATCAGCCTATTGATGGTCTGTATCAATAAATTTTAAATTTTAAATTCCCTTATGAACATAGTCACGTATAAAGTGATGTTTTATCTCAATATGTTTTGCTCTAGAATGAAAAATGGGATTCTTAGATAAAAAAATAGCATAATTATTATCATAGAGTATAGGTATGTTACTCTCATATATCTGAAATCCTTCTAGCTGACTTTTTATCTATAGAATCTAACTGCTTCGTCCAGAAGCTGCAATGTATTCAACTTCAGTAGTTGATAATGATATTGTTGGCCGCCTTTTGTTGGACCATGAGATCAGGTTGTCTCTCAAAAATTGACAACTTCCATAAGTGCTTTTCCTCTCAAGTTTATCTCCAGCATAATTAGTATCACAATAACCCACTAGCTTGTAGTCTTTAGATTTTCTATAACACAAGCCAAGGTTAATTGTACATTTCAAATACCTGAAGATCCTTTTAACAACTGTTTAGTGAGATTCTTTAGGATCTGATTAGAAACGAGCACACAAATATACACTAAAACAAAATGTCAGGTCTAGAAGCAGTCAAGTATAAGAGAGATCCAATCATACCTATGTATACCTTCTGTTCTACCTTAGTATCTACCTCATCCTTCTCAAGGATACATGTAGGATGCATAAGAGTCTTTGACATCTTACATTCTGACATGTCAAACTTCTTCATAAGTTCTTTGGTGTACTTGCTCTGATGGATGTAATTTCCCTCTGGACTTTGATTGATCTGAATCCCTATAAAGAACTTGAGTTCTCCCATCAGACTCATCTCAAACTCTTCCAGCATATACTTAGAAAATTTCTTGCACATAGTAGCATTAGCATAACCAAATATGATATCATCAACGTAAATTTGAACAACAATGATATCAAATTTGAATGACTTACATAATAAAGTTGTATCAACCTTCCCTCTGGTGAAATCATTTTCTAAAAGAAAATTGCTTAGTCTTTCATACCATGCTCTAGGAGCTTGTTTCAGACCATACAACAATTTCTTAAGTTTGAAAATAAAATTTGGATTTTTAGGATTTTCAAAACCAAGGTGTTGATGTACACACACTTCTTCATTAATGTAACCATTCAGAAATGCACTCTTAACATCCATCTGATATAAGATGATGTTATGATTAACAACAAAAGAAACTAAGAGACGAATAGACTTTAACCTGAAAACTAGTGCAAAGCTTTATGTATAGTCAATTCCCTTTTGTTGAATATAACCTTGTGCAACCAATTGAGCCTTGTTACTTACTACTTCTCCTTGTTCGTTCAACTTATTTCTAAAAGCCCACTTTGTTCCAATAACATGAGTTCCTTTGGGTCTTGGCACAAAATCTCACACGTCATTTCTGCATAATTGATTGAGTTCCTCTTGCATAGCCATAATCCATTTTGTGTCCAGAAGTACTTCATCAATTGATGTAGGCCCTATCAGGGACGCCAAACCCAAAAAAGTCCCTTCAGAAGGTTTAAAGGAGGGTCTGGTTCCGACACGTTCAGATTTGTCTCCTAGATTCAATTCTTCAGAATGTGAAGATCTTCGTCTGTGCCTCCTCATAGGAGTTTGAGCTTCAACAACTTTTGGTTGAGGAGCTTTATAGTCTTTTACCTCAGCTTCTTTGGCTTCTGAAGTCTTTCCTTCAGAACCTGAATAAGTGATCTTCAGATCTACAAACTTCTCAACTAGCTTTGACTTTTCTTAGTCAAGCTTATCATCGAATATGACATGGATTGATTCTTCAACAATATGTGCCTCAATGTTATATACTCTATAGCCTTTTAAGCGTTTAGAGTATCCTAACATGATGCACTTATGTGCCTTAGAATCAAACTTGCTCAGATTATCCTTAGTGTTCAACATAAAACAAGAATATCCAAAAGGATGAAAATATGAAATGTCGGGCTTCAGATTCTTCCACAATTCATAGATAGTCTTACCCATAATAGGTCTTATAAAGATCTTGTTTTGAATATAACATGTTGTGTTGACTGCCTCTGCCCAGAAGTGCTTAGCCACATTAGTCTCGTTGATCATGGTTCTGGCCATCTCTTGTAGAGTCTTATTCTTCCTCTCTACAACTCCATTTTGTTGTGGAGTTCTAGGGCAGGAGAAATCATGGGAATGCCATTTGCATCAAAACGTTTTTCAAAATATTTGTTTTCAAAATCTCCACCATGATCACTTATGACTTTTACAATTCTGAGATCCTTCTCATTTTGCACTTGGGAGCAAAAGGTAGAAAACACATAATGTGAATCATCCTTGTGTCTAAGAAATTTAACCCCTATCCATCTGTTGTAGTAATCAACAATGACTACTCCATACTTTTTACCATTGACAGAAGCAGTTTTCACTGGTCCAAACAAGTCAATTTGTAGAAGTTCCAGTGGTCTAGAGGTTGAAACAACATTTTTAGCTTTGAAAGAAGTTTTAGAAAACTTGTCTTTCTGACATGCTTCACAAAGAGCATCTGAAGCAAACTTCAGATTTGGCAGACCTCTAACTAAATTAAGCTTGTTTAGCTGAGAAATCTTCCTCATGCTAACATGGCCCAATCGTCTATGCCACATCCATTACTATTCATTTACAGACATAAGACATTTTACATTTTGATTTTTCAAATTAGAAAGTCTTATCTTATAAATGTTGTTCTTCCTCTTTCCATTGAAAATAACTGAGCCATCCTTTTGACTTACAACTTTACAAGACTTTTCATTGAAAATAATGCCATAACCATTGTCATTAATTGACTTATGGACAAAAGGTTATGAATTAATCCTTTAACTAAAAGAACATTAGTAATGGAAGGGAGAAAACAGTTACCTACTGTTCCAGAGCCAATTATTCCCTTTCTGATCACCTTTGAAACCAACGACACCTCCAAGCTTAAGTTCCAGGCTTTGGAACATATGCCTTCTTCCTATCATGTGTCGCGAGCATCCAGAGTCCATGTACCATGATTGGTGTCTCAAATACGTTGCTAAGGATATCTGCAACATATATTATATTGTCTTTAGGTACCCACGACGTTTTGGGTCCTTTTTGGGTTAGTCTTCCCAGAGTTTTAACAAACTTGGGTTTCTGTGCAGGATATTTATACATGTATGCATAGTTAAAACATGAATGATGTTTTAATTTAGCCTTAGGTTTTGAAAAAGTTTTACCTTTAGGCACAATACCATTTTGTTTATCAGAATGGACAAAATGGGATTGAAGAGTATTTGGTTTATCATCTTTTTCAGAACCAGATTCTTCATCAGAATCATAACCAATACCCCGTGTTCCGTTTCTGCTTACACCATAAATCATTGAAGCCATTAAGCTTCTATTAAGGCTTTTAGAAATAAACTTCTGGAAAGACTTATCATATTTCTTTATGATATCACCAGAACTTGTAGAAGCTTTTGAAGAAATTTTTTCTTAGGTTTGAGATTCTTGCTTTGAGGCACATAGTTGTTGTTTTTCAAAATAAATTTTTCTTCACTCACACTTGAAAAATATTTATTAAGCTTACAATATGCTTCTGATTCAGATACATGAGTATTTATCAGATCCTTATATTTGTCTAGAACTTATGATAAACTAGATTCAAGTTCAGAATGAGAGAGTTCAGTAAATACCTCTACATAATCTGACTCAGATTCTAATTCTGATTGAATCGTCTTAGCGGGAGCTTTAGTGTATGCCATCAGCGCCACGTTAGCCCGCTCTTCTTCATAGTCGTCTTCTGAGGACTATGAATTACCCTATGCACCCATGAAACCCTTCTTCTTTCCTATGAAGTTCTTCTTAGATCTATCTTTCTTTAACTTTGGACATTCATTCTTGAAATGGTTTGGCTCCTTGCCCTCAAAGCACGTAAGTTCTTTGCCATCTCCAGCATTCTTGAATCCATAAGTAAACTCAGAACGACCACATGTCCTTATTTGTCCTCTAAGTTTTCCTTGCCTTTTCTTCCAGAGTTGATTGACACGTCTGGAGAGAAGAGACAATTCATCTTATTCTTCTTATTCCTCTTCAAAATCTTTATTTATTTCTTCTTAAAGAGATTTTGTCTTCTCAGATCTTCCCAAAGACTTCAGAGCAACATATTTTCTCTTTCTCTTGGGCTCATCTTCCTCAAGCTCAATCTCATGAATTCTTGAAGAACTAACCAGTTCTTCAAGATAAGTATTGCTCAGATCATTTAATAACTTCAGAGGAGTTACCATAGGTCTCCACCTTTTTGGTAGACTTTTGATGATCTTGTTTACATGATCAACAGTAGAATACCCTTTGTCCAGAACCTTAAGCCTTGCAACAAGAGTTTGAAACCTTGAGAATATATTATCAACATTTTTCTCGTCTTCCATCTTGAACACTTCATATTTTTGAATCAAGGCAAGAGCTTTGGTTTCTTTGACTTGTGTGTTCCCTTCGCGAGTCATCCTCATAGAATCAAATATTGATTTTGTAGTATCTTTGTTGGTGATCTTTTCATACTCAACGTATGAAATAGCCTTCAGCAAGATGGTTCATTCTTTGTGATGATTCTTATAATCTTTTTTATGTTGTTCTATCATCACTCTTCTTTCAAATTTGTTGCCACTTGCATCTACTAGGTGTATGTAGCCATCAACTACCATATCCCATAGATTAACGTTGTAACCTAGAAAGAAGCTCTATATTATATCCTTCCTATAATCAAATCTATCTCCATCAAAGATATGAGGTTTATGATTATAGTGATCTTTATCATTAGTTTGAGCAATTGGTGGTGGGATATTAGCCACTGTGCTTCACATTGAATCTTTATCTGACACTATTAAGTGTTTGATAATCTTATCAAGACTAGAATTGAAGCTCTGATACCAATTGAAGGTGGAAAAAAACACAAGAAATGGGAGTTTGAATTGGGTTTCTAAAACATCATCTTTTATTAATCACATAACAACACCAAATAACATTATCGATTTAATTATAACAATTAATAATTTTTCTAAATCAATAATTAACACTCAACAACCCAATGTAATCATACAATTAATTAATTTAAGTCACCCATGCCCAATAATAGTTAACATGAATCACGCGACAACACAACCCATAAAGCCAAACTCACCAACAAGAATCACAACCACCTACATTACACATTAAGTAAAATAGTATATTCACATCATTAAGTGCATATTCAGCCTCTTAAGGCATCACCATGAGATAGTACTATGTGTTAGCTTTCCAACGCTTTGAACTGCATCTCAAATGGAGTAATGAATCTCTAACTTATGATATTTTTCATTAGGCATAATGGAAGTCATGAGGGTTGACGAACGTCATCCATAATTTAGGTTTTTTCCAACTTCCCCTTCGTCACTAAGTCCCAGAATTCGTGGGTAAATATCCAAAATTTACTTTTCTGGATTTTCCACCATATAAGCCCTTCTGGACCTCAAGTTATCATATTTTTCATTAGGCATAACGGAAGTCATGAGGGTTGACGAACGTCATCTAGAATTGAGGTTTTTTCCCACGGTCAGTTCGTCACTAAGTTCCAGAATTCGTGGGTAAATACCCAGAATTTACTTTTCTGCATTTTCCACCATAGAAGCCCTTCCAGACCTCCGATTTCGATTCCCTAAAAAACCCTAATCTTAGAATTCGACGTACTACAATTATCCAATAATTAAAACAATAATTTCACACGTAATCTCAATTTTCTCGAAAACATATTAACCCCAAAACTTCAAACCTTCGATAATGGTGGAAAATATTGGCAATTTCAAAACAGTAATCACATACCAAATTTTGCACGAAAATACACATCAATTCAGCCAATCAACATCATAATATCATAGAAACTCAAAATTTCATGAACAACCTAATTCCCTATTGGAGATTAAGGACTCATCTACCCTATCCCTCATGCATAAGCCCTACTGAAAGCTATTCTTCCCCGTTACCTTAGAATTCCAACAAGCAAACTCTTCTCTAATGGTTTTCCTCTCCTCTTCTAGCTTCAGGGTTCTCCTATTGTCTCTTTCTCAAGTTCTATAAGAATTGGATGAAACCCAACTCTCCCTTATCTTTTAAAATATATATTTAAGGTTCTCTACACAATTCTTTTTAATTACCTCATTAGCCCTTAACACTTTTAATTCACACTATCACCCTGAACTCACATTATTCTATTTTTTTAATTTAATTATTAAACTCATATTAATAATAAATTTAATTTTCCACCCAAACTCCTATCTACAAATAAATCTTAATTCTTAATTTAGATATCTCCTTTACTATCCCCAACTTATTCTCCTAAATATCCCCATTGCCCTTTATTTCTCTACTAACTCCTATTTTCTATATTATATAATTAATTAAATAATTTCTAATATAAAGCCACAAATTTATATTTTTATTTACTTCTAATGTTAATTAAAAATACTAATATTCTAGCTATTTTCTAATTATTCTACCAAACTCCTATATTCTCACCACACCCTAGCATTATCATAATGCCCCAATAACACATATAATCACCAAATTTTTTTAAAGACGCATCAAACATCAAATAATTAAATAAAAATCTAAATAATTCAATTAAGTTAATTAATTGAATTTGGGGTGCTATTGGAAGCATTGTGATCATGTAGCAATCACATTTTGTGCTACTTCTACTACTGTTGTTGTTTTTATGCGTGTTTGTTTGTGGTGTGTTTATGATGCTTAGTTGGTATTGCAGATTTTTTAAGTTGTGAAAGAGTTGTTTTGCCAAAATTTGTCAAGGGGAGATTGTTGTTCCTTTTGGATTGAGCATATTATGAAAAATAACATGGAGTGTACAAAATGTTTTAGTGAAGAAAGGACACATGTAAAATTTGATGTTCCAGTATGTGTGCAACATCTGACCCTTGTCAGCAGACAATGTTGTAGCTATTTTGAACATATTTTCTGATTGGATCTCAATCAGATTGGTTGCTATCTTTTAACAATGCATTTAATTATATTTGTTAGACTGATTAAAATGATTAAGTCAGATCAGTTTGAGATTTAAATTTGAATTCAAATTTAGATTTAAATTTGAATTCAAATTTAGATTTAAATTTGAATTCAAATTTAAATCAAATCTTTTTAGAGGTTGTTGTAAAACAAATAAAAACTGAAGCCTCTATAAATCCGGACGTAATCATATCTTTTGCTCATTGAAAAAATGTCCAAAAAATTGCATTGCTATTTAAGGAGACTCAAACCTAACATCTGAGGTGTGCAAGTATTAAAGATTCGTGTGTTAGAGTTTATACTTTGTGTAAGATCCTAACTTTGACCCTAAGATCCCTCATGGCATCATATCATTGCACTTTGCATTGCTTCAAGGATCATAGCATCTTGGCTCCTTAACCCTAGGGTTGGGACTTGTGTGAGTTGGTTTGAGACCACCAAGCATGCTTGAATTGTATATTATTTCTTTTCTTATTTTGTTTACTAACCAAAAGCATAAAAATATGTCACTAACATCTTTTGTTTTGTAGCTTGAGCAATCATAAGATCCAAGGCTCCTAGGAGGCCCCTATGCTCATTGATATGGCCATATGAAGTTGAAAGCAAGCATGACAATGGTTCCCAAAGATCTCAATCATCATATATACCTCCCAAGTATCTCAATTTTTCATTTTGATCAAGATAAACCAAAGGGCTTGAGGATTGTTTCCCAAGGAAACCCTAATTCAACTGTGCATAAACCGTGCCTTGCTCATGAAGCAACCTCAACCCATGATCAAATACAATCAAGGGAAGTTCTTTAATTCATCATTTCATGCATATTTGAGCTTATTTGAGTCTCCTCAATCATCAATTCATCAAGATTTGAAGTTTGGACTTGAGAAGTTGATCAGTCAATTCATCTAACTATTTTGAAATCCACTGAGACCTAACTTTTAATGTGTTTGTCAAATGAAGATGACCCCAAGAGAACAAAATATTCTTAAGAACCATATTAACAACTTTCATGTTCATCAAAAATCCATTTGAAGCTTGGAAGGTCATCATTCATTTCAAAACATTATAGGTCATTTTGACTAAAACCCTAATTTTGGGTCAACTTCTCAAGGACCTAACTCACTCATATTTTATGATTTTGAGGTGGTATCAAATGAATTGGAAAGTTTACAATGTCTAACTCATTTGTTATGTTGAACAAATTTTCATAATCCTAAAATAAGTACATGTTATAATACAAAACATTATAGGTCACTTTGGACAAAAACCATTGAAATGTGAAAAAGTCCAACTTCAAGTGCCCATAACTTTCTCATCAAAAATCCAAATGATGCAAAACTTGAGTCCAAATTGATTGTATTGAAAAGATATACAACGTTGATGTTGAAGGTTTTGTCATTTGAGACTTGCATCATTGAAACAGAAGGGCTTGAAGTTGGTCCATTTTGGCAAAGTTCACATGCACATGTTTTGTACATTGAACTTCATGGTCTGTTTTCAATAATTTCCCAATTCCAAATGGATTTTTGTTCAACATAACAATTGTTCCTCATGTCAAGTCCTTTCCAACCATTACCCACAAGGCCATGTTTCATTTTTGCAAGGTGCATTTTCAAAGAGGAGAAGATTTATGTGTATTTATGGAAACATTGTTAAAACTTCATGCACACTCCAATTCAATTACATGTACACGTCCAAACCTGCTCAATTACATTTCAGCATGCCAAATCAATTGCATTTGGGCCTCCCATGCGCCTGTACAGGCCCATGCATGGAGGCCCTCATCACACATGCACATGAAATTCACCTTGCTTGCATCAGCTTTCACTATAAATAGAGGTGCATAAGTTCATCATTTTCCAACCTTAAGGCGCCTTACATGCTGTAGAAGTGAATCCCCACACTCACCTAAATGAATTTTGCAATTTCATTTCAATTTTTCAGTTCTAATTTTCAACTTTCTTGGTTGATTGTTGGACTATAATTCTTTAGCCTAGCTCTGTTTCCATCTCAAGAACACACTACTATCAAGAATTGGGAAGGATCGTGCCTCATAGATTTGCACTTCAAAGGTTGTTGTTCAAACTTTTTCAATTCGAAACTCACTGATTCTTGATCATTTCTTGTGTTTGTTGGTTCCTCTAAAGTCCTCTCATAAGAGGCAATTGATTGGTGTACTTAATTTCATAAATCCATCAAGTTCAGTTTGAACTCCATAATTTCCCATCTCTGATTTCTCTTTCTACGATAGTCTAGAGTGAAAACCAATGGCACAGGGGTGATGTACATCACCACAGCTTTCCAATGATATGAGGATCGTCCGTTTGGTTGAGATTTCATGACCTGCAACTCTGGCCGGAGCAAGCATGCTCGCCGGAGAAGACGGTGGTGTACACCACCGTCCACCATGCCAGATCACATCTGGACCGTCCATTGTGTTTTCCAGATTGAATCAGGACCTTTAATTGTTATGACTTTTAATAATTCAATGTGTTTCTCCTTTGACTATTGCCTACCGTGAGCGCGCGCATGAGGATCCTTGGATGGGCCACCTCATTTAATGAGGTTGATCCAACGCGCCAGGATTTTTGGCAATTTCTGATTTTTCATTTTTATTTCTTTATTTCATTTTTATTTAAAAAATTCATATCTCCTTCATTTTTAATCCAAAAAATATGGGACCAATTGCATTATTTTCCTTTTTAATTCTAGTTTCTGAAAATGATTTTTAATATTTTTTATTTTGCCATTTGATATTTTTTGTGAATTTTCTCTTTTCTGGTTATTTTTAATTCATTTTAAATAGTTTCCAATATTCAAAAAATGCAAAAATATTTTCTTAACCTCTATGAATGATGATGAATCTATGAAAAATATTCTCATCAATTTATTAATTGATTTGAGATTTATTTGAGATTTTAGTTCAATTAGGTTATTTTTTATTCATTTTTAATTGTTTAAAAATAGTTTCTGGTTTCTAAAAATGCTGAAATTTTTTGTCAAACTTTGTTTGACCTTGTTGAACTTAGGATGATCCACTTGGACTTTTCAAAGTTGATTTGAAATGGATTTGAAGTTTGACCTTTAATTGTTTATTTTAATTCAAGTATTATTTTAATTTTCAAAAATACCAAAAATATTTTATTTGTTTCTTGACTTCTAAGTTTCATTTTGCTTCTGTTTACCATTGATTGACTTTGATTCTATTCATGTTTGATCAATGTGTGTTGGATATCTCATTTGAATTTCAATTCATGTACATTCTTATTCATCTTCTTCTTCATCTTTTTTCTTTTTTGATCAATGAGTTAAAGATTGGCGGTTAGCCTTGACACATGAGAGGCTTAACCTTCCTTGATTCAAATCTAATTCATCTTGATCAAAGATCAAGTGAATGACTTTGCATTAAGGATATGTTGCTTCTTGGTCAAGCAAAAAACCTAAATCAATACAAGATCATTCTTCTTTTCTTTTGGCATGGCAAGTTGTAGGAGCTTGACTTACTAGTCATGGTCTCTAACTTGTGTTTATTGTCTATAGTTTTATTGACCGACCTCAGATAGGTGTGACTACTACATTAGTCCACTTGCGATTGCTTAACATAGCGCTAAATTGCCTTATGGCACACTAACACTAACTAATGACCACTAACTTTTAATTCAAGTCATTTAATTCTTGCAATTTACTTCAATGCAATTTAATATTCTTGCACATTTAATTCATTTGCTTTTTCCCTTTGCTCACTTGAGACATGTTTGTGTTAATGCAATTTACCTTTTGCTCACTTGAGCACATTATTGTGTATATACTATTGTGCTTGTTTTGTTTTGATTGTGTGAACCAAATGCAAATGGACAAAAGGACTTAGATTTTAGGACCCTACATATGCAAAAAAAAAAGGAGTCAAAGAGCAACTAGGCCTCATGCCTTTAGAATGCTATAAAGAAGAAAAAATGTCAAAGAGCAACTAGGCCTCATGCCTTTAGAATGCTTAATCTTGAAGACAACATTGGAAAGGACTTAATTCTAAACTCACTCTTGTCCATTCTTTGTTTGTATTGTGGAACTTTTTGATTTGTGTGTTCTTGTGTGCTAGGGATCCCAAACTTGTCAAGTAGAAGAACCATTGTCATGAGCATCCAAAGTGAGAGATACAAAAGCCATTGGAAGATTCCTAGGAGCTTGATTGTTATGTGCTTGATTGCTTGAGTTATTTGCTTATTGCTTGCTAATTCCAAAGGAAAGGGAACAACTTGGATCATCACTATGATCTCAAGAAGGGAACTCCATTGTGGTTTTATTTCTCCTCCTTTATCTTTGCATGTTTAGGACCTTAGCCATTCTTCTTCTTCCCTCCACTCTAACCCAAGTCAAACTTTTTGTGGAAACATTAACATTGCTTTCAAAATTAGAAACCTAGGCACTATGCCTTTGATTTTTTTCAAACTCTTTTCATAACACTTATTTTGAATTGAATCCTAAGTCAACTTTGACCTTATTTTTTGTGAATACTTTTCATTTGTAAATGTAACTCACCCAAATGTTTTTGTGGTTACAATGGCCACTTTTGCCAAAGCTTTTCATAAACATTAGCTAATAGGTTTGAGTTATCTTAGAGGTTGATATAATACTCACCTGTATCCTTAGTGTTGGACAATAAGTCTTCCATGCTTATTATAGGGTTAACCCCTCACTAGCATGTTGAAACTCTCCTCACATGGTGAATTTGTGGTTTTTAGGTTGAGTCTTCTCCCTTTGATAACAAAAGACCTTAAGGCTTTTGGACCAATCAATTCACCAATTTGTTTTGAGATTTTTACCCCGAACTACGAGGTTTTGATCCTAATCTTTTTTAAGATGATACGTAGACAATGAGTTTATCCATTCAAACACAAAATTGTAAATAATTTGTACATTCTTCTCTCATCTCCCCAATCATGTTTGCACAAATAATTTTCACAAATACCAACCTACCTTACAACGATTGTGAAAAGGGCTCCCTTAGAGTACTAAGGATGTTTTGGGTGCTTAAAACCTTCTCATTGCATAACCAACCCCCTTACCCAGATCTTTGACATTTTTATTAGTTTTTGATTTGATAAAACTTCTCGGTTTTTTGTTCGCTTTCTAACCTTTCCTTTGGATAAATAGAATTGCGGTGGCGACTCGAATTGTATGATTTACTTTTGATTTAGTCAATAAATCTAAAGGTAACGAATACCCCGCTACACTTTGAGTCTTTGTTTTTGTTGTTGTTTGTGCACTACTCTAGAGCATACATTCATATTTAAAGGCGTAGAATTTGGTTTGTTTAGTTGAGTTATAATTCAATATTCATATTTTGATTATTATAATGATCATTTCGGATGAATGATTGAGAGAAAGTAAAGTAAAAGGGATTTTAATAAAATTATAATTTCACTCATTCTCTTATAATTTGTTGTGTAAATGCCCAAATAAAAATTGCTCTTCTTTGTGGAGCAAATGTGGAGCAAAATTTGGCAGATTAATGCTCGTCAAAGGGTTATTCTTTAATTGTATATTTTTACTTACAAAGTTGACTGCAAAGTATATCTTCTACCAAACAGTCATACCTAACTAAAGAAATTGTTTGATGTCTGCATGGCTGTTAAGTGGGTTGCTTCATACCCTATAGTCTCACAAGATCATGTGCAATGTAGCTAAAAATGTAGCTGATATTTGCGTCTTTATGTTGTTCTTTGGACGGTGGTTTGAGCTTATTTCATCACCCTCCTCTCCATTCAGATATTCAATAGATGGAATGTTTTGGATGTTCTCACTTTCCATTTATTTTCTAGTCTTCTTTGGACTTTAATCATCGTTTTTTATTTCAAAAATAAAGAAGACTCTTAATAAATATAAAGTAGATTATTTTTATATTTTAGATTTAAGTTTTTCTTTCCTATAAATGACTTTAACATTTTGTCGGATATTAAGAACAGTATTTACTTATAATCAAAAAAAAAAATCATGAGCATAAGTTATCTTTGATTAATAATATATAAAAATGAATTAAAATAAATTTATTAAATTGTAAAGAGTTGATTCACATACAGATGAATACATTTTTTGATAGATAATTTATAAGTACCTAAAATGCTGATTGAGCATTGAGGTTTGAGTTCTGCCCCGATCTTGATGAGGCCCAAAATCAAACTCACCTAAATTTTATATAAAAAAAATATAAATTAAATGAATAATAATAAATAATTAAAGGTATAAAATAGTAAAAAATATTAATATTCAATTTATATTTTAAAATAATCTATAATTTAACACAAATATTTTTTACAAAATAAGATATAATAAAAAAATACACAAAATAATAAAATATGCATTATTGTTTTTTATTTAAAATACCAAGTTTAGAATATTAAAATCTAATTTGAAAAATCTATTCAAAACATTATAAAAGGTGAAAAAACTCTTTTCAATATTTATTTAATAAGAAAATAGATCCCATAAAAAGCTTATTTACGTTTCATTCTAAATTATTTATATAAATTGTTTTTTTAATAATTTTTTTGCATTGATTTTAATAATTATAAGATAAATTTTATCGATTAATAATTTTTTATCAATAATAATTAGTATAATACTCTCTAGAAGTTTTATCATAAGAAAAAATTTATTTTGAAATATATTAAATAATTATTGTGTTTAATCTATATATATTCTAGATACATTGATTAATGAATAAATATAAAAAATAAACATTTTAATCCGATAAAGTAGTTAATAAATTGATTGATATACGTATCATAGTTAATTTTTTTAAAAAGTTATTATTATATTTTTCTTTAAATATATTACTCTCTTAAGAAAAAAAATCATTTTTAGGATTCTCTATTCAAATAATTAATTTCATTTATTATATTTTTATTAATATTTATTTTACATTATTTTTTTACCATCAAAGATATATACCATAATAGAAAACAAAACTTACTCTTGTTCTAAAAGGAAAAATTCATAAGATAATATTATTAGTATTAAATTTTATATTTAAGATCTAGGAGTATAATTGTGATATTTAAAAGTGGAAAAGTAGTGTATCGAGCCATTCTTTAGTCTGAATTTTATTTTTCAAATTATTTATTAAAGATTGATATATTTGTATAACAAAAAATGACTTTCTCTCATTTTAAATTTTTTAATGTATATATAAATATATAAATAGTAAAAATTTTGTATTAGAAATTATATATTCTACTATTTTTAATATAAATTTTGTTTCTTTTTTCAATTTGTATAGTTATAAAAGACGTTAACATGAGTTTATCAATATAATTATATCTATTTTATATTTTTTTTAGTATCAAAGATAAACATTATAATAGAATATAAGTTTATTCTTTTATTAAATATAAAATTTATAATAATAATATTAATTATTAATAAATTTAATATTACTTTTACATTTTTAATTCTTGTGATTTTGTGAAATGAATTTTATATTTAAGACAAAGGTAGTATATAATTGAGATATTTATAAATGGAAAAAGTAGGTATGATCCAGCCATTCTTTGGTTTGAATTTTTTTTTCAAACTTTTTATTGGAAATTGAAATATTTTTATAACAGAATATGACTTCCCCTCTTTCTTAACATAAATGTTAGTACATTTTTAATTTTTCACACAAATTAAATGTACAAGTTAGTAGATTAAATATATAAAAAAATTGTATTGAAAATTGTATATTCAACTTTTCTTAATGTTTTCCCTTCATTTTGTCATTATAAAAGACATTAACATAACTTTAATTTATTTAAATAAAATTTTTACAATATTTTTGAATAATTATAATTATAATATATTCCATTACTCCATCATCATATCTTTGATAAAATAAAAAAAATATTTTTTATAATTATTAAATAATCAACGTAAATATATTAATTATTTAATAAATTTAAATAACATTTTTTATATGTAAAATCATATAGTATTATTAAAAAAATTAAAATTAATTCTTAATTTAAATACGAAAAATTAATTAATTTTGAAAAAACAATGGGAGTTGTGCAGTCAAAATATATACAATGACGGTATTAAAATTTGTAGAGAAAAAGTTTTGATTCAAATCATTGATGCAAAAGGAAAGGCGGGAGTCGACCCTAATCCCGAAACTTAAATTAAAATTGAGGGCCCACTTAGGTCAGTCTCACTGTCATTCAACACTTTCTGTTTGGCTCTCTCTTTCTTCCACCTTTTTTCATTCATTCCATTTCCCCACTTTTTATTTCACTTCATAGCAGAACAACAAAGAAACTTCCTCTCTCTCTTTTTCTTCATCCTTCATTCACCTCTCTTCAGATCAGGTATCAACCATCATTTTCTCTCCAATCTTTCCGTTTCAATTCATATATGCTTTTGTTTTTGTGATTTCCTTCTCGCATTTCAGTTTCAAATTCTTGAAATTCATTTTCTGTTGTTAATCGGTTCATCCATGCTTCTAATGAATCTACAATTTACTGTTCTTTAGTTCCATAAGTTTAAGATCTTAAACCTAGAGTAGAATAGAGTAACGGATGAGCGAGTGTGTCAGATTATATGTATGCGTGTATGTTCTCTGTATAATTATCATCAATTAGGTATATGAAGATAATAGTTACTACTTGAATTATATATGAAGATGTTGGGATTAACATGACAATTTTTTTTAGAGTTTAGGGATGATATGATGAATTTTCGTAAACATTAGGAGATTAATGCGTAGTTCCGTGTTTGGAGTAATAAGAGTTGATTCTGGAGGTTTAAAATTATTGACATTTTTGATTGTTTTCGAGTAAAATTGATTCTAAGTTGAAGGTATGATTTATAGATTTTGCGTCTAATTGTGGTTTTTACATTGAAAATTGCTGTTCAACTCAACTATAGATAGATGTATCCAAATTTACGCATTGGGAAATAGTCTTGAAATTGAAGACCTGCATTCGTTTCATAAGTTTGGGAGACAATTTGCTAAGCATCTTTAATTTTAAAGATGAATCAGATGATTTAGTCAATGTGAATATCTATGTCAGTTGTTGTTGCAGAATAAATGTTTTCGAAGTAGGAACTATTTTTTGCTTGCACAAATGAGTTGTGACATGTCTTTTATGCTTATTTGTTTGATCAAGAGATGCAATCGTGCCAGGAGAATTTATTTTATACAACCTAATTAAAATGTCATCTGTTTAAATGGAGTGAATAAGTACTTTTGAACTACAAATTTGTGAGTTTGAGAGTTGGGAAGAGTTAAAGTGTCTATGTTGGATATTTTACTTTTGTCATCTATTTTGTTTGTAGGATTTTTAAACTGTTTTTTTTATGAAACTATTTTAGATTCTCTTCATAGGAAGATTTAAAGTGTCTATGTTGAATACTTTACTTTTGTTATCTATTTTGTTTGTAGGATTTTTAAACTGTTTTGTTTTATGAAACTATTTTAGATTCTCTTCATAGGAAGATTTAAAGTGTCTATGTTGGATAGTTTACTTTTGTTATCTATTTTGTTTGTAGGATTTTTAAACTGTTTTGTTTTATGAAACTATTTTAGATTCTCTTCATAGGAAGATTTAAAGTGTCTATGTTGGATAGTTTACTTTTGTTATCTATTTTGTTTGTAGGATTTTTAAACTGTTTTGTTTTATGAAACTATTTTAGATTCTCTTAGGAAGATTTAAAGTGTCTATGTTGGATAGTCTACTTTTGTTATCTATTTTGTTTGTAGGATTTTTAAACTGTTTTGTTTTATGAAACTATTTAGATTCTCTTCATATCTTGGTAAATGATGAGAGAAAGCATGACCGCTGGTAGTCTCTGTCTCACTGGTTTCGCTAGCCAGTTTTTTTCGTGTTACCTCTATTTATTTGAGTTTAATGAATCTTTCTTTGCTGATTGTTTGTTGATGTCTTGAATGGAAAAGTTGTTCATTTTAAGATTTATTTATATATTGATTCTCTAATACTGAGTACTTATCATAGACCTTTTTTAACCACAGAATCTCAGATGGAGGGCTCTGGCGATTTTGGTGAAGGTCTTGACCAAGAGAGATCAATGATGACTCCATATTATACTCCATATCTGAAGAAGGTAAAGCCGGGTTCTGGTCTTCAATCTGTCAATTTGGATTTCACTCCTAGCTCGGGTGGGGTTAGCTCTGACGTTTCTGTGAAGGAGGGCTCTGGATCACCTTCCTCACCCTCTTTGGATTCAGAACCTGAATTGTTTATGCAGTCTGTAATCCGTAACCAGGGCACTCCGGTCAATACCGATGATGAAGAAACCCCCGAAGGTAAGCTGGAAGAAGAGATTCCTGATATGGAAATACAGAGCGAGTTTCTTGGGGACGGAGAAAATAGAAGTTATGATGAGTTGCTCAAGAAGTTTATCAAAAATGAGGAAGAGCTAAGAGTTTCCAATTTAAAACTTCAGCTCTCAGAAGGAGAGATTGTCAAGTTGAAGAATCAAATTGAGAAAAGTGAGGATCAACTTGATAATGTGTTGAAAGAATTAAAACTGAATAAGGATGAACTTGAATATAAAAAAGGACAGGTACGGGAGTTGCAAAATCAAACAGCTGAGTTGGAGACTCATGTTCCAGATTATTGCTCCAAGATTGCAAATTTGGCGGAACAGCTGGAGGTAGCTAATGAGTACCTCAAGATCTCAAATGATGATATTGCAAGATTAAGAAAGGAACTTGAAAATAGGTCATTTGAGACTCATCAATTGCAAGGGCAGCTTGAAGTGGCACATGAAAATGTGGCTAAATTAGAATGGCAGCTTGATTCAGGGGAGAAGCAGATACGAGAGTTAGAAGATGAGATTACATTCTTTAAAGCTAAGGAAACTAACCATCAGCATGAGATGCAAAGAGTGAAGGATGAAATGCTTGAGATGCAGGCACAGTTCTCTTTGGAGAAAGTTCAATTGCATTCTGATATTACGAGCTTGTCAGAAATGAAAATGGATTTGACCTCTAGACTGGAGGAATGGGAGCGTAGAGGCAATTTTTTAGAAACTAAATTCAGACAATGTGAAGCTGAAAATTTGGAGCAAAAAGAGCTGTATGCTAATCAAAATTTGGTTATAGAGAGTGAAATAAGTTCTTTAAAGGAAGACCTTCGTCAGCGAAGAGATGATGTGGAGGCTGTGAATAAGGAGTTTGACAGACATAAACAAAAATTTGACAAGCTCATGACTGAGAGAGACGAAGCTAATGCTAAGATTGATGAACTTAAGGCTCAGATAAGCTTCCGAGATGATCAAATAGAAAATATGAAAAGAGAGCTTTTCCAGCTAAGCACACAGCAGCTTGAGCTGACCTTAGAATCTGAAATGAGACTGACTTTAGTAGATGAATTGAAAGTGAAAGTGGAGAAACAGAATGTTGAGATCTCAGATCGGAATGAGGAGAAGAGGGAGGCAATCCGGCAACTGTGCTTCTCGCTTGATCACTATAAGAGTAGATATGATGAAGTTCTTCAAGCTTTTACTGGTCATAGGCGCCATACCATCATAGCTTCCTAAAGTTACATTCAGTCTTCCTAAAGTTACATTCTGTAGTAGTCTCGTCATTTTATATTGTTCTATAGATCTTCGTGGATTATCAGCTTTGCATGTCCTTTTCTTATTTTATTATGCAGCCAAACAAAATATTGGGTTGTGTACTATTTCTTTCTTCTTTGGGTGCATAGAGCTGTAGATGAATTCTACTGCTGAATCCAAATTATATAGCTTTTGTTTCTAATAATCATAATATAGTAGATAAATTTTATTTGGATGTTATGACCTGAAGCTATTGAAATTGGTATTTTGACCATGATAAACTAGCAATGGTATAGTTCTAGTTGTCTTGCATTGAAGAGATATTTCAATCTTGCTAACGCATCAACTGCCAATGGATCTGTAGCCTGGAACAGTAAACAAACTATTCCAATTTCTTTTTCTTCACAGGCAAATTTGTTTACTACATAAAATTGGCATCTAATGCTGAGAACACTATATATCAACTTTCAGCTGAATCTTAAACTAAGCTGAAAGATAAAGATGTAGTTGGAAAGGGTGCCATGAATGTACTTTTAAGGCTGACTGTTTATCTAATTTAATTAGACTATTTTGAAAATTCTGTTGGACATATGCAATTGCGTTTATGAAGCCTTTGCAGAGACCTCTAAGTATTTTATATTGAAGTTGTAATTTTGAATTCTACATTGAAACCAGGGCACTTGGTAGTTTAGTAACTAATGATTTGTGTTTGTAAATTGAATGAGTGAGAGAATGAGAGCATATTCCTTTGAAGTTCTATGAATACAAGTTTTTAAACTGTAAATCCCATTTCAATTTTTATATGCAATGTTAAGAACCGAACAGATTAAAACAAACTGAATTGCAAATAAACATGTTTTTGGGATAATGTTGACATAATCCCGGTTTTGGATAGTCATGAGAGATTGAGAGGAGGGAGGAAGAATTTTAAGAGGGCAACAGAGAAAAACCATGTAACTGATGAAGATGGGCAAAGCATTATGCAGGTGGTGTCTCATCGAGGTTTGAATCTTATTGAGGTATTGCATTCAATGTTGTAAACATTGCAAATTCTCCCATTTTAAGGTTTTTATAGGTTTAGTTCTTATTTATCTTTCCATTTTGATTTGTCTCCAGATCATGGATGCGCATGGTGAGAAATCACTAGCTTTATTTTCTGCTAAATTTCACAAAAGCATGTGGATAAAATGAGGTTTGTCATATATATATCTATATATATATATATATATATATATATATATATATATATATATATATATATATATATATATATATATATATATATATATATATATCAATTCGATACTCATTGTCCTAAACAAAAAGCAACTCAAAAGTATTACTTGTTTTGTTTTTGAAAAACCAAAAACTATCTGTTTTACTTATAGTATTATACATTTGTCTAGGTGAATTAATGAATTTGTGTTATCATTTGATGATCATATTACTGAGTTCTTGACTTTGGTGAAAGATGACCCACCATAAGAATATTAAATACTCAAATTTTCAATCATACTTTGTGTAGGACTGAAATTTTTAAACATGATTTAAATGGAAAAAGCATCTCCAAACAAGAGAATGAGATTGATACAAGTGTTGATGATGATGGACCATTGGAAGCAAATACTCTCTTTTGCAAATGTACGGGTATCGGTACGGAATACAATATTTTAAAAAAAATCAAGGTACTGGTACGCGAATATAATTTATATGTGTTGCGATTTCCCTCAGCAAAAGATGAAGAATTTGGTTGTGCAAGGAGTTTCAATGCAATGGATTGAAGTTTAGAGATTGAAGATTCATAAATTATTCACCATTCCTTTGGTTTCAAGATCCACCGATCATGCAACGAATCAAATTGGTCAAACTCTACCTCAGCACGTGAAAATCTCATTAAAAAAAACCTAAAACTATACCTTAGAAGAAATTTGAGTTCGCGACCCAATATATACCCAATATGTACCCGTTGGAGTACCGACTTAAAAAAAAATAGGTACGATGTCGATACGTACCATACGAGTATCGTACGCGTATCGGTACCTAGTACCAGTACTTTGCCACGGTACCTAGTACCAGTACTTTGCCTAAAATGGAGTATCCATGCTTCACATCAAATACTAATAGAATAAGACATATTGAATTGTAGATTGATGAAAATTTAGAATCTAACTCAGATAAAGATGATTACATAGTTCACTCGCATTGTTCCACCGACAAAATATAAATAATGTTCTAGTCCTATCTTTGAATGTTGATTCTTTTGAAAATTTACATCATTATAGATTTGAACTAGATTAAATAAAAATAGTTGAGTTTTTGCGTTAACTTGTCAAATTCTTTACGTTATTTTCTAAAAATATTAAAATTACGTTTTACTTTTTAAATAGAGATTAAAGGTCGTGCACTGTCACTATAAAGAAATATTACACTAATATCCAATTAAAATATTTTATATTGCCAAATCATAAGAGTATTTTAAAAATAAAAGTGTGATGTGGCGGGATACATGAGTCTCATTGGTTGACACTATACATATTCTTTTTTCTCTTTTAAATAATAAAAAAACATCTTTCATCCTAATTTAAAATTCTTCGTGTAAGGATATTATATCAAAATGGTTTTTAATTGGCAACATCCTATTTATTAATTTTTAAAAGGTGAATTTCAACTATTAAATTATTTTAAAGAATTCTTTCTCATAGGAATAATTTATAAAATGTGAACAATTTTTATTAATTATAATTTTTACGTATTTCTTACAATCTAGTCCTAAATGGAAAAGAAAATTTGTTTCTACTGTCCAACCTTTCAAAATCTTAATGCGTCATCTTTACATATTTTCCCTTCCCCTAATTTTTATTTACTAATTTGGATAAATTGATAATCAACCAATGTCCCAATTAAAACACTCATATACCTCTCTTTATATTACACTTGTCACTAGGGATGAAAATAGGTTAGGATCAACCAGGCTTTAGAAGATCTGAACCTAACCTACGATAAACTTAGAAAATCTGAGTCTAGCTTATTGCCTATTATAGATTCTTTTTTTTTGGTATGGTCTGTCCTATTTAAAAGTCTAATATGACCTGGAAGCCTATTTAAAAGCTTGTTTCTTATTATAGTTTTCAATTAATCCATATTACTTAAAAAACATTATACTCGGTATATATGCATATATAGACTGATCTATTTAATATTATATATATATATATATATATATATATATATATATATATATATATATATATATATATATATATATATATATATGTGCCAATCTATTTATCATTTTTTCTAATATATATGCATATATAAATCAGCCTATTTAGACTATTTTTAATATCTATATAAAAATATAGGTCGACCTATAAGGCTTCATAGGCTTTTTAATAGCCTAAGCCTATTTTTTATTAAATAGGTCTGACCTGGTCTGGCCTTAAATAGGCTAGGCTATAGGCCGATCTGACATATTCTCATCCCTACTTGTCACACTCTAATTAGTCTCCATTTCAATTTCAAACCATCTCTTCTCTCTTTCCACACTTTTCACTCTCTCTCTCTCTCTCTCTCTCTCTCTCTCTCTCTCTCTCTCTCTCTCTCTCTCTCTCTCTCTCTCTTTCTCTCTCTCTCTCTCATTTCCTATGTTTCCCCCATAAACCCTAAATCCGTCGCCGCCCCTTTCTCCACCCTATATACTGCCGCCACCACCACCACCACCATCACCTCCACCCTATATAATTCTTCACTGCACTTTTCTCCCGCCCCCTCTCTCTTCCCTGAAACCTACATCGATGCCCTTCTATTTCCACCTTATCTACAACCACCACCACCTCAAAGATCAAGAAAGCTTAGATTTTGTTTCCTTCTTCTCTTTTAATTTTATTTGATTTGAATGGAGTAAAGGTAAGATTTGTATACTTTATTAAATATTTTTGTTCACATTTTTCTACCATTGATAAAAAAAATAGTTGTGTTAGCTATTTCATGTTGATTTGTGAGTTTTGATAGGTGTGTTAACTAAGGCTCTGTTTCTTACTGATTATAAAATAGTAATGTTAGCATTTTTTTTACTTCTCCAGGGTGGAAATGTATATGAGGAAGAAAGCATGCTATACACCTTTTGGATCTAGTTTCCCTCAGTAGAGAAGACTTTTTCAACAAAATGAAGAATCTAATTCCTTAACAAGTATCACTTCAGTAATCTCCCCGAGATTTTGTTCAACGACAAGTGGTAGTCTCTTTATTTGAGAAGCTTGTTTGTTCCTGAAATATCAATCCTTATATCAACGACAAGTGGAAATCTCTTCAGTTAATCCTCAACAGAGAAGCTTGTTGTGACTCAACATACCAAAGTTAACACATACTCGTTTTCTAATAGGTTACTGTCTCTTTATTTGAGAAGTCTGTTGCGATCCCCGATCATAGTCAAAATATAAATCTCGACAAACTGAAACTCGTTCCAGGTTGAAGATCAAAAGTCATGGGAAGTTTTTTACCCTTTCCAGGTGGAAGACTTGGTTAAAGAAGAAACTGAGATCCATTCCAGGTTTAAGAACGGAAGTCATGGGAAGTTTGCTACCCTTTCCAGGTGGAAGATTTGGTTAAAGAAGAAACTGAGACACATTTCAGGTTGAAGACCGAAAGTCATGGGAAGTTTGTTACCCTTTCCAGGTGGAAGACTTGGTTAAATAAAAAGATGAGACTCGTCCCAGTTTGAAGACTGGAAGTTATGGGAAGCTTGTTATCAATTCAAATCCTATAATTGCCTTCATCCATGAGTTGACAATATGTCCAAATCCTATTTACTGCCTTTAACTATGAGTTGGTAGTAATTCCTTTTTCGACTGTTTACTCAGGGTTTATCCCCCAGTAAGTCCAGTGTTTTTTCTTGCTGCATATTCCTCAATGGAGTCTTCCATTGTCGTTTGCTATCTCTTTCTCTTATCGATGTGTTTTGCTTTACTTCTTAGCATAAGCCTTTGTGGTGTTGTGTTGTTTCCTAGTGAGTTTTGTCTCCCTGTCAGACTCCCTCCAAGTTTTTCTCCAGCATTATATGATTTTCATTTCGTTTGCGCAGAGTGTGTCTCCCGTAGCGTCTTCCTTGCGGAGTCCGAGAATTTGCGTTCATATCATAATCATCGTGCAACATCTTAGGGTTACAAATTAGGCATTATGTATTTAAGTCTCTTTAATCCTATAAATATAGAGATTTCCAATCTTCATATCTACGGATAGAAGAAACTTAAATAGGGAAAACTGTCATACCCTAATTTTACCCCTAAGATTATATCTATCATATCATTTTCATTTCAACCAAGATCACAAGTATGGTATCCTCCTAACCTTCACCTCTTTGGGTTTGCCTTTGAGGGAGATCATCGAGCACCCTTTGTGTTTTCTTTTACCCTTTTGTTTGCTTGCATTCTAACTTTGCAACATTATTCAAAATACAAAAATGTGTGTTGTTTCCTTTTTCTTATTGTACAAGGTAGAGACTTACAATCAAAGGATCAAGCTTGGTTTCTAAACTAGGGTTTTTGATTCCCAAAGTCAAAGTTTGGTTAACAAGTGGTCCACAAGAGCTTTTACTTCAAGGCATGACCTATAATCTTATGTCACATTCATGTTAAGCTTCACTCAATATCATTTGATCAAGAGAAGTTCAAATTGGTGCATGATTTCAAAGTTGATTCAAGTATGGTTCATGTGTTTACATGCCATCTCCATCCAATTTTCAAGCAATTATCAAGATTATTCAAGGGACAATCAAGTTTTCTTAATTTGGTATCAAATGTTCATCATTGGGCCTTTAGATGCAATAAATGGTAAGAAATCACAAGTTGGTACATGTTTGGTTGACCTAAAATCAAGTATGGCATGCCACTTGGTCCAAACACCATAACTCTATCATTTCTCAACATTTTTGGAATCTACTTCGAGCAAAATGTCACATTTGAACTCCTCTACAACTTTGCTTCAAGGGTCAAACATCAATTTTTCCTCTAAGTCCATCAATTTTGGAATTGGCCAAGATTCCCATGTGTTCACAAAAGTAGGCCCAAGACTTGGTTGACCTAATGCCTGGCCTAGAATTTCAGGTCACGACACCAACTTTCCATACATGCCATTTTCAACTCAAGTATCATTTTGCTTTAATTCCCTTTGCATCTGATTCTTCACCATGAGGAGATTATTTGACACAAAGAATATCTCAAAACGCACGAGTGGATTTCATTTGGCCTAAGATCCAACATGGTACCATAGACTTTGCATTTCACGCATGACATATGACTTGTAATCATCCAAATCTTCACTTGGGACCACCAATACATGTGCAAAATTGTTTGTCTTTGCAAAATGCATAGAGTGGAGTGTAAAACGACCAAGTTTCATGCCCAAGTCACACTTTTCACCCTTTCTTTCACACGGATTGCAAATCAACAAAATTCCAACTCCATTCACATGAATTTAGATCTATTTCACATGTGTGAGCTCAACAACACTTTTCCTATAAATAGAGTAAGCATTTTCCTCCATTTGTAAGTTTGGATAGCCAAATAAACTCTGAATCCATTTGAACTCGATACCTCAAAAAAACCAGTTAACCATTTCTTCGATTAAAGCTCTTTTAGCTTTGAATCTTCACCCAAAATTACTCATCGGCACCTTCTGAAGTTAACTGAAGCATTGCTGTGACTTGAAACTCCTTGGAACCAGACTCCAAAATCCACCATTGTTAACCTCTGAAGCTTCAATAGGAAGGTAGATACGAATTACATTTATGAGCAAACAAGTTACCGATGTGTTCGTCGTGATCCACTTATCAAAATCCCTAAACTACCTTGAATTCATTCTTCGTATTCACCATTTAATTTTACTTTGAAGAACTAGGGTTCTTTGTGTTCTTGAGAAAGTTATCTTTGCTCAGAGCCAATCAATGACTCTGATGCAAAGATACATGAACGATGATGTGTTGCAAAGCTAACTCCATGCTTGGGTGTTGCTAAAAACACGAGTTCAGAGATTTTCCAAATCAAGCTGAAGGTTGAAGACGAAGTTGAACTGCGCGCGCTTTGGTGCCAAGATTCAAACTCAACCAATCGGAAGCTTCCACGCGTTTTTTCAAATCTTTTCACTGTTGACACCCCAATTCTATTTTCTTTTTATTTTCTTTTATTTCATTTCTTTTCCATTTAATTTCTCACTCATTTTTAATTCAATTTGATCCAATTTTTTTACACAAGGTCTCTAAAAATTTGCATCATATATATTTTTTGCATAATTTTTAAAATCATTTTTGCATTTAATTGATATTTTCCTTTATTTTTCATTTAATTCTCATTTTCCATTTTATTTTTAAATCATTTTCAAACATTTTTGCATCCAACTTTTGAGATCTTTTCATTTGTAATATTTTTGACTTCTCATAATTTTCTCAACCATTTCTTTTAGGTTTTGGTGCTTGATTTGAAATTTCTCTTTATTTTCCATTAAAAAGCATTTTAATTTGCCTTTTAATTCACTTTTGTTTGTTTTTTGTGTTGTTGACTTTTGTTTGACTTGAGTTGTTAACTTGGTAGATCAATGCTTCTACATTTCAAGTCATCCATAAATGGTCTCTTAGGTTGATTCAGTTTCTCTAATTCAATATGTTGATAGGTGATCATCTGATCATATTTTTGACACTTTGAGTTAGTGATAGATGATCCCTAAGTTGTGCCATTGTTTGGATCCCTTGAATTGTTTGATAGTGGATCCTAATTCAAACACTTGAGCTTGATTTCATTTTTCCTTTTGTTCTCTTATTTCTTCTTTGAATTTTGAACAATTGTGCTTCATGCCTTGAGAGCTTGATTTTATATCAACACTCTAACATGATTGCCATATACATTGCTTACCTCATGATCACTATCTTGTTATATCTAACCTCATAACTTTACATTTATTCTCATTAAATTAATGTCATTTACATTCATGTCATTAGAGTTATTGATTTTTACTCTTTGTGCTTTTATTGTCCTCTTATTTCAAAAGAACAAAAACATGATAAAATGGCTAAAACCCTAAAAAAGCTTTAATCTGGTCTTATGGACTTTGTGTTACTATCCCTTGCTTGAGGAGTATTTTGGACTTTGGACCTTAATGCTTAGTGTTTTCCACTTGCTTGGAGTTTATCTGACACTTTGTGATTCATCTGAGACCTTGTGATCTCTTTGGGCCTTTTGATATTCAATTCAAGACTTGGATGTTATTTTGTTTCTTTGTGGCTTTGTTGTTCATCTGGATCTTTTGATATTCATCTGCTTATGTGCCTTTTCATCTTGTGGCTCAATCCAAAGGGAAATGAATGCTTGTTTTAACCAATGTCAAATGCTTGCTCCATCTTATGGTTAGTACACCCACACACACAAAGGCTTTCTCTTGGGATACCTTACAATGAGACTTTTTCATTTCATGTCATTTACTTTATGCTTTAGGATAGTCTCTTCATCTCCCTTCCACTTCTTCAATTTTCAAAACTTCTCCCTATTTCAAAAAACACTTCTTGCTTTCAAAACTTCACACCTTTTCTTAACAAACCTTGACTTTTCAAGTGATTCAGAAATTTTTTTTCTCAATAAATCCTAAAACACTTAAGCGTACTTAAACTCTTTTCTCAAACATCTAAAAAAATACAAACGTCATCAAACTTATTTTTGTGTCTTTGTGCACTTTCCTTTAAGAGCCTTTTTTGGAAAGATTGAATATTAACTTATTCTTGTAGCGATGCAAACCAATATACTTCTACAATATGTTGAGAAATGATTGACATTTTGTACTTGAATGTTGAGATTTTCTTGTGAGAAATTACAAGTAAAAATACTCCATATCAAGATGATGCAATGTAACACCCTTCTAAAATACCCCAAATATTTAATTAAAAACGACATATAAAACTCAGAGTAATTATGCAGTTAAGGGTGTCACACACAAACACTGCACACCATTCAACAATATAACGGTCATGCTCTTTTATTAATTCAAACATAAACATTTGCATAAAACGCAGCGGATAGAAATCTCATCAATCATGTAAAACATTACATGTAAAATGGTTCATAACCAATAATAAAACATTTAAAACAAGTTAAAACATCCCATCCCGATGTTACATCTATCAGAGCACGACCCACTAAGGAGACTACACTAGACTCCAAGCATTAGCTTCTACTCAACTCATTGCTCGTTACCTGAAAAATAGTTGTAAGGGTGAGTTCCTCAATCGATATAATAAGCATTATAAATTATCATGTCATGTTAAGTAAATAACACATTTCATCACCCAAATCAGATTACACATTCAGCAACGGCAACATCAACTCAATCATATTCATACTCAATGTCAACACAACCACACGTATAATATTGGAATACATCCATTCATATTATACGCCATACATACATTATGCGATGAGACTCCACACATGCGGTACCGACTATTCTTGAACATATAGTTCAAGCTCACCGATCAAATCCAGATACGGCTACTAAGCTCACTAGTCCCACTCATTTGAGACCTAGTGACTCACTCACTAATTCCTCACCATGGGAATTAGCTACAGCCCCAAAGGCTATGCTATGCACACTAATCATCTAGCATGCAAACATCAACAACAAATCCACAATGATTCACTCACTAATTCCTCACCATGGGAATTAGCTACAGCCCCAAGGCTATGCTATGCACGCTAATCATCTAGCAATGCAACATCAACAACAATCCACAATGGACACATGCTCACGCTCTAAGCCATACAACAGCCCATTCACAAATACATGCATAATATATACATTCACAACATTATGCATATCATCATACATCATCAACACATTTGTCAAAACATCATATCATCTCAAATAATTGAACACAGTATTAGCACACTCTACTAATACCTATACTGCTCAAAACAGCGGGAAATAATCCCTACCATATCACACACTGATATAGGCAACCACCAATTAGGCACACAACATTTAAATTAACAGTTTTTCCATACTGCAACAGTGTTAACCGGTTAACGCCCTGGGTTAACCGGTTAACGCAGGCAAAACAGCACTAATTTCACAATTCGCAACAGTGTTAACCGGTTAACACCCTGGGTTAACCGGTTAACGCAGACAAAACAGCAGTTCCTGCGCTAACACAAAGCAGAATGCAGAATTCTCCGCATTTTCCGCCGTTGGAGGACTTCCGGACCTCCGATTCCAATTCCGTAAAAAGCTATACGTTAGGGAAATTACAACACACTCAATTACAGGTTCAATTCCAGTTTTACACAACATATCCATCACAATTTTCAGCATTCAACAATCCCAATTAGGGTCAATTCAACGGTTTATCACTACCCATTACATGCTAACCCATAATACCCATTAAACGACGATAAACCCCCCTTACCTGAGTTAATCCGGCGAATCTTTAAGCTTCAAGCTTTTCCTTCTTCAACCTTTGCTCTCTTGTTCTTCCTCTTGCCCTTTCTCCACTTTCCCAATCGCTTCTCTGTTTCACGTGAAAAACTTTCTTTTCCAAATGAGACTCTTTTTCTTATTCCAACTTATATATTTTCAAATAATTATTATTCCAATAATAATAATAATTCAATAATTCCAAAATAATAATAATAATAATCCAATTATCTAATTAAATTAATAAATATATTATTAACTTAATTTAAATAATTACCATATTATTATCGGGGTGTTACAACTCTCCCCCACTAAAAGAGTTTTCGTCCTCGAAAACATACCTCAAGCGAACAACTCTGGGTAAGACTCCTTCATCTTACTCTCCAGTTCCCAAGTCACATTGCCACCTGCTGGTCCTCCCCAAGCTACCTTCACCAAGGCAATCTCTTTACCCCGCAACTGCTTCAACTCTCTATCCTCAATCCTCATAGGTGATGTTTCAACAGTCAGGTTATCTCTCACCTGTACATCATCTATTTGGACTACATGCGACGGATCATGAATGTACCTCCTCAGCTGAGACACATGAAAAACCTCATGCAAATTCGCAAGCGACGGCGGTAAAGCGATACGATAGGCTACCTCCCCTATCCTCTCCAAAATCTGATAAGGACCAATAAATCGAGGTGTCAACTTTTTTGACTTCAAAGCTCGACCAACCCCAGTTATCGGAGTAACACGAAGAAACACATGATCTCCCTCTTGAAATTCAAGTGACTTCCTCCTCTTGTCATGATAACTCTTCTGACGACTCTGAGCAATTCTCATCTTCTCCTGAATCATCTTAATCTTTTCCGTAGTTTGTTGAACAATCTCCGGCCCAACCACAACACTCTCACCGGACTCATACCAACATAAAGGTGTCTGACATCTCCTACCATACAAAGCTTCAAACGGTGCCATACCAATGCTCGAATGAAAACTATTGTTGTAGGTAAACTCAATCAAAGGCAAATAACAATCCCAAGCACCTCCCTTTTCCAAAACACAAGCCCTCAAAAGATCCTCTAGTGACTGAATCGTCTTCTCAGTCTGACCATCAGTCTGCGGATGATATGCAGAACTCAATCTCAGCTTAGTTCCCAAAGCCCTCTGCAAACCTTCCCAAAACTTCGATGTAAATCTAGGATCTCTGTCCGAAACAATACTCGACGGAATACCATGCAAACTTACAATCTTCTCAATATACAACTCGGCTAATCTCTCTAACGAATAATCCATTCTGATCGGAATGAAATGAGCCGATTTCGTCAATCTATCTACAATCACCCAAATAGCTTCACAATTCTTACTTGTCCTCGGTAAACCAGAAACAAAATCCATACTGATACTATCCCACTTCCACTCTGGAATAGCCAACGGTTGCATTAGCCCAGACGACTTCTGATGCTCAATCTTTGACTTCTGACAAGTCAAACAGGAATAAACAAAACTCGCAATTTCTCTTTTCATTCCCGGCCACCAAAATAACTTTTTCAAATCATGATACATCTTCGTAGCTCCAGGATGAATACTCAGGCCACTACGATGTCCTTCTTCAAGAATACTCTTCTTAAGTTCGATAACATCCGGAATACACACCCGATTACCAAATTTCAAAACATCATTCTCATCAACTCTGAATTCACCACCTTGACCTTGATTCACTAGAGTCAACTTATCAACCAAAAGCACATCGGATTTCTGACCCTCTCTAATCTCATCCAGAATACCACTCGTTAACTTCAACATTCCCAATTTAACACTATTGTGAGTACTCTCACACACCAAACTCAAGTCTCTAAACTGCTCAATTAAATCCCATTCTCTAACCATTAACATAGACATATGCAATGATTTCCGACTCAATGCATCAGCCACTACGTTTGCTTTACCCGGATGGTAATTCAAACCAAAGTCATAATCCTTCAGAAATTCCAACCATCTCCTCTGTCTCATATTCAGCTCTTTCTGATCAAACAAATACTTTAAACTTTTATGGTCACTGAAAACCTCAAATCTTGACCCATACAAGTAATGCCTCCATAATTTCAGAACAAATACCACAGCTGCCAACTCTAAATCATGTGTCGGATAGTTCCTCTCATGAACCCTCAGTTGTCTCGAAGCATAAGCTATAACCTGCTTATTCTGCATCAACACACCACCCAAACCCAACAATGAAGCATCACCGTAAACCTCAAATGGTTCCGACGGACTCGGTAATATCAGAATAGGAGCAGTAGTCAACCTTCTCTTTAACTCTTGGAAACCTTCTTCACATTTTGAGTCCCAAACAAATGCTTGCCCCTTTCTAGTCAACATCGTCAACGGTAACGCCAACTTAGAAAATCCCTCAATGAATTTCCTATAGTAACCAGCCAATCCCAGGAAACTGCGAATCTCAGCAACAGACTTCGGAGCTTCCCACTTAGACACCGCTTCTATCTTAGAAGGATCAACAGCAACACCACCTCTTGAAATCACATGACCAAGAAAACTAACCTCTTCTAACCAAAATTCACACTTGGATAGTTTAGCAAATAACTTCTTTTCTCGTAGAACTTCTAAAACCACTCTCAAATGCTCAGCATGCTCTTCTTCAGATTTCGAATACACCAAAATGTCCTCAATAAACACCACAACAAACTTATCTAGGTACGGATGGAAAATCCTATTCATATACTCCATAAATACTCCAGGCGCATTAGTCACACCAAAAGGCATTACAGAATACTCATAATGTCCATACCTCGTTCTGAAAGCAGTCTTCTGAATATCCTCAGCTTTCACACGTATCTGATGATATCCCGACCTCAAATCTATTTTGCTGAACACACTCGCACCAACCAATTGATCCATCAAATCATCAATCCTCGGCAAAGGATACCGATTCTTGATCGTCACTTTATTCAGTTGCCTGTAGTCCACACACAACCTCATAGTACCTTCTTTCTTCTTAACCAATAACACTGGTGCACCCCACGGTGACACACTCGGACGAATAAATTTCTTATCCAACAGATCTTCCAGCTGACTCTTCAATTCAGCTAACTCAACAGCAGACATACGATACGGAGCCATCGATATTGGTCTAGTACCAGGTACCAAATCAATCGAGAACTCAACTTCACGCTCTGGCGGTAATTCATTCACTTCTTCTGGAAACACATCAGGAAAATCACACACCACGGCTGGATCACAAATCGCCAGTTTACCTTTAGCCTCTAAAGTCGCTAACAGCATAAACAACTCTGCCCCATCTACTACTGCCTCATTCACCTGCCTCGCTGATAGTGTCGCATCACGCGAAAAACCGGCGGGAAAAGAAGAAACAACAGAGCCGCCACCGTGCGTTATTTATCCCAAAAGAGGGAAAGGAAACGCTCGAAGTAAACCTAGGAAAGAACATGGTCTCGCGACCAAAGAGGATGGGTTCGGGAGTCGGTTATGCGAAGGGAAGGTATTAGGCACCCTACGCATCCGTAGTACTCTACGGGATCCACGCACAAAAGGAAGGGAAAAAGGTTGCTAAACACTACTCAAACACACACACACTGGCTGAAAGAAACAAAAGAGACTGACTGAGACTGACTCGGCAGGATATCGTATCCTGGGCCTACTTAGTCTATCAGGCATAGACATCAGAGTCGAAGTAGTTCGGACTGGGGAGACGACACATGCTCGCTAGGATGTCGCATCCTATGCATACGTATCTTCTCGGACGAGAGAAGAATCAGAGCATTCGTAGCTCGGCTGACACGCACGCAAACAAACACAAGCAAAGGCAAACGTGGAGCCTGAATGCCAATCGCTGGACTTATGTCAGCATCCGAACCTAAACACACACACACTGGAACCCAACTGCCACTCGATGGACTTACATCGGCTTCCAAGCACATAACAACACAACAAGTTAATAGGGAGTCGGGGACTCGAGCCTATAACTGTCAAACAACACACACAAAAGAAAAGAAAAGGCGCCCGGAGAGATCAGCTCAATCTCCTGCCTACATACTTCATCTGGTGTGAAGATCAGGGCGATGTAGTTCCCCTACGCAGGGACAAGGATCTAGCCTAACCAGATAACAGAGGGAGACACAACTCTAGGGAGACTACGACTCGAGCCTAGATGTTGTCATGCAAAGTCGTCCCTAAGTTAAGGTTTCTAGCTAAATGGCACGAGGGCCAACCTATCCTAAGCAAGACTTGCACAGGAAGCAATGGTCTCGATTGCAACTAGGGCAAGAGAAAGGGGAGATCTCAATCGCAACGAGGGCGAGAGAAAGGAGAATTAGTGTTAGTTGTTAGTCAAACTCGACAAGACATCGCATCTCGTGCCTACGTATCTCATCTGAACATGAGAATCAGAGTTGCCGTAGTTCGGCTACGGAGGGACAAAGGACTCGATTGCAACTAGGGCAAGAGAAAGAGAAAGGCTCGATCGCAACGAGGGCGAGAGAAAGGATCGCAACGAGGGCGAGAGCAAACAAGGATTAGTCTAAACTAAACCTAACTTGCACAGGAGGCAAGTCTAAGCTAGCCTAAGAAGCAAGGCAATCACAACACAATCACAGGAAGCACACACTATATGCACACAAGAGGCTCACACAAGGGTTAGGTTTTAGTCGAGGGGTCACATCAACCTCAACAAACAAACCTCTGGAATGGGGTGAGTGTTGCTCTTAACCTTGCCATTGAGGGGCAAGGTGAAGCAGATGAAAGGAGATGAGGGGTGTGCCTCATTGCTTCTATCCCTGGCCTGGGAGAGCATTTGACAAGAATGTGTGGGTTCAGAAAGTGGGAACCCTTCTACACATTGGATACTGACTCAACTGTGCAATTGCACAAGATCTTGGGTTTTTATCTGAAGTGCATCAACACAGTGGTGTGAGCAAGACAGAAGACACACTGAATAGCAGGGGATAGATTGCTTATCCCTTGATTCTGCCAATTGCCTCTTCACTTAGGAGGTCTTTGACTCTGTACAAGGACAAGATTTAAACATACACAAACATTGCCTCTTAAGGAGGACTTCAGACAGTTTGCCCGGCCAAGTAACAGGCCGGGTCTCCAGACTACATGAAGTAAAAGAGATTATACCTCAAGCAAGTTGCTAAAAAGCAAAGCAAATCAAGTTCAGAGAACTTAAGCAACTAAAGTACCTGAAAAAAAGTCAAAACAATCAGCAAACAGTTCAAAAGTTTAAATCAAAAGGAATTGGTAAACAGTCAACACAGATGGTCAACTGTGCAAGGCACAAGACTCAAACACATGAGTCAAACCTACAAAACAAAGGTTAGCATATGATAAACAATCAAGTTCAAACAAGTTTGAATGATCTTTGAGGCATTGGTGCTTATCCTGAAACATTAACTCAATTGTAAGTCCAAAAGACCCCTAGGACAAGCCTAGGGTCAAAAACAAATGAAAAAGTTAAAACAGCAAGGAAAAGTCAACCAAAGTTAAATTCAAACATTTAAGAATCAATCTCAATTGGTCTCACATTCAAATCATGCATTATTATCATTTCATGAACATTTGAAGTCAAAGCAAGGCAAATGCAAGCTCAAAGAAGTCAACAGAATGACTTGCATCAAAAGTCAACCCAAACATTTTCAAAAATCAACAAATAAATCATACTCAATCCTAACATCTAGCATGGTAAGCATGTAAAATTTCATGGCATTTGGATGAGAGGAAGGCAGTCAATGAAAATCAAGAAGTCAAACCAAATTTAAGCATGCACAATGAAGGTCAACAAACATGGGTCAACTTCAAAAAATCATATCAAATTGAAAACAGATGAGAAATGAATGAGATTAACACCAATGCAAAGCTCAAGATGTCTAGTTATCACATATGAAATTTCATGATCATACAATAAGATATGAGAATTTCCCAAAGGATTTGGCAACATGTAGCACAAAAAGTCAACCATTGACTAGGCAGGGAAGAAAAATCTCAAATAAATGGAAAACAGCACAATTAAATCCAGGAAAAATCACACATGAACTAGACATGAAAGGGAGGGATCATGCAAAATTTGGGGTCAATTGGAGGCCAGGAAGCATGCTATTGAAAATTATGAAAATGCACATCATTGGTGTGACACAAATTGTCACACCCTACTTCAGAAAATCATATCTCACACACCACATATGATAAATGCACAAACTTTATATCAAAACAAAGGTGAATGTGTCTAGTTTCTCCACAAAAAATTTCAGAACCAAAGGATGCATCATGATCATTTCACAAAAGGATTGGCAACATGTATCATTTTTGGTCACATAACACAAACCCTAGAGCTATTTAAAATTCATTGATCAGAAAAATCTGGAAAAATAATGATAAAAAAGTAGACATTCATGTGATCATTATGCAAAACATTCCATAATTTTTGGAGCTGAATTGGATGAGAAATGGATTTTATAAGTTGAATGAACAAATGGAAGCAAACATGAACACATAACATAATTTAAGTGAGTCAAAGGAAGTCAGCGTGGCATTTCTGTAATTCAGCATGCCACTTATCAAAACGACTGTGTTTAAGGCCAGGCCACGAAATAATTTGATTGGTCATCTTCCAATAGAACAGTAACACAAACAACAACAGCCAATCACCATCAAGATTTCTGGGCAGGGTTTAAGCTTCAAGCAACCTAGGGTTTTAGTAATAGCAAGGCAATCATCTTCATGTAATCATCAAGAATAAAATGCGACAGCATCACACATACAGCATGGCAATGAACATTCGTGCGATCATCAAACAGCAACAAACAAACCTAAATTCATGCAAATTCTGGGCAAGTTTAAAGGTTCAGCTACAGGGTATCATCATCATCATGCAAAAATCGACCATGAACAAAATCCCCAGAAACTAAAATCAAGCATGGCTATCGAATCTACCAACAATAAGCATCACATACCAGCAAGCAAAATCATTAAAACAAGCTCACACAAGAGAAATCAATGGAAACAAGTTTGAACATAGAACTTCAAAGCCAGATTTCTCCTATCACAGTCAATCATTTTCAATGGTTTAAGGTTCATTGGAATGAGCATTCAAAGACCTATCCTAAACATAGTATAGTTTGGTGAATGATGAGATTCGAAATGTTACCAAGTTTGAAGCACAGCTGAGTTGCAGTGATGTTTTGGCTACTTTGGCTCGAAACAGGTGTTCTCTAGGCCTTGAAATGATGGATGATGAAGCTATTTCGACTCAAGGATGCACGAGCTAGCTTGAAACAATTTCTGCCATTGAAGGGTGCTTGAAGAACAGTCGTGTAAACCTTCTTCCAGCTGGGAAATGATAGTGGAAATAAGCTTGAAATGATGCCTGGATGGTGAATGATCAAAAGCTTGCTCGAGTGCTGTGGAGATTTTGCTCAGAAAATTCAATATGCCAAAATGCAAGTTGAGAGGAAAATGAGAGTTCTGGTGGTTTAGAGGCTGTGGCTAGGGTTGGAAACTGTCAGAAAATCACTTTATATATGCTGTTTAAACCATGCTAATCAAATGCTAATCCAAGTTAACTTAAATGGAACCATTTGCAATTTGCTAACTTTGACATAAGTGGATAGGGAGGTGTGGAGTTGTACACGAATTGGGCTTTAGTCATGCTGCAAATGACAATTATTTTTGCTGTTTGAGCCATGCTAAATGAATGGTAAGTTTGTTTTGCTCAAATGGAAAGAATTGCCAATTTTGCCAATTGTGAACCAAAGGTGCATATGGAGGTAGTATGATGGAATGCTGCTCAATTTTGGGCTTGGAACATCTTGCAAATGACATTTAAAATGAATCCCAATTGGCCAATTATGTCAAAAATGTTTAAATCAAAAAGTCAAACTTGAGTCAAACTTGAATTTTAAATGGAACAAGTCAAAAAATGCCATTTTGATTGGCAAGGTTTTGGTTCATGAAATTTATATTTTTGGAAAGAGGAGGAAAAATGTGGTTTGTAGGAAAAAAACCCCACCAAATTTGGCCTTATGGTTTGAGAGATATGGCCTTTTGAAGTTCAAGATTTTGTGAAAATGATTTGATCATATCTTGCAAACCATTCATGGGATTTGAGAGTTCTTGGACTTTTTGAAAATGGGAGAATAATATCTTCAACTTTCATGTTGGGAAAAAATTCATTTGAAGCTTGTATCATGATGCAAGCTGAGGATCAAGAAGTTTCCATTTTTGGCAGTTAAAATTACAGGTCCACTTTCTATTTTGGGAAATTTTCTGATTGGCTTCAAATTCTTCAATGATGTTGATTGCCATGATATATGAGGCCTATTAGGACATGAATAAGCCCTCTCAAACCATTTCCATCCATCAAAACCATAGAATCAACTACAGTTGACCAACTTTGACTTTTCTAGGGTTTTGGACTGACTGTGCACTTCTGATGAATTCCAAACCCTAATTCCTTGAGACCTTGACTTCAAATGATGTCCCAAGTTGTATGGACTCTTGATTATTGATCATGGTGCCCAAATTCCACAAGAATGGCCACCATCCACTGCAAATGACTGACTTTGACTTTTTAGGGTTTCTGACTGTCTGTGCCTGAACTGATGGCTTCTGAACATCCAACCCTTGACTTAAACACTTCAAATGGACCTCCAAGATATGTGAACTTGTTGGGCAAACCCTAGGGCCTTGGCCCCTTGAGAAACACCCTTGCTTGCTTGGTGGACTGATCTCCTGATCAGTTTGACCTAATTCTTGACTTGCTTGCTCTGGAGGCAACTGGAGACAATGCAATGCTATGCAATGGATCATGATATGCTATGACCTAATGTGAGATGGTATGTACAATGATAGGTGCAAATTTGAGGTGCTACAGCTGCCCCTATTCAATCAGCTGGGAACCCGAACGGATGATAGCAGTGGCTGTCAGACTTTCAGGGTAAACAGGGATTGAATACTAAGAACCGTAGAAATTTGCACCGACTGGGATCCACTAATGGAAACGTCCACTGGGATCTGTTACTTATTACTGGGTATTTTTGTTTTTTTTCAACGGGTATAACCACATCCAGACACCGCAACGACGATGAATGGGAAAAGAAATCACAACTAGATGCCAACGGACAACTAGGAGAGGTAAATCCACAAGGGGACAGGTACAACTAGACGTCATAGGACGAATAGGAAGACTCACGTTTATCGACACCAACGGAGAGGAGGAAAACTCAGCCAGACGTCATAGGACGAAAGGGAGACTCACGTTTATCGACACCAACGGAGAGGAGGAAAACTTCAACCAGACGTCATAGGACGAAAGGTAGACTCACGTTTATCGACACCAACGGAGAGGAGGAAAACTTCAACCAGACGTCATAGGACGAAAGGTAGACTCACGTTTATCGACACCAACGGAGAGGAGGAAAACTTCACTAGGGAAGGGAGGGCGACGTTATGAACATCGAAAGAGGATGTTTACCGACATCAAAAGAAAACCAGACACTTACGCATGACTGGAAATCACCGAAGGATGGTGTTTACCGACACCAAAGAAGACCAGACACTTACGCATGACTGGAAATCACCGAAGGATGGTGTTTACCGACACCAAAGAAGACCAGACACTTACGCATGACTGGAAATCACCGAAAGATGGTGTTTACCGACACCAAAGAAGACCAGACACTTACGCATGACTGGAAATCACCGAAGGATGGTGTTTACCGACACCAAAGAAGACCAGACACTTACGCATGACTGGAAATCACCGAAAGATGGTGTTTACCGACACCAAAGAAGACCAGACACTTACGCATGACTGGAAATCACCGAAGGATGGTGTTTACCGACACCAAAGAAGACCAGACACTTACGCATGACTGGAAATCACCGAAAGATGGTGTTTACCGACACCAAAGAAGACCAGACACTTACGCATGACTGGAAATCACCGAAGGATGGTGTTTACCGACACCAAAGAAGACCAGACACTTACGCATGACTGGAAATCACCGAAAGATGGTGTTTACCGACACCAAAGAAGACCAGACACTTACGCATGACTGGAAATCACCGAAAGATGGTGTTTACCGACACCAAAGAAGACCAGACACTTACGCATGACTGGAAATCACCGAAGGATGGTGTTTACCGACACCAAAGAAACAACACACGCGGGTGCTGACGGGATACTGACATCCACAAGATGACAGGGCAAGGCTGAAACACTTGCAGGGGGTCTCACTGGGGATCAAGGTCACGACAGCGAGCAAACAGGAAGGAACACCAAGGATACCGGGTTGTAGGTATGAAACGGGTGACCGACCAAAGCGTGAATTGGTTTGTGTTCCAAAACACTCAACATCCTGAAGAGGGCTAGAAAAGCAGTCTTGTTAGAGGATGAACATTCGATTCCATGAGGAATACGAATCTTACTCTGCTGGAGATAACAACCGAAAGATTGACCAAAGAGTGCATGAGATATATTATCTATAGCCGTCAAAACGTAGATAATACACTCGCATGGAAGATTGTCCATAACCGGGTTGTAGGTTGTTAAATGAATAATCGACCGAAAAGAAAGGCATCAGGGTACCAGGACTAGGTATGCAAAAGATGACCAATCAAAAGAGGATGAAGTTGCTAACTCGGAGCAAATATCCAAAAAGAAAGGGCAGACCCAATGGGGACAATACTGCTTGATCAAGGCAAGTATCCAAAGGGGACAGGACCATTAATACCACAAAGAGGGGATTACATCTACCGGTTTGTAGGCAGAAAACCACGGAAAAGTAACCAGTCATCATCGGGATGAGCACAAAGGGTTAACTCCACCAAGGGGAGAATGTGGGATTTTACAACTACCAGCTAGTGAGTAGAAAACCACAAAGATAGGACTTACAGCTACCGGTTCGTAGGTAGAGGCCACAGAAAAGTCTGCTGAGAGACAAAGTGAAAAAAGGATTTACAACTACCGGGTAGTGGGTAGAAGACCGTAAAGAAAGGACTTACAGCTACCGGTTCGTAGGTAGAAGCCAACAAATTCCGCTGAGGATGAGATGAATGAGTGCCGGTTAGTGAGCGACTATTCATTTATGCCCCAGGGAAGCACATGAGACAACAGAAAGCCAATTTAGGATTGATCCAAAAGGCAGACTGAAACAAGACTCATCCTAAAGAGGAAAGAACTCAATAGGGAAAACCCATCCCGTGTAGGGAGGGAACGGAAGCAACCGTCATCCACGAGGATGTATCTCAGTGGGGAAATGGCAGGAAAGGGTAGACACTTTCTGTTTAAGGGGTAGACTCTACATGGAGAGATCGGACACACCCATATTTGCTTGAGGAAAATCTACTGGAGAGATTTGTATTACCAAATAGCAGGAGGTAACCATCAACAGACACACGGCAACAGCTGCATCATGAGTACCTGAATGTTATGATTATGCATGTATGCATTATGCATGACGAATGTATGATGAATGCTGACAAACAGACATTCTCAACACGCAGGTCCGGGAATCAACCGTCCGGAGAGAAAACCAAAGCCACCAGAGAGCAAAGAAAATCCACTGGGGATTGGGACAATAGGGAACAATCATCATCCTGCAGGGGAGGAAGGCCACCAGAGGCTTCCGGAGGGATCGTCGGTCACAACCGGAGAACAGAGTTCAACATACAGGCGTATGCGCCACAACAACTCGTGCTGGAAATCAGAGATGCCAAGGAGCAACCAGATCTCTGATGTGGATAGATAGGCATTGAGAAAGCTCATCATGCCAACAACTCCGCTCGGGGATCTATCTGAGGACATGATGGAGCACTGGGATGTCAATCCACCGAATACTGAATCTTCCAAGAAAAGCACCCATGCTGGGGGGAGATGAAGACTGCTCTGCTGGAGAGGCGAAAGTTGAGGTCTTCAGTAAACACTCTGCTAGGGGAGCTGCCCCACAATAATGTCCGAAACAGCAAACTTGCTGGGGATGCCCCACGATAGGGCTCAAACAGCGCTCTACTGGGGATGCCCCACAAGAGCTAACAGGGACTTGGAGGAAGAACGTGTACTGTCGGGAACATGAAGATGAACAACTTCAAACAACACTGCATCGGGCAACTTCACTGAGGAGAGACCATACGAGGTTCTGCAGGACAAAGATACAGTCATGCTCGAGATACGAACAATTGTCTTACCTGTTGGTAATCATACCACCCCCGGGAGAGCACTGCGGATCTCCTAAGTATCCTTCCATCATTGTGAATGTTCACTTTGTTTGAGAATAATTTTTTTGAAAAATTTGTTTATTTTGAAAACAATGATACTTTATCAATTAAAACATGCAAAACGTTTGTTGAGTTGAAACAAATAAGAGTGCAAATAATTGGATAAAAGCTCAAATCGATGTGATGGAATGGTAGTCTGCGAAGGGCGAGACTCCATAGATCTGTACAAGTTTGAAATCGGTGATATATATTGGAGAGGGCTACATTGAACATAATGACCTTTCCTCTACCATTCTGAATTTTCGATGTATTCAAAACTTCAGTCGACGACGAATCGAGAATCCCTGACGGATGACAGATATAGAGCACAGTCTTGTCAAGATGCAGTTAGTTGCCAAATCCCTAATTTTTGCCTAGATTGCCCCAGTGTGAGGTGCTCAATCTAGCGGGATGCAAATTCTTTTTTCAATGTCTCTAACTTTTGCCTGGATCGCCCTTTCGGGTTTTCAATCCACCGAGACGCTCCTTTTTGCCTAAGTCGCCCTTTGAGGTGTTCGACTTAGCGAGCTTTTTGCTTTTTTCTTTGTTTTAGGCGAAGTATTTCTTGACTGCATCGGAATTCACAGGACGAGTGAACTTCTCCATCCATTGTTGTAAGTGTCAGAGCACCGCCTGAAAAGGCTCTTTTGAAAACATATGGACTTTCATAGCTTGGAGTTCACTTGCCCCTGGAATCGGGCACGAAAGACAAGACTTTCTTGAGCACAGGGTCATTTTCTCAGAACACACGAGGCTTGACCTTCTTGTTGAATGCTTTTTCACTCTCTGCTGATATGACTGACCATGACACATGGCAGTTGATCTCTTCTTTTCGATCGAATTCAGCATCAGTCAACTTGGGACTTTGAGGGTGCTATTTTCTTTTGTTTTCTTTTGATTTTGCTTTTTGATTTCTTTTGATTTTGCTTGATTTCTTTTCTTTTTTTTTTTGATTTTGCACCCTCCTCTTTTTTTTCTTTTTCTCTTTTTTTGATAAATGCCCCAGTTGGCTGTTCTGCTGATTCTCGAGATGCAGCTGAGTGTGATCTTCTTTTCTTGCTCAAGAAGTCGGGAAATACCGTCAGGAATCCCTTCAACATCATCTTCTTCCGCTTCGAATACAGGGAATTCAAAATTGGGAGATGACGTCCGATCATTATGTTCAATGGGTTTGAGAAACAACCTGCATAAAGATTTAGAGATGAAAAGCTTTTTTGAAAAACAAACAAGACAATCGTTATGCAGATGAAAAGATTGCTTTTATTCTTGTTTTTTTTTTTTTTTTTTTTTTTTTTTAAGGTTTTTTGTGATCACCAATTTCATGCAAAAAGCAAAAAGGGAAAACAAATGGAAAAACAAATGTTTAACATGAATTTATTTGAATGAAAATATCATTGCACAAAATGTTGCCAACAATGTCATCACTTCTCCTTTTGGCATGGGAGAAGGGTTTTTAAACAAAGTGATTATTACAAAGACTTATGAAGAACTGTAGGAAAGCCCACAGTGACCCAATTGTGATAGATCCCATCGGGGACGACAACTGTTAGTATTTCTTGCATCAGCAGCTTCTGCTTTCCGAACAACCCTTCTGAAGAAAAAGTCGGCGCCAGCCCAGGACTTGTTATCTTCAAGCTTGATTAACACGGGGACCTAAATCCTCCAAGATCAGAATACCTGACCTCACAAGGCCTTGAACCTTCACCTTCAGCTGGAAACAACTGTCCACATCATGACCAGGAGCACCCGAGTGATACACACAATGCTGTTCAGGCCTATACCACCACCGAGGGTTGACGGGTATGGGCGGCGGGTCTCTGGGAGTAATCAAGTTCCGCTCTAACAGAGAGGGATACAGTTCGGCGTAGGACGTGGGGATTGGATCAAAAAATGATCTTCTTCCTCTCATTACTTGTATTGGCTTGATTACCATTGTGATGCTGGGAAGCCTGCTGCTGAGGACGATGTTGTTGATGCTGATATTGCTGAGCTGGCCTTCTTTGTTGCTGTTGAGTTGCTGGAATAGTCACAGCAGCAGCCTGACGATACTGTCCTCTGTTTGCACTCCTCCGACGGTGCACAACATTTGTTTCAATCTCTCCCCTTTTGGGTGCCCCAGAGGATGGCTTCTTAGAACCGGAAGAACTTGAAGAGCCAGGATGGCGAATCGGAGCGAGGGTTGTTCTGACATTAACAGTCTCTGCAGCAAGAGGCTGTTCACTGATTCTGATCCCCTTCAATTCGTCACTCACGGCACAATCATCAACGAGAATAGTGACCGCAGCATTCTCATGAACGGGTACACCCACTGGTGGAGCACGGTGGACTGGTGGGATCACGACTTCCAGTCTCTGGGCTAAGGCACGCAGCTCCTCTTGCCCCTGAACAACTCCTTGCATCATTGTCATGAACTGGGCCATGTTTGCCCTCATCTCGGCCAATTCTGCTTGAACCTGATCCATACTCCTCTGTTGATTCAATCTGGTTGAGTAGCGGTGCGGACGATGATCAACAATCCTCTCTCAGTCAAAACCCAAAGTGAGAAGTCTCTCCCAAGCATGTCTGTAATGCAAGGATGATATGTGCATGATATGCATGATATGGGTATTATTTTGTTATGAATGATCCTGGTAAAGGATATGCGTATGCGAGTTAACTTTTTCTGTTTTTTCATGCATTATTATTTTTTTTGAAAATAAACATGCTATGATGCAAATGATGTGAACATGACTGGTCAGGCTGTGCGTCTCAAGGCACAGGGTCGAAGCTTCGGCTTGAACTCTGATCACAATCATCTGAAACCCAAAGTCAATCTGATCAACTGGCATCTGAACCCATGTCTGGAGAACTGAGTCACCATCTGAGCGAGTACCCTCAAATTCAGCCCAGGGATCCGAAATAAACGGAACCCTCTGATCAATACCAGGGTCAAACCTCCGGCGTCCAGAAATAACGATCCATAAATCCGACTCAAGATCATCAACACGGCATTACTGGCAGAAACTGTATCTGTAGAGATCAAACCCTCCCCTCACTGGTAGGTTCTAAGAACAGAAGTTTGTCAGCTTCAGCCCTTCAGTCGAGAATAATACGTTTACCACTGAAGGTTTGGTATTATTACGGGATAAAAGACCTCTGCTGACTCCCCTCAACAGGATATCCTAGAGCAAGTTCCCAGTCTCGGGGTCCTCGGATTGAGCAGCGAGAATGCGCCCACCAGAGCTAACATAATCACGTCTCGGAGGAGAGGCCTCGACTGAGTTCTCGGGAAATGGTCACCAGAGTCGACGATTTCTAAAGGAATATCTGTCGTTATGGAACACCCATAGGACAAAATATATCCAACAGAAACCTCGTCTGGAATGTGGGTCTCATGAACGACTTATCATAGCAACATGCCATGCAAGCCTCATGACTATCCACTCTAACACCTATGTGTACACTCAAGCCTGGGTAGTGGGCTTATTTCTCACAAAATATCCCATCCCAACAAACAGACAACCGGCAGATGAATATGAATGAATGCAAACATTAATGCAAACAATAAATGCAAACAGTAAATGCAAATATATACAAATGAATGCAATAAATAAAGCAGCACAAAGCAACCAAAGCCCTAACCTAGAGAGCGCTAGGAGAGACTCGCTCGGGGAAGATGGACCAGCACAGGTCAACTTCTCTACATCCCCAGCAGAGTCGCCAGCTGTCGCATCACGCGAAAAACCGGCGGGAAAAGAAGAAACAACAGAGCCGCCACCGTGCGTTATTTATCCCAAAAGAGGGAAAGGAAACGCTCGAAGTAAACCTAGGAAAGAACATGGTCTCGCGACCAAAGAGGATGGGTTCGGGAGTCGGTTATGCGAAGGTAAGGTATTAGGCACCCTACGCATCCGTAGTACTCTACGGGATCCACGCACAAAAGGAAGGGAAAAAGGTTGCTAAACACTGCTCAAACACACACACACTGGCTGAAAGAAACAAAAGAGACTGACTGAGACTGACTCGGCAGGATATCGTATCCTGGGCCTACTTAGTCTATCAGGCATAGACATCAGAGTCGAAGTAGTTCGGACTGGGGAGACGACACATGCTCGCTAGGATGTCGCATCCTATGCATACGTATCTTCTCGGACGAGAGAAGAATCAGAGCATTCGTAGCTCGGCTGACACGCACGCAAACAAACACAAGCAAAGGCAAACGTGGAGCCTGAATGCCAATCGCTGGACTTATGTCAGCATCCGAACCTAAACACACACACACTGGAACCCAACTGCCACTCGATGGACTTACATCGGCTTCCAAGCACATAACAACACAACAAGTTAATATGGAGTCGGGGACTCGAGCCTATAACTGTCAAACAACACACACAAAAGAAAAGAAAAGGCGCCCGGAGAGATCAGCTCAATCTCCTGCCTACATACTTCATCTGGTGTGAAGATCAGGGCGATGTAGTTCCCCTACGCAGGGACAAGGATCTAGCCTAACCAGATAACAGAGGGAGACACAACTCTAGGGAGACTACGACTCGAGCCTAGATGTTGTCATGCAAAGTCGTCCCTAAGTTAAGGTTTCTAGCTAAATGGCACGAGGGCCAACCTATCCTAAGCAAGACTTGCACAGGAAGCAAGGGTCTCGATTGCAACTAGGGCAAGAGAAAGGGGAGATCTCAATCGCAACGAGGGCGAGAGAAAGGAGAATTAGTGTTAGTTGTTAGTCAAACTCGACAAGACATCGCATCTCGTGCCTACGTATCTCATCTGAACATGAGAATCAGAGTTGCCGTAGTTCGGCTACGGAGGGACAAAGGACTCGATTGCAACTAGGGCAAGAGAAAGAGAAAGGCTCGATCGCAACGAGGGCAAGAGAAAGGATCGCAACGAGGGCGAGAGCAAACAAGGATTAGTCTAAACTAAACCTAACTTGCACAGGAGGCAAGTCTAAGCTAGCCTAAGAAGCAAGGCAATCACAACACAATCACAGGAAGCACACACTATATGCACACAAGAGGCTCACACAAGGGTTAGGTTTTAGTCGAGGGGTCACATCAACCTCAACAAACAAACCTCTGGAATGGGGTGAGTGTTGCTCTTAACCTTGCCATTGAGGGGCAAGGTGAAGCAGATGAAAGGAGATGAGGGGTGTGCCTCATTGCTTCTATCCCTGGCCTGGGAGAGCATTTGACAAGAATGTGTGGGTTCAGAAAGTGGGAACCCTTCTACACATTGGATACTGACTCAACTGTGCAATTGCACAAGATCTTGGGTTTTTATCTGAAGTGCATCAACACAGTGGTGTGAGCAAGACAGAAGACACACTGAATAGCAGGGGATAGATTGCTTATCCCTTGATTCTGCCAATTGCCTCTTCACTTAGGAGGTCTTTGACTCTGTACAAGGACAAGATTTAAACATACACAAACATTGCCTCTTAAGGAGGACTTCAGACAGTTTGCCCGGCCAAGTAACAGGCCGGGTCTCCAGACTACATGAAGTAAAAGAGATTATACCTCAAGCAAGTTGCTAAAAAGCAAAGCAAATCAAGTTCAGAGAACTTAAGCAACTAAAGTACCTGAAAAAAAGTCAAAACAATCAGCAAACAGTTCAAAAGTTTAAATCAAAAGGAATTGGTAAACAGTCAACACAGATGGTCAACTGTGCAAGGCACAAGACTCAAACACATGAGTCAAACCTACAAAACAAAGGTTAGCATATGATAAACAATCAAGTTCAAACAAGTTTGAATGATCTTTGAGGCATTGGTGCTTATCCTGAAACATTAACTCAATTGTAAGTCCAAAAGACCCCTAGGACAAGCCTAGGGTCAAAAACAAATGAAAAAGTTAAAACAGCAAGGAAAAGTCAACCAAAGTTAAATTCAAACATTTAAGAATCAATATCAATTGGTCTCACATTCAAATCATGCATTATTATCATTTCATGAACATTTGAAGTCAAAGCAAGGCAAATGCAAGCTCAAAGAAGTCAACAGAATGACTTGCATCAAAAGTCAACCCAAACATTTTCAAAAATCAACAAATAAATCATACTCAATCCTAACATCTAGCATGGTAAGCATGTAAAATTTCATGGCATTTGGATGAGAGGAAGGCAGTCAATGAAAATCAAGAAGTCAAACCAAATTTAAGCATGCACAATGAAGGTCAACAAACATGGGTCAACTTCAAAAAATCATATCAAATTGAAAACAGATGAGAAATGAATGAGATTAACACCAATGCAAAGCTCAAGATGTCTAGTTATCACATATGAAATTTCATGATCATACAATAAGATATGAGAATTTCCCAAAGGATTTGGCAACATGTAGCACAAAAAGTCAACCATTGACTAGGCAGGGAAGAAAAATCTCAAATAAATGGAAAACAGCACAATTAAATCCAGGAAAAATCACACATGAACTAGACATGAAAGGGAGGGATCATGCAAAATTTGGGGTCAATTGGAGTCCAGGAAGCATGCTATTGAAAATTATGAAAATGCACATCATTGGTGTGACACAAATTGTCACACCCTACTTCAGAAAATCATATCTCACACACCACATATGATAAATGCACAAACTTTATATCAAAACAAAGGTGAATGTGTCTAGTTTCTCCACAAAAAATTTCAGAACCAAAGGATGCATCATGATCATTTCACAAAAGGATTGGCAACATGTATCATTTTTGGTCACATAACACAAACCCTAGAGCTATTTAAAATTCATTGATCAGAAAAATCTGGAAAAATAATGATAAAAAAGTAGACATTCATGTGATCATTATGCAAAACATTCCATAATTTTTGGAGCTGAATTGGATGAGAAATGGATTTTATAAGTTGAATGAACAAATGGAAGCAAACATGAACACATAACATAATTTAAGTGAGTCAAAGGAAGTCAGCGTGGCATTTCTGTAATTCAGCATGCCACTTATCAAAACGACTGTGTTTAAGGCCAGGCCACGAAATAATTTGATTGGTCATCTTCCAATAGAACAGTAACACAAACAACAACAGCCAATCACCATCAAGATTTCTGGGCAGGGTTTAAGCTTCAAGCAACCTAGGGTTTTAGTAATAGCAAGGCAATCATCTTCATGTAATCATCAAGAATAAAATGCGACAGCATCACACATACAGCATGGCAATGAACATTCGTGCGATCATCAAACAGCAACAAACAAACCTAAATTCATGCAAATTCTGGGCAAGTTTAAAGGTTCAGCTACAGGGTATCATCATCATCATGCAAAAATCGACCATGAACAAAATCCCCAGAAACTAAAATCAAGCATGGCTATCGAATCTACCAACAATAAGCATCACATACCAGCAAGCAAAATCATTAAAACAAGCTCACACAAGAGAAATCAATGGAAACAAGTTTGAACATAGAACTTCAAAGCCAGATTTCTCCTATCACAGTCAATCATTTTCAATGGTTTAAGGTTCATTGGAATGAGCATTCAAAGACCTATCCTAAACATAGTATAGTTTGGTGAATGATGAGATTCGAAATGTTACCAAGTTTGAAGCACAGCTGAGTTGCAGTGATGTTTTGGCTACTTTGGCTCGAAACAGGTGTTCTCTAGGCCTTGAAATGATGGATGATGAAGCTATTTCGACTCAAGGATGCACGAGCTAGCTTGAAACAATTTCTGCCATTGAAGGGTGCTTGAAGAACAGTCGTGTAAACCTTCTTCCAGCTGGGAAATGATAGTGGAAATAAGCTTGAAATGATGCCTGGATGGTGAATGATCAAAAGCTTGCTCGAGTGCTGTGGAGATTTTGCTCAGAAAATTCAATATGCCAAAATGCAAGTTGAGAGGAAAATGAGAGTTCTGGTGGTTTAGAGGCTGTGGCTAGGGTTGGAAACTGTCAGAAAATCACTTTATATATGCTGTTTAAACCATGCTAATCAAATGCTAATCCAAGTTAACTTAAATGGAACCATTTGCAATTTGCTAACTTTGACATAAGTGGATAGGGAGGTGTGGAGTTGTACACGAATTGGGCTTTAGTCATGCTGCAAATGACAATTATTTTTGCTGTTTGAGCCATGCTAAATGAATGGTAAGTTTGTTTTGCTCAAATGGAAAGAATTGCCAATTTTGCCAATTGTGAACCAAAGGTGCATATGGAGGTAGTATGATGGAATGCTGCTCAATTTTGGGCTTGGAACATCTTGCAAATGACATTTAAAATGAATCCCAATTGGCCAATTATGTCAAAAATGTTTAAATCAAAAAGTCAAACTTGAGTCAAACTTGAATTTTAAATGGAACAAGTCAAAAAATGCCATTTTGATTGGCAAGGTTTTGGTTCATGAAATTTATATTTTTGGAAAGAGGAGGAAAAATGTGGTTTGTAGGAAAAAAACCCCACCAAATTTGGCCTTATGGTTTGAGAGATATGGCCTTTTGAAGTTCAAGATTTTGTGAAAATGATTTGATCATATCTTGCAAACCATTCATGGGATTTGAGAGTTCTTGGACTTTTTGAAAATGGGAGAACAAGATCTTCAACTTTCATGTTGGGCAAAAATTCATTTGAAGCTTGTATCATGATGCAAGCTGAGGATCAAGAAGTTTCCATTTTTGGCAGTTAAAATTACAGGTCCACTTTCTATTTTGGGAAATTTTCTGATTGGCTTCAAATTCTTCAATGATGTTGATTGCCATGATATATGAGGCCTATTAGGACATGAATAAGCCCTCTCAAACCATTTCCATCCATCAAAACCATAGAATCAACTACAGTTGACCAACTTTGACTTTTCTAGGGTTTTGGACTGACTGTGCACTTCTGATGAATTCCAAACCCTAATTCCTTGAGACCTTGACTTCAAATGATGTCCCAAGTTGTATGGACTCTTGATTATTGATCATGGTGCCCAAATTCCACAAGAATGGCCACCATCCACTGCAAATGACTGACTTTGACTTTTTAGGGTTTCTGACTGTCTGTGCCTGAACTGATGGCTTCTGAACATCCAACCCTTGACTTAAACACTTCAAATGGACCTCCAAGATATGTGAACTTGTTGGGAAAACCCTAGGGCCTTGGCCCCTTGAGAAACACCCTTGCTTGCTTGGTGGACTGATCTCCTGATCAGTTTGACCTAATTCTTGACTTGCTTGCTCTGGAGGCAACTGGAGACAATGCAATGCTATGCAATGGATCATGATATGCTATGACCTAATGTGAGATGGTATGTACAATGATAGGTGCAAATTTGAGGTGCTACAGATAGAAACAAACTTTTTCCTTCCTCAACCTCAGGAAAGATCACAGTCTTATCAAAACAATTAATAGAAACTCGGTTAAACACCAACCAGTTCATACCCAAGATAACATCAATCTGCACTAACGGAAGACACACAAGGTCTATCCCAAAGTCTCTACCAAAAATACTCAAAGGACAACTCAAACAAACTGAAGTAGTAGTCACTGAACCCTTCGCAGGAGTATCAATCACCATACTACCATACATCTCAGATATCTCTAACTTAAGTTTCACAGCACAATCCAAAGATATAAAGGAATGAGTAGCACCGGTGTCAATGATAGCTACAAGAGGAAAACCATTTATATAACACGTACCTCTGATCAAACGATCATCTGCAGAAGTCTCAAAACCCGATAAGGCAAAGACCTTGCCTCCTGACTGATTCTCCTTCTTCGGCTTAGGACACCGTGGACTGATATGACCCACCTCTCCACAGTTGAAACAAGTTACAGTCTTCAACCGGCACTCTGCAGCCAAATGACCACCTTTGCCACACTTGAAACACTTCATCTCAGCACTGGTACACTCATGGACACGATGTCCAGCCCGACCACATCTATAACACTTAGCAGGGGCACTAGAGTCTCCCCCACTAGGCCTCTTCATCCCACTCTGTCTCTGAAAACCCTTGCCAGCTGCATACGGTTTTCCACGATCATTCTGATTCTTGCCTTTCCTATCAACCCTTTGCTGATAGCTCTCTGCTCTGGCTTTGGAATCCTGTTCAAAAATCCTGCAACAGTCAACCAAGTCAGAAAACACTCTGATCCGTTGATATCCAATAGCCTGTTTGATCTCGGGACGCAACCCGTTCTCAAACTTCACACATTTCGAAAATTCTCCAGCAGCCTCATTATAGGGAGTGTAATACTTCGACAGCTCTGTGAACTTAGCAGCATACTCAGTAACCGACCGATTGCCCTGCTTCAATTCCAAGAACTCTATCTCTTTCTTTCCTCTAACATCCTCTGGAAAATACTTCCTCAGGAATCTCTCTCTGAACACAGCCCAAGTGATCTCAGCATTTCCAGCAGATTCCAACTCAGTGCGGGTAGCAACCCACCAATCATCTGCTTCCTCTGACAGCATATGCGTACCGAACCTGACCTTCTGGTTATCGGCACACTCAGTTACTCGGAAGATCCTCTCGATCTCCTTCAACCACTTCTGAGCACCATCTGGATCGTATGCTCCCTTGAACATTGGAGGATTGTTCTTCTGGAACTCACTCAGTTGACGAGCAACTCCCATTCCCACCACATTCGGATTCCCTCCAAGTACTCCAGCTAGCATACCCAGAGCCTCAGCAATCGCAGCATCATCTCTACCTCTTCCAGCCATCTCTATTCTGAAAACCCAACAAGCTAAAACAATAAGTACTGATAGGGTTACACAACACCTATCCCGTACAGGGGAAACAGAATAATTACGACTCGACTCGACCAACCAGGCTCTGATACCACTAATGTAACACCCTTCTAAAATACCCCAAATATTTAATTAAAAACGACATATAAAACTCAGAGTAATTATGCAGTTAAGGGTGTCACACACAAACACTGCACACCATTCAACAATATAACGGTCATGCTCTTTTATTAATTCAAACATAAACATTTGCATAAAACACAGCGGATAGAAATCTCATCAATCATGTAAAACATTACATGTAAAATGGTTCATAACCAATAATAAAACATTTAAAACAAGTTAAAACATCCCATCCCGATGTTACATCTATCAGAGCACGACCCACTAAGGAGACTACACTAGACTCCAAGCATTAGCTTCTACTCAACTCATTGCTCGTTACCTGAAAAATAGTTGTAAGGGTGAGTTCCTCAATCGATATAATAAGCATTATAAATTATCATGTCATGTTAAGTAAATAACACATTTCATCACCCAAATCAGATTACACATTCAGCAACGGCAACATCAACTCAATCATATTCATACTCAATGTCAACACAACCACACGTATAATATTGGAATACATCCATTCATATTATACGCCATACATACATTATGCGATGAGACTCCACACATGCGGTACCGACTATTCTTGAACATATAGTTCAAGCTCACCGATCAAATCCAGATACGGCTACTAAGCTCACTAGTCCCACTCATTTGAGACCTAGTGACTCACTCACTAATTCCTCACCATGGGAATTAGCTACAGCCCCAAAGGCTATGCTATGCACACTAATCATCTAGCATGCAAACATCAACAACAAATCCACAATGATTCACTCACTAATTCCTCACCATGGGAATTAGCTACAGCCCCAAGGCTATGCTATGCACGCTAATCATCTAGCAATGCAACATCAACAACAATCCACAATGGACACATGCTCACGCTCTAAGCCATACAACAGCCCATTCACAAATACATGCATAATATATACATTCACAACATTATGCATATCATCATACATCATCAACACATTTGTCAAAACATCATATCATCTCAAATAATTGAACACAGTATTAGCACACTCTACTAATACCTATACTGCTCAAAACAGCGGGAAATAATCCCTACCATATCACACACTGATATAGGCAACCACCAATTAGGCACACAACATTTAAATTAACAGTTTTTCCATACTGCAACAGTGTTAACCGGTTAACGCCCTGGGTTAACCGGTTAACGCAGGCAAAACAGCACTAATTTCACAATTCGCAACAGTTTTAACCGGTTAACACCCTGGGTTAACCGGTTAACGCAGACAAAACAGCAGTTCCTGCGCTAACACAAAGCAGAATGCAGAATTCTCCGCATTTTCCGCCGTTGGAGGACTTCCGGACCTCCGATTCCAATTCCGTAAAAAGCTATACGTTAGGGAAATTACAACACACTCAATTACAGGTTCAATTCCAGTTTTTACACAACATATCCATCACAATTTTCAGCATTCAACAATCCCAATTAGGGTCAATTCAACGGTTTATCACTACCCATTACATGCTAACCCATAATACCCATTAAACGACGATAAACCCCCTTACCTGAGTTAATCCGGCGAATCTTTAAGCTTCAAGCTTTTCCTTCTTCAACCTTTGTTCTCTTGTTCTTCCTCTTGCCCTTTCTCCACTTTCCCAATCGCTTCTCTGTTTCACGTGAAAAACTTTCTTTTCCAAATGAGACTCTTTTTCTTATTCCAACTTATATATTTTCAAATAATTATTATTCCAATAATAATAATAATTCAATAATTCCAAAATAATAATAATAATAATCCAATTATCTAATTAAATTAATAAATATATTATTAACTTAATTTAAATAATTACCATATTATTATCGGGGTGTTACAATGCAAATGCTCATTTCCTCATACTTGTTGGTAGTAAGCTGAGTTTTCCGCTCGAATATGACAAAATATATTTTTAAATTAAAATCAATCAAACAAACAACCCAACTTTTTCATAAACATAGATTTACAAGTGGTTCCTATGGAGTACCATAGATGTTATGGGTGTTAATACCTTTCCCTTGTATAACCAACTCCCGTATCCAGATTTCTATTTTATTTTACCTTTTTGTCGGTTTTGTTCGACCTTTTTCCCATTCTCTTTGGAAACAATAAAGTTCGGCGGCGACTCTTTCTTTTTTGAGTTAAGTTAATCAATAGCTTAATCTCAAAATTTTCCCATCGCGACAAGATCATTGCGTCTTTATTAGAAAATTTTCTAAAGATGACTTCATTATCTTGTTATTATATGTTGATAATGTGCTTATTGTAGGGAAAACTATTTCAAACATTGACAGGTTAAATAAGCAGTTGGGCGAGTCAATTGCCACAAATGACATGGAAACAACTAAACAGATTCTTAACATTAGAATCATGCATAATAGACAGGATAAGAAACTTTGGATGTCACAAGATTATTATATCGAAAGAGTGTTTCAAATATTCCAAACGGAAATTTCTAAGACAGTAAGCACTCCTCTTACTACTCGTTTCAAGTTGAGTTCTAATCAAAGTCCTTCAAGTGAAGGTGAAACATTTGATATAAAACTTGTTCCTTATACATTTGTTGTGGATAGTTTGATGTATGCATGGTTTGTGCAAGACCACATATAGAACATGTTGTTAGTACAGTAAGTAGATCTTTGTCAAACTCATGTAGAGAGCACTAGAATATTGTAAAATAAATTTTAAGGTATTTTTCGCGGTACTACTTGTGTGAGGCTTTTCTTTGGAGGAGATAAGCCTACTTTAGAGGGATACTCTGACTCTGATTTGGTTGGAGATATTTATTCTATAAAGTCCACTTTGGGATACATTATTAAATTTGCAAAGGGGTTGTGGCTTGACAGTCCAAATTGCAAAAGTGTGCAACATTGTCTACTATAGAGGTAGAGTTCATTGCCATTACTGAAGCATGCAAAAAGTTGCTTTGGCTGAAGAAATTTTTGTTGAAGTTTGGGTTTGTTCAAGACAAATATGTGTTATTTGTTGATAGTATAATACATTTATGTGAGATGTCATTGGATACATGATGTTTTGGATGCTAAGTTGTTAGATTTAGTTAAAGTTCATACAAATGATAATGGTTATGATATAATGACTAAAACGTTACCAAGTGATATCATGGATTTGGCAATTCCCTCCACATAGTTGTGAAAGGGAGATTTTTTAGGTTTGGTCTCCCTTACCATGCGAAGAAAGACCCAAATATATTAGCCTATTCATGTCAAACTTATTTAAGTGGAGAGAGTCGATTTAGGGTTGAAAGAGAAACAGAAGGCACACAAATCAGCTTCAATAGAGAAAAAAAGGAAATAAAATTTATTTCCATTTTTTTTTGCAACCAATCTCAATAAACTGGCGATTTTGGATTCAGTAACTGTTGAATCGAGCTCATTTATGGATGGCATATTAGTAACACATATGTCTATCTTTTGACCATTGAAATCTTCAAAACGAAGTATAGGTTGAAAGATATTAACTTTACACTGAAACTGTAGATTTGAATTTTTTCAGTTTCTTATTTGTAAGCTAATTTACTTTGTGATTTTTCTGTTGTTAGCACTAGTTTGTGAATCACTTTGAGACTCTCTTGCAGGACTGTCTTTGAGGACATGTAAGGCGGACAACTGCAAGGGGTCTCAAATTTGACAGAGTTAAACTATAGTTAAATAAGGTCTCATAAAATGTTTTTCAAACTAAATTGTGATTAAGTAGGGTTTCTATTTGTTTTGTTATGGTTAAACTGTAGTTAATCTAAGTAGGACCTCCAAAAAATTTAAGATGACTATGTTCTCTTGTACTCTTATTTGATTATAGTATAACTATTTCTTTGATTTATATGACATGTGATTTTTTATTCTTACATTGAAAATTTTCCAGGTTAAAATAATCGTATTCTTTAATATCTTTATTTTCCAGGTTTATATGACATGTCATTTATTGTCATTTATAATAATATTCTTACATATTATTATAGGTTTATTTCATATCAACAAGTTCATCGGTATGCACGACCTTCTCAATATAAACTAAAGTTTTTACCTTAAATATATTGTTTAAATTCTTTGCGTCTATAACTATCATTCTAAAAATTGATTGAGATTTCTTGTTTCACCGTATAAAAACGTAGGTGCAAGTTTGTTTTTAGATTTCTATAAAAAGCTCAGTGTCGTTATCCTAGTGTCGATAGCTTTAGTTTTTCACGTGCATATGGTAATGGCTAATTATATTCAAGAGCCAACTATTGTAACCATGAGCTATGGATTCACATGTACATGGTTCAGATATACATTCGGATATATTGCTCACTTTTTGATAGCATGATTTTTAATATTGTTGTAACCATGCCTAATTTCTTATTCAATTGTCCTAAATTACGTTAGCTATGTTGTGTGTGTAAATAGCATGTACCCATTTAGTCTTTTTATATTTCATTGCTACATATTACACCCTTAGATTATTATTATAAATAAATTTAATTTTTTTTTCATTGTCAATATATCTAATTCATAAATATCAAGTATTGAGTGAATAATTTTTATTTTATTTATAATAATGATATGAGAGTTTTATAAGCAATGATTTCATGCAAATATTGAGGATAAGTGATACTCTAACCCTTATGCCAAAAAGTAAAATCTCCTTGATTTACCTCTCAATACAATTTAAAGGGAAGTTAAACTAGTCAAAAAAAAATTACATCTAATTGTTAGGTGCATGATCGATCACCATTTTTATTGTATTTTTATCACTTATTCGATAAGAAGTCAAGGATTCTGGAATACTTTGTTCGCATTATGTTGCATTTCAAGTTAGTTTTTATTTATGTAAGTTAATTAAGCATTTTATTTATTTTTAGTTTATTTCGTGTTTTCTGGATTTTATACTCTAGTTGTCTATTTTTATTCCCTCCAAGTCCAGGTAGAAGACCCAGGTGACTCAGTGCACGAAAGTAGAGAAATCTAGCATTTGAGGAAGGAGATTACTCAGTTACAGGAGGTCTGACACGACCACCCGTGTCACCTGTTGTAGCACCTCAAATTTGCACCTATCATTGTACATACATTTTCATATTAGGTCATAGCATATCATGGTCCATTGCATAGCATTTGCATTGTCCCTCAGTTGCCTCAAGAGCAAGCAATCAAGAATTAGGTCAAACTAATCTCCTGATCAGTCAACCAAGCAAGCAAAGGAATTTCTCATTGAACCAAGGCCTTAGGTTTTGCCCAACAAGTTCACATGGCTTGGAGGTCTATTTGAAGTATTTTGGTCAAGGATTGAAGGCTCAGAGGTCATCAGTTCATACATAGACAGTCAAAAGTCAAAGAAAGTCAACTGTCAGTCAGAGCAGTGGATGGTGGTCATTCTTGTGGAATTTGGGCACCATGATCAATAATCAAGAGTTCATACAACTTGGGACATCATTTGAAGTCAAGTTCTCAAGGAATTAGGGTTTGGAATTCATCAGTCAATGCACAATCAGTCAGAAACCCTAAAAGTCAACTGTTGGTCAACAGTCCATTTAATCAGTGAATTGGATGATTGGAATTGGTTTGTGAGAGCTCATTCACGTCCAAATAGTCATCATACATCATGCCAAACACCATCATGGAAGAACTTGAAGCCAGATCATAAATTTCCCAAAATGGAAACTGGGCCTGTAACTGAAACCTGCCATAAATGGAAAGTCTTGATCCTCAAACTTACATTTTGATACAAGCCTCAAATGAATTTTTGCCCAACATGAAAGTTGAAGATCTTGTTCTCCCATTTCCAAAAAGTCCAAGAACTCTCAATTCCCATGTGTGGTTGGCAAGTTATGATCGAATCGATTTCAGAAAATCTTGAACTTCAAAGGGCCATATCTCTCAAACCGTTTGGCCAATTTTGGTGGGGTTTTTTCCTACAAGTCACATTTGATCCCCTCTTTCCAAAAATATAAATTTCATAAGCCAAAACTTCACCAATCAAAATGGCATATTTTGACTTTTCTCATTTAAATGCAAGTTTGACCAAGAGTTGACTTTTTGATATAAACATTTTTTCAACATTTGGCCAATTGGGACAGCTCAGAAATATCATTTTAAGTGTGTTTGCAAGCTCAAATTATGCAGCACATGTGAATCTATACTTGTTTGCTTGAATTGTAAGAAAGGTACAATTTCACCATACTTGTCCATGCTTCCACAACCATGCCTTGTACCTCAAAAGAACAGCAGCATTATGCAGCACATTTGCTGTCATTATGAACACATCTTAGCAGCCTAAAACCACAAAAAAAGAGGCCATGCTTGCTTACTTGAAATTGGGGAGAAAAGGACAAATGCTACCACATCTTGCAACCATACTTGTGCTGTCCCATAGCAGAATTTTTTCATGATTTTCTGTCAAGAACAACCATACCTTGTACATGTTCCTGCTGTCATTTTGAATTGCATTGGCCTTACCACAACCACATAACAGAACTGATTCATTGAGACTGAGGGGCATGTTGCAATTTCTGTCAAAAAGACCATACCTCCATGAACCATACTGGAAATGATCCTTGGCCATTTGACCAAAAGGTTGTCAAAACTTCCAAAACTAAACCCTGCTAATAGCCAACAGCAGAAGGAACAGCAAAAGGGCAAACCTCATGCATCAGATTTTTTTTGTCATGTTTGAATTCAGCTTAGCCTGAGCAGTAGCATAACACATGAAAAACCAAAAACTTCATTCCAACTCATCCTAACTGCTCTTACCCTACTATTTGCATCTCATTTTCTTCTGTCCAAAACCAGTGGCAGACCAACAAAAAACTTGTGCTTACTTGCATTTTTTACAAAACATGCCTTTACCTTGCTGTTGCACTGAAAAAGGCTGACTCTCTCAATTGGCAAGGATAGTAAAAATTCCATCAAAAAAGGAGCAACCTAGCAGCAAATTGGACTTCATTTTTCTGTCAAAGAAAATGAACAAGTAGCAGCCAAAGGCCATTGTTCACACCCTCTAAAAACTCACCTTGCCATTTGCATTTTTCCTGTAAAAAAAGAGAGCACCAAAACCCTGCTACAGCAGCCACAAACCACAAGACCACAGACCAAAACACCTTCACTCATTTTCCAACCTCATCCTTGCTTGCTATTGGCATTTGATTTTTCTGTCAAAAACATAACAAGACTAAGCCCAGCTAGCCAACATAATCAATTGCCTACAGCATCCTAAAACCTCACCTTGCATTGTGTTTCCAAAACCCTGCAGCAGCAAAAAAAGCCATTGTTCACATTCCTCTCAAAACCTCACCCTGCTATTGGCATTGGATTGGTCCTGTCCAAAAACACAAAAGCAAACTAGCCTGGCCCTGCATTGACACAACTTCCATTCCACCATTTTCCTGTCACTTAGAAAACCATCAACAGCAACTTTGCTCACCAATGGTATGACCTGCTAGTAACCAGCATAACCAATTGAGCAGAACAAACCTCATTCATTCAAACTCACTTTCTTGCCTTGTCAATTTGGCTGTCATAACAAAAGAATAGAAACCAAGTCTTGTAACCCTGCTATACCAATGACAGCAGCATAACCAACAAACTCCAAACCAATCTCATTCATTCATCTCCATTCTTAACCTTGGCATTTAGCATTATCTGTCCAAACAAAAGAACAAAACCTGCTACCACCATCCAACTGCAGCAAAAGCCAAAAGCCTAACTGACCTTACTTGGCATTTTCCATTTCTTTTCTTTTCAGAACTTCCAAACCAACCCTGCTTTGCTTAACAATAGACCCCCTCATCATTTTTCCTGTCAATTAAGGACACTAAGAGCAGCCACACGACCAAAATCATCCATTTTTCTCCCTTCTTGCAATTTGGCACATTTGGGATTTCTGACCAAAAGCTTCAAAACACATGAGCATCCTTTGCTTCTATCATCATTTGAACCTCGTTTGAGAGTCCTTTGAGCCATCAAAACCTTGCTGGAACTCCACCCTCGAGCTCTGTCATCTTCAAACACCTGCCATGGCATAAAGGGTCCAGAACTGAATTGCTGTGTTGCAAGCCAAAATTCCTCATTCATTCTTCATTTGAAAGCATAAAGGATAACTGTTGCAAGCATTTACAAGCAAAAGGTGGCTGCATCTTCTTCTGCTCTTCAACTTGGTATTTTTTTCGAATCCTTTATTTTGCCAAACCACCACATGTTTAGTGTAGGTCTTAACATGCTGAAGCTGATGCATTTTGTCTCATATGAATTGGTTGGTTAACTTGCAAGAAATCTGAGAATACAGTTTTGTGTGCATTTACATTTTTGCTCGATTCTCATTCATTACCATGTTTCCATGAAAACTAAGATGGGATTTGTATTATGCATGCTTCAATGGTTCTAATGATGTGCTACTCGATCATTTCTGGGCATACATGTTCTTGAGCAAACTTTGATGTTCATACTTTCTTTGCTTGATTCATGCATATGATTGTGTTTTATGGAAAATTGATAGTGGATTATTACTCGCCTTGCCATGCTGAACAAGTGTGTATGTGTAATTTCATTTTCTGGGAAATTTTCTAAAAAAGTCGAATTGATGAGGATGATGAAGCATGCTGTAACTTTGAAAAACCCTAATTCCCATGTTGAAAACCCAGAATTCACGTACTGCATGTGGCCATTTACTGTTCCGTTTCGTATTGGCCAATGAGGTTATTTGGTTCCTGGCACTTAAGCGCAGTCGTTTCAATTAGTGGTGCATGTAATTTCAAAAATGCCACGCTGACCTTTGTGTTGACCATTACTCCATGTTGCTTGTTCATGTTTCATCCAATTATTCATTCAACTTTGAAAATTCATTTCTCTCTCAATTTCCATCCAAAAATCATGAAGCCTTTTCCATCATGTTCATGAATGTGTCTAGTATTTAATTGTGATTTTTAATTAATTTTTCATTGGCTGGATTTTAATTGATAATTGGTTTCCTAACATGTATGCACATTTGACACCCTTGGCCATTTCTTTTGTGAAATTATGATGATGCATCCTTTGAGCTTGAAATTTTTTGTGGAGAAACTAGACACACTCACCTTCATTTTGATATAAAGTTTGTGGATTTATAATTTGTGGTTTGAGAGTTATGATTTTTTGAATTTAGGGTGTGACAATCTGTGTCACACCATTGATGTCCAACTTCATGATTTTCATTACCATACTTCTTGACCTCCAATTGATCCAAATTTTTGCATGAACCTACTATTGTATGTCTAGTTTATATGTGAATTTTCTTGGAATTATTTGTGGCATTTCCTAATTGTTTGAGATTTTCTCCCCTGGTTGGTCATATGTTGACTTTGTGTGACACTTGTTCCCATTTCATTTGTGAAATTCTCATACTTTATTGGATGGACATGAAATTTGACGTGTGATAACTAGACATCCTCATATTTGCCATGGTTTTGATCCCATTCATTTATCATATGCTATCACTGATTTATGAATTTTCTAAGTTGATGCATGTTTGGTTGACTTCTTTGAACATGTTCAAAATTGCTTTGACTTTCTGATTTTCATTGACTGCCTTCCACTTGTCCAAATGGGATGAAATTTGACATGCTTACCATGCTGTAGGTTGTGATTGGTCATGATTTATTTGGTGATTTTTGGAAATGTTTAGGATTGCTTTTGAGTTAAGTCTTGCTGTTGACTTCTATGAGCTTCTAAATGCCATACCTTGACCTAAATTGTTCATGAAATGATAATGGTGATTGTTATGAATGTGAAACCAATTGGGTTTGTTTCTTAAATGTTTGAACTTGATTTTGATTGGGCATTGCTTGCTGTTTTGACTTTCTCATTCATCTTTGACCCTAGGCTTGACCTAGTGGTCCTGTTACTCACCTTTGAGTTTGTGATTTCAGGTTGACCATCAAATGGCCATTGTGACCGATTCTTTTTGATTGAGCTTGCCTAAATACCATGACTAACTTGTGTGTTTTGTAGGTGGCTTGGCTCACATGCCTAAAGCCTTGTGCCTTGCACATCCATGTGCCTCTGATTGACTGTTGGTGTCTGTTTCTGTTGGTTTTGTTTGAAGTTGCATACTAACATCTGCTTGACTGTTTCAGGTGCTTTAGTTGCTTAGTTCCTTGTGAACTTTTTGCTTTGCTTTGCTTGTATAAGCAATTTGCATTGAGGTATGTCTCTTTATCTTCATGTAGTCTGGAAGACCTGGCCTGTTACTTGGCCAGGCAACTGTCTGAAGCCCTCCTTAAGAGGCAATGTTTGTGGATGTTTAACTTTGTCCTTGCATAGAGTCAAAGACCTCAATGAGGCAATTGGTGGAAGGTAGGGATATGCAATCTATCCCCCACTATTCAGTGTGTCATCCGCTTTGCTCACACCACTGTGTTGATGCATTGCAGATACAAACCCAAGATCTTGTGCAATTGCACAGTTGAGTCAGTATCAAATGTGTAGAAGGGTTCCCACTTTCTGAACCCACACATTCTTGTCTTGAGCTCTCCCAGGCCAGGGATAAGAGCTGTGAGGTCTCATCCTCACTCCATCCTTTCATCTGCTTCACCTTAGCCCCTCAATGGCAAGGTTAAGAGCAACATTCACCCAGTTCCAGAGGTTTGTTTGTCGAGGTTGATATGACCCCTTGACTAAAACCTAACCCTTGTTTGAGCCACTTGTTTGTGTATAGCGTGTGCTATCTGTGCTTGTAGGATTGTTTGACTTGCTTCCTGTGCAAGATAGGATTGTTTGACTTGCTTCCTGTGCAAGTTAGGATCAGTTTAGACTTGCTTCCTGTGCAAGTTAGGTTTTGCTTGGCTTGCTTCCTGTGCAAGTTAAGAGTGTGTGTGGCTTGCTTCCTGTGTGAGCCATGCTTAGGATAGGTTGGCCCTTGTGCCATTTAGCTAGAAAACCATAACTTAGGGCGGATTTTGCATGACAACATCTAGGCTCGAGTCGTAGTCTCCCTAGAGTTGTGTCTCCCTCTGTTATCTGGTTAGGCTAGATCCTTTATCCCTGCGTAGGGGAACTACATCGCCCTGATCTTCACACCAGATGAAGTATGTAGGCAGGAGATTGAGCTGATCTCTCCGGGCGCCTTTTCTTTCTTTTGTGTGTGTTGTCTGACCTTTGCTAGGCTCGAGTCTGTGACTCCTTAGCATTTGCTGTCTGTCTGTTTGTGTGTGTTTGACAATTATAGGCTCGAGTCCCCGACTCCCTATCAACTTGTTGTGTTGTTGTGTGCTTGGAAGCTGATGTAAGTCCATCGAGTGGCATTTGGGTTCCAGTGTGCGTGTGTTTAGGTTCGGATGTCAATGTAAGTCCAGTGATTGGCATTTGGGCTCCATGTTTGCCTTCTTGTGTGTTTTGGTTCGGATGCTGATGTAAGTCCAGTGATTGGCATTCAGGCTCCATGTTTGCCTTTGCCTGTGTTTGTTTGTGTGCGTGTCAGCCGAGCTACGAATGCTCTGATTCTCCTTCGTCCAAGGAGATACGTATGCATAGGATGCGACATCCTAGCGAGCATGTGTCGTTTCCCCAGTCCGAACTACTTCGACTCTGATGTCTATGCCTGATGGACTAAGTAGGCCCAGGATACGATATCCTGCCGAGTCAGTTTCAGTCAGTTTCTTGTGTCTCTTTTCAGCCAGTGTGTATGAGTATTTGAGCAGTGTTTAGCAACCAATATTCCTTCCTTTTGTGCGTGGATCCCGTAGAGTACTACGGATGCGTAGGGGTGCTAATACCTTCCCTTCGCATAACCGACTCCCGAACCCATACTCTTTGGTCGCGAGACCATGTTCTTTCCCAGGTTTACTCTGAGCGTTTCCTTTCCCTCTTTTGGGATAAATAACGCACGGTGGCGGCTCTGTTGTTCTTTCTTTTCCCGCCGGTTTTTCGCGCGATGCGACAGCTGGCGACTCTGCTGGGGAATATAGAGAAGTTGACCTCTTGCTGGTCCATCTTCCCTGAGCGAGTCTCTCCTAGCGCTCTCTAGGATTAGGGTTTTGGTTGCTTTGTGCTGTGTTTATTTATTGCATTCATTATTTACTGTTTGCATTCATTGTCTGTTGTTTGCATTTATGTTTGTAATTATGTTTGCATTCATATTCATCTGTTCACCTGGCTGGTTGTCTGTTTCTCTCTGTTGGGGTGGGAGTTCTATGAGGTAAAAGGCCCAATACCCAGGCTATGAGTGAAATCTAGGAAACCTAGGAATAGAGTGATTCATGGGAAGCGGGTGGTGTACGCCACTTAGCGGAACATTGATATCACGAGCAGTTCAGACTCTGATGGGGTATTATCGGTGCATACATCGGGTGTGCACAGGATGATATTCTTGAAAGGGTTGTTTATCCTGCGTTTCTCTTGACCTTACCCTGGCCTAGACTACACCCGTGAGTGGGGAAGGGTTCATCATTACAGGTACTGTTGGTGACTTATGGTTCTGTTGGTGACTTTGGGTTCAGACAACAGTATGTTTAGTTGACCTTGGGTTTTCAAGTTGGATTTGGGTTCTGAGTTTAGACCGAAGCTTCGACTTTGTGATCAGAGATGCACCGCCAGCCAGTTGTGTCTGCATCATGTGCATCATAGCATATTTATTTTCAAAAAAAAAAAAAAAAAAAAAAAAAAAAAAAAAAAAAAAAACTAATCCCTGCATGCATATCATTTCTCAGGTACATTCCAGAGCTTGTTCACTGATAGAGATGGCAACAGTCCCAGAGTTGAAGCGGAAGACTTGTATCTACGTTTTTCACCGGGAGCCTTTGACGCCTCTGATTGAGTTGGGCAGTCTTGTGACCAGTGATCGTCTGGGGGTTTCGTGAATCAGTATGGGGATATCCTGACAGTGTTGAAGACAGTAGTTGACCCGGTGCCGTTGCAGACACTTCTTCAGTTCTATGACCCGGAGCTTAGATGTTTCACGTTCCAAGATTACCAGTTAGCACCTACTCTCGAGGAGTATTCTATACTGTTAAGCATCCCGATTCAGCATCAGGTTCCTTTCTTGGACGTACCAAAGGAGGTTGACTTTAAGGTTGTTGCCAGAGCTCTCCGGTTGAGTGTTAAGGAAGTTTGTGATAATTGGAAGCCCAGTGGGGGAGTTGTGGGTCTGCCGTTGAAGTTTCTTCTGAGAATAGCCAGAGATGAAGCAGAGAAGGGAAATTGGGAAGCTTTTCACGCACAGCTTGCCGCCTTGATATATGGGATCATCCTATTTCCCAGTATGCCAAATTTTGTTGACCATGCTGCCATCAGCATTTTCATCAGAGGAAATCCAGTCCCCACCTTGTTAGCTGATACTTACTATGCCATCCACAGTAGGCATGGTAAGGGTGGAGCCATCAGGTGCTGTCTACCTCTCCTGTTTAGATGGTTCATGTCACTCCTGCCTGGTAGTGGACCCTTTATGGACACTCAGAGCACTCTCAAGTGGACTCAGAGGGTCATGTCGCTCACCTCTTATGACATCAGATGGCAATCTTACCGGATGAATGTGAAGAATGTTATTATGAGCTGTGGAGAATTCCGGAATGTGCCACTCGTGGGGACCAAGGGTTGTATAAATTATAATCCAGTTCTTTCTCTTCGCCAGTTAGGTTTTGTTATGAGTAGAAGACCACTTGAAGCTGAGATAGCTGAGAGTGTGTACTTTGAGAAGAAGGATGACCCTGTTAGGTTGGAGCAGATTGGAAGAGCTTGGAAGTCCATTGGTGTCAGAGATGGATCCGTCCTAGGGAAGAAGTTTGCCATAGCCATGCCTGATTACACTGATTGGGTAAAGAAGAGAGTGGAAACTTTGTTGCTACCCTACGATAGGATGGAACCGTTGCAAGAGCAACCACCCTTGGTTCTTGCTGATAGTGTGCCTGCTGAGCACTATAAGCAAGCTTTGATGGAGAGTCGTCGGTTGAGGGAGAAGGAGCAAGACACCCATATGGAGTTGTACAAAGCTAAAGCTGATAGGTTGCACATGGCCCATCAACTCAGGGAAGTGCAAGGAGAAGATGCTAGCAGAGCAAGGAGCAAGAAGAGATCATATGAGGAGATAGAGTCTATGTTGGATGAGGAGCATAGGGAGCGCTTGAGACTGCAGAGAGCAGAAGCCAACTATCAGAAGAAGATCAGAGACCTAGAGAAGCAACTCAGAGACAAAGACGCTCAGTTGAAGAAGGAGATGGAGTTGAGACAGAAATCAGAGGACTATCTTGGAGGAGAAGTCTTGGAGCTCAGAAGACAGTTGAAGGAGAAGATCACCCCTCTACCAGAATGTTCAGAATGCTCACTGTTGATAGACCAGTGCCATTACCTGAAGACCCTCATTCCGGAAGACCGTCTGTCTTAGTTTGTATCTCTGATTGTATTTTGTTGAGAATCACTTCCAGGCTTGTTGGATGGGATTCATTTGCGTGTAAGCCATCTCTTGGATCTTTTGTTAAGAATCATCTCCAGGCTTGTTGGATGGGATTCTTTTTCTTTGTACGTTGTTTATTCAGATATTCTGTTGACATTGGTTGTGTGCCTTTTTACCCTTATGTATATATAAGGATGTCAGCATTCCCTTGTATCTGTTTGTTCTCTTGTTGCCGCAAGTTGCCATCTTTTCAGGATGGGTCAGGCTCTTTGAATGCCTGAGAGATGAACATATCATGTGCATCATACGCATCATTAGCATCATACTCATATCATTTTGCATAACAGGTGTTCTTGGTCGTGACTTCTCACTCTTGGTTCCTGTTGAGGCAGGATAGCTGATCAACGTCCGCACCGCTACTCAACAAGACTGAATCAACAGAGAAGTATGGATCAATTTCAAGCTGAGTTGGCTGAGATGAAGGCTAGCATGGCCCAGTTTATGAATATGATGCAAGGGGTTGCGCAAGGGCAAGAAGAACTTCGAGCTATGGTTCAGAGACAAGAGGCTGCAAATCCACCGATCAACCATGCTCCGCCAGAGGGAGGCCCGGTCAATGATAACAATGTTGCTGCTGCTGTACCCGTCAACAACTATGCTGTGGGAGATGAGTTGGGGGGTATTCGAATCAACGGTCAACCTATTGTTCCAGATGCCGCTAATGCCAGAGTAGTCCGTGCTCCGGCCCGTAATCCTGCTACGATTGTTGACAGACAAGAGGATATGTTCTCTCTGCTCAGTGAAGACGAAGACGTTCTGGGAAGGGTTAGTGAGAGAGACCGCAAAGTTGAGGCTCTTGCTGAGAAGATCCGTGCTATGGAAAGTCAGAATTCTCTCGGTTTCGATGTTACCAATATGGGGTTGGTTGAAGGTTTGAGAATCCCTCACAAGTTCAAAGCACCGTCCTTCGACAAATACAACGGTACTTCTTGCCCTCGCACCCATGTGCAGGCTTATTATCGAAAGATCTCTGCGTATACCGATGATGAAAAGATGTGGATGTATTTTTTCCAAGATAGTCTATCTGGGGCTTCTTTGGACTGGTACATGGAATTGAAGAGAGATTCGATCCGCTGCTGGAGAGATCTGGGTGAAGCTTTCTTGAGGCAATATAAACATAACATGGACATGGCGCCTAGCCGGACTCAGCTGCAGAGTCTATGTCAGAAATCCGGAGAGAGCTTCAAGGAGTATGCTCAGAGGTGGCGTGAACTGGCTGCTAGAGTTCAACCCCCTATGCTGGAGAGGGAGTTGACAGACATGTTTATCGGTACTCTTCAAGGTGTGTTTATGGACCGGATGGGGAGCTGCCCATTCGGTAGTTTTTCTGATGTTGTCATTTGTGGAGAGAGGACTGAGAGTTTGATTAAAACTGGGAAGATTCAGGATGCTGGTTCCTCTTCTTCTAGGAAGCCGTTTGTTGGGGCACCTCGTCGAAGAGAGGGTGAAACTAATGCTGTTCAACACCGCAGAGATCAGAATAGAAGTGAATACCGTCAAGCTGCTGCAGTAACCATTCCGACACCTCAACCTCGTCAGCAACAACAACAAAGAGTTCAACAACCGCAACAACAACAACAACAACAGCAACGTCCTTTCCAGCCTAGGCAGAAATTACAGGCTGATAGAAGATTTGATCCTCTGCCTATGTCTTACGCAGAGCTACTACCCGAACTACTCCGGTTAGGGTTTGTAGAGTTGCGTACGATGGCCACTCCAACAGTGCTGCCTCCTGGCTATGATGCTAATGTTAGATGTGACTTTCATTCTGGGGCACCAGGCCACCATACTGAGAAGTGTCGAGCTCTCCAGCACAAGGTTCAAGATTTGATCGATGCCAAGGCGATCAACTTCGCTCCAGTACCTAACGTCGTAAACAACCCTATGCCTCAGCATGGTGGGCATAGAGTGAACAATATTGAGGGGAAGGAAGCTGAAGATCTGGTTGTTAATGTTGATGATGTTCAGACTTCTCTGTTAGTCGTGAAGGGCCGTCTGCTGAATGGGGGTATCTACTCGGGCTGTGATGAAGATTGTTTGGGCTGTGCAGAATCTGAGAATGGTTGCGACCAGTTAAGGGCCGATATCCAGGGTATGATGGATGAGGGTTGTTTGCAATTCAGTAGGGCTGTAAAGGATCGTGGGACAGTGTCAACTATCACCATTTACTTTAAACCATCTGAAGAACGTGGACCAAGGGTCGTTAGTGCACCTGCAACGAATGGTACCCCAGTTACCATTCCCGTGCCTGTAACCATCAGTGTTCCAACTACTATCGTGGCGTCTGAAAGAAGGGCTGTTGAGAATAGTAGAGCTGTGCCGTGGAAGTATGATAATGTTCACCGCAGTTACAGAAGGGCTGAAAGTCAGACAAGACCAGTGAATCAAACTCCAGTGACAATTGGTTTACCGAATAGAGTTCCTGCAACTGTTGGTCCGGCTGTGGATAATGTAAGGGGTCCAGGAGGTTTTACCAGAAGCGGTCGTCTGTTCGCACCGCAGCCTTTGAGGGACAATAATGCTGAGGCTCTCGCCAGAGCAAAGGGTAAGCAAGCTGTGGTTGAGGAAGAGCCTGTTCAGAAGGAAGCGCCCGAGGGGTCATTTGAAAAGGATGTGGAGGAGTTTATGAAAATAATCAAGAAGAGTGACTACAAGATTGTAGACCAGCTGAATCAAACTCCGTCCAAGATTTCTATACTTTCACTGTTGTTGTGTTCTGAGGCACACCGTAACGCCTTGCTGAAGATGTTGAACCTAGCTTACGTGCCTCAGGAGATTTCTGTCAATCAACTGGAGGGTGTGATGGCTAATGTGAGCACCCGGCATGGCGTGGGATTCACCAACCTGGACTTACCGCCTGAAGGGCGAAACCATAACAAAGCCTTGCACATCACCATGGAGTGCAAGGGGGCAGTATTGTCTCACGTATTGGTAGACACCGGGTCGTCGCTGAATGTGTTGCCTAAGCAGATTCTGAGGAAGATTGATGCGGAAGGGTTTGTGTTTAATCCCAGTGACCTGATCGTTCGTGCTTTCGACGGATCCAAACGTTCTGTGTATGGGGAAGTTACTTTGCCTGTGAAGATAGGTCCTGAGGTATTCGATATCATCTTCTATGTTATGGACATCCAGCCCGCCTATAGTTGTTTATTGGGGCGTCCATGGATTCACGCAGCAGGGGCAGTCTCGTCGACTCTCCATCAAAAACTCAAGTATGTCTGGAACGGTCAGATTGTGACTGTGTGCGGTGAAGAAGAGATTCTGGTGAGTCATCTATCCTCGTTCAAGTATGTTGAGGTGGATGGCGAGATCCACGAGACCTTATGCCAGGCGTTTGAGACTGTGGCTCTTGAGAAAGTGGCGTACGCTGAGCAGAGGAAGCCAGGTGCTTCAATCACTTCTTACAAGCAGGCTAAGGAGGTTGTTGATTCTGGCAAGACTGAAGGCTGGGGCAAGATGGTGGATTTGCCGGTTAAAGAAGACAAATTTGGCGTTGGTTATGAGCCTCTCCAAGCAGAGCAGAATGGTCAAGCGGGTCCGAGTACCTTTACCAGCGCTGGGCTGATGAATCATGGTGACGTCTCCGCAACCGGTATTGAAGACCGTGACAGCGATTGTGATTTGGACAACTGGGTTCGCCCGTGTGCACCAGGGGGGTCCATCAACAACTGGACGGCTGAAGAAGTGGTTCAAGTTACTCTTCTGACAGAGTAATTTTCTGTTGTTTTGTCATTTTGCATGAAAATCCTACGTTCTGCCCAAGGCGTAGTGATTCATTTTGTAGGGCCTCATCATGTTTTAATGATTATCATTAATGAAGGACATTTTTTGAAATCAAACTTTGTGATCCCTGTCTTTCTATTTTTGTTTTCATTTCTCTTTTTCAAAAAACAATAAAAATGGCAACGTTTTTGTTTTTTGTGACTTTTTGAACTCTTTTTCTAAAACAAAGCATTAAACATGCAGAAGCGATCTTATGGCATTCACTATGAACAGTTCTGTTATGGCTCAGTATGATTTCGATAATCCCATTTACCAAGCTGAAGAGGAGAGTGAGGAAGACTGTGAACTCCCTGCAGAATTGGCCAGATTACTGAAGCAGGAGGAAAGGGTCATCCAACCTCATCAGGAGGAGTTGGAAGTTGTTGATTTGGGTACTGAGGACGCCAAAAAAGAAATCAAGATTGGGGCTGCTTTAGAGGACTCTGTCAAGAGGAGGCTGATCGAGATGCTGAGAGAATATGTGGAAGTGTTCGCCTGGTCGTATCAAGATATGCCTGGTTTGGATACAGATATTGTGATGCACCGATTACCTCTTAGAGAAGGATGTCCTTCGGTCAAGCAGAAGCTTCGTAGAACGAGTCCTGACATGGCAACTAAGATCAAGGAAGAGGTTCAGAAGCAGTGGGATGCGGGTTTTTTGGCTGTTACAAGTTATCCGCCGTGGGTGGCCAACATCGTTCCTGTGCCAAAGAAGGATGGTAAAGTCAGAATGTGTGTCGATTACCGGGATTTGAATAGAGCGAGTCCGAAAGATGATTTCCCATTACCTCACATTGATGTATTGGTTGATAATACGGCTCAATCCTCGGTATTCTCTTTCATGGATGGTTTCTCCGGATATAATCAGATCAAGATGGCGCCAGAGGACATGGAAAAGACGACATTCATTACACCTTGGGGCACGTTCTGCTATAAGGTAATGCCATTTGGGCTAAAGAATGCTGGTGCTACCTATCAGAGGGCAATGACGACTCTCTTTCATGACATGATGCACAAAGAGATCGAAGTATACGTGGATGATATGATAGCGAAGTCGCGGACAGAAGAGGAACACTTGGTTAATTTGCAGAAGCTGTTTGACCGGTTGAGAAAATTCAAGCTGAGGTTGAATCCGAACAAGTGTACGTTTGGGGTGAGATCAGGGAAGCTTTTAGGCTTCATTGTCAGTGAGAAAGGGATTGAGGTTGATCCAGCAAAAGTCAAAGCTATTCAAGAGATGCCTGAACCGAAAACGGAGAAGCAAGTCCGTGGGTTTTTAGGGAGATTGAACTACATTGCAAGGTTCATATCTCATCTAACGGCTACATGTGAACCAATTTTCAAACTGCTTAGAAAGAATCAGGCGATCAAGTGGAATGATGACTGTCAGAAGGCTTTTGACAAGATAAAAGAGTATTTACAGAAACCTCCAATCCTCATACCTCCAGTTCCAGGGAGACCTCTGATAATGTACCTGTCAGTAACTGAGAACTCGATGGGGTGTGTATTGGGACAGCATGACGAGTCTGGTCGAAAAGAGCACGCCATATACTACCTTAGCAAAAAGTTTACCGACTGTGAAACAAGATATTCACTGCTCGAGAAAACTTGCTGTGCTTTGGCCTGGGCTGCTCGCCGACTGAGGCAGTATATGTTGAACCATGCTACCTTATTGATTTCTAAGATGGATCCAGTGAAGTACATCTTTGAGAAGCCGGCTCTCACCGGACGTGTTGCCCGTTGGCAGATGATTCTAACAGAATATGACATTCAGTACACGTCACAGAAGGCCATCAAAGGTAGTATTCTGTCAGACTACCTCGCCGAGCAACCGATTGAAGATTATCAGCCTATGATGTTTGAATTCCCAGATGAAGACATCATGTATCTCAAGATGAAAGACTGCGAAGAGCCTCTTGTCGAGGAAGGACCGGACCCGGATGACAAATGGACACTGATGTTTGATGAGGCTGTGAATATGAATGGTAACGGTGTTGGGGCTGTGCTGATCAATCCTAAAGGTGCTCATATACCTTTCTCTGCCAGATTGACGTTTGACGTCACCAACAATGAAGCTGAGTATGAGGCTTGTATCATGGGGATAGAAGAAGCCATTGATCTGAGGATCAAAACCCTTGATATATTTGGAGATTCCGCTCTAGTGGTCAATCAAGTCAATGGAGATTGGAATACGAACCAGCCGCATTTGATTCCGTATAGAGATTACACCAGAAGAATACTGACGTTCTTCAAGAAAGTAAAGTTGTATCATGTCCCCCGGGATGAGAATCAAATGGCTGATGCCTTGGCCACTTTGTCATCTATGATTAAAGTTCATTGGTGGAATCATGTGCCACATGTTGCGGTGAATCGACTCGAGAGGCCTGCATATGTGTTTGCAGCCGAGTCTGTTGTGATTGATGAGAAGCCGTGGTATTATGACATCAAGAATTTCCTCAAGACTCAGGAGTATCCTGAAGGTGCGTCGAAGAATGACAAGAAAACCCTTAGGAGGCTAGCTGGAAGCTTCTATTTGCACCTATCATTGTACATACATTTTCATATTAGGTCATAGCATATCATGGTCCATTGCATAGCATTTGCATTGTCCCTCAGTTGCCTCAAGAGCAAGCAATCAAGAATTAGGTCAAACTAATCTCCTGATCAGTCAACCAAGCAAGCAAAGGAATTTCTCATTGAACCAAGGCCTTAGGTTTTGCCCAACAAGTTCACATGGCTTGGAGGTCTATTTGAAGTATTTTGGTCAAGGATTGAAGGCTCAGAGGTCATCAGTTCATACATAGACAGTCAAAAGTCAAAGAAAGTCAACTGTCAGTCAGAGCAGTGGATGGTGGTCATTCTTGTGGAATTTGGGCACCATGATCAATAATCAAGAGTTCATACAACTTGGGACATCATTTGAAGTCAAGTTCTCAAGGAATTAGGGTTTGGAATTCATCAGTCAATGCACAATCAGTCAGAAACCCTAAAAGTCAACTGTTGGTCAACAGTCCATTTAATCAGTGAATTGGATGATTGGAATTGGTTTGTGAGAGCTCATTCACGTCCAAATAGTCATCATACATCATGCCAAACACCATCATGGAAGAACTTGAAGCCAGATCATAAATTTCCCAAAATGGAAACTGGGCCTGTAACTGAAACCTGCCATAAATGGAAAGTCTTGATCCTCAAACTTACATTTTGATACAAGCCTCAAATGAATTTTTGCCCAACATGAAAGTTGAAGATCTTGTTCTCCCATTTCCAAAAAGTCCAAGAACTCTCAATTCCCATGTGTGGTTGGCAAGTTATGATCGAATCGATTTCAGAAAATCTTGAACTTCAAAGGGCCATATCTCTCAAACCGTTTGGCCAATTTTGGTGGGGTTTTTTCCTACAAGTCACATTTGATCCCCTCTTTCCAAAAATATAAATTTCATAAGCCAAAACTTCACCAATCAAAATGGCATATTTTGACTTTTCTCATTTAAATGCAAGTTTGACCAAGAGTTGACTTTTTGATATAAACATTTTTTCAACATTTGGCCAATTGGGACAGCTCAGAAATATCATTTTAAGTGTGTTTGCAAGCTCAAATTATGCAGCACATGTGAATCTATACTTGTTTGCTTGAATTGTAAGAAAGGTACAATTTCACCATACTTGTCCATGCTTCCACAACCATGCCTTGTACCTCAAAAGAACAGCAGCATTATGCAGCACATTTGCTGTCATTATGAACACATCTTAGCAGCCTAAAACCACAAAAAAAGAGGCCATGCTTGCTTACTTGAAATTGGGGAGAAAAGGACAAATGCTACCACATCTTGCAACCATACTTGTGCTGTCCCATAGCAGAATTTTTTCATGATTTTCTGTCAAGAACAACCATACCTTGTACATGTTCCTGCTGTCATTTTGAATTGCATTGGCCTTACCACAACCACATAACAGAACTGATTCATTGAGACTGAGGGGCATGTTGCAATTTCTGTCAAAAAGACCATACCTCCATGAACCATACTGGAAATGATCCTTGGCCATTTGACCAAAAGGTTGTCAAAACTTCCAAAACTAAACCCTGCTAATAGCCAACAGCAGAAGGAACAGCAAAAGGGCAAACCTCATGCATCAGATTTTTTTTGTCATGTTTGAATTCAGCTTGGCCTGAGCAGTAGCATAACACATGAAAAACCAAAAACTTCATTCCAACTCATCCTAACTGCTCTTACCCTACTATTTGCATCTCATTTTCTTCTGTCCAAAACCAGTGGCAGACCAACAAAAAACTTGTGCTTACTTGCATTTTTTACAAAACATGCCTTTACCTTGCTGTTGCACTGAAAAAGGCTGACTCTCTCAATTGGCAAGGATAGTAAAAATTCCATCAAAAAAGGAGCAACCTAGCAGCAAATTGGACTTCATTTTTCTGTCAAAGAAAATGAACAAGTAGCAGCCAAAGGCCATTGTTCACACCCTCTAAAAACTCACCTTGCCATTTGCATTTTTCCTGTCAAAAAAGAGAGCACCAAAACCCTGCTACAGCAGCCACAAACCACAAGACCACAGACCAAAACACCTTCACTCATTTTCCAACCTCATCCTTGCTTGCTATTGGCATTTGATTTTTCTGTCAAAAACATAACAAGACTAAGCCCAGCTAGCCAACATAATCAATTGCCTACAGCATCCTAAAACCTCACCTTGCATTGTGTTTCCAAAACCCTGCAGCAGCAAAAAAAGCCATTGTTCACATTCCTCTCAAAACCTCACCCTGCTATTGGCATTGGATTGGTCCTGTCCAAAAACACAAAAGCAAACTAGCCTGGCCCTGCATTGACACAACTTCCATTCCACCATTTTCCTGTCACTTAGAAAACCATCAACAGCAACTTTGCTCACCAATGGTATGACCTGCTAGTAACCAGCATAACCAATTGAGCAGAACAAACCTCATTCATTCAAACTCACTTTCTTGCCTTGTCAATTTGGCTGTCATAACAAAAGAATAGAAACCAAGTCTTGTAACCCTGCTATACCAATGACAGCAGCATAACCAACAAACTCCAAACCAATCTCATTCATTCATCTCCATTCTTAACCTTGGCATTTAGCATTATCTGTCCAAACAAAAGAACAAAACCTGCTACCACCATCCAACTGCAGCAAAAGCCAAAAGCCTAACTGACCTTACTTGGCATTTTCCATTTCTTTTCTTTTCAGAACTTCCAAACCAACCCTGCTTTGCTTAACAATAGACCCCCTCATCATTTTTCCTGTCAATTAAGGACACTAAGAGCAGCCACACGACCAAAATCATCCATTTTTCTCCCTTCTTGCAATTTGGCACATTTGGGATTTCTGACCAAAAGCTTCAAAACACATGAGCATCCTTTGCTTCTATCATCATTTGAACCTCGTTTGAGAGTCCTTTGAGCCATCAAAACCTTGCTGGAACTCCACCCTCGAGCTCTGTCATCTTCAAACACCTGCCATGGCATAAAGGGTCCAGAACTGAATTGTTGTGTTGCAAGCCAAAATTCCTCATTCATTCTTCATTTGAAAGCATAAAGGATAACTGTTGCAAGCATTTACAAGCAAAAGGTGGCTGCATCTTCTTCTGCTCTTCAACTTGGTATTTTTTTCGAATCCTTTATTTTGCCAAACCACCACATGTTTAGTGTAGGTCTTAACATGCTGAAGCTGATGCATTTTGTCTCATATGAATTGGTTGGTTAACTTGCAAGAAATCTGAGAATAAAGTTTTGTGTGCATTTACATTTTTGCTCGATTCTCATTCATTACCATGTTTCCATGAAAACTAAGATGGGATTTGTATTATGCATGCTTCAATGGTTCTAATGATGTGCTACTCGATCATTTCTGGGCATACATGTTCTTGAGCAAACTTTGATGTTCATACTTTCTTTGCTTGATTCATGCATATGATTGTGTTTTATGGAAAATTGATAGTGGATTATTACTCGCCTTGCCATGCTGAACAAGTGTGTATGTGTAATTTCATTTTCTGGGAAATTTTCTAAAAAAGTCGAATTGATGAGGATGATGAAGCATGCTGTAACTTTGAAAAACCCTAATTCCCATGTTGAAAACCCAGAATTCACGTACTGCATGTGGCCATTTACTGTTCCGTTTCGTATTGGCCAATGAGGTTATTTGGTTCCTGGCACTTAAGCGCAGTCGTTTCAATTAGTGGTGCATGTAATTTCAAAAATGCCACGCTGACCTTTGTGTTGACCATTACTCCATGTTGCTTGTTCATGTTTCATCCAATTATTCATTCAACTTTGAAAATTCATTTCTCTCTCAATTTCCATCCAAAAATCATGAAGCCTTTTCCATCATGTTCATGAATGTGTCTAGTATTTAATTGTGATTTTTAATTAATTTTTCATTGGCTGGATTTTAATTGATAATTGGTTTCCTAACATGTATGCACATTTGACACCCTTGGCCATTTCTTTTGTGAAATTATGATGATGCATCCTTTGAGCTTGAAATTTTTTGTGGAGAAACTAGACACACTCACCTTCATTTTGATATAAAGTTTGTGGATTTATCATTTGTGGTTTGAGAGTTATGATTTTTTGAATTTAGGGTGTGACAATCTGTGTCACACCATTGATGTCCAACTTCATGATTTTCATTACCATACTTCTTGACCTCCAATTGATCCAAATTTTTGCATGAACCTACTATTGTATGTCTAGTTTATATGTGAATTTTCTTGGAATTATTTGTGGCATTTCCTAATTGTTTGAGATTTTCTCCCCTGGTTGGTCATATGTTGACTTTGTGTGACACTTGTTCCCATTTCATTTGTGAAATTCTCATACTTTATTGGATGGACATGAAATTTGACGTGTGATAACTAGACATCCTCATCTTTTCCATGGTTTTGATACCATTCATTTATCATATGCTATCACTGATTTATGAATTTTCTAAGTTGATGCATGTTTGGTTGACTTCTTTGAACATGTTCAAAATTGCTTTGACTTTCTGATTTTCATTGACTGCCTTCCACTTGTCCAAATGGGATGAAATTTGACATGCTTACCATGCTGTAGGTTGTGATTGGTCATGATTTATTTGGTGATTTTTGGAAATGTTTAGGATTGCTTTTGAGTTAAGTCTTGCTGTTGACTTCTATGAGCTTCTAAATGCCATACCTTGACCTAAATTGTTCATGAAATGATAATGGTGATTGTTATGAATGTGAAACCAATTGGGTTTGTTTCTTAAATGTTTGAACTTGATTTTGATTAGGCATTGCTTGCTGTTTTGACTTTCTCATTCATCTTTGACCCTAGGCTTGACCTAGTGGTCCTGTTACTCACCTTTGAGTTTGTGATTTCAGGTTAACCATCAAATGGCCATTGTGACCGATTATTTTTGATTGAGCTTGCCTAAATACCATGACTAACTTGTGTGTTTTGTAGGTGGCTTGGCTCACATGCCTAAAGCCTTGTGCCTTGCACATCCATGTGCCTCTGATTGACTGTTGGTGTCTGTTTCTGTTGGTTTTGTTTGAAGTTGCATACTAACATCTGCTTGACTGTTTCAGGTGCTTTAGTTGCTTAGTTCCTTGTGAACTTTTTGCTTTGCTTTGCTTGTATAAGCAATTTGCATTGAGGTATGTCTCTTTATCTTCATGTAGTCTGGAAGACCTGGCCTGTTACTTGGCCAGGCAACTGTCTGAAGCCCTCCTTAAGAGGCAATGTTTGTGGATGTTTAACTTTGTCCTTGCATAGAGTCAAAGACCTCAATGAGGCAATTGGTGGAAGGTAGGGATATGCAATCTATCCCCCACTATTCAGTGTGTCATCCGCTTTGCTCACACCACTGTGTTGATGCATTGCAGATACAAACCCAAGATCTTGTGCAATTGCACAGTTGAGTCAGTATCAAATGTGTAGAAGGGTTCCCACTTTCTGAACCCACACATTCTTGTCTTGAGCTCTCCCAGGCCAGGGATAAGAGCTGTGAGGTCTCATCCTCACTCCATCCTTTCATCTGCTTCACCTTAGCCCCTCAATGGCAAGGTTAAGAGCAACATTCACCCAGTTCCAGAGGTTTGTTTGTCGAGGTTGATATGACCCCTTGACTAAAACCTAACCCTTGTTTGAGCCACTTGTTTGTGTATAGCGTGTGCTATCTGTGCTTGTAGGATTGTTTGACTTGCTTCCTGTGCAAGATAGGATTGTTTGACTTGCTTCCTGTGCAAGTTAGGATCAGTTTAGACTTGCTTCCTGTGCAAGTTAGGTTTTGCTTGGCTTGCTTCCTGTGCAAGTTAAGAGTGTGTGTGGCTTGCTTCCTGTGTGAGCCATGCTTAGGATAGGTTGGCCCTTGTGCCATTTAGCTAGAAAACCATAACTTAGGGCGGATTTTGCATGACAACATCTAGGCTCGAGTCGTAGTCTCCCTAGAGTTGTGTCTCCCTCTGTTATCTGGTTAGGCTAGATCCTTTATCCCTGCGTAGGGGAACTACATCGCCCTGATCTTCACACCAGATGAAGTATGTAGGCAGGAGATTGAGCTGATCTCTCCGGGCGCCTTTTCTTTCTTTTGTGTGTGTTGTCTGACCTTTGCTAGGCTCGAGTCTGTGACTCCTTAGCATTTGCTGTCTGTCTGTTTGTGTGTGTTTGACAATTATAGGCTCGAGTCCCCGACTCCCTATCAACTTGTTGTGTTGTTGTGTGCTTGGAAGCTGATGTAAGTCCATCGAGTGGCATTTGGGTTCCAGTGTGCGTGTGTTTAGGTTCGGATGTCAATGTAAGTCCAGTGATTGGCATTTGGGCTCCATGTTTGCCTTCTTGTGTGTTTTGGTTCGGATGCTGATGTAAGTCCAGTGATTGGCATTCAGGCTCCATGTTTGCCTTTGCCTGTGTTTGTTTGTGTGCGTGTCAGCCGAGCTACGAATGCTCTGATTCTCCTTCGTCCAAGGAGATACGTATGCATAGGATGCGACATCCTAGCGAGCATGTGTCGTTTCCCCAGTCCGAACTACTTCGACTCTGATGTCTATGCCTGATGGACTAAGTAGGCCCAGGATACGATATCCTGCCGAGTCAGTTTCAGTCAGTTTCTTGTGTCTCTTTTCAGCCAGTGTGTATGAGTATTTGAGCAGTGTTTAGCAACCAATATTCCTTCCTTTTGTGCGTGGATCCCGTAGAGTACTACGGATGCGTAGGGGTGCTAATACCTTCCCTTCGCATAACCGACTCCCGAACCCATACTCTTTGGTCGCGAGACCATGTTCTTTCCCAGGTTTACTCTGAGCGTTTCCTTTCCCTCTTTTGGGATAAATAACGCACGGTGGCGGCTCTGTTGTTCTTTCTTTTCCCGCCGGTTTTTCGCGCGATGCGACACCTGTCACATGTCGTGTCAAGATGAGGGAAAAACAAGGTGCAAGAGATGGCCAAGAGAGGGGCGTGACACAGCCACCCGTGTCAGCCCACCTGAGAGTGAAATAAAAGTTGATGGCAAGGCAGGGGCCTGACACGGCCACTCGTGTCATCCCAGACACTGTTTCCCCCAGTTCTCGGGATTTTATCTGGACTAGAGCAACAAGGGCGTTCTGGGGATTTCCAACCAATGCTAAGGGATTTTCACTATTTTAGAAGAGTTTCTATGAGAGAAGGACACTTTTTTGCGAGGAGAAAATAGAGCACGGAGAATTGTCAGACGATCGAGAATTATAGAGATAAAGGAATTCAGAGAGCAGAAGATTTTCATGAGCGGAAGCAATTGAAGATCCAAGTCATCCAATTACTTGTAATGTCTAATTTTCATATTGAATCTGTTTTGGACAATATGAGTAGCTAAATCCCCCAATGTTAGGGGGTGTCCATAATTTAGATCGGTAATGACTTTGAGTTTACGATTACATTGACAATATTGTTTTTCATAATTATTTTAATATTTTGATGTGTTTAATGCTTTCTCTTTCAGACCAATTGAGATTGTTGTATGATTATCAATTAGGCTGGACCGTCATTGATGAGGTTTTCATAAGATTACTCTGCAGTAGATATCACCTAGGACTAGGGATACCCTGTATGAATTAGAGGATTCTTGATATAATAAGGCTTAATTTCACCGGTAATTTTCTATGGACATAGAGATTAGGATTGAATGATTAAATGTTTTCTCACCAAGACCTTGGGAAAAAAATACCCTTGAGAACTGGTAGTAGTTAATTGATATTTGTTGATGCAATAGTAACTCAGAGTTGTTACAAGGATAAATTATACACCTTCCCTGGTATGTTCCTTTTTCCTTGAAACCCTTATTTTACAGTATTTATTTTATTTGCCCTTATTTTTATAAGTTTGAATTAAAAAACCCCAACACTAGTTTTTGTTTAATTGAACAATTATTTGAACTCGATATTAACGCGCGGTCCTTGAGATCGACATCATGGGAATTTCCCCTTTATTACTACAAAAGGCAAAATAGTACACTTGCTATTTTTCCGATCAAGTTTTTGGCACCGTTGTCGGGGACTGCCAAAATATAGAGTTTAATTTTAGTTTAATTAAAATTTTGTTGCTCTACAATAATATTATTTTTTGTCATTTATATAATTTCATTCTCTAATATGTGTATGCGAGAAAATCCTTTAGCTGAATTTCTTTTTGACGCAGAAATTGAGAGAACCCTTCACTAGAGACTCATACACGCTAGATTGGCTTGACTGAATTCCAAAGAAGAAGTTCCCTCAGATCACTCAGATTCAGATTCGAAAAAAGAAATTGCGACCGAAGTTCCTCTAGTTCTATCTCCACCACCAGAAAGACTCCTTGGTGATTATGGAGGTGCAAATGCACCGGATGGTAGATTAACAATTGTCAACCAACTGGTGAATGTGACCAATTTTCAACTGCATCCTAGCACAATCAATCAACTGGAAAGAAAACCTTTCACCGAAAAGGTAAATGAAGATGCACACAAACACTTATAGTGATTCCTGACCATGAGTACTACTTTGAAAATTGATTGTCATACTGATGAAGCAAATAAGTTAAGAATGTTTCCGTTCACTTTAGCTAAAGAGGCGGAAGAGTGGTTCTACTCTCTCCTAGTCGGAAATATTACATCATGGGAAGAGATGGAAACTGCTTTCTTAGATGAGTATTTTCCAGCATCGGTATTTCTGAGAAAAAGGTATGAAATCCTAAACCTCAAACAGAAGGAGGGCGAGTCTTTGGGAGATGCCTACAAAAGATTCAAAAGGGTCCTGGTAGTTTGCCCAAATCATAATATGGATCAGATTGAACAAATGCAGATGTTTGTGAATGGGCTCAAAATAAAGACAAAATAGTTGATTGATATAGCAGTCAGTGGCTCAACAAATATCTCAACAGCCACTAGTATTAAAAGGATCATTGAAGTGATAGCTGCAAATGAGCATTTGGAATTGTATGATAGGTGTACGAGCAAACCTAAGGGAGTTATTAATTTGAAGCTGGAAACTAATAAAATCCGGTTGGAAGATACAATAGCTGCTAAAATGGAAAAGAAGTTGAAAGCTATGAATATTGGTACTCAATAGGTAGCTCAAGTTCAACTTGCTTAGACCATCACTTGTGAAATTTGTAATGGATCTCAACACACAGTATATTGCTTTACAACCCCTCAACAAATTGAAGAGATAAAAATTTTGAAGCAGAATAATCCCTACTCCAACACGTATAATCCAGGTTGGAAGAATCATCCAAACTTCTCCTGGAAAGATCAGAGAGAGAATGTTCCACAATAGGGTCAAGGTTAATATCAGACTCAATATCAATAACAACAGCAACAACAAGCTCCAAAGAAAGCAAATTGAGAGATTATCATTGAAAAAATGTCCACTCACAATATGCAATTCCAAGAAGAGACTAGAAACAATCAGAAAAACACCACCGCCTCTATATGAAATCTTGAAGTTCAGCTGGGTCAGATAGCACAACAAATAGCAAGTTCTCGAACACCGGGTTCCTTACCAAGAGAAACAGTTCAAAATCCAAGAAATCATGAGAATATTAATGTTATCACGACGAGAAGTGAGAAGGCCACTAAAGATGAAAAAGTTATACCACCTGGAAAGCCAACTGAAGAGAAAAATAAAAAGGAGACTAAATCGGTGATTAAGTTACCCTATCCTTAGAGAGTGACAAAGAAGGATCCAAGAGAGACAAGCTTTGAGAAATTCATGACAATGTTCAAAAAGATAGAGAGTCATATGCCTTTATTTGAAGCACTCGAGCGAATGCCCATGTATACAAAATTCATGGAAAAGGTAATTTCCGAAAAGAGACCAACGACAGAAGAACCGGTAGCCTGAAAGGAAAAGTATAGTGCAATATCACTAGGTCAGAGAATTCTAAACAAACAGAAGGATCCTGGAACGGTTACAATATCATGCACAATAAAAGAGAGAACTTTAAAACAGATACTAATTGATTCTGGAGCTAGTGTGAGTCTGATGCCATTATCAATCTATCACAGGTTGAGGATTGAAAATGTCAGTGATACAAGGACAAATCTGAAGTTTGCAAATCACTTGATAAAGAATGCATATAGGATAGCAGAAGACGTACTGGTGACAATAGGGGAATTGAGTTTTCCTGTTGATTTTGTGATTATAGACATACTTGAAGATGAAGAGACACCTATCATTCTTGGTCGACCATTCATGCGGACAAGTCGATGCAATATCGACATGGACCAAGGCACCTTAACTTTAAAAGTTTATGATAAAGAAATAACATTGAATGCTATTGAAAACAGGAAACTAGAGGTAGAAAAAGAACATCACTATCAAGTAGGCATGGTCAATACAGATGTGGGAAGGCAAAGTAACATACCAACATCAGAAAAAGATGCAAGAAGGCATCTCAAGTATCACCACCTCCATTAGAAACTCCAATTCCTAGCTCCAGTCCAAACACAAAAGGAAATAAGGAGAAGCCTTATCCTCAAGGACGAGGAATTGGCCTGGTAAAGAATGTTTATCCACACCTATAGTGTGGTAAATCGTCAAGCCATGCGACGTTAAACGAAACGCTTCGTGGGAGGCAAGCCATGCGTTTTAATTCTAGCTATTGTCTTTTTTTTTGTTATTTTAGGTTTGCACAGTGTCGTGCATAAAAGGGAGGAGGCACTAACATGAATGTGGGAGTTGTGCCCGGAGGAAAGACCTTATCTGAAAATAAGAGAGAGGAATTTTTTTGAGGATAAACCAGCAGTCTAACACGGCCGTCCGTGTCAGCTGACATGGCCCATGTCAGAAGCACTGAAGGATAAAGTGAAAATTCATATTGGCAGAAGCCTGACATGGTCGCCCGTGTCAGTTGACACAGCCCATGTCAGGACCACTAAAGACCATGCTCCAAAGATTGAGTTACAACAGCCTGACACGGCCACCCGTGTCACCTGACACGGCCCATGTCAGACATTCGGAGTTGAATTTGTGAAATTTTTTGGACCATCATGTGGATCACACCCTTCATTAAAGCCCACTAACCACTCATTACACCCACTTAAAACATTCCAACATCAGATTACCACTCATTCTCAAATCATTATCTCTCACTAACTTCATCTTATCCACCATCTCTCTCTCCAAAAACCTAACCTTCCATTAAAACCTTCCTAAAAAGCTCCCACCTTTACCACCACCACAACCCCAAATTGAACACTCCCTTCACGAATCCTTCTCCATTTTTCACCCTCATCACATCCACGATGTCTATTTTTTCGAATTCCAATTTCGAATTTCTCTTAATTTTTACAGGTACGAAAATGCCCCCAGGGAGGATTGTTTAAGGGAAGCAACAAATGGTCGAGACCTCAAGGCCATGGAAGAGGAGTTGCCGTAATCCGAACTCGCACAACATTGTCTTCGACAATCCAGAGTAGGGGCAACGATAGTCCATTCATAGAAAGCGGAAGCTAACCCCCACGAGGTACATGTGTGAACAAACCCTTCAGGACTTAGGCTTAAAAATTGAAATTTACAGGATGTTCCATGTGTTGGATATGTTGGAATTCATGAGTCTCAAGGCGCCCACTTATGAGTGCATCACGCTTGAACTTTTTATCACACTTGAGTTCCAACTGGAGAAGCGGTGGATTAAGATGACGAGGTACTACCATGGTACTCTACGATTCCGTATTTTTAATAATTATCATGAGTTATCTGTTGAGGAGTTAGTTGGTATTCTCCGACTCCCACTATACGGACCTGGTGGGTCCCTGAAGGATTTGCTCCACAAGATTTATGGACTGCTATTACTGGGAGGACTGATTAGACCTCCAAAGGTGCAAAGGCCTCCGGCATCCAGAACCCGTGCTTCCACTATGCCTAAAAAGGTCTGGAGCATACTCTGTTTTGACGGGGTGATAGTGTTGGTGTAAGCCCTAGAGGTCAATACTTTTGGTACTTGTGTCGAATTATTTATTAATAATAAAAGGCTTTTTCTTTATTATGTTTGTTTAATAAAGTCCCTAGAATAGCTAGTCCGTTTAATGTATCAAGTGTGACTTAATCATGAGATCACATTAAACATAAGGACACTATTCTTAAAGTATCCGCAATCGAGCTTTATTGTGAAGTGGGATAACATTAAAGCATTAAGACTATTATTTATATAGACTGATGATCACATCTCATGGATCATGGATAAGGAGTTATCAAGTCTTAAACATAAGTATGAATATTAAGAGTAATATTTATACTGGATTGACCCACTATGAGAATACTATATAGAATGTTATGCAAAGTGTCATAAGTTATTCTCATGGTGATAATGGTGTATACCACCCTTCGACCTGAAACCACTAGGGACCCTAGATGTAGAGTCGAGTGCCTTATTGTTGATCAAACGTTGTTCGTAACTGGATGACCATAAAGACAGTTGATGGGTACTCCACGAAGCATGCTAAGGGACATGAGTGACCTAGATGGAATTTTCCCATCCTGCGTAACATGATAAATGTCTATGGGTCCAATATTGAACTGGACAAGGATGACATGGTCTATCCCTTGTGTTCAATATAGACATAAGGGCAAAAGGGTAATTGTACACATATGTATTATCACAAAAGGATTTGTCAGATCACATGACATTTTCGTGTCTTGGATAACAGTGATGTGTTGCTAGATACCGCTCACTGTTTATTATGTTAAATACGTGATTTAATATAATTGCCAATGCCGCGAAAACCTATAGGGTCACACACAAAAGGATGGATTGATGAGAGATAGAGTAACTAAGGAACACCGTAAGGTTCGGTGCACTTAAGTGAATTGTAGAACATCGTAAGGTACAGTGTACTTAAGTAGAATACGAAATATGGTAAGGTACCACGCGCTTAAGTGATTTTGGCATATTATAAGATATGAGCCACATACACTTAAGTGAGCTTTTTAGCTTGTAGCCCACATAAGTGGTTCTATAAATAGAACCCTTGTGCAGAAGCATTTGTGCAGTTGCAATTTCGTTTCTCTCTCCTCTCTCTCTCTCTCTCTCTCTCTCTCACTCACTCACTCACTCACTCACTCAAAGCCTTCATTCGTAGCAGCTAGTACTGAGATTGAAGGAATCCGTTCGTGTGGACTGAGTAGAGGCGTTGTCATCATTCAACATTCGTGATCGCTCCGTAGATCTGCATCAAAGGTTACAATCGCCACAAGAGGTAACAATTCTATCACTGATCATGCCCATACGTAAGGATCACTAAAGGAGAAATTTTTAAATTTCGCGGTGTTTTGGATCGCTCTTCTCCTTCAGTGGTATCAGAGCCACTTATGAAACCATGCATGTGATAGCTGTTTATTTTCTATATTTTCTGTATTAATACGATTAAAAGACAGAATGAATCAAAGAATAAACGAGTAATTAAATTTGGCATCATGTGTGTACGATTTGGATGATTGATGTTGATTATGCTTCAGAATCCGATATTAGTATGGTGAAGCAGCGATACATCGATCGTCCATAGGTTACGTAATTGAGATCGATCAAGTTATATATATGATATAAGTAATCCTGATGCAAAATACGGTATATATGATATACTATTTCTGTTTCGTTAATTCAAACACTTAATGGTTGTTTTCCTTTGAGCGATCAATGGTCGTTTACTTCTTGATCCAACATTAGTATGGTGAAGCAATGACGTGTTGATCAATCATACTGAATCAACAATCGAGGTGTGTTTGACGGTCTGAAATTGGTGCATTAGGGTTAATGACGACACAAGGGTTGTGCTGTCAAAGAGTTATGCGATTAAGGTTGTGACTGCGCAGGAGTTGTGCTTTAAAGTATCAAGTGTTGATGCGAAAAACGACATCGATTTCAAATGAATTGTTCATTAAAATTTCAATCGGGGCGCTGCCCCTACAACCCTGCAAGGACCGCCGGCTAACTATGCGTAGTGTGATCGGTCGCCGAAATTTAATTTGGTTTTAATTAATTAATAGAATTAAAATTAATAATAATAATGTGTTTATCATTATTTCCTTGTGGTGATCGGTTATGGCCTTAGTTTTCCTTTATTTTGTTTTGGGATATTAAAATACAACCTGCGTGTCGTGCCTCTCTTTTAATCTCTTAATGTAACTTCTTTTCTCATCTCACTCCCTCGTATGTAAAACGAGTTTCTTTTATGTAATGTAATGTTATGAAGAAAGAGAAGAATTCAATATCAAAGGAGGACAACCTTGAAGATCTTGCTTGGAGAAGCTTAGATCGTTATTAGGTTAGCTTAGGTTCTCTCATTGGCTTGGGAGAACAATTGCGCTAGGGGCCATAACTGTTTCATTATGTATGTTGATGCATGTGAATGTATGTTGATGCATGTGAGAGACGATTTATATGATAAATAAGCTAGTGAGATCAGAATAATTGCAAATTCCCTCAAGTTAAATATTAAGTTTATGCTTTCCAAGTTTTAACACTCATCAAGACTAGTATCGGATAATGTAGGTTTCGCCTACGCAAGGTGCATGTTCTATATTAGTAAGGTGCGATGGGATAATTATAATATCCAATTGCTAAAACAATGGGTCAAACTTAACTAAACAATTATAATAAGATTATATATGTTTAGAAGCAAGAGCTGGAAATGATCCATGTGATGGATTGGAATAAGGAGTTATTCACCCAACTAAAATATTCGAGAGTTATATTAGATACAATTGGAAGAAGTTCCTACCTAAATAACATAGTTTTGTGTAATTCGCTTACGCAGACTTAAAACAAAGTGAAATGTGGATCTCGACCCACTAGAAAATCTTCCAACAGGATTTTCTGAATCAAATGATGAGGGTCATTTGTTTTGAGTAAAATAGTGGGAGCATATTTAATTAAAGGCCTAATTAAATATGTTATTGATACTTATATTTTCATTATTTTCATGTAGATTACCATGACAACAAACACCTCTAACAACATTTTGTGATCAATCGTTGACAAGGAAAAATTGTCTGGGACAAATTTTCTGGATTGGCACCGAAATATGAGGATTGTCCTCAAACATGATAGAAAGCTGTATGTCTTGGAAAAACCTGTTCCTGAAGAGGAACCTCCTAGTTCTGCACCTAAGGCAGAAATAGATGCTGATAAGAAGCATGTTGATGATGCCAATGAAACTGCTTGTCTCATGCTAGCTACCATGAACTCAGAGTTGCAAAAGCAACATGAGAACATGGCAGTGTTCGATATGATCGAACACCTGAAGATGCTCTATCAAGAGCAAGCAAGGCATGAAAGGTTTGAAGTTTCAAAAGCCCTTTTTCAAGGCAAGGTAGCTGAGGGAGCCCCTGTAGGTCCCCATGTGCTCAAGATGATTGGGTATGTGGAAAACCTTGAGAGGGGCTCCCTCAGCTAACTTGCCTTGAAAAGGGGGTTTTGAAACTTCAAACCTTTCATGTGTTGCCTGCTCTTGATAGAGCATTTTAAGGTGTTCGATCATATCGGACGTTGCCATGTTCTCATGTTGCTTTTGCAACTCCGAGTTCGTAGTAGCTAGCATGAGGCAAGCAGTTTCATTGGCATCATCGACATGCTTCTTATAAGCATCTCTTTCAGCCTTAGGTGTAGAACTAGGAGGTTCCTCTTCAGAAACAGGTTTCTTCAAGACATACAACTTTCTATCATGTTTGAGGATAATCCTCAGATTTCGGTGCCAATCCAGAAAATTTATCCCAGACAATTTTTCCTTATCAAGGATTGATCGCAAAATGTTGCTAGAGGTGTTTGTTGTCATGGTAATCTACTTGAAAATAATGAAAATATAAGTATCAATAACATATTTAATTAGGCCTTTAATTAAATATGCTCCCACTATTTTACTCAAAACAAATTACCCTCACCATTTGATTCGAAAAATCCCGTTGGAAGATTTTCTAGTGGGTCGAGATCCACATTTCACTTTGTTTTAAGTCCGCGTAGGCGGATTACACAAAATTAGGTTATTTAGGTAGGAACTCCTTCCAATTATATCTAATACAACTCTCGAATATTTTAGTTGGGTGAATAACTCCTTATTCCAATCCATCACATGGATCATTTCCAACTTTTGCTTCTAAACACATATAATCTTATTATAATTTGTTCAGTTAAGTTTGACCCATTGTTTTAGCAATTGGATATTACAATTATCCCATTGCACCTTGCTAATATAGAACATGCGTCTCGCATAGGCGGAACCTACATTATTCGATACTAGTCTTGATGAGTGCTAAAACTTGGAAAGTATAAACTTAATATTTAATTTGAGAGAATTTACAATAATTATGATCTCACCGGCTTGTTTATCATATAAATTGTCTCTCACATGCAACAACATGCATTCACATGCATCAACATACATAATGAAACAATGATGGCCCCTAGCGCAATTGTTCTCCTAAGCCAATGAGAGAACCTAAGCTAACCTAATAATGATCTAAGCTTCTCCAAACAAGATCTTCAAGGTTGTCCTCCTTTGATATTGTATTCTTCTCTTTCTTCATAATATTACATTACATAAAAGAAACTTGTTTTACATACGAGGGAGTGAGATGAGAAAAGAAGTTACATTAAGAGATTAAAAGAGAGGCACGACACACAAGTCGTATTTTAAAATCCCAAAACAAAATAAAGGAAAACTAAGGCCATAATCGATCACCACAAGACACTAATAATAAACACATTATTATTATTAATTTAAATTCTGTTAATTAATTAAAACCAAATTAAATTTCGGCGACCGATCACACTACGCAGAGTTAGCCGGGGGTTCCGCTGCCCGGTCAAGGAATTCGGAGAGTGGAAGATTTTCATGAGCGGAAGCAATTGAAGATCCAAGTCATCCAATTACTAGTAATGTCTAATTTTTATCTTGAATCTATTTTGAACAATATGAGTAGCTAAAGCCCCGAATGCTAGGGGGTATCCCTAATTTAGATCGGTAATGACTTTGAGTTCACGATTGCATTGACAATATTGTTTTTCATAATTACGGTAATCTTTTGACGTATTTAATGTTTCTATTTCTGACCAATTGAGATTGTTGTATGATTATTAATTAGGCTGGACCGCCATTGATGAGGTTTTCATAAGATTACTCTGCAGTAGATATCACCTAGGACTAGGGATACCCAGTATGAACCAGAGGATTCTTGATATAATAAGGCTTAATTTCACCGGTAATTTTCTATGGACATAGAGATTAGGATTGAATGATTAAAGGTTTTCTCACCAAGGCCTTGGGAGAAAATACCCTTGAGATCTAGTAATAGTTAATTGGTATTTGTTGATGCAATAGTGACTCAGAGTTGTTATTCAAGGAGAAGAGCGATTCAAAATGCAACGGAATTTAAAGAAAAATCTCCTTTAGTGATCCTTACGAATGGGCATGATCAGGTATAGAATTGTTACCTCTTGTGGCGATTGAAACCTTTGATGCAAATCTATGGAGCGATCACGAACGTTGAATGGTGACAACGCCTCTACTCAGTCCACACGAACGGATTCCTTCAATCTCAGTGCTAGCTGCTACGAATGAAGGCTTTGAGTGTGAGAGAGAGAAACGAAATTGCAACTACACAAATGCTTCTGCATAAGGGTTCTCTTTATAGAACCACTTGTGTGGACAGCAAGTTAAAAAGCCCACTTAAGTGTATGTGGCCCATATCTTATGATATTCCAAAATCACTTAAGCGTGTGATACCTTACCATATTTCGTATTCTACTTAAGTACACCATACCTTACGATGTTCTACAATTCACTTAAGTGCATCGTACTGTAAGAACCCAATTTTGTCCCTAAGATCCCTCATGGCATCATATCATATCATATCATTGCCTCAAGGATCATTGTGCACCTTGCTTCCTTCCCTGTGGGTGGGTTAGCTTTTGAGTGTGATTCTTGATCACCAAGCATGTTTTGCATTTGTATATCATTGCTTTTCATTTATCATTAACAAAAAGTACAAAAATATGTCATCCAACCTTTGCCTTGCAGATGAAGCAATCAACGGTCAAAGCAGTCAAAGGCAGTCATTGAGCAATAGATGGTGGCCATTCTTGAGAATTTGGACACCATAATCATTCATAAGAGTTCATGTGAGCTATGATGTCATTTTGAATCAGAATCCCAAGTGGTAAAGGCTTGAATCTCATCAAGGCATTCTTCAGTCAACTGAAACCCTAGTCAGTCAACTGCCCAGTCAACTGTGGATTTGGAGGTGGGAAGTGATGGGAAATACTTCATTCATGTTCAAACAAGTCTCATTTGATATTTCAAACATCAACATTGAAGAAAATAAAGTCAGGTCAAAACTTTCCAAAAATAGAAAGTGACCTATAATTCAAAATTGCCAAAAATGGAAAGGTTTTCTCCTCAAGATTACATCATCAAGCAAGCTTCAAATTGTAAAGACAAAGAGTCAGACAACATACGATCGCAAGTTTCGATGATGACAAAAGACCATCATGCACGTCTACAAACAAATGCAACACATTACCCATTATATCCTTTTCTACGTTTGTCTAAACCTATTATAATGATTAAAAACATATGTGGACAAAGTGTGATCATGACGAAATGCATGAAAATCACAAAACACAGATTTATGCAGATTTGAAGGCCTTGAGTCGACCATAGGGGTCAGCTCAAAGCTCACGGGTCAGCACAAAACTCAGCTAAACTGGAGATTGGTCAGCGCATGCTTCTTTGCGTCGATCATAAGGGTCGGCGCATAACTCACGGGTTAGCGCATAAATCCCTTGAGTCGACCAGAGGTCAGCGCATGGCACAATGATGCTATCCTGGGTCAGCGCATGGAACCATGGGTTGACCATAGGGGTCGGCGCATCTCTCACGGCTCAGCGCACGCCGACCTATGGTCGACCGCTCGTGCGTAAACTCAGTTTTCTGAGTACTTTCCACTGTTTGAAAGTCTGTTATTTTTGGTTGGTTTGTCAGTTACTATATATAGAAGTCAAAACACTTCTATCAACTAACATTTGTCAATTTGAGTTCAAGTGTTCAAGGAAACAAGAAAGAGTGAAAAAGGTGTCCAAGACTCATCATCTTCATCTTCAACATTTCACAACACATCAACTGCACACAATTACTTTTGATGTGGTTCGTGATCGATTAAAGGTGATAAGGTTCGAAGTTGTGATCGAAGAATCCGGTTCGAGTTGAAGCTTGTGGCAGATTCTTTCTTGAATAAAACCGTTAGGGTTTTGTCCTCCAATACGGGTTTGTGTTTGGGGGTTTTTGGACGAATCGCTTCATCAATATTCAGCCGAGCGAAGGTGATTGAGAAGAGGAAGTCTTCATCAGTCCAGTAGCGGATTCGGTGACATTGAAGTGAAGGATTCAGGTTCGATTCGTTGTGTTTGAGATCAACCGGGCCGAGGGTTTGAAGAACGGAAGATTCTTCAACAAAGGGGCTGGAATCGGAGGTCTAGCAACAACGATCGAAGGTCTTGATTCATCTTGAATCAAGGAGCAAGGATAGGAAGCATCATTCAACACATTGGAAGTTCTGTTGTTTACATGCTTTGCAATCCTTGTATAAACGATTAAATTTCACAGGTGATATCTAATTAATCATCTCAATTCTATTTTTAGAATTGAGGGCAGACGTACCCCGAAGCGAGGACGGCGGGGGAACTGCCTCATCAAATCTCTGTCTTCTTTAATTTTCTGCATAAGTGCTTTTCAGCTTAAAAATTAAGTCATTTTAGTTTAAGCAATTTTACCAAACGTAGATATAAGTTGAGTAAGAGATTAAAACTGCTGTTTGAATACACAGTACAATAGTATATTGTACTAGATAAATTTGAATTACTTAATCAACTCAAATATCTCTTGGAGTGTATGCACACCAAGTGTTTGTAAATTTGCATAAGCCAAAGTTGTCTTAAGTTTGCTTCCAGTTTAATTTGGTATTTTGGATCATTGGAACTAGGCTTGCTAGTTAGTGAAATATATCAATTGAGTGTGCAAATAGTGTAGTGATTTGGATTTCCTTTTATCTCTAATCCATTAGCTTAAACGCATATCCGGTTTTCCAATAACGGTTCGTTTTAGACTAAAATTTTCCTCGGCCGCTTCCGCACTTAAAACAAATTTTCAAAACCAATTTTCTTTCAAATTGGTAGCGCCGACTCAAGTTTTTAATTGGGATCTATTCAACCCCCCTTCTAGATCCGTGCCATAGTCTAACAAGTGGTATCAGAAGCTCCGGTTCACTTCGTGCTTCAAAATACAACTTTGATAGAAAATGGCTAACGAACCTAAAGGGGCTTATAATAGAGCTCCCGTTTTCAATGGTGAAAATTATAGTTATTGGAAAGACTGTATGCGGGTGCACATAATTTCCATAGATAGAAAAATATGGAATGTTATTCTCAATGGTCCAATTCAAATAACCATGACCAATGAGAACAACGAATTGGTGCCTAAGCCCGAAGCACAATGGACCGATGATGATGAAAAGAAATACAATTATGATTGGAAATCCAAAAATATCCTAATCTCCTCATTAGGCGTAGATGAATACTATCGTGTATCCCATTGTCCTACTGCTAAGGCTATGTGGGATTCACTACAAATTGCCCATGAGGGGACGAATGATGTTAAATTGGCTAGAATCAATACACTAACACAAGAGTTTGATCTCTTCTTCATGGAGCAAGGGGAAACCATTGCTGACATGCAAAAGAGATTCACTCATCTCATCAATCGATTATATTCACTTGGTAGGCCTGTTTCCAATGATATTGCTACTAATAAGATCTTAAGATGTCTTAACAGGGAATGGCAGCCGAAAGTGACCGCCATCAAAGAGGCAAATGATCTTACCACATTGGACTTGACAACATTGTTCGGTAAACTACAAGAGCACGAACAAGTTCTCTTAAGCCTGGAACAACACGAAAAGAAAGATAAGAAAGACAAAGCAAAGGTGAGTGAAAAGAAATCAATAGCTCTAAAGACTTCCTCCTCAAAGTCTCAAGCAAAAGAGCAAAGTGATTATTCATCGAGTGACGAAGAAGAAGAGGACAAGAGTGAAGATATGGGGCTGTTCGTCAAACGCTACAACCGTTACGTGAGAAAGAACGGCATCCAACATTCCGAGAAGAACTTGGTAAACTTCCGGAAGCAATCTAGGTTCTCTAAAAATGATGACTCAAAAGGAAAAACAACTAGAGGGTCGTGCTATAAGTGTGGAAAGCCGGGTCACTACAAACCGGACTGTCCGATGAACAAAAAGACAAAAGAAAAAGATTCATACAAATCACACAAGAAACCATCAAAGCCAAGGAGAGCATACATAGCTTGGGAAAGCGATAGCGACTCCTCCGATGATGAAAGTTCTAGTGATGAAGATGAAAATGCAAATCTATGTCTTTTTGCTCATCAAAAGAACAAAAAGAAACAGGTACGACATGCTAAATATGAAAAATCCTCTAGTATGTCTCATCATGAATTGCAAACTGCTTTTGATACTTTACACTATGAAGCGAAAGAGGCCTTTAAAAGGCTTGCCTCAAATAAGAATTTTTTTTCACATTTGGAACATAAAATTCAAGAATCCGAACGGAAACTTGAGGCACTTAAAGCTTCTATAGTGGAAAGCACAAAAACAAGCTATGAGGACCTTAGAAGTAAAATGATGAACTTTGGGTGTGATACTTGTTACATTTGGCAAGGTGAAGTAAGAAATCTAAAGGCCAAACTTGACAAGTCTCTTGAGCCCAAGATTACTTTTGCTATCGACAAATCAAACTTTCGAAAAAGTATGGTTAATCCATATCAAAAATATAAATATGTTATAAAGGATGAAGATAGCAAAAGCAATCAAAATGTAAATTTCTCTTGTCTCTATTGTTGCAAGAAAGGCCATTCCATTGCTAAATGTAGATTTAGGAGGTTTTTAGTTCCTAAAGGCATTTATCAATGGATGCCCAAATGCAACCATTTCGTTCCTCACCACTCAGGACCCAATAAGCAATTGGGTACCTTCTCTTGTTAATTATCTTGTCACAGGTACAATGCCTCGAGACTACCGAGAGAAGATGGGTTCTCGACAGTGGATGCTCAAGGCACATGTCAGGTGACATATCTCTCTTCATTGACTTTGTGGCTAAGAAGAAGGGATATGTAACTTATGGTGACAACAACCGTGGAGCAATACTTGGTAAAGGTAGTGTAGGTAATCCCTCCTCTACTACTATTTCTGATGTTTTGCTTGTCGAAGGTCTTAAACACAATCTACTTAGCATCAGTCAATTATGTGACAAAGGATACAATGTATCGTTTTCAAAAGATTGTTGCAAAATTGTACATAATGATGATAAGAAGAGTATGTTTAATGGTCTTCGTGTGAACAATGTCTATATGCTTGACTTAAATGAAGTATCGTTAACAAGTGACAAATGCCTTGTAACAATGAGTGAAGATTCATGGTTATGGCATAGGCGTTTAGCACATGTTAACTTTGACTTACTTAACAAAGTAGTCTCAAAAGATCTAGTCCTAGGTCTCCCCAAAATTAAGTTCACCAAGGATCACCTTTGTGATGCTTGTCAAAAGGGGAAGCAAACGAGGATCTCTTTTAAATCCAAAAATATCGTTTCAACAACGAGACCTCTCGAGCTTCTCCATATGGATTTATTTGGGCCATCTAGGATTAAAAGTCTAGGAGGAAACTATTACGGTTTCGTAATAGTGGACGACTTTTCTCGATTTTGTTGGACTATTTTCTTAGTAAGTAAGAGCGACACATTCGCCGCCTTTGAACGATTTGCTAAGCTTTCCCAAAATAAACTAAATACAAACATTGTTGCAATTAGAAGCGATCATGGAGGTGAGTTTGAAAATCACTTATTTGAAGAATATTGCGGTAACCATGGTATTGATCATAACTTCTCCGCTCCACGTACTCCTCAACAAAATGGGGTTGTGGAGCGTAAAAATCGAATTTTGGAAGAATTGGGAAGAACAATGATCAATGAAAGTGGCTTACCGAAATATTTTTGGGCTGACGCCATTAGTACGGCTTGTTACGTTCTGAATAGGGTGCTCATTCGCCCCATTCTAAACAAAACACCGTATGAACTTTTAAAAGGGCGAAAGCCAAATGTTTCTCACTTACATGTCTTTGGTTGCAAATGTTTTGTATTGAACAATGGAAAGGAAAACTTAGGGAAATTCGATTCCAAGGCCGACGAAGGTATCTTCCTCGGATACTCTCAATCTAGCAAAGCATATAGAATATACAACAAACGATTACTTACTGTAGAAGAGTCTGTACATGTCACTTTTGATGAATCCAATCCGAGAAACGTCGGAAAGGGTAGTGTTTTTCATGGTGCAGGTACATCTACCGAAGACATACTCAAAGGTGGCGAGCCGGGGATTGATCAACCCGACATAGTCAAAATTGAGGAGGACAAAGATCACTACAACAAACAAGACCTTAGACAGCGCTTTTTTTAGCCTTAGACAGCGCTGTCTAAACCTCCGCTGCTAAAGGTTTAGACAGCGCTTTTTTAAATCTTAAAAGCGCTGTCTAAGCCCCCCCCCCCCCCCTTAGACAACGCTTTGGCCAAAAGCGCTTTATAAGACCCTCTTATTTTAAATTTTTTAGGTATACCTTAGACAGCGCTTTTGAAAAGCGCTGTCTAAGCCCCACCCCCTTAGACAGCGCTTTGGCCAAAAGCGCTTTCTAAGACCCTCCTATTTTAATTTTTTTAGGTATACCTTAGACAGCGCTTTTCAAAAAGCGCTGTCTAAGCCCCCCCTTAGACAGCGCTTTTGCCTAAAGCGCTTTCTAATCCCCCCCTTAGACAACGCTTTTTACAAAAGCGCTGTCTAAGGTATACGAAATTTTTTGAAGCTTTTGTTTTAAACCACATTTTTTCCAGGTTTATAAACCAGAATTTCTACCTGTTTTCAACCAGATTTTGACAGACAATTATCACATTTTATATATGCCATTTTGGCCTTTTTTCTACCAATTTTTGGCTAACAAATATATATATATATACCAATTCAAACCAATTTTGCCTTAAATGTATCAAAATATATACAAATTTATGTACACATTTACAAGTCATTACATATACTACAAATGTACACATTAATTACACAAATTTATGAAAAAACATTGAGCTCTATCATGAATTGACACCACTCCTCTTTGATTTCGTCCACTTGATCCTTTGTATAAAATGCACACTTGAATTCCTCAAAGTACTACATAATAATATAACATATTTTGAATTAATTCCAACTATTTAATTATATGAGATATGTGTAAATATAAAAATAACTCATAAGTTAGAAATACATACATCGGTGGGAATCATTAATCGGCCCAAAGCAAGAGTATCTCGCATAAACCTCAACATGAAATACCCGCAATCTATTTGATTACGTTGTTGAGGACACTACATATGAAAAAAAAAATATGGATTATAAATCCTAAGTTTTATCAAGTGTCATCACTAATATAATAAAAAATGTGGTAATTAAAAATATACCGCCACTTTAATCCATGTAATGGAGTTGGCGCCCCTCCTTGAGGTTTGGATATCTCGTTGGGCCCGAAAAGCTTGTAGGACGCTAATAAAATAAAAATGAAGCAATTAGAACAATTCACATAAACTAAGAAAAATTTTGAACATTCTCACTTACGTGTCAATTAGGACCTTCATATCCGGGTATGTTGTCCAATCATTTCCTAACGAGTCAAGATAATACACAATTTCTCGGATAGGATTGATTGCGAGCAACAACCAATGTCCACTGTAATGATTAGGCAAATGTTAGATGGTAACTTGGAAAATAATTATAATAGATGAATTTAGAATGAAATGCTAACCCGGTATTAAACGGTATAAAAAACAACTTCTCCGCATCTTTATTGTCCATGAGGATCCGAAGAACGTACTCCGTCACGGTATCCGGTCTACTTAAGATTAAACCTAAGTTGACGGTCGCGGGTGCTAAGAATCCGAATGACACGTCCAAACCATTGGGGCGCATCAATTTGTCATACAAAAACCTAATATAAAAACATCATTAACACCTCTTTTGAAACATAAAGTAAACTGGATTAACATAAAGTAAACATCATTAACATAAGTTGTTTAATTAATAAAACAAAGTAGACCGGATTTACCTAATATATGTATTGACAACGGTGACGCCGATTTCTTCATGACTAAAAACTTGCATGAAGTCTTCATTACCAATCATTTGGTCGTAATCAAAGCCGAAAATCCCTACCTCCATATGTACAGTCCGAACACCTCCGGTCGGTATATCGGTCATCTCTAGAAATGTCCTGAGGCACGACCTATACTTGGTGGTAGGTTTTTTCCTAGCTACGGTCTTCTTAGCACAAGAACTTTTTACCCGTGCGGAGGCGTTGCTAACCTCCTTTTTTTGTTGTACGGAGGCATTGCTAACCTCATTTTCTTGAAGCTACATGTCATATAAATAGTTAGATCAAATTAAGAATGTAACAACTTCCATGAATATATGTCATATAATTGTATATTACCTCTTTTCTTGAAACCGTGGACTCGGTATGCCGTGGAATCGCATTATCTTTTGATTTGGATTTTGTGGGAGTCTATTTAACATAACCAAGGAAAATATGTAAGTAAAATTTTAAGCATAAATTTTAAACTTTGAATATACACATTAAAGTTAACATAAGTTTTAAGCATACCTCATATCCTACGCATATGAGGTTTGTCGGCCATGCAACAAACGAACCTACTGCTTCGTGCACCGTTGTTGCATCCGAATCATCGCTAGGATATGGTAATGCTGCATTCGGCTCAACTGCAATATCAACTGATACCTTCAAACATCCAGCAGGGAGCTCTCTAGTGTGGAGTAATACTCCGCTAACGTTATGCACTTTTCCCTTGCTAACCATCCGATAGTATGGTGACGACAAATACAGCTGACAATGGGAAATGCCCTAAAACCAATAATAACAAGAAATCGTTAATGTGTATATATGTCAAATACATAATTTAAGCAAATAGTTCAATTTAAGACAATTATATGTAATTACCTCTGGAATGTTCGGCTGAAAGGTACAGTTAATACTGTTTTTGTCCGAAGCATCTCTGTATACTGTTGAGGCGCTAGCCTCTCTTTCTCTCCTCAATGCATAAAGCTCAGCTTGCATGGCTTCCAATCTTGCATGAAGCTCCCGATTACTAGGAGCCTTTCCTTTTTTAATACTCAGGGAGGTCGGAATGACTCCAAATCCCTTACCCCTCACCCGACCAGAATACTCAGGGACATCTAATGCCCGACTAAGTATGCCCTTAGTATCATCGGGAGATAAAGACTGAGATAGCTCCTCCTGAAAAATCAGATGAATACCGTATACTTGTCAAATATTTGTGTATAAAAATGTTATTCAATTAATGAAAAAATGTTATACTTACACATTTCTGGTATACGTGTAAAACTTCTTCTTGAGGAACTCCAGATTTGCCCACACGGGCTTCCTTCCACAAAACATGTGCAGGAAGAGATGTTTCTGAACTTTCCTCCTTCTGCAGCTACACATTAAGTCATACAATTTGATCAGATAAAACTAATATATGATGAACAAATTTGTTATCGCAATTTATAAATACTTACCATGGATTGTTCTAAGCGTCCATATCCGACACGTCCTTTTCGGTACGGATATGCGGGACTTGATGCTCTTTCCCGATTTGTAGCACTTATTCTTTGAAAAACCGGGTCTTGTCTTTTGGATTTGAAAGCTTCCCATTCTTCAGCCGATATTAAACTTTCATATTTTTTAGGAAGCTCCGCATCCACAAAATTACCATCCGCATCCTTAAGGAACTTGGATGATAAAAATGTCCGAAACCCTCTTAGAAGCTTTCCGGCCAATTTCATACAAAAACCTCTTCTTTCTTCTTCGATGTTAAAACATCGCTAAGAAAAACATACAGATTGATAGTTAGTATCGGTAATTGAAAAAACATAATTGATACCGTATAATTAAGGGCCAAATGATTGTACCTTTATCTCACTCCAAATTTTTTCTTTGGACTCATTCAGCTCTTTGTTTCTCCAATCATCACATGTAATGGGAATTTCATTCCTTACTAGTGCACCGATAAAACTAGTTAAGGTATGCCCATTAGGTTCTATAAGCTGTCCCTGGTTGTTCCAATAGACATCTAGTATGATGCCTCGAGATCTTCCTTGGACCACCCTTCTCATTACTGTGATGCCTCTTCGAATTTCTTCTTCCGCGGATACTTTTTTACTAACTTCCTCATGTTGGTCATCAGCCATGTCTAACCTGTAATAAACCAAGGAAACCATCAAATATCAAATATAACTTATAATCAAAGCAATTGAAAACAAAAAAATAAAGAAATCATGCATTATCAGATATAACTTATAATCAAAGCAATTGAAAACAAAAATATAACGAAATCATGCATTATCAGATATAACTTATAATCAAAGCAATTGAAAACAAAAATATAATGAAATCATGCATTATCACATATAACTTATAATCAAAACAATTGAAAAAAAAAATATGACTCAAATCACTAACATCTCTTTCTTTTCTTTGTTGGAATATTAATCACTTGTTTCTTAGCAATGCGTACGGATGAATTGATCCAAATTCCCTCATTATGATCGTTTCTTATATATGACTCATCCGATATAAGATCCTCAACTTCATCATTTCTATTCAACTCATTCCGTCTAATGCATGACTCATTCTCAACATCAATATCACATTGATCGACACCGCTATCATCAGTCACTTTGTTAGAGAAAAGCACTATAGACCAGTTTGTACTCTTCGGGTCATTCACATAGAACACTTGTTTAGCTTGAGATGCTAGAATAAAAGGTTCATCTTTGTACCCCACCCTAGTAAGATCAACTTGCAAAAATCCAGACTTATCCATTCGTATGCCACTACTATTCACCCACTTGCAACCAAAGATGGGAATCTGAAACTTCTCGTAATCAAACACCCAAATGTGCTCAATAACTCCAAAATATGACAAATTTTCATATTTGGGGTTTAAGTCCTTCATACTTGATATATGCATTGCTTCAGCTAGCACGGTGACATCACTATTTTGCATAGTACTCTTATCATCTTGTTCTTTGGTATAAAATGTGTATCCATTAATTGAATATGTGCTATGAGAAAACACATGCAAACTTGGACCATATGCCAAACATCTCAACCTTTCTGTTACTGAAGAAGGATCTGAAGAGCGCTTCAAATAAATATGATCCTTCAACCATTGTATGAAACTTTGATTGTGCTCTATAACTCATGTCACCTCTAATTACTAACAGCTTATTAACTAACATTTTTCATAACACATTTTCCTAACTGTTTTGACTACTAATCTAACTCTCCTAACACAATTAGTTACCTAACAATTTATTAACACAATTGCATACTAGTTTAACAGCTCTAACATCATTTGCTAATAATCATCCAATTCCATAACAATTATAATAATCACTAACAAGTTAGCATACTAACTCAATCACTAAAATGCAATAACAATTCAAACAATCCTAACTCAAGCAATCTATAATTATCACACTAACTGCTACAACAGTCCTAAAACTTCAATTAACATTCACCAAAATCCATTTAACATCCTAACTAGTATTCACCTGTCACCAAACTTTGTAGCTTGTTCTTTTCAGACTAGCATGAGTTACTAAATTGATACACTAACTACTACTTTAACTCCTATTAGCATTTCAATAACTGATTTCAAAATACACTAATAAACCTTGTCCATTCAATATTAACTAACTTACTAACTTTATTTGCCAATTCAAACATGACTAACCAACTTTCCTAAATAACTAACTGAATCACATTTCAAATTTCATAACAGTCCTACTAACAAAACTGTTCTAATTAATCTCTAACAGTCCCTGACACATAATTAACAGTTTCATAGCTAACTATCGAATCAACTCAACTAACAATCATATTATCATTAACCAACTAACTACTTTTCACTAACTTACTAACTTAACTAACATTTCAAACTAACACTTTAATTCCCTAAACACTAACTGATTCAACTTCAAAACCAACATTCATTAACACTTAAATAACTATTAACTAATCATCTCTAATATCACTAACAACTCTAACACTAGCCCATTCATGACAGTTTAACCCGCTCACTGAAATTTCCTAATCCAATTCACTAACAATCCAATACCAAATATAACTAACTGCAGTCCTAATAGATTTAACAATTCACTTAACATTCCAACATCAACTTCAAACTAACTTTCATAACAATGCATTAACATGACAATTAACTTACTAGTAAGCTGATTCATCTAATTTCGGACATTAATTAATTCTAACTAACTTCTTAATTTCAATCTACATTTGACCTGAATTTCATGTGAACCTGTAACCGAATTGGAGTCTATAAAAGCTAGCATCATAGTTCAGTTAGGGTTTCATCCATTCATCACTCCCAAAAATTCTACAAAATCACCCTCTCTTCTCTCTCACTTCTCTCTCTCAGCCTCACTGTAAAGCTCGTTCTCCTTCAATGTTGCTCAGAGCCTCACATCACATCGAAGGTATGAAACAACAAGAGTTCAGCCTCCTCATCATCCCTATCCGCAATCACTATCATTCGTATTTCGAGCTTGCATACTAGAATTCACAACAAGTTCAAAAGATGGAAGAAGAGGAAGAGCATTAGAGCAGAACGTACCGTATTCAAGTGATCTCCTTGCGCTGCAACCTTCGATTCAACGTTCGCAAGAGCAAACCCCCACTTCGAAGGTACCTAAGATTTAGTTGTGAATCCGTGCACGAGCTTCATTTAATTTAAGTTGAAAAACCTAGGGTTCTTCCCCAGTTTGGCTTGATTGGAGCTTAGGGTTAGGTTTCAAGAGGAATTTATGGCGTTTTGTGGTTTAGCTAGAGAAGAGGAACTGATAGGGTTTCAACGTTCGCAGGAGGGAAAACAAAAGAACAGAGAACGAAAATTGAAATGGAGTCTGAAATTTTATTTTAATTAGACCTTAGACAGCACTTTTGTGGAAAGCGCTTTCTAAGGTATGCCTTAGACAGCGCTTTCCAAAAGCGCTTTCTAAACCCCCCCTTAGACAGCGCTTTTGGTTTTAATTTTTTTTTTAATTTAAAGACTTTAGACAGCGCTTTATCAAAAGCGCTGACTAAGGTCTATATTTAAAAGCGCTTTCTAAAAGCGCTGTCTAAGACCCCCCCTTAGACAGCGCTTTCATTATTTTTTTGGAACATTTTCCGTGTTTTATTTTAATTTTAACCTTAGACAGCGCTTTCTTTTAAAAGTGCTGTCTAAGATGCGCTGTTAAAAGTCATTTTTGGCGTAGTGGATGTACACCATGAGGAAACCGAGGTAGTTCATCCTCCTTCAAACGATGATCTCCCTCAAGCTTGGAAGTCTTCCAAAGACCATCCAATCGACAACATTCTCGGGGACATCTCAAAGGGTGTAACAACTCGATCTAAGCTAAGTAATTTCTGTTATCACTTCGCTTTCGTTTCGCAGATGGAACCTAAAAACCCTAAAGAAGCCCTACTCGATGAACACTGGTTTTTATCAATGCAGGAGGAACTTAATCAGTTCACCAGAAATGAGGTTTGGGACCTTGTCCCTCCTCCGCGAGATCATCGAGTAATCGGCACCCGATGGGTGTTTAGGAACAAGCTGGACGAAAACGGGGTAATAACCGGTAATAAGGCGCGTTTAGTCGCGCAAGGGTATAACCAAGAGGAAGGCATCGACTATGAGAAAACTTATGCGCCGGTTGCCCGACTCGAGGCTATACGCCTTCTGCTTGCTTTCGCTTGTGCGAAAGACTTTAAGCTATTCCAAATGGATGTCAAGAGTGCGTTCCTTAACGGTCACATAAATGAAGAGGTTTATGTCGCACAACCTCCGGGTTTCGAATCCCATGAGTATCCTGATCATGTTTATAAACTAAAAAGAGCTTTGTATGGCCTCAAACAAGCTCCTAGAGCTTGGTATGAGAGACTAAGCAAATTCTTACTCGATCAAAAATACTCAAGAGGAAAGGTTGACACAACCCTCTTCATTAAACGTCAAGGAAAGCACTTGATATTAGTGCAAATTTATGTAGATGATATCATATTTGGATTTACTAACATGAATCTTGTGAGAGAGTTTTCTGACCTTATGCAGGGCGAATTCGAGATGAGTATGATGGGGGAGCTCACATACTTTCTCGGTCTGCAAATTAAACAGCTCAAAGAAGGAACTTTCGTGAGCCAGACAAAGTACTGTTTGGACATTATCAAGAGATTTGACATGGCAAAAGCTAAGGCCATAGACACCCCCATGCCTACTTGTACAAACTTGAACAAAGATGAAGACGGTAAGGAAGTAGATGTAAAACGGTATAGAGGTATGATTGGTTCACTCCTTTATCTTACTGCCTCTCGTCCCGATATTATGTTTAGCGTATGCATGTGCGTAAGATATCAATCATGTCCCAAGGAATCCCATTTAAAAGCCGTCAAACGAATACTTCGATACCTATCCGGTACTCCGAAGTATGAACTATGGTATTCCAAAGGTAATGATTGTTCATTGGTAGGATTCTCCGATTCCGATTTTGCCGGTTGCAAATCGGATAGGAAAAGCACCAGTGGAACTTGTCACTTATTTTCAAACTCTTTGGTCAGTTGGCCTAGCAAGAAACAGGTTTCAGTTGCTTTGTCAACCGCCGAAGCGGAATACATTGCCGCCGGTAGTTGTTGTGCCCAAATCCTATGGATTAAGCAACAACTATTGGATTTTAACCTCAAACTTGAACGTATTCCCATTTTTTGTGACAATACAAGTGCCATTAACCTGACCAAGAATCCTGTGCTACTTTCTCGCACCAAACATATCGAAATTCGACACCACTTTTTTCGGGATCATGTAGAGAAAGGTGACATTGTGTTTGAACATGTCAATACTGAAAATCAACTAGCGGACATTTTCACAAAGCCGCTAGCCACTGAACCTTTCTTTCATATCCGCCGAGAACTTGGCATTCTCGATATTTCGGAACGGGTACTATAATCTGCTGTTTTACCTTATTCCATATAAGACTTTAATCTTGTACTTCTAACAAATCTATGTTGTTGTAAGCACAAGTCTACCGTTCACTATGTCACTCCGGCATTGAGGTGATACTGTTCCTCTCTTTCTCTCTCTGCAAAGTCTCATGACTACAATAGTTATATCTCATAATGATGTTGTTTATATATATATATGATATCTCTCTTTGGATGTTTATTGCTGTATGAATTGTTAATTATGCATCAAACCTGTCATCGCATGTGCCAAATAGTGAAAAATTGAAATTTGGACTGTATGAGTCGACAGCAGCAGGGCTATGGTCGACGCACGCTTAAATGATTTCTGCATTTTCTCAAAAATCAAACAGTATGCGTCGACGCATACAGGGCTATGGTCGACGCATCGCTCGAAAATTTCGTTTTTCTGCAGAAAAATTTAAATCGTTTTTCATGCATTCCCATTCAAAAATCATCATTAAGTGTGCATTTACATTCCATCACCTTTCAAACTACCCACTACTTTGTAACTTGCATCTACCTAGTGGCTATTGTTCCTTGATCTTCCATCTTCCCAAAACCCTAACCTTTCCACTATAAATAGGGAGAAACCTCTCTCTAGCTGAATCACTCTCAAAACCCTTCATAAACCTTCTCTCTATACCCAAACACTTAGTTTCAAACCTGCTCAAATGGCTTCTGCATCACGCAGACCTTCCGGCAAAAGATCCCGAGAATCATCCGCCGCATCTCTTCCCATATCTGCTGTATCACTCGTTCCACCCGCTCGCGTCGAAGCCTTCAACAAAGATATCGGCAAAAGAGGAGTTGTGCAACAACATGCATTCTACAAACTTACCGCTGAACGCATGCACCTCGCTCAAATCATGGCTCTGCTGCAGCATCAAGGCTTCATCAACTTCTTGGAATGCAACACTAAATACAGTGAAGACCTTGTCCGAGTGTTCTACGCCGGTCTTCATGACAACTTTCGCGGGCACAAGTTTTCCTCCAGAATTGGCCCGACAAAGGTACCGCTTAAATCAAATATCTGGAACCGATATTTTGATATGTCTGTGGATGATGCTGAAAATCCTCTACCTGAGGTAACTGACTCTCACCACATAGATGGCTACGAGTTTAAGAGTGCATTGAATGACATGCTGAAACGACGATATCCTGATGAGTTTGTGAACAGTGACGCGTTCCCACGAACTGTCACTGCCGGCAAGCTGAAAGCCGGAGAAAGGATTCTTCAGTGGATTGTCTCACGCATCCTGCGACCAAAGAATGGCGGTCTCTCTAGAGTCGAACAGGCCGAGGTTCATCTGATATACATTCTGAAAAATAAGAAGAAAATCAACTGGCCGTACTACATTGCCAGTAGAATGTATAATCTACGTGATTCCGGACGAGGAACGGCTCTTGCCTACGGATCCTTCATTCAAGAGGTCCTTACTGCAGCCAACGTTAATCATTCGTCTTTCCCGAACACTTCCATCTCATCTGACAAAGAGTTTAGCACAAAAACTATGTCTATGATGGGATATCTTTGGTGCAATGAGCGGAGAACGTATAAGTTTGTTAGAAGAGGAAATGTTCCTGCAGATGATGACAGTGATGAAAGCGAAGAACAAGAAGATGAAGAGGAAAATGAAGAAGAAGAAGCCAGGCACGATTTTGATCACAATGGTGGAGATGATAGTCCTCCACCCGTTGACACTCATGACTACTCCGGCTCCGCTTGGGTTCAGCAGTCGTATACAACTAAAGAAGATGTTCCACGCTAGGGTGGCTGGGGTGAATGGCAACATACGGGCTGGTCAACTCAACGTCAATTCTACCAGCCGTATCACCAAGATGATGACGAATCTCCTCCGTCCCTTCCACAGCAAGCAGAATCTTCAGAACTGTTGGATATGATGCGCAATATGCAGATCGCTCAACAGTCCTTCATGCAAGCTCAAGATGAGCGCTATGCTCATATTAACGAGCAACTTCAAGCCCAAAATGAACGTCTCGACACCTTCTCTACAAGCATGAATGACCGGTTTGCAGCCTTTTCGGCGTCATTTGAACTTCAGGAAAGGTCGATCGACGAGAGTCTCAAGCATCTGAACGGTGTCACCGAATACTTATCATCTCTGGCTGACCCTTACAAAAACCCGGGCATTTGTTATCATCCAGGACACCGCCACTAGGACATAGACATTCACATGCACTTTGTAGTTTGATTGTTCTTTTGAATGTATTTCTCTGTTTTACTTGTTCTTAATAAATGACGATTGCTCAGAAATGACATTGGTGTGTTATTATTATCTGTTTATGTTATTTCTTGTGAAATTTCCTTGTTATCTTGAATAATCACTCTGTCTCTCTTTTTGATGTTGTCAAAGGGGGAGAAAAAGTGCACAAAGCAGGCAGCCAAAAATGCCCACAACTAACAGTCGCTTTCTGCAGATAGCCTTAGATTACAAAAGAAAGGGGGAGTGTGCAAAATGTGTCAATACCGCATGCTGTTTGTCACGTTGATTTATACAGGTTGTCATCATCAAAACGGGGGAGTATGTAAAGACAAAGAGTCAGACAACATACGATCGCAAGTTTCGATGATGACAAAAGACCATCATGCACGTCTACAAACAAATGCAACACATTACCCATCATATCCTTTTCTACGTTTGTCTAAACCTATTATAATGATTAAAAACATATGTGGACAAAGTGTGATCATGACGAAATGCATGAAAATCACAAAACACAGATTTATGCAGATTTGAAGGCCTTGAGTCGACCATAGGGGTCAGCTCAAAGCTCACGGGTCAGCGCAAAACTCAGCTAAACTGGAGATTGGTCAGCGCATGCTTCTTTGCGTCGACCATAAGGGTCGGCGCATAACTCACGGGTTAGCGCATAAATCCCTTGAGTCGACCAGAGGTCAGCGCATGGCACAATGATGCTATCCTGGGTCAGCGCATGGAACCATGGGTCGACCATAGGGGTCGGCGCATCTCTCACGGCTCATCGCACGCCGACCTATGGTCGACCGCTCGTGCGTAAACTCAATTTTTTGAGTACTTTCCACTGTTTGAAAGTCTGTTATTTTTGGTTGGTTTGTCAGTTATTATATATAGAAGTCAAAACACTTCTATCAACTAACATTTGTCAATGTGAGTTCAAGTGTTCAAGGAAACAAGAAAGAGTGAAAAAGGTGTCCAAGACTCATCATCTTCATCTTCAACATTTCACAACACATCAACTGCACACAATTACTTTTGATGTGGTTCGTGATCGATTAAAGGTGATAAGGTTCGAAGCTGTGATCGAAGAATCCGGTTCGAGTTGAAGCTTGTGGCAGGTTCTTTCTTGAATAAAACCGTTAGGGTTTTGTCCTCCAATACGGGTTTGTGTTTGGGGGTTTTTGGACGAATCGCTTCATCAATATTCAGCCGAGCGAAGGTGATTGAGAAGAGGAAGTCTTCATCAGTCTAGTAGCGGATTCGGTGACATTGAAGTGAAGGATTCAGGTTCGATTCGTTGTGTTTGAGATCAACCGGGCCGAGGGTTTGAAGAACGGAAGATTCTTCAACAAAGGGGCTGGAATCGGAGGTCTAGCAACAACGATCGAAGGTCTTGATTCATCTTGAATCAAGGAGCAAGGATAGGAAGCATCATTCAACACATTGGAAGTTCTGTTGTTTACATGCTTTACAATCCTTGTATAAACGATTAAATTTCACAGGTGATATCTAATTAATCATCTCAATTCTATTTTTAGAATTGAGGGCAGACGTACCCCGAAGCGAGGACGGCGGGGGAACTGCCTCATCAAATCTCTGTCTTCTTTAATTTTCTGCATAAGTGCTTTTCAGCTTAAAAATTAAGTCATTTTAGTTTAAGCAATTTTACCAAACGTAGATATAAGTTGAGTAAGAGATTAAAACTGCTGTTTGAATACACAGTACAATAGTATATTGTACTAGATAAATTTGAATTACTTACTCAACTCAAATATCTCTTGGAGTGTATGCACACCAAGTGTTTGTAAATTTGCATAAGCCAAAGTTGTCTTAAGTTTGCTTCCAGTTTAATTTGGTATTTTGGATCATTGGAACTAGGCTTGCTAGTTAGTGAAATATATCAATTGAGTGTGCAAATAGTGTAGTGATTTGGATTTCCTTTTATCTCTAATCCATTAGCTTAAACGCATATCCGATTTTCCAATAACGGTTCGTTTTAGACTAAAATTTTCCTCGGCCGCTTCCGCACTTAAAACAAATTTTCAAAACCAATTTTCTTTCAAATTGGTAGCGCCGACTCAAGTTTTTAATTGGGATCTATTCAACCCCCCTTCTAGATCCGTGCCATAGTCTAACAAGTGGTATCAGGAGCTCCGGTTCACTTCGTGCTTCAAAATACAACTTTGATAGAAAATGGCTAACGAACCTAAAGGGGCTTATAATAGAGCTCCCGTTTTCAATGGTGAAAATTATAGTTATTGGAAAGACTGTATGCGGGTGCACATAATTTCTATAGATAGAAAAATATGGAATGTTATTCTCAATGGTCCAATTCAAATAACCATGACCAATGAGAACAACGAATTGGTGCCTAAGCCCGAAGCACAATGGACCGATGATGATGAAAAGAAATACAATTATGATTGGAAATCCAAAAATATCCTAATCTCCTCATTAGGCGTAGATGAATACTATCGTGTATCCCATTGTCCTACTGCTAAGGCTATGTGGGATTCACTACAAATTGCCCATGAGGGGACGAATGATGTTAAATTGGCTAGAATCAATACACTAACACAAGAGTTTGATCTCTTCTTCATGGAGAAAGGGGAAACCATTGCTGACATGCAAAAGAGATTCACTCATCTCATCAATCGATTACATTCACTTGGTAGGCCTGTTTCCAATGATATTGCTACATAATAAGATCTTAAGATGTCTTAACAGGGAATGGCAGCCGAAAGTGACCGCCATCAAAGAGGCAAATGATCTTACCACATTGGACTTGACAACATTGTTCGGTAAACTACAAGAGCACGAACAAGTTCTCTTAAGCCTGGAACAACACGAAAAGAAAGATAAGAAAGACAAAGCAAAGGTGAGTGAAAAGAAATCAATAACTCTAAAGACTTCCTCCTCAAAGTCTCAAGCAAAAGAGCAAAGTGATTATTCATCGAGTGACGAAGAAGAAGAGGACAAGAGTGAAGATATGGGGTTGTTCGTCAAACGCTACAACCGTTACGTGAGAAAGAACGGCATCCAACATTCCGAGAAGAACTTGGTAAACTTCCGGAAGCAATCTAGGTTCTCTAAAAATGATGACTCAAAAGGAAAAACAACTAGAGGGTCGTGCTATAAGTGTGGAAAGCCGGGTCACTACAAAACGGACTGTCCGATGAACAAAAAGACAAAAGAAAAAGATTCATACAAATCACACAAGAAACCATCAAAGCCAAGGAGAGCATACATAGCTTGGGAAAGCGATAGCGACTCCTCCGATGATGAAAGTTCTAGTGATGAAGATGAAAATGCAAATCTATGTCTTTCTGCTCATCAAAAGAACAAAAAGAAACAGGTACGACATGCTAAATATGAAAAATCCTCTAGTATGTCTCATCATGAATTGCAAACTGCTTTTGATACTTTACACTATGAAGCGAAAGAGGCCTTTAAAAGGCTTGCCTCAAATAAGAAATTTTTTTCTCATTTGGAACATAAAATTCAAGAATCCGAACGGAAACTTGAGGCACTTAAAGCTTCTATAGTGGAAAGCACAAAACAAGCTATGAGGACCTTAGAAGTAAAATGATGAACTTTGGGTGTGATACTTGTTACATTTGGCAAGGTGAAGTAAGAAATCTAAAGGCCAAACTTGACAAGTCTCTTGAGCCCAAGATTACTTTTTCTATCGACAAATCAAACTTTCGAAAAAGTATGGTTAATCCATATCAAAAATATAAATATGTTATAAAGGATGAAGATAGCAAAAGCAATCAAAATGTAAATTTCTCTTGTCTCTATTGTTGCAAGAAAGGCCATTCCATTGCTAAATGTAGATTTAGGAGGTTTTTAGTTCCTAAAGGCATTTATCAATGGATGCCCAAATGCAACCATTTCGTTCCTCACCACTCAGGACCCAATAAGCAATTGGGTACCTTCTCTTGTTAATTATCTTGTCACAGGTACAATGCCTCGAGACTACCGAGAGAAGATGGGTTCTCGACAGTGGATGCTCAAGGCACATGTCAGGTGACATATCTCTCTTCATTGACTTTGTGGCTAAGAAGAAGGGATATGTAACTTATGGTGACAACAACCGTGGAGCAATACTTGGTAAAGGTAGTGTAGGTTATCCCTCCTCTACTACTATTTCTGATGTTTTGCTTGTCGAAGGTCTTAAACACAATCTACTTAGCATCAGTCAATTATGTGACAAAGGATACAATGTATCGTTTTCAAAAGATTGTTGCAAAATTCTTGTCATGACCTATAATTTCAGAATCTTGCATTGCATTTCATGAAATATCATCATATGAACATGTGCCAATCCACTTGGTTTTTGGAGGGAATTTTCAAAGTTTAAAATTGGCTAATTGTTGGAACTTTCTACCATTGCCAATAGCTCCAAAATGCATTTTTAAGTGAAATTGGATCAGCCACGTGCACTGTTCATCCATGATATTCATGCATAGGGTGAATTGGCCATTTTGCATTTGCACCTTGTTTTCACTAATCCAATTGCCATGAGCTTAAACATGATTAGGGAAGTGATTAAGAGGGAGTATATAACATAAATCATAACAGAATTCTGCTAACAACACTTCATTTTCCAGATCTAGAAATTTTTCACTCTTTTTCTCTCAAAATTTTCTCTCAAATTCTTGAACAATTTGCATTGCCTTTGGTTGATTCATGCTTCTGGAGAGTTCTTGAGCAAGATTGAGGCAAGATCCATATCAATTCGTGCAGTTTTGTTCACATTTGAAGCTTGAGCTCAACAATGGTGGATTCCAATTTTTTAAGATTCGTGTACTTCCAAGCCTCAATTCTTCATCCAATCATTCACACAAGCATTTTAGGAGACTCTTGGATCATTGCAAAGGCTCGAATCCAGCTAATTCCAGCACTGTTCTACAAGAGGTCATAAAATCAACTTTCATAATCTTGCTTTTTATTGACATGATGTTATAGATCTTTTGATGTTGGTTATTGTGAGCTTTAAATCAAAGAATTTCGTGCCAAATTGAGTAAGAACCGATTAAATAAAGTTTTGATGCATGATTCATAATCTCTTCGATCCATGCTTGTTGTTATGATTTATGTTGAAATGATTATGGATTGTGAATCTATGTTGAATGTACTACACGATGATATACTCACTTGTTGTTTCTGGACGTGTTGAGATTTTCTGGAAAAATTGTGGATGAAGATCTTGAAGATCTTCATCGTGTTCATCGCTACCTGCATATTTCCTGCGGATTTCGCTAGGACCTTCATAAGTTTCCTGCGAATTTACTTGCATGTTCATGAGCTTACCTGCGGATTTCATCTTCCCGCGCCTTGCATGTGATGTTAGGGTTTAATGAAACGGTGCGTAGCACCTTGGCACGCCTGGTCATTCAAAAAGCGTCTCACTTTGATTCCAGCGTGCAACAATATTTCAAATGCTTTCACATTTTATTTGTTTTCCCTCCATGTTATTCATACCTTGCTTCATACTTTTTTTAATTTTTCTTTAACTTCTAAAAATCAAAACAAATTGAAAACAGCTTCAAAAATTATGAGGATTTTTGTGTTATGTCACATTTTCTGTCTATTATTTTTTGGTTATTTTTTCACAAATTTTGCATGGCTGAAATTAAATTGGTGCTAGGGATTGTTAACATGTATGCCTTTTGGTACCTTGCTTGCCATATCTTTTGTGAAATGCTGAGTTTTGATCCAATGCTTTTGAAATTTGACATGCTTAAACTAGACTTCATGCTGGACATTTTGGTGTTGAGTTTGCATTTTTATCATTTGTGGTTGCTGAGTTATGATCTTGTGAATGTAGGTGTGACAATGTGTGTCACACATTTGCTTGGCCAACTTGATTAATTGATTTGCCATGCCAAATGAATTCCAAATGCTGTGATTTTTTGTATGATGCTCCTTGTAGATGTTGTGAATGCTCATGAGTTGTGTGGAATTTTTGGATTCATTTCTGATTTATTTGAGATTTTTCTTGCTGTATGATCATTTATGCACTTTTGAATAGTCTTGAATTTCATTGATTTATGAAATGCTTGTGCTTTATCATATGGATGTGAAATTTTGCACATTGTTTCTAGACTTATTGAAGTTTGTTGTGGCTTTGGTTTGAGGTATTTATCATGTACCATTGCTGTTTTAGGCTTGTGCTAAGTTGATGTTCCAAGTTGTGTCCTATTTGAGCTTGTTTTGATTGCCTTGACTTTATGAATTTGATTACCATGCTTAACCATGTCCAATTGCCCTAAATTTTGGTGTGATGATCATGTTGAGTGTTCAGTTTAACCATGAATTTTGTTGAGATTTATTGAATCATTTTTTGAATTAATGTGTATTTGTTCATTTTGTTGTCTCAATGTGCTTTCAACTTGCATACCTTGCCATGTTTTGATTGTGAAATACTTTTGGTATGTGATATTAATGTGAGACCTTTTGGATTGTCTTAGGATGTGTTTGAAGTTGAGTCATGTTAATTTTCAGCTTCTGTTTTGAATTTTTTCTCCATCTTTGACCCTAGGCTTTGACCTAGTGGTTTGCCTCTCATGTTTGAAGCTTTGTTTCAGGTTACACATTCAAGTTACAAAATTGATGATGCCTCATCTTGAGAGCATTTGATATTTGATTTTGATTACTAATGTGTGTTTTGTAGGTTGATGTTGACTCTCTTGAGTTTGACTTTTGGCTTACACATTGTGTATATTGGTTATCTGTTGCATTAACTGTTGGTTGTTTGTCTGAGTTGTATACTGATTTGTTTGATGTTTCCACAGGTACATTAGTTGCTTAAGTTCATTTTGAACTTGCTTTTTCTTGGTTGCTTAACCACTTAGGTATAACCTCTCTTCTTCATGTAGTATGGAAGACCTGGCCTGTTATGTGGTCAGGCACCTGTCTGAAGTCCTCCTTAAGAGGCAATGCTTGTGATTGTTTACTCTTTGTGCCAAGCAGGAAAAGTCCTCATATGAGGCAATTGGTAGATAAAAGAGATGTGTAGTCCATCTCCTACTATTCAGTGTGTCATCCCTTTGCTCACATTACATGTTGATGCATTGTGGATATTAGCCCAAGATCTATAGAGTCATTCACTTGTGGAGAGAGTTCCAACTTTCTGAACTCCCACACCTTCTATTATTCAATGCTCTCCCTGTCCAGGGATAAGAGCTATGAGGCACACCCCTCATCTCCATTTCATCTGCTTCACCTTAACTCTCAATGTTAAGGTTAAGAGCACAACATACCCCATTCCAGTCGACTGTAAAGTCTAACCTTGCTTGAGCCTGATTGCTTGTATATAGTGTGTGCTAACTGAATTGATTGTCTGCTTACTTGATTCATCTGTGCATATTTGCTTGAGTGTGCCTTAGTGCATTTATCATCATTTGTATATCATTTCATAAGCTTTGCTTTATAGCATTTTTGCTTTGTCCATGGAGGAGACAAGCATAAGTCCATTACTTGGCAGTTGTTCCAATGATATGGTGTGAGACTAGTATAAGTCCATTGATTGGCATCTGGTATCATTGTTTTGTTTTAGGAGATTGGTGTAAATCCATTGATTGGTATCCGGTATCCACCTTTGTTTGTGAGATTAGTGTAAGTCCATTGATTGGCATCTGGTATCATTGTTTTGTTTTAGGAGATTGGTGTAAATCCATTGATTGGTATCCGGTATCCATGTTTGTTTTGTGAGATTGGTATAAGTCCATTGATTGGCATCCGGTATCACCTTGCTTTGTTCATTTGCTTATTTGCATTGTTGCCTTATTCCAAAGGACACACTTGAGTCATCTACATATGATTTCAAGAGGTGAACATCTAAGAAGTTTTACTTCCTTACCCTTCCATTTTTGTGTGTGTTTTCAAAACTCCCTTTCCACATGTTAATTCTCAAACTTTGACAAATATTGTGCAAACATTCTCATCTCTTTTCAAATTAGAAACCTAGGCTTTAGGCCTTTGATTTTTCAAAACTCCATTTCATAATAATTCTTTGAATTGAATTCTAATCATACTTTGGCCCTCTTTTGTGAATAAATCATAATTGGTTAATCCAACTCATTCAATTGTTTTGTGGCTTTGTCCATTCTTGATAAGTTTTCATACATTAGCCATAGGTTTGATTTATCCTAGTTGGTTGATATTAATCTCACCTTCTTGTCCTTAGTGATTGAATTGTAAGACTTCCTTGCTTATTATAGGGTTAACCCCTCACTAGCAAGTTGAAGCTTTTCTCACGTGGTGGACTCGTTGTTTGTATAAGGTTGAGTTTTCTCCCGTGGATAACGAAAGACCTTAGGGCTTTTGTTTAAAATGAACCCACTCATATTTTTGGAAATTTTTTAGCCGAACTACGGCATTTTGATCCTTACCTTCCATGGAGAGGTACGTAGGCAACGGGTTCATCCGTTCAAACACAAAAAAAATAAATTGTATATTCTTTTCTCATCTTCCCAATCATGTTTGCACAATATGTCATAAACAAATAAACTTTTTATACAACAAGTGTGAAAAGGGCTCCCTAGGAGTACCTAGGACGTTTTGGGTGCCTAACACCTTCCCATTGCGTAATTAACCCCTTACCCAGATCTCTGATCTTTTCATTAGTTTTCTATGTGTAAAACTTCTTAGGCTTTTGTTCGCTTTTTAGCCATTCCTTTGGATAAATAAAAGTGCGCTGGCGACTCGATTCTTTGTATGCTTTGCTTTTGATTTAATCAATAAATCATAAAGTGACGAATACACCGCTACAGAAAAGTGGCGACTCTGCTGGGGAAAACATTAGACCTTCCTTGGTGGTATTGCCTACTTTTCACCCTTGTTGTATGATATTGTTTATGTGTTATTTGACATATTTTTGTACAATTTGGGATAACTGTATTGATTGTAATGTTTGAATTGCTTGATATACAATTGCTGTTTGCTTTGGTGATCTCTGTTAGATGAGTTCTATACCCGAACTCGAGTGCACTCTAGGATAGGAGAATGGCATAGTCTTGTCGACTTGTGTGGAGTATTCCTTAACAAGTTGACTTGCGATTCCATTCACTTGGTGGAGGTCATGTTGGATTAATAATGTCACACAAGTTATTTGTGGCTAGACATTATTCTTTCAATCATATGCCTTAGAAGCCAAGGACCTTAGTTTACCAAGCCCATCTCGGCCTATTTTAGGACGTAGTGCGGAGGTCGTTCAGATGTCAGATCTGATGCGATTGTTACGCGATACTACACTCATAAATAGTCTCTCTTGAGAATATTTTTGGAATACGAGTATTCGTTCCTCCGATAATATTCGAAAGATGGGATGATGATTATGGGAACCTCTGGTAGAACATGTTCGGCAGGTTTAAACCCTAGTACACTCCCTTTGGGTGGTTCTTAACCGAGACTCCATGCTCGTGATTATCAACAAACCCGTGATTCATGGTTGAGTCGTTCAGACATCCTTAATATCAATGGAACTTGGGTGTCGATAAGGTGCAAACCATAATCCACCAAAATGGATGATTGATATTAATGATGAGTGAGCCGGTTCATGTATTGTTAATATCAATGGAACTTGGGTGTTGATAAGGTGAAAACCATAATCCACCAAAATGGATGATTGATATTAAGGATACTATGAGTTTTCCCATGACCTTTGTCTGGTGTGCTTTGCTTGATCCTTGAGTGTGATTGCTGCATTCATGCATTCACGCATTCATCTGCATTCATGTCATCAGAAAAATCAGAAAATTTTCAAGGAACTTAAAGGGTTTATTTGCAAAATTTTCAGACATGGAAAGACCAAAAAGGCATACAAAGAAGTACAACTTTAGACAGCCCGATGTGAAAGAGTTAAGGAATCTGACATCTTATGTATTAGATCCCTTGGGTTTCAAAGCTCGCTATGGGAAGCTTCTGCCTCTGTTGACTACTCAGGTTGACGAAGGGTTGATGAGCACTTTGGCTCAGTTCTATGATCCTCTGTATCACTGCTTCTCATTTCCGGATTTCCAACTATTGCCTACGCTTGAGGAGTATGCTCATCTTATTGGGATCCCGATTCTGGATTAGGTGCCGTTCAGTGGCTTAGAGAGTATTCCGACTTCTCGAGAGATTGCAGACTTGTTGCACATAGATGAATCCCTTATTGAGGCGCATATGACCACCAAAGGTGGAATTCAGGGTCTTCCTTCCGATTTCCTCATTGCTCAAGCTACCGTTTATGGGAAGGCCATGAGTGAGGATGCCTTTGAGGCCATATTCGTGTTGCTCATCTATGGTTTGGTATTATTCCCCAACATCGACAAATTTGTGGATGTGAACGCCATTAGCATCTTCTCAGTTCTTAATCCCGTTCTGACTCTGTTGGGTGATGCCTATTTCTCTTTGCATCTGAGGAATGCAAAGGGTGGAGGAGTTATTGTGTGATGTTTGCCTCTGCTGTATAAGTGGTTTATTTCTCACTTACCGCAGACGGTTGCTTTCAAGGAGAACAAGGGATGTCTACGGTGGTCTCAGAGACTTATGTCTCTCACTAATGATGATATCTCTTGGTATGATCGCGTGTATGATACTGTTCAGATCATTGATTATTGTGGTGAATTCCCTAATGTGCCTCTTCTTGGTACATGTGGTGGGATCAGCTACAATCCTATCTTAGCACGTCGTCAGCTTGGGTTCCCCCTAAAGGATAAACCTCATAACATTCTGTTAGAGGGTGTATTCTTTCAGGAGGGTAAAGATCCCCAAGGCCTGAAAGCCAGATTTGTCCGCGCTTGGCGTAAGATTCAGAAGAAGGGTAGGAATGAATTGGGTCCAAAGAACTGCATAGCGTTGGAGCCATATACCTCTTGGGTCAGACAGAGAGCTTCTGAATATCTGATGCCGTATGATCATCCGAGACCTACACCATTGGTTGTGGCTGGGCCTTCAACCCTCCCTAACCAAGATGTAGAGGAGTCGAGAGAAGAAGACCTTTCACGTGCCTGGATCCGTGAAAGAGAAGAGTTGCTTCAGCAAATCAAGGAGAAGGACGTTCTGATTGAGTTTCTCGAGCATCAGGTGATCGATGATCCGAATGATACCTGGACTTCTCTGCTTCCTCAGTCTTCCAAGTTCTGGAAGAGGAAGTATGATCGACTTGCTAAGGAGAAAGCGGATATGGAAGCAGCCTATGAGAGAGAGATCAAGAAGCTTTGTGCATCTCGTCTTCCAGCATCCCGAGCTTCTAGGGATCCATAGGATGTTTATTTTCCTTTTCCCTTGTAATAATAAAAAATGTTGTACTTCTTTGTTCCAAATATATTCGATGAGATATTTTCCATATGCTATTAAATGCTTAAAAAATTAAAATTTGCAAATAAATACCCTAAAAGGTTCCTTGAAAATAAAATAAAGCATATGCACAAGCATCACATGCATCATTTTGCATAAGCAGGTGTCGTTCTTGGTCTTCTTGTCTGTGGCCTAACTCTGTGCTCTTCATTTATTTTGAAGACAAGCTGACTCACCGGTACTATACCAGAGCCAATTCTGCTAGAGTGATGGATCAATTGGAATAAGAGAACAGAGAGCGGAAGGAAGAGGTCGCTCGTTTGAGTGCTCTGATGGAACAGTTTCTGTCTGCTCAAAACCAACCTTCTCCACCTCCTGCAACTCCTCCCCAGAGGACGGTTATATCTGAAGTCGTTGCTCCGACTGTGCCAGCTGCCAGTGCTCATTTTATGCCTAATGCCATGCCAGCCGGGTTTCCGTGGGGTATGCCTCCGGGTTTCATGCCAGATATTCCAGCTCCCACTTTTGCTTCCATGCCGGCATCTAGCCCGGTCCTTGCTGCTGCTCCTCCTGTCGTGCATACCATTCCCAGGGTAGACGACACCATCTATCATTCTGAGCCGTCTGAGGGCCCAGATGTTAATGAGAAGATGGAAGCCATGAATGACCAATTCCTTGAGCTGCGTAAGGAATTGAAGACCCTCCGAGGGAAAGATCTGTTTGGCAAGTCTGCTGCTGAACTTTGCCTTGTTCCCGGTGTTAAGATTCCGATCAAATTCAAAGTTCCTAACTTTGAAAAGTATAAGGGGAACACCTGCCCTCTCGCTCACCTGGTTATGTATGCCAGGAAAATGTCTACGCAAACAGATAATGATCAGCTTCTGATTCATTACTTTCAGGATAGTTTGTCCGGTGCGGCTCTTTGCTGGTATATGAGCCTTGATAGTGCAAACATCCGATCCTTCAACGATCTTGGCGAAGCCTTCGTCAAGCAGTACAAATATAATGTTGATATGGCGCCTGACCATGATCAACTCAGGGCCATGTCTCAGAAGGATAAGGAGACATTTAAGGAGTACGCCCAGAGGTGGCGAGAGTTAGCAGCTCAGATTACTCCTCCGCTGGAAGAGAAAGAAATGACTAAGATCTTTTTGAAGACTCTTAGCTCATTCTACTATGAGCGGATGGTTGTGAGTGCTCCCTCTGACTTCACCGAGATGGTGAACATGGGGATGCGTCTGGAGGAAGGAGTCCGTGAAGGACGTCTGTCGAAGGATGAGAGCTCTTCTAAACGGTATGGAGCGTTTAAGAAGAAAGATAGGGAGGCACATGCTGTGCAATCCCATGCTAAACCAAGAAGACCGTCTGTTAAGAGGAAGCCGGCGCGTCATCAGCACCAGGTGGCTCATATAGCACCTGTCTTCAGAGATAATGCTCAGTATCAGCAGCCTAATCAGCATCAACAACAACCTCAGTATCAACAGCATCAACGTCCACAGCAACAGGCTTACCAGCCTCGCGGCAGTACTAGTAACCAAGCTAATCTGAATTATGATAGGAAGAAGATCAGCTTCGATCCCATTCCTATGTCATATGCTGAATTATACCCTTCCTTGTTGGAAAGGAAACTGGTTACTCCCAGGGATCCTCCGGCTGTGCCTGCTAACCCGCAGTGGTGGTATAAGCCAGATCAATACTGTATTTATCATTCCGGTGCTCCGGGACATAATATTGAGAATTGCTACCCATTGAAGACTAAGGTTCAAGACCTTATGCGATGTGGCATCCTGAGCTTTGAGGACTCAGGCCCCAATGTTACAAAGAACCCATTGCCCGAGCATGGGAAATCAGTGAACATGGTCCAGGGGTGCCCTGGGAAGTATAAAGTCAAATATGTGAGTCATATTCGACAGTCATTGGTCGAGTTGCATCGTTTTCTGTGTCAATACAGTCATATGGAGCACGACCATGACAGATGCCGCATTTGCTCCGTCAATAGACTGGGTTGTCGCCAAGTGCGAAGAGAGCTTCAAGAGTTGTTGGATGAAGGTACTATAGAGATTCTTCAGAACCGTAATGTTGATGAAGATAAACCAGAAGTGAATGTTATTTCTCCTGTGTTCAAGTTGCCTGAGCCTGTTGTCATCCGTTATGATGGTAGCAAGCCGAAGGTCTCTCCTTCTCTGATAATCAAGCCTGCAGGCCCTGTGCCTTATTCTTCGGATAAAGCGATTCCTTTCCGGTACAATCCCGTTGCTGTGGAAGATGGGAGAGAAGTGCCGTTGCCTTCAACCTCCGTGGTTAATATTGCTGACGTGAGCGGGTTGACCCGTAGTGGTCGTGTGTTTTCTGCACCCCTGAAGCCTCACATTGTTTCTGATTCTGCTGAGCGTCCGGTTGGGACTGCTGTGAGTGTTCAGAATCTGGCACCTGCTGCCAAACCCTCCTCTGTACAAAAGACTCCTGTTTCTTCTGTTGGCCCGAGTGGCACTGTGAATGAAGAATGTGATGAGATGCTGAGGCTCGTCAAGAAGAGTGAGTACAATGTTGTAGACCAGCTTCTACAAACGCCTTCCAAAATCTCCGTTTTATCTTTGCTGCTGAATTCAGAACCCCATAGGGAGGCTCTGCAGAAAGTTTTGGATCTGGCTTATGTCAATCACGACGTCACCATAGAACAGTTTGACAACATTGTTGCAAACATCACTGCTTGCAACACTTTGAGTTTCTGTGACGCTGATCTCCCTGAGGAGGGAAGAGACCACAACATGGCTTTACATACTTCTATGAACTGCAAGACTGATGCCATGTCCAACGTGCTAGTTGACACTGGGTCATCTCTTAATGTATTGCCGAAGACCACTCTTTCTAGATTGTCGTATCAGGGGCCTCCCATGAGGCAGAGTGGTGTTGTTGTGAAGGCTTTTGATGGGTCGCACAAGACCGTGATTGGGGAAGTTGATCTCTCAATCAAGATTGGACCTAGTGATTTCCAAGTTACCTTCCAGGTTATGGATATCCACCCATCATATAGTTGTCTCCTTGGTAGACCATGGATTCACGAGGCTGGCGCCGTGACATCCACCCTACACCAGAAGCTGAAATTCGTCAAGAATAAGAAACTGGTTGTGGTAGGGGGGATAAAAGGCTCTCCTGGTTAGCCAATTGTCTTCTTTCTCCTATATTGATGCTGAGGATGAAGTTGGAACGCCTTTCCAAGCTTTATCTATTGTTGAGCCAATTGAGAAGAAGTCTCCTTCATTTGCTTCCTACCGTGATGCGAAACTGGCCATTGAATGTGGTGCAGTTGCTGGTTTGGGGAAGATGATTGAGCTTGAAGACAATAGATCCCGGGCTGGCATTGGCTATTCTTCTGGGGCATTCAACGAGCAAGGTTTGTTCAAGAGTTAAGGTTTCATCCATGCTGATCAAGCTGAGGAAGTTGCTGCTATTCTGGAAGAAGATGCAGAGGACTTGAACAACTTCATCATACCTGGTGGTGTCTGCCACAATTGGGTCGCTGTAGATGTTCCTACAGTCATTCATAGATCAGAGTAATGGTTCACTTTGTTCAAAACCCTTCTCCCATGCCAAAAGGAGAAGTGATGACATTGTTGGCAGCATTTATACAATGATATTTCATTCAACTAATGCATTGTTAAACATTTGTTTTTCCATTTGTTTTCACTTTTTGCTTTTGCATGAAATCAGTGATCACAAAAAACCCATAAAGACAAGAATAAAAGCAATCTTTTTCATCTGCATAATGATTTGCTTGTTTAAATTCTAAAGTTTTTTTATTAACCAAAATCATTATGCAGGTTGATTCTAAAACCCATTGAACATAATGATCCAACGCCATCTCCCAATTTTGAATTCCCTGTATTCGAGGCAGAGGAAGACGATGTTGAAGGGATTCCTGATGAGATTACCCGTCTCCTTGAGCACGGGAAGAAGATCATTCAGCCACATCTCGAGGATCTGGAAACAGTCAACTTGGGGTCTGAGGATTGTGTTCGTATGATGAAGATTGGGGCACTTCTTGAAGAGTCTGTCAAGAAGAGGTTGATCAGTTTGCTACGAGAATATTCCGATATCTTTGCTTGGTCGTATGAAGACATGCCGGGTCTAGATACAGATATTATGCAACATTTCCTGCCTTTGAAGCCTGAGTTCGTGCCTGTGAAGCAGAAGCTCAGAAGAACTCATCCAGATATGGCAGTGAAGATCAAGGAGGAAGTTCAGAAGCAAATTGATGTGGGGTTTCTGGTGACTTCTACATATCCTCAATGGGTGGCCAATATTGTGCCTGTGCCTAAGAAGGACGGAAAAGTCCGTATGTGTGTTGATTACCGTGATTTGAATAAAGCTAGTCCGAAAGATGATTTCCCTCTACCACACATTGATATGTTGGTAGACAATACAGCTAAATTCAAAGTCTTTTCGTTTATGGACGGATTTTCCGGGTATAATCAAATCAAGATGGCACCCGAAGATATGGAGAAGACAACATTCATCACACCTTGGGGAACATTCTGTTATCGAGTGATGCCCTTCGGTTTGAAGAACGCCGGAGCCACGTATCAACGTGCTATGACTACCTTGTTTCATGATATGATGCACAAGGAGATAGAGGTCTATGTTGATGATATGATCGCTAAGTCCCGAACGGAAGTTGAACATGTTGAGCATTTGTTGAAGCTTTTTCAGCGCCTGAGGAAGTTTAGACTTCGTCTGAATCCGAACAAATGTACATTTGGAGTCCGTTCCGGCAAGTTGTTGGGTTTTGTTGTCAGCGAGAGAGGTATTGAAGTTGATCCTGCCAAGGTCAAAGCAATACAAGAGATGCCTGCACCCAAAACTGAGACGCAAGTCCGAGGTTTTCTTGGCCGCTTGAACTACATTTCCAGATTTATATCCCACATGACTGCCACATGTGCGCCGATATTCAAGCTCCTCCAGAAAGATCAGTCTCATGATTGGACCGAGGATTGCCAGAAAGCTTTCGACAGTATCAAAGAGTATCTGTATGAACCTCCGATTTTGTCTCCGCCTGTGGAAGGAAGACCTCTGATTATGTATTTGACCGTTCTTGAAGACTCGATGGGTTGTGTACTCGGTCAACAAGACGAATCAGAGAAGAAAGAATCTGTTATCTACTACCTCAGTAAGAAGTTTACTGATTGTGAGTCTCGATACTCTATGCTTGAGAAGACGTGGTGTGCTTTGGCTTGGGCTGCTAAGCGTTTGCGCCAGTACATGATAAATCATACTACTTGGTTGATATCCAGAATGGATCCAATTAAGTATATCTTCGAGAAGCCTGCTTTAACCGGGAGGATTGCCCATTGGCAGATGTTGTTGTCTGAGTATGATATTGAGTATCGAGCTCAGAAAGCTATCAAAGGTAGTATCTTGGCTGACCATTTAGCACACCAGCCGATTGAAGATCATCAGTCTGTTCAGTATGACTTCCCAGATGAGGAGATTCTGTATTTGAAAATGAAAGATTGTGATGAGCCTACACTTGATGAAGGTCCGGAACCTGGTTCCAGATGGACGATGGTGTTTGATGGCGCTGTAAATCAGTACGGAAATGGAATTGGGGCAGTAATCATTACTCCTCATGGCACACATATTCCGTTTACAGCAAGGCTAACTTTCAAATGCACGAATAATATGGCTGAGTATGAGGCCTGTATTATGGGATTGGAAGAATGTATTGATTTGAGAATCAAGCATCTTGACGTGTATGGTGATTCGGCCCTGGTTGTCAATCAGATCAAGGGTGAATGGGAGACGAATCAGCCTGGTCTCATCCCGTACAGAGATTATGCGAGGAGGATTTCAACGTTCTTTACTGAAGTTGACTTTCATCATATTCCTCGAGAGGATAATCGGATGGCAGATGCACTTGCTACACTTGCTTCCATGATTGTGGTCAAATATTGGAATGAAGTTCCCAACATTGTCGTGATGCGCTTGGATAGACAAGCTCACGTGTTTGCAGTTGAAGAATTGAATGATGACAAGCCTTGGTATTTTGATATCAAGAATTTCCTTCAGAACCAGGTCTACCCGCCTGGAGCATCTGTGAAAGATAGGAAAACTTTGAGAAGGTTGTCAGGCAGTTTCTACCTCAGCATTGATGTGCTGTATAAGAGAAATTTTGACATGGTTTTGCTCAGATGCGTGGATAGACACGAAGCAAACCTGTTGATGACTGAGGTCCATGAGGGTTCATTTGGTACTCATTCCAATGGACATGCCATGGCTAGAAAGATGTTGAGAGCAGGCTACTATTGGCTGACAATGGAGTCTGACTGCTGCAAATATGTGAAGAAATGCCACAAGTGTCAGATTTATGCGGATAAGATTCATATTCCTCCGACACTTCTGAATGTGATTTCATCACCATGGCCTTTCTCTATGTGGGGAATCAACATGATAGGCATGATTGAACCGAAAGCGTCCAATGGGCACAGGTTTATTCTCGTAGCAATTGATTACTTCACCAAATGGGTTGAAGCCGCTTCGTATGCGAATGTGACCAGGCAGGTGGTTGTGAAGTTTATCAAGAATCAGCTGATTTGCCGTTATGGTGTGCCAGATAAGATCATTACTGATAATGGATCTAATCTGAATAATAAGATGATGGATGAGTTGTGTGCTGAGTTCAAGATTGCACACCATAATTCCTCTCCTTACAGACCTAAGATGAATGGGGCTGTTGAAGCTGCTAACAAGAATATCAAGATGATTATCCAGAAGATGAAAGTCACGTACAAAGATTGGCATGAGATGCTGCCATTTGCTTTGCATGGATATCGTACATCTGTCCGCACTTCAACAGGGGCAACCCCTTTCTCTCTTGTTTATGGCATGGAGGCTGTTCTCCCAGTAGAGGTGGAGATCCCATCAATGAGAGTCTTGATGGAAGCCAAGTTGACTGATGCCGAATGGATTCAGAGTCGTTATGACCAACTGAATTTGATTGAAGAGAAGCGATTGACTGCCATGTGCCATCGTCAGTTATATCAGCAGAGAATGAAGAAAGCATTCGATAAGAAGGTCAAGCCTCGTGTGTTCCGAGAAGGTGACCTCGTGCTCAAGAAAGTTTTGTCTTTCGCGCCCGATTCCAGGGGCAAGTGGACTCCAAACTACGAGGGTCTATATGTTGTTAAGAGAGCCTTTTCAGGCGGTGCACTGATTCTTACAACAATGGATGGGGAGGATTCCACTCGTCCTCTGAATTCAGATGCAGTCAAGAAATACTTTGCCTAAAAAAAAGTATATGCAAATGAAAAACAGAATAGCTCGCTAAGTTGAAAACCCGAAAGGGCGGCTTAGGCAAAAATGAGCGTCTCGGTGGAGAACCCGAAAGGGTGATCCAGGCAAAAATTAGAGACTTGAAAAAGAGAATATTTGCATCCCGTTAGATTGAGTACCTCACCCTGGGGCAATCTAGGCAAAAATTAGGGATTTGGCAAGTAACTGCATCCTGACAAGACTTTCTGTTCCACAGCCGTCTTTTCGTCAGAGGTTCTCGATTCGTTGTCGACTGAAGCTTCGAATACATCGAGATTCAAATTGGTAGAGAAAGGATCATTATGTTTAATGTAGCCCTCTTCCAATATATATCACTGATTTCAAATTTGTACAGATCTATGGAGTCTTGCCATTTGCAGGCTACCATTCCATCAAATCAATTTGAGCTTTTTATCCAATTATTTGCACTTTTATTTGTTTCAATTCAACAAATGTTTTGCATATTTTAATTGATAAAATGTCATTGTTTTCAACAAATAAATTTTTTCAAATTGTTGTTTTAAACAAAGTGAACATTCACAATGATGAAAGGATACTTAAGAATTTCTCAGTGCTCTCCCAAGGGTGGCATGATTCCCAACAGGTAAGACATTTGTTCATATTCCTGACATGGTTGTATCCTTTTTATCCTGCTTTGCTGTTGGGGTTGTTCCCCAAGCAGAGTTGTTGTTATGGGTTGTTCCCCAAGCAGAGTGCTTGTTGAAGATTTCGTTTTCTTCTCCAACAGTATTCTCTCCCAGCATGGGTGTTTTCCTTTTGGTAGATTCGGTAGTTGGTGGTTTGAAACCCCGGTACCCCGTCACTCTCTCCAGTGCAGTTGCTAGCGGAGTTGTTGTTTCTCTCCTCATCATGGTTGCTTTCTTTTTGAAGATTCAGTGGTTGGTGGATTGATATCCCGGTACTTTACCACTTTCCTCAGCATTGTCGCCAGCGGAGTTGTTGCTATCTCCCCATCAGAGCGTTTAGCCTTCAGCAGAGTAGTGATTATTTTCCTCCTCAGCAGTTGTTGATTTGTTTTTGGAAGGTGTAGCATTCAGTGGTTGATCCCCCAGCTCTCCTCCATATCCCCAGTGGGTCCCTCAGTGGATTCCCTAGCCGTTAGTAGATTTGTGGTTTGGTGGATTGTATTTATGAAAAATCCCCAAAAGAGTTGGTATCCCCAACAGAGTCAGGATTGCATCTGTGATAATCCCCTCAGAGTCTCCGCCAGAGCTGGTATCCTCGACAGAGTTGATTTTGTGGTAGTTTCTGCTTATTAAAATCTCTGTTTCTCCAGTAGGGTCAGTTGGTGGTCTAGCATCCAGAGATTGGGTTGATTTCCTAATTGCTTTTGATCCTCAGTAGAGTGGCTTGTTACAGAATCTACTTGTGTGATCTGTTTTTCCTTCAGTGGGTGTATTCCCGATGGAGTGGCTACTTGTGTTCTCCCCAGGTAGAGTTGCTTGTGCAGTAGATTCTACATGGATGACCTGTTCTCCCTTTGTGGGTTGTTCCCCAGATGAGTTGTGTGGAGTTGCTTTCGTAGCAGTTCTCGCTTGTGCAATAAACTCTTGTTCCCCTGCAGATATCTTGGGATTTCCTCCATTCCCCAACAGATTTGTCTTTGTGGTCGTTGTTGCCTGTTGTGACTTTCTGTACTCCAGTTGGGTTGATTATTGATCCATCACTCAGAGATTTCGTGATATCCTATGATCTTTTGCCTTCCCGCAGATCTTTGCTTTTCAGCATTTGGATCTCCGGCAGATTGGCTTTCCAATTGGATTCTCCCCTGGAAGTATAGTACCGGATGTTTGATTCCTGGGCCTGTTTGTGTTAGATATGTCTGTTTTGTCAGAATTCATCAAACATAAATCACGCATACTCATGCACATTCATAAACATTCAGATATTCATGTTGCATTTTTGCCATATATCTCTTGTTTGTCGTCTCCTGCTATGGGTGATATAGATCTCCAATAGATCTCCTCCAAGCAGATGTCGGGTGTCTAATCTCTCAATATAGAGTCCGTCCCATAAGCAGAAAGTGTCTGTCTTTCCTTCTGCAGTTCCCCACTGAGATTATCCTCGTGGATGACGGTTTCTTCCGTTTCCTCCCAACACATATATTGGGATGGATTTTCCTATTGAGTTATATCCTCATAGGATGAGTCTTGATTCGGTCTGTCTTTTCAGTTTGACCCTGAATTGGCATTTGTCAGCTGTTTCTTATGCTTCCCTGTAGAATAAATGAATGAATTGCCCAGTAACCGGCATTAATTCTTTTATCCCCAGCGGAATCTTTTTGGGCCTCTACCCTCATACCGGTAGTTGTAAGTCCTATGTTTTCTCTTCTTGGCGGAATTTGTGGTTATATACCTTTTATCCCTCAGCAAGAGTTGATTGGTTTTCTACCCAATATTCGGTAGTCGTAAATCCTAGTTTTTCTGCTCTTCAGCAGTTGGGGGTTTGTTATAAACCCTATCTTTTATCCTCATCGGAGTTGTTGGCTACTACCCCGTATTCGGTATTTGTAAGTCCTATCTCTTTTCCCCTAGCAGAGGTAACCTTTGTGGTTCGTTCTGGTTGATGGTGGATTTTGTGGTCTTCTACCCAGTATTCGGTAGTTGTAAATCCTATGTTTTTTGGTTTTATTTCCAACGGAGTCTGTGCTTTCTTGTGGATAATTGCCGGATGCTAGCAACCCTATCCCCAGCCAGAGTTTGGTCTTCTACCCCGTATTCGGTAGATGTAAACCCTAATTTCTCCCCTTTGCAGAGTTAACCTTGTTGTTCATCCTAACCGATGATGGTTACTCTTTGTGGTTATCTTCATCCGTTATTCGGTGTTGATATTCCTCCCTTGCTTCTGGATAATTGCCTTTTGCTAGCAATTGTATCCCCAGCAAATCTTCTTCTGGATCATTACCGTTTGCCTGCAATGTTATCCCCTTTGAAGTCGCCAGCAGGTCCTTGTGGATAATTGTTGTTTATGCAATTCATCCCCAGCGGGTCTTCTTTCATTTACCCTTTTGCTTGGTAATGATTGTTGTTCCCTTTGATCGGTCATCTTTATATACCTAGTTTTGGTATCCCGATGCCTTTCTTTTCGGTTGATTTATCCTTTATTAACCCAGTAACTGGTTGTGGATAATCTTCCATGCGAGTATGTTATCCACGTTCTGACGGTAATGGATAATATATCTCATGCACTCTTCAGTCGAAGCCTGTTGTGTTTCCCCAGTCGAGTAAGATTCGTTTTTCCTTCATGGAATCGAATATTCTTTGTTTCTTGGATAATTGTCGGATGCTTGCAATTTATCCCCTGTGAGTTGTCTTTCGTCTACCCTATTGTTGTTGGTAACGATTGTTTCTCTTTTTGGTTGGTCACCTATTATATACCCAGTAACCGGTATCTCTGGTGTCTCTTCCTTTTCGAGTGTATTATTCACGTTTTGACGGTAATGAATAATATATCTCTTTCGCTCTTTGGTTGAAATCCTTTGTTGATCTTCCCCAGCGGAGTAAGATTCGTATTCTTTGTAGAATCGAATATCCATCCTTTAACAAGTTTGTGTTTTGGATGATGAGTGTTTTCGCATATATACCAATTCACGTTTTCGGTAGGTCACCTATTATATACCCAGTAACCGGTATACCTGGTGTTTCCTTCCATGCGAGTATATTGTCTACGTTCTGACGGTAATAGATAATATATCTCATGCGAGTATTCTATCCACGTTCTGACGGTAATGGATATTATATCTCATGCGCTCTTTGGGTTTGTGTCCCCAGTGGAGTAAGATTCGTTTTCCTGTTGTGGATTCGAATGTCCATCCTGTAAGTCGATTTGCTTTTTCAAGCCCTCCTTTCGGATGATGAGTGTTTTGGCATATATACCAATTCACGCTTTGGTCGGTCACCTATTATATACCCAGTAACCGGTATCCCTGGTGTTCTTTCCTTTCTGCTCCCTATTATGACCTTGGTCCCCTGTGGAGTCAGATTTTCCTGAGTTGATGTACCTTTTTCAGGTCTTTCTCAGATGTTCGGTTGATTGATATCTCTCACCCTTATACCGGTCTTAGATATTCATTCTTCCTGAGTTTGTTACCCTTATACCGGTAACACCTCATTCTTTGTTGCTTCTCCAGGAGAGTCTTTTTGTTAGACATTCTCCGGTGGAGTTTCTGTTGTGATTTTACCCATTTTGTTGTATTGGCATTTTCCCCAATATATGCAGTTTTCCCCGGCAGGGAGGTTCTGTGTGAATCTTTTTTCCCTGGTCCGAGTCCGGATTTTTATCCGAAGTATCCTTTGTGGATAGTTTGAGTCAGCTTGTGTCTTTCCATTGGATGTGTCTTCCTTTGGAATTCTCCTTTCCCCTGTTTGAGTCCTTCACTTCCCAGTGAGGTCTCTAGTCCAGTCGTGTCTTGTTCACGCAGTGTCAGTTTGTCCCCTAATTCAGAGTCGTGTCCTGCTCACACATTATTTTTACTTTTCTTATCCCCCCATAAGAGTCTTGTTAGAGTCTCTGTTCCTGGTGAGTGTATTATTCCGATGGATCGTCTTTTCTTTGTGGACCCTATTCCCCACAGAGTTTGTCTTTGCATGCATACATCTGCATCATGAGGTCTCTTAGGGACCAAAATTTGTCTCATTACTGTTATTTAAGCCCATTCTACCGTGTCGAGACGAAGACTTCTAAACTTCACTTCTCCGGCTAGAATGACCTTAAATAGGGGCATCTGTAAGACCCCAATTTTGTCCCTAAGATCCCTCATGGCATCATATCATATCATATCATTGCCTCAAGGATCATTGTGCACCTTGCTTCCTTCCCTGTGGGTGGGTTAGCTTTTGAGTGTGATTCTTGATCACCAAGCATGTTTTGCATTTGTATATCATTGCTTTTCATTTATCATTAACCAAAAGTACAAAAATATGTCATCTAACCTTTGCCTTGCAGATGAAGCAATCAACGGTCAAAGCAGTCAAAGGCAGTCATTGAGCAATAGATGGTGGCCATTCTTGAGAATTTGGACACCATAATCATTCATAAGAGTTCATGTGAGCTATGATGTCATTTTGAATCAGAATCCCAAGTGGTAAAGGCTTGAATCTCATCAAGGCATTCTTCAGTCAACTGAAACCCTAGTCAGTCAACAGCCCAGTCAACTGTGGATTTGGAGGTGGGAAGTGATGGGAAATACTTCATTCATGTTCAAACAAGTCTCATTTGACATTTCAAACATCAACATTGAAGAAAATAAAGTCAGGTCAAAACTTTCCAAAAATAGAAAGTGACCTATAATTCAAAATTGCCAAAAATGGAAAGGTTTTCTCCTCAAGATTACATCATCAAGCAAGCTTCAAATGAAATTTTATTGAACATGAAAGTTGTAGATATTTCTTTCCCATTTCCAAAAAGTCCAAGATCATCCATTTCTCATGTGTGGTTAAGGAGATATGATCAAAACATGGCCAAGTGTACTTGGAGATTCAAATGTGCATAACTTCTCAACCAAAGCTCCAAATTGCATGGCTCTTTTTGCTAAATTCTTGTCATGACCTATAATTTCAGAATCTTGCATTGCATTTCATGAAATATCATCATATGAACATGTGCCAATCCACTTGGTTTTTGGAGGGAATTTTCAAAGTTTAAAATTGGCTAATTGTTGGAACTTTCTACCATTGCCAATAGCTCCAAAATGCATTTTTAAGTGAAATTGGATCAGCCACGTGCACTGTTCATCCATGATATTCATGCATAGGGTGAATTGGACATTTTTCATTTGCACCTTGTTTTCACTAATCCAATTGCCATGAGCTTAAACATGATTAGGGAAGTGATTAAGAGGGAGTATATAACATAAATCATAACAGAATTCTACTAACAACACTTCATTTTCCAGATCTAGAAATTTTTCACTCTTTTTCTCTCAAAATTTTCTCTCAAATTCTTGAACAATTTGCATTGCCTTTGGTTGATTCATGCTTCTGGAGAGTTCTTGAGCAAGATTGAGGCAAGATCCATATCAATTCGTGCAGTTTTGTTCACATTTGAAGCTTGAGCTCAACAATGGTGGATTCCAATTTTTGAAGATTCATGCACTTCCAAGCCTCGATTCTTCATCCAATCATTCACACAAGCATTTTAGGAGACTCTTGGATCATTGCAAAGGCTCGAATCCAGCTAATTCCAGCACTGTTCTACAAGAGGTCATAAAATCAACTTTCATAATCTTGCTTTTTATTGACATGATGTTATAGATCTTTTGATGCTGGTTATTGTGAGCTTTAAATCAAAGAATTTCGTGCCAAATTGAGTAAGAACCGATTAAATGAAGTTTTGATGCATGATTCATAATCTCTTCGATCCATGCTTGTTGTTATGATTTATGTTGAAATGATTATGGATTGTGAATCTATGTTGAATGTACTACACGATGATATGCTCACTTGCTATTTCTGGACGTGTTGAGATTTTCTGGAAAAATTGTGGATGAAGATCTTGAAGATCTTCATCGTGTTCATCGCTACCTGCATATTTCCTGCGGATTTCGCTAGGACCTTCATACGTTTCCTGCGAATTTACTTGCATGTTCATGAGCTTACCTGCGGATTTCATCTTCCCGCGCCTTGCATGTGATGTTAGGGTTTAATGAAACGGTGCGTAGCATCTTGGCGCGCCTGGTCATTCAAAAAGCGTCTCACTTCGATTCCAGCGTGCAACAATATTTCAAATGTTTTCACATTTTATTTGTTTTCCCTCCATGTTATTCATACCTTGCTTCATACTTTTTTTAATTTTTCTTTAACTTCTAAAAATCAAAACAAATTGAAAACAACTTCAAAAAATATGAGGATTTTTGTGTTATGTCACATTTTCTGTCTATTATTTTTTGGTTATTTTTTCACAAATTGTGCATGGCTGAAATTAAATTGGTGCTAGGGATTGTTAACATGTATGCCTTTTGGTACCTTGCTTGCCATATCTTTTGTGAAATGCTGAGTTTTGATCCAATGCTTTTGAAATTTGACATGCTTAAACTAGACTTCATGCTGGACATTTTGGTGTTGAGTTTGCATTTTTATCATTTGTGGTTGCTGAGTTATGATCTTGTGAATGTAGGTGTGACAATGTGTGTCACACATTTGCTTGTCCAACTTAATTAATTGATTTGCCATGCCAAATGAATTCCAAATGTTGTGATTTTTTGTATGATGCTCCTTGTAGATGTTGTGAATGCTCATGAGTTTGTGTGGAACTTTTGGATTCATTTCTGATTTGTTTGAGATTTTTCTTGCTGTATGATCATTTATGCACTTTTGAATAGTCTTGAATTTCATTGATTTATGAAATGCTTGTGCTTTATCATATGGATGTGAAATTTTGCACATTGTTTCTAGACATATTGAAGTTTGTTGTGGCTTTGGTTTGAGGTATTTATCATGTACCATTGCTGTTTTAGGCTTGTGCTAAGTTGATATGCCAAGTTGTGTCCTATTTGAGCTTGTTTTGATTGCCTTGACTTGATGAATTTGATTACCATGCTTAACCATGTCCAATTGCCCTAAATTTTGGTGTGATGATCATGTTGAGTGTTCTGTTTAACCATGAATTTTGTTGAGATTTATTGAATCATTTTTTGAATTAATGTGTATTTGTTCATTTTGTTGTCTCAATGTGCTTTCAACTTGCATACCTTGCCATGTTTTGATTGTGAAATACTTTTGGTATGTGATATTGATGTGAGACCTTTTGGATTGCCTTAGGATGTGTTTGAAGTTGACTCATGTTAATTTTCAGCTTCTGTTTTGAATTTTTTCTCCATCTTTGACCCTAGGCTTTGACCTAGTGGTTTGCCTCTCATGTTTGAAGCTTTGTTTCAGGTTACACATTCAAGTTACACAATTGATGATGCCTCATCTTGAGAGCATTTGATATTTGCTTTTGATTACTAATGTGTGTTTTGTAGGTTGATGTTGACTCTCTTGAGTTTGACTTTTGGCTTACACATTGTGTATATTGGTTATCTGTTGCATTAACTGTTGGTTGTTTGTCTGAGTTGTATACTGATTTGTTTGATGTTTCCACAGGTACATTAGTTGCGTAAGTTCATTTTGAACTTTCTTTTGCTTGGTTGCTTAACCACTTAGGTATAACCTCTCTTCTTCATGTAGTCTGGAAGACCTGGCCTGTTATGTGGTCAGGCACCTGTCTGAAGTCCTCCTTAAGAGGCAATGCTTGTGATTGCTTACTCTTTGTGCCAAGCAGGAAAAGTCCTCATATGAGGCAATTGGTAGATAAAAGAGATGTGTAGTCCATCTCCTACTATTCAGTGTGTCATCCCTTTGCTCACATTACATGTTGATGCATTGTGGATATTAACCCAAGATCTATAGAGTCATTCACTTGTGGAGAGAGTTCCAACTTTCTGAACTCCCACACCTTCTATTATTCAATGCTCTCCCTGTCCAGGGATAAGAGCTATGAGGCACACCCCTCATCTCCATTTCATCTGCTTCACCTTAACTCTCAATGTTAAGGTTAAGAGCACAACAGACCCCATTCCAGTCGACTGTAAAGTCTAACCTTGCTTGAGCCTGATTGCTTGTATATAGTGTGTGCTAACTGAATTGATTGTCTGCTTACTTGATTCATCTGTGCATATTTGCTTGAGTGTGCCTTAGTGCATTTATCATCATTTGTATATCATTTCATAAGCTTTGCTTTATAGCATTTTTGCTTTGTCCATGGAGGAGACAAGCATAAGTCCATTACTTGGTAGTTGTTCCAATGATATGGTGTGAGACTAGTATAAGTCCATTGATTGGCATCTGGTATCATTGTTTTGTTTTAGGAGATTGGTGTAAATCCATTTATTGGTATCCGGTATCCACCTTTGTTTGTGAGATTAGTGTAAGTCCATTGATTGACATCTGGTATCATTGTTTTGTTTTAGGAGATTGGTGTAAATCCATTGATTGGTATCCGGTATCTATGTTTGTTTTGTGAGATTGGTATAAGTCCATTGATTGGCATCCGGTATCACCTTGCTTTGTTCATTTGCTTATTTGCATTGTTGCCTTATTCCAAAGGACACACTTGAGTCATCTACATATGATTTCAAGAGGTGAACATCTAAGAAGTTTTACTTCCTTACCCTTCCATTTTTGTGTGTGTTTTCAAAACTCCCTTTCCACATGTTAATTCTCAAACTTTGACAAATATTGTGCAAACATTCTCATCTCTTTTCAAATTAGAAACCTAGGCTTTAGGCCTTTGATTTTTCAAAACTCCATTTCATAATACTTCTTTGAATTGAATTCTAATCATACTTTGACCCTCTTTTGTGAATAAATCATAATTGGTTAATCCAACTCATTCAATTGTTTTGTGGCTTTGTCCATTCTTGATAAGTTTTCATACATTAGCCATAGGTTTGATTTATCCTAGTTGGTTGATATTAATCTCACCTTCTTGTCCTTAGTGATTGAATTGTAAGACTTCCTTGCTTATTATAGGGTTAACCCCTCACTAGCAAGTTGAAGCTTTTCTCACGTGGTGGACTCGTTGTTTGTATAAGGTTGAGTTTTCTCCCGTGGATAACGAAAGACCTTAGGGCTTTTGTTTAAAATGAACCCACTCATATTTTTGGAAATTTTTTAGCCGAACTACGGCGTTTTGATCCTTACCTTCCATGGAGAGGTACGTAGGCAACGGGTTCATCCGTTCAAACACAAAAATAATAAATTGTATATTCTTTTCTCATCTTCCCGATCATGTTTGCACAATATGTCATAAACAAATAAACTTTTTATACAACAAGTGTGAAAAGGGCTCCCTAGGAGTACCTAGGACGTTTTGGGTGCCTAACACCTTCCCATTGCGTAATTAACCCCTTACCTAGATCTCTGATCTTTTCATTAGTTTTCTATGTGTAAAACTTCTTAGGCTTTTGTTCACTTTTTAGCCATTCCTTTGGATAAATAAAAATGCGGTGGCGACTCGATTCTTTGTATGCTTTGCTTTTGATTTAATCAATAAATCATAAAGTGACGAATACACCGCTACACGTACCTTTCGGTGTTCCTTTGTTACTCTATTTGTCATCAATCCGTCCTTTTGTGTGTGACCCTGTAGGTTTTCGTGACATTAGCAATTATATTAAATCACGTATTTAACATAATAAACAATGAGCGACATCTAGCAACACATCACTGCTACCCAAGACACGAAAATGTCATGTGATCTGACAAATCCTTTTGTGATAATACTTATGTGTATAATTACCCTTTTGCCCTTATGTCTATATTGAACACAAGGCATAGACCGTGTCATCCTTGTCCAGTTCAATATTGGGCCCGTAGACATTTATCCTAGTATGCAGGATGGGCAAATTCCATCTAGGTCACTCATGTCCCTCAGCATGCTTCGTGGAGTACCCATCAACTGTCTTTATGGTCATCTAGTTACGGACAACGTTTGATCAGCAATAAGGCACTCGACTCTACATCTAGGGTCCATAGTGGTTTCAGGTCGAATGGTGGTATACACCACTATCACCATGAGAATAACTTATGACACTTTGCATAACATTCTATATAGTATTCTCATTGCGGGTCAATCCATTATAAATATTACTCTTAATATTCATACCTATGTTTAAGACTTGATAACTCCTTATCCATGATCCATGAGATGTGATCATCAGTCTCTATACATAAGAGTCTTAATGCTTTAATGTTATCCCACTTTACAACAAAGCTCGACTACAGATACTTTAAGAATAATGTTCGTATGTTTAATGGGGTCTCATGATTAAGTCACACTTGATACATTAAACGGACTAACTATTCTAGGAACTTTATTAAACAAACATAATAAAGAAAAAGCTTTTTATTATTAATAAATAATTCGATACAAGTACCAGAAGTATTGGCCTTTAGGGCTTACACCAACAGTTACAGGGACAAATTATACACCTTCCCTAGCATGTTCCTTTTTCCTTGAAACCCTTATGGATATTTTTTCATTGATGAACATAAGCTTTTATGGATTTTTGTATCTATACTTAATGATTCCATACCATAAAGAATCTTTCTCCTTCAATATCTCCCACTTCCATTTTAAGAGCAAGGTTTTGTTAAAAGTTTCTTTGTTTTTAAAGCCAATTCCCTCTCCTCTTTGGACACAAACACCTTTCCCTAACTCACCCAATGATCTCTCATTCTAATCTTAGAATCACCCCAAAGGAATCTAGCTTGAATATTATTGATCTGTTAAATCACTTTGCAAGGAGCTTTGTTGAAGGATAAAGTGTATAAAGGAATATAATTAAGAAAACAGTTTAACAACACCACTCTTCCTCCCATAGAAAGATCTCCACTCTTCCAAGTAGATAATATTTTCTTCATATTGTCTAAAACATCACTCAGTATTTTCACTCTTCTAGGACTGTATCCCACCTTCACACCAAGGAACTTGAAAGGCATAGACCCTATTATGCAAGACAGGAAAGAGGATGTGCATTTAACAAACTATTATTGATATGAATCCCAAAAATCTGGCTTTTACTGAAATTGACTTTGAGACGTGTCACCAATTTAAACCTCCTTAATATTGATTTAATACACCAAAGATTCTTCCAGCTACCATCACCTATTTTCAAGGTATCATCAGCAAATTGCACAATATCATAATATAACTAGTAATTAACATAAAAGCATGTGAACTCCCATATCTCCATTGCTTTTCTCATAAATCTAGTGAGACCATCCATAAATAGAACAAACAGGAAAGGGGAAGATGATCCCCTTGCCTCAAACCCCTCTCAACTAAAAAGTACTTAGTAGCACTACCATTGACAATGACTGACATAGAAATGCTAAAGATACATGCCTCAATCCATTGATTCCACTTTGCACCAAAACCAATTATCTTGAAGAGAAACCTAAGATACTTCCAATTCACACTATCATAAGCCTTTTCATAATCCACTTTCACTCACAAACAACTCATTTTATCTCTCTTAGCCTATATATGAACTTTTTAGGACTCATGCCTATATATGCATATTATGAACTTTTCACTAACAAACAATCTCTTTCTATCTTCCATAACTTTTCCTATTAAACCTTCATGAGTAACAACAAGCAAATTATCAAGATCCTTCAGCTCTTCCACTAAATCTTTAACTTTCAAATATGTCCACCCAAACACATTCTTATTTTCCACCATTTCAGTATGCACTTCAAACTATTCAACTTTTCTTTTAAAAACAAAGTCTTTACATCAATGCTACTCTACAGTATCCATATACTTATTGTCATACCCTAAATTTTACCCTAGGTTTTTTTACCCGCGTCCGCATAACATAATCAATCCATTTTTGGAGTGCATTTCATAAGTTAAAAGTGTTCATCAGGTTTTAGATGAAAAGTCAGGAGTTCTTACATTTTATCTGATCATGATAACATTCATTCAGTCATTTGTTGATTAAGAAGTCAAAGGACTTCATTTCTCAATCTCTGCATATTCGTTCAAATCCATTACATTGTGTTTCAAAGGTTTAGAGGGTGATAATCAAGAGTATTATCGTCATCTAAATCTTTGTGAAGTCTTGTTTGTGTTTGAGAATCAGAAGCAAATGATCTAAGAGCGATTCAGTTGCATCTGATTGTCTATTCACGACTTCTTGATCAGCGACGTTTACATTTTTATACTCATCATAACATGCATTTCGTACCGCATAATGCTTGAAGTATCAGCCAGATAAATTTTTCGGATCTACAGACAGACCGGTCAAATTGTTTCTCGATTGTACATCAAATTAGCGGGCGATTTTTTTTTAAGATTGAGCTTGCAGATGTTAGTTTTCTTAATCTACGTTCCACGTGGTTTAATCTGGTGTGCTTGTTTTAATTTTTCCGACTACCTTTTCAGTCGCATTTCAAACAGCTTGAGCCTTTTAACTAGTCGATTTTTATTTCAAATTTTTATCGAAACCTATATGTTTCTGATAACTTTATTTTGCGCTGATTATTTTGGTGCATTCGATTTATTTTTCTGGCATTTTTGTATTTGATTTTTGTTAATATTTTTGTCCTTTAATTTTTATTTTTTTAATCAAAATAATTATTTGAATTAACTAGGATTTAATGAATATTTAATTTGAATTTATTGAAAATAATAGATACTTTTAAAATTATTCTTTTTTTAACTAACATGTTTTAAAAATAAAATAAAAAAAAGAAATAGAAAATGAGAATAATGTGCTGATAATACACATGATATTCCATTCACATCACCACTTTTTTCTGCTGCTTGTGTAATTAATTTTCCTGCTACTTGGGTTTTTCATTTAGACAAAACTACTTATGACTTTCTTCTTGAGCCCCATAAAATCAAACTACTTATGACTTCCTCTGGAGCCCCATAAAACCACCCTCGACAGATATCTCACAGATAGCTCTTTCTTAAAAATTTCTTAAACCAGAAAGACAAAATAATAAAAAGTTGGAAAAGAGATTTTCGATTAGTGGAAGTTCAATATAGTCACCTTCAAATCTTGTAACCTCACCCAATCCAAAACATCATTTCCGCCGGTCCGACCACTTCAACAACAACAACCTACATCGGTTTCTTTCTCTCTTTTCATTTTTTGTTTTGTTTTTGTTTCATTACTTTATTTGAATATGTATGCTGCTTTATCATGTCTGTGTGTTTTATTTGTTGATGAATATAACCCTTAAATGGTTTAGGTTTGATTTGAGTTCATTATTCTATAAACTACCCATTCTATTAATTTTTTTTCTAATGTTGGAAAAGATATATACATAAATAGTAGATTCTCTGTAAGTAAATCAAATGGAAAGTAATAAAGTATAATATCCTGTAGCTAGGGCTGGACAACGGGCCGGGCCAGGAGGTTTTGGGCCCAAAACCCTCACCCAGTCCAACCCACGGTTCAAATATGAAGGCCCATTTCCGCCCAATATCAACACGGTTTGGACGGGTTCGGTTTGTGCGGATTGCGGGTTTGTTTTAGCGGTTTATTCGGGTTTGTCATAAGCCAACCTCTTGGCAAAATGGCTACAAAAAGAAGTTTCAGATAATATAAGCTATATATTCAAGACCTCTGACAAAGCAAATTCAGTTACACCTTCGCATGAACAAGCTTTAACTTCAAGCATAATAGCAAACAAAGTGATGTTGCAAAAAACACAAACCAACTACATAAATCCCATCAAAGTGTCATCAAACTTCCAGTTCTATTAAGCTATAAAACCATGCATTCAAAAGATTACAATAGAAAATGTTGTTGCATTGCATCATTGAAAAATACGATTGAGGGTTGCCGCCAATCGAACTCCTCCTTGAGCTAATCGCAAACTGATGATAGGCAAACATGATAGAAAGTAATCATCTGCAAGACATTGTTTCATTTCATGACAGTCAGAAAATCTAATAAATCTAGTTTTATGCAGAAGTGGTAGAGAGTACTACTAGTACTACCTTCTAGTGTAGCCTCTTCAGGGGCGTCTTTATATGCGTATTGACAAGCATCCTTAACACCTTCAGATGCATAAACATTTGGACATGTCGTCTCATCAGAACTGCATGCTTCCCAATCTGCCACTTCATCTGACCATGTTTTCTGCATCAGAATAATTTGAGTAAAAAAACTTGTACAAGATTATAAAGATGTAGAGAAAATTAAAGTGGTTTTGAATGAAATATCGTGATCTTCAAACATAACAGGGCAAAAGGCCCGTCCAAACTCAAAAGAATTTGTATCTTTCTTCTTTAATTTTATTCCACTTGGCATGTTAAATTGAGTTACAAACTCAGCAAATGCTTTAAGCGTGGGATAGCCAACCTAAAAAGTTACACGGTAATAAGCTTGCAGTATCAATTTCTGATATTTTCTAGTTACAAGGGAAGTCAAAACACATAGATCGATCCAATGTCTATAAGAAAATTCATATTCTAAATATAACATTTTTAATTCAGCTTTTATATGTGTTCATTGATGGCCATGCTGCTGCCCATGAGTTAATCTAAAATTATCAAACAGCAGTATTAACTGATATTTGCAGCAGAAGAAATACTACCTTAGGAATGTTCCGAGTTCTTAACTCCTGCAAATCCGGCAAGTTGAGATGTCGGATTGTGACATGATCCGGCAGGTTGAGATGTGCATCATATCATAAACTTCAAGAGTCATTGAATTTAAATCCATTGATCTAACAAATCCGGCAGGTTGAGATGTCGGATTGTGACATGATATAGTAAACAATGAATCAATAGAATAAGAATGAAAAAGAAACATACTGGCATATTGGAAATTGCAAAGCTAAGGAGGAGTGTCAGCAAAATGCAAAGCAGACGTCCAACGAAGAGCAAACTTGACGCGATCAGCCCATGTACAAACACTTGACAGATCATTATTCGCATAAGCAGGCAGCAACTCAGTATTTAAAATTTAGCATACACGTAGGTTTTCAAGACATGACCAGAAATATACTGATTGTAGTCAATAAATTCAATGATTCGATGAAAAAACTGTTTAGGGAATGTACATATTTGAAAATTCTTCTTCTAGGGCAGGGAAGAGTAACTTTAAATTACATTAAATTAAAAATCAATTTGTCACCAACCTTGGTCTTCCTGAAATGCTATTTGACACATCCGGAGTAAAAAATTTCAGAACATCTTCAAACATAACAGGGCAAAAATTATCAAACATGAGTTAATCTAAAATTATCAAACAGCAGTATTAATGTAATTTAAAATTATCAAACAACATCATTAATGTAATTTAAAGTTATCAAACAGCAGTATTATCAAACATGAGTTAATCTAAATTTTTTACATAACAGCAGTAAAAATTTAATTCAGGTTTTATATGTGCTCATTGATGGCCATGCTGCTGCCCATGAGTTAATCTAAAATTATCAAACAGCAGTATTAACTGACATTTGCAGCAAAAGAAATACTACCTTAGGAATGTTCTGAGTTCTTAACTCCTGCAAAAGCTGAACAAAAGGTTCATTTCAAGTTTATACTTTCAATTAACAGAAAGGCTTCTTGAAAAAGGCCAATTTAATATGCAGAAACAAAATAATGATCATTTAAGATTTCAAAACTCACAGAGAGGTGGACACCTTTGGAATTGCAAAAATCCTGCAGCTTGTCCTGCCTCCAAGAAGGATGACACTCGACTTGATTGACAGCAGGTGGAATGCGAGCAATCTCCAGCAAATCCCCCAACTTCTTGGTGGAGAAATTGCTTACACCTATAGCCCGTGCCTTGCCAGAGTCATAGAGTGATTCCATCGCCCTCCATGTGCTGGAAATATTAGGTTGCACAAGATTTTCAGGCTTGAAACCTACTGATCCTTTCTTCATCGGAGCAGGCCGGTGGATCTGAAAAGGAAGAGTCAACAGTTACCATTTATTCAATCAAGCATGTTCCAAATAAACTATTAAACTATTAGGTTGCACACAACAGGTATAAGCTTGAAACTTAAGTGAAGTAAGATAAAAATGACTTAATGTGTTTTTGTGGCTAAATTAAACTGCTATGGATTGAATTACTAAGGTTGCTTTACAGGTGCACAGTCTACTCCGATATGCGTTAAAAAAAAGTATTGAGAACTGTCGTCAAATTGTGTAGTCACTCGGAACAAGGCTTAGAGTTTAGAACTTAAATGCGATGTAAGGAACATGCTTCTATTTTCTACATAATTATTGGTTTAGCAGTTTTTGATGACAGTTTATCTTATACCATCTAATCATGCATATCCTCAATTCCTCATATTTCAAAGACACGAAGTCAAATACACTTACAATTGCATTGCTCTTGCTCTAAGACTCTTTCCGTGCTACTTTGACGTTGATCCATCTATCCAAATCAAATATCAATAACATCAATAACATCATTAGGTAATACATATTGTTGCCATCAATGTATTAATGTAAAATTTATAAACAATTAATGGAAGGGTTATAATACTGCACTATTTTAAAACATATTTTGCACACAATAATACATGTAAGACTTAAAAAGAAACATGTAAGACTTTTGGTAGAAACATGTAAGACTATGATACCTTATTTGTTTAATTTGCCAAGGCAAGACTAGCCACTAATATGAGAACTGAAATATCACCTGCAACTACAACCAGTTTAATTGTTATTAATAGCGGATCGCAGAAAACCGGATACATGAAATATCAGATAACATAGCAGGAAAAAAAACTGACATAAAACTCAATATTTATAACATAAACCAAAAAAGAAACCGACATAAAACTCAATATTTCAAACAACTAACAACGCATAATGTATAGTAGCTTATGTTGCGGGAAAGAGATGAAGGAACAGAGTGAAAACAGAGCAAAATCATGAGTTGTGTCTTTACCTAAGTTCCAAAAATCACGGTTCATGCAGGGGTAGCAAAAGTCACATTCCAGTTTCCAAAGATCAACCCAAAATAATCAAATATTATGCACAAATCAAGTTTTTAAGTTAGAGAGTTAGAGAGAACAAAGAGATTCATCGAAACAACAACAATATAAGCAAAAAAAACACAAACTCTAATCACCTGTAGAGTGAGAGAACTGGTCCAAAGCCTTTAATCACCTGTAACAACAACAATCATCATAAACCCTAAATTAAAAACCTTAGATTCAGAAACCCTAATTAAAAAATCCTAACTAAGAGTGATTTAACGGAGAGTGTGTGAAACTAAGAGTTACTAACTGGAATGAAAGAGTGAAAGATCTGGAACGAGGGGAGTGAGGGGAGTGAAAGATCTGGAACGGGTGGAGTGAGGGAACGAGAGAGTGAGAGAGTCTGGAAAGGAAAAACGAGAGTGAGGGAACGAGAGAGTGAGAGAGTCTGGAAAGGAAAAACGCTGCGTTTCATAGATGGGCGGGTCTGGGTACCCGTGGGTCCATTTTTGGTACCCGACCCGTTCTTTTGAACCCCCTTTAACCCGGTTGACCCGTTGGCCCGATCCAACTCGCCCAAATTCTTTTTTTTTTCCGGGTTTCACCGGGTTGGGCCGGGTGGTCGGTTTATGTCCACCCCTACCTGTAGCTACTAATGCATTGTTATCAATAGAATTTTATTTCCTTGATAAATAAATTTAAAGTAGTAAATTTTTTATTTATTTTTTAAATAGATCACTACATATATGTGTGTGTTAAATTAATTTGTATTCTATTGTGGTCTATTTACGGTTAATCCCTTAACATGTCATTAATTTGTTACGAGTATTTAAGAAACTTTGGGTAGAATTTGAGTTACTGAAGTTAGAGTTTAATAAAATATGTTGGCAAATTTATTGAAATTTAGTAAATAAAAAGGCTTTGTTAATAAAATAGAAGAAAAAATAAATAATTAAGAATTGTGTGTTAGAATTGGAAATAACCATTATATGTATTATTCCTAGGACTATTGAAAATCTTAGTAGTTTGATATATTTCGAAGCCGATAATAATAAACTTTCTGCTGAGTTAGTGTTGGAGTTTGTGCGGTGTTCTAATCTCTTTTTTTTGCTTAGTTTTGTTTTATATAATTGTTTTTATTTTTTTTTATTATTATTATTATTATTATTATTATTATAATATATTGTTAAATTTAAATTTAGAATATATATTTGCCTATTTGTATATGTATTTGTCCCATCAGTTATTTGCACCTCTTATTTGTTGTGAGATATTATAATTAATTTTGTATGCTTTTTTTGTTTTGATCTTTATCTTTAACGCATAAATTGGATTGAATAAGTTGGTTTCAATGCAACCCGCAAACAATGTAAAACATTTTGGCTGCTGTTGTCTTTTACTGCGTTGCAATTTCAAAGTTAAAAATTCAATTTAAATTTAGAAATTGCTTACACGCATAGAGTTTCGTTGATCGACCTCGGATAGGGTGATTCTTACCTCACTTTACAATTGCTTAATATTGTGCTAAATTTCTTTTTAAGTTTAATTTTTGATTTTTACTTCGAGACTCTTGGCTTTCTCTTGGGCCTTCTTACAACGAGATTCTTTTATTTTTTTCAACTGTCTTTCAAAACTTATATCATTTAATCATCGTATCGTATCCCCATTCCCAAAAATTTATAATAAATTTACCGCTTTTATTTACTTTATTGATTTAGTTGATTGTTAATTCAAAGATTAAAATCAATCATTTTTAGAAAAGAACAAAAACAAATACTCAATCCAACGTCGAGCAATTTTCAAAAAAATTAGAACCATTTTCATATCCATTTCTCCATCATTTTCAAAACCTTTAAATTATTCCATTTAATTTTTAGTTCAAATGCAAAGGAATAAAAACCTCGATCCAACATCGAGTGTCTTTTCCCTAATCAAATCCAAATTGGATACAAAATCGAGCAATGCCCCCGCCACATCCAAATTCTTTTCATAAGTAAACTTCAGACGCTTGATCCAATGTCAAGTTGTCCCCCTATTTTCAAAAGCTTTTCACAATAAAAATGGAAGAAACCGATTAAGTTTAGAATTTCTCTGTTTCAGATTTTAGGATACTGTTGTAGAGCTCAATGTTCAAACATTCGTCTTCCATATTAACATACAGTAATTACCAGAATTTAGTCATTTCTCTTGTAGAAGAAAAAGATTGATTGGGTATCGACCTTCTCTTTCCCGATTATTTGGACACTGCTGTAGAGCTCTTTGTCTGATTAATCGTCTTCCGTTAATGAACTTTGACCTAATTTGCCACACATTTTCATAATAAACTTTTGGATAAAAAGAGAGTGATTGGGATTAGGCCTCTTCCTTTTCGAGCATCTGAGTACTGCAGTAGAGCTCCCTGCTTGGATGCTTGTCTCCGCTTAAAATTAACTCAAACTCATCAAACTTATTTTCCGCCCTTGTGCGACTCCGAAAACATTTTCAGAAAAGAGTATGCAACATCCATTTTGATGCGAAACAAACAAGGACTTCAGCCTCCAAGAGCGAGCAGCAAGTAAAGGTTTAATCGCTCAAATGTGATTCAAACATCACTCTCTTTAAAAGCAATCCATCTAGTAGTTCTCTTTGGGTAGAACTACGTATGCCTTGAGTTCTTCGTAGCACCTGGAGATACGTAGGAGCAGGATTGCAAAATCATGTCAGGCACATTAATATTAAAAACCCTAAGTTTTTTCTTTCTTTCTCTTTCCTCACTCGATAAGTACAAATTCGCAAACGATATCACGCTAACACTCTTACACGAAACTAACTAGATGGGTCCCATCGAGTACGATGGATGTGAGGGGTGCTAATACCTTCCCCTTGCATAACCGACTCCCGAATCCGATTTGGTTGCGACGACCATTTCTTTTTGTTTTTTATGGGTTTTATCGATATTTTCCCTTTCCCTCTTTGGGAATAAATAAAGTTCGGTGGCAACTCTGTTTTGTTTATATTTCGAGCGTTCCTTACGCTCGAGTATTTTTCGCGCCGCGACACTTATCCATTCCAAGGACTTATGAATAGTAGTTTTGTATTACATTCAATCACTTAATCATCATTATCAAAGGTAAGTGTGGTGAGGTGACATGGTATAGTAATAATTACTTTTCATCTTTGGTAACAATGTTAAATCATTGTTATATATATATATATATATATATATATATATATATATATATATATATATATATATATATATATATTGTTAGACGTCAAGGTATGACATTGGAAAATTATAAGAAACTGAGACACGTTAAAATTCTCTATTCATATAAGTTCCTGTATTTCATTTAACGGTTTTACAAACATAACAATGGGCGTGTGGTTAGTTGATATTGTGAATCAACTATAGTGTTGTGCATGGACACCATGCAACACCATTGATGAAGTTTTGGAAAGAACTCACGACGATGGAGAAAAGAATAGAATGAAGCATTCTATGCATGCGTTAATAGTATTTCATTCTTAGAGAATGAGGGAGACTCATTCCTTCTTTATATACAAGTGTTACACATAGATTAAGTTAGTTACACAAGTTAACTAACTTAGTAACAAAACTTAACTACTATACTATTCTACTTACTTACATAACAAGATATTATTAACCCCCCCCCCCCCCCCCTTTCAAACTCAAGGAGAATTTAATGGAGAAACCTTGAGTTTGTCCCTAGAGGTATTGAAAAGCAAAGTAGAAACTGGATTTGTAAGTGCATATGCAATCTGGAATTATGCTAGAACATGTTGGATACAAAAAATTTGTGCAACTACTCTTTCTATCATGAAATTAATATCAAGCTCTATGTGCTTTGTACGAGCATGCAAGATGGGATTATGGGAGATGATGATTGCACTGAGATTGTCACATAAACGAGTAGGCATTTGGAAGATGCCATGTAACTCATTTAGAAATGATTCAATCCAAAGAAGTTTTGAAGTTGTATGAGCTAATGCATGATATTCAGACACAGTGCTTGATCTGGCCATAAGAGATTGCTTCTTTATACTCCAAGAAACCAAGTTTGGTCCAAAGTAGATGCATGATCCTGAGGTGGAGCGCCTATCGTCAGGATCACTTGCCCAATCAGAGTCAATATAGTCTCTTATTGAAGGTTTAGCCATAGGATTGGTTGGTGAAATTAGAAGTCCATGTGTTGCAGTGCCATTGAGATACCTCACATTTCTTTTAACCACACTCCAATGTGATTCCAAAGGATTGGACATGTATTGGCATGCCTTGTTGACATAAGCGGAAATGATAGGTCTTGTAAGAGTGACATACTACAATGCTCCAACTATTGACCTATAGAGGAAAGGATCTAGTAACACATCAGTGCCATGTTTACTGAGTTTGCTCGAGCTGAACATGGGAGTGCTGACTCCTTTTGCTTCTTTCATGTTAACTTTGGAAAGGAGATCTTTTATATACTTTGTTTGGATCAAAAGCAATGATCCATTTGCTGATAATGCACTTGAATACCTAGAAAATATTATGGAATCTCAAGTTTCTTTAATGCAAACTTATCATGAAGTTTTTCGATGAGGTCATGAATGAGAGTAGGAGATGAAACAGTTATGAAGATGTAATCCACATATACAAGTGCATACAAAGTTACACCTTTATGGATATAAATGAAGAGTTAATTGTCACATTTACTAGAAATGAATCCAAAAAGAAACAAAGCTTGATGTAGCTTCTAATACCAGGCCTTTGGAGTCTGTTTCAACCCATACAAATCTTTATTTAGCTTCTAGACCAAGGTAGGATAAAAGTTAATGAAACCAGTTGGTTGTTGCATGTACACTTCCTCATGTAGATCACCATTAAGGAAGGCATTATTGATGTCAACCTGTTGGATCTCCCAATTATGAGTTAAACCCAAAGTTAAGATAATTCTGATTGTGATTGGTTTAACAACAAGTGAGAAAGTTTCATCATAGTCAAAACCATGTTTTTATGAAACCCATTAGCCACTAGCCTTGCTTTGTACTTGTTAATGTTGCCACCAGGGTTATATTTAACCTTGAATACCCAATTGCATATTATAGTTCTATGAGATGGTAATGTGGTAAGAGACTAAGTTTCATTCTTGATGAGTGAAACATATTCAATTTTTGTGGCACCGAACCACTTAGGATTAGCTAGTTCCTGTTTAGAAATTGTAGGGTAAGTGTGAGCTAGGAATGATTTAGGTTGAGAAATGCCTGATTTATCTCTAGTAATGATTGGATGATCATTAACTATAAGTGGTCCTTGAGGTGCATTAGTTTGAACGGAATGTGAGAGTGATAATGAAGACATATGATGGTGTTAAGGCTCAATCTCAATATGTGTGGCTACCTCATCCCTAGAGATGTTGCAAATGATCTTGAAAACTTGTAGATGAAGGAATGTTTGGTGACATAGGTTAAATTATAGGAGTGTCTGAGATGTATGAAGGTAGATTCATAGGACTAACTGAGATTGGTTGTGGTGACATACGAGTAGGTGAAATGTTGACTGACACATATCCTGAAACATTTGTAGAAGTCTCTCTTATTGAAGGAAAGGTATTTATGTTAGGAATAGTTGAAGCTAGTGCCAAAACAAGATATCTACTATGACTATGAGTGGTTTTGAATTCTGATGTTTTAGATTTGAAGGGGAAGACAATTTCATTAAAAACTACATCCTTTGAGATTAAAATTATTCCTTGTTCATCAAGGCATTTATGACCCTTGTGTGTAGGAGATACACCCAAGTAGGTGCATTAAGTACTCATAAATTGAAGCTTGTGTTTATTGCAGGGCCTCCGTAAAGGAAAACATGCACAACCAAAGGTTTTGATGGTAGTGTAATCTGGTTGCTTATTGTACAAGCCAGAAAAAGAGATACATAATCAAGTAAACCATTTGTAGGAAGTCTATTGATTAAGTATGCTACGATTCTGAAGTTATGATCCCAACAAGCTATTGGCATTAAGGCATGTGCAAGAAGTGTCAATACATTTTGCACAATGTGCATATGCTTTCGCTCAATAGTTCCATTCTAGTGTGAAGTATGAGGACATATCACCATGTGTAATATTCTTTGCTCATTCAGGAACTCGGTGAAAGGGCTGAACTCACCTCAAAAGTCAGATTGCACAACTTTGATCTTCGCATTAAATTGTGTAGACACATAACTTTTAAACATTTTGGAAGTTAGGAAGGCATCACTCTTGTGTTTGAGCATATATATCCAAGTGTAACTAGGAAAATCATGCACAAATATAATATAGTAGGAGTAGCCACCACTAGAAGGTGGTGGTGAATGCCCCCATAAGTCAGTGTGCACAATCTTAAACAAGGCATTGTAAGTTGTTTTTGATAATGGAACATATAGCCTATGAGATTTTCCAAGGAAGCATTGTCAATTCAATTGATTACAAAATATTGATTATTATTTGTAGAATAATGACATGACAATGTTTAGTAATAAGAAAGATTTCCTCACTATTACAAAATATTGGTTATTATTAGTTGTAATTATGTAATTATTTTAACAACTCTTTAATTATGTAAATTGATTATATACACTATATGTATAGAGAGGAATGATACAATTGAGGGACACACAGGTTTACGATACATATTTTGTTCATTCGCCTGAACGACAAAAACTACTTAACTTGGGCATTTCAGTTCCAAATATTTGTCATTGGCAATGACCTTTAGAGTCATGTTAACGAAGTCAAGCCCACTCCTAACGAAGAGAAGTAGAAGGAATAACGTGCCAAATGGGTAGTCAAAGATGCTCAAGTCATGGCATGGATCATAGCCTCCGTTGATTCTACCATTACTCTTTGTCTTAGGCCATTTAATACTGCAACAAAGATGTTGGTTGATCTAAAGAAAGTATACAACCAAAATAATACAACTCGCAAATTCCAGTTAGAATACGACATTGCCATTTGTCAATAAGATAGTCTCTCAATTTATGGATTTTATTCCCATTTCATCAATCTTTGGCTTGAGTACACTGACATTGTCTATAAATGTCTTGTTCTTTCTTTAAATCCTTCTTGAAACTCTTTAGTTGGTCTTGAAGATCTTCGAGTTGGTCCTTGTAGCTCTCCTTCATCTACTTGCAAGATGTCAGACTCTGGTTCCAAACAGTAGTGGTAAAATTTTTGAGATTAAGCTATTGATTAACTTAACTCATAAAGCAAGAGTCGTCAGCGTGCTTTTATTGTTTCCAAAGGAAAATGGAAAAGTACTAACAAAACCTGAAGAAGTTTTAAAACAAAACTAATAAAAAGAGATAAGGGTCTGGGGATTGGTTATGCAAAGGAAATGTATTAGCACCCTAAACATCCATGGTACTCCATGGGAACCACTTTGAAAATATGTTCATTTTAGTTTGAAAATGGTGTTCGCAAAAGATTTGAGAGATGTGAAAAGAAATGTTTTATTGATTTTTTTTTGTGTTTGCCAAGACCTTTTGAAGTCTCATGCCTACGTACCAACAAAGTGCAATGGAAGATAAAAACCTCGTAGTTCATGGTAGAAATAACAAAGATGTTTATTTTGATTCATTTTTTAATGGAAAAACATTTTGTCATTTTAAGGAGAATACTCAACTAGTCACCCACAAATATGAGAACTTTGCATCATCATGAGAAGGGATCCGACTTGGATAAGGATCAATAAGTATGCCACTAGCTCTCTTAGACGGAAAATAATTACCATCAGTGTTGTGTGTAACACCCTTCTAAAATACCCCAATATTTAATTAAAACAACAAAACATAAATCAGAGTAGATATGCAATTTAAGGGTGTCACACTTGACACTTCACACCATTCATCAAAATAGTTCGTCATGCTCATTTATTTATCAAAATAAAACATTGCACAATACGCAGCGGTTATAAATCTAACAACATACAAGCCATGTAACACATTACATGTAAAGTTGTTCAACAACCAAAATGAAAACAAAGTAAAACATCCCGTCCCGATGTTACATCTACCAGAGCATGACCCACTAAGGAACTACACTAGACTCCAAGCCTAGCTTCTACTCAATCACTGCTCGTTACCTGAAACATAGTTGTAAGGGTGAGTTCCTCAAATCGATATAATAAGCATTATAAAATATCATGTAATGCTAAGTAAATTAACACATCTCATCACCCTAATCAGATCACACATTCAGTAACGGCAACACCAACTCATAATCACAATCATATTCAACACAAACACAAAACACACGTATAATATTGGAATACATCCATTCATATTATACGCCATACATACATTATGCAATGAGACTCCATGCATGCGGTACCGACTATTCGTGAACATATAGTTCAACCTCACCGATCAAATCCAGATATGGCTACCAAGCTCACTAGTCCCACTCATTTGAGACCTAGTGACTCACTCACTAATTCCTTACCATGGGAATTAGCTACCACCCCAAGGGCTATGATATGCACGCTAATCACCTAGCATGCAAACATCAACAACAATCCACAATACTCACTCACTAATTCCTCACCATGGGAATTAGCTACCACCATAAAGGCCACAATATGCACGCCACATCACTTAGCATGCAAACATTCACAACATTCCAAGATGGACATATGCTCACACTCTAAGCCATAAACAGTCCATTCACAATTGCATACATAACATATACATTCACAGCATTATGCATACCATCATACATCATCAGCATATTTATCACAAAATCATATCATGTCATGCCAAATCATAAATCACAGTATTAGCACACTCTACTAATACCTATACAGCTCAAAACAATGGGAAAATGATCCCTCCTATATCATACACCAATATAGGCCAATCCTTAATTGTACACAACAATTAAATATCATTTTTTCACTTTTCAAACAGTGTTAACCGGTTAACGCCCTGGGTTAACCGGTTAACGCAAACAGAACACGCTTCCTGGCACATCATAACAGTGTTAACCGGTTAACACCCTGGGTTAACCGGTTAACGCAAGACAGACAACAATATTTCACAATTCATAACAGTGTTAACCGGTTAACACCCTGGGTTAACCGGTTAACGCAAGACAGAAAGCTGTTCCTGCGCTAACACGAAGCAGAATGCAGAATTCTCCGCATTTTCCGCCGTTGGAGGACTTCCGGACCTCCGATTCCAATTCCATAAAAAGCTACACGTTCGGAAAATCACAACTCACCCAAATATAGATTCAATTACAGCTTTAACATAACTTATTCATCACAATTTTTCAGCACTCATCATCCCAATTAGGGTCAATTCAACGGCTTATTACTATCCATTACATGTTAACCCATAATACCCATTAAGCGACGATAAACCCCCCTTACCTGAGTTAATCCGGCAAATCCTTTAGCTTCAAGCTTTTCCCTTCTTCAACCTTCTTCTCCTGCTCTTCCTCTTTGCCGTTTTCTCACTTTCTGTCGCTTCTCTGATTTTCACGTGAAAACCCATTTTACCAAATGGAACTCTTTATATATATTCCAACTTATTATTCCAATAATAATAATTCCAATAATATTCCAATAATAATCCAATTATTTAATTAAATTAATAAATATACTATTAACTTAAATTAAATAATTATCATATTTTTATCGGGGTGTTACATTGTGGAGATAGGAGAATTATATATCAATTACGGAAAATGACTCATGCTTAAACTTTGAGAAAACGTTTTAAGTGGAAAAGTGAACAAATGGCACAAAATGATTTGAGTGAATTATGCATTTTTTAAGTCTTTGAAATTGGTCTAAACATGATTAAGATGAATTAGAATTTATTAGGAAAAAGGTTTTGAAAATCGCTTGACAAAAGTCAAGGTTTATTGAGGAAAATGATTCAAGTTAGAAAACAAGAAGGTTTTGAAAATGAGATAAGATTTTGAAAATTGAAGAAAGAGAGGAGAAAAAGAGACTATCCTAGAGTATAAAGTAAAATCTAGGGAGGAAAGATCTAACAAAAAAATAGCAAGCTTTATGACATAAGTCAAGCAAGAGTTCCCTCCTTTGGATTAAGCCTCAAGCAAGCCAAATAAGCAAATAATTTAATCCATGCATAAGATGAAACCAAAGTAACTCAACCTAGTCTCCAAAAGAAATCTAAAGTCAAAGGTATCAGATGAATCCCAAGGTCACAAATCACAAGTCTCAAAGCAAAGTTCAAGATCCTAATTCTAAGTCCATAAATTCACAATGATGCCAAGGATAGTAACCATAAGTCCACGAGTCAGGAGAAACAAGTTCCTTTTTTAGGTTTTTTCTTTATTAATGTTTTCTTTACAAGGATATGAAAGAAAAGTCCAAATGGACAAAGAACAAATGACATAATCACAAATAATATGATATGGGATGCTTAACATAAAGTATAAAGTAAATGACATAAAATAAAAGAGCATAAAGTAAATGACTTTGAAGTAAAAGTTAATACAAAATAAAATGTTAGTAAATGATGTTAGTAATACAAAATGAAAGATGGTTTGGTCATTTTTTAGAGAACACTTAACTATTCGCCCACAAGCATGAAAACATGAACCTATACATCATTATGAGAAGGGCTCCAACTTAGATAAAATAAACAAGTATGTCACTAGCTCTCACAAATGAAAAGGGAGAAATATTTTCACAGAATACCATGAGGAGTAGGAGACTTACAATCTCACTTATGAATATGCATTTTCTTTCGGGACAAATTTAATGTTATATTAAGTAGCCGTAATTTGACTTATGTATAAATCACAACTATCTGAGGCTGGTTAATAATAATGTTTGTGTTAATACATGCTAGAGATGTGATATGTAAATCATTCTCCTAAAGCCATGCCACACAAAAAGAAAAAAAGAAAAAATCAAGCACAAAGGCTAGGAGGATGGTCTATTACTTTAATCCATACTTCATAGTGCTTAGGACACACTTATGCATCAATCCAAAGTATCTTAAATGATCCATGATCAATTAGGAGGTAGATTTTAAATGATGAAAGTTCATTAAATACCAATCCATACATCATGAACAAGATGGGCACAAACCATCAAATTAATCAAATGGAAAAGAAGGAGATGAAGAAGAAGATGACAACAGAGGCCACACCCAAATTGGATCAAAAGTTTTATCAAGCCATAGTAAAAATCAATCATCCACTTTGGTGGATTGGGGTTTTCACCCCATCAACATCCAAGATCCATTGAGTTTGATTAGACTTATGATCCAAACTATCATGATCCAAGGCCAACAGAAGTTCACAAATGTCGCACAAATATAAAATGCAATTAAATAAAAAAATGCACCAAAAGTATTTTAAAAATAGAAATAAAGTGAAAAATCCATAAAGTTCTTCAAAACACCAAATAAATGGCCAAGAAAATTATGGGAGGTTGAAAATAAAATAAGAAGCGTATAATAAAATTTTCAGAATTTTAAAATGCAGAAAAGTATTTTTAAACCAATTAAAACAAAGGAGAAAAGATAAAATTCATAAAAAATAGAAAATCACTGAAATAAAATATGGAAATATAAAAACTATATGAAGAAAAATAAAAGATAATTTTTGAAATTATTTTAGTATTTTTGGATAAAAAATGAAATTACTATGAATTTTAAAAGAAAAAGAAATTAAAAATAATAAAAGAAAAACTATTAAAATCAGAAAAAATACTGAGCGTTGGATCACACCTCATTAGATGACGTGGCAGATCCAACACTCCTCAGATTAGGATGCACGGTGGAATGCGCTACAAACAACACATGTGATCCAATTGAAAACCAGCCAATGAAAACATTTTGTTTGTCCAACGTGTTTGACCAAACTCAGACGACCTGAAACGCTCATATCATCTTCTCTGGTGAGCTCTCACCGAAGTTTCATCGTTTGGTAAATTCAGAACACGAGATCAACATCCCAAATTCGACCTTATGCTCCAAATTCATTTATCTAAATTGAGCAAAGGGAATTTCGGAGAAGTTTCAGAAGCAAGCAAGGCACGGAAAATTAAATTAAATGATGAAAACGATCAATCAAACACCAGCTAATTTAGGGGAAAACATCAGAGAGTGAAGGAATACATTGTGGTAACATGTTTGAGTTCAAATGATGCTCAGAACTACCTTGTCCAGATGGTGATAAGAAGTTGATAAAATTCAATATGGTTAGAAAACTTCAGAAGATCTCATAGCTTGGGAATTGTTGCAAAAGTTTCATATGATACTGAAGATGCTAATGGAATCAAGAAATTGGATTGAAACAAGCTGAAACTCAAAACACGATAGTTGATTTTTTCTGGAAAATTTCAAGTTGCAGCAAAGATTTCTTAGCTCTCAAAATCTTGGAAATGAATGCAATAGCTTCATCTATTTATAGAGAATGTGTTTGGATCCAAATACGTGTGGAATGATGTTGAGTTCATGCAAAATGAATTTGATCCGAATGTGAGAAAAGTGTGACTTGCAACTTATCAAAACTCAGCCAAATGATGCATTTAAAGGGTCAATTAACTTTTGGCGACTTGGATAAACATGTTTAGGTCCAAAACACAAGCTAGTTTGGCTTGGAATTGAGATTAGTGAAGTTCAAAATTCGGGCAATGGCAATTTCTTAAGTTCCAAGTTACCATGTTTAACCCAATAGGGCATCCTACTCAAAAGGCTTTTTGATCCCATTCTTTTTGCAATATGTTGACATCATAGCGAAGATTACATTGTGCCAAGAAAGGTTGCATTTGGATGTTTAAGCACAAAGTTATGTCATGTTAAAGTTGGCATGAAAATATGATCATATAACTTAGAAAATTTTGAGTGCTCCATGGCTGAAAATGACCTGTAATGTCTCAATGAATTCCATGACCTTCCAAGCATATTTTGACCTTGGTCCTTGAAGCAAACTTGTAGAGGGCATAACAAATGACATTGTGAAAAACTAATCAGCCTAAAATATTGAAAATTGAAGAAGTTATGATCCTTGAAAGTTGGGAAAAAGTCACTTGAAAATAGGTCAAATTTCACTAAGTCCACAAATGACCTATAATGTCTCCAAACCTTTGATGATCCTCCTGGAATAATTGGCTCTTATCATGTAAATATAAGTTGTATAGGATTTAGAGAAGACTCGTATGCAAAAATTAGCATTCAAAAATATTGAGAATTGAAGGAGTTATGATCCTTGGAACTTTGACTTCAAATGTTGACGTTTGGGTCAAACCACTTGGAACAAACTTATGTACTTGGACTTTCCTTGCACTTCAAAGCACATGGGTGATCATATGAACTCAAAATAAGGTGTACTTGATTGCCTCTTGATTAAATTGCTCAAAATATGAAGTTTCTTGTTGAAGAAGGCATGGAAATAAACATACGAACCTTTGACTTTCCTTGAGAAGTAAGCAACAAAAGTCGCCACCGCGCTTTTATTGGTGTAAGCCCTAGTGTAGCGGTAAATTCATGATCATCAATCTATTGACAAGCTAGAGATCAAATAACAAGAGCCGCCACCGCGCTTTTATATTTTCTAAAGGAAAAGGGAAAAAGTACGAACAAAACCCAAAAAGTAAGAAGTTTTCAAATCAAAACTAATAAAATGTCCGAGATTACAGGTAAGGGGGTTGGTTACACAGAGGGAAGGTGTTAGCACCCAAAGTGTCCTAGGTACTCCGAGGGAGCCCTTTTTGTGTGCATATGTACTTGGTATAAAGTGATGTTTACAAACAAATAGAATGGGGGGATGAGAAAAGAATTCATTGATTATATTTTTGTGTTTGACAAGACCTTCGGTCTTATGCCTACGTACCAACATAAAAATGAGGGATCAAAACCTCGTAGTTCGTGATACAAATTTCAAAGTGGATGCATTGCTTTTAACAAAAATTAAGTTTGAAAGGCACAAAGGCCTAAAAATGGTTTGAATGAGTTAGTTCTTTTTTGGCTTTTTTTAAAGTTTAAGTCAAGTATAGTTAAGTTTATTTACAAGTTTGATTTAAGAAAATAAATTTGAAAATGCAATGGCATAAGGCCAAAGTTTCTATCTTTTTGCAAAGTGGTCAAAGTTTAGAACAAAATAAGTCCGATCAAAGAAGGTTTTGAAAAAAAGAGGGAGGGATTTTTGAAATTAAAGAATTGGGGAGAAGATGAAGATACTACCCTATGTATAAAATTTAAAAGTTTAGAGTTGAAAAGATCTGACCAAGTGGGTAGCAATCCAATAGACAAGAATGTTAATAAAAACCCAGAATTCCCTTGGACTTTTAGCATCAAACAACACAATGCACAATTATATTATCTTGAAGAGCAAGACATCAAATAAAGATATCCATGTCCAAGCTTATCAATTCCATGATCTTCTCCAAAATAACCCATGTAACAGATGAATTCCACAAGTCACAGGTTCAAAATAACAGCTTCACAATGATCATGTTGCATATGAACTCAAAAGGATCTTGAATGATTTATCAGATGAAGTTTCAAATTGCAAGCACTTGGTTTCTCAATAAGTTGGCATTGTCCAAGTCCTTTAGCATGAGAATGTTGCCTATATTCTAAGTCCATTTGTCCAAGATCAAACCAACAGTCCACACAAAAGTTTTTAGGGTTTTTTTTGTTGTTATTATGTACATTAATGGTCAAAGACCACACAAACAAACAAAGTATACAGAAACAAAATATATCACACAATATGGTCCAAATGGACAAAGTGAAAATTGCATTAACATAAACAAATAGGATGATATGAACAATGGAAAATGAATAAAAGCAAAAATTAAATGGCATTAAAGTAAAGGGCTTGAAATTAAAAGTTAGTAGTTAATAGGTTAGAAGTTAGTATTGCTTTGCTTTTTCTTTTTAATTGAAGTCATTCTTTGGAGAACACTCAACCCACTTATCACAAGCATGGATCCTTGAACCAAGACATCTTCCAAAGGAAGGAAAAAATGCCAAGTTTCCACACAATACCATGAAAGAGGGGAGACTTACAATCTCACTAACTAGAATGATTATGCCTTTTATGTCACAAATTTAGCGCCATGTTAAGCAATTGTAATTAGACTTATGTAGAAGTCACAACTATTTGAGGTCGGACAATAAAACTTTGGTGTTAATGCATGTTAGAGACATATTATAGTAGACTATGCTCATGAAACATACCACACACAAAAAGAATATGAAAAAGGGGTTGCCTAATCTCATCCATACTCATGTCAATTTTTCAATCAACTAGCCTTAGGATTTTGAGATATCATAGGCCAAATGGAATTAATGAATGAAGAAAGGGAATAAGATGAAGTGGGAGGGAAATGGATCAAAACACAAATTGGTCAAAGGAGGACTTTTACCAAATTAATATCATTCATTCATTTTGGGAGATAGAATGTTCATTCCACCAATCCCCTAAATCCAATGATATTAATTTGACAAAGTCAAATCAACCTTGACCAAGGCTCAACAACAAGAGTCAAACATAAATAAGTCATCACAATTGGTCAATAAATTTATTTGGCATTTATTCAAATTAAAAATACTAAAATAGTGTATTTAAATTAAATATGGTTTGTCCAATTCCTAGAATCTCATCAAAACACCAAAGAAATGCCCATGAGATTTATCATAGGTCAAACAAGGTCAAAGGACCTTGGAGAAAACATTTTATAATTTTTGGACATTTAAAAATATTTTTAAACAATTAAAAACAAATGCAAAATCAATTAATTCATGAAAAATATTAATAATGATCCAAAAAATAATTTTAATTCAGAATATGAAAGAGGAAAATATTTGATTTTTTTTTGTGAAAGTCACATATTTTTTGGATCAATATTAAATTTAATATGAATTATTGAAAATAAAGCAATTAAAATATCAGAAAAAACGTGGACCACTTGATCTCCCTCATTAATTGAGGTGGTAGATCAAGTGGCCACCAACGCGCGTTCCATCGTGCACTTAAGTCAGCGCGCCACACAGTTGGTATTCAAAAGGAACGCTCATGATTAGATCATTTTAAAAGGATCTTATGGCTCAGAACCATCCAGCACACCACCGGCGGTCAAGGACCGGTTGTCTTCTCCGACGAACCTCGTCGGACTGGTTCAGACATAACCATCACCAAAATTAAAAACAAGTACATGATTTCAAAGGAAAAATGGCATTGAGTTCGAATCTAGCCCTCAATTCACTCTAACTCCAAGTATATTGAGAGATACATGGAGTTGAAATTTGAGGTACATGAACTGAGTTGCTTCGATTTGGCCTCTAAGTAACTCAATCTTCTTGCCTACATTGGTAGGACTTCAGACAACCAAAGAATCAATAGAATTGAGCAAGAATTAGAGAGAATCGAAGAGATCAAAATTTCTGGAAAATACCTTCAATGGAGGTCTGGATTCAACTGATCTTGCTCTTGCTCGTGCTTGATCTCACTCTAAATACTTGCAGAAGAAGGATTACATGCTCAAAAGGTTCTGGATCCCTGGAGTTTTGAATTTCATAACAGTGGAAATTTAAACTCAAATTCAAGTGAATTTTTCAAGGTTATCCTTTACAACGTGAGGGTTAGAGATTGGGGGTCAAAGTTGGCGCCAATGTTTGTCCAATGCTAAGCATATGAGGCTCTATTTATAGTTGAAACCATTGCTTTTTGCACACTTGAAATCCACTTCCCAAATTTGGTATTGATGATGCATGGGTGCATGGGTGCGCATAGGCCCATAAAATCATTGCCCTAAGTCCATAAATGAGTGTGAGATAGTCTGAATTCAACTTGGGTTGCAAGGGAAGTGTTCATGAATATTTTAAGTTTAATCCTTGCCAAGTGATGACACCATGTTCATGCCATGCGCAACTTATGCATTCCTTGTCCAAAATGGATGAATTTGAGCTCTTTGGAAAGGTGAGATTGAGAGGATAATTTTCATGTGCAATAATTTTCCATTTGGATTTTGTATCATAAAGAAATTTGAGGTGGAAGTTTGGAATTTTTTGACATATCAAATTTTTTCTAAGTGTCAAGCCATATGTCTCAATGTTCCACCTTTCTAAACTTTTCATATGAGCTTCAAATGAGAAAGGTGTCTTTATAAAAGTTATAGAACTTTCAAAGACCTTTAAAATGGTCACAAATTTAAGGTCATTTGGATTTGAAATGATAGAGTTATGCATTTTTGAAGTTTGGAAAAATCACATGATCAATGGTATAGGTCAAAAGTGACCTATAATGTAACCTCATATCACATGCTCAAAAAAGTTGAATTATATCCCACTCCAAACATAAAAGTTGTAGTAGACACATTGAATTTGATTGTGCAACTTGGAAACCTTTCATATCATAAAAATTGAGCAAGTTATGGCCTTGGGAATGTGACTTTCAAATTAGGGTTTAGACAAAATGACCTATAATGTTTCAATATAGAAAATGATTTTCCAAGCAAAACTAGCTATAGGTATCAACATTAAAGTTGTTTGTAATTCAATTTAGAGTAAGTTTTTTCTTGGAATCATTTTCATATGATGAAAATTGTAGGAGATAGGGTCTAGGGAGACCCAGTTCTAATCAGATGAATTCATCTGGCCAACCACCATCAACCAACTTGCTAACTTCCAATTCTCTTGACTTTCTTGGTTCATGGTAGATCATATATGCATAATATGATGAATTTTGAAGTGTCCCTTGAGAAATTTTATCAATTGGTGAGATAGCTTGTTGGAGAAGTTACTCAAGATACCCAGTCAAACTAGGGTTTCCAAGGCAAATCACCCTCAAACTCTTGAAGAAAACTTGATCAATATAACACGTAGAGAACATTGGAACTCATATATGATGCTAATAACCATTATTGGATCAATTATTGGTTGTTCTCTTTGTTCATGAGGGTCTCAAACCCTAGATGTGAACTTGATGAATCAATGGGATCATGCCTTTCCTAAAAAAGAGTTAGGCAAATACCAAGACATATTTTGGGTATTTTGGTTAGTGAAATGATAAAATACAAGTATGATACAATCACAAAGTATTTGTTCATCTCTCCCAAAACAAACCCAATGAAAAAGGGGGGAGGAGGATGCCAAGGTATGATCCCATGCTAATGCCTATGATGAAGTTACATGAGGGATCTTAGGGTCAAAATTGGGGTCTTACACCTAGAGGCCAATACTTTTGGTACTTGTATCAAATTATTTATTAATAGTAAAAGGATTTTCTTTATTATGTTTGTTTAATAAAGTCCCTAGAATAGCTAGTCCTTATAATGTATCAAGTGTGACTTAATCATGAGGTCCCATTAAACATAAGGACAATATTCTTAAAGTATTCGTAGTCGAGATTTATTGTGAAGTGGGATAAAATTAAAGCATTAAGACTATTATGTATATAGACTGATGGTCACATCTCATGGATCATGGATAAGGAGTTATCAAGTCTTAAACATATGTATGAATATTAGGAGTACTATTTATACTGGATTGACCCGCTATGAGAATACTATATAGAATGATATGCAAAGTGTCATAAGTTACTCTCATGGTGATAGTGGTGTATACCACCCTTCGACCTGAAACCACTATAGACCCTAGATATATTGTCGAGTGCTTTATTGATGATTAAACATTGTTCGTAACTGGATGACCATAAAGACAGTTGATGGATACTCAACTAAGCATGCTAAGGGACATGAGTGACCTAGATGGAATTTGCCCATCCTGCGTAACATGACAAATGTGTAAGGGCCCAATATTAAACTGGACAAGGATACATGGTCTTTTCCTTGTGTTCAATATAGACATAAGGTCAAAAGGATAATTATACACATAAGTATTATCACAAAAGGATTTGTCAGATCACATGACATTTTCGTGTCTTGGGTAGCAGTGATGTGTTGATAGACACCGCTCACTATTTATTATGTTAAATATGTGATTTAATATAATTGCCAATGTCGCGAAAACCTACAGGGTCACACACAAAAGGACAGATTGATGAGAGATAGAGTAAATAAGGAACACCATAAGGTACGGTGCACTTAAGTGGATTGTAGAACATCATAAGGTACAATGCACTTAAGTAGAATACGATATATGGTGAGGTACCACGCACTTAAGTGATTTTGGCATATCATAAGATATGGGCCACATACACTTAAGTGGGTTTTTTAGCTTATAACCCACACAAGTGGTTCTATAAATAGAACCCTTGTGCAGAAGCATTTGATTAGATGAAAATTCTGTTTCTCTCTCTCTCTCTCTCTCTCTCTCTCTTTCTCTCTCTCTCTCTCTCTCTCTCTCTCTCTCTCTCTCTCTCTCTCTCACACACACACACACACACACACACACTCAAAGTCTTCATTCATAGCAGCTAGCACTGAGATTGAAGGAATCTGTTTATATGGACTGAGTAGAGGCGTTATCACCATTCAACGTTCGTGATCACTCCTTAGATCTGCATCAAAGGATTCAATCGCCAAAAGAGGTAATGATTTCTATCACTGATCATGCCCATTCGTAAGGATCACTAAAGGAGAAAATTTTAAATCTCTGCGTTTTGGATCGCTATTCTCCTTCAACTCATACCTATTCATGTACATCATTCATTCATAATTAACACTTACTAACAATCATCATAGGTTCAAGGTACATGGTTGATGAAAATGAGGGTTTTTGCTTGAAGATTGTGGTTTTCCTTATCATATGGATTGAAACCCAAACTGCTTGATTCTTTGGGACCTCGACTCTTGAAATCTATCAGGACATTCATCTGAGCATCCCAACCCTAATTCTTGATATTTTCTCTCATGAGAGATTATGTTTGACTTTCTGTGCATTGACTTGACTTATGAACCCTAATTATGGGCCCATGATCTAAGGGATAGTTTGTGAAGCTTTGTGTTGTGTTTGAAACCCTAATTAGGGATAGTTGGTGCATGAATGCCATGTTGGTTAACTTTTGGATTGGGGATTCACCAAACCTCTAGTTGTTAGATGCTTGAGGCATTGTAGATTGCATCATAATGTTCATTCATGCCCTATACCTAGTTATTGATATGGGAAGCTTGTGAACCTTGGGACTTGCTTTGAGGGAGAGGAAACCCAAGTTGTGGTTCATGGCATGGGTACACTACTGGTGTTGATTATTGCTTGGTTTGAAACTCTTGGTTATTGCTTGGCACTTGGATCTTTGACCTATCTAAAACCCTAATTCATGGTTTGCATTTCATTCACATCCATGTCTCATGACCCATTTGATTCAAGTCTCATTTCATCCACATTCCATTCATGGGGTTTCTTGATTTCGCTAAGGCATGGACAAGTCACGATCTCATGTTCTATTGATGTGTCAAGATTCATACAAGTGGTCTAGCTCCATTGATTTAATTTCATTATACACTTGTTCAAGGCATTACATTGGTCCACTAGCATCCATGTCACTCACTCATTCAAATTTGGTTTTCATTTGAATTTAAAGTTGATTCATGTATAAAAACATTTTTGACTAAAAAAGGCATATTTCATTCATAAAGATCATTTGTTACATTGTCCATACATGTTCATTGAAGATTACAAAGAAATTACATATTTTTTACATAGGTTAACTTTTGGTCAACTATTGACTTTTTGGTCAACCATTTGACCAAAGTCAACTCACCATTTTTACATCTCCTAAAACCATAATCCCTTTGCACCAAGTCATCCTTTGGAACCTCCAAAGTTTCCACTTGATTTTTGCCATTTTTGCCAATGTTACTTCAAGTGCTAGTAAGTAAATATCATGGCATTGTTACATTTTTCCTTCATGAATGTAACCCTACAAAACCATTCAAGCAATTGCATCATACATCAAATCCAATTCAATTTATAACAAACATATAACATTTCAAAACATGATTCATTTTCAATGCATAAACCACTTCAACCATTCAATGTCCAAGCATAAGCCAAGAACCAAATGTTTCAAACCATGTTCATTTGCCATACATAACATGAAACCACATGACCTAAACTACACCATAACCATTAATCCAAATGCACTACATGAACCATTATTTCAATTTCCAAATTTCAATCCATCTATTTTCCATTCAAACTAATCTACACACTTACAATTTCACTTCCAATTCATTCAAGTACATTACAATATTCAAATGTTTCTACTACAACCATGGCCATGAATCACAAGGTCATCTTCCAAAGGACACACATTTTTAAACCATAAACCACAAATGGCATATCATTCAAACCAAAACTATATCTATTTAAAATCCATGAATGTGATCCAAATTCCATTTTGTATTTGATTCAATATCTTCATACATGTAAACACACCTAACCATAAACATTCAACCATACACTTCCATTCACCAATACAACTGCAACCCAAAAATTAAAATTTTCAAACTAATTCACATTTCTATTACCACTAATCCACTACTTCATGCATTCAATCCCATTGGAATTACAAATTACATGTACATTACAACCATACATAATTCATTGCATAACTTCGTATTAAACCATTTCAAATCTTCAACATGATCAAAACTAGTCCTAATCTACCATCTTCTTACGTCCCTAATTTCCCATGGCAATTTTCTTCAAGTGTCATCCATATGCATAACTTCATATCTGTGGCCTGATTTGGATGTTCAGCCTGCAAAACTAATCTTACAACCATTAGCATATATTCATTTATGCAGGAATTATACCAACCAAATCAACATGAATCAATTACATAAAACCACTTCTGCAACCAAGTTTACAAATCGACCTAGTTATTAACAACATCTATTCACATGTCATAATAGCCCCAACATGATCAGTTTTGAGTTTCAACAGAAATTGGAAGAGAAAAAACCATACAGACTTGAAGCAGGGATACAATATCATTGCTCAAAGTTGCTCCAAAACCTAACCACTCAACATGCTATCACCTTGCTAAACCTGTAGTAACAGGTCATCATCATTGAATAAATCCTGCAACATCCAATAAGGTAAAAGCCTAGCAGGTCATCATTATGCAATCTAACAACAATTAATCAAAATTCTGCACACTAATTACCACTACAGGACAAATCAAACAGAGTTTCACTTAACATTAGGGGTGTGCAAAATAACTAATAACCATGAACCAAATTCCTATCCAAATTAATCAAAACTTTAAAACCCAACCCAAATTATATTTTGAAATTGGTGACCCATTTATCAAATTAAAAAAAAAACGGTAACCATTGTTACAAACCGGATCAAGTAATCGGTTACCATTTTTCAATAATCATTTCAAATCAACCCAAAACACAAATTTCAGAATCCCTAATTCTCAAAAATCCAAACTTTTTTCATCTTTTTTTCTCTTCAATCTAGTCCGTTCTTACGCACTATACGGTTCTTCCTCGCTCGTTCTTCAGCTCACTCCTGCCAACTTCAATAAAAAGTTTTTTTTTCTTTTCATCGATCCACTTCATGATCCCAAACTATTAACTACTCTTTGCGATTGGATGTTACATAAAATCGTGAAATTCTGCTTATTTGAAAACCAATTCGGCATTTTGTATTTGATTATGGATATTTGAATCGTGTTATGTTAGAATTTCTTATGTTGTTTGATGGTTATATTTGAATCGGGAAATGTTGCTTGATTTTATTTGTTTTGGATTTAGTAGAAGAATTTGTGTAGATGCAATTCGAATTTATGTGAATGTGCAATAGTCTTTTTATAGTATTGGGATTGGATTCTGATATGATGAATTTTTTTATGAATTAGTAGATTTTTGTTTGTTTTATCTAGTTTGTAATGTATCAGGTTTTTATGGGTGGTGTGTTATTAATGTCAGATTCTGAATTCTAATGGAGTTGTTCTTGTTGAATTCTTTGCTCTATGGTGTGGCCACTGTAAGGCAGCTACTGTATTAAAGGATGTGGTTACTGTGGCGGCACTTGACGCTGAGGCTCACCAGGCATGTAATGCAAACTTGTTATAGATATTATGGTCATTGATGGAAGGAATAAATAGTGGTCCCTTTTGCTAACAGATTTATGGTCATTGATGGAAGGAATAAATAGTAGTTAATAGTTTGGAACCATGGTGTGGACACTGTAAGGCAGCTACTGTATCATAGGTTTTCTTCTTGCATTTAGCTTTTCTAGATATGAGTTGTCATTATATACTTCACTTCTGGAATATGTACACTAGAAAGAAACACCTTTAATGGACCGAGCATGATGCAAAACATGATATTGAGCCTGTTTAGATTTATTTATTTGAGCTTATTTACTTGCCTAAGTATTTGTGATGTCCATAAGCTCTCTTTTTAGCTTATGAAAACAGATTGATTTTATTTTATCTTTTTTTAAGGAACAACTTATTTATGAGCACTAATAGGTTAGTCATCGCATAAATAAATTCAATAGTTAATACTATTTAAAGTTTTGGGACAAATTATGGTGTACCTGTTACTGGTTTTGATATATTGAATAGTCTTCATATTGGTACTGAAGAGTTCAAGAAGAGGAATAATGTGCTTATAATGTTAGGTTTAACTGTGTTATATAGGATTTTATTTTACATTATTCATTATGAATTCAATTATGGATTCAATTATGGATTCAATTTATGGAACACTTACAAAGTAGGCTAGCATGCTTGAATCATAATTATTCATTTGTTATTTATTTCCATTGTGTGTTTTTTTTATCATAATTTGTTTTCCTATTTTTCACAGAATCAAGATGACTAATGTTGGTACAACTTATGCAACATCCGAGAATACAGTTTCAACCCATCCACCTACAATCTCTAATGAAATTCCACCTCCTCACACTAAGAAGCGAAGGAATCGTTCAGAGGCTTGGAAGCATTTCATTGTATCGTCGGAAGAAGAACAAAAAGCTTCGTGCAAATATTGTGACACAAAAATTAAGTATAATAATGGAACTAGTTCCATGCATGCTCATTTATCGAGATGCCTTGTTTACAAGAGGCAAAGGACATCATCTTCTACGACAAGTGTTGAAGAACATGTTGGCTCTCCTTTAATTGTCAAGTTTGACCAAGAAGCCATTAGAAGAGAAATGGTTAAGATGTTCATAAACATGGAGATTCCTTTTCGAAAGGTTGAACATGAGTCTTTTCATGAATTTATGAGTCTCGCATCACCAAGATTTCAGATTTGTTCACGCACAACACTAGCGCGTGATGTCATGTAACTATGGGATAGTGAAAGAATGATTTTGAAAAATTTTCTCTCTCTGAATTGTCGAAGAGTTTGTCTCCCTACTGATATGTGGACTTCTTCTTGTCAAAAGTTGAGTTATATATGTGTGACAACCCATTTCATTGACAATAATTGGCACTTACAGAAGAAGATTTTAACTTTTTATCAAGTCACAGGTCATATAGGGATGCTATTTGTGCAACAATGGAGATGTGCTTGAATAGTTGGGGGTTAAACCGTGTGCTTAGTTTGACAGTTGATAATGCTTCAATTAATGATGTTGGGGTTCAGCGTCTCAAGAGAAGGCTTTTGTCTAGGAATAGTTTAGTTATGAGTGGAAACCATTTTCATATGAGGTGTTGTGCGCATATATTGAATTTAGTTGTGAAAGAAGGTTTGAAAGACATTGATGGCTCTATTGGTAGAATCCGTCATGCTGTGTGGTATGCTAGATCTTCTCCCGCAAGGCTTGCTAAATTCAAGGCATGTATTGATGAGGAAAGCATGGACTATAAAAGTTTAGTTTGGCTAGATGTTGAGACTCGTTGGAACTCAACATACTTGATGTTAGTATCTGCATCAAAACATGAGAGGACCTTTGAAGAATTAAGTTTTCGAGATAAAAAGTATGTGAATGAGTTGACAAAGAAGGGGAAAGGTGTCCCGACAGAAGAAGATTGGAAGCATATTAACTTAATCATCCCATTCTTGAAGTTATTTTATGATGCTACCTTACACATATCAGGGTCATCTTATTTGACAAGCAATATTTATATGTTTGAGATCCTGGGTATTGGAAAAAGCATTATGGATATGTGTGCGTCTGAAGATGAGCATCTATGTTCAGTAGCTCAAAAAATGAAGAAGAAATATGATAAATATTGGGGAAATCATGAGAAGCTTAACATGTTGTTGTTGATTTCTCTAGTATTCGACCCTAAGCGCAAGATTAGATTGGTCGATTGGATGGTAAGGCGATATTATAATAAGGATGATGTTGACGCCTTGAAAGCAAATTTAGAGTCTAGCTTGAAATCTATTTATGAGGAATATTGTGTTGGATTTATGCCTCCTCAAGGTAATTCAGATGAGTTACAAGTTTTTGGTGGTCTTAGTGATCCTTATGGAACTGCTGAGTTCTATCTTTTAGAAGGGTGTGACAATGCAGATAATGAGTTAACTACTTATCTTGGAGAGAAGTTAGAGCATAACATGGAGATAAATGTTCTAGAGTGGTGGAAAGTGAACTCTGACCGATATCCCATCCTTTCAAACATTGCAAGAGACGTGCTGGCTATACTTATAAGCACAGTGGCTTCTGAATCTGCATTCAGTACAGAAGAAAGGGTGCTTGATCCATATAGCAGCTCATTAACACCTACAACAGTCGAAGTGTTGATATGCACCCAAGATTGGCTCAAAGGAACATCTTCCCCCTTGATTACAAATGAAGATTTTGATATTCTTAAGAGATTTGAGCAAGGTATGATAACTAAGTATATTCGCTAATGTATTATTATTTATTATACTTGAGGCATAATGAAATCTCTTTATATGTTTTATAGAATTACTTTATACGGAAGATGGTGCTAGTTGTTCAACCTCTTCAACTTCTGTTACACTCGAAGATGACTTAACGGTAAAGAATTCTAAAGTTTGTTTTTGCATATTCTACTCAATTTATTATATGTGCATTTTCTGCACTTGTGGGTTTATGTTGTTGTGTGATTTTTCTAGCTTATGCGATTAAATGTTTCTGGATTACCATATAACTCGTAGTATTGACTCAATGTGTTACTGAACCTTCCCTTACACGGGTCTCATATTTTTGTACTTTAAACTAGGCTCCTTTATGGTCAGATTTGTTTTGGAGTAGCGGGATTTTTTTACTTTCGAATTGCATTGAAACATAACTTGGTTCGGGAATCACTCTAGATTTAGTGAATCTGGTCATACTTAGTATTCCATATTTCTCTAAATTTATCTTGAAATAACCTTTTCTTACTTCCGAATTGTATTTTAGACTTAAAATAACACTTAACTTGAATATATTCTTTTTTGAGATAATGAGTCTCGGTTAGATTTTGTTCGAGACATGGTCTTAGAAATCGGGTCGTCCATGTCTTAAAATGTAAAATAGACTTATAATTTCACTGTTTTCCCTTTTGTATATGCTAACTTTCTTGTAATTTTATTTTATTTTATGCAGCATTAAGCTTATTGCAGAAGAAGCTGATTAATTGCTTATGGAACTAGAAGTGAAAAAACATAAAGATTCTTCATGTTTCATATTTTGTTATATTCATAGTGTAGGTTGAAGAATTTTATTGTTGTTAATTAGTCTAGTAACAGATTCAATGAGATTATTCCTGTTTTTAATCAAGATATTATTTGTGAAGATTATGATATTATTTGTGGAGATTATAAGAGATAAATTTAAAGCAGTTTTTTTAAATACCTAGTTTTAACATAAACTAAGTTTAAAACTAGTTGAAATAAAAAGGCACGTTAAAGAAAATAAAATTATTTTTGCTATAAAATTAATTTTTTTAAACCTGATTTATTTTTATAATTTTTTTAAATTGGTGTTTTTATAAAATTGTTGTTTTTTATAAAACTGTTTTTTTAAAGAAAAATAAAAAACTGGTTTGAAAAATACCGATTTAAAACTTTTTTTTTAAAACTGATTTTTTTTCTATCTTATAGGTAATTACTCAATTTTGATTTTTCAGATTGAAAATTTAAAAATAGTGATTGATTTTGAGAGCGATTGGATAGAGTTAAAAAGTTGTTGGAATGAAAATTAAATTTGAGGAAAATTTGGTTTTAAAATTGATCCAAATAAAAACTATTTTTTTAGTACAAACCGGTTATTAACCAAACCGATCCAAACATAAACCGATTTTAAAAACCAAACTGATCCATATATTTGGTTCAATTTGGTTTGGATTTTGAACCATGCACACCCCTACTTAACATTACATCTCAATTTCATGTGAGTTTGAAGTTCTAACAAACTACAACAAGTACATTTGAATTGAGTTTGGGCCTGAATTTCATAACAGAATTTAAATGCTATAAAACCTGACTTCATCAGAATGAGAGGAGGATTTTCCAGACTTAGGCCGTTTGGGCCTAAGGCCCATCGGATTGTTCAACCTGTCCTCCCATACATGGGCTTGCACCCCCTACATCCAAGGCCCATTTCCCTTGTTTTTTTAGATTAGTTTCTTTTTGTTTGATAATTAGTTTTAGTGAGAAGTTAATAAGAATTTAGGATTAATTGGGTTGATTAGAGGCTTAGTTTAATTAACTTTTAGAAGTGGACTTAGAATTGGGTTAAATTTTAATTAGAATTTTAAGGTTTTTTTAGGTTCATTAGATTTTAGGATTAATTGAAAATATTAGAGATTAATTGGAATCTTAGGTTAATTAGAAATTTAGAGTTAATTCGAGTTTTAGGATTAATAGATTTTAGAATTTTAATTAGGATTGTTAGAATTAAACTAGAATTGTAGAGTTTTAATTAGGTAGAATTTTAGTTGTTCTTAATTGATGTTTAGTCAATTCGATTCTTGTATAAGCTTTGTCACGATTTTGTGGTTATTTGCCTCTTAACCAATAGCATGTTACCTCAGGATTAGGGCTTGAATTTTAATCATTAATTTTCATATGATACTTGATTGATAATTTAAGTTGGTCCCAAATTGTGGCATGATCCCTTAATAACTTGTACATAGTATTAACCCTTAGATTAGGTTAACTATAATTTCTAGCTAATTCTAACCCTCGATTCAAGTTTATCAAAAGCAATTTTGATCAACTAAATCCTTTGATCTTATATAATTCCACAGTCTAATTCAAGTGACCAAAAGACCCTTGATCACTTGATAAGACTCTTTTTGTAAGTTATGGAACTAGAAGCCTCAAGTCAGACTCTCAATTAAGGCATCCCCAATCATATCAAGCATCGGGTCATACAAAACACATCAAAGATGGCTCTTAAAGAGCTTGTTAATCAAGGTTAGAATTGTGTGGCATGAGCCTTAAGCAATAGAAAATGATTGAGAATGAATAGTTCCATTAACTCATTCTGAATATCTTTGGGTACGGGACGCTTGACCCAGTTGCTCATCGTATTCACCTCTATTCATAGACTTTAGCACCATGCAAATCATTTGGTCGGCAAGTCTCTCCCTTTACAAAGCAGCAGTGAAACAAACAAAGGACTCCACCAACAACTTAGTAATCATGGTTCACGTTGTACGAAACGAACCTTAAGAAATAGAGAATGAATGGGAGTGGAGGATTCCATTAACTCATTCTGAGTATCTTTGGGTACGGGACACTTGACCCTGTTGCTCATCGTATTCACCTCTATTCATATACTTTACTGCAATTTGAATCAAGTGATTCATAAGGTCTTCATTATCACAAGGAGCAACAAAAATTCTTCTCCGGCAACTTGAAAGTTAGGATGAGAATTACATGCCACGGGCCTTAAGTAGTAAAGAATGGATGAGAGTGAAGAATTCCATTAACTCATTCTGGATATCTTTGGATATGTGACGCTTGACTCGGTTTCTCATCGTATCCACCTTTACTCATAGACTTTAGTGTGGTTCTTATCAAGTAACTATCAAGTCTCTTCATCATCAATAAATCATTTCTCTTGCCTCATAAATCATCTTGTTGTCAGTCTTAGTGGGCAGAACTACGAAAGCTCTGTCTTTCTCATTGTACGGTGAGAATACGTAGGCAGGAGAATTTAGATTCTCCGCGAGCTACCTTATTTATTAATCCAATTCTTCACTCTTCATTCATTCAATCAATACCATCTTTTTGAGATCAAATATCATTTTTCCTTGGATTCCATAATCAACGTTTTTCTGTGAACCAAGAGTTGTTTGGCTTGTACCCAAACACTTAATTCTCTTTGTTTCTGGTTATGACAGGAGTGGGTATGTCTTTGTCCCTCCACATCCTAGTTTATACCTCTTTTTTTCTTCGGTTCGGGATTCATTCCTTCATGGATCCAAGACAATATTTCCTCTTTGATCTCGAATTATTTGTTCCCCAACAAGTGATATATTTTCCTTGTATCCAAATAACACTTTCTTGTGGGTCCCATATCCATCCTTTTAGGACATTTGTCCATCTTGTAAACCAAGAGATGTTTGACTTGTATCCAAACACTTAATTCATTCCTTTTGGTAAGACACTACAGTGGGTATTCCTCTGTCCCTCCACATCTTAGTTTGTACCTCGTCACTCTTGGGTTCGAAGCTAGTTTGCCCTTATGGGTTCCCATGTTACCATCATGTTGGTACAAGTTATACTGTCCATCACTGCAATCATATCCTTGAAGTTATTTGTCTTGTTAGTCCTAGTTGCTTAGAAAAACACTTCTTTCTCTTTCCTTTATTTTCGTGGTTCCATAAACTACGATTGCTCTGACTTTCTCATTGCATAGTGAGAATACGTAGGCACGAGTATGCGAATCCTTAGCAAGCATACTTATTTATTCCTCCTTCTATCTTAGGGTACCATCCATATCTTTCATGATCTAATATCTACCTTCAATTATAAATTGTTCACCCCAATGACATATTCTTTCTTTGAAACTAAATACCAGTTTTCTTTGGAATTTCATATACACCATTTTAGGACCATATAGTGCCAATCGACATTTGTACCTAGAGTTGTTTGGCTTGTACCCGGACATTTTATTCTTTCTTTTTCGGCCGATAATTTTGTTTCCCTCTATGGTACATATTCCATTTCTCATATGGATTCCAATATATACCCTTACCTTTGGTTTCAAATCATACATTTTTCAGTCACTTATTACCAAATCTTCGATTCTATGACTTTGGTCATTCACTCCATTCATCTTCGTGATGCATCCATAATTCTACCTTCATTCACTTCATGTGATATAATCTATCTTTGAGCCAAATACAGTATCCTTTGTGCTCCACCTTGTGTCAGCTTGTGAACCAAGAGTTGTTTGGCTTGTACCCAAACACCTAATTCACTCTTTCTGGTCATGACAATATAGTGGATATGCCTCTGTCCCTCCACGTCTTAGTCATATACCAATTTTACTCTTGGGTTCATATTTCACCCTTTTTGGGAGTTCAAACAATATAATCTTTTGGTTCAGACCATACATTTATCACAATTTTTTTCATCTCCGACCACTAGTTCTATAAACTACGGAATTCTGAATTCCTTATTGCACTATGAGAATACGTAGACATAAGGGTCATAATCCTCACCAAACACTTTATCTATTTCTTTTTCCTTTCCCTTATCCTTTTGCGAGTAATCTTTAGATGTAACACCCATTCGAGCACGAACAATCAAAACGGTTCCCGTGGAGTATCATGGATGTAATGAGTGCTAATATCTCCCCTTGCATAACCGACTTCCTTACCCAACATATCTCTTTCCCCCAGATTTTATTGATGTTTTCCCTTTCCTTCTGGAATAAATAAAGTTCGATGGCGATTCTGTTATATAATCGAACGTGCGATGCGTTCGGATATATTTCCGCTAGCTTCAATCATTATAAACTCAAAATATCATAAATAATTTAGATAAAAAAACCAAAACATTGCTAAAAAAATTTACCTTTATTTTTTTTAATCAAAACTGAAATGAGTAAATAAACCTTTAATAATAAATCAAAATGTAATATCTCGAATAAAATGTCAACAACTCTTATTTATCCTAAAAAAATAATTTGAGTATTGTATAAATAATAATTAAAAATAAATAAAATAATATTAAAAACAACTATATTTTGAAACAACTTTTACTTAGGACCGAAATAACCTCCCTCCATATTTAAAGTAATTATAAATATATTTCAATTGTGATACATGTAAATAACATCCTATAGAGTTAGCATGAAAATTCTCTTGTGTCTAAATGTGTCACAAATAATTATCTATTTATTAAAATGTCACAAATAATTATTTGATGACCTATTCACTTAACGAGGACGGTAACGAGTTTTACTTTTCCTGTATTTAAACTTAATTTTAATTAAATATTTGTTTTTTATCTCAAATTCAAACTAAAACAAATAATTGAACCAAAATTTAATTTCAGCTTAGGACATCCCTGTTACGTCTCATTCCCACACCAAAATCAAATTTTTAAAATTGAATAGTCTATATTTCAAACCCATAGTTTATGTTAAGCTTTAAAAATATTAAAAATAATAAATTATAATAATTTTGAAAAAATTTCAACCATAATAGAGTATAATCTATTAATGAAACAATTAATATTTAAAATTATCAAAATTAAATATTATAAATTATTAACAATTTTATTTAAAGACGAATTTAGGTAAACATCCACCCACTCCATCTTTTGAGATTAAAAAAAAAAAAGAATTTGAACCCAGGCTAAGTAGATTTTGCGGGTTCGCACGGATATTCTTATGTACGGTTTTGTTGTCACTTATCTTTATTTTAGATATGTGAAACACGGATATTCCATTTTAGGCAAAGTATTGATACCGGCGTGTACGATACGCGTCTGGTATGTATCGAGATTGTACTTAGTTTTTTTTTTCAAATTGGTACTCCGGTATGTATATATTGGATATACGAACTCAATTTTTCTTTTCTAATGGTATAGTTTTAGATAACTTATGGATCTTCGATCTATTGTATTGAAACTTCTTCCACAATTTCTTTATCATCCGAGAGAAATTGGAGTATGTATGAATTCATTTATTAATTGAAAATGAATATCCTCAATCCAAAAAGGATCGAGAATTTAGTTTTTTTTTCCATACGAATCTTCTTCTTATCTTGAGAAATAGTAAGACTTATAATAAAAGAGTAACAAAAATGCGAGATATTGTTGGAGATGGTTTAGATTTATTTGATAGAGTTGTTATTCTTAAAGTTGATAGTCTTTCTCTCATGAATTAGAACTAGAAGCCACTCTTTTAAATGATGTTGGAGATGAAAATATTGATATTCAGCCATGATTCTATGATTTATTAACACTTTTAAAATGTGATTTATTTATGTTATTGCATAGATATTGATTTTTTAAAAATAAATTATTTTTTAAATTTAATGTTTTGTTATTATTTAAACGATATAACTTTTTTATTAATTTTATAATTGTATTTAGAAAAAGTTATATTCGTGTACGTGTGCCTTTATTTTTCTAAAGATGTTGTATCCTTTGCAACGCAGCTTTAAATATAGTTAGGATCTAATTTTCAAATGTATCTTTGATTATAAATTATTATTACTTACTCAGTTTTTTTTTAAGTTCCTTTTTTTTTAAACATAGGAAAGAAATCAATAAATTTTAGTACTTATAAATAATTATTATTTTTTATTTATAATATCATTAATTATTTATTAAATTATTTGAGTTTTTCTCTCTATCATAAGAATAATTTTGACAGAACGATAATTAATATCATCTTAAAGTTTGAAAACGATATTTAAATTTTTTTTATAAAATTTATACAAAAAATACATTTAAAATGAAACAGATGACTATCAAATTAATGCTGCGCTTTCAACTACTTTTTTCACCTACTCTAGTTACAACCTCCCTTCACATTTAATGATAAATAAACGTGTCTTTCAACCTCTCACCAACTCTACAAATACAAACTAACCTTCAAACTCCCTTCACATTATAAAACCTCATTTTAACTCCTCTTCGTCTATAAATTCTTTGCAATCTCTCTTAACATATACACATATAAGTTCCCAAATATTTTTTTTCTCTCAATCCACTACCTTCTCATTTCAAATTTTATAAATCTTGAATGAGATTGTTTCTCTGTTTTTCTTATGAGCAAACAAACTTTTCCCTCTCTCTATTTGCATCTCTTTTACACAAATTACTTTCTTTTTAATCATTGATGATAACTTATATAATTATTTATACGAATGCATGATGTATATTCTAACCATCTTTTGAAAGTATGTTTACAGGCCATGGATTTGACCTTCAAATTACTTTAACTAATTGGGCGGATGAGGTTGAAAGAAATTTGAAGGCCATATTCCATGTATTGTGAACATAATTTGCCAGGTTATAGAAATTCATCTTACATTCTTGGATACAGTTGTTGTTTTTGTGCAAATAATCTCCCACAAAGAAATTTACAACACATATTGTGTACCTACTTACACATTTGTGTATATCTCTCATTTCATAAATATTTTAAATTTATTTTAGATTTATGTTATATGAACTTTTTTTAGTGACTAGATTTTAATTGAGTGATTTTTTTATACAGTAGTTTAGAGTGAAATATCTTACAAAAAAATCAATTAAAATAATATATGAAGATATTTAAATTTTTAAGTGGATCATTATTTAAAAATTGATTTTTTTTCTTATATGAACTTTTTTGTCTACCATGACAAGCCATTCTGCCGTCCAAGTGTTTTATACTAAAATTAATTATTATTTGGATTTTTAACAAAATTAAATGAGATATTTTTATTATTTTATCAAATTCTTTAAAAATAAGGATTCTTATAAAGATAAAATGTATTTTAGTATCCAACAATATTATGAAAAAACATTTTGTAGATCACTTTTTATATGTATTTGTAGATTTTTTTATGCTACATTAGAATATTGGTGAAATAATTGTGAGTCTTCAAATTAGTTAATTTCTATCATTCAATTTACTATTTGGTTTTAATCTATCTTATGGTCTTAAAACATTTTGATGGATAAGAATTTGGTAAAATATCTCTTTCACCTGCTATTGAGCTTGAAAAGCTTTATACTCCTACTATTATTTTCGTTATACCATAATATTTATTAAAATATTTCAATTCTTTTCTTTTTATTTATTAATTATAATTTTTGAAATTAATATTTTTTAATCCCTATGTTAGTTTATCAGAAGACTTAACAAAAAAGTTTCAATAATTAATTTTTAAAATCTTAATAGGCTGGAATACTTGATAAAAGAATTCCGATAGAAAATTTCTAATATATCGTATTATTTACAAAAGAGTTCGATAATAGAAAAATAATTATTATACCGGATAACTTAAATAAAGTGTTAAAAAAAAATTATTATATCGAATAACTTAAATAAAGCGTTCCTATAATTTTCAAAATGGACAATTTAATTAAATTGTTAGTAGGGTAATTTCAAATACTTTAGGCAAATGTTTTAAAAGTGTTGCTAAAAGACTTTAGACAACCATTGATCATATTAGACAATGATTTTCTTGCGTTGCATTAACTCATTTTGTTTTATATTTAAAGGGTGTTTTAGTTCAATTATATGTATTGTAGGGGTAGGAGAATAATTGTTGAAATATGAGATAAAATTTTCCTATAACAAATCAGATTTCACCTATCAAAAGAAGACGGAGAATAATTGTTCGATCAATCTCTTTGCCCGTTGTCCTCTGTTCACACTCAATTGACATTAATATTGCAATCGTAGTGAACTATCAACCTCTTCAAATCCATAATCCAAGTTTCGTGAAGAGCTTTGATTATCATTTCATTCTATCGCAGAAAGATGATCATATTTTTTTGATTTATAGTTATTTTTTCCAAAATCTCATTTCTAACTATTACTAATAGTTGAGAAAAATGTTATAGTAATGAGAAAATTTGGGTAATTAAGGATGCATAATATAATTAATTTCTCAGTAACTAGGGAAGCATTGTTTTCCACTACTTCTCATTGTTTTCAATCTAAGGATTTGCCACGGTTCATAATTGGGCTTATCAAATCTACTTAGATTTGCCACGGTTCATAATTGGGCTTATCAAATCTATCTTTATGGAATGTATATAAAAGAAATAGGTAGTGGTTTAGTGTAAAAAAAATGGTTGAAAATTAATGGACTTGGAAAAAGGTGGAGTGATTTTGTAATATAAGTTTCATATTCTTTGGATTCTATTTAATAAAATTGTAGGTATAATTAGCCATCAAGTCTCTTAAGTTAATTTTAAATTCCACTTTAATCCCTTCATAAAAAAATGTTACAATTTAATCCCTTAATATTAGTTATGTTAGTATTATTGGTGTCTTCCGTTAGTTTAGCTGAGAAAAAATTAATATTGGATTTATCAAATCTATCTTTATAGAACCTATATAAAAGAAATAGGTAGTGGTTTAGTGTAAAAAAATAGTTGAAAATTAATGGACGTGGAAAAAGGTGGTAGTGATTTTGCAATACAAGTTCCATGTTGTTTGGATTCTATTTAATAAAATTGTAAGCATAATTAACCATTCGGTCCCTTAAATTAATTTTAAATTCCGCTTTAATCCTTTAATAAAAAAGGATACAATTTAGTCCTTTAATATTAAAAAACGATACAATTTAATCCCTTAATATTAGTTAGGTAAGTATTATTGGTCTATTCCGTTAGTTTAGATGAGAAAACTTTAATATTTGTCACGGGTGCCAACTATGTAATGACCATCAAAAGAATATTCATAGCAATATTTTTCTGTTAAAAATTCAGAAGAAAAAAACACATTTTCTCTCTCTCTCTTTTTATATATATATATATATATATATATATATATATATATATATATATATATATATATATATATATATATATATATATATATATATATATATATATAACATTCACAAACAAACAACAAAGAATATACATTTGTGGGCAGTAGAGATGGGCTGAAAAGTCCAATTAGCATGTTTTTTAAATTTATTAATTAATTAATCTTTTATGAATTTTGATTTTCTAAAAATTATTTACAAAAATAGTAATTAATAATTTATTTATAAAATGATTTGGATAATAAAACATCAATACCTCTCATGCCATGTCATCAAAAAAGTGTTACATCATCCAAAAACTTATACATCAGTGTTTTATGGTCAAAAAAATTGATGAAGGAGTATAAAAAAAATAAAATATGTATAAATTCAAAATTTAGTACAAAAGAAAAAAGTTGTTGTTAAAGATATGGTTGTAGCAAATTTCCACTACTCTACTAAAATAGTTACAGAAAAATAGTTGTATACACACTGCACTACAATATTCAGTGGATACAACTGTTGACAGCTATAATACTATATATACACAAATAACAATGTCATGTAGGCAAAATACTAAAATACTGAACTATCCTTCAACAAAATAAAAGAGTATTTTGGTCGAAAATTCGAGAATTTTTCAAAAACAATAAATTGATCATCAATGTTTATTAAATTAAAGGATTTTTTTTAAAATAACCAAATTTTTCAATTAAAATTCTAAAATAACCATTATTTGAAAATATTTAACAAAATAAACATTTTTCCAAAAACATCTAACATAGGCGTCAAGCGCCAATTGCATTGGCGCATCCAATGAAAATATTATTCATTTGCGTCACATGCATTGGCGCAACCATGGTCATGGCGCCACTAGGAGTGGCGCATGCATGTGTAGACGCCACATGCAATGACGCGTACATAATCCACTATATGTACGCGTCAATGCATGTGGCTACTGCTCCACCACCATATCTATAAATACATTATCACCCTCCCATAATTTTTCACACGTCTTCTTACTATCTCATTCCATTTTTCTTCATTCTCCTTCCATTCTTCTTTACATTGTCTTCATATTCATATGTGTCCTTATATTCACAAGAAAAATATCGACTTAATTTTTTCAGCAGTACAGCCTCCGATGAAGATCCGACTTTGGAATGTGGATACGTTCAAACATCTTAAAAGGACGTTGAACCATTGTTGGATGGAGAAATTGCAGAGGATGAAAGGATCAGAAGAATTCAACGACTTGATACCACGTTCGACCAAAACGTGGAAGTTCGTTTATGGGTGAATGTTAAAACTAACAGAGACATTCACATGATGATGTATACTTCTCACAAAATTGTCTTCATAGTTGTAATCGCATAGTTATATTGTTTGTGTGTTGCATTTGTTTGTGATGTTATTTTATTTGTTGTAGTTGCTTGTGTTGTTGTTTAGTTATTGTATTTGTTCTGCTTATCATATGAAATGAATGTTCTTTTTACTATAAAGCAAAAGAGTTACAATTAAAATTATGTTGTTGTGCTTGGTCCAACACTAGGATAGTTTGTACGATTATGACCAGGATGACGACATGAACTACATAATCTAACCATTTTGTTCACCATATCCATCTTGTGTTGTTTGGGTGACCTTTTTTATTTCTTCACATTATTTCATTGTACCAGAGAATGTCTCATTGATATGCAAGCCAATAATCCTCTTTTTCTACCACCAAAAAGCTAATTTTGTAAACATTGCAAAGGTTTATGACTTTGTAAACGTCGGATAGTAAGTTGGAAGGATCCTGTCAAACCTTTGAACATGCCGCTATGACATAGCAACATTGTACTAACCTTTAGTACAGTCAAACACCATGACCACATGTGTGTTAGCTTTGGCAGTTTCCTCTTTAATTAATTTCAATGAAGCATCACTGAACAACTTCCCAGATTGTAATACTGAACTCCATTTGGAACGTCTAATCTCAAACAACGCCCCTAGCCTAAAATAGGTTGCTTGCATTAAAGCGATTATCGATAGGTTTCAGATGCCTTTGAAGAAAGAGTTCATTGATTCCGCAAGATTTGTTGTCATGTGGCCCCATTGTTGACCGTTGTCGTATGCCCTAGTCCACTTAACCAATGGAATATTGTTGATCCACCTTATTGCATCTACATTTAACAATCTGATGTCTTCGCGGTAGTGTTTGAAAGAAGGTTTTGTTAATGCATGCCCTGTGTTGACAACCTTTTTTCGTAATGTTTTGTCTTTGATCTCCCTCATGAAATTTTGAGCGATATGTCTAATGCAGTAGACATGCATCGAATGAGGACTCTGCCAGCCATTATCAAAGTTTTTATAGGCACTCACAATTGATAGTTATTTGTTAGAGATCAAACATAAGTTAGGCTGAGAAGCAATGTGCAATCAGAGAGTTTTTAGGAAAAAACTCCATCCCCAAGCAGACTCCCCTTCAACTAGTGCAAAGGCGATAGGAAAAATGTTGTTGTTGCCATATTGTGTCACTGCCATAAGTAGTGTTCCGTTATATTTCTTGTACAACCATGTACCATCAATTTGTATAATAGGTTTACAGAAAGAAAAGTCTTTGATGCATGGTTGATATGCCCAGAAGAGCCGGTGGAATATGCCATTACCACTAGCATAAGTCTCGTATGGGGTATACGCCGACAACCTTTCCAAATTGACAATATTCCCTGGAGCATAATGCTTAAGTACCACAAAGTATTTTGGAAGTTCTTTGTATGACTCCTCCCAATTTCCAAACACTTTTTCAACTGCCTTAGTCCTAGCTATCCATGCCTTCCTGTATGATGGAGTATAGTTATATTGTGTAATAATATACGAGATTATTGTACTCACCTTTAACGATGAATTATCGCTAATGAGAGACAAAATTTCATTTCATATTAACTAATAGTCGAGTTTGCGATGATCCTGCATTGGCTTTGTGATTAAGCATGTGTGAACTGGACCCATAAAACCTATCTCCCAAGAATGACTCCTCTTCCGGTAAGATGTTGACAACTAGGACAGGCATAACTCATTATGACAATTAAAATTATACCCTGTTGCATTAGTTTGATCAACCCTATAATCAACTAATAATTTCATGTGATACTTTTTAATGGCTCTAACATAGTATTCTTTTGTGCGAAACATGTCTTCTTCTTTCAACGATCCTTGAATTTGCACATAAGGATTGTAAAATATATCCGACGAAGGTTCATCTGCACCCAAATTCAAGTTTGTCATGTGTTAAGATGGACAATATACATGACTAGCTGGTAATGCCTCTTGCTGGTGGCCGATAGTTTCATCGTTCACCATTTCATCAACCAATAACTCGTCTTCTTCTTCTTCCTCGTCAATAACATTGACTTCAGCTTATTTGTTATCATCAGTTTCATAAAATACTTGTGACAGATCAACAAATTGAGATAATTGATTTTGTTGTGTTAAAATATATAACTCAATATCATTGAACCTAGATTGTTCATGACTGAGAAACATATGATGAACATCGTCACCATCTCAAATCTTCAACAGATAAAACTAAACTTGGTTGTCTGCAAAAAAACACCGAATTTTTGTAGATGATTTGTCCCACCTGACTACACTGTAATTTCTTTTCTATTCTTTGTTTCAAATATAAAAAATTTGATAGTCTATTTATTGTAAATCGAGTAACTTCTGTGTTACGAAAACAAAAACCGAATAACTCACTTTCAAATATTTCACCATTGGTATGGGCATTGATCATGTAATGTGGTGATGAAGCCATTTTTGTAAGATGCAAGTTTAGTGTTTGGTGGTGAGTGCATTGATCACGTATTAGCATGCAATTAAATAGGGTTAATGGTGAATATCCATAAATCAAGGTATGTGCCAAAGGGTGTGGCGCATGCTATATGGTCTTAACTTAGGTACCATTTGTGGTGGCTTATATGAATAATCTTGTATGCATAAGCCTAGGGTTCTGACTACAATGAATCTTTGCCATGATTCCCTGCATGATTCCATTTTCACTATCCAACGTATGTGCCCTTACCAATGGTGCATGGTCTTAGAAACAATGCATGTTCCATAACAAGATAAGGCATGCACCCTGCATGATTCCCCCTTCCCTAAAAGGAAAAACATATGTGCCCTTACCAATGGCGCGTGCCCTAAAAATATGTTAATACGCCCTTACCAATGACGCGTGTTCACAGACATCACATGCAAAAGAAACTTTCACGTGAATGCAACTTACCCTTAACCTTACACTCAACCTACTTTCACATCTATAAATACTGATGTTTATCAGTCTTTCTACAATACTCAACCTATCTGTAACACTCAACCTATTTACAATACTCAACCTATCAGCAACAGATACTCAAACGCATTCAACAAAATGTATCTATTGACCATGAGTGATGAACATTGAGGAACAATCGACAATGTTGCGACATTTGTATGTTATTACTTATTATATATTGTGTATTACTTATTCTTATTTCCTAACAAAATGTATTTATTGTTTATTACTTATTCTTACTTATTTCTTAATTATCTTTTGTTAGGACCCAAAGAGATTTCGATGTCATGTACATGAATATGTACCACACGAACCTTTGATAGAACCGTATCTACGAGGATGTGGTTTTGGTAATATACTCAACATACTCTCATACTCATTTGATTACAAATTTATTCTTGCTTTGGTAGAAAGATGGAGACCCGAGACCCACATATTTCACATTCCTTTTGGTGAGTGTACTGTCACACTTGAGGATGTCTACATGTTGTTAGGTCTACCTATCGATGGTAAGGTCGTAGATGGTAGAGTTAGCCAAGATAACTCTATATGCGGGGAATTGTTGGATGTCCCTTTGTGTGAAGACACAACTACGGGACAGACTCCGGTTCAACCTAGGGATCAAGTTATTAATTTAAAATATCTTAAACAATATTATTCAAGTATAACATTAAACTAAAAATCTACCGAGTATGAAAATATAATTAAAGCTCATTGTTATATTATGATTCTATTTGGTAATTTTTTATTTCCTGAAAGTACGGGTAATACGGTAAATATTATGTATTTGCCGTTGTTACGGAACATAAATAAAGTAGGCACATATAGTTGGGGTTCAGCTGTTTTGTCCCATCTATATAGTTCGTTGTGTAAAAATGCCAAAAAAAATACTTGTAAGTTTTATTCTTGCGCCTATTTGCTACAAGCATGAGATTGGTCAAGAATGTCGTCACACGCCCCAGTCAATGAGAGACCATTCATATTCTCATACGCAACAAATTAAGTTTATCTTAAATCTTCTAATTTGTTAGACTTTATACTACATCTGACTGTAACTAATATATTTTCAATCTTTTCGATTTAGGTGGTCAATTAAAGGGATGAACTACATCATGTGTTCCAAACACGTTGTAGTAGTCTATCGCAATCTTTTAGACCACATTGAACCAGACGATGTATTACTACTAAACAACTCTACTTTTAATTTAAAAAAATTATTCAATTACATATCCTCTAATCATGTCAAATTCTTATACAATTTATCTGGAGGTCGTATATGGGTCTTGACCATCAAGTTAACCATGACGATGCTGCAGTTTGGATAACAAAAACACCAATCATCTGATTCACTACTGTGGAGATGCACTAGAGTGACCGGTGAAACTGCAGTTTGACATGCAACAACAAATTCCAGAACCTCCGACGTATTTGGAAGATTGACATCAATAAAGAGTCGATGGTCAATGGGATTATTTCAATTGGAGAGACTTCACAAAAGAGATGTTCATCATTGGAGGAATCAACGACAACCCATCTTAAACGAACCAATCATACATGATGCTAGACCAACTCAACATTATATGGTATGGTTTAAATTGGTTACAATGCCACAAATTGTGTCTGAGCTAAGGTATTTGATTGATCCACGCAACGAACTTCGTCATCATACACACAACAACAAATCCCCGCCCAATAACAATGTCAACCCATCCAAATCCAACGACCAACCTCACACCATCACCCTACCATATACACCCAACCATTAAACACTCAACCTCACAACCAATTTATGTCACACACCCAAACTCAAAACCAGGAACCAAACCCTAACCACCAACAACCATACACAGCCACCACATCTATCTATAGTCCGAATGATTCATACAATTCAACTTTATGTCATTAAGCCCCTCACTTATGAACACCCAAACATCTCATTACCACAACAGCCAACCATTGTTTGACTTTATTAGACCACATGAACCATTGCTTTGTTTCCAAAATGATCAAATGTCTCAATTCGGACAACCATATCATCCACAAACAACCCAACCACAACGACTCAACTACGACAACATGGACACCGAACTCAATTACGACAGCACCGTTGGCGGCAACACCCCTAACTATTAGGGAGAAATGATGATAAATTTATCAAATACCGTTGGACCTTCCACTGGACCTTCATACCATCCACCATTACATCATGTCAGCACTCAAAGATCCCAAACACCTCAGGGAAATCGTGGAGAACTCGAAGGCAGCCTAATGCACCGGGATGTGGAATAGGGGGACCTTTCAATCGGGCGGGTCATTGATTTTCTTGTCAATTGTTATATATTTTAACTTTATATCATAATATTAATAATTATTCTTCATTTACCTATTTATTTTATTTATTTCAATTATAACATATAAAATTTTAAAAATAATAATATAGAAAGCATGCGCCACGTGCAATGACACGTAGATTTGATATAATAAAGTATGCGCCAATTGCATTGGTTTCACCTCCATGCATGCGCCAATAATATTGGTCCCTATGTTCAATGATAACATGCATGCGCCGGTTGAACTTACACATGCTTTAGAGATGTGCATAATAACTTGAAATAGTGATTATTTTAGAAATTAAATTAAAAAATTTAGTTATTTAAAAAAAATCAAATTAAAAGAAATGAATAAAAGAGTAAATTATAAGTAGGAGTAACAATATGTGAGAACAAGTAAGGAGAATTGTGAAATTGGTCTTACTTGACATTTTTAGACATGTTATTTACAAAAATTCACATCATCTATTATTTTAAAATAAAATGGAAATGAATTATTTATTAAAACGTTACCGATAATCATTTCATAACTTTCTGTCAAGACTGAGTTAGGATTTCAATTGTCTAACCATGTGTTTCTGGCTCTGCATAGTGCATTAATACAAATTAATTTTGAATTAATTTTGCCTTTTAACTACTCTTCACCTACTCTAGTTAAACTCCCTCCACATTCAGTAATAAATTTTCAAGTACTCCTCACCTACTCTAGTTAACATCCCTTTCACAGGAGTAATTTTAAACTACGACCTACTCTAGTTAACTTCACGTTCAGTAATAAATTTACAACTACTCCTCACCTACTCTTGTCAGCTTCCCTTCAATTTACTACTAATAAATAATAAATAGCCTTTTTACCTCCTTTGACCAACTCTATAAATACAAAAGCTTAATGAGATATCTATTTCTTTAATTTAATTTATAATTTCAGTTTGGTTTCTTAATTAATAAATAAATTAATCAATTTAATCTATTTAGTTAGATTTTAACTTTAAATATTTAAGATGGTGTAATATTGATGGTGTAATATTATTAAGTGTTTACTATAAATCTTATTTTTTTAAAAGATTTAATCATTCGATCTGATTAAAAAATATCAAATGATTGGATTCAATTAAATCTAATAAAGAACCACCAGCACTTAATTTTTTTTTATATTATTTTTCATCTTCTTTACTCTTCTCTTTCTTTATCTTCATCCTTACATTCTACACATTCATATCAAAATTAAAAAAAAAATCCAAAATATTTGTATTATTCTTCATCTAAATGAAACTCAAATCAAATCTATTTTGCACTGAACTGTTAACTATCAATTACTAAATAATTTTAATACATCATAATTAATAGATTGCTAAAATGAAAATGGGATTAACAATTTTAATTTTTTTCAATATAGGCGAAAAAGGTACTATGACACAAAAGAATCAAAGACTAAAAAAAAAAATGTTCTTCTAAAAGTATAGTCAATCAACAAACATCTATTCTATTACAATAGTGTTTTAATTATTAGATGATGTGTGGTTAATTTTTTTCCCACTATTCTATTACAATAGTGTTTTAATTATTAGATGAAGTGTGGTTAATTTAAAAATAAAAATAAATTTTGACATGGATGTATTCAATGTGAAGATGAAGATAAAAAAAGAGACTAAAGAAGATGATGAAGAAATGTAAAAAAAATATTATATGTGGATGGTTGATCATTAGATTTAATAGACTTTTAATATTTAATCTTTTGATATTTTTTAATCAGATTGAATAGTTAAATCTTTTTTTAAAAAATTGTCTATGATAAACATTCAATAATATTACACCATCTTAGATATTTAAAGTTAAAATTTAACATAATAGATTAAATTAATTAACAAAATAAGATTTAAAGAACTAAAATATAACATATATTAATTAAAAGAGGAAACTAAAATTATAAATTAAGTTAAAAGATTAAATTTCTAATTAAGTCAAATACAAATTTATCTTCAAACTCTCTTCACATTATAAAATCTCTTCTCAACCTCTCTTCACATACAAATAAGCTCTCTCAATTCTTTATCTCCATAAACTTCTCATTTAAAATTTTATAGATCTAGAATGGGGATATTTTCTTTCTATTTACATTTTTTTATACAAATATCTCTTTAATCATTGATGATAGTTTAATATTGGTATTAACAATTTTTTAAATCTAAATAATTTAGTTTTAAAAAAAATGAAAATAATTTATATTTCAGATAAACTGACTGATAAATTAAGATTTATCCTTAAATTTAAAGAGGAGATGTCAATTAAATTAACTTTTGCATATGATGTTGTTAATCCAATTGACGTCTCTGTGTAAGGAATGAGAGTATACGTCAATTGGTTTAACGCTTGAGTGTGTTATGTAATTTTTTTTTTGAAAATAATGGATATTTTTTTAAAAAAATAAATGTCGAATTCAGATCAATTGGTATTAATATTAAATGCGTTTACTTAAGAATATCAAAAATATTAATGTCATTGACCGGGATGATCCCGTTGACATTTGGTACCACATTCTCTAACTACCAAAATGCGTGGTCCTAACCCACGTGATGATTCATCTCAGGTGTTTGAGAATTTGAGGGCCAAAGAACATCACCATTACATACAGGAGATTCCTTAAGATATTCAGAAAGAACCGCGTAATCCCGCCATAATTGAGTTTGTGATCAATGACAAAGTAGTTAGATTGTTATTAAGATATTGGAGGGCGATCGGAAGATTAAAGAACGTCGATGTGAATGATGCGTCAAAAAAAAAATAGAGATACTTTTTATAAAATTGTTGTTTGTCAATGACACACATTTAAATAATTAAAATAAAAAATTATTTTAATCTAAAATTCAATAATTTCTTGACAAAAATAAATTTTCCACAAAAATTTATTAAATCAAAAATTAATAAAAAAAGAAAATAAATTGCGGATAAGAAAAGTAATTGTGTTATGTCTAATTAATTAAGTAAGATTTTGTTAACGGTAAAAATACTTACTTATTCTAATTATTAAGGATAAGTTAATTTATCAATTATAAAGGACAAATGTTTAAGTTATTGTGTTATTATTTTTAAAGGAAAAAGGTTTCTGAAAACAAAATGGTTTTTATTATTTTTTAACTTTCGCCCCCTGCTCAATTGATTTGCTTATAATTAATAAGCTTTTAGTGTGTCATTATATTACCATGGATAACATTTAAATCTTGTTTTGTTTTTGTTATTCAAGAATTATTGATTGTTATACTAGTACTAAGTTTACATTATTTTCAGAGATTAAGTTAGATTTGACTTTTTACAACATTCATGGGATATTGTAGAGATATGCAAGAGATTATCCAAACTTTGGTTCTTCATATTGTAGAGTGCTTTTTTGACAAGGCTGAAATTTATTAACAATAAAGGGTAGAATATTAACCACTGTTCGTATAAAATGTGGATAGATTGTTGACCCTCGTCTCCTTTCTCAGTCTCCTAAGCCCCCAAAGAAGTTGGTGTAAACAGATATATTTAGACATGTTATTTACAAAAATACACCATTTATTTGAAGATATTTTATTTATTAAAATATTACCAATTATCATTTCATATCTTCCGGTCTAGATTGAGTTAGGATGTCAGTTGTCTAACTACGTGTCTCTGCATAATGCATACAAATTATTCTTGAATTAACTTTGCCTTTCAACTACTCTTCACCTACTCTAGTTAGTTACAACCTCCCTTCTAATTCAATAACAAATGAGCTTTTTTTATCTCTTTTCACCAACACTATAAATACAGACTTATCTTCGATCTCCCTTCATACAATAAACTCTCTACTCAACTAATCTTTATCTATAAACTCCTTTCAAACTCCCTTCATTCTTTCTTTCTATCCCAATCCATAAACTTCACATTTCAAACTTTATAATTCTAGAAAGAGTATATTTTCTATCTATTATAGAATGACTATATTTTCTATCTATTTACATCTTTTTTATACAAATATCTTTTTAATCATCGATAATAATTTAATATTGATATAAGAGTATGTTGCATCTATATAAATGAATTTATGATGTGTATTCCAATAATCTCTCTAAAATAAATGTACTGTTCATGGATTTGGCCACCCAACTTTGAATTAATTGGTCAAAAGAGGTTGAAAGAAGTTTGATGGCCACAGACCATGAATGGTAAATGTATTTTGGACGCATTCCATGTATGGCAACCATGCATAGCAAGATTATAGGGACACATCTTACATTTATATAGAGTTGTAGGCTATTCTTATGCCAATAATCTCTCATAAAGAAATTTATAACATATAGTGGATCTACTTATAGGTAGTGATTATTAATTAATTGGAGATAATAGGATTTGTTTTACAATTTGTGTTTGTTTCTCATTCTAGATTGGAGTGATTTTTTTGAGTGAGTACATTTTATACTTTAGAGTGCATATTTAAATTGATTTCTAACCATAAAATCTGTGATTTAAGTTAAATTTTCACAAAAATAAAAATTATATTAAATCATGTTTATTAATCTTTTATGAAAATAATTGATATATTTAAATTCCTAAGGGATTATTATCTAAAAATTCAGAGAACTTTATATGTCCTCCTAAAGTTTCCTATGTTTTGATTTTTAAAATTATTGGTCATTTTAATCTTTAAAGATATTTCGAAGTTACTGTAATCTCTTTTATTTTTATCATATTATAAAACAAAAAATCAAAACAAGTTCTTAACTATATTTTTTTATCACTTTTTGTATGTATTTTATAGACTACTTTTCTGATACACCTTTATATTAGAATATTGATAAATTTATTGTAGATTCTTAATTATTGAATTTATTATTTTGAGTTTTAAATCTACCTTCCATGATCTTGAGATACTTACATATTAAAATGTACATTTCACAATACTGTAAGACTAAAATATATATATTTATCTAAATATTTTTATACACTAAAATAATATTAAATTTCATGAAAAATTTATAAACAACTTGATGGCATACTGTGGAAAAAATCATTTTTAAAATAATTGTTCACTTATATAAATATTTCAACCTTTTTTTTTTCAGGAACCAAATTTGATTTGAGTTCATTTTCTTTCTCGGTTGACAATTTCATTTCTAATAATATAAGAGTATTTATTTTATTTTTATTAATATAGAAAGAGGAGTTTATACTTATTTATTTTATTGAAAATGAATTTTAAAAAAATTATTAAACCAAATATTTTTAATATAACATTCATTTGGTACATAAAAGTACAACCAAAATTAATATATTTATTCAATGTGTATAACCACAAAATTATATTATCCAATATTTAAAATGCCATACATCAAAATTATATTTTATACCAAAAAATTATAATATTTCTTCATATAACAACCACAAAATTTTTGATTACTTTCTTTATACAAGAGTTACGAAATATTAATGGAACAAAACTTTTTATTTTTCGTTATTATTTTGGTAATGTTTATATGTTTTTTTTATTCTATGCATGTCTGAAAATATGTACAAGTTCAACCGATAATAAATTAAATAATTACATATTAAAATAATAATTACATGTTTTTCAATAAAGATATGCAAATACGTTAATAATTTAAATTATATTATCTTATTGAATCTTTTCAACAAAATATACTCTAATATTTTTTATTTTATACAACAATATTATATATATATATATATATATATATATATATATATATATATATATATATATATATATATATATATATATATATATATATATATATAATATTATTATTTAAAAGTGTTATTAATTTTTAATTGTAAATAACAGAAATATTTTTAAAAATTATATAATAATTATTACTTCATTATCATGTATAATCATCTATTCATAACCATGAACAATAATTTATATGTTATTTTTAGTAATTTATATTTAAAAAAATAATTTTCATGTTTAAGTTGCCAAACAAAGAAAAAAATTATTTTAAAAAAGATGATTTTTATGATAGAAAACAAACACAAATTAACTTCTACTTTTTAAAAAAAATATCTAAAATAAATCTCTATAAACGAGCCATATGTCAAAGCATGACAAGATTAATAATGGAGTTAATTATGAAAAAACAAGATCAAAGTCTACATGATGATTAAGCTAATTCTAATCACATGATCAAAATCACTTTAATTCTTAACAAAACCTAATTAATCAAAAAGCTATACTAATTCTTAATTAAAACTAAATCCTAAATCTAATGACAACCTGATTAACAAAAAAAAAGAATTAACCTAATTCATACCAAGATAAAAAAAAGTCAGCATCATGTTAATCAACAAAATTCACCAAAATAAATTAACATAAAAAGAATAAAAGGGTAGCATGAACATATGGCATGGGCCCTGGGGGTATGTTGGGCAAGATGTGGGTAGAAATTATTTGGCCTACGACCCAACCAGCACGACCCGTCGAAATTGGCCATGGAATTATCCAGCACAGGACTGGAAAGGACAAGGATGAGTTTGATGTGAGCAAGTGTTGAGTAAGTAGGAAATAATCATGTGGATTGGGACAATGCAAAACGTGCAACGCAGTAATGGCATTCAATTACACATGTTACCCATGAGAAATCATGTTCAAATGTTTAAAGCGTATTTTTGAAAAACTATTAAAGAGAAATCCAGAATGAAATGAAACCTCCCCATGCACCTCACATCTTTCTTCTCTCAGCTCACCCTCCGTCGTGTCGGAGACTCACTCCGGCGGCGGAGCCACCCTAAAACCCAAATTCAATCGCCAATCTTTCCCTCTCAACGTCCACATTTCACGTCCCCCAAACGCATAGCCTAATTTCTAAGCATATGGCGAGATCAAAATGGAAAAAACCCAAGAACCCTAATCACAAAAATCCTAAATTAAACCCAAACCACAGGGAATCAAAGTCCAAATGGTTAGGGTTTTGATTCCCCTAACCCCATCCTTCATGTCGGTAAGCAAATCGAGACGACGCAGGGAGAAAACGAGCACCTACCTTCCGAATATGGTGGGAAGTGATGACGACTACGACAATGAAATCAAAGGTTTTCTTTGTTTCGAATCTTCTTTCTACTTTCTTGTTCCTCTTCTTCTACTCTTTCCCTTCGTTTCTTCTCTGAGTTGTCGTGGATAATCTTTTGAGTGTTGGAAATCCACCAAAACCTATGGAGAATTTCAATCAATCTTGATGAACAAGATTGTTATCACACACACAATACCAATGAAAATATAATAACAATGGATAAAGAAAGAAAGTAAAGAACGATGAAGAAGAAGAAGAATTAAATTCTGCAGAGTTTCTCTCTACCCATAAACTGTGGAAAATTTCTTATTCACTTTGCAACTGCAAAACAGTATGAATTATAATGTTATGATTACTCTATTCACTTCATTACAAGAATAAAGGTTACTCTCTCTATTTATAGATTTAGGTTAACTTGGACCTCAAACCAAAACCAAAAACTATAAAAGCCCAAAACTATAAAAGCCCAAAATAGCTAACACTACTAAAATAGGCCTAAGTCGAAATCCTGTGTGAAGCAACATGCTTCGACACTTTGACACACTAACATAACTCAACATATTAGGTGATTCTACACTTCCTTGTTCTGTCGAGCAACCTGCTTCGACACAAGGAATTACAATTCAACATAACACCTGATTCATTGTGTCTAAGCTATCTACATTCATCACATCTCTTAGTCTTCTAAACACTTCGACCTGCACTCCCTTCGTCATGATATCTGTAATCTAATTCTCAGTTATGTAGTATTCCACATTCATTTTCCTATCTGCTACCTGCTCTCGAAGATAATGGAACCTCATTTTGATGTGCTTGCTTTTACCATGTGCTATCGAATTCTTTGCCAGATTGATAGCTGACATGCTGTCGATCTTCATGGTAATTACTCCATGACTCTTCACTATTATCTCTTCGACCAGATTCACCATCCACATTGCTTGACATGCACAAAGAGAAACAGCTACATATTCTTTTTTGTATGATGATAATGCCACTACTGACTCTTTTCTCGAACTCCAAGCAACTGGTGCACAACCTAGCATAAACACATATCCTGCTGTGGATTTTTGATCCTCAACATCACTACACCAACTTGAGTCGGTGTATCCCACTAATTTGCATTCTTTTCCTTCATCAACTGCAGGAAACAAAATCCCATAGTCGAGAGTTTCTTTTAGATACCTTAATATTCTCTTCGTTGCTGCTAGATGTGATACCTTTGGCTTCTGCATGAATCTACTCACCATACCTACATTGTATGCTAAGTCAGGTCTTGTATGAAAAAGGTATCAACATGACCCAATAATTCTTCTATATTGGGTTGGGTCTGTTGGTGTAAGCCCTATAGGCCAATACTTTTGGTACTTGTATCGAATTAATAAAAGGATTTTTCTTTATTACGTTTGTTTAATAAAGTCCCTAGAATAGCTAGTCCGTTTAATATATCAAGTATGACTTGATCATGAGATCACATTAAACATAAGGACACTATTCTTAAAGTATCTGTAGTCAAGCTTTATTGTGAAGTGGGATAACATTAAAGCATTAAGACTATTATGTATATAGACTGATGATCACATCTCATGGATCATGGATAAGGAGTTATCAAGTCTTAAACATAGGTATGAATATTAAGAGTAATATTTATACCAGATTGACCTGCTATGAGAATACTATATAGAAAGTTATGCAAAGTGTCATAAGTTATTCTCATGATGATAATGGTGTATACCACTCTTCGACCTAAAACCACTATGGACCCTAGATGTAGAGTCGAGTGCTTTATTGCTGATCAAACATTGTCCGTAACTGGATAACCATAAAGACAGTTGATGGGTACTCCACGAAGCATACTGAGGGACATGAGTGACCTAGACGGAATTTGCCCATCCTGCATAACAGGATAAATGTCTATGGGCCCAATATTGAACTGGACAAGGATGACACGGTCTATGCCTTGTGTTCAATATAGACATAAGGGCAAAAGGGTAATTCTACACAAAAGTATTATCACAAAAGGAATTGTCAGATCACATGACATTTTTGTGTCTTGGGTAGCAGTGATGTATTTCTAGATACCGCTCATTGTTTATTATATTAAATACGTGATTTAATATAATTGCCAACGCCGCGAAAACCTACAGGGTCACACACAAATGGCGGATTGATGAGAGATAGAGTAACTAAGGAACACCATAAGGTATGGTGCACTTAAGTGAATTATAGAACATCGTAAGGTACGATGTACTTAAGTAGAATACGAAATATGGTAAGGTACCACACGCTTAAGTGTGATTTTGGGCATATTATAAGATATGGGCCAAAATACACTTAAGTGGGCTTTTAGCTTAAAGCCCACACAAGTGGTTCTATAAATAGAACCCTTGTGCAGAAGCATTCATTGCGGTTGTATTATTTTCGTTTTTTCTCTCTCTCTCTCTCTCACACACACACACACACACACACACACTCAAAGCCTTCATTCGTACCAGCTAGCACTGAGATTGAAGGAATCCGTTCGTGTGGACTGAGTAGAGACGTTGTCATCGTTCAACATTCGTGATCGCTCCGTGGATCTACATCAAAGGTTTTGATCGTCACAAGAGATCTGCACCAAAGGTTTCAATCGTCACAAGAGGTAAATATTCTATCACTGATCATGACCATTCGTAAGGATCTCTAAAGGAGAAAATTTTAATTTCCGCTGCGTTTTGGACCGCAATTCTCCTTCAGTGGTATCAGAGCCACTTACGAAACCATGACTCGGATAGCTGTTTCTTTTCTGTATTAATATGATTAAAAGACAGAATGAATCAATTAATTAAACGAGTAATTAAATTTGGCATCATGAGTTTACGAGTTGGATGATTGATGTTGACTATGCTTCGGAACCGACATTAGTATGGTGAAGCAGCGATACATCGATCGTCCATAGGTTACGCAATTGAGACCGATCAACTTATATATGATATATTGTTTCTATTTCGTTCATTCAAACACTAAATGGTTGTTTTCCTTTGAGCGATCAATGGTCATTTGCTTCGGAATCCAACATTAGTATGGTGAAGCAATGACCTATTGATCAATCATACTGAATCAACAATCGAGGTGTGTTTGACGGTCTGAAATTGGTGCATTAGGGTTAGTGACGGCGCAAGGGTTGTGCCATCAAGGAGTTGTGAATTGAGGGCTTGTTGGATCAGGTCTGTTGACTGTTTCAAAGCGCTGTTTTTGGCCGCGTGACGATCGTCATGGGAATGTGACGATCGTAACAAGCTGGACGTGACGGTCGTCACATGCTTTGTGACGGTCGTCACACTCACAGATCCAGAATTCTAGGCGTTTCTATTTTTTGGGTGCGTGACGTTCGTCATGGGCCTGTGACGGTCGTAACATGCTTGTGACGGTCGTCATATTCACAAAGTCAGAATTCTCGGGGTTTACCGTTTTGTGACAGGGCAGCGGAACCCCCGACTAACTCTGCATAGTGTGATCGGTCGCTGAAATTTAATTTGGTTTTAATTAATTAAAAGAATTAAAATTAATAATAATAATGTGTTTGTTATTATTTTCTTGTGGTGATCAGTTATGGCCTTAGTCTTCCTTTATTTTGTTTTGGGTTTTTTAAATACGACCTGCGTGTCGTGCCTCTCCTTTTAATCTCTTAATGTAACTTCTTTTCTCATCTCAATCCCTCGTATGTAAAACGAGTTTCTTCTATAATGTAATGATATGAAGAAAGAGAAGAGTTCAATGTCAAAGGAGGATAATGATATGAAGAAAGAGAAGAATTCAATATCAAAGGAGGACAATGTTATGAAGAAAGAGAAGAATTCAATATCAAAGGAGGACAACCTTGAAGATCTTGCTTGGAGAAGCTTAGATCATTATTAAGTTAGCTTAGGTTCTCTCATTGGCTTGGGAGAACAATTGCGCTAGGGGCCATAACTGTTTCATTATGTATGTTGATGCATGTGAATGTATGTTGATGCATGTGAATATATGTTGATGCATGTGAGAGACGATTTATATGATAAATAAGCCGCTGAGATAAGAACAATTGCAATTCCCTCAAACTAAATATTAAGTTTATGCTTTCCAAGTTTTAGCACTCATCAAGACTAGTATCGGATAATGTAGGTTTCGCCTACGCGAGGTGTATGTTCTATATTAGTAAGGTGCGATGGGATAATTGTAATATCCAACTGCTAAAACAATGGGTCAAACTTAACTAAACAAATTATAATAATATTATATATGTTTGCTTTCCAAGTTTTAGCACTCATCAAGACTAGTATCGGATAATGTAGGTTTCGCCTACGCGAGGTGCATGTTCTATATTAGTAATGTGCGATGGGATAATTGTAATATCCAACTGCTAAAACAATGGGTCAAACTTAACTAAACAAATTATAATAATATTATATATGTTTGCTTTCCAAGTTTTAGCACTCATCAAGACTAGTATCAGATAATGTAGGTTTCGCCTACGCGAGGTGCATGTTCTATATTAGTAATGTGCGATGGGATAATTGTAATATCCAACTGCTAAAACAATGGGTCAAACATAACTAAGCAAATTATAATAATATTATATATGTTTGCTTTCCAAGTTTTAGCACTCACTAAGACTAGTATCGGATAATGTAGGTTTCGCCTACGCGAGGTGCATGTTCTATATTAGTAAGGTGCGATGGGATAATTGTAATATCCAACTGCTAAGACAATTGGTCAAACTTAAATTATAATAATATTATATATGTTTAGAAGCAAGAGTTGGGAATGATCCATATGATGGATTGGAATAAGGAGTTATTCACCCAACTGAAATTTTCGAGAGTTGTATGAGATACAATTGGAAGGAGTTCCTACCTAAATAACCTAGTTTTGTGTAATCCGCCTACGCGGATTTAGAACGAAGTGAAATATGGATCTCGACCCACTAGAAAATCTTCCAACGGGATTTTCCGAATCAAATGATGAGGGTCATTTGTTTTGAGTAAAATAGTGGGAGCATATTTAATTAAAGGCCTAATTAAATATGTCAATGATACTTATATTTTCATTAATTCTCATGTAGATTACCATGACAACAAACACCTCTAACAACATTTTGCAATCAATCCTTGACAAGGAAAAATTGTCTGGGACAATATTTTTGGATTGGCACTGAAATCTGAGGATTGTCCTCAAACATGATAAAAAGTTGTATGTCTTGGAGAAACCTGTTCCTGAAGAGGAACCTCCTAGTTCTGCACCTAAGGCAGAAAGAGATGCTTATAAGAAGTATGTCGATGATGCCAATGAAACTGCTTGTCTCATGCTGGCTACCATGAACTCAGAATTGCAAAAGCAACATGAGAACATGTCAGCGTTCGATGTGATCGAACACCTGAAGATGCTCTATCAAGAGCAAGCAAGGCATGAAAGGTTTGAAGTTTCAAAAGCCCTTTTTCAAAGCAAGTTAGCTGAGGGAGCCCCTGTAAGTCCCCATGTGCTCAAGATGATTGGGTATGTGGAAAACCTTGAAAGGTTGGGTTTTTCCCTCGGAAAGGAACTTGCGACTGATGTGATCTTGCAATCATTGCCAGAGGGATTCAGTCAATTTGTCCTAAATTTCAATATGAATGATATGGACAAATCTCTTCCTGGACTGCTAGCTATGTTAAGAACTGCTGAGCAGAATCTGAAGACAAAAGGGAAGTCCATTCTGATGATCGAAAATGGAAAGAGACAGAACAAAAGGCCCACCAAGCAGGGTGATAAAGGGAAAGGCAAGGAAGTTGCCAAACCCAGACCCACTGTTGTTGCTTTGAAGCCTATTGGAGGCATAGCAAAGGCAGGCACCTGCTTCCATTGCGGTAAGACCGGACACTGGAAGAGAAACTGCCAAAAGTACCTGAAAGATACGAAGAATGGAGTAGAGACTTCAACTTCAGGTATTTTTTGTTATTAAAATAAATTTATCTAGTTTTGCATCATGGGTATTAGATACTGGATACGGTTCTCACATTTGTACAAATGTGCAGGGCCTAAAAAGGAGTAGAGATTTGGCAAAAGGTGAAGTTGACCTACGAGTTGGCAATGGAGCAAAGGTTGCTACTTTAGCCGTAGGATCTTATGTATTGACTTTACCTAGTGGTTTAATAATTCAGTTAGAGAACTGTTATTATGTACCTGCAATTAGCACGAATATTATTTCCATTTCTTGTTTGGACAAGTTTGGTTTTTCATTTAAAATAAAGAACAATTGTTGCTCAATTTATTTGAATGATATATTCTATGCTACTGCACAAATGAGCAATGGAATATATGTCCTTGATCTCGAAATGCCTATTTATAACATTAATACTAAAAGGGTGAAACCTAACGAGTTAGAACCAACTAGGTAAGAATATTAAAACTCTTCGATCAGATCGAGGTGGTGAGTATTTAAGCATAGAGTTTGATGATCATCTAAAAGAGTGTGGGATCCTATCCCATCTTACTCCTCCTGGAACACCCCAATGTAATGGTGTATCTGAGAGAAGAAATCGAACCCTGTTGGACATGGTCCGATCCATGACGAGTCACGCCGATCTTCCAAACTCCTTTTGGGGACATGCACCATTGACAGCAGATTACACACTTAACCGTGTTCCATCCAAAAGGTTGAGAAGACACCATATGGGATATGAAGTGGTAAGAAACCACATATGTCTTACATGAAGATTTGGGGTTGCGAAGTTTATGTGAAACGACAAGTTTCAACTAAGCTTGAGCCCAAATCTGACAAATGCTTATTTGTGGGGTATCCTAAAGAAACAAGAGGGTATTACTTCTACAATCCTTCTGAGGGCAAAGTGTTTGTCGCTCGAACTGGAGTTTTCCTAGAAAATGATTTTATTTCCAAAGGAATCAGTAGGAGGAAAGTAGAGCTTGAAGAAATTCAAGAATCACAAAGCATTGATACACCTATGGAGGAATTAGAGCAGGAAACACAAGTAGTTGTGTAAGAGCAACCTGCTCAAGTAGAACAAGACCAGCGTATGTCAGGCAGGATACGTCACCTACCTGAGAGATATGGATATCTCATAACTGATCAAGGTGATGTATCACTCATGGATCAAGAACGAATATGAGCCTTGTGTCTACAAGAAGGTTAGTGGGAGCATGATCCTTTTCCTGGTATTATATGTAGATGACATATTACTCATTGGAAACGATGTCCCTACCCTATAACAAGTAAAGTCTTGGTTGGGGAAATGCTTTTCTATGAAGGACCTAGGTGAAGCAACCTATATATTAGGAATCAGAATCTATAGAGATAGATCACAAAACTGCTTGGCCTAAGTCAGAGTACATACATAGACAAAGTGCTGAGACGCTTTAATATGCATGATTCCAATGGTTATGTGTTTTTGCTTAAAAGGTGGCACTGTGAGCTAGAAATGTTCAAAGCAAGATACAGTTGCTAATTCTACAACCGAGGCCGAGTATATTGTTGCCTTAAGTGCAGCAAAGGAAGCTGTTTGGATCAAAAAGTTCATTAGTGAACTTGGTATAGTTCCTGGCATTGTGGATCCCATTGATCTCTATTATGATAACAATGGTGTTATCGCACAAGCTAAGGAGCCTAGATCTCATCGACGATCCAAACACATACTTAGGCGTTATCATCTCACTCGAGAGATAATAGATAGAGGAGATGTGAAAATATGCAGAGTACCTACACTTGACAATATTGGTGATCCACTGACAAAGCCTCTTGTGCAGCAGAAGCATGATGGCCATACTAGATCTATGGGTATTAAGGGTATGCCTGATTGGCTCTAGTGCTAGTGGGAGAGTGTTGGTGTAAGCCCTAGAGGCCAATACTTTTGGTACTTGTGTCGAATTAATAAAAGACTTTTTCTTTATTACGTTTGTTTAATAAAGTCCCTAGAATAACTAGTCCGATTAATATATCAAGTATGACTTGATCATGAGATCACATTAAACATAAGAACACTATTCTTAAAGTATCCGTAGTCGAGCTTTATTGTGAAGTGGAATAATATTAAATCATTAAGACTACTATGTATATAGACTGATGACCACATCTCATGGATCATGGATAAGGAGTTATCAAGTCTTAAACATAGGTATGAATATTAAGAGTAATATTTATACCGGATTGACCCGCTATGAGAATACTATATAGAAAGTTATGCAAAGTGTCATAAGTTATTCTCATGGTGATAATGGTGTATACCACTCTTCGACCTGAAACCACTATGGACCCTAGATGTAGAGTCGAGTGCTTTATTGCTGATCAAACGTTGTCCGTAACTGGATAACCATAAAGATAATTGATGGGTACTCCACGAAGGATGCTGAGGGACATGAGTGACCTAGATGGAATTTGCCCATCCTGCATAACAAAATAAATGTCTATGGGCCCAATATTGAACTGGACAAGGATGACACAGTCTATGCCTTGTGTTCAATATAGACATAAGGGCAAAAGGGTAATTCTACACATAAGTATTATCACAGAAGGAATTGTCAGATCACATGACATTTTTGTGTCTTGGGTAGCAGTGATGTGTTGCTAGATACCGCTCACTGTTTATTATATTAAATACATGATTTAATATAATTGCCAACGCCGCGAAAACCTACAGGGTCACACACAAAGGGCGGATTGATGAGAGATAGAGTAACTAAGGAACACCGTAAGGTACGATGCACTTAAGTGAATTATAGAACATCGTAAGGTACGGTGTACTTAAGTTGAATACGAAATATGGTAAGGTACCACACGCTTAAGTGATTTTGGGCATATTATAAGATATGGGCCAAAATACACTTAAGTGGGATTTTAGCTTAAAGCCCACACAAGTGGTTCTATAAATAGAACCCTTGTGCAAAAGCATTCATTGCAGTTGCATTATTTTCATTTTCTCTCTCTCTCTCTCTCTCACTCACTCACTCACTCAAAGCCTTCATTCGTACCAGCTAGCACTGAGATTGAAGGAATTCGTTCGTGTGGACTGAGTAGAGACGTTGTCATCGTTAAACGTTCGTGATCGCTCCGTGGATCTGCATCAAAGGTTTTGATCGTCACAAGAGATCTGCACCAAAGGTTTCAATCATCACAAGAGGTAAATATTCTATCACTGATCATGACCATTCGTAAGGATCTCTAAAGGAGAAAATTTTAATTTCCGCTGCATTTTGGACCGCAATTCTCCTTCAGGGTCTACATCATCTTCATCTGAATCTTTCAACAGTTGTAATTTGGACTCAGTTGGTGTCGAAGTTAGGTTGCAATCTTGCATCTCAAATCTCTTGAGTATTTCGCCTGCATACCTTCTTTGTTGCATCATCAAAGCTCTACCACTCTTGTAGAATTTGATGCCAAGGAAATATGAAATTTAACCCAAATCTGACATTTCGAATTCCTTGTTCAGATCACCTTTGAAGTCTTCGATCTCCCTCTTGCAGCTACCTGTTATTAACATGTCATCGACATAGAGACATAGTATAAGCAATTCACTCTTTATTCTTCTTACATATTGTCATACGGTGAACTGACTTTATCGGATTTGTAATCGCAATGTCGCGGTTAGCAAGAGTCGCCACCGACTTTTCTTTTATCCCATAAGGAAAGGTGGAAAAGAACAGGAAAGACCTTAATTTTAAATTCTTAGGTTCGGGAGGTACTTTATACGAAGGGAAGGTGTTAGGCACCCTTCGTATCCATGGTTATCCATGGGCTCTTAATTGCTCAATCATTTATGTTTTCTAGGTTTGAAAAAGTGGTTGAGAAATGTATGAAAAATGTTTTGAAAATGAGAATTTAACTTTGTAATGATTCTTGCATGAATGTATACAAAGTGGTTATCCCTCTTAATTTTGAAAATGGTTTAGAAAAATATAACTTGGCAATGATCCTAGTACGGATGTATGCTAAGTGGTGATTTTCTAAAAAAGGATGTTTGAAAGGTGTGGGGTGTGAAAAGCATTTTTCTATTATGAATGAGCAATTAAGGTTATACCTGTCCGAGGTCTTTCGGGGCATTTTCCATCCTTATGAGGGTAAAACTGTCCTTACTATTGAGAAGTAAGTAGTTTTATCCTGGGGATGTTGAAGGGTCATCGTAGGGTCATCGATAGGTCATTGAAGGCAACAGTTGTGAGGATACCTTAGCATTCGAAGGGACTTTCATCATTTAACCGTAGGCTATACCGAAGGGTCATCGAGGGACGAAATCGTATTTCCGAAGGCAACATCCGAGGGACTATGATGATTTTACCGAAGGGTCTTTGCTAAGGATATCCCCATATTCGCGGGACATGACCGTAATATCGAAATTGTGGGGTAATAAAGAGAGGTCCGATATCATTTATTTAAAGTCCATGTTTTAAGTTCATTAGGTAATTAAGTCCATACTAAAATCAATGCATTAAAATTAATACATTAAAATTAATACATTAAAATTAAGACATTAAAATGAACACATCAAAATTAATTAGGTCACTTAGGGCGAGTCTCCACAAGGGTATCCCACAAATAAAGTGGGAGACCTAAACAGCAATCTTTTCCCGGGACATATGAACCTTTGCAAAATTCAGCAAACGGGTTAGAATACCAAATCAGGGTGCAATCGAGAGTTGCACCAAAGTAATAGGTAAACAAAGCATGGTTATGATAAAACAGGTCAGATGGGCAAAGATCAAAATAGGCCGAAGAACAGCGGCATCCATTACAACAATTCAAAGTATCCAGGCATACTTAAGTTACATGCAAAGCCTCAAATATATTTATGAATATCAATTATGATATCACATGGGAATTAGGAACATAAAGCGATAATAGTAACGAAACCTGTTTGCAATTGAGTCGCAACCTTGAATTGGCCGATCGGATTGAGCGGAGGTGACCTTGCTGTCGCCGTAAGATTAGATTCGGTAAAAAGGCACACAATAGTTTCCGTTGTAGAAACTATTGTGCGAAAAGAATTAACTAAATACCAAAAGGGAATCCGGAATTGCAAAAGAAATAGTGTAGCACTTGTAAAACACAATGCCTAAGCTGCTGGAAAAGAAGAAAAAATGCAAAGGCGAAAACGGCAAAGGAAAAAGAATCTCGAAAAAAGCTCCCCTTTTAGGTTTTCAAGGTGGCTATTTATATTGTTGTCATTAGGTCATGCCTGCTGCCAAAAAAGGTCTTCAACGCGCGCGTGGATATAGGGCCCAACGGATCTTCAAGTCTCCGAAGCATTATCTGCGCCCAAAAAGTAGGGGAATGGTGTGACGTTCGTCACACCATGTGTGACGCCCGTCACAGGGGTGTGCGAGGCGTGACGCTCGTCACAGCCTCTGTGACGCTCGTCACAGATGCCACACCCGTGTTCTTGTACTTTGGGTTGGGCTTTGCTGTTTGGATCGTTTTCTTTTCTTTTTTTTTTCACCCCTTTTCCTCCGCTTCCAAATAAACCACTTTCATATTATCACTAGGTGAGCGTGTAGCGAGTAGGCCAATTTGGGTCATTCGCGAGTGGGCCTTTGTTCCTTTAAGTGTCATAAAATGAGTCGGAGTGCCCTGAAATGTCTTGAAATATTAATAGGCAAATTTTGGGGTATGACAGCTGCCCCTGTTCAATATTCTTGAACCGAGAGAGTAGAATGGTATGTGCACCATTCGTGGTCTGGAGGTGGAAGATTATTGAACACTAGAATGCCCCGAAAATTTGCGCTTGTCAATTGGTCTTGATGGAGATGGGCTTAAAGATGCCATCCAGGAAGTTTGATGATGGGAGCTTCAGACTGTGTCGTACGTTAGACGATATCTGAAGACATGGGTGTCATACCGGGTCATACGCTAGATCGTATAGTGAATCATCCATCATGCTGTTGACTTTGCTGGGGAGTCAGAGTATGCTATATACTGCTGGGGATAAGGGATCAGAATGGGTCATACACTGGACCGTATCTGAATACCAGAGTGAGCTGTTCGTTAGGCAGGTGACTTTGATGGGGATGAAAGATCAGAACGGATCGTACGCCAGATCGGTTCTGAGTTGCAGAATGAGCCGTCCATTAGGCTGAATCTGCTTGAAGAGGGAATAGTCGTATACCAGACTACCATTCAGGAATGTACCTGTCCGAAGGTAGCACCTGAGCAAAGGAGTAGCCATATACCAGACTACCATTCAGGAATGTACCTGTCCGAAGGTAGCACCTGAGCAAAGGAGTAGCCGTATACCAGACTACCATTCAGGAATGTACCTGTCCGAAGGTAGCACCTGAGCAAGGGAGTAGCCGTATACCAGACTACCATTCAGGAATGTACCTGTCCGAAGGTAGCACCTGAGCAAGGGAGTAGCCGTATACCAGACTACCATTCAGGAATGTACCTGTCCGAAGGTAGCACCTGAGTAAGGGAGTAGCCGTATACCAGACTACCATTCAGGAATGTACCTGTCCGAAGGTAGCACCTGAGCAAGGGAGTAGCCGTATACCAGACTACCATTCAGGAATGTACCTGTCCGAAGGTAGCACCTGAGCAAGGGAGTAGCCGTATACCAGACTACCATTCAGGAATGTACCTGTCCGAGGGTAGCACCTGAGTAAGGGAGTAGCCGTATACCAGACTACCATTCAGGAATGTACCTGTCCGAAGGTAGCACCTGGGAAGATGAAGGTCTGACTTGGTCGTGCATTAGACTGTAATTGAGTTGAAGAAGGTCAGAATGGATCGTACGCTAGATCGTATCTGAGTCGAAGGAGTCATATGTTGAGCTGAATCAGAATGAACCGTATGTTAGGCTGTATCTGTATACGTTGTACTTGCAATAAATGTCTGGGATGGGCTTAAAGATGCCATCGCTAGGAGGATATCGAAGTGTTGTCAGAATGAATGTTCCCATGAATTGCATCTGGAATATGTATCTGAATCTTGTCTGTGATTGATAAAGGCGTCTGCCTGAATGAGCCTTTTACTTTGACTATATCAGGAGGATAATTAATCTGCAAAGACAGGTTAGCGCTATGCTATGTCATGATGCATGAGATGTTTTATGCTTTCGAAAATAAATGCGAATGTTGTATGCATGCGTATGTGGTGAAACAATGTAATGAATGAGTTACGCGTATGAGAAGTTCTGCTTGGGGACTCTACTGGGGAAAATAAATCCCCATCTACTGATTGGAGATATTCGTGTTGAGGACCCTCTCTCGGCTGGGGGTTCTGATCGATGGTAGAGATATTCAACAGAGCCTGGCTGGGGATGGATGAGATGATCAATCTGTCTGATGATGCCGACCTCCGTTGGGGAATAACTGGCGTTGCCGGGGAATCGAATTAGTAACGGCCTCCTTGGAAAGCATGGTTAGACCTTCTCCTCGATCCTGAAGTCGTGTAGTAATTGCTATTGCTATTTTAGGCATGCATTTTTATAAACATTGGTCATATCCGAGTGCATAAGTCAATTCAAGTTAAATCAATGGACATTTACGCAACCAAAACAGAAAAGTAAAAAACAAAAGCATCTTTTTGGAAATGAAATTGTATTGATGTTGAAAGAGGGCCTATAAACAGGCAGTTTATGTACAAGGAGACAGAAATCCTAGTAAGAGGAAATTGTCAAGAAAAAGAGAAAGCTATGTAGAAAAAGTCCTATCGATTCTAATTCCACCACTGTCATTATGTCTTCAAGCATCTCATCTCCTGCCGTCGGATAGAAGTGATTGACTCGTTCAGTCCCTGGAACTTGGTTGAAGGTGGCAGAGAATGGGACATAGTCATACGCTTTGATCCTTAATTTTTGCCTGGACCGCCTTTTCAGGTTTTCAGTCCACCAGGATACCCTTTTTTGCCCAAGCCACCTTTTCAGGTTTTCGACTTGCCGGGTGTACATTTTTTTTATATATCCCTAATTTTTGCCCGAACCCTTTTGGTTCGCCGGGATGCCCTTACTTTTGCCTAGATACGTCGATCTAGCGGGTCTCTTTTATGCGTAGTATTTTTTAACTATGTCCGCGTTCACGGGATGTGGGAAGTCTTCACCATCCATTGTAGCGAGTATCATGGCTCCACCCGAGAATACCTTCTTAACTACAAATGGCCCTTCGTATGTGGGGGTCCATTTGCCTCTGGGGTCAGTTTGCGGTAGGATGATGCGTTTGATTACCAAGTCGCCAATTTGATACACTTGTCTCTTGACCTTTTTGTTGAATGCCCTGGTCATGCGCTTCTGATATATCTGCCCGTGACATACAGCCGCAAGTCTCTTCTCATCCATCAAATTTATCTGATCGAGTCGAGTCTGAATCCATTCGTCCTCGTCTAAGCCCGCCTCTTTCATGATTCTCAGAGAGGGAATCTGGACTTCCACCGGTAAAACAGCTTCCGCTCCGTAGACTAAAGAGAAGGGAGTTGCCCCTGTCGAAGTGCGTACTGAAGTGCGATAACCATGGAGAGCAAATGGTAACATCTCATGCCAGTCTTTGTACGTTACTGTCATCTTTTGTATGATCCTCTTGATGTTCTTATTAGCAGCCTCCACGGCGCCATTCATCTTTGGCCGGTACGGAGAGGAGTTATGGTGTTTAATTTTGAACTGCGTGCAGAGTTCAGTAATCATCTTGTTGTTCAGATTAGTACCATTGTCAGTGATAATCCTTTCAGGGATGCCATATCGACAAATAAGACTATTCTTGATGAACCGTGCCACCACATTCTTAGTGACAGAAGCGAATGAGGTTGCCTCTACCCACTTTGTGAAGTAATCAATAGCGACGAGAATGAAGCGATGTCCATTAGAAGCCGTAGGTTTAATCTCTCCGATCATATCGATGCCCCACATTGCAAAGGGCCAAGGAGCTGTCAATACGTTCAATGGAGCAGGAGGCACATGTACTTTGTCCGCATAGACCTGGCACTTGTGACAGGTTCTGGAGTGATGGTGGCAATCAGCTTCCATGGTAGACCAATAATACCCTGATCTCAGGATCTTCTTGGCCATCGTATGTCCACTAGAATGAGTCCCAAAAATACCATCATGCATGTCTTCCATAATCCTTTCTGCTTCCTTCCTATCCACACAGCGAAGCAGAGTCGAATCATGATTACGTTTGTATAACACTCCATTACTCAGAAAGAATTTAGCGGAGAACTTCCTCAGGAATCTTCTGTCATTGATGGATGCCCCTTCAGGGTATTCCTGAGCTTCTAAATATCTTTTTACGTCGTGGAACCAAGGTTTCTCCTGTACCTCCTCAGTGTTAAGTTCATAACAGTATGCTGGTTCATCTAACCGTCCAATGGTGATCCTGGGAGCTTCATTGTCCCATCTTTGGAGCCCATTTAGAAAAATATGGATTTGAGTGAGCTCATCAAAACCATGACCCTTGCATTTTCTCAACATTGACTTGAATCTTTCCCAAGCCTCATTTAAAGACTCGTTGCTTCCTTGAGTGAATACCGCAATAGCCGTTTTGGCTTCCATGAATCGGGATTGAGGGAAATATCTTTCTAAGAACTTTTCTTCTAGCAAATTCCAATCCGTCATCACTCTTGCTGCTTGATCAAGGTACCACTCTTTTGCCTTTCCCACTAAGGAGTGTGGGAACATCCTCTTGAATAGTGCCTCTTCACCCGCTTCGTCTATTCCCGTAGAACCCGCAATCTCATAGAATTTGATGAGATGGGTATACGGATCTTCATGGTCCATTCCGGTGAATGGATTTGCATAGAGAAGTTGGAGGATTCCGGTCTTCATCTCCGTATTTCTTCCTCCACGGGCAAATTGAGCATTTCTTCTTGGGCTATTAGCGGACATTTCAGTACGATTGTCATCCGCCATGTTTCCGTCGCAAGCCTCTACAACCACTTCTTCGATTGGAACAAGTGCGGAAGTAGATGCTTCTTCTCTCCGGTTCCTCTCTTCGGCTAGTTTCCTTCTTCTTCATGTTTTGCTATTGAGCTTCCGAAGTGTTCTTTCAATTTCAGGATCGAATTGAAGTTGCTCCTCGTTTGCTTTTCCTCGCATGCACTAGAATCTACAAAACTAACAAACCAAGTGAAACAAAAGAGGGACAATAATAATTGTAACACAACTTAAAACAAAGAATTATTGCAATGCTTGTAATATCGACACCAATCCCCGGCAACGGCGCCAATTTGTTGAAAAGTATATCTTCAGCAAATATTTTTATATCGTATCCACAGAGATTGGTTGATATTACCGCCGTTCTATAATCCAAATGTTGTAAGTTTAGAAAGTAACAAGGTTGTTTTGGTTGGAAAGTTATCTTGTGAGTAAATGTCACTAAAAACAGTAAAATGGTTTTAATCTAATGTAAAAGCTTGGCAAGATTGGAGTTCACTATTTCAAATGCTTATGATTCCTTATAATAAATAAATAGATTCAAGATTATTGATGATGTTCAAGTATCCTCTCAAAGTCATTTATGTCTAAATGATATTGTGATAATCCCTATATTGATCCTTAGACGATCTCTCCACCTAACTATCAATATAGAAATCTTTAATGCTTAATACCAAAGAAGAGTAATGAATAAATCTATCTCTACAACTTATTCACTACTTGAAAATCTGTTTTATGTCAAGACTCAAATAATCTCTCTCGACAACTACTCAAATATGGTTTTCAACTTAGGGCAAAAACAGTATTCAATACATCAACAATCTTTATCATATATATAAATCAAATGGAATACATAAACATATGAGAATAGCTACTACCTCCAATCTTGACAAAAGGGAGTTTAGCTCCTCATCATCATTGTTACAAAGCAGAAAGTTAAAGAAGAAAAACTCTGTTTTTCTCTTACAAAAATCTCAATGTGTGAATGATAATAGTATATCCCTAGAATAATGTATTTTTCTAACAAAAAGGTTGACATTTCCCTAATTGGTCATTATCATCTAAAGCAAGAAAGCAATTCCCAGACAGACATCAAAATGGCAATAAACTTTTTCTGCAAGACAGCACTTTTGACCCTCAGTCAGCTTGCTGGATTCGCAGCCTTCGCGGTGCGAAGGTAGTTCGCAACGCGAACTGTTGCTTCTCCAGCTTCCTTGTTTGGCAAGCTTCCTCCAAAGTGTGGTGTTGCAATCCAAAGCCTTCTTAACCAAAAATTCTACAAAACTAACAAATATGTGAAATAACTATTTAAAACAAAATAAATTAAACCTAATTGCATTTATACAAAATAGTGAGAATAAAAGTGTGTAATTACATTAAAACTTGGTAAAAGGGACCAATAAAATGATATAAAAAGTAGTACTAATTGGTCCCTAACAATGGTTCTTACCTAGACTCCATGCTCGTGACTTGCAACAAACCCTTGATTCTTGGTTGATCCAATCAAGTCTTGTCAATATCAATGGAGCTTAGGTGTTGATAAGGTGTAACCCATAATCCACCAAAATGGATGATTGATCTTGACAATGACTTGATTCATCCCTTGACCTTTGTTTGCCTTGTGTGTGATCCCTTATTTGTGATTGTTGCATTCATGCATTCATGCGCATCATAACATTCGTCAAACGAAAATTTCAAGGAACTAAGGTATCATTTGCAAATATTTTCAGACCATGGATTATGGACGAAGGAACACTAAGAAGTATAGTTTCATATGTCCCGACTTGAAAGAGTTAAGGAAGCTAGCATATTTTGTATTAGATCCCTTGGACTTCAAGTAACGTCATGGGAAGCTTCTGTCCATCTTGTCTGCTGACGTGGTTGAAGGACTCTTGAGTGTGTTGGTGTAGTTCTGTGATCCTCTCTACCATTGTTTCACTTTCCCAGATTTTCAGCTTGTGCCTACCTTGGAGGAGTATTCTCATCTTTTGGGGATACCTATTTCTAGTAGAGTGCCTTTTAGTGGATTGGAGGAGATTCCCCGATCTAGTATTATTGCTGAAGCTCTTCACTTGAAGAAGTCTGAGATAGAGGCTCATTGGGTGAAGAAAGGAGGGTTATTTGGATTGCCATTTGTTTTCCTCATCAAGGAAGCTACCACTTTTGCTCAAGCTGGTAGTATGGACGCTTTTGAAGTTATCTTTGTATTGCTCATCTATGGATTAGCTTTGTTCCATTACATTGATGGTTTTATTGATGTTAACGCCATTAGACTTTTCTTGATTGGGAATCCTATGCCTACTTTGTTGAGTGATATGTATTTCTCTTTGCATCTAAGGAATTCTAAGGGTGGTGGAACGATTGTCTGTTACATTCCTCTTCTGTACAAGTGGTTTATTTTTCACTTGCCTCAGACACCTGCTTTCGTGGAGAACAAACAATATATAAGGTTGTCTCAGAGACTTATGTATCTCACTAATGATGATATAGTTTGGTATGACCCATCTTTGAGCTGTTTGGAGATTATTGATAGTTGTGGTTAATTCTCTAATGTGCCTCTCATTGGTACACAAGGAGGAATTAGCTATAACCCTGCTTTGGCTCGTCGTCAATTTGGGTTCCCCTTGATACAAGCCTAATAACACTTTGTTAGAAGGTCTTTTCTATCAAGAGGGTAAAGATCCCCAACATTTGAAGCAGAAGATTGTGCATGCTTGGCATAATGTGCATAGGAAAGGAAGATCCGAGCTTGGTCCGCACAATTGTGTAGCTTTGGAAGCTTACACTCTTTGGGTGAAGAAGAGAGCTATGGAGTTGAAGATGCCTTATCCTTGTGAAATACCCATGTCTATGGTTGTGGTTGAGCCATTAACTCTCCCTAACCAAGATGTAGAGGAGTTGGAAGACGCGCTCATCAAGATGAAGCAAGAGAAGGACATGTGGGAAGAGCGTTTCCGCGCTTTGAGCAAGAAGCATGAAGAGTTGCAGTTGGAGTCTAAGGACAAAGATGCACTGATTGAGCTACTTGAAGACCGAGTGACGAAGAGACAGAGAGAGCCATAGGTATCATCTTCTAGCATGCCTCAGCCTTCCGATGCTTGGAAGAAGATTGTTGACCATCTTGTCCTCGAGAAGACTCAGATGAAGGCTTCTTTTGAGACCGAGATTCGTCGCATTCGAAGGAAGTACGCGCCTTCAGCCAGATCTTTTGACATTATTGTTAGGGATCATTAGGATGACTAGTCTCCTTTTCTCTTGTATCTTTTTATTTTGGTTTCTGAAATTGTACTCAGTGTAATCCTTCCAATTTATATAAATAAAAAGAGATTTTTGGTTATATCAAATTTTTGCAATTGTAAGTTTATATATATATATATATATATATATATATATATATATATATATATATATATATATATATATATATGCAAATGATATATTAAGTTCCTTGAAAAATAATAATCAAGCATTGCATTTCATGCATCATTTGCATAAGAAGGTTTTTGTCAGGTGTCTGATTGGTGTTCTTTTGTGCTTTAGCCAAGCTGAGTCACCGGTATAACACCAAATATTTGAAAGAGGAGATTTGCCGACTGACTGCCATGATGGAGTCAGTCCTTGCCGCTCAAAGTCAAGCTTCTCCAACGCCTGCAACTCCTCCTACAAGGACAGTTATTTCTGAAGTGGTTACCTCTACTATGCTTGCTGCCACCGCCCACTTCGCACCCAACTTGCCTACTAGATTCCCATGGGGAATGTCGCCCAACTTTGTGCCAGAAGGTTTTGCTCCCACTTTCGCTTCCATGCCGGCATCTAGCCCGGTCATGTCTGTGCCACCTCCCATTGTGCACACCTTGCCTCACGTAGAGGACACCATCTATCATTCCAAGCCATTTGAGGGCCCGGACGTCTGTGAGAAGATGGACAAAATGAAGGACCAATTTCTTAAGCTGCGCAAGGAACTAAAAACACTGAGAGGCAAAGATCTATTTGGGAAGAGTGCTGATGAACTGTGCTTGGTACCCAATGTGAAAATCCCATTAAAATTCAAAGTGTCTGACTTTGAGAAATACAAAGGGAACTCGTGTCTGCTTAGTCATCTTGTGATGTATACTCGCAAGATGTCAACTCAAACAGGAAATGATCAATTGTTGATTCACTACTTCCAGGATAGCTTGACAGGTGTTGCACTCCGCTGGTATATGGGGTTAGATAGTGCAAGCATCTGCACTTTCAATTACCTAGGTGAGGCTTTTGTGAAGCAATACAAGTACAATGTGGATATGGAGCCAGATAGGGACCAGCTGAGGTCCATGTCTCAGAAAGACAAGGAGACATTCAAGGAATATGCACAGAGATGGAGAGAGTTGGTTGCCCAGATCAATCCTCCTTTGGAGGAGAAAGAGATGACAAAGATCTTACTGAAGACCCTGAGTCATACGCATAATTGTATCCATCCCTGGTCCTCAAAAACTTGATTCAACCGAGGAACCCACCGCAAATCCCAGAGCCACTTCCTTGGTGGTATAAACCTGAGCTTCGCTGTGCTTTTCATCAGGGTGCACCTGGGCATGATATTGAAAATTGATATCCATTGAAGTATGAGGTTCAAAAGCTTATGAAGAGTGGTATGGTGTCTTTTGAAGACCGCATGCCTAATGTGAAAGCTAACCCTTTGCCCGCTCATGGGAACACCTCAGTGAATATGATGGACGGTTGTCCTGGTGAATTCAAAGTTTTTGATGTACGTTTTATCTGTGGATCCTTGGTGCAGATACACAAGGACATCTGTATGGTGAGTGACTGCGAACATGATCACGATGGTTGTGATATCTGTAGCGTGAACCCAAGAAGGTGTGTTGTGGTGAAAAGGGACATCCAGCGTCTGATGGATGAAGGCATGATTCAAATTTGTCAATCCCGTCATGAAGATGACGACGTCAATGTCATAGTGCCCATTTTCAAACAACAGAAGAGATGGATGATCCAGTATGATAGTGTCATACCCCAAAAATTGCCCGTTAATCTTTCAAGACATTCTTCAAGGCACTCCAACTCATTGTTCAAGACATTGACCTTAAAGGAACAAAGACCCAGCTCACAGATGGCCAAATCCCGAAAATGGCTCAAACTGGCATGCTCGCTAGGCGAGCAAATCCTTCGCCTAGCGAACCCTTCGCTACACCGCTCGCCTAGCGAAGCTTGCGAATACCAGAAATTTTGGGCTTCATTCTGAGCCCATTAGGTCACGAAAAAGCATTATAAATACCAACACTTCAGTCAGAAAAAGGGAGGACGGAAACGGAACGAAAACAGGAGATAGAAAGAAGGCATAGCAAACCCTGGAGGCTAACCCAGAGAATTCAGAGCAACCCTAAAGGAAACCCTGAAGGAAACTCATTTGCACCAAGGTTATCTCCGCCCAACTCAATCCGGCGCCAATCCTAAGAGGGACTTGCCAATTCAAGGTTGCAATTCAATTGCAATCAGGTTTGCATTACTATTACCGCTTTATGTTCTTAATTTGCATGTGGCATTATGATTGAATTTATAAAAATATCTTAAGTCTTGCATGTGAATTTAAGTATGTATGAATATCTTGAACGTTTAACCATGTAATTTCTGTGATGGATGCCATAGGGTGTGAAGCTTGCTGGAATCGTACTGTTCTAAAATCCAAAACCCGTAGCCGTTCGCTAGCACATCGCTAAGCGAACATGCAGCGAGTATTCGCCAAGCCCTCGCTAGGCGAGGCAGCAGCGAACATGACATTCGCTGATTTTTTCGTTCTTGCTTAGCTGACATGTTTTATTGTAATCATGCATTATTTACCTGACACTATTTCTGTTGTGATGCCTTTTATTTGGTGCAACTCTTGATTGCACCTTGATTTGGTATTCTGACCTGTTTGCTGAATTTTGTAAGGGTTCACATACTCCCGGAGAAGGTAGCTTGCCAGGTATTCCACTTTATTTGTGGGATACCCTTGGGGAAATTCACCCTAATTACCTAATTGATTATAATGTGGACCTAATTACCTAATTGATTACAACTACCTAATTGATTGTAGAATATTGCCTTTGAATATGTGATCTTGGACCTCTCTTTGTTGCCTTACGGTATTATGGTCATGTCCCGCGAATGTGGGGATACACTTAGCAAAGACCCTTCGATTAAATCATCATGTCCCTATAAAATAAATCACCGTCCCTCGGATGTTGCCTGCGAGTATTGATTTTGTCCCTCGATGACCCGTCGTTGTAGCCTACGGTTAAATGATGACCGTCCCTTCGAATGCTAAGGTATCCTTACAAATGTTGCCTTCAATGACCAATCGATGACCCTACGATGACCCTTTTACATCCAAAGGATAAAACTACTTACTTCTCAATAGTAAGGACAATTTTACCCTCGTAAGGATAGGAAATGCCCATAAAGGCCTTGGGTGGGTATAACTCTTAATTGCTGGCTCACAACCTAAAACATTTTGCATACCTCACACTTTGCAAATACTAGAAAATCACCACTTCGTATATATTCGTACTAGAATCATTGCCAAGTTATATTTTTTTAAACCGCTTTCAAGATTAAACGAGATAAGTACTTTGTATACATTCGTACAAGAATTATTACAAAGTTAAACTCTCTTTTCAAAACATTTTTTAAGCAATTCACAAACACTTTTTTCAGACAAACATAAGTGATTAAGCAATTAAGAGCCCATGGATAACCATGGATACAAAGGGTGCTAACACCTTCCCTTTGTATAATGTACCTCCCGAACCCAAAATCTAATTAAGGTCTTTCCTGTTCTTTTCCACCTTTCCTTATTGGATAAAAGAAAAGTCGGTGGCGACTCTTGCTATCCGCGACATTTGCTTTCCAAAGCAAAAACACACAAAGTCAGTTCACCGTATGACAGAACTGGCGACTCTGCTGGGGAGTATTAAAGAGAGGTTACCTTAAAAACAAGATCACTTATTTAAATTGTCTGATTTACTTTTAAAGGAATTGCTTGGGTATTTTATGCTTGAGTGAAAGATCCTACACCCGGATCTAGTGTACCTTAGGTAAGTAGCAAAAGATCATCTCGACTATCCGGCGTATACTAGAATGGTCAAAATGATGGCTACGGTTAATGTGACACTTTGGATGTCCTGATGTTCCTCATGTTTACTTGAGGAAAAATTTGGCTTCCGTGTGGTGTCATCAAAGCATTAACCAGACCTTTAGAACCCTAATTGACTCATCCTAGCCATTAGAAAGTAGTGAGATAACTGACTTCGGTTCCGACTGGGGTTGGTTGAGACTCGATACTACGCTCTTTGAGATTGGACTTTAGGGAAGCTTTGGTCAACCACTTGGTGTTGCACTGAAGTGGACTTAAAGGAAGGTCAATGATTTGAGATCCTTCTAGAACCCGGTTACTATTCTAGGGCAGGTTGAACCAACCAAACTTCAGTGGGGAGGGTACTTACCTATGGAACTCATGCAAGCCTTAAAACCTAGGATTGATTGTTGTGTGACTTGTTTGTGCTTGTTGTTTACTTAGCATCATAACATCATAACATTATAACATCATAATGTCATGACATTGCACTAATCATTTCAAGGACTTAGGGATTTAACTTTGCTCTGTTTCGTAAGGCTATGGCTTCCAGGAAGACCATCCGGATCAATTTTGTAGCAATCTCTCCTCAACTAAAGGATTTAGTGTCAGAACTTCCCGATCAGGCTCAGTTCATCAAGAAACATGGTTCTCTCCTTAATTTGGTTACCACTGGTTTCAAAGAAGATATGATGAGAGTTCTATTCCAGTTCTTCGATCCTAAACATCATTGCTTCACTTTCCCAGATTATCAGTTGGTACCCACATTAGAAGAATTCTCCAGGATTCTTGGGATACCTATCCTTGATCAAATACCTTTCAGTGGTTTAGAAAAGAGTCCGAAGTCCGAAAAAGTTGCCGCAGCTTTACACATGACAAAGTCCGACATTGAAACTAATTGGGTAACAAGAAGTGGAGTTAAGGGTTTACTTGCCAAGTTTTTGATAAATAAGGCCCGAGAATTCTTAAAAGATATGAATGTCCATGCTTTCGAAGATGTCCTAGCATTACTAATCTATGGTTTGGTGCTATTTCCTAACCCGGATCAATTCATAGACATGAATGCTATTAAGATATTTCTCACTCATAACCCTGTGCCTACCTTGCTTGGAGACATTTTGCATTCCCTTCACACCCGTACTATGAAAAGGCAAGGGACTCTCATGTGCTGCATACCTTTATTATCTAGGTGGTTTATTTCGCACCTTCCCCAATCAGTCTTGAAGAATGAGCAGAATTTGAAATGGTCTCAAAGGATAATGTCGCTCTCCCATGCAGACATCCGGTGGTGTCCTCATCTCGAAGAAAATGTTATCCTCATTGACCGTTGTGGAGAATTCTCTAACGTACCACTCCTGGGGATGAGGGGAGGTATTACTTATAATCCTGCTTTAGCCCTACGTCAGTTTGGTTGTGCTCGAAGAGATGGTCCACATGAAATAATTATCCAAGGCACTGTGTTTGACTATGACAACGATTCCCAAGGTCTCCGTCAAAGATTTGTACGAGCTTGGGGCATGGTGAAAAGAAGCGTTTTAGGACAGAAAAACTCTATTCCTATGGAACCTTATCTCAGATGGGTACGCACAAGAGCTCGTGAACTTGGCATGCCATATCTTGCAGTCGGACCGCTGATTGTTGAGCCAGAAGTTGAAGGAGGTATTTCTCAGATCATTCCTTATCTAGATATGCCTACCAATGTTGAAGAATTGAAGAGATCCTGGATCCAGTTGAGAGAGGAAAGGGATACTTTTGAAGCCCAGTTCTGTGCTGAAAGGAAGAAAGTGTTAGAACTCACCAGCCAGCTTAATGAGGAACGAAGACTCAATACATATCTTCGCCCGAAAAGAAGCCTCCCCTGGGAGACTTGAGCTTTCATTGTATTTTATTATTTTGTTGTAATAAATATCGATTACAAAATTATTAATAAAAGTTCCTTTCTTGGTGGTTTACGCAAAGTTAAATTCCAAAAGTCCTTGAAAACATTTCATACATTGCATAGCATGACATAACATTGCATAACAGGATCTATTTTCTCACGGTCTTCCTATTGCAAACAGAAAAATGGCTCTCGAACAAACTGTCAAAGATCTTCAGGCTCAGAATGCTCAATTCCAGGAGATGATGCTGAGCTTATCCAAGGGGCAGGAGGAACTGAAGGCTCTCTTGCTCGAGAAGAAGAAAGACCAGAAACCTGTGAGTTACATTAACCCGGGAAGAAGGCGTAAAGGACAGACTGCAGGAGTCAAGATTAGATTTCCGAAGGATCAAGAAGAGGGGATAGATTCAGAAGATGAGAATGCTGATCCTTTCAGCCAGGAGGACGAAGATGAAGATTATGAGAATGAACAGTACTCTCCAAAAGATGATAAGTACAAATTGCTGGAAGAACGTATGCTAGCTATGGAGGGTCAGAAGGCGCCCGGTCTGGATTTCGAAAGCTTGGGTCTAGTCTCTGATGTGGTCATTCCCCGCAAATTCAAGACCCCCACGTTCACTAAATACGATGGGACATCTTGTCCTCAGATGCATCTGAGAGCTTACGTGAGAAAGATTCAGCCGTATACCACTGATAAGAAGCTATGGATCCATTTCTTCCAAGAGAGTCTGTCTGGCACACAGTTGGAGTGGTATTATCAGCTCGAGAGCTCTAACATCCACACCTGGACTGATTTAGCGACAACTTTCTACAAGCATTACCAGTATAATTCTGAATTAGCGCCTACTCGGCTACAGTTGCAGAATATGACTATGGGCTCTAAGGAAAGCTTCAAAGAATATGCTCAAAAATGGAGAGATTTGGCTGGCAGAGTCAAACCCCCTATGACTGATCGAGAATTAGTGGACATGTTCATGGGTACACTGACTGGTCCATTCTACAGCCATCTACTGGGAAGTTCTTCATCGGGTTTCACTGACCTGATATTGACAGGTGAACGTGTTGAAAGCGGTATTCGAAGTGGAAAGATACAGGTAGCTACCTCCGCAAGTACCAGAAAGACCCATCAGGGAAAGAATGAATCAAATGCTATGTACGGTGAAAGGGGTCATAACAAGAAAAATTGTGACCATACCATTGGAGCAGTTACAGTTGCAGCACCGCCAACTCAAAACTTCCAGCACAGACAAGACAGGCCAAGAAGGCAGTTTACCAAGATCAATATGACTTTAGCACAAGCACTGCAAGGTATGCTAAAGGAAAATTTAATTACCCTCAGAGGCCCTCCTGCAAATCTCAACACTACTTCTCCTCGTTATAATCCCAATGCCAGGTGTGCGTATCATTCCGATAGCCCCGGGCATGATACAAACGATTGCTGGTTGTTGAAGAATAAGATTCAGGATATGATCGACGCTGGAGAAATTGAATTTGATCCTCCAGAGACTCCTAATGTCATCACTGCACCTATGCCTAATCATGACAAGGCTGTTAATGTTGTGGATGATAATTCTCACATCACTAATGTAGCGGGCTTAACATCGCCTCTCCTGATCATCAAGAAGAATTTAATGCAAGCTGGTTTATTTCCAGGTTGTGCTGAAAATGGCGGTCTCTGTGTACTCCGACCCAATGATTGCTTGAAATTGAGGAATGGTATTCAACGACTGATGGATGATCGTACAATTCTCTTTGAAAGGATTCCTAAGGTGGAAAACCCTGTTGAAGAAATATCTGTGATTGTTAGGTCCAAGGTTCCAGTGAGGATTACCGATACTAGAGTACCTGTGAAGATTACTACTGAGCCCAAGGTAGCTCCCCTAATCATTACTGCACCTGGCCCAGTACCGTATTCCTCAAGCAAATCCATTCCGTGGAATTATGGAGGTGATGTTTACATCCATGGCGTAAAGCAAGTTGGTAATTCTGCTAATCCTAAAGACATTGTTGGGACTAGTAAAGTTACTCGAAGTGGAAGGATCTTCTCTCCAGAAATCTCACCTCCCGCCCCTGAAACTCGAGGAAAGGAACCAGTGATCAACCCTTCTCAGTCAAAGACATCGGTCGAAGTTATTACTAAAGATGTTGCCAAGCAGGAAGTGGATGAAATGCTGAAAATCATCCGTAAGAGTGATTTTGATGTGGTAGAACAGCTGGGGCATACTCTGTCTAAGATCTCGATGTTATCCTTGTTATTATCTTCTGAATCTCATGCCAAAGCGTTGATAAAATTCTTGAAGACTGCTCATGTACCTCAGGAGACCTCCGTCGATCAGTTCGAAAACTATGTTGCTAACCTGGCTGTTGACAATGGCCTAGGCTTTTCCGATGCTGATCTGACACCAGCAGGAAAGAATCACAATAGAGCTCTGCATATCTCCATTGAGTGTGAGGGGATCACCTTATCTCACGTATTAATCGACAATGGCTCTTCTTTGAATGTGCTGCCGACAGCTGTGCTCGATAAACTTGAGTGTAAGAGCATCGAATTGAAACCTAGTGATACTGTGGTGCGTGCGTACGACGGCGCGAAAAGTGTTGTCCATGGTGAAGTGGTTCTCCCTATCAAGATAGGACCTCAAGTCTTCAACACTACCTTTCACGTGATGAACATCCGTCCTGCCTATTCCTGCTTGCTGGGACGCCCTTGGATTCATGGGGCAAGTGCCGTAGCTTCATCTCTCCATCAAAAGCTGAAGTATCCAATAGAGGGTAAGATTGTCACTGTGTGTGGAAAAGAAGAGTATATTGTCAGTAGTGTGCAGGCCTTCAGATACGTCGAGATGGATGGCGAATTCTTTGAGACTCCCTCTCAGTCATTTGAAATGGTTCATCCGACCAGTCCTGTCCTTAAGCCAACTTCCCTCGTGCCCGAAGTCATTCGTGCCCCTCCTGCTATGATTTCTCTGAAAGATGCTCAAGCCGTGGTTGAAAATGGTGGTCGTACTGGTTTGGGTCAACTGATCAACGTACCGTACAAGTCTGACAAGTCTGGTCTGGGGTTTAACTCTGAGAAGATAGTCAAAGATCAAATTAATGCTGTAGAAGATGCTGATAGCGACTATGACTTGGATAGCTGGATTTTCCCAACAATTGGTGACGGACTCGATAATTGGAAGGCTAAAGACACTATCCCGATTTCCTTTAGTCAGGAGTAATTGTTATTGTCTTGTTGCAAATTTTTAATTTTTTACAATTGAACTTCTTAAAGCATTGTGTCTATGCCCGGGGCACAATGGCTAATTTGTTAAGGGTTTTGTCATTTTCATAAGCATATTCACATTCAATAAATCAATGGACTTTTTGCATTCAAATATTGCGCTCTTTATCTTTCCTGTCATCTTTCGAACAAGCTATGTTTTCTTACACACACTCACGTAACAAATTGCAGATCCACACCCACTCTGGATCCTGTTGATAATAGTTCTGCTACTGTTAATTATGACTTCGAAAATTTGATCTACCAAACCGAGGATGGAAGTGAGGAAGATTGTGAAGTACCTGAAGAGCTTGCCAGACTGGTACTGCAAGAAGAGAAGACTATACAGCCGCATGAAGAGTCAATCGAAATTGTAAACTTGGGTACTGAAGTGGATAAGAAAGAAGTCAAAATAGGAGCAGGCTTGGGAGACAGTGTCAAGGAAAGATTGATTCAAATGTTACATGACTATATTGAGATTTTTGCTTGGTCTTACGAAGACATGCCAGGACTGGATACTGATATAGTAGTGCATCGTTTGCCGATGAAGGAAGATTGTCATCCTGTTAAGCAAAAGGTTCGTCGCATGCGTCCTGAAATGTCTGAAAAATCAAAGTCGAGGTGATGAAACAGTTTAATGCCGGTTTTCTAGCCGTTACTTATTATCCTCAATGGGTTGCTAATGTGGTACCGGTGCCGAAGAAGGACGGTAAGGTGCGAATGTGTGTCGATTACAGAGATCTGAATAAAGCGAGTCCCAAAGATGACTTCCCACTTCCGCACATTGACGTTCTGGTAGATAACACCGTTCAACACAAAGTATTCTCCTTCATGGATGGATTCTCGGGTTATAACCAGATTAAGATGGCACCTGAAGACATGGAGAAAACTACGTTTGTGACGCAATGGAGCACTTTCTGTTACAAAGTAATGCCATTCGGTTTAAAGAACACCGGGGCAACGTACCAGCGTGCTATGGTGGTTTTGTTCCATGATATGATTCATCATGAAATAGAAGTATATGTGGATGACATGATAGCCAGATCTCATACTGAAGAAGAACATCTCGACCATTTGTACAAATTGTTTGAGAGGTTGAAGAAATACAAGCTGAGATTGAACCCGAACAAATGCACCTTTGGAGTAAGATCCGGTAAACTCTTGGGATTTATTGTCAGTGGCAGAGGAAGGAAGACCTCTAATCATGTATTTGACCGTGTTAGAAAATTCAATGGGGTGTGTGTTGGGGCAACATGACGAATCTGGTCGAAAAGAGCATGCCATATACTACCTTAGCAAAAAGTTTACCGACTGTGAAACAAGATACTCACTGCTCGAGAGAACTTGCTGTGCTTTGGCCTGGGCTGCTCGCCGACTAAGACAGTATATGTTGAATCATACCACTTTGTTGATTTCTAAGATGGATCCTATCAAATACATATTTGAGAAACCTGCCCTCTCCGGAAGAATAGCAAGATGGCAGATGATTTTAACAGAGTATGATATCCAGTATACTACCCAGAAAGCAATCAAAGGAAGCGTGCTAGCTGATCATTTGGCTCATCAAGCAGTGGATGATTACCAATCTATGAATTTTGAGTTCCCAGATGAGGATGTCATGCTTGTTGCTGATTATGAAGAACCTGGACCAGATGAAGGACCCGAACTGGGATCCCGATGGACTATGGTTTTCGATGGATCTTCTAATGCGTTGGGCAATGGTGTTGGTGTTGTAATTATTTCTCCCAAGGGTTGCCATACGCCCTTCACTGCTAGACTATGTTTTGATTGTACCAACAATATGGCCGAGTATGAAGCATGTATTTTGGGACTCAGAGCTGCTATAGACCTGAGAATCAAGTTTTTGAGTGTGTATGGAGACTCAGCTTTGGTAATCAGTCAGATCAAAGGAGCATGGGACACTAAACATCCGAATCTCATCCCTTATCGAGAACGGGTGTTGACGTTAATCCCATATTTTGAAGAGATTACATTCGAACATATTCCACGAGAGGAGAATCAGTTGGCAGACGCCTTGGCCACCATGTCATCTATGTTTGGAGTCAGATGGGACAATGAAGCTCCCATGATCACCATTGAACGATTACAGGAACCAGCATATTGTTATGAACTTAATGTTGATGAAGTAGAAGAGAAACCTTGGTTCCACGAAGTAAAAAGATATTTAGAAACTCAGGAATACCCTGCAGGGGCATCCATCAACGACAGAAAATTTCTGAGGAAGTTTTCCGCTAAATTCTTTTTGAGTAATGGAGTATTATACAAACGTAATCATGATTCGACTTTGCTTCGCTGTGTGGATAAAAAGGAAGCAGAAAAGATTATGGAAGACATGCATGACGGTATTTTTGGGACTCATTCTAGTGGACATACAATGGCCAAGAAGATTCTGAGATCAGGGTATTATTGGTCTACCATGGAAGCTGATTGCCACCACCACTCCAGAACTTGTCACAAGTGCCAGATCTATGCGGATAAAGTACATGTGCCTCCTTCTCCATTAAACGTGTTGAAAGCTCCTTGGCCCTTTGCAATGTGGGGCATTGATATGATCGGGGAGATTAAACCTACTGCTTCTAATGGACATCGTTTCATCCTCGTGGCTATTGATTACTTTACAAAGTGGGTAGAGGCAGCCTCATTTGCTTCTGTCACCAAGAATGTGGTGGCACGGTTCATCAAGAATAGTCTTATTTATCGATATGGCATCCCTGAAAGAGTTATCACGGACAATGGCACCAATTTGAACAACAAGATGATTACTGAACTCTGCACGCAGTTCAAAATAAAACACCATAACTCTTCTCCGTACCGGCCAAAGATGAACGGCGCCGTGGAGGCTGCTAATAAGAATATTAAGAAGATTATACAAAAGATGACAGTGACGTACAAAGACTGGCATGAAATGTTACCATTTGCTCTTCATGGTTATCGCACTTCAGTACGAACTTCGACAGGGGCAACTCCTTTCTCTTTAGTCTACGGAATGGAAGCCGTCTTACCTGTGGAAGTTCAGATTCCCTATCTAAGAATCATGAAAGAGTCAGGTTTAGACGAGGATGAATGGATTCAGACTCGACTCGATCAGATAAATTTGATTGATGAAAAGAGACTTGCGGCTGTTTGTCATGGGCAGATATATCAGAAGCGCATGACCCAGGCATTCAACAAAAAGGTCAAGAGACGGGTGTATCAAATTGGCGACTTGGTGATCAAGCGTATCATTCTACCACAAAGTGATCCCAGGGGCAAATGGACTCCCACATACGAAGGGCCATTTGTAGTTAAGAAGGTATTCTCTGGTGGAGCCATGATACTTGCTACAATGGATGGCGAAGACTTCCCACATCCCGTGAACGCAGACATAGTTAAAAAATACTATGCATAAAAGAGACCCGCTAGGTCGACGTATCTAGGCAAAAGTAAGGGCATCCCGACGAACCAAAAGGGTTCGGGCAAAAATTAGGGATAAACATATAAAAATGTACACCCGGCAAGTCGAAAACCTGAAAAGGCGGCTTGGGCAAAAAAGGGTATCCTGGTGGACTGAAAACCTGAAAAGGCGGTCCAGGCAAAAATTAGGGATTAAAAGCGTATGACTATGTCCCGTTTTCAGACAACTTCACCCAAGTCAAAGGGACTGAACAAGCCAATCACTTCTAATCCGACAGTAGGAGATGAGATGCTTGAAGACATAATGACAGTGGCAGAATTAAAATCAATAGGACTTTTTCTTCATAGCTTTTCTTTGTTGTCTCGACGATTTCCTCTTACTAGGATTTCTGTCTCCTTGTGCTCAAATTGCCTGTTTATAGGCCCTCTTTCAAAATCAATACAATGTTATTTCCAAAAAGATGCTTTTGTTTTACTTTTTCTGTTTTGTTTGCATAAACGTCCATTGATTTAATTTGAATTGATATATGCATTTGAATATGATCGATGTTTATCAAAATACATGCATAAAACGGAAATAGCAATTACTAAAAGACTTCAGGATCGAGGAGAAGGTCTAACCATGCTTTCCAACGAATCCGGTTGCTAATTCTATTCCCCAGCAAGACCAGTTATTCCCCAGAAGAAATTGGCATCACTAGACAGACTGGTCATCTCTTCCATCCCCAGCCAGGCCCTATTGAATATCTCTACCATCAGACAGAAATCAAGTATCCCTAGCTAAGAGAGGGTCATCGATACAAATGTCTCCAACCAGAATATTGGGATTTATTTTCCCCACGCATAATTCATTACATCATTTCACAGCATACGCATGCATACAATGTTCGCGTTTATTTTCGAAAGCATAAAACATCTCATGCATCATGACATGGCATGAGGCTAACTTTGTTTTTCAGGTTAATTATCCTCCTGATACAGTCAAAACAAAGGTCCATTCAGACGGACATCTTTATCAATTACATTCAAGATTTAACTACATCCCTCAGATACAATCCATATGGACATTCATTCCGACAAGCACTCTGATGCTGGCATCTTTAAGCCCACCCCAGACATTTATTGCAAATACAACATATACAAATATTATCAGATACAGCCTAGCGTACGGTTCATTCTGATTCAGCTCAACATATGACTCTTTCAACTCAGATACGATCTAACGTACGATCCATTCTGACCTTCAACTACTCCAATACGGTCTAGCGTACGACCCATTTGGATCTTCAAATCCTCAGATACTGCCTAGCGTACGGTACATTCCGGGGTGTAGTCTAGCGTACGACTACTTTCTTCTTCAGATACAGCCTAACGTACGGCTCATTCTGCAACTCCAATACGGTCTAGCGTACGACCCATTTGGATCTTCAAATCCTCAGATACTGCCTAGCGTACGGTACATTCCGAGGTGTAGTCTAGCGTACGACTACTTTCTTCTTCAGATACAGCCTAACGTACGGCTCATTCTGCAACTCCAATACGGTCTAGCGTACGACCCATTTGGATCTTCAAATCCTCAGATACTGCCTAGCGTACGGTACATTCCGAGGTGTAGTCTAGCGTACGACTACTTTCTTCAGATACAGCCTAACGTACGGCTCATTCTGCAACTCCAATACGGTCTAACGTATGACCCATTTGGATCTTCAACTCAGATACGATCTAACGTACGATCCATTCTGACCCCTCTTCAGATACAACCTAACGTACGGCTCATTCTGCAACGCCAATACGGTCTAACATACGACCCATTTGGATCTTCAACTCAGATACGATCTAGCGTACGATCCATTCTGATCCTACCTTCATCAGATATAGCCTAACGCACGGCTCATTCTGCAACTCAGATACGATCTAGCGTACGATCCATTCTGATCTTTCATCCCCAGCGAAGTCACCCGCCTAATGGATAACTCATTCTGCTACTCAGATACGATCTAGCGTACGATCCATTCTGATCTTTACCTCTCCAGAGGCAGCCTAATAGATGGGTCATTCTGCGATTCAGATACGATCTAGTGTATGATCCATTCTGATCCTTTATCCCCAGCAGTGTATGACCCATTCTGATCTTTCATCATCAAACTTCCTGGATGGCATCTTTAAGCCCATCTCCATCAAGACTAACCTTGGATTAACAAGTGCAAATTTTTGGGGCATTCTAGTGTTCAATAATCTTCCACCTCCAGACCACGAATGGCGTACATACCATTCTAACTCTCCCGGTTCAAGAATATTGAACAGGGGCAGCTGTCATACCCCAAAAATTACCTGTTAATCTTTCAAGACATTCTTCAAGGCACTCCAACTCATTTTTCAAGACATTGACCTTAAAGGAACAAAGACCCAGCTCACAGATGGCCAAATCCCGAAAATGGCTCAAACTGGCATGCTTGCTAGGCGAGCAAATCCTTCGCCTAGCGAACCCTTCGCTACACCGCTCGCCTAGCGAAGCTTGCGAATACCAGAAATTTTGGGCTTCATTCTGAGCCTATTAGGTCACGAAAAAGCATTATAAATACCAACACTTCAGTCAGAAAAAGGGAGGACGGAAACGGAACGAAAACAGGAGATAGAAAGAAGACACAGCAAACCCTGGAGGCTAACCCAGAGAATTCAGAGCAACCCTAAAGGAAACCCTGAAGGAAACTCATCTGCACCAAGGTTATCTCCGCCCAACTCAATCCGGCGCCAATCCTAAGAGGGACTTGCCAATTCAAGGTTGCAATTCAATTGCAAACAGGTTTGCATTACTATTACCGCTTTATGTTCTTAATTTGCATATGGCATTATGATTGAATTTATAAAAATATCTTAAGTCTTGCATGTGAATTTAAGTATGTATGAATATCTTGAACGTTTAACCATGTAATTTCTGTGATGGATGCCATAGGGTGTGAAGCTTGCTGGAATCGTACTGTTCTAAAATCCAAAACCCGCAGCCATTCGCTAGCACATCGCTAAGCGAACATGCAGCGAGTGTAGCACCTCAAATTTGCACCCTACCTTTTGTACGTTCATTTCATATTAGGTCATTAACATAACATGGTCCACTGCATAACATTGCATTGTCCATTTGCCCAAGTGCAAGCCCACTGACAAATTAGGTCAAACTGGTCAGGAGAATCAGTCAAACAAGCAAGCATGTGCTATTTTCATTGGAACAAAGACCTATGGTTGATTTATCAAGTTCATATGGTCTAAGGATCATTTTGAAGTGGTTTGGCCAAAGATTGGATGATCAAAGCTCAATAGTCAAGCTGAATTTCTTCAGAAACCCTAGAAGGTCAACTGTGGTCAACTATGCTTGATTTTATGGATTGGAGGGTGGGAGATGGTTTGAAAGGCCTCATTCATGTCCATACAAGTCTCATTTGACATATCAAAGACCAAGGTTGAAGATTTGGAGGTCAGACAAGAAGTTTCCTAAAATGGCAGGTGACCTGTAATTTCAGCTGCCCAAAATGGAAAGTTTTTCTCCCCAAAATAACTTCATCATACAAGCTTCAAATGGAATTTTGTCCAACATGAAAGTTGAAGATCTTGATCTCACCATTCCAAAAAGTCCAAGAACTTGAAATTCCCATTGTGGTTAGCAAGATATGGTCCATTCATTTTCCAAAAATGCCCGAAATCAAAGTGCCATAACTCTCACATGGAGTGGCCAAATTGGATGGTTTTTCTTTGAGCAAATCACATTTGATGTGTACTTTCATAATCCATCATCACATTTTGCCAAAAGCATTCACACAAAAAGGTCAATTTTCAAGTGCACTAATTAAAAACCAAGGGCAAAATGGTCCAACTTTCAAAATATTTGGAATTTTGGCATGGGACTTTTTGCAACACTTTCTAAATGTCATTTGTGGCCTGTTGGAACCAAGTTTGGACAGAAAAATCAGCTGCATTAACCAAGGGCATTTTGGCCAAAAGTGGTGAAATTGCACATTAACACTAATTCTCCAATTTTGCTTAATCTTAATTAATTTTGGATTAGGGAGAGGTATAAATAGATAATTGTAACTGTAATCATTAAGCACTAATCATTTTTTCAGATTCATCCAAAAAATCTCCAAATTCTCTCACTTTTTCTCCACTTTTTCACAATTTCACATAAGCATTTTTTCACCATTTCATCCATAATTCACCATTGTTTGTGCTTGTTTTTGGTATAATCTTCGTCTGCAGGCATCGGTAGAGTTCTGTTTTCGGCATTTTAAGCAAGATTCGCACAAGAACTCCATTGTTGGAAGCTTGAGTTCTTCCATGGCAGCTGCAATTTTCTTCGGATTCGAGCACTTATGAGCTGGATTTTCACCATCAATCACCTCCATAATCAATCTACTACATCTGTTTTTGTGAATTGGAGCTAAATATGCAAAGATTTCGCACCGCCACTCCAAGAAGGTGAAATTTCGAACTCTTTAATTCACGCAATTGTTATATGCATCTTGTAGTGCGTTGAATGTAGAACATTTTGCCGTTTGAATCGCATAATTTCGTCGAGTATTCATGGAGATATTTGGATTTAAAGTTTATGCGTCAAAGCTTCTTTCGATCGGATCTTTTTATACATTAATCTTTAGCCAAAAGCGTTGCCATATACGTAATCTACATGGAGAGACGATCGCAACGATATAAGGTTCGCGCGATTTGGTGAAGAATTTCCCGTAACCGAAGCTGCAAATGGAAGAACGAAGAACCGCGAAGAACACCGAAGCTTTTCTGGATTTTTTCCCTGTTCAATCCGGTAGCCTTGGCCGCGCATTCAAAAATGTGTTTCCCTCCTAAGTCCACCAACCACACTGCGCCACGTAGTGAATGAAGTACTGCACATGCGTTTTGGATATTCATAGAAATGCCACCTGCTGTAGCTTAAATTAATAAATTCGTATAACATTAAATGATTATTCCAATAAATAATACAAACTTAAAAAATTCATAAAAAATTCAATATTAGTCCAAATTAGGTGGGATTTTTTTTGTTAGTTTCCAAATTTTATCTACTTTTGTTTAGGCATAGTAGTGTAAGTTGTGCCTGGTAAAATTTTTGAATGGTATATTGATCTTTGACATGTGTGACATAATTGTATGTTTTGCCATTTTAATCACCAAATACTCATACATTATCCAAAATTAATGAAATTTCATATGGTGATTCTTGACACATTCCTGGAGATTTTCATGTATCATTTGTGATTTTTGGACCTCTGGATTGGTAGATATGATTTATTCAATTTGAGTGTGACAATATGTGTCACACTATGCCATGCTGAGTTCATGAATTAATTTACCATGCTTCCATTAGGCCTATGGCTCTGATTTTTTGCATGAGATACCATATGTATGTTAACTTTCAACATGATTTTTTGTGGATTTAATTGGTCCATTTCCTAATTGATTTGGATTTTTGATTGCTGTTTAGCATCTTTGGGTTGTTTCTTGTGTAACAAACTTTACATGTGTTGTTGAATGCTCATACCATATCATATGAATGTGAAATTTGATGGAGTGATTCATAACATGTTTAGGTGTAGTTTGGCTTTGGTCCCATCCATTTCTTAATTGTTTTCACTGTTTGGCATTTGATTGAAGTTGATGCTCATTTTGCTACCATGTGTTGACTTGTTTGGATTGCTGCTGATTTTATGATTTTCATTGACCTACTTCCTGTTGTCCAAATGGCATGAAAATTGATATGTAGCTCATTGAATGTGTCCTGTTTAGGCTGGAATTTTTGTGGAATTTATTGAGCTGTTTAGGTATTTGTTTGAGTGATATCATTCTGTTTGCTCCTATATGACTCATAATTGCCTAGCTTGACTTAAATTGTGCATGAAATTAATTTGGTGTATGGTTTAGGCATGAGACCAATTGGATTCTCTTTGTATGTGATTAATGTTGATTTTGATCATGTTTCACTTGTTGTTTTACATTTTTTCCATCCTTTGGACCCTAGGCTTGTCCTAGTGGTCCTATTACTCATGTTTGAGTTTGACTTTGACTTTTCAGGTTAAGAAGTAAAGTGCTTAAAAGGAATTAATGCAAGTTGAATTGTTTCACTTGACTATTGTAAACTAACTTGTTTGTGTTGTAGGGTGCTTGGTTCACTTGAGCTTTGTGCTATGCACATTGTGCATTGGCTTGTGTCTGTCTGTATGTAATTAACTGTGAATCATTTGCTGTTTGGTTTGTCTGAGTACTGACTGTATTTGATTGATTTCAGGTACATTAGTTGCTAATATTGCTTTGCTTTGCTTGCTAAGCAATTTGCACTGAGGTATAACATTCTTGTCTCCATGTAGTCTGGAAGACCTGGCCTGTTACTTGGCCAGGCACCTGTCTGAAGTCCTCCTTAAGAGGCGATGTTTGGGATTGTTTACTTTTGTGCCAAGCAGGTAAAGACCTCAATGAGGCAATTGGCGGAACCCAAGGGATATGCAATCTATCCCCCGCTATTTTGTTGAGTCTTCCCTCTGCTCACACCACTGTGTTGATGCATTGGGACACAAACCCAAGATCTTGTACAATGTACAGTGTGTCAGAGTCTTGAGTGTAGAAGGGTTCCTCCTTTCTGAACCCACGCTCCTTTGTCTTAAGCTCTCCCTGACCAGGGATAAGAGCTGTGAAGTCTCATCTTCACTCACCTTTCATCAACTTCACCTTAGCCCCTCAATGGCAAGGTTAAGGACTAACCTTACCCCGATACAGAGGCTTGTTTGTTGAGGTTGATATGACCCCTCGACTAAAGCCTAGCCTTGATGTTTGAGCCCCTTGTTGGTGTGTTTATTTCATGCTGTATATGTTTGTGTGGTGTGATTGTATCCCCTAGGTTTGCTAGACTCCGCGTAGTCTCGTTTGCATGTCAATTAAGGTAGCACGGTTCCTTCGTATAGGACTTCCTTTCTTGCTTGAGCTTTCCTAAAACACAAACAAACATTATCCCCTCTTAAGGAGGCGTCAACTCCTTCTACTACAGGTGAGTAAGTCTCCAAAGGTCGAGCATCCGGTAGATTGCGTAGTGACGTTATCCACTTAAAAAACACAAACCAACATGAATAGTTTAGCCGAACTACGGCAACTCTGATTCTCATGTCCAGATGAGATACGTAGGCACGAGATGCGATGTCTTGTCGAGTTTGACTAACGACTAACACTAATGCTTTTCTCTCGCCCTCGTTGCGATTGAGACCTCCCCTTTCTCTTGCCCTGGTTGCAATCGAGACCCTTCTTCTTCCTGTGTCTTTGTTTTGTGTTGTTGTGTGCTTGGAAGCTGATGTAAGTCCATCGAGTGGCGTTCGAGTTCCAGTGTGGGTTTGATTGGTTCGGATGCTGATGTAAGCCCAGTGATTGGCATTCAGGCTCCACGTTTGCCACCTTGTGTGTGTTTTTGGTTCGGATGCTGATGTAAGTCCAGTAATTGGCATTCAGACTCCACGTTTGCCTTTGCCTGTGTTTGTTTGTGTGCGTGTTAGCCGAGCTACGGATGCTCTGATTCTCCTTCGTCCAAAGGAGATACGTATGCATAGGATGCGATATCCTAGCGAGCATGTGTCGTTTCCCCAGTCCGAACTACTTTGACTTTGATGTCTATGCTTGATAGACTAAGTAGGCCCAGGATACGATATCCTGCCGAGTCAGTCTTGTCTATTTTCTTGTGTCTCTTTCAGCCAGTGTGTGTGTTTGAGCAGTGTTTTAGCAACCATCTTCCTTCCTATTGTGCGTGGATCCCGTCGAGTACGACGGATGCGTAGGGGTGCTAATACCTTCCCTTCGCATAACCGACTCCCGATCCCATTCTCTTTGGTCGCGAGACCATGTCTTTTCCAGGTTTACTCTGAGCGTTTCCTTTCCCTCTTTTGGGATAAATAACGCACGGTGGCGGCTCTGTTGTTCTTGTTTCCCGCCGGTTTTTCGCGTAATGCGACAGCTGGCGACTCTGCTGGGGACCCTAGAGAAGTTGACCTGTGCTGGTCCTTCTTCCCTAAGCGAGTCTCTCCTAGCGCTCTCTAGGTTAGGGTTTTGGTTGCTATTGGCTGTTATTTATTGCATTCATGATTATTATGTTATATATATGTGCATATCTGTTTGCATGCATCATACTGTCATTGAGCTGTCTTCTGAGCAGGTGGTTCCTCTGTTTGGGGTGGGTGTTCTGAGTGGGGCTAAAACCCAGGCCCGAGTATACACCTAGGATTAGTGTGGTCTCACGTTCCTCATTTGCTATATTAGTATATTGTTGTAACGTGACATACCACAAGCCGGACGAGGTTCATTGGAGAGCTTTCCATTGTGGAATATTTCACTTTGGTTTAGTTATCTCTTCTGGGCTATTGACTCCGGTGACCGATCATTTCCCGGATCTTTGGTTTAGACGATCTTAAGAGAGCTACAATGGCACACCCGAAAGGGCAAACCCATTGAGTATCTTTGTCCGATTGTCAAGACCATTATCCGCCTTAGGATAACCTGATTAGAATTTACCTGTGAGGGGAGGGTGATTCTTACAGATGCATGTTCTGATGGTGACTTTGATGGTGACTTTTGGTTTCGTTGATCAGAGTCATATTTATAAGTCGGATTTACGGATCGTTATTTCTGGACGCCGGAGGTTTGACCCCGGTATTGATCAGAGGGTTCCGTTTATTTCGGACCCCTGTGCTGAATTTAAGGTTGCTCCGTTGGTGACTCGGTTCCTCAGATTGGGTTCAGATGACAGTTGACCAGTTGACTTTGGGGTTTCAGATGGTTGTGATCAGAGTTCGAGCCGAAGCTTCGATCCTGTGTCCAGATATGCACAGCTTGCCAGTCGTGTCTACATCATATGCATCATAGCATGTTTATTTTTCAAAAGAAACGCAATCAACAAAAAAAAAGAATCAATAAAAAAATTGAAAAAAAAGAGAAAAAAAATGATCTCTGCATGCATATCATTTCTTAGGTACATTCCAGAGTCTGTTCACTGATAGATCCGGGTGCTCATTTACAGATGAAATTGTTGGTTTCACTCGGTACTCATTGCTCTTGTATACTGTGCCGTTGCTGCAGATTGCTTTTTTTCGAAGATGAATCAGGCTCTTTGAAGGCCTGAGAAATGATCATTATCATGTGCATCATATGCATTAGCATCATAATCATAACATGTTGCATAACAGGTGTTCTAGTTCGGACTTCTCACTCTGGCTCCTGTCTGAGGCAGGATTGTTGATCATCGTCCGCACCGCAACCAGATCGAATCATCAGAGGAGTATGGATCAGGTTCAGACTGAGTTGGCTGAGATGAGGGCAAACATGGCCCAGTTCATGACCATGATGCAAGGGGTCGTTCAGGGGCAAGAGGAGCTGCGAGCCTTAGCCCAGAGACAGGAAGCCATGATTCTGCCACCCAGTCGTGCTTCACCAGAGGGGGTCCCCGTTAATGATCAAATTGCTGCTGTCACTATTCCCGTCAACAACTACGACGTGGATGATGATTTGAGGGGTATCATAATCAATGGACAGCCTCTTGCTACAGAGACTGTTAATGTCAGAGCAACCCGTACTCCGGTTCGCCATCGTGGCTCTTCAAGTTCGTTGAATTCTAAGAAGCCATTCTCTGGGGCACCCAAAAGGGGAGAGAGTGAAACAAATGTTGTGCACCGGCGAGGGAGTGCGAACAGAGGACAATATTGTCAAGCTGCCGCTGTGACTATTCCAGCAACCCAACAACAACAGGGAAGGCCAACTCAGCGGTATCAACATCAGCAACATCGTCCGCAACAACAGGCTTACCAGCCTCCCTATGATAATCAAGCCGGTACAAGTAATGAGAGGAAGAGGGTCATTTTTGATCCGATCCCTATGTCTTACGCAGAGCTGTATCCCTCGTTGATAGAGCGGAACTTGATTACTCCCAGAGACCCGCCGGCTATATTTGTCAACCCTCGGTGGTGGTATAGGCCTGAGCAGCATTGTGTGTATCATTCGGGTGCTCCTGGTCATGATGTGGATAGTTGCTTTTAGTTGAAAATGAAGGTTCAAGACCTCGTGCAGTCAGGTATTCTGAACTTTGAAGACTTGGGTCCCCGTGTTAATCAAGCTTGAAGATAACAAGTCGCGGGCTGGCGTTGGCTTTTCTCCTGAGGTCTTCAACAAAGAGGGTTGATCAAAAGCAGAAGCTACTAATGCAAGAGATTCTGACAGTTGTTATCCCTGGTGGGATCTATCACAATTGGGTCACTGTGGGCGTTCCTACAGTTGTTCATAAGTCAGAGTAATAATCACTTTGTTTAAAAACCCTTCTCCCATGCCAAAAGGAGAAGTGATGACATTGTTGGCAACATTTTGTGCAATGATATTTTCATTCAAGTAAATGCATGTTAAACATTTGTTTTTCCAATTGTTTTCCCTTTTCGCTTTTTGCATGAAATTAGTGATCACAAAAAACCCTAAAAACAGGAATAAAAGCAATCTTTTCATCTGCATAACGATTGTCTTGTTTGTTTTCCAAAAAGTTTTTCATATCGAAATCATTATGCAGGTTGTTTCTCAAACCCATCGAACATAATGATCGGACGTCATCTCCCAATTTTGAATTCCCTGTATTCGAAGTAGAAGAAGATGATGTTGAAGGGATTCCTGACGAGATTTCCCGACTTCTTGAGCAAGAAAAGAAGATCACTCAGCTGCATCTCGAGAATCAGCAGAACAGCCAACTGGGGCATCAAAAAAAAATCAATCAAAAAAAAAAAACAAAGAAAGAAAGGGTGCAAAAGAAATCAAAAGCAAAATCAAAAGAAAAAACAAAGGAAAAATAGCACCCTCAAAGTCCCAAGTTGACTGATGCTGAATTCGATCGAAAAGAAGAGATTAACTGCCAGGTGTCATGGTCAGTTATATCAGCAGAGAGTGACGAAAGCATTCGACTAGAAGGTCGAGTCTCGAGTTCTGAGAAAATGACCTTGTGCTCAAGAAAGTCTTGTCTTTCGTGCCCGATTCCAGGGGCAAGTGGACTCCAAGCTATGAACGTCCATATGTTTTCAAGAGAGCCTTTTCAGGCGGTGCTTTGACACTTACAGCAATGGATGAAGAAGTTCACTCGTCCTGTGAATCCAGATGCAGTCAAGAAATACTTAGCCTAAACAAAAAAAAGCAAAACAGCTCGCTAAGTTGAACACCCCAAAGGGTAACTTAGGCAAAAAGGAACGTCTCGGTGGATTGAAAACCCGAAAGGGCGATCCAGGCAAAAGTTAGAGACATTGAAAAAAGAATTTGCATCTCGCTAGATTGAGCACCTCACACCGGGGCAATCTAGGCAAAAATTATGGATTTGGCAAGTAACTGCATCTTGACAAGACCGTGTTCTATATCTGTCATCCGCCAGGAATTCTCTATGCGTCGTCGACCGAAGCTCCGAATACATCGAGATTCAGAATGGTAGAGGAAAGGTCATTATGTTTAATGTAGCCCTCTCCAATATATATCACCGATTTCAAACTTGTACAGATCTATGGAGTCTCGCCCTTTGCAGACTACCATTCCATCACATCGATTTGAGCTTTTACCCCATTATTTGCACTCTTATTTATTTCAACTCAACAAATGTTTTGCATGTTTTAATTGATAAAGTATCATTGTTTTCAAAATAAACAAATTTTTTCACAAAATTATTCTTAAACAAAGTGAACATTCACAATGATGAAAGGATACCTAGGAGACCCGCAGTGCTCTCCCAAGGGTGGTATGATTACCGACGGGTAAGACAGTCGTTCGTATCTCGAGCATAACTGTATCTTTGTCCTGTAGAACCTTTTCATGGTCTCTCCTCAGCGAGGTTGCTCAGTGCAGTGTTGGTTGAAGTTGTTCATCTTCACGTCCCCGACAGTGCAACATGTTTTCTCCAAGTCTCTGTTAGCCCTATGGTGGGGCATCCCTAATAGAGTGCTGTTTGAGCCTTATCGTGGGGCATCCCCAGCAAGGTTGTTGTTTTGGACATTATCGTGGGCCAGTTCTCAAGCAGTAGGTGTACTGAAGACTTCAATTTTCGTCTCTCCAGCAGAGCAGTCTTCTCCTCTCCCTGGCACGGATGCTTTTCTGCAACGATTCGGTATTTGGAGGATTGACGTCTCAGTATTCCGTCATTTTCTCAGCATGAGTGAGAAGTCAGTGCTCTCCCTACAGAGTTTTCATCAAGCAGATTTCCTCAGCAGAGTCTCCCCACAGAGTGGAGTATTTGATCAGTGGGCTCCCTAGCGGGGTTTTCATTCACTTTGCATTTTGCATGTAGTGATCATTGCATCCTCAAATCGCGTAGCATTTCCATTCATAATGGAGCATTATGCCATAGAAAACTTCAAACATATGCACTCATGTGTTAACCCGATCAGACCGTCCCCCCGGCAGAGGCAGCTTCTTGTTCGACGTCTGTACAGCGCTTTCGCTACAGTTGCTCCTGACGACACTCAGGATTGGTACCCCCAGAGAGGTTTATTTCCTCATCCGTTGGTGAAAGAAAAACCTGGTTCTACCCAGTAGCCTCCTAGTAGATGTGGGTGTGTCTGATCTCTCCATGCAGAGTCTACCCCTTAAGCAGAAAGTGTCCATCCTTTCCTGCCATTTCCCCACTGAGATACATCCTCGTGGATGACGGTTGCTTCCGTTCCTTCCCTAATGGGATGGGTTTTCCCTATTGAGTTCTTTCCTCATTAGGATGAGTCTTGATTCAGTTTGCCTTTTTGGATCGATCCTAAATTGGCTCTCTGTCGGCTGTTTCTTGTGCTTCCCTGGGGCATAAATGAATAGTTGCTCACTAACCGGCGCTCATTCATCTTATCCTCAGCGGAATTTTTGGGCCTCTACCTACAAACCGGTAGTTGTAAGTCCTATCGTCGTGGTTTTCTACCTACTCCTGGTAGTTGTAAAATCCCACTTTCATCCCCTAGCAGAGGTAACCTTTGTGGTTCATTCTGATTGTTGGCGGATTTTGCGGTCTTCTACCTGCTACCCGGTAGTTATAAATCCTTTTTTCTCACTCTGTCTCTCAGCATTCTGTTTGTTGGCCTCTACCTGCAAACCGGTAGTTGTAAGTCCTATCTTTGTGGTTTTCTACCTACAAACTGGTAGTTATAAAATCCCACGTTCTCCCCTTGGTGGAGTTAACCCTCTGTGCTCATCCTGATTGATGACGGTTACTTTCCCGTGGTTTTCTGTCTACAAACCGGTAGATGTAATCCCCTCTTTGCAGTTATCAGTACCCGGTTGGCGGTATTGATAGTCTTGTCCCCTCTGGATACTTGCCTTGATCAAGCAGTATTGTCCCCAGTGGGTCTTCCCCTTCCTTTCGGATATTTGCTCCGAGTAAGCAACTTCATCCCCTTTTGATTGGTCATCTTTGCATGCCTATTCCTGGTACCCTGATGCCTTTCTTTTCGGTCGTTTATCCATCTAACAACCTCCAATCCGGTTATGGATAATCTTCCATGCGAGTATGTTATCTACGTTCCGACGGCTATAGATGATATATCTCATGCACTCGTTGGTCAGTCTTTTGATTGTTTTCTCCAGCTGAGTAAGATTCGTATTCCTTGTGGAATCGAATATCCATCCTTTAACAAGTTTGCTTTCGCTTTCTTCAGGATGATGTCGGCCGTTTATCCATCTAACAACCTGCAACCCGGTTATGGATAATCTTCCATGCGAGTGTATTATCTATGTTTTGACAGCTATAGATAATGTATCTCATGCGCTCTTGGGTCGAAGTCGTCCTCCCCAGTTGAGTAAGATTCGTATTCCTTTGTTCGGAATCGAATGTCCATCCTTTAACAAGTTTGCCTTTGCTCTCTTCAGGATGATGTCGGTCGATCCATCCATCTAACAACCTCCAATCCGGTTATGGATAATCTTACATGCGAGTATGTTATCTACGTTTCGACGGCTATAGATAATATGTCTCATGCACTCCCTGGTCAGTCTTTTGATTGCTTTCTCCAGCAGAGTAAGATTCGTATTCCCTGTGGAATCGAATGTCCATCCTTTAACAAGATCACTTTTCTAGCCCTCTTCAGGATGTTGAGTGTTTTGGAACACAAACCAATTCACGTTTGGTCGGTCATCCGTTTCCTACCTACAACCCGGTATCCGTGGTGTTCCTTCCTGTTTGCTCACTGTCGTGACCTTGTTCCCCAGTGAGATCCCCTGCAAGTGTGTAGCCTTGCCCAGGCATGTAGATGTCAGTATCCTGTCAGCACCCGCGTGTGTTGTTTCTTTGGTGTCGGTAAACACCATCTTTCGGTGATTTCCAGTCATGCGTAGTGTCTGGTCTTCTTTGGTGTCGGTAAACACCATCTTTCGGTGCTTTCCCAATCATGCGTAGTGTCTGGTATTCTTTGGTGTCGGTAAACATCATCTTTCGATGTGCGTAACGTCGTCCCTTCCCTAGTGAAGTTTCACTCCTCTCCGTTGGTGTCGATAAACGTCGAGTTTTTCCTATGCGTCCGTTGGCGTATAGTTGATATCTTTCCCCACAGGGTCGTCCCCAGAAGAGTCCTCCTCTCCGTTGGTGTCGATAAACGTCGAGTTTTTCCTAGTCGTCCGATGACGTATAGTTGCTTATCCCTCACAGATCATTCATTAATGACTGTTGATTCCCCTCAGAAGCTTCCTCCTCTCCGTTGGTGTCGATAAACGTCGAGTTTTTCCTATTCATCCTATGATGTCTAGCTGTACCCTTCCCCATGTGGACTTACCTCCCCGTTGGTTTCGATAAACGTTGAGTTTTTCTCATTCGTCCGATGACGTTTGATTGTATACCCTATTCCCAGTCATTCATTAATGTCTGGTTGATTTCCCAGCCAGAATCCCCAGTAGACGTCCTATTCGGTTTCCGGTTGTGGTGCCTTTCCCTCGTGAAGTGGCTTTCTCCTTCTCCCTTTCGTCCGATGACGTCTGGTCGAGTCTCCCTTTCATCCTATGATGTCTGGTTGAGTTTTCTCCTTCTCCGTTGGTGTCGATAAACGTCGAGCTTCTCCCTTTCGTCCGATGACGTCTGGTCGAGTCTCCCTTTCATCCTATGATGTCTGGTTGAGTTTTCTCCTTCTCCGTTGGTGTCGATAAACGTCGAGCTTCTCCCTTTCATCCTATGACGTCTGGTCGAGTCTTCCCATTCATCCCATGATGTTTGGTTACCTCTCCGTTGGTCTTGGTAAACGTTGAGTTTTTCCCATTTCGTCCACTGACGTATGGTTGTATCACTATCCTTCTAGTCATTCAATAATGATTGGTTACCTCTCCGTTGGTCTTGGTAAACGTTGAGTTTTTCCCATTTCGTCCGCTGACGTATGGTTGTATCACTATCCTTCCAGTCATTCAATAATGATTGGTTACCTCTCCGTTGGTCTTGGTAAACGCTGAGTTTTTCCCTATTCGTCCTATGACGTCTAGTTGTACCTGTCCCCATGTGGATTTACCTCTCCGTTGGTCTTGGTAAACGTTGAGTTTTTCCTAGTTGTTCGTTGGCATCTAGTTGAGATGATTTCTGATCCCATTCATCGTGTGTCGATGTCTGGATGTGGCTGTGCTTTTGAAAGAAGAAAAACAGAAAAGAAGAGACAAATCCCAGCAGTGTGCAAATTTCTACGGTTCTTGGTATTCAATCCCTGTTTACCCTGAAAGTCTGACAGCCGTTGCTCTCATCCATTCGGGTTCCCAGTTGATTGAATAGGGGCAGCTGTAGCACCTCAAATTTGCACCCTACCTTTTGTACGTTCATTTCATATTAGGTCATTAACATAACATGGTCCACTGCATAACATTGCATTGTCCATTTGCCCAAGTGCAAGCCCACTGACAAATTAGGTCAAACTGGTCAGGAGAATCAGTCAAACAAGCAAGCATGTGCTATTTTCATTGGAACAAAGCCCTATGGTTGATTTATCAAGTTCATATGGTCTAAGGATCATTTTGAAGTGGTTTGGCCAAAGATTGGATGATCAAAGCTCAATAGTCAAGCTGAATTTCTTCAGAAACCCTAGAAGGTCAACTGTGGTCAACTGTGCTTGATTTTATGGATTGGAGGGTGGGAGATGGTTTGAAAGGCCTCATTCATGTCCATACAAGTCTCATTTGACATATCAAAGACCAAGGTTGAATATTTGGAGGTCAGACAAGAAGTTTCCTAAAATGGCAGGTGACCTGTAATTTCAGCTGCCCAAAATGGAAAGTTTTTCTCCCCAAAATAACTTCATCATACAAGCTTCAAATGGAATTTTGTCCAACATGAAAGTTGAAGATCTTGATCTCACCATTCCAAAAAGTCCAAGAACTTGAAATTCCCATGTGTGGTTTGCAAGATATGGTCCATTCATTTTCCAAAAATGCCCGAAATCAAAGTGCCATAACTCTCACATGGAGTGGCCAAATTGGATGGTTTTTCTTTGAGCAAATCACATTTGATGTGTACTTTCATAATCCATCATCACATTTTGCCAAAAGCATTCACACAAAAAGGTCAATTTTCAAGTGCACTAATTAAAAACCAAGGGCAAAATGGTCCAACTTTCAAAATATTTGGAATTTTGGCATGGGACTTCTTGCAACACTTTCTAAATGTCATTTGTGACCTGTTGGAACCAAGTTTGGACAGAAAAATCAGCTGCATTAACCAAGGGCATTTTGGCCAAAAGTGGTGAAATTGCACATTAACACTAATTCTCCAATTTTGCTTAATCTTAATTAATTTTGGATTAGGGAGAGGTATAAATAGATAATTGTAACTGTAATCATTAAGCACTAATCATTTTTTCAGATTCATCCAAAAAATCTCCAAATTCTCTCACTTTTTCTCCACTTTTTCACAATTTCACATAAGCATTTTTTCACCATTTCATCCATAATTCACCATTGTTTGTGCTTGTTTTTGGTATAATCTTCGTCTGCAGGCATCGGTAGAGTTCTGTTTTCGGCATTTTAAGCAAGATTCGCACAAGAACTCCATTGTTGGAAGCTTGAGTTCTTCCATGGCAGCTGCAATTTTCTTCGGATTCGAGCACTTATGAGCTGGATTTTCACCATCAATCACCTCCATAATCAATCTACTACATCTGTTTTTGTGAATTGGAGCTAAATACGCAAAGATTTCGCACCGCCACTCCAAGAAGGTGAAATTTCGAACTCGTTAATTCACGCAATTGTTATATGCATCTTGTAGTGCGTTGAATGTAGAACATTTTGCCGTTTGAATCGCGTAATTTCGTCGAGTATTCATGGAGATATTTGGATTTAAAGTTTATGCGTCAAAGCTTCTTTCGATCGGATCTTTTTATACATTAATCTTTAGCCAAAAGCGTTGCCATATACGTAATCTACATGGAGAGACGATCGCAACGATATAAGGTTCGCGCGATTTGGTGAAGAATTTCCCGTAACCGAAGCTGCAAATGGAAGAACGAAGAACCGCGAAGAACACCGAAGCTTTTCTGGATTTTTTCCCTGTTCAATCCGGTAGCCTTGGCCGCGCATTCAAAAATGTGTTTCCCTCCTAAGTCCACCAACCACACTGCGCCACGTAGTGAATGAAGTACTGCACATGCGTTTTGGATATTCATAGAAATGCCACCTGCTGTAGCTTAAATTAATAAATTCGTATAACATTAAATGATTATTCCAATAAATATTACAAACTTAAAAAATTCATAAAAAATTCAATATTAGTCCAAATTAGGTGGGATTTTTTTTGTTAGTTTCCAAATTTTATCTACTTTTTTTTAGGCATAGTAGTGTAAGTTGTGCCTGGTAAAATTTTTGAATGGTATATTGATCTTTGACATGTGTGACATAATTGTATGTTTTGCCATTTTAATCACCAAATACTCATACATTATCCAAAATTAATGAAATTTCATATGGTGATTCTTGACACATTCTTGGAGATTTTCATGTTTCATTTGTGATTTTTGGACCTCTGGATTGGTAGATATGATTTATTCAATTTGAGTGTGACAATATGTGTCACACTATGCCATGCTGAGTTCATGAATTAATTTACCATGCTTCCATTAGGCCTATGGCTCTGAGTTTTTGCATGAGATACCATATGTATGTTAACTTTCAACATGATTTTTTGTGGATTTAATTGGTCCATTTCCTAATTGATTTGGATTTTTGATTGCTGTTTAGCATCTTTGGGTTGTTTCTTGTGTAACAAACTTTACATGTATTGTTGAATGCTCATACCATATCATATGAATGTGAAATTTGATGGAGTGATTCATAACATGTTTAGGTGTAGTTTGGCTTTGGTCCCATCCATTTCTTAATTGTTTTCACTGTTTGGCATTTGATTGAAGTTGATGCTCATTTTGCTACCATGTGTTGACTTGTTTGGATTGCTGCTGATTTTATGATTTTCATTGACCTACTTCCTGTTGTCCAAATGGCATGAAAATTGATATGTAGCTCATTGAATGTGTCCTGTTTAGGCTGGAATTTTTGTGGAATTTATTGAGCTGTTTAGGTATTTGTTTGAGTGATATCATTCTGTTTGCTCCTATATGACTCATAATTGCCTAGCTTGACTTAAATTGTGCATGAAATTAATTTGGTGTATGGTTTAGGCATGAGACCAATTGGATTCTCTTTGTATGTGATTAATGTTGATTTTGATCATGTTTCACTTGCTGTTTTACATTTTTTCCATCCTTTGGACCCTAGGCTTGTCCTAGTGGTCCTATTACTCATGTTTGAGTTTGACTTTGACTTTTCAGGTTAAGAAGTAAAGTGCTTAAAAGGAATTAATGCAAGTTGAATTGTTTCACTTGACTATTGTAAACTAACTTGTTTGTGTTGTAGGGTGCTTGGTTCACTTGAGCTTTGTGCTATGCACATTGTGCATTGGCTTGTGTCTGTCTGTATGTAATTAACTGTGAATCATTTGCTGTTTGGTTTGTCTGAGTACTGACTGTATTTGATTGATTTCAGGTACATTAGTTGCTAATATTGCTTTGCTTTGCTTGCTAAGCAATTTGCACTGAGGTATAACATTCTTGTCTCCATGTAGTCTGGAAGACCTGGCCTGTTACTTGGCCAGGCACCTGTCTGAAGTCCTCCTTAAGAGGCGATGTTTGGGATTGTTTACTTTTGTGCCAAGCAGGTAAAGACCTCAATGAGGCAATTGGCGGAACCCAAGGGATATGCAATCTATCCCCCGCTATTCTGTTGAGTCTTCCCTCTGCTCACACCACTGTGTTGATGCATTGGGACACAAACCCAAGATCTTGTACAATGTACAGTGTGTCAGAGTCTTGAGTGTAGAAGGGTTCCTCCTTTCTGAACCCACGCTCCTTTGTCTTAAGCTCTCCCTGACCAGGGATAAGAGCTGTGAAGTCTCATCTTCACTCACCTTTCATCAGCTTCACCTTAGCCCCTCAATGGCAAGGTTAAGAGCTAACCTTACCCCGATATAGAGGATTGTTTGTTGAGGTTGATATGACCCCTCGACTAAAGCCTAGCCTTGATGTTTGAGCCCCTTGTTGGTGTGTTTATTTCATGCTGTATATGTTTGTGTGGTGTGATTGTATCCCCTAGGTTTGCTAGACTCCGCGTAGTCTCGTTTGCATGTCAATTAAGGTAGCACGGTTCCTTCGTATAGGACTTCCTTTCTTGCTTGAGCTTTCCTAAAACACAAACAAACATTATCCCCTCTTAAGGAGGCGTCAACTCCTTCTACTACAGGTGAGTAAGTCTCCAAAGGTCGAGCATCCGGTAGATTGCGTAGTGACGTTATCCACTTAAAAAACACAAACCAACAGGAATAGTTTAGCCGAACTACGGCAACTCTGATTCTCATGTCCAGATGAGATACGTAGGCACGAGATGCGATGTCTTGTCGAGTTTGACTAACGACTAACACTAATGCTTTTCTCTCGCCCTCGTTGCGATTGAGACCTCCCCTTTCTCTTGCCCTGGTTGCAATCGAGACCCTTCTTCTTCCTGTGTCTTTGTTTTGTGTTGTTGTGTGCTTGGAAGCTGATGTAAGTCCATCGAGTGGCGTTCGAGTTCCAGTGTGGGTTTGATTGGTTCGGATGCTGATGTAAGCCCAGTGATTGGCATTCAGGCTCCACGTTTGCCTCCTTGTGTGTGTTTTTGGTTCGGATGCTGATGTAAGTCCAGTAATTGGCATTCAGACTCCACGTTTGCCTTTGCCTGTGTTTGTTTGTGTGCGTGTTAGCCGAGCTACGGATGCTCTGATTCTCCTTCGTCCAAAGGAGATACGTATGCATAGGATGCGATATCCTAGCGAGCATGTGTCGTTTCCCCAGTCCGAACTACTTTGACTCTGATGTCTATGCTTGATAGACTAAGTAGGCCCAGGATACGATATCCTACCGAGTCAGTCTTGTCTATTTTCTTGTGTCTCTTTCAGCCAGTGTGTGTGTTTGAGCAGTGTTTTAGCAACCATCTTCCTTCCTATTGTGCGTGGATCCCGTCGAGTACGACGGATGCGTAGGGGTGCTAATACCTTCCCTTCGCATAACCGACTCCCGATCCCATTCTCTTTGGTCGCGAGACCATGTCTTTTCCAGGTTTACTCTGAGCGTTTCCTTTCCCTCTTTTGGGATAAATAACGCACGGTGGCGGCTCTGTTGTTCTTGTTTCCCGCCGGTTTTTCGCGTAATGCGACAGCGAGTATTCGCCAAGCCCTCGCTAGGCGAGGCAGCAGCGAACATGACAGTCGCTGATTTTTTCGTTCTTGCTTAGCTGACATGTTTTATTGTAATCATGCATTATTTACCTGACACTATTTCTGTTGTGATGCCTTTTATTTGGTGCAACTCTTGATTGCACCTTGATTTAATATTCTGACCTGTTTTCTGAATTTTGTAAGGGTTCACATACTCCCGGAGAAGGTAGCTTGCCAGGTATTCCATTTTACTTGTGGGATACCCTTGGGGAAATTCACCCTAATTACCTAATTGATTATAATGTGGACCTAATTACCTAATTGATTACAACTACCTAATTGATTGTAGAATATTGCCTTTGAATATGTGATCTTGGACCTCTCTTTGTTGCCTTACGGTATTACGGTATTATGGTCATGTCCCGCGAATGTGGGGATACACTTAGCAAAGACCCTTCGATTAAATCATCATGTCCCTATAAAATAAATCACCGTCCCTCGGATGTTGCCTGCGAGTATTGATTTTGTCCCTCGATGACCCGTCGTTGTAGCCTACGGTTAAATGATGATCCTCCCTTCGAATGCTAAGGTATCCTTACAAATGTTGCCTTCAATGACCAATCGATGACCCTACGATGACCCTTTTACATCCAAAGGATAAAACTACTTACTTCTCAATAGTAAGGACAGTTTTACCCTCGTAAGGATAGGAAATGCCCATAAAGGCCTTGGGTGGGTATAACTCTTAATTGCTGGCTCACAACCTAAAATTTTTTTCATACCTCACACTTTGCAAATACTAGAAAATCACCACTTGGTATATATTCGTACTAGAATCATTGCCAAGTTATATTTTTCTAAACCGCTTTCAAGATTAAACGAGATAAGTACTTTGTATACATTCGTACAAGAATCATTACAAAGTTAAACTCTCTTTTCAAAACATTTTTTAAGCAATTCACAAACACTTTTTTCAGACAAACATAAGTGATTAAGCAATTAAGAGCCCATGGATAACCATGGATACAAAGGGTGCTAACACCTTCCCTTTGTATAATGTACCTCCCGAACCCAAAATCTAATTAAGGTCTTTCCTGTTCTTTTCCACCTTTCCTTATTGGATAAAAGAAAAGTCGGTGGCGACTCTTGCTATCTGCGACATTTGCTTTCCAAAGCAAAAACACACAAAGTCAGTTCACCGTATGACAGATAGCAACAGCAGTAAGAATGTCAGCAATAGATCAGTATCGTCGTTGGTAATACGGTTTGCGGGCCAAGTCCCATATTCATCTAATAAGGTTGTACCGTACCAATACAAAGCTACAATGATAGAGAATGGTCAAGAGGTCCCGTTGCCTACGACCAGTTCAGTGGTGAGCATTGCCGATTTGACGAAGGTGACCCGCAGTGGTCGAGTTTTTGGACCGGTGTTCCCGGAGAATAAAGAAGAATCGGTTGTTGGGAAGAAGGCGGAGGTGCCTAATGTAGATCCAGTTGGTTGTTCAAAGGATAAGCCTGGTGAATCCAGCAACTTGAAAGTCAACAATGATGATGAGGTACTCCGACTGATTAAAAGGAGTGAATTTAATACGGTTGAGCAGTTGCTCCAGACTCCCTCAAAGATTTCCGTGTTGTCTCTGCTTTTGAATTCTGAAGCTCACAGAAAAGCACTCCAGAGAGTTCTTGAACAGGCATATGTGGAATAGGATGTTACTGTGGATCAATTTGATCACATTGTGGCTAATATCACTTCGTGCAACAATTTGAGCTTTTGCAATGAAGAACTCCCTGAGGAGGGCGAAAATCACAATCTGGCTTTGCATATTTCGATGAGTTGCAAAGAGGATGATTTGTCAAATGTGCTAGTTGATACCGGTTCGTCACTTAATGTGCTTCCGAAGTCAACATTGTCAAAGTTATCTTACCAAGGAGAGCCCATGAGATATAGTGGGGTAATTGTCAAAGCCTTTGATGGCTCTCGCAAAACTGTATTTGGTGAAGTGGACCTTCCAGTCAAGATAGGTCCGAGTAATTTTCAGATTACTTTTCAAGTAATGGATATCCACCCGGCCTACAACTATTTATTGGGAAGGCCATGGATTCATGAGGCAGGGGTTGTTACTTCCACTTTGCATTAGAAGCTCAAATTTGTCAAGAATGGCAAGCTGGTAATTGTGGGAGGAGAGAAGGCACTGCTGGTTAGCCATTTCCATCTTTCTCTTATGTAGAAGCTGAGGATGAGGTTGGAACTCCGTTCCAAGCCTTATCTATTGCTGCTGGGAAGAGAGTTGGGGCACCTATGTCCTCTCTGAAAGATGCTCAGAAGATTATTAAGGAAGGTCCTGTTGATCAGTGGGGGTGCATGGTAGAGGTCTCCGAGAATAAAGGCAGAACTGGTTTGGGGTTCTAGAAGGGCTCGCCAACTGCAAGATCTAAAGATATGCAACTCAGCTTCTGTAGCGGAGGGTTCATTCATGGAAATGAACAACACTTAGTTGTTGTGCTAGAGGATAGCGAAGAGGAAGACTGCACCAACTTTGTAACGCATGAAGGGACATGCAACAATTGGACTGTTGTTGATACTTCTGTTATTTTTCATCGATCTAAGTAATTGCTTTTATATTTTAAAATCCTTCTCCTATGCCTAAGGGAGAAGTGAACATTGTTTGGGCATTTTAAAATTGATCATCAATAAAATTAATTCTATTCATCCACATCTTTGATGTTTATTTTTACTTTTTACTTTTATTCTGAAAATGGTAATCACAAAAATCATAACTAAACAATATAATTGTCCATCTGCATAATATTTGGTCACAAATTCACTTCTCTAAAATCAAAATATCAAATCATTATGCAGGTTGGTTCTTAACCCCATTGAATACAATGATCCTTTTCCTTCTCCAAATTTTGAATTCCTTATGTTTGAGGCCGGGGAGGAAAATGATGTAGAGGTGAGTGAGGAATTGTCTTGTCTTCTTGAGCAAGATGAAAAGATTATTCAGTCGTTTGAAGAGCATATTGAGCTAGTCAACTTGGGTTCTGAAGATGATGTGAAGGAAGTCAAGATTGGGTCTCGATTGTGTCCAGATGCTAAGAAGGGGTTGATTGATCTTCTTCGAGAGTATTCAGATGTGTTTGCTTGGTCCTATCAAGATATGCCTGGGTTGGATTCTGATATTGTGGAGCATAGATTTCCATTGAAACCAGAATGCCCGCCAGTCAAAAAGAAGTTGAGAAGAACACATCCAGATATGGCTGTGAAGATCAAAGAGGAAGTTCAGAAGCAGATTGATGTTTGTTTCCTTGTGACTGCGGAATATCCGCAATGGGTGGCCAATATTGTGCCTGTGCCGAAGAAAGATGGAAAAGTCCGCATGTGTGTTGATTATAGAGATTTGAATAAAGCCAGTCTGAAAGATGATTTCCCTCTGCCACACATTGATATGTTGGTAGACAATACTACTAAATTCAAAGTCTTTTCGTTTATGGATGGATTTTCCGGATATAATCAAATCAAGATGGTACCCGAAGATATGGAGAAGACCACATTCATTACACCCTAGGGAACATTCTATTATAGAGTGATGCCTTTCGGTCTAAAGAATGCTGGTGCAACTTACCAGAGAGCGATGACTACTCTTTTTCATGATATGATGCATAAAGAGATTGAGGTTTATGTCGATGACATGATTGCTAAATCAATTGATAAAGAGGAACATGTTGAGCATTTGTTGAAGCTATTCCAATGTTTGAGGAAGTATAAACTCCGCTTGAATCCCAATAAGTGTATTTTTGGTGTTCGTTCTGGTAAGTTGTTGGGCTTTATTGTCAACGAGAAGGGTATTGAGGTTGATCCTACCAAGGTCAAAGCAATACAAGAGATGCCTGCGCCAAAAACTGAGAAGCAAGTCAGAGGTTTTCTCGGCCGCTTGAATTATATCTCCAGATTCATTTCCCACATGATTGCCACATCTGCGCCTATATTCAAGCTTTTTTGGAAAGATCAGTCTTGTGATTGGACCGAAGACTTCCAGAAATCATTTGATAGTATCAAGGAATATTTGCTTGAACCTCCTATTTTGTCTCCACCTGTGGAAGGAAGGCCGTTGATCATGTATTTGACTGTGCTAGAATATAGTATGGGTTGTGTTCTTGGTCAACAATATGAGATTGGGAAGAAAGAATTTGCAATTTACTACCTCAATAAGAAGTTCACCGACTGTGAGACTCGGCATTAAATGCTTGAGAAGACTTGTTGCCCATTGGCTTGGGCTGCTAGGCGTCTGCGTCAGTATATCTTAAATCATACCACTTGGTTGATATCCAAAATGGATCCGATCAAGTATATATTTGAGAAGCCTGCTTTAACTGGGAGGATTGCTCGTTGGCAGATGTTGTTATCAGAGTATGATATCGAATGCCGATCTTAGAAAGCGACCAAAGGTAGTATTTTGGCTGACCATTTGGTTCACCAACCAATTGAAGATTATCAGTCAGTACAATATGATTTTCCTGATGAAGAGATTTTGTACTTAAAAATGAAAGATTGTGATGAACCATTGCTAGAAGAAGGGTTAAAACCTGGATCCCGTTGGGGCATGGTATTTGATGGAGCTGTTAATCAGTATGGTAATGGCATTTGGGTAGTGATTATTACTCCTCAAGGCACGCATTTGCCATTTACAGCTAGATTGACTTTCAAGTGTACGAACAACATGGCAGAATATGAAGCTTGCATTATGGGTCTCGAAGAGGCCATGAATCTCATAATCAAGTATTTAGATGTCTTCAGTGATTCAACTTTGGTTGTGAATCAAATCAAAGGAGAATGGGAGACGAATCAACCCGGTTTAATATCATATAGAGATTATGCAAGGAGGATTTCAAATTTCTTTATAAAGGTTGAGTTTCATCATATCCCTCGAGATGAAAATCGGATGGAAGATGCTCTTGCAACGTTGGCATCAATGATTGTAGTGAAGTATTGGAACAAAGTTCCCAATTTGTCAGTGATGCGTCTTGATAGGCCATTTCATGTGTTTGCTGTTGAAGAGATCAAATACGAGAAGCCGTGGTACTTTGATATCAAATGTTTCCTCCAAAGTCAGACTTACCCGCCTGGGGCATCTTTGAGAAGATTAGTCGGTAATTTCTACTTGAATGGTGACATACAATACAAGAGAAACTTCGACATGGTTTTGCTCAGATGCGTGGATAGACACAAAACAGACTTGTTGATGACCGAAGTGCATGAAGGTTCCTTTGGTACTCATTCCAATGGACATGCAATGGAAAAAAAGATGTTGCGAGCAGGTTGCTATTGGCTGACAATGGAATCTGACAGTTGCAAATTTGTGAAGAAATGCCACAAGTGTCAAATTTATGCTGATAAGATTCATGTTCCTCCGACACTTTTGAATGTTATCTCTTCCCCATGGCCCTTCTCCATGTGGGAAATTGATATGATTGGGATGATTGAGCCCAAAGCTTTGAATGGACATCGTTTCATTTTAGTGGCAATTGACTACTTCACAAAATGGATTGAAGCAGCATCGTATGCAAATGTAACCAAGCAAGTTGTTGTGAGGTTTATCAAGAATCAGATCATATGCCATTATGGTGTGCCAAGTAAGATCGTTACTGATAATGGATCGAACTTGAATAACAATATGTTGGAAGCTCTTTGCAGAGACTTCAAGATTGCACATCATAATTTTTCTCCCTACAGACCCAAGATGAATGGGGTTGTTGAAGCTGCGAATAAGAACATCAAGAAGATTATCCAGAAGATGGTTGTCACATATAAGGATTAGCATGAGATGCTCCCATTTGCTTTGCATGGGTATCGTACATCCGTCCGCACTCCAACAGGGGCAACCCCTTTCTTTCTTGTGTATGGTATGGAAGCAGTGCTCCCCGTAGAGGTTGAGATTCCTTCATTGCACGTGCTCATGGAAGCCAAGTTGACTGAAGCTGAATGGTGTCAGACCATGTTTGACCAGTTGAATTTAATAGAAGAGAAAAGATTGACTGCCATGTGTCATGGTCAATTATATTAGCAAAGGATGAAGAACGCTTTTGATAAGAAGGTCAAACATCGTGTGTTCAGAGAAGGAGACCTTGTGCTCAAGAAGATTTTGACGTTTAAGCCAGATTCCAGTGGAAAATGGACTCCTAATTATGAAGGCCCATGTGTTGTTAAGAAAGCCTTTTTAGGCGGTGCATTGATTCTTACAACTATGGATGGTGAAGAGTTCACTCGTCTTGTGAATGCAGATGCAGTCAAGAAATACTTCGCCTGAAAAAATAAAAGAACAACTCGCTAAGTTGAAAACCCGAAAGGGCAGCTTAGGCAAAAATGAGCGTCTCGATGGATTGAAAACCCGAAAGGGCGATCCAGGAAAAAATTAGAGACATAAAAATAGAAAGAATTTCCCGATAAGTTGAGTACCCCAACTTGGGGCAACTTATGCAAAAATTAGGGATTATGGCAAGTAACTGTAAGTTGGTGATCCTCAGTGACTTTGAAGACTTGTTTGAGCACAAGGGTTGACGTCAGTTCATCATCCCGACGGCGGTCAAGAATACAGTGGATATCAAGAGTTGGTAAAAGGATTAAGGATCATTTGTATTCAATATGACCCTTTTCCATGTAAATTACCAGTTTCAACTTTGTAAAATCTATGGAGTCTTGTCATTTACAGACTACCGTTCTATTAAATAAAGGTGAGCCTTTATCCAATTTGTTTCTACTTTTATTTACTTCAGCCAATAGTTTTAAATTTTATTATGATCATTTTGGAATTAAATTTTTAAATCAAAATAAAGTTTTCTTTAAAATATAAAAGCAAGAACTTTTCCAAAAGCAAGTAACAGTAATACCAACAACATTTCAATGGACAGTAAAGTCCTTAAGTGCGAAGCATTTGTGGTTCCCCAAGCAGTGACTCTTCGGGTATCCCTAGATGTTAGTGTTGATTCATTTCCTCAATGAACTTTTGTTGTCCCCAGTGGAACTTCTTTCTTTATTCCCAACTGAGTTGATTGATTTAGATACCCTGTGGCGTGTCCTTGTCCCCAACAGAGTTTTGGCCTCCCCCAGCGGAGTCCGTTTTTCCTCGACGGGTGGATCTTCATCAGAGATGTTTGGTATTTGCCCTAGTAGATCGCTTTGGTGTCCCCACCAATCGTTGTATCTTTGCTCCTAATCAGGGTTTCCTCCTGGTTTCTGAGCAGCTTTTTGTGATTTCTCTCTGTAGGGTTGTCTCCCATTTTTATGGTGTTGACCTAAAATTCCCCACAGAGTTGGTTGTTCTGTCCTCAACAGATCTCCTCCTTCCCCAGCCAGGGTTGAGCCTTTTGGGATGTTGATATCTCTGTTCTCCAGCAGTTGTCTCCATATTTTGTGGATTGACCGAGGATTGTACCGGTGGTTCAATTTCTTTGCGACGCCTCTGTATCCCTTGTGATCGTTTTGTCAGCATAATCATAATGTATACATATACATATACATTCATGGATTTCATAATTTTCATATCCTACATCTTCATATTTAACTTGTTTGAGATTCTCATTCTCTGTTGTGGCGGTACTTTATCTCCATACCAAATCTGGTGTCTGTCCTCTTTCAATTGTAGAGTGTCAGCCCCTTAAGCTGAAAGACTTTAACATTTCTCTGTTTCCCCATTGAGTTTGTTTCCTCGTGGACGATGGTTATTTCAGTTTTCTCTCCAGTAAATTTTCTGGATAGAATTACTCCCCTTGAGTTATGTCCTCAATGGGTCGAGTCTTGTTTGATTGTTTCTTTCTAGCTCTTACCTAGATAGATATTTTGGTCCCCTGAGAGTCTATTACCCAATAATTGGTAATATTCTTCTTAGTTTGCAGTTGTTACTTTTTTCCCAATACCCGACAAAAGTACCCTTTGGTCTCCTCAGTAGACTCCCCTGAAAGTATATCCTTAATATGTTCATCTTAACCGGTGACAAATATCTTTCCTTCCCCCGCGTGGGTCCATCCTTGATATGTTCACTTTAACCAGTGGCAGATGTTCTCATTCTTTAGTCTTCTACCCAGTAACCGGTAGTTATAAATCCTGCTCTTTCCCCCGTGCAGAGTCAATCCTCGATATGTTCACTTTAACCGGTGACGGATTTTCTCTTCTTTGGTATTCTATCCAGTAACTGATAGATGTAATTCCTACTTGTGTTCCCCTTTTCAGAGTTTATCCTTGATATGTTCATCCTAACCGATGACGGATTTTCTCTTTGATATGGTCTTCTACCCAGTAACCGGTAGTTGTAAATCCTACTTTATCCCCTCGCAGAGTTGATCCTTGATATGTTTATCCTAACCGTGACGAATTCTCTCTCCGACGGTTTTCTATCTAGATTTTCGATAGATGTAATTCCCTCTTTGTTCAGTTGGTATATCCTTGATATGATCATCCTAACCGATGACGGGTATCCTCCTTAACATCCCTAGGAAAGTCTATCCTTGATATGTTCATTTTAATCGGTGACGGATTTTCTTCCCTGTCGAGTTTATCCTTGATATGTTCATCCTAACCGATGATGGATACTCTCACCCTTGGTCTTCTGCCCAGTAACTGGTAGTTGTAAATCCTACTTTTTCTGCAGTTTTTCCCCAGTAAGGCTATTCTTACCCAGTAATCGGTAATGAATACTCCCTCCTAGCATTTCCTCAGCGAGTCATCCTTGATATGTTCATCCTAACCGATGACGGATGTTTCTCTCTGTCAGATTTTTATTGTCTCCTTACCCAGTAACAGGTAGTAGATAATAGATTTCTGCTCCTCCTGTGTTGAAGTTTATTTCTTCCCCAGTTGAGTTGAGTGTGCATTTCCTTAGTGAAATCGTTATTCCCCTGCACGAATTGAGTACCTCAGTTTTATCCTAATGTATTCGTATCCCCTGCAGATGCTTTTGTTTCCCCGGCTGAATCTTTCCATTCTGTGTGGAATCCCTCTAGTCTCCCAACAGTTTTAAGTCGTAGCCTGGCCTACGGATAACTCCTTTTCCCCCCTAGAGTCTCTGTCTCCCCAGCGAGTTTTCCTTATGGAATGCAGTATGCTCTTGTGGACTTTCGATCTCTCTGATTTCTTTTTCCTTTGTGGAAATATTTCCCAGCAAAGCTTTAACTTTTGCATTCATATCATATGCATCATGAGGTCTCTTAGGGACCAAAATTTGTTTCTCTATTATTGTTATTTAAGCCCATTCTACTGAGTCGACATGAAGATTTTAACCTTCACCTCCTCAGTTAGAATGTCCTTAAATAGGGGCAGCTGTAAGACCCCAAATTTGACCCTAAGAACCCTCATGCAATTTCATCATAAGCATTAGCATTAGCATTGGGATCATATCTTGGCATCCTCCTTACCCCTCATTCATTGGGTTTGTTTTGGGAGAGATCACCAAGCGATTTGTGATTATATCATACTTGTATTATATCATTTCACTAACCAAAATACCAAAAATATGTCTTTGCATCTATCTAACTCTTTTGTAGGTAGGGCATGATCTCATTGATTCATTGATCACATCTAGGGTTTGAGACCCTCGTGAACAAAGAGCACAACCAAGAATTGATTCAAGAATGGTTATAAACATCATATATGAGTCCCAATGATCTCTACATGTTATATTGATCAAGTTTGCTTCAAGAGTTTGAGGGAGATTTGCCTTGGAAACCCTAGTTTGACTGGGTATCTTGAGTAACTTCTTCTACAAGCTATCTCAACAATGGATCGAACTTCTCAAAGGACACTTCAAAACTCATCATCTTATGCATATATGATCTACCATGAGCCAAGAAATTCAAGAGAATTGAAGGTTAGCAAGTTGGTTGATGGTGGTTGGCCAGATGGATTCATCTTATCAAAACTGGGTCTCCCTAGACCCTATCTCCTACAATTTTCACCATATGAAAATTATTCCAAGAGAAACATTACTCTAAATTCCATTATAAACAACTTTCATGTTGATACCTAGATCTAGTTTTGCTTGGAAAATCATTTTCTATGTTGAAACATTATAGGTCATTTTGTCTAAACCCTAATTTGAAAGTCAACTTCCCAAGGCCATAACTTGCTGAATTTTTTTGAGATGAAAGATTTACAAGTTTCACAATCAAATTCAGTGTGTCTAATTCAACTTTGATGTTTGGAGTGGGATCCAATTCAACTTTTTTGAGCATGTGATATGAGGCTACATTATAGGTCCCTTTTGTCCTATACCATTGATCAAGTGATTTTTCCAAACTTCAAAAATACATAACTCTATAATTTAAAATCCAAATGACATGAAATTGGTAACCATTTTTAAGGTCTTTGAGAGAGCTACAACTTTGATGAAGACACTTTTCTCATTTGAAGCACCCATAAAAGGTTAAGCAAGGTGGAATATTGAGACATATGGCTTGACACTTAGAAAATTTTTGATATGTCGAATTTTTCCAAACATCCACCTCAAAATTCTCCAAGTTACAAGTTCCAAATGGGAAAGTGTTCAACATCAAACTTGTCCCTCTCGATCTCACCTTTCCAAAGAGCTCAAATTCATTCATTTTGGATTTGAAATGCATAGGTTGCACATGGCTTAAACAGGATGATATCATTTGGCATGGATCCAACTTCAAACAACAATGCACATGCGCCTTGCAATCTAAGTGAACTTCAACACATCTGGTCATTCAATTTAGACTTTCAACTATCATTCCATGGGCCTATGCGCGCCCATGCACCATTACATCATCATTTTACCAAATTTGGAAAGTGGAAAGAGTGTGCAAATATCACATGAATTTGGCTATAAATACAGCTACATTTGCTCAGAAATCCCAGACACATTGCGCCAGCTTTGAATCTCCATTGAAAACCCTTCACTTTCATAGGATAACCCTGATAAATTCATTTGAATTTGAGATTGAATCTCCACTATTTTGGAATTCAATTCTCCAGGAGTCCGTTGCTTCTAAACCTTTCCATTCCTCTCCTACAAGCAATTGAAGTGAAGCCAAGCATAATTCAGATCAAGATCCATCGTGTTCAAACCTCCATTCAAGGTAATTTGCAGAAATTTTAAACTCTTCGATTCTCTCAATTTATTGATCAATTCCATTTATTCTTTGGTTGTCTTAAGTCCTACCAATATAGGCAAGAAGATTGAGGTGCTTTGAAGCCAAATCGAAGCAACTCAGATCATGTACCTCATTTTTCAATTCCACATATCTCTTAATATATTTGGAATTGAAGGAATTGGAGGTCAGATTCGAGCTCAGTGATGTTTTTCCTTTAAGATCATGTCCCTGTTTCTTTTTTTTGGTGATGGTTCATGATGACCAGTCCGGTGAAGCTCACCGGAGAAGACAACCGGAGCTCTGGCTCCGGTGATGATGTGTCTTGCATCTGAGCCATAGGATCCTCAAGCCACGTTTTAATCTGAAGCGTTTGTTTTAATTACCAATGGAACAACGATGTTGACTAAGGTACACATGGAACACGCATTTTGGATCATCAGATCTGCCACCTCAATTAATGAGGGAGATCTGATGGTCCACGTAATTTAGCATTTTCTGAATTTTGTTTTAATTGCATTTTCTTCAATAATTCATATTAAATTCAATATTGATCCAAAAAATATGGGACTTTCACCAAATATTTCCAAATATTTTTCTCTTTCATATTCTGAATTAAAATTATTTTTTTGGATCATTATTAATATTTTTCAAGAATTAATTGATTTTTCATTTGTTTTTAATTGTTTAAAAATATTTTTAAGTGTCCAAAAATTATGAAACTTTTTCTCCATGATCCTTTGACCTTGTTTGACCTATGATAAATATCATGGCCATTTCTTTGGTGTTTTGATGAGATTTTAGGAATTGGACAAAACATATTTGAATTTAATGCATTATTTTATTATTTTTAATTGAATAAATGCCATTTAAATTTTGTTGACCTTTTGTATTGACTTGTTTGAGTTTATTGTTTATTGTTGGGCCTTGGTCAAGGTTGATTTGACTTTGTCAAATTAATATAATTGGACTTAGGGGATTGATGGAATGTACATTCCATCTCCCAAAATGAATGAATGATATTAATTTGGTAAAAGTCCTCCTTTGACCAATTTGTGATCCCATTCATCCCCTTCCCTCTTCATCTAACTCCTCTTCCTCATCCATTCATTTTCATTTGGTCAATGATATCTCAAAGTCCTAATGCTAGTTGATTGAAAGATTAACATGAGTATGGATGAGATTAGGCCTCACCTTTTGCATATTTTTGTGTGTGGTATGTTTAATGAGCATAGTTCATAATATTGTGTCTCCAACATGCATTAACACCAAAATTCTATTGCCCGACCTCAAATAGTTGTAACTTCTACATAAGTCCAATTATGATTGCTTAACATAGCGCTAAATTTTTGACACAAAGGCATAAACATTGTTGTTAGTGAGATTGTAAGTCTCCCCTCTTCCATGGTATTGTGTGGAAACTTGGCCTTCTTTTCTTCCTTTGGAAGATGTTTTGGTTCAAGGATCCATGCTTGTGGTAAGTGGGTTGAGTGTTCTCCAAAGAATGTCTTGAAATCAAAAGAAAAACAAAACTAACTTCTAACTTACTAACCATTAACTTTTAATTTCAAGCTTTTACTTTAATGCAATTTACTTTTAGTACTCTATTATCATTTGCCATTGTACATATCATTCTAATTGTTTATGTTAATGCAATTTTCACTTTGTCCATTTTGGACCATATTGTGTGATATATCTTGTTTGTATATACTTTGTTTGTTTGTGTGGTCTTTGACCATTAATGTACATAATATAACAAAAAACTTAAAAAAACTTGTTGTGTGGACTGTTGGTTTGATCTTGCCCAATTGGACTTAGAACTTAGGCAACATTCCTTTGTCAATGGACTTAGCCAATGCCAATTTGTGAAGAACCAAGTGCTTGCAATTTGAATTCATCTGATACATCATTCAAGATCTCTCCAGTTCATCTGCCACATTGATCATTTGTGAAGCTGTTATGTTGAATCTATGACTTGTGGAATTCATCTGTTACATGGGAAATTTTAAAGAAGGTCATGAAGTGGATAAGCTTGGATAAGGCCATCTTTATTTAATGCCTTTCTCTTCAAGATAATATAATTGTGCATTTGTGTATTGGTTGATTCTAAAAGTCCAAGGGAATTCTGGGTTTCTATTGACATACTTGTCTATTGGATTGCTACCCATTTGATCAGATCTTTTCAACTTTAAACTTTTAATTTTTATGCATAGGATAGTCTCTTCATCTTCTCCCCCTTTCTTTAATTTCAAAATCTCCCCCTCCATTTTCAAAATATTCTTTGTGTGAACTATTTTTGTTTTAAACTTTGATCACTTTTGCAAAAAGGTAGAAACTTTGGCCTTATGCCATTGCATTTTTAAACTTCTTTTCTTAAATCAAACTTGTGAATAAACTTAACTATACTTGATTTAAACTTTCAAAAAAATACAAAAAGAACTAACCCATTCAAATCATTTTAGGCCTTTGTGCCTTTTAAACTTAAATTTTGTTAAAACCAACACACTCATTTTGAAAGTTATAGCACGAACTACGAGGTTTTGATCCCTCATTTTTATGTTGGTACGTAGGAACAAGACCGAAGGTCTTGTCAAACACAAAAAATATAATTAATGAATTCTTTTCTCATCCCCCCATTCTATTTGTTTGTAAACATCACTTTGTACAAAATACATATGCACACACACAAAAAGGGCTCCCTAGGAGTACCTAGGACACTTTGGGTGCTAACACCTTCCCTCTGTGTAACCAACCCCCTTACCTGTGATCTCTGACTTTTATTAGTTTTTATTTGAAAACTTCTTACTATTTGGGTTTTGTTCGTACTTTTCCCTTTTCCCTTGGAAATAATAAAAGCGTGGTGGCGACTCTTGTTATTTGATCTCTAGCTTATCAATAACTTAATGATCATGAATTTCCCGCTACAGAATGTTCAAGAAAATCTCATATTAACTTCCTATGTTAGGACAACAGATCAACTAACAGATTTCGCTACTAACAAAAGTAGATACAATAATGCCACCATTACCACGGTCCTACGAAGGACCGTGGTGATATCTCTAAATTCAGGCGCCTATAATTTTTTATTTTTTAATTAATTGTTGATAATTTATTACTATGGTTTTCTAAAACAACCATGGTGATATCAATTGACGTTACCTAAGTTCGACTCTTAGCGCATGCTAATTCATTATTTCATCAGAATTCAGCATCGCCTTTCAATTTTATTTAAACAAAGAAAGATATATCACTACAGTTTTTTAAATAAACCGTTGTGATATATTTTCTAATTTTTTTAATTACTTAAACCTGATGCTTTTTTTTATAAAATGTAAATATGATATCACCGCGGTTGACTAAAAACACCGATGTGGCATATTTTTTTATTATTTAAAAAAAATTATTTGCTTAAGACATGGATATTTTTTTATAAATTTCATCATATATCACAACGGTTTTGAAAAACAACTATGGTGATATCATTTAATCACTTTATACAAAGGTAACTAACTCGTCTCTTCAGTTGCATATTTTTATTTCCATCAAGAAACAACCCCTGACGAAATAATGCAATTTTTAACCCTAACAAAACATACATAACCATTTCAACTCCAACAATACAAAACCCGTTTCAACCCTAACGAAACGTTCAACACCGTCTTCATCATGTTTCTGGTATGTAAACTTTTTCGTCTCATGCATCTACATTACCTACATTTTCCATTGTTAATTATGTATTTGTTGTTGTTAATGCTTATGTATTTGTTTTTGTTGATGATTCTTATTGTTGTTGTTGTTGATGCTTAAGATGATGCTTGTTGTTGTTGTTGCTGCTTATCTATTTATTATTGTGTTTGTTGTTGTTATTGTTGCTTATCTATTTGTTGTTGTTGATGACTCTTATTGTTGTTGAGATCAAAGAGTTTTCCTTGTTATTTATTTTCTAGACTAAGAAACATGTTGACTCAATATAAACCCTAATACACACTTATTATTCTAAATGTGTAGTTGACGTTTGAATTTAGTGATGATTCAAAATTGAAAAATATGGATAACTTATGCTGGTAAGACTTAGAGGAGTTTTAAGTCACAAATCACGAGTGTCCATGTTACGAAGCCAAAGTCTAATATTGAGTGTTTGTGGGTGAAATATATGTATCTTGATAAGAAGGTTTGGCAAAAGTTTATGAAGTCTCGTAGTTGTGAGGAATTCATGGTTAGTACCAGTTGTATTTTCTAATAATTTTATGGATAAACCATGGACGTTAATTTTTTTCTATGTTTATAACATGTTAAAAATGGAGCGGGAAAACTGAACAAGTCCAAAAACAAATACCCCCATAGATTGTCTCGCGGCGGATATAGGAAACTTGAGAAAATCATGATTGCTGAAAAAAGACAACAACTGGGAGATGGGGACTCCAAGAGTCGTGATCGGGAACCATCTCCACCATCACATAATAAGAAGTGGAAGAGGGCTTGACTGAAACCGAATAGAGACTACATTTCAAATGCCTCCAAATTAGTAGCTGAGAGAATTATAAGTAGGACTTGTTGTGCATAAGTTTAGTGTTATTTAAATCACTTTGGTAATTAACAATGTAAGTCTTATCGTGTTGTGTAGGATTCGTTGGATAACTCATCCTGTGAAGGTACTTTTGTTGTAGAATCACGACATGATATATTAGTAGAAATAATCAGAACAAATGAGCATGGTGGGCATATCCTTGGGGTTAAAGACGACATCGGCCTGAGAGTGTTTTTTGGTACGTCTAAAAAAACCATTGAACAAGTGTAAAATGAAGAGCTTCAGAGGAAGATAGAGACTCAAAAGTAAGAATTTAATGAGAAGTTAGAAGTGGAACGGGAAACTCAAAGGAAATGATTGGAAGCATTAATTATGATTGGAAACTCAAAGTTAGAAGTTAGAAGTTAGATGTGTTATCTAAAATGTATGATATTTATTGTGTTAATTATGTTTATGTTACTATGTGTGTTTTAGGATGTAAAGAATCAGTGGAACTGTCCCACAGTGTACAAATGAAGATGATGATGCTGATCAATTTACTGATAGAAATGTTGTACGTGGTAAAGCAAAATGATGGCCACTAGTAGAGAGATCCATTATGGGTTATTTGCTCCCTCTGAAGAATCATATTCCAAAATGATGGCTTACATTATGTGCAACGAAGAAGCAGTGTTTACTCTTTCGCTAGAATATGATCCAAGTATTGAGGGGTTAAAGGAATTCTCTATGATTCCTAAAGATATAAAGGATAAGATTTTTGGAAAATGGTGGCTGAACATAGGGCTACTACAAGTTTGGTGCACGTAAGTATATCTCATTATGGTACATTCATTGTTTTGTATATAACTAATTTCTCACGTGTTTTTTTGTATTTTGTTTAACCTTTTAGGTACATTCACCATGTATGTATAGAATTAAATAAATAAAATACTTATGGATTGTTTGATCCAATTAGAGTATAATTTACAAATAATTCTCCAAAAAATATTGAAGAATATTTAACATCACAGGTAAAGGAGGAGAAATAATGTTACTTAGCACAATTCCTCAATAAATGAGTAATTTTAAAATTATGTTTTCTTTATTATAGTTAGTTTTCATATTTTACCAAATACTAATAACATATGCTTGTATTTTTCATTCAGAGAATATTATCATTTGATCATCATATCTCTTCGGACGAATATGGTAACTACACTGTGTTCGTTACACATAGAACTTGATCCTGCGATGAAACAATTTATTACTAGGTAACTTTATGTTTATGATACTTTTTGTGAAATTTTATCTTTGACTTTGTAATTATCTTAGTGTGTAATATTTTAAAATGATTTTTAATTTACAGGGTTGTTGAGAGGCAATATAGGTTGAACATCTCTAAAAAAAAATCTTGCATTTTAGGAGCCCAAGGTAAGTGGATTAATTGTGACGTTCACTTTTATATATATATATATATATATATATATATATATATATATATATATATATATATATATATATATATATATATATATATATATATATATATATATATATATATATATATATATATATATATATATTCATGAAATGCATGTGTGGTTATATATTTATGAAGTGTATAAATTTGTAGACGGTGAGACAAGTAGAGGGATACAAGTGTGAATACTATGTAATGAAACAAATGTTTAACATCGTCTCTGTCGACATTGTTGATTTATGAGATCAAGTATATAATATCATGAAATATTTTCAATAACATATTAATTTGTTATTATAATTCAAATCATGCGATATTCAATTTTTCACTTGTTTATGTAGACCTTTAACGATAAAACACCTTTCTCGTCCGAAGACTTAGACGACGTCCGTAGACGTTGGGCGTTTGTTTTTAATGTGTTAGTTGAAAAGGAGGCATTGATATTGGATGAATTCATCTTTGATGGTGTAAATCTATAGTTTTTGGTTAATTTGATCTTTTATATATATATATATATATATATATATATATATATATATATATATATATATATATATATATATATATATATATATATATATATATATATATATATATATATATATTTAAAATATACATGTAAAATAAATACAGATATGTAATATATGAAAAAATAAAGTAGAATTAAAAAAAAGTATTTAATCAGAGTTATTTATACCAACTGTTATTAGTATTTTCAGATTCCCTTGACTCATTCTTCAAAGTTCAATGGACAAAGACATTCATATATCAGCATCTTCCATTGGCAGCACCCTCACCTGTCCATCACTGAAAATGAAAACATCAAACTGACATTATATGAGCTAACAATCAAGAGACAATTAGACACACGAAGTTACAAAAATCAGAACAATCAAGTTTTACACAATTTCAGCAAAAAATACATTTGATATAGGCCTAAACGATTTTAAAGTTATGAGTAGATATGTGCTACTTTGTAATAACACAAACATTGCTCCTGATGTTTAACCTACTAACTTGTCTGGCAAAGATGAGGATAACATTATGCCTCTAGTGAATTATGCAGTCTCTTTTCCTAGAAACTTATAAACATTAGTGTACATGATTAAGTGTGTATTTATTCACAATGTCTATACTTGTATTCTCACTTTCCTTCGTTTGGAAAACAAATTTCAACATTAATTATCCTCTAGAATGATACATTCTTCGTCTCATCCAAAACTGCATCTTCAGAAAAACAAATAAGAAAAATAGCTTATAAAAACAATAGTGATGTCGACCTGGTTGATGGCGGAATACACTAGTGAGATGAGGTGGTAGCGACAATTACATTCGCCGAAGATTGAATAGTGATTTGGATGAGTCAACTTTGGCAGATGATACGAAGTAGGAAACAAATTAGGGAAAGAGACGAGAGAATAGAGATTTCATTGCATTCTTTCAACGTTTACATATTCATTATTTTTTTTTACTAATTTATATTTTATATATTTGTTTATAATAAATTTTATATATTTTCTATCTTTATATTTATATTAAGTTGTATATCTTATTTATTTTTAAAATAAATTTTAGACAAATATGTTATATATTTTTATAGATTTTCAAATTTATTTCCTATGATATGATATTGTTATTTTCAGTAATATTGAGAGAGACAAATAAATAAATTAATTTTATTTATTTATTTTAAATTTGTTTCATTTTTATTTTTTAATTATACTTGGATTTTATTTAATAAATAAATTTCACAAATTTTGTTTTAATTTAAAATTTAGTTTCTTAATTTATTTTAGTTTAAATTTTATTTAGTTTTAAGCTATTTTATTATTTTATTTTGTTTTTATTTTGTTTTATTTTATTAATTTAGTTGATTTTATTTTATAAAAGATATAAAAAAGTTATTTTATTTTATTTTATTTAGTTTTCGTTATTACTTATATATTATTTTATTTGTTTTTAATTTTTATTTTAGTTTTTTAATTATGCTTAGATTTTATTTAATAAATAAATAAATAATTTTCCACAAATTTCGCTTTTATTTACTTTTTAATTTTATAATTTATTTAAGTTTTAGTTTTATTTAGTTTTAAGCTATTTATTTTTTAATTTAATTTAATATAATTTAATTTAGTTTTATTTTATTAATTTAGTTATGGTTTTATTTTATTAATTAATAATTTTTATTTTATTTTATAAAAAATAAATTTATTTTATTGTATTGTATTTTATTTTATTATATTTTCTTTTGGTTATTTTACTTATATATTATTTTATCTATTTTTTAATTTATAGTTTAAATAAATAAATAGTTAAAACAATAAAAAAAGCAAACTTGGGGGATTGAATACTTTTCGCAACAACGTCAGCGTCGGCCAAGACCGACGTTGCTATTAAAACCATTTATTTACTTAAAAGAATAAAAAAAGATGCAAACAAAATTTGTGAGGAAAAACAATATTTTTGGCATCAACATTAGCGTCGACCAGGATTGCGCGTTATATAAAAATAACAAAAACAATAAATAAAAATTAAAAATTAAATGGCTTAAATGCACTTTTGATACTCCTAGTTTGGATGTTTTAAATAATTGATCCCCTATTATAAAATCAGCAATTCTGGTCCCTTAATTTTAATAGTCTTTGAATTTTTGTCGCCCCCTCCATTTTTGCATACATGGCTTTGATGATTGAGATAAAAATTATATGTTATTAATGACTAGGATAATTTATTAATTAATATTTTTTATAGAATAAATTAATAATAAATTATTTTAATTAATATTTTAAGAAATTAATTATTTAAAATTTTGACAAGAATGACTAGGTCTAAGCCCAATCCATAATTGCATTCATTTCAAGTTGTGTCCAAGAAGACATTGACTATTGCATTGTTGATTTAAATTATTTATGAAAAACAATGTGGGACTCGAATAAAATTACAAGCTTGTACCATTTCACCCTCTTTCTTGGCTTCATCTTTGAAGTGACTCATACTAAACATAACAAAAAGATAATATTAATCATAACATTGAATCACAAATCTTTCAAAAATAACATAAAATAATCACTGTGAAATCATGGGCCCGTTTGTTTTGGCTTTTTTTAAAAATGATTTTTATAGTGTTACATATTTTAGTGTAAAAAAATTTTACAAAAAAACTTTTTATAAAAGCTTCAAATGAAAATTTGATTTGAATAGTTATTCTTAAAATGTTATTTTAGGTGTTTCATCATTTTATCGAAACTTTTTTTGGATATCAAATTTTCAAAAAATCACTTAATTTTGAAGCTATTTCAAATAGCTTTTCATAAAAATCATTTTTAAAATACAATTTTTGAAAAAATTGTGATTTTGACTATGTTTTGATCTTCAATAATGTATATTTATGTTATAGAATGAATAATTCAATCTTTTAATTTATAAAAAACAAATTTAAAAAAACTTGTAATATTTTAAAAAATATTTTTATAGAATCCATTTTAAAAAATACAAAGAAAAAATCCATTTTTTTAAAACTAAAACAAACTGATCCCATACCAGTAGGAATCAATAAAATTTACACCACACTAACGAATATGATTTTTATTTAATATGTGTGCAAGATTCTTAACAAACATAACTTCATTTTTAGTTGTTTTCAACCTTTCACAATTCACATTAGTGTTTAACAAAAGACAAAGATGCATACCACACCTCCAAAGGCAGCGACACATGTATGTAAAAATGAATCTCCATCCATCTCGGATAGTAAGTTCTTCTTTCATTAATTCATGTACATTGTATATCGCAAGCATGATTGTGGCCTTTACTTCAACATTATCACACATATGCTCCATAAACCGAACAATCATGTTACCATATATACAACTCGGTATCCCTCCAATTTTAAAATATACAAACTTATTATTGTTTGTGTAAAGACATGATTAATGTAAAGACATGATTAATGTAGTATCTTTACGACATGAGTTAGCCAAACCTGGTTAATGTAGGATAATATACTAGTATTTTTTCATGGTTTTGATTGGATTACTATCATGAAGTCCTTTTCTGAATTAGCAAGATGCATTTCAATTGATCTTTGAATCATGGTTGTGTGAATATATGCCGGCACTCGACTAATATAATACTTATATAGTGTTGATATTTATGTTGATTTCTTATGATGTTTCATAAAAATTGTGTGCTTTATCTAGATGGGTCTTCAAAAAATATATCATGTGGTGCATGTATTCACGTTAAGATCTTATTTTGTATGTATTTATAGTCACACATCATTTTCTCATGATATAATATAATGGTTTTTAATGATTTTCCGGTAGTGATAACAAAATTATTATTCGTCTCAACAATAAGCAGGTAACGGATGTCATTTACAACAAATATAGAAAATGGACATGGTCTGAATTTGCTTAGAAGAATCATAAATTTGACCAAAAATATTGGAGAATGGTGCTTGGAACACATCAATAGAGAAGTAAATCAATATGCGGGCACATTGGCGAAAAGAGGAATTGTTGAATCAGAAGGAATAATTGAGTTTAATACATGTCCTACTTATGTTTGGGCTTAAGCCCTCTATTATAACAAAAAAAAAGTCCTTGGACCCAACTCATCACTCGTGTCATCTCGGCAACTTTTAAAAATCTAAGAGGTTTTTGTTTCAAGTTATAAAATAACATTCTTTTGAATCATATTTTTAAGATTATTATTCTTAGAAATAGTATTCTCTCTTTTGGACAAAAATTAAACTTTAGAGAAATGTTTAGAAATTTATTTTAATTTAAAAATGATAAAAATAGAAACAGTAAATTATAGTGGAAAATTATAAATAGTTAAATTTATTTTAATAAGAATTTTGGATTCTCACCTTTAAGTATGAGAATAAATATGAGAAAGATTATGTGTAAACAACATTTTTGAAAGTAAAAAAAATAATCGGGAATAATTTTTAAAAACTTAAAACAAATATAAGAATTTTGCATTTTCAGTGTTACATTCTTGGAGATGTAATTTAAACAAACACACCGCTAAAATTTATTTTGTAACTACAAATCATTAAAAAAAACTATTTTTACTTTTTTTTATCATTTCATTTTATCTCCATAAAGATATTTGAGGTATATAATTTTTTTTCAAAATTGAAATATATTTTAGAAAATTTGAACTAAATTTTTCGGTAACCAAACTGTAAATTAGAAAACTCGGAAAAAATCAAAAAATAAGTCATGATTAAATCTTACTATACATTTCTTGAAAACTATTTAACCCGAGATTTTTTTTAAATAACCATTTTTTTAAAATTTAAATACTAAAATAACCTATTTTTCAAATTAATTATCGAAATAACTATCTTTCAATACTGATGCGTCAGTTGAACTGGTGCATCTAATTAACATTCAAAGGAGACTCTCAAGCATCTGACACATACATGCAATGCAAATGAGCTTAGGCGCCAATGGCCTAGGCGCATGCATGCCTTGAAGTCACATGCATTGGCGCATGCATACACTACATTAGTGTATGCGCCAATGCATGTGGCGCATGCACTTTCCATTTTTTAAAAATATTTTTTTTAATTTTATAATTATAACTAATTAAATTAAATACTTAAATAAAAAATTATATTATATTATAAAGTAAAAATATATAAAATTGGCAAGAAAATCAATGACTCGTTGGATTGAAACGCCCCATATTCCACATCCAAGTGTGTTAGCCTATCTTTAAGGTCTCCCACGATTTCCCTTAGGTGTTTGGGGTCTTTGAGTGCTGACATGATGCAATGGTGGTTGGTGTGAAGGTCTGATGGAAGGTCCGACGGTATTTGATAGATTTGTCATCATTTGTCCCTAATAGCTTGGGGGTTGTCGCCAACGGCGCTTCCGTAATTGAGTTTGGTGCCCATGTTGTCATAGTTGGATCATTGTGGTTGAGTATTTTGGACGGTATGGTTGCCCGAATTGGGATATTGAATCGTTTTGGAAACGAAGCAATGGTTCATGTGGTGTACTAAAGTCAAACTATGGTTGGGTGTTATGGTGATGAGATGTTTGGGTGTTCATTGGTGGTGGTGGTGTGGGGGATACATGGCGTGACACTGAATTGTATGAATCATCTAGGCTATATACTATTGTGGTGGTTGCGTATGGTTGTTGGTGGTTACAATTTGATTCATGGTTTTTAGTTTGGATGTGTGGCATGAATTGGTTGTGAGGTTGGGTGTTTGATGGTTGAGTGTATATGGCAGGGTGATGGTGTGAGGTTGGTTGTTGGGTTTGGGTGGGTTGACATTGTTGTTGGGTGGGGATTTGTTGTTGTGCGTTTGATAACGAAGCTCGTTGGCGTGGATCAATCAAATACCTTGGCTCAGACACAAGTTGTGGTGTGGTAACTGACATAAACCATGCCATATAATATTGAGTTGGTCTAGAACCATGTATGATTGGTTCGTTTAAGATGTGTTATCTTCGATTTCTCTAATGACGACACGTCTCTTTTACGAAGTCTCTCGAGTCAGAATAATCCCATTGGCCATTGACTCTTTGTTGATGTCAATCTCCCAAACATGTCGGAGGTTCTGGAATTTGTTGTTGCATGCCGAACTGCAGTTTTACACGGTCACTCTGGTGCATCTCCACAATAGTGAATTAGATAATTGGTGTTGTTGTTGTCCAAACTACAAAATCATCATGGTTAACCTGATGATTAAGACCCAAATATGGCCTCCGGATAAACTGTACAAGAATATGACATGATTAGATGATATGTAATTGGATAATTTTTTTAAAATCAAATGTAGAATTGTGTAGTCGTATTACATCGTCTGGTCCAATGTGGTCTAAAAGATTGCGATAGACTACTACGTGTTTCAGACACCTGTTGTAGTTCATCCCTTTAACTGACCACCTAAATCGAAAAGATTTAAAAAATATTATTTACAGATAGTTGTAGTATAAAGTCTAATAAATTAGATGGTAAAATTTTACTTACTTTGTTGTAAAGGGGAATGTGAATGGCTTCTCGTTGACCGGGGCGAGTGACGGCAGTCTTGACCAATCCCATGCTTGTAGAAAATAGGCGCAAGAATAAAACGTACAAGTATATTTTTTGGCATTTTTACACAACGAACCATATAGACGGGACAAAACAGTTGAACCCCAACTATATACGCTTACCTTATTTATGTTTCGTAACAACGACAAATACATAATATTTACCGTATTACCAGTACTTTCAGGAAATAAAAAATTACCAAATAGAATCATAATATAACACCGAGCTTTAATCATTTTTTCATACTCGGTAGATTATTCGTTTAATGTTATACTTGCATAATATTGTTTAAGATATTTTAAATTAATACCTTGACCCCTAACTTGATGATAAGTCTCTCCCGTAGTTGTGTCTTCGCACAAAGGGACACCCAACAACTCATCGCATATAAAGTTATCTTTGTTAACTCTACCATTTACGGCCTTACCGAAAGGAAGGTGAAATGTGTGGGTCTCGGGTCTCCATCTTTTTAACAAAGCAAGAACAAATTTGTAGTCAATCGAGTATGAGACTATGTTGAGTAGATTACCAAAACCGCATCCTCAAATGTATGGTTCTATCAAAGGATCGTGTGGTACATATTCATGTACACGACATCGAAAACTCTTTAGGTCCTAATAAAACACAAGTAAGAAATAAGTAAGAATAAGTAATAAACAATAGAGACATTTTTTATGAAATAAGAATAAGAATAAGAATAAGTAATAACATACAAATTTCGCAATATTATCGATTGTTCCTCGATGTTCATCATCCATAGTCAATAGAGACATAATGTTGTAGAGAGATTGACTGTTGCAGAGAGATTGAGTGTTGCAGTGAGGTTGAGTGTTGCAGAGGTTTAATGTTGTATAGGTTGAGTGTTGTAGAGGTTGAGTATTGCAGAGGTTGAGTGTTGCAGGTATTGAGGGTTACAAATATTGAGTGTTGCAAATGTTGAGTGTTGTGAGTTGCTGCAATATTTATAGATGAGATAGGTTCATAAGTGTGCAGCTTGTGATGTATAAGTGTAGGTGCCCTTGGGAAGGGCGCATGCCTTTTACTTTGGCATGCATGGTAGTAGGCGTCAAACCTAAGGGCATGTGTTTAAGCATGCATGAGAGTAGGCGCTAAAGCTAAGGGCGCATGTGTTACTTTATGCGACATTGATGAGGGCGCTTTCCTTGTCTTGTTATGGTAGAAGCATCTCTGCATAGAATCATGTAGGTGCATGCCTTGGCTTATTAGGGAAGAGAATCATGATGGCGCATGCCTTACCTTGTCTTCTCTCTGCATGGAATCTTGCAGATTCTTTACGTGATTAGTACACTTGTCTTGTCTTTTGTTGCCTTCACCATATACCCTACTTAATTACATGCAATATATGATCAATGCACTCACCATCAAACATTAAACTTACATTTTAAAAAATGTCTTCATCACCATATTACATGATCAGTGCCCATACCGATGGTGAAATATTTGAGCATCACTTATTCAGTTTTTGTTTTCGCAACACAGAAGTAACTTGGTTTACAATAAATCGATGATCAAATTTTTCATATTTGAAACAAAGAATAGAAAAGAAGTTGCATTCTAGTTAGGCGGGACAAATCATCTACAAAGTCAGGTGTTCTTTTCAGACAACCAAGTAAAGTTTTATCAATTGAAGATTTGAAATGATGACGATTTCAGCGTATGTTTGTTAGTCATGAACAATCTTGGTACAATGATATAATGTTATATATAATAACACAACAACATCAAGTGTCTCAATTTGTTGATCCCTCACAAGTGTTTTGTGAAACTGATGACGACGAACAAGCTGAAGCCAATGTTGTTGACAAGGAAGAAGAAGAAGCCGAGTTATTGGTTGATTCAATGGTGAATGATGATGAAGAATAAGAGTCATTACTAGATAGTCATGTATATTATCCACCTTAACACATGACACACTTGAATTTGGGTGCAGATGAACCTTCATCGGGTATATTTTATAATCCTTATGTGCAAATTCAAGGATCATTAGAAAAATGAGACACATTTCGCACAAAAGAAGATTGTGTCAGATCCATTAAAAAGTATCACATGGAATTATCAACTGATTATAGGGTTGATCGAACTAATGCAACGAGGTATAAGATTTATTATCGAAATGAGCTTTGCTTGTTCCGGTTGTCAGCATCTTACCGGGAGAGGAGTGATTCTTGGGAGATTGGTTCTATGGCTCCAGTTCACATATGCTTAATCATGAATCCAATGCAAGACCATCGCAAACTCAACTCTCAGTTAATATGCGATGAAATTTTGTCTGTCATTAGCGACAATCTACCATTAAAGGTGAGTACAATAATCTCGCATATTGTAACACAATACAACTATACTCCATCATACAGGAAGGATTGGATAGCTAGGACTAATGCGGTTGAAAAAGTGTTTGGAAATTGGGAGAAGTCTTACAAACAACTTCCAAAATACTTGGCGACTCTTAAACATTATGCTCCAAGGACTATTGTCAATTTGGAAACATTATCGGCGTATACCCCAGATAGGACTTGTGTTATTGGTAATGGAATATTCCACTGAATCGTCTAGGCGTATCAACCATGCATCAAAGGTTTTGATTTATGTAAACCTATTATACAAATTGATGGTACATGGTTTTACGGGAAATATAAAGGAACGCTACCGATGGCAGTGGCATAAGATGGAAACAACAACATTTTTCCAATCGCCTTTGCCCCAGTTGAAGGGGAGACTGCTGAGGGATGGAGTTTTTTCCTAAAAAATCTCTGATTGCACGTTGCTCATCAGCCTAACTTATGTTTGATCTCAAATTGACACTCTTCGGTAGTGAATGCCTAAAAAAACATTGATAATGGCTAGCAGGATCCTTTGTCGACGCGTGTCTACTGCATTAGACATATCGCTCAAAATTTTATGCGGGAGATCAAAGACAAAATGTTGCGGAATAAGGTTGTCAACGCAGGGTATGCATTAACAGAACCTTCTTTCAAATACTACTGCGAAGACATCAGATTGTCAAACGCATATGCAGTACGGTGGATCGGTAATATTCCATTGGAGAAGTGGACTAAGGCATACGACAACAATCAACGTTGGGGCTACATGACAACAAATCTTGTGGAATCAATGAACTCTGTCTTCAAAGACATCTGAAACCTACCTATAACCACTTTAGTGCAAGCAACCTATTTCAGGCTAGGGGCGCTGTTTGAGACCAGGCGTTCCAAATGGAGTTCAATGTTATAATTTGGGCAGTTGTCCACTAATGCTTCAATGATACTCATTAGAGAGGAAGCTTCCAAAGCTAACACACATGTGGTCACAGTGTTTGACCGTACTAAAGGTTGGTACAGTGTTGCTGAGTCCATGGATCACAATGAAGGCATGCCAAGGGGACACTATAGAGTGGAACTAGATAGAGGTTAGTGCGACTGCGGAAAGTTCCAAGCCTTTCGTATACCCTGCTCCCATGTCATAGTGACATGTTCAAAGGTTCGACGGGAGCCATCCTACTTACTATCTGACGTTTATAAAGTCATTCCAATGTTTACAAAATTAGCTTTTAAGTGATAGCAAAATAAGATTACTAGCTTGTATGTCAAGGGGACATTCTCTGGCACAATGAAATAATGCGAAGAAAGAAAAAGGGTCACCCAAACAGCACCCGTATTCGAACTGAAATGTATACGACGAACAAAATAGTTAGATTATGTAGCTCATGTTGTAACACCCTTCTAAAATACCCCAAATATTTAATCAAAATAACAAATATGTATCTATCAGAGTAAATATGCAATTAAGGGTGTCACACAATATTTCACACTATTCATCAAAGTAGCTTGTCATGCTCATTTATTTATCAAATAAAACAGTTGCATAATGCGCAGCAGATAGAGATCAAATCGATCATTCAAAACATGTAACATACTACATGTAAACTGGTTCAACAAACATCAACAATACAATTAAAATGTCCCCTCCCGATGTTACATCTATCAGAGCATGACCCACTAAGGAGACTACACTAGACTCCAAGCATTAGCTTCTACTCAATCACTGCTCGTTACCTGAAAAATAGTTGTAAGGGTGAGTTCCTCAATCGATATAATAAGCATTATAGAATATAATGTCATGTTAAGTAATTTAACACATTAATCACCCCAATCACATAACACATTCAGTAACGGTATATCAACTCAAACATCATACTCAATACCAATACAACTCATATTCATACTCAATATCAACACAAATACACGTATAATATTGGAATACATCCATTCATATTATACGCCATACATATATTATGCAATGAGACTCCATGCATGCGGTACCGACTCTTCGTGAACATATAGTTCAACCTCACCGACCAAATCCAGGTACGGCTACCAAGCTCACTAGTCCCACTCATTTGAGACCTAGTGACTCACATCACTAATTCCTCACCATGGGAATTAGCTACCACCCCAAGGGCCATGCTATGCACGCTAATTCACCTAGCATGCAAACATCAAAAACAGTCCAAACGACTAACATCACTAATTCCTCACCATGGGAATTAGCTACCACCATAAAGGCCACAATATGCATGCTAATTACCTAGCAATGCAACATCACAACAATAATCCACAATGGACCGATGCTCACTCTCTAAGCCATAAAACAGTCCATTCACAACACATGCATAACATACACATTCACAACATTATGCATACCATCATACATTATCAACACATGTATCAACACATCATATCATGTCAAATAATTAAACACAGTATTAGCACACTCTACTAATACCTATACTGCTCAAAACAACGGGAAATAATCCCTACTATATCACACACCGATATAGGCAACCATCAATTAGGCACACAACATTTTAATTAACAATTTTTCCACTCTGCAACAGTGTTAACCGGTTAACGCCCTGGGTTAACCGGTTAACGCAGCACAAACACACTTCCTGCCCAAAACGTAACAGTGTTAACCGGTTAACGCCCTGGGTTAACCGGTTAACGCAGCACAAACAGCAATATCTCAGCAATCACAACAGTGTTAACCGGTTAACACCCTGGGTTAACCGGTTAACGCAGACAAAACAACAAATTTTACACAATACAACACAGTGTTAACCGGTTAACACCCTGGGTTAACCGGTTAACGCAAGACAGAAAGCTGTTCCTGCGCTAACACAAGGCAGAATGCAGAATTCTCCGAATTTTCCGCCGTTGGAGGACTTCCGGACCTCCGATTCCAATTCCGTAAAAAGCTATACGTTCGGAATTTCACAACTAACCCAAACACAGATTCAATTACAGCCTAAACACAGTTTATCCAACATAATTTTCCAGCATTCATAATCCCAATTAGGGTCAATTCAACGGCTTATCACTACCCATTACATGCTAACCCATAATACCCATTAAACGACGATAAACCCCCCCTTACCTGAATTAATCCGGCAATCTCTAATCTCCAAGCTTCTTCCTCTTGCTCTGCCTCTTTGCCCTTTCTCCACTTTCTCAATCGCTTCTCTGTTTCACGTGAAACTTTCTTTTCCAAATGAGACTCTTTTTCCTTATTTCACACTTATATACTTTCCACTTTATATTATTATCCCAATAATAATAATAATTCAATAATTCCAAAATAATAATAATAATAATCCAATTATCTAATTAAATTAATAAATATATTATTAACTTAATTTAAATAATTATCATATTATTATCGGGGTGTTACAACTCTCCCCCACTAAAAGAGTTTTCGTCCTCGAAAACATACCTCAAGCGAATAACTCTGGATAGGACTCCTTCATCTGACTCTCAAGTTCCCAAGTCACATTGCCACCTGCTGGTCCTCCCCAAGCTACCTTCACCAAGGCAATCTCTTTACCCCGCAACTGCTTCAACTCTCGATCCTCAATCCTCATAGGTGATGTTTCAACAGTCAGGTTATCTCTCACCTGTACATCATCTATTTGGACTACATACGACGGATCATGAATGTACCTCCTCAACTGAGACACATGAAAAACCTCATGCAAATTCGCAAGCGACGGCGGTAAAGCGATACGATAGGCTACCTCCCCTATCCTCTCCAAAATCTGATAAGGACCAATAAATCGAGGTGTCAACTTCTTCGACTTCAAAGCTCGACCAACCCCAGTTATCGGAGTAACACGAAGAAACACATGATCTCCCTCTTGAAACTCAAGTGACTTCCTTCTCTTGTCGTGATAACTCTTCTGACGACTCTGAGCAATTCTCATCTTCTCCTGAATCATCTTAATCTTTTCCGTAGTCTGTTGAACAATCTCCGGTCCAACCACAGCACTCTCACCGGACTCATACCAACATAAAGGCGTCCGACATCTCCTACCATACAAAGCTTCAAACGGTGCCATACCAATGCTTGAATGAAAACTATTGTTGTAGGTAAACTCAATCAAAGGTAAGTAACAATCCCAAGCACCTCCCTTTTCCAAAACACAAGCCCTCAAAAGATCTTCCAATGACTGAATCGTCCTCTCAGTCTGACCATCAGTCTGCGGATGATATGCAGAACTCAATCTCAGTTTAGTTCCTAAAGCCTTCTGCAAACTTTCCCAAAATTTCGATGTAAATCTAGGATCTCTGTCCGAAACAATACTCGACGGAATACCATGCAAACTTACAATCTTCTCAATATACAACTCAGCTAGTCTCTCTAACGGATAATCCATTCTGATCGGAATGAAATGAGCCGATTTTGTCAATCTGTCAACAATCACCCAAATAGCTTCAAAATTCTTAATCGTCCTCGGTAAACCCGAAACAAAATCCATACTGATACTATCCCACTTCCACTCTGGAATAGCCAACGGTTGCATTAGCCCAGACGGCTTCTGATGCTCAATCTTTGACTTCTGACAAGTCAAACAAGAATAAACAAAACTCGCAATTTCTCTTTTCATTCCCGGCCACCAAAATAACTTTTTCAAATCATGATACATCTTCGTAGCTCCAGGATGAATACTCAGGCCACTACGATGTCCTTCCTCAAGAATACTCTTCTTAAGCTCGGTAACATCCGGAATACACACCCGATTACCAAATTTCAAAACACCATTCTCATCAACTCTGAATTCACCACCTTGACCTTGATTCACTAAAGTCAACTTATCCACCAAAAGCACATCGGATTTCTGACCCTCCCTAATCTCATCCAGAATACCACTCGTTAACTTCAACATTCCCAATTTAACACTATTGTGAGTACTCTCACACACCAAACTCAAGTCTCTAAACTGCTCAATTAAATCCAATTCCTTAACCATTAACATAGACATATGCAATGATTTCCGACTCAATGCATCAGCCACTACGTTTGCTTTACCCGGATGGTAATTCAAACCAAAGTCATAATCCTTCAGAAACTCTAACCATCTCCTCTGTCTCATATTCAGCTCTTTCTGATCAAACAAATACTTTAAACTTTTATGGTCACTGAAAACCTCAAATCTTGACCCGTACAAGTAATGCCTCCATAACTTCAGAACAAATACCACAGCTGCCAACTCTAAATCGTGTGTCGGGTAGTTCCTTTCATGAATCCTCGGTTGTCTCGAAGCATAAGCTATAACCTGCTTATTCTGCATCAACACACCACCCAAACCCAACAATGAAGCATCACAGTAAACCTCAAATAGTTCTGACGAACTCGGTAATATCAGGATAGGAGCAGTAGTCAACCTTCTCTTTAACTCTTGGAAACCTTCTTCACATTTTGAGTCCCAAACAAACACTTGCCCCTTTCTAGTCAACATCGTCAACGGTAACGCCAACTTAGAAAATCCCTCGATGAACTTCCTATAATAACCAGCCAAACCAAGAAAACTCCTTATCTCAGAAACTGACTTCGGAGCTTCCCACTTAGATACCGCTTCTATCTTAGAAGGATCAACAGCAACACCACCTCTTGAAATCACATGACCAAGAAAACTAACCTCTTCTAACCAAAATTCACACTTGGACAGTTTAGCAAATAACTTCTTTTCTCGTAGAACTTCTAAAACCACTCTCAAATGCTCAGCATGCTCTTCTTCAGATTTCGAATACACCAAAATGTCATCAATGAACACCACAACAAACTTGTCTAGATACGGATGGAAAATCCTATTCATATACTCCATGAATACTCCAGGCGCATTAGTCACACCAAAAGGCATTACAGAATACTCATAATGTCCATACCTTGTTCTGAAAGCAGTCTTCTGAATATCCTCAGTTTTCACACGTATCTGATGATACCCCGATCTCAAATCTATTTTGCTGAACACACTCGCACCAACCAACTGATCCATCAAATCATCAATCCTCGGCAAAGGATACCGATTCTTGATCGTCACTTTATTCAGTTGCCTGTAATCCACACACAACCTCATAGTACCTTCTTTCTTCTTAACCAATAACACTGGTGCACCCCACGGTGACACACTCGGACGAATAAATTTCTTATCCAACAGATCTTCCAACTGACTCTTCAATTCAGTTAACTCCACAGCAGACATACGGTACGGAGCCATCGATATCGGTCTAGTACCAGGTACCAAATCAATCGAGAACTCAACTTCACGCTCTGGCGGTAATTCATTCACTTCTTCTGGAAACACATCAGGAAAATCACACACTACAGCTAGATCACCAATCGCCAGTTTATCTTTAGCCTCCAAAGTCGCTAACAGCATAAACAACTCTGCCCCATCTGCTACTGCCTCATTCACCTGCCTCGCTGACAGAAACAAATCCTTTCCTTCCTCAATCTCAGGAAAGATCACAGTCTTATCAAAACAGTTGATATAGACTCGGTTAGACACCAACCAGTTCATACCCAGAATAACATCAATCTGCACAAGTGGAAGGCACACAAGGTCCATCCCAAAGTCTCTACCAAAAATACTCAAAGGACAATTTAAACAAACCGAAGTAGTAGTCACTGAACCCTTCGCAGGAGTATCAATCACCATACTACCCAACATCTCAGATATCTCTAACTTAAGTTTCACGGCACAATCCAAAGATATAAAGGAATGAGTCGCACCTGTGTCAATAATAGCTACAAGAGGAAAGCCATTAATATAACACGTACCTCGGATCAAACGATCATCTGCAAAAGTCTCAGAACCCGATAAAGCAAAGACCTTGCCTCCCGACTGGTTCTCTCTCTTCGGCTTAGGACACTGTGGACTGATATGTCCCACCTCTCCACAGTTGAAACAAGTCACAGTCTTCAACCGGCACTCTGCAGCCAAGTGACCACCTTTTCCACACTTAAAACACTTCTTCTCAGCACTGGTACACTCATGGAAACGATGTCCAGCCTGACCACATCTGTAACACTTAGCAGGGGCACTGGAGTCTCCCCCACTAGGCCTCTTCATCCCACTCTGTCTCTGGAAACCTTTGCCAGCTGCATACGGTTTCCCACGATCATTCTGATTCTTGCCTTTCCTATCAACCCTCTGCTGATAGCTTTCCGCTCTGGCCTTGGTATCCTGTTCAAAAATCCTGCAACAGTCAACTAGATCAGAAAACACTCTAATCCGTTGATATCCAATAGCCTGCTTGATCTCGGGACGCAACCCGTTCTCAAACTTCACACACTTCGAAAATTCTCCAGCAGCCTCACTATAGGGAGTATAATACTTTGACAGCTCTGTGAACTTAGCCGCATACTCAGTAACAGACCTGTTACCCTGTTTCAATTCCAAGAACTCTATCTCTTTCTTTCCTCTGACATCCTCTGGAAAGTACTTCCTCAGAAATCTCTCTCTGAATACAGCCCAAGTGATCTCAGCATTCCCAGCAGATTCCAACTCAGTGCGGGTAGCAACCCACCAATCATCTGCTTCTTCTGACAGCATATGCGTACCGAACCTGACCTTCTGGTTATCGGCACACTCAGTCACTCGGAAGATTCTCTCTATCTCTTTCAACCACTTCTGAGCGCCATCTGGATCGTAGGCTCCCTTGAACATTGGAGGATTGTTCTTCTGGAACTCACTCAATTGACGAGCAGCTCCCATTCCCACAACATTCGGATTTCCTCCAAGTACTCCAGCTAGCATACCCAGAGCCTTAGCAATCGCAGCATCATCTCTACCTCTTCCAGCCATCTCTATTCTGAAAACCCAACAAGCTAAAACAATAAGTACTGATAGGGTTACACAACACCTATCCCGTACAGGGGAACAGAATAATTACGACTCGACTCGACCAACCAGGCTCTGATACCACTAATGTAACACCCTTCTAAAATACCCCAAATATTTAATCAAAATAACAAATATGTATCTATCAGAGTAAATATGCAATTAAGGGTGTCACACAATATTTCACACTATTCATCAAAGTAGCTTGTCATGCTCATTTATTTATCAAATAAAACAGTTGCATAATACGCAGCAGATAGAGATCAAATCGATCATTCAAAACATGTAACATACTACATGTAAACTGGTTCAACAAACATCAACAATACAATTAAAATGTCCCCTCCCGATGTTACATCTATCAGAGCATGACCCACTAAGGAGACTACACTAGACTCCAAGCATTAGCTTCTACTCAATCACTGCTCGTTACCTGAAAAATAGTTGTAAGGGTGAGTTCCTCAATCGATATAATAAGCATTATAGAATATAATGTCATGTTAAGTAATTTAACACATTAATCACCCCAATCACATAACACATTCAGTAACGGTATATCAACTCAAACATCATACTCAATACCAATACAACTCATATTCATACTCAATATCAACACAAATACACGTATAATATTGGAATACATCCATTCATATTATACGCCATACATATATTATGCAATGAGACTCCATGCATGCGGTACCGACTCTTCGTGAACATATAGTTCAACCTCACCGACCAAATCCAGGTACGGCTACCAAGCTCACTAGTCCCACTCATTTGAGACCTAGTGACTCACATCACTAATTCCTCACCATGGGAATTAGCTACCACCCCAAGGGCCATGCTATGCACGCTAATTCACCTAGCATACAAACATCAAAAATAGTCCAAACGACTAACATCACTAATTCCTCACCATGGGAATTAGCTACCACCATAAAGGCCATAATATGCATGCTAATTACCTAGCAATGCAACATCACAACAATAATCCACAATGGACCGATGCTCACTCTCTAAGCCATAAAACAGTCTATTCACAACACATTGTCGCATCACGCGAAAAACCGGCGGGAAAACAAGAACAACAGAGCCGCCACCGTGCGTTATTTATCCCAAAAGAGGGAAAGGAAACGCTCAGAGTAAACCTGGAAAAGACGTGGTCTCGCGACCAGAGAGAATGGGATCGGGAGTCGGTTATGCGAAGGGAAGGTATTAGCACCCTTACGCATCCGTCGTACTCGACGGGATCCACGCACAAAAGGAAGGAAAAATGGTTGCTAAAAAACACTGCTCAAACACACACACAACTGGCTGAAAGAGACACAAGAAAACAAAAGAGACTGACTCGGCAGGATATCGCATCCTGGGCCTACTTAGTCTATCAGGCATAGACATCAGAGTCAAAGTAGTTCGGACTGGGGAAACGACACATGCTCGCTAGGATATCGCACCTTGTGCATACGTATCTTCTCGGACGAGAGAAGAATCAGAGCATTCGTAGCTCGGCTAACACGCACACAAACAAACACTGGCAACGGCAAACGTGGAGCCTGAATGCCAATCACTGGACTTACATCAGCATCCGAACCAAAAAACCCATACTGGAACCCGAATGCCACTCGATGGACTTACATCAGCTTCCAAGCACACAACAAGACAAAACAAAGACACAGGCGCCCGGAGAGATCAGCTCATCTCCTGCCTACGTACCTCATCTGGTATGAGGATCAGGGCGACGTAGTTCCCCTACGGAGGGATAAAGGACTAGCCTAACCAGATAACAGAGGGAGACACAACTAGGGAGACTACGACTCGAGCCTAGATGTTGTCATGCAAAATCATCCCTAAGTTAAGGTTTCTAGCTAACTTGCACAGGAAGCAAGCCTATCCTAAACATGACTTGCACAGGAAGCAAGCCACACACACACTTAACTTGCACAGGAAGCAAGCCAAGCAAAACCTAACTTGCACAGGAAGCAAGTCTAAACTAACCCTAACTTGCACAGGAAGCAAGTCAAACAAACATACAAGTACAGGTAGCACACACTATACACAAGCAAGGGGCTCAAACAAGGCTAGGTTTTAGTCGAGGGGTCATATCAACCTCAACAAACAAACCTCTGGAACTGGGTGAATGTGCTCTTAACCTTGCCATTGAGGGGCTAAGGTGAAGCAGATGAAAGGTGAGTGAAGATAAGACTTCACAGCTCTTATTCCTGGCCTGGGAGAGCTTAAGACAAGAATGTGTGGGTTCAGAAAGTGGGAACCCTTCTACACATTTAAAACTGACTCAACTGTACAATTGTACAAGATCTTGGGTTTGTATCTGCAATGCATCAACACAGCGATGTAAGCAAAGCAGATGACACACAGAATAGCAGGGGATAGGTTGCATATCCCTTGGGTTCTGCCAATTGCCTCTTCACTTAGGAGGTCTTTGACTCTATGCAAGGACAAAATTAAACATCCACAAACATTGCCTCTTAAGAAGGACTTCAGACAGTTGCCTGGCCAAGTAACAGGCCAGGTCTTCCAGACTACATGAAGATTAGAAATATACCTCAATGCAAATGGCTTATATAAGCAAAGCAAAGCAAAAGTTCACAAGGAACTGAGCAACTAAGAGCACCTGAAATAGTCAAGCAGACATTAGTATACAATCTTCAAAACAAAGCAAAAGGAAACAGACATTAACAGTTAATCATAAGCAAGTGAATGTGCAAGGCACAAGGCTCAAGGCATGTGAGCCAAGCCACCTACAAAACAAACAAGTTAATCAATGATATTCAAGCAAGCTCAATCAAGAAGAATTGGTCTCATTGGTCATTTGTTGGTCAACCTGAAAACATGAGCTCAAAGGTGAGTAACAGGACCACCAGGGCAAGCCTAGGGTCAAAAGAGAATGAAAAAGTTAAAACAGCAAAAGGCAAGTATCCAAAATCATGTTCAAACAATCAAGAAACAAAACCAATTGGTTTCACATTCATATCAATCATCATCATCATTTCATGAACAAATTAGGTCAAGACATGGCATATAGAAGCTCATAGAAGTCAACAGCAAGACTTAACTCAAAAGCAAACTCAAACATTTTCAAAAATCACCAAATAAATCATGATCAATCCTAACACATATCATGGTAAGCATGTCAAATTTCATCTCATTTGGACAAGTGGAAGGCAGTCAATGAAAATCAGAAAGTCAAAACAATTTTGAACATGCTCAAGGAAGTCAACCAAACATGCATCAACTTGAAAAATTCATAAATCAGAGATGGCATATGATAAATGAATGGGACTAAAACCATGGCAAAGCTTAGGATGTCTAGTTATCTCATGTAAAATTTCATGTCCATCTAATAAAGTATGAGCATTTCACAAAACAAATGGGCACATGTATCGCATAAGGTCAACATTTTGGTCAAACAGGGGAGAAAATCTCAAACAAATGGAAAATGCCATAAACAAATCCACAAAAAATCATATGCAAACTAGACATACAAGAGTAGGTTCATGCAAAAATTTAGATCAATTGGAGGTCAAGAAGCATGGTATCAAAAATCATGAAGTTGCATATCAATGGTGTGACACAAATTGTCACACCCTACTTCAAAAATTCACAACTCACAATCCAGATAAGATAAATTCACAAACTCTACATCAAAACAAACATGAATGTGTCTAGTTTGTGCACAAAAAGTTTCAAGGTCAAAGGATAAAGCATGGCCATTTCACAAATGTTTTGGCAAAGTGTACAAGAAATGGTCACATGAACAAAACCCTAGCACCATTTAAAATCTACTCATGCAAAAATTCTGGAAAATACATGATAAAAAACTAGAGATTGTGATGAACATGATGCAAAAAATCTCATGAATTTTGGATTAAAAATGATGGACTTATGAATTTTGTAAGATTTGTGTAACAAAAATAATATTGCAAGATTAAAATGATATTAGTTAAATGAATTAAAATGATTTGGGAAATAAAAAAAAAAACACAGTGCCGCCTACTACTCCTAGGTGGCGGCTTGGACTTAGTCAAACATGCCTCAACCAATGGCATTGCTTGCGTGGCAACATGCCTGGGCCCACGGTCACGTCTGCGTGGCCAACTCCCAGAACCAATTGATATGCTCTCCTTAACTACATGCAGCAACGGAAATGCCTTCAAAACAAATCAACACCAGCCACGTAATGGAACAAACCAACGGAAATGCCAATTAAATGGGATTTCAAATCCCAGCCAGCGGGGCCCGCGGCCACTAAGAAACCTGCATGGCCCACTTCGCATCAACCAACCACGATGCAGCTTCAACAAACAGCATGCAACAACAACAACTATTCCCTAAAAAAAAACCTACAGTACCGTCTCCCTCCCCATTTTCACGCAAGAACAGCAAAGGCACTCATGGATGCAAGAATGTAAATTTCCAGAATTTCAAATTGAAGCTATCATCACGTAGGTTCAACATTGTACATTCATAATACATGAACAATCCAACTAGAAAACAACAAACAAATGTGAATCAAAGGAAAAACAAATCCCTGACCAAACTTTAGATGCCTATAGCTATCTCATTTTAGCACGAAAACTATCGGTTCAAAGCTCATTTTCACCATCGTCACAAGATCTACAGCTATCACATAATCAATTTAAGAAAAGAGGAACTTGAGTTCTGACCTTTTGAAGCACACAAAGTTGAAATCGATGGATTTGATCCTTGCAAAGCACAAACAGGTATTCTCCAGTGCTTGTATGGATGAAAGAATGAAGAGACGAAGTTCAAATGCACACGATGCCGCTCAAATCCGCAGCTGTCATGGGGAGGTGCTTGAGCTTAACAGTCATGGTTTTGCTGCAACAGTAGTGAGTCCTTGCTTCAAATCACTCCCAATATGCCTGTGAATGGTAGATCCAAGAAGAAATGGTGCTGCTCTTTGCAGTTTTGTCCCGAAAAATCCAAGTGAAGCAAAATGAGAAAAATGAGAGAATGCAACTTTCTGTTTTTTTTAAAGTGGCTGCTAGGGTTTCTTTCAGAGAGAAAATGATGAATATATACTCTGTTTAATGGTACTTAATCAAGGTTCATGAAAAAGTGGAATGGAGTTGGTGAAAAGTGTCCTTTTGCCAATTTTCAAGCAAGTTGGTGATGGGTGTGTGTACTGCACGAAAATGGGCTTTGAACATGTCCAAAATATGATTTCTGAACATATTTGATTGGTAGAATTGGTTGGAAGTGGTTAATTTTGAAACTCATTTTTCAACCTCACTTGAAATTAATTCATGCAAGTCCAAAAATGCCATTTTGATTGGTGATGTTTTGATGCATGATGATTGCATATTTGGAAAGAGGGGATCAAATGTGACTTGTTGCAAAAAACCCCACCCAATTTGGCCAAATGGTTTGAGAGATATGGCCTTTTGAAGTTCAAGAATTTTTGAAAATGAATTGATCATAACTTGCCAACCATACATGGGAATTGAGAGTTCTTGGACTTTTTGGAAATGGGAGAACAAGATCTTCAACTTTCATGTTGGGCAAAAATTCATTTGAAGCTTGTATCATGATGTAAGTTTGGGATCAAGAAGTTTCCATTTTTGGCAGGTTTCAATTACAGGTCCAGTTTCTATTTTTGGAAATTTCTGATCTGGCTTCAAATTCTTCCATGATGATGTTTGACATGTTATATGAAGACTATATGGACATGAATGAGACCTCTCAACCCAATTTCCATCATCAAATCACTGATTAAATGCACAGTTGACCAATAGTTGACTTTTTAGGGTTTCTGGTGAACTGAGCCATGACTGATGACTTCTGAACATCCAATCCTTGACCAAAATACTTCAAAAGGACCCCTAGGTCATGTGAACATGTTGGACAAACCCTAGGGCCTTGGCTCAATGAGAATTGCACTTGCTTGCTTGACTGACTGATCTCCTGACCAGTTTGACCTAATCTGTCTGATGATCTTGCACTTGAGGCAAAGGGACAATGCAATGTTATGCAGTGGACCATGTTATGTTATGACCTAATATGAGAATGTATGTACAAGAAGTAGGTGCAAATTTGAGGTGCTACACACATGCATAACATACACATTCACAACATTATGCATACCATCATACATTATCAGCACATGTATCAACACATCATATCATGTCAAATAATTAAACACAGTATTAGCACACTCTACTAATACCTATACTGCTCAAAACAGCGGGAAATAATCCCTACTATATCACACACCGATATAGGCAACCATCAATTAGGCACACAACATTTTAATTAACAATTTTTCCACTCTGCAACAGTGTTAACCGGTTAACGCCCTGGGTTAACCGGTTAACGCAGCACAAACACGCTTCCTGCCCAAAACGTAACAGTGTTAACCGGTTAACGCCCTGGGTTAACCGGTTAACGCAGCACAAACAGCAATATCTCAGCAATCACAACAGTGTTAACCGGTTAACACCCTGGGTTAACCGGTTAACGCAGACAAAACAGCAAATTTTACACAATACAACACAGTGTTAACCGGTTAACACCCTGGGTTAACCGGTTAACGCAAGACAGAAAGCTGTTCCTGCGCTAACACAAGGCAGAATGCAGAATTCTCCGAATTTTCCGCCGTTGGAGGACTTCCGGACCTCCGATTCCAATTCCGTAAAAAGCTATACGTTCGGAATTTCACAACTAACCCAAACACAGATTCAATTACAGCCTAAACACAGTTTATCCAACATAATTTTCCAGCATTCATAATCCCAATTAGGGTCAATTCAACGGCTTATCACTACCCATTACATGCTAACCCATAATACCCATTAAACGACGATAAACCCCCCCTTACCTGAATTAATCCGGCAATCTCTAATCTCCAAGCTTCTTCCTCTTGCTCTGCCTCTTTGCCCTTTCTCCACTTTCTCAATCGCTTCTCTGTTTCACGTGAAACTTTCTTTTCCAAATGAGACTCTTTTTCCTTATTTCACACTTATATACTTTCCACTTTATATTATTATCCCAATAATAATAATAATTCAATAATTCCAAAATAATAATAATAATAATCCAATTATCTAATTAAATTAATAAATATATTATTAACTTAATTTAAATAATTATCATATTATTATCGGGGTGTTACACATGTCGCCAGCCCAGTCATAATCATACTAACTGTCTCAGTGTTGGAACAAACACAACAAGATAATTTTAATTGTAACTCTTTTTCTTTATATTAAAAACAACATTTATTTCATATGATAACTTTGTGAGGAAATACCATCACAAATAAATATAACACATACAACACATAAGCAACACATAAACAACAACACAATAAACTACAACAAATAAAATACCATTACTAACAAATACAACATATAAACAACATAACTGTGCAATTACAACAACATAACTATGCGATTACAACCATCAAAACAATTTTGAACATAATATACACCATCCTGTGAATGTCTCTGTCAATCTTAATATCCACCCATACATGAACTTCTCCATTTTGGTTGAACATGGACTCAAGCCATTGAATTCTTCCGATCCTTTCACCTGCTGCAATTTCTCCATCTAACAAACGGTTCAACGTCCTATTAAGACGTTCGAACGTTTCTATATTCCAAAGTAGGATCTTTATCGGAGGTTGCACTGCTGAAAAGATTAAATCGACATTTCTTTTGTAAATATATGAGTATTCAGACATGGTTAAAGAAAAGAAAATTGAAGGAGATTGAAGGAAAATGAAAGAAAATGAAGGAAAATGGAAGGAGGGTAAGAAGTTGTGTGAAAAATTATGGGAGATGCGCAATGTATTTATAGATCAGCACACACATGCATGCGTCATTGTCCTAGGTGTAACACCCTAAACCCCACACATAATTTATCGCGTAAATTAAATATAAAATAAAACCACGTAAAGTGTCACACATTCATAACACACATGACCTGCTTCGTAACACGGGTTTCAATAGTAAATTTCAATACACACATTTGTAATAAGGATATTTACACGACATCCCACTTATCTGAATCATACCTTGGATGTTTACACGACATCCATCTCATTTGATCGGTATTATATATTCACATAATAAGACATTCATAACTTGTCACTGTATGTTCACTTCCATTTTAAAGTATCATCGCAGCGGAATTATCATCACAATTATGGAAGATAAAGCAAGTAATAACATCTAGTCTCAACTTCAATTGTAATAACAAAATAAGAGAGTTGTAATCAATCAACTCAACATCTTAAGAATTCTCAACAACAAAATTAGTCTTATGACTTCAACATAATCAGACATAAGGAATAAAATAAGCGTTTAACCCAACCCTATGTTACATGATCAGAGCAAGGTTCCACTAGTAAAAGCGACAAAATAAAGAAGTAATCCAAGAGCTACCTTCCACTTACTTCAACAATACTACTCTTGAGTATCTGTATAATGCCCATGTAAAGACAACATTCAAACAGAAGGGGTGAGAATTCATTTCAATAATAACGATATAGAATGAAGAATAGAGTACAACATCTACACAATCATGCACAACAATATATCACATTCTTACATCCAAATCATAATTAACACCATACACGACAACATCTCAATTATCATAAACATCATACAAGACCATATCTCAATTATCATTAATATCATATGCAATAGCATCTCATCCAATAACACATCAACAACAACCAATACAAATACAACACTTATGCAATGTACTCAACACTGACTCGACATGCACATGGTACCAAATATGAACACTCAGGTTCATCCCACTCCTTGATCTCCACCATAGGATTGATTACCTCTTGGAACCAAAGCACACCAAAATCGCTACCATCACCATAGGTAACGCTTCACTAATCCCCCATAATAGGAGTTAGCTACTCACACCCGATCCATCACAATGGGATCGAGGCTCACCAAAACTCGTTACCATCAACATAGGTAATGCTTTACTAATCCCCCATAATAAGAATTAGCTACTCGCACCTGATCCATCATCATAGAATCGAGGTTTACCAAAATTGAACCAAATCCCGTACACCAAGATGCATGACTCTCAAATAACATGCATTAACACAACAAGGTTCACCTAAAGGATCCCCACACACATCTCATCATTTATGCATCACACCACTCCTCATGAAACAACCAATTCATGTTATCATATGAATAATATGAACAAACAACAGCAATTCGTCAACATCTTAACATCATCGACATAACAACATAATTATCACACCTTGATATTTGAACAATGCAACGATTCATCAACCAAACGTATAAACCAATAAATCTGTTAACATAGTATGCATGTGAATATTATTAAAAAATATCAACAATCACTACCATGTTAGAGGTCTGAGCATTAAATTTATAACGCTTTAAACAACATCAAAATCGGACTTACGGAATAAAAGTTATGACCAAAATCGTCGGGATATGTCAACAATTTATTAACCGAACATATGAACAAAACTTCACCAACACAGTAGGCATAGAAATAATACTCAATCAATTCACTTATCACCATCACATTATATCTCTTAGAGTCAGCTTTCTAATTCTTCAAACCCCAACCCAAAATGATTCACGAGTTGAAAGTTATGATCAAAACCGTGCACGAAGACGTTACTAAAAAGTTGTTGTTTTCTAAAATTTCCAACACAATTTTCATCTTCTTCAACCCCAAAAATGTCCATAAAATAATCATCAAAATTATTTTATCCTTGAAACAAAGTTATAGCTCTCTATTTCAGATATCCAACGCTTTAAACGGCACTCAATTTGGATTTACAGATCAAAAGTTATGGCCAAAACGATTTTGACCGAAAAACACAAAAAAAGGCTCCCGTGTTGAGTGTGATCGTGACAGACAGAATGCAGTATTTTCTGCGTTTTTCATCATTGGAGGTCTTCCAGACCTCCGATTTTGATTCCGTAAAAATCCAAATGCTCAGAAAATTACAACCCATGCAATACTCTAATTATATAAAGTTAATTTACAGTTTTAACACAATTAAATCATTTAATCTCAGTTTTAAGATTATGCCTAAAACCTTCGAAATTGCAACAATGGTGAATATATGTTTAATCATAAAAAGAGAAAAATACCACACACATAAGGGACATAAAATTCATCATATAATCATCATATAACAACCATCATAACATCCAAATTCAAAATTATGAATCAAAACACCCAACCCTAATGAGGTTAAAGGTTCCTCCATTCTTCCCTTCTACCATACTCATTACTATTGGAACAAATTCCCACCCTTACCTGAATTCCTTACAAAAAATCTGAATTGAAACCTTCACTCTCTTCCCTTGATCACCTTTCCTATTGTCTCTTTGCTCCTTTTTCTCAAATGTCACGTATTGTGAAAATCTCCCTAAACCTAAGTTTCTCTTAACTTTTTATTTTTATGGTAAACTTTTCCAAATCACCAACTTGGCCCAAACTTAATCATCTCATATTCCTTCCTCCCACTAGCTTTCTCAATTTCTCATATTTGACCAAATTATTCTATCTTCACTAATTAATATAATAAAAATAAATAAAATATTATTTTCAATTATCAAAACAATTCTAGATTATTCTACTTACTTCTATCATCCCTCTATACCCCTAACTCAAGGATACATACTCTGCCAACACCCAGCCATAAAATAAATCATCAAAATATATAATTCAAACAATTAAAATATAATAAAATATCTAATAAAAAAATAGGGTGTTACAACTCTCCCTCACTTAAGAAATTTTTGCCCTCGAAAATTACATGAGGAAAATAGAGTCAGATACGACTCCTTCATCTACTTCTCATGCTCCCAAGTCATGCTCCCACCAGCTGGTCCACCCCAAACTACATTCACTAAGGCAATCTCTTTACCATGCATCTGCTTCACTTCTCGATCCTCTATCCGCACGGGTGATACCTCAACAGTCAGGTTATCTCTCACCTGCACATCATCCACCTATATCACATGAGATGGATCCGAAATGTATCTCCTCAACTGAGACTCATGAAACACATCATGAATATTAGCTATCGATGGTGGTAAAGTAATCTGATAGGACACCTCTCTTATCTTCTGTAAAATCTGGTACGGACAAACAAAACACGACGTGAGCTTTCGAGACTTCAAAGCTCGACCAACACCAATTACTGGTGTAACTCTCAAAAACATGTGATCTCCCTCATGGAACTCAAGTGCTTTCCTCCTCTTGTAATGGTAACTTTTCTAACGACTCTGCGACGCTTTCATATTTTCTTGGATCATCTTGATCTTTTCAGCCGTCTAGTGAATAATCTCAGGTCCGAGCACAACACTCTCGCCTGACTCATACCAACACAAATAAGTTATACACCTCCTACCATACAACGCCTCATATGGTCCATTCTGATACTACAATGGAAACTATTGTTATAGGTAAACTCAATCAACGACAAGTAGTTATCTCAAGTACCTTCTTGTTCTACCACACAAGCCCTTAACAAGTCCTCCAAAGACTAAATAGTCGTCTCTATTTTACCGTCTGTTTGTGGATGATAAGAAGAACCCGACTTCAGCTTAGTACCCAAGTAGCCTGCAGACTCTCCTAGAACCTCGATGTAAATCTCAGATCTCTATCTGACACAATACTTGAAGGATTACCATGCAGCTTCACAATCTCATCAATATACAATTCAGCCAGCTTCTGCAAAGGATAATTGATCCATGTCGATACAAAATAAGTCGATTTCGTCAATCTATCCATAATCATCCAAATTGAATTGTATCCCTTTGAAGTCTTTGGTAAATATGTTACAAAATCCATGGAAATACTATCCCATTTCCACTATGGAATATTCAAGGTTGCATCAGACCCAAGGACTTCTGATGTTCGATCTTTGACTTCTGACAGGTCAAACAAGCATACACAAATTCGGCAACCTCTTTCTTCATTCATGTCCACGAAAACATCTTCTTCAAATCTTGATACATATTTATAGCACCATGATGAATACTCAATCCATTTCTATGACCCTCCTCAAGAATACTCTTCTTAAGTTCGGGTACATCAGAAACACAAATTCTATCTCTGAACATCACCATACCATTTTCATCAACTCAGAACTCACATTCATTACCTTGGTCGATTAATGTCAAACGATCTATCAAACTCAAATCAGATCTCTGACCTTCTCCGATCTATTCAAAGATACCACTCGTCAGCTTCAACATACCCAACTTCACATTGTTAGGAGTTTCTCCACCCACTAACTCATATCTTTGAATTGCTCAATCACTTCTAACTCTCGAGCCATAAGCATCGACCTGTGTAAAGACTTTTTACTCATCACATCAGCTACAACATTATCTTTACCCGAATGGTAACTCAAATTAAAATCATAACCCTTCAAAAGTTCAAGCCATCTCATCTGCCTCATGTTCGACTCTTCTGATCAAATGAATATTTCAATTACTTGTGATCACTGAACACTTCGAATTTGGAGCCAAAAAGGTAGAGCTTCCAAATCTTCAACGGGAATACCATTGTTGTCAACTCAAGATCATGCGTAGGGTAATTGCTTTCATGAAATCTCAACTGTGTCTAAGCATAAGCCACAACCTGACCATTCTGCATCAACATACCTCCCAGACCCATCTTTGAAGCATCACAATATACAACAAACGACTCACTTGGATTCGGCGAAATCAAAACTGGAGCAAACATCAAGTTCTTCTTGAGTTATTAGAAACTCTTTTCATAATGCACATTCCAAAGATAGGCTTGACCCATTCGAGTTAAGTGAGTTGACGACAATGCTAAATTTCAAAAACCTTTAATGAACTTCCTGTGGTAACCAGTCAATCCAAGAAAAACTTCTAATCTCAGTGGAAGACTTTAGAGTCTCCTATAGTAACACGACATCTATCTTCAATAGATCAACAATCATACCACCACTAGAATTACATGACCAAGGAAACTCACTTCCTTTAACCATAACTTACATTTGGAAAAACTTTGCGTACAAATGGTTCTCTTTCGATTCCTACAATACAATTCTCATATCACTCATAGTCTCATACTATCATCCCTCTTCTTTCACTAATAACACTGATACACCCCACAAAGAAACACTTGGTTGAACAGACTTCTTCTCAAGAAAATCTTCTAGTTGCTTCTTCAATTCCGCAACTCTGAAGCAAACACCCTATAAGGAGTCATCGATACCTGACTAGTACCAGGTACTAAGTCTATAGAAAAATCCACTTCTCATTCTAGAGGTAAATCACTGATGTCTTCAGAAAACACTTTTAGGAAATTCACACACTCTAGGAAGATCCCGAACTACTACATTTCCTCTAGCTTCCAACGAAGCTAACATCACAAACACTTGTGCCATATCCTTCATGGATTCTCTCACTTGCTTAGCTGATACAAACGTCAACTCTTCACCTTCATTGATTTCAAATTCACACTCTAGAGGCAAGTCTCAAATATCTTCAGGAAAACCTCAAGAATCACACACCACTGGCATAACACTAGTTGTCACATTTTTTCTAGTCTCTGAGAAACAACATTAACAATACCTGATCCTCTTCCCTAAAGACTTCCCAACATGACCGACATATAGGAATCTCGAATCCACATCATCTTCAGTGTTCGGAACAACACAACTTTAACATCGTCTGAGCTCTTGCAATTAGCGGCACACTGCACCAACTTAAAAAAACAATTTGTAAACACTTGTTTTAACTCCAACCAATTCATTCCAAGAATAACGTCAACTTGTTCCAACAAAATATAAATCGTACACATCCTCAAGGAACACGTCACGATACTCAACACACCATTGGCTCAGCTATGGCCAAAACATCGCCTTCCCCCTCACAAGGAAGCGACCAATGAGAACACCTGACTGTATTCCCTCAAGGATCACACCATTTTGCTAACCGACACCATCCTCAAATCCTACCTCTCTTTGAGTTCAGGAAAAGCACAACATTCTCAAAACAGGTTAACTAGCCAACACTGCACTCTTGCATGCAGCAACATGATGTCCAAGCTCTATATATTTGGAACATCCAAGAGAAGCAAACACTTCTCCCCCACTTGTTTCATTCCCAACCTACTAATGGAAAACAAAGCAATCATCAACAATGTTCTCACACATATGTCGCATACTTGGGAACAAACATACTTAAACAACCTAGCCGAACAGACCAACCAGACTCTGATACCGCTAATGTAACACCCTAAACCCCACACATAATTTATCGCATAAATTAAATATAAAATAAAACCACGTAGGGTGTCACACATTCATAACACACATGACCTGCTCTGTAATATGGGTTTCAACAGTAAATTTCAATACACACATTTGTAATAAGGATGTTTACACGACATCCCACTTATCTGAATCATACCTTGGATGTTTACACGACATCCATCTCATCTGATCGGTATTATATATTCATATAATAAGACATTCATAACCTGTCACTGCATGCTCACTTTCATTTTAAAGTATCATCACAACAAAATTATCATCACAATTATGGAAGATAAAGCAAGTAATAACATCTAGTCTCAACTTCAATTGTAATAACAAAATAAGAGAGTTTTAATCAATCAACTAAACATCTTAAGAATTCTCAACAACAAAATTAGTCTTATGACTTCAACATAATCAGACATAAGGAATAAAATAAGCGTTTAACCCAACCCGACGTTACATGATCAGAGCAAGGTACCACTAGTAAAAGCGATAAGATAAATAAGTAATCAAAGAGCTACCTTTCACTTACTTTAGCAATACTACTCTTGAGTATCTGCACGATGCCCATGTAAAGGAAACATTCAAATAGAAGGGGTGAGAATTTATTTCAATAATAATGATATAGAATGAAAAATAGAGTACAACATCTACACAATCATGTGTAAGACCCCAATTTTGACCCTAAGATCCCTCGTGATATCCCATCATATGCATTAGCATTGAGATCACAACTTGACATCCTCCTTACCCCTCATTCATTGGGTTTGTAGTGGGAGAGATCAACAAGCATCATGTGATTGTATCATACTTTGTATTTTATCATCTTTATTAACCAAAATACCAAAAATATGTCTTTGCATTTTGTCTAACTCTTTTGTAGGTAGTGCACATGTCACCTTTGATCTATCAAGCTCACATCTAGGGTTTAAGACCCTTAATGCAAGGAGTTCAATCAATTTTGGTCTAATATGGCTCTAGACATCGTTGTAGCGGGGTATTCGTTACCTTTAGATTTATTGACTAAATCAAAAGTAAATCATACAATTCGAGTCGCCACCGCACTTCTATTTATCTAAAGGAAAGGTTAGAAAGTGAACAAAAACCGAGAAGTTTTATCAAATAAAAAACTAATAAAAATGTCAGAGATCGGGGTAAGGGGGTTGGTTATGCAATGGGAAGGTTTTAAGCACCCAAAACATCCTTAGTACTCTAAGGGAGCCCTTTTTGTAGAGTTGTATGGTAGGTAGGTATTTGTGAAAATATTTGTGCAAACATGATTAGGGAGATGAGAAAAGAATATACAAATTATTTACAATTTTATTGTTTGAATGGATAAACCCATTGCCTACGTACCATCACAAAAGTAGGATCAAAACCTCGTAGTTCGGGGTAAAAATCTCAAAAAGAAGTTGGTGAATTGATTTGTCAAAAGCCTTAAGGTCTTTTGTTATCAAAGGGAGAAAACTCAACTTAAACCAACAATCCACCATGTGAGGAGAGCTTCGACATACTAGTGAGGGATCCACCCTATAATAAGTATGGAAGACTTATAGTCCAATCACTAAGGATAAGGTGAGGTTTACATCAACCACTATGATAACTCAAACCTATGGCTAATGTTTATAAAAAAGGGTTTTAACAAAGGTGGTCATTGGAACCACAAAAACAATTTAAAGTGAGTTGTATTTACAAATTAAAAGTATTCACAAAATGAAGTCAAAGTTGACTTAAGATTCAATTCAAAATAAGTATTAATGAAAAGAGTTTGAAAAATCAAAGGTATAATGCCTAGGTTTCTAGTTTTGAAAACAATGTCAATGTTTGCACAAAATGAGTTTGGCTTGGGTTAGAGTGGAAAGAAGAAGAAAAGGGCTAGTCCTAAACATGCAAAGATGAGAGAAGAGATAAAACCCTTGGAGTTCCTTTCTTGAAATCATAAAGATGATTCAAGATGCTCCTTTCCTTTGGACTTAGCAATTAACTCAAGCAATCAAACAAATATTCAATCAGGCTCCTAGGATCTCCAATTGGCTCGTCTCTCTTAACTTGGATGCTTATGACAATGGTCCTTCTAACTATCTCAAGTTTGGAATCCCTCACACAAGAATAAACAATAAAAAAGTTCACAATGCAATAAGTGGAATGGACAAAGAGAGAGTCTAGATTAGGGGTCCTTTCAAGTCAACTTTCAAGATTTAGCATTCTAAAGGCATGAGGCCTAGTTGCTCTTCAACAAGTTTAGAATTCTAAAGGCATGAGGCCTAGTTTCTCTTGAACTCCATTAAGCATAGGTGAGGTCCTAATTCTAAGTCCTTTCTCCTTTTTGCATTGGGTTCACACAAACAAAGACAAAACAAGCACAAGGCAATAATATATTTACACAATAATGTGCTCAAGTGAGCAAAAGGAAAAATAGCATAAGCATAAACATGAGCTCAAATGAGCAAAGGGAAAAGACAATATGAATAAATGAGCAAGAAATTAAATTGCATTAAAGTAAATTGCAAGAATTAAATGCTTGAATTAAAAGTTAGTAATTAGTAGTTAGTGTTAGTGTGCCATAAGGTAATTTAGCGTTATGTTAAGCAATCGTAAGTGGACTAATGTAGTAGTCACACCTATCTGAGGCCGGTCAATAAAACTATAGGCAAATAAACATAAGTTAGAGATCATGACTAGTAAGCCAAGCTCCTACAACTTGCCATGCCAAAAGAAAAGAAGAGTGACCTTGTATGGATTTCAGGTTCTTTACTTGACCAAGAAGCAACCTATCTTGGACACAAAGCAATTCACTTGATCTTTGATCAAGTTGAATTTGATTTGGATCAAAGAAGGTTAAGCCTCTCATATGTTAAGGCTAACCACAAATCATTAACTCATTGGTCAAAAGAAAAAGAAGAAGATGAGAGATGAAGACGAAATGTACAAAATGAAAATTCAAATGACATAACCAAAATACAACGATCAAATATGAATGGAATCAACATCAATCAATGGTAAACAGAAGTGAGATGAAGATTAGAAGTCAAGAAAGGTCAAACATATTTTTGGTATTTTTTGGAATTAAAATAATACATAAAATAAAATGAATAAATCAAGGTCAAACTTCAAATCCAATCCAACTCAACTTGGATAAGTCCAATTGGATCATCATAAGTCTAACATGGTCAAACTAGGTTTGACAAATTTTCTCAATATTTTTTGAAAACAGAAACTATTTTTAAACAATTAAAAAATGAAGAAAAATAACATAAATGGACTAAAATCTCAAATAAATCTCAAATCAATTAAGAAATTGATGAGAATATTTTTCATAGACTTATCATCATCCATATGTATTAAGAAAATATTTTTGGCATTTTTGAATATCTAAAAGTATTTAAAATGAATTAAAAACAATTAAAAACAAAATAATTCACAAAAAATATTAAATGGAATCACAAAAATAATTAAAAATCAGATTATGAAACTAGATTTTAAAAGAATTTTTTTGCAATTGGTCCCATATTTTTGTGATTCCAAATAAATGAGTTATGAATTTTTAAAAATAAAAGGAATTAAAGAAAATAAAACAGAAATTAATAAAAACTGGAAAATCCACAGCGCTTGGATGTTCATTTATTAATTGATGTGGATGATTCTAAGGCCATGAGGCGCGCGCGCATTGTGTTCACTAGTCAACAACATCACACATTGGATTTAAAAAAGTAAACATAACGCGTGGCCACGATTAGAATGGAGAAGAGAGATCCAAGGGATATAAGCCAGCCACGTGGGGACGGTGGTGGAAACCACCGTCTTCTTCGGTGATCAAACAGAAACCGGCCACTAGTTGCAGGTTTTGCAACCTCAACCAAACAAAATGTGCCTTATACCAAATTAAAGCTGAGGTGATGTACATCACCCCTGTGACCTTGGATTGTTCTCTAGATCTCTATGGAAGGAGAAATCTGAGATGGAAAATCCAAGTATTCAATCTGAAGTGCATGAATTCATGAAATTAAAGCCACCATTGGCTTGCCTCTCACACGAGGACTTCAGAAAACCAAGCAAACACAAGCAAAGCACAATATATGATGAGATTCGAATCAAAACAGTTGAGATGTAAACCTTTGAAGTGCAACTTTGATGAGCATGATCCAACCAAACTCTTGCTTACAGCTTGATCTTGAGGTATGGTATGAGTGCAAGGCTTAGGAATTAGTATTGAAGATCAACTGATTTTGTTGAAATTCAAACTTGAAAAGTGAAATGAAAACTCAAAATTCCTTTGGTGTGAGGGTGAGTATGAATTCCAGCAGAGTTTTATGCGCCTTCAGGTTGAGAAATAAATGAAGCAAGCATGCTATTTATAGATGAAAATGCAAGGCAAGGTGAATGGAATCCGTGTGCATGATCATTGGGTCCTCCATGCATGGGCCTGTACAGGCGCATGTGAGGCCCAAAACCAATTGGAAATGCAAGCTGAATTGATTTGGAGAAGGTTTGGACGTGCAGATTGAATGGCAATTTCTTGTGCATGAAGGTACAAAGTGAAATGCATAATTGATCACAAATGTTCCTCTCTTCGAAAGTCCCATTTGGAAAATCCAAACATAGGCATGTGAGTAATGGTTGGAAAGGTCTTGACATAATGAACAAAAGTTATGTTGGGCAAAAATCCATTTGGAGTTTGGAAAATTGTGAAAACTGGCCATGAAGTTTGATGTACAAAACATGCCTTTGAAAAATTTGTCAAAAGTGACCAACTTCAAGCCCTTTTGTTTCAATTATTAAAGCCTCAAATGAACAAACCTCCAACATCAAAGTTGTAGATATTTTCAAGATGATAAATTTCGGTATAAATTTTGCATCATTTGGATTTTTTATGAGAAAGTTATGGGTACTTAAAGTTGGACCTTTTTCAAGATTCAATGGCTTTGGTCCAAAGTGACCTATAATGTTTTGTATTATCACATGTGTTTCTTTTAGGATTATGAAATTTTGTACAAAATAACATTTGAATTATACATCTAAAGGTTTCCAATTCAATTGTTTTCACCTCAAAATCATAAAAAATGAGTGAGTTAGGTCCTTGGGAAGTTGACCCAAAATTAGGGTTTCAGTCAAAATGACCTATAATGTTTTGAAATGAATGATGACATTCCAAGCTTCAAATGAATCTTTAATGAACATGAAAGTTGTTCACATGGTTATTAAGAACATTGTTTCTCTTGTGGCCATCTTCATTTGACAAACACATTAAAAGTTAGGTCTCAGTGGATTTCAATTTAGTCAGATGACTTGACTGGTCAACTTCTCAAGTTCAAACTTCAAATCTTGATGAATGAATGATTTGGGACACTCACATAGGCTCATATATGCCTAAAATGATTAATGAAAGAGCTTACCTTGATTGGATTTGATCATAGGTTGAGGTTGCTTCATGAGCAAGGCACAGTCAATGCACAGTTGAATTAGGGTTTCTTTGGGAAGCAATCCTCAAGCTCTTTGGTTTATCTTGATCAAATTGGAAAACTGAGATACTTGGGATACATATATGATGATTGAGAGCTTTGGGAACCATTGTCATGCTTGCTTTCATCTTCATCTGGCCATTTCATTGAGCATAGGAGCCTCCTAGGAGCCTTGGATCACATGACTGCTTAAGCTTCAAAACAAACAAAGTTAGTGACATATTTTTGAGCTTTTGTTTAGTAAACAAAATAAGAAAAGCAATAATATAAAATTCAAGCAGGCTTGGTGGTCTCAAACCAACTCACATGAGTCCCAACCTAAGGGTTAAGGAGCCACACATGCTATGATCCTTGAGGCAATGCAATGAGCAATGATATGATGCCATGAGGGATCATAGGGTCAAAATTAGGGTCTTAAAATTGTATATGAATCCACATGATCTGCACATGATTTTTTTCATCAAGAAATCTTCAAGAGTTTGGAATTGGTTTGCCTTGAAAACCCTAAATCATCTGGGTATCTTGTGTAACTTCTTCAACAAACTTCTTCAACAATTGATAAAATAATTCAAGGGATACTTCAAAGTTCATCATATTATGCATATATGATCTCACATGAGTCCCAAAGGTCAAGAGAATTGCAAGTTAGCAAGTTGATTGATGGTGGTTGACCAGAGGAATTCATCTAATCAAAATTGGGGTTCCCTAGACCCTATCTCCTACACTTTTTATCATATGAAAATAATTCCAAGATAAAAGTTACTACAAATGACATTCCAAACAACTTTCATGTTTAGGTCTAGAGCTAGTTTTGCTTTGAAAGTCATTTTTGTGTGGTGAAAGATTATAGGTCATTTTGTCTAAACCCTAATTTGGAGGTCAACTTCCCAAGACCATAACTTGCTCATTTTTTATGATATGAAAGATTTCCAAGTTGCACAATAAAATTCAAGATGTCTACTTCAACTTTTATGTTTTGAGGAAGATAAAATTCAACTTTTATGTGCATGTGATATGAGGATATATTGTAGGTCATTTTGGACTAATGTCATTGAATAAGTGATTTTCCTCAACTTCAAAAATACATAACTCCTTCATATTAAATCCAAATGAGGTCAAATTTGTGACCATTTTGAAGGACTTTGAGAGATATACAACTTTTATGAAGGAGCCTCTTTCATTTGAAGCTCACATAAAAAGTTAGCCAAGGTGGAATAAGTGAACATATGGCTTGGCACTTAGAATTTTTTTTGACATGTTTGATTTTCCCAACTTCCACCTCAAAATTCATCATGATCCAAGCTTCAAATGAAAACGTGTTCAATATGAAAGTTGTTCCTCTTGATCTAACCTTTCCAAAAAGTCCAATTTCATCCATTTTGGACAAGATTTAATTGGGTTGCACATGGCTTGAACATGAATGATAATTTGGCACAAATTGAACTTGAAACTTCCATACACCATTGCCTAACATTCCAACATGATCTCAACATTGCTTGTACTCAATTATGGATCAGAAAAAGTGATTTCATGGGCTTTTACACGCCCATGCACCCATGCAATATACATTTCTATTTTTGGATTCTATTTCAAGTGTGCAAATATCAATTGTTTTTGCTATAAATAGAGCCCTCTATGCTCAGAAACAAGGACCCTACGTGTAACACCCTTCTAAAATACCCCAATAATTAATTAATTAATTAATTCAACAAAATATAAATCAGAGTAGATATGCAATTTAAGGGTGTCACACTTGACACTTCACACCATTCACCATAATAACTTGTCATGCTCATTTATTAATCAAAATAAAACATTGCACAATTCGCAGCGGATAGAGATCTAATCAATCATGCAAGCCATGTAACACATTACATGTAAAGTTGTTCAACAACTAAAATGAAAACAAAGTAAAACATCCCGTCCCGATGTTACATCTACCATAGCATGACCCACTAAGGAACTACACTAGACTCCAAGCACTAGCTTCTACTCAATCACTGCTCGTTACCTGAAACATAGTTGTAAGGGTGAGTTCCTCAATCGATATAATAAGCATTATAAAATATCATGTAATGCTAAGTAAATTAACACATTTCATCACCCAAATCAGATCACACATTCAGCAACGACAACATCAACTCAAAATCATAATCATACTCAACCCAACACAAAACACACGTATAATATTGGAATACATCCATTCATATTATACACCATACATATATTATGCAATGAGACTCCATGCATGCGGTACCGACTATTCGTGAACACATAGTTCAACCTCACCGATCAAACCCAGATACGGCTACCAAGCTCACTAGTCCCACTCATTTGAGACCTAGTGACTCACTCACTAATTCCTCACCATGGGAATTAGCTACCACCCCAAGGGCTATGCTATGCACGCTAAATCACCTAACATTTAAACATCAACAACAATCCACAATAACTCACTCACTAATTCCTCACCATGGGAATTAGCTACCACCATAAAGGCCATACTATGCACGCTAAATCACCTAGCATGCAACCATCAACAACAATCCACAATGGACATATGCTCACACTCTAAGCCATAAACAATCCATCCACAATTGCATACATAATAGATATATTCACATCATTATGCATACCATCATACATTATCAGCATATTTATCACAGAATCATATCATGTCATGCCAAATAATAAATCACAGTATTAACACGCTCTACTAATACCTATACTGCTCAAAACCACGGGAAATGATCCCTACTATATCATACATGCAATATATCATTCACCAATATAAGTCAATCATCAAATATGTGCACAATATTTAAATATCAATTTTTCACTTTTCCAACAGTGTTAACCGGTTAACGCCCTGGGTTAACCGGTTAACGCAACACAGAACACGCTTCCTGGCAATTTTAACAGTGTTAACCGGTTAACGCCCTGGGTTAATCGGTTAACGCAAGACAGACAGCAATATCTCATAATTCATAACAGTGTTAACCGGTTAACACCCTGGGTTAACCGGTTAACGCAAGACAGAAAGTTGTTCCTGCGCTAACACGAACAGAATGCAGAATCCCCCGCATTTTTCGCCGTCGGAGGACTTCCGGACCTCCGATTTCAATTCCGTAAAAAGCTACACGTCCAGAAATTTACGACTCACCCACATATAGATTCAATTACAGTTTTAACATAACTTATTCATCACCATTTACAGCATTCCTCATTCCAATTAGGGTCAATTCAATGGCTTATTACTACCCATTACATGTTAACCCATAATACCCATTAAACGACGATAAACCCCCTTACCTGAGTTAATCCGGCAAATCCTTTAACTTCAAGCTTTTCCCTTCTTCAACCCTTGTTCTCTTGCTCTTCCTCTTTGCCCTTTTCTCACTTTTTGTCGCTTCTCTGGTTTTCACGTGAAAAACCCTTTTTACCAAATGGAACTCTTTATATATATTCCAACTTTATTATTCCAATAATAATAATCCAATAATATTCCAATTATTTAATTAAATTAATAAATATTCTATTAACTTAAATTAAATAATTATCATATTTTATCGGGGTGTTACAACTCTCCCCCACTAAAAGAGTTTTCATCCTCGAAAACATACCTCAAGCGAATAACTCTGGATAAGACTCCTTCATCTGACTCTCAAGTTCCCAAGTCACATTGCCACCTGCTGGTCCTCCCCAAGCTACATTTACCAAAGCAATCTCTTTACCCCGCAATTGCTTCAACCCTCGATCCTCGATCCTCATAGGTGATGTTTCAACAGTCAGGTTATCTCTCACCTGTACATCATCTACTTGGACCACATGCGACGGATCAGGAATGTACCTCCTCAACTGAGACACATGAAAAACCTCATGCAAATTCGCAAGTGACGGCAGTAAAGCGATACGATAGGCTACCTCCCCTATCCTCTCCAAAATCTGATAAGGACCAATAAATAGAGGTGTCAACTTCTTCGACTTCAAAGCTCGACCAACCCCAGTTATCGGAGTAACACGAAGAAACACATGATCTCCCTCTTGGAACTCAAGTGACTTCCTCCTCTTGTCGTGATAACTCTTCTGACGACTCTGAGCAATCCTCATCTTCTCCTGAATCATCTTAATCTTTTCCGTAGTTTGTTGAACAATCTTCGGTCCAACCACAACACTCTCACCGGACTCATACCAACGTAAAGGTGTCCGACATCTCCTACCATACAAAGCTTCAAACGGTGCCATACCAATGCTCGAATGAAAACTATTGTTGTAGGTAAACTCAATCAAAGGTAAATAACAATCCCAAGCACCTCCCTTTTCCAAAACACAAGCCCTCAAAAGATCCTCCAGTGACTGAATCGTCCTCTCAGTCTGACCATCAGTCTGCGGATGATATGCATAACTCAATCTCTGCTTAGTTCCCAAAGCCCTCTGCAAACCTTCCCAGAACTTCGATGTAAATCTAGGATCTCTGTCCGAAACAATACTCGACGGAATACCATGCAAACTTACAATTTTCTCAATATACAACTCAGCTAATCTCTCTAACGGATAATCCATTCTGATCGGAATGAAATGAGCCGACTTTGTCAATCTGTCAACAATCACCCAAAAGCACATCCGATTTCTGACCCTCTCTAATCTCATCCAGAATACCACTCGTTAACTTCAACATTCCCAATTTAACACTATTGTGAGTACTCTCACACACCAAACTCAAGTCTTTAAACTGCTCAATTAAATCCAATTCCTTAACCATTAACATAGACATATGCAATGATTTCCGACTCAATGCATCAGCCACTACGTTTGCTTTACCCGGATGGTAATTCAAACCAAAGTCATAATCCTTCAGAAACTCTAACCATCTCCTCTGTCTCATATTCAGCTCTTTCTGATCAAACAAATACTTTAAACTTTTATGGTCACTGAAAACCTCAAATCTTGACCCGTACAAGTAATGCCTCCATAACTTCAGAACAAATACCACAGCTGCCAACTCTAAATCGTGTGTCGGATAGTTCCTCTCATGAACCTTCAGTTGTCTCGAAGCATAAGCTACAACCTGCTTATTCTGCATCAAAACACCACCCAAACCCAACAATGAAGCATCACAGTAAACCTCAAATGGTTCCGATGGACTTGGTAATATCAGAATAGGAGCAGTAGTCAACCTTCTCTTTAACTCTTGGAAACCTTCTTCACATTTTGAGTCCCAAACACACGCTTGCCCCTTTCTAGTCAACATCGTCAACGGTAATGCCAACTTAAAAAATCTCTCAATGAATCTCCTATAATAACCTGCAAGTCCAAGAAAACTCCTTATCTCAAAAACTGACTTCGGAGCTTCCCACTTAGATACCGCTTCTATCTTAGAAGGATCAACAGCAACACCTCCTCTTGAAACCACATGACCAAGAAAACTAACCTCTTCTAACCAAAATTCACACTTGGACAGTTTAGCAAATAACTTCTTTCTCGTAGAACTCCTAAAACCACTCTCAAATGTTCAGCATGCTCTTCTTCTGATTTCGAATACACCAAAATATCGTCTATAAACACCACAACAAACTTGTCTAGGTACGGATGGAAAATCCTATTCATATACTCCATAAATTCCCCAGGCGCATTAGTCACACCAAAAGGCATTACAGAATACTCATAATGTCCATACCTTGTTCTGAAAGCAGTCTTCTGAATATCCTCAGTTTTCACACGTATCTGATGATACCCCGATCTCAAATCTATTTTGCTGAACACACTCGCCCCAACCAACTGATCCATCAAATCATCAATCCTCGGCAAAGGATACCGATTCTTGATCGTCACTTTATCCAGTTGCCTGTAGTCCACACACAACCTCATAGTACCTTCTTTCTTCTTAACCAATAACACTGGTGCGCCCCACGGTGACACACTCGGACGAATAAATTTCTTATCCAACAGATCTTCCAACTGACTCTTCAATTCAGTTAACTCAACAGCAGACATACGGTACGGAGCCATCGATATCGGCCTAGTACCAGGTACTAAATCAATCGAGAACTCAACTTCACGCTCTGGCGGTAATTCATTCACTTCTTCAGGAAACACATCAGGAAAATCACACACCACGGCTAGATCGCAAATCACCAATTTATCTTTAGCCTCCAAAGTCGCTAACAACATAAACAACTCTGCCCCATCTGCTACTGCCTCATCATAGGGAGTGTAATACTTCGACAGCTCTGTGAACTTAGCAGCATACTCAGTATCAGACCGGTTGCCCTGCTTCAATTCTAAGAACTCTATCTCTTTCTTTCCTCTGACATCCTCCGGAAAGTACTTCCTCAGGAATCTCTCTCTGAACACCGCCCAAGTGATCTCAGCACTCTCAGCAGCTTCCAAATCAGTGCGGGCAGCAACCCACCAATCATCTGCTTCCTCTGACAGCATATGCGTACCGAACCTGACCTTCTGGTTATCGGCACACTCAGTCACTCGGAAGATCCTCTCGATCTCCTTCAACCACTTCTGAGCACCATCTGGATCGTATGCTCCCTTGAACATTGGAGGATTGTTCTTCTGGAACTCACTCAGTTGACGAGCAGCTCCCAGTCCCACAGCATTCGGATTTCCTCCAAGTACTCCAGCTAGCATACCCAGAGCCTCAGCAATCGCAACATCATCTCTACCTCTTCCAGCCATCTCTATTCTGAGAACCCAACAAGCTAAAACAATAAGTACTGATAGGGTTACACAACACCTATCACGTACAGGGAAACAGAATAATTACGACTCGACTCGACCGACTATGCTCTGATACCACTAATGTAACACCCTTCTAAAATACCCCAATAATTAATTAATTAATTAATTCAACAAAATATAAATCAGAGTAGATATGCAATTTAAGGGTGTCACACTTGACACTTCACACCATTCACCATAATAACTTGTCATGCTCATTTATTAATCAAAATAAAACATTGCACAATTCGCAGCGGATAGAGATCTAATCAATCATGCAAGCCATGTAACACATTACATGTAAAGTTGTTCAACAACCAAAATGAAAACAAAGTAAAACATCCCGTCCCGATGTTACATCTACCAGAGCATGACCCACTAAGGAACTACACTAGACTCCAAGCACTAGCTTCTACTCAATCACTGCTCGTTACCTGAAACATAGTTGTAAGGGTGAGTTCCTCAATCGATATAATAAGCATTATAAAATATCATGTAATGCTAAGTAAATTAACACATTTCATCACCCAAATCAGATCACACATTCAGCAACGGCAACATCAACTCAAAATCATAATCATACTCAACCCAACACAAAACACACGTATAATATTGGAATACATCCATTCATATTATACACCATACATATATTATGCAATGAGACTCCATGCATGCGGTACCGACTATTCGTGAACACATAGTTCAACCTCACCGATCAAACCCAGATACGGCTACCAAGCTCACTAGTCCCACTCATTTGAGACCTAGTGACTCACTCACTAATTCCTCACCATGGGAATTAGCTACCACCCCAAGGGCTATGCTATGCACGCTAAATCACCTAGCATGCAAACATCAACAACAATCCACAATAACTCACTCACTAATTCCTCACCATGGGAATTAGCTACCACCATAAAGGCCATACTATGCACGCTAAATCACCTAGCATGCAACCATCAACAACAATCCACAATGGACATATGCTCACACTCTAAGCCATAAACAGTCCATCCACAATTGCATACATAATAGATATATTCACAGCATTATGCATACCATCATACATTATCAGCATATTTATCACAGAATCATATCATGTCATGCCAAATAATAAATCACAGTATTAGCACGCTCTACTAATACCTATACTGCTCAAAACCACGGGAAATGATCCCTACTATATCATACATGCAATATATCATTCACCAATATAGGTCAATCATCAAATATGTACACAATATTTAAATATCAATTTTTCACTTTTCCAACAGTGTTAACCGGTTAACGCCCTGGGTTAACCGGTTAACGCAACACAGAACACGCTTCCTGGCAATTTTAACAGTGTTAACCGGTTAACGCCCTGGGTTAACCGGTTAACGCAAGACAGACAACAATATCTCATAATTCATAACAGTGTTAACCGGTTAACACCCTGGGTTAACCGGTTAACGCAAGACAGAAAGCTACATTGAAGGTATTTTCTAGAAATTTTTATTTCTTCAAATCTCACTTAATTCTCCATAATTCTCTTGTATCCTTGGTTGTCTGAAGTCCTACCAATGTAGGCAACAAGATTAAGTTGCTTTGAGGTCAAATCGAAGAAACTCAGATCGTGAACCTCAAATTTCAACTCCTTGTATCTCTCAATATACTTGGAGTTAGGATAAATTGAGGCCAGATTCGAGCTCAAAGGCATTTTTACTTTAAATTCATGTCCTTATTTTTAATTTTGGTGATAGTTGTGAGTGAACCAGTCCGGTGAAGCTCACCGGAGAAGGAGATCGGAGCTTTGGCTCCGGTGATGTGTTGGCACTCATCAGAACCACTTGATCCATTTGAAATGTTTTAAGCACGTGCGTTGAAAGTGATTACCACTTGTGTTGCACGCTGACTCAGGACCATGGTGGAACGCGTGCTAGTAGCCACTTGATCTGCCACCTCAATTAATGAGGGAGATCAAATGGTCCACGTTTTTTCTTATTTTCTCATTTTCTTTTTATTTGGTTTATTTTTATTAATTCATATTAATTTTAATATTGATCAAAACAATATGAGAGTTTCACCAAAACAATTAAAAAAAAATTCTCTTTCATTTTCTAATTTAAAATTATTTTTTGGATCATTATTAATATTTTTCATGATTTAATTGATTTTGTGAATATTTTTAATTGTTTAAAATTACTTTTAAGTTTCCAAAAATTATAAAAATTTTCCCCAAGGTCCTTTGACCTTGTTTGACCTATGATAAATCTCATGGCCATTTCTTTGGTGTTTTGATGAGGTTTTAGGAATTTGACAATATGCATTATTTAATTGATTTTAATTGTTTAAATGCAAAATAAATTCTGTTGAGCTTCTAATCTTGACTTGTTGAGTTTGATTTGTGTTGTTGGGTCTTGGTCAAGGTTGATTTGACTTTGTTGAGTTAAAATCATTGGATTTAGGGGATTGATGAAATGTATATTTCATCTCCCAAAATGAATGAATGATTTTAATTTGATAAAAGTCCTCCTTTGACCAATTTGTGTTGATTCAATTTCCCCTCCCCCTTCATCTTGATCCCATTCTATTTTCATTCATGTCATAGACCTATGATATCTCTACATCCTAAGACTAGTTGATTGAAAAATCAACATGAGTGTGAATGAGATTAGGTCCACTCTTTTGCATATTCTTTTTAAGTGTGGTATGTTTTAGGAGCATGGTTCATAATACCATGTCTCTAACATGAATTAACACTAAAATTTCTATTGCCCGACCTTAAATAGTTGTGACTTCTACATAAGTCCAATTACAATTGCTTAACATAACGCTAAATGGTTGACAGAAAAGGCATAGCATTCTAGTAAGTGAGATTGTAAGTCTCCACTCTTTCATGGTATTGTGTGGAAACTTGGCCTTTTTCCTTCCTTTGAAAGATGTCTTGGTTCAAGGATCCATGCTTGTGACAAGTGGGTTGAGTGTTCTCCAAAGAATGACTTAAACAAAACAAAAGCAAAAGCAATACTAACTTCTAATCAATTAACAACTAACATTTAATTTCAAGCCATTTACTTTTATGCACTTTAATTTTGAGCTCTTATTCATTTTCCATTATTCATACCATTTAACTTGTTTACTTTAATGTCATTTTCACTTTGCTCATTTGAGCCATATCTTGTGATTATTTTGTGATTGTACATACTTGTTTGTGTTCTTTTGACTTTAATGTACATAATAATAATAAAAACCCTAAAAGACATTTTGTGTGGACTGTTGGTTTGCTCTGAGACATTGGACTTAGAATTAGGAAACACTCCTTATACAAAAGGACTTGGCCAATGCCAACTTTCATGAAACCAAGTGCTCGTGATTTGAAACTTCATCCGAAGCAAGTATTGTGATCCTATTTGAGTTCATCTACTACATGATCTTTTAGAGCTGTTACTTTGAACCTGTGTCTAATGCTTATCTTTGAAGTTATCTTATACATGGAAGATTATGAAGAAGATCATAAAGTTGCTAAGCTTGGATGTGGTTATCTTTATTTGATGCCTTGCTCTTCATCTTGCTATTTGTGTATTGATATTGCTTGATTCTAAATTCCAAGGGAAATTTGGGTTTCTATATGACATTCTTGTCTATTGGATTGCAGCCCATTGGTCAGATCTTTTCAACTCTTAACTTTTAAATTTGTGCTTAGCATTAGTCTCTTCATCTCCTCCCCATTTCTTTAATTTCAAATCTCTTCATCCTTTTAAAATCTTCTTTGATTGTGTTTGTTTTCTAAACTTAGACCATTTTGCAAATTAGAAACTTTGGTCTTATGCCATTTCATTTTTAAACTCTTTTCTCAATCAAATTTGTAAATGAACTTAATCATACTTGACTTAAAATTTCAAAAGCCAAAAATAACTAAGACTCATTCAAACCATTTTTAGGACTCTTGTGCCTTTGTTAAACTTAAATTTTTGTTAAAAGCAATGCACTCACTTCGAAATTGTTACCACGAACTACGAGGTTTTGATCCCTCATTTTATGTTGGTACGTAGGCACAAGTCTGAAGGTCTTGTCAAACACAAAAATATAATTAATGAATTCTTTTCTCATCTTTCCACTCTATTTATTGCAAACATCTTTTGTACAAAAAATACATATGCACATAAAAAAGGACTCCCTAGGAGTACCTAGGACACTTTGGGTGCCTAACACTTTCTCTTTGTGTAACCAACCCCCTTACCTGTAATATCTGGAATTTTATTAGTTTTGATTTGAAAACTTCTTATCTTTTGGGTTTTTGTTCGTAATTTTCCCTTTTCCCTTGGAAACAATAAAAGTGTGATGGTGACTCTGGTTTTATTGACATTTAGCTTCTCCATAGCTTGATGGTCATGAATTTACCGCTACATCATGCACAACAATATATCACATTCTTACATCCAAATCATAATCAACATCATACACGACAACATCTCAATTATCATCAACATCATACAAGACCATATCTCAATTATCATTAACATCATATGCAATAATATCGCATCCAAAACACATCAGTAACAACCAATACAAATGCAACACTTATGTAATATACTCAACACTGACTCGACATGCACATGGTACCAAATATGAACACTCAAGTTCGTCTCACTCCTTGATCCCCACCATATGATTGATTCCCTCTTGGAACCGGAGCACATCAAAATCTCTACCATCACCATAGATAACACTTCACTAATCCCCCATAATAGGAATTAGCTACTCGCACCCGATCCATCACAATGGGATCGAGGCTCACCAAAACTCGTTACCATCAACATAGGTAACGCTTCACTAATCCCCCATAATAAGAATTAGCTACTCGTACTTGATCCATCACCATAGAATTAAGTCTCACCAAAATTGGACCGAAGCCCGTACACCAAGATGCATGACTCTCAAATAACATGCATTAACACAACAAGGTTCACCTAAAGGATCCCCACACACATCTTATCATTTATGCATAACACCATTCATAATGCAACAACCAATTCTTGTTATCACATGAATAATATCAACAAACATCAGCAATTCATCAACATCTTAACATCATCGACATACCAACATAATTATCACACCATGATATTACAACAATGCAACAATTCATCAACCAAATGTATAAACCAATACATCTATTAATATAGTATGCATGTGAATATTATTAAAACATATCAACAATCACTACCATGTTATATGTCTGAGCGTTATCTTTCTAACACTTTAAACGACATCAAAACCGGACTTACGGAATAAAAGTTATGACCAAAATCGTCGGGATATGTCAACAATTCATTAACCGAACATATGAACAAAACTTCACCAGCACAGTAGGCATAGAAATAATACTCAATCAATTCACTTATCACCATCACATTATATCTCTTAGAGTCAGCTTTCTAATTCTTCAAACCCCAATCCAAAATGATTCACGAGTTGTAAGTTATGATCAAAACCGTGCACGAAGACGTTACTAAAAAGTTGTTGTTTTCTAAAACTTCCAACACAATTTTCATCTTCTTCAACCCCAAAAACGTCTATGAAATAATCACCAAAATCATTTTATCCCTGAAATAAAGTTATAGGTCTCTATTCCAGATATCAAACGCTTCAAACGACACTCAATTTGGACTTACGGATCAAAAGTTATAGTTAAAACGATTTCGACCGAAAAACACAAAAAAAGGCTCCCGTGCTGAGCGCGACCGTGACAGACAGAATGCAGAATTTTCTGCTTTTTTTTTATCGTTGGAGATCTTCCGGACCTCCTATTTTGATTTTGTAAAAAACCAAACGCTCAGAAAATTACGACTCATGCAATACTCTAATTATATAAAGTTAATTTACAGTTTTAACATAATTAAATCATTTAATCACAGTTTTAAGATTCTGCCTAAAACTTTCGAAATTGCAACGATGGTGGATATATGTTAATCATAAAAACAGAAAAATACACGCACATAAGGGACACAAAATTCATCATATAATCATCATATAACAACCATCATAACATCCAAATTCAAAAGTATGAATCAAAACACTCAACCCTAACGAGGTGAAAGGTTCCTCCATTCTACCTTTCTATCATACCCATTACTATTGGAACAAGTTCCCACCCTTACCTGAATTCTTTGCAAAAATTCTGAATTGAAATCTTCACTCTCTTCTCTTGATCACATTTCCTATTGTCTCTTTGCTCATTTTTCTCAAATGCCACGTATTATGAAAATCTCCTAAAACCTAGGTTTCTCTTAACTTTTTATTTTTAGGGTAAACTTTTTAAAATCACCAACTTGCCCCAAACTTAATCATCTCATATTCCTTCCTCCTACTAACTTTCTCAATTTCTCATATTTGGCTCAATTATTCTATCTTCACTAATTAATATAATAAAAATAATTAAAATATTATTTTTAATTATCAAAACAATTCTAAATTATTCTACTTATTTTTATCATCCCTCTATACCCTTAACTCAAGGATACATACTCCGCCAATACCCAACTATAAAATAAATCATCAAAATCTATAATTCTAACATTTAAAATATAATAAAATATCTAATAAAAAACGGGGTATTACACTAGGCGCCACACACACATGGCACATGCATGCGTCAATGCATGTGACGCACACTCACATGCCTACATGCATGCGCCAATACATGTGACATCTTCACATGTTTGGCTGCATGCATGCGGCAGATGTTTGAGCACCTCATTTGAATGCTAATTGGATGCGCAAGTTCAACTGACACATCAATAGTGAAAGGTAATTATTTTGATAATTAATTTAAAAAATATATTATTTTAGTATTTAAATTGAAAAAAATAATTATTTTAAAATTAAAAAAGAAATCATAATCCAGAGTTGATTTGAAAACCAAAGTTCTAACCATTATCTATTTTACAGTTTTTTAATACGGGCTATAAAAATATTCTGATAAAAAACATAAATTAGTCTTCTCTCATAAATAGAAAGATAAGAACAATAATACTACTTATTAAAATTAATATTATTGATTAATAACTTTTATAATTCTTGTATATTAATCAATAAAATCTTAAATTTAGAGACGGATAAATTATTCGTTTTAAATTATATTTTAATAAATGAATATTGATAAACTTTTTTTAATTTATCCTTGTCGTATTCCACCTACTTATATCCTTAAAGTCGTGGTCCCTATGTAGAAGAAATTAGAGTGGCATATTTGTCAAGAAGACAAATTATATTTCACAATCAACTCAAATTTTATGATTAATGGTCCTCTTAATTTGATTAGGATAAGTTTCTTAATGTAATGATAAAAAGTTTCAACTAGATTTGGCTTATATTGTCTTCATTGTCTTCATTTTCTTCCTCGTTTATTAGCATAACTAGGTTCACACTCACAGAAGTTGACACTGTATGGTGAGTTGTCTCAAGCAACTACAATAATTGAATTTTGTTTTTTTAAGGCCAGTCAATATATATTTATATATACATATTACACAATAATGGTAGGTTAAGCCATTTATATTTATTTATTTTATTTTTAAAAATTAGGAGAGTTGAACTTTTTGATGGTTTACTCGGATCATAACATGCCTCAAAGTTTAAAGAATGTTTATAAAGGTATTACAGATTATTCGTTAAAGAGAGTCTGACATCAAGAGAGAAAATTAAATTTATTATCTTTAGTGTGTGAGTAAACTCCTTATCCACACAACTAAATTATCTTAGCCCTATTAATTCATTTTAGTTGAGATATGGAGAAATGATTGTTGAGTCGCATATTTGAAATCCTTTATTCTGTCTATTCATATTTAATTAATAAAATTTTGGTCATCAAATTACTAAATAAAAAAATATTAGAGTTATATTATTTGAACACTCAAAATTTTAATAATGTATATTAATGTCTTTATCTCCCTCTATTTTTTTATAGACATGATAACATAACTTGTATTCGTGGAAACTCATCCAATCCCGTCCTAAGTTTAAAAGAGAAAATTTTGTTATTTCATTAATGTGTTTTATTATTTAATATATAATCCAAATTTTGTTATTTTGATTTGCACTAATATCCATTTCAAACTCATCAAATTCAATTTGAACTTATTTAAAACGGATTTGAGTTTTAATTCTTTATACATATTAGATTTGGAACGAGAAGCAGAGATTTTATAGAGAATGATATTTTTGTATAAGGAAAGTAAAACTCGTCCTCATCCCGCATACTTACTTTTATAAATTTTAAAAATACATAAATACACTTCATTACTTCAAATATCATCTCTAATCAAGCAAATTTATTTTTTAATTCATTATTCTCATCCTGGATAATGAATTTAATGCGCCTAATATTAAATTTCTCTGAAAATATGTTTAAAGGAGGGATAGTAATTTTTTTTTAGAGAATTTGAAAAGATTTGATCAAAATATGGAGTACTATTAAAACGGTGCAAATTTATGAAATATATTATTCATATTAAATTTAAGAAATTTAAAATGACACAAAAAAGTAAAAAATTTCAAATTGCAAATAAGTCCTTAATAATTTTACAATTTGGTCCCTTCAAATTTTAAAAAATTACAAATTGGTCTCTATTTTTCATATTTTAAATTTGACCCAAAAATCTTAAAATTTATGAAAATGACTCCAAAATTTAACAATGAATTATTTTAATATTCCATTCAAACAAAAGAATTTAAAAGTGAATGATTTTCAATTGAATCATTTGAATTACTTAGAATTTTAAATTCTTTAGAAATTTTCAGTTACCTCTTCCAAACACACTCTAAAAGTGTGTTTGGATGGAATATTTTAATGAAGGAAAGTAATTTTTTGAGGAAATTTAAAATGATTTGACCAAAATCTATTATTTGGATAAAAAAAATTATGAAGAATCGTTAACAAGTTAAATTTAAGGAATTTCAACGTCCAAAAGTAAAGAATTTGAAATTGATCATTCACTCTATATAATGTCAATGTTAAATTGTTTTATATTAATTTTTCTAATTTTGCAAGACGGTCTTCATATTTTATTGAAAATTTCAAAATCACTCCATAATTTAAATTGTGTTTGCAAGTAAGTCCTTAAATTTTTTTAAAATTTAAAAATTGGTCCCTTCAAATTTTTTAAAATTGCAAATTGATCTCTATTTTTCATATTTTAAATTTGGCCCAATAGTTTTAAAATTTGTGAAAATGATCCAAAAAATTTAACAATGAATCATTTTAATACTTCATCCAAACATTTTTTCTTTAAAATGAATGAATTTCAATTGAAAATCATTTAAATTGCTTAGAATTTTTAATTCTTTAAAAATTCTCAATTACCTCATTCAAATACACTTTAAGATTTCTTGGATGTGATTCAGTTGGTGCCCAATATGAGAAGTGTCTTTTAAGGTTGTCATTGTCTTCTTCTTTCGTTTCCATTCTATCAACTATTGTTTGCTGATCATTATTGATCTCCATGATTCTAACGACATGGACAACTTTGATGATAGATCGACCTTTAATAACTAGGGGATTATTATATCATTTATGATTCCACGTGATTTATGGATCTATGCATGTGCAAGTGTGAAGATGATGATTATGTTGACAACCTTTCTAGTATTTTGATGACGACAAGTCCAATGAATATTGAAGTTGATGGAAATATCTTTTCAACTCTCAGATGATGGTGATTAACTTGAAGATATCTAAAGCCTCATCCAATAGAAGATTCAAGGTTCTAGCAACGTCCATATAAGATTGATATATTTGGCAAAGGAAATTGAAAGCTTAAAAATTATGAAAGATTGTTTAGTTGTGTCTGTCAGAGTGGTCATAGTCTTGTGAAAGTAGGAGAGTAACTCTTAAGATACTAAGGCAAATCACACACACACACACACACACACACACACACACACACACACACACACACACACACACACACACACACACACACACACACACATCTAAAATACTTTTAAGGCCTCTCTTTACTTAACAAAGTCACTTAAAAATGTTTTAAAGCCTAGCCAGTTGATTAAGGGATTGTCTACTTGATTGGGACACTTTTTTAATTTGTCTAATCGATTAGATTATATGTCTAATCAGTTAGATTGTGCCTAATTGAGTCCACAATCGATTATGACAGTCTCTTAATGATTTGTAACAACTCTATATCAAAACCTTATTTTATGGAACTTAATGGTACTTTTAGTAAACAATCACGAGTTTGGTTCATTTAAGAGATTAAACTCGAAAAAATCTCAAGGACAATTTGTGAATAAATATGCAGCAAAAAGTGTGTCTGGTTGAACTATAAATGTTTGAATAATAACAAACTGGATATAAACTCCAATAAAAATAAGCTTTGGATGAAGATAATAAATAAAAAATGTGATAAATGTCATAAAAGTAAAATGCTTTAACTAAAAATACTTGAAGAATTTAAAAAGAGAATGCAGACTCGTACATTTCTCACAAACTATTTCTCTGTGTAACTCGGGTACTTTAGTTCTATAGAAAATATGTTGGGTGTGAATATGGAAGTAGAAAAATGTCCTAGAGAGGGCTAAATAGACCCAAATTAAAATTAAAATGTCATTTTCTAAATCAAGTCTTTTCAAAAAATGAGTTGCGAGTGGAAAGTTTGATGCAAAAATGAAAATTATACAGTTTGAATATTAACCAAGCTAACACGGATTGTTTCATAAATATCAAAGATTATGATGGTAAAACACTTGGTACTTCATGATTAAATTGCGTAATACACAAGATGTGTTTACATAATGATTCAATGGATGATTTCTAAGTTCAATTTGTTTTCAGATTATTAATCACAGAACTAGCTTAACCAGTTATCCAATTCCAACAAAACCTAATGCTTATGTAATAAATCTCTATCAATGAAGAAACAATATAATACGACGGAATTGAAAAACCTAAGCAAGCAATTACTACGCAATTAAATGCAAGAGAGAGAGAGAGAGAGATGACACCGAGATTTATAGTGCTTCAGCGCTCGTCATTGCTTTGCCTATGTGCACTCTTGAATAGTTTGCCATTGGAATCTACATAGTTCCTTATTATTTGATAAATATTTCCAAGAGTTCATACAATCACCAATCCATAATACAACTGAGAAAATAAATCTCATATTTGGATCTTGACTTGTATATAACACACTTTCCAAACTCTTCTACGTAATCTTTACTCGAATTGTGTTTCTTGAATCTTCCAATATCACCAATTCTGCTTCAAGACTTCATGTGTAGCTATCAACCCCGTGATCCTACCTATTCCTTGAGCGATAAAATTGTCCGGAGATCTGAGAAGAACTCTGCCTTATCCACAGTCACTACTAAGGTAATTTTGAAGAGAAGAACCTACTTCTTTTCAATGGAATTTGTCACCACCATTGACAATCACCTCAATCTTACTAACAATCTGAAACACTCAACAAGATCTCCAAGAAAGATTAGTTCCAAGGACGCGCCTCCTTTAATTAATTACAAAACCCTTGTTATCAAGATCTGAACTCAATTGAAGTTGATGATGCAGGAATTTCATTGCAAGACTTTGAACTCTCAAAATAGAGGAAAATGAATTTTCTTCACTAAAATCACACTGAAAATTCTTATCAAAATGATAGATGTGTGTTGAGAAATGATGAAAAAAATCTTTTATATGTGCTTGAGATTAAGCATACAAAATGGTTGAAAAAGTTAGTTAGATTTGAATCAAGGGAAATCTATGATTTAAATCAAATGATAAAATGTAGTTGAATAAAAGAATAACTGAATTTTAAAAACTTTCCATTTAATTTGAATCAGGGAAAGAGTTATTTGAATCATGAGCCACGTGATACGAATCGTGTGCAAAAATTGATTCGAATCAAATGTCACACCCCTGATAGAGAAAACATTGAAAAAAAGAGTGATTCGAATCATCTATAAAGTTTTATTCAAATCAAATCAAACATAATTGGTCACCATGAAAATGATTCGGATCAAGTGCAAAAATTGATTCAAATCAAATGACTAGGTTTCGCTTCTGTCCAATTTGATCAAAATAAAAAGTTGTGTGTAAACTCAATGATTCGAATAAAAATTGTTAAATCTCAATCTTTCAAAATATTAAAGGCACTTTGAGATTTTACTTTGAATCAAACTTAAACAAAAAACACAAAATATTTGCATTCCACTTACACATGTAATTGATCAAAGAACATCATGATCAAGATCAAGTCTAACCAAAGTTTTATGCCTGCTAAAAACAAAAAAGTTCAAACTTGATTCTGAAAAGTGCAATCATGAAGGAGACTCAACAAATCAAAATTAAATTAAATATGAAAACAATAAGAAAAGCAATAAAATAACCAGATATAGATACTCCCCATGGGTGAAGTAGGGTCATGCAACTACAGTCTCTCCCTTTTTGATGCTTGGTAAGCTTTCACTTGAAACTGAATCGACCTTTGAGTATAAAACGTATGCTCCCCCTGAAACAATGATAATGTATAAAACAATTCTAGACTCATTACAACTTCTCCCCCTTTGACAATATCAAAAAGAGATAGTTCTAAATATGTCTAAAACCAAGAAAACAACCACTAACAGATAATCCAAATGAACATAAAAGTTAAACAATAAGAAGCATATACAACAATAATGATCTCATATTCAACGAAGATAGACATGTCACAAGCAACACAATGCAAATAGACATGCAACACCAACATTCAACAGATAATAATTAAGTGATCAAACTTGTATGTCAAGGTATGCATTGATAATCATAAATAATACATGAACAAGTAATCAAGGCTCAAATGCATATAATTAGTAACACACGTTTAAAAGACTTAAATGCGAATTCTCGACAAAGAGATTCATTAGTGGACCAAAAAATGATACCATCTACATAAATTTTAACTAAGAGAGTATGTTTTTCCTTATGTCTTAAAAACAAAGTGGTGTCGACTTTCCCACGATTGAATCCTTGTTTGATCAAAAATACACTCAATCGCTCATACCAAACTCTAGGAGCTCTTTTGAGACCATAGAGGGCTCTTTACAACGTAAAAACGTGATTAGGATTATCTCGATCCTCAAAACCCGGAGGTTGTGATACATACACCTCTTCATTTATATGGACATTTAGAAAAGAAGACTTAACGTCTATTTGGTAAAGCTTAAAGTCCGTGCAACAAACGAATGCCAAAAGGAGTCTAATAGTTTCAAGATAGGCTATAGGAGCATAAATATCCTCATAGTCTATCCCTTTAGCTTGATTATATACTTTTTCCACTAACCTAGATTTATTTGTAGTAATTACACCATTTTCACCCATCTTGTTCCTAAATAACCATCTTGTGCCTATGATGGTTTTATCAACCAGACGTGGAACAAGATCCCAAATGTCACTTTGCTTAAATTGCATTAGTTCTTCTTGAATATCAAGTGGCATCCCTCGTCATGTAAGGCATTGGATATGGATTTAGGTTCAATATGAGAAATGAAAGCGGAGTACTTACATAAATTGTTAGCATGTGATCTAGTAGTTACTCCTATTTTGATGTCTCTCATGATTTGATCTAATGGATGATCCTTTGCGATTGTCCAATCTTGAGGCAGATGGTTTGAGGTCTCTTGTTTTTCATCCTCATATAATTTGTTCTCTTTATCTTTCGTAATGTCCTTATCCTTTATTGTTGGATCAAGATCCTCTTTAGAACTTTTTTTTTATCAGTCTTTCCATTATCACACCTGAAACATCAAAATAAATACCCTTCCCCGACTTTTGGGGTGATGACTCATCAAAAGATACATGAGTTGACTCTTCTACATAAGAAATTCTATGATTATAAACCCTATAAGATTTACTCGTAGATGATTACCCTAAGAATATACCTTCATCAGATTTTCGATCGAATTTACCAAGGTTGTATTTTCCGTTATTCAAAATAAAGCATTTGCAACCGAAAACTCGAAAATATGAAATATTAGGTTTTCTACCTTTAAGTATCTCATAGGGTGTCTTCTCTAGGATGGATCAACGATCACCCTGTTCAAGACGTGGCATGTGGTACTAAACGTATCCGCCAGAAAATACTTAAGTAAGCTCATCTCATTTATCATAGTTCAGACTAGTTCTTCCAAAACACGGTTTTTGTGCTCTACAACACCATTTTTATAGAGTTCTCAAACATGAGAAATTATGACCAATACCATTTTCGGTGCAAAAGTTTTGAAAATGATGGTTAACGAATTCCCCACCATGATCACTATGGAAAGTGATGATTTTAAAACCAAGTTTTTTTTAAAACCTTAGCAAATTTAACAAAAGATTTAGAAGTATCATCCTTATGGGCTAAAAATAGAGGTCACGTAAATCTAGAGTAGTCTTCAACAATCACAAATCCGTAATAATTTCCTCCCAGACTTCTTGTCTGCAAAGGGCCAAACAAGTCTAAATCAAGAAGCTCAAAAGGTTTTAAGGTCGAAATTACCTTCTTCGGTTTAAACGACACTCTTGTTTGCTTTCCCATTTGACAAACATTAGATAATTTGTCTTTTAAAATCTTTATTTTAGGAAGACCAACTACTATATTTTTGGATGCTATTTTATTTAGAAACTCAAAATACACATGACTTAAGCGTCTATGCCATAACTAAGAATATTCGTTCTTAGCTACTATACACTTAGTCCCATGCATTGACACGTCATCTAGATCAAGCATTTATATATTTTCAATCCTAGAACTCTTAAATACAAGGTCCTTACTAGTCTTATGCTCAATTACGCAACTAAAAGTATAAAAAATAACTGAATACCCTTTGTCACATAATTGGTTAATACTTAGCAAGTTGTGTTTAAGCCTTTTTCACTAACAACATATTTTCAATGGTAATTATGGAGGGATTCCCCATATTACCTTCACCAAGAATTTTACCTTTCGTATTATATCCATACGTGATGTGACCACTTTCCTTCTCATCAAACTTGATGAACATGGAAGCATCTCCCATCATGTCTCTTAAACATCCACTCTCTAGAAACCATAATCTTTTTGCAGAGGCACGACTTTCCTGTGAAAAATCAAATAGGTAATATAGGTCCCTAACTAGTAGGTCCTTTAGGGTTAGTTAAGTTATATTTAGGAATCCATGTTATTTTACCATTAGGAACTTGAATGTTCCTAACATGAAAAAGAGACCTAATATGACCCTTATCTCCACAATAATGGCAAATAGCTTTAGATGAAATGCTTCTTCTCTTTCTCCTAGTGAAATGAGGTTTTTTCTTAAAAACCCCCCTCTTTCACTCGAAGAACTAGAATAAATATTATATAGTGTGGCAACATATGTTAATTGTCCCTTAAGATTTTCAATTTTAATTTTTAAAATTGGACACTCAACGTATTCCACAACTTCTATCTTTTCATCTAAAGTATCTTAAACATTACAACGCTCATCCATAAGAGATGTATGAGCTACGTTGAGACAATCTAAAGCACGATTAAGATTATTTATCTCCTTTTCAAGTTTTGAAATCATTTCTTTTTGGAGAGAAATTTTCTTAAACACTTTTATGGAATCAATATACATGTCATTGAATGCATTCAATAATTCACTATAAGTATACTCATTTTCGTAATAAGAATTATATACCTTTGAAGTTCCATATTTCTTATGTGTCATCAAGCAAAAGTTGGCACAGTCATCATCTAAACTCGAGCAGGAATCAGGGTAGGAGCTCTCAACCTCTTCTTCCAATGCGATGTAGGCTCTACGACCTTTGGAAGACTTCCCCTTTGTCTTATAAAAGTCATTGTCTTTACTTTTATGATGTTTGGCGAGATTTGGACAGGTGGTCATATAGTGTCCCAATTTACCACATTTGTAACACGTGAACTCATCATCTTCTTTATTGTGATCCTTCTTGGGTGCATGGGTATTTCTAAAATTCACTAGACCTTTGTCGGGATGCTTGAGCTTGTTTCTCTTAAGATATCTATTGTAGCATCTGAGGATTAAACCCATTTATTACTTTTCGGAAACTTCTTCGTCATAATTGTCATTTTCTTCCTTTGACTTATTCCTTTTAGAGGATGAATCTTTCAAAGAAAGATCTCATTTCTCTTATTTAGCTTTCTCTTTCTTTTTTGACTTTACTTTGCTATTGGCGAGTCGTTTCAGCTCATTCTCATGCTTGACTAACTTCCCAAACAGTTTTGTAATATCCAAAGTACTAAGATCATTTGCTTCTTTTATAGCAGTAACTTTTGGTTTCCACTCCCTACACATGAATCTCAATATTTTTTAGTGCAATCTTTGTTGGAAAAGGTTTTACCCAAGTCTCGCAATTTGTTGATTAAATGGAGGAATCTAGTTTGTATGGAATCCACAGATACATCGGGTTCCATACGAAATAGTTCAAACTCATCTATAAACATATTGGTTTTAGAATCCTTGACATCCTATGTTCCTTCATAGAGAGTTTGGAGAGCATCCCACATACCTTTAAAACTCGTATGATGTGAAATCGAATAGAACACTTTAGCGCTAAGCGCGGAAATAAGTATGTTCCTCACTTTCAAATCATATGAAGCCTTTTTGGTTTCAGAATCATCCCATTATTTTGGATGTTTAACAACGTCATCGTTGCCCTTGGGAATAAATGGTCTCTCGGTGGCGGCACATCACATATTTTTATCAAGTGATAACAGTTGTACATACATGATCGATTTCTAATAAGTAAAATTTTAGCCTTTGGAAACTGGTGCTTTATTATAAGCTCAATTAGGATTGTCATCTTATGACATATTCGTAAACTTTTGGATGTTGATTAGACACAATCAAAAGACCAGCTCTTGATGCTAGTTGTTGGGTATGAACATGGAAGTAGAAAAATGGTCCAGAGGGGGGGGGGGGGTGAATAGACCCAAATTAAAATTCAATCATCGCTTTCTAAAATTAGAGTGTTTTCAAAATATGAGTTGCGAGCGGAAGGTTTAACGTGAAAATGAAAATTATATAGTTTGGATATTGTTCAAGTCAACATGAATCGTTTCATAAATATCAAAGATTATAATGATGAAACGCTTGGTATGAATTAATTCAATTAGGTAATGCACAAGAAGTGTTTCACAATGATTCAATTGATGGATATCTAAGTTCAATTTATTTTTAGATTATTAATCACATAACTAGCTTAACTAGTTATCCAATTCCAACAAAACCTAATGCTTACATAATAAATCGCCATCAATGAACAAATGATATAATACGACATAATTTAAAAACCTAAGCATGTAATTACTACGAAATTAAATACAAGAGTAAGAGAGAGAGAGATGACAACGAGATTTATAGTGCTTTGGTGTTCGTCCTTACTCTTCCTACGTTCACTCTTCAACAGTTTCACATTGGAACCTGCATAGTTCCTTGTTATTTGACAAATATCTCCAAGAGTTCATACAATCACCAATACACAATACACCTAAGAAAATAAATCTCCTATTTGGATCTTGACTTGTATACAACACACTTGTCAAACTTTTTATGTAATCTTTACTCGAAATACATTTATTGAATCTTTACTCGAATTACTCAAAGATCTGAAAGAACTTTGCTTTATCCATAGCCTTCCACACAATCACTACTAAGACAATTCTGGAGAGAAGAACCTACTTCTTTAAAATGGAATTTGTCACCTCCATTGAGAATCACCTCAATCTTGCTAACAACCTTAAACACTCAACAAGATCTCCAAGAATGACTAGTTTCAAGGACGCGCCTCCTCCAATCGATTACATAACTCTCGTCATCAAGATCTAAACTCAATTGAAGTTGAAGATGTAAGAATTTCATTGCAAGAATTTCGTTACAAGACTTTGAACATTCAAAACAGAGGAAATTGATTTTTTTCCACTAAAATTACACTGAAAATTATGATCAGAATGATAGATGTGTGTTGAGAAATGATGGCAAAAAGCTTTTATATATGCTTAATATTAAGCAAGCAGATTGGTTGAAAAGTTAGTTAGATTCGAATCAAGAGCAATCTATGATTTGAATCGAATGAGAAAATGTAGTGGAATAAAAGAATAACATAATTTTAAAAAATCTTCCAGTTGATTCGAATCATGGAAAGAGTGATTTGAATCATGAGCCACGTGATTCGAATCATGTGGAAAATTGATTTGAATCAAATCCCACAGCCATGGCAGAGAAAACATTGAAAAAGATAGTGATTCAAATCATGTATAAAGTTTGATTCAAATCAAATCAAACAAAATTGGTCACCATGAAAATGATATGGATCAAGTGCAAAAGTTGATTCGAATCAAGTGACTAGGTTTCACTTCTGTCCAATTTGATTAGAATAAAACATTATGTGTAAACTCAATGATTAGAAACAAACATGTAAAATCTCAATTTTTCAAAATTTTAAAGTCACTTTGAGATTTTACTTTGAATCAAACTTAAACCAAAAACACAAAATATTTTCATTCCACTTACATATACAATTGAGCAAAGAACATCATGATCAAGATCAAATCTAACCAAAGTTTTGTGCATGCTAAAAACATTTTTTTTCAAACTTGATTATGAGAAGTACAATCATGAAGGGGGCTCAACAAATCAAAATTAAATCAAAGATGAAAGTGATAAGACAAACAACAAAATAATCGAATATTGATGCTCCCCCTGAGTGAAGTAGAGACATGCAACTACAAAATAAATGATATTTGAGACCCCAATCCCAACAATGAGATTGACTATATATAAGAATACAATAGTAATCATGGACAAAGACAATTTCCACAGGATTGGTCATGTATCCCATTATATGGGCTTCAACGCTCTAAATTGCTTCCACGCATCTTCAATGTTGAAACTGCTGCAAACCACCCATTATGCTAATAACTTCCTTTGCACCCTCTAACTTCTTATGGTCGAAATTCTTTGGTCGACCCTTATGGTGTTTTCTCTACATTCTTAGGTTGGTTGTCTTATAGACTGAAAATACACTAAGTCCCCAAAATCTAATAGACGTGTCGAACTCGACCCTTGTTAAAGTGTTGATTTGTGTAAACCCCTTCGACATTTTGGACATGTTTCGAAGAGAGAGTGATATTAATCTTGTGGATCTGTTCCTGAGACTCTTTCAAACCATGATATGTGGGCATTAATATACACTAAATCTCAGGTCGTCCCACAAGGTGGTCGAACCATTTTCAGTCGACATGGTTAATATGTCGAAGCTATGTTTGAGACTCTTGACACTTAGCATTTTCAAACGTAGTTATTACCATTCTTTGTTGTATTTATTCATCTAGAATTTGCAGGCTAACAGACGCCCCCCAAAAATACCACTTTCGATCATGTACGAAAGATGGAAGAAAGGTGATGTTTTTGGTAATTGCTCGACATTGTTCAATATCACATGCACATGTCACATTAGTTAGACATTTTTAATCATCATGAGTACTTTTTACCAAAACATCACATCAAGGATGTGGGTGCAGATTGTCATCATCACTCTGATTTCCTAGGACAATTATGGGCCACAAAATTAAATCACATTAAAAGAAATCATTTAATTTAATTATTTCCAAAAAATTAAATTCCACACGCTCATTCTGAGACACCACTTGTCCAACTTTTTTAGAGGGAAATTGAAATTTTTTCCTCTTTGTGGCTATATATACGCTTCTTCAGTATTTATTTTCCCTTTTCGCCATCTTCTTCTTCATAACCCTATAAATTTATTTGAGCTCCATACCATCTTTGCTCTCTTTTTCTCAAAAAGCTCTCAAGAATCAAAAATGGTTTTTGATTCTCTTACTAAACGTGCACCACAAGTTCCTTCTGCTGCTAAACTCCAAGATCCTATTCTCAGGGATGGTTGCACCTACGTCCCAATGCCTCCCATGTAAAAGGAAAAGACTACCATCTAGCTTTCTTAAGTATCAATCCCTTACTCCCTTGCAGGTATTACTCATGCTTTCATGGGCCCTCTACTTATACGAACCAAGAAACCCCATAACTTGATAAATTTCTTCCCTAGTTTCTCATCGTGTGAACCCCTAATATTTAAGGATGAGCCTTTTGATATCATTTTCATAAGGAATCGCATGTTTTAGTCATCTCTTTTGATCAATAATTCTTGCTACATCAAGTGGCTTGATAAGGTTTAACAAAAGAAGGGAAAAGTATGGAAAGACTAAGGTATCTTCGACTTTATACAACTCTTAAGAGTTGGCCCTAGGTATAATTCTCACATGATGGTTGTTGCTTTGTGCTTTTCGGAATCTTAGACCAACACATTTCACTTACCGTGTGTAATGATCATTCCCATGCTATTTAATATGACAACAATTGTCCGCCTTCAACTAATAAGGGAAACCTTCGACCCTGCCTTGATAAACAAGACCAAACCTAATTTTTCCTTTTCTCACCCTAGTTATAACACTTTTATTAAATACCATCATGCCTCAACTGACAATGTGAGCACCCAAGAACACATAATTTTCCTTACCTAATGGTTATCTCACAAAGTGTTTTGCTCCAACTCCCTTCAAGTACCCAAGAAGTTTATCCATTTGGTTACTCAGCTTCATGAGAGGAGAAACATTTGTCTCAACAAGCTAATTTTGTGCATCTTGTATGAATCTTTTTCGATTTCCTCTCGTGACCTCAAGGCATGGGTATGTCCTAAGGAAAATTTCCTGATCTTAGGCCCCATCTAGCTATTGCACTTGTGGATTAATTCCACCCTTAAACCTTCCCTTAAGGCTAACGCTTCACCTAACCCATAAAGGATAATCGAAGGCCTAAGGCTTTCCAAGATTATGCCAAATGATGGAAACTTTGCATCGAAGGGAGCCTTTGACACATACTTCTTCATGTTCTACAACTGTAAAACATTCATTTCAACCATGGTTCCCTTTTTCAGTCGAAGCCATAGACCAGACTGGTTCAGAAAGGCCTTCCCAGCCTCTTTGTTTGAGGAGCAAAGAGAAATTGTCGATATTTGGATGGAATTTTTCAAACCCTCCGTCTTGTCTACCAAACTCTACTCTTCCTAATCAGGTATTAAGTTGGCTTTTTATCAGCCAATATTGGTAGCCATGCAGTTTGACTTTAGCCAATTCTTGCCAAAATCCTTTATTATAAAAGAAGAGTCAATCTTTGTTGCTACTGACGAGCCAGATGAAGAATGGCTTTATAAGTGTTTAGACTTTTTCAATAAAAAATCTTTACACCTCAATCCTTTCGAATTCTCACCCGCTTTCCATTGTAGAAAAGAATTCGAAGACTAGTGGTTCACATACTACCAAGGCATGACAAATCCTTTATCTATGGTTCAACGCCTAATAAATACTTTTTTTGTTTCTATAGGATTAGACGAAGAAAAGAAAATGTACACATATCAAGGAAATTCAAGCATTCCAGCATTATTTTGAAATTGTATATAATCCTTGTGATATTCGTCGAACTATTTATGACGTGTCTCTTACTTAAAAACATAAAGTTACATAAAAACTTCAAACTTGAAAATTCCTTCCTTTGTAGAAGATAGGTATAACTTTGCTTTAAAATTTTATTTTTCTAAACTTCCCTCGTTGCCAACCTGTGAATTTGGCATGGCTATTCGCCCACCAATTACATACTGGCTCTTATATGGGTCTTTATCAACTTTAAATAATGAATTGAAAAAGCCTCGTCATAGAGGTGTGTCAACTAAGTATCACATGGATAATTATAAACGCCATTTTCATGTTAATGTTGAACATCTTCAAGTCTTGGAATCCATTTCATAAGGTGAAATACAAGACTCTCAGGAAAATTATGAACTTTCCTTTATGTTTCCCTTTTACTCACTTGTGTCGAACTATTTCAGCCATCCATATTAATCCAAAAGAATCAAAGAAAAAGACACAACCAACAGTGAAAACCCAACAAGGGAAACAACACAGGTAAATTTCTATACTTGTATTCTATTAAGAGTATAAACTTTTGTTTTTGCAAAACTTAGTCTTATTTGATTTTATCTTCTAGGGTCAAAAGAGAGAAAACAGTTCCTCCACTGTAGCACCAACTAAGAAGAATACCAAAAATAACAAAGAAACTGAAGCCAATGAAGAAAAATAGGTTTAAATTACCTCATTGGTTTCTTTCATTTCTTCGCATTTATCCTTCACCATAGTGACAATTGTTGAATATCTTAGTCTATAAAAAATAGATGAGATTGACTGGGGTGAGTGATGAAAGTTTGCAGTCGACTGAACCCATTCCACTAAAGCATCAAAGTGATGTGGCCATCAGATCTGCAGACTCAAATTTTGAAGATAGAAGGAAGGATAAGGATCATGCTGAATCTTCCGGCCATCGACAAAAGAAGAATAAGAAGAAAAAACAAGAAACAAACCTTTGAGGCCAACCCAAAAAAGGTGATAAAAGAAATTGTTGTCATTTTTTGATGATGATGGGAATGGAGAAGAGAAGGTCCTCAGTTGGCCAAAAAGAAGACATGACGAACAACGCCACATTAACCCAACAGAAGCCTAGGAAGTTCCCACTGAAGTACATATTTCCAATTTACTGAGGTAACTTTCTACTTCTTTTCATCCCTTTCAATCTCCATCTTACACTTTATATTCTTATTCGACTGCCCTTCACAGGAATAACCCCTCAACGTTGAGTTTCCAACATCACAACCTCAACCTACTAATCCTCCTTCAACAAACATTTCTTATAGTTTCCATTGGTCGACACCTATACAAATATCTCCATTAGTTCACCAATAGTTGACAATCCATTTGGATGGATAGTTATTGATAATCCAGAGAAAGAGGGCGAGGGAAATGTTACAGAGCTATCAGATAAAAAAAACTGCAGGCCAACAATGTGAACCATCGACTGATGGGCTAAGCTACAAAAACCTTGACTTTGAGGATGCTAACGTTGATAACCAATCGACTAGTCAAGAAAAGATCACACCAACACCAGGGACTTCAAATCATGTTGGCCAGTCACAAGGGAATTGAGATGATGCTCAAATACAAGAGGAACTAACTTTTGGTAAAGATCAATAAACTCAAAGTCATATCCACTATCAGCGTGATATGGTCGAGAAGGAGGGAACTCACACAGCTACTGCTCCAACGCCTTCACCAATAGCCAATGAAAGTCCAAGTCCGACTTCTTCATTCAACACCTTCAACAACAATCTCAATCAAGAAGTCCTGTAGGATGTTAGTGAGAAGAACCATATAGAAACTTTCAAGATTATCATAGATAGCCAAGGGACTCAACTGCTCTTAGTGTCGAACCTTTTAGTAATGCCTTTGTAGAGCTATTCTAATAACTGAAAACCAAGATTGTTAGTATGAATCTATTTCAAGCCATAGAAGACAATCATGCTATTCTCCGTGAAATAAAGGTATTGTTAGCACAACTGAATTAACCAGAGGCTCCAGACTCTATTTCCATCTTTATTCTTAACTTTGAACCATTTCTTAAGTAAATCGTTCAAAATGTTAGGCTCAAAATAGAATTTGCTAATAGTCTCGATCGACAGATTAACACTATGTCTCAACAATGGGACTTAGTTACCCAATCTCAGATTTGATTCAACGAGTGGGAGTCGAAAGTTAAATTAGATAATAATCTACTGGCTACTTGTGATTTCAACATTCAGCTCTGGACGCAGCAAATGGAAGAGCTTCAACAAAAAATAGAGCCAGCAAAAAAAGAGAAAGTTAGGGTTGATACTTCATAATTGGCTTCTGTCGAAGCAAAACTGGTTGGAGAGGATAAGGTTGGTATTCAGTATGCTAAAGTTACTCTCTTAATGGAGGAAGAAGTCATCAAGATGAAGAATGAAGACTCAATGAATGACAAGAAGATTTGACTTGCCAAATTGTGCTTCGAGAAAAAGAAAGTTGACCTCTTTTCCTGAATTTTGGAATATTTGTAATTGAGTTACTATTATGACGAATCTTGTCATTTTGTAATTTTTAAAATTAATTCCATATTAGCATCATATACTTTCCATGCATTATTATTCTTATACTATGTTGATTTATTGCAGCAAATGCTTATATCATTTTAAGTACTTGTCATTTATCCTTAGAACTCAATTGTCAGAACCTAACTATTTGACTTCAAAAGAATTGTTTGAAAATACTTAGCTAATTTGAAAGTGCCCTTCCCAGTTTGGTGACCATTTTCCTAAGGTTATGTCCTTTCGATCCATGGACAGAGTAACCTTCCAAACATAATCCTCAATTGTAAAGGTTTTTGACTTAACCTTTTTGTTATAGACTTTAGATATTTGTTCCTTTTGCCTTATAAGAACATCTAAAGTAGTTAGCCTTTCTTTATCTAGATTACTAACTCATCCAACATCATTTCCCAATAATGGTTGTCGCTACTGGGATTTCACGATAACGAAACTGAGACTGAACTAAAGAAATGTCAAAAGAGGCATAACATAAGAGTCGCCACCGAATTTTATTTGGTTTACCTCTATCGGATAGGAGAGGGGAAATAGTCGATAAAACCCTCGAAGAAAGAGATGTGTATGGGAAGTGCAAAAAGGAATAAGGAATCAGTCTCACAACCGATACTTGGGTTCGGAAATCAGTTACGCCAGGGGAAGGTATTAGCACCCCTCACGTCCATGGTACTCCATGGGAACCATTTAGGTTGTTTACGTATGCGGGTATTTATCACGATTATTGTTTTATTTTTAAAATAATGTGTAAAAAGTGTGTACAGAGAGTGACGGGACTATGGGTTTTTCATTATTGTGCTCGCCAAGGATTGTGGCCCTTGTTCCTATGTATCACTCATCAGGGATAAGGAATCAAAGCTCCGTAGTTCGGAGTAGAAAATGTTTGTGTGTTGGTTGATTTTACCTTTCAGAAAAGGGTTTTCAGAGGAGGTTCCCTAAGGCACAAAAGTTAGGTGTGATGGGTTGTGTTGATTTTACCTTTAACAAAGGTTTATGAAAAAGATTATTTATTATTAGATTGCACTAAAGTATAGGGGCGGAGGTAATTATTCTAGACTACAAGCCAAGTGTCTTGCGTCCAAAATAATCAGAGTGAGGGTATGAGTACTCCATTCTCACTCATTCTCCACCACTTAAGGCTCGTGGCGCACAAAAGTAATTGTAGTTGTTAAGTGTTTTAAATTTGATTAGGAAAATGTTGCTTGATGTTGGATCAAGAGTTTGTTTATTTTGATTCTGAAATTGGGTAATGCAACATGCATGCAAAGTAACCAACAAGAAAGTAAAGAGTCTCAATCTAAGGTATCCCAAGAGAAATCCTTGTGTGTGAAAAAGTGATATAAGCTAAACAAAGTATAATGGCCTTACAAACATGTCCCCCTAGGGTGGTTCCATGATGTCATTCTTACAACGAGTATGTAATTACAAATGAAATCCAAAGTTCATAGAGTATCACAAAGATAATGGAAAAGGCCTTAAAGAAAAGGTCCTAGGATGAGATCCTCTAAATCCAAGTGGATTAAGTGAAATGGATTGTTTTTTGGTCTTATAATTTTATCATGTTTTTATTGTTTTTGAATGTAATGATAATAATAAAGTAAAGACAAATAATAAACATGCATGATGAAGTTTATACAATGATGATAATGATGATGAGTACTTAAATGTAAATGACATAAAAGTAAATAACAAAATAACAATGACAGTAACAATAACAAAAGGTTAGTGGTAATCAAAGTTAGTAAAGTTAGGTCAAGTTGGTATTATGAATAATGGACCAACACTTGGGGATTATCTATATTTAAGTTAATAGATTCAAAATATGGCGCATCAGGGGATAACTTATCACTGATGAAAAGTATGGAAGATGATCAATGGATTAACTTACCATAGATTTGTATCAATGAAAGTTATACAACCCCAAGTCCATCTATCAATAGATTTACAAAAGGAAGACTATGCAAAACTCAAGGTTGAAGGTTAAATGATTGATTCAGTTGTTAAGTTAGCAAGTATAAGATCAAAGCATAATATTAACAAGGCAACAAGAGTTAGTGTATGATATAAACAAGTAGGTATAAGAGGTTAGTGGGTTAGTATAATAAAAAGAAATGACAATGTATCAGATGAAATCACAAGTTAACAAATGTAAGCAAGACTTCATCTACAAGTCAATGGCCTAAGTTAGTTGAAATAGGGGCAACCTATTCATGCTTCAAAGTACCATGGATGAACACTTGATCATCTATTAGTAGGTTTGAAGTATGTAAGGTTTAATCAACCCTAAACCAACCAATATAAGGACCAAAGTAGATTTCATTAGCCCATGGATTCAAGACTTTATAAGTATCTCAAAAAATATCCAAATGACTTGAAATAAGACAAAATCAAGTACTAGAGACAAAAATGATAGAGGGCCTATGTTGAACATTTTTTCAGAATAATAAAATAAATAAAGGTAAAAAAATAAAATGAAAATGGAAATAAAATGGGAAAATAAATAAATAAAACAAGTGGAATGAAAAATGAAACAAAGGGATGCACACACTGGGGGTTGAACCTCTGACCTGGGGGTCATGAGGGGATCAAAACCCTCTCCCACTGGGCCAAGCGCTCGATGGTGTTAGCAAACACACCGAACAAATAAATAATAAAAGCAAAGTGAAAATGGGATGCGCGTGCAGAAGGGTCAATCAAAACATGACAACACATGTTTTTGAATTTGAATGTGCACGCCAACAATTGTCTTCTTCCTCGAGACAACTCAAAATCAAACTAAAAAATGTGTTTTCAATCAGGTTCTAGCATGAAGATAACTTGTATGATTAAAAACAAATCATCTTCCACAATTATGAGCCATTGATTGGCTCTAAGTGTGGAGTATTTCACCATGACTCAGATGAACACAGTTGACCTAGTTTAAGAATTAAACTCTGAATATTGACTAATCAAAGCTACAAGTTTTGGGTTAATGATCAGAAGGAATTTTCGAAGTGAATGGAAACTTGTTTGGATGATGGGGGTGAAGGGAACTACCTGATCAGAATCAAACTTAAAGAGGTATTCCGATAACTTGGCTCAGCTCAGATGAAGCTTAGGGAAGATAAGTTACGACTTTAGAAAGTTTGAGTAGATGTTAGTGAAGGTTTTTGCGTGATTATTTGGGGTTGCAACACTCTAAAAATAAAAACGTGATTCTCTACTTTAAAGGCTTTGGTTCAAAAATGCAGTAGAGGTTTTTGGTATTTTCAAGCTTGTTGAATGAAGGGGGTACCTTCCTCTATTTATAGGGAAGGTGTCTAGATGGATTGAAGGGAAGGAAATGAGGTTTTGCTTCAGAATAGGGAGTGGCTCGAAGCATGCTTCTGACCTTGCTTACACCTCATACCACTTTGTCTTGGTCCTTTGCATTGATTTGAAACTGTTAAGGGCCTTGGTTTGGCCTGATATGGATTCAACTTTTTGCCAATTTGGGAAAATTCTGATTTTGCACATGGGGTCGGGTTTTGCTTTGTGAGATGTTTTGGCTACCAAGTTGACTTCCATTTGTACCACAATATCATATGTAATATGTTTGGGGACCATTGGGATCATATTGAATTGATTTGGGGACTTGGAGAATGGAATTGCAAATTTTTAGTTGACTTGGTCTGGTGTGCTAATCAGGATGATCATCAATGTTTCAACCAAGGGAAAATGAAATTGGCTTGTGCATTTTGTCTAAAACTTTTGCCAATTGTTTCTTTCCATATCCTTGATTGAATGAAAAAAGAACCAGGTTAAAAGGGTTTATAGTTTTGAAATGTCAATGTGCTAAAATAGTAGTCTTGGTCAGATTTTAGGGCATGGTAGACATATTGGACCAACTTGGCCGATAGCAAAATTAAAGTCCTTCCTCAATGAATTAGGTCTTGGACCTTGAAACAAAGTTGGATAGGGACTTAATTAGGACATTTTGCTTGAAGTGGAATTCAAAAATCTTGTGAGATGAAAAAGTTATGGTCTTTGGAACTTTCCCTAGGCCATTATTGCCAAAATGAAACCAACCAACATGACCTAAAAATGGGATTTTATGATTTCTTGATTTCCAAGGCATAATGGTGGATGTTTTGAGCTTATACCATCATAACATGATGAGAAATGATATTTGGAGCCTTATGGGATGATTTTAGGTCAAGTTCATGAATGGACCAAGCGCCTTGAAAGTTGAAAAACCATGATCAAACCAAGTACTTGTAACATTACTTGAATGGATGTTTAAATGATGAATTTTGATTGTAATGGACATTAGATGATGTTGAATGAGTTTTGGGGTGATTGGATGATCAAAATGAAGCAAGGTTAATGATCAATGTATGCCCAAATTAGGGTTTCTTGAGCAACAAGTTTCCTCAAGAACCAAGTGTAGTGGGGTATTCGTTACCATTAGAGATATTGACTAAATCCAAGGTAAACCATACAAGTCGAGTCGCCACCGCACTTCTATTTATCCAAAGGAATGGGTAGAAAGCGAACAAAAACCTAAAAGTTTTATCGAATCAAAAACTAGTAAAAATGTCAGAGATCGGGGTAAGGGGGTTGGTTATGCAATGAGAAGGTTCTAAGCACCCAAAACATCCTAGGTACTCCTAGGGAGCCCTTTTCACACTTGTTGTAAGGTTGGTATTTTTTGTGAAAATTTATTTGTGCAAACATGATTGAAGAAATGAGAGAAGAATATACAAGTTATTTACAATTTTATGTTTGGATGGATAAACCCATTGCTTACGTACCATCTTAAAAAAGATTAGGATCAAAACCTCGTAGTTCGGGGTAAAAATCACAAAACAAGTTGGTGAATTGATTGGTCCAAAAGCCTTAAGGTCTTTTGTTATCCAAGGGAGAAAACTCAACCTAAAACCACAAATCCACCATGTGAGGATAGCTTCAACATTCTGGTGAGGGGTTAACCCTATAATAAGCATGGAAGACTCATTGTCCATCACTAAGGATATATGTGAGTATTACATCTACCTCAAGGATAACTCAAACCTAATAGCTAAAGGTTACGAAAAAAAATTTGATTAAGAAAGTGGCCATTGAAACCACAAAAATATTTGAATGAGTTATATTTACCAATGAAAAGTATTTACAAAGCATGGTCAAAGTTGGCTTAAAGATTCAATTCAAAATAAGTGTTATGAAAAGAAAGTTGGAAAATCAAAAGCATACTGCTTAGGTTTCTAATGTTTGAAAACAAGTGTTAAATGTTTGCACAAAAAGTTTTGGCTTGGGTTAGAGTGGAGGGAAGAAGAAGAATGGCTAAAGTCTTAATCATACAAGAGATGAAGGATAAGAAACAAGACCACAAATGGAGTTCCTCTCTTAAGATCATATTGATGATCCAAGTAGCTCCCATCCTTTGGAATATGCAAGCAAAATAAGTGTAAGCTTCAAGCAATCAAATTAATCAAGCAAGCTCTTAGAAGATCCCCAATGGCTCTTGTATCTTTCACTTTGGATGAACATGGCAATGGTTCTTCAATTTGGCTCAAATATGATTCCCTAACACAAAAGCATAAAACATCAAAAAGTTCTATGAAGCAAATCAAGAATGGGCAAGAGTGAGTTTAGAGATTTTGGTCCTTCTAATCCATCTTCAACATTAGGCATTTTTACTCCATTTTGCATAGGGAATGTCCTAGAAACTAAGTCCATTTGTCCATTTTTTCATTTGGTCCACAACAATCAAAACAAAACACAAGCACAATAATATATACACAATTATGTGCTCAAGTGAGCAAAAGGCAAATTGCATTAACATAAACATGTGCTCAAATGAGCAAAGGAAAAAGCAAATGAATAGTATGTACAAGAATAGTAAATAGCATAAATGTAAAGAGCACGAATTAAATGTTAGTGGTTAATGGTTAGTGTTAGAGTTAGTGTGTCATAAGGCCATTTAGCGCTATGTTAAGCAATCGTAATTGGACTTATGTAGAAGTCACAACTATCTGAGGCTGGTCAATAATAATGTAGGCAACAACACAAGTTAGAGATTTTGATTAGTGAATTAAACTCCTACAATTTGTCATTCCAACAAGAAGATGAGAAATGATCTTGTATTGATTTAGGTTCTTTGCATGATTAGGAAGCAACCTATCCTTAAAGCAAAGTCATTCACTTGATCCATGATCAAGTTGAATTAGATTTGAATCAAGGAAGATTAAACCTCCATGTATCAAGGCTAACCACCAATCTTTAACTCATTGATCAAAAAAGAAAAAGAAGAAGAAAAAGAAGATGAATATTAAAGTACGTTAATGGAAATGGAATGAGATAATCAACAAGCATTGACCAAAGATAAAGAAGATCAAGGTCAAACAATAGACAACAGAAGCAAAATGAAGATTAAAAGTCAAGAAACAAATAAAATATTTTTGGTATTTTTCAATATTAAAATAAAACTTGAATTAAAATAATAAAGAACGGTCAAACTTCAAACTCACTTCAAATCAACTTTTAAAAAGTCCAAGTGAATTATCCCAAGTTCAACAAGGTCAAACAAAGTTTGACAAAAAAATTCAGCATTTTTAGAAGTCAGAAACTATTTTAAATCAATTAAAAATGTATAAAAATAACCTAATTGAACTAAAATCTCAAATAAATCTCAAATCAATTAACAAATTGATGAGAATATTTTTCATAGATCTATCATCATTCAAAGAGGTTGGAAAAATATTTTTGTATTTTTTGGATATCAAAAACTATTTTAAATGAATGAAAAATAACTAGAAAAGAGAAAATTCCTAAAAAATATCAAATGATAAAATAAAAAATATTAAAAATCATTTTTAGAAACTAGAAATTAAAAGGAGAAAAATGGAATTGGTCTCATATTTTTTGGACCAATAATGAAGGAGTTATGAATTTTTAAAAAGAAATGGAATTAAAAGAAATAAAAGAAATAAAAATCAGAAATTAGAAAATACGAAAAAGCGTGGACCGTCTGATCTGAGCTCATTAATTGAGCTGGAAAATCATGTGGCTCACACACGCGCGCCTACCATGTTCCTTTGACAATGCATCACATGTAGCATTATTGTAAGTCATAACATGGAACGGACAAGATTCAATCTGGAAAATGAAATGGAAGGCTCAGATCTAATCTGGAGAACAGACGGTGACCAGCGCCACCATCTTCTCCGGCCAAGCTCAAAATTTGCAGAGAAAAAATGTTAACCAAATGCTACGATCCAGGCACCAATCAAAAGCTGGGGTGATGTACATCACCCATGTACCAACCAAATTCACTCTAGGTTTCTACATTGAGAGAAATCAGAGATGGAATTTTAATGGTGTTCAACTGAACTTGCTAGATTTCAAAAATTCGAAGCTCAAAACAATTGCCTCTATGCATAGAGGACTTCAGATCACACAACAACAACAAGAAATAACCACAATATAAGTTGATTCGAAGAAAATAAAAGTTGAGGTAAACCTTTGATTTACAGAGCTTGGAGTCATAATTCCTTGCTATGGATGCTTGCAGTTCACTCTATGGATCAAGGAGAAGAAGGCTAAGGAACTTTAGATCTCAGAAAACAACCGAGGTAATTGAATTCTAGATCTGAAAATTGAGATAAAAATGAGAGAGTCCCTTTGGTGTGAGGGTGAGGGTTCAATTGCACAGCATTTAGGGCTCTTTCAGGTTAGTGAAATGAAGAGAAATAGCATTGTATTTATAGGCAAGGCAAGCTGAAATGCATGATCATTCCATTGCGTGAATGGAAAGGGCCTCCATGCATGGGCCTGTACAGGCACATGGAGGGCCCAATTCCACTTGGATTTGGCAGCTGAACAATGATAGAAGCAAATTGGATGTGCAGATTGTGTATTAATGGATCATGCAATGCAAATTTAAATGATTTTCAAAAATGTGCCATTATGTTCAAGTCTTCGAAAATGCCATGTCCAAAATAGAAACACCACCTGATGAGTAATGGTTGGAAATCTTTTTGCATGAGGATTAAATGTTATGTTGATCAAAACTCCATTTGAGCCTTGGAAATTGATAGAAAGTGGTCATGAAGTGTAGGGTGCAAAACATGTACATGTGAGATGTTCAAAATTGGCCAAAGTTCAAGCCCTTCTGTTTCAATGATTCAAGCTCCAAATGACAAACTCTTCAACATCAAAGTTGTATATATTTTCAAGGAAATAAATATGAACTTAAATTTTGTATCATTTGGATTTTTGATGAAGAAGTTATGGGCACTTGAAATTGGATTTTTTCACATTTCAATGCATTTGGTCCAAAGTGACCTATAATGTTTTGCATTATCACATGTATTTCTTTTAAGATTTTGAAATTTTGCTCAACATAACATTTGAAGTAGACATCTTAATATTTCCAATGAATTTAATCCCACCTCAAGATCATGAAAAATTTAGGAGTTATGTCCTTTGGAAGTTGACCTAAAATTAGGGTTTCAGTCAAAATAACCTATAATGTCTTCGAATGGATGATGACCTTCCAAGCTTCAAAACAATTTTTGATGAACATGAAAGTTGTTCATATGGTCCTTAAGAACATTTTTTATCTTGGGGTCATCTCCATTTGACAAATACATAAAAAGTTAGGTCTCAGTGTATTTCAAAATAGTCAGATGAATTGACTGATCAACTTCTCAAGTCCAAACCTCATATCTTGATGAATTGATGATTGAGGACACTCAAATAAGTTCAAATATTCATGAAATGATGAACTAAATAACTTATCTTGATTGCATTTGATCATGGGTTGAGGTTGCTTCATGAGCAAGGCACAGTTGACACACAGATGAATTAGGGTTTCCTTGAGAAACAAGCCTCAAGCCCATTTGATTTGCTTTGATCAAAATGATGAATTGAGATACTTGGGAGGAATATTTGAAGAATGAGAGCTTTGGGAACCATTGCCATGCTTGCTTTCATCTTCAATTGGCCCAATCAATGCACATAGGATCTCTTAGAGGCTTTGGATTTTGTGACTGCTCAAGCTACAAACAAGAGATGTTAGTGACATATTTTTGTGCTTTTGGTTAGTAAATAAAATGAGAAAATCAATAATATACAATTCAAGCATGCTTGGTGATCTCAAACCAACTCACAAGAGATCCCACCCAAAGGTAAGGAGCCAAGATGCTTATGATCCTTGAGGCAAGATGTAAATGCAATGTTATGATGCCATGAGGGATCTTAGGGTCAAAATTAGGGTCTTACACCAAGGTTCAATGAATTAGGGTTTGATGATGCAAGGGTCATATTAAGATGTTTAAAAGGTACGAGGCATGAAAAGAATTTGGATTTTAGGGGTCCTCAAAGGCATGGTCAAAATCCATGGTGAATCATGACTTATACAAGCCAAATGAGGCAAAGAGCTAGGGTTTGGGTCCTTGGGTGACCAGATGAATCTTGAAGCTTCTTCAAAGGGGACTCACCACCCAAATTGGGTATGGGTAGTAAGTAAGATGTCTTGAGTGATCCTCTAATCTTTGTTGGATGCTTGAGGATGGATATGAGGGTTGAGATGGCTTGGGCACACCTCAACATGGCCTGAGGATCTTGAGGCTTCACAGATGAATCTCATCCCTTGGGTTTGTGGATTCTTGTGAATCATTAAGTATATATGCATATGAGATGACATGTATGGGACGTATGCTCATGGATTTGCTTCAGAATCAAGAAACAAACTTCTGACATCTAAGCCTTACCACGCTCAAGAAAACGGTCAAGTTATAGCAGCCAACAAGATTGTATTTGACTTGATTAAAAAACATGTGGGTCAAAATCCAAGAAATTAGCATACGACTTTGGATCAGACACTTTGGGCTTGTTGAACATCTCCTAGAGAAGCAATTAATTCTACCCCATTTAGACTGACATTTGACTATGATGCAGTCTTACTTGTGGAGATTTACTTGCAGTTAGTTAGAATCCAAAGGCAGGTCGAAATCCCGTCAGACCATTGTCATACCCTCAAATTTACCCTACCCCACTTCATCTTCTTTTGACCAGTGAAAACTGAACCTTGGTTAATGCTTAAAGTTTCAGGAATTCCAAACCTACAATGATGTGGCTCTAAATAAGGTTGATCGCAACTTCTTGATCAACGTCTATCAAAGGTATGGCTTCGACCCGTCTGGTAAAATAATATATGCCTACTAAGATGTACCTATGACTCTTAGACGGAGCAAGAATAATTTCACCAATTAAACCTAGTGGTCAACCTCTAAATGGCCAAGGCTTAACAATATAATAAAATTAACTTGTAGGGACATGTTGAATACCGACATGTTTTTTACAGTCTTGGAAACCTTTGGAAAACTCGATACAATCCTTCAGTATAGTAGGCCAATGCCTTGTCGAAACAAATCCACTTCATCTTGTGACCTTCTTGATGAGCACTACCTAACCCACTATAGACATTGAATATTTCCAAATATGTTTCGCTTTCACTAAGGCACTTAAGTAAAACTCCTCCATGAGTTTTTTTAAAACAATCCATTGCCAATGATAGCATACCTAAATGCCTTGTATTTGATATTTCAATTTGTTATTCTTGTTGTATATTTTAAAAATTCTATAATTTATTTTCACCAATCCTTATTCGACAGATTGTCAATGGCAGAAATTAAAAATTTCATAATTTTGCAAGTCATCCAACCTCTATACCCCCACCAATTTTGACTTTGACAATTCTGAGGGGAGATTACTAGTAGAAATTAATTTTTCTTTGAATTTTATTAATTCTTCCAAATTTCCCTAGGAGACTCTATAACTTGAAGCAATTTGTGCCAAGTCATTAGCATCTAGATTTTCCAGTTGAGGCACATGTTTGATGTCGACCGAATCTAATCTTTTTAATAATGAGTTGGATGCAACAAAGTACATCAATAGATTATCTTTGATGCATTTGTATTCTATTATTAATTGATTCATAACCAACTCTGAGTCACCTTTAATTTCGACTCCTTTTGCTCCCAAGTCTATAAGACCATAAGGTCTGTGATTAAGGCTTCATATTCAGCTTCATTATTAGAGCAACAACCTTCAATTTTAAATTTGAACTTGGTTGGAATCCATCTGGGAAAATAATCATAATTCCAATACAACTTCCATTCTTGTGTATGGAGCCGTCAAAGTATAACTTCTAGGCTTTTAGCTCAACATAACTTTGTGTAACTTTGACTACTACATGATCTACAATAAAATCGGCCACCATTTGGCCTTTCATGGCCTTTAAAGGTGCATAAGTTAAAGAATATTCAGTTAAAACCATATCCTATTTTCTAATTCCACTATGCAAAATAGGTTTTAACAACGTATGTTTAATAACATTAAAAATGGAAATAGACGAAAACATTTGTTAGCTTTATATAATATTTCAATTTTGTGCAAGAGAAGTATAAACATAGACATAATTTCTCTATTGGAATATATCTAGTTTCTAGATTATTTAAGACTCGACTAAGATAATAAATGGCCCATTTGACACCATTAACATCCTCTTATGAAAACATACTTCCTATTGTCGTGTCAGACGAAGAAATGTACAACTTCCTTGGCTTCTTCCTATTAGGAAGTAATAACATGGGAGGATTCAACAGGTATGTCTTGATCTCCTCGAAGGCTTTTTGATGCTCTAGTTCTCATCTGAATCCTTATTCTTTCTTTTATCATAGCAAAGGTGAAATTGTTTTGTCTTGCCATTTAGATTTGAAATGAACCTCCTTATGAAATTTATATTCCCAAGTAAAGATTAGAGTTTCTTCTTATTTGATTGAGGCTTTGTATTAAATATGGCCTTTATTTTATTTTTGTTTGTAATTATTCCTTTTTTGTGAACAAAAAATCCCAAGAAGTCAGCTCATGAACACCAAAAGCACATTTCAAAGGATTCATTTTAAGTCCATATTTCCTCATCCTTTCAAAGGGCTGTTAAACGTGGTCTAAGTGACCATTTTCCGACGAGGACTTAATGAATATATCATTAATGTATACCTGCATAAAGATTTCAATGAAATCATGAAACATATGATTCATCGCCCTTTGGTATGTTGCACCAGCATTCTTTAGGACAAAGGGCATCACTACCCATTCATAAGTTTCTTAGGCCTCAGGGCATTGAAATTCCGCCTTTGACACATCTTCCTCTATAATGAAAATTTGGTTATATATAGAATAACCATCTAAAAGACTTATATACTCAAATCTTGCCGTTGAATCGACTAGCACTTCTACTACAGGCATAACATATTCATCTTTTGGAGTAGAAATATTAGGTCTTTAAAGTCAATACAAACTCTAAGAGTCCCATTATTTTGAATCACATGAAGAATGTTTCCTAGCCATTCGAAATACCTTGAATTTCTTATGAACTTATTCTTGAGGAGTCATTTGATCACTTCTTTAATCTTTGACATTATTTCTAGTGCAAACCTCATTGGTGTGTGCTTCACCGGTCTTTTGTCAGGTCGAATTGGCAGTTTTAATTCCACAAAGTCACTATCGAGTCATGGAATTTCATCATAGTCCCTGGAGAATAAATCTTTGAATTATTTTAGCAACTCTATTATATGGGACTTCAGGATTGGCTCCACCTTGGCACTAACAAATGTTTTCCTTCTAGGTGTACCATTCCCTAAATCAACCTCTTCTAATGGGTCTTGTGTGTGGATCCTCCTAGTCGAAACCAAAGGTTCTTTCTCAAACCCCAAAGACTCATTATCATAGATACAGTTGAGCCCATGCCTTTCTGGAATCGGGTTGTCCATAATCCTTGTATTATTCTTCTCAATATGGTTGGCTTTGACAACCATTTTTTTAATGAAAATCGGCTTCTAAATCCGCTCTTGTTTTTTCTAGCTATGTAATCCGAAATTTGAGCAAGTGTGTCTAAGTCAGTCATCATTATCATCTGATTATGACCATCGATTATGGTCTCTGATGGTCTCATACTCCCACATGAATCCATGTGTGTGGTGCATCTTTATTGAATAATAGACATATTCCTACAATGAAAATCATGTTTTAGCAGGTGTACATGGTGAAATGTTTGCCAATCATCTTTCAAAGTTTCTCCGATCTATGTTGTTCACGTCGGCCAAAAACTAACTTTAGTCCTCCTCTATGTTCTCGACAATTCCATCAGGTTTCCAAATTGAAATTCTCTAATGCATGGTTGAAGGGACTTCTCCTTCCCCGTGAATCCATTCTCGACCAAGGAGTAAGTTATGGTTTACCTTGGTTGGAACAACCACAAACAAAGTTAGCATGATAGTTTGATAAAACCATGTTGTGGGGTTTCAAGTCTGTGTCATATTTTCCAATTTTCCCTAGCAAGGAATGTGGCATTATGTTAATGCAAGCCCTCCATCTACTAAAAACTTGTTATCACCATGTTCTCGACCTTGGCCCTTATGCACATTGGCTTCAAATGTTGTTTCATTGCCATATCAAGCCTTTCAAATACAGTTTTGACACAACCGTATTTCATCACATTATAACACAAAGTTTTGTGCTTTGCCAACTCTTCATCCAAACCATTATCTTCCTCTTTGGTCACCTCAATGGTCGTGTCATATTCAAAAGGTAACACATATATCATGTTACAACTCAGGTTCAGAACCAAAATCGAAATCATTTGTGGCCATGTCTTTGTCTTGGTTATGTGTGTCATGTTTCTCCTTGGACTTTGCCACTGGTGGAAAAGGAGGGAATAAACTCTGTTTCACAGGCCTTTTGGTTGACTGACCTTCATATATGGCTTGAACACTATCACTTTTGCTTGAACTTTCTACCTCGAAGGCAACCTTCTTCTTACGCTGGTTCCTTCTCCTTTATGTCCTGGTCATATGATTCTTGCCCAGGTAATTCTTAGAAATATAAGAATACTTCTTCGACACTTGAGAACTATCATGGTACGATGATATTTTACCAACTTCAATTTATTTCCATTTGCATTAATCGTTGTCTGTTTTTCTTACAAGTTTGATCCAATCACCCAAGGGAACATTAGTGGGTGGGACATAAGTCCTGCTCTGTTGTGTTCTATAACCTATTGGTGGGTGGGATATCCCTCTTGTCTAAAACAAACTTATATTTCTTGTCTTGTCTACCAAACCTATTTGATTGGTGGTTATAGGGTGTGACCTTCTCTAGTTCTTTGTAAACTTCTTTGTTGAAGACTGCATTGTAGTATAGATAAAGCGTAACTTTAGAGTTTTTGATCTTACATCTGTTTAGGAAGTCGATTAGTTCTTCTTCGGCTCTGGGGTAGACCACATTCATCTACTCGGTATAGTTGAGCATGTTGACTTCACCTACTTTATTGTCGAGGTCTTCGGTGACGTCGACTATCATTACCTCTACATGCTCGATAAATAGGCCTTATTCAGCTACGGGGATTGGGTCACCTTCCACCCAAGGATTTCATTTATCTGCAAACTTCAACCTTCCATCCTTTAGGGAATTCTATACTATATCCCTGAAAATAAGAGAAGTTTTATGACCAAGGCAATTATGAAATTCGCAAAAACCCATTTTCTTTCTTTGTTCTAACGGAGGTGTGTTAAACCATTTAGGGACTATGATTTGGCCATCATAAACCAACAGGTCAAATATTTCGGCACACTTGATTATGTCAAATGTGTATCTTTTTGTAACAAACCTCTCATTTTTACTAGGTTTGGAAGGATTTTTCCCATTCGAAGGTTTCAGCACCTTACAAACGTAAGGAGGCCCTGACTTTAATTCTGCTAGATTAACCTCACTTTCTTCAACATATTCACAATAAATGTCGTATAGTTGATCAATTTCATCCGCCTCAACATAGGAAACATTCTATTTTTTCTATATTTATTTGACTTGGCCTTCTCATCTTTCAAATGTTCGACTTGTCGAACTATGTCTGCTAATTGGGCTATGTCCTTCAAGTATTGGATATCTAACTTCTTCCTAATGGAATAGTCGAGACCTTAGACAACCAGTTCAACTAACTCATGTTCAGGTATTTGTGTAAAAAACCTTGCCTTCAATAGTCTAAACCTATTAAGGTAGTCATCTATTGACTCATAGAACTTTCTCTTTACATTAGCCAGTTCTTTTATGCTATCTTCGACTGGCCCATGTAAAACTGCTCATGGAATACTCTTTCCAACTGATTCCAATTTCGTAGGGAATTTTGGGGAAGGGTAGTGAACCATGTAAAATCATTCTTATCTATAGAATTTGGTAAACACTTTATTTTTAAGTTCTCATTATTGGCCAAGTCCCTTGCCTCAGACTGATACCTAGTAATATCTTTGGTAGTGGACTCATTATTATCCCCTACAAACTTGGTGAACTTAGGGATTTCCAACCCCTTGGATGTTCAATCTACAACACATATTCAGACAAATAAGAGACAAAATGTGGCATGTGAAGGACAACATTAAGGCTATTATGGGCCAAAATTTGTTTGACCACATTAGTTATATTATTTTCCCCCAAAAATCATTTTATTGAACATTCCTAACCACCTGGTATGCATCCTGACTTCTATGCATAATTACTACCTTAGGGTCATTTTGACTTGTGTTTCCTTCGACTACCCTTGGTACGGGTTGTTCGACAGGTACAACCTACAGTGGTATTTGGTTATTAGGCACTTGTAGCACACGCACTTGAGGAGCACAAAAGAAATTAGCAATTTGACCCATTTGGTGCACCACTTGCAGGTAATTATGGTTGGTGTTATGAATCAAAGGATTAAACACAACTCCAATTTGTTGTGTAAGCATATTCATCATCTGATGGTTACTCTTATCCATTTGTTTCCTCACATATTAGAGGGAACTGGTTGTTAAGGATGGCATAACCTGAGGACATATCATACATTTCCTTGTGGTTATACCATTCGACTTGGATTGCTTATAGTAGATTTTGATGCTAAGTATGGATTGAAATATGATGCATCATTTATTGTATTATCTACAGACATAGATGCATTTGTTTACAGGCCTGCCATTATTGCAGTTGGCATGCCATAAGGATACTCCGTACCAAGAGGGGTAGGGTGAAATTGGGGGGAAAAGTTGGTATAGGATCTCCCAAAATTGGTTGTATAACCCTGGGAGTAGTGGGAACACTTCTTACTTATTGTTGGGAAACCTCCACTTCTTATGATACTCTCAAAACCGGTATTTGGCTTATAACAGGAGCGGTTACTTCAATGGATGTTGAAGTTCCCACACCACCAACCATCATTTCAGTTGATTGTTTTCTATATTTGGTGTATCATTTTGAGGAAGGGAAGTATTTTTTGAATTTCTTGCGGCCATACTCCTTTTAACTTTGCCGCTTCTCAAACACATGCACATTCAAACATTTATATGAAGAACAAAAATAAATAATATAAAAAAACAACGATTTTCTGTAAAATTTAAGATTTCTTGCACAAAAGGGTCCCAATGGGTGTGTCAGTTTGTTTACTGGTATTTTTAGTAAACAATCATGAGTTTGGTTCACTTAAGAGATAAATCTCAAAAAAATCTCAAGGACAATTTGTGAAGAAATGTGCAACAAAAAGTGTGTATGATAGAATCTTAAATGTTAATGATAAACTGGACATAAACTCCAATAAAAATAAGGTTTGGATGAAGATAACAAAAAAGCATGATAAATATCATTAAAGTAAAAATGATTTAATTAAAAATACTTGAAGAATTTAAAGAGAGGACGCAGACTCATATATTTCCCAGAAACTGTTTCTCTCTATAACTTGGGTACTTTAATTTTATAGAGAATAAATGAGATTTGTGACCCCGATCCTAAAAATGAGATTTATTATATATACTAATACAATAGTAACCATCGACAATGTCTATTTCCACGGGATTTGAAACATATCTCATTATGTGGGCTTCAATGCTCTAACTTGCTTCCACGCGTCTTCAATGTTGAAACTGCTGAAAATCATCCATTATGCTAATAACTACCTTTGAACCTTGTATCTGCTTATGGTTAAAAGTCTTTGTTCGAACCATATGGTGTTTTCTCAACATCCTTAGTTGGGCTGACTTATAGACTGAAAACACACTAAGTCCTCAAATCTAATAGACGTGTCGAACTCGACCCTTGTCGAAGTGTTAATTTGTGTAATTCCCTTCGATATTTTGGACATATTTCAAAGAGAGAGTAATCTTAATCTTGTGGATATGTTCCTTAGACTCTTCCAAACCATTCTACACAGGCATTAAAATACACTAAATCCCAGGTCATCCGACAAGATGGTCGAACCATTTTCAGTTGACGTGATTAATATGTTGAAGCTATGTTTGAGGCTCTTGACACCTAGCATTTTCGAACTTGGTTATTAGCATTCTTTGTTTTATTTATTCATCTAAGATTTACAGGCTAACAATGGGCCATAATAATCGATTATTGGATGCACCTAATTGGTTAGCCTAATCGATTAGGCCATTAATTCAGCCCATGGATTGTTTCCATTTGAGCCAAACTATCTCCTATATAAAGAAATCCTCTCTTCATTTTATTACTCGCTAGAATTTGGAGTGTTTTTAGTTAATTACAAATTGTCTCGCTCTTCTCTCTCTTTAAATATTTTATTTCAACAAAGTTTTCTTAGTGCCTTGTGAGTGAAAACTGCTTGTGAGGAAAGAGTTATATCGGTGTCGTGCCACTATTGTTATTTTCAAGAGTGAAATACTCTTGAAGAATTAAGTTTGGTTTTTGATATCAACCATTTTTAAAATATTTGTTTGGTTATAAAACTCATAATGAAATAGTTTTTTTTTTGTCATTGAGAGCAACCTCTAAAATCCTTACTCGGTTCGTAAGTTCAGCCCGTAAAAAAACTCTTTTTTAGTTGGTGGGATAAGCCAGTGTAAAATTTGCTTGTATCAAAGGTTCGTGGTCATGACATGTAAAAGTTCATTATTATAGTAAAATCCAAGAATATCTCTTGGAAATAGGATTAGGGCAACGTTTGGCCGAACCTGGCTAATTCTCTATCGCCATCTCTCTAACCTTTATCTTTTTAAATTATGTTATTTACTTTATAATTTTATTGTTGGCTTCTTTTCTATCTGATCTTATAAATATTAACACAATTTTACATTTATGTAATATAACTTTTTTAATTAATATTGAATTTTGAATACCACAATTCACCTCCCCCCCTTGTGTTTGGAGTCATTTGTTCAATAGTATTAGCGTATGTATTAGTGGTAGTGGTACTCTTCAAGGATTTATAGTTCTTCAACTGAGTGTTTGAGTCTCTATGAGGTTTGTCATTATTTCTATCCTTTTAAATGTTGTATATTATTCTATTATGAGGGAATTGAGTTTGCATGTGTGTCGCCACCGGGGTTTCGGGGATAGCGAGTGAACTGGATTTGACTGAACGAAAAAGATCAGAAGAGTCACCACCGAATTTTAGTTCTGTGCCTCCATCTGAGAGGCGGGGGGGAAATAGTAAATAAAACCCTAAAAAAAGATAAGCGAACGGGGAGCGCTAGGGAAAGGATAAAGAATTAGTCTCGCAACCGAGATTAGGGTTCGGGAGTCGGTTACACAAGGGGGAGGTATCATCATCCCTCACGTCCATGGTATTCCATGGGAACCATTTCGATTATTTTACGTATATGGGGATTTATCTATTATTGTTTTATTTTCAAAAGAATGTGTGTGAAAGAGAGGTTTTTTTAATTATAATGCTCGCCAAGGATTGTGGCCCTTGTGCCTATGTATCACTCATTCGGGGATGAGGAATCAGAGCTCTGTAGTTCGGAGTAGAAAATGTTTGTGTGTTGGTTGATTTTAACTTTGAGAAAAGGGTTTCAGGGTGGGTTTCCCTAAGGCACAAAAATTAGTTTTGATGGGTTGTGTTGTTTTTACCTTGAATAAGGGTTTATGAAAAGAGTTTTTGGTTAGATTGCACTAAAGTATATGGGCGGAGGTGAACATTCTAGACAACAGGCCTACTGTCTTGCGTCTAAAATAATTAGAGTGAGGATATGAATTCTCCATTCTCGCTCATTCTCCACCACTTAAGGCCCGTGATGCACAATAGTTAATCGTAGTTATGAAGTGTTTTAAAGTTGATTATGACAAAGCCACTTGACGTTGGATCAAGGTTTTGTTTATTTGATTGAGAAATTTGGCTTAATGCAACATGAATGCAAAGTAACCAACAAGGAAGTAAAAGGGTCTCATTGTAAGGTAGCCCAAGAGAAAGCCTTGTGTGTGCAAAAAGTGACCTATGTTAAACAAAGGATAATGGTCTTACAAAAATGTCCCCCTAAGGTGGTACCATGATGTCATTCTTACAACATGCATGTGAGTTACAGATGAAACCCAAGTGTTTGAGACAAAGTGTCACAAGATAGTAATGGAAAAGGCTCCAAGCAAAGGTCCGAAATAGAATCCTCTAAGTCCAAGTTGATTAAGTACCATGATTTGTTTTTGGTCTTATAATTTTATCATGTTTTTGTTGATTTTATGAATATGATAATAATAATATAAAGATAATATGATAAACATGCATGATTGAAGTATATACAATGGTAATGATGATGATGAATACTTGAAGTAAATGACATAAAAGTAAAAAAAATGACTAATAACAATAATAAAAATAACATAATATTAGCAAGGTTATGTTAACAAGTCAATATGATAAACAAAAGAGTATATAGGGGTTAATAGGTTAGCATAAACAAAAGAAATGTAAATGTATCAGATGAATCCATTTAATAAAATAGGACTTCATCCACAAGTAAAATGAGCAAGTTATTTGAAGTAGGAGCAACCTATCCATGCTTCAAAGTACCACGGATGGATACTTGATCATCCAATGGTAGGTTTGAAGTATGGAAGGTTTTAACCAACCTTAATACAAACATATCATGACTTAAATGGTTTTCGTCAGTCCTTAACTTCAAGGATTCAAAAGTCTATAAAAAATAACCCAAATGGAATAAAAATAAGTCACCATTAAATTCTAGAGGAAAAAATAAAGGGGGTTTGTGTTCAACAAAATTGCAAAATAATAAAAATGGAGGGGTTAACAAATAAAATACAAAGGATGATAAAACGGAAAATAAATAAATAAAATATCACAAAGTAAGAAAAATATAGTCAAGGTGCAAACCTTGGGGGTCGAACCCCTGATCTTGGGGTCATGGGGGATCAACCCCATCACCCATTGGGCTAAAGGCCCGGTTGTGATATAAAAAAGAGTGAACCGAATAAATAATAAAAACAATAAACAAATGGGATGCGCGTGCATTTCAGCCTATCATAGTATGACAAGCATTTGATTTGAATTTAAAACATGCGCCAAGGGTTGTCTTCAACCTTCGACCAACTCAGAATCCAAACTCAAAAACACGAGTTTTCAATCAGTTTTAAGCATCAAGATTTATTGTATGATAAACAACAAAATGTTATCCCCATTCATGAGCCATTAATTGGCTCAAGTGAGGAATTTTTCACCATGATATTGAAGAACACATATGACCTAAAATAAAAATTAGACTCTAAAAACTAAACAACCAAAGGTGCAATATTTGGGGAAATATTCAGTGAGTGATTAGGAACTTGTTTCAAAGATGGGGGTGAGTGAAACTACCTAATCAGAAGTTGCTCAGGGGAGTTTTATGACGGTTGGGCTCAGGTCAGATGAGGCTTGGGGAAGGGTGTTTAAGTGTTTGGGAAGCTTGAGTGATGTGAGGTGAGTGTTTCTGGGTGGTGGTTTGAGGTTGAAAAGCCATGAAACTAAAAACTTGATGCTTTGTTAATGGTGGTTAAGTGAAAATATGCATATGGTTTTTCAGGCCTTTTTCAGTGTAGTTTTACAATGGGAAACCTTCACCTATTTATAGGGAATGTGTCTGGATGGTTTTGGGGGGAGTTTCAAAGGGTTTGAGCAAAGTTGACATGTGACTTGGAACAAGGTTGGTGTTGACTTGGGGAACACATAAATGGATACCTTCTATGGTTGTTTGCATTGCAGATAAGTTTGTCTTGGTCCCTAGCATGGTTTGGGAATAACCAAGGGCAATGAGAAGCCCTACTGCAAAATATGCTTTTTGCCATTTTAGGCAAAAGTTGAATTTTGCACATGGCATCGGGTTCTTTGTTTGGGGATGTTTCCATGTGCAAGTTGACTTCCAAACCTACAAAATTACCATTTGTAAAGTGTTTGTGAAGCATTGGGATTATAAGGAGTGATTTTGAGAACTTGGAGTGTTGAATTGCAAATTTTGACTAATGTGCATTTGGCTTGTGCATCATGGAAAGTCAACAACTTTGAACCAAGGCCAGATAAAATTGGATCGTGCATTTTACTTCAATTTTGGGACATTTTTTCTTTGTTATGAACTTGATTAAATTAAAAAAGAACCAGGTCAAAATGGTTTATGGTTTGGAAATGACAATGTGTCAAATTAGTGGTTATGGCATGATTTTAGGGCATGGTGGGCATGGTGGACCAACTTGGTCAATAGCAAAATTGAACCCCTTCCTCAATAAATTAGGTCTTGGACCTTGAAACAAAGTTGGACAAGAAGTTATTTAGGACATTTGACTCAAAGTGGAATTTAAAAATATTGAAAATGAGAGAGTTATGGTCTTTGAAACTTCCCATAGACCATTCTTGCCAAAATGTGACCAACCAACATGACCTAATTTGGTGATTTTGTGATTTCTTGCTTTTCAAGGAACAATGGTGGATGTTTTGAGTTCATATGATCATATCATGATGGGAAATTAAGTTTGAACCTTTGTGGAATGATTTTAGGTCAAATTGGTGGGTGGATCAAGTCATGAAAAGTTGAAATATCAAGTATGAAACCTACTACTTGTAACATGGATTAAATGGATGTTTAAATGGTTGATTTTGATTGTAATGGACATATAACTTCTTCCTAAAGTACTTCCTTCAGCATTTACTGGGTGAACATAAGCATCGACTATTAGATCCTAGAGATCAACATCATAACCAAGAAAGAAACTTTTAATTCTGTCTTTCCAGTAGTCAAAAATTTCACCATAAAACATAGGTGGTTTTGCACTGCAATGATCTCTATCATTATCATCAACAATGTTAGAAGCAACCATTATTTCTCACACAACTAGATCAATACTGAACACTGTGAGATGTTGATAAAACTTTTAATCACAATCAGAATCGGAGCTCTGACGCTAATTGAAGGTGTGAAAAACACAAGAAAGATGGGGGGATTTGAATTGGATCTTACAAGCAAAAGTTTTTTCCAAAACAAAAACACCACTAGCAATATAATGACAAAGAGATAAAAACACAAAGATTTTTATCCTGGTTCACTTGAACTCAAAGGTAATCCAGCCCACCCGTCAAGGTGATTTTTTCTTATACACAAGAACTTAATCCACTATAATCAACAAATTATAATAAACACAAAGAGTAACCTTCTTTGTCTTCTCAAGGATCCAACTAAATCTTAGTCTTCTTAAGGACTCACAAAGAACAACTTTCTTTGTATTCTCAAGGATAACCTCCTTAAGGACTCAAATAAATAGTTTGAAGAATATTTAGTGTGTTATAAGATGTGTCTACACAAGTAAATTTCATACAAATGAATAACAAACACTTAAAGAAAACTGTATACAAAGAATGATAGCTTTTCACAAAGAAAAATAGCTTGTCAAAATACTTGTGCAACCAGTATTTTCTTCAAGTATCCAATGCATGCATATATAGCATAAGCATGTGACTGTTGGAGCGCAAAATAGGGAAAGCTCATTTGAGAAGCTGTCCACTGTTGGATGGGAAAGGAATGATATTACATACTATCATTTCGCCCACAAAATCAGTGACAGGTGTGATGTATAGTATTGTCCTTGCCCATAAAATCAGGTAGTGGAAAGGTTGTTCGATTTGTACCATATATTATTTGATCATGTTCCCATTTTGATCTTATATTCAAATTCATTGGCTTCTGATGAAAGATGATTGAAGCATGAAGTGAAGAAGTAGAGAGCTGGATTTTAGAAACTTCATAACCTTGGGTCAGAACCTTGACAGCATCAGTAATCTAGCTTGAGGTCTTCAGTATCTTCAGAATCTTGAGAGTCTTCAGAGTCCTCAGATAGAACCTTGATAAATTCAATTGTATGGCTTGAGATTTTCAGAATCTTCAGCTTCCTAACACAACTTCAGAAGCTTGCCATTCTTCAGAAGTTTGGTTATTAGAGTCACGTCCAGAAGCACGAACTGAAAGAATATTGCAGCAGCAATATAGAGTCTCCTCAGAAGCTTCTAATGAGTGAAACAACTCAGAAGCAGAAAGAATATTGCAGCAACAATAATGACGTCTTTCAGAACTTCTGATACTTTGCGCAAAAGCGGATTTAGAGGCACATAGTTTAGAAATTGATGATGTTGCACATCATATATTCATAATCAGGACTGATTGTTAAAGCTACACAATAACAAACCATTAGGGTACCAAAATTGTTCTCACACAAATACAATATTGTTATCATCAAAAATCAAGGTATATATGCATAACCAAATCTTGTTCTAACAAGTGAGATTTAGAAGAAAATACTAAAATACCCTCTAATAAACTTTGTCAACAAGTTTCTGAAAATGAATTAATTCTAATAATAAGTTACCAGTCATCCGTCATCAGCTCAAAATTATAAGTTATCAATAATGAGTCATCAGATATAAGCTTCAAGCTATCAATTAATTTATCAACTTTAAATAATTGGTTGAAGGGTAATTCTTTTTGTCGAGATACTTGTCGAGCCATATTTACAATTCTAACCATAATATTAATATGTTATTAAAAACTTTAAATATAATATGGGAAACGCTAACGAACACCTCGAAAATTGAAATATTTGTGTGATAGAATATTTTTGTTATTTAAAATGCATAAAGAGTGTCCTCTATGCACTCGTTAGTCAGACTCATATAATATTAATAGATTATTTGAAACTTATACATTATTTATTCATTGTTGAATCTTTATACAAGGAGATTTTCTATTTATGTTTGACAATTTTTAAATTGCAATAATATGAATAATTTATTTTTATATTGTCTTATATTTTGCTAACGATAAAAGGATATCTTGAATTAAATATTTTACTTTTTAATTATTCACTTTTAATTTTGAAATTTCATCTATTATTTTATAAAAATAAAAATATAAAAATATTTTGTTTAATATTTTGAAATATTTATATTGAGATAAAACATTTATTATGGGTACGGATTGATTGATGATTAGAATCAAATTATGTGTGAGATCTGTGGTAATTGTCTTTTATATTTGAATATATTTTTGATTTAGGTGTGAGATCTATTGTCTTTTATATTTGAATATATTTTTGATTTAGGTGTGAGATCTATTTGATCAATTGTCTTATGGGTGACTCTTTATTTTGTGATATTATGATATTTTTGTGTTGAAAGTTAAAGAGGATAATTGGGAGATTTCATGTAAACCATTTCTTAAAAAAAATTATATAAACTTAAATTAATCCTATAAACATTTATTTAAGTTTTGAGAAAAAATTATTAGTGTCTTTTATTGCATTTAATGAATTAAATATTTTTTTGCAAGTTGAGATTTGTAAGGATATTACTAAGATTTTTTATATTATATTGAAACCTTATTTGATTGTTTGCTTAACAATTTTATTTTAGAAATTTACGGTCATTTATTCTAATTTGTATTTAATTTATGTTCATACAAAAATTTATTAGAGATTTTTTTTTAGAACATCATTTTAAATAACTCTGTTTCCTTCAATTGAATGTATTTGAAAGAAAAAGGCACTTTGTTCTAATTTTAATGTATGAGCTAGAATTAACATAAATACATTTTAAGTAAATTAGTGCTTTGATTGATTTGTGCCTAATGATTATTTTAAAACATATATTTGAAGTATCCGTGATTAGGGATGGCAATTTGACCCATTTTCAATGGACACTTGCAAATTTATCCATAATAGGTAGGGTAAAAATCCATAAATATGGATGCAGGTATGGGCTCTGGTAATTACCCATAAAAATAAGCGGATACGGGTACGGGTATGGACACCTTGGTACTCAGCCCGCCCCATACCCGCACACTATATATTTATATATATTTATTTTTATTTATATATTTTAATTTATATTATTATATAAAAATGTATGTCTATCAATTATAAAACAATTACATATTTAATATAAGTGTTAGTTTATTTCAATAATAAATTGTTTGAATTTTTTTTAATGTTTTCAAAAACTTAAAATTATATGATAGTTTATAATTGATCTATTTATTTTTAATAGGAATGCGGGTCACGAGTACGGGTATGGGTACTTACATATCCAGAGGGCAGGGGTACGGGTGTTAACTTTGACACCCAAGCGGGTATGGGCTCGGGCACAGGGATTTTTTCAAATCGCGGGTATGGGGATTGGTACTATAGTACCCTGCCCAAACCCTGCCCATTGTCATCCCTATCCGTGATTGAAGTCATTCACAGCACTAAAAGTGTTAATAAGTTAATATGATTGTTATTGTTATTTGGTTGCCATATTGAGATATTAAAATTATTACGGGTGTGTGAGTGTGATTTTTTTTTAAAAATAACCATAATTTTTAATTTAATTTTTAAAATAATTAATTTTTCAAAAAAATTATTGAAATAACCACATTTCCAAACAGAAGCGCCAGTTGCATTCATTTGAAAGGAAGAGGAGGCGCCAACACCATTGGTGCATGCTTTAAAAGCAATGCATGGAGGCGTCAAGACTGTTGGCACATGCCTGTGGTTGCATGTGCTTGCTTCCATGCTTCTGGCGCATGCATGACATCACATGTGTGGCGCCTACCCCTTTGGCGCATGTAGTTTTGATGGTTCTTCTATAAATAACTCATCCTTCACCTATATTTTTTACAAATTTTTACCATACAACCACATTTTCTTTCATTCAACTTCAATCTCCTTTAAGTTTTTGAGTTCTAACCATGTCTTTTCACATTCACAAGATAAATGCCGATTTAATATTTTCCGTCGTCGCGTCACCGATAAATATTCGACTTTGGAATATAAATTCGTTCAAAAGTCTTAATCGGACGTTGAACCGTTGGTTAGAAGGGGAAATTGATGATGGTGAAAGGATTAGAAGGATTCAATGGCTTGAGTCCACGTTCAACCAAAATAGAGAAGTGCGTGAATGGGTGGATATTAAGACTGACAGAGATGTTCGCAGGATGATGCATAATATGTTCAAAATTGTTTTGATGGTTGTAATTGCTTAGTTATAGTAATCATATTTTAATTGTTGTAGTTGTTTGCGTTGTTGTTTATGTAATGGTATTTCATCACAAACTTATAATATGAAATAAATTTTGTTTTTTATATATTGCAAAAGAGGTACATGTGAATTTATTTTGTTGTGTTTGTTCCAACACTATGACAGTTAGTACGATTGTGACCTGGCTGATGGCATGAACTACATAATTTAACCATTTTGTTCACCGTATCCATTTCAGTTCGAATACATGTGTTGTTTGGGCGACCCTTTTTCTTTCTTCACATAACTTCGTTGTGCCAGACAATGTCCCCTTGATATTCTGACAAGTAATCCTCTTTGCCACTACTGAAAAACTAATTTTGTAAACATTTGATAGCCTTATGACTTTGTAAAAGTCAGATAATAAGTAGGATCCCTTCAAACTTTGAACATGCCGCAATGACATGGGAGCAGGGCGTACAAAAGGCTTGGAACTTTTAGTAGTCGCACCAACCTCTATCTAGTTCCACTCTATATTGTCTCATCGGCATGCCCTCATTGTGATCCATGGACTCAGCAATACTATACCAACCTTTAGTACGGTCAAACATCGTGACCACATGTGTGTTTGTGATGCGTGCTTTTCGCAAGTATACGAACGCGTCAGAGATTGTCGAATCCACAGAGACCAAGTGTCAATCTATCGTTATCTGTTGTTATGGTGTTTATCCAAGGCGATTAAAATAGGTGTTTTTAGAGTGTGCAATGAAAAGTAAAATGTTGAATAAAGTTTAATTAATAAAGACAGGGTCGAATGTAATTCACGTAATCAATTAATAATCCAAGTACTTGCTAATAGAACTACTTATGGGCAGTGTTTCCTACTTTGAAAAGAACTAATTTAACAGGAATTGTCGCTTTCATGTATTCAGAACCGAGTTGTACTCCCTAATCAAACCCTCTTATTGTCACTTATAAAAAGGCGCGCATTGCGTTAGAGTAGTAAACCTATTTTTAAGAAATATAGTATCTTGACTAAGTTGAAAATTATTTTAACCTGGATTTCTTAACCAAAAGAGGTTCTCACGAACCAGACTCTAAACTTATAAACGCATCCAAAAATAGTTTTAAAATCTCTTTTCTTCTTAAATTAAGACTCCTAATGAACTAAACAAAGCGCTTTCGCTGTTTTTGAAATAGTTAAAAACAATTAAGTTTAAATAGACGTTGGACGGCTTTCGATCTTACCCAACGGAATTGAAGTGCGGGAAAACTTAAATTGAAAGTCAAAATAGCCCTTAAGTGTTTCTACAAACAATTGTACAGATTATCGGTTCAATTATGATCCTTACATTCTAACCTTATAAATTTAGTTAGACGTGATAAAGTAAAAGTGCATTAATTTAAATAAAAGTAGTGCGAGTGCGGGAAATAAATAAAAATAGTGCGAGTGCGGAAAGTAAATAAAAGTAGTGCGAGTGCGGAAAATAAATGAAAGTAGTGCGAGTGCGGAAAATAAATAAAAGTAGTGCGAGTGCGGGAAATAAATAAAAGTAAAGCGAGTGCGGGAAATAAATAAAGTAAAGCGAGTGCGAGAAATAAATAAAAGTAAAGCGAGTGCGAGAAAATAAAATAGATAAAGACAAGTAATAAAAACCTACTCCAATCGGAGGGTTGAATAAATTGCAAAGCGGAAATGAAAATGGCGGCAGGATTAACTTCCTTCCAAAGTGCTCCAAACTCGATTACAGACTCGATTACACAATTGTGGTAACACCCCAATGCGAAGTGATTACCACTTTAAAATACTGAATATATGCCTAAGTGAAACAAAGTTGCTCTGAGTTTGCCTCTGTTCTAAGTTTGGATGCCTAAACAAGTGATTTCGAGTTTCTATTTATAAGCAAGTAAAAAGATGGAAATGACAAGGATGCCATTCAACTTGAAAATGGGAGGGAAAACTTTTCCTCTTGTGGCGCCCGCCACAAGGCCAATCTAAGGCGCCTTAGTGGAAGTAGTGGGGAACGTATCAGTTGAGGGAAGTTGAGCTAGGACACGTCATGGCAGGGTCTATGGCGCCAGCCATGGTGGAAGCCACAAGTACAAAATGCTGAATTTTAGGGTTTTTAGCTCTTTTTCACTCCTTTTCTCGATCGGGGCTCCGATTAAAGTAAAAACCTGAAAACAAAGAGAAACATAGTAATAACACAATAAAATGACAATAAAACTACTAAAATGCATGCAAAATCGGAGTCGAAAATACGGTGAATTTCAGTGTTATCAAACTCTCCCACACTTAAACCTTTGCTTGTCCTCAAGCAAAACATTAAAAAGCTCATAAAAGAAAAACTGGTGTAAACGAGTGCTTCAGGTAAAAAATTCTAAGTTCAAGTCGGGATGCAGTGATAGGTACCAACTGAGTGAACTAAGGGTATCATGATGACACTAATCCGCAAATACGGACATAAACTTCATTCCTATATTAATCAACCCATATTATCCCACAATACCTAGGCCTGCCTCTTCATCTCTTTTTGTGTCCTTTTCATTCAGGCGCAATCACATTAATCCCGTTATCCGTACATGCTTCATAGCAGAGTGACCTGTTAGTGATTATGATCTAAGCATGGGGTTTCTGGAACATAAATATATGTAAACCCTTTTATTTGACCCAACTGTAGTTGTGGGGGATCGGATCGTAATCCGCCCTACCGAGTTCAGTTCCAGATACCTCTAAACCAACTAACAGCGGGTAAGTTTTTCTTTTTTTTCTTTTTCTTTTTCTTTTTCTTTTTGTAGCAAATTTTTACAATTCTTTGGTTTAAATGACTTTGTGAGAGTCACCTATACCGGAGTTGCCTTTTTGCTTTCTTTTATTTTTTTGTTTTGCTGGATCATTCACTTATTTGCATTGGTCCCCTACGTAGAGGATGCGTAGGCCGGAGCTGACTGCTGAGATAAACTACTGAGGACTTATACAGAAATGATGATTAAGGCCATGGTATATGGGGTTTCGGGAATGATTCCTATATTTACGAAGCTTATGGTGATAAAACAGATACTGATGTTTCGCAAAGTTCTCCCAAGTCACCGCATCCTTACTCAAAACTTGTCTTTAAAACCCGAAAACTTTCGGAATAACGTTGTTTTCTTTTGCAAAAAATTTCGGTGGGGCTAAAGGTATGGGGAGATTAGATTGTACTAAAGATACACTATATTTGGTGACTCGTCAGACTCATGCATTATCTAAGACACTTAAACTAAAAAGCAAAGTAAACAACTAAAAGCCAATAAAAATAAACAAACTATCTAAAAACAGCAAAGAAAAGCGATAAAGAAAAGACGAGAAAAGCAATAAAGAAAAGACGCTAGAGTCTCCTCCCACACTTAAATCGAAAATTGTCCCCAATGTTTCAAAATAAGATAAGGGAAGAGTTACCTGACAACCTATTGCGGACCACTGGTGCCTTCGCCATCCAGAGGTGGACGACGGGATCGGGTACGACGACGGTCTCTCTGATCCATCCTCGCCTACAAGGCATCCTGAGCGGTCCTCACCTCTCGAAGGTTACCCAAAATGGAACCTTGAGTATTTTCTATGAGTGCAATGTGTTGCTGGTGGTATTGTTGCTGACGGGCTTACGTATTTGTAATCATTTGCAGGGACTGTAGAACAGTGTCGTAGGACCTGTCTATCCTCCGCTGTGATTCTTGCATGAAGCTTATGTTATTCACCAGTTGTTGTTGGATGGTAGAGAGTAGGTCGATCTGGAGACACCGCTGAGACCACATAACAAAAAGTTCCCACATGCTATTGGGCGAGACTGGGATGCACAAAATAGTAGGAAGATCTCCTCTTCACTCAGTAATATCTCAACATCCGGTATTCCTAGGAAGGAATGTGCCAATATCATCTGGAAGTATCTAAAGGCAGGGTTATGTATGACATAAGACAACTGCGTAGACGGATCCTGGGTTCCACCACCCGATATATCACTCCAAAACTTCTCCACCTCCTTACCCAGAAAATATCCCATAGGTGTCTCCGGGATAGCATCGGAAGTGGTCTGGAAACCCAATAGGTCGCCGAACTCTTTCTGGATGAAAGAGTACTCAACTCCAAAGATCCTGAAAGCAGCATACCCATCTGGTCCAGAGTATGGGTCATAGTCGAATGAACTCAGGAACTCCAATGTCAGGTTCCTATAGGTGTTACTCAAGTCGTCAGCAAACTCGTCCCAGTGAAGCTGGTGGCTAAGGAATCGGATACTCGGCTCAATGCCTAGTGCCTCCATACAGTGCTGATCAGGATAACGTGTGGGTGCCATAGGGCGCTGATAAAGAACAATGTAGCGCTCTCTCTGAGCATCATCTCTGTAGGCTACGTGTATATCGTCGAAATCCTGCATCATGTAATAGGAAAGTGATCCTGAAAATACAAACCATTCAAATTTTTAGTCTCGATGAAAAATAAAAATAAAAATAAAATAAAATAAAATAAATGCGAAAAAGTAAAATGAAAAAACCATGGGTTGCCTCCCACGCAGTGCTTGTTTAACGTCATTAGCTTGACAATTAGAATTTATACACCTGTAGTAGTAGGAATCGGTGGATCAATCAGAGTGTGGCTTGAGTAGTATGCTGGAATGTCTTCTCCTTCGTAGAGCTTCAGTCTTTGTCCATTTACAATGAATGGACTACAGGTTTCGTTCTTGATTTCTACGGCTCCGGATCTCAGAATCTTGGATACTTCGAAAGGGCCAGTCCATCTTGAGCGTAACTTTCCAGGGAAGAGTCGTAACCTAGAGTTGAAAAGGAGAACAGGATCGCCTATATTGAAGTTTTTCTTTACTATTCTTTTGTCGTGATAGGATTTTGTTCTCTCTTTGTATATTTTTGCATTCTTGTAGGCAGATTGCCTAAGTTCTTCTAGTTTATGAATGTCTAGGGTACGCTTTTCTCCAGCGGCTAGGTAGTCTAAATTCAAAGTTTTAATGGTCCAATAGGCCTTATGCTCTAACTCGAACGGTAAGTGACAGGATTTTCCATAGACTAGTTGGTAAGGAGTAGTTCCTATAGGGGTTTTGAAAGCGGTTATATAGGCCCATAATGCTTCTTGAAGCTTCAGAGACCAGTCTCTCCTAGAAGTAGAAACAGTTTTCTCTAGGATTTGTTTTATCTCCCTATTGGATACTTCTGCTTGGCCACTAGTTTGTGGATGGTATGGTGTTGCTACTCTATGCCTAACTCCATATTTTCTTAAAAGTTTGTCAAATATCCTTGATATGAAGTGTGATCCTCCGTCGCTTATGACTAAACGTGGTGTTCCAAATCTAGGGAAAATATAGTTTTTAAATAGTTTAATCACAACCCTAGTGTCGTTTGCGGGTGCAGCTATAGCTTCAATCCACTTAGACACATAGTCTACAACTACTAAGATATACCTGTTTCCTAAGGATGATGGGAAAGGTCCCATGAAATCTATACCCCATACGTCAAAGAGTTCTACTTCCTGAATGTTTCTTAGAGGAATTTCATCACGCCTTGAAATGTTTCCAGTGCGCTGGCATCTATCACATTTGACAATGCAAGCATAAACATCACGCCACATGGTAGGCCAGAATAGGCCAGCTTGAAGAATCTTGGCGTATGTCTTAGAGGTGCTCGCATGTCCATCATAGGGTGCAGAATGACAATGCTCGATAATACTATTTACCTCTTCTTCTAGAACGCAATGGCAAAAAATGCCATCTATACCCCTTTTGAAAAGGAGCGGTTCGTCCCAATAGAAGTTTCTCACATCGTGGAAAAATTTCTTCTTGCGGTGGTAGTCAAGATCAGGGGGTACTATATCAGCAGCTAGGTAATCAACAAAGTCTGCATACCATGGTACGTTACTTATTGCTAAGGAATTTTAGGGGTGCTCATCAGGATCTAGGTTATTATCTTCAATGGTTTCTACTCTAGCTATCAGTTTATCATAGGCGAAATCATCATTTATGGGTACTAGTTCTGGTTTTAGATGTTCTAGCCTAGAAAGGTGATCGGCTACTACATTTTCAATGCCTTTTTTGTCTCTAATATCTAAATCAAACTCTTGTAGTAATAGAATCCATCGGAGTAACTTGGGCTTGGCATCTTTTTTACTTAATAGGTAACGAATGGCAGCATGATCGGTGTAAACTATAATTTTTGCTCCTACTAGATAAGATCTAAATTTGTCTATAGCGAAAACTATAGCGAGTAATTCTTTTTCAGTTGTTGCGTAGTTAAGTTGGGCAACATCTAGGGTTCTGCTGGCATAATAAATGGCATGTAATTTTTTATCTATCCTTTGTCCTAGAACGGCTCCAACTGCATAATCACTAGCATCGCACATTATCTCAAAAGATTCTGACCAATCAGGTGGTTTCATAATGGGTGTCGATACTAACGCTTGCTTTAAAAGATTAAATGCGTCATTATATTTTTCATCGAAAATGAATTCAGCATCTTTCATTAAAAGTCCGGTTAAAGGTTTAATTATTTTGGAGAAGTCCTTGATAAAACGCCGGTAGAATCCAGCGTGTCCAAGAAAGCTTCGAACTTCTCTGATAGTTTTAGGGGGTTTTAGGTTTTCTATAACTTCTATTTTAGCTCTATCTACCTCTATACCTTTTTCGGAAACTATATGTCCTAAAACTATTCCTTCGGTCACCATGAAATGACACTTTTCCCAGTTTAGCACGAGGTTCACCTCCACGAATCTCTCCAAGATTTTCTCAAGGTTAGCAAGGCAATTGTGGAAATCAAATTCGCAAACCGAGAAATCATCCATAAACACTTCCATGATACCATCTAGGTGATCTGTAAATATTGACATCATGCAGCGTTGGAAAGTGGCTAGGGCATTACAGAGGCCGAATGGCATTCGTTTGTAGGCAAAAGTTCCATAAGGGCATGTAAAGGTAGTTTTTTCTTGATCTTCGGGGTGGATAGGTATTTGGAAGAATCCAGAGTATCCATCTAGATAGTAGAAGTAAGAGTGTCTGGCCAGACGCTCCAACATTTGGTCTATAAATGGTAAGGGGAAATGATCCTTCCTGGTTGCTTTATTTAATTTTCTATAATCTATACACATTCGCCATCCTCCTTCTAAATGTTTTGCTACATGTTCGCCTTTATCGTTTTGCACGACTGTGATGCCTCCCTTTTTAGGTACTACATGCACAAGGCTCACCCACTTACTATTCGAGATCTGATAGATTATACCTGCCTCAAGTAACTTAAGAACTTCCTTTTTAACAACATCACTTATTATAGGGTTTATTCTTCTCTGATGTTCCCTGGAGGGTTTTGAATCTTCTTCGAGCGAAATCCGATGCATGCATACGGATGGGCTTATACCTTTCAGATCAGAGATATTATATCCTAAGGCTGAGGGATATCTTCGTAAAACGTCTAAAAGTTGGTTTGTTTCCTCTTGGCTCAAGGTAGCACTGACTATGACTGGACGGTTCATCTCTTCATCGAGGAACTCATATCTCAGGTTCTTAGGCAGTTCCTTAAGTTCTAAGGTTGGTTTCTTAGGGCATGGCATAGGATCTGGGGTAAGGGATAAACATTCGTAAAGGTTATCATCGATGAAGGGTTTCTTAAAGTCATCATCTTCCATTATGAGAGTTGATGGTAACTTAATTATTTTTATAATTTCTTCTTGTTCTAATTCTCTAACACATTCATCAATGATATCTAAGGCATAACACGCATCTCCCATCACAGGTACCATAAGAAATTTCGAAAGTATAAATTCTATTTTCTCGTCACCTACCTCAAAGGTCAACTTTCCTCTCTTGACATCTATTATGGCTCCTGTAGTCGATAAGAATGGTCTACCTAGAAGGATTGGTATATCGTTGTCCTCTTTGATGTCCATGACAACAAAATCAGTAGGGATAAATAACTGACCTATCCTAACAGGGACATCTTCTAAAATGCCTATCGGATACTTGATAGATCTATCGACTAACTGAAGTGACATCTTAGTGGGCTGTAATTCTCCTAAGTTTAACCTCTCACAAACTGCTAAAGGAATTAGGCTCACACTAGCTCCTAAGTCTACAAAAGCTTTTTCGATGACATGACTTCCCAAAAGACAAGGAATGGAGAAATTTCCAGGATCTTTATCTTTCTTTACTAATTTGTCCTCGGAAATAGCATTACATTCCAAAGGCTTGGGATCGTCAAGTCTACGTTTGTTGGTAAGGATGTCTTTGAGAAACTTTGCATAAGAAGGTATTTGGGTGATGGCTTATGTGAAAGGGATTTCTACATGAAGTTTTTCTATAATTTTAATAAATTTTTGATATTGGTTATTGATCTGGGTTTGTTTGAGTCTTTGCGGATATGGTATAGGTGGTTTATATGGCGAGGGTGGTACGTAAGTTTTATCTTTAGGTTCTTCTCCTTTCTCTCGACCTTCCTGGTTTTCAGATTCCTCTGGTTCCTTTACTTCGTCCGGGGGCTTGGTATATTCCTTAGAAGTTTTGGGTTCACTCAATCTAGGGGTTTGGTGGCTCATCATAAGCGTTCCCACTTCGTAGGGTAATGGCATTGGCTTGTCCTCTCGGATTTTGTTGAGGTTGTCCATGGAATTATCCTCTAGGTGTGGTTTGAGGGGCTTGATTTAAAGCTACCTGAGAGATCTGGGTTTCAAGCATCTTAGTATGAGTAACTATTTGGTTAACATTGGTTCCTAACTGAGTAATCAATTCGTTAACATGAATGTTTTGGTTCATGATCTCCTTGTTTTGTTGGGTTTGAGCAGTGATAAAATTTTCCATAATTTTCTCAAGGCCCGGCTTTGGTGGCACACGTTGCATAGGTTGATTTGATCATGGGGCTTGATAACTAGGTCTCGGAGGTGCATTATTTTGGATTGGGTTATTGTTTTTATAGGAGAAGTTCGGGTGATTCCTCCATCCAGGGTTATAGGTATTCGAGTATGGGTTCCCTTGGGTGTAGTTCACTTGCTCAGAGTGGGTTTCATTTAATAGACTGCATTTTGCGGATTGGTGTCCTTTGGTTCCACATATCTCACAATCCGACGAGACTGCGGCTACAGTATTCGGGTTTATGCACATATGCTCGACCTTAAGGGCTAATGCGTCTGAAATTCTGGTATCAGATATAAGATGTCGAAGGTAATGTCACGACACTAATATCTGGTAATACACAATGGATAAACAAAAACAGAATGGTAAAGCGAATAACGAAAGCAATTGTTAACCTAGTTTGGTGCAACTCACCTACGTTTGGGGGCTACCAAGCCAGGAAGGAAATTCACTAAAATAGAATTAGTTCAAAGACTCTCCGTACACTTCAACAAGTTACAGTCTTTATCAACTAATCTCTACCCGTGCAATTTCTATCTAAGCACTCTTAGATATGATAACCCACTCACTTTCCTACAATCACACACCAGTGATTTTAAACAACAATCCCTTGTGAAAAGAAAATACTTTTCAATTACACACTCTTGATTTTACTTCACAGTTTCAATCAAGAAGACACACTCTTGATCTTGCTTCAAAGCTTTGATCAAGAAGACACACACTCTTGCTTAACAGCTTTAGAGTGACAAACTACAACCACAAATCAGTCCAATTCAATCATCAATGGATGACTTGAATGACCTACAAGTCTTACGACTAAACAGACACAAACCCTAGCTCTCTCTCTATATTTCGCTCAGTCTTGGTTGTGTGTTCAAACAGGTTTTCTAAGTCCCTTTTTATAGAAGCATCCAGCTGGGCTTGGACATCTTGAAAACCCTAAATCTATTTTCCAATCAAATCTTTTTATAACAGCTGTTTAGATCTCCTTGGAAAATAAGTAAATCTGGTTGTAATCCATGATTGAATGCGCCAGCTAGCCATATCTTCAATCATCCAAAGATTGCCATTAATTGTGCAATCACAAAACACCAGACATTCACACTGAATGTTCTGTGTACAGGATGTCATGACATCGGGTCTGACATCTTGGAAAAATCCTGCATAATCCAATAATTCCTTTTATAACTTCCAGCAGGTACAGTCATATCAGATGCCATGACATTGTGTATGTCATCTGAAACAATCCTGCATGAACATGTCTTTCATTTAAGCTCCAGCAGGTACATCCAATATCAGAAGCCTTGTCATTGTATGTGGCATTCTGAAATAATCCTGCATGCACATGTTCTTGAACTCCAGCAGGTACATAGGATATCTCATGTTAAGACATCACACATGACATCTTGTGAACACTCTATTTACCAAAATTGTTGCCAACACTTAGAATCAACAAACTCCCCCTTTGGCAAATTTTGGCTAAAACATATATCTGTCCTTTTTGTTCACAAGGTAATATATCAGTAGTTAAACAACATAACAGTAGTTTAATCAGCAGCAGAAGCAAAACAATTACTAGTTATGGCTACTAGTAATACACACAAGCACAATGGTACTTCTCCTCCCGCTAAATCTGTGCAACAAACATAATTACTAGTTATGGATGCAACTAGTAAGACACATAAATGCATAATGCACAAGGGTACTTCTTCTCCCCCTAAATCTGTGCATGCAACAACCATAACAGCTACTGAACTCCAGTACCTGTACCAGCCAGAATGTCATACTGACATCTGCTTCAACATCAACACCTGTGCACCATATCAGACATCCTGTTTGACATATGTAAACAGAACAACATTCTGTTTTAGCACCTGTGCACTTCTTTCAATAATAGTTGTCCTTCTGTCCAGCCACATACGACTTCCACATCTGCACTTCTCCCCCTTTTTGGTCAAAATTGACCAAAGGTGACCAATTAGACAAAATAAATGTCTATTAGCCTAGCAGAGAATGTTAGATCAGATGTTATAACATTAAGCATGTTAAAACAAAATATTCAGGAAGTACAAACCATCATTATACACAGCTGAAAGTTGAGACAATGAACAAATCCAAGGAACTCTTTAAGAGCCCTAAATATTACATAACAGACATCAATAAGGACTGCCATAAAATACATACAGTAAAGACAACAGCCTTCCAAACAGCAACCCAGCTTCCATCAATCTTTCCAGCACACCTTACAGACTTCACCATATGAGTCTTCAACATAGGCAGGAACCATTAATCAGAAGAAGAAGAATCACCTTCACCTTCACTTGTATCTTCACCTGCACCTTCAGAGTCTTCTGAGCTTCCAGAACTGGATTGGGATCTTGTATTTGAGTCCTTCCCAGCCTTCTCTACTTCTTCCTTCTCCAGGCTACAGATCAGAACTTCTAAAGCTTCTTTTCTAGCCTTGGCCACCCTTATACCATTTTCCAATTCCTTGCAGGTTTCTTTTAGCTGATCAACCAAGCTCCCTTGAGATGTAGGCTCTCTTCTGGCAGATGTCATGACATCATTGACATGACTACCCTCAAACAGCTTATAGTGAATGGACAGAGGGGATTTTCTCCTGCTTGGAATGTCACTTGTACTCAGAATGCCTGGTTGTTGGCTCAGGATAATGCCACAAATAAGGGAGGGGAAGGCAATGGGTAACTTCATAGCATTTGTCGAAGCATGTCTAATGGTTTGATCAAATATAAACTGTCCTAAATCATAGTTAACCCTTGTTCCAATTGCATGAATGATTCTTCCAAGATTAATGGAGATGGTAGAGACATGATTAGTAGGAATCCAATTAGCTGAGCCAATCTTGTGCAAGATGGCATATTTAACACTGAGCTTTCCAGTTGATAAGTGATTCCTACTAGGCCATTCCTTAACTTGGCCATCTGTGATAACCCAACAGACCTCATTGTCTGTAGTCTCTAGGTCTACTCCTCCATCCGTTCCTCTTCCTTGGAACTTGTTGATGACACTTGGTGAGAATTTCACACATTTTCCCCTTACAAACACCTTGCAGAACTCCCTGCTGCTCTTTTCATGAATATCCTCAGGGATATTAACAATAAACTCCTTTACCAACCCCTCATAGCATTGGGGTAGAGCTGCCACAGTCTTCATGAGTCCAGCATTTTTGATCAACTCAATTACCTCCTTTACCTCTACAGCTTCTTTTCCAAGCTCTCTTTCAATAGCTACTCTCCTCTGAATGACATATTTCCATTTTGCTGCACCATCTTCCAAATGAAAGGAGATGTTGTCTAGATGCACAACAGCAGCCTTGCCAGGAGACTTCTGAACATCCTGCCTTTTTGCAGAGGAGATGTCTGGGACATCGTCTTCGACATCTTCCTCAGAGTCAGAGCTATCTCTTTCTTTCCTTTTCCTAACCTCAACTTTGCTCCAAGCTTTTGAGGGTCCTATACCAGCAGTCTTTTTCACTCTTCCTGTTCTCATTTTAGCCACACTTTTCCCTTGCCTAGTTCTCAGTTTCTCAGCAACACTAGGTTTTACAAGATTAACTAGAGGATCATCCTCTTCTTCAGAGCTTTCTTCCTCTAGGTCAATGACCTTCTCCTGAGACATATTTGTTGGTTTCTTGCTAGGTAGGGTTTTACCTAGAGAGCATAGCCCTTCAGCAGCAACTTCTTTTTCTGATTTAGATGAGTCATCATCTTTATCAGCATGAGGTTCCTTCTCAGGAGAGGGTTCCCTTCTAGACAGAGGGGTAGAAACCCCTTTGACTTCATGCCCTTCTCTTAGAATCCTAGTGACTAGGTTCCTTATTGCACGATCAGCATAATGCATGTCTTTTGGGAGAGAGGAGTTACCAGAGGTATTACCTTGCTTATCTCCAGCTTTGGAAGAGGGACCTGGGGTGTCTCCTGGTATCATGCAGAGTGGAGTGACGTCCATCACATCTTCATCTACAAACTCCATTGAGGGAGTTTTTCCAAGGTGAGAAGATGATTAATGTGAACTAGATGATGATGAATGTTGAGACATGTTGTAGGACTTTTGAGAAAAGTTTCTTTGCCCTAACTGAGCTTTTCTGAGAAGATGAATGGAGAGGGAGATTGCTGCGTTTAGGTAGCGTGTGCTAAGGGAATAGATACTATTTTCAATGCCAGGGAATGATTTATCATTAATGTGGCTCTTTCTTTTAAAAGGACAAACACTATTTTTATTTTCTTTATTTTTCCACTTTAACTGCCATAATTTCACAAGAGTCCAAATCCCTAATTTCCCTCCCTCATATTTAATTTTACCCAAATTCCTTGCAACCTTGTCTGCTAGTTCCAGTCCAAGCTTTAGACTTCTGAATTTGTCTTCCACAAATTTTCTAATGGAGTGATAATAGCAAGAACAGTACTTTGTCCATCTGTGCTGAATCTAATTTTTGGACCTACTTTCAGCATTCAGGATGTCATAATACAATGTCATGACATCGTGTGTGACATTGTATGCAATCAGTAATAGTTTCATCCAACCCAGTTGAGCCCAACTGCTATCATCTTCTATACCTTTCACAAGTGTCATCCAAATCTTCTCCATATTGTCCTTGGCCTTTTTGCATCGAGATAAACATAGAGTCCCTTGTGGCTTAGTCCCAACAGTTCCATTCTCCCTGTGACTGGTCATATGTCCACCTGTTTGATCTAACCTCTCAGTTTTTTGAGCCATCATAACCTTTTCTCCTCTGAGATTCTGGTGTGACATCTTTGTATGACATTTCCCCCAGCCTTGTCTTTCATCACTCTTGAGAGCATCTGTACTCAACCAATACTTTAAGGGATAATCCAATTGAGAGCTCCATATGTAAAAATTGTCTTTGGCCCTGATTCCTTTCATAATTACTTCACTATTTATGTCAAAGATTAGACATTCAGTTTTGGTGAAGTTAACATTCAGACCTTGATCACATAGTTGGCTGATGCTTATTAGGTTTGCAGTTAGGCCCTTAACTAGTAGAACCTTGTCAAGTTTAGGTACTCCAAGGCAATTAAGTTTACCTGTTCCCTTGATTTCACCTTTTGCTCCATCTCCAAAGGTTACATGACTTATGGTATGGTGGTGCAGATCAGTTAGCAGGTCTTGGTTTCCAGTCATGTGTCTGGAACATCCACTATCAAAGTACCACTCTTCTTTGGCTGAGATTCTGAGGGGAATGTGAGCTATCAGACTTGTGATATTTGTCTTAGGGACCCATTGCTTTTTGATGATAGGCATGTGCTGTTTGGGTCTGAATTGATAGTGATCCTGATGATGAGCAGGCCTAGGATAGCCATACAGTTTATAGCAGAAAGGCTTTAGATGACCAAATTTCCCACAGTAATGGCATCTCCATCTTTGGTGTTTCCCTTTCAACAGTTTTCTCCTCTGGTGATGTGACATATGATGTGACATCACAGGTTTTTGAATGCACTTAAGTTTGGCTTGAGGTTTGACACCAGTGTAACTGCTCTCAGGTTTTGAGTTATTATACCCAATGCCAAATTTGTCTCCTGTTATTTGTCCAGTTTGAAGAATCTTGTCTAAGGAATCAGACCCATTGCTTAACATTCTTACATACTTGGTCATCTCTTCTAATTTAGAATTTTGAAACATGACTTCAGTCTTCAATTTAGAGATGGTTTTTGCATGGTCTGCCTTCTCACTTTCCAGCTGTGCTATCTTCTGATTTTCAGCTTGTGGATTCTTGTCTAGCTTGGCATTCAGAACCACTGCTTCTGTTTGTAACTTGGAGATGGTTTCCAAGTATTCTGTCTTCTCATTCTCAAGTTGAGTTATTTCCTTCTTCTGGCTTTCAACCTGTTTGCACAGCTCTACACTTTTGTGACACAATTTTCTGTAGGTAGAGGCCAATTCTTCAAAGGTTACTTCATCATCACTTGAGTCTTCATCATATCCCCATCGTCCTGTCATTGTTGTCACAAGATTTGCAGCCTCCTTTGTTTCACTCTCATCAGACCAAGTGGCAGCAAGACTCATCTTCTGTTTCTTGAGGTAGGTTCCACATTCAGTCCTGATGTGTCTATACCCATCACATTCATAGCACTGAACCTCTTTTCCTTCTTTAAGCTTCTCATCTGATCTTGCTCTTCTTCCAGCATTATTGGATTTACTGATGTCAGATGAGATGTTCTTGACATTTGCCCTTGATCTTACATCCATCTTTTTCAGCTGTTTATTGAACTGCCTTCCCAACATTGCTACTTCATTGACCAGATCTTCATCATCCTGCTGACTCTTATCCTCTTCTGTGTTTGACATAAAGGTCATGCTCTTTGTTTTCCTTTCAAAACCATCATTTAGTCCCAACTCAAAGGTTTGGAGGGAACCAATTAGCTCATCTACCCTCATGTTGGAAATGTCTTGAGATTCTTCAATGGCAGTCACCTTCATTGCAAATCTCTTAGGAAGTGACCTGAATATTTTCCTTACCAGTTTTTCATTCGTCATCTTCTCTCCTAGGGCTCCTGAAGCATTAGCAATTTCAAGGATACTCGTGTGAAATTCATGAATGTTTTCATCTTCTTTCATCCTTAAGTTTTCAAACTTGGAGGTGAGCAGCTGAAGTCTAGACATCTTTACCCTAGAGGTGCCTTCATGAGTGGTCTTGAGAATGTCCCAAGCCTCTTTGGCCACTTCACAGTTGTTTACCAGCCTGAAAATATTCTTGTCTACCCCATTGAATATTGCATTCAACGCTTTAGAGTTTCCAAGAGCAAGATCATCCTCCTCCTTGGACCATTGTTCTTCAGGCTTCTTAGTGGTGGCTTCTCCTTCTTTAAAAATGACAGGATGTACCCAACCTGTTAACACAGCTTTCCAAGCCTTGTTATCAAGGGATTTTAGAAACGCTATCATTCTAGGTTTCCAATAGTCATAGTTAGAACCATCCAAAATTGGTGGCCTATGAACAGATCCTCCATCTCTCTCCATTGAACTAGAAAGTATTGCCCCTAGATCTCACCCAGAACCAGAGCAGGATGCCTGCTCTGATACCAATTAAAATTCTGGTATCAGATATAAGATGTCGAAGGTAATGTCACGACACTAATATCTGGTAATACACAATGGATAAACAAAAACAGAATGGTAAAGCGAATAACAGAAGCAATTGTTAACCTAGTTCGGTGCAACTCACCTACGTTTGGGGGCTACCAAGCCAGGAAGGAAATTCACTAAAATAGAATTAGTTCAAAGACTCTCCGTACACTTCAACAAGTTACAGTCTTTATCAACTAATCTCTACCCGTGCAATTTCTATCTAAGCACTCTTAGATATGATAACCCACTCACTTTCCTACAATCACACACCAGTGATTTTAAACAACAATCCCTTGTGAAAAGAAAATACTTTTCAATTACACACTCTTGATTTTACTTCACAGTTTCAATTAAGAAGACACACTCTTGATCTTGCTTCAAAGCTTTGATCAAGAAGACACACACTCTTGCTTAACAGCTTTAGAGTGACAAACTACAACCACAAATCAGTCCAATTCAATCATCAATGGATGACTTGAATGACCTACAAGTCTTACGACTAAACAGACACAAACCCTAGCTCTCTCTCTATATTTCGCTCAGTCTTGGTTGTGTGTTCAAACAGGTTTTCTAAGTCCCTTTTTATAGAAGCATCCAGCTGGGCTTGGACATCTTGAAAACCCTAAATCTATTTTCCAATCAAATCTTTTTATAACAGCTGTTTAGATCTCCTTGGAAAATAAGTAAATCTGGTTGTAATCCATGATTGAATGCGCCAGCTAGCCATATCTTCAATCATCCAAAGATTGCCATTAATTGTGCAATCACAAAACGCCAGACATTCACACTGAATGTTCTGTGTACAGGATGTCATGACATCGGGTCTGACACCTTGGAAAAATCCTGCATAATCCAACATGTTCTTGAACTCCAACAGGTACATAGGATATCTCATGTTAAGACATCACACATGACATCTTGTGAACACTCTTTTTACCAAAATTGTTGCCAACACTTAGAATCAACAAACTCCCCCTTTGGCAAATTTTGGCTAAAACATATATCTGTCCTTTTTGTTCACAAGGTAAACTATCAGCAGTTAAACAACATAACAGTAGTTTAATCAGCAGCAGAAGCAAAACAATTACTAGCTATGGCTACTAGTAATACACACAAGCACAAGGGTACTTTTCCTCCCGCTAAATCTGTACAACAAACATAATTACTAGTTATGGATGAAACTAGTAAGACACACAAATGCATAATGCACAAGGGTACTTCTTCTCCCCCTAAATATGTGCATGCAGCAACCATAACAGCTACTGAACTCCAATACCTGTACCAGCCAGAATGTCATACTGACATCTGCTTCAACATCAACACCTGTGCACCATATCAGACATCCTGTTTGACATATGTAAACAGAACAACATTCTGTTTTAGCACCTGTGCACTTCTTTCAATAATAGTTGTCCTTCTGTCCGGCCACATACGACTTCCACATCTGCACTTCTCCCCCTTTTTGGTCAAAATTGACCAAAGGTGACCAATTAGACAAAATAAATGTCTATTAGCCTAGCAGAGAATGTTAGATGAGATGTTATAACATTAAGCATGTTAAAACAAAATATTCAGGAAGTACAAACCATCATTATACACAGCTGAAAGTTGAGACAATGAACAAATCCAAGGAACTCTTTAAGAGCCCTAAATATTACATAACAGGCATCAATAAGGACTGCCATAAAATACATACAGTAAAGACAACAACCTTCCAAACAGCAACCCAGCTTCCATCAATCTTTCCAGCACACCTTACAGACTTCACCATATCAGTCTTCAACATAGGCAGGAACCATTAATCAGAAGAAGAAGAATCACCTTCACCTTCATTTGAATCTTCACCTGCACCTTCAGAGTCTTCTGAGCTTCCAGAACTGGATTGGGATTTTGTATTTGAGTCCTTCCCGGCCTTCTCTACTTCTTCCTTCTCCAGGCTACAGATCAGAACTTCTAAAGCTTCTTTTCTAGCCTTGGCCACCCTTATACCATTTTCCAATTCCTTGCAGGTTTCTTTTAGTTGATCAACCAAGCTCCCTTGAGATGTAGACTCTCTTCTGGCAGATGTCATGACATCATTGACATGACTACCCTCAAACAGCTTATAGTGAATGGACAGAGGGGATTTTCTCCTGCTTGGAATGTCACTTGTACTCAAAATGCCTGGTTGTTGGCTCAGGATAATGCCACATATAAGGGAGGGGAAGGCAATGGGTAACTTCACAGCATTTGTCGAAGCATGTCTAATGGTTTGATCAAATATAAACTTGCCTAAATCATAGTTAACCCTTGTTCCAATTGCATGAATGATTCTTCCAAGATTAATGGAGATGGTAGAGACATGATTAGTAGGAATCCAATTAGCTGAGCCAATCTTGTGCAAGATGGCATATTTAACACTGAGCTTTCCAGCTGATAAGTGATTCCTACTAGGCCATTCCTTAACTTGTCCATCTGTGATAACCCTACAGACCTCATTGTCTGTAGTCTCTAGGTCTACTCCTCCATCCGTTCCTCTTCCTAGGAACTTGTTGATGACACTTGGTGAGAATTTCACACATTTTCCCCTTACAAACACCTTGCAGAACTCCCTGCTGCTCTTTTCATGAATATCCTCAGGGATATTAACAATAAACTCCTTTACCAACCCCTCATAGCATTGGGGTAGAGCTGCCACAGTCTTCATGAGTCCAACATTTTTGATCAACTCAATTACCTCCTTTACCTCTACAGCTTCTTTTCCAAGCTCTCTTTCAATAGCTACTCTCCTCTGAATGACATATTTCCATTTTGCTGCACCATCTTCCAAATGAAAGGAGATGTTGTCTAGATGCACAACAGCAGCCTTGCCAGGAGACTTCTGAACATCCTGCCTTTTTGCAGAGGAGATGTCTGGGACATCGTCTTCGACATCTTCCTCAGAGTCAGAGCTATCTCTTTCTTTCCTTTTCCTAACCTCAACTTTGCTCCAAGCTTTTGAGGGTCCTATACCAGCAGTATTTTTCACTCTTCCTGTTCTCATTTTAGCCACACTTTTCCCTTGCCTAGTTCTCAGTTTCTCAGCAACACTAGGTTTTACAAGATTAACTAGAGGATCATCCTCTTCTTCAGAGCTTTCTTCCTCTAGGTCAATGACCTTCTCCTAAGACATATTTGTTGGTTTCTTGCTAGGTAGGGTTTTACCTAGAGAGCATAGCCCTTCAGCAGCAACTTCTTTTTCTGATTTAGATGAGTCATCATCTTTATCAGCATGAGGTTCCTTCTCAGGAGAGGGTTCCCTTCTAGACAGAGGGGTAGAAACCCCTTTGACTTCATGCCCTTCTCTTAGAATCCTAGTGACTAGGTTCCTTATTGCACGATCAGCATAATGCATGTCTTTTGGGAGAGAGGAGTTACCAGAGGTATTACCTTGCTTATCTCCAGCTTTGGAAGAGGGACCTGGGGTGTCTCCTGGTATCATGCAGAGTGGAGTGACGTCCATCACATCTTCATCTACAAACTCCATTGAGGGAGTTTTTCCAAGGTGAGAAGATGATTAATGTGAACTAGATGATGATGAATGTTGAGACATGTTGTAGGACTTTTGAGAAAAGTTTCTTTGCCCTAACTGAGCTTTTCTGAGAAGATGAATGGAGAGGGAGATTGCTGCGTTTAGGTAGCGTGTGCTAAGGGAATAGATACTATTTTCAATGCCAGGGAATGATTTATCATTAATGTGGCTCTTTCTTTTAAAAGGACAAACACTATTTTTATTTTCTTTATTTTTCCACTTTAACTGCCATAATTTCACAAGGTCAGAAAACACTCTAATCCGTTGATACCCAATAGCCTGCTTGATCTCGGGACGTAACCCGTTCTCAAACTTCACACATTTTGAAAATTCCCCAGTAGCCTCATTATAGGGAGTGTAATACTTTGACAGCTCTGTGAACTTAGCAGCATACTCAGTAACAGACCGGTTGCCCTGCTTCAATTCTAAGAACTCAATCTCTTTCTTTCCTCTGACATCCTCTGGAAAGTACTTCCTCAGGAATCTCTCTCTGAACACCGCCCAAGTGATCTCAGCATTCCCAGCAGCTTCTAACTCGGAGCGGGTAGCAACCCACCAATCATCTGCTTCCTCTGACAGCATATGCGTACCGAACCTGACCTTCTGGTTATCGGCACACTCAGTCACTCGGAAGATCCTCTCGATTTCCTTCAACCACTTCTGAGCATCATCTGGATCGTATGCTCCCTTGAACATTGGAGGATTGTTTTTCTGGAACTCACTCAGTTGACGAGCAGCTCCCATTCCCACAACATTCGGATTCCCTCCAAGTACTCCAGCTAGCATACCCAGAGCCTCAGCAATCGCAGCATCGTCTCTACCTCTTCCAGCCATCTCTATTCTGAAAACCCAACAAGCTAAAACAATAAGTACTGATAGGGTTACACAACACCTATCACGTACAGGGGAAACAGAATAATTATGACTCGACTCGACCGACTATGCTCTGATACCACTAATGTAACACCCTTCTAAAATACCCCAAATATTTAATTAAAACAACAATGTAAATCAGAGTAAATATGCAATTAAGGGTGTCACACAATCTCTTCACACCATTCACCAAAATTAACTGTCATGCTCTTTTATTATATCAAAACATAAAGCATTGCACAATACGCAGCGGATAGAGAACAACTCAATCATGCAAAACATGTAACACATTACATGTAAAATTATTCAACAAGGTAAAACCTCCCGTCCCGATGTTACATCTATCAGAGCATGACCCACTAAGGAGACTACACTAGACTCCAAGCACTAGCTTCTACTCAATCACTGTTCGTTACCTGAAAAATAGTTGTAAGGGTGAGTTCCTCAATCGATGTAATAAGCATTATAAAATATCATGTAATGCTAAGTAATTTAACACATTCATTCACCCTAATCATATCACACATTCAGTAACGGCCACATCAACTCATACTCATAATCATACTCAACATAAACATCAAAACACACGTATAATATTGGAACACATCCATTCATATTATACACAATACATACATTATGCAATGAGACTCCATGCATGCGGTACCGACTATTCGTGAACATATAGTTCAACCTCACCGATCAAATCCAGATACGGCTACCAAGCCCACTAGTCCCACTCATTTGAGACCTAGTGACTCACTCACTAATTCCTCACCATGGGAATTAGCTACCACCCCAAGGGCCATGCTATGCACGCTAATTCACCTAGCATGCAAACATCAACAACAGTCCATAATGACTAACTCACTAATTCCTCACCATGGGAATTAGCTACCACCATAAAGGCCACAATATGCATGCTAAATCACCTAGCAATGCAAAATCATCAACAATAATCCACAATGGACATATGCTCACACTCTAAGCCATAAACAGTCCATTCACAATTGCATACATAACATATACATTCACAACATTATGCATACCATCATACATCATCAACACATGTATCAAAACATCATATCATGTCAAATAATTAATCACAGTATTAGCACACTCTACTAATACCTATACTGCTCAAAACAACGGGAAACGATCCCTACTATATCATACATCAGCTAAATTACATTACTCAGCTTGAACAACCAAAACTGCACAACAACAGCACAGAAAAATCCCAATTCTGCCCATACGCGTATTGCCTAGTCCCATACGCGTATGGCCCATTTCTCAGCCAATCCCATACGCGTATTGCCTGCCTCATACGCGTATGCTACGCGTACCACATCCTCATACGCGTACCAACAGAGACAAAACTACGTTAAAATCATCATCTTCCTCGTCCATACGCGTATTGCCTAGTGCCATACGCGTACCAGACCATCTCATACGCGTATTGCCTAGTGCCATACGCGTATGACCAGAAACCAGATTTCCAGATCTGCTATGGTTTTCTCTGCTACGAGATCTCTCCAATTCCACCTTCCACAGTCCAATTTTATACAGTATTCGGTCATATCGTCTAACACCAATCATACCCTATTCAATTTCACAAATTCTAACATTGTTATATCTAATTCCTACGAATTTCCTTCAATTATGATCCAATTTTCGTTCATCCAATATTTCACAATTTCAGCATACATCATTCTAATCAGAGTTAAATCAATGGTTTATCACTACCCATTACATGTTATCCCATAATACCCATTAAACGATGATAAACCCCCCTTACCTGAGTTAATCCGGCAATCCTTAAGCTCCAATCTTTTCCGTTCTTCAACCCTTGCTCTCTTGCTCTTCCTCTTTGCCCTTTCTCCCTTTTCAGCCGCTTCTCTGCTTTTCACGTAAAAACCCTCTTTACCAAAAAATGAAACTCTTTTCTTATTTCTCACTTATATACTTTCCAATAATTATTATTCCAATAATAATAATAATAATCCAATAATTCTAATTACTTAATTAAATTAATAAATATAATATTAACTTAAATTAAATAATTATCTTATTTTTATCGGGGTGTTACAACTCTCCCCCACTAAAAGAGTTTTCGTCCTCGAAAACATACCTCAAGCGAATAACTCTGGATAGGACTCCTTCATCTGACTCTCAAGTTCCCAAGTCACATTGCCACCTGCTGGTCCTCCCCAAGCTACCTTCACCAAGGCAATCTCTTTACCCCGCAACTGCTTCAACTCTCGATCCTCGATCCTCATAGGTGATGTTTCAACAGTCAGGTTATCTCTCACCTGTACATCATCCACTTGGACCACATGCGACGGATCAGGAATGTACCTCCTCAACTGAGACACATGGAAAACCTCATGCAAATTCGCAAGTGACGGCGGTAAAGCGATACGATAGGCTACCTCCCCTATCCTCTCCAAAATCTGATAAGGACCAATAAATCGAGGTGTCAACTTCTTTGACTTCAAAGCTCGACCAACCCCAGTTATCGGAGTGACACGAAGAAACACATGATCTCCCTCTTGGAACTCAAGTGACTTCCTCCTCTTGTCGTGATAACTCTTCTGACGACTCTGAGCAATTCTCATCTTCTCCTGAATCATCTTAATCTTTTCCGTAGTTTGTTGAACAATCTCCGGTCCAACCACAGCACTCTCACCGGACTCATACCAACATAAAGGTGTCCGACATCTCCTACCATACAAAGCTTCAAACGGTGCCATACCAATGCTCGAATGAAAACTATTGTTGTAGGTAAACTCAATCAAAGGCAAATAACAATCCCAAGCACCTCCCTTTTCCAAAACACAAGCCCTCAAAAGATCCTCTAGTGACTGAATCGTCCTCTCAGTCTGACCATCAGTCTGCGGATGATATGCAGAACTCAATCTCAGCTTAGTTCCCAAAGCCCTCTGCAAACCTTCCCAAAACTTCGATGTAAATCTAGGATCTCTGTCCGAAACAATACTCGACGGAATACCATGCAAACTTACAATTCTCTCAATATACAACTCAGCCAATCTCTCTAACGGATAATCCATTCTGATCGGAATGAAATGAGCCGATTTCGTCAATCTATCAACAATCACCCAAATCCAACAATGAAGCATCACAGTAAACCTCAAATAGTTCTGACGGACTCGGTAATATCAGAATAGGAGCAGTAGTTAACCTTCTCTTTAACTCTTGGAAACCTTCTTCACATTTTGAGTTCCAAACAAACGCTTGCCCCTTTCTAGTCAACATCGTCAACGGTAACGCCAACTTAGAAAATCCCTCAATGAATTTCCTATAATAACCTGCAAGTCCAAGAAAACTCCTTATCTCAGAAACTGACTTCGGAGCTTCCCACTTGGATACCGCTTCTATCTTAGAAGGATCAACAGCAACGCCACCTCTTGAAACCACATGACCAAGAAAACTAACCTCTTCTAACCAAAATTCACACTTGGATAGTTTAGCAAATAACTTCTTTTCTCGAAGAACTCCTAAAACCACTCTCAAATGTTCAGCATGCTCTTCTTCAGATTTCGAATACACCAAAATATCGTCAATAAACACCACAACAAACTTGTCCAGGTACGGATGGAAAATCCTGTTCATATACTCCATAAATACTCCAGGCGCATTAGTCACACCAAAAGGCATTACAGAATACTCATAATGTCCATACCTTGTTCTGAAGGCAGTCTTCTGAATATCCTCAGTTTTCACACGTATCTGATGATACCCCGATCTCAAATCTATTTTGCTGAACACACTCGCACCAACCAACTGATCCATCAAATCATCAATCCTCGGCAAAGGATACCTATTCTTGATCGTCACTTTATTCAGTTGCCTGTAGTCCACACACAACCTCATAGTACCTTCTTTCTTCTTAACCAATAACACTGGCGCACCCCACGGTGACACACTCGGACGAATAAATTTCTTATCCAAAAGATCTTCCAACTGACTCTTCAATTCAGTTAACTCAACAGCAGACATACGGTACGGAGCCCTCGATATCGGCCTAGTACCTGGTACCAAATCAATCGAGAACTCAACTTCACGTTCTGGTGGTAATTCATTCACTTCTTCCGGAAACACATCAGGAAAATCACACACCGCGGCTAGATCGCAAATCACCAGTTTATCTTTAGCTTCCAAAGTCGCTAACAGCATAAACAACTCTGCCCCATCTGCTACTGCCTCATTCACCTGCCTTGCTGATAGAAACAAACTCCTTCCTTCCTCAATCTCAGGAAAGATCACAGTCTTATCAAAACAATTGATATAAATTCGGTTACACACCAACCAGTTCATACCCAGAATAACATCAATCTGCACTAGTGGAAGACACACTAGGTCCATCCCAAAGTCTCTACCAAAAATACTCAAAGGACAATTTAAACAAACTGAAGTAGTAGTCACTGAACCCTTCGCAGGAGTATCAATCACCATACTTCCATGCATCTCAGATATCTCTAATTTAAGTTTCACAGCACAATCCAAAGATATAAAGGAATGAGTCGCACCTGTGTCAATAATAGCTACAAGAGGAAAGCCATTAATATAACACGTACCTCGGATCAAACGATCATCTGCAGAAGTCTCAGAACCCGATAAAGCAAAAACCTTGCCTCCCGACTGGTTCTCCTTCTTCGACTTAGGACACTGTGGACTGATATGACCCACCTCTCCACAGTTGAAACAAGTCACAGTCTTCAACCGGCACTCTGCAGCCAAATGACCACCTTTTCCACACTTGAAACACTTCTTCTCAGTACTGGTACACTCATGGATACGATGTCCAGCCTGACCACATCTGAAACACTTAGCAGGGGCACTGGAGTCTCCCCCACTAGGCCTCTTCATCCCACTCTGTCTCTGGAAACCTTTGCCAGCTGCATACGGTTTCCCACGATCATTCTGATTCTTGCCTTTCCTATCAACCCTCTGCTGATAGCTCTCCGCTCTGGCCTTTGTATCCTGTTCAAAGATCCTGCAACAGTCCACTAGGTCAGAAAACACTCTAATCCGTTGATACCCAATAGCCTGCTTGATCTCGGGACGTAACCCGTTCTCAAACTTCACACATTTTGAAAATTCCCCAGTAGCCTCATTATAGGGAGTGTAATACTTTGACAGCTCTGTGAACTTAGCAGCATACTCAGTAACAGACCGGTTGCCCTGCTTCAATTCTAAGAACTCAATCTCTTTCTTTCCTCTGACATCCTCTGGAAAGTACTTCCTCAGGAATCTCTCTCTGAACACCGCCCAAGTGATCTCAGCATTCCCAGCAGCTTCCAACTCGGAGCGGGTAGCAACCCACCAATCATCTGCTTCCTCTGACAGCATATGCGTACCGAACCTGACCTTCTGGTTATCGGCACACTCAGTCACTCGGAAGATCCTCTCGATTTCCTTCAACCACTTCTGAGCACCATCTGGATCGTATGCTCCCTTGAACATTGGAGGATTGTTTTTCTGGAACTCACTCAGTTGACGAGCAGCTCCCATTCCCACAACATTCGGATTCCCTCCAAGTACTCCAGCTAGCATACCCAGAGCCTCAGCAATCGCAGCATCGTCTCTACCTCTTCCAGCCATCTCTATTCTGAAAACCCAACAAGCTAAAACAATAAGTACTGATAGGGTTACACAACACCTATCACGTACAGGGGAAACAGAATAATTATGACTCGACTCGACCGACTATGCTCTGATACCACTAATGTAACACCCTTCTAAAATACCCCAAATATTTAATTAAAACAACAATGTAAATCAGAGTAAATATGCAATTAAGGGTGTCACACAATCTCTTCACACCATTCACCAAAATTAACTGTCATGCTCTTTTATTATATCAAACATAAAGCATTGCACAATACGCAGCGGATAGAGAACAACTCAATCATGCAAAACATGTAACACATTACATGTAAAATTATTCAACAAGGTAAAACCTCCCGTCCCGATGTTACATCTATCAGAGCATGACCCACTAAGGAGACTACACTAGACTCCAAGCACTAGCTTCTACTCAATCACTGTTCGTTACCTGAAAAATAGTTGTAAGGGTGAGTTCCTCAATCGATGTAATAAGCATTATAAAATATCATGTAATGCTAAGTAATTTAACACATTCATTCACCCTAATCATATCACACATTCAGTAACGGCCACATCAACTCATACTCATAATCATACTCAACATAAACATCAAAACACACGTATAATATTGGAACACATCCATTCATATTATACACAATACATACATTATGCAATGAGACTCCATGCATGCGGTACCGACTATTCGTGAACATATAGTTCAACCTCACCGATCAAATCCAGATACGGCTACCAAGCCCACTAGTCCCACTCATTTGAGACCTAGTGACTCACTCACTAATTCCTCACCATGGGAATTAGCTACCACCCCAAGGGCCATGCTATGCACGCTAATTCACCTAGCATGCAAACATCAACAACAGTCCATAATGACTAACTCACTAATTCCTCACCATGGGAATTAGCTACCACCATAAAGGCCACAATATGCATGCTAAATCACCTAGCAATGCAAAATCATCAACAATAATCCACAATGGACATATGCTCACACTCTAAGCCATAAACAGTCCATTCACAATTGCATACATAACATATACATTCACAACATTATGCATACCATCATACATCATCAACACATGTATCAAAACATCATATCATGTCAAATAATTAATCACAGTATTAGCACACTCTACTAATACCTATACTGCTCAAAACAGCGGGAAACGATCCCTACTATATCATACATCAGCTAAATTACATTACTCAGCTTGAACAACCAAAACTGCACAACAACAGCACAGAAAAATCCCAATTCTGCCCATACGCGTATTGCCTAGTCCCATACGCGTATGGCCCATTTCTCAGCCAATCCCATACGCGTATTGCCTGTCTCATACGCGTATGCTACGCGTACCACATCCTCATACGCGTACCAACAGAGACAAAACTACGTTAAAATCATCATCTTCCTCATCCATACGCGTATTGCCTAGTGCCATACGCGTACCAGACCATCTCATACGCGTATTGCCTAGTGCCATACGCGTATGACCAGAAACCAGATTTCCAGATCTGCTATGGTTTTCTCTGCTACGAGATCTCTCCAATTCCACCTTCCACAGTCCAATTTTATACAGTATTCGGTCATATCGTCTAACACCAATCATACCCTATTCAATTTCACAAATTCTAACATTGTTATATCTAATTCCTACGAATTTCCTTCAATTATGATCCAATTTTCGTTCATCCAATATTTCACAATTTCAGCATACATCATTCTAATCAGAGTTAAATCAATGGTTTATCACTACCTATTACATGTTATCCCATAATACCCATTAAACGATGATAAACCCCCCTTACCTGAGTTAATCCGGCAATCCTTAAGCTCCAATCTTTTCCGTTCTTCAACCCTTGCTCTCTTGCTCTTCCTCTTTGCCCTTTCTCCCTTTTCAGCCGCTTCTCTGCTTTTCACGTAAAAACCCTCTTTACCAAAAAATGAAACTCTTTTCTTATTTCTCACTTATATACTTTCCAATAATTATTATTCCAATAATAATAATAATAATCCAATAATTCTAATTACTTAATTAAATTAATAAATATAATATTAACTTAAATTAAATAATTATCTTATTTTTATCGGGGTGTTACAGGTAGCGTGTGCTAAGGGAATAGATACTATTTTCAATGCCAGGGAATGATTTATCATTAATGTGGCTCTTTCTTTTAAAAGGACAAACACTATTTTTATTTTCTTTATTTTTCCACTTTAACTGCCATAATTTCACAAGAGTCCAAATCCCTAATTTCCCTCCCTCATATTTAATTTTACCCAAATTCCTTGCAACCTTGTCTGCTAGTTCCAGTCCAAGCTTTAGACTTCTGAATTTGTCTTCCACAAATTTTCTAATGGAGTGATAATAGCAAGAACAGTACTTTGTCCATCTGTGCTGAATCTAATTTTTGGACCTACTTTCAGCATTCAGGATGTCATAATACAATGTCATGACATCGTGTGTGACATTGTATGCAATCAGTAATAGTTTCATCCAACCCAGTTGAGCCCAACTGCTATCATCTTCTATACCTTTCACAGGTGTCATCCAAATCTTCTCCATATTGTCCTTGGCCTTTTTGCATCGAGATAAACATAGAGTCCCTTGTGGCTTAGTCCCAACAGTTCCATTCTCCTTGTGACTGGTCATATGTCCACCTATTTGATCTAACCTCTCAGTTTTTTGAGCCATCATAACCTTTTCTCCTCTGAGATTCTGGTGTGACATCTTTGTATGACATTTCCCCCAGCCTTGTCTTTCATCACTCTTGAGAGCATCTGTACTCAACCAATACTTTAAGGGATAATCCAATTGAGAGCTCCATATGTAATAATTGTCTTTGGTCCTGATTCCTTTCATAATTACTTCACTATTTATGTCAAAGATTAGACATTCAGTTTTGGTGAAGTTAACATTCAGACCTTGATCACATAGTTGGCTGATGCTTATTAGGTTTGTAGTTAGGCCCTTAACTAGTAGAACCTTGTCAAGTTTAGGTACTCCAAGGCAATTAAGTTTACCTGTTCCCTTGATTTCACCTTTTGCTCCATCTCCAAAGGTTACATGACTTATGGTATGGTGGTGCAGATCAGTTAGCAGGTCTTGGTTTCCAGTCATGTGTCTGGAACATCCACTATCAAAGTACCACTCTTCTTTGGCTGAGATTCTGAGGGGAATGTGAGCTATCAGACTTGTGATATTTGTCTTAGGGACCCATTGCTTTTTGATGATAGGCATGTGCTGTTTGGGTCTGAATTGATAGTGATCCTGATGATGAGCAGGCCTAGGATAGCCATACAGTTTATAGCAGAAAGGCTTTAGATGACCAAATTTCCCACAGTAATGGCATCTCCATCTTTGGTGTTTCCCTTTCAACTGTTTTCTCCTCTGGTGATGTGACATATGATGTGACATCACAGGTTTTTGAATGCACTTAAGTTTGGCTTGAGGTTTGACACCAGTGTAACTGCTCTCAGGTTTTGAGTTATTATACCCAATGCCAAATTTGTCTCCTGTTATTTGTCCAGTTTGAAGAATCTTGTCTAAGGAATCAGACCCATTGCTTAACATTCTTACATACTTGGTCATCTCTTCTAATTTAGAATTTTGAAACATGACTTCAGTCTTCAATTTAGAGATGGTTTTTGCATGGTCTGCCTTCTCACTTTCCAGCTGTGCTATCTTCTGATTTTCAGCTTGTGGATTCTTGTCTAGCTTGGCATTCAGAACCACTGCATCTGTTTGTAACTTGGAGATGGTTTCCAAGTATTTTGTCTTCTCATTCTCAAGTTGAGTTATTTCCTTCTTCTGGCTTTCAACCTGTTTGCACAGCTCTAAACTTTTGTGACACAATTTTCTGTAGGTAGAGGCCAATTCTTCAAAGGTTACTTCATCATCACTTGAGTCTTCATCATATCCCCATCGTCCTGTCATTGTTGTCACAAGATTTGCAGCCTCCTCTGTTTCACTCTCATCAGACCAAGTGGCAGCAAGACTCATCTTCTATTTCTTGAGGTAGGTTCCACATTCAGTCCTGATGTGTCTATACCCATCACATTCATAGCACTGAACCTCTTTTCCTTCTTTAAGCTTCTCATCTGATCTTGCTCTTCTTCCAGCATTATTGGATTTACTGATGTCAGATGAGATGTTCTTGACATTTGCCCTTGATCTTACATCCATCTTTTTCAGCTGTTTATTGAACTGCCTTCCCAACATTGCTACTTCATTGACCAGATCTTCATCATCCTGCTGACTCTTATCCTCTTCTGTGTTTGACATAAAGGTCATGCTCTTTGTTTTCCTTTCAAAACCATCATTTAGTCCCAACTCAAAGGTTTGGAGGGAACCAATTAGCTCATCTACCCTCATGTTGGAAATGTCTTGAGATTCTTCAATGGCAGTCACCTTCATTGCAAATCTCTTAGGAAGTGACCTGAATATTTTCCTTACCAGTTTTTCATTCGTCATCTTCTCTCCTAGGGCTCCTGAAGCATTAGCAATTTCAAGGATACTCGTGTGAAATTCATGAATGTTTTCATCTTCTTTCATCCTTAAGTTTTCAAACTTGGAGGTGAGCAGCTGAAGTCTAGACATCTTTACCCTAGAGGTGCCTTCATGAGTGGTCTTGAGAATGTCCCAAGCCTCTTTGGCCACTTCACAGTTGTTTACCAGCCTGAAAATATTCTTGTCTACCCCATTGAATATTGCATTCAAGGCTTTAGAGTTTCCAAGAGCAAGATCATCCTCCTCCTTGGACCATTGTTCTTCAGGCTTCTTAGTGGTGGCTTCTCCTTCTTTAGTAATGACAGGATGTACCCAACCTGTTAACACAGCTTTCCAAGCCTTGTTATCAAGGGATTTTAGAAACGCTACCATTCTAGGTTTCCAATAGTCATAGTTAGAACCATCCAAAATTGGTGGCCTATGAACAGATCCTCCATCTCTCTCCATTGAACTAGAAAGTATTGCCCCTAGATCTCACCCAGAACCAGAGCAGGATGCCTGCTCTGATACCAATTAAAATTCTGGTATCAGATATAAGATGTCGAAGGTAATGTCACGACACTAATATCTGGTAATACACAATGGATAAACAAAAACAGAATGGTAAAGCGAATAACAGAAGCAATTGTTAACCCAGTTCGGTGCAACTCACCTACGTCTGAGGGCTACCAAGCCAGGAAGGAAATTCACTAAAATAGAATTAATTCAAAGACTTTCCGTACACTTCAACAAGTTACAGTCTTTATCACCTAATCTCTACCCGTGCAATTTCTACCTAAGCACTCTTAGATATGAGAACCCACTCACTTCCCTACAATCACACACTAGTGATTTTAAACAACAATCCCTTGTGAAAAGAAAATACTTTTCAATTACACACTCTTGATTTTACTTCACAGTTTCAATCAAGAAGACACACTCTTGATCTTGCTTCAAAGCTTTGATCAAGAAGACACACACTCTTGCTTAACAACTTTAGAGTGACAAATTACAACCACAAATCAATCCAATTCAATCATCAATGGATGACTTGAATGACCTACAAGTCTTACGACTAAACAGACACAAACCCTAGCTCTCTCTCTATATTTCGCTCAGCTTTGGTTGTGTGTTCAAACAGGTTTTCTAAGTCCCTTTTTATAGAAGCATCCAGCTGAGCTTGGACATCTTGAAAACCCTAAATCTATTTTCCAATCAAATCTTTTTATAACAGCTGTTTAGATCTCCATGGAAAATAAGTAAATCTGGTTGTAATCCATGATTGAATGCGCCATCTAGCCATATCTTTAATCATCCAAAGATTGCCATTAATTGTGCAATCACAAAACACCAGACATTCACACTGAATGTTCTGTGTACAGGATGTCATGACATCGGGTCTGACATCCTGGAAAAATCCTGCATAATCCAATAATTCCTTTTATAACTTCCAGCAGGTACAGCCATATCAGATGCCATGACATTGTGTATGTCATCTGAAACAATCCTGCATGAACATGTCTTTCATTTAAGCTCCAGCAGGTACATCCAATATCAGAAGCCTTGTCATTGTATGTGGCATTCTGAAACAATCCTGCATGCACATGTTCTTGAACTCCAGCAGGTACATAGGATATCTCATGTTAAGACATCACACATGACATCTTGTGAACACTCTTTGTTTTACCAAAATTGCTGCCAACACTTAGAATCAACAGCGTCTATTTTAGCTTGCATCATGTCTATAGAGCTTAGTTCATGCACTCCTCCTTGGGCTTCCTTCTTCTCAACTGTCGCTCGTTCGACTCCCCATGATTGATGGTTTTGAGCCATATCTTCGATGAGGGCACTAACTTCAGGATAAGGTTTGTTCATCAGAGCACCGCCTGTGGCAGCGTCGATGGTCATCTTGGTGTTATAGTGAAGTCCATTATAGAAGGTTTGAATGATTAACCAATATTCTAAACCATGATATGGGCATGCTCGTAACAACTCTTTATATCTCTCCCAAGCTTCGAACAGCGACTCTCCTTGGTTTTGGGTTCTCAGTAGCAAGACCTGCGAATTGTCTCTGTTGCACTAGTTGTAACAGGGATGGTTTAAGTTCAAAATTATTAGTTGGGATGGTTGGGTTTACTATACTAGAACTAGGTTCTTCATTGGATGGTTGAGCGAAATCCTTAAGAGGTCTTTGGTTTTGATCTTCGGTCATAGCTCTCTTAATTCTATGAAAGAATAAAAGTGCGCGAGCGTAACGTTCAGGTTCTTCCAGAGGGTATACTAAGCTTAAACTTCCGGTGCTGCGAGTTCTTCGCATTGACCGGCGGTAAATAACCTAAGTCTAAACGATATAACTACAGGTAAATGAAATTTGACGAAATTGGTCCCCGGCAACGGCGCCAAAAACTTGATGCGTGCTTTTCGCAAGTATACAAACGCGTCAGAGTAATATAAAAGATTGTCGAATCCACAGAGACCAAGTGTCAATCTATCGTTATCTGTTGTTATGGTGTTTATCCAAGGCGATTAAAATAGGTGTTTTTAGAGTGTGCAATGAAAAGTAAAGTGTTGAATAAAGTTTAATTAATAAAGACATGGTCGAATGTAATTCACGTAATCAATTAATAATCCAAGTACTTGCTAATAGAACTACTTATGGACAGTGTTTCCTACTTTGAAAAGAACTAATTTAACAGGAACTGTCGCTTTCGCGTATTCAGAACCGAGTTGTACTCCCTAATCAAACCCTCTTATTGTCACTTATAAAAAGGCGTGCATTGCGTTAGAGTAGTAAACCTATTTTTAAGAAATATAGTATCTTGACTAAGTTGAAAAGTATTTTAACCTGGATTTCTTAACCAAATGAGGTTCTCACGAACCAGACTCTAAACTTATAAACGCGTCCGAAAATAGTTTTAAAATCTCTTTTCTTCTTAAATTAAGACTCCTAATGAACTAAACAAAGCGCTTTCGCTGTTTTTGAAATAGTTAAAAACAATTAAGTTTAAATAGACGTTGGACGGCTTTCGATCTTACCCAACAGAATTGAAGTACAGGAAAACTTAAATTGAAAGTCAAAATAGCCCTTAAGTGTTTCTACGAACAATTGTACAGATTATCGGTTCAATTATGATCCTTAAATTCTAACCTTATAAATTTAGTTAGACATGGTAAAGTAAAAGTGCATTAATTTAAATAAAAGTAGTGCGAGTGCGGGAAATAAATAAAAGTAGTGCGAGTGCGGAAAGTAAATAAAAGTAGTGCGAGTGCGGAAAATAAATGAAAGTAGTGCGAGTGCGGAAAATAAATAAAAGTAGTGCGAGTGCGGGAAATAAATAAAAATAAAGCGAGTGCGGGAAATAAATAAAGTAAAGCGAGTGCGAGAAATAAATAAAAGTAAAGCGAGTGCGAGAAAATAAAATAGATAAAGACAAGTAATAAAAACCTGCTCCAATCGGAGGGTTGAATAAATTGCAAAGCGGAAATGAAAATGGCGGCAGGATTAACTTCCTTCCAAAGTGCTCCAAACTTGATTACAGACTCGATCACAGACTCGATTACACAATTGTGGTAACACCCCAATGCGAAGCGATTACCACTTTAAAATACTGAATATATGCCTAAGTGAAACAAAGTTGCTCTGAGTTTGCCTCAGTTCTAAGTTTGGATGCCTAAACAAGTGATTTCGAGTTTCTATTTATAAGCAAGTAAAAAGATGGAAACGACAAGGATACCATTCAACTTGAAAATGGGAGGGAAAACTTTTCCTCTTGTGGCGCCCGCCACAAGGCCATGGCGCCCGCCACAAGGCCAATCTGAGGCGCCTTAGTGGAAGTAGTGGGGAACGTGGCAGTTGAGGGAAGTTGAGCTAGGACACGTCATGACAGGGTCTATGGCACCAGCCATGGTGGAAGCCACAAGTACAAAATGCTGAATTTTAGGGTTTTTAGCTCTTTTTCACTCCTTTTCTCGATCGGGGCTCCGATTAAAGTAAAAACCTGAAAACAAAGAGAAACATAGTAATAACACAATAAAATGACAATAAAACTACTAAAATGCATGCGAAATCGGAGTCGAAAATACGGTGAATTTCAGTGTTATCAGTTTGCTTTGGCAGCTTCGTGTCTAATGAATTTCATTGAAGCATCACTGAATAACTGCCCAAATTGCAACACTGAACTCCATTTGGAACGTCTAGTCTCAAATAGCGTCCCTAGCCTGAAATATTTTGTCTGTACCAAAGCGGTTATAGGTAGGTTTCGGATGCCTTTAAAGACAAAGTTCATTGATTCCACAATATTTGTTGTCATGTGGCCCCAATGTTGACCGTTGTCGTATGCCCTAATCCACTTCTCCAATGGAATACTGTCGATCCATCGTACTGCATATGCATTTGGCAATCTTATTTCTTCACGGTAGTGTTTGAAAGAAGGTTCTGATAATGCGTAACTTGTGTTAACAACCTTCTTCCACAACATTTTCTCTTTGATCTCCCGCATAAAATTTTGAGCAATATGTCAATGCAAAAGACATGTGTCGAAGGAGGATCGTACCAGCCATTATCAATGTTTTTATATGCATTTATGATTGAAGGGTTTCGTTCGGAGATCAAACATAAGTAAGGTTGAGGTGAAACATGCAATCGGAGATTTCTTAGGAAAAAACTCCATCCCTCGGCAGTCTCCCCTTCAACAAGGGCAACGGCGATTGGAAAAATGTTGTTGTTGCTATCTTGTGCCACTTCCATGAGTAATGTTCCTTTATATTTCCCGTACAACCATGTACCATCAATTTGTATAATAGGTTTACAGAAATAAAAACATTTGATACATGGTTGATACGCCCAGAAGAGATGGTGGAATATTCCATTTCCAATAGCACATGTCCCGTCTGGTGTATACACCGACAAAATTTCCAACTTGAAAATAGTCCCTGGAGCATATTGTTTAAGAGCTAACAAGTATTTTGGAAGTTGTTTGTAAGACTCCTCCCAATTTCCATACACTTTTTCAACCGCCTTTGTCCTACCTATCCAAACCTTCCTATAGGATTGTACCATATATCTGATGAAGGTTCATCAGAACCCAAACTCAAGTTTGTCATGTGTTGATGTGGATAATATACATGACTAGCTGGTAATGGTTCCTCTTCTTCATCATCATTCACCATTGAATCAACCAAAATCTCAGCTTCTTCTTCTTCCTCATCTACAACATTCACCGCAGCTTGTTTGTCGTCATCAATTTCACAAAACACTTGTGACTGATCAATGAACTGAGACACTTGTTGTTGTTGTGGTAATATATACAACTCTATATTGTTGTACCCTGATTGTTCGTGACTGACAAACATATGATGACCATCATCATCATCTCGAATCTTCTTTTGATAAAGCTTTACCTGGTTGTCTGCAAACCACACCGGATTTTTATAGATGATTTGGCCCACAGGACTGCATTGCAATTTCTTTTCTGTTCTTTGTTTTAGATGTGAAAAAATTTGATCGTTAATTTATTATAAACCGAGTTACCTATGTGTTGCGAAAACAAAAACTGAATAATTGATACTCAAATATTTCACCTTCGGTATGGGCACTGATCATGTAATGTGGTGAGGAAGACATTTTTTATGGGTACTGATGGTGAATGCATTTATCTGTTATTCACATGCAATTAAATAGGGTAAACGTTGAATGCATTGTTCACGCAATTCATCTGCAAGACATGATAATATGATGCATGCGCCTGGTAGAATCTCTGCACACACAATGCATGCACCCAGAAGAATCTCTGCATACACAATGCATGCACCTGCACACAAGGAGTCTCACAATGGAATATATGCCCCAATAGTCCAAAGCAGGCGCCCATTCCAATGGCACATAAAGCAACCTAGGCGCCCATGTCTTTGACGCTTCTTCATTGCATGGCAAAAGAGACACGCATGCGCCACTAGCCTTGGCGTATGTGACTATGCATGTTATAAAGACAAGCATGCACCATAGCCTTAGGTGCCTACTCCTCTCTTGTCACATGCATCTAATCCAATGCTTTAGATGCTCGTACATATTCAACCTATTCAAGACTTCCTCATCTCTAAATAAGGCATCAACTCACAACATCTCATCATCTGCAACACTAACAATCAATCTTTGTAATACTCCATCTTTACCACATTCAACCTCTGCAACATTCCATCTTTACCATACTCAACCTCTGCAGTATTATGTCTCTGTTGACTATGGATGATGAACACATAGGTACAATCGACAATATCTTGATATTTGTATGTTATTACTCTCTTTTTACTTATTTCGTATTTATTTTATATTTATATCTTATTTATGTTTTTATTGTATATTACTTCTTCTTATTAGGACCCAAAACAATTCTGATGTCGTGTACATGAATATATATCCCACGATCCTTTGATAGAACCATATATTAGAGGATATGGTTTTGGAAATCTCCTCAACATAGTCTCGTACTCAGTTGACTACAAATTTATTCTTGCTTTATTGGAGAGATAGAGACCCGAGACCCACACATTTCACCTTCCTTTCGGTGAGTGTATCGTCACACTTAAGGACGTCTACATGTTGTTGGGTCTACGTATAGATGGTAAGACCGTGAATGGTAGAGTTAACCAGGATAACTCTATTTGCAATGAATTATTGGGTGCCTCTTTGTGTGACGACCAAGCTGAGGGAGAGTCGTCCGGTCAAGCTAGGGGGCCAGGTATAAATTTAAAATATCTCAAACAATATTATGCGAGTATAATATTGTCTGAAGAATCAATCGAGTACGAAAAAATAATTAAAGCTCGATGTTATATTATGATTTTATTTGGTATTTTTTTATTTCCAGAAAGTACTGATAATACGGTAAATATTATGTATTTACCGTTGTTACGCAACATTAATAAGGTAAACACATATAGTTGGGGTTCAGCTGTATTGGCCCATCTATATAGTGCGATGTTTAAAAATGCCAAAAAAAAATACTTGTACTTTTTATTCATGTGCGTATTTTCTACAAGCATGAGATTGGTCAAGAATGTCGTCACTCACCCCGGTAAACGAGAACCCATTCATTTTCCCGTTTGCAATAAAGTAAGTTTAACACTTTACCATTTAATTAATTAGAGTTTATATTACAATTAACTGTAAATAATATTTTCAATTGTTTATGATTTAGGTGGTCAGTTAGAGGGATGAACTACAATAGGTGTTTGAAACACGTTATAGTAGTCTATCGTAATCTATTGGACCACATTTGACCAGATGATGTAATACTCCTACATAACTCTATTTTAATTTAAAATTACTTATCAAATTATTTATCATCTAATCGTGTTGTATTGTTGTACAGTTTATCTGGAGGCCATATCTGGGTATGGATCATCAGGTTAACCATGATGATACTGCAGTTTGGACAACAAATACACCAATTATCCGGTTCACTACTGTGGAGATGCACCAGAGTGACAGGGTAAAACTGCAGTTCGGCATGCATTGACAAATTCCAGAATCTCCGACGTTTTTGGAAGATTGACATAAAAAAAGAGTCAATGTCCAATCGGATTATTCTGACTAGAGAGACTTCGCAAAAGAGATGTGTCGTCATTGGAGGAATCGACGACAACACATCTTAAACGAACCAGTCATACAAGATGCTAGACCAACTCAATAATATATGACATGGTTTAGGTCGGTTACAACGCAATAATTTGTGTCTGAGCCATGGTATTTTATTGATCCACGCCAATTAGCTTTGTCATCATACGCCCAACAACAAGTCCCCGTCCAATACCAATGTCAAACCACCCAAACCCAATAACCAACCTCACACCATCACCCTACCACATACACCCAACAACCAAACACCCAACTTGGCAACCCATTCATCCCACCCACCCAACCTCGTAATCCACTCATGCCACCCACCCAACCTCAAAATCAAGAATCAAACCCTATCCACAAACAACCATACACATCAACCATAATTGTCTATAGCCCAGATTATTCATACGGTTCACTTCATCGTAGCCCCCAACCAATGATCACCCAAATATCTCATCACCAAAACACACAATCATTGTTTAACTATAGTACACCCCATGAACCATTACTTCGTTTCCAAAACAATTCAATATTCCAATTTGGACAACTATACCGTCCATAATTCACCCAACCACATCGACCTAACTAAGATAACATGGGCACCGAACTCCATTACGAAAGCGTCGTTGGCCAGAGTCCCCCGACTATTGGGAACAAATGATGACACATTTATCAAATACTGCTGGAACTTCCGCTTGACCTTCACACCATTCATCTTTCGATCAGGTCAGCACACAAAGACCCCAAATACCTCAGGAAAATTGTGGGAGACCTCGAACACAGACTAACGCACCTAGATGTAGAATAGGGGGGCGTTTCGATCGGGCCGATCATTGAATTTTTGTCAATTCCCATGTAATATTTATTAGATCATGAACAATTTATTTTTTAAAATATTCTATTTTATTATTTATTAAATAAAAAATTAAAAATTAAAAAATAATAATATTAAGGTGTATGCGCCAGATGAATTGGTGCATACACCAAGGCACAAGCATAGGCGTCATGGTTGTTGGCGCCTCTATGCAATGCTTTGAAAGCATGCGTCAACACTAATGGCGTCTCCCCTTCCTTTCAAATGGATATGTCAGTTCATCTGGCACATCTATTTGTAAATGTGGTTATTCCGATAATTTTTTTAAAATATTAGTTATTTTAGAAATTAATTTAAAAAATATGATTATTTTAAATAAAATCGTGTGAGTGTCTTGATATAAATATAGAGTCAAGTATTACGTCTTATTTACTTTAAAATGGAAACTCTTTGCCATGTTGTCCTTTTTATTGTTCTTTTAAATACTCCAACAAATGCCAAGTTTTCAATCGATGGAGAAGAGAGTATTGTAAAAATTCAAATTATATTGTCAAAAATGTGCGATACAACTGTGGCTTTGTGTAATCTTCATGATCAACATCTCAAATAACAATTGCCTCATCTTCTAATATTGAATGTGCTGTCTTGCGAAGCAGTTTTAATAGTGTATTTCTACCTAGAGATATTGTCTATTATCAAAATCATATCTTTATATTTTGCCAGAAACGGTCTGATGGGTTGTATCATAGTTAGGATGAACAAACATCGATAAAAAGAGCTAACTTGAACCCTACATTTTGATGAATAATATATTGTCATAATAATATTAATATAATAATATTGCAAATATTATATTTTCATCATATTTTATTACTTTTGATATTTTGCTATATTTTTAATTTAAATATATATATATATATAGAGAGAGAGAGAGAGAGGTTGACTAGAGTGCAGGCATGTGCCCCCACAATGTTTTTTTTTTATGTTTTTTAAATTACCATTAATAATATATATATATATATATATATATATATATATATATATATATATATATATATATATATATATATATATATATATATATATATATATATATATATATATATATATATATATATATTATTTATTTTAAAATTAAAATATAGTCAAATTAATTTTGTTAAATTTTAAAACATTTTTTTAGTAAAAATATACTTTTTTTAAAATTAAATATCATAAAAGATAAAAAAAAATGATGTATAATTTTTGTTTTAAAAATAAATTTCATATATTACATTATTAATTTATAAACTAATATATCATCCCCACAATTTAAAATCTATGTCTCCGTCCATATATATATATATATATATATATATATATATATATATATATATATATATATATATATATAAATTGATTTTTAATAATAAAATGATTGTGAAGTGTAAATTAATATAAAATTTTTTGTTGCATTCATTTAAAATTTGTTTTATATATTCTTTTGAAAAATAAAATTTTAATATGTGACAAATTCTATTTAAATGGATTTTGGAAAATATTAATGATTCATCATAAATCCTATGATTAGATTTATTTAAGAAGAATATGTTGTTATAATTATAATTTTAAAATAATTTGTTTTAGGGTATTCCTGGTTAATAAATTCAAATATATCAAAGACCATATATATATATATATATATATATATATATATATATATATATATATATATATATATATATATATATATATATATATATATATATATATATATATATATATATATAATAATATTACTAATAGATAATTAATTAAAAACTCAAACAATAAAAAAGTGCAACTCAATAAGAGTTGCAATAAAGAAAATATAAAATTAGTTAAGGTAATATTTTAAATTAATGTAACATGTAACTCATCTATTTAACTATAACTCGACACTTTATCATTGCCATTGAATTCCACACTTTATCACTAATTGAATTTATTTGAACCTTGTACTGAAGTTTTAGATTATGTTAGAGTAACACGAGGCATATATAATTTAGACTACTAGACTCAAGATCAAAACTTTCTGTAATTTTTTCTTTTCTTTTCTCAAACTCGACAACTTCCAAAATTCTTCTACATTCACTTCACTACACCACCACAACCTTGAAAGTTCACCAAGTTTAACATTGAAATAGGGAAAATGAAGCTTAATAACTCACTTGTTTTTACCAGCAACACCACGTCAGTCACACAAGGCAGGTTGTATTTCCCTGATGGTTACAACACTATAATCGACAATATAAGAAAAGAACAGTACACATAGAATATGTTTGGTAAAACCAAAAAACAAATTTTAATTTTTAACTTATAACTTTTGTTTTTTCAAAACACTTTAATAGAATTTTTTTTACCTGATAAGTGATGTTTAACTTTTATCTTGTTACAATTTTTTTTTATTTATACCTTAATTATTTTAATAAAAAATCATTCAGGTAGCAACCCACAAACACACGCACGAAGATACCCACGTGTGTGGAGACACATACACACATGCCAATTCAACAAAAATTATAATATTTAATGTTTTTGAGCAATATCCAAATCACATACCTTGTGATGAATTTAAAATAGTGATAATCATTCTTAAGTTATTAAAGTGTCAGAGAGAGTGAATAGATCAATCAAGACGAAAGAAAATTGTAATATGATTGGAGTTTTATTATAGAATATTAGACGATAAACTATTTTTTTATTATTTTGAAATTATTATAACTGAATTTAAATTTGCAATGCTATTATTTCATGTATCTCATTAAATTTTATTATAAAATTTATATATAAATGTTTAAAAATAAAAAACCACCGGATTCAATGGTGCGTATGATCAAAATCATATCTTTATATGTTGGCAAGTAAAGCCTGATGGATTTTATTATAGTTGGGATGAACAAATATGGGTAAAAAGAGTTGATTAGAATCGTATTTCTTGATTTATAGTATATTTTTATAATAATAATATTTCAAATATTATATTTCCATCACATTTTATTACTTTTGTTATTTTGACATATTCTTATTTTAGGTTTTTTTTCTATTTTCGTACCACTCAAAATGGGTGCACGCATTTGGTAATTTAGATTACTAAATTGTTATAAAACAAATTTTATATATATTAGTTTTGTGTAATAAATTAATGACTTGATCTCATGGCTACGTAGTCGATAATAAGTCTTCAGAATCAGAGTCAGATTCTGATTCTGATAATACTTTGTCTTTTGGTTCCTCAGTGGTTGCCATTAGTGCAACATTGGCCTTTTCTTTGTCAAAATCTTCTTCTTTAGATTCTGAGTCATCCCAGGTAGCCATCAGCCCCTTCTTGACTTTGGAGAAGTTCTTCTTGGACCTTCTATCCTTCTTCATCTTAGGATAATCATTTTTGTAGTGGTATGGCTCCTTGCACTCGAAGTTGATAACTTCTTTTCCAGAAACTTGCTTCTTCTGTCCAGATGAAGATTCGAAGCGACCAATAATCCTTCTGACTCCTTTGAATTTCCCTTGACCACTTTGCTTGTGTTTCTAGAGTCTGTTGACTCTCTTTGAGATTAGAGGTAGCTCATCATCATCTTCTGGGTCTTCATTAGATCCTTCTGATTCTTCCTCAACTTGATATGCTCTAGTCTTCTCTGGCTTGAATTTTAGAGCTATAGATTTACCTCTCTTCCGAGGTTCACCTTATTCTAGCTCAATCTCATGACTTCTTAAAGAACTAATAAGTTCTTAAAGACTGATGTTGTTGAGATCCTTTTCCAACTTTAAGGCAGTTACCATAGGTCTCCATTTTTTAGGAAGACTTCTGATAATTTCTTGACATGATCTGCTATAGAATACCCTTTGTCTAGAACTTTAAGCCCTGCGACAAGCATCTTAAACCTTGAGAACATAGTCTCAACTTTTTCATCATCTTCCATTTTGAAAGCCTCATATTTCTGGATTAAGGACAAGACCTTTGTCTCCTTTACTTGAGTGTTTCCCTCATGAGACATTCTCAGAGAGTTAAAGATGGATTTGGTAGAATCTCTGTTTGTTATCTTCTCATACTCTGTATAAGAGATAGCATTAAGCAATATGGTTTTAGCCTTATGATGATTTTTGAAGTCTTTCTTCTGTCGATCAGACATAGCACTTATTGCTATAGGTTTTCCTTTAGCATTTACTAGGTGAGCATAGCCACCGACTACGAGATCCCAGAGATCAACATCATAACCAAGAAAGAAACTTTATATTTTGTCTTTCCAGTAGTCACACTTCTCACCTTCAAAAATAGGTGATTTTGCACTGTAATGATCTCTATCATTATTATTAACAATGTTATCAGTGTTATTAGCATCCATTATTTCTCACACAACTAGATCAATACTGAACACTATGAGGTGTTGATAAAACTTTTTATCACAATCAGAACCGGAACTCTGATGCCAATTTAAGGTGTGAAAATGGGGTTTGAATTGGGTTTTACAAGCAAAAGTTTTTTCCAAAATAAAAACACCACTAACAAGATAATAACAAAGAGATAAAAACACAAAAGATTTTTATCCTAGTTCAATTGAACTCAAAGCTAATCCAGTCCACCCGCCAATGTGAGTTTTCCTTATACACAAGGACTTAATCGACTGTAATCAACAGATTACAATAAACACAAAGAATAACCTTCTTTGTCTTCTCAAGGATCCAGCTAAACCTTAGTCTCCTTAACAACTTTCTTTGTCTTCTCAAGGATAACCTCCTTAAGGACTCAAACAAATAGTTTGAAGAATATTTAGTGTGTTACAATATGCTTCTACACAAGCAGATTTTACACAAATGAATAACAAACACTTAAATAAAACTGTATACAAAGAATGATAGCTTTTCACAAAGAAAAATAGCTTGTCAAAAAACTTATGCAACCAACATTTTCTTCAAGGCTCCAATGCATGCTTATATAGCATAAGCATGTGACCGTTGGAGGGTAAAATAGGGAAAGCTCATTTGAGCGGCTGTCCACTGTTGGATGGGAAAGGAATGATATTGTGTACTGTCCTTTCGCCCACAAAATCAGTGACATGTGTGATGTATAGTATTGTCCTTGCCCACGAAATTAGGTAGTGGAAAGGTTGTTTGATTTGTACCATGTACTATTTGATCACATTCCTATTTCGATCTTATCTTTAAATTCATTGGATTATGATGGAAGATGATTGAAGCATGAAGTAAAGAAGTAGAGAGCTGGATTCAGAGACTTCAGAACCTTGGGCTAGAACTTTGACAGCGTCAGTAATCTAGCTTGAGGTCTTCAGTATTTTCATAATCTTCAGAGTCTTCAGAATCCTCAGTCAGAACCTTGATAACTTCAATTTTCTGGCTTGAGATCTTCAGAATCTTCAGCCTCTGTCATACCCCAAAATTCGTCATACCCTTCACATCGATCATATAGGTCACTGGCCCTAACCATTTGCATATCATCGTAAGCATTCTTTTTCATTTGCATAAGCATGGTTCCACACAAGGAGGCACGTGACTTGAATTCATGGCTTTATTCTTGCACCTAGTGGAAACTAGGGTTTCCCAACAACTTGGAGATTGAAGGTGAGAAAAACAAGAAAGGGGGGTTTGAATTGTTTGGGAAAATAAGCGCTTTTGCAAAATAAAATCACATAGGATTTTATACTGGTTCGCTTATAACACAAAGCTACTCCAGTCCACCCGGCCAAGGTGATTTCGCCTTCAACAAGGACTTAATCCACTAATCTTGAAAGATTATTACAACCAACGTCTAAGAGAAAAGATCTCTTAGTCCTCTCAAGTATACAGACTGCGCAGAGTCACTTGAGGAATATAAAACAACTTAGATAAAAACATAGTTTGTAATCTAGAGTGCTTCTAGGATAAAGCAAGTATTACAGCAGTAAGAGCAAATAGAGTATTTCACGTTCTGAGCAAAAGCTCGTGAAAGATTGAGAGAGAGAGAATATTTCAGTGTGTTCAGGTGTGTCTCTCAATGAGGTTCGTCGTTCTTTATATAGAGGTGAAAAATGACCGTTTGTAGTAATGGCAGATATTTAGTCTTGATGAGAGTTTAATGCCATAACTTCTTTGTTTCTTGCCAGAACAAGTTTGTCTCCCTGAATAACTTCTTTCCAATTATAGTTTCTTTCCATTTGAAGTTGAAGTTGCCATTACTCTTTCTGGATAAGGAAATCCATTATCAGATTCTGCGTTACTCTGTTAGACTGAGATCTTGAGATGTGGCTTCAGAGCTTCTGATAGTCCTCATCTTTTAGATTTCCAGTGTTAACTTCAGATGATCTTAAGACTGGAGTTCTGATGTACCGTTGCTTAGAGTCAGAACTTCTAGAGCGCGCTTCTTCTTCAGATGCTTTTGATATTCTGATATGCTGTTTTGCTCAGAGTCAGAACTTCTAGAGCGCGTTTCTACTTCAGATGCTTCTGATCTTCTGATAATTTGTATCTGATTTGATTCTGTATCTGATGACGCAATCAGATTCCTTTCTTCTTGTTTAGAGTCCTGCACACTTAGAAACTTTTCGTTAGAGTGCCATTTTTGGTTTCATTCTTTGTTATCATCAAAATCCTGGAATCTGTTGTAGAACAATTTTTGTTCTTACAATCTCCCCCTTTTTGATGATGACAAAACAAACTCAAAAGACAGATGAAACATAAAAAATTTAGAGTTTATCAGATCAGATAGAAATGAGCTCCCCCTGAGGTAGACTAGGGAGTTCAGAAGTTCTTACCAGAGCTTCCAAGCAATGAAGTTTCTCGATACCTTCTGCAATTTCTTAAGTCCAGTGTTAGATGAATTATTTCAGAGAATAGTATGTTTGCAGAGTGCTTAAGGAATTAGGCAATTTTTCATCAGAGCTATTTGATTTCTCCCCCTTTTTGTCAGAATCAAAAAGACTTAAACAAAATAATAAGCAGGAAGAAATATATATATATATATATATATATATATATATATATATATATATATATATATATATTCAGATAAGACAAAACATCAGGGAAAATGACAAGAGAAAGAAACATCAGAAACAAAGACAAGCAAAGTAACAAGCAAAACATTCTAAGTGCCTAAGGGTTGGGAGGAGGAGGCATTCTCTGAAGCAGTTGAGTCAGCAGGTTCTGGATGTTGGCGTTGACTGTGTCCTGTTGATCCAATCTGGCTCGGACTTCCTTCTGCTCTTTCTGGAGTTCTTCAAGCGTCTTGAGAACCAGAGGGACAAAAGTAGAGGACTCCCCCTGAGTCAGAGCATTCTGTGCTTCAGCAGCGGCTTTAGCTTCAGCTTCAGCAGCAGCTTGTGCTTCAGCTTCAGCAGCAGCAGCAGCAGCTAGTGCTTTGGCTTCAGCTTCCCTTATCCTTAGAAGTTCTTCTTGTCTGGCTCTTTCTTCTTCTTCCCTTCTGGCCTGTTCCTCAGCTTCTCTGGCCAAGCGCTCCTGTAGTCTTGCCTCAGCGTCTTTGATGAAGTCGTTTCTGACTTGCTCAGAGATGTGTTTCAGTTTAAAGGCCTCAGATGTCATCCAGCCAATGACTCTGTTCCAGTGTGTCCTAACAGAGTCAGGATCATCACTGGTACCAGACTTGATGGTCAGAGACTTGACCTTTTCAACTGATGCTCCTGCAAATAGCATAATTGCTTCCTCTAAGGTTGGCAGGGAATGTTCTGGTTCAGATGGTTGAGGTGGAGAGTTTGGAGGGCTTAGGTTGAGAGTTTGAGGTTCAGCGGAAGTGTGTGGAAGGGTAATGTCAGAGGTATGGAGGTCAGAGGGTTGAACTTCAGAGGGAGTGACGGTTGGTTGTTCTGTGGGTGGTGAAGTTACTTCAGGTTCAGGTGGAGGTTGTTGTGGTTGTTGTGAATTACGGTTGAGAGATTGAAGTTGGGCTAGAGTGGGAGAAGCAGGGTCAGAGGGTTCTGTGTCAGAAGAAAGGACAAAATAAGGAGGTGATTCTGGGGCTGAGGATGAGGAAGTGGTTTGATTCATTTCTTCAGCTTCAGAAAGTGGTAATGAGGTATTGGCAAGGTTGAATTTTGGTAGTGGTTGAGAGGTTCTGGTTGTTGAAGGAGGGGTTTCAGATGTGGTGTAGATGGGAGTTGGTAAAGGAGTAGAAGAAGCAACTTGCTGTATAGAGGGAGCAGTAGAGGCAGACTTACCAGAAGACTCTTGCAGAGGTGCTGGAGGTCTTGATTTAGAGGATTCCCCTAGCTTTGCTTTCTTCGCCTTTGATGCCTTCTCAGATGGACCTCTTTTAAACCTCACGAAGTCTGGAGCTGACTCTGGCAGATCGCTCAATCTGAAGTCTGAGATGTCCACTCCTTCATCCTTCAGACATTGAAGATAGTGGAGAATTGCTTCTTTGGGTTCATCCCTGTAGAACTTGCATAGACCATTTGGCATATCCCTCTGATCTTTTAAGGCTTCCCAAGAAGTATCCAGAGTAGGTTTAACGTGAATCTTCTCCAGAATCCCCATGCTCTTCAGATTCCTGGAGTTCAGAGGCCTTCCAGTTTCTATTGCCAAGTCATCCATAAGTTTGTGTTTTATCAGATGGTCCACAAGACCATTTTCTATCAGCACGTCTGAGAGGAGTCTTCCCAGAGGAATGTAGGTTCTGGGTTTCATGTTATTCCTGGTTTCCCGTACAGAATCTCTGAGGTATTTGAAGAGGAGTGTAGGGAGGCACAGCTTCAGACCCTTATGGATACAATACAGAATGCATTTCTGATCTGTATTGATGTAATCTGATGAGTTAGATGTTGGGCGATGATGAATAGTTCCCAGAATGATTTTGAGCCACACCCGGAGATTCTGATGAAGTTCCTTGTTCTTTGATGGGTTGCCTTCTGTGTTGAGTTTGAAGATAGTGGGGTTGATTTCATGAGCAATGTATTTTGCCCTAGGATTGATGTTGTAAATCCTTCTTCCTCCAGCTTTTTCCATGTTTAGCAAGGCAGTTATAGACTTTTCAGTAATCACAATTTTTACCCCCAATACGTAGGAGACTATGAAGTGGTCGTCAGCGTCAGCAAACCTCCAGAATTCCTTAATGAGGTTTGGGTAAACAGGGCCATAGGCCGTTGAAAGTAGTTTTCCCAACCTTGTTGACGGAGTTCTTCAGTTAGGTCTACTCCATTCCTCTTCATGTTGTTGAAATCCACCAAGGATTCACACAGCACATCCAGTTTTTCAAATGGAGTTGCAAGATTTATATGAGGCTCACGATCAAGAATGTGAGGCTCCTTGTAAACTGGTGTTGTAGTTACGCCTGTAACAGTTGGAGTAGATGTGCTTTGAGCTGCGTTGTTGGAGTTCATTTGTTGAGAAAGGTTGAATACGGATTGTTGTTGAGAATCCAATGTTGATGAAGAACGAGATGAAGATGAACTGTTTGCAGAAATGCCTGAGAGAGCTAGGTTTGAAAAAGTGAGTGAGATTGAAGTGTGTGTGAAGTGTGAGAGGAGTGTTTATATACCTAAAAGAAACGCATGCAAAACGACACGCAAAACAGAGTTAGCACAAAAACCAAGTTAGCACGTTTAGAGGGAGAAATGATTATGGCTCATTAATGAATGTCTAATCCCAACAGTATGCACACTGCTCGAGGAGATCTCAAACGTTTGTGCTTTGAATTTCTTCTGGACAGCTGTCTAGAAGTTCCAAGGTTAGACGCAATTCACTCCACGTGTTTGCTTTATCTGATCTTCAGGAATACCAAACGAATGGTTCCTGGAGATTTCTAACTCAGATAACTTCTTAACTTGGTAGAAGTATCAGAGTCAGAGGCAGAAACTCATTTGTTTATGTCAGAGTCTCATTTTACATCTTCAGAGGCACAATTTATTCAGGGCAATTTTGAATGTTCAGATTTTCTAGGATAAAAAGAAATTTATCTTCAGCTAAAGGCTTAGTAAGGATATCTTCCCATTGATGATCTGTATCAATGAACTTCAATGTTACTATCCCTTTCTGAACATAGTCTCTGATAAAATGGTGTTTTATTTCAATGTGCTTAGCTCTGGAGTGTAAAATGGGATTCTTACTTAGACAAATGGCAGCAGTATTATCACAGAAGATAGGAATGTTACTCTCGAAGATTTGCAGATCTTCTAACTGATTCTTCATCCAGAGCATCTGAGTTGTGCACAGTGATGCTGAGATGTATTTTGCTTCTGCAGTTGATAGGGCGATAGTTGACTGTCTTTTGCTGGCCCAGGATATCAGATTGTTTCCTAGGAGCTGACAATTTCCAGATGTGCTTTTTTGTTCCAATCTATCTCCTGTATAATCTGCATCACAGTAACCCGAAAGTCTATACTCTGATGTTTTCTCATACATCAGGCCCGGGTTAGGAGTTCCTTTCAGATATTTGAAAATTCTCTTAACTGCTGTTAAGTGAGTTTCTCTAGGATCTGATTGGAATCTGGCACAGAGACAGACACTAAAGAGAATATCAGGTCGAGTAGCAGTCAGATAGAGAAAGGAGTCTATCATACCACGATAGAGCTTCTGACAAACCTTTTTATTTACTTCTTCCTTTTCAAGAATGCATGTTGGATGCATGGGAGTTTTTGCAGAGTTGCATCCAGCCATGTCAAATTTCTTCAGAACATCTTTTATGTATTTGCTTTGATGAACGTACGTGACTTCTGAAGTTTGGTTAATTTGAATTCCTAGAAAGAACTTTAGTTCTTGCATTAAGCTCATTTCAAATTCTGCCTGTATTAACTCGGAGAATTCTTGACAAACAGAGGCGTTAGCAGAACCAAAAATAATATCATCAACGTATATCTGGCATATCATGAGATCATTGTTAAGGTTCTTACAGAAGAGTGTGGAGTCAACTTTCCCTCTGATAAAATTGTGTTCCAGAAGAAAGTTACTTAAACGTTCATACCAAGCTCTGGGAGCTTGTTTAAGTCCATATAAAGATTTTTTAAGTTTAAAAACATGTTCTGGAAATTTTGGATTTTCAAAACCTGGGGGTTGATTGACATACACTTCTTCTGATATATAACCATTAAGGAATGCGCTTTTGACATCCATTTGATATAATTTAATGGAATGGTTTATAGCGAAAGATACAAGAAGACGAATAGATTCTAACCTTGCGACTGGAGCAAAGGTTTTGTTGCAGTCAATACCTTCTTGTTGACTGTAACCTTGAGCTACCAGTCGAGCTTTGTTTCTGACGACTTCTCCTTTCTCATTCAGCTTGTTTCTGAATACCCATCTGGTTCCGATAACGTGAGTGCCTCTGGGCTTGGGAATAAGATCCCAGACATCATTCTTTGTGAATTGATCTGATTCTTCTTGCATGGCTAGAACCCAGACGTTATCTTGAAGTGCTTCATCACAGGACGTGGGCTCGATCAGAGATACTAGTCCCAAAGGAGTTTCTTCAGAAGTCCTGAAGGTAGATCTGGTTCTGACAGGTTCGTCCTTGTTGCCCAGAATCAATTCTTCAGATATGTTGAGGCGACTTTTAGCTTTCTTTGGGATTAATGGCGGATTACTTTCCTCAGAGTTCTGAATGTCAGTTGCTTCTGGAGCTTTGTCAGATCCTGCAAGAGTGATTTCCAAATCTGCAAAATTTTCAACTAGCTTTGACTTTTCAGGGTCAAGCTTATCGTCAAATCTGACATGAATTGATTCTTCCACAATTTTGGTTTCTGTATTGTATACTTTGTAGCCTTTAGAGCGTTCTGAGTATCCTAACATAATATCTTTCTGTGCTTTGGAATCAAACTTGTTCAGATGTTCTTTAGTGTTTAAGATAAAACAAGAGCATCCAAATGGATGAAAGTATGAAATGTTTGGTTTTCTTCCTTTACACAGTTCATAGGGAGTCTTTTCCAGAATAGGTCTTATGGAGATTCTATTCTGAATATAAAACGCTGTATTTACAGCTTCGGCCCAAAAGTGCTTAGCCACATTTGTTTCATTGATCATGGTTCTGGCCATCTCTTGGAGTGTCCTATTCTTCCTCTCTACAACTCCATTTTGTTGCGGAGTTCTAGGGCAGGAGAAATCATGGGATATTCCATTAGAGTCAAATAATTCCTCAAAGGATTTATTTTCGAATTCCCCACCATGATCACTTCTGACTCTGACAATTTTAGAGTCAAATTCTTTTTGCACTTGGGAGCAAAAACTCGTGAATACAGAGTGAGACTCACTCTTGTGTTTTAGGAATTTCACCCATGTCCAGCGACTGAAATCATCAACAATGACTAGTCCGTACTTCTTTCCATTGACTGATGCTGTTTTCACAGGACCAAATAGATCAATGTGAAGAAGTTCCAAAGGCTTAGAGGTAGTAACAATAGTTTTCTTTTTGAAAGACGTTTTTGAAATTTTTCCTTTCTGACATGCTTCACACAGAGCATCTGAAGAAAACTTCAGCTTAGGTAGGCCTCTGACTAACTCGAGTTTATTTAGCTGAGATAATTTCCTCATGCTAATGTGGCCCAAGCGTCTATGCCATACCCATTGGTCTTCGTGAACGGACATCAGACATTTCACATTTTGTTCTTTTAAATCAGAAAGATTAATTTTATAAATATTGTTTTTCCTCTTGCCTGTGAATAGGACAAAACCATTGTTTTGATTTATGGCTTTACATGTTTTTTGATTAAAGATCACATCATAACCGTTATCACTTAATTGTCTTATGGATAACAAATTATGCATTAATCCTTCTACGTAAAGGACATCAGATATAGAGGGAAGAGTACCATTACCAATAGTTCCGGAGCCTCTGATCCTTCCTTTCTGATCTCCTCCGAAGCCTACGAATCCAGCGTCTTTAAGTTCCAGGCTTTGGAACATAGACTTTCTTCCCGTCATGTGTCGCGAGCATCCAGAGTCCAGGTATCATGACTGGTGTTTGAACTTTGCTGCATAGGATATCTGCAACATAAACAATCTTATCTTTTGGTACCCAGAGTCTCTTGGGTCCTTTCTGATTAGTTTTCCCAGAGTTTCTTATCACTTTGGGTTTTCTAGCATTTTCAAATTTTTGTTCTTGTGTGTGTGTATAGTGATATGAAAATGGAGATTTGAGTTGGTCACTAGTAGAAGTTTTATCTTCCTTAGGATCATACCCAATTCCTTTTCTATTGTTCTGACTGACTCCATAAATCATGGATGCCATTACACTCCTTCCTATCCCATTTTTCAGAAACTTTTGAAAGGCTTTTTCGTATTTATAAATTATTGTATTTGAAGTTTGTGGAGCTTGAGATAACGCTTCTTCCAGTTTTAAACAATTTTTCTTTGCTGCATCTCTTTGTAATGTTAAAGATTTGTTTTCATCTTTTAGTTCTAGAATTGTCATCTCAAGTTTGCCACATTCTTCAAATTTTTCTTCAAGACAACCTTTTATTGCTTTAAATTTTTGTTTTAGTTTCTGATATGAGCTAAGGGTTTCAGACAAGCATGATTCTAGATCAGATCGAGAGAGTTCAGAAAATACCTCTTCAGATTCTTCATCTGAACTGTCATTGGATGTGGTAGCCATGAATGCTACATTGGCCTGTTCATCAGAGTCAGATTCTGATGAGTCAGACTCGCTATCATCCCAGGTAGCCATTAATCCCTTTTTGGTTCTGAGGGAATTTTTCTTGAAGCTCTCTTTTCTGGAACTGTCTTTCTTTAACTTAGGACATTCATTCCTGTAGTGACCTGTTTCTTTACATTCATAACAAATAACATTTTTGTTAGTTTTACCTTTAGATGTTGATTCTGATCGATCCCCTCTGGGTCTTGGTCTTCTGAAGTTGTTGTTCCTATTTCGATCCTTACGAATGGGCATGATCAGTGATAGAATCGTTACCTCTTGTGGCGATTCAAACCTTACGAATGGATCTGTATCAACTGCTTCAGAGAATGCCTCCTCCTCCCAACCCTTAGGCACTTAGAATGTTTTGCTTGTTGCTTTGCTTGTCTTTGTTTCTGATGTTTCTTTCTCTTGTCATTTTCCCTGATGTTTTGTCTTATCTGAATATATATATATTTCTTCCTGAGTGATCCTTACGTAAAAAAATTTAGAGTTTATCAGATCCATTTAGTGAATATATATATATTTCTTTCTGAGCTCATTTCTCCATTTAGTGATCCTTACGAATGGGCATGATCAGTGATAGAATCGTTACCTCTTGTGTCGATTCAAACCTTTGGTGCAGATCTCTGATAATGATCAAAACCTTTGATACAGATCCACGGGGCGATCACGAACGTTGAACGATGACAACGTCTCTACTCAGTCCACACGAACGGATTCCTTCAATCGCAGTGCTAGCTGTTATGAATGAAGGCTTTGAGTGAGAGAGAGATACGAAATTCCAACTCTTCAGTTGTGTTTTCTGTCTCAGTGAGTTTTTTTTTAATGCTTCTACCCAAGGGGTTCTATTTATAGAACCACTTGTGTGGGCTTCAAGCCAAAAAGCCCACTTAAGTGCATTTTGGCCCATATCTCATAAAATGCCAAAATCACTTAAGTATTTGGTACCTTACCATATTTCGTATTCTACTTAAGTACACCGTACCTTACGATGTTCCTTAATTATTCTATCTCTCATCAATCCGTCCTTTGTGTGTGACCCTATAGGTTTTCGCGGCATTGGCAATTATATTAAATCATGCATTTAACATAATAAACATTGAGCGGTATCTAGCAACACATCACTGCTACCCAAGTCACGAAAATGTCATGTGATCTGACAAAACCTCCTGTGATAATAATTATGTGTATAATTACCCCTTTGCCCTTATGTCTATATTGAACACAAGGTATAGACCGTGTCATCCTTGTCCAGTTCAATATTGGGCCCATAGACATTTATCCTGTTACGCAGGATGGGTAAATTCCATCTAGGACACTCATGTCCCTCAGCATGCTTTGTGGAGTACCCATCAACTGTCTTTATGGTTATCCAGTTACGGACAACGTTGGATCAGCAACAAAGCACTCGACTCTACATCTAGGATCCATAGTGGTTTCAGGTCGAAGAGTGGTATACACTATTATCACCATGAGAATAACTTATAACACTTTGCATAACTTTCTATATACTATTCTCATAGCGGGTCAATCCGGTATAAATATTACTCCTAATATTCATACCTATGTTTAAGACTTGATAACTCTTTATCCATGATCCATGAGATGTGGTCATCAGTCTACAAACATAATAGTCTTAATGCTTTAATGTTATCCCACTTCACATTAAAGCTCGACTACTGATACTTTAAGACTAGTGTCTTATGTTTAATGTGTTCTCATGATTAAGTCACACTTAATACATTAAACGGACTATCTATTCTAGGGACTTTATTAATCAACCATAATAAAGAAAATGCCTTTAAATAATTCGATACAAGTACCAAAAGTATTGGCCTCTAGGGCTTACACCAACAATCTCCCACTAGCACTAGAGCCAATCAGGCATACCCCGTATGCCCATTGATCTAGTATGACCATCATGCTTCTGCTGCGCAAGAGGCTTTGTCAGTGGGTCAGCTATATTGTCAAGTGTAGGTATTTTATATATTTTCGCACAACGCCTAAATATGTGTTTGGATCGTTGGTGAGATCTAGGCTCCTTAGCTTGTGCGATAATACCATTGTTATCATAATAGAGACCAATGAGATCCACAATGCTAGGGACTATGCCAAGTTTATTGATCCAAACAGCTTCCTTTGCTGCACTTAAGGCAACAATATACTCAGCCTCAATTGTAGAATCAGCAACTGCATCTTGCGTTGAACTTTTCAAGCTCACAGTGCCACCATTTAAGCAAAACACATAACCAGATTGGAATCATTCATATTAAAGCGTCTCAGCACTTTGTCTATGTACTCTGACTTAGGCCAAGCATTTCATGATCTATTTCTATAGATTTTGATAGGCTGCTTCACCCAGGTCCTTCATAGAAAAGCATTTCCCCAACCAAGACTTTACTTGTTGCAGGGTAGGGATATCGATTCCAATGAGTAATATGTCATCTACATATAATACCAGGAATACGATCATGCTCCCACTAACCTTCTTGTAGCCACAAGGCTCATCTTCGTTCTTGATGAATCCATACAGTTTTACTGTTTCATCAAGGCGAAGATTCCATGAGTAGGTCACAGGCTCATCTTGATCCATGAGTAATACATCACCTTGATCAGATATCCATATATCTCAGGTAGGTGACGTATCCTACCTGACCTACGCTGGTCTTGTTCTACTTGAGCAGGTTGCTCTTACACAACTACTTGTGTTTCCTGCTCTAATTCCTCCATAGGTGTATCGATGCTTTGTGATTCTTGAATTTCTTCAAGCTCTACTTTCCTCCCACTGGTTCCTTTGGAATTAAAATCCTTTTCTAGGAAAACTCCAGTTCAAGCGACAAACACTTTGCCCTCCGAAGGATTGTAGAATTAATATCCTCTTGTTTCTTTAGGATACCCCCACAAATAAGCATTGGTCAGATTTGGGCTTAAGCTTAGTTGAAATTTGTCGTTTCACATAAACTTCGCAACCCCAAATCTTCATGTAAGACATATGTGGTCTCTTACCACTCCATATCTCATATGGTGTCTTTTCAACCTTTTGGATGGAACACGGTTAAGTGTGTAAGCTGATGTCAATGGTGTATGTCCTCAAAAGGAGTTTGGAAGATTGGTGTGACTCATCATGGATCGGACCATGTCCAACAGGGTTCGATTTCTTCTCTCATATACACCCTTCCATTGGGATGTTCCAGGAGGAGTAAGTTGGGATAGGATCCCACACTCTTTCAGATGGTCATCAAACTCTAGGATTAAATACTCATCACTTCGATCTGATCGAAGAGTTTTAATATTCTTACGTAGTTGGTTTTAACTCGTTAGGTTTCACCCTTTTGTATTAATGTTATTAATAGGCATTTCAAGATCAAGGACATATAGTCCATTGTTCATTTGTGCAGTAGCATAGAATATATCATTCAAATAAATTGAGCAACAATTGTTCTTTATTATAAATGAAAAACCAAACTTGTCCAAACAAGCAATGGAAATAATATTCCTGCTAATTGCAGGTACATAATAACAGCTCTCTAACTGAATTATTAAACCACTAGGTAAAGTCAATACAAAAGTTCCTACGGCTAAAGCAGCAACCTTTGCTCCACAGCCAACTCGTAGGTCGACTTTACCTTTTGCTAAATCTCTACTCCTTTTTAGTTCCTACACATTTGTACAAATGTGAGAACTGCATCCAGTATCTAATACCCATGATGCAGAAGTAGATAAATTAATAACAAAAATACCTGAAGTTGAAGTCTCTACTCCATTCTTCTTATCTTCCAGGTACTTTGGGCAGTTCCTCTTCTAGTGTCCGGTCTTACCGCAATGGAAGCAGGTGCCTTCTTTTGCTATGCCTCCACTAGGCTTCAAAGCATCAGTGGATCTGGGATTGGCAACTTCCTTGCCCTTCCCCTTATCACTCTACTTAGTGGGCCTTTTGTTCTGTCTCTTTCCATTTCCAATCATCAGAATGGACTTCCCTTTTGACTTCAGATTCTGCTCGGAAGTTCTTAACATGGCGAGCAGTTCAGGAAGAGATTTGTCCATATCAATCATATTGAAATTTAGGACAAATTGACTGAAACTATCTGGCAACGATTGCAAGATCAAATCAGTTGCAAGTTCCTTTTCGAGGGGAAAACCCAATCTCTCAAGGTTTTCCACATACCCAATCATCTTGAGTACATGGGGACCTACAGGGGCTCCCTCAGCTATCTTGCTTTGAAAAAGGGCTTCTGAAACTTCAAACCTCTCACGCCTTGCTTGCTCTTGATAGAGCAACTTCAGGTGTTCGATCATATCGAACGCTGACATGTTCTCATGTTGCTTTTGCAATTCTGAGTTCATGGTAGCCAGCATGAGACAAGCAGTTTCATTGGCATCATCGACATGCTTCTTATAAGCATCTCTTTCTGCCTTAGGTGCAGAACTAGGAGGTTCCTCTTCAGAAACAGGTGTCTCCAAGACATACAGCTTTTTATCATGTTTGAGGACAATCCTCAGGTTTCGGTGCCAATCCAGAAAATTTGTCCCAGACAATTTTTCCTTATCAAGGATTGATCGCAGGATGTTGTTAGAGGTGTTTGCTGTCATGGTAATCTACATAAGGATTAATGAAAATATAAGTATCATTGACAAATTCAATTAGGCCTTTAATTAAATATGCTCCCACTATTTTACTCAAAACAAATGACCCTCATCATCTGATTCGGAAAATCCCGTTGGAAGATTTTCTAGTGGGTTGAGATCCATATTTCACTTCGTTCTAAGTCCGCGTAGGCGGATTACACAAAACTAGGTTATTTAGGTAGGAACTCCTTCCAATTGTATCTCATGCAACTCTCGAAAATTTCAGTTGGGTGAATAACTCCTTATTCCAATCCATCATATGGATCATTCCCAACTCTTGCTTCTAAACATATATATAATCTTATTATAATTTGTTTAGTTAAGTTTGACCCATTGTTTTAACAGTTGGATATTACAATTATCCCATCGCACCTTACTAATATATAGATCATGCACCTCGCGTAGGCGAAACCTACATTATCCATTACTAGTCTTGATGAGTGTTAAAACTTGGAAAGCATAAACTTAATATTTAATTTGAGGGAATTTCAATTATTCTGATCTCACCGACTTGTTTATCATATAAACCGTCTCTCACATGCATCAACATACATTCACATGCATCAACATACAAAATGAAACAGTTATGGCCCCTAGCGCAATTGTTCTCCCAAGCCAATGAGAGAACCTAAGCTAACCTACGACGATCTAAGCTTCTCCAAGCAAGATCTTCAAGGTTGTCCTCCTTTGGCACTGACTTCTTTGCTTTCTTCATATCATTACATTACATGAAAGAAACTCGTTTTACATACGAGGGAGTGAGATGAGAAAAAAAGTTACATTTGGGAGATTAAGAGAGAGGCACGACACGCAGGTCGTATTTTAAAAAACCCAAAACAAAACAAAGGAAAACTAAGGCCATAACCGATCACCACAAGACAATAATAAACACTTTATTATTATTATTAATTCCTTTAATTAAAATCAAATTAAATTTCGACGAACGATCACACTACGCAGAGTTAGTCGGGGGTCCGCTGCCCGAACAGCGGGAACGGGAAGCGCCCCTTGCGGGGTCGAAGGGGCAGCGCCCCTGCTCGAAAATTTTAATGAACAATTCATCTAAAATTGACGTCGTTTTTCGTATCAACACTTGATACTTCAAAGCACTTTTTCTAGCCGAACGGGTGAATTTTTTCTTACGTTAACCGGTTAACCATATGCGTTAACCGGTTAACACTGTTTGAAAACTTTTAGAAAATTCTTTTCTGCCTTGCGTTAACCGGTTAACCATATGCGTTAACCGGTTAACACTATTTGAAAATGTCTTGGAAAATTGTTTTCCGCCTTGCGTTAACCGGTTAACCAAATGCGTTAACCGGTTAACACTGTTTGAAAATCTCAAAAAATTTATTTCGCATTCCGTTAACCGGTTAACCATATGCGTTAACCGGTTAACACTGTTCCAAAAATGTTTAGAAGGCTGTATTCAGTTTCTCGTTAACCGGTTAACCATACGCGTTAACCGGTTAACACTGTTCAGAAAAGTGTTTAGAATGCACAACTCTTGTGCAGTCAAACCCCAATCGCATAACTCTCTGACAACACAACCCTTGTGCCGTAACTAACCCTAATGCACCAATTTCAGACCGTCAAACACATCTCGATTGTTAATTCAGTATGATTGATCAACACGTCATTGCTTCACCATACTAATGTCGGATCAAGAAGCAAACGACCATTGATCGCTCAAAGGAAAACAATCATCGAGGGTTTGAATGAACGAAACGAGAACACTATATCATATATAATGTATTTTGCATCAGGATTACATATATCACATATATGTAACTTGATCGATCTCAATTTAATCTTTGATTCATTCTGTCTTTAATCATATTATTACAGAACAAAAACAAATATCAGATTCATGGTTTCGTAAGTGGCTCTGATACCACTGAAGGAGAATTGCCATCCAAGGCACAGCGGAATTTAAAAATTTCTCCATTTAGTGATCCTTACGAATGGGCATGATCAGTGATAGAATCGTTACCTCTTGTGGCGATTCAAACCTTTGGTGCAAATCTCTGATAATGATCAAAACCTTTGATACAAATCCACGGGGTGATCACGAACGTTGAACGATGACAACGTCTCTACTCAGTCCACACGAACGGATTCCTTCAATCGCAGTGCTAGCTGTTATGAATGAAGGCTTTGAGTGAGAGAGAGATACGAAATTCCAACTCTTCAGTTGTGTTTTTTGTCTCAGTGAGTTTTTTTTTAATGCTTCTACCCAAGGGATTCTATTTATAGAACCACTTGTGTGGGCTTCAAGCCAAAAAGCCCACTTAAGTGCATTTTGGCCCATATCTCATAAAATGCCAAAATCACTTAAGTATTTGGTACCTTACCATATTTCGTATTCTACTTAAGTACACCGTACCTTACGATGTTCCTTAATTATTCTATCTTTCATCAATCCGTCCTTTGTGTGTGACCCTATAGGTTTTCGCGGCGTTGGCAATTATATTAAATCACGCATTTAACATAATAAACATTGAGCGGTATCTAGCAACACATCACTGCTACCCAAGTCACGAAAATGTCATGTGATATGACAAAACCTCCTGTGATAATAATTATGTGTATAATTACCCCTTTGCCCTTATGTCTATATTGAACACAAGGTATAGACCGTGTCATCCTTGTCCAGTTCAATATTGGGCCCATAGACATTTATCCTGTTACGCAGGATGGGAAAATTCCATCTAGGACACTCATGTCCCTCAGCATGCTTTGTGGAGTACCCATCAACTGTCTTTATGGTTATCCAGTTACGGACAACGTTGGATCAGCAACAAAGCAGTCGACTCTACATCTAGAATCCATAGTGGTTTCAGGTCGAAGAGTGGTATACACTATTATCACCATGAGAATAACTTATGACACTTTGCATAACTTTCTATATAGTATTCTCATAGCGGGTCAATCCGGTATAAATATTACTCCTAATATTCATACCTATGTTTAAGACTTGATAACTCTTTATCCATGATCCATGAGATGTGATCATCAGTCTACAAACATAATAGTCTTAATGCTTTAATGTTATCCCACTTCACATTAAAGCTCGACTACGGATACTTTAAGAATAGTGCCTTATGTTTAATGTGTTCTCATGATTAAGTCACACTTAATACATTAAACGGACTATCTATTCTAGGGACTTTATTAATCAACCATAATAAAGAAAATGCCTTTAAATAATTCGATACAAGTACCAAAAGTATTGGCCTCTAGGGCTTACACCAACACTTCGAGTACAAGGTTCATACTTTGCTTGGCTTCATTTGGTCAATATTATTCAAGTCCACTCCATGCCATTTTCATTGCCATTGGTTCTTGGTCCATGAATATCTAGTTAGGTCCTAGTTCATTGTGCCTCTTGGTCCTTGCCAAGATCTTTGTTTCATGCTTGCCATTGGTCATTCAAGTTATGGTTATGTCCCTTGATTCATGTTAATGATTCATTCATTTCAAGTGTCAATTCATTTCAAGTCACGATGTTGTCCAAATTGCAAGTCATATTCATTGATTCATCAAGTTCATCAATGCATCAATTCACCATTTAGTTCATATCAAGTCCATTCAGTTCAAAGGTCAAGTTTGTATAAGATTTAATGTTTATGTTCAAATTCATCATACATTTCAAGTCAAGGCATGATCATAATCAGGGTCATCAAATTCATTCATTTCAGATTCAATTCACTCAAGATCATACAAGTATCACTTCCATTCATAAACCATCCATTTCATTCAAGTTCAGTTTCCATTATATATTCATCATAAGGGTCCAAACATTGGAAAAAATTACAAAAAAAATGGCAAGTTGACCACATGTTGACTTTGGGGTCAACAATTGACTTTCTAGTCAACATTGACCAAAGTCAATCCAATCCCCAAAAGATCCTAAAAACCTAATCCCAATTTCATTCCTAATCTTCAATCTTTGATACTTGATCACATGGTTAGCCACTTGTACATGTTGATGGCATGCTTCTTTTGCCCATTTCATATGCATAAAGCCAAAGTAATAGGTGATGCCATGAAGATTTGCTGCAAAACATGCATACATGGACCCTGAAGCGAGGACATGTCAACATAAGCCAATTCCAAGGATCCTGCAAATCACGAGTGAGAACATGATAAAAGGCGTGGCAATGAATGAAGTCGGAGTTCATAGGAAGCATGAAGCATGATTCCATGCTGCATCAGTCCAAGTTGGAATTAGCAAATCAAAATGAATAGGCCTCCGGAACACCGTATCATACCTGTCATCAAAATCATGAGCAATCATAGGCCAACAGAATTCAGAACCACCAGGCATCACAGTAGTACACCAAATCAGTTCACAAGTACATTAAACTAAAACAACAATGAACTAAGTTCGGGATCGAGGATTCTTACCCACAGTAAGATGCAGTCCAGGTAATTCACTTCACAAAGAATCAGGAACAGAAGGTGGAGCAAGTGAATAATCATTGCCACGAATGTTGCAACGTCAAGTCCAAAACATTACATGGGTTCAACACAAATTGGTTTAGCAGCAAATAACATACAAAAGCATCACCATCGGTGTTTCCACAAGGAAAATAGAAAAAGAAATTGAGAACAACAAAAAGACTCACTGCTACACGTATAAAATGGTTCAGCATTGAAGCGTAACATGGGCAGTGGCACAGTTGGCATGACGAATAAATGTTACACAACATTAACAACAACAAAAAACTAACAGGTTATACCAGAAATTAGCAGTAACGCTCTAGTTGGCTAACATGACGACATTGACAGAATTTGTGCATTTCGAGTTAGCAGCAGGGAGGAAAGCTAATATTCTATCTAAGAGTCAATATTTGGTGGAGGAAATACTAGCATCCCACTCCATGGATGTGCCGCGATGTGCTCATAAGTCACAGGTTGTTGTTGGCTTGGATGCACAAGTAGTACTACCACATGCTGGTTGCAAAATATTGAAATTGGATTCAATACAACTTCTAATTCATTCTCAAAATAATGCCGGAATTACCTTCACTAAACCAAATTTCTCTATAACACCTATGCTGGATGATAAAGGAGAGGCCCCGAAGACGTGGTACCTTCATTATGTGGACCGCCCAGATGGATTAACAGCTACTGCCAAACTTGTTCACAGGTTATCTTCCTCTGAGAACAGATTTACCATTAGGACTCCACAATCGGTGGATCCAAAAACAGTCTTGAAGACTCAGTTCGGTGATGATGGCAAAGCCGCCTTCCAGTGCCAACAAGCATGGAAGCCAAATTCATTCATAACCTTGTCTTCCGAGTATGACTCCACAGAGATCTTTGGTTCACCTGTAACGTTCGGTAATGCTCTTGCTTTCAAGCTTTAAACCGGAGGTGGCATGTCCATAACTAATCCAGAGAAACTAACCAACCTGCATTATGCCAAGGGTTCAGACCTGTAGAACCGATGTTGTAGCGGGCCCATCATCATTAGCATGGAGAAAACCCAACAAAATTCAGTGTAAAACAGGAAGTCAGTCCACAAATGTTGCATTCCAAGCAATTTAAGCCGACCCCAAAAAATCATTTAAATCAACCAAGCTCAAAGAAACTGGTTCACTAACTTATCCGATCTGTTCCAAGCTCATGAGATTTTTCAGTATTTTAATTTTTATTTAATTCAAATAAAATATGAAGCTCATGTCCAACTCATCAACCCCTTTCCCAATCTACCCTCTCATCACTCTATAAATTCATCAGTACTAACAAAATTTAATTTTCGTCATTTATTTGTTTTTATTTTACTTTATATCATATTGTACATCCATATCATCATTCACTTCATCTTGAAAATGGATTTAAAATGGAATGGATTTAAAAAAAAATGAAAAAAGATAATAAAACCTAAACATGGAATGAAATGGACAATGGACTTAGAGATTTGTTATTAGGCCCCTTTGCAATAGACTTTAGACAAGCATTTGACCCTAACACGAAAGGAGCATTCAAGAATCAAGAAGAATTTGTAATCTTTTATGCAATTTCTAGCTTATGACACAATACATACACAAGGTTTTTTCTTGGGCTATCTGAAAATGAGACCTTTTATTTCCGCACTCCCTTGTGCTTTTCATGTACCCCCTCCCCTTTCAGATGTATGTTTTTACTTGCTTTCCTTATCTTTATTGTTTGCTAGCTATTCCTTAGACATTAGGAACGATTACTATTTCGCAATCAATAAACAAACCCTTGATCCAACTTCAAGCGGTCTTTCTTTAAATCAAACTCAAAAACACAATAAGATACGGTTAGGATTGTATGTCACGAGCCTTAAGTGGTAAAGAAGGGATGAGAATGGAGTTTTCCTATACTCGTTCTGAATGCTTTGAACACAAGACGTTTGGCTTGGTAGTTCGAGGTATTCACCTTTATCCATAGTATTTAGTGCAATCCGAAGTCAAGAACTTTCTATTAAAAAACTAAAAAACAACATCAACTCATTCAAATCTTTTGTTTGAGCCTTAGGGCATCACTTTCGAAAACCCTTCTTCAAGGTCTAAAATCAACAAAACAAACAACATTTTGTACCCACGAACTACAGGGCTCTGATTGCTCACTTCAACAAGTGGGCATACGTAGGCACGAGGATCCAAATCCTCGGCCAGCACACTAATTTAAAAACTATCTCCACTCCGCAAACCTTTGGCAAGTAAACCTTTCAATAATAACACCCAATCAAGCGTAAATACCCTAGATGGTTCCCATGGAGTACCATGGATGTGAGAGGTGCTAATACCTTCCCCTCGCATAACCGACTTTCGAACCTGTTCTTGGTTGCGATGACTATTGTTTGGGGTTTTCTCGATATTTTCCCTTTTCTTTGGAATAAAGAAAAACCGATGGCGACTCTGTATTTTTCGCGTAGCGACGACCTCATAACACAACTTCAAAAGCTTGCCATTCTTCAAAATCTTGACTATCAGAGTCACGTCCAAAAGCACGAACTGAGAGAACATCGCAGCAACAACATAGAGTCTCCTCAGAAGCTTTTAATGAGTGAAACAACTCAGAAGCAGAAAGAACATTGCAACAACAATAGTGACATCTTTCAGAACTTCTAATACTTTGCGCATAAGCGGATTTAGAGGCACATAGTTCAGAAACTGATGGTGTTGCACATCATATATTCAGAATCCGAACTGGTTGTTAAAGCTACACAATAACAAACCATTAGGGTATCAAAATTATTCTCACACAAATACAATATTGTTATCATCAAAACTCAAGGTATAGATGCAGAATCAAATTTTATACTAACAAGTGGGACTTAAAAGAAAATACTAAAGTACCATCTAATAAACTTTGTCAACATGTTTTTGAAAAAGAATTAACTCTAATAATAAGTTACGAGTCATCCGTCATTAGCTCAAAATTATAAGTTATCAATAATGAGTCATCAGCTATAAGTTCTAAGCTATCAATTAATTTATCAACTTTAAATATTTAGTTGAAGTGTAATTCTTTTTGTCGGGATACTTGTCGAGCCATAATTACAATTCTAACTATAATATTAATACGCTATTAAAAACTTTAAATATAATATGAGAAATCCTAATAAACACCTCAGGGGCACACTTTAAGGCTTTAAAATAAGTTTTTTTTGGAAACGTGTGTATTTAATGCTTCAGAAATTGAAATAGTTGTGCTATATAATATATTTTTTTGGAAACATGTGTATTTAATGCTTTGGAAATTGAAATAGTTGTGCTATATAATGTTTTTTTTATTCAGAATGCATAAAGAATGTCCCTGGTGCATTCGTTAGCGAGACTCATATAATATTAATAGATTATTTAAAACTTATACATTGTTTATTTATTGTTGAATCTTTATACAAGGAGATTTTCTATTTATGTTTGACAAATTTTAAATTGCAATAATATGAATAATTTATTTTTATATTGTCTCATATTTTTCTAACGATTCAAGGATATCTTGAATTAAATATTTGACTTTTTAATTATTCACTTTTAGTTTTGAAATTTCGTTATTAGTTTACAAAAATAAAAAAATAAAAATATTTTGTTTAAAATTTTGAAGTATTTATATTGAGATCTAACATTCATTATGCGTACAAATTGAGTGATGATTAGAATCAAATTATGTACGAGATATGTGGTAATTGTCTATTATATTTGAATATTTGTTTGATTTACGTGCGAGATCTATTTGATCAATTGTCTTCTGGGTGACTATTAAAAGGATTGAAGCTTTATTATATAATATAAGAGGGAACTGGTTGTTAAGGATGGCATAACCTGAGGGACATATCATACCCTTCCTTGTGGTTATACCATTCGACTTGGATTCCTTATAGTAGATCTTGATGCTAAGTATGGATTGAGAGAGGATGCAACATTTATTGCATTATCTACATACATAGATGCATTTGTTTATAGGCCTACCCTCATTGCAATTGACATGCCATAAGGATACTCCTTACCAAGAGGGGGTAGGGTAAAATTGGGGGGAAAAGTTGGTCTAGGATCTCCCAAAATTGGTTGTGTAACCCTGGGAATAGTGGGAACACTTCTTACTTATGATAGGGAAACCACCATTTCTTGTGATAGTGTCGAAACCAATATTTGGATTATAACAGGAGCGATTACTTCAATGGATGTTGAAGTTCCCACACCATCAACCATCATTTCAGTTGATTGTTCTTCTATATTTGGTGCATCATTTTGAGGAAGGGAAATATTTTTTGAATTTCTTGCGGCCATACTCCTTTTAACTCTGCCGCTTCTCAAACATATGCACTTTCAAACATTTATATGAAGAACAAAAATAAAGAATATAAAGCACAACGTTTTTCTGTAAAATTTAAGATTTCTTGCACAAAAGGATCCCACTGGGTGTGTCAATTTGTTTACTGGTATTTTTAGTAAATAATCACGAGTTTGGTTCACTTAAGAGATAAAACTCGAAAAAATCTCAAGGACAATTTATGAAGAAATGTGCCACAAAAAGTGTGTGTGATTGAATCTTAAATGTTAATGATAAACTAAACATAAACTCCAATAAAAATAAGGTTTTGATGAAGATAATAAAAAAAGTGTGATAAATATCATTAAAGTAAAAATGATTTAATTAAAAATACATGAAGAATTTAAAGAGAGGACTTAGACTCATACATTTCCCACAAACTGTTTTTCTCTATAACTTGGGTACTTTAGTTTTATAGAGAATAAATGAGATTTGCGACCCCGGTCCTAAAAATGAGATTGATTATATATACTAATACAATAGTAACCATCGAAAATGTCTATTTCCAAGGGATTTGAAACATATCTCATTACGTGGGTGTAATACCCCAAAATTTACCCTTCATTTTTCATGGAAACATGGGATTATGTTTCACACTGCATTAGCATCATACTAGGTCATACTCATTGCATATTGCATTAGTGACTTGGGAAATCAGGGTTTAATTGATCACTCCTTACCAGAAGGATCCCACACAAAGCAAGACTGAGAATTGAACTTCATTCTCCAAATATACAAGTCTCAAGGTGGTCCAGGTATCTTGTGGTGGTCTACAGTTCATCAGTGGAAGATTCAAAGCTCTCAGAGTGTGCATCTGGATTTAATCAGAAATCAGGGTTTCATGGCTATCTGCAACAGGCAAGGTTTGATTGGAAGTGAAGGGGCTCATTCATGTCATGATTATGGAGGAATCTTGGCCTAAGAAGATCCAAAATTATCTCAGAAAGATCCATTGGCAATCAGTGCAATCAATTCCTGATCAATTTGCCCTAAAACTAGGATTTGGTATAAAATCGGTTTATTTCTGATTCCTTGGGTGAAACTCTTTTCCATGGCCCTCCATATGTCCACAAGAGTCTACATACAAAAAATCAGCTCTTTATTTGAGCCAGAGGTGCTTCAATTAATCAATGGAATCGAGAATCAGACAGTTTGGGAAAAGTCAACTCCTGACATTTTGAAAGTGGAATCTCAAATTCATGCCTAAGGAAGCCTACATGTGAAATTTGATCAAGGTTGGATCATGGATTCATCATTTAATCAGGAGTTGGAAAAGTTACTAAATTTGGAAATAGTTCACTTTCCATTTATGGCAAGTTTTTATGGTTTTTGCACCCACGTTAAGCCTATATTCCATCAAGATGCAAGCTCCATTTGAAAATTTATCCAACATGAAAGTTGTGCCTCTTGTTTCAAGCTTTCTAGATATATAAAGTTTGTTTCATTTGGATTAAAATTGAGAAAGTTATGCTTGGTCAAAGTAAGACATTATTTTAGGACACTTAGAAAATTTTCTAAGTCCAAAATCTTCAAGATTTGTCAAGATTTATGGGCCAGTTTTATTGCACTTCAAGGCATCTTTTGAAAACACTTTCTTCATGACAATTGTACCTTGACATGTCCTCTTTCACATCCTTTTAGAATCATCCCATTTGGATCATTGGTTTGAAAGATACACTCATCTAAAGTTGGCCTCATGGACTGAATTTTTTGGCAGCATTTAGGCCAAACTGGCCCAGCCATTTTGCAGCCATGGAACCTGCACTTTATGGCCATTTTTCACCTCTTTCCACTCATCATTTCAACTTGTGTTCAACATGAAAGATGTTAAGTTCCATGCCCTCTTTCTACTGTTTGCATTGTCTTGCCATTTGGACATGTATTCATCAAGATACAAAGCCTCAAAGTCACCCTGTTGGACTATTTTTGTGCTGCACAAGAAAACCAAGTCAGACCACAAAAATTGACCAGCCCTTGCTTTTACCTCATTTGGCCATTTGCTTTATGTTCACTCACTTAAGTTTTGCTACATTTAGAACTTGCTCATACCACCCCACTTTTTGCACATTGTGCTTATGAATCCAAACCAAATACTTCAAGCCCATTTAAGACACGAAACCCTACATATTTAAGCTTGTAAAACCCTAACTTGAAGAGTAGTGGCTGCAGAACTTTAGAGCAAGCAAACAAAGGCAAGGTCAAGATCTGGTTTTTCATTCCTTCTCCATTGCACAAGCACTCAAAGTTGCAACGTCAAGGCTCATTCTCTTTCCATCCTCTCCATCTTCAAGGGGCAGTGGACCTTGCATCCACTAGGTAAGCTCTAATCCATTCTCTTCCAAGGCCTTGTTCATCTCATATCATACTTGTTCGCCACTTGTTTCTTCCATGCTTACCATCCATACTTCATGTTATTTTTCATTTATACCATGTCATGCCATGCTTATTTTCCATGTTAACAATATACCATGCTTGTTTATGAAGCCCTCACCATGGGGCATTGCTTTAAGTTGGAGTTTTGTGACATTGAATTTTTGTTGTATCCATGTTCATGAAGCCACCTTGTTGTTCACTTTTCACCATGCTAAGATCACTATTTTTCATGAAATAAAACACCATTATGTTCTACTCATTTAGTACTAGAAATTTGCTTTTTACTTCATCCCATTTGGTGGACCATAGCATTTGTTATGTTGGTTTGAAGATGAGATTGCCTGCGTTTTTACGTCCCAGCATGCATGTTATTAACTTTTTTATGTTGCATGAAAACAAGGCCACACGCGGCAGCCTATAACCGTCTGATTCCACGTTTGCTTCTTATCACCACCGTCCAGCTGCATTTTTGTCTTGTAGTGGCTTTTAATGAAAGCTGACCCATTGATGGCATGTTCACATAGCATATTAGATTGTACATTTTATTATTTAATATCACACTTAATTAAATTCAGTTAGACCTGGGCTTAGCGCTGGCAGCTTGCTACTAACACCTCCCGCCTGGCCCACTTACATTTCTCCATTTTATTTTCATTTCCATTCTTTTATTCATTTTCTTTTTATTCTGTTTTGTTTTAATTAATAAAAATATTTTATTTATTCATAAATACCAAAAAATATTTTTTACTTTCCTTAATATTTTATTTTATTTATTTATTTTTTATTTTCATATTTTATTTAATGTTGATATTTTATTCTAATTATTTATTTCAAGTGGTTCTTTTAAGTACACTTTTTTTTTATTAATTTTACTTTTATAGCTTAAATTTATTTTTAACTTCTTATTTTTGGGATGAGGGTTGACCAATGTCTCATGGTCAACCTGACCTTTTATTGGAATTTTATTTCCTATTTTCAATTTATTTTGGATTTATTTTTGACCTAGTTTGCTTGGTTGACTTTTCATTTGACTTCTATTTTATTTCAATTAATTTATATACTAATTCACATTATTTTTAAAATCTTTTTAGGGGATGATGATGTCCTAATCCCACCTTAGTTAGTTTAATTTTTCATAATTTTTGTGATTAATTTACTATTTATTCTTGATTTATTTCTAACTTAGTCTTGTTGTTTGACTTTTGGTTTGACCTTTGTTTTGATTCGATTAATTCAATAACCAATTTTCATTATTTTTGAAATCTTTTGGGGGGATGATGATGTCCTGAACCCACCTTATTTAGTTTAATTTTTCATAATTTTATTGATTAATTTACTATTTTTTTGGTAATTTTCAAGTTGACTTGACTTTACAGTTGACCTTTCTATGATTGATGTTTGACTTAGGGATTGCTTAAGGCAATTAAAGAGATCTTTTGATCCTCCCTTGTTCATCTCATATGCCATGTATTATAGGCATTTCATCTTGATTTTATTTGATCCTTGCATCATTTCCCGATTAAATTATTCAGTGATCCCTTGTGTGCATAATTTCACCTGTCTGTTTCATCTGATATTTTTTATACTTGTTTCTTTCATCCATGTTTCTATTGTTTGATTGCTTAACATGTCTATACTTCTCATGCATTGTCTAATGTTTCATTACTTCATTCTTTGATTATTTGATTTGATCATATACTTGTTTATATATCTGGCTTGATTGCTAACTGTGGCCTACTTGTATGGTGTATGAGGCATATAATATTATTGTTTGATTGCCATGAACAACCCCCATTCATAACAAATGTACCCCTCTCCCATGAATTGTATAATGTTTATTCTTTCACTCTTTATTCATCTGTTAATACAAGAATTAAAACGAACACCCGGTAACCATTTCAAAACAAGATCAAAACCTCGATCCAACGTCGAGTAATCATTTTCAAAACTTAACAGAACCAGCACGTATTCATCCATTCTTTTGTAAGTCGATTGCTTCATGCATCACCATTTCTCTTGTAAGTCGATTGCTTCAGGCATCACCATCTACCACCTGTAAGTCGATTACTTCATGCATCGCCATCCACCCTTACCAGTGACTCTTCTCCTTGCTCCATTCGTCGATTCTTGTTCCGTTTAGGTAGCACCCAATAGGTAGAACCCTTTGTATGATAACATAGGTAGAATTCCCTCATTCTTTTGTATGATAACATAGGTAGAATTCCTTCATTCTTTTGTATGATAACATAGGTAGAATTCCCTTATTCTTTGCATGCTAACGTTATGTAGATGTTCCCATTTGTAAATCCTAACACTTAAGTCCATATTGCATGACAACTCTAGGGAAGAGCTTCCCCATTTTCTTAGACCTTCCGTGCGTCTCTGATCTTGTGGCATGTAGTCCGTTCTATTGCAAAGAGGTAACTGCCTAAGACTCGATTCAGCGAGCTGCGACACCTGCTGCTAGGACGTGAACACATTGCCCACCTTCCTTTGACACAACTGGTGTCCTCCTTTGTAAGTCCATGTTCAGATGGAAACCCCTATGTAGCCGAACTACGACAACTCTGATTCTCATGTTCAGATGAGATACGTAGGCATAAGATGCGATGTCTTGCCGAGTTCCTTTTTTTTATTGACAACTAACAACTAATCCTTGGTTGCTTTCGCCCTCGTTGTGATTCTTTTCTCTCGCCCTTGTTGCGATCGAGACCTTCCCTTTCTCTTGCCCTAGTTGCAATCGAGACCCTTGTTCCCGTAGTTAGCTGAACTACGTTTTGCTCTGATTCTCATTCCAGATGAGATACGTAGGCATAAGACACGACGTCTTAGCGAGCACACTTCTCTTTCACCCATAGGTAGCCGAGCTACGAAGACTCTGATTCTCATGTTCAGATGAGATACATATGCAGTGGATGCGATATCCGTGCGAGTCATTTTCTTTTAACCCTTTCTTTTAGTAAATAGTACATTAGATAAACACACACCCTTTAGACAAGAACAACAAGAGTGGATCTCGTAGAGTACTACGGATGCGTAGGGGTGCTAATACCTTCCTTTCGCATAATCGACTCCCGAACCCAAGATTTGGTTGCGAGACCTTGTCTTTTTCTTTCCTTTTTCCAGGTTTACTTTGAGCGTTTCCTTTCCCTCCTTTGGGATAAATAACGCACGGTGGCGACTCTTCTGTCATTTTCTTTTTCGCAGGTTGCGACAGTGGGCTTCAATTCTCTAACTTGCTTCCACGCGTCTTCAATGTTGAAACTGCTGAAAACCACCCATTATGCTAATAACTACCTTTGAACCCTGTATCTGCTTATGGTTGAAATTCTTTGGTCTATCCACATGGTGTTTTCTCAACATCCTTAGTTGGGCTGACTTATAGACTGAAAACACACTAAGTCCCCAAATCTAATAGACGTGTCGAACTCGACCCTTGTTGAAGTGTTAATTTGTGTAATTCCCTTCGACATTTTGGACATATTTCAAAGAGAGAGTAATCTTAATATTATGGATTTTTTCATGAGACTCTTTCAAACCATTCTACATAGGCATTAAAATACACTGAATCCCAGGTCATCCGACAAGATGGTCGAATCATTTTCAGTCGACGTGATTAATATGTTGAAGCTATGTTTAAGGCTCTTGACATTTAGCATTTTCGAACGTGGTTATTAGAATTCTTTGTTTTATTTATTCATCTATAATTTACAACCTAATAATGGTCCATAATAATCGATTATTGGATGTACCTAATTGGTTAGCCTAATCGATTAGGCCATTAATTCAGCCCATGGATTGTTTCCATTTGAGCCAAACTTTCTCCTATATAAAGAAATCCTCCCTTCAATTTGTTACACACTAGAATTTGGAGTTTTCTTAATTAATTACAATTTGTCTCGCTCTTCTCTCTCTTTAAATATTTTACTTCACAAAAGTTTTCTTAGTGCCTTGTGAGTGAAAATTGCTTGTGAGGAAAGAGTTGTATCAGTGTCGTGCCACTATTGTTATTTTCAAGAGTGAAATACTCTTGAAGAATTGAGTTTGGTTTTTGATATCAACCATTTTTAAAATATTTTTTTGGTTATAGAACTCATAATGAAATAGTTTTGTTTGGTCATTGAGAGCAGCCTCTAAAATCCCTACTCGGTTCGTAAGTTCAGCCCATAGAAAAACTCTTTTTTAGTTGGTGGGATAAGCCGGTGTAAAATTTTCTTGTATCGAAGGTTCGTGGTCATAACATGTAAAAGTTCATTATTATAGTAAAATCTCAAGAAGATTTCTTGGGGATAGGATTAGGGCAACATTTGGCCGAACCTGGCTAATTCTCTATTGTCATCTCTCTAACCTTTATCTTTTTAAATTATGTTGTTTACTTTACAATTTTATTTTCCGCTTATTTTCTCTATGATCTTGTAAATATTAACACAATTTTATATTTATGTAATATAACTTTTTTAATTAATATTGAATTTTGAATACCACAATTCACCTCCCCCCTCTTGTGTTTGGAGTCACTTGTTCAATAATATTGGTGTATGCATTAGTGGTAGTGGTGTTCTTCAAGGATTTATAGTTCTTCAACTGAGTCTTTGAGTCACTATGAGGTTTGTCATTGTTGATATACTTTTTAATGTTGTTTATTATTCTATTATGAGGGAATTGAATTTGCATGTGTGTCGCCACCGGGGTTTCGGGGATAGCGAGTGAACTGGACTTTACTGAACGAAAAAGATCAAAAGAGTCGCCACCGAATTTTATTTGTGTGCCTATATCGGAGAGGCGAGGGGAAATAGTCAATAAAACCATCAAAAAAGATAAGCGCTAGGGAAAGGATAAAGAATCAGTCTCGCAACCGAGGTTAGTGTTCGGGAGTCGGTTGCGCAAGGGGAAGGTATTAGCACCCCTCACGTCCATGGTATTCTATGAGAACCATTTGGGTTGTTTTACATATATGGGTATTTATCTATTATTGTTTTATTTTCAAAAGAATGTGTGTGAAAGAGAGGGGTTTTGTTTTTTTTATTATAATGCTCGCCAAGGATTATGTTCCTTGTGCCTACATATCACTCATTCGGGGATGAGAAATCAAAGCTCCGTAGTTCAGAGTAGAAAATGTTTGTGTGTTGGTTGATTTTACCTTTGAGAAAAGGGTTTCAGGGAGGGGTTCCCTAAGGCATAAAAATTAGGTTTGATGGGTTGTGTTGTTTTTACCTTGAATAAGGGTTTATGGAAAGATTTTGGGATTAGATTGCACTAAAGTCTATGGACGGAGGTGAACATTCTATACAACAAGCCTAGTGTCTTGCGTCCAAAATAATCAGAGTGAGGAAAGGAATGCTCCATTCTCACTCATTCTCCACCGCTTAAGGCTCGTGGCGCACAATACTTAATCGTACTTATTAAGTGTTTTGAATTTGATTATGAAAAAGTCACTTGACGTTGGATTAAGGGTTTGTTTATTTGATTGAGAAATTTGGCTTAATGCAACATGGATGCAAACTAACCAACAAGGAAATAAAAGGGTCTCATTGTAAGGTAGACCAATGAAAACCTTGTGTTTGCAAAAAGTGACCTATGCTAAACAAAGGGTAATGGTCTTACAAACATGTCCCCTAAGGTGGTACCATGATGCCATTCTTACAACATGCATGTAAGTTACATATGAAACCCAAGTGTTTGAAACAAAGTGTCACAAGATAGTAATGGAAAAGGCTCCAAGCAAAGGTCCTAAATAGAATCCTCTAAGTCCAAGTTTATTAAGTACCATGATTTGTTTTTGGTCTTATAATTTTATCATGTTTTTGTTGATTTTATGAATATGATAACAATAATGTAAAGATAATGTGATAAACATGCATGATTGAAGTATATACAATGGTAATGATGATGATGAATATTTGAACTAAATTACATAAAAGTAAACACAATGAATAATAACAATGATAACAGCAACATAATGTTAGCAAGGTTAGGTTAACAAGTCAATATGATAAATAAAAGAGTATAGAGGGGTTAATAGGTTTGCATAAACAAAAGAAATATAAATGTATCAAATGAATCCATGTTAATAAAATAGGACTTCATCCACAAGTAAAATGACCAAGTTGTTTGAAGTAGGGGAAACCTATCCATGCTTTAAAGTACCATGGATGGATACTTGATCATCCAATGGTAGGTTTGAAGTATGAAAGATTTTAACCCACCCTAATACAAACATATCATGACTTAAATGGTTTTCATCAGTCCTTAACTTCAAGGCTTCAAAAGTCTATCAAAAATAACCCAAATGGAATCAAACAAGTCATCATTAAATTCTAGAGGAAACAATAAAGGGGGTTTGTGTTCAACAAAATTGCAAAACAATAAAAATGGAGGGGTTAAAAAATAAAATACAGAGGATGATAAAAAGGAAAGTAAATAAATAAAATATCACAAAGTAAGAAAAATATAGTCAGGGTGCACACACTGGGGGTCAAACCCCTGACCTTGGGGTCACGGGGGGATCAACCCCCTCACCCACTAGGCCAAAGGCCCGGTTGTGATATAAAACAGAGTGAAGCGCATAAATAATAAAAACAATAAAAAATGGGATGCACGCGCGTTTCAGCCTATCATAGTATGAGAAACATTTCATTTGAATTTAAAACACGCGCCAACGATTGTCTTCAACCTTTGGCCAACTCATAATCAAAACTCAAAAACACGAATTTTCAATCAGTTTTAAGCATCAAGATTTATTGTATGATCAATAACAAAATGTTCTCTCTTTTCATGAGCCATTGATTGGCTCTGAGTGAGGAGTGTTTTACCACGATATTGAAGAACACAAATGACCTAAAATAAAAATTAGACTCTAAAAACTAAGCAATCAAAGGTTCAATGTTGGGGGAAATATTCAGTGAGTGATTTCGAAGTGATTAGGAACTTGTTTCAAAGATGGGGGTGAGTGAAACTACCTAATCAGAAGTTGCTCAGGGGAGTTTTCTAACGGTTGGGCTTTGGTCAGATGAGGCTTGGGGAAGGGTGTTTCAGAGTTTGGGAAGCTTGAGTGATGTGACGTGAGTGTTTCTGGGTGGTGGTTTGGGGTTGAAAAGTCTTGGAACTAAAAACTCGATGCTCTGTTAATGGTGGTTTAGTGTAAATATGCAGATGGTGTTTGGGGGGAGTTTGAAAGAGTTTGAGCAGAGTTGGCATGTGAGTTAGAACAAGGTTGGTGTTGACTTTGGGAACACAAAAATGGATACCTTTATGGTTGTTTGCATTGCAGGAAAATTTATCTTGGTCCCTAGCATGGTTTTGGAATAACCAAGGGCAATGAGTAGTCCTGCTGCAAAATCTGCTTTTTGCCATTTTGGGCAAAAGCTGAATTTTGCACATGGCATCAGGTTCTTTGTTTGGGGATGTTTCCATGTGAAAGTGGACTTCCAAACCTACCAAAATACCATTTGTAGAGTGTTTATTAAGAATTGGGATCATAAGGAATGAGTTTGAGGACTTGGAGTGTTGAATTGCAAATTTGGACTAATGTGCATTTGGCTTGTGCATCATGGAAAGTCGACAACTTTGAACCAAGGACAAATAAAATTGATTCGTGAATTTTACTTCAATTTTGGGAAATTTATTCTTTGCTATGAACTTGATTGAATGCAAAAAGAACTAGGTCAAAAGGGTTTGTGGTTTGGAAATGGCAATTTGTCAAAGTAGTGGTTATGACATGATTTTAAGGCATGGTGGGCATGTTGGACCAGCTTGATCAATAGCAAAATTGAACCCCTTCCTCAATAAATTAGGTCTTGGACCTTGAAACAAAGTTGGATAGGAAGTTATTTAGGACATTTGTCTCAAAATGGAATGAAAAAATATTGAAGATGAGAGAGTTATGGTCTTTGGAACTTCCCATGGGTCATTCTTGTCAAAATGTGACCAACCAACATGACCTAATTTGATGATTTTGTGATTTCTTACTTTTCAAGGCACAATGGTGGATTTTTTTGAGTTTATATGATCATATCATGATGGGAAATGAAGTTTGAACCTTTGTGGAATGATTGTAGGTTAAATTGATGGGTGGATCAAGTCATGAAAAGTTGAAATATCAAGTATGAACCAACTACTTGTAACATGGATTGAATGGATGTTTAAATGGTTGATTTTGATTGTAATGGACATAGCACTTCTTGCTACGGTATTTCCTTCAGCATTTACTGGGTGAACATAGACATCGACTACAAGATCCCAGAGATCAACATCGTAACCAAGAAAGAAACTCTTTATTCTGTCTTTCCATTAGTCAAAATTCTCACCATAAAAAATAGGTGGTTTTGCACTGCAATGATCTCTATCATTATTATTAACAATGTTAGCAGCAACCATTGTTTCTCACACAACTAGATCAATACTGAATATTGTGAGGTGTTGATAAAACATTTTATCACAATCAGAACCGGAGCTCTGATGCCAATTCAAGGTGTGAAAAACACAAGAAAGGGAGGGTTTAAATTGGATTTTACAAGCAAAAAAAAATTCCAAAGCAAAAACACCACTAGCAAGATAATAATAAAGAGATAAAAACACAAAGATTTTTATCCTGACTCGCTTGAACTCAAAGCTAATCCAGTCCACCCGCCAATGTGATTTTGCCTTATACACAAGGACTTAATCCACTGTAATTAACAGATTACAATAAACACAAAGAATAATCTTCTTTATCTTCTCAAGGATCTAACAAAACCTTAGTCTCCTTAAGGACTCATAAAGAACAACTTTCTTTGTCTTCTCAAGGATAACCTCCTTAAGGACTCAAACAAATAGTTTGAAGAATATTTAGCATGTTACAAGATGCTTCTACACAAGCAGATTTTACACAAATGAATAACAAACACTTAAATAAAATTGTATACAAAGAATGATAGATTTCACAAAGAAAAATAACTTGTCAAAATACTTGTGCAACCAGCGTTATCTTCAAGTCTTCAATGTATACTTATATAGCATAAGCATGTGACTGTTGAAGGGCAAAATAGGGATAGCTCATTTGAGCGACAGTCCACTGTTGGATGCGAAAGCAATGATACTGCATATTTTTCTTTCAGCCACAAAATTAGTGACAAGTGTGATGTATAGTGATGTTCTTGCCCATGAAATCAGGTAGTGGAAAGGTTGTTCGATTTGTATCATGTACTATTTGATCACGTTCCCCATTTCGATTTTATCTTCAAATTTATTGGCTTCTGATGGAAGATGATTGGAGCATGAAGTGAAGAAGTAGAGAGTTGGATTCAAAAACTTCAGAACCTTGGGTCAGAACTTTGACAGCGTGAGTAATTTGGCTCGAGGTCTTCAGTATCTTCAGAATCTTCAAAGTCTTCAGAATCCTCAGTCAGAACCTTGATAACTTCAATTGTCTGGCTTGAGATCTTCATAATCTTAAGCTTCATAACACAACTTCAGAAGTTTGTCATTCTTCAGAAGTTTGGTTATCAGAGTCACGTCCAGAAGCACGAATTGAGAGAATATTGCAGCAGCAACATAGAGTCTCATTAGAAGCTTCTAATGAGTGAAACAACTTAGAAGTAGAAAAAATATTGCAGTAGCAATAATGACGTTTTTCAGAACTTCTAATACTTTCCGCAGATATAGATTTAGAGGCACATAGTTCAGAAACTGATGATGTTGCACATCATATATTCAGAATCAGAATTGGTTGTTAAAGTTACACAATAACAAACCATTAAGGTACCAAAAATTCTCTCACACAAATACAATATTGTTATCATCAAAACTCAAGGTATAGATGCAGAACCAAACATGTTCTAACAAGTGGGACTTAAAAGAACATACTAAGATACCCTCTAATAAACTTTGTCAACAAGTTTCTGAAAATGAATTAATTCTAATAACAGGTTTTTGAAAATAATAAAATACAAAAATACAAAAATAAAAATATTCTGTTTAGAATTTTGAAATATTTATATTGAGATATAACATTTATTATGGGTACAAATTGAGTGATTATTAGAATCAAGTTATGTACGAGATTTGTGGTAATTGTCTTTTATATTTGAATATTTTTTTTATTTACGTGGGAGATCTATTTGATCAATTGTCTTATGGGTGACTCTTAAAAGGATTGAAGATTTATTGTATAATATTAGACTATAAACTTATTTTTTTATTATTTTGAATTAATATAACTGAATTCAAAATTGCAATGATATTATGTTGTGTATCTGATTGAATTTTATTTTAAAATTTATATATGAATGTTTAATAGTATTTTTATGTTATCTTTAATATAACCCGTGTATCTCATTTTTATTCTTTATAATTTATTTTAATTTAAAATAAAATAATTATGTATTGCAAAAAATACAAAACAATTACGTCATTTTACATTTATCAACTAGTTCAATCGCTAATTTTATCAAATAATTTAATTAGCTTATAAATTACCAATCATCCGTCATTAACTAAAAATTATAAGTTATCAATAATTAGTAATTAGTTATAAGCTCTAAACTACCAATTAATTTATCAATTTTAAATATTTTGTTGAAGTGTAATTCTTTTTGGAAATCATTCTAATATTTATGTTAGCAAAATATTTGACAAAAATATTTAAGTCAATATCTTGAATTAAAATATGGGAAATCATTGAATTAAAATATTTAAGTCAATAAAATATTGGTTATTTGACAAAAATATCTTGAATTAAAATATGGGAAATCATTGTAATATGGGAAATCATTCTAATTATTTTTATATTGCCTGATATTTTGCTAACAATAAAAGATATCTTGAATTAAATATTTGACTTTTTAATTATTCACTTTTAATTTTGAAATTTCAATTATTAGTTTACAAAAATAAAAATATAAAAATGTTTTGTTTAAATTTTTAAAATATTTATATTGAGATATAACATTTATTATGAGTACGGATTGAGTGATGATTAGAATAGAATTATGTGCCAGATATGTGGTATGTATTTGATCAATTGTCTTATGGTTTTTTGTGATATTATAATATTTTTGTGTTGAAAATTAAAGAGGATAATTGGGAGATTTCACGTAAACTATTTCTTGAAAAATTATATAAACTTAAATTAATTCTATAAATATTTATTTAAAATTTCAGAAAAAATTATTAATGTATTTTATTGCATTTAATGAATTAAATATTTGGCTTCCATTTTAAGATATTAAAAGTGTCTTGATATAAATATAGAGTCAAATCTTACGTTTTATTTACTTTAAAATGACAACTCTTTGGCATGTTGTCCTTTTTATTGTTCTTTTAGTTTCTCTCGATAACTCTCCAACAAGTGCCGAGCTTTCTATTGATGTAGGAGAGAGTATTATAAAAATTCAAACTATATTGTCAGAAAATGTGAGATACAATTGTGGCTCGGCAGGAAGCTTTGCGGGATCTTCAGGATCAACCTCTCAAATAATAGTTGCTGCATCCTCTAATACTGAATGTGATGTCTTGCGAAGCAGTTTTAATAGTGTATTTCTTGCTCGAGATACTGCATATGATCAAAATCACATCTTTATATTTTGGCAGATAAGGGCTGATGGGTTGTATCATAGTTGGGATGAACAAACATGGGTAAAAAGAGCTAATTGGAACCCTACTTTTTGATGAATAATATATACTTTTGATCAATAATATATTGTCATAATAATATTAATATAATAATATTGCAAATATTATACTTTTATCATATTTTATTAATTTTGATATTTTGCTATATTTATAATTTAAGTTTATTTTCATATCATTCAAAATAGATGCACGCGTTTGATAATTTAAAGGACCAAATAATTATTTAAAAAAGTTAAAAGATCCATTTATTACCTAACTAATTTAAAGGAAGTCTACTGTAATTTTGTCTATTTAAATTTTAAATTAGTTTAAATTAATTTTGTGTAAAAAATTGACAACATGATCTCATGACTACGTGGTCAATAATATATATATTATCATAATAATATTAATATAATAATATTTCAAATATTATATTTTCATTCGTTGCCTTTCTTATTTTGACATATTCTTAATTTTTATGACATTATCTCATGATATATATATATATATATATATATATATATATATATATATATATATATATATGGGTATGGATATATTTTAAATATGTATTTTTTTTTAAAATAATTAAATAATTGTGAAGTGTAAATTAATATAAAAAATTTAGTTGCATTAATTTAAAATTTGTTTTATGTATTATTTTGAAAAATAACATTTAAATATGTAAAAAATTCAAATTAAATGGATTTTGAAAAATATTAATGATTCATCATAACTCCTATGATTATAATTATTTAAGAAGAATATGTTGTTATAATTATGATATAATTTGTTTTAGGGTATTCCCGATATTCTTGATATTCTCTTATCTGTTTTGTTCTATTGTTATTTATTTTTACTCTTCCTTTAATTTTATTATAGAATATATTTGTTTTTCATAAAAAAAATGTAATACAATATATTTTCAAATTAGAATGTTTTTATGTACTTATTATTTTTGCACATAACTAGTTGTTATAATAATTATGTAATTTATTGTAATTTTAGGTTAATTTTTTTTTGTTGTAAAAATGAACTCATTTTAAATTACATTAATAATGACAATTACTTATTTTATTTCATAGTTGTCACACAATTATTACTATACAGTGGTCACTTTAAATTCTACGTCACTATCATTTTTTTCATTTTGAATAATCAATTTTAGCCCTAAAAAATATAGTATTTATTGATTGTCTTTGACATTGTCATTGAATTCGACAATTTATCACTGTCATTGAATTTATTTGAACCTTGTATTAAAGTTTTAGATTATGGTATAATAGCACAAGGCATATATAGTTTAGACTACTACACTCAAGATCAAAACAAAATAACAAAATCATCAAAGGAAAGTATTTGCAAGTATTAGAGAGAATATTTTCATGGGATTTATGTAATTTTTTCTTTTCTTTTCTCAAACTCGATAACTTCCATAATTCTTTCACATTCACTGCACCACCACAACCTTGAAAGTTCACCAAATTTAACATTGAAAAAGGAAAAATGAAGCTTAATAACTCACTAGTTTTTACCAGCAACACCGCGTCAGTCACACAAGACTTCTGGTAAAAAATACATTTTATACAATAGTTTTCCGACAAGACTAATTTTAAGCTTAAAAGACTTTAAAGATTGTATTTCCCTTATGGTTACAACACTATGATCGACAACATAAGATAAGAACGCTACACATAAAATATGTTTGGTAAAACCAAAAAACAAATTTTAGCTTTTAATTTATAACTTTTATTTTTTCAACCCACTTTAATAGAAAAAACTTTGTTTAATAAGTGATGTTTAACTTTTATCTTGTTACATTTTATTTTATTTATACTTTAATTATTTTAATAAAAAATTATTCGGGTAGCAACCCACAAACACGCGCACGCAGATATCCACATGCGCGCACACACTAATAGACACGCGTCAATTCACCATAAAATACAATGTTTAATGTTTTTTAGTAATATCCAAATCACACACAGTCAATTCTTAACTTAGTGAAGCGTCTAAGAGAGTCAATACATCAATCAAGACGAACGAAATTTATAATATGATTGGAGTTTTATTATAGAATATTAGACTGTAAACTATATTTTTATTATTTTGAAATTATTATAACTAAATTCAAATTTGCAATGCTATTATTTCATGTATCTCGTTAAAAATTTATATAAAATGTTTAAAAATAAAATTTGTATATAGATCAATCAAGATGAAAGAAATTTATAATAAAATTTATCTATAAATGTTTAAAAATAAAAAAAACCACCCGATTCAATGGTGCATATGATCAAAATCATATCTTTAGATTCAGGCAAGTAAAGCATGATTGATTGAATTATAGTTGGGATGAACAAATATGGTAAAAATAGCTGGTTGGAACCATATTTCTTGATTTATAGTAGATTGTTATAATAATATTAATATAATAATATTTCAAATATTATATTTCCATCACATTTTATTGCTATTGTTATTTTGACATATTCTTACTTTATGTTTTTTTTTTCTATTTTCATACCATTCAAAATGGGTGCACATGTTTGGTAATTTAGATTACTAAATTGTTATAAAACAAATTTTATATATATTAGTTTTGCGTAATAAATTAATGACATTATCTAATGGCTACGTGGTCGATAATACGTCTTCAGAATCGGAGTCAGATTTTGATTCTGATAATTCTTTGTCTTCTGGTTCCTCAATGTTTGCCATCAGTGCAATATTGGCCTTTTCTTCGTCATAATCTTCTTCTTCAAATTCTGAATCATCCCAGATAGCCATCAACCCCTTCTTGACTTTGGAGAAGTTCTTCTTGGACCTTCTATCCTTCTTCATCTTAGGATAATCATTTTTGTAGTGGCTTGACTCCTTGCACTCAAAGCAGATAACTTCTTCTCCAGAAACTTGCTTCTTTTGTTTAGATGAAGATTCGAAGCGACCACCGGTCCTACTGACTCCTTTGAATTTCCCTTGACCATTTTGCCTGTGTTTCCAGAGTCTGTTGACTCTCTTTGAGATTAGAGACAACTCATCATCATCTTTTGAGTCTTCATCAGATCCTTCTGATTCTTCCTCAGCTTGATATGCTCCAGACTTCTCAGGCTTGGATTTTAGAGATACAAATTTACCTCTCTTATGAGGTTCATCTTCTTCTAGCTCAATCTCATGACTTCTTAAAGAACTAACAAGTTCTTCAAGACTGATGTTGTTGAGATACTTTTCCAGCTTTAAGGTAGTTACCATAGGTCTCCATTTTTTAGGAAGACTTCTGATAATTTTCTTGACATGATCTGTTGTAGAATATCCTTTGTCCAGAACTTTAAGCCCTGCGACAAGCATCTGAAACCTTGAGAACATAGTCTCAACTTTTTCATCATCTTCCATTTTGAAAGCCTCATATTTCTGGATTAAGGTCAAGGCCTCTGTCTCCTTTACTTGAGTGTTTCCCTCATGAGTCATTCTCAGAGAGTTAAAGATGGATTTGGCAGAATCCATGTTTGTTATCTTATCATACTCCGTATAAGAGATAACATTAAGCAATATGGTTTTGTTCTTATGATGATTTTTGAAGTCTTACTTCTGTTGATCAGACGTAACACTTCTTGCAAAAGTTTTTCCTTCAGCGTTTATTGGGTGAACATAGCCATCGACTACGAGATCCCAGAGATCAACATCGTAACGAAGAAAGAGACTTTCTATTTTGTCTTTCCAATAGTCAAATTTCTCATCGTTAAAAATAGGTGGTTTTGCACTGTAATGAATTGGGTTTTACAAGAAAAAGTTTTTTCCAAAACAAAAACACCACTAACATGATAACTAACAAGATAATGACAAAGAGATAAAAACAAAAAAGATTTTTATCCTGGTTCGATTAAACTCAAAGCTAATCCAGTTCACCCGCCAATGTAATTTTGCCTTATACACAAGAACTTAATCAACTGTAATCAACATATTACAATAAACACATAGATTAACCTTCTTTGTCTTCTCGAGGATCCAACTAAACTTTAGTCTCCTTAAGGACTCCCAAAGAACAATTTTCTTTGTCTTCTCAAGGATAACCTCCTTAAGGACTCAAACAAATAGTTTGAAGATTATTTAGTGTGTTACAAGATGCTTCTACACAAGTAGATTTTATACAAATGAATAACAAACACTTGAAGAAAATTGTATACAAAGAATGATAGCTTTTCACAAAGAAAAATAGCTTGTCAAAATACTTGTGCAACCAACATTTTCTTCAAGTGTCCAATGCATGCTTATATAGCATAAGCATGTGACCGTTGGCAAAAAAATAGGGAAAGCTCATTTGAGCGGCAGTCCACTGTTGGATGGGAAAGGAATGATACTGCATACTGTCATTTCACCCACAAAATCAATGACAGGTGTGATGTATAGTACTGTCCTTGCCCATGAAATCAGGTAGTGGAAAGGTTGTTTGATTTGTACCATGTATTATTTGATCACGTTCCTATTTTGATCTTATCTTCAAATTCATTGGCTTATGATGGAAGGTGGTTGAAGCATGAAGTGAAAAAGTAGAGAGCTGGATTCAAAAACTTTAAAATCTTGGGTCAGAACTTTGACATCGTCAGTAATTTGGCTTGAGGTCTTTAGTATCTTCAGAATCTTCAAAGTCTTTAGAATCCTCAGTCAGAACCTTGATAACTTCAATTGTCTGGCTTGAGATCTTCAGAATCTTTAGCCTCATAACACAACTTCAGAAGCTTGTTATTCTTCAGAAGTTTGGTTATCAGAGTCACGTCCAGAAGCACGAACTAAGAGAATATTGCAGCAGCAACATAGAGTCTCATTAGAAGCTTCTAATGAGTGAAACAACTTAGAAGCAGAAAGAATATTGCAGCAGCAATAATGACGTTTTTCAGAACTTCTAATACTTTCCGCAGAAGCAGATTTAGAGGCACATAGTTCAGAAACTGATGATGTTGCACATCATATATTCAGAATCAGAATTAGTTGTTAAAGTTGCACAATAACAAACCATTAAGGTACCAAAAAAATTCTTACACAAATACAATATTGTTATCATCAAAACTCAAGGTATAGATGCAGAACCAAACTTGTTCTAACACGTGGGACTTAAAAGAAAATACTAAAATGCCCTCTAATAAACTTTGTCAACAAGTTTCTGAAAATGAATTAATTCTAATAACAAGTTTTTGAAAATAATAAAATACAAAAATACAAAAAAAAATATTATGTTTAGAATTTTGAAATATTTATATTGAGATATAACATTTATTATGGGTAGAGATTCAGTGATGATTAGAATCAAATTATGTACGAGATTTATGGTAATTGACTTTTATATTTGAATATTTGTTTGATTTACGTGCGAGATCTATTTGATCAATTGTCTTATGGGTGACTCTTAAATGGATTGAAGCCTTATTGTATAATATTAGACGATAAACTTATTTTATTATTATTTTGAATTAATATAACTGAATTTAAAATTGCAATGATATTATTTCGTGTATCTCATTAAATTTTATTATAAAATTTATATATGAATGTTTAATATAATTTGATGTTATCTTTAATATAATCCGTGTATCTCATTTTTACTCTTTATAATTTAGTTTAATTTAAAATAAAATAATTATGTATTACAAAATATAAAAAAAAATTATGTCATTTTACATTTATCAACTAGTTCAATCGCTAATTTTATCAAATAATTTAATTAGCTTATAAATTACCAATCATCCGTCATTAACTAAAAATTATAAGTTATCAATAATCAGTAATTAGTTATAAGTTCTAAGCTATCATTTATCAATTTTAAATATTTTGTTGAAGTCTAATTCTTTATGTTGGGATATTTGTCAAGCCATATTTAGAATTCTAACTATAATATTAATAGGTTATTAAAAACTATGAATATAATATGGGAAATCATTGTAATTAAAATATGGGAAATCATTTTAATATTTATTTAGCAAAATATTTGACAAAAATATTTAAGTCAATAACTTAAATTAAAATATGGGAAATCATTGAAGAAGGGGAAATGAAGCTTAATAAGTCACTTGTTATTATTTCAAATACATTCCAAATAATAGTTCTCTGACAAGACTAATGTTAAGCTTAAAAGACTTTAAAGGTTGTATTCCAAATTGCAATGTTTTTATTTCATGTATATTGCTAAATTTTATTATAAAATTTAGATATAAATGTTTAAAAATAAAAAACCACCGAATTCAATAGTGCATAGGATCAAAAGCATATCTTTATATTTTGGTAAATAAAGCCGGATGGATTGTATTATAGTAACAAATATGGATAAAAAGAGCTGATTGAAACCATATTTCTTGATTTATAATATATTGTTATAATAATATCAATATAATAATATTTTAAATATTATATTTCCATCATATTTTGTTGTTTTTGTTATTTTGACATATTCTTACTTTATATTTTTTTTTCTTCCTATTTTCATACCACTCAAAATGGGTGCACGCGTTTGGTAATTTAGATTACTAAATTGTTCTAAAACAAATTTTATATATATTAGTTTTGTGTAATATATTAATGACATGATCTAATGGCTACGTGGTCGATAATACGTCTTCAGAATCGGAGTCAGATTATGATTATGATAATTCTTTGTCTTATGGTTCCTCAGTGTTTGTCATCAGTGCAACATTGGCCTTTTCTTCGTCATAATCTTCTTCTTCAAATTCTGTATCATATCAGGTTACCATTAGCCCCTTCTTGACTTTGGAGAAGTTCTTTTGGAACCTTATGTCCTTCTTCAGCTTAGGGCAACCATTTTTGTAGTGGTCTGACTCCTTGCACTCGAAGCAGATAACTTCTTCTCCAGAAACTTGCTTCTTTTGTCCAGTTGAAGATTCGAAGCGACCACCAGTCCTTCTGACTCCTTTGAATTTCCCTTGACCACTTTGCCTATGTTTCCAGAGTCTGTTGACTCTCGTTGAGATTAGAGACAGGTCATCGTCATCTTCTGAGTCTTCATCAGATCCTTCTGATTCTTCCTCAACTAGATATGCTCCAGACTTCTTAGGCTTGGATTTTAGAGCTACAAATTTACCTCTCTTATGAGGTTCATCTTCTTTTAGCTCAATCTCATCTTCATAAAAAACTAACAAGTTCTTCAAGACTGATGTTGTTGAGATCCTTTGCCAACTTTAAGGTAGTTACCATAGGTCTCCATTTTTTAGGAAGACTTATGATAATTTTCTTGACATGATCTGCTGTAGAATATCCTTTGTCCAGAACTTTAAGCCCTGCGACAAGCAGCTGAAACCTTGAGAACATAGTCTCAACTTTTTCATCATCTTCCATTTTGAAAGCCTCATATTTCTGGATTAAGGCCAAGGCCTCTGTCTCCTTTACTTGAGCGTTTCCCTCATGAGTCATTCTCAGAGAGTTAAAGATGGATTTGGCAGAATCCATGTTTGTTATCTTATCATACTTCGTATAAGAGATATCATTAAGCAATATGGTTTTGATCTTATGATGATTTTTGAAGTCTTACTTCTGTTGATCAGACGTAACACTTCTTGCTAAAGTTTTTCCTTCAGCGTTTACTGGGTGAACATAGCCATCGACTACGAGATCCTAGAGATCAACATCGTAACGAAGAAAGAGACTTTTTATTTTGTCTTTCCAATAATCAAATTTCTCACCGTCAAAAATAGGTGGTTTTGCACTGTAATGAATTGGGTTTTACAATAAAAATCTTGTTCCAAAACAAAAACACCACTAACAAGTAAATGACAAAGAGATAAAAACACAAGACTTTTATCCTGGTTCGATTGAACTCAAAGCTAATCCAGTCCACCCACCAATGTGATTTTGCCTTATACACAAGGACTTAATCGACTGTAATCAACAAATTACAATAAACACAAAGAATAACCTTCTTTATCTTCTTGAGGATCCAACTAAACCTTAGTCTCTTAAGGACTCACAAAGAACAATTTTCTTTGTCTTCTCAAGGATAACCTCTTTAAGGACTCAAACAAATAGTTTGAAGAATATTTAGTGTGTTACAAGATGCTTCTACATAAGTAGATTTTATAGAAATGAATAACAAACACTTAAAGAAAACTGTATACAAAGAATGATAGCTTTTCACAAAGAAAAATGGCTTGTCAAAATACTTGTGCAACCAACATTTTCTTCAAGTGTCCAATGCATGCTTATATAGCATAAGCATGTGACCGTTGGGGGCAAAATAGGGAAAGCTCATTTGAGCGGCATTCCACTGTTGGATGGGAAAGGAATGATATTGCGTACTGTCATTTCGCCCATAAAATCAATGACATGTGTGATGTATAGTACTGTCCTTGCCCATGAAATCAGGTAGTGGAAAGGTTATTTGATTTGTATCATGTATTATTTGATCACGTTCCCATTTTGATCTTATCTTCAAATTCACTGGCTTATGATGGAAGATGGTTGAAGCATGAAGTGAAGAAGTAGAGAGCTGGATTCAGAAACTTCAAAACCTTGGGTCAGAACTTATATAGCGTCAGTAATCTGGCTTGAGGTCTTCAGTATCTTCAAAATCTTCAAAGTCTTCGGAATCCTCACACAAAACCTTGATTACTTCAATTGTATGGCTTGAGATCTTCAGAATCTTTAACCTCATAACACAACTTCAGAAGCTTGTTATTCTTCAGAAGTTTGGTTATCAGATCACGTCCAGAAGCACAACCTGAGAGAACATTGCAGCAGCAACATAGAGTCTCCTCAAAAGCTTCTAATAAGTGAAACAACTTAGAAGCAGAAAGAACATTGCAGTAACAATAATGACGTTTTTTAGAACTTCTAATACTTTGCGTAAAAGCGGATTTAGAGGGACATAGTTCAGAAATTGATGATGTTGCACATCATATATTCAGAATCAGAATTAGTTGTTAAAGCTACACAATAACAAACCATTGTGGTACCAAAATTGTTCTCACACAAATACAATATTATTATCATGAAAACTCAAGGTATAGATGCAAAACCAAATCATGTTCTAACAAATGAGACTTAAAAGAAAATACTAAAATACCCTATAATAAATTTTGTAGACAAGTTTTTGAAAAAGAATTAACTCTAATAATAAGTTACGAGTCATCCGTCATTAGCTCAAAATTATAAGTTATCAATAATGAGTCATGGGCTATAAGTTCTAAGCTATCAATTAATTTATCAACTTTAAATATTTAGTTGAAGTGTAATTCTTTTTGTCAGGATACTTGTCGAGCCATATTTACAATTCTAACTATAATATTAATAGATTATTAAAAACTTTAAATATAATATGAGAAATGCTAAAGAACACCTCAGGGACACACTTTAAGGCTTTAAAATATATTTTTTGGAAACGTGTGTATTTAATGCTTCGGAAATTAAAATAGTTGTGCTATAAAATATTTTCTTTATTTAGAATGCATAAAGACTGTCCCCTGATGCACTCCTTAGCGAGACTCATATAATATTTTAATAGATTATTTAAAACTTATACATTGTTTATTCATTCTTGAATCTTTATATAAGGAGATTTTTTATTTATGTTTGACAAATTTTTAATTGCAATAATATGAATAATTTATTTTATATTGTCTCATATTTTGCTAACAATTCAAGGATATCTTGAATTAAATATTTGACTTTTTAATTATTCACTTTTAGTTATGAAATTTTGTTATTAGTTTACAAAAATAAAAAAATAAAAATATTTTCTTTAAAGTTTTAAATTTTTATATTGAGATAGAACATTTATTATAGGTACTGATTGAGTGATGATTATAATCAAATTATGTACGAGATTTGTGGTAATTATCTTTTATATTTGAATATTTGTTTGATTTAAGTGCGAGATCTATTTGATGGATTGTCTTATGGGTGACTATTAAAAGGATCGAAGCTTTATTGTATAGTATTAGACGATAAACTTAATTTTTTTTATTATTTTGAATTAATATAACTGAATGCAAAATTGCAATGATATTATTTCGTGTATCTAATTAAATTTATTATAAAATTTATATATTAATGTTTAATATAATTTTATGTTATATTTAATATAATTTGTGTATCTCATTTTTACTCTTTATAATTTATTTTAATTTAAAATAAAATAATTATATATTACAAAAAATACAAAACAATTACGTCATTTTATATTTATCAACTAGTTGAATTGTTAATTTTATTAAATACTTTAATTAGCTTATAAATTATAAGTCATCCGTCATTAGCTCGAATTATAAGTTATCAATAATCAGTCATTAATTATAAACTCTAAGCTATCAATTAATTTATCAACTTTAAATATTCGGTTGAAGTGTAATTCTTTTTGTCGGGATACTTGTCAAGCTATATCTACAATTCTAACTATAATATTAATCGGTTATTGAAAACTTTGAATATAATATGGAAAATGTTAACGAACGCCTTAGGGACACGCTTTAAGGCCGTAAAATGAGTTTTTTTTAAACGTATGTATTTAATATTTCGGAAATTAAAATACTTGTGTTATATACTATTTTCTTTATTTAAAATACATAAAGAGTGTCCTCGATGAACTCGTTAGTAAGACTCATATAATATTAATAGATTACTTGAAATTTATATATTATTCATTTATTGTTGAATCTTTATACAAGGAGGTTTTCTATTTATGTTTGACAATTTTAAAAAAATTACAATAATATGAATAATTTATTTTTATATTGTCTCATACTTTGCTAACGATAAAATGATATTTTGAATTAAATATTTGACTTTTTGATTTTCACTTTTAATTTTGAAATTTCAATTATTAGTTTACAAAAATAAAAAAATAAAAATATTTTATTAAAATTTTTGAAGTATTTATATTGAAATATAACATTTATTATGGGTACGGGTTAAATGATGATTAGAATCAAATTATGCGCGAGATTTATGGTAATTGTCTTTTATATTTGAATATTCATTTGATCATCTATTTGATGAATTGTCTTATGCATGACTCTTTATTTTGTGATACTATGATATTTTTGTGTTGAAAATTAAAGAAGATAATTGGGAGACTTCACGTAAATCCTTTCTTAATTTTTTTTATATAAATTTAAATTAATTCTATAAATATTTATTAAAATTTCAGAAAAAAATATTAAAATCTCTTTTATTTCATTTAATGAATTAAATATTTTTTTGCAAGTTGAGATTTGTACAGATATTACTTAGGTTTTTTATATTATATTGAAACCTTATTTGATTGTTTGTTTAACAATTTTATTTTAGAAATTTACGGTCATTTATTCTAATATATATTTAATTTATTGTACATAGAAAAGTTTATTAGAGATTTTTTTTTTAGAAAATCATTTTAAATAACTCTGTTTCCTTCAATTGAACGCATTTGAAAGAAAAAGGCAATTTGTTTTAATTTCATTGTATGAGCTAGATTTAACATAAATACATTTTTAGTAAATTAGTCCTTTCATTTGTGCCAAATGATTATTTTGAAATATATATCGGAAGTATCCGTGATTGAAGTCATTCGCAGCACTGCCTAAAAGTGTGAATCAAGTTAATAAGATTGTTATTGTTATTTGGTTGGCCTATTGAGATATTAAAATTATTACGGGTGTGTCAGTGTCTTGATATAGATATAAATATAGAGTCAAGTCTTACATTTTATTTACTTTAAAATTATTGTTCTTTTAGTTTCTCTCAATAATACTCCAACAAATGCCAAGTTTTCAATAGATGGAGAAGAGAGTATTGTAAAATTCAAACTATATTTTTAGAAAACGTGTGATACAATTGTGGCTCTGCAGGAAGCTTTAACGGATCTTCAGGATCAACATCTCAAATAAGAGTTGCATCATCCTCTAATACTGAATGTGATGTCTTGCGAAGCAGTTTTAATAGTGTATTTCTTACTCGAGATGATCAAAATCATATCTTTATATTCTGGCAGAAGGTTTGATGGGTTGTATCATAGTTGGGATGAACAAACCTGACTAAAAAGAGCTAACAGAAACCCTACTTTTTGATGAATAATATATATCTTTTGATGAATAATATATAGTCATAATAATATTAATATAATAATGTTGCAAATATTATATTTTCATCATATTTTATTACTTTTGATATTTTGCTATATTTTTAATTTAAGTTTTTTTTCATTATTTTCATACCATTCAAAATTTTAAAGGAACAAATTATTATTAAAAAAATTTAAAAAATCCATTTAATACATAAGTAATTTAAAAAAATTCTACTGTAATTTTTCCTATATAAAATTAATATTTTAAATTTTAAATTCATTTAAATTAATTTTGCGTAATAAATTGATGACATGATCTCATGATAATAATATTAATATAATAATGTTTCAAATATTATCTTTTCACTGCCTTTCTTATTTTGACATATTCTTATATATATATATATATATATATATATATATATATATATATATATATATATATATATATATATATATATATATATATATATATATATATATATATATATATATATATATATATATATATATAGGATTTAGTTGCATTCATTTAAAATTTGTTTTATATATTATTTTGAAAATAACATTTAAATATGTGACAAATTCAAATTAAATGGATTTTGAAAAATGTTAATAATTCATCATAAATTCTATGATTAGATTTATTTAAGAAGAATATGTTGTTATAATTATAATTATAATTATAAAATAATTTGTTTTAGAGTATTCACGATATTCTTGATATTCTCTTATCTGTTTTGTTCTATTGTTATTTATTTTTACTCTTCCTTTCATTTTATTATAGAATATATTTATTTTTCATAAAAAAGATGTAATACAATATATTTTCAAATTAGAATATTTATGTAATTATTATTTTTGAGCATAACTATTTGTTATAATAATTATGTAATTTATTGTAATTTTAGGTTCAAAAATATCTTCCTTTTAAACTTAATATTTTTTTTTTAAAATGAACTCATTTTAAATTACATTAATAATGAAAATTACTTATTTTATTTCATAGTTGTCACACAATTATTAATATACAGTGGTCACTTTAAATTCTATGTCACTATCATTTTTTCATTTTTATTAATCAATTTTAGTACTAAAAAAATAGTATTTATTGATTGTCTTACTCACTGATTTCAATACATATATGATCCAATAAATGGTTAATAAATTCAAATATATCAAAGAATATATATATATATATATATATATATATATATATATATATATATATATATATATATATATATATATATATATATATATATATATATATATATATATATATATATTACTCATAGATAATAATTTAAAAATGTCAAACAATAAAAAAGTGCAATTCAATAAGAATTATAATAAAAAATAGTTAAGGTAATATTTTAAATTAATGTAACATCTAACTCATCTATTTAACTATAATTCGACAGTTTATCGGTGTCATTGAATTCGAGACTTTATCACTGTCATTGACTTTATTTGAACCTTGTACTAAAGTTTTAGATTATGGTATTGTAACACGAGACATATATAGTTTAGACTACTACACTCAAGATCAAAACAAAATCACAAAATCATCAAAGGAAAGTATTTGCAAGTGCTAGAGAAAGTATTTGCATGGGACTTCTGTAATTTTTTCTTTTCTTTTCTCAAACTTGACAACTTCCATAATTCTTTCATGTACCACCACAATCTTTAAAGTTCACCAAGTTTAACATTGAAGAAGGGAAAATGCAGCTTAATAATTCACTTGTTTTTACCAGCAACACCGCATTACTCACACAAGGCTTTTGGCAAAAAATACATTCCAAATAATAGTTCTCTGACAAGACTAATGTTAAGCTTAAAAGACTTTAAAGTTGTATTCAAGATTACAACGTTATTATTTCATATATATTAGTTAAATATTTAAAAATAAAAAATCATAAGATCAAAATCACATCTTTATATTTTGGCAAATAAAGCCTGATGGATTGTATTATAGTTGGATTGAATAAATATGGGTAAAAAAAAGCTGATTGAAACCATATTTTTTGATTTATAATATATTGTTATAATAATATTAATATAATAATATTTCAAATATTATATTTCCATCATATTTTATTGCTTTTGTTATTTTGAGATATTCTTACTTTATGTTTTTCTTTTCTATTTTCATACCACTCAAAATAGGTGCACGCGTTTGGTAATTTATATTACTAAATTGTTATAAAACAAAATTTATATATATTAGTTTTATGTAATAAATTAATGACATGATCTCATGGCTAAGTGGTCGATTACACCTCTTACAATTCTGAGTCGGATTCTGATTCTGATAATACTTTGTCTTCTGGTTCCTTAGTGGTTGCCATCCGTGTAACGTTGGCCTTTTCTTCATCACATTCTTCTTCTTCAGATTTTGAGTCATCCCACGTAGTCATTAACCCCTTCTTGACTTTGGATAAGTTCTTCTTGGGCCTTATGTCCTTCTTCAACATAGGACCAAACATCTTCTTGACAATTTATAGCGATATGTAGGGCCAAATTGTGATTCCTCCCCTGCTCGGGCAGTTCTTCATGACTGAAGCTCAAATTGTTACATGCGGTAATATTGACCACAATGCCATCAAACTGATCAATTGTCACGTCATGGTCCACATATGCTTGCTCTAGGACTTTCTACAAAGCTTCTCGGTGGGCTTCTGAACTCATCAGTAGGGATAACACAAGATATCTTGGATGGAGTATGCAATAACTGGTCCACCACATTGAAATCACTATTCTTGATCAATTTCATCACTTCATCTTGATCAACATTTTGATTCATAATACTGGATTGAATGGCTTGTATAACATGAGTTTTCTCTTGAGTTTATTTTTCTATCACAACATCTTCAGTCCTCTTAGGAGTTGCGACAACAAATATCCAACCGCTTCGGGTCACACCACTTACATCGACAATGTTCACAAACGGATGAAAAAGCTGGAATATGCACTGCATTGTCGTCTTCCACAATAATAGCAATATACTTCTAAGGCACAGCTTTATTAGACTCGTAAGGCATAGGACCCGCCAAATGATTAACCAACAAAGAAACATCGGTCTTTTGACCATCATATGCAATCACAACTAGTTATGGGAGATTAAAATGAGGAATTATGACGTTCACCTCATACTCATCTTCATTTCTATCCCTCGTAACTTGAATAAGGTTCTGATCTAACATCTCTTGCAAGTCTCTTTTCACAACAACACATCCTCGGGGATCTCCGGAACAAACTTAACAAGAAGCATGGTCATGCTCATAATAGCTCAATTCACATAAAGTAGCGTGCATTTCAACCAAGGATCTTCTATCAGATTGACGTCAAAAACTCGGTACTTTCCAGGACATCCTTTGACCATATTCATAGTTGCATTGCCATGTTTGGGCAGCAGATTAGCTTGTACATTGGGATTGGAATATTCAAATGACAAGATACCACTTTGCATTAACCTTATTACCTCAGCATTCAAGGAGAAACAATTCTCAATATCATGGTCAGGTGCTCCTTGGTGGAATGCACAATGTTGGTCAGGCTTATACCACCACTGAATCTCTTTCGGAACAGTTGGTGGAGTTCTTGTTTGCACCAAATTTTTCTGAATTAAAGCAGGAAACAACTCTGTATAAGTCATTGGAATTGGGTAAAATTGTATAGGTTTCTGGGCATGATTCTGTTGATTCGTGCATTGCTGGAGACGCGGTTGATAACTCTGTGCTGCTTGAGCAACTAGAGCAAAATTAATAACTAGAGTAACTTACGCCACATGCTTATGACTTTGACCGTTCCTCAGAAGCCTTCTACGTATCTCTTGCAAGATATCATTTGCATTGTGTTTCTTCTTCTTGGGTAAACCATTCCCATACTTTTTGGAACCATCAGATGAACTACCTTCTTTCAGTCGTCCTTCACAGACACCTTCTTCTAACCTCAAACCTATATTCACCATTTCAGTAAAGTCACTTGGTGCACTTGCTACCATTCGGTCGTAATAGAATGGACTCAACATTTTCAAAAACAGCTTTGTCATTTCTTTCTCCTCCAGCGGAGGACTAACCTGTGCAGCGATCTCGCACCACCTCTGTCTGTACTCCTTAAAGGTTTCTTTTTCCTTGCGGGACATAGCACGAAGTTGATCCCTGTCTAGTGTTATGTCGATATTATATTTGTACTGGAGAACAAAAGCCTCACCTAGGTCATTGAACATTCGGATTTGAGTATTGTCTAGTCCCATATACCATTTCAGAGCAGCCCCAATCAAATTGTCTTGAAAGTAGTGGATCAGTAATTGATGATTGTCAGTATGAGTCGACATCTTACGAGCGTACATCACCATATGACTCTGAGGACAAGAGTTTCCTTTGTACTTTTCAAATTCCAGAACTTTGAACTTGTGCGGAATTTTCACATTAGGAACCAAACAAAAATCATGAGCATTCTTCCCAAACAGATATTCCCCCCTCAAAGCCTGAATCTCTTTTTGCATAGCCTGAAATTAATCTTGGAACTCATCCATCCTTTCATAAACACCAACGGTCTCACTTTGGTTAGCGTGAAAAACACGTTCTTCGACATAAGGAACAACATGAACCACGGGAGGTGGTATTGACATCACAGGTTGAGCCACTGGAACTTCGGGTTGGTACCCCTCAGGCACAAAGTTGGGAGGCATGCCCCAAGAGAAGCCAGAAGGCATGTGATATTGTGGAGCACTTATGGGAGCCACTAAGACGGAGGAACAGGTGGAGGCTGATTCTGAGCAGTCGCCAAGGCTTCCATCATAGCAGTAAGCCTTTCGTAATTATCCCTCAAATTTATCACCTCTTCACGGAGTTCACGATTCTCTTACTTTAGGCGGTCCATTTTTTTCAACTGATTAGATCGAGTATTGTACCGGTGAGACATCTTGTCTGAATGAAGGCCAAGAAGTGAAATTCTGGTATCAGATATGAGATGTCTAAGGTAATGTCACGACACTAATATCTGAGTGAAACAAACAGGATAAAGATAAAGAATAGTAATGCAATAGACACAAGCAATTGTTAACCCAGTTCGGTCCAACTCACCTACATCTGGGGGCTACCAAGCCAGGAAGGAAATTAACTAAAATAGAATCAGTTCAAAGACTCTCCGTACACTTCAATAAGTTACAGTCTTTCTCACCTAATCTCTACCCGTGCAATTTCTAGAGAAAAGAGCCTTCACTGAGAGAATGTATGGAACATGAAACACCAATCTTTACTTTAATGTCAAAGTCTTTTCAATTCAATATACCTTTTTCAGTGCAATTACTTTCGTTTATACATTATTCAGCCTTTTCTCTATATTTTCGCTTTATTATAGCAATTTATATTTAGTTCTGTCGAAACTACATTTTTCAATATTAAGACAATTATTTCGTCCGAGTCGAGATATAGTCATTTCCTTGAGTAAATCACAAACTAAGAATGTTAGCATAATGTCCTAGGATTCACTAGTTGATCCTACCTGTAACCTTTGAGTAAGAGAGTAGTGGTTGTTTGCGAAATTTCAGCGTAAACACTTCCATAAGGTTTGACTTGCCTTTCCTTTTATCCATATAGTAGGTATCTTTGTTAATGATATGGTCTCTAACACTAGAATGTTTATGAATGTCACAGTTATCTTGGATACTCTTCTCTTCACTAGCCTCATTATCCTTAATCTTATTAAAGGTAATACATGGTTTTCTTATTTCTCCTTTGAGTATTACCCTCATCTTGATTTTTCTAGTTTTTATCCCCATTTATCTTCTTCTTATTGTCTTTTTGGATTTGAGGTTTGGGGGTATCCATGTTGATGTTGTAATCTTGGGTTGTATGTTGGATGGTGTGACATCTTTTGAGTTTCCTTCTATTGGTCTCAGTCCTAGGTGAGGCCACTCTCTTTCTTTTATTATTAGTCTTGCTAATATGATTAAAGTTAGTTTTATTCTACGGATTCTTGTCCCTGCTTTGATGGATTATTTGATTTTGATTCATGTTATTTTCATTGTTCTTGCCCTCTATGTTCTTATTAATGTAATATGCATATTTTATAGTGACTATGTTGGAAATCACCTTATCTTCATAAACATTCTTACTTTTATGGCCCACCAGACGATGTAAAGAATGTCCATGACATTCTTTACAATGTCCTTCTCGTTGTCTCTTATAGTATCCCACAACCAGTCTTTAACATGACTGTCTTGACTAATGAACTTAATGTTTAGGTTAAAGCTAAATCTAACTTTCCTAGTCCATCACATTCTTTAAATATATTATCAATGGAATCACCATAGGTAAGGTACATAGGGAAGAATAAAAGGTATTGTATCCCTCTCTTAGTGAGCTCCATCCTAACTGATATGGCCATGTTTAATATTTGCTAGCATAGGGTCTTAATTCTGGGTTGGATCTTAGTATTCCATATTTTCTTCCAAATTTGATCATCTTGAACAGAATGGGAGCAGCTAAGGTTAGATGTATTAGAGAGATCGTGAAAATAGTGGTAGTCAGATTTTAAACATATAGTTTCCACACTTGTTTGACATCCACATATGGGTCTCTTCTTTATCCTGAGAATCTAATGAAATTCAAAGGATTATATTTTTGTTGTAGGGAAGGAAAATTCCATTAATAAGAGGAGTATTCCGCAGATGACTATCATGAACAATTAGTTCCCTTACCCAAAGCACATTGGTGTCCAATGGCTTTCAAGTTAGGACTTTAAACCAACCTTGATATGGAAGTCAGTGTATTTACAAACATTAATGGTATTTCCATTCCATACCCTCCAACAACAACCTTTCCTAGGTTTTTCCTTAGTATGATGGATACTTTTCCAAAGGTATTTGTCTTTCTAATTTCCTTTGGCTTCTTGGATATTAGTCTTTGAGAAGTATTTCACTTTAAGGCATCTATGAATTAAGGAGTCTCTGTTAATATTTAGCCTCCAAACGTGTTTTAGAAAATGGAACATTGAAAATAATCCTATTTATGAATCCAACTTCTCATTTGTTCTTATTAAGGAATAACTTGTTCTAACTAGTCTCACATGCCTTTCTTTTCTCTTTATTGGCTCCCCACAAGAAATTTTGAGCTATCATGTCCATATAACCACATAAGTTTTCAAGGAATTTGAAAATTCTCATAACATAGGTAGGGATAACTTTAATAAGGATATTCTTTCCTACATAAGATAGGTTTTTTTTCCTTCCACCAATTAAGCTTGCCTCTAATTCTATCCATTATGTACTCAAGTCTCTTCTTTTAGATTTATTAAGTTATGTAGGCAGGGCCAAATAGTTACCCATGTTGGTAGAAAACTTGATAGGCATCCACTGCTTGAAATGGTCTTTTATATCGTCATTGACTTTACTGCTAAATTTCGCGCGGGAAAAATTTGAGATTAAACTATTGATTAACTTAACTCAGAAAAAGCAATCGTTCTCACCGAACTTTATTGTTTCCAAAGGGAATATGAAAAAGGTCGAACAAAACCCACAAAAAGATAAAACTAAAGAGAAATATGGATACGGGGGTTGGTTATGCAAGGGGAAGGTATTAACACCCCTCACATCTATGGTACGCTATAGGAACCACTTGTAAATCTGTGTTTATGAAAAAGCTGGGTTGTTTCTTGATTGATTTTGATTTGAAAAGATATTTTATCGTATTCGAGTGGAACACTCAACTTACTACCCACAAGTATGAGGAAATGAGCATTTTCATCATCTTGATATGGAGAACTTTTACTTGGACTTTCTCACAATCACGTCTCAACACTCAAGTCAAAAAATGTCAAGCATTTCTCAATATATTGTAGAAGTATAATGGTTTACATCACTACAAGAATAGACTAATATCCAATATCTTCAAAAAGAAAGGCTCTTAAAGGAAAATTCGCAAAGGCACAAAAAAAAGTTTGATGAAGTTTATCTTTTTTAGAAGTTTTGAAAAAAAAGTTCAAGTATGCTTAACTTTTTTAGCATTTATTGAGAAAAAGATTTTTTTGGATCACTTGACACAGTCAAGGTTTATTAAGAAAAGGTGTGAAGTTTGGAAACAATAAGTTTTTGAAATAGGGAGAAGTTTTGAAAATTGAAGAAGTGGGAAGGAGAAGAAAGGCTCATCCTAAATCATAAAGTAAATGACATGAAATAAAAGGTCTCATTTTAAGATAGCCCAATAGAAAGCCTTTGTGTGTGCAAGTGTGCTAACCACAAGATGGAGCAAGCATTTGACGTTGGTCAAAACAAGCATTCCTTTCCCTTTGGATTAAGCCACAAGATGAATAAGCACATTATCATATAAACACCAAAAGATCCATATGAATAACCAAGTCACAATTACACAAAGTAATAGAGCAACCTCCAAGTCTTGAATTGAATATCAAAAGGCCCATAGGGATCGCAGGGTTTCAAATGAATCACAAAGTATCAGACATACTCCGAGCAAGGGAAAACACTAAGTCATAAGGTCCAAGGTCCAAAATACTCCTCAAGCAAAGGATAGTAACACAAAGTCCACAAGATTAGATTAAAGCTTTTAGGGTCTTAGCCATTTTTATCATGTTTTTGTTCTTTTGAAATAAAAAAGCAAAACAAGCAAACGTAAAAGGAAAGAATGTTAATGACATGAATGTAAATAACATAAATGTAAAGAGCATAAACGTAAGAACATAAATGTAAGAGAATAAATGTAAAGTTAAGTGTTAGGTGTTAAATGTAACAAGTTAGTGATCACAAGGCAAGCAATGTATGTGGCAATCATGTTAGAGTGTTGATACAAAATCAAACTCTCAAGGTATGAAGCACAATTGTTCAAAACTCAAATAAGAAAGAAGAGAACAAAGGGTAAAATGAAAATTAAACTCAAGTGTTTGACTTAGGATCCACTATCAAACAAGTCAAGGGACCCAAACATATGGCACAACCTAGGGATCATTTTTCACTAACTCAAAGTGTCAAAAATATGATCAAATGATCATCTATCAACATATTGAATTAGAGAAGATTGAATCAACCTAAGAGACCATCTATGGATGACTTGAAATATAGAAGCATTGATCAACCAAGTGAACAACTCAAGTCAAACAAAAGTCAAACAATAGTGAATTAAATGGCAAATTAAAATGATTTTTAATGAAAAATAAAGAGAAAATTCAAATCAAGCACAAAAAGAAAAAAAAATGGTTGAGAAAATTATGAGAGGTCAAGAAAAATATGAATAAGTCAACCTCAAAAGTTGGATGCAAAAATAATTTAAAATGGTTAAAAAATAAATTGAAAATGAAAATTCAATGAAAAAATAAAGGAAAATACCCATTAAATGCAAAAATGATTTTAAAAATTATGCAAAAAATATATGAGATGCAAAATATTTCTTTCAATTTAATGTAAATAATTGGAGCAAAAATGAATTAAGGATCATTAAAAATTAAATCAGAAAGTAAAAGGAAAAAGAAAATGAAAATAAAATAAAAAGAAAATGTTTTAATTAGGGCGCCAATGGCTAGCACGCATGTCAGACAATGATTGGATGGATTCAAACTTTGGCATCAAAGCGCGTGTATCTGAACTTCATCTTCAACCTTTAGCTCGATTTGGAAAATCCCTGAACTCGTGTTTTTAGCACCACCCAAGCATGGAGTTAGCTTCACAACACATCATCGTTCATGTCTCTTTGCTTCAGAGCCATTGATTGGCTCTGAGCAAAGAGAATTTTCTCAAGAACACGAAGAACCCTATAACTTTAAAGTAAAATTAAATAACTAATACTCAATATAAATTCAAGGTAGTTAAGGGCTTTTGATAAATGAGTCAAGACAAACACACTGGTAACTTGTTTGCTCATAAATGTAATTTGTATCTACCTTTCCCATTGAAGCTTCAGAGGTCAACAATGATGGATTTGGAAGCCAGGTTCCAAAGAGTTTCAAGCTAAGGCAACGCTTTAGTCAGCTTTAGAAGGTGTCGATGAGTGATTATGGGCAAAGATTCGAAACTAAAAGAGCTTGAATCGAGGAAAGGGTTAACTGGTTTTTTGAGGTATCAGGTTCAAATGGTTTCGGATTTTCTTTGGTTATCCTAGCTTAAAAATGAAGGCAAAAGCTTCCTCTATTTATAGGGAATGAAATGAGATCATGGTACGTGTGAAATGGAGACCAATTCGTGTGAATTAGGTCAGAACTTTAGGAATTTTCCAAGCGTGTGAAATGGAACATGAAATGCGTGAATTGGTGATGAAACCAAGATGTTTTTCACTTGTTCATATGTGTTTTGATTTTCCAAAGAGGTTACACATGCGCAGGTGGTACCAAATTGAACATGGCATGAAATTCGTGACCTGAAAGTTGCGCAAGCAGACTTCATGGTACCATATTGGAGCTTAGACCAAATGAAATGCACTCGTGCGTTTTGAGATGTTCTTCGTGCCAAATGACATCCTCATGGTGAAGAATCAGATGCAAAAGAATTACATCAAAAGGATGCTTGAGTTGAAAATGGCATGGATGGAAAGTTGGGGTCGTGACTTGAAATTCTAAGTCAGGCATTAGGTCGACCAGGTCTTTAAGCCATTTTGTGCACACATGGGCATCTGTCAAAATTTAAAAATTGATGGACTTAGAGGAAAAAATGATGTTTGACCCTTGAAGCAAAGTTGTAGAGGAGTTCAAATGTGACATTTGGCTTAAAGTAGATTCCAAAAATGTTGAGAAATGAGAGAGTTATGGTGTTTGGACCAAGTGACATGCCATACTTGATTTTAGTTCAACCAAACATGTGCCAACTTGTGATTTCTTGCATCCAAAGGCCCAATGATGAACACTTGAATATCAAATGGAGGAAAATTGGTTGTCCTTTGAATACTCTTGAATTTTTTTTTAAACTTGGATGGAGATGGCATGGAAATAAACACATGAACCATACTTGAATCAACTTTGAAAACATGCACCAAATTTCAACTTCTCTTAATCAAATAATGTTGAATGAAGCTTAATATGAATGTGACCTAAGATTATAGGTCATGCCTTGAAGTAAAAGCTCTTGTGGACCACTTGTTGACCAAACCTTGACCTTGGAAATCAAAACCCTAATTTAGAAACCAAGTTTGATCCTTTGATTGCAAGTCCCTACCTTGTACAATAAGAAAAAAGAAACAACACATATTTTTGTATTTTGAATAAGGTTAGCAAAGTTAGAATGCAAGCAAGCAAAAGGTAAAAAGAAAACACAAAGGGTGCTTGATGATCTCCCTCAAAGACAAACCCAAAAAGGTGAAGGTTAAGAGGATACCATGCTTGTGATCTTGGTTGAAATGCAAAGGATATGATAGGTGGAATCTTAAGAATGAAATTAGGATATGACACTAAACACCATGACCAGCTTGACATAACTGATGATTTAGCCAGAGGCATTTTGGTACTTCTCAAATATGTTGTGGAGTTTTTTATCTCCGCTCTCATTTTCCTATCGAAAAATGAGGTTGTCGTCGGGAAAAAAAAGACGAGATAGCATGGGACAACTTTAGTTATAGTCAGACCTCTAATAGTTCCCTTGATCTGGCTATCAATGGGTAAACCAGAAAGAACTTCAGCATAAAAGGATGAAAAGATAGCGAGATAAAGGATCTTCTTGTCCAATGCATCTATTAAGATTAAACCAACTAGAATAGTTCCCATTTATCACAACGGAGAAAGAAACAATAGTAATACAATTCATGATAGTATTAATCATGTGATTTAGGAAATCCATGGAAGTTAAAGTGTTCTCAACCACTCAATCCTATCGTAGACCTTGGCCATGTCCATCTTAAGAGCTACGTAGCCTTTATTCTTTCTCTTGTTTTTACTAAGAGTATGAAGAGATTCATAAGCTATAGGGGATAAAAGTAGTTTGATTTTGATGACAATTTTATTGAGGTGAGGTTTGACTATATTAGTTATGGTTTTTGTGACAATCTTAAGAATGACATCTTAAAGGAAGATAGGCGATAGTCTAAGGTGGAGATAGGTTTAAAAATCTTAGGAATAAAGAAAATAAATATTTGATTGAGATTAATAACATTATCTTTGTTATTTAGAATGTTGAGGATTAGGTTAGAGATGTCATTACCTATGATATCCCAATAGTGTTGATAGAAGCAAGCAGGCAGCCCATCCAGACTAGGAGAGACCGACCTTATTTGAAAAATAGATTTTCTTACCTCCTCGACCATATATGCTTGGTTAAGATCATTGTGAATATCATCAATAATCATGTTCTTAACCGCTTTGTGAATATTAGCAAAATCTTTATTATTGTTGGTGATGAATATGTTTTTCAAGTAATCAATGAAAGTATTGAAAATATCATCCTCATATTAAGAGTAGTACCATTACCTCCTTTAATTTGGATGATCATGTTTCTTATTTTCCTTTTGCATGCCTTTTGATGGAAATAATTGTTATTTTTGTCCCCTTTTGTGAGCACATACTTTTGGCTCGTTAGCTCCATTAGATTTCCTCTAAGAATGATAATTTTGTATAGATAGAATTACCTTATATCATATAAGTGACCTCTAAGAATGATAATTTTGTACGAGTGAATGTTGAGATTTTTAAGAAAAATTGTCAAAGAAAAATAAATTTCCTATTTTGTGGAGTGTGTTCATCAGGCTCTACAACCAAGGGAGAAAAAACGATCTACCACCACCAACAACCATTCTACAATGATGATTGATTTATTTAGATAGTTGATTGTTTCGATAATGGCTTTTGAAGGTTAATTATATTTTGAATAGAACATGCAAAACGATCAAAAATGGTAAAGTGTATGATGTGTTGTGTCATAGTTGAAGCAATGTGTGATGGTTGTTAGATGAAACTTGTCTCTCTGTGTTGGCGTTGACAATGGAGTGAACATATGAAAATCCCTCCCCATGTAGGCGTCGACGTGAATGAAAAGAACCCAATAATGATATTATCATTCTTCTACAAAGTTATAAAAGGCTACTCCAATAATGATATTCTCATTATTCTATAAAATTATAAAAGGCTTCTGCAGAAAAAAAAAAGAGGATATCCATGCTTAAAAGATTTGCATTCTTCTTTGTTCTTCATTCAACATTAGAAGACTCCTACAATAATAAATTAAATTATAGAATATCATTACAAACTACAAATATATAAATAATTTTATTCTTAATGATAAGTGATCTTACCATCAACAATCTAGTAAAATTAAATTGATTTCCACTTGCTTGAGATGATTTACAAGGATGATGATATAGTATCATAAAAATTATCTTTACGTAGGATTAAAGTGATAGTAAAAATTATATCAAAGTAATACAATATTAAAAATGCTTCATAAATATAAAGGAGAACATTATGGTACCCCTATAGTTTGATGGGATACTTATCCATCAGCCAATCTTCAAATATGTCATTTTTTTTATAATAATTTATATTTTGAAAAATAAAATTTATATAAATTTTGTTTAAAAATATCGGCCAAAACTCATAGACACTTAAGAATTTATCTAAAAAAAATGTTTCATAAATATAAAGGAGAACATTATGGTACCCCTATAGTTTGATGGGATACTTATCCATCACCCAATCATCAAATAGTATGTCACTTTTTTATAATAATTTATATTTTGAAAAATAAAATATATATATTTTTGTCTAAGTATATAGGTAACCGATCAAAACTCATATTTTTCAAATTATAATTCTATATTTACAATGGTAGTTTTAAATAAATAAATAAAAAGTAGAGAAATGAATTAGGAAAGTTGATTTAATTTGATAGTTATGATTTAACTGTAAATGCGTCATTTTTATGACCGAAGCAAACTACTATCTCTATTTTTGTAGAGAAATCCATTTATTTATATATAAAAAAGTTAAGAGAATTGTAGGTGTGACACGTGTCTTATATTTTAGTATAAATCAATTTATTTATTGAACTGTAATTCATATTATTGTAATTTGAGCATTTGTTTTTGAAATTCGAAATGTTTTTTCTACCAATGTGTTTAAGGTTGAAATATTGTCTTATTCGAATGCTCTCTTTCATGTTCTCTTGTAATTTTACTTGTCTATATAAAAGAGTTTAGCTCAAGATATATTTTTAGTCTCAAAATTAAATGTAATCGCATACATGAGCAAACTTATTTATTTATTTTTTATATTAAGAGTATATAAAACATAAACTTATAATATTGAAAATAGAAGATTGTGAATTGTATGGACTGACTTCCATACAGCATATCTAGAATATGCTCTATGAAACGCATAAATATGCTTGTAAATGTCGTCATAGCTTAAACATGACATCGACATGTTAGAGTTCAACAACCCCACAAACCATCATAGGGTCCATTAAAGGTCCCATATATTTGATAATAATCTAGGTCCAGATTGTTACAGGCTCACATAATGTTCTTCTATTAGATAGGTTTTTATTAGCATAAAAAAAGGCACATTGGATTGGTAACATTATGAATTTCAGAGAATAGGTATTAATTAAGTACATAATAAAACAATGTGGATTTGTTTAACCTAAGTCGTATTGTATATTATCTTGTGATGTTTCGACTTTCGAGTGAACTACAGATCATGATATCTACAATTGCTAGAAGTCGCCTAATTATAGTCAAAACTCAAAGTCTTAATTAAATTGTTCATACTTATTGGTCTTTAATTAACTTGTTCATACTTCCTGGGCTACATGTATGTTAGCTTTCTTTATAAAAAAAAGTCAAATATATACTCCAATCATAAAAATAGTAGTCAAATGTACTCGTAGTTATTGTATTATTAACGTAATCATTAATTCATTATTTTATATAGAAAATATAGGTAAAAAATATTTATATTTCAGTTCATCAAAACTTTAATTTTTCAATATCCTTCTACAATAAATAACATAAAAATATTTCTAAAATATATTGGTTAACAATATTTAACTATAATTTAAAAAAATATATATATGTATTTTAAATAATAATATATATTAGCTTCCTAGATTTTTTCTATAGGTATGAATAAATTATATAGGTGTTAAAAGTATAATTCGTGACAATCTCTATTTATTAAGGATTGTCAGAGATTTTTAGGGTTTGTTGTGAGGTTTAGAGTTTGCTCACACAAAGAGATGATAACCTGTGTATCTGTTATCTGCGTAATAAGATCAGTCCCCTTCTCTGTCTTAGGATTGAGATATTTATAAAAGTCTGTGGACCTGGACGTTAGGCTCCCAAGAAGTGGTAACTGCTTCTAGGAATGGGGGAGTGGACAATCAAATCCCCTATTACTCGAAAGGATGTGATATTTTCCTTTGAATCCCTTTATGCACAGTTATGGACTGGGATACATCACTTCACATGCTCTCATGAATCATGCGAGTAATCCATGAAACAGACGACACAATATAAATGGGAACCGACTCCACTAAACAGACGGTTAGGAGGCAGATGCGGGCAACATGTGATGTCACCCTCCTATAGTGAACCTGTTGTGTTGCCTTATGTGAGTCCTTTACAAACATATCAATATGCAGTCCCTCAAGCACGCGAGCTTGGAAAGGGAGAAATGATTTAGTTTTCATTCACATTCTTATCTAGATGAGTCACTAAAGTATGAGGCAAGTCCTTTAGGCACATGACGAATCACTCTAGCATGGGGTGGATCCCTCGGGCATGGCCTGAGATATGCCCCAAGGTGTCAACAAGGTGAATCCTACAACGTCAGCTAGAGGAAACCCCAAAACGTCGGTTAAGGTGAAAAGCACGTGAGGCATTAACTGCAATCAATGATGATTTAATCTCGAGATTCCAAATTGTCCTTAATCTCTCACATATGTCATAAGCTTATAGAAACTTTCACGTGACATGGAAAACCTAAGAGGCCATTGATCATCCCTAATGCCTAAACCTTTATTAAAGGGGTAAAACCCTAAATCTTATACTTTTCGCACATTTTATCCCATAAGACTTTAAGAGTTTTCTTGTAATCCTTCATGAGTCCTTCAACCTTCTCTAGTTCAAGTCTTCATTCACATGTACAAGTTTGATATCGTTTCTTCTTCCTTTAGTTGTTTATGGAGATAATTAGGGATTTAGACGAGAGCGGCAACCTAGTGGAGCCTTTGACTCATAATTGAGTGTATGGCTATGTCGAATCACTGTTATAGAAATGTCAATTATCCTGATGACATGGTTGGCTACAATTGATGGATCTAGGCATGTTTGGGAGTTGTAAGAGTTCCACAAGATTTGATAGAAATAGTAGTAGTGGTAGCAATATTTACTCCTTTTTCCCATATGTTTTCTTAGGGAGCAAGAATATAATTTCCTTCTCCAACACTAAGCGTAAGGACTTTGGGGATTTCAAGTCTCATTACGTCATTAAGGAAAAGATATGCTCATTTTGGCATCACGTTAACATTTCCTCCTTTGGTGATGAGGAATAAGTTATCCCGAAAACTTGTTCTTTGACGGAGAAGGCAAATATTAATGTTTTGGACGATTCTCCATGTCCATACTTCTACCTTCACCTCCCTGTCGTTTGTTACCTAGGGGTTCTCACCCCCTTCCCTTTTTGATGCGGGAGTTTTAAAGGTGATCAACGTCGCCCCTCCCATATCACGCCTAATGGATGGAGCTTAATTCAGGCTTTTGGAATCATATGCCGACGGTTAGGGGTTCATCCTACTGTAAGGATGTTCTTATCCTTCCATGGCACCGATATAACCGTTAGAGAAGGTTGGATGACCATGGTTGACTTGACTTAGAGAACTTTATTGATTCCATACTCTAATCAATAAAATAATTTAAAGGATAAGTTTGAGAAGGTGGTAGGGTAAGATGACTCATCCACCGTTACTACTAGGGCGAATGATTCCCCCCACTTTCCTGTAGCATGGATAAATAATAACGTGGCGATCACTGGGTACAAATTTATGTATCACATGCCTAATGAGATAGAGGTCATTTAGCTCGTGGATGAGTTAGAGGTTATGCATTCATGTATCGTGATTGCCTTAGACAAAGGAGAGGATAAACACATGAATAAATATCTAAGTTCAATATCGTAACAACCCTTATTTGGGACTTTTTTCCAATCACATTTGTCATATATATTATTCATTTTTTTATTTGCAGATAAGATGTCGAAATTCTCCCTTAAAGAGAGGAAGGAACACATAGAAAAGAAAATCATTGAGCGCTCATGGAGCAACAACCCCCAAAGTCTCCTGGACGACTTGAACATCAGGGGAACTAAGGGTGATGCGCCTCCCGAATCATATGCCCCTAAAATAAACAAAAAATGAGAAGTGGGATATTCAACTTCTTTGAAGGGAAAAGCGATACATACCACTAAAACTGACGGGCCTGATGAGCATCTATCGGCCATAAGGAATGATTATCCTCACCAGTCTTCTTTGGGGGATGATCTTAACTTTGCCATAATCAATTACACTCGTTCTTGCCTTCCATTCCGAGGACTTCCAAGGTGATTACAAGGCTATCTATAATTTGGCGTCCCTCAAGTTGTCTGACCTCAAGAAGAACCACTTACTAAGGGTTTTGTTGATAGTGCATGCTAACAGAAAAAAGCATGCTCACTCTGAAAATAAGGAGAAATCGAAGCTTTCCGGCTACCAAAAGGATCTTGCCAAAGGTCAGACAATAATATAGGCATTATAGAAAGAGAATGTGGCTTTGGTGGCCTCTGGGAAAAAAATGTATGCATCATTTGACGAAACACTCTTCTCCAAAAGAAGTTGGAAGATGAGATAGTTATGCTCAAGGATGATAAAGACTCTTATCTCATATTTGATAAGGACTCCCAAGTTAAACTTGAGAGCGATAAGGCGATGAAGGAAGTTAATCCAGAGGCGACTCGACCAGAGGATGCTTCTTGGGAAAGGAAGTTTACCAAAGAGGGCTAGTGAATTAGAGTTTTTTTCTCTTTTTTTCCCCTTTGCAGATCAATTATGTAATCATGCCCTTGGTGGCTTATTCAATTATGCCATAGGGGTTTTTAATGTAATGGTGAATTTTTCCCTTGAGGGCTTCCTTTTGCATGCTTTTATTATTAATGTATTTGTGTGATTTGTCTTTGAATATCTTTTGAACATGTTTTGGCCTTGCTGTTATCTTGGAGAACAAGGATTTTTGAAAAAGGGTGACGATGGTGCCTCAATATGGTAAGGATTCATTCATGAGGATCCAACGTATTTATTCACTCAAACGGTGACAAGAATTCCTTCGCGGGGATTCAACATATGTATTCTCCTCATATGGTGGCAAGGATTGTCGAACACCTAGTATGTAATTGATATTGTTTGGAATTTTATGTGGTATTTTTTATCTTAAAACTCAATCACAACCTAAGGAGTTTTGATCAACTCAATAATACAAATTTCCAAATGTGTTCAAAATTATTATCCAAATAATTTGATCGCACGATTAACGAACTCGACAATTTGAAAATCGAAAATAAGAGAGAGAGAGAGTATGCAAATATTTGTTTAGGCAGTTCCCAAATCGACCTTGTTATGGATACATCTATCCTCAATTCAAACTAGAATTGAGATAGTGTAATTAACCTTACTTCATAAAAAGCGTATGCAAGAGAAGTGTAGCAATCCAATCTCACAAACCCTAAGCTTGATGTTGATTCTAACACTTTCTCTTCCCTTAATAAAACTTGATCAAGTAACCCAATATTGCCGCTTTGATTCACTGTCTCATGCTACTTCTTTGCAAGAAACCTCTTGTTCTTCAAAGCTTTCACTCGATCGAATCTAAAATGTGCAATTGTTGAAACCCAATATTTACCAATGTGATCCACTGTCCCATACTACTCCTTTACAAGAACCTCTTGTTCTTCAAAGACTTCACTCGATCGGATTCAAATTGCATAATCTTGTCCAAAACCTTCAAACCATAAACAATCTTGAAGGAAAATCCCAACTCGGTTTTCTGATTTGAAACCCTCAAAGTTCTCAATCTAATTTACAGTACAATCAATCTAAATTGGACGTTATCAACCCTAATCTAGATGGCACCCAATCAAAAAATGATTGTGTGTATGCATAGAATGAGGTTGAAGATGATGAGAATGCTTTGAAATCCTAGTTTCATATAGGTTTTACTCTCTAGAAACCTTACTAGAAAATGATGCATGTATGAAGTATTTATATGCATGCATCTTTGGAGGCAAAAGGAATGCAAATGATTTGAAAAAATTGTGAATTTTTGGAAAATTCGTTGCATAGGCCGACCTGTGAAAATTATGAGCCAACCTGCTATACGCATGTGCCGACCTCTATAGGTCATGTGTCGACCTGTAAAGGTCATGTGCCAACCTGTAGAGGTGGCACATCTAACAAAGCCTACAGGCTTTAATAATGCAGCACATGAGACGACCTATAAAACGGATGTGTCGACACATATAATTTTTTTCTTCTATGTGTCGATTTGAAATATGTAGGTGTCGCCTATAGGTTCATTTTCCATAAAAATTGTTTTTAATTCATTTTTTATGCATTAAACCTTTTCTAACTTGTTTCCAAATGTTTTTATGCTTCCTAATGCTAAGATGCACATTAAGAATCAGAGGATACCATCCAATATACATTAACGCTAAAGTATCATAGTTTTGACATAATGCAAAATACATCTAACATAAAGTTGCATTTATAACAACATCATTGAGTTGGTTTTGATAAAACAAAAAAATTATGGGTTGGATTGAATTGGGTAGTGGGTTACCCAATTTTTTCATCCTAATATAATTGTAAATTATGTGTCCCATTTTTTCTTCATAAATAGTTTAACATATTACCGTTATTTTTTTAAACATCAAATGTATAAATCCACAACAAAATTCATCATAAATATATTTTGCATAAAATACTTGCAACTTAGAAGAATTAACATCAAAATAATCAAAGTGAGACATCCTAAATAAGTTAAAATCATTAATTACAAAATAAAATATGTTTAAAAGCTTGTAATTATAACAATGAAGATTAAAGACATCAAAGTCATCACTCATCAAATTACAAAAAATAGTCACTCAATAACCCATGGGTTTTGTGGGTTAGGTGTGGGTTTACCCATAACCCAGTTATTTTGAATGGGTTTTCATTTTTAATAACCGTGTTCACCCAATAACCCAACCCAACCCATTATTTTTGGGTCGGTTTGAGTGGGTTTTACTAGGTTTATTGGGTTTACCCAACCCATGTACACCACTAATGAGAGGTGTGCCCTCGGACACCCTAAATTGAAGTGGGGGGTTTTGCACTATTGAAATACACAAATGAAATATAAGAATATGTATTCATTCTGGTGTGTTGTGCTTTTCTAAAGAACATGGGATGAAAGACCCCCTATTTATACAAGTTTTAGATCAATTTAAACGTTAGAAACATTATCCTTTCATTAGGTCATATTTCGGATATGCATATCCGGACACGCCCTATTTTTTACAAAATAAGGGTTTTTACAGAGATGCATATTTGTAATGTCTATTATTTAGCTATTTTATAATTAAAATGGGGTGTGTCCAGAAATGCATATCCAGAAACACCCCACATAGCATTTTTCATACAAAATGAGTATATATGCATGGCCAAATTTTGAAACAGAAAAAGTGTCTAAAAATTACCACCAAATTCTATAACATTAATGAAGAATATACATTACGTAACTCTCAAATTGTATCGAGATTATATCATTGACAATATTACATACAAAAAACATGTTACATTGTTAGACAAAAACTAAAATGCAGTAAGACATATGTTACCACCTAAATCTATATCTATTGGTGGTTCCTTCTTTGACCTTTCCTTGTTTGTTTCTTTTTCAATGTCGTTCAACTTGGTGAACTCTTCCATCCTTTCCAGAAAGTGATCCGACCAAGCTTCATATTCTCTTTTGTGAAATGTGTCATCCACTTCGGTGATATCTTTGGTACAAAACACCTCAATTTCAAATAAACTTGAACAAAATGATGTGTATTTGAAAGTCACCCAATACACATGGTGTATCCGGATGGATTTTGAGGTGGGCGACTCCGAAGTGGAAAAATATTTTCGAGAAACCATAACGTTTCAAATCAATACAATCCATATCATACGCACTTTCTATAAGATATCCCATTTCAAGGAAGCACATCCATTGTTCAACCCGTGTTGGACCACTAACACAAGGAACAAGAGCATTGAAAATTGCATCATAATTTTCTTTTTTTCCATATAGTGATGTGTATGATTCCATATGTGTTGTCAACTCTTGTATAAGATGATGACATACAAAGTGGTGGTACTGCTCTCCTTTACCGAAGTCTTTTCCAATGAGTGTGAATCTCATCCATATGTATTGGTGTGTTGACCTTCATTTTTTTAGCAATTACACAAGCACATGGAATACCATACGTCTTCCTAAGTGTACAACCAGAGCTATATGAACCTGGTTTATCTGCTCGTTTGGCTCCACGAAAAATAAAATTCAATCCCACCCAAGATATGTTGTAAACCAACTATGAATAAAGAATGTTGCCTTTGAATCGGTGTTAACTAACAATTTCCCATCATCATTTCCACATTAATAAGGAGGGGTTCATGCTCCTTCAATTTTGTCTCAATCTTTGAGTGATTTTCTTCCATAATTTTCTCAAACATCTTGATTATTCCTTCCATTATTGCGTTTGTTTTCGGCAGCATGCACATCCCTCGCAGAGCTCTAAGAACAGAGCTCTGATACCAATTGATAGACCAAAATAGTGTATTATAGGTGAAAATGGGAAATAATCTCATTTTATTACACAAACAATGGCATCACTTCTATGACCTGCCTACCTATTAATGCCAAAAGGTTATATTCCTCTTAAATTATAAGATAATTGAATTTTTAATCCTCTTATCTATTTATAAACAAAATGCTTTATTTGACCCAACTACCTCTAAATAATACTACTAATTACTCGTTAACTAATTAATATTCTAACTAACTATTTAACAAACAAGTAACAACTTCTTAACTAACAATAAAAAAAAACTATCAATTTCCAAGAGTCACTTCCAACAACATCTAACATGGAAATAAAGAGTTTTTTTCCATGCACACAATGAAGAGGTATGTTGAGAATATATCTCCTTGGAGAATGTCGTGGAAAGGCTTGTAGGGTAACATTTTATTTTTGTTCCACAAGATAGACAAGAAAAATGAGAGGTCACAATGAAAGATGAGCTAGATCGTAAGTGGATGAGAAACCAAAGTCTCTAAGATAGGTTTGAAGAAAAACCCATATTACATTTCAAAGGTCTTATCCAAATTGAGTTTCAAGGAGACATTTTCTTTTTCTTCATCAATTTATGCACGACATGGATGGTTTCTTGAAAAATTATATCATGTTTAGAAGTGCCCCTAACTGACAGGAAAATGCTCTGGCCAATGAAAATATTTAATTAAGGATCTGAGATGATTGACTAGAACTTTCATGATGATCTCGTAGTTGCATTCACGATACATCTTATATTCAAGTTAAGCACTAGACACATAATCAACTCTTTTTATATGATTTTTATTTTTCTTCTGTTTGACTTCTATATATTTCTTGTTGTTTGAACAATTAAGGTTTCAAAAAGAATGAAGAAGAATATAAAGGAGAAAGAAGAGAGAGAAATCATATGTGAAAGGGGAATTTGATAACATGAAATTTGTCATACAAAACTTGTTAAGTGTTTACATCGTCACCTCTTTATATAGGCAACCAAAATACAAACTTATAAACTGTATCATTTGACTCAGTCGAATGCATGCTTACGCATAGCTTACTCTTACTTTACTCATTACTTTGACTAGGTCGAACACACCTAAGTTGAATACAACTTGAATTCTAAAACATTGAATTACAACTTCTAACACATCTTCTAGTTCATGTTTTAGAGACTTCTCATCCAAATTCTTTTCTTCAACTCATCGAACCTGACTTTCTTTAGAGGTTTAGTGAGTATATCAGCTAGTTTCCATTCTGTCTTGTAATACTTAAGTTCAAACTTCCCTTTATTTACTTGATCCCTAAGGAAATGATACCTTCTCTCTATGTTCTTACTTTGACCATGACACACTCGATGATTTTCAAGGTTGATTGGTGACTTGTTATCTATAAATAACTTCATTTTCTTAAGTCCACAATCTTGAGCTCTTCAGGCAACATCTTTATCCATACTGCTTGACATTTTGCATATGATGCAGCCACATACTCACCTTTACAAGATGAAAAAGCCACAATGATTTATTTTCTTGAGCTCCAAGAGATTTGAGCACCTCCAATCATGAATATGTAGCATGCAATACTCTTCTTCTCATCTTGATCTCCATTGAAATCTCAGTCGGTGTAACCATGTACTTCTACATCTATGTTGGTCTCCTGCCTTAGCATCAGTACACCATGATCAATTGTGTCTTTTATGTACCTCAACACTCTCTTGACTGCAGTGAGAGGACACTCTTGTGACTTCTGTATAAATCTGCTCAACAACCCGATATTTTGACAAATATCAAGCCTGATGTTGCAAAGATATCTCAAAGATCCAATGATTTGCATGTATAGTGTAGCACTTACAAACTCATCATTTATTTCCTTTCTTAAATTTTCTCGAGTCTCCAATGGCGTGACACATACATTACAATTTCTCATCTTGAACCTCTTCGAGATGTCTTGGGCATACTTCTTTTGGTGCAAGAACACTCATTCACTCGTGTCTTTAAATTACAACCCTAGGAAATATGATAAGTACCCTAGGTAAGACATTTAGAACTCCTACATCAGTTTCGACTTGACCCTTTTTATTTCTTCTTCATTTGCACCTGTAATCAGCAAGTCATTCACAAGCATATGATCACTCGATATGGCATGCTTGCAATGTTTACACACATTCCATGTTATGAAGCACACTTTGTGAAATCTTCCTTGATTAGGAAGCTATATGTTCTCTTGTTCCAAGCTCTTGGGGCTCGCTTCAAACCATATATAGCCTTCCCCAATCTTTACACTTTCGACTCTTGCCCTTTAATTTTGAATCCTGGTGGTTGACCTATTCTTCCTAAGGTCTATTCAGAAATGTTGAATTTACATCTAGTTGATGTATCTTTCATCCTTTGTATGTTTCAATCTACACAACAATTCTGATGGTTTACAGCCTTGCAATAGGTGCATAAACTTGGTCGAAGTTATTGAATTAGGAGAGACTAAGAGACAATTAGGTTAAACTGTGTGTTTGAATAGAAACTACGGAAGATGTATTATATAGGAAAAAAGTACAACTCATACTATTAATTACATATTTATCCTATTCTATTCTAGAATACACTAAGGAATACTCTCTTTATATATATATATACATATACACATATCAACACTCCCCATCAAGCTTGAGCATATAAGTAAAATTCACCAAGCTTGTTACATATATAATTTGTTATGGGGCTTCGCATGGATTTTGTAAACATGTATGCTAATTAATCATTAGAGTTTACAAAGCTTGTGGTGATGTCGCCTGACTCGATCTTCTCTCTGACGAAGTGACAGACTATCTCAATATGTTTGGTCCTCTCATGGAAGATTGGATTTGAAGCAATGTGTAATGCAACTTGATTATCACAAATAAGTGTCATTGGAATTGCTTCTTTAATTTGAAGTTCCTTGAGCAATTGTTTTAACCAAATAAGTTCACATGTTGCCATTGTCATGGCCCTATACTCTGCCTCGGCGCTTGATCTTGCAACTACATTTCGTTTCTTACTTTTCAAGGATATAAGGTCTCCTCCAACAAGTACACAATACTCAAAGGTGGTTCGTCTATCAATGGGTGACCATGCCCAATCAGCACCAGAGTATCCAACTATTTGAGTATGTCCTTTATCTTCATACACAAGACCTTTTCCTAAATCATATTTGATGTATCGCAGAATCCGGATAACAACATCCATGTGTTCCTGACAAAGGGAATTTAAGAACTGGCTTACCACACTGACTGCAAAAGAAATATCTGAACGAGTGACTGTGAGATAATTTAACTTTCCAACTAATCTCCTATACCTTCCTGAGTCAGATAAAGGACTCCCTTATTGGATAGTAGTTTGATTCTTGGATACATAGAAGTATTAGTTGGTTTATCATTTAACAAACATGTTTCTTACAAATAATCCATAGCATATTTCCGCTGAGAAATCACCAAACCATATTTAGATTGGGTTACCTCAATACCCAAGAAATAACGGAGTTTACCAAGATCTTTTGTCTGAAATTGTTTTGAAAGATGTTGTTTCAACTGGAGTAGTCCCTACTGATCACTACCAGTTATGACAATGTCATCTACATACACAATAAGATAAATGTACTCTTGGGTTGAATGACGATAGAAAGAAGAATGGTCAACTTCATTACGGACCATACCAAACTGTTGTAACACAATGCTGAATCTTCCAAACCAAGCTCTCGGAGATTTCTTAAGACTATAAAGAGACATGTGTAGCCTACAAACCATATTCGATGACTCCCCTGAGCAATAAACCCAGGAGGTTGCTCTATATATACTTCCTCTTCAAGATCACCATGTAAAAAGGAAATTTTTATGTCAAGTTGATGAAGAGGCCAATGTTGAATGGTTGCAATGGCTAGAATAAGTCTAACAGATGCCATCTTGGCTACAGGTGAAAAGGTATCACTATAATCCAACCCAAAAATTTGAGTGAATCCTTTGGCTACCAAGCGAGCTTTAAATTGATCAATCTTACCACTGTATAAAGCCAGCAATAACCTACTAAAGATTTTCCAAGGGTATAGGAACCAATTCCCATGTACCACTACTTTGAAGAGCACACATTTCATCAATTATTTCTTGCCTCCACTCAGGGTGAGATAATGCTTCACCTGAAGTTTTAGGAATAGAAACAAAATACAAAAAAAGACAAGCAAGTATACTCCAAAGGGGAAAGACGATGATAACATAAAACAATATAGTATGGAGAAGGATTTCGTGTTTAACATATACCTTTTCGAAGGGAAATCGAAATATCATACTCAAGTTGCAGGATAAAATCCGGTGATGGCGAGAGCGTTGAATGAGAGTCTGCATTGACCTCAAGGACAGGTACAACAGACGTTCGATGACGATGCTGATATGTTTGAAGTGGGTGAGAAGTGTGTGTGTCGGGGGGGAGGGGGGGTCAACCGTAGGGGTATCTAGTGGGTTAGGTTCCTTAGAATGATAGAGGATATTGGAAAATTGGACTTTCCAAAGATGTGTGGGAATACTTTCCTGAAGAGGTTCCTGAGGGACTTGGTTGAACTCGAAATATGGAATAAACTCGAAGAAGGTAACATCGGTTGATATGAGGTATCGTTGTAGAGTATGAGAATAGAAATGATAACCCTTTTGGGAACGATGATAACCAAGAAAGACACACGGTAGTGATCGAGCTGCTAGTTTATCGAGACTATGGGAGAGATTGTGTACAAAACACGTAGACCTGAATACTCAAGGAGGAATTGGGTGGATATGAGAGTTTGGAAACAAGATTGAATGAGGAATTTTATCATTAAAGATAGATGAGGGCATGCGATTTATGAGGTAACATGCCGTGAGCACCGCATCCTCCCTAAAACCGGAGAGGAACATTACCTTGAAGAAGTAGGGTCCAAGTGGTTTCTACAAGATGCTACACAAAAGTTTGAAATTGTTGGGATAAATATTCATGTGCATTATCACTTCTTAAGGTACGAACAAACAAACCAAATTGGGTTCTTATTTCTCGATAAAATTGATCAAAAATAGAAAACAATTCAGATCTGTTCTTCATTAAAAATAGCCATGTGCAACTTGAAAAATCATCAATAAAAGTTACAAAATATCTAGACTCAAAAGTAGAGACAACACGGGAGGGATCCCAAACATTGGAGTGAACTAAAGCAAAAGGGGACGCAGCTCGTTTATTGACTCGATCGAGAAAGTGAATACGAGTATGTTTCCATAACTGACAAGACTCATAATAAAAAAATAGATAATTTAGATAGACTAGGCACCAACTTTAGTAGCTTGGGAAGACCTAGATGACCTAACTGTGCATTTATAATGAGTGGAGAATCTATGGTGGAGCATGTGGTAAATGACGTAGAGAAGTAGTAGAGGCCTTGAGACTCACATCTGATGCCAATCGTCTGTCCCGAACTCCGATCCTAAAGAGTAACATTACTATTAGTAAAGTGTAATACCTCAAAATTTACCCTTCATTTTTCCTGAAAAAAAAAACGAAAAAAAAAAATTAATTAATTAATTAATTAAATAAATAAATAAAATATAACAAATTATTTTGGACTTGGGTCTCCCTCATTTGAGTCCACTACCCACGAAAATCAGTCTATAAATACTGAAGTTTCAGTAGAGGAAAACACACTTGGAGTTACACTGGGAGATTCACTTGAGAAAAAGGGAGGGAAGCAAAATACTCTGAGGTTTCCTTGGAACAAAACCCTGAGGAAAAAGATAGTGAGAGAAGAACTAACAGAGTTCAGAGTAGCCTCCAAACCCTGAAGGGAACTCAACTTGTAAACCTCACGGGTGCAACTCAATTTCAATCAAGCTCTCCAATCAGGTTTGCCCTATATCCATCATCTTTATGCCTTTAATTTGAATGCTCTAAATGTATGAGGTATTATGGGTGAATTTGATACCTTTTTTGTGAGCCTTTTGTGAATTTTGATGGAATTATTCATGTGGTTACATTTTGATTTGGGGGCAACCCTTGATTACCCTATTTTTTTTGTCTCTAACCTGTTTGTTGAGTTTTTGTGAGGGCTCACATGACTTTTGCAGAGATAATTTGCGTGGTTTTCCCACTTTATTTGTGGGATACCCCCTGGAGGTTTCATTCCGATTACCTGTACTGACTCACTTTCTTTGATGGTGTTTAGCTTGGAAGGATCCCTGGGTTTCCCATTCCTCTAACTGCTGTTACTTCGGATCTTTATCCGTGTGGTACTTTTACATTTTTCCCGCATTTTACTGCTTTCCTAGATGGAAGACCTCGATAGGAGGCAATGTTTTTGTGCTTACTTTATGCAGATTCCCTTGTCCAGGGTTAAGAGCTATGAGGTCTTATCCTCATTACCCTTTTGCATACGCGTTCCTACAATGCAAACAAACCCTTCATTGATTTTTCTTCTCCATAACACACGTTTACTCCTTCTACTACAGGCGAGTAAGTCTCCAAAGGTCGAGCATCCGGTAGATTGCGTAGTAACGTCGTTCATCCATAACCCCGTAGTTAGCCGAACTACGGCTTGCTCTGATTCTCGTTCCAGATGAGATACGTAGGCATAAGACGCGATGTCTTAGCGAGCACACTAACCCTTAACCCATAGGTCAGCCGAGCTACGAAGACTCTGATTCTCATATTCAGATGAGATACGTATGCAGTGGATGCGACATCCGCGCGAGTCATTTCTCTTAACCTTTTTAGTAAATAAGCACATTAGGTAAACCCACACCCTTTAGACGAAAATTACAAAAGTGGATCCCGTAGAGTACTACGGATGCGTAGGGGTGCTAATACCTTCCCTTCGCATAACCGACTCCCGAACCCAAGATTTGGTTGCGAGACCCCGTCTTGTCCTTTCCCTTTTTCAGGTTTACTTCGAGCGTTTCCTTTCCCTCCTTTGGGATGAATAATGCACGGTGGCGACTCTTCTGTCATTTCCTTTCGCCGGTTGTTTTTTCGCACACTGTATTTTTCAGGTTGCGACAGCTGGCGACTCTGCTGGGGACCCGGTTTCCCTAAGCGAGTCCCTCATAGCTTTTGTAGTTTGTTTGTTTATTGGGTGTTCATGCTTTTGTACAGTTATTTATTTACCTGCTTTACCTTATTGCATTGTGTACATATCATTGTTGTATCTGTTGGCTGGTTATGGCTGCTTGGTGATCTTTGTGAGATGAGTTCTATACCCGAACTCGAGTGCACTTAAGATAGGAGAATGGCATAGTCCTATCAACTTGTGTGGAGTATTCCTTAGCGAGTTGACTTGCAAGCCCATTCACTTGGTGGAGGTCATGTTGAGATCAATAATGTCACATAAGTAAGTTGTGGTTAGACATTACTTGTTCCAATATAGACCTAAGAAGCCAAGGACCTTAGTTTACCAAACCCATCTTGGCCTATTCGTAGGACGTAGTGCGAAAGTCGTTCAAGTGTAAGATTTGATACGATTGTTACGCGATACTACACTCATAAGAGTCTCTCTTGAGAATATTGTTGGAATACGAGTAGTCGTTCCTCTGATAATATCCGAAAGATGGGATTATGACTATGGGAACCTTTTGTAGAACATGTTTGGCAGGTTTAAACCTTAGTACACTCCTTTTGGGTGGTTCTTAACCTAAACTCCATGCTCGTGACTTGCGACAAACCCTTGATTCATGGTTGATCCGATCAGGTATCCTTAATATCAATGAAACTCGGGTGTTGATAAGGTGTAAACCATAATTCGGCGAAATGGGTGGTTGATATTAAGGATAACATGATCCATCCCATGACCTTTGTTTGGTGTGCTCTTGATTTCTCTCCAGACAGTGCAACCTGACAGATGTTCAAGCAGATACAGCAATCCTGATTGGCATGCCATTGCATTGCATTCACATCATCACACCATTTGCATTCATATCATTTAACACATGTTTATCCTTTTCAAGGAGGTTTAAATCTTCTTCTTGATTCTAGTCGGGGTTTTCTTCTTACACTGTTTATCAAATGTGAGACTGGAATCAAGGGGGTAGAATACTTTTGGAATTGATAAACATGTCATTGCATTTGCATAGTCATCCGCATGTCTTGCATAACAGGTACCGTCACAGTGTTCTCAGTTTGTTTGGTGTCCCACTAGCAGGATAGCTGACTCAGGCATTCACCGATACGGTACCCGGAGGAACCAACAGAGAGTAATGGAAAGCCTACAGGCAGAGCTCGCCGAGATGAAGATTCGCATGAATCAATTCATGGATTTGGTTCAAGGGGTGGCTCAAGGACAGCAGGAGCTTAGATTATTGGTGCAGAGGGATCCCCCTATTACTCAACCGGAGACGTTGGCTGATCCTCCAGCTGGAGAGGCTAATGGTCCCAATGGACGGGGGCCTATCCCAATCCTACATGTCACCTCCGGTCAACAACCCATTCAGGATGGTCAGGATGATCAGTTCCCCTTGCTTCAGGAAGACTTTGGCATGGACCCCATGTTTAGAAGATTGGAAGAAAGGTTGAAGGCAGTGGAAGGACAGAATCCTCTGGGAGTAGATGTTGCTGACTTGGGGCTGGTCCCAGGTGTGAGAGTGCCACCGAAATTCAAGGTCCCGATATTTGACAAATACAATGGCAGCTCTTGCCCCAAAACTCACGTGCAAGCCTATTTCCGTAAAATGGTTGCATACTCTGATGACGAGAAGCTACTTATGTACTTCTTCCAGGATAGCCTAGCTGGGGCATCCTTGGAATGGTATATGAGGCTGGACAGAGCCCACATCCGTTGCTGGAGGGATTTGGCAGAAGCTTTCGTGAAGCAGTATCAGTATAATGCAGACATGGCTCCGGACAGAACTCAACTTCAGAATCTGTCTCTTAAAAGCAATGAGTGCTTCAGGGAATACGCTCAACGCTGGAGGGATACAGCTTCCCGTGTTCAGCCTCCTATGTTGGAAAAGGAAATGGCCAACATGTTCATGAATACGCTGCCTGAACCTTACTTGGAGCATCTGGTAGGTTGCAATGCTTCCAACTTTGCTGATGTGGTCTCTACTGGAGAAAGGGTGGAGAATTACCTAAAGACATACAAGATCCAGAGTGGAGGTGGATCCTCATCAGGGGTGAAGAAGCCGTTCATTCAGGGACAGAAGAGAAGAGAAGGGGATGCAAATGCCACATCTTCTTATCAGAACAGGGATAACCGGAGGAATAATTTTCAGAATTATCATCAGCAACCGTATGTTGCGGCTGTGACCATTCCAGCTGCAGCACCACTACAACAACAACAATCACAACGTCAACCAGCTCAATATCAACAGCAACAACAACCGGGTAACATACCCGCTTATCAACAGAGGCAAAGGATGATGGACCGGCGTTTCGACACCCTTCCAATGTCGTACGCCCAGTTACTTTCTAGTCTTCAACAACTACAACTTGTGCAATTGCGCACTCTGGCTCCTCCTGTTGGTAGACTTCCGGTGGGTTACGACGCCAACGCTAGGTGTAGCTTCCACTCTAGGGCACCTGGCCATGACATTGAGAACTGCAAAGCTTTTAAGCACGTAGTTCAGGACCTCATAGATTCAAAGGCCATCGACCTTGCACCAGCTCCGAATGTCGTCAACAATCCCATGCCCCAGCATGGTGGTGCGAACGTTAATTTGGTAGAGGGAGAAGCCAAGTCCATTAAGGATGTGTTGAAGCTGAAGACTCCATTGTCGGATGTCAAAGGATGCTTGTTGAAGGCCGACGTTTTCCCCGGTTGTGGGAAGGGTTGTTTGGATTGTGCTACTCAGGGCGGAGGTTGTTTGAAGTTACAGCAGGGTGTCCAGGCCTTGCTCGACAAAGGTATCCTCCGGGTTGAGGGTTTGTCTGTCCAAGAGTTTGTGGAAGGGGTTGAGAAAGAAGAGTTTGAAGATGCTACTGATGAATTCGCAGATGTTGTTCCTGTTAATTTTGTGATTCCCAGTGAGGTCTCTGCGGTCAACAATGAAGATGGGGATAGTGATTGCGACATTGACAACTGGGTGCGTCCGAGGATCCCGGGTGAAGTCATCAACAATTGTTCTTCTGAGGAGATTATCCAAGTCACTCTTCTTGAAGAGTAATTTTCTTTGTTTATTCATGCATATCCAAGTCTTACGTTCCGCCCAGGGCGTAATGACTCATTGTAGGGCCCATCTATGTGACACTTGCATTTTTATCATAAATAAAGGACGTATTTTTGCATTCAAATATTTCGTTCCCTGTCTTTCTATTTTTGCAGTTTTTCAAAATAAAAAAAATGGCAATGTTTTGTTTAGTTTTCACTTCTTGTTCACACTCATAAGCACATACCATCACTCATGCAGATGCACAACACCGGATCCTATTGATAATGGTTCTGCTATGGCTCGCTTCGACTTTGAAAATCCAATCTTTCAAGCTGAAGAAGAGGGTGATGAAGACTGTGAACTCCCTGAAGAACTTACCAGGTTATTAAAACAGGAAGAAAGGGTCATTCAACCGCATCAAGAGTCTGTTGAAGTGATTAATCTCGGCACCGAGGACGCCAAGAGAGAAATCAAGATAGGGGCTGCTTTAGAAGACAATGTGAAGAAAGGGCTGATTGAATTGCTGCGAGAATACGTTGACATCTTCGCCTGGTCTTATCAGGACATGCCCGGGATGGACACAGACATCGTGGTACACCGCTTGCCTCTCAAAGAAGGTTGTCCTCCGGTCAAGCAGAAACTCAGAAGAACAAGACCAGAGATGGCTGTCAAGATAAAGGAAGAAGTACAAAAGCAGTTGGATGCAGGGTTTCTAGCAGTCACCAATTATCCGCCATGGGTTGCAAACATCGTCCCAGTACCTAAGAAGGATGGAAAGGTACGGATGTGTGTCGACTACCGGGATCTGAACAGAGCTAGCCCTAAAGATGATTTCCCATTACCTCACATCGACGTTTTGGTGGATAATACAGCTCAGTTCTCGGTATTCTCCTTCATGGATGGCTTTTCTGGCTATAACCAAATCAAGATGGCACCAGAAGACATGGAAAAGACAACTTTCATAACCCCATGGGGCACCTTCTGCTACAAGGTGATGCCGTTTGGTCTGAAAAATGCCGGAGCAACATATCAACGAGCTATGGTAACTCTGTTCCATGATATGATTCATCATGAAATCGAGGTTTATGTGGATGATATGATTGCCAAATCTCAGACAGAAGAAGAACATTTGGTGAATTTGCAGAAACTGTTTGAGCGTTTGAGGAAATTCAAACTGAGACTTAATCCGAACAAGTGCACTTTCGGGGTGAGATCGGGAAAATTGCTGGGTTTTATTGTTAGCGGAAAAGGGATCGAGGTGGATCCTGACAAAGTGAAAGCAATACAGGAAATGCCTGAGCCAAGAACAGAGAAGCAAGTCCGTAGTTTCTTAGGGAGGTTGAACTACATTGCAAGGTTCATCTCTCACCTAACAACCACGTGTGAGCCAATTTTCAAATTGCTGAGGAAAGATCAGGCTATCAGGTGGAATGGAGATTGTCAAAGGGCTTTCGAGAAGATAAAAGAGTATCTACAGAAACCTCCGATCCTTATACCTCCAGTTCCTGGGAGACCTCTGATAATGTACCTATCAGTGACTGAGAACTCGATGGGGTGTGTATTGGGACAGCATGACGAGTCTGGTCGAAAAGAGCATGCCATATACTACCTTAGCAAAAAGTTTACCGACTGTGAAGTCAAATATTCACAGCTTGAGAAAACTTGTTGTGCTTTGGCCTGGGCTGCTCGCCGACTGAGACAGTATATGTTGAACCATACTACCTTGTTGATTTCTAAGATGGATCCAGTGAAGTACATCTTTGAGAAGCCGGCTCTCACCGGACGTGTTGCCCGTTGGCAGATGATTTTAACAGAGTATGATATCCAGTATACGTCACAGAAGGCCATCAAAGGGAGTATTCTGTCAGACTACCTTGCCGAGCAGCCGATTGATGATTATGAACCGATGAAGTTTGAATTCCCTGATGAAGATATCATGTTCCTCAAGATAAAAGACTGTGAAGAGCCAGTTGTTGAGGAGGGACCTGATCCAAACGAAAAATGGACTTTGTTGTTTGATGGGGCTGTCAATGCTAGAGGTAGTGGAATTGGCACTGTCATTACTACTCCGCAGGGTGCCCACATGCCTTTCACCGCTCGTTTGACTTTTGAGTGCACAAATAATGAAGCTGAGTACGAGGCCTGTATCTTGGGTATTGAGCAAGCCATTGATCTGAGAATCAAGACTCTGGACATCTTCGAAGATTCAGCTCTGGTGATCAATCAAGTGAATGGTGATTGGAATACTCTCCAGCCCACTCTGGTCCCCTACAGAGATTACACGAGAAGACTTTTGACTTTCTTCACAACGGTAAAATTGTATCATATACCTCGTGATGAGAACCAGATGGCAGACACACTTGCTACTCTATCCTCCATGATCAAGGTAATTCGTTGGAACCATGCTCCCAGGATCGATGTGATGCGCCTTGACAGGGCCGCGTATGTGTTTGCTGCTGAACTGGCAGTCGATGACAAGCCCTGGTATCACGATATCAAGTGCTTTCTGAAGAATCAAGAGTACCCTGCGGGGGCATCCAACAATGAAAGAAAGACTTTGAGAAGATTGGCAGGTGTCGCATTACGCGAAAAACCAGCGGGAAAACAAGAACAACAGAGCCGCCACCGTGCGTTATTTATCCCAAAAGAGGGAAAGGAAACGCTCGAAGTAAACCTGGAAAAAGCATGGTCTCGCGACCAAAGAGAATGGGATCGGGAGTCGGTTATGCGAAGGGAAGGTATTAGCACCCCTACGCATCCGTCGTACTCGACGGGATCCACGCACAATAAGAAGGGAAATGGTTGCTAAAACACTGCTCACACACACATAAACTGGCTGAAAGAGACACAGGAAAACAGACTGAAAATGACTCGGCAGGACATCGCGTCCTGGGCCTACTTAGTCTATCAGGCATAGACATCAGAGTCAAAGTAGTTCGGATTGGGAAAACAACACATGCTCGCTAGGACGTCGCATCCTATGCATACGTATCTTCTTGGACGAAGAAGAATCAGAGCATTCGTAGCTCGGCTAACACGCACACAAACAAACACAGGCAAAGGCAAACGTGGAGCCTGAATGCCAATCACTGGGCTTACATCAGCATCCGAACCAAAACACACACACTGGAACCCGAATGCCACTCGATGGACTTACATCAGCTTCCAAGCACACAACAAGAAGAAGGGTCTCGATTGCAACTAGGGCAAGAGAAGGGGAAGGTCTCAATCGCAACGAGGGCGAGAGAAAAGAATGTCTCAATCGCAACGAGGGCGAGAGAAGAGAATTAGTGTTAGTGGTTAGTCAAACTCGACAAGACATCGCATCTCGTGCCTACGTATCTCATCTGAACATGAGAATCAGAGTTGCCGTAGTTCGGCAGGAGGGATAAAGGATCTCGATTGCAACTAGGGCAAGAGAAAGGAAAAGTCTCGATCGCAACGAGGGCGAGAGAAAGGAGAGATCTCAATCACACAGGGGTGAGAGAAAAGAGTTAGTGTTAGTTGTTAGTCAAACTCGGCAAGACATCGCGTCTCGTGCCTACGTATCTCATCTGAACATGAGAATCAGAGTTGCCGTAGTTCGGCTAAACTATTCCTGTTGGTTTGTGTTTTTTAAGTGGACAACGTCACTACACAATCTACCTGATGCTCGACCTTTGGAGACTTACTCACCTGTAGTAGAAGGAGTTGACGTATCCTTAAGAAGGGATAATGTTTGTTTGTGTTTTAGGAAAGCTCAAGCAAGAAAGGAAGTCCTATACGAAGGAACCGTGCTACCTTATTTGTCATGCAACCGAGACTACGCGGAGTCTAGCGAACCTAGGGGATACAATCACACCACACAAACATATACAGCATGAAATAAACACACCAACAAGGGGCTCAAACACCAAGGCTAGGCTTTAGTCGAGGGGTCATATCAACCTCAACAAACAAGCCTCTGTATCGGGGTAAGGTTAGCTCTTAACCTTGCCATTGAGGGGCTAAGGTGAAGCCAGATGAAAGGTGATGAGGGGTGTGCCTCATTGCTTCTATCTCTGGTCAGAGAGAGCATCAGACAAGGGAGCGTGGGTCCAGAATGGGGGGACCCTTCTACGCTCAGGACATAGACTCGACTGTACAATGTACAAGATCTTGGGCTTGGATCTCAATGCTACAACCATGTAATGGGAGCAAGGAGAAGACTCACAGAATAGTGGGGGATAGATTGTTTATCCCTACCTTCCACCAATTGCCTCAAATGAGGACTTTTCCTGCTTGGGACAAATATAAACATACACAATCATTGCCTCTTAAGGAGGACTTCAGACAATGTGCCCGGCCCGGTAACAGCCGGGTCTCCAGACTACATGAAGAAGAAAGTTCCATACCTCAATGCCAATTGCTTATAAGCAAAGCAATGCAAGTTCTTAAGAGAACTGAGCAACTAAGCGTACCTGTACAAAAGTCAAACAGAATCAGCATCCCATTCATAATCAGACAACAATATAATGATCAATTAACAATCCCAATGATGTGCATAGCACAAGTCCATGTGGACCAACATCCTACAAAACAGCCACATTAGTTTACAAGTATCAAGCAAAACATCCCAAATGTGAAACAATATCCTTAAGCCTTAACTTCTTAACCTGAAAAGCCAAAGACAAGTTCAAATGTAAGTGACAAGACCACTAGGACTAGCCTAGGGTCCAAAAGAAGGAAAAATCCTAAAACAGCAACCAATTCATGATCAAAGTCAAGCTATCTCAATTACAAAGGGATCCCAATTGGTCCCATATCCAAACTATGTACACATTTTATTCTATGCAACATGTAAGGCAAAGTGAACAAACATGGATCATATAAGAGCAACCAGCAAGATCAAATCCAAAAGAATATCAAAACAGCATGGAAAATTCCACAAAAATTATATCCTAAACAGAGGACCTTCAACAAGCTACATGTCAATTTTCATACAATTTGGCCTAGTGGAACTATGGGAATTAATTCAACATGACAAGGCATGCAAAAACACAATCAAATGAAGCTACAAAATGTACATTAACTTCAATTCAATGGTAAACAGTGACATTACATGGGAAATTAGTAGGACCAAAGCCAAATGAAAGCTACACATGTCAGGAACTATTCTACCAAATTTCATGGTCATATCATTCATCATGCTCATTCTATGCACAAAATAAGGCAAACTAGTTCAAAGGAAGCACTAAGCCTACAAACAGAATTATTGCATTCATATCCACATCAACACAATCCCAAAAATTCTCAAATAAATTACACCTAAACAGGGGGTATTCAAGGTCTACCATGTCAAATTTGAGCTCAATTGGGCAAATGGAACCATGTCAATGAAAATCAACAAAAACAGACACAATTATAGGCTCCAAATCACAACATCAATACATGCTGCCACTTCACAAATTCATAACTCAATGAAAACAAAAAAGAAATGGATGAGACCAAAACAGGGAGGTCCTAACATGTGTCTACTACAAGCATGTCAAATTTCATGATCATACAATACCACATGAGCATTTCTCAATCAATCTACCAACATGTATCATATGAGCTTGCAAATTCAATCATCAGAAATGAAAAATCACAATCAAATTGAAAATGCAATGTAAAATTCCACAAAAATTATCATAGCTTCCTAACATGTCAATCAACCACCATGCAAAATTTCATTTCATTTCAACATGCATAGACCACTCAATTAAATCCAGCAAATTGACATCAAGAGGTGTGACACAAATTGTCACACCTAAGTTCCAAAATTCATATCTCTATGGCCAGGAATAAAAAATGCATGAAATTTACATGGAAATAAACCTCATCCAGTCAAGAATCATCACAAAAATTGGCAAGAATTTATTTTACAATATGAGAATTTCATGATCAAATTAGTCTAAGGTATCAAAATATACACATGCGGAAGAAACCCTAGGTCAAATGAAAAATATTCCATGCACAACTTTGACCAATAGGTCAAAAATCATCTACACTCAACCACAAAGTCAACAAAACAATTTTCACATTTTTCTGATTTTTCTATATTTTTCTATGAATTTTTAAACATGATTATGTATTTTTTAGGATTTTTTAGAATTAATTAAAATTAATTAAATGAAATTCAGTAATGGCATTATTGTAATTATAGAGGCGGGGGCGGTAAACATGGAATTTAAATTTTCAAACGCGTTTCAAGATCAAACGCCTTGTTCTTCATCATTCTCATTCAACATTTTCCAGAAATCCAACAAATGCTCAAGAACACGAAATCCACAAACCGGCACCAAAATGGACAATCTCATATCCGTTAGAACCGCACGAACACGTAGAGTACGAATATGAGTTCCAATTAACCTAACAGTTGCTATATCTCAAGAATCGGACGCGTTAGGGTTTTAGATCTAAACTTCGAGTCGCGATTTCTTACGCTACAGTTATCCATTTGCAATTCTAAAAGTATCACGATGCTCTACGTAACATGAACTACAGCACGCACACAATTATTTGGCAAAGCGTGACGATCGAATTTCGATGATACCTGGAAATTGCAGTAGCGTGTATGTGTTCTTCGCGCTCGATTCAGCGAAACAGAAGCAGCATGGACTAGAGGAAGCAAGATGTGAAGCTCAGGTTTGCTCGATTGTGCTCCTAGCTCTCGGATCCGCGATTCACCATGTGAGGACCTTGAAAATGCAGCTGCGTTTGGCACGGTTTAGGAAGCTGAAAAGCACAAACAGATGCAGCATATAGTGATACAAAATTGATGCAACAAGAATTTTTCCAATTGACCAAAGATTGATGGAATTTTGGTGGATTTTGGTTTTTTGAGTTCTTGAAAAATCTTGGAGAATTGTGATGATTTTGATCTGATTTTTGATGAAATGAAAATTCTGTTATGTTTAGGGAGTAATTAGGCTTTTATATGTCAGCTTAATCATGATTAATCAATGTAATTAGCCAAATTGAGAGATTAGCAAATTGTGCATTTTCACTCAAAATGGCCAAAACACCCTTCCTTCAAATCAGTCCATATACCAGCTCCATTTTGGTTCACACAAGTCCAAAATGCCATATCTGATGTGTAGAAACAATTCCCACTTCCATAGGCCATGTAATTTGCAATTTCATCATGTGGTAGAAAAATGCCTAATTATGCACTTTCATTCTTCAAGCCAAAACTCAAATTATGAGGCCTAGCCATGAAATGATGGTTCAAACACATTCTAAATGCCATTCCTGAAGTGTTACAACAAGTCCCATCTCAAAATTCCAAATATTTCGACATTTGGACAATTTTGCCCCTGATCCAATTTAACAGTCCAGTTGAAAAGTGACTTTTTGCATTGGCCACTTTTGGAAAAATCCAATGATGCACCCTTGAATTACATGTCAAATGGAGTTTGTGCATATAAAGAACTTGCAATTTGGACAAAGCATGTGGTGGTTATGGCCTCCTGATTACGGGTCTTTTTTTGAATTTCATCTGACCATATCTTGCAAACCACACATGAGATTTTTGAGTTCTTGGACTTTTTGGAAAGGTGAGAACAAGATCTTCAACTTTCATGTTGGACAAAATTCCATTTGAATCTTGTATGATGAAGTTATCTTGAGGAGAAAAAGTTTCCATTTTGGGCAGCTGAGATTACAGGTCATCTGCTATTTTTGGAAACTTTCTGTCTGACCTCCAAATCTTCAACCTTGGTCTTTGGCATGTCAAATGAGACTTATATGGACATGAATGAGGCCTTTCAAACTATTTCCCACCTTCCAATCTGTAAAATCGGGCACAGTTGACCACAGTTGACCACAGTTGACTTTCTAGGGTTTCTGGTTGACTGAACAATGACTGTTGACTTCTGAGCATCCAACCTTTGGCCAAACCACTTCAAAATTATCCTTGGACCATATGAGCTTGAAAAAACCAACCCTAGGGCTCTGTCTTAATGAAAATGGCACTTGCTTGCTTGATTGCCTGATTCTCCTGATCAGTTTGTCCTGATTGGTCAGCTGAGCTTGCACTTGGGCAAATGGACAATGCAATGTTATGCAGTGGACATGTTATGTTATGACCTAATATGAAATGAATGTACACAATGGTAGGGTGCAAATTTGAAGTGCTACAGCTGCCCCTATTCAATCAACTGGGAACCCGAATGGATGAGAGCAACGGCTGTCAGACTTTCAGGGTAAACAGGGATTGAATACCAAGTACCGTAGAAATTTGCACACTGCTGGGAAATTTTTTGTTTTCTTCTTTCTTTTTAGGGTAAAGCACATCCAAGCATCGACACACGATGAATGGGAACAGAAATCATCTCAACTAGACGCCAACGGACAACTAGGAAAAACTCAACGTTTACCAAGACCAACGGAGAGGTAAATCAACTCTACTGGGGATAACCAGGAAAGGATACAACCATACGTCAGCGGACGTAATGGGAAAAACTCAACGTTTACCAAGACCAACGGAGAGGTAACCAGACATCATAGGATGAATGGAAGGAGAGATACAACCATACGTCAGCGGACGAAATGGGGAAAAACTCAACGTTTACCAAGACCAACGGAGAGGTAAATCAACTCTACTGGGGATAACCAGGAAAGGATACAACCATACGTCAGCGGACGCAGTGGGAAAAACTCAGCGTTTACCAAGACCAACGGAGAGGTAACCAATCATTAATGAATGATTGGAAGGATAGTGATACAACCATACGTCAGCGGACGAAATGGGGAAAAACTCAACGTTTACCAAAACCAACGGAGAGGTAACCAATCATCATCGGATGAATGGAAAGGGATATACCACCATACGTCAGCGGACGGAATGGGAAAAACTCAACGTTTACCAAGACCAACGGAGAGGTAACCAGACATTAATGAATGAATGGAAGGAGAGATACAACCATACGTCAGCGGACGTAATGGGGAAAAACTCAACGTTTACCAAAACCAACGGAGAGGTAACCAAACATCATAGGATGAATGGGAAGACTCGACCAGACGTCATAGGACGAAAGGGAGAAGCTCGACGTTTATCGACACCAACGGAGAAGGAGAAAACTCAGCCAAGACGTCACAGGACGAAAGGGAGACTCAACGTTTATCGACACCAACGGAGAAGGAGGAAACTCAGCCAGACGTCATAGGACGAAAGGGAGACTCAACCAGACGTCATCGGACGAAAGGGAGAAGGAGAAAACTCAGCCGGACGTCATAGGACGAAAGGGAGACTCAACCAGACGTCATCGGACGAAAGGGAGAAGGAGAAAACTCAGCCAGACGTCATAGGACGAAAGGGAGAAGGAGAAAGCCACTTCACGAGGGAAAGGCACCACAACCGGAAACCGAATAGGACGTCTACTGGGAATTCTGGTTGGGAAATCAACCAGACATTAATGAATGAATGGGAATAGGGTATACAATCAGACGTTCATGGACGAATGAGAAAAACTCGACGTTTATCGAAACCAACGGAGAGGTAAATCCATTTGGGGAAGGGTACAACTAGACGTCAGCGGACGAATAGGAAAAACTCGACGTTTATCGACACCAACGGAGAGGAGGAAACTCTGAGGGGAATCATCTGGTATTACCAAATGATCTGTGGGGAATAAGCAACTAGACGTCAGCGGACGGCTAGGAAAAACTCGACGTTTATCGACACCAACGGAGAGGAGGATTCTTCTGGGGACGACCCTGTGGGGAAAGATATCAACTGTACGCCAACGGACGCATAGGAAAAACTCGACGTTTATCGACACCAACGGAGAGGAGGACTCTTCTAGGGAGAGTGAACACAACCAAATCATCAACGGATGATCGGGAAAAACTCGGCGTTTATCGACACCAACGGAGAGGAGGACTCTTCTAGGGAGAGAGAACACAACCAAATCATCAACGGATAATTGGGAAAAACTCAACGTTTATCGACACCAACGGAGAGGAGGAACTTCACTAGGGAAGGGACGACGTTACGAACATCGAAAGATGATGTTTACTGACATCAAAGAAGACCAGACACTACGCATGACTGGGAAAGCACCGAAAGATGGTGTTTACCGACACCAAAGAAGACCAGACACTACGCATGACTGGGAAATCACCGAAAGATGGTGTTTACCGACACCAAAGAAATAACACACGCGGGTGCTAACGGGATACTGACATCTACATACGTTAGGGCAAGGCTACACACTTGCAGGGGATCTCACTGGGGATCAAGGTCACGACAGCGAGCAAACAGGAAGGAACACCAAGGATACCGGGTTGTAGGTATGAAACAGGTGACCGACCAAAGCGTGAATTGGTTTGTGTTCCAAAACACTCAACATCCTGAAGAGGGCTAGAAAAGCAGTCTTGTTAAAGGATGGATATCCGATTCCACAAGGAATACGAATCTTACCTGACTGGGGAGGACGACTTCGACCCAAGAGCGCATGAGACATATCATCTATAGCCGTCAAAACGTAGATAACACACTCGCATGGAAGATTATCCATAACCGGGTTGGAGGTTGTTAGATGGATAGATCGGCCGACATCATCCTGAAGAGAGCGAAGGCAAACTTGTTAAAGGATGGATATTCGATTCCAAACAAAGGAATACGAATCTTACTCAACTGGGGAGGACGACTTCGACCCAAGAGCGCATGAGATACATTATCTATAGCCGTCAAAACATAGATAATAACCTCGCATGGCAGATTATCCATAACCGGGTTGGTTGTTAAATGGATAGATCGACCGAAAAGAAAGGCATCGGGGTACCAGACTGGGTATGCAAAGATGACCAATCAAAAGGGGATAAAATTGCTTACTCGGAGCAAGCATCCAAAAGGAAGGGGAAGACCCACTGGGGACAATACTGCTTGATCAAGGCAAGTATCCAGATGGGACAAGACTATCAATACCGCAAACTGGGTACTGATAACTGCAAAGAGGGGATTACATCTACCGGTTAGTAGGCAGAAAACCACGGAAAAGTAACTCCACCAAGGGGATGAAAGTGGGATTTTACAACTACCGGCTTGTAGGTAGAAAACCACAAAGATAGGACTTACAACTACCGGGTTGAAGGTAGAAGCCAACCGACAGAATGAACCACAAAGGTTACCTCTGTGAGGGGATGAAAGTGGGATTTTACAACTACCGGTTGGGTAGAAAACCACAAAGATAGGACTTACAACTACCGGTTTGTAGGTAGAGGCCAACAAATTCCGCTGAGGATAAGATGAATGAGTGTCGGTTAGTGAGCAACTATTCATTTATGCCCCAGGGAAAAACAGGAGACAGCCACAAGGAAGCCAATTCAGGATCGATCCAAAAAGGCAAACTGAACCAAGACATCCTAATGAGGAAAGAACTCACTAGGGAAAACCCATCCCAAGGGGAGGGAACGGAAACAACCGTCATCCACGAGGATCTAACTCAGTGGGGGAACACAGAAGGAAATGGTAGACACTTTTCTGCTTAAGGGGTAGACTCTACATGGAGAGATCAGACACACCCACATCTGCTAGGGAATTTGTGCTGCTGGGGATACCCGCTCGACTAAAGAGTCGTTGCTGAGAAAACACTGACCTCTCAACCATGATGGGGGACCCAACTCTGAAGCCGATCCAATAGCGCGATGCTAAACTCTTCCAACAACCCAATCTCGGCTGGTCACCACGGCCTAGGGCTAATGGATATGTTTGCAATGTTGATGCATGAGTTTTTTTGTTTTGTTTTACACAATGCCCCATGATCATGGAAATGCTATGCACTAATGATGCAATATGCTATGCTTATCTAAATGATGGATGCATAAACACACGTCTCCTCCAGAGACAACACTGGGGAATTCCAGGAACTGTGCTGAGGATCTCATTACCACGTCAATTTCCACCCTGCTGGGGAAAGACAAACCTTGCTGGGGATGAACTCCATCGAACCCGGACTTGCTTGGCGATTACCCTGCTAGGGGAGGCAACCCATGCTTGTCTCTACTGGGGATGATTTCACCGGACTCGGTCCGCTTGGGGACCTTGCTGGGGGAGAACCATCAACACAAACTCTGCTGGGAAAACAACTTCAGAATCACAACTCCGTTGGGGATACGGTAACCTTCAGGCTTGCTGAGGAGGCACTGATCTCGAATTTGCTAGGGAGATGACACTCTCAAACCCATTGGGGAAATACGGCCTATCGGACACGGGCCGCCCTTCGATTCGTCGAACACTGGTGTTCATCATCCTACCACAGTGTTGACTTTCCGCTTTTGAGAACTCCCAGACTCATCTGGACTTTTCTGATCCATCACCTTGTATTCCCGACTCCTCCGTACTCCACGGGGATCGCACTCCTGGGATTATACAAACTTCCCAGTCCTCAGACTTTGAAGAGTCTTCTTGATTAAACCTTCCAGGATCGTCGTCCTTCTTTCGTCGTCCTTTCATTGTTCGTCTATCCTTTGCCCCTGGTTGGACTCTGTGGGGATCTTTTGTCAAAAGGCTTCATATCACTACTTGCCAGCGAATGAAGATATCTAACGGTACCTGCACAAGAGATTGTTAGATAAAATCGTGCCCCAGGCGTGCCAACACTTCAACATCTTGGTCACTCAAACTTCCGAATAAGATTTCCAGATTTCAATCTTATAAGCATGCATCGGAAGGGACCTCTATGTTTCAAAATGCAAGTATTCTTTATCAAAACGAACGGATGTTTTCGTAATCAAAGCGGTAATGAAAACAAAAACAAAACTATTTGACTGAACACACACTTTATTGACTGAAACAAAAAAATGGCTCAGAATTGAGCAACCCACCGGAAGCAAACCCTGGAAAGAGGTGATTGCGTACAAAGGAAAAAATCTATCCTATTGGCAATGCGGAACCGTGATCTCATCGGGTTCCAACTCGGTTATACCCCATATGTCCTCAAGACTTTCCTCACCTTCTGTCTTCTGAACAAGATGCTTCCGATCGATCTCTGTCGGAGACTAGCCAAGTCATATCTCAAGCACAAACGATCATGCCGGACGCAGTTGTTCGTTTCAATCCCTCTTTTGCCTGGACCGCCCTTTTGGGTTTCAGTCCACCGGGATACCCTTTTTTGCCCAAGTCGCCCTTGTGGGGTTTTCGACTTGCCGGGTGTACAGTTCTTTTCTTTTATTATCCCTAACTTTTGCCCGAACCTTTCTCTTTTCTTCTTGGTTCGCCGGGATGCCCTTTTTTGCCTGGACTCTTTTATTCTTTTTGTCCAGTGGGTCGCTTTCTTCACGAAGTATTTTCTAACTGCGTCCGCACTCACAGGGAATGGAAAATCCTCATCATTCGTGGTCGTCAACAACAAAGCTCTGTCAGAGGAGACCCCTTTTTTTTTTTTGACCACGAACGAACCTTCATAATTTGTTCATCCACTTGCCCCACGATCGTTGAGGAGGAAGGATCCTTTCCAACACCATATCTCTCATGATACCCACGAGGTCCAACTTCTCGGTTAACAACACGCTTCATTTACTGGGTACAACTGCCCCATGACAAGTAACCGTCAGCCCTTTTCTCATCGGTCAGGCTCAACGTGTCATACTGAGTCCTCATCCACTCGCCCTTTTCTAACTTCTCCTCCATCTGGACTCTCCACAATGAGATCTAGCCTCCAGCAAGCAATATCACTTCCATCCCATACTGAATGAGGAAGGCGCTGCCCCAGTAGATGCACGTATCGAGGTACGACACTCAGGATACCAACTTCGTACTCAACCACCATCGTTGACGCTTTCAACTGTTATCGGGGAAGCACTAGCTCATTCACTTTAAACTCTCCCCATCAGACATCGGAATCCGTTCGGATTCAGGGTCAGGCCCCTCCTCCGGGATCGGTCACTCTCAATCTTTCGATTTGAGTACCTCGAGATATCCTCATCAGGGACTTCAAACTTCCTTGGTTGAGAATCATCGATGGGTTGTTGGGCGAGATAACCATACAATACCCTCTTCTTGATTGCTTTCTGGGAGGTATACCGAATATCGTATTCAGTCGACACCATTTGCCCTCTCGCAACTCGTCCGGTCCACGCTGACTTCTCAAGCACATACTTGATCAGATCCATTTTGGACATCCACAAGATGGTATGAATCAGCATACACTGTCTCAATCGGCGAGCAGCCTATGCCAAAGTACATCAAGTTTTCTCGAACAGTGAGTGTATTGTTTCACAGTCGATAAACTTTTTGCTTAGGCAAATTGCATGCTCTTTTCGACAAGACTAGTCATGCTGACCCAATACGCCTCATAGACCCCTTAAAGGCTGTCAAGTACCAGATTAACAGTTGTTTCCTCCAAGGAAAGCATCAGAATCAGAGGTTCCTGCTACTCATTTTTTCTTTCCATGCCCCTTGGCAGTCACCATTCCACCTGACCATTTGATTTCTCTTTTTTTTCGGCTCAGGCGTTTCTTGTATTGTTTTTTTTTTCTTTTTTTTTTTAGCAGGATCGACCTCGACTCCTCTTTCGTTCACAATAAGCCTCGGCAGCTCGCTGAACAACACTCCATAAGTGCACTGACTTAGACTCAACAGTATGAGTATCTTAACCGGTCAAACAACTTGATCAAGTCCACCGGGTGCCCCTCTTCTGCTTGGGACTTTGTCATCATGTCATCAACATGGCATTCGCTTTCACGATGAGTCGTATCATGAAACAAAGTCACCGTAGCCCTTTGATCCGTGGCACCGGCCCTCTTCTTCACTAGAGGATAGTCTGCTCTCGACGGTAGCTCGTGCCCCGCAACATGGGTATTCCACCCTGGTGTATCTTGATGCAACCAGGTGAAGATATCAACCTGCTCTTTCAACAGGGCTACCATTTTGTTCTCGACTCGCCTCTGAAGCGGCCTCAACTTTCATTTCCCTTCTGACCTCGGCGGTACTTGGGATGACAATCTTGAATCACTCCTTGTGCGGTTGAATCACCTTCTCCTCTTGTTTCAACAACCCAGCTAATTCCAGCAGATCACAATCTTCTTCGCCTTTTTCTTCGGCATGATAGCTTGGATTGTCGAAGTCATACGGAGGTGTAACCGAATTGTTGTCAACGAGATCAGGAGAATAGTCACTTTTGAGGTCGGAACCAAATAAGTCAAAAGGAAAGAAAAAGAAAACATTGCCATTTTCATTTTTTAAAACTGCAAAAATAAGTGAAAAACAGGGAACACCGCTTTTAATCACAAAAACATCCATTTATTACTGATGCAAAATGTTGCACAATGAAACACATGAGATGGCCCTTACAATGGACCATTACGTTTCGGGCAGAACATATGGCTTTCATGCAGACAAAATCAAAACACAGAAACACTACACTTCCGGATGAGCGACAATGGTGATTTTGGAGGCTTTCCAATTGCCTGGTACGCACGACTTTATCTACAACTCGAGCTCGTGGTCGCGGTCGATCTCTTCACTCACTGAACAAGCATGATCAGAATCCAACATTCCTGCACTGACAAAGATGTACGATGGACGACGTCCTCTGTTTGGTCTAGACGGCTCTTGATCTGGCCGATAACCAATCCCGAACATGTCTGCCTTTACCGGTGTGGAGTGGATCCATCAGTTTGGATTTGTTGCCCCCTAGCAGGATGTCTGAGCAAACAAGCTATGCGCACCGTTTGACACCTACAAAACAGCAAACAGGTTAGTATGACTCACACATGCAGTGTCTATCCGTACTAGGAAAATTCTGTCCTTGGATTCCGGTTTCATCGAGACAGATAAAATTTCATCAACAACATTCTGACATTTGGTGTCTCTCAACCTGAGTCTCTGTTAAAATAATGGACCCTGAGTACGGACAGACATGAGTTGAATGCAGATGAATGTGAAATGAGACCAATGCAAATGCATGAATGCAGGTCACTGTGCCACCAAGTCACCTGTAGACCCATTAAGTCTTTGAACCAGTCACAGTTATCTGAAGGACTAGGTCACTATAAATCCGACTTGGGAAGTTCCGAAATAAACGGAACTGGAGATTATATCACTATCATCACAGGAATATCCACTGAACGGATGACAATCGGATCCTCTGAACAAGTACTCTCAACTCAACCCGGGGATCCGAAATAAACGGAACCCGCTGATAAACCCCGGACAGAACTCCGGCGTCCCAGAAATAAATGTCCATAAATTCGGCTGACCAAAGTCACCATCAGTACCAAGAGTCACCAACAGAACCGAGTCACCAACGGTACCTGTAATGAAATAACCCTTCCCCACTCACGGGTGTAGTCTAGGCCAGGGTAAAGCTGAGAGAAACGCAGCATAAATAACCTTTCGCAGAAATACTATCATATACACACCCGAAGTATGTAACGACAGTATCCCACCAGGGTCTGAACTGCTCGTGATATCAATGTTCCGCTAAGTGGCGCCATACCACCCGCTTCCCATGAATCACTCTATTCCTAAGTTTCCTAGATTGCACTCATAGCCTGGGTATTGGGCCTTTTACCTCGAGTAACTCCCACCCCAAACAGAGAAACACAGCCAGCACAGCAGATAAAATGAATGAATGCAAACATTAATGCACACATTGAAAGCAAACAGTAAACGACATGAATGCAATAAATAAAGCAGCATATAACAACCAAAGCCCTAACCTAGAGAGCGCTAGGAGAGACTCGCTTAGGGAAGAAGGACCAGCACAGGTCAACTTCTCTGGTTGTCCCCAGCGGAGTCGCCAGCTGTCGCATTACGCGAAAAACCGGCGGGAAAACAAGAACAACAGAGCCGCCACCGTGCGTTATTTATCCCAAAAGAGGGAAAGGAAACGCTCGAAGTAAACCTGGAAAAAGCATGGTCTCGCGACCAAAGAGAATGGGATCGGGAGTCGGTTATGCGAAGGGAAGGTATTAGCACCCCTACGCATCCGTCGTACTCGACGGGATCCACGCACAATAAGAAGGGAAATGGTTGCTAAAACACTGCTCACACACACATAAACTGGCTGAAAGAGACACAGGAAAACAGACTGAAAATGACTCGGCAGGACATCGCGTTCTGGGCCTACTTAGTCTATCAGGCATAGACATCAGAGTCAAAGTAGTTCGGATTGGGGAAACAACACATGCTCGCTAGGACGTCGCATCCTATGCATACGTATCTTCTTGGACGAAGAAGAATCAGAGCATTCGTAGCTCGGCTAACACGCACACAAACAAACACAGGCAAAGGCAAACGTGGAGCCTGAATGCCAATCACTGGGCTTACATCAGCATCCGAACCAAAACACACACACTGGAACCCGAATGCCACTCGATGGACTTACATCAGCTTCCAAGCACACAACAAGAAGAAGGGTCTCGATTGCAACTAGGGCAAGAGAAGGGGAAGGTCTCAATCGCAACGAGGGCGAGAGAAAAGAATGTCTCAATCGCAACGAGGGCGAGAGAAGAGAATTAGTGTTAGTGGTTAGTCAAACTCGACAAGACATCGCATCTCGTGCCTACGTATCTCATCTGAACATGAGAATCAGAGTTGCCGTAGTTCGGCAGGAGGGATAAAGGATCTCGATTGCAACTAGGGCAAGAGAAAGGAAAAGTCTCGATCGCAACGAGGGCGAGAGAAAGGAGAGATCTCAATCACACAGGGGTGAGAGAAAAGAGTTAGTGTTAGTTGTTAGTCAAACTCGGCAAGACATCGCGTCTCGTGCCTACGTATCTCATCTGAACATGAGAATCAGAGTTGCCGTAGTTCGGCTAAACTATTCCTGTTGGTTTGTGTTTTTTAAGTGGACAACGTCACTACACAATCTACCTGATGCTCGACCTTTGGAGACTTACTCACCTGTAGTAGAAGGAGTTGACGTATCCTTAAGAAGGGATAATGTTTGTTTGTGTTTTAGGAAAGCTCAAGCAAGAAAGGAAGTCCTATACGAAGGAACCGTGCTACCTTATTTGTCATGCAACCGAGACTACGCGGAGTCTAGCGAACCTAGGGGATACAATCACACCACACAAACATATACAGCATGAAATAAACACACCAACAAGGGGCTCAAACACCAAGGCTAGGCTTTAGTCGAGGGGTCACATCAACCTCAACAAACAAGCCTCTGTATCGGGGTAAGGTTAGCTCTTAACCTTGCCATTGAGGGGCTAAGGTGAAGCCAGATGAAAGGTGATGAGGGGTGTGCCTCATTGCTTCTATCTCTGGTCAGAGAGAGCATCAGACAAGGGAGCGTGGGTCCAGAATGGGGGGACCCTTCTACGCTCAGGACATAGACTCGACTGTACAATGTACAAGATCTTGGGCTTGGATCTCAATGCTACAACCATGTAATGGGAGCAAGGAGAAGACTCACAGAATAGTGGGGGATAGATTGCTTATCCCTACCTTCCACCAATTGCCTCAAATGAGGACTTTTCCTGCTTGGGACAAATATAAACATACACAATCATTGCCTCTTAAGGAGGACTTCAGACAATGTGCCCGGCCCGGTAACAGCCGGGTCTCCAGACTACATGAAGAAGAAAGTTCCATACCTCAATGCCAATTGCTTATAAGCAAAGCAATGCAAGTTCTTAAGAGAACTGAGCAACTAAGCGTACCTGTACAAAAGTCAAACAGAATCAGCATCCCATTCATAATCAGACAACAATATAATGATCAATTAACAATCCCAATGATGTGCATAGCACAAGTCCATGTGGACCAACATCCTACAAAACAGCCACATTAGTTTACAAGTATCAAGCAAAACATCCCAAATGTGAAACAATATCCTTAAGCCTTAACTTCTTAACCTGAAAAGCCGAAGACAAGTTCAAATGTAAGTGACAAGACCACTAGGACTAGCCTAGGGTCCAAAGAAGGAAAAATCCTAAAACAGCAACCAATTCATGATCAAAGTCAAGCTATCTCAATTACAAAGGGATCCCAATTGGTCCCATATCCAAACTATGTACACATTTTATTCTATGCAACATGTAAGGCAAAGTGAACAAACATGGATCATATAAGAGCAACCAGCAAGATCAAATCCAAAAGAATATCAAAACAGCATGGAAAATTCCACAAAAATTATATCCTAAACAGAGGACCTTCAACAAGCTACATGTCAATTTTCATACAATTTGGCCTAGTGGAACTATGGGAATTAATTCAACATGACAAGGCATGCAAAAACACAATCAAATGAAGCTACAAAATGTACATTAACTTCAATTCAATGGTAAACAGTGACATTACATGGGAAATTAGTAGGACCAAAGCCAAATGAAAGCTACACATGTCAGGAACTATTCTACCAAATTTCATGGTCATATCATTCATCATGCTCATTCTATGCACAAAATAAGGCAAACTAGTTCAAAGGAAGCACTAAGCCTACAAACAGAATTATTGCATTCATATCCACATCAACACAATCCCAAAAATTCTCAAATAAATTACACCTAAACAGGGGGTATTCAAGGTCTACCATGTCAAATTTGAGCTCAATTGGGCAAATGGAACCATGTTAATGAAAATCAACAAAAACAGACACAATTATAGGCTCCAAATCACAACATCAATACATGCTTCCACTTCACAAATTCATAACTCAATGAAAACAAAAAAGAAATGGATGAGACCAAAACAGGGAGGTCCTAACATGTGTCTACTACAAGCATGTCAAATTTCATGATCATACAATACCACATGAGCATTTCTCAATCAATCTACCAACATGTATCATATGAGCTTGCAAATTCAATCATCAGAAATGAAAAATCACAATCAAATTGAAAATGCAATGTAAAATTCCACAAAAATTATCATAGCTTCCTAGCATGTCAATCAACCACCATGCAAAATTTCATTTCATTTCAACATGCATAGACCACTCAATTAAATCCAGCAAATTGACATCAAGAGGTGTGACACAAATTGTCACACCTAAGTTCCAAAATTCATATCTCTATGGACAGGAATAAAAAATGCATGAAATTTACATGGAAATAAACCTCATCCAGTCAAGAATCATCACAAAAATTGGCAAGAATTTATTTTACAATATGAGAATTTCATGATCAAATTAGTCTAAGGTATCAAAATATACACATGCGGAAGAAACCCTAGGTCAAATGAAAAATATTCCATGCACAACTTTGACCAATAGGTCAAAAATCATCTACACTCAACCACAAAGTCAACAAAACAATTTTCACATTTTTCTGATTTTTCTATATTTTTCTATGAATTTTTAAACATGATTATGTATTTTTTAGGATTTTTTAGAATTAATTAAAATTAATTAAATGAAATTCAGTAATGGCATTATTGTAATTATAGAGGCGGGGGCGGTAAACATGGAATTTAAATTTTCAAACGCGTTTCAAGATCAAACGCCTTGTTCTTCATCATTCTCATTCAACATTTTCCAGAAATCCAACAAATGCTCAAGAACACGAAATCCACAAACCGGCACCAAAATGGACAATCTCATATCCGTTAGAACCGCACGAACACGTAGAGTACGAATATGAGTTCCAATTAACCTAACAGTTGCTATATCTCAAGAATCGGACGCGTTAGGGTTTTAGATCTAAACTTCGAGTCGCGATTTCTTACGCTACAGTTATCCATTTGCAATTCTAAAAGTATCACGATGCTCTACGTAACATGAACTACAGCACGCACACAATTATTTGGCAAAGCGTGACGATCGAATTTCGATGATACCTGGAAATTGCAGTAACGTGTATGTGTTCTTCGCGCTCGATTCAGCGAAACAGAAGCAGCATGGACTAGAGGAAGCAAGATGTGAAGCTCAGGTTTGCTCGATTGTGCTCCTAGCTCTCGGATCCGCGATTCACCATGTGAGGACCTTGAAAATGCAGCTGCGTTTGGCACGGTTTAGGAAGCTGAAAAGCACAAACAGATGCAGCATATAGTGATACAAAATTGATGCAACAAGAATTTTTCCAATTGACCAAAGATTGATGGAATTTTGGTGGATTTTGGTTTTTTGAGTTCTTGAAAAATCTTGGAGAATTGTGATGATTTTGATCTGATTTTTGATGAAATGAAAATTCTGTTATGTTTAGGGAGTAATTAGGCTTTTATATGTCAGCTTAATCATGATTAATCAATGTAATTAGCCAAATTGAGAGATTAGCAAATTGTGCATTTTCACTCAAAATGGCCAAAACACCCTTCCTTCAAATCAGTCCATATACCAGCTCCATTTTGGTTCACACAAGTCCAAAATGCCATATCTGATGTGTAGAAACAATTCCCACTTCCATAGGCCATGTAATTTGCAATTTCATCATGTGGTAGAAAAATGCCTAATTATGCACTTTCATTCTTCAAGCCAAAACTCAAATTATGAGGCCTAGCCATGAAATGATGGTTCAAACACATTCTAAATGCCATTCCTGAAGTGTTACAACAAGTCCCATCTCAAAATTCCAAATATTTCGACATTTGGACAATTTTGCCCCTGATCCAATTTAACAGTCCAGTTGAAAAGTGACTTTTTGCATTGGCCACTTTTGGAAAAATCCAATGATGCACCCTTGAAGTACATGTCAAATGGAGTTTGTGCATATAAAGAACTTGCAATTTGGACAAAGCATGTGGTGGTTATGGCCTCCTGATTACGGGTCTTTTTTTGAATTTCATCTGACCATATCTTGCAAACCACACATGAGATTTTTGAGTTCTTGGACTTTTTGGAAAGGTGAGAACAAGATCTTCAACTTTCATGTTGGACAAAATTCCATTTGAAGCTTGTATGATGAAGTTATCTTGAGGAGAAAAAGTTTCCATTTTGGGCAGCTGAGATTATAGGTCATCTGCTATTTTTGGAAACTTTCTGTCTGACCTCCAAATCTTCAACCTTGGTCTTTGGCATGTCAAATGAGACTTATATGGACATGAATGAGGCCTTTCAAACCATTTCCCACCTTCCAATCTGTAAAATCGGGCACAGTTGACCACAGTTGACCACAGTTGACTTTCTAGGGTTTCTGGTTGACTGAACAATGACTGTTGACTTCTGAGCATCCAACCTTTGGCCAAACCACTTCAAAATTATCCTTGGACCATATGAGCTTGAAAAAACCAACCCTAGGGCTCTGTCTTAATGAAAATGGCACTTGCTTGCTTGATTGCCTGATTCTCCTGATCAGTTTGTCCTGATTGGTCAGCTGAGCTTGCACTTGGGCAAATGGACAATGCAATGTTATGCAGTGGACATGTTATGTTATGACCTAATATGAAATGAATGTACACAATGGTAGGGTGCAAATTTGAGGTGCTACAGCAGGCAGTTTCTTCTTGAACAAAGACGATGTGTTGTATAAGAGGAACTTCGACATGGTTTTGCTCAAATGTGTGGACAGACACGAGGCGGACATGTTAATGCAGGAAGTTCATGAAGGTTCCTTCGGTACTCATGCCGGCGGACATGCAATGGCTAAGAAATTGTTGAGAGCGGGTTATTATTGGATGACCATGGAATCAGATTGTTTCAAGTATGCTCGGAAGTGTCATAAATGCCAGATTTATGCTGATAAGGTGCATGTACCGCCGAATCCTCTGAATGTGATGTCTTCGCCGTGGCCGTTTGCCATGTGGGGCATTGACATGATTGGAAAGATTGAGCCGACTGCTTCCAATGGGCATCGCTTCATCCTTGTTGCCATCGACTATTTCACCAAGTGGGTCGAGGCAGCGTCGTTCGCGAATGTCACCAGACATGTGGTTGCCCGTTTCATCAAGAAAGAAATCATTTGTCGCTATGGGATTCCCGAAAGAATCATTACTGATAATGGTTCTAATCTCAACAACAAAATGATGAAGGAGTTGTGTCAGAACTTCAACATTCAGCATCACAATTCTTCCCCTTACCGCCCTAAGATGAACGGCGCTGTTGAGGCGGCAAATAAGAACATAAAGAAGATTGTGCAGAAGATGGTCGTCACGTACAGAGATTGGCATGAGATGCTACCTTTCGCCTTGCATGGGTACCGCACTTCAGTACGTACATCGACCGGGGCAACCCCTTACTCCCTTGTGTATGGTATGGAAGCAATCCTACCTGTTGAGGTGGAGATTCCTTCCCTAAGAGTCTTGTTGGATGTCAAGCTAGACGAAGCTGAATGGATTCGGACAAGGTTCAATGAGTTGAGTCTTATCGAAGAGAAGCGAATGGCAGCCATTTGTCATGGGCAGTTGTATCAGAGTCGGATGAAGAGAGCTTTTAATCAGATGGTGCGTCCTCGTTGTTTCCAAGTCGAAGATTTAGTGTTGAAAAGGATCCTTCCTCCTCAGACAGATCACAGGGGCAAGTGAACTCCTAACTATGATGGACCGTATATTGTCACCAAGGTTTTTGATGGTGGGGCTTTAATGCTTGCAACTATGGATGGTGAAAACTTCACTTCCCCTGTGAACTCAGACGCAGTTAAAAAATACTTCGCATAAAATAGACCCGCTGGACAGTAAAAAAGAGTAGTCCAGGCAAAAATGGGCGTCCCGGCGAACCAAGAAAATGAAAGGGTTCGGGCAAAAATTAGGGACAAAAAAAAAAGATTGTACACCCGGTAAGTTGAAAACCTGAAAAGGCAACTTAGGCAAAAATGGGTATCCCGGTGGATCGAAAACCCGAAAAGGGCGATCCAGGCAAAAGTTAGGGATTAAGCGAATGACTGCGTTCTGAGTAGTTCTGAATCTCATCTCGTGCCAATGACTGGAAATTTTTGAAGGATAGGAAACAGTCCAATCACTCTTTCAGAAAGCTGATCATCTGGAGGATCTTGAAGACGGGCAAGTCATAGTAGAATTGGAACCCAATAGAAATCCATTTCACATTGCCATTAGATTAATTTCTATTTTTATCTATTGTGTGATTACCTCTTTCCAGGGATTGCTTCTTAATGTAAATGCCTATTCAAAGGCCATTCAATCAATAAAATCATGTTATTCAGTATATCTCTGTTTTCATTTTCATTTTACTGTTTTGTTTGCAAAAATGACGTCCGAATTTTTGATAAACATTGCATCATGACACATAAGGGCTTTACAGATACATGCTTAATAAACATTTAAAATTGCTGTAAATTTTAAGTGCTTTGGATCGTCTATTCAGAACATATACCCTCGGGGCATTTCCTTAAAATTCCCTGCAGATGATCGTGAATATCTTCCCCAGTGAAGTCACCAACAGACAAATTCGGTGTCTTATCCCTGCAGAGCTGATCAGAGCGTTGGATTCTTCAATCCCTAGCAGTTTCTCACCACCGTACTTCCCCAAGCGGTTGTTTCAGGACATACACTCCCCAGTAGAGTTGATAGTACCAGACTACATATCCCCAACGGGGTTGACAGTGCCAGACTTTATCTTCCCAGCAGAAGTGGCTGCTCCTTAGAGTTCGATGCCAGATCGATAATCCCAATGCCAGATCCATGGTTTCTTTCCTTGAAGCAGAACCTCGGTACCGTATCAGTGTTTGCTCCCCCTGCTGAGTCATCTCTCGCAAATCATGGTTGCCAGAATCATTGTAGCTTTCCTCAGCAGCAGGCTTCCAATGCCATTCTTTCCCCGATCAGAGTCTCGGTATGGCCAGAACACCGCATGGCTAGTCATCTCCCCACAGAGTTCTTTGCGCTGTGCATCTCCAACAGCCTCGCCAGGGTCCAGAAGATGGTGATCATTTCCCCAGTAGATCCCCTTGCCTCAGCTTGGCATTCTACCCAGCATTTCGCATCCCTGCATGTAGAATCATATTGCATTGCATCCTTCCAAATCGCGTAGCATTTCCATTTTCATGGAGCATTACGCCATTGAAAAATTCAAACATACGCATGTAAGCATAAAACATTCTCGGTATCCCAAGTGATAAGCTAGAAGTTGTTTCCAATACTCAGACTGAAGATTGTTCATGACTTACCTTTGTTATCTCCAGCAAGTGTCATTGGCCCATGCGCCGCCTCTATTATCATTCCCTATTTCTGCCAATGCTGACAGGCATGAAGTTTTCCGATGTTCAGATCGAAGAAGTTTCCGACGTTCAGGTCGATGCGACTTGTGGCGTTCAGGCCAGTTTTCCGATATTCATATCGAAGTGGCATTCAGGCCAGTTTTCCGGTATCCAGACCGAAGTGGCATTCAGGCCAGTGTTCTGATGTTCAGATCGAAGAAGTTTCCGACGGTCAGGTCGATGCGACTTGTGGCATTCAGGCCAGTGTTCCGATATTCAGATCGAAGTGGCATTCAGGCTAGTGTTCCGATATTCAGATCGAAGTGGCATTCAGGCCAGTTTTCCCGATATTCAGATCGAAGTGGCATTCAGGCCAAGTCTTTCCGATGTTCAGATCGAAGAAGTTTCCGACGTTCAGGTCGATGCAACTTGTGGCATTCAGGCCAATTTTCCGATGTTTAGATCGAAGTCATTTCCAGTATTCAGACTGATGAGCGGCATTCAGGCCATGGTTATTTCTGTATTACCATTTATTTTGGTATCCAAGTTAACATTCTTTTTCGGTATTCAGACTGACTTTCACCGTACCAGACAGATTCTTCTTTCAAGACCACCTCTTTGTCGATTCTGACAGAAATTGTTACTTCACTTCACTTCAGTGCAAATTTTTGGGCTTTTATTATATTCAATCCCTTGATACCTCGAAAGCACGAAAGCAACTGCCATCTTCTTTCCGGGTCTCTAGTTGATTGAATAGGGGCAGCTGTAATACCCCAAAATTTATCCTTCATTTTTCCTGAAAAAAAAAACGAAAAAAAAAACGAAAAAAAAATAAAATTGATTAATTAATTAATTAATTAATTAAATAAAATAAATAAATAAATAAAATATAACAAATTATTTTGGACTTGGGTCTCCCTCATTTGAGTCCACTACCCACGAAAATCAGTCTATAAATACTGAAGTTTCAGTAGAGGAAAACACACTTGGAGTTACACTGGGAGATTCACTTGAGAAAAAGGGAGGGAAGCAAAATACTCTGAGGTTTCCTTGGAACAAAACCCTGAGGAAAAAGATAGTGAGAGAAGAACTAACAGAGTTCAGAGCAGCCTCCAAACCCTGAAGGGAACTCAACTTGTAAACCTCACGGGTGCAACTCAATTTCAATCAAGCTCTCCAATCAGGTTTGCCCTATATCCATCATCTTTATGCCTTTAATTTGAATGCTCTAAATGTATGAGGTATTATGGGTGAATTTGATACCTTTTTTGTGAGCCTTTTGTGAATTTTGATGGAATTATTCATGTGGTTACATTTTGATTTGGGGGCAACCCTTGATTACCCTATTTTTTTGTCTCTAACCTGTTTGTTGAGTTTTTGTGAGGGCTCACATGACTTTTGCAGAGATAATTTGCGTGGTTTTCCCACTTTATTTGTGGGATACCCCCTGGAGGTTTCATTCCGATTACCTGTACTGACTCACTTTCTTTGATGGTGTTTAGCTTGGAAGGATCCCTGGGTTTCCCATTCCTCTAACTGCTGTTACTTCGGATCTTTATCCGTGTGGTACTTTTACATTTTTCCCGCATTTTACTGCTTTCCTAGCTGGAAGACCTCGATAGGAGGCAATGTTTTTGTGCTTACTTTATGCAGGTTCCCTTGTCCATGGTTAAGAGCTATGAGGTCTTATCCTCATTACCCTTTTGCATGCGCGTTCCTACAATGCAAACAAACCCTTCATTGATTTTTCTTCTCCATAACACACGTTTACTCCTTCTACTACAGGCGAGTAAGTCTCCAAAGGTCGAGCATCCGGTAGATTGCGTAGTAACGTCGTTCATCCATAACTCCGTAGTTAGCCGAACTACGACTTGCTCTGATTCTCGTTCCAGATGAGATACGTAGGCATAAGACGCGATGTCTTAGCGAGCACACTAACCCTTAACCCATAGGTCAGCCGAGCTACGAAGACTCTGATTCTCATATTCAGATGAGATACGTATGTAGTGGATGCGACATCCGCACGAGTCATTTCTCTTAACCTTTTTAGTAAATAAGCACATTAGGTAAACCCACACCCTTTAGACGAAAACTACAAAAGTGGATCCCGTAGAGTACTACGGATGCGTAGGGGTGCTAATACCTTCCCTTCGCATAACCGACTCCCGAACCCAAGATTTGGTTGCGAGACCCCGTCTTGTCCTTTCCCTTTTTCAGGTTTACTTCGAGCGTTTCCTTTCCCTCCTTTGGGATGAATAACGCACGGTGGCGACTCTTCTGTCATTTCCTTACGCCGGTTGTTTTTTCGCACACTGTATTTTTCAGGTTGCGACATAAAGGTGATAGAACAATTAAGGGATGAGTTAAACGACTAACCGACAATAAATTAAATGGGCAATTAGGTACATATATGACAAAAGTAACAGAGAGAGATGGTAGAATTTGAAGAGTACCAATCCCTGGGGGTCGGGTTTGAGAATCATTTATGGCAGTTATACTCGGTAAGAAACCAGAGGTAGAGAAAATGCCTTTATTATTGGTAATATTATCAGACTCACCAGAATCGAGGACCCGAGGATCAATAGGAGATGATTGAGAGAAGCAAATAGATGAATTACCAGTGTGTGCGACCGAAGCCATGGAACTAGAGGTATGATTAGTCTGACACCACCTGAGAAAATCCTCGTAGCTTGGCATAGGGTTCTGAATAGAAGGTGAAGTTTGTATAGTGTATGGGTTATCAATTTGAGTTGCATTTACCTGGCGTGGAGGTCTGCCATGTAACTTCCAGCAACGGTCGATAGTATATTCAAGACGGTTACAATGGTCACACTTGGGATGAGGTTTGGAGTTGGATGACCCTGTTCAAAGGTGATTCTGATTGTTGCCAAGAGATGCAAGGGCAACATCATCACCTAGTGTCGAAACAACAATAGATATAGGGGAAACTGGACCAAACGCATGAGGTGTAGCCAAGCGCAACAGTTGTTCACTAACTGCATCATAGTTAGAAACAGTAGTACCTGATAAAATCTGGTTACAAACGGACTCGAGTTCTGGTGGTAGTCCTTTAAGTCCCATGACCATGAAAATTTTACTCTATTATTCGGAATGAGCTGTTACATCTTTTGCATAAGGCATAAGGGTTACGTAACTCGCTTTCAAGGCATCAAGCTTACTCAAATAGGCTTGCATATCCATATTTTGCAACTTCAGTGTGTCGAGTTTAAGGATGACACTGTATAGATAATGAACTTCGTTGGACAAAACTTTCTTAGCCTTTTTCCAAACCTCATTGCAAGTGGAGAAGGCTTGATACTGCGCTTGGAGGTTAGATGTGATGGAAAACCATAACACAATACACAAAGAGGCATCAATTTTCTTCCATTTAGCGAGTTTGGCAGCGACAACATCAACCAATTTTGTGGTTAGGTGATCTTCATATCCCTGACCATGAAACCACATATCGACCGCACGAGCCCATATGTTGTAGTTTGCTTATCTGGTTAGTTATTTGCATGGGATAAGCGGAACTTTAATAAACGAGACGGAATCAGCATCTCCCATGGCTTATAGAAACAAAATCGGGGTTGTTTGAACTGGAGCACAAGTTTTTAAGTCAAAATGAAAAATGGAGACCGGATATGTAACCGATTAAGGAAGTCAAGTGGGGAAGCAGGGAAAAACGGTTGGATCGGGCAGCGGACGCACAATCATGCACTAGTTAGGGGCAGTGCGTGAAGCCCGCAGGCGGGAACGGTGACAAAGTGTCAATTCCCAAAATTAGCTCATTACTTATCCTCAAGTAATATCCTATATGACAAAGTGTCACTTCCAAAAATTTATATTCTTACCATGATACTGCTGAGATCTTTCGCCAACACCTTCACTCTCCCTTTTATAGTTCTTAATTTTCCTAATGAGTTTTCTACCACACTTCCTCATCGAGGTACCGCTTCACCTATCAGCTTATATCACACTCTCACGAAGTCTCTTGGGGTTTAAGTGTTTTCACTCCCAATTTATAATATGCAATATCAGCTCATAAGTTTGAATAGTTTCTCCTTTTGCATCAACTACACACAACACACACTTTTTGAGGTCTTTCGGGTTGTACGGGGTTTGGGTTATGGTGTGGTAAATACAAACAAAAGGGAAAACAAGTGGTTTTGGGTTCAGAGCCAATGTTAATATTCTTTTCGCTATGTTTTATTCTTTTCTTTTTCAATTGCTCAGTTTTTCTTTGATATTCTCTCTTTTTATTTTTATTTTCAACTGAGTGCTCTTCCTTCAGTGAGTGTTTCTTTCGAACCATCGACTATATTTCGTTTTCTCAATTTTTTTATGGTCGTTTTTCTTCTTCTTATTTTTTCCGTACTCACCTTGGTTTTTGATACTTATGGGATTTACCTCAAACTTAGAATTTAACACAGCTTAATGACATCACATTGACTCCAAACAGGGTAAGGAAGTGTTTTAGGTCGCGGGTTACATTTATGTGGTTAGACAAACAAAGGGTACAGGCTCAAATGGCGTTAATAAAGGATAAAATTAACATGATGGCTAGAAAGGCTCATGGTTATAATAAAACAACGTGCCTCAGTGTATGTATACATGCAGTGAAATTCCCAAAGAACCTACACAAAGTCAGAGTGATAAAGACATACCTGAATATCGCTCATGATGACAAATATGTTTGGATTTTTATGCACTCACCATGTTAGGTAAATCTTGACAGCGTCCATAATACTTTGAGTATGATGCGGCTTCTTACTCGACTCGGAATGCACAGGGAACCTACATTAGTTGAGCTTTAGAAGTTGCGTCCGATCTTTTCTTCAGTAGTATCGACTTTCTGGGAAGATCCTTCACAACAAGCAATCGTAAATGGAGTGATCCTTTCATCCACTACCACTCATGGTCACCACCTAATCCAACAGTACACTAAGACTCTGAAATACATGCAACACATGATACCTGATAGTAAAAATAAACCAAATGTGAAATGGTAAAAATTGGGAACTAATCAAATAAAACATAAAACAAAACAAAAATAAAAGCAAACAACATAGTAAACCCTCCCCCACACTTGAACTAAACATTGACCTCAATATTTTAGAACAGGATAAAAGGAGGGTGACTCACAGTGCCCTACTGAGGGGGATGGGATGAAAAGTGCGACATGCCACATGAAACTCAAATTTTCCAAACAAATTTCAAATCCACAGGCCTAACATATGTCGTGTCAGACTGCTGTTCGACTCATTTTTCCAACTTTTTCCATGTGAATACCTTCGCCTGTCATACCCCGATTTTGGTCCTGAATTTTTTATGTTTGTTTAGCATGCTTGGCCTAACCTTAGTTTGGTTTTATATGAGGATTGGTCTTAATCCAAAGTCATGGTGTTGTTCATGTGATTATTAATGCACATATGGTCTTAGTCATCTGAACAATCAAGCTTCTTGTGTTTCAAGCCACTTGCTAGTCATGTTATTGGTTCATGGATACTATGCCAAAACCCTAACCTTATGGTCTCATTTCATGACCTTGTTCACGTACATTATCAGTCAAGTTATTTTTCAAAAGTCGAACATTCAAGTCATAAGACAAAACAATTTGGAAACCAACTTCAAACCATTCGTTAATCCATTTCAATCCATTTCATGTCATTGTAAACCATTACATTCGATTCCATACGAGAAAATACAAAATTTGACATTTTTGACCAATTGTTGACTTTGGTCAACAGTTGACTTTTTGGTCAACTTTGACCAAAGTCAACCCAAATTCCTCAAACCCTAATTTTCATCCTAACCAATAATAGAATATCCATTTACAAAGAAATCATAAAGAAAATACAAAAATTTCCATTTTTGACCAATTGTTGACTTTTGTCAACAGTTGACTTTTTGGTCAACCTTGACCAAAGTCAACTCAACCTTTTTACATCCTAAAGTCCTAAATCTTCCATCCTAAACCTTGATCTGTCACTCCATTGCTCATGTTTGCTTTCTTCCATCATGAATGCTTCATTTGCAAGTTATCCTCCACCACCATGTTTATGTTCATGCCATGCCTACAAGAGCAGCCAAATTACACAAAAGCAGCAGATCATAACCATTTCAAGTCAATCAAAATCATGATTCAAGCAAAGGAAATGGACCATGTGATGATATATGAACAAAAGCCAATTGAGAAAAGACTTACCACAAACCATCCGTTTTGCTTATGAACCATGAGATTTTGCTTATGAACCATGAGATTTGCCTTCACACCACATACCAGGAGGTTTCGCCTTAGCTTCAAACATCAGGCTTATGGATTTGTCTACCACCTTGCTACCCATCATGACCTGCTATGCAACACAACAACAATGGTCATCCATATCTATTGCAAGTCTACTAAATGGCTACTGCTACCTGCATTGTGCTAGGTCTGTTACCACACACTACTGCCACAAGCTCAGCATGGAATGGCATTGAATCAGCACACCGTCAGTCTGCAAATAACCCACCTACAAATAACCAGTTGGCTGCATGTGAGGGTTAAAGCCAAACCATGACCCTTGGATTTTCCTGCAACAAAATCAGTGTGAACCTAATCCAACACCACAACATGTAAATGACAAATAAAGCTGGGCACATCAATTAGCATTCAAAGGCTCACCATGGTGTGTACATACACTTGCTGCAACCTGCATTTTGCAAGGTCTGCTATAGCACACTGGATGTTCATTGTGCCAAACCAAGGTCACATCATGATACCTCATGAAGCAGACTGTACCTATGCTACATAAGACCAAGAAAGTGCAAAACTATTCCAAGTTGCAACAGAGGTTTGAACTGCCAGCCAATGGAAGCAAGGTGATGGCTCAACATATGAAGGCCAATCATTTGTGGTTTACAAGGTCCTGTTAGGTTTTGACCAGCTGCTACTTGACATCACAAACAGAAAATGCAGATGAAAAATATTGTATATAAGTTCTTGTTACCATGGTTCAGTTGAACAAACAAACCATCAACCCAACTGGAAATTTCCATGATGAGTGCACTGAAATACCCTCTGCAGCATGACTGCAACCACCAAAAGCCCTCTGTTTTTTCCTGCAGTGTTCCTGCTCCCTTTAGTCTTGCAATAAGGCTAAGCTGTCAAACCAACATGTGAGAAAAGTGGTCAGTGTGTTTCCAATTGGGCTAGACACCATTGGTATCAGCAACATTCAGCAGGAACCAATCCTGCACCAAAACCAAAACCTGCTGAGAAAAGGCCATCCTCTTGCATCCATAGAGCAGTCCAAGACTTGGTATGATTTAGCTATGCAAACCAAAACCAACACAACATCAAACATAGCAAGTGGCAGACCCTACAACATGAAGCATGTCAAAACCTATCACAACATGACTAACCTCAATAAACCTCATACTAGCCCAAGGCCAATTGCAGACCTCACTCACCCTGCTGCAGCAAGCCTACAAAACCCTGCATTTCAAATCATAATAGGTCAACCTGCAGGGTATTTCAATGCCAAATACATACCAATTCAGAGCAAACTCAAACCTTCAACCATGTCCACAACCTACCAAACATGAATAAGATTGCAGCAAACCAAGCTCACCATTTTTTTTACTGCGGTAAAAAAAGGGACACATTAATCAGTCAAATTGCAAAATCCAAAGTGCAAAATCATTAACCAACAGTCAGAGGGCAAAATCCAAAAATATCCCAAATTGGTATAAGGTCAAAACAGAGAAGAAAGTTTGTGAAGGATACCTTTTTTTGAATCTAACATGGATGGGGTAATTCTATGTCTGAGCACCAAAAAGGCATTTCGCAGGATGCTCTTTTGAACACAAGGGCACCAATTTGAAACCCTAGCTGCAGAAATATAAAAGGGAGAATGAATCAGTGAAGAAGGAAACCTGGAGGCGGAATTGAATCAAAAACCCTAAAAATAACTTTTTCAATACAAGGTTGCAAAAAGGCAGAAGCGAGAGAAACCCTAGGATCGGATTCGACGGCGAAGGAAGTTACCTGAAGAGAGCGCACCAGTTCCTCGCACCACTATCATAATCGCGCCGAGTTTCGTTTTGAGGAGGTAATCATCACATTTCTCTCGACATCCTCATAACATGTGACCTTTTGTTTGCATCTTTTGATTTTGCTTTAGGAAAGGTTCAGCGTTTTCCTAGTTGTTTGTTGTCGGTACGTTTTGGTTTTGTTGAGAAGAAGATGATAGGATGAAACGAGTATTGGGTTAGGAATAATGTTTGGTTTTCTTTCTGTGAGTTTGTTTCTGTTTTGAGTGTGGAAGGAGATGAATGTCTCTAGAGAGAGGAACGTTTTGGAAGATTGGAGAAGACGAGCTTCTGGGTCTTCACTTTCCATTTCCTTTCTATTTTTTTTTAATTAATTAAATTTTTAAATTAAATTTGTTTTGTTTTAACAGAGATAAAAAATAATACTAATCAAAGACATAAAAAGGTTTTACATGTTAGTTTTTTTTGTTTTTTTAATCTTTTTTTATTTTTTATTCCAGTTTATGTATTTAAGGTAGTATCTCAATAGCAGATAGTGTTGAGTGGCCTAGTGGAGAGAGGTTAGTTTCATAATATTAGGTGGAGAGGGTTCAATACTCATGTGTGGTACTTTTTTGTTTATTTATTTTATTTTTTTCTTCTTTTAGCATTTTTTATTATTGTAGTATTTTATTAACATTTTCTTTTTTTTTATGTTTATTATAATTTCATTTGTTAATAATGCATAGTTGTTGTATTTTAATTTAGTTCAAAAACCATTTTTTAAACTATAAAAATCATACTTTTCTCGATTTAATATCGAGCCCATTTTTTACACCCTTGTAAGTCGATTGCTTTTTAAGCATCGCCATCAACCTCACATAGCTTACTCTTGGGCTTTCTTACAATGAGCTGGTTCCCTTACACTTACACTCATACGTTTGTTTAATGCTCATTCATTTCATTTCTTTGATTGTTTGATTTGATCATGTACTTGTTTAAATATCTTATTGTTTAATTGACTGTTGCCTACTTGTATGATGTATGAGGCATATATTTATATTGTTTGATTGCCATGACAACCCCCATTCATAAAAAATGTATCCCTCTCCCATGAAATGTATAATATTCTTTCATTCTTTATTCATCTGTTAATACAAGAAATGAAATGAACACCCGATAACCATTTCAAAACAAGACCAAAACCTCGATCCAACATCGAGTAATCATTTTTCAAAACCTAACAGAACCAGCACGTATTCATCCGCCCTTTTGTAAGTCGATTGCTTTATGCATCGCCATCAACCTTGTAAGTCGATTGCTTTATGCATCGCCATCAACCTTGTAAGTCGATTGCTTCATGCATCGCCATTTACCCTTATCCCTAACCCTTCTCCTTGCTCCACTCGTCAACTCTTGTTCCGATTAGGTAGCACCCATTAGATAGAACCCTTTGTATGATAACATAGGTAGAATTCCCATATTCCTTTGCATGCCAACATTAGGTAGATATTCCCATTTGTAAATCCTAAACACTTAAGTACACATTGCATGACAACTCTAGGGCAGAGCTTCCCCACTTCTAGACCTTTCTGAGCGTCTCCGATCTTGTGGCATGTAGTCCGTTCTATTGCAAAGAGGTAACTGCCTAAGACTCGATTCAGCGAGCTGCGACACCTACTGCTAGGTTGTGAACACATTGCCCACTCTCCTTTGACACAACTGGTGTCCTCCTCTCTAAGTCCATATTCAGATGGCAATCCCTATATAGGGGAACTACGTTGCCCTGATTCTCATACCAGATGAGGTACGTAGGCAGGAGATCGTGCGAGATCTCTCCGGGCACCCTTTTCCTTTTTTTGTGTGTGTTTGCTTGACAGTTGCTAGGCTCGAGTTCCCGACTCCTTAGTAACTTGTTGCTTGTTTCTTCTTGTGTGTGTTAGGATATGGATGTAAGCCCAGCGATTGGCATTCCGTATCCTATTGTTGTGTGCTTGGAGTCCGGTATAAGTCCATCAAGTGGCATCTGGTTTCCAGTGTGGGTTTGTTTGGTTCGGAAGCTGATGTAAGTCCAGCGATTGGCATTCGGGTTCCATGTTTGCCTTTTGTGTTTTGTTTTGTTTCGGCGTGCGTGAGCCGAACCACGGCAACTCTGATTCTCATGTTCAGATGAGATACGTAGGCACAAGATGCGATGTCTTGCCGAGTTTGACTAACGACTAACAACTAATCCTTATTTGCTTTCGCCCTCGTTGCGATCCTTTCTCTCTCCCTCGTTGCGATCGAGACATTCCCTTTCTCTCGCCCTCGTTGCGATCGAGACTTTCCCCTTCTCTTGCCCTAGTTGCAATCGAGACCCTTATTCCCGTAGTTAGCTGAACTACGTTTTGCTCTGATTCTCATTCCCGATGAGATACGTAGGCATAAGACGCGATGTCTTAGCGAGCACATTTATCCTTAACCCATAGGTAGCCGAGCTACGAAGACTCTGATTCTCATTCCAGATGAGATACGTATGCAATGGATGCGATATCTATGCGAGTCATTTTTCTCTTGACCCCTTTCAGTAAATAGTACATTAGATAAACACACACACTTTAGACAAGAAACAACAAGAGTGGATCCCGTAGAGTACTACGGATGCGTAGGGGTGCTAATACCTTCCCTTCGCATAATCGACTCCCGAACCCAAGATTTGGTTGCGAGACCTTGTCTTTTCCTTTCCTCTCTTCAGGTTTACTTCGAGCGTTTCCTTTCCCTCCTTTGGGATAAATAACGCACGGTGGCGACTCTTCTGTCATTTTCTTTCTCGCCGGTTGTTTTTTCGCACCTCCCGTATTTTTCAGGCTGCGACAGCTGGCGACTCTGCTGGGGACCCGGTTTCCCTAAGCGAGTCCCTCCTAGCTTTTGTAGGTTTCTTGTTTGTTGTGTGTTTATTCTTTTGTACAGTTATTTATTTTCAACATTTACCTGCTTTACCTTATTGCATTCATGTACATATGTTTGTTGTATCTGTGGGTTCTGTGGGTTGTCTGTTTGTTGGGATGGGATATTTTGTGAGAAATAAGCCCACTACCCAGGCTTGAGTGTACATATAGGTGTTAGAGTGGATAGTCATGAGGCTTGCGTGGCATGTTGCTATGATAAGTCGTTCATGAGACCCACATTCCAGACGAGGTTTCTGTTGGATATATTTTGTCCTATGGGTGTTCCATAACGACAGATATTCCTTTATAAATCGTCGACTCTGGTGACCATTTCCCGAGAACTCAGTCGAGGCCTCTCCTCCGAGACGTGATTATGTTAGCTCTGGTGGGCGCATTCTCGCTGCTCAATCCGAGGACCCCGAGACTGGATACTTGCTTTAGGATATCCTGTTGAGGGGAGTCAGCGGAGGTCTTTTATCCCGTAATAATGCCAAACCTTCAGTGGTAAACGTATTATTCTCGACTGAAGGGCTGAAGCTGACAAACTTCTGTTCTTAGAACCTACCAGTGAGGGGAGGGTTTGATCTCTACAGATACGGTTTCTGCCAGTGGTGCTGTGATGGTGACTTTGGTTCAGCCAAATTTATGGACATTTATTTCTGGGACGCCGGAGTTCTGTCCGTGGTTTATCAATGGGTTCCGTTTATTTCGGATCCCCGGGTTGAATTTGAAAGTACCTGTTCAGAGGATCTGACTGTCATCCGTTCAGTGGATGTTCCTGTGATGATAGTGATGTAATCTCCAGTTCCGTTTATTTCGGAACTCCCCAAGTCGGATTTATGGTGACTTAGTCCCGATGACTGTGACTAGTTCAGAGAATGGGTCTTCAGATGACTTGGTGGCGCAGTGACTTGCATTCATGCATTTGCATCGCATTCATCTGCATTCAACTCGTGTCTATCCGTACTCAGGGTCCACTTTTTGATTAAGATTCTGGTTGAGAGATATCCAGATGTCAGAATGTTATTGATGAAAAATTATCTGTCTCTGTGAAACCAAAATCAAAGGAATATTCCTGGTACGGATAGACATTTCATGCGTGAGTCATACTAACCCATTTGCTGTTTTGTAGGTGTCAACCGGTGCGCATAGCTCTTCCATTCAGACATACAGTCAGACTCAACAAATCCAAGCTGATGGATCTTCCCAACGCCGACATCCTTGAACTGAAAGAGATGATGAGGGGATTGTTTAGTATTGTGCAAGGGCTTGCCTTGGGGCAAAAAGCCATGTCTGAGAGATTGGAAAGGATTGAGAGCTGGATGATCAAGGAGAAAGTTCAGGGAAAGGCTCCATCATCCGATGTAACAAATCCCTCTGGCTCGGTAGCAAAGAAACTCTCTGACAGTGGTCCGCTCAAAAAGGAGGTTGAGTCAAGTGGTGTGCCAGCAAAGAAAGAACGCAGTAAGGATCGTTATCATCCTTATGCTGTTGATGTAACCACTCTTGTTGGTAACTCACCTGTACCCCCGCAACAACCACCACTTCAACAGAAGACACCGAGAGCTAAGAGTCAGGTGAAGAAGAAGAAGGAGGATCGTCAGTTTGAGGAACCACCTGTGACTTATACCCTTTTGTTCAGGAGATTGAGAGATTTGGGGTTAGTCCGGCCAAGGATTTTGATTCCCATAGCACAACAGAAGAGGCCTGCACACTATGATGAGAATGCCAGGTGCGAGTTCCATTCTGAGGTGCCCGGACACAACATTGAGGGTTGTAGAGCTTTCAAACATGTCGTCCAGGACATGGTAGACTCTAAAGCTATCAGCTTGGCACAGATAATGGATGGCGAGGCCGACCCCGTACAATGGCAGGGTCCGGTCAAGGTGAAGATGGTGAAAAAGGACAAGAAAGGAATAAGGGCGACTGAGGAGAATCAGTTAAAGGTTCCAATGTTCGTGGTCTCAAAACCTCTGGTGCAGGATGGAGCTTTCCCTGTTGTTGATTTTTGTTGTGCGACCGTCACCACAGAGGGGTGTGTATTGATGAAGGACATGACCCAAAAGATGAAGAAAGTAGAAATGGACGATGTAAGATGTAAAGCGCCCAGTCTGGCCGTTGAGACCGTCCCGGTGGAGAATGCCTTTGTTGCTGAGAAAGAGAAGAAGCTGTCCATTTCTTCTTATAAACAAGCTCTGGAAGTGGTGAAGAACAAAGAGGCCCAAGGCTGGGGAAGGATCATTGACATAGTGGTAAAAGCAGACATGTTTGGGGTCGGTTATCAGCCAGATCAAGAGTCGTCTAGACCAAACAGAGGATATCGCCCACCGTACCCCTTTGTCAGTGCAGGAATGTTGGATCCTGATCATGCTTGCTCAGTGAGTGAAGAGATTGACCGTGACCGCAAGCTCGAGTTGTGGATAAAGTCGTGCATACTAGGCAACTGGAAGGTCTCCAAAAGCATCACTGTCGCTCATCCGGAAGTGTAGTGTTTCTGTTTTAATTTTGTTTGCATGAAAGCCATACGTTTTGCCCGAAACGTACTGGTCCATTGTAAGGGCCATCTCATGTGTTTCATTTTGCAACGTTTTGCATCAGTAATAAATGGATGTTTTTGTGATTAAAAGCAGTGTTCCCTGTTTTTCATTTTTTACAGTTTAAAAAAAAATAAAAAAAATGGCAATGTTTTTCGTTTTTCTTTTGAACTTGTCTCGTTCCAACCTCAAAAGTGATTACCCTCCTGATCTCATCGATAACAATTTGGTTACACCTTTGTATGACTTCGACAATTCGATCTATCATGCCGAAGGAGAAGGCGGAGAAGATTGTGATTTGTTGGAATTAGCCGGGTCGTTGAAACCAGAGGAGAAGATGATTCAACCACATGAGGAGTGCTCAGAATTGTTGCTCCAAGCACCGCCGAGGTCAGAAAGCGAATATTGAGGCCGCTTCAGAGGCAAGTCAAGAACAGGATGGTATATGTGCGCCTGGTTGTATCTAGATACACCAAGGTAAGATACCAATGTTGTGGAGGCACGAGTTACCATGGAGAGAAGACTGTCCTCCAGGGAAGCGGAAATCGGTGCTGAAAGATGAGAATGTGTGTGGACTGTCGAGATGTGAGCTGAGCTAATCTGAAAGATGAATTCCCGGTACGTCACAACGAGGTATTGGATTGATTATAATGCTCAGTTTATCTTCATGGATGGCTTCTTGGCCGAGACCAGATTGAACTGTTGCCAGATGATATGACGTAAACCATGTCCATCACACAAGGGGCACCTTCTGGTTATAAGGTGATGTCGTTCAGTATCGAGAAGGCCGGTGCCAAGTATCAGAAGTCTAGGGTGACTTTGTTTCATGATATGATTCATCGTGAAAGCAAATGCCATGTTGATGACATGATGGCAAAGTCCCGAGCAGAAGAGGGGCATCCGATGGATCAAGTTGTTTGACAGGTAGAGATAACTCATACTGTTGAGTTCGAATTAGCGCACTTATGGAGTGCTGTCCAGCAAGCTGCCGAGGCATGTTGCGAACGAAAGAGGAATCAAGGTTGATCCTGTAAAAAAAAAAAAAAAAAAAAAAAAAGGAACAGTACTAGAAACGCCTGAACCATAAACAAACGAAAAAAGAAAGAAATCAAATGGTCAGATGGAATGAGGACTACCAAGGGGCATGGAAAGACAAAAAAAAAGGAGTAGTAGGAACCTCTGATTCTGATACCTTCCGGGGAAGAAACGACTGCTAATCTGGTACTTGACAGCCCTTAAGGGGTCTATGAGGTGCGTATTGAGTCAGCATGACTAGTCTTGTCGAAAAGAGCACGCAATTTACCTAAGCAAAAAGTTTATCGACTGTGAAACAATACACTCACTGCTCGAGAAAACTTGATGTACTTTGGCATAGGCTGCTCGCCGATTGAGACAGTGTATGTTGGTTCATACCACCTTGTGGATGTCCAAAATGGATCTGATCAAGTATGTGCTTGAGGAGCTAGCATCGAACGGACGGGTTGCGAGAGGGCAAGTGATGTCGACTGAATACAATATTCAGTATACCTCCCAGAAAGCAACCAAGAGGAGGGTATTGTATGGTTATCTCGCCCAACAGCCCACTGATGATTGTCAACGAAGGAAGTCTGAAGTCCCTGATGAGGACCTCTCGAGGTACTCGAATTGAAAGATTGAGAGTGACCGATCCCGGAGGAGGGGCCTGACCCCGAATCCGAACGGGTTTTGATGTCTGATGAGGAGAGTTTAAAAAGAGTGAGCTAGTGCTTCCCCGATAACATGTGAACGCACCAATGATAGTGGCTGAGTACGAAGTTGGTATCCTGAGTGTCGTACTTTGGTACGTGCATCTACTGGGGCAACGCCTTCCTCATGCGGTATGGGATGGAAGTGATCTTGCCTGCTGGAGGCTAGATTTCATTGTAAAGAGTCCGGATGGATGAGAAGTTAGAAAAGGGCGAGTGGATGAGGACTCGGTATAACGCGTTGAGCCTGGTTGAGAAAAGAGGCTGACAGTTACTTGTCATGGGGCAGTTGTACCCAGTAAATGAAGCGTGTTGTTGACCGAGAAGTGCGACCTCGTGGGTAGCATGGAAGAGATATGGTGTTGAAAAGGATCCTTCCTCCTCAAGACGATCGTGGGGCAAGTGGAGAAACAATTATGAATGTCCGTTCGTGGTCAAAAGGGGTTTTCTCTGACAGAGCCTTGTTGCTGACGGCCACGGATGATGAGGATTTTCCATCCCCTGTGAATGCGGACGCAGTTAAAAGATACTTCGTGAGAAAGAGACCCGCTGGACAAAAAGAATAAAAGAGTCCAGGCAAAAAGGGCATCCCAGAGAACCAAAAAAAAAGAGAGAAAAGGTTCGGGCAAAAGTTAGGGATAATAAAAGAAAAGAACTGTACACCCGGCAAGTCGAAAACCCCACAAGGGCGTCTTGGGCAAAAAAAAAAAAAAAAAAAAAAAGGGGTATCCCGGTGGACTGAAACCCGAAAGGGCGGTCCAGGCAAAAGAGGGAATGAAACGAACAACTGTGTCTGGCATGATCGTTTGTGCTTTGATTAAGACATCACGGCTAATCTCCGACAGAGATCGAATCAGAAGCGTCTTGTTCAGAAGGCCGAAAGTGCGGAAAGTCTTGAGGACATATGAGGTGTAACCGAGTTGGAACCCGATGAGATCACGGTTTCACATTGCCATTAGGATAGATATTTTTTCCTTTTGTGTGCAATCACCTCTTTCCAGGGTTTGCCTCCTGTGCGTCGCTCAGTTCTGGGCCGTCCTTTTTGTTTCAGTCAATAAATGCGTGTTCAGTCAAATAATTTTGTTTTTGTTTTCATTACCGTTTTGATTACGAAAACATCCATTCGTTTTGATAAGAATAGTTGCATTTGGAAACATAGAGGTCCCTTCCGATGCGTGCTTATAAGATTGAAATCTGGAAATCTTATTCGGAAGTTTGAGTGACCAAGGTGTTGAAGTGTTGGCACGCCTGGGGCACGCTTTTATCTAACAATCTCTTGTGCAGGTACCGTTAGATATCTTCATTCACTAGCATGTAGTGGTATGAAACCTTTTGACAAAAGAGATCCCTGCAAAGCCCGACCAGGGGCAATGGATAGACTAACGGTGAAAAGCCCGTGACAGAGTTGCGACGACGATCCTGAAAGCTAATCAAGAAGACTTTTCAAAGTCTAAGGACTGGAAAGTTTGAATGAATCCCAGGAATCCGATCTTTGTGGGATAAGTCAGAAAAGTCCAGGCGAGTCTGGGAGTTCTCAAAAGTGGAAAGTCGACACGGTAGATGGATGATGAAGGCCGTTGTTCGACGACTCGACAGGTGTTCCGTGTCCAGTAAGCTGTATCTCCCCAGTGGGTGTGAGAGTGTTATCCCCAGCGTGGTCGTGAGCACTCATCCTCAGCAGGTTTTTGGATGTCTCTCCCCAGCACAGAGTCTGGTATATTTGCTTTCCCACCAGAGTTGTGCTCCCCCAATCGAGCGGATTTCCCTAGCAGATCTCCCGAGTAGAGGTTTGTGTTGATGATTTTCCTCAGCAGTTCCCCGAGTGGAGCGGGTTCAAAGAAATATATCTCCAGCAGTTATCTTACCTGTGGATTGGTTGAGTTTTCCGTAGTGGAAGGATATCTGCATCCCTAGCTGAGTCTATCCTACCTGTGGATTGGATGAGCTTCACCAGCGGAGTAGTATTTATTTCCCAAAGCAGAGTTGATCCTACTTGTGGATTGGTTGGCTCTCCCCAGTGAAGTCGCCTGATTATCCCTAGCAAGTCGTCTTGTCACTCCCAGCAAGGGTTGCCTTTTCCCAGCAGCAGCGCTATTCCCCAGTAGGGTGGAGATCGGAGTGTTGGCGAGTTCCTCAGCAGAGTGTCTCGAGCTCCCCAGAAGAGTCCATTGAGGGGGATAGTTTTTATGCATTCATCATGTAGAATAAGCATAGCATAAAAAAATATAATAAATCGCGTAGCATTTCCATAATTATGGAGCATTACGCTTGAAAAAGATCATGCATCATTATTGCAAGCATACGCTAGTCTCAAGCCGTGGTATTTGTTTGAGAGGGGGTTTTGCCCAAAGGAGAAGGTGTTACTCTGAGGAGTTTGGCATCGTGATTTTGAATCAGAGTTTCTGTCGAGCAAAGATGGGAATGGTAATCAAAGAGGTTTCGGGGTCCAAAAAAGGAGCAAAACAAGAAAGAATAATCCCCAGCTAAACGCGAAGTGTTCGTGTGCTAGGGTGGAATAAAGAATAGCCGGTTCGTGGCGTGTTATCCCCAGCATGGGTCTTTGGCATGCGTGCCGGCTCACGTATCACTGTTTGTTATCTTCGTCGATGCTGATAGACATGAAGAATTTTCCGGTGTTCAGACCGAGGTGGTATTCAGACCAAAGTGGCATTCAGGCCAGTTTTTCCGGTATCCAGACCGAAGTGGCATTCAGGCCAGTTCCCGGTATCCAGACCGAAATGGCATTCAGGCCAGTTTTTCCGGTATCCAGACCGAAGTGGCATTCAGGCCAGTTCCCGGTATTCAGACCGAAGTGGCATTCAGGCCAATTTTCCGGTATTCAGACCGAAGTGGCATTTCGGCCAGTTTCCGATATTCAGATCGAAGAAGTTTCCGACATTCAGGTCGATGCAACTTGTGGCATTCAGGCCAGTTCCCGGTATTCAGACCGAAGTGGCATTCAGGCCAGTTTCCGATTTTCAAATCGAAGAAGTTTCCGACAATCAGGTCGAAGTACTTGTGGCATTCCGGCCAGTTTTTCGATTTCCAGATCGAAGTGGTGTTCAGACCAGATTTCCGGTGATCAGACCAACAGTGATACTCTCGTATTCCGATGCTTAGTGTTCAGACTAATATGCGGCGTTCAGGCCATAGGTATTCCTGTGTTACCATTTATTTTGGTATCCAGGTCAACTTTCTGTTTCGGTACTCAGGCCGATTTTCACCGTACCAGACGGGTTCTTCTTTTGAGATTGCTTCTTTGCCGATTCTGACAGGCATTGTTAATCATTTCATAGGGATTCAGGATCAAAATCCGGGTCTTCTTAGTATTTAATCATCTCCCACTATGATCATATGAAGAGTGTCCCGCCTCATATTCTCTAGTTGAAGACGCTTAAATAGGGGCAACTGTCATACCCCGATTTTGGTCCTGAATTTTTTATGTTTGTTTAGCATGCTTGGCCTAACCTTACTTTGGTTTTATATGAGGATTGGTCTTAATCCAAAGTCATGGTGTTGTTCATGTGATTGTTAATGCACATATGGTCTTGGTCATCTGAACAATCAAGCTTCTTGTGTTTCAAGCCACTTGCTAGTCATGTTATTGGTTCATGGATACTATGCCAAAACCCTAACCTTATGGTCTCATTTCATGACCTTGTTCACGTACATTATCAGTCAAGTTATTTTTCAAAAGTCGAACATTCAAGTCATAAGACAAAATAATTTGGAAACCAACTTCAAACCATTCGTTAATCCATTTCAATCCATTTCATGTCATTGTAAACCATTACATTCGATTCCATACGAGAAAATACAAAATTTGACATTTTTGACCAATTGTTGACTTTGGTCAACAGTTGACTTTTTGGTCAACTTTGACCAAAGTCAACCCAAATTCCTCAAACCCTAATTTTCATCCTAACCAATAATAGAATATCCATTTACAAAGAAATCATAAAGAAAATACAAAAATTTCCATTTTTGACCAATTGTTGACTTTTGTCAACAGTTGACTTTTTGGTCAACCTTGACCAAAGTCAACTCAACCTTTTTACATCCTAAAGTCCTAAATCTTCCATCCTAAACCTTGATCTGTCACTCCATTGCTCATGTTTGCTTTCTTCCATCATGAATGCTTCATTTGCAAGTTATCCTCCACCACCATGTTTATGTTCATGCCATGCCTACAAGAGCAGCCAAATTACACAAAAGCAGCAGGTCATAACCATTTCAAGTCAATCAAAATCATGATTCAAGCAAAGGAAATGGACCATGTGATGATATATGAACAAAAGCCAATTGAGAAAAGACTTACCATAAACCATCCGTTTTGCTTATGAACCATGAGATTTTGCTTATAAACCATGAGATTTGCCTTCACACCACATACCAGGAGGTTTCGCCTTAGCTTCAAACATCAGGCTTATGGATTTGTCTACCACCTTGCTACCCATCATGACCTGCTACGCAACACAACAACAATGGTCATCCATATCTATTGCAAGTCTACTAAATGGCTACTGCTACCTGCATTGTGCTAGGTCTGTTACCACACACTACTGCCACAAGCTCAGCATGGAATGGCATTGAATCAGCACACCGTCAGTCTGGAAATAACCCACCTACAAATAACCAGTTGGCTGCATGTGAGGGTTGAAGCCAAACCATGACCCTTGGATTTTCCTGCAACAAAATCAGTGTGAACCTAATCCAACACCACAACATGTAAATGACAAATAAAGCTGGGCACATCAATTAGCATTCAAAGGCTCACCATGGTGTGTACATACACTTGCTGCAACCTGCATTTTGCAAGGTCTGCTATAGCACACTGGATGTTCATTATGCCAAACCAAGACCACATCATGATACCTCATGAAGCAGACTGTACCTATGCTACATAAGACCAAGAAAGTGCAAAACTATTCCAAGTTGCAACAGAGGTTTGAACTGCCAGCCAATGGAAGCAAGGTGATGGCTCAACATATGAAGGCCAATCATTTGTGGTTTACAAGGTCCTGTTAGGTTTTGACCAGCTGCTACTTGACATCACAAACAGAAAATGCAGATGAAAAATATTGTATATAAGTTCTTGTTACCATGGTTCAGTTGAACAAACAAACCATCAACCCAACTGGAAATTTCCATGATGAGTGCACTGAAATACCCCCTGCAGCATGACTGCAACCACCAAAAGCCCTCTGTTTTTTCCTGCAGTGTTCCTGCTCCCTTTAGTCTTGCAATAAGGATAAGCTGTCAAACCAACATGTGAGAAAAGTGGTCAGTGTGTTTCCAATTGGGCTAGACACCATTGGTATCAGCAACATTCAGCAGGAACCAATCCTGCACCAAAACCAAAACCTGCTGAGAAAAGGCCATCCTCTTGCATCCATAGAGCAGTCCAAGACTTGGTATGATTTAGCTATGCAAACCAAAACCAACACAACATCAAACATAGCAAGTGGCAGACCCTACAACATGAAGCATGTCAAAACCTGTCACAACATGACTAACCTCAATAAACCTCATACTAGCCCAAGGCCAATTGCAGACCTCACTCACCCTGCTGCAGCAAGCCTACAAAACCCTGCATTTCAAATCATAATAGGTCAACCTGCAGGGTATTTCAATGCCAAATACATACCAATTCAGAGCAAACTCAAACCTTCAACCATGTCCACAACCTACCAAACATGAATAAGATTGCAGCAAACCAAGCTCACCATTTTTTTTACTGCGGTAAAAAAAGGGACACATTAATCAGTCAAATTGCAAAATCCAAAGTGCAAAATCATTAACCAACAGTCAGAGGGCAAAATCCAAAAATATCCCAAATTGGTATAAGGTCAAAACAGAGAAGAAAGTTTGTGAAGGATACCTTTTTTTGAATCTAACATGGATGGGGTAATTCTATGTCTGAGCACCAAAAAGGCATTTCGCAGGATGCTCTTTTGAACACAAGGGCACCAATTTGAAACCCTAGCTGCAGAAATATAAAAGGGAGAATGAATCAGTGAAGAAGGAAACCTGGAGGCGGAATTGAATCAAAAACCCTAAAAATAACTTTTTCAATACAAGGTTGCAAAAAGGCAGAAGCGAGAGAAACCCTAGGATCGGATTCGACGGCGAAGGAAGTTACTTGAAGAGAGCGCACCAGTTCCTCGCACCACTATCATAACCGCGCCGAGTTTCGTTTTGAGGAGGTAATCATCACATTTCTCTCGACATCCTCATAACATGTGACCTTTTGTTTGCATCTTTTGATTTTGCTTTAGGAAAGGTTCAGCGTTTTCCTAGTTGTTTGTTGTCGGTACGTTTTGGTTTTGTTGAGAAGAAGATGATAGGATGAAACGAGTATTGGGTTAGAAATAATGTTTGGTTTTCTTTCTGTGAGTTTGTTTCTGTTTTGAGTGTGGAAGGAGATGAATGTCTCTAGAGAGAGGAACGTTTTGGAAGATTGGAGAAGACGAGCTTCTGGGTCTTCACTTTCCATTTCCTTTCTATTTTTTTTTTAATTAATTAAAATTTTAAATTAAATTTGTTTTGTTTTAACAGAGATAAAAAATAATACTAATCAAAGACATAAAAAGGTTTTACATGTTAGTTTTTTTGTTTTTTTAATCTTTTTTTATTTTTTATTCCAGTTTATGTATTTAAGGTAGTATCTCAATAGCAGATAGTGTTGAGTGGCCTAGTGGAGAGAGGTTAGTTTCATAATATTAGGTGGAGAGGGTTCAATACTCATGTGTGGTACTTTTTGTTTATTTATTTTATTTTTTCTTCTTTTAGCATTTTTTATTATTGTAGTATTTTATTAACATTTTCTTTTTTTTTATGTTTATTATAATTTCATTTGTTAATAATGCATAGTTGTTGTATTTTAATTTAGTTCAAAAACCATTTTTTAAACTATAAAAATCATACTTTTCTCGATTTAATATCGAGCCCATTTTTTACACCCTTGTAAGAAGATTGCTTTTTAAGCATCGCCATCAACCTCACATAGCTTACTCTTGGGCTTTCTTACAATGAGCTGGTTCCCTTACACTTACACTCATACGTTTGTTTAATGCTCATTCATTTCATTTCTTTGATTGTTTGATTTGATCATGTACTTGTTTAAATATCTTATTGTTTAATTGACTGTTGCCTACTTGTATGATGTATGAGGCATATATTTATATTGTTTGATTGCCATGACAACCCCCATTCATAACAAATGTATCCCTCTCCCATGAAATGTATAATATTCTTTCATTCTTTATTCATCTGTTAATACAAGAAATAAAATGAACACCCGATAACCATTTAAAAACAAGACCAAAACCTCGATCCAACGTCGAGTAATCATTTTTCAAAACCTAACAGAACCAGCACGTATTCATCCGCCCTTTTGTAAGTCGATTGCTTTATGCATCGCCATCAACCTTGTAAGTCGATTGCTTTATGCATCGCCATCAACCTTGTAAGTCGATTGCTTCATGCATCGCCATTTACCCTTATCCCTAACCCTTCTCCTTGCTCCACTCGTCAACTCTTGTTCCGATTAGGTAGCACCCATTAGATAGAACCCTTTGTATGATAACATAGGTAGAATTCCCATATTCCTTTGCATGCCAACATTAGGTAGATATTCCCATTTGTAAATCCTAAACACTTAAGTACACATTGCATGACAACTCTAGGGCAGAGCTTCCCCACTTCTAGACCTTTCTGAGCGTCTCCGATCTTGTGGCATGTAGTCCGTTCTATTGCAAAGAGGTAACTGCCTAAGACTCGATTCAGCGAGCTGCGACACCTACTGCTAGGTTGTGAACACATTGCCCACTCTCCTTTGACACAACTGGTGTCCTCCTCTCTAAGTCCATATTCAGATGGCAATCCCTATATAGGGGAACTACGTCGCCCTGATTCTCATACCAGATGAGGTACGTAGGCAGGAGATCGTGCGAGATCTCTCCGGGCACCCTTTTCCTTTTTTTGTGTGTGTTTGCTTGACAGTTGCTAGGCTCGAGTTCCCGACTCCTTAGTAACTTGTTGCTTATTTCTTCTTGTGTGTGTTAGGATATGGATGTAAGCCCAGCGATTGGCATTCCGTATCCTATTGTTGTGTGCTTGGAGTCCGGTATAAGTCCATCAAGTGGCATCTGGTTTCCAGTGTGGGTTTGTTTGGTTCGGAAGCTGATGTAAGTCCAGCGATTGGCATTCGGGTTCCATGTTTGCCTTTTGTGTTTTGTTTTGTTTCGGCGTGCGTGAGCCGAACTACGGCAACTCTGATTCTCATGTTCAGATGAGATACGTAGGCACAAGATGCGATGTCTTGCCGAGTTTGACTAACGACTAACAACTAATCCTTATTTGCTTTCGCCCTCGTTGCGATCCTTTCTCTCGCCCTCGTTGCGATCGAGACATTCCCTTTCTCTCGCCCTCGTTGCGATCGAGACTTTCCCCTTCTCTTGCCCTAGTTGCAATCGAGACCCTTATTCCCGTAGTTAGCTGAACTACGTTTTGCTCTGATTCTCATTCCCGATGAGATACGTAGGCATAAGACGCGATGTCTTAGCGAGCACATTTATCCTTAACCCATAGGTAGCCGAGCTACGAAGACTCTGATTCTCATTCCAGATGAGATACGTATGCAATGGATGCGATATCTATGCGAGTCATTTTTCTCTTGACCCCTTTCAGTAAATAGTACATTAGATAAACGCACACCCTTTAGACAAGAAACAACAAGAGTGGATCCCGTAGAGTACTACGGATGCGTAGGGGTGCTAATACCTTCCCTTCGTATAATCGACTCCCGAACCCAAGATTTGGTTGCGAGACCTTGTCTTTTCCTTTCCTCTCTTCAGGTTTACTTCGAGCGTTTCCTTTCCCTCCTTTGGGATAAATAACGCACGGTGGCGACTCTTCTGTCATTTTCTTTCTCGCCGGTTGTTTTTTCGCACCTCCCGTATTTTTCAGGCTGCGACATCGCCCTTTTATGCAAGGCACTATGTACACCTAAAATAACAAACAAACACAAACTATAATTAGGAATAACAATGCATGGGTTGCCTCCCACGAAGCGCTTCGTTTAACGTCGCATGGCTCGACGATTCATTTCCCCTTGTTATGGAGGGATTTCAGCCATAGTTTCTTTTTTTGAATCTAAGTGTTCAGAGGGAATTTCTTCTTTGGAATCCAATCTAGTGTTTCTGCGTCTCCGGTGAAGGGTTCTCTCGATTTCTGCGTCAAAAAGAAATTCTGTTGAGGGCTCTCCTCGCATACACAGATTAGTGAATGAAAATATATAAATGACATAAAAATAATTTTATTGCAGAGCAACAAAATTTTAATTGAACTTAAAATTAAACTCTATATTTTGGCAGTCCCCAGCAACGGCGCCAAAAACTTGATCGAAAAAATAACAAGTGTACTATTTTTCCTGTTATAGTAATAAAGGGGAAATTTCCCGAATGTCGATATCAAGGACTACACGTTAATATTGAGTTCAATTCATCGTTCAATTAAACAAAAATTATAATTGGGGTTTTTTAATTCAAAATTATAAAAATAAAGGCAAAAGAAAACAATAATGAAAAATAAGGGTTTGCAAGGTAAGAGGAACAATGCCAGGGAAGGTGTATGATTTATCCCTGCAACAACTCTGAGTCACTATTGCATCAACAAATATCAATTACTACCAGTTCTCAAGGATATTTTCTCCCAAGTCCTTGGTGAGAAAACCTTTAATCATTCTACCCTAATTTCTATGTCCATAGGCAATTAGGATGAAGTTAAGCTTTATTATATCAAGAATGCTCTGATTCATACAGGGTAGCCCTAGTCCTAGGTGATATCTACTGCAGAGTAATCTAATGAAAACCTTATCAATGGCGGTTCAGCCTTATTGATAACCATACAACAATCTCGATTGGTCCGAAAGAGAAAACATTAAACACATAAAAAGATTATCGTAAAAACAATATTATAAATGCAATCGTAAACTCATAATCATTACAACTCTAAATCAGGGACACCACCTAGCATTAGGGGGTTTAGCTACTCATATTGTTCAAAATAAATTCAAGAATAAAAATACACATTACAAGTAATTGGATGACTTGGATCTTCAATCGCTTCCGCTCATGAAAACCTTCCGCTCTCTGAATTCCTTGACCTCTGTAATCCTTTCTCATCTGACAATATTGTGTTCACCTCGTTCCAATATCCCCCTTTTTCTATTGTAGAAACTCTCCTAATATAGTGAAAATCCCTTGGCAGAAGGTGGAAATCTGCAAAACGTCCCTGCAGCTTAAGCCCAGTGAAAAAGCCTGAAAACTAGAAAATTAGCGTTTTGGGCTAACACTAGCCGTGTTAGGATGACATTGGCAGTGTCAGGCTGACACGAGCCGTGTCAGCGGACACAGACGGCCGTGTCAGACCACTGTCTTGGGAATTACTTCTTCTTTCTTGGCCTTCCTCCTGACACGGCCCGTGTCAGGTGACACGGGTGGCCGTGTCAGGCCTCCTGAATTATGAAATCTTATTTCTTCGACCGTCAAAACTTTCCACTTTCTCGCATTGAGTCCGTTGGATCTTCTTCGTGGACCTGGAGGGTATGAACACGAAAACCAAAGCGTAAAATCACGAAAATACAAAATAAAACTGATAATTAATAACATTGATAAAATAACTTACGGGAATGAGAATTAACTTTAAAGGTACCATAATGCGTACAAAGTGTCTCAACATCCTTGGTTTCTTGTCGGATAAGCAACAAAAATATAGTGAAAATGGTGACTGGTCAACAGACAATGAACTTCGTTGCAGAAGACTTTCTTAGCCTTTTCCCAAACCTCATTGCAAGTGGAGAAGGCTTGATACTGCGCTTAGAGGTTAAATGCGATGGAAAACCATTGCACAGTTGTAGCGGTGTATTCGTCACTTTATGATTTATCGATTAAATCAAAAGCAAAGTATACAAAGAGTTAAGTCGCCACCGCACTTTTATTTATCCCAAGGAATGGCTAAAAAGCGAACAAAAGCCTAAGAAGTTTTACACATAGAAAACTAATGAAAAGATCAGAGATCTGGGTAAGGGGTTAATTACGCAATGGGAAGGTGTTAGGCACCCAAAACGTCCTAGGTACTCCTAGGGAGCCCTTTTCACAACTTGTTGTACGAAATGTTATTTGTTTATGAAATATTTATTGTGCAAACATGATTGAAGGGATGGGAAAAGAATGTACAAGTTATTATTTTTGTGTTTGAACGGATGAACCCGTTGCCTACGTACCTTTCCATGGGAGGTAAGGATCAAAACACCGTAGTTCGGCTAAAAGATTTCCAAAATATGAGTGGGTTGATTTTAAACAAAAGCCCTAAGGTCTTTCGTTATCCACGGGAGAAAACTCAACCTTATACAAACAACAAGTCCACCATGTGAGAAAAGCTTCAACTCGCTAGTGAGGGGTTAACCCTATAATAAGCAAGGAAGTCTTACAATTCAATCACTAAGGACAAAAGGTGAGATTAACATCAACCAACTAGGATAATTGAGATCTATGGCTAATGTATGAAAACTTATCAAGAATGGACAAAGCCATAAAACAATTGAATGAGTGAAATTAACCAATTAGGATTTATTCACAAAAAGTGATCAAAGTGTGATTAGAATTCAATTCAAAAGAAGTATTATGAAAATGAAGTTTGAAAAATCAGAGGCTTAAGGCCTAGGTTTCTAGTTCGAAAACAAATGAAGATGTTTGCACAATAGTTTTCTTGTTTGGGTTAACATGCAAATGAAGGTTTAAAGGAACAAAAGGTGGGAGGGTTAAGGGATGTAAAACTTCTTAGATGTTCACCTCTTGAGATCATATGTAGATGATTCAAGTGATTCCTTTGGAATAGGCAACAAGCAAATAACAGGTAAACAATGTATCAGGCAAAGTCAACAAAGATGGATACCGGATGCCAATCAATGGACTTATTCCAATCTCCTAAAACAAAAATGGATACCGGATGCCAATCAATGGACTTACACCAATCTCCTAAAACAAACAAAACATGGATACCAGATGCCAATCAATGGACTTATACTAGTCTCCAAGGAAAGGAATGCCAATGAATGGTCTTAGTTCCAAATCCCACCAGATCATAGGAAACAACTGCCAATAGCTGGACTTACAATTGACTCCTCAATGGACAAAACAAAATGTCACAAAGTAATGAACAATGATCATGAAATGATATACAAGCAATGATGATAGATGCACAAAGGCATACATAAGCAAATATGCACAGATGAATCAAGTAAGCAAACAAACAAGTCAATTAGCACACACTATATACAATCAATTAGGCTCAAGCAAGGTTAGGCTTTACAGCCAACTGGAATGGGGGGTATTTTGAGCTCTTAACCCTAACATTGAGAGTTAGGGTGAAACAGATGAAATGGAGATGAGGGGTGTGCCTCATAGCTCTTATCCCTGGTCAGGGAGAGCTTTGATCAATGGAAAGTGTGGGAGTTCAGAAAGTAGGAACTCTTCTCCACAAATGATTGACTCTATAAGATCTTGGGTTATTATTCACCATGCATCAACACATGGTGTGAGCAAGGTGAATGACACACTGAGTAGCAGGAGATGGATTACACATCTCTTTTATCTGCCAATTGCCTCATAAGAGGACTTTTCCTGCTTGGCACAAAAGATAAACAACCACAAGCATTGCCTCTTAAGGAGGGCTTCAGACAGGTGCCTACCAATAACAGTAGGTCTTCCAGACTACATGAAGATTAGAGATTATACCTAAGTGGTTAAGCAACCAAGCAAAAGCAAAGTTCAAATGAACTTAAAGCAACTTAGGTACCTGTGGAAACAACTAAACAAATCAGTACAATACTCAGACAAACAGACAACAGTCAATAAGCAACAGACAATCCCAATGTACAAAATGTGTAAGCCAAAAGGCAAACTCAAATGAGTTAGCATCAACCTACAAAACACACAAGTGTTAGTAATCAAAAGCAAACATCAATGTTCAAATGATGAAGCATCATCAACCATGGCATTTGGATGCTTAAACCTGAAATCAAAGCTCAAATGTAAGCAACAAACCACTAGGTCAAAGCCTAGGGTCAAAGATGGAGAAAAAATTCAAAACAGGGGCTGAAATTTAACACAAAGCAACTTCAACCACATATTGACATATTCCAAAAGGTCTCACATCAAGATCATTAACCAAAAGCATTTCATGATCAAGTGAAGTTCAAGGCAATTTCAAAGCTCATATGTGATCAACATGAATGAAAAATTCAAATCAAAACAGAAATGATTCAAATAAATCTGGAAAAATTCATGCATATTCAAGACATCTAAAACATCCATCACACAAAAAATCAGAAGCATTGGACATCATTTGGTATGGAAATCACATGGCACAAGTTGAACATTCAAAGGTGTGACACAAATTGTCACACCAAGTTAGTACAAGCATAAAACAACAATGGAGCATAGGAAAAATACCAAACCAAAACCAAAATGTCAAGCAATGTGTCTAGTTTCATCATGCAAAATTTCAGGTTCATTGGATAAGAAACAAGCATTTCACAATAAGATAAGCAAGGCAAGGTCAAAAATAGACATATGATCAATCAACCCTAGACAAATTATTTTTCCAGCCAGGCACAACTTTGGAAATTATGATCATTAAAAAATAGACATCTCAAGGATCACCATGCAAAAAAACCAGGTATTTTTTGGATCAATTTTCAAATTGTTATGAATTTTACAAGTTGGAGAAAATTGAAAAAAACATGTGAAGCTTATAGTATGATTCATGGAGGGAAAATGATAAAGTATGAAAACATTTGAAATAAGTTCCATCACCAGGAATCGAACCCGGTGAGGATTCAAATAAGCGCGCCAGGCCAAAATGAAACGCACCGTTTCATTAAGTGAGGTGGCCAGTCAGCGCTCGGTCAAACCTCATGAACCAATGAAAATGCAAGCATGGCGAAGACGTGGACCAATACATGGCAAGCCCTAGCACAGCGTGGCGAAACCAGGAAAAGCGTGGCCTATTGCACAAAACCGTGGCTGAAAGATGAACTTCATCTTCTTCCTCACGCAGCCAATGAACAGTGTACATGTTCATACCAGTTCCAGAAAATTGTTCCAGAAATCCACAATTCATACATCATTTTGTAGCATTTTTCACGTAGATTCAAGATCAAACAATAACTAAGCATGAATCATCCTAATTAGAGAGAATCGAGCAAGATAACATTCATCCATGAAACTTTAATCTAACCTAACTCAGTCATTATTGCACCAAAATTCACGATTCAAAGCTCAGAATTACCAGCAAACCTAGATCTACACAAATATCACAATAAATTTGAGAATTAGAGAGATCGAATCATGACCTCTTGAAGAGCAGCAAGCTGAAATCTTGCTATCTAAGGCTTGTAGTGGTCCAAAGCTTCTCTATGATGCTTGTATAGATGATTGAAGGAGAGATTGAAGCTCAATTGCACACGAATCCAGTAGATTTTGAAAATTCCATGGATGCTTCAAGCTTCGAGTATGGCTCAATATGGCACTAATTGCTCCAATTCCAGTTCCAATTCTACTCAAAAATGCTTCATGAGCATGAATCAGTCAAGAGAAAATGTTCTTGTGTGAAGAATTTCAAAATATTTTTGAGAGAAAAAATTGGAGAATTTTGAGATTCAGATCTGAAAATGAATGTTAATCCAGAATGCAGTTATGATTATTCTTATATATGCCATGCTAATGATTCTGTAATCAAGTTTAAGCCAAATGCAAATGAGATTAGCAAGTTATGAGGTGTAGGTACAAAAATGTTTTTCACCTCATGCATGTGGTAGCCACGTGAACAGTGAATTTGCTCATTATTTTCACTTAAAATCCTCTTTTAAATCCAATGGCAATGATAAAAAGTTCATACAATGCACCACTTTTGAATTTTGTAATTTCCCTCCAAAAAAACCATGGATTAACAAGTGATCATGTGATGACAATTCATGTAATGTGATGCATGATTTGGAAATTAGAGATCAAGAGGAGAATATTGCAAAAAGAACCACTCATTTTGGAGCTTTGGTTGAAAAGTTATGCCCATTTGAAGTTTTGAACACACTTTGCCATGATTTGATCATATCTCATCAACCACATATTAGAAATTCATGATCTTGGACATTTTGGAAATGGGAGAGAAAGATCTACAACTTTCATGTTCAACAAAATTTCATTTGAAGCTTTCTTGATGATGTAATATTGAGTTGAAGTTGGTCCAACATCTTTCCATTTTTGGAAAGTTCAAATTATAGGTCACTTGCTATTTTTGGAAATTCTTGACCTGACTTCAAATTCTTCAATGTGAGTGTTTAAAATGTCAAATGAGACTTGTTTGAACATGAATGAAGTATTTCTAATCACTTCCCACCTCCAAATCCACAGTTGACTTTGCAGTTGACTTTCTAGGTCTTCAGATGATCTGAGAATGTTCTGATGAGATTCAAGCCTCTACCACTTGGGATTTTGCTTCAAAATGACATCATAGCTCATATGAACTCTTGTGAATGATTGTGGGGCCCAAATCTCAAGAATGACCACCATCAATTGCTCAATGAATGCCTTCAATTGCCTTGACCTGTTGTTGCTTCATCTGCAAGACAAAGGTTAGATGACATATTTTTGTACTTTTGGTTAGTGATAAAAAAGAAAAACAATGATATACAAATGCAAGGAATGCTGGGTGATCAAGAATCACTCTCAAGAAGAAGACCCACCCACAGGGAAGGAAGCAAGGTGTCTAATGATCCTTGAGGCAATGTGATGATATGATATGGTGCCATGAGGGATCTTAGGGACAAAATTGGGGCCTTACAACAGTACATAGAGAGGCATCAATTTTCTTCCATTTAGCGAGTTTGGCGGCGATAACATCAACCAATTTTGTGGTCAGGTGATCTTCATATCCCTGACCATCAAACTACATATCAATCGCACAAGCCCATATGTTGTAGTTTGCTTATCGATTAGTTTTTCACATGAGATAAGCGGAACTTTAATAAATGAGACGGAATCAGCATCTCCCATGGCTTATAAAAACAAAATTGAGGTTGTTTGAACTAGAGCACAAATTTCTGAGAGTCAAAATGAAAAATGGAGACCGGATATGTGACCGATTGAGGAAGCCGAGTGGGGCGGCCAGGAAAAACGGTCAGATCGGGCGGCGGATGCATAGTCATGCACTAGTTAGGGGCGGCGCGTGAAGCCCGCAAGAGAGAACAGTGACAACATGTAGGGGCATGTTAGGTTGCGGATGGTGGCGGGCGAAAGTGCGATGGTCGGATCAGAGGGAGGAGATTCAGATGGTGGGGTCAGTTTTCTGAAATGTCGTTGGATGGTGAGGTCAGTTTTCTGAAACATAGCCGGAAGGTTATCAGAACAGTTACGACAGTAGTGGCGGCAAGGTGGTTTTACCTGAGAATTTTGAGAAGTGAGAGGCAAACTGGAGTGATGACACGGTTTGCAAAAAAAAAAACCACCGGAAGATGGTGGATCAACCGGGTAAAGCACGACGAAGAGTTGCCTCTTAGTAGGCTCTAGATACCATATTGAATTATGAGAGACTAAGAGACATTTAGGTTAAACAGTGTGTTTGAATAGCACTACGGAAGATGTATTATATAGGAAAAAAGTACAATTCATACTATTAATTACATAGTTATCCTATTCTATTCTAGAATACACTAATGAATATTCTCTTTATATATATACATATATACATATCAACAGAAGTCAATACCAGGTTTTTGTAAAAATCCTTTTGCCACCAGTCTTTCCTTATGCTTGGAAATTTCACCATTTAGCCTTAGCTTCAACTTGTAGACCCTTTTCTCAATTACCTTGAGTTATTCTTGCATGACTGCTAACCAATTTGAATCATTTATGGCTTGATCCAAATTGAATGGTTCTCACTCAGCCATCATCATCACTTCTTCTATTAAGTCACCATTTGCATCGATTTCTTGATCTAGAAATATCTCATAACCAGCTAGCCTTGTCGACCCAGTTCTTGTTCTAGTCGATCTTTTAACATTTTGCTCAGGTGGTTCTTCATTTCAATTGGCTGTGACTTTAGTTTGTTGGTATTCTTCAAAAACAATTGTGATTTCATCTGGCTCTTGTTAAACTGACCCATTACTCCAATCCCACCCTTTACTTTCACCCACTGGAATATCCCTACTGATCACAAGTTTATCCTCGTTCGATGAATACAACTTGCATGCACCAGTCGAATGAAAAACATATGAGCACCATTGTCTAACTTTGATCATCTAGCTTTTTCCTCAATTATTCAGAAATATGCCTGAAACACATTGATCTAAATACTCTAAGATGACTAACATTTGGCTTTTGTCCTTTTTAAGACTCATAAGGTGTATTCTATACTATCTTCTTGGTTAGATATCTATTTAGAATGTACACAACTATCGAAGTTGCTTCACCCCCAAAATCTCTTTGGCATATGTTTAGCTTTCAACATGGTCTTTGCCATGTTTAATATACTTATATTTCTCCTCTCATCTATACCATTATACTGAGGTGTATAAGGTACAATGGCCTCATGCTTTATACCTTCATCGGTGCAGAATATTGTAAATTCTCTAGAGGTGTATTCACCACCACCATCAGTTCTTAGTTTCTTTAACTTGCATCCACTTTGTTTCTCGACGTACAATTCAAACTTCTTGAATTGTATGAATACCTCACTTTTACTTTCAATAAGGTAAATCCTCACGCACACGCACACGTACACGCACACGCACACGCACACGCACACGCGCGCGCGCGCACACACACACACACACACACACACACACACACACACACACACACACATATATATATATATATATATATATATATATATATATATATTTAATTCATCTATTAAAGTTAGGAAATAATAGTTATCTCCATTCGACCTTTCTTCAAAAGGTCCACACACATCAAAGTGAACTAGCTCTAAATTTTCTCTCGACTTCATGGACAAGTCATGTTTGAATGCTTTCTTAGCCTGCTTTTCTTTTCAACATTCCTCACACACTTGACTTTATTCCTTCACTTGAAGTAAGACATACACAATATTCTTCTGGTTGAGCATACTTAGACCTCTGAAGTTTAGGTGTCCATACATGTTATGCCATATCCAATTCTTGTCTTCGACGGTAGACGGAGCAAGACACCGATGATCAACCAAGTTGATATCAATCTTAAAGGTTTTGTTATCTGGCAATGGCGCTTTCAGGATTATCCTTCCTTCATTATTATACACCTTCATCAGATTTTCTTCCAACGTCATGTTATACCCTTTGGGAAGTAATTGACATATGCTTATCAAATTATTTATCATCGAAGGTGCATACAATACGCCAGCTATGCTGACCCTCTGACCATTTCTTCTCACCACAACTATGTTTCCTCTTCCTTCTGATGTGATATGCTTGCCATGTCCAACCTAGACCATTTTCTTGACTTTTTCATCTAACTTGGTAAACCAATTTTTATTACCAGTCATGTGGTTGTTGGATCTTGAATCCAGATACCACATATTGGTCTGTCCATTATTCGACTAAGTATTTGCCACGAGTATCATATCATTAGAGTCACTTTCTCTAACATGTGAATATTGTAGTTCGCCGTCATCTTTTTCTTATGACTCCTTCTTTCTTTGATAATGTCGAGCATGATTACCAAATCCTTGACATTGTAACACTGCACCTCTTTCATGTCAACTTTCTTCCCGGAATACTTGTTGCCCATGACTTTCTTGATTGAATTAGATTGATTCTTTGAATTCTTGCTTGACTTCTCATTATTTGAAATAATCTTTCTCTACTTTGCCTTTTCTTTTCCAGATTTCTTGACGAATCTTGCTTGCAGTGCATGTTCCGCCACTTTCTCCCTTTCTGAGTTCCTTTGCTTCAATCTCATCTCATGAGCCTTTAATGAAGCTTAAAGTTCATCCACCTTCGTCTCAGTCAGATTTATGGACTTTTCAATAAACACAACAATATAATCGAAATTTGTAGTCAGAGATCTCAACACTTTCTCAATCTTCTGCAAATCAGTGATTGATTCACCACACGCCTTCATTTGGTTCGTTAGCAACACCACACACAAGAAGAATTATGAGACTGGTTCATCTTCCTTCATTTGAGTCATCTCAAATTGCTTTCTCAGTGTTTGCAACTTCACCCTCTTCGGCTTTTCATCCCCATCATACAAGTTGTTTAATTCTCTCATACTCCCTTGGATGATTCTTCTTCAATGATCTTCTCGAACACATTAGAATTCACATATTGATGGATCAAGAACATATATTTTCCATCTTTTTTCTTTGTTCCTTGTGTGCAGCCTTTTGAACATCGTCCGCATTCGCTTTCAATGTTGGTACTCCTTCATTGACAATTTTAGCCACGTCTTGAAATATGAAGATAACCTTCATTTGCACAATCCGCCTCTCGTAGTTCTCCCATTTGAAAATCAGTAGATTCCCTGGAAATTGCGTTGATGTTATGCTACCATTTGTCATTTCAAATTCTCTCTGAATCGCAACCGGACTCGTTCATACCAATTTGTTGGAATAATTAGGGCTTCAAAAAGAATGAAAAAAAAGATGAAGGAGAAAGAAGAGAGTGAGAGAAATTATATGTGAAAAAGGAATTTGATAAAATAAAATATGTTGTACAAAACTTGTTAAGTGTTTACATCGTCATGTCTTTATATAGGCAACCAAAATACAAACTTACAAACTGTATCATTTGACTCAGTCGAATGCATGCTTACTTAATCTGACAACTACATGTTGTATTAGATTATGTCGAATACAACTTATTCTTATTTGATTCATTACTTCGACTAAACCGAACACACTCAAATCAAATATAACTTGTATTTTAAAACATTAAATTGCAACTTCTAACATTTGTGACATAAAATATTATAAAAACATCCATATTGAATTTTATATCTTGGACATGTAAATTTTTATAAATTATTCAAATTTAATTGAAACCTCTAATCACTTTAAAAAAATAACCATTGAATTATCTTTCTTAAACTACTCAAAGTTTTTGTCAACAGGAAAATCACATTCCATGAATTGGACCCACCAACATGAAGTACAAAATTGGAAGAAATGATATTATCCCCCGACAGGTGACACCAAAATTTTCATGTCTTCTCTCTTCCAAGCTTCCAACTACACAGTCTCTCTTACACAACCTTCTCTTCCTTTCTCTCTATTCAATCCTTCACTTCACGCATAGTTCTTTTCATATTTATTCAAACTCTCTCACTCTTTCAATTCATCCACCTACCCCTTCTTCTCTTCACAACAATCTTTCCTTTCATCTCCTTTTTCTTCACTCCAACTCTTACAATTATTTTTCTGTGTTGACCCAGTTTTGATTTTTATGATTTTTGTTCGTTCTTCATTGAAAAAACGAAGAAAGACAAGATTTTTTAATTTGGGTCTCGTTAAATTTTAACAAGTTTGGAAAATGTTTGGGACTTCACTGCAATTTAATGGTGTTCGTGGTGAGGATCGGTTTTACATTCCTGTGAAAGCAAGGAAGAATCAGAATCAAAATCAGCGTAAGAAAACTCAGAGAGATAAGTGTGGTGAAAATAAGAGCGAAGATTCTGCTATAAAGTATGAACTTGTTGATTCTCATAATAGGAATCTCAATGAAGATTCTGCTACAAAGAGTGAACTTGTTGATTCTGAGCCTGCAAGTAACATTGATCGATTCTTGGAGTCTACAACACCATTAGTTCCAGCTCAGTTTTTCTCTAAGGTTGATCTTTTTCTGTCTTTTATTCAATTTTGATTATGTTTTTATCTTTTGAGTGTTTGATTTGTGCTTTGTTGGAGTTGGAGTTTACAAGTACAACAACCTTTGTTCATTGTTTTTGGTCTATTTCTCAGTTTGTAACTGTTGTTGGAATAGGTTAATGTTAGTAAGTTAGTTGCTATGTTAGGTTCTAGATTTGAACTCCTTCATGGGAACAACTTATTTTGATTGATATGTTTGAGCTTATTTTTATCTACCAGCTCAAACAATTGCAAGACTATTTGAGAGAGTTTACGGAAACAACTTAAGACTTATGACGTAATCATTAATTTTTTTAGAGGCCTAGTTAACCGTAAATTAACCGTGGAATATGTGTATGGAGACCCTTTTTGCCATAGCTTAATCATGAAAAAGTGTGAGGCCCTGTTGTGCTTTAGGCCGCCTTCCACACCCTCAAAGACAGTTGTACTTATACATAAGCGCTTAATTAAGTTGTTTATTCAATTAGGGCCTAAGTCTTGCTTATTCAGCTACTTACTTGGGACTTGTTTTTGTTATGTTTTTGTGTAGACAACAATGAGAGGATGGAAGACTTGTGATGTAGAGTATCAATCATACTTCGCCTTGAATGATCTCTGGGAATCATTCAAGGAATGGAGTGCCTATGGAGCAGGAGTTCCTTTGTTACTTGATCAAAGAGATTCTGTTGTACAATATTATGTTCCTTATTTATCGGCTATTCAACTATACGGTCAATCAGCTAAGAAGTCAATTGTTAAGCCAGGGTATCTTCAATTTCATAAGTAAAGCCATGCTTTGTTTATTTTCAATTTCAAAGAAGTAACGATATCTCGTTTTCTTTTGTCATTAGATGCATTGGTGAAGATAGTGACAGTGATTACTACAGAGATTCAAGTAGTGATGGAAGCAGTGATAGTGAGTTTGGAAAAAGGACTAAACATTCTATAGCACAAAGAAGTAATCAAAATCAAACAAGTGACACTTCTTTACAAATGAGCATGCTACCTGTTCAAGAGGGATTTTCTAGCGATGAAAGTGAAACCGGGAATCCTCAAGATCTTCTTTTTGAGTATTTTGATCAAGAGCCTCCATATGGCCGTGAGCCATTGGCTGACAAGGCGAGTGTCGATTTTACTTAATGTGTGGCTTATTTGCTGTTATTTTGAACTGGTCGTCTCATCACATATCTGATTATATTTTGACAGATACTCAATCTTGCGCGCCACTATCCTAGCCTCAAGTCGTTGAGAAGTTGTGACTTATTGCCTGCCAGTTGGTTGTCTGTGGCTTGGTGAGAATAATAAATTGAACTCAATCGTTACGAATATCAAATGTGTAGGATTATTGGAAATGCATCTTATTCTTGCTAATAAGATTTGATTAACGATTTGGAAAAAAAGTTCTCTCAATTTGATTACTGTGCTTTTCTTGCTCAATTTTGTATCCCCTAACATTTTGCAATGCCATTGCTTAGGTACCCTATATATCGAATACCGTCTGGTCAAACATTGAAAGATTTAGATGCTTGTTTTCTTACTTATCATACACTCCATACACCATTGACAGGTATTCATGGAACTTTAACCCTATGCTTGAACTGTAGTGGCATTGAAGTTTCCGCTTACCATTCCGCACTTATTTCGCGACATGGTTATTAGATCTGCTCATGCATTGTAAACATTTTTCGCACCTTTTGCCGTTAGTATATTTTAATACTTTGTTTTGATTCCATTTTTTCAGGAAATGGCGGTACTCATGCTCCAATATTGCTTTATCCGAATGACATAGATGGTGTAGCGAATATATCTTTACCAACTTTTGCAATGGCATCTTATAAGTTAAAGGGATCTATTTGGATGAAAAACGGAGTTAGTGACAATCAGTTAGCGAATTCGCTCTTGCAGGCTGCAGATAACTGGTTACGGCTGGTTCAAGTGAATCACCCGGATTATAAGTTCTTTGTGTCGCATGGCACATACCACAAGTGAACCAAATGACTCGACTTATATCATTACATTCTCATGGCATAATCGACCGATCTACAGAGATTTTTATGGTGTTGCGACTGCTAATGTGGGTTTGTGTTACTCTACACCTCTAAGTAGCACAAAATATGAAGTGATCACAATTGAAGAAGGAAATATAGTTTGTTGCTAAAGTGAAAATAACAATTATAAGTGGGGAAAAAAAAAGAGTTTTGTATTTAGAAAGAATGAGTGAAATATGTACATTTTTGTGCCGGTAAAAGTTTGGTTCTATATATAAATAATCGTATCTATGTATCATAAACATCTTGTTACAATGATGTGATGAAAGAAAGAGAGTAAATAAAAGGTAGTTTGTAAGATTTTATACACTCTCTCACGTCCACTACTATTGAGTTTGGTGCGTATAAATGGCATACTATTGAGTTTGGTGCGTATAAATGGCATGTCATCTGAATCGATATGCTAATATTTATTTTTCCCATACATTCTTCCGGCTTAGTATTATTGAGCTTGGTCTTAACGAAGTGTCTATTTCTTTAAGATGCTAATATTTGGTTGCATTAATGTGTAGCATTCGGAAGAGTATGAATGGAGCTAATAGTAATGTGAGTGTCAACGGTATTGAAAGGGTCGGTGTGGGCTGATGACATGTTATGCACGGGATGTCGATGGGCAACCTCAAAAAATGAGACAGTTTGGTTTTAATTGGAAATGAAATAAATGTTGTGGTTGAATTTCAAAAACATGTGTTGAAAAATAGTACTAAACTTAATGCATAATATTGGTTGATTGGTGGTGTAGCAATTTTTCCTTACATACTTGAATACTAGGGTCTCTATCGTTAGGAGACAATGCAATCCTACCGACTTGAGTTAGTTTCATAACAAATTCATAAAATTTAAGATAACTATATTCTCTGCCTCTACAAAAGGTTAAATATTATAACTATCATTAGTTAATACAATAATATATATGATTGATTATCTGGGCAATAGACAAAAGTCATTGTCTTATTTTTCTTAAGCAAAAATTTATACATGTTGCATAAAAAGTATTGCCATAAGCAATAAATGTGATAGTATATATATATATATATATATATATATATCAAATTCTTCATTTCAAGATGCATCAGTCAAAAGTCCTTTAAGCTTGTATTTGACTTTTTGTATTCTCTTATATTATTGTATTAGAGTGTTGTGAGATATAATTAAATATTTATGTGTTGAATATATTATGGAGGGTGTGGGTGTACTACGGATGTTTGAGTTAGTTGAGGGTATATTATGTCTATTAACAACAGCGCGGTGGTTTTTCTCTGTTTTTGGAGTTTCCATGTTATGTTCTTGTGTTGTGATTATGTTCCTCTTTTTTCTCTATACTTTGTTTTTTTTCAACAACTAGTATTAGAGCTTTTGGTTCGATCCGAGGATAAGTATTCTTAATATACTTTGTGTTGTAGTTTTGTCTGATCTTCCATATCAGAAAAGAAGGGTAGTGTTGTGAAAGAGTTGTTGAGTTGCAATCAAAATTCCGCAGTGCAGTTTGGGCTAGAGAAAATTGATGGAAGCATTTTTTTTTACTTGTGGAAAGTTCAAGTAAAAAATATGTTAATACAATCAAGATTACACAAGGTGTGGGATTATGTCGATGGTTGAAGAGCTTCCGACCAATATGAAAGTTGCACCATAAAGTTTCAACCTAATTTTCTACATGAGAAAATTGTTGAAGTGGTTTAACTTCAAGTGAAGTATACTCTTCTTTAGGTGAAGTATGATAGTTTTTTAAAACTATGATTGTCGTTGAAGACAATGGGAAAATTCTTGAAATGATTTAACTTCAAGTGAATTATACTCTTCTTTAGATGTAGTATGATAGTTTTTTAAAACTATAATTGTCGGTGAAGACAATGGGAAAATTCTTGGAGTGATGTAACTTCAAGTGACTATACTCTTTATGATTGAGCATGATTGTCGGTGAAAACAATGAAAGTTTATGTATTATTTTCAATCAAGGTGGAGATTATTGGGGTTAGTTAAAAATATACATGTTGATACTCTTTATGGTGCAATATGATTGTCACTGAAGACAATGAAAGCTTATCTATTATTTTCAATCAAAGTGGAGATTGTTGGGGTTGATTAAAAATATACATGTTGAGAAAGTCTCACATCGCTTAGTTTTGTGAATGAAGAGAGAGTCTAAGATTATACATAGGATACAAGTTCTTTGAAACCCCACATCACTTAGTTTTATGATGAAAGAGGGAGTTCAAGGCTATATATATGATTCAAGTTCTTCATTCCAAGATGCACCAGTCAAAAACATTTGAAGCTTGAATTTGACTTTCTTTATTCTCTTATACTCTTGTATTAGAGTGTTGTCAGATGTGATTAAATATTTGTTTGGAGGATGTGAGTATACTGGAGGTATAAGTTAGTTGAGGGTATATTATATGTGGTAATAATTTTCACATAGTGTTATTCTCTGTTTGTCTATTGACAATAGCCGTGGTTTTTCTCCGGTTTTGGAGTTTCCACGTTATGTTCTTATGTTGTAGTTATACTCATCTTTTTTTATCTATGCTTTCTTTGTTTTTTTCCAACAATATGTATGTGTGTCTTATTTAAATAAAAAAAATCAATCAAAATAACTTGGATGTTGTATTTGCGCCGATTTGACTGTGATTATCTAACTTTGGGCATGGGCAAATCTCCGATCCATACAAACTTTTATGATTGATTGCATATGTCACTGATATTGAATTAGAGAATCTAAGAAATCAAGTATAATTCCAAATCATCATTATGGACATAATCAATCACATTAAATGCTTCCAATTTGGCATCCCTAAAAGTTGGGATGAAATCACTTTATAAGGAGAGCATCAAAGAAACAATTCACTTAGAGAAACAATTGCGCTATAACTGGAACTTTACTGGTAAAGTTATCATTTAGTGTACCATGCGTGTACATTTGGCACCCACCGTGAGATCATATAAAAATTTCATGAACCACTCAACTTTTCAAGCACCTGCCACTAGCAGTAGCAAATAAGACAACCAGACCGTCATACAACATATACTCATCGTCATGGAGGAATTGTGCCGCCAACATTACAAGAAAGTGTGTGTGACCTACAACAACAATGACTACTACCAACATGGAATGAAAAAGAAGAATCTCAGGATCCACAACCTTTGATGCTTGATATTTTGGTTTCCCAGGTCCTATATAATTTTAAATCTCATTATTTGTCATTGTTTGATGGAAAAAGTGACCCCATGAGCGTATCATCACCATCAACACCCAAATGACCATTATTGACATGTCTGGTTCCCTTAAATGCAAATAGATGAGGGGCGTTGAAGTAGGAAAACCTTTGTTGGTACATGAGCCTCTATAGGTTCTCCATAGTTAGCTACCAAAATCTGATGAGGAACATGATACACTAGTTTTTAGCTAACAAACAAATAAAGGCTTCCACCAGGAGCCTCTTTAATGTACGCCAAGGTTATTCCGAGTCATTACGGGAATACTTGGATCACTTTAAAGAAGAAACCATCAAGGTTTCCAATCTAAACTAATAGTTGTTCGTATGGGATTTCTAAAATGGTCTCAAGGCGGGACTTCAACAAGTCCTTGGCACAAAAGCTGACGTCCATGATGGAAGAAACCATGGACAAAGATAAATGTTACACAAAGGGGGGATCAATGTTGAGAAGAGAATAACGAACACAAAGGATAGAGGAATATGAAAATTGGAGACATGCGAACATAGAAGGCACCAAAATACAATACTGGTTCGTGATACAAAAGATTTCAAGCTTGCTCGAAAGTCTTTGGAATGGCTCACCCCATTGAACATGAGGCAATGACGGACTATCCAAGATGTCTATCATGCAAATATCATCGTTGATCCATATCTGTCCAAAAGGGACTCCTTAGGAAACAACCTAGATAAGTGGTGTAAGTACCACCAAATATGGGCCCATCACACTAACGATTTCCATAATTTAAAATAGGAGATTGAAAGATTAATCTAGAAAGGCCTCCTGAAAAAGTATGCAGATGGGAAAGTCCAGAGCTTAGATAGAAGGGCTTCACCACAAAGAAAACCCAAGAGAAGAACTCTAACTACAAAGTCCCATTCTAATATGTCGTATGCCTTTGACATATCAAGCTTGAGGTCCATAATTCTTTTTTTCTTTCTTCTGTTTCTTCTTCCAATAGAAGCATTCCATTGTAATGAGCATGTTGTTTGTGATAAGTCTACCTTTCACAAACACATTTTTCTCTTCATTAACAATTTCTAGAAGGACGTGTTTCACTCTGTTTGTTATGGTCTTTGTTACCATTTTCATAACCACATTATAAATACTATTGGGTCTGAAGTCCTTTGGAGAAGTCAAGTTCTTTCTTTTGAGGACCAGAACGATGTAGGTGTTATTAATCTCACAAGCATTTTTTTATGCTCTAAATAGTTGGCTTCAGACCAAGGTTTATGCTCATTGTTTAATTTTCCTTGGATAACCTCACAAGCATTTTTTATATTTGTAGGAGATGAAATTGAAAATATTTCTGAGAAATAATTAATGAGGAATCTCTCACGATGACTATCGCCTCTCCACCAGATTCCATTATCATATGTGAGTTTCTTTACAGAACTGGTTCCCCTCGTTGGTATGTTTTACCATGAAAGAACTTTGTGTTTCATTCCCCCTTCCTGAGCTTCAACGCCTTCATGAGGTTGTTTTGTTGAATCTCTAGAGCTTTATAGGCTTTCATGTCCTCCTCTTTCCCAAAGCATATACATCTATCCCAATCTCCAAGGACACTTGTTGAATAAGAAACCACATTTTCCTTTTGTTATGCTCCTCTAGGAAGCCACAAATCCTGGAAAAGAACCATTGTTGACCATCTTCCTTATCCAGAATAGATCACCCTGTGTGATTGAGCAGAATGATGATGTAATGATCTTTAAGTTGTCATTCCAAAGGAGTGTTATGCTCTCTGTTGTCTCTTTATCATTCATATTGCACCCCATAGTTTGACAAGAATCAAAACCACATTTGACTTTTACATTATGAATCTCTAAATCTTTAAGTCGTGTCTCTATTAAAATAAGCAAATTGATAATTTCCAAATAAATGAGCCTTTGCAAGGCTCAAACTTTACAAGGATTCCTTAACCCCATACAATTCCAACTTATGAGTTTCATTGGGTTAGACGGTGTTGATCATCCAACACCATCTATAAATTTTGGGAATTGATATCCAGCATGTCATTTGTATGCTTCCTCTTCTTTTCTCCACTCCTAATATCCTCCGACGAGCCCTCATGTCCTATTTTTCTATTGGTGTTAATTTGTTTCCTTTCTCTTGTTCCACCTCCACCTCACCATCTTTCTCTTTTCCTTTTGTATCACATCTACTATGAATGGATGAGACATTAAACAAGCTTTTGCTACAAATGTCTGAGCTAGAATCCTTGTTGTTTTTCCTTCAAAAACCTTGGGTAATGGTGAGGCCCTTAGCCATAAACCATACGAAAATTCTTGCTCATATAAATCTTTATAACCCTCTTCACTAAGATCTCCTAAAGCTTTACAATCCTTCAATCGGTAACCTATTAATAAAAAAAAGCAGAAAGTTGGGAGACATTCATATTTGAAGTGAACTCATAGGTTTTTTTTCTTTGAAACACGCCATAGTTTACTTCTTTGACGGTTGTTTTAGGTCCACAATTATATTGTTTCTCATAAAACGATCATTTCTATGAGCTTATTTTAAATCCATCTCCTCAAAGGATCCCAAAATATTATCAATTTTCTTAACTATTGTTTAAACCTCATTAGAGGGGGATCATAGACTCTTACCCAAAATACTTTATAGTAAATATTCAAGCCAAACAATTATTCTTCACTCGAGACATATGTGAGAACTAGGAGGTTTTTGTCGAAGCCCCAATGCCCTTTTCGTAAAATCGTTTCCATATCTCATCTAGTTCCATTTATGTTTAGTTCTTCTTTGTTTTAGCTTAGACTATTCTTTATCATTTTAAATAAATGAAGTATATAAATTATTCAATAAAAATAAATTTTGTACTATTTTTTTTTATATAGAAGCATAAAATTTGTTGTTTGATAGACCATACAAAAATAAAACATAAGATACGATTTAGATTTCACAAAGAAAAACACTTTTTCCTTTTTGGCTTTACTTATTGGGAAAAAAAAACAGCTGTAACAAGAATACAAAACCGAAACACAAAACGTTAGAATCTCGAAACCCGGGTCCTACTACATCTTCTTACCTGTATATAAACGTTAGTTGAAAGCATAACTAAATTAAATGAATATTTATATTTCTTAATTAATTAAAACTTGCAATAAAGTAAAGAATTCAATAATAAACTGAAGAAAAAACAAAAAAGAGAAACTAGCCGTTAAGAGTTTCTCCAAATTCAAATGAAAATGGAAGCGTAGTAGCACACACAAACATTACTCTTTCGTTCCATTTCAATAACCATAATCATTACGCAAAGAACTTGAGAGAGAAAGAGAGAAGAGAGAGAAAGAGAGCAATTACTCTGTACAAATCCAAACCCTAATTTCTAGCTTCTCCGCTATCTTCGTGCGCTTTCTGAGTTTAATCAATTTTACTTACTCATCTTGTTGAATTGAAATCTTCCTCAGATTAATGTGAGTTTCTATTTCCATTTCCTTTTCAACTTTCCGATCTATTGAAATCTATCGATGGAGTTTCTATTTATGCTAATTTTTTTTATCTAAACATCGAATTACTTTCCTATTTTATTGTTTTTAGTTTATTGCTTAAATTCAAGCATAGTAGTTGAAAGCAATTAACATCGGGATAATTTGTTTCCTTTTTTGTTGATTTTAGTATCTTAATACTGAAATTCTACTCTCTTTTTATTTTATTTTAATTTTCTCTCAATGATTATTCTGTATTGAATCAGTACTAAATATCATCACCTTAGCGTTTGAATATGTTGAATCTATCAGATCTCACTTTCTATTTTAATTTTGGTATAGAAAATTCCCAGAATCTGCATTTTTTTTCATTTTAACAAGTTGAAATTCTCTCATTGGTGTTTAATTTCAGCAAAATTCATGTTAGGAACCAATAATCTTATATATCAAGTTGGATCATATAATAAGAAGCAGGACATGCTTAATTATTGATGTTGTTATGCTCTTTTCAACAAGTTAAAGTTGAAAAATATGTTAATTTTGTTGATGATTTTTGTGTTTATGGCTTGTTTAGAAGATGACTGTGAAAACACCTGGAACACCGGCCTCAAAGATAGATAGGACACCGGCATCAACTCCTGGAGGGCCAAGAGCTCGGGAAGACAAGATTGTGGTTACAGTAAGGTTAAGGCCTTTAAACAGAAGGGAACAATTGGCTAAAGACCAGGTGGCATGGGATTGCATTGATGATTATACTATTGTGTATAAACCACCGCAATATGAACGTGCTACTCAACCGGCATCCTTTACTTTTGGTATTCGCATTATCTATTCAGCCAAGTTCCATATATAATTTTTAACTAATGTCACCTAGGCCATTAAGTTAAGTATTTGATGACATTGGTTTCTCCTTGCAGATAAAGTTTTTGGTCCTGCTTCTGTTACCGAGGCAGTATATGAAGAAGGAGTAAAGAATGTTGCATTGTCTGCACTGATGGGGATCAATGGTATTGTATTAGACATTAGATATCTGTATCATTATCATTGTGTCTTGACCTCCTCACTTGTGATTTGTGTCTTTGATAGAGACTCACACTGCATGCTTATTTTGTTGTAGCTACTGTTTTTGCTTATGGACAAACTAGTAGTGGAAAGACATACACAATGAGAGGAATCACAGAGAAGGCCGTCAATGATATTTATAACCATATAATGAAGGTAAGTTTGCTAAATTCATTTATTTGAAAGTGTTTTTTCTGTCCAGTTGTAGTTTATGTATTAAAAGATTGGATGGGATTCTAAAGGTTGTTAACTTTAAGGCTTATCTTTTTCAATTCCCATGATTGCAGAATCCTGAGAGAAATTTCACTATAAAAATATCTGGACTAGAAATATACAATGAAAATGTAAGGGACTTGTTAAATTCAGAACCTGGTCGAAGTTTGAAGCTTTTAGATGATCCTGAGGTAATGTAGTTCAACACATTTTTCATTTTCAATTTAACAAACATGCAATTTCATAGTTTAACATCTTGCTTTCATTTTTCAAAAATCTTTTAAACTTATTTATTATTTTCCATGTCCTGAATTTTTAATCTCATACTATAATATTTTTCATCATTGTTTATTCACCTATTAATTTAATGAGTTAACGTTCCACTGAACTTATTTTTTGGAATTTGGAATTCTTTATTTTAATATACTTTGTGTAATGTAGAAAGGTACTGTGGTTGAGAAATTGGTGGAAGAAACAGCAAAGGATGACAAACACTTGAGACATTTGATCTCCATTTGTGAAGGTAGGATACTCTCTTAGGCTTGCAATGAGTTAATACATGTTTTCTTATTCAAAGAAATTAATATGTCAAGTTTATACATGTTTTCTTATTCAAAGAAATTAATATGTCAAGTTTATTTGTTTGGCAGCTCAAAGACAGGTGGGTGAAACTGCTCTGAATGATAACAGCTCGAGGTCTCACCAGATAATAAGACTGGTATGTGATAGTGAAATTCTTTACTGAAATATAAGATGATTCTTTTCTCCCTTTGCAGTCATTACTAACATGGAAGCATCTATTTTCTTCTTTTTGATGTATATTACAGACAATTCAAAGCACTCTTCGTGAAGAAGCAGATTGTGTGAAATCTTTTGTTGCAACCCTGGTAATTGCAGTTTCCTTTTATCTATTTTAAAATGGATACAGTAGTTCTCATTGACTGACTAGTTTGTGTCGATGAATGCAGAACTTTGTTGATCTGGCTGGAAGTGAGAGGGCTGCACAGACACATGCAGATGGCACTAGGCTCAAAGAAGGCTGCCATATTAACCTTAGCCTTATGACCCTTACAACTGTTATCAGGAAGCTCAGGTCAGAGTCAGTGTTGTTTTCAGGAAATTGATTAAGTTGTTAGTGTTGTTGTCACTCTGTAGTGCCATTAGAACTAATTACCTTTTAAGATTCCTTCTTCTTCTTCTTCTTCTTCTTCTTATGATTTCCACTTCTCTTATAATCATATGCAGTGTTGGGAAAAGAAGTGGTCATATACCTTATAGAGATTCGAAGCTCACGCGAATTCTGCAACATTCCCTTGGTGGGAATGCACGCACTGCCATTATATGTACCTTGAGTCCAGCATTAACTCATGTAGAGCAATCACGAAATACCCTCTACTTTGCTACTCGGGCTAAAGAAGTTACAAATAATGCTCAAGTAAACATGGTAATTACCAAGAAGTCATAGTCTCCTGGATGTTTTTTGTTTTTTTCCTTCAATATCTCTCCTTTTACTACTAGAACAAGCTTATCATCTTTTTCATTTCAAATGCTTTGTATAGGTGGTACCAGAAAAGCAGCTTGTTAAACATTTGCAAAAGGAAGTGGCAAGGCTGGAAGCAGTACTGCGTACTCCTGATCCATCTAAAGAAAAGGATTGGAAAATTCAACAGGTAAATTGGAGAATAGAAATGATGATTGGTAGGAACAAGAATAATACCATAGTACTGATATTGTTTGCCTATGATTCCAGATGGAAATGGAAATTGAAGAGCTGAAACGTCAGAGAGATCAAGCACAAACTCAAGTCGATGAGTTACGAAGAAAGCTTCAAGAAGACCAACAGGTGCTCTATCTGTCTGCGTGTCTCTCCCCACCACACACGCGCATACATATTTTTAATTTATGTCAACTGACTTAAGATAAATTTTATAACTTCAGGTCTCAAAGCCACTTGAATCAGCACATTCTTCAGTCAAAAAGTGTCTATCTTTCACTGGTGCATTACCTTCACCAAAATCAGGGCTAGGCTGTGAGAGAGTGAGAAACGCGTCATTAAGACAGTCCATGAGGCAATCATCCACTGCTCCTTTTGCCCTTATGCATGAAATTCGCAAACTTGAGCACCTCCAGGAGCAGCTAGGCGAAGAAGCCAACAGAGCTTTGGAAGTATTACAAAAAGAAGTGGCATGTCATAGATTAGGTAACCAAGATGCAGCAGAGACAATTGCGAAGCTGCAATCAGAAATAAGGGAAATGCGTTCTGTTAGGCCAGCACCTAAAGCAGTTGTAGTTGGAAGCATGGTTTCTGTCAACAAAAGTGTCAGTGCTAATCTAAAGGAAGAGATTACCCGTCTCCATTCACAAGGAAGCACCATTGCAAATCTTGAGCAGCAGCTTGAGAATGTGCAAAAGTCTATAGACAAGTTGGTGATGTCTCTCCCTAACAACTTTCAAACTTTAATAACCAATGAAGTATCCCCCAAGCATAAAAAGGAACATAAAAGGAAGAAGTTGCTTCCTTTATGTTCAAGTAACTCTGCTAATCGCCCGAACTTTATTAGATCTCCCTGCTCACCATTATCTACTACTCAACAAGTTTTGGAATCTGATATTGAAAATAAAGCCCCTGAGAATGATGACAACGTTTCAACAGAAATCCATCCCGAGTCCGAGAAGGATACTCCCTCAAAAAGTGAGGAAACAGGAGACATTACATCAAAAGAAAATACTCCAGGTTACCGTCGCTCTAGTTCAGTTAACATGAAGAAAATGCAGAAAATGTTTCAGAATGCAGCAGAGGAGAATGTAAGAAGTATAAGAGCATACGTGACAGAATTGAAAGAACGTGTGGCCAAGCTGCAGTACCAAAAGCAGTTACTTGTTTGCCAGGTATTTTATATTAGCAAATCTTCTTTTAATTCTCCATTTCCTGCGTTTCCATTAGCTTTTCTCTGGTGTCCTTATAGTTTGATGATGCCTTAGGTACTTGAGCTTGAGGCAAATGAAGCAAGTGGCCACAACATAGAAGATGAAGTGGACACAGGTGAACCAGAGGAACCTCAAGTTTTGTGGCAAGTAACATTTAAAGAGCAGCGACAACTGATCCTTGAATTATGGGATGCATGTTATGTCTCCATTATTCACAGGACCCAGTTTTATTTGCTATTCAAGGGAGATCCAGCTGATCAAATATATGTAGAAGTTGAACTAAGGCGTTTGACTTGGTTGCAACAACACCTAGCAGAACTCGGGAATGCAAGTCCAGCTCCTAATGTTGGAGGAGATGAACCAACTATCTCACTGTCATCAAGGTTTCCATCTCCTACGATTCCTCTCTAACAAACACTTCACTCTCACACAAAAACACTATACTCAATGAGTTACAAATGAGAATTTTTCATTGAATGTATATTGTATGATATTATTGCAGTATGAGAGCATTGAAAAGAGAACGAGAATTTCTCGCCAAGAGATTGATATCACGTTTGACGCCAGAAGAGAGGGAGACATTATATATGAAATGGGATGTCCCCCTTGAAGGGAAGCAGAGGAAGATGCAATTTATCAACAAGCTTTGGACAGATCCTCATGATCAAAGACATGTAGAAGAAAGTGCTGAAATAGTTGCAAAGCTGGTGGGTTTCTGCACAGGAGGTAACATGTCGAAGGAAATGTTCGAGCTGAATTTTGTGCTTCCTTCCGATAAGAGGCCATGGTTAATGGGCTGGAACCATTTGACAAACTTACTTAATTTGTAAATCAGAAGTGCCATTTGAATGTTGTATATGGAAATTAACTCTGGTGCCTATTCGAATTCAGAAATATTATTTTGGGACCAAATTTAGTTCCAATAAACCAATCCATTTCACTGGATTCCCATTTATAAAAGAATTTTTTTCGAATAGCAGTTCGCCAGTTTGAAGATGTGTTATGGAGACGGTGTACAAGTTTATTTCTTACAAATGTTGAGAAACAGATATATTTTAACCACCATAGTGGAATTATTTGATATATTTCATTAACAGGTATAGTTTCAGATTTCAATTTTGCTTTGATTAGAAGTTTTGTTTTGTTAGCTTCATTTTGATATTGGTCCATTTTTGTTGGGCTTATCTTTGGTAGTATAAATATGATATGGATATCAATTTTCTGTCATTAATCAGTATCATAATACAATACAATAATAGTGCACATTTAAATAATTGTTATCTATTGTCTCTGTTTGTTAATAATTTCATTTTTCTTCCTCAAATGCTCTTCTCATAAGTGAGTTTCCCAAACATGTTCATGCCAAAGTCTAATCTTAACTAGAGCAGTAATAAACGGAGAGAAAGAGAGAGAGAGTGTTATGAAGAAGTAAGCATAATCTAATAATATTGCTTTGAATTATAAATACATATTTTTGCAACAACTAATGTGATATGAGACCACACCAAAGAGCTGAATGGAATGACAGGAAACTAAAGCATCACATTCAATAAAACTTATACTTATGAAACATTTAAGCACACCCAAACATTGACATTAGACACGAATGACATAGATATCAATATAATATGACAAACTTAAGTAAATGAATATCGGTGTCGAGTCAATATCTGACTAAACACGAAACACGTTCAATCTGAAGTATCAGTGTCAACATATTGACATCAAACCACACAAATATGATAATATTTAATAGTCTCAACTCTCAATGGACTAAATTTTTAAACATTTAGCACCTTGGGAAGGGAGTTCCACAAGTGTTAGCAACTTTCCTTGCATTAGGAGAGTTAACAAACTTCCTAAGATTGGGATTCTTGAGGTATTGGCAAAGGCAAGGTCTTTGTTCTTTTATCTTGGAGCAGCATAGTTTAGATGGAGGAGTTGAAGAAGTGATTGCACTCACACATGAGCTAAGCTGCACTGGACTGCATGTTACTGCCATTGACACTTGAACATTAACCAAAAGCAGCAAAAGGAAGGTGCAAATAGCAATTTGTGCTATTTTCATTTTTTCTTTTCAATGAAGGAAGAATAGGATTTTGTGTTTTGAGTATGATGATAAGTGTTGGAATGAGAGTATGTATTGCTACATTTTGGATTGAGTTTGCTCTCAATTTATAGTGTGAGATTAGTGGAAAACAAGAATCAAATAGTGAATGTGAGAGTGTGAGAATAAAATATTGCATTTATGCCCCCACCTCTTTGAAGTAGGTTACACAATGAAACTTAGAGAATAAGTTAATATTCAATTTAATCTTTAAAATTGTACAATGTTAATTATGTTTACAAAAAACTATAAGGATACCTAATTCAAATTGAGGAACGAGTTTGATTAAAATCGTATAACTTTATATATTATTTTAGGATATCGATAATACGAAGACTAAATTGATACGATATATAAAGAATATGAAAACTAGATTGATACTATTGCGTGTTCAGAACCAGTTTAAATTCAAAATTTCTGATTAAATTAGAACAAACTTTTATCATCTCATCTAAATGTTCGTAGGATCGAGCCCAAATACGAATACATGATTATTTTATATTTTTAGAATTTTGTTCCCATCCGTTTGGAATTTCTACTACCGTGCATCAAGGTATGTGATGGGACCCACCATATTTCATCTGTGATACCTTTCGGTGGTGTTGCTGTGAATATTTCTTTACATCCATATGATTTTTTTATTATAAAGGCACACACATGGTTTCTTATGATGATTAACATAATAACACGCACTGGGAAATTGGTGAATCACTGGCTATCATCACAAAGCAGGGTGCTAAATTGTGTGTAATTGATTACAAACAATTGAGTATATGAGAGCAATAGTATATTGTTTTTCCAAGTAGCAATCCAATTCAGAGATATACTCAAGCAAATAATTTGTTACATTAGTATTGATTTTTCAAGAGGCATTAGTTACTTAATTATTAACTATCTATCAATTAATAGCTATGATCATAATGATTTATACCAATTAAAGTGGCCTTAGACATTTTCCACCAACTTAGAAGTGTGAGTTATTCAATACTTCATTGCATTTTTAGCCCTTTAAATATTATGATCGTGCGATTTTAATCGCTAGTACAATATTGAAGATCATATTTGCATTATAAAATTACTAATAGATTATAATATTTTAAAAGTAAATGAATTTACTCGACTCATTGACAAGATTTTTATAGACGCGGTACTCTAATAGAGAAGTCAAGGAAATGATCGGTTCTGATGCTATATAATCGGTCACACATCTCTAAACTTTAACTCATTAGTGTAATTACTAGAGTAACTCGTCCATTAATGTTTGAAAGTGAGATCAACTCTCATAACCAATAAATATTTTACTTATTAACTAAGAGAACATGTTACATATAAGTGGTTGATCGAGCTTGATCTCTTATTCATCACATAATTTTACCATTTATATCATTTAAAAATTGAAGAATTGATGAGCCAAACTCTTAGGATCTGACTCAAGATATTTCAATTCAAATCATTTTATTAAAGTGATTTTAGTCTATCATATTTCTTTATTTCATGATTTAATATTCTTTTTTCTTAATTTCTTTTAAAGTTTATGCTTAAACAAAATTATTTACTTACTTAACACCAAAACCTCATATCCAAGGTGATTTTTCTTCAAAATTTTGAATTAAAATACTAGTAATGATCGACGTTGTATTTTAATTTTATTTTAAAATTGCATTAATTATAAGAATTGAATATCACGTAAATAAATAAAATTATATGAAGAAAATATTTTGAAGAAATTTGAGAGGAGAATATCAATTCATAAAGAAAGTACAAATGAAAAGCCAATCTCGTTAAAAAAAATAGGCTTGGAGACCAATATCACCTAATTGCAATAATTATGTCGAAGAACAAAAATGAAATTAAGTCATCATTCTATTGCATATTGTTTCTAACCGACCAAAGATCCAACAAGACCAACCCAATTCAGAGGCATAATTTAATCGAAGCGTCCATCATATGACAATTAGGTGTACCTTCGGTCATAAATGTCACATAAGAGTACAACGTCATCCTTATCACACCTACATCTTACGGTTGTTCGTGATCCACGTCAGACCAATTAGGAATAATTATAATTGTCTCTCCTATATAAGTGTGACTCTGAGTCACTTCTATGTATTACTCGCATTCACACTTGCATAGTTATATATCTCTCTCAAACATTGTCTTGAGTGTGTTAAGAATCTCATATCGAACAATATATAGTTCCGATCCAACAACCCCTGGGTTATGAAACGTGGTTATAACTCAATCCTATAAAACTAAATCTTAAACCAAACTCTGATATCATGTTAAAAATGTGACTGAGTCTAACTCATCTCTATAAAATCGACTTGTAGGATGAGGATTGTCCCACTTATAAACACATGTTCAGTAGGGGTGAGAACTAGAAAGATCATCCCAGGCCTAAGCCTAGTCTACGATAAATTTTTAAGATATGAGTCTGACCTATGACCTATTACAAGCTTTTTCTTTTGGCATGACTTGACCTTTATAAAAGTCTGGTCTGACCTAGAAGCCTATTTAAAAGTTTGTTTCATATTAATGATTTCAAATAGTTCATTTTACTTTTTTTTTCATTAGACAACAATTTTTTTTCTATACTATTTAGTCTATTTTCTAATAGATATGCATATATAGACTAAAGTATAATGTTTTCTAAGATTTTTTTAATAGTCTAAGTCTAGTATTTTTCTTAAATAGACTAGTTCAGATCAGATCTTAAATAAGCTAGATTAGAGGCTATTATAAGTCGATATGACCTATTTATATCCCTAATGTTTATGTCAAATGATTCTTAACAATGAGTGTTAGGGTGTTAATTATTGTATTACTCTCTCTCATTAATATAGACTTCTACCACCTAGCCAACATACCCTACACGATAGTCATCTTCAACATACTATCACTTTTATTCTAGTACGAAATACATTTACATCATTTCAAGTTTCTCTTCTTTTTTTATAAATTTAAAACAATAATATTCATTCATTAAAGTTTATAAAGTACACAATAATATAAATTTTAGCATATAAATTTTGCTAAAAATAACATAAATGTTAATAATATAAAAGATAAATTATATACATACATGAAAATACCTACACATATAATAAAATTAAAATATCTATAATACACATGTCTATTGACTTACAAGGTCGAAGATGTAAAAATCATTGATTAAATATATATTAGATTAAAATCAAATATAATTTGTAAATCCAAATTATATGAACACGGTAACACCCTGGGTGGAAGACGATTCTATACGAAAAAAACAAGATAAAAAAATTAGTGATAAAATCATTAAATATATATATATATATATATAAGATGTTGAATTGTAATTTTTTGTGTCGAAGTAGGTTGCTCGACAGAGACAGGGAAGTATCGAGTCACCTAGATGTCAAAATATCAAAGAGTATCTCAACAGTAATGTTAGACTTAACTTTATTTGTTTATTTATCTAAGTTAGTTAGGTTAGTTTTGGGCCTTACTTGAGAAGCAAGCAAATCCAAAATCTATAAATAGGGAGTAACCCCTATTATTATAAACACTTGAATTTGCAATTACAAAGAAAAATCTCAGTTTGAGAGTAGAGAGTTACTCTGCTGAAATAATTCATCTTATTCCCCTCTCTCAATAAAAACCCTAATTCCCTTTCTTCCCTAATTCAATTTTCTTTTCTTGTTTTCATCATCATTGTGCAATGATACAATCTCGCAACCAATGTTAGTTGATTCACTCGAGTGAAGAGTGAAGAATAAAAGGGAATTTGATCAGTTGATTTAATCTTGTTCATCAAGATTGACTCAGAATAACTCACAGTTTTGGGTTTAATTCAAACATCTGGTATCTAGAGCACTAACTGAGCGATTCGTGGGAAGCAAAACACAATGGTGATGAATCATCCAAACGGGCATTTTCCGACGAGTCTCCTAATTCTGAAGAATCAGAATTACGAGAATTGGTGCAAGTAGATAAATATTGTCTTTTGATATCAAGATCTTTGGGATCTTGTGAAAGAGGGAGTGACACCGCTTGCAACAAACGCTTCAGATGAAGAAAAATCTGCACACAAAGAATTGAAGAAGAAAGATTATAAATCTCTCTTTATAATCCATCAATGTGTTGATTCTGATAATTCTGAAAAGGTTAGTGATGTTGAATCGGCGAAAGAAACATGGGAAATTCTTGAAAAATTGTTTGGAGGCGTAGAGAAGGTGAACGAGTTGAGGTTACAAACTCATAAAAGAACGTATGAATTACTTCAAATGGAAGACAATGAAAGCATAACTGATTTTTTCACTAGGGTTACAAAACTGGTGAATCAAATCAAGGTATGTGGAGAAGTATTGATATTAAGATCAATTGTTTCAAAGATCTTGAGGTCATTGACTCTAAAGTTCGACCACGTGGTAGTTCCCATAGAATAGTCGAAATATTTGTCAACATTGACAAATGAAGAGCTTCAAGGAACGCGTGAATCTCATGAACAAAGAATGGATGAAAGACCTGCAGTCAAGTCGAAGAGTGATGTGGCTTTGCAGGCGCAATCAACAAGAGAAAAGAAAGGCAAATGGAAGTGGCTCGACAATAAAGGTAGAGGAGGCTACAACAATTTGACTGGTCGAAATCAACAAGAAGGAGGTTGGTCGAATCAGAGAAGGCTCTCATACCAAATTAACCAAAGAGGTGGTGTTGTAGATTGAGGAATAGGTGGTGATCAAAAACCTGACAAAAGTCACATTCAATGTTTCAATTGTCAGAAGTATGGTCACTACTCAAGTGATTGTCCTGAAAAAACAGAAGAATCAGGAAAATGATGCAAAGTTTGCAAAAAATGAAGAAGAAAATATGTTGTTGATGGTCACAACAAGAGATGAAGAAAGATTCCAAGACCAATGGTACTTGAACTCAAGATGCTCATCACACATGATTGGTAGGAAAGATTGGTTTGTCAACATGAAACCCACAATGAAGAACATCGTAAAATTTACAAATGGAAATACTCTAGCAGCTGAAGGTATTTGTGATGTTCTAACTATGAGGAAACATGGCAAGAGGTCAATAATTTTCAATGTACTGTACATACCAGGCATGAAAAGTAATTTGCCCAACATAGGGCAGTTGGTCGAAAAGAACTACAAAGTGTCGATCAAATACAAGATGATGGGAGTTCTTGACTCAGGTGGTAGGTTAATCTTGAAGGCACCTATGTCTCAGAATAGAACCTTCAAGATTAAACTTAATGTGATGGAGCACAAGTGCCTTGCAACTGAAGCTAGTATGGGTGAATGGATATGACACTGTAGACTTGGTCATCTAAATTTAAAAGACATAAGAGATCTGAAAATAAGAAATATGGTTTCAGGGTTACAAGAAATCGTCATTCCAAATAAAGTGAGTGGAAAATGTGTGCAGGCGAAGCAGCACAAGAACAACTTCAGCAAGGATGCATGAAGAAAGTCGAAGGAAATTCTTGAAGTCATATACTCGTATGCGTATGGTCTTATCCAGGTAGATTTGATTGGAGGTAACAGATACTTTGTCACATTCGTAGATGATTTCATCAAAAACTGTGGACTTACATGATCAAGAAATCTCAAGATTCTGAGGAATGATGGTGGTGGAGAGTATGTGTTGAAAGACTTAGACAAGCTATGTGAGGAAGAAGGAATTGTGCATGAGGTGGTGTCACCCTACACCCCACAACAGAATGGAACTGCAAAAAGGAAGAATATAACCATCATGAATATGGTGAGAAATATGTTGAAAGGAAAGCATCCACTCAAAGAATTATGGGGAGAAACAGTGTTGACAACTACACATATTTTGAACAGATATCCGACGAAGAAGTTATAAGGAATTACGCCAGAAGAATATTGGTCTGGTGTCAAGCCTAGCTTGAGTCATCTGAATGTATTTGGATCTATAGCACATATACATGTGCCAGATCAGTTGAGAAGAAAACTCAATGATAAATCGAGTCAGATGATCCTAATAGGATATCATTCGACTGGAGGTTACAAGTTGTTCGACCTAGTGAACAAGCAAGTAGTGAACAACAGGGACGTGATCATAGATGAGCTTAAGGAATGGGATTGTGCTGAAAATGTAAATAAGAATTCAGTGAGAATCTTTTATGAATAACCAACAAGTGAAGTCGAAAGAGAAGTTCGACATGAAGAAGTCAGAGGTCAAGCAAGCACAAGCATACCTCAAAGAATAAGACACATGCATGCAAGATTGCAAGAATGTGTGATTACATTGGATGATGTGGTTGATGATGAAGGTGGGATGGTACACTATACTGATATCGAACCGGTCAATGCAGCTGAGACTTTGAAGGATTCGAAGTGGGTGAAAGCAATGAATAAGGAATTGAAGTCTATCGAAGACAACAACACCTGGTCACTTGCTGAATTGCCTCAAGGCAAGAAGGCAATCGATGTGAAATGGATATACAAGGTGAAGTTGAATCCCAAAGGTGAAGTAACATGACACAATGCAAGACTTGTGGAGAAAGGATTTCTTCAGAAGGAAGGAATCGAATTCGACGAAGTTTTTGCACCTGTTGCTAGGATCGAAACAATCAGGTTGGTTGTTGGTCTAGCAAACGTGAACAAATGGCACACATGTCAGATGGGTGTGAAATGTGAATTCCTGAATAACCCCTTAGATGAAAAAGTTTATGTTGCACAACCAGTTGGGTTTGTGAAACAAGGTGAAGAAAGCAAAGTATACAAACTGCATAAAGCCCTGTATGGACTTAAGCAAGCTCCAAGAGCTTGGAACAAGAATATAGATAGATTTCTAAGGAAGAAGGAATTTGTGAAGTGCACAACTAAGTATGGAGTATACATAAGAAGAAGCAATAATGAATTGCTTATACTATGTCTATATGTCGATGACCTGTTAATAACAGGAAGTTGTAAGAAGGAGATCTAAGATTTCAAACATGACCTAAGTGAGGAGTTTGAAATGTCAGACTTGGGAAATCTCTCATATTTTTCTGACATCGAATTCTACAAGAGTAGTAGAGGCTTGATGATGCACCAAAGAAGATATGCATCTGAAATACTCAAGAGATTTGAGATACAAGAATGCAACTCAACTTCGACTCCAGCTGAGCCCAAATTGCAACTATCGAAAGACACAGATTAATATGACATCGATCCAACGCAGTACAAAAGACTCATTGGATCACTTCGACACCTTTGTCACATAAGGCCTGATCTAACATACAGTGTAGGTATGGTGAGTAGATTCATGTAGAATCCAAAGGTATCACACCTAGCAGCAACGAAAAGGATAGTAAGGTATCTCAAAGGAACTCTCGACTATGAAATTTTGTTTCCTGCAGTTGATGAAGTAAAAGAATACAAACTAGAGGGATACACCGACTAAAGTTGGTGTAGTGATGTTGAGGATAGAAAATCCACAACTGGATATGTTTATGCTAGGTGGTGCACCAGTTGCTTGGAGTTCGAGAAAGGAACTAGTAGTAGCACTGTTGGTGTGTGAAGCAGAGTACATAATTGATTCTCTTTGTGCATGTCAAGCAACATGTATGATGAATTTGGTCGAAGAGATTACAAAGAAGAATCATGGAGCAATTACCATGAAGATCGACAACATATTTGCTATCAATCTGGCAAAGAATCCGATAATGCATGGACGAAGCAAGCACATCAAAATGAGGTTCCATTATCTTTAAGAGTAAGTCGTAGAAGCAAAGTTGAACTTGGAACACTGTAGAATTGAGAATCAGATTTCAGATACCATGACGAAAGGAGTGCAGGTCGAAGTGTTCAAGAAGTTAAGGTCTATGATGAATATAAATAGCTTAGACGCAACGAGTTAGGTGGCGTGTTAAATTCTAATTCCTTGTGTCGAAATAGGTTTCTCGACATAAGCAAGGAAGTGTCGAATCACCTACGTGTCGAAATGTCGAAGAGTGTCTCGGCGGTAATGTAGAGTTAACTTTATTTGTTTATTTAGCATAATTAGTTAGGTTAATTTTGGGTCTTACTTGAGGAGCAAGCAAACCCAAAATCTATAAATAGGGAGTAATCCCTATTACTGTAAACACTTGAACTTGCAGTTGCAAAGAAAAATCTCAGTTTGAGAGTAGAGACTTACTCTGTAGAAACAATTCATCTTCTTCCTCTCTCTCGATAAAAATCTTAATTCCCTTTCTTCCCCAAATCAATTTTTTTTCTTGTTTTCTTCATCATTGTGCATTGATACAATCTTGCAATCAAAGTTGATTGATTCATTCAAGTGAAGAGTGAAGAACAAGAGAAAATTTGATCGGTTGATTGAATCTTATTCATCAAAATTGACTCGGAATTACTCAAAAATTTTGAGTTTAATTTAAAAAAAAAACCACTTATTTAAATGAAAAAAAAATTAATCAAAATCAAAATATTCTTTGATTATGTAAAAAATGAGTCTTAAGTTTTTCTACACCATCTTAACTTAAATACCCCTTTGTATCTTAATAAATAGTTGATTTAATATATTTTTTGATTTCGTATGTTAACGATTTATTTTGATTTTTTTAATTAAAAAATTAAATTTTATTGATTAATTTTTTAAAATGTATCGTTAGTTCTATTTATCTAATTAATGACGAAGAAATTTAAAAATTAATTATCAATTAAAATTTATAAAATTAATATAATACAAGAGTTAAAGAATTAATATAAATCCTTTTAATTTCTAAGATAAACAACTTGGAAAAGATATTAAACCACTAAAAACTAAACTAGCTTTGTTATTGCACACTTTCATTAAGCACGCGGTGTAACAATAATAATCATGAACTCACATCTACAATAATTCATTTGCTAAAAGCACACGAGAGATGAAATTGGTGTGAATTCACATATAATCATTCGGCCAATTGTAAGTCAAAATTAAAGTGGTAGCATTTTGATTTAACAATTATAAAGTGCTCGTTATCATGTAGTGTGAAAAACTTTTAAATTATGGTACCTTCAACTTTGGATCTTCATGTTCACTTGATAATTCATTATTAAATATCATTGCTTACATCAGCCAAATTTCGTGGTATGAGTTTTGAACAATCATAAGCGAGCATATACTAATATGAAATTCTTGTATTAAGTGAATTAATATAAGTAAAATAAGATGAAAAATGTTCCAATAAAGAATCAAATTCATGTACTTTCTATTAATTTGATATTAAGTGAATTTCATTAACTGCTTATATTTAATAATGTAATTGATGGACTGCTTTAAATAATTTATCAGAATGGCTATTAAGAGAAATCTATCAATAATCTGGCTAGGATGCAATTTTTCGATCCCTCTAAACAATTTTTTTATAGTTTTTTTTCGAGTGTTGATCAATATATAAATCATCAAATTTAAGGTGATTTTGTGGACCACAAAGATGCAATTTAATAGAACATAGGCGTGTACTAATGCATGATTACATAAGAGATTTGGGATTAATTAGGCATGCTCATGCAGCAACTTTTCATAAAAGGGTAATTAAAGAGAATAAGGGCTTATTTTATTTGATTTTAAAAAAAATGATTTTTATAATATAATATAATTTTGTGTAAGAAAATTTATAAATTTATTTTTTATAAAAGTTTCGAATAAAAATTTGCTTTGAATATATTTTATTATTTTATTAAAACTTTTTCTTGATGTCAAAACTTCAAAAAATTCGTTTAATTTTAAAGCTATTTTAAATAATTTTTCATAAAAATTATTTTTGAGATATAACTTTTAAAAAAATTGTGATTTCGATTATGTTTTGATATTCAATAATTTATGTTTATTTTATAGGATGTCAAAATCTATGAAGTATAGACACCTCTATGAGTATGCGTGTCACGGTATCTGATATGCGTCAGTGTCCGACATTTGTATGACGACGGTACGATACGTGTCCAAAAAGTCAAAACAATGTCGGAAAAGTCAGACAAATGTCCACTAAAAATGGTTTTTTTTTCTTTGTTTCGACACTCTTTGAATCAATGGTTGGCATCGGTATGACACTCATAACACATACTACTCTGGCCTAATTTATAAGCAAAAATAACAAGTTTCACGCTTATTAAGAAATATAGTTAAATACATTTAAATTTCTTGATTTCATGTGAGAGAGACAACACAATTACTAGTATACCCTCAATTAAATTGTCTTCTACTAACAATATTAAGTAATTAATGCAATGATACTTTTGGAATAAAGGTATTAAATGCACATATATTTGTTGACATTTGCTTATATTTAAGGCAAAAAAAATTAAAAGACTTTTGCTTATAAATAAGGCCGGAGGGTATATGTCAGACAATTCAGACAAGTGTTTCAAATAAAAAATTGATTTTTCTTTGCTTCAACACACTTTTATACATATTTTAGAAAAATCTCACACAAATTTAAAATTGTTAAACGTGTATTTAAGCAATGTTATCAATAAATAATTAAAGACATTAAGTTTGATTAGAATATTCAACTTTTTAAATCATAGATGGATAAATAAAGCTGAAATACTCTCTTATATATATCGGTGTCAGTGTCCTATGTTTTGACATTACCGATGTCAGAATGTTTGTGTTATATCGTGTCTCGGCGTCCGTATCGGAGTTTGTGCTCCATAGATCAAAATTAGTCTTTTAATATATAAAATCCATTTTTGAAAATACAAAAAAAAAAAGATTTATTTTTTTAAAACTAAAACAAAAATGCCCTAAATTGTATGTGGATATGTCTGGTTAATACTATAATTTAGCTGTTAATAAAGACATTTGATAGGTTGAGGCATGAGTTGGAGCCTCTGATTTTTCATTTCTCTACATTTAAAATGTGTGATTTCCGTAAAACCAAAATAGGTGAAACCTCTCAAGCTCACCTATAGGTTCAAAGCACAACCTTAGCCATGTGAAAAAAGGTTGTTGGGCAAAATTTTAGAGGTCATAAGGATATGTCAATATTTTCGACTCATTAATTTGGAGGGTCAATATAAAGGATCATTTATATTTATCGGAGTCTTTCTTTATGGGTCAAATTGAGAGACCATTTATATTCATTGGGTATTTCTTTACGAGCAACACACATTGTGAGCCACACACCACATATTCACCAAAAACTTTAAGATGATAGGTCTGTGGATTCTCTCACTTATAAAATATTCAATCTCCACTTTTCTAATCAATGTGAGACTTCCCCATATTTGTTTCTCAACACTTCTAACTCACTTATTTTTCTCAACACTCTCTCCTAAGTGTGAGTCTATCTATAACGCTCCCCCTTAAGCGGAATTTCTTTCATCTACATAAACTTGTATTGTCATTGACACTTTTTCAACGAGACATGCCTCCTATCCACCACCACGTGGGGAGGACTTTCGATAAAAGTGAGTTGGTCCTTCACTCGAACCAATGACTAATGATATCATTGTTCAGTCATCAATTTAAGAGGGTTAACATGAGAGAGCATTTACCTTCATTTGAGTCTTTCTTTATGAGCAACACATCATGTGAGAGACACATAACATAATCGCCCAAAACCTTAAGGTGATAGGAATGTGAGTTCTCTTACTTATAAAGTGCCCAATCTCCACTTTTCTAATCAATGTGAGACTTTTCCATATTTGTTTCTGAACACTTCCAACTCACATTTATTTTTCTCAACAAATATTGACTACGTTTGGTGAGTACGTGGCAAGGCTTATATGAGACATATAATAGATAAGTAAATGTATAATTTCATTTTTAATTTCTATTAATTTTCAATTTGATTCTTGTGTATATATTATTTTATACTAATTTACAATTAACTTAAATGCAATTTTGTTTTCCCTATATTAATTTTGATGACTTTTTAGTCCCCATTTAAAATTAACTTAAATGCAAGTTATTAATGTTTCCACATATTAAAATTTTTGCCACGTCGATCATTAAAATAAAAAACATTTGTTTAATTTAAATATATTTTCAAATTATTAATTTTCGAGTAAAAATTAAAAAAGAAACAAAGTTTATTAAAGAGTCGAGAAGTGTGAAACATTTCATTTCTTCTTCGTTCAGCTACTTGCCCTAAACGAGTTTGCTCTAAAATCTGAAACCCTAAGGAAATCGTCATCAACTTCTTCGTTATGCTTCATATCCATTTCTTTGCTCTTTTGCAAACAATAATCATACTTCTATTTTGCATATGCTCAAGTGTTATTCGTTAATGCTCTGGTTGTTGTCCTCAGTCAAGCTTTTCGGAAATGAACATTCCACTATCATCAAAAAGAAAAGAAGATGTCAAACTTTTCCTCAGGTATGTGCTTTAATGTTTCCTTTTTAGAAACCAAAGTTAAAGGGGTTATGGGTATACCTAAAGGTGGAAACCAAACCAAAAAGTTTAAGACTAAGACCAAACCTGATGGAAACTGTGAGTGTAATATCCTCTTAGATATGTTTTGAATGATGTCAAAACTAGGACACTTAGTATTTATGTATATTTGATCTTGTTGTCTATGTCTAGATGTGAATTATCATCATATGATACTTAAAATCAGATTAGATAGGTCATAAAATTATGATTTTTCATGAAAAACATGTCTATGGATCGATACATTATGGCTATGTATCTATACACACTAGAAGAGTTTTAAAAGAAAATAGTTCTAACCTAAATGTATTGATACACAAGATGCACTAGTTGATGCACAATGCGAATGAGTCGAATCATTCATGTTTGAAGTTAACTCCAACTGAAAGTTTTTCTTAAGAAAATGGCATGCCTTAAATGTATCGATACACTATTATTATGGGTTAATACATAACAGGTATGAGTCGACTCTCCCGTGTTTGGAGTCGACTCCTACTAAAGAATTTGTTTCAAACAAAACTTCTCGTCTTCAATGTATCGACTCATTGAATGAATGTATCCACTTCTAGGCTTTATGTATTGACTCATTCAAATTTGGAGTCAATACATTCAGTTCTATTTTACAAAACTTGTAATTTTTTGACTAAAAAACTATTTTGTCTGTTATTTTTTCTACACACACATACATATAAATATGCATTCATGCATCTTTTCTCAAAATTGAAACCAAGAACACACATAGAATTCTCTCTCTCTCTCTCTCTCTCTCTCTCTCTCTCTCTCTCTCACTCTCTCTCTCTCTCTCTCTCTCTCTCTCTCTCTCTCTCTCTCTCTCTCTCTCTCTCTCTCTCTCTCTCTCTCTTTACATTTTGATAATACATTTAGTGTGCAATTTGTTTATCTGAAATTTTTTGATTGTGTTGAAGTTTCTCAAACTATTTTTTTAAGGCAATTGCAATCTAAACAATTGTAATTGGATTCTTATACTATCAATTTAAAGGGAAATAAACTTGGTATTTATTGCACACCAAGTGTTTGATAAATTGTTTTCACACTAGGTGTTTGATAAATTGTCTTTGTCAATTTTTGTTTTCTATTTCATTGGAAATTGATTATCATTGTGCAATTTAGTTCAAACGTATTTTGTATGACATATTGATTTACTTTCTCATAATTAGTATATTTTTCGTTATGGTTTAAACGCATATCCGATTCTTCTGATAACGATTCGGGATAGACGAGTGTCGATCCGAAATTACTTCCGCTCGCCATAGTAAATATTTTCAAAACAAACTTTTTAATCACATAAAATTCTACTGTGATCTATTCACCCACCTCTCCCTCTAAATCGTTGCCTTCGTCTAACAAGTGGTATCATGAGCACCGCCTTTGGAATTGTCTCATTGCTTTTCCTCCATCTTCAAGTAAAATCATATGAATATATATATATATATATATATATATATATATAATATATATATATATATATATATATATATATTATATATATATGGATAAGTTAATATCAGGAATGTCAGCCATGGTCCATCCAATTGCCTTCTTATGTTTCTTTAATACCTGCAACAACTTTTGTTCCTGTTCAGATTCAAGTTTAGATGAAATTATTACATGTAACTTTTCTTCAAATTCTAAAAGTGTATATTTTATATTTGTAGGGAGTGGATTAATCTCTAAAGCAGATGATTTCTCACTAGATGACAAAATTTTGGTAGCAGAAACTAAATTTACATATGCAACATCAACTTTGTAAGTAGAAATCTCATAAGAAATATCACCCTATAAAGCAGTTTCAATTTTAGTAAAAATTGAACAAATGTCATCAAAATCAGATAAAGAAAGGAAATCAGCTAAAAATGAATCAAGTGAAGCAAATTCTCTTAAAGTTTATTGAGCTTAAGCCATATTAGAGTCAGGTCATGCAACAGACAAACACAATGCTAATAATTTCAATAAAAATAAATTATAAAAATAAAATATGACTAAAAATCTAATAAAACCTAATAAAAATGATTAAAATAAAATTTAAAATTATGAAAATATTACTTAAAAATAAAATAAATAAAATAATGAATCTACAATTTTTTTGGATTTTTTTGAAAATACAAAAGTAGAAAAAATTCAAATAAAATAGGAAAAAAGAGGAATTTGCAATTGTGAGGGTCGAAATCCCTTATAAGTTTTTTTTATAGGGAGCACTGTTTGTTGATTTTTTTTCTTCAAATTTAATGAAAAAAATCGAATTAATTCGAAACAGTAGCTTATAGAGTCACCTGATAGACTGAAATACTTACCACTATATCGCAACCTTGAAACACAACAAACAAAATAAAAAAATAAAAAATTCTAACAAGACTCTAAACTAGGATTCTAAAATTGGTTAAAATTAACATAGAATCTCCGACAACGACTCCAATTTGATTCGTTGTCTCACAGAGGATAAAAACGAGTAAATAAAATGTAGTATACGGAATCGACACTCAAATCGTATCATAAGGACTCTATTAATTTAACCGATAGAAACGATAAAAGGGTTTTTTCAAGGTTTCAAAATTCAACAAAAATAGATAAACTAAATATGAATATGATGAACGAGTCAGGTTCTAACTTATCAATGATTATTATAATCTCAATTCCTTAAGCGGACTCGATTCCTAATCGATTACAATATCGATTGAACAAGCAACATTGATACTATATGAATTACGTTCATATTAGCCGAATTAAGCATACAATTAAAGATTACGTGAAGTAACAAATAAACTAAGTTATATGTGGTTAAAATGACATGCATCAATCAAAATAAATCAGCTATACTCTATGAAATATCAAATTAAGCATTTGAAACTCAAAGAGAAGAATTGAAAGGAAAAGAAACTGAATTGAAAAATCTAAAAACCTTAATGTTTGATGGAATCTGAATTCAGTAGATCAATCCTAGGTGGCTTAGTTGTCCATGGAATTCTTAGCCATCTACTCTCTTTTTGTGTAAAAATTGTGTGCCTAGCAATAACATTGTGTGTTGTTTGCTTAAATAATACAAGAAAATTGGGTTGTAAGAGTACCTGACTCGAAAAACATAAAATCAACCCCAAAACTAATTATTTTTATTAAGTATGACACGTAAAATAATAATTTCACTCGCATGCACTCCGAATTGGCTTTAACTTCAACATGAAATTTGTAACTTTTCCTCTTAGTTTGCCGATGCATATTAGAACGCATCAACTAGATACTCATATCTCAAGTTATGATCTAAACAATGATAAAATGTCAAATTACAGTTTATTTAGAAAATAAATAAAGAAAATAAAATAAAAGCAAAATTAAACTAATATTAGAAAACATACTAAAAACAATAAAAAAAAATAAGAAAAACTATAGAATTGTCGTAGCACAAAATAAAAGAGGGTGCATCAAAATGCATAGAACACTCACTATATATATGGTTCCAGAACGAAACACTACAATTTCAAAATGATGATAGTTCGACATTAATTACAAATACTAAAATTTTGAAATTAAATTCATCATAAAATTAAAAATACAATTAAAATAATATTATAATTCATTTCTAAAGATAGAAAAAGAAAAGAAAATATATGAAAAGAGATAAAAGATATATAAAAATTAACTAATAAAATACGAAATATAAAGAGGACAACCGAAACAGAGGTTAGAATAAAAATATTTGTGGTGAATGGAACAATGGTGACGATAGTGATATAAACTATGAGTGGTGAAACTTAAGGTTTATGGTAAGCGACTAATCTTATCTTATACTTTTTTGAAATATATGGAACGAAGAAGTGAAATTTAAACAACTTTACACGCATATTATGTTGAACCAACTATACACGGACTCTAAACTTAATATCATTATACATATCAATTAAGTTTATTTGTTTCGTGGTTTTAAAAATCAAAATTAAGAACTGAACCGATCAAATTTGGTTTGGTGTTTGAATCAAATTGAAATATATTAGTTTTTTTAGTTTAGATTTTTAGTTTGTGGATTTTGTCTGGTCCATTTAAATCCCTAGTTATCTATTAGGACCATAATTAAATGTCCAAAGTGCATCCTGACCACAATATTAACTTTTTTTTGTCATTGAAAATATTTTCCTGGGTATTCAAAAGTATAATTCTAACACATGTTGGCTTTTTAAAAAAAATATTTGAGGACATCAAATAGATAAGAGCATTGATTCCATTTTTGAACAATAATATCCTAAAAAAAGAAAAATCACTTAAACAATATCTAGGACATCAAAGGAATTTTTTTAGCTGGGAGGAAAATCATTAAATTAAAATAAGTTAATTTTAGAATGTTTCTTAAAGAAATGTAAACATAAATTACAACATCATGGATAAAAAACAGGGTCTTCAAGCTTAGCAGGAGCCAGATTTGGATCATCCAAAATAGCTTGAAAATCATTCTTTTGGTTATACAAAAAATCTTTCAAAAATGCAACAACTAACCCACCCACAGTCCTTATCATCAGATCCTTAGGCCCAATTCCATTCTTACACATACACTTCAAAAGCCTACCTCTTAAACCTTGTGTCTCTTCATCCAACATATCCATATGACCGTAATCCTTAGCAACAAAATGTGCACAAGGTGGTTTACTCTCCTTGAAAAATTCCTCATGGTTCACCCCCTCAGGAGCACAGGCTTTAGGAGAGCAATTAGAAGGCTCTGGGCCTAGCCCAGTTCCAATTACCATAACAGGTATGTTTAAATTGAAGGACTGGGCCTGGCCCGTTAGAATGTGAGGAAGTGATCTTGTTATCTTGCACTTACTTGGGCCTGCCACTGGGTCTATTCCAATTAGGGCTGAAAATTTGGGGTTGGTTTTTGCATTATCTAGGGCTAGGGCAAAAACTGTTTTTCCACCTTTACTATGACCAGCTAGAACCAATGTGTCCAATTTTGCTTTAACATTTTGTTGAATGTTTTCATTGATCTTAGGTTGAAGTCCCTTGGCTATCCAATTTGCAACTTTTCCAGCAAATTTTACTTCACATACTCCAAGCATAGGCATGTTCAAGGTAAACTAAAGAAGAAGAAAAAGTGTTAGAAAATCTGAAAAATTCTATTGAGTGGTGTTAGAATAAACATTTTAATTAATTTTTTTTTGTTGAATAAACATTTATCATACATACTTTTTTTTAAGTAGTCTAGTAGGTAAAATCCACCTTATTAAAAATAAATAAGTGGAATGTCGCTGATTTGAATTCACACCTCAGTATCTATATCCATATACAATTATTAACTGAGATATTTTAACGGAACATCATATATATATACATGATTTATCATAAATTTATAAGATCACCTCAAAAATATGTTATAAATGTAAATCGATAAAAATATAAACACATTTTAAAAGATTCACATCTCTCAACTAATATTTTTCAATATGGACCAATCAAATATTAAATTATAACTACATATTTAAAAGGTTTAAATATTTGTCAGATATATCATACCATATTAATAAAATTTTAACTACATTATTAATAGAAAATGGAAAGAGAATCCTCTAATTTTAGTGAAAGAATTGTACTCTAATTTTTTCTCTATCTCTTTTAAAAAAAATTCAATTCCACCATGTTGTTTGCTTTTATTTATTTCTCTCTTTCTCATTTCCCTCGTGTAAAATGTCTTAACTCAAATTAGAAAATTCAAATTTAGAGGATTCACTTCACCATTTTATTTTTTGCAGGCTCTTTTGTAGATTAACAATTGTTTAAGTGTGTCAAATCAAATAAGGGTCATATTTGTTGAAATAAATCTTAAAATTTTGAGTAATTTCGAGTTTGACAGAAATTGAAGAAGAAAATGATTTATGCAGAGTCTCTCTGCCCACAGCTTATGGAAAATCTAGTTAATTTTGCAACTGCAAATGAATACAAGATTGTTATGAAGCAAGTGAATACAAGATTCTTATGAAAATAGAAGTTACTCCCTCTATTTATAATTGAGCTAGTTTGCTCCCAAAACTAAAATCCAAAAATTACAAAGGCCAATTGAGCTAGTTTGCTCCCAAAACTAAAATCCAAAAATTACAAAGGCCAAGAATACCTATTTTGATATAAGTCGAAATCATATGTCAAACAATCAGCTTCGACACTTCGACATTTAATACAACTCGACGCACACAAATGTTTCGACAAATTCTTATTTCTGTCGAGCACTGCCTACTTCGACACAAAGAATTACAATTCAATAATATTTTATCATATTTTAAATGTGATAAATATTTTATGAAATCCTTTTTAATTACGATTTAAACGTGTCAAATATTAGATCTTTTGGAATAACCTGTCTTTAATAACCTCAAAAACAATCATGCTTCCACGATAATGTTATCTAATAGGGGAGAGAAATCTAAAATATTGATATTACAAGTATAATTTAAAATCTTAAATATAAGATAAGGTCATAAAGATATATATGAAAAAAATAAATGAGAAAAAGTTATAAGAGTGAAAGTATATACCAATTGAGGAGCAACAACAATGAATCCATGAGAAGTTATGTGGCCTAAGAGCTTAGAGTAGTAGCTATTAGAAATGGCATAACCATGGCAGAACAATATGACAGGGTATGTTCCTTCCACTGTTGGTGCAAACACCAACAATGGTTTTGGGGATGTGTTAACATTGAATTGTTTCCAACTAATGTTTCCAGCTTGGAAAACATCTGTGCCTATGTTGTTGGTGTTGGTGGCTAATAATGGTTTACCTCTCAATGCCATTTTTACAACTCTAGCTATCCTCACACCAAATAATGAAACCTTTAATTTGCTTCTGAAGTGTACTTAAAGTCTAAGCAGTGTGGATATTTTTTTAAGTATTCATTGGATCTTTTGTGCGTAAGATAAACGTGTGAGTATATGTATGTATATTATTTTAGACAAATGATAAAGATTTATTTATTTATTTTGTCATTTTAGGAAAGAATGTGTGTTGACAAAATAACAATATGTTATCCTATTATTGTGTGGTTTTCAGGAAGTATCTTATCATATGAAGTATGTTTTTTATTGTTTTGTCTCTTCTTTCGTTGTTTTTGTGTTTATAATCTCTTAGAATTATGTTCATGAGTTTGAATATTTTTAACTTCAACCAGGTTTTGGCATAATCCTTCTTTTAGTGTAACTATTTTTATTTTTAATATATTGTTTTATTAAAAAAAATTCAACTTTGAACATTCTCATCCTTTACCTTTTTATTTTAAAAATTGTAGAATATGAAAAGTAAATTAAAATTAATATCATGATATATTAAAAAATATAACAATAATTATAATAATTATAAAATAATTTTGTAACTATTAATATACTCGAAATAATAATCATCTCGGAGGCTAATTTTAAAAAATGTGCCCAAATTTATTAAAAAATTATAATAATAAAAAAAAACACATCAAAAATATAATTATATATTAATTAAAAATAATTATAATTAATTTTGAATTTTAATCAATTTTAATTTTTGTATATATATTAGATTTTTATAATATTATTTTTTTAATTTATTATGATTTTATTATAATATTTTAATTGTTTTTATTAATATTTATAAAAAATTAGATCGTTTAAAATTTGAGACCTCCTAAAATTTGAATATTAGATATATATATATATATATTATATATATATATATATATATTATATATATATATATATATATATATATTATAGATATATATATATATATATATATATATATATATATATATATATATATATATAATATATATATATATTATATATATATATATATATATATATATATATATATATATATATATATATATATATATATATTATATATATATATATATATATATATATATAATATATATATATTATATATATATATATATATATATATATAATATATATATATATATATATAATATATATATATATATATATATATATATATACACACGAGAGTGTAGTGTAAATAAAATTTAACCCTTGATCAAATAAAAAAATTTAAGAAGTAAATTCGTTATCAATTTTTTTATTTTCATGATTTATCCAAATGATATATTTAGGGAGAGGTAGTAGCTAAGTTTTATTATAGGAGCACAGAATACATGGTAACAACTAAGAAGTGCCTGGCCGACATTGTCTCTCACTTTGGATGGAAGGAACCCATACAAACAACATGATTATGACATATACTGAAGTGCCAAGAGGCCACTTAATTATTTTTGTATTCTTCCACAAGAGTCCCAAAAAATTAATTAGTTAATATTTGGCTACTTTGCAAAAATGTAGTTAGTGTGAAACATGTTTATGTTGATTTGACAAAACTAAACATATATTAGTCCATTTTCAATAACATGAGAAATACAATCAGAGATGAAGTGAAGTTATACAACATAACTTTTAATATTTTAGGTATATAGATTACTATAATAACAAAACAACCACAACAACAAAATCTTATTAAATTAAATTGGAATCAACTATCTATAATTATTTCATATTTTTATCTGTCATCTCATCTGATATACTTTTTTTTGGAATCATTATTATGTACTGTCAATATGTAAAAAATTTTACACTATCAATTCATCACCATCATCCGTTTGTGTTATTTTATAGATTTTAAAAAAAAAGTCAAACTTGTTTCAATATCCAACGTTTATTATTAACTGACGGTGTAAAATCCTTTTACAGTTTCAGTGTATTTCAATTAAACTCTATTTTTTTTTACATAATATGTCTTTTTTCTATATGATCAAATTATTTAAATTAATTTTTTCATAATTTTTTCTACTATAATTTATACCTCAACACACTCTTTAATATTTTAATTTTTAATCTTATTTCATTTAATCTTACCATATAATTATCACAACATATTTAATTTTATTATCCTTATTCTATTTTCGTATTGATTTTTAATAATTCAACATTCTATATCATGCAATATCAAAACTATACATATAAGCGTAGATAGAATTGGATAGACTAGGTTACCATCACATATGGTGCCTGATTCCCTTTTTGTAATAGTGGGTGGATCGTGGAATAATATTTTATGTGTATGATATTCGAAGGTAATAGATGTAGTATGTCAATTTTTATATATTTTTTTCTTAATGGATTGAGGAGGAAAATGTTAGAAGTAATTCATATTTAGTGGTAGTAATATTTTTTTTTAAGGTTAATCTAGTTAGTGTATGTTAGCATTATTGTCTACGTGACATTATTACTTGTGCATATAAACTAGTGTAGCTGTCAATAATGTATGTACAATAGTGACTATGTGTAACCATTATGTTGTAACTGTTTTGTAAGAGTAGTGTAAGTTTATTATTTTCTCTCTTCTCTCTCGTATTCCATCTTCATCTTTTTCATCTTGTGCACTAACAATTGATATCTAGAGCTCCAATTCATATCCACAGGGAAACACATGGAATCACGAGTGAACGGTGAGACGTTGTGCGATTGATTTTGTTTCTTGAATTTGTGTTGAATTTTAATCGAAATCGTAACAAAATCACATTTCTTGATTCTGCGGGATTGAGAAAACTAGTGTTTGGTGAGATCTGAGTGAATTGCACAAGGTTGAAGATGAACGGGAACGGTAATCTGAGTACTAAGCTTCCAGTGTTCGATGGCAAGAATTGGAATTGGTGGATGATTCTGATGTGTGTGTTGTTTGACGCTCAAGAAGTTCTTGATCTCGTCAACGACAATTACGTTTTGGTTGCACTTCCGATAAATGCAACTGATGCGTAAAGAAGTGCTCAGTGTGATATGAGGAAGAAAGATTAAAAGGAGTTGTTCTAGATCCATCAGTGTGTGAGTGCGAACGTGTTTAAGAAAATTGTTGATTCGACAACGGTGAAAGTTGTGTGGGACACACTGGTACATTGCTACGATGGTGATGCATTAGTGAAGAATGTGAATCTTCAGTCTCTACGTAAGAAGGACAATAAGAAGGTACTTGACTACATCTCTAGAGTGATTCTGATCACAAATGAGATGAAGTCGTATGGATAAACTCTCTCTGAAGAAAGTATCATTGAGAAGGTACTTTTATAGCTTACTCCTCAGTTTGATTATATTGTTGTAGCAATTGAACATTCTAAGGATCTTTGCACCATGAGAATTGAAGAGCTGCAAAGCAGTCTAGAGGCACAAGAGTTGCGTCTGACTGAGAGAAACTCTAAAATGGAGGTAGAGCAGCAAGCTCTAAAAGCAGTTTCTAGTAAGAAATATCAGAAGTATTCTTGGTCAGAAGCCAGGAAGAAATTTGATGGTGTTTAGAAGTCAGAAATCTCAACTTCTAAAAGGCATAAAAGTGCTAAGAAGGGGAAGAAGAAGTATGACAAGAGGAAAGTTCAATGCTACTATTGTAAGATGTTTGGTCACTTTGCTACTGATTGTTGGTCAAACAAGGAAAGGAAGTCAAAAGAAGCAAACATAGCCAAAGGAGATTCTGATGATAAATCTATGCTATTGGTGACTACTGAATCTGATGATTCATATTTGGCAGACTGGTGGTATATGGACACTGGTTGCTCAAGTCATTTTATTGGAAATAAGAAACGGTTGGTTGATTTTGACTTTAGAAATAAGACAAAGATCAGATGTACTGATGATAAATACCTCAATGTTGAAGGTATGGGAAATGTCATAGTAGTTCTGAAAAATTGTAAAATAGCATTGATTCAGAATGTGTGATATGTTCCTGCCATGAAAAGAAGTCTGATGAATGCAGGTCAATTAATTGAGAAATGATTTTCATTTACCATGAAGGAAAATCTTTTGAAGTTGTATGACTGTAATCAGAAGCTGATTATGAAGTCAGAATAAGGAAAGAATAGAACATTCAAAGTGAACGTTAAAACTTCAGACCCTGAATGCCTTAGTGCAACAAGTGTTATGAAGGAAAGTGAGTTGTGGCACAAAAGATTTGGTCATATGAACTTCATAAGCTTAGGGCATCTGAATTCAAAGAAGTTGGTACATAGAATTCCTGCAATTAAGAGGCCAAAGAAGTCATGCAATATGTGCATGAGAGGGAAGCAACCAAGACTGCCATTTGCATCTGAAATGCCTCAAAGAGCAAAACACGCTCTAAGTGTGGTGCATTCTGATATGTGTGGACGATTTATAGTTATTTGTTGATGAGTTCACAAGAATGACGTGGGTATCCCTTATAAAGTTCTAACACAAGGTGTTTACTGAATTTAAGAAATTCAGAATCAAGGTTGAGAATCAGAGTGGTCAGAAGCTGAAAGTTCCCAAAACTAATGGTGAAGGTAAGTATAAATCTATAAAGTTCAGAAAGTTCTGTGAGGAGAATAGAATTAAGCATGAGGTGACTTCTCCATACACTCCTCAACACAATGGTCTTGCTAAAAGAAGAAATCGAGCTTTGCTTGATATTACAAAGAGCATTCTGAAGGAGAAGAAGCTTCCTCAAACCTTGTGGCGAGAAGCTGTTGCCACTATAACATATGTGCTCAACAGGTGTCCAACCAAAAAGATGAAGGAAATTATTCTTTCAGAAAAGTGGACTGAAGATAAGTAAAGTGTGAGCCATCTGAAAGTGTTTGATTCTGTTTGTTACAAACATGTTCCAGATGCTAAGAGAAGGAAGTTGGATGACAAAAGCAGAGTTATGTTGCTTTTAGGGTACCACAATAAAGTGTTTATAAGCTTTATTGTCTTGTCACTAACAAGGTTGAATTCAGCAGAGATGTCATTATGAAGGAATCAGAAGCATGGGATTAGAGTAAATCTCAATCCAACTCCGATGTAGTGCCAATTTCTGAAGATATTTCAGAATCTGAAGGTTCTAAAGATGAATCAGAATCAAAAGATGATTCTGAAGGTGAATCTGAAGGCGAGTCTGACTCTAAAGGTGAATCTGATTCTAATCCAGATTATGATGGTGATTCAGACTCTGATGGAGATCTAGACTCTGGGACTATTCCAGACTCTGAAGATGGTCATACCTCTGAAGGTGGTACTTCTGAGGTTCCAGCATCTGATACTGTTCCAGCGTTCGAAGAAGATTCTGAATAAGTTCAAAGGCCACAAAGAATCAGAAACATTCCAAGAAGGTATGCAAAGTTTGACATACTGTAAGATATTGAAATAGACTCTGAAGGATAAGTCATTCAGTGTGCAATATTAGTAGACTATGAACCAGTTGATGTCGAAGAAGCATTCAAGAAAAAAGTGTGGCTGAAGTCCATGAAATAAGAACTTGAGGCTATAGAAAGAATTAAGACTTGGGAGTTGACTGAGCTTCCAACGGACAAGAAATCCATCAGCGTCATATGGGTTTTCAAGGTGAAACAGAAGCAAGATGGATCAATTAGAAAATATAAAGCAAGGTTAGTGGAAAGAGGTTTTCAACAAAAACCTGGGTTAGACTACTTTGAGGTGTTTGCTCCTATAGGGAGACATGAGACAATCAGACAGGTGATTGCGATAGCCGCTAACAAGAGATGGCCTCTAATGCATCTGGATGTGAAATCTTCATTTATGGACGATCTATTACAAGAGGTATACGTGTTACAACCTCCTGGATTTATGAAAAAGAATCAGGAAGGGATGGTGTACATGTTACATAAAGCGTTGTATGGACTGAAACAAGTTCCTAAAGCTTGGAATCTGAAAATTGATTCATTTTTCAAGCTTCAAGGATTTAGAAAGTGTGAGATGGAGTATGACATTTATGTTCAACATACTTCTGAAGGAAATATGATTCTGGCGTGTCTATATATTTACATATTGCTAACAGGGAGTTATGTACATGAGATAGCTAAGTTCAATAAGGTGTTGATGAACGAGTTTGAGATGATTGGTCTAGGAAATATGACATATTTTCTAGGGATGGAGATTTTGTACTCTGAGAAAGGTATCATTTTGCATTAGCTGAAGTATGAACTTGAACTTCTCTAGAGATTTGAGCTGCTAAATTGTAAGGTTGTGATCACACCTTCAGAAACAAATCACAAATTGGATTTTGATCCTGACGGTGATGATGTAGATGCTACAACTTTAAAGCAGTTAGTTGGCTCTCTGAGGTATTTGTGTAATACTAGACCTGATATATGCTATGCAGTTGGAATGGTTAATAGGTTCATGAGTAAATCGAAGTGGTCTCATTACCAACCTACTACCAGGATTTTGAAGTGTATTAAGGGGACTCTGAAGTATGGATTTTTGTTCCCTTCTGGTGAAAAGGCTAATTGAGAGCTGATGTGTTACCCAGACTCTGATTGGTGTGGAGACATAGTTGATAGAAGAAGTACCTATGTATATTTCTTCAAGTATTTGGAAAGTCCTATTTCTTGGTGTTCCAAGAAGCAACCAGTTGTTTCTTTGACAACTTGTGAAGCCGAATACATTGTAGGTGTTGTGACTGGATGTCAAGTTGTTTGGCTTCTAAATTTACTACAGGATATGAAGATCAAGGTAAATAAGCCTCTGAAGTTGATGATTGATAATAATTCTGCAATTAATCTTTCCAAGAACCTAGTGCTGCATGGGAGAAGCAAGCATATTGAGACTAAGTTTTGTATTCTGAGAAGTCAGGTTCAGAATGGAGTTCTAGAAGTTATGGATTGTTGCATCCAAAAGCAGCTGGCAGATGTTTTGACGAAAGCGATCAAGATCAATCAATTTCTCCATTTGAGGGATGGAATGAGTAATGTTATTTTTTATTAGCTAAATATGAGTTAATGGATGATGTTATAAGTAATTCATATTTAGTGGTAGTAGTAATATTAGTTTTGTTAATCTTAACCTAGCTAGTGTAGGTTAGCATTGTTACCTACGTGGTATTATTATTTATGTATATAAGCTAGTGTAGTTGTCAACAATGTATGTACAGTAGTGGGTGTGCATAACCATTATGTTGTAATTGTTTTTTAAGAGTAGTGGAAATTTATTATTCTCTCTCTTATCTCTCTTCTTCCATCTTCACCTTCTTCATCTTGTGCACCAATAGAGAAAAATATGAAACAAAATTTATGATCTATTTGCGGAAAATAAAAATTAATATGAAAGTATATTATAATTAATGATAATAATTGAATTATACAAGTATTTTAGAACACTCTCAAACAAATCCATAATTAAGCTACATTAAAAAAATATTTTTCTGTAATTTTTTACAAAATTCTTTAATATATATATATATATATATATATATATATATATATATATATATATATATATATATATATATATATCACACGCACACATATGCCCAAGCACATGCACACGCGCGCGCACACACACACACTCATTTTTATGATTATTATTTTCTCTATCCTAAAACTTCTCATAACCTATATTTTCTCTCTCCCGTGAACTAGTTGATCCAATCTTTTGATGTGACATTAGTGATTTATCATTATTTTATTTTTTAAAAATAAAAAACAAAATTAGTATATGACTAGAAATAATTATTTTACCATAATTATTCATTCGCTAACAATACTAGTACAAATATTTGACCAATAGTTTTATATCTTTTAAAGATCAAATATTGTTGTTTATGGGTTTTAACTTTAAGTAAAAGTAGAATTTATGGGATTTTCTTGTCCGAACACTTCGATCTTTCAAACCTCGTGCTCGGGGGCTTATGTACATCCCAGAAAATTAGTTGGCCAACCGAGGTATGAGATCGGTGAAGTCTATTTTGAGGACATGAGTTCTTTGAGATCGAGTTGACATGATAGTCGAGTATGATAGGGTTAGCAGATCGAATAGTCGGGCTATCATCTACTAATCAGGATCCAGTTAGGCTATCCGAGTAAGTAAGGCAGAGCCGACTTCCCATGAGCCGCGGATAATCCGACTAGTATAAATCGGATCCGATGATAAGGCTAGGATGTCATCTGAAGGGTCATGAGATAACGGTTACAAGATGATGCATTATGGCAAGTGAGTTATATTTAGTGAAGGGACGAACGTTACATAGCAATTATAAGGAAGCAGACGTTACTACCAAAAATATTTATGAAGAACGTATAGAGTCAAGCGAGGAAAAAAGGAAAGGAGATAGAGACTTATAAATAGGATGATGTTTGAAGGATAAAGGACAAGCAAAAATGAGACTAAAAACATACATAACAGACACCTCAACTATTCATTTTAACCTCTCTGACTTAGAACAAAGAGGTCAACTTTTTAGTGTTTTTTAACAAGAACAAATAGTTTACCCATTTGACATATACCCAATCAAATAATGACTCGTGTATTCCAATAATAAAAAACATTAAAGGTCTTAGCCACACACAATGACTATTTAATATCGTTTTAATAATTCAAGAATAAAATTTCATTATCCCATTTTCATATGTTGTTCCACATCATAATGGATAATTTACTCATTTTTTTAAGCAACATAGAAAAAACCTCTCAATAAATATATTTCTTACAAAATTCCTTAACTAGAATTTCTATCCCTCCCTTTATTGGATGAAATACGAGTTGATATTAGAGCACGAGTTACTTGTTATTACAAAATTAAAATAAAGTTAACTTTTATAACTAATTAAAATAAATTAGTTAATGTTTAATATTTTTTTCTCTCCTAAAACTTCCATTAATCTTTTTATAGAGTATGGACTGCATAAAAATCCACAAAAATTAGTTAATAGGACAAAAGACTAATCTATGAGCATTGATACTTTAGACTTTTAAAGAGACATCCTTAACAAAACACCAAGTCATTCCTTACTTTACTACACAACATAGAACCTCCTTTGTATATAAATATTGATCAATAAGTAACAACACCAAGCAACAAGACACAAACATCAGTTAATAAATACTTTACATGGCACACAATACATCATCTGATTCTGATAATGAAATTTCTACTAGAACTAAACTCTTTGAACATGAAAAACCTATCCATGAAATTCTTGGAGGAGGAAAAGGTACCACTAAATTCAATTTCATATAAAATATTAACACACTAAATTTTCCCTTGTTAGTTGATACTTGATACTGATAAATTGGAAACTTCATTTACAGTGGCAGATATATTATTATGGAGGGACAGAAATGAATCTGCTAAACTTTTTCTCGCGATGACAGTGATATGGTTTCTATTCGAGATCCTTGAGTACAATTTAGTAACAATCATTTGTCGTTTTTTCATCACTGTGATGCTTGCGCTATTCATATGGTTCAAACTTGCATATATATTAGAATGGTATCTAACACAATGGTTACATTTAACTTCATTTACTATATGATAATGTTTTTGATTCTCTTTGAATATGTATATAATTCAGGAAAGATCCTCCTCATGTACCGGAAATCATTTTACAAGAGTCTTTCTTCAATGATCTTGCTTTAATCCTCTACAAAAGATTCAACCAGATATTACCGCTACTTTTCTTGCTTACATGTCTATCACATCTACCCGTCTTTCTTATGGTATCGCCAAAATAATTTAACACTGCATAAAATTTCAGTTCTTATGAACCAATAAGTAAATTTATGAACTAATATGTTATAACAATTTCAGATCATTGTTTCCCTCTATGTAGTCTCAGTGATTGGAAGCTACTTCAGCTTTATTAATCTTCTATACATTGGTAACCATTTCATTACTTTTTTTTCTCTTTGATTTCAGACTAAAGATTAAGTGTACTAATCAAGTTATATTCTTTTTGTGATGGTTTATTAAATGAACAAGGCTATCTCTGCATGCAAACATTGCCAATTGTGTTCGAACGGTACGACGAAGAAATTAACAATCTGTTTGGAGATATCATGTTAGTACTCAAGAAAATTTATAGGAAGTTTGAAAAGAATTATCTCAGAAGAATTCCCAGAGGACCATTGAAGGACAAAAAAGCTCAATGATTTACTACTAAATGGATTTTTTTTATTTGTTTTGGTTCTAAAACAAGAACAAGAAAACTAAAAGAATTGTTTATTAATTTGATTTGATTTCAAAAAGATCTAATTTAAAATAACTTATCCACTCGTTGATAAATTAACAAATACTATGAGTTGATAAGTATGCATTATCAAAATCTATGAACAAATTGCTCTCCAATATACTCTAAATTTGCCACTTGTGCATCCCTAACTATCACTTTATCTCCAAGTTTCTCAACTGTCAAAAAGGTAGTAAAAAATGTCTTTAAATAAAAATTTGTTGCATCGCACCACGAACCAAGCCTTATCGCGGTCGCGAGAATTCCATAAGTGAATTGCATGTTTTCTTCACATTAAACCTATATTTCTTCCCTTTTTTTTTAAACTTTTTTTAACTTTCTTCCTTTTAACTTTGACATGGCTTTTGATCATTATTCTTCTGAATTAATTCAAATTTTCTCATAAAAATCTTGTAATGACGACTTTCATCACAACCCCAAACTTAATCTATTGTTTTTCTTTAAGGATCATGTCTACACATTGAACATTTCGTCAGAATTAAAATGCTTACTGATAAGGGTCAAATTATGTTAAATATGTATGTAGTTTTGTGACACTTATTGACATGTTTCATTTGAACTTCTTAGATAAACTTCAACTTTTATGCACATATTTTATAGTTTGATCATCTGCATCTTATTTTGTAGGTTTGTATTCATTGGAGGATCTTTGGGCATCAAAGGACATGAGATTTACCACTAAATGCAATTTTTGAAGTTCCTGATTGGGCTAAGCGCAACCAGATTGTGCTTATCGCGGTTTGTGCTTAGCCCAGAATTTTGTGCTTAGCCCGGTTTGTGCTTAGTCCAAATTTTTGGGCTTAGCGCGGTTCCGCTTTTTGAGTTGCTATATATTCATTTGTGAATAGATATTTAGGTATGGTTTTGGGAACTTTTAACCCCAATTTCATCACCACCATTTTTTGTGGAGAGTAGCTTAGAAACAACATTAGGGGTTCAAATTTTGAAGATTCGGAGTGGGATCGACATCAATCTACTTGACACGTGGAGAGATTCTTGTTCATCTTCATTCTTGTTTAATTTGATAGTATGTATATTTATTAATCATGACGTTGTATACAATCTATTTTATGAATCTATATTGATGTTATCCTTGTTTACGTGTTTATCTATTGATTTGAACTGTTATTGAGAAATACTCTTCGAATCTAGATATAGGATAATCATCTGTTAGACTCTAAATTCTAGACATAGATTTAGATCTAACATTCACCATGGGTATCGATTCATAATGCTCCGTATTGTTTGATAGGCTGAGAGATCATCGATTAGACAATACGGTGGAACTCTCGTCAGTGCTTCAGACATGAACACTGATGTGAGCGATACATGATGATATTGATAAGTGTTTTAGGTTGTGTACAACTGACTGGTAAATTTGCGTATTAGATAGGTGGATGAAGTTCATTCATGACCAGTTCTTTTTGTTACTTTAATTACTTGTGCATATATTTTGCTTTCCACATTTATAAATCTTATAAACCCAAGTTTAAAATCATAGAAACCGTTGAATGACATTGATATCACACTAATCCTTGTGGAGACAATAAAAATGAAAATACTTACTTTTGCTTGCTGCTTTACCGCAACCAACAAAATGGCGTCGTTGTCGTGGATTGGTGTTTAGATATTGAAAGCATCGTAATAGTTTCTATCTTTTTAAGTTTTGTACATTTGTGTATAGTGTATAGATACTTATATATAAACTTATCTATAATTTATAGATACTTTCTTTGTACTTGTTTTCCATACTTGTTTATATTGTATATATTCTTGTTTTCCATCACGTTTTCTCAAGTGTTGGTTAGGAGCGTCTAATAAATAAAGGCGTCGAGCTAACGACGTAAAAAAAACGCTTGTTGGGAGGCAACCCAATTTTTTAAGTTTTGTTATAGCTTTTACATTTAGTATTATAGTTATTAAACAATGAGATTAGATAGAAATCTTGAAAAACCTTGTTTTGTCCATGCCGCTTAGCGCGACCAGAGGGCACTTAGCACGCTCTACTTCACATGGAAAAATATCTCAGCCACTTATCCACTTTCACCCAGGTCTTTTGAATCATTTTGAATTTATTTTGTTTTATATTTAGTATTAAATTAATTTAAAGTTGTTAGAAAATTATTTTGTGTTTGTCCAAGAAGCTTGTATTTGATTGGCTTGAGGAGACATTGAGTGGTTGTTTCAAGTTTGAATGCATCAACAAGAAAATGTTATGGTCATGATAAAAGTTTGAAAGGAAGGTACATTATTAAGGTACATGCTTAATCCTTCCTAGAACATATCATGAATATGAAACTTATGCTTTGTATAAATATTATATCATTCATTCTTTTGCAATATTTGTTTATGTTTGAATCACTCTAGATCATAGTTAAATATGATGAAACTTTCCATTGCTTACTATAAGCACAAGATACCAATAATTCTTATTTTAACTCGTTTGAATTATGTTTAATCTTGCATTTTTGTTGATTCGTATGAAATCATTAAAATGATCAAGGCATTTTGTTTGGTTTTAAGCACAACCACTTGACCAAAAAATAGCCTACCTTGTGAGTGAGTGAGAATTTGCTTACCCACTTTGAGTCTTGTGTCAGGATCCATTTTGATGTCAACTTTTGGAACTTGTACATAACTAATTAGTTCATTGTTGATTTTAGATTGGATTTTGAATTTTTTTTCTTGAACCCTCAACCATAAATTGTGGTTTGAATTTTTACCCTTGTCTTAGAAAGTTTGGGAGCATTCACATTACAATGATTAGTTGCATTCAAGTTGGAGAGAAAAGGTTGGTTACTATAAGGTTGAGAAAGAAAAAGAAAAGAAAAATAAAAAGAATTGAAAAATAAATAAAAAAAGAAACGAAAAAAGATAGCAAATAAATTGTGCTAATAAGTGATTGAAGGAGAATAGCGATCCAAAACGCAGCGAAAATTAAAATTTTCTCCTTTAGTGATCCTTACGAATGGGCATGATCAGTGATAGAATCGTTACATCTTGTGGCAATTGAAATCTTTGATGCAGATCTAAGGAGTGATCACGAACGTTGAATGGTGACAACACCTCTACTCAGTCCACACGAACAGATTCCTTCAATCTTAGTGCAAATTGCTATGTATAAAGGCTTTAAGTGAGTGAGAGAGAGAGAGAGAAACGAAATTTCATCTAACCAATATTTCTGCACAAGGGTTTTATTTATATAACCACTTGTGTGGGATGCAAGTTAAAAAGTCCACTTAAGTGTATGTGGCCCATATCTTATGATATACCAAAATCACTTAAACGCGTGGTACGTTACCATATTTCGTATTCTACTTAAGTGCACCGTACCTTACGATGTTCTATAATTCACTTAAGCGCACCGTACCTTATGGTGTTCCTTACTTACTCTATCTCTCATCAATTTGTCCTTTTGTGTGTGACCCTGTAGGTTTTCGCGACATTGATAATCATATTAAATCACGTATTTAACATAATAAATAGTGAGCGGTATCTAGCAACACATCACTGCTACCCAAGACACGAAAATGTCATGTGATCTGACAAATCCTTTTGTGATAATACTTATGTGTACAATTACCCTTTTGCCCTTATGTCTATATTGAACACAAAGCATAGACCATGTCATCCTTGTCCAGTTCAATATTGGGCCCTTATACATTTATCCTGTTACGCAAGATGGGCAAATTCCATCTAGGTCACTCATGTCCCTCAGCATGCTTTGTTGAGTACCCACCAACTGTCTTTATGGTCATCCAGTTACATACAATGTTTGATCAGCAATAAAGCACTCAACTCTACATCTAGGTTCCATAGTGGTTTCAGGTCGAAGAGTGGTATACACCACTATCACCATGAGAATAACTTATGACATTTTGCATAACATTCTATATAGTATTCTCATAGAGGGTCAATCCAGTATAAATATTACTCCTAATATTCATAGCTATGTTTAAGACTTGATAACTTCTTATCCATGATCCATGAGATGTGATCATCAGTCTATATACATAATAGTCTTAATGCTTTAATGTTATCCCACTTCACAACAAAGCTCGACTACGGATACTTTAAGAATAATGCCCTTATGTTTAATGGGATCTCATGATTAAGTCACACTTGATATATTAAACGGACTAGCTATTCTAGGGACTTTATTAAACAAACATAATAAAGAAAAAAAGTCTTTTATTATTAATAAATAATTCGATACAAGTACCAAAAGTATTGGTCTCTAGGGCTTACACCAACAGTTATGTGAAAAGGTATAACAATTATGCAATGAGAGAAAGGTGAATCAAATTTGTGAATGCTTGAGATTGTGAGAAATGATCACTCTCATTTGATTAGGCAAGTTTTTGTTTCAATTACCTTGAGATAAGACCATTCTTTGTTACCCAAGCCACATAACAAACCTTTAAAGTCCTTAGTGGTTTGTACTTTTGTACTTTCAATATGAGTTTTTTTTAGATGAATGCATAATTTGTTCAAGATGTTAGCAATATTTTTGGGTGTGATTTATGTCCCTCATATTAGGTTTTCATCCCTTGATGAATTTGTTTGTTACGTATGATTCATTCTTGAATATATATTGCTTTAGAATTTTTGACATGTGTGTTGTGCTTAGAATGTGTTTCATGATCATTGTGTCGTTGTAGTATAGTGGTAAGCATCACTTTGATTGTACTTTTAAAATTTGAATCATGCATTTTCTTCTGTTTATAAAAACTTGTTTGATCATGAATTCTTGATAGTCTCTCTTGTTTCTTTAGGTTTGTAAGATTCTTGTTTGAGGACAAACAAAGTTGTAAGTTGAGGAGAGTTTGATAAGTGTCAAATTATATTAAATATGTGTGTAGTTTTGTGGTACTTATTGACATATTTCATTTGAACTTCTTAGATAAACCTTAACTTTTATGCACATATTTTATAGTTTGATCATTTGCAACTTATTTTGTAGGTTTGTATGCATTGGAGGAGCTTTGAGCATCAAAGGACATGAGATTTACCTCTAAATGCAATTTTCGAAGTTCTTGATTGGGCTAAGCGCAACCAGATTGTGGTTAGCGCAAATTTTTGTGCTTAGCCCGGTTTATGCTTAGCCAAAAAATTTGGGCTTAGCACAATTGCGCTTTTTGAGTTGCTATATATTCATTTGTGAATAGATTTTTAGATATGGTTTTGGGAACTTTTAACCTCAATTCCATCACCATCCTTTTTTGTGGAGAGTAGCTTAGAAAATACATTAGGGGTTCAAATCTTGAAGATTCAGAGTGGGATTTGCATCAATCTACTAGACACGTGGAAAGATTCTTGTTCATCTTCATTCTTCTCTTTGTACTTTTCTTGTTGGAATTGTATGTAAGTTTAATTTAATAGTATGTATATTTATTAATCATGGTGTTGTATACGGTCTATTTTATGAATCTATATCGATGTTATCTTTGTTTACTTGTTTATCTATTGATTTAAATCGTTATTGAGAAATACTCTTCGAATCTAGATCTAGGATAATCATCTATTGGACGCTAAACTCTAGACAAAGATTTATATCTAACATTCACCATGGGTATCGATTCTTAATGCTCCGTATTGTTTGATAGGATGCGAGATCGTCGATTAGATAATACGGTAGAACTCTCGACAGCGCTTCAGACGTGAATACTGATGTGAGTGATACATGATGATATTGATAAGTGTTTTAGGTTGTGTACAACTGATTAGTAGATTTGCGTATTAGATAGGTGAATGAAATTCATTCCTGACGAGTTCTCTTTGTTACTTTAATTACTTGTGCATATGTTTTTCTTTCCGCATTTATAAATCTTACAAACCCAAGCTTAAAATCGTAGAGACCGTTGAATGGAATTGATATCGCACTAATCCATATGGAGACGATAAAAATGAAAATACTTACTTTTGCTTGCTGCTTTACCGCAGCCAACACTTACCCTTACCTATGAATGCCATATTTTCTGCTCAACACTTCGGTTCACTACTTCAATCAAATCAACTCGAAAAAGTTCTTTAGAACAGTCGAGTACTCAACTTGTCTCACATCTCACATATGTGTACTCATATGATAGAGGAATCACTCAATCAACATATAAAAGCATTTAACAATGAATTTGAAAATTTTTCTAATTGAAACAATTAAAGTCATATTTAAACACACACTTTCGAGGTCTTTTACAGGTTGTAACGTGGCTTCTGTAAGGGTAAGATGATTTAGGAGAGTATGTTTAACCTTTGGAGTTAGGTACCTAGTTTTTCCAATATTATCAAGTTTCTTCCATATCACTCTTTTGCAATTCACTTGGTACTAGAGAATTGCATATTGATGGTCCTATTTTTCACAATTTTTTTGAAAAGGCTATTTTAACTTCTAGTTTTTCTTTATTTTTATTTTTCTTTTCTTTCTTTTTGACCAATTTCTCTAGTACTCAAATCCCAAACTTATTCATTGCTAACTTCCAAGAGAAACACCATACTTATTCTTTTACATTAGATAAGTAAAAACAAGTATTTCTACCTAACTATAAAGAGGGTGGAAATAATTTATCTTTCAAGTCAATGGCTATATAATAAGGCTACGTCTCCGAAAGAAAGGTAAGCTCAAAATGGTTAAACAACATATTTCATCATATTGAAACAGGGTGGCTTAAAAGACTCAAATTTTTCACAACAAAGGCCGCAGTGTGTATTTATCAGACCAATAGACTCAAAATCAGAAAAAGTGAAAATTCTAGAAAATGACTAATGTGTGGATACTCTCATAAGAAAGAAAAGTAAACAATGGATTTTTTTTTCCTCAAACCTTACAAGCTGAGGTATCTGAAGCTTGAGTACAAGTAGTTGGTTTCCTTTTTCTTCATCAACTTTCAATCCGCATGGTAACTTCATTGTTGACTTCTTTCATTCATTATTTTTTTGGTGACTTTTCTTTTCCTTTTCATGATGGCAATGATATTGCTCAAAAAAGTAGGTCTTCATGGATGCAGAAGTGTTAAAATGCTCCCACAAATTCTAGACCGGCACGTGCTTTGTTTGATCCTCGCTGAAAGATTGGAAATTTGGTCAGAATATCAGCGGGTTAGCATATAAGTTGGGTGAGATTTCATTTTCCCAACTCGCAATGTTTATCATGCCTTCCTCTAGCCTTTTCTAGGATCAAGTTTTTGTTGTTGTTAGGGAACCCCTTCTGGTTGGTTGATTTCAAGACGATAGACTTGATCTGGATCTTCTTGTTGTGCTTCCCCTAATGTTGGGGTGTTGGGATTCTTCTCATGTTGCTTCTATTAATTGGCATCATTAGATGCTCATCACATCATTAGGTTCATTGTATGCTCCAGCTAACCTGCATAGTTCATTAATAATACACAAATCTCCATAAGTTCTTTGTGAAGCGTCATTCATATATTTGATGTTATCTACAATCAACAACGCAACATCAATCAGTTCATTGTTCAAAATAGCCATCAGAGTGTGACACCTTTTCACTATAAACTCGGTTTGGTTTGAAGCAGCCTCTAAAGTTTGGATAATGAATGATGCCCAAACTCTAGGTATTGAACACAAATCTTTACTATGCAACCTCAACATTTTCCCATTAACAATGATCCATTGAGACTCAGGGCGACAAAATTCTTTCAAGATTTTCTCCCTCATTCTCTCTCTCAAAGCAATACTTCTCCTATTTTTAATCTCGAGGTCAAGTTAAACAATAAAATAGGATATTAAACCATAATTTTATTTACTATTTTTTGTTGTCGTTTCCCAATAATTTTTCTCTTTATTGACCAACAATATTCCACTTGAAGACTGATTTCAATTTGTCTTTACACCTTGATCATACATCATCCTTTCTCATGTTGTTATTCTAATAGGTCAATTAAAGTTTAGTACAACTTCAACTTGTTGATGCTCACTACCTTTGTCGACATGCTTGCAGGATTTTCACGTCATTGAATCTTGCTTAACGTTAGCACCTCATCCTCAAACATAGATCTGATGAAGTGATATCGAAAACCAATGTTATTTATTCTCAAGTGAAATACATAATTATTTTCAAGATGTATTAGAGTTTGCCTATCATTATACAACACTTTTCTCAGGTGTGAAATCCAATTCTATTAATAATCCCTGAAGTTATATCAACTTTTTGTTAGCTTTTGTGATTGCTACCTAATCAGTCTCCATAGTGGATAAAGCAACAATCTTTAGTATATGTGATATCCAACTAAGTGCTCCAGTACCAATAGTAAATACATATCATGTTGTACTTCTTCTTCGATCAACATCACTAGCAAAGTCTGCATCAACATAGATTTGTACTCTTATTTATCCTTTGCCAAAATACAAATAGTTTTTAGTCGTGCCTCGTAGATACCTCAAAATCCACTTAACTACTTTCGGATTATACTTACGTGGATTTAACATAAACCTACTAATAGCTCTCATTGCATGCTGAATGTTTGAGCTCGTTCAGACCATTACGCACATAAAACTTCCAATGGTTGAAGCATACATAACCTTAGCCAATGATTATCTTTCTTCCTTTGTATTAGGTGATTAATCCTTAGATAAGCGAAAATGACTTTCCAAAGGTGTGCTAACTGGTTTGGCATTGCCCATGTTAAATCTTTGCAAAATATAATTCATGTACTCTGATTGAGATAACTTCAAAAATCATTTTTTACTTATCTCTCGTGATTTGTATATCAATAATCCTTTTGTGGGACCTAAGTCCTTCATGTCAAACTCCTTCGAAAACTACATCTTTATGTTTATTATCTTATACATATCTAAGCGTGCTACCAATATATCATTGAAATAAAGTAAAAAATGATATAAGTGGACATATATCTCTTGAAGAAACAATAGTGGCTACCATTGCACTTCTTGAAACCTTCCTTGTTCATGAGGCTTTCAAACTTCATATACCATACTGTCTTTGAGCTTGTTCCAGGCCATAAAAGTCCTTCTTTAGTCTACACAATATATTCTTTTTCCATTGAAGAACCGCATCCTTGTTGTCCAGGCCATAAAAGTCCATCTATATATCCTTAACTATGTCTCATTGAAGAACCGCATCCTTGTTGTCCAATTGCTTAAGATAGAGCTCTTCACTAGCAACAATACTTAATATATATCTGATAGTATTCTGCTTCATAATCGAAACAAATATTTCAATATAGTGAAATCCTTCATTTTTTTAAAGTCCTTTAACCACTTGTCAATACACTCATTTATTGTGAAAAGGCTTTTTTCCCATATGTAACTTAGCTAGTTTTCATGTTTGATTGGAAATTAAAGACTTAATTTCTCCTTTCATGTCAAACTCTCATTTACTTGGTCTAACATGCTTCTTCATAATCTTTAGGCTTCCATACATCAATCAACAACATGTACTCCATGTATCTCCTTTTGGGAACATGAGGTTAATAAGATCCTATCAATATATGAGTAGGAATATCATGCTCTAGTATGCTCGAGAATTTCCTATTAGTTGATTTAGTTGATTCTTATAATTAAGGACTTTCAACACATAGACTTTCAAGGACATCGCCCAACTCTACATACATAAGCTCACTCAGTTCTTAGTAATTTGTGTGTGTATTATGGTTATTTTTGTACATCACTACTTAATTTAAGACAATGTATCTAATGCAAATCATCTTCTTATTTTCACCATCCAAAATTCGGTAGTCAAACTAATCCTCGCCATAATAGATGAAAGTGCACTTCATTGATTTGGGAAAAAAAACTCCTTCATATGGGTCTAACACATCATACCTCTTCAGGTATTGCATGCTCTAATAGAATCGATGGGCCATGGTTAATTAAGGAAGTTGAAGTGTTGACTTCTTCTGCCCATAACTGCTTTGGTAAGCATGCATGAACATGTAAGCTTCTGGATCTCTCAGTTAATGTTTTATTCATTTGCTCGACTATACCACTGTGTTGAGGCGTTTCTAGTATATCTCTCTCCATTCTAATCCCACACTCATAAAATAACTTCTTGAATATGTTATTTTCATATTCACAACAAGTGTTGGTTCTGAGCTTTTTGATATTCCATCCGGTCTCATTTTCCACCATGGATTTTCATCTTTTGAAAGTTTCAATTACTTCATACATATGTTTTATAAAGTAAACACATGCCTTCCTAAAGTGATCATCGATAAAAGCTACGAAAAAATATTTCCAACAAAGGGATGAAACATGTGTTAGACCCTAAATATGAAAGTGAATAAGCTCGGGTCTATCTTTCTTTGAGGTTCTTCTACTTGTTTGAAAGCAAACTCTTTTGTGCTTTCCAAATATACAATCTTCATATATGTCAATTTCTATCAACCAAAGACTTGGTAGTTTTACTTTTAAGTGCATAACTTTCATCCTTTTCTCACTCATATGGCATAATCTCTTGTGCCATAGATTAGGACTTTCATTTGTTACAGCTGCAATCAAATGACATGATTCAGTTGTCTTGTAAGTAGTACCACTTTTTCTTCCACGAGAAATCATCATTGTACCCTTTAAAATCTTCCAATCATCTCCATGGAAGACTATTGTGTAGATGTCACTAGTTAACTAGCCTATAGAGTTATGCTTTTTGTCACCTCTCGAATATGTCTGACATTTCTCAATTCCCATACGGACTTATTTAAATTAATTATTGTAGCACCTCAAATTTGCACCTCCCATTTTGTACATACATTTTCATTTTTAGGTCATTAACATTATATTGTCCACTGCATAACATTGCATTGTCCATTGGCCCAAGTGCAAGCCATCAGTCAAGACTGGTCAGGAGATCCAGTTGTGCAAGCAAGCAAGTGCAAATCCTATTGAAGCAAAGCCCTAAGGTTGGTTCAACATGTTCATGGGACCTAGGGATCACTTTGAAGTGGTTTGGCCAAATGTTGGATGCTCAGAAATCATCAGTCATTGCACAATGCATCTGAAACCCTAGAAAGTCAACAGTGGTCAACTGTGCCTGAAATCAAGGATTTGAAGGTGGAAGATGGTTTGAGAGGCTTCATTCATGTCCACACAAGTCTCATTTGACATTTCAAAGATCAATATTGGAGAATTTGAGGTCAGACAAGAAGTTGCCAAAAATAGTAAGTGACCTGTAATTTCAAACTGCCAAAAATGGAAAGGTCTTCTCCTCAAATTTACCTCATCATACAAGCTTCAAATGGAATTTTGTCCAACATGAAAGTTGAAGATCTTGCTCTTACCTTTCCAAAAAGTCCAAGAACATCCATTTCTCATTTGTGGTTGGCAAGTTATGATTAAATCATTGGTAAGGAATTTTGAACTTCAACAAGGGATAACTTGCACACCATTTGGCCAAATTGAGTGAGGTTTTTTTGGAGCAATCTCCATTTGACATGAGCTATCATAATCCTTCATCACATTTCATCAAAAATCATCATACAAAAAGTCCATTTTTCAAGTGAATCAATTTGAATTTTTGGAGGAAAAAAGTCAATTTGAAAAGTATGCATTTTCCACACCTAATTTCACTTGAAATTGATCTAAAATTACATTTGGAGTGTGTTTGGACAGGTTTTCGTGCACTGTAGCAAGGCATTGCATACATGAGGTTATTTTGGCCAATTTAGCATAAACTTGCATTTTCACTAATCACTTCCATTTCAGCTAAACTGGGTTAACACAAATGATTAACAGCACATATAAATAGCTAATCCTAACTGAATTCATCGTTAGCACTTCATTCACACAGATCTAGATCCAAAATAGCAAATTCTCTCAATTTTTCTTCTTTATTTTTTTGCAAGTTTCTCCCAATTCCTTGCCTAGTTCTTCATTGTGCCATCATCCACAAGCAAGATTGAAGGTTCTGCAAGCAAGGATTCGAGGATTCCAAGCTGTTTTCTAGCACTGTTACATAGAGCATCATCAATGGCAGCTTGAATTTTGAGCATCATCAAGCACAACTGAGCCACGATCCTCCTTCCATTCATCAACATAAGCATCAAAGTACATCTGTTCTTGCTTATCCAGGCCAAGAAACCACAAATTCAATACTGCCATCACTTGGAGGTAAGATTTCGATCATTACAATTCATGAAATTATGCTATGATTCTGGTAGATCTTCCATTGTAGATCACACTGAGCTTTATATCTAGTGATTTCGTGCAGTATTAAGGAAGATATGTTGACTTGAATGTTGATTGTGAAAACTTTCTTGGATCGATTCGTTTAACATTATTAGAATTAGGTCAAATTATGGTTGGATTGTTGTTGTGCTTGAGAAGACGAGTTCAATGATATATCGCTTGTTAATTTCTGTGACCAAAGTTCATGATGATGATGAACATGATGAAGGCGCTATGAACCCTAGCAATTTCATTTCCCAGGCGTGTTAGATCTTTGTATCCGTGTATCTGCATGGTTTTAGGTGTTTGTGTGCCATGCACCAGTAGGATCACGCCACACACTTAAGTGAAACGCGGCGTTTCACTTAAGTGGCGCCCTGTTTGAACTTGGACGGAGTTCGATCCTCCGCTTCAGCGTTTCCTTTTGGCTTGGCATCATTTTCTTCATGTAGCTTCCATATTTCACCATGCCTTGTTAATGTTTTTTATTTTTTCTTTACACTTAAAAATTCATAAATCACAAAATATTTGTCCAAATAATGTGAGGTTTTTTCCATGATGATCCTTGCCATGTCTAGTTCTTTTTGATGATTTTTATGAAAATTGTGCACGTGTGGAGTTCTGTTTTGGTTAGGGTTTGCTCATACATGTCATTACTTACACCTTGCTTGCTATTTTGCTCATGAAGTAATGATGCTTAATTGGATGGAGCTGAAATTTTGTATGCATATTCTAGACACCTTTAGGAGCATTTTGGTATATGGTTTGTGATTTTTGCATTCCTGGATTGTGAGATATGCTATGATCTTTGGAGGTGTGACAATTTGTGTCACACCATTTCATGTTCACCTTCTTGATTTTATTTTCCATGCTTATTGAACTCAAATTGATCTGGATTTTTGCATGATGATACTTATGAATGTTGAGAATGCTTGTGAATTTTCCTGGAATTTTTGAATGCATTTCCAATTTGTTTGAGATTTTATCCCCTGATTGACCAATTGTGGACTTTTTGTGAGTCATGATCTTATTTGATTTGGGAAATTCTTGTTGTTTATTGGATGGACTTGAAATTTGGCATGTGTATTATAGACATATTGAAGTTTGTCATGGCTTTGATTTGGTTCATTTATCTTATGCCAATTCTGTTTTATACTTGTTTGAAGTTTATGCATGATTTGGTGCCTTGTATGAGCTTGTTTGAACATGCCTTGACTTTTGGAATTTAATTGACTTGCTTCCCTTGGTCCAAATGGCTTGAAATTTGGTGTGTAGGTCATGTTATGAATTCTGTTTAACCATGAATTTTTTGGGGATTTATTGAAATATTTTTGAGTTCATTTGGATTGGATCTTTCTGTTTGGTCCTATGAGGTTCTAAATTGCATGCTTTGTACTCTTTGCCTTATGAAATGATATTGGTGAATGATATGAATGTGAAACCACTTGGATTTGATTCTTATTTGATTGATCCTGATTTTTGATAAGTTTCATGTTCTGTTTTGGTTTTTTTCTCCCATTTTGACCCTAGTCTTGTACTAGTGGTTAGTGCTTAATGTTTGAGCTTTGTTTCAGGTCAAAGAGCACAATTGCTTATGCTTGGTGATGTGCACTCAATTGGAGTTGGTTTATTGCTTGTTTATGACTAACTTTGAGTTTGTTTTGTAGGCATTGAGACTTGTGCTTATGCCTTGTGGCTTGCACCTTTGTGCATTAATGCTTGTTATCTGTTTGTGCTGTGGACTTGTAATTTTCTGTTTGACTTTTGTTTGAGCTGAGTACTGATTATGTTGGATTGATTTCAGGTACCTTAGTTGCTATAGTTCCCTTGTGGACTTGTGTTTGCTTTGCTTGCTAGCTTGAGCATTGAGGTATAATGATCTCTTCTCCATGTAGTCTGGAAGACCTGGCCTGTTACTTGGCCAGACACCTGTCTGAAGTCCTCCTTAAGAGGCAATGCTTGTGATTGTTTATTTTTGTCCCCAAGCAGGAAAAGACCTTTGATAAGGCAATTGGCAGATACAAGAGATGTGCAATCCATCTCCTGCTCTTCTGTTGAGTCGTCCCTTTGCTCACACAACTGGTGTTGATGCATTGCGGACATAAACCCAAGATCCTTGTACAGTTGTACAGTTGAGTCAGTGTAATAAGTGTAGAAGGGTTCCCACTTTCTGAACCCACACTTCATTTGTCTGAAAGCTCTCCCAGGCCAGGGATAAGAGCTGTGAAGTCTCATCTTCACTCACCTTTCATCAGCTTCACCCTAACTCTCAATGTTAGGGTTAAGAGCTAACATCACCCCAATACAGTTGGCTTGCTCTTGCAGCCTAACCCTTTGTTTGAGCCCCACTTGGTGTGTATATAGTGTGTGCTATCTGTGATTGTTTTCTTTGCTGTTTTGCTGTATAGGATAGCTTGCTCCCTATGCAAGTTAGATAGCAACCTTAACTTAGGGATGATTTGCATGATAACATCTAGGCTCGAGTCGTAGTCTCCCTAGTTGTGTCTCCCTCTGTTATCTGGTTAGGCTAGTCCTTTGTCCCTGCGTAGGGGAACTACGTCGCCCTGATCCTCATACCAGATGAGGTACGTAGGCAGGAGATGAGCTGATCTCTCCGGGCGCCCTTTTGTTTTGTCTTTGTGTGTGTCAGGAGATGGATGTAAGCCCAGCGATTGGCATTCCGTATCCTCTTGTTGTGTGCTTGGAAGCTGATATAAGTCCAGCGATTGGCATTCGGGTTCCAGTGTGGGTGTGTTTGGTTCGGAAGCTGATATAAGTCCAGCGATTGGCATTCGGGTTCCATGTTTTCCTGTTGTAAGACCCCAATTTTGGCCCTAAGATCCCTCATGGCCCATATCATATCATATCATAACCTCAAGGATCATTGCATACCCTAGTTTCCCTCCTAGTGGGTAGATTGCCTTGTGGGTTGATTCTTGATCACCAAGCATGCCTTGCATTTGTATATCTTTGCTTTTCATATGTTTATTAACCAAAAAGTACAAAAATATTGTCAGTCTAACCTTGTTGCTTGCAGTTGAAGCAATCATCAGAAATTAGGTCAAAGACAGTCAACAGTCAGTCAAAGCAATGGATGGTGGCCATTCTTGCAGAATTTGGGCACCATGATCAATAATCAAAAGTTCATACAACTTGAGACATCATTTGAAGTCAAGTTCTCAAGGAATTAGGGTTTGGAATTCATCAGAAGTGGTCCAGTCATCCAAAACCCTAGAAAAGTCAAACTTGGTCAACTGTGGATTTAATCAATGATTTGATGGATAGAATTGATTTGAAGGAGCTCATTCATGCTTGTACAAGTCTCATCTATCATGTTCAACCTCATCATGGAAGAAAATCAAGTAGAATCAGAAAATTTTCCAGAAATAGAAAGTGGACCTGTAATTTCAACTGCCAAAAATGGAAACTTCTTGATCCTCAACTTACATCATGATACAAGCTTCAAATGAATTTTTGCCCAACATGAAAGTTGAAGATCTTGTCTTCCCATTTTCAAAAAGTCCAAGAACTCCCAAATCCCATGTGTGGTTGTCAAGATATGATCAAATCATTTTCACCAATTTTTGAACTTCAAAGAGCCATATCTCTCAAACCATAAGGCCAAATTTGGTGGGGTTTTTTCCTACAAACCACATTTTTCATCCTCTTTCCAAAAATATAAATTTCATGACCTAAAACCTTGCCAATCAAAATGGCATTTTTGGACCTTTTTCCTTTAAAAATCAAAGTTTGACTAACAGTTGACTTTTTGATTTATGGACTTTTTCTTGATTTGGCCAATTGGGAAAGGTTTAAAATCACATTTGAAACTTGCCTCAAGTCCTAATTCATGCACATTCCATCACCATACCACAATTTTGGATAAAAATGCAAACTTGGCAATTTTGCAAAATGGCTTCAATAAGTAGAACCAAGTGCAGCATTTCATGTACAACACAAAACAGCAAAACTTGGTCTGTTTCCAGCCTGGTATCAAGCCCACTCGACCAGCCACTACACCTCCTCTTTCATTTGTTTCCAAATTAGCAAAAAATGCAAAAACTTCATTTTGAACTAAGCAAGATTAGCACTCCCTAATCCAACTCTAAACAGACCCTTATAAGGGACTTTTCAGCATTTCTAAACCTAGTTTTTGGCAGCCTACCAAACAGAAAATACACTTTCTCTCTTTCTTGCATTTTGCTCGATTTCACTTTTTTGCACAAAAACTTCAAAAGACCTCGAGTTGTCTTCATAGCTCCATCATCTGGACGATATTTGTGAGCTCATTCAAGCAACAAAACCCAGCTGGAACTCCAGCTTTTGTTCTGTTCTTCGAAGCACATCTCCCATGGCAGCTTGGAGCTAGATGCGATTCAAGCAAGTTTGAGCTCAATTCCTTCTGGGATACATCATTTGGGACCATCATCTTCATCTGTTTCAGCTTCAAACCTTCAAATAACCACTGCTCCACACTTTTCTTCAAATCCAAGTAAATTTTCGAAACTCTAATTTCTTAAATCAATGCTATGCCATGTGTAGAGTATGTTCTTGTGGTTACATTAAGCTTGAAATTACTAAAAATGGTTAAGTATCATGCTAGTTATGTTGAAATGAAATTTGGAAATGGTTTATGTTCTTGCTCGATTTGTGACAACCAATGAGTTCTAGGGGAAATGGTTGGTAGATTCATGTTAGTTAGAGCTTGCTGGTCAGTTGTGTGTATTTGATTTTCATTTCTGAAAAATTGTTGTTAAGCTCGATTGAACAAGATGTTGATCCCCTGTAGCTGCAGCCCTAAACTGTCCAGAAATGTTTCAGGCTCGTGTTTTGTTTGTTTATGTTGATGCTACATGTGTACCATTGCCATGCTGCTGTGTGTTTATGCTGGGAATTCATTTTCATGATGATGAACTTGCTTGAAATTCCATGATGCTGTTGTTTTCAAACTTATACCATGCCCAGAAATTCCACTTGATTTGTTTGGTGTGGTTGCTTAAAAGTTACATGAACCTTGTTGTTACCATGCTAAGCGATTTTGTGTTGATGTTGGTGATACCATGTTGAAAACCATGCTGTTAATGCCCTGCTGTTATTGCTTGAACCTTGAACATGCTCAGAAATCCACATTGATTCATGTTCTGTTTGTGTTAGTATGCCAGTTGAATGCTGTTACCATACTATTGAAATGTTGGTCGAATGATGATGATGATGAATGTGTACATGCTGCTGTTTGCAACCTACCCTGTCCAGAATTTCCACTGTTAATTGTTTGCTTGGTCGATTGGTTGATGTTGCTTGATGTTGATAATGCCATGCTGTTGGTCTTTTTCTGCTTGGTTTGATTTTAGTTTGTTGTTTTTCGAACATGATAACATGATGCCTTGCTGTTGGCCAAACCCTAGGGTTTTGTTAAACCCAGAAATTCATTCCATTGGCCAATTTACTGTTCCATTGGCTGAGAGCCAATGAGAACATTTCGTTTTGCCTTGCCAAAACGCAGCACTTCAATAAGTGACTGCAGAATTACTAGAATGCCACGGTTGACCTCGGTTTGACCCCATATGCCATGCTTTCATGTTCATACTTCATCCATTATTCACTCAACTTCCATAATTCATTTCTAATTCATTTTTACTCCAAAAATTGTGGGATTTTTTGCATTAAACTCATGAAGGTGTCCTCTATTTTATTGTGAATTTTAATTAATTTTCCATGTTCTGGATTTTAAATGATAAATGATTTTTCAACATGTATGCATAAATGACACCCTTTTCCATTTCAATTGTGAAATACTCATGTTATATCCTTTGAGCTTGAATTTTTTTGTGGTGAAACTAGACACATTGACCTTCATTTCCATGTAAAGTTTGTGCATTTATCATTTGTGGATTGAGAGTTATGATTTTCTGAAGTTATGTGTTACATTTGGTGCTATACCATGATCATGTATTTTCCCAATTTTTGTTCACATGCTTCCTCTTATCCAATTGATCCCAAATTTTGCATGAATCATCTATCACATGTCTAGTTTGTATATGAATTTTCTTGGAATTAATCATGCTGTTTCCAATTTGATTGTGAATTTTCTTCCATGTTTAGTCATTTGTTGACTTTTTGTGATACACATTGCCAAATCCTTTGTGAAATTCTCAAATCTTATTGTATGACCATGAAATTTCACTTGTGATAACTAGACATCTCAAGCTTTGCATTGGTGTTAATCTCATTCATTTCTCTTCTGTTTTCAAATTGATATGATTTTTTGAAGTTGACCCATGTTTGTTGACTTTCACCATGCTTACTTCAATTTGGTTTGACTTCATGATTTTACTTGACTGCCTTCCTCTCATCCAAATGCCATGAAATTTTACATGTATACCATGCTAGATGTTAGGATTGAGTGTGATTTATTTCATGATTTTTGAAATTGATTGGGTTGACTTTTGGATGAGGTCTTGCTGTTGACCTATTTGTGCTTCCTATTGCCATGTTTTGACTTCTTTGGTTTACAAAATGACAATGATGCATGATTTGATTATGAATCTAATTGAGAATGCTTCTTGAATGTTTAGACTTGGTTTGGGTTGACTTTTCCTTGCTGCCTTGACTTTTTCTTTCACCTTTGACCCTAGGCTAGTCCTAGTGGTCTTCTAAGCTTATGTTGAGTTCATCTGTTTCAGGTTAAGCACCAATGCCTTGAGGATCATTCAAATGTGTTTTAGTTTGATTGTTTAATGTGCTAACCTTTGTTTTGTAGGTGACTCACATACTTGAGTCTTTGTGCCTTGCACAATTGGTCCCTCTGTGGTTGACTATTGGTTCATTTCCTTTTGATTTTGATTGTTGACTTGTTTACTAATGAGTTTGACTTTTTCAGGTACTTTAGTTGCCTAAGTTCTTTGAACTTGCTTGCTTGCTTTGCTATTTAGCATTTGCTTTGAGGTATAATTACTTCTTCTTCATGTAGTCTGGAGACCCGGTCTGTTATTTGACCGGGCAAATTGTCTGAAGTCCTCCTTAAGAGGCAATGCCTGTGTGTGTTTAAATTTGTCCTAAGCAGGAAAAGTCCTTCAAGTAAGGCAATTGGTGGAAGGTAGGGATAAGCAATCTATCCCCCACTATTCAGTGTGTCCTCTCTTTGCTCCCATTACATGGTTGAAGCATTGAGATAAAAACCCAAGATCTAATCGAGTCAATAAAGGGGAAAGAGTTCCATCTTTCTGAACTCCCCCACTTTCTATTTGATGCTCTCTCTGATCTGAGATAGAAGCAATGAGGCACACCCCTCATCTCCTATTCATCTGCTTCACCTTAGCCTCTCAATGGCAAGGTTAAGAGCGACCTTCACCTATCACAGTGGACTTTCAAAGTCAAACCCTCTTGTGTGAGCCCCATTGTTTTGGCTATAGAGTGTGCTGTTTGATATTCATTGATTGATTGTCTGCTTCATATGCACTTGTTTGCCTGTATGTTATGCATCTATCATCATCATCAATTGCCATTAGTGCATGATCATATCATTTGTCTGTGAGACTTTTGTTATTGTTGTTTACCCATTGAGGACAATTGTAAGTCCATTGCTTTGGCATTTGCTCCTATGATATGGAAGGATAGAGTGTAAGACCTCATTGGTCACTCATATCTCCTGTTTTATCTGTTTGTATGTGAGGATACAGTTATAAGTCCCTGTAAGTTGGCATCTGTTATCCTGTGATCATAATTTGATCTGTTTGATTTGTATGTGAGGTTGCAGTTATAAGTCCCTGTAAGTTGGCATCTGCTTTCCTGTGATCATAGTTTGTATGAGAGGTTGCAATTATAAGTCCCTGTAAGTTGGCATTTGCATTCCTGTGATCATATTGTTGCTTTTGTTCTTGTATGTGAGGATCCATTGTAAGTCCCTGTAATGTGGCATTGGATTTCCTAGGACCATACTGTGGAGTTAACCTAAGTCCAGATAGATTGGCAGTTGACTTCCATGTTTCATTCTTGTTTTCTTCTGTGGAGATTAGTGTAAGTCCATTGAGTGGCATCCGATATCCATTTCTGTTTTAGGAGACTGGTGTAAATCCATCTATTGGTATCCGGTATCCGCTTTTTATTTCTTTGCCTGTGGAGATTAGTGTAAGACCATTGAGTGGCTTCTGATATCCCGTTTTGTTTTAGGAGATTGGTATAAGACCATTGATTGGCATCCGATATCCGCTTTTCTTTTGCTTTGTTTGTTTATTGCTATTCCAAAGGACACACTTGAATCATTTCCCATATGATCTCAAGAAGTGAACCTTCTAAGAAGTTTTACAATCCATCTTCATCCATTCATCATTCATTACGTCTTAGAACCTTTTCACACATTTACCTTTCAAACTTGACATAAATATTGTGCAAACATCTTCATGTTTTCTAACTAAAAACCTGGACCCCAAGTCCTTGACTTTTTTCAAACTCCATTTTCATAATACTTCTTTCAAATCAATCTTAATCATACTCTGACTTCACTTTCATAATCACAATCAATTAACTTCACTCATTCACTTGTTTTGGCTTTGTCCATTGTTAATCTTTTCATGCATTAGCCATAGGTTTCAATTATCTTTGTGGTTGATATAAATCTTGCCTATCCTTAGTGAGTCGACAGTAAGACTTCCGTACTGAAAACAGGGCTAACCCCTCTAGTACGTCGAAGCTATCCTCGCATGGTGGATGTTGTTCTTGGTCGAGTTTTCTCCCATTGATAATGAAAAGCCTCAGTGCTTGTGTTTAAAACTGAATCCACCAACTTTTGGAAATCTTTTAGCCGAACTACGGCGTTCTGATCCTTACCTTTGATGGAAGGTACGTAGGCAACGGGTTCATCCGTTCGAACCCAATAACACAAAAATAAATAACCCAATAACCCAATAAAAAAGGTATATTCTTTTCTCATCATCCCAATCATGTTTGCACAATATTTATGTCATAACAAATAATAATCTTTTACAACAAGTGTGAAAAGGGCTCCCTAGGAGTACCTAGGACGTGATGGGTGCCTAACACCTTCCCATTGCGTAATTTACCCCTTACCCAGAATCTCTGATCTTTTTATTAGTTTTCTACGTGTAAAACTTCTTAGGCTTTTGTTCGCTTTTTAGCCAGTCCTTTGGATAAATAAAAGTGCGGTGGCGACTCGAAAATTTCAATGTATCTCTAGCTTATGATTTAATCGATAGATCATATAGCGACGAATACACCGCTACAGAAAAGTGGCGACTCTGCTGGGGATAAAATACCCAGAATCTCTGGTTGTAGTGCCTACTTTTCACCCTTGTTGTGCTATATTGTTATTCTTTATCTGACATATTTTTGTACAATTTGGGATCACTGTATTGATTGTAATGTGTGAATTGCTTGATATACATTTGCTGTTTGCTTTGGTGATCTGTGAGATGAGTTCTATACCCGAACTCGAGTGCTCTCTAGGATAGGAGAATGGCATAGTCTTGTCGACTGGTGTGGAGTAGTCCTTAGCCAGTTGACTTGCGAGTCCATTCACTTGGTGGAGGTCATGTTGAACTAATAATGTCACACAAGTTATTTGTGGTTAGGCATTATTCTTTCAATCATGTTCCGCAGAAGCCAAGGACCGTAGTTTACCAAACCCATCTTGGCCTATTTTTAGGACCGTAGTGCGGAGGTCGTTCAGATGTCAGTTCTGATACGATTGTTACGCGATACTACACTCATAAGAGTTTCTCTTAAGAATATTCTTGGAATACGAGTATTCGTTCCTCCGATAATATTCGAAAGATGGAACGATGACTATGGGAACCTCTGATAGAACATGTCTGGCAGGTTTAAACCCTAGTACACTCCCTTTGGGTGGTTCTTAACCGAGACTCCATGCTCGTGACTCTCAACAAACCCGTGATTCGTGGTTGAGTCGTTCAAGCATTGTTAATATCAATGGATCCCGGATCAGGTGTAAAACCTAAATCCATCAAAGCGGTTGGTTGATATTAGGAATGTTTGAACCGGTTCATGTACCGTTAATATCAATGGAACTTGGGTGTCGATAAGGTGAAAACCTAAATCCACCAAAATGGATGATTGATATTAGGGATACAATGAGCTTTCCCACGACCTTTGTTTGGTGTGCTTTGTTTGATCCTTGAGTGTGTTTGTTGCATTCATGCATTCACGCATTCATCCGCATCCATATCATCAGAGAAAAGAAAATTTTCAAGGAACTTAAAGGGTTATTTGCAAAATTTTCAGACATGGAAAGACCGAAAAGGCATACAAAGAAGTACAGCTTTAAGCAGCCTGATGTAAAAGAGTTAAGGAATCTGACATCATATGTATTAGATCCCTTGGGTTTCAAAGCTCGATATGGGAAGCTTCTGCCGCTGCTGACTACTCAGGTGGATGAGGGATTGATGAGCACTCTGGCTCAGTTCTATGATCCGCTCTATCATTGCTTCTTATTTCCGGACTTCCAGCTATTGCCAACTTTGGAAGAATACTCTCACCTTATTGAGATTCCGATTCTGGATCAAGTGCCGTTCAGTGGCTTAGAGAGTATTCCATCTGCTCGAGAGATTTCCAGCTTGTTGCACATAGATGAAGATCTGATTAGAGCTAATCTGACTACCAAAGGCGGAATTCAGGGTTTTCCTTCCGAGTTCCTCATTGCCCAAGCAACCTTTTATGGGGAGGCCATGAGTGAGGATGCCTTTGAGGCTCTATTTGTATTGCTCATCTATGGATTGGTGCTATTCCCCAACTTTGACAAGTTCGTGGACATGAATGCCATTAGGATCTTTTCAGTTCTTAATCCAGTTCCGACTTTGTTGGGCGATGCATATGTCTCCTTGCACCTGAGGAATATGAAGAATGGAGGAGTTATTGTCTGCTGTTTACCCCTGCTGTACAAGTGGTTTATTTCGCACTTGCCGCAGACAGTTGCTTTCAAGGAGAACAAGGGATGTCTACGGTGGTCTCAGAGGCTCATGTCTCTCACCAATGATGATATCACCTGGTATGATCGCGTGTATGATACCGTTCAGATCATCGATTCTTGTGGTGAATTCCCCAATGTGCCTCTTCTCGGTACATGTGGTGGGATCAGCTACAACCCTACGCTTGCACGTCGTCAGCTTGGGTTCCCCCTAAAGGATAAACCCCATAACATTCTGTTAGAAGGTGTGTTCTTTCAGGAGGGTAAAGATCCCCAAGGCCTGAAAGCCAGATTTGTCCGCGCTTGGCGCAATATCCGCAAGAAGAGTAGGAATGAGTTGGGCCCGAAGAACTGCATTGCTTTGGAGCCATACACCTCTTGGGTCAGACAGAGAGCTGCTACCTACCTGATGCCGTATGATCATCCGAGACCTACACTGTTGGATGTGGCTGGGCCTTCAACCCTCCCTACCCAACGTGTAGAGGAGTTGAGAGAAGAAGACCTTTCGCGTGCCTGGATCCGCGAGAGAGAGGAATTGCTGCAGCAGCTCAAGGAGAAGGATGCTATGATTGAATTTCTCGAGCACCGAGTGATCGACGATCCGAACGACACTTGGACTTCTCTGCTTCCTCAGTCATCCAAATTCTGGAAGAGGAAGTATGATCGACTTGCAAAGGAGAAAGCTGATATGGAGGCTTCCTATGAGAGAGAGATCAAGAAGTTGTGCACTTCTCGTCTTCCAGCATCCCGAGCTAATAGGGATCCATAGGATGTCATTTACCTTTTCTCTTTGTAATAATTGAATCAAAAATGCTGTATTTCTTTGTTTTGATATATTTTGAATGAAAATATTTTCCATGAACAATTAAAATGTTTAAATATTCAAAATATTGCAAATATACCCTAAGGGTTCCTTGAAAACAAAGCATTTGCACAAGCATTTCATGCATCATTCTTGCATAAACAGGTACCCATTTTCTGGTCTTCCGGTTCTAACATCTGTTCTTCATTTATTTTGAAGACAAGCTGACTCACCGGTATTATACAAGGGTCAACTCTGCAAGGATTATGGAGCAGTTGGAACAAGAGAACCAGAGTTTAAGAGATGAAGTCGCCAGACTTGGCGCATTGATGGAGCAACTCCTCGCTGCTCAGAATCAGCCTGCTCCTCAGCCAGCAACTCCGGTTCAGCGGACTGTTATATCTGAGATAGCTACTTCAACGGTGCCTGTCAGTGCCCAGCAGCCAAATGCCATGCCTCCCGGTTTTCCTTGGGGGATGCCTCCTGGCTTCATGCCTGATCTGCCAGCTCCTACATTTGCACAAATGCCGGCATCTAGCCCGGTCCCTGTACCCGTTCCTCCTGTCGTGCATACCATGCCTAGGGTAGACGACACCATCTATCACTCTGAAGCTTCTGAAGGCTCAGATGTTCACGAGAAAATGGATGCTATGAACGATCAATTCCTCGAGCTGAGAAAGGAATTGAGGACTCTTAGAGGCAAAGATCTCTTCGGCAAGTCAGCAGCCGAACTTTGTCTAGTTCCCGGTGTTAAAATACCAGTCAAATTCAAGGTCCCAGACTTTGAGAAGTATAAAGGGAACACTTGTCCTTTGGCACATTTGGTCATGTATGCCAGAAAGATGTCCACGCAAACCGACAACGATCAACTTTTGATCCACTACTTCCAAGACAGTTTGTCTGGTGCTGCTCTCCGTTGGTATATGAGTCTGGACAGTGCCAACATCCGCTCTTTCAACGATCTTGGCGAAGCTTTCGTCAAGCAATATAAATACAACGTTGACATGGCGCCTGACAGAGATCAACTCAGGTCTATGTCACAAAAGGACAAGGAATCGTTCAAGGAGTACGCCCAGAGATGGCGTGAGCTGGCAGCTCAAATCACTCCACCATTAGAAGAGAAGGAGATGACCAAGATCTTTCTGAAGACTCTTGGGTCATTCTACTATGAGAGAATGGTGGCCAGCGCTCCCTCTGATTTCACCGAGATGGTGAACATGGGGATGCGTCTTGAAGAAGGTGTCCGCGAAGGACGATTGGCAAAAGATGATGGTTCTTCCTCTAAGCGTTATGGAGCGTTTAAGAGGAAAGAAGGCGAAGCGCATGCTGTGCAGTCTCAGCAAAAGCAAAGAAGGCCCTCTGTTCAGAGGAAGCCTGCACGACATTCCGGTCATCAGCACCAGGTGGCTCACGTAGCACCTGTTTTCAAGGACAATGCTCCTCAACGTCAGCAATATCAACCTCAACAATATCAACATCAGCAACAATATCAACAACCTCAATATCAACAAGTTCGTCCACAGCAACAGGCTTACCAGCCTCGTGGGAATTCGAGTAATCAAGCGAACGCAGGTTATGAAAGGAAGAAGATCAGCTTCGATCCAATTCCGATGTCGTACGCAGAGTTGTATCCCTCTTTAATAGAACGGAAGTTGGTGTCTCCGAGAGATCCTCCGGCTATACCGGCCAACCCTCAGTGGTGGTATAAGCCTGACCAGCATTGTGTCTACCATTCCGGCGCTCCGGGCCATGACATTGAGAATTGCCTCCAGCTGAAGACTAAGGTTCAAGACCTTATGAGAAGCGGAATCCTGAGTTTTGAAGACTCAAACCCGAACGTCACCAGGAACCCATTGCCTTCGCATGGGAAATCTGTGAACATGATCCAGGAAGACCTTGGGAAGTACAAGGTGGAGTACATCAGTCATATCCGGCAGTCATTGGTTGGATTACATAAGATGCTGTGTCAGCACAGCTATTTGAAGCATAACCATGACCAGTGCCGCGTCTGCTCGGTCAATCGTTTGGGTTGTGACCAAGTTCGCAAGGAATTGCAAATGCTGTTGAATGAAGGTACCATTGAGATTCTCCAGAATCGCAATGTTGATGTTGTTGAGCCCGAAGTGAGTGTCATCTCCCCGGTGTTCAAATTGCCTGAGCCTGTTGTTATTCGCTACAATAGCAACAAGCCTAAGGCTTCACCTTCTTTGATTATCAAACCGGCGGGCCCTGTGCCTTATTCATCTGATAAAGCTGTACCTTTCAGATACAATCCTGTTGCTGTCCAGGATGGGGTTGAAGTACCTTTGCCTTCCACTTCCGTGACCACTATCGCTGATGTTAGTGGATTGACCCGCAGTGGTCGTGTCTTTTCTGCGCCTGCTAAGGCTGTTGCTTCTGACACTGTTGTGCACCCTGTAGGGAATGCTGTGAATGTTCAGAATCCGGCACCTGCTGTTGCCCAGCCTTCCTCCTCTGTACAAAAGACTCCCATTTCTTCAGTTGGCCCGAGTGGCATTGTTGATGAAGAATCTGATGAGATGCTGAGGCTCATCAGAAAGAGTGAGTACAATATTGTAGACCAGCTTCTACACACGCCCTCCAAGATTTCCATTCTTTCTCTATTGCTGAATTCAGAGCCTCATAGGGAGTCTCTTCAGAAAGTCTTGGACCTGGCGTACGTTGATCACGACGTCACCCTGGAACAATTTGATAGCATTGTTGCAAACATCACCGCTTGCAACACTCTGAGCTTTTGTGATGCTGATCTCCCTGAGGAGGGAAGAGACCACAACATGGCTTTACACATATCCATGAATTGCAAATCCGATGCAATGTCCAATGTGTTGGTGGACACTGGATCTTCTCTGAATGTATTGCCAAAATCCACACTCTCTCGTCTGTCATATCAAGGTCCTCCTATGAGGCAGAGTGGGGTTGTTGTGAAAGCTTTTGATGGGTCGCGCAAGACCGTGATTGGGGAAGTTGATCTCCCGATCAAGATTGGACCAAGTGATTTCCAGATCACTTTCCAAGTAATGGATATCCACCCATCTTACAGTTGTCTCTTAGGCAGACCATGGATTCACGAGGCTGGCGCCGTGACATCCACCCTACACCAAAAGCTGAAGTTTGTGAAAAATAAGAAATTGGTTGTAGTAGGGGGAGAAAAGGCTCTCCTGGTCAGTAATCTGTCTTCCTTCTCGTACATTGATGCAGAGGATGAAGTTGGAACTCAGTTTCAAGCTTTATCTATTGATAAACCAATCGAGAAGAAGTCTCCTTCATTCACTTCCTACCGTGATGCAAAGTTGGCCATTGAATGTGGTGCAGTTGCTGGATTAGGGAAAGTGCTTGAACTTGAAGATAACCGTTCCCGGGCTGGCATTGGCTATGGTTCTGGGGCATGCAACGAGCAAGGTATGTTCACCAGTGGAGGATTCATTCATGCTGATCAACCTGCAGGAGAGGAAGCTGCTGCTATCATTGAAGAAGAAGATGCAGAAGACTTGAACAATTTTGTTATTCCTGGTGGCGTCTGCCACAATTGGGTCGCTGTGGATGTTCCTACAGTTATCCATAGATCAGAGTAATTGTTCATTTTGTTTAAAAACCCTTCTCCCATGCCAAAAGGAGAAGTGATGACATTGTTGGCAAAGCATATATACAATGATATTTTCATTCAATTAATGCATTGTTAAACATTTGTTTTTCCTTTGTTTTCACTTTTTGCTTTTCTTTATGAAATCAGTGATCACAAAAAACCATAAAAACAAAAAAAATAAAAGCTGTAAAAGCAACATTTTTCATCTGCATAATGATTTGCTTGTCTAAATGCTAAAGTTTTTCTCTTAACCAAAATCATTATGCAGGTTGATCCTAAAACCCATTGAACATAATGATCCAACGCCATCTCCCAATCTTGAAGTCCTTGTATCTGAGGCAGAGGAAGATGATGTTGAAGGGGATTCCTGATGAGATTACCCGCCCTCTTGAGCACAACAGAGGCTCATTCAGCTGTATCATGAAAATCAGCAAAACAGTCAAACTGGGGGATATCAAAAAAAAAAAAAAGAGGAAAAAATAATAATAAGAAAAATCAAAAATCAGGAAAAAAAATTTTTTTTTCAAAAAAATTTTCCAAAGAGAAAAAGAAAAATTATACCCTCAAGTCCCTAGTTGACTGATGCTAAATGGATTCAGAGTCGTTATGACCAGTTGAATTTGATTGAAGAGAAGAGATTAACTGCCATGTGCCATGGTCAGTTATATCAGCAGAGAATGAAGAAAGCATTTGACAAGAAGGTCAAGCCTCGTGTGTTCCGAGAAGGTGACCTTGTGCTCAAGAAAGTTTTGTCTTTCGCGCCCGATTCCAGGGGCAAGTGGACTCCAAACTACGAGGGTCCATTTGTTGTTAAGAGAGCCTTTTCAGGCGGAGCTTTGATGCTTACAACAATGGATGGGGAGGATTTCACTCGTCCTGTGAATTCAGATGCAGTTAAAAGATACTTTGCCTAAAAAAAAGTATATGCAAATGAAAAAACAAATGAAAAAAAAAACAGAATAGCTCGCTAAGTTGAAAACCCGAAAGGGCGGCTTAGGCAAAAATGAGCGTCTCGGTGGAGAACCCGCAGGGGTAATCCAGGCAAAAATTAGAGACTTGAAAAAAAAGAGATATATTTGCATCCCGCTAGATTGAGTACCTCACCCTGGGGCAATCTAGGCAAAAATTAGGGATTTGGCAAATAATTGCATCCTGACAAGACTTTCTGGTTCATCAGTCGTCATTTCGTCAGAAGATTCTCGATTCGTCGTCAACTGAAGCTTCGGATACATCGAGATTCAAATTGGTAGAGAAAGGATCATTATATTCAATGTAGCCCTCTTCCAATATATGTCACTGATTTCAAATTTGTACAGATCTATGGAGCCTTGCCATTTGCAGGCTACCATTCCATCAAATTATTTTGAGCTTTTTATCCAATTATTTGCACTCTTATTTGTTTCAATTCAACAAATGTTTTGCATGTTTTAAATTGATAAAATGTCATTGTTTTAAACAAATCAAATTTTTCAAAATTTTTGTTTTAAACAAAGTGAACATTCACAAGATTGAAAGGATACTCAAGAATATCTCAGTGCTCTCCCGAGGGTGGCATGATTTCCAACAGGTAAGACATTGGTTCATATTCCTGGTTTGGTGGTATCTTCTTTCTTCAGATCTTTGTTGAGGTTGTTCCTCAAACAGAGTTGTTGGTGGGGTTGTTCCCCAGTACAGTCGCAAGCAGAGTGTTGTTGAAGACTTCGCTTTCTCCAGCAGCAGTTTTCCCCTAGCATGGGTGTTTTTCTTGTAGAAGTTTCGGTGGTTGATGGTTTGTCATCTTGGTGCCCCGTCACTTTCTCCAGTGGGTCATATCCCCAGACTTTATTTGTCTCCTCAGCACAGCCATGAGTAGAGCTGTTATTGATACTCCCCTCGGAGTCGCGAGTAGAGCTGTTATTGATATCCCCACCAGGGTTGCAAGTGGAGTTGTTACCGCTTTTCCCCATGCAGTGTGCCAGCAGGATTTGTCTGTTTCCTCAGCACGTTTGTTTTCTTTTGAAGACTCGGTAGGTCAGTGGTTTGATACCCGGTACTTTACCTTCTCCCCGGCGAAGTCGTCTGCGGAATTGTTGCTATCTCTCCATCAGAGTTATTCTCTTCGGTAGAGCAGGATTTATTTTCCTATTCCGTGGTTGATTGGGTTGACATCCCAGTATTGCAACCATCTTTTCCTCAGCTTAGTCTGCAGATTGTTTGTTGTGGCAGTTTTGCCTGTTGAATACTCTTTCAATCCCCAATATGGTCGGATGATGGCTTTTGCCTCCAGTGAACGGATTGATTTCCTGACTGTTTGTGATCCCCAGTAGAGTGGCTTATATTGCAGAACCTACTTGTTGTGATCAGTTTGCTGTATATTCTCCCCAAGTGGAGTGGTTCGTTGCAGAATCTATTTGTTTGACCTGTCCTCCCTCAGTGGTTTGTTCCCCAAGAGAGTAGCTGACAGTTTTCCCCAATAGAGTTGTTTATGCAATCAGATTCTATTTGGATGATATCATTCTCCCTCAGTGGGTTATTCCCCAGCGGAGTTTTGTGGATTTGCTCCTACAGCAGTTTGTGTTTATGCAACACACTTTTGTTTCTCAGTTGACACTGGGATCCCCTGCAGATATACCTTTGGGACGTCTCTTGTTCCCTACAGATTCGTCTTGGTGGCTGTTTCGCCCGTTGTGACTTTCAGTATCCTGATTGGGTTGTTTCCTGATATTTCTGATCCTCTACTTCTTCAGCAGTACTCGCAGATCTTTGCTTTACAGCATGTGGATCTCCGCAGATTGACTCTCCAGTTGGTTTTTCCCCTGGAAGTATAATACCGGACGTCTAGTTCCTGAACCTGTTTGTGTTAGAATTGTCTGTTTTGTCAGCATTCATCAAACATAAATCACGCATATCCATGCATATTCATAAACATTCAGATATTCATGTTGCATTTCTTGCCATATATCTTTTGTCTGTCGTGTCTCCTGCAACGGGTGATATAGATCTCTTTACAGATCTCCCCAAGCAGATGTCGGGTGTTATAAATCTCTCCATATAGAGTCAACCCCCATAAGCAGAAAATGTTTGTCTTTCCTTCTGCAGTTCCCCACTGAGATATATCCTCGTGGATGACGGTTTCTTCCGTTTCCTCCCAACACATCTATTGGGATGGATTTTCCTATTTGAGTTACATCCTCATTAGGACATGTCTTTATTCAGTCTGTCTTTTCGGATTATTCCCGAATTGACTATTTGTCAAATGTCTTGTACTTCCCAGTGGGTTGTTCCCCAGCGGAATGTTTTTGGGCCTCTACCCTCATACCCGGTAGTTGTAAGTCCTATCTTTCCTGGCTTTCTTGACAGAATTTGTGGTTATACACCTTTTATTTCCCAGCCAGATTTTTTGGTTTTCTACCTACTACCCGGTAGTTGTAAATCCTATTTTCCTGCTCTTCAGCAGTTGGTGGTTTGTTATAAACCCTATTTTGGTTTCCCGTGCGGATTTGTGATTTGTTCTATCCCCACGCGGAGTTTTTGGTTTTCTACCCCGTATTCGGTAGATGTAAACCCTAATTTTTGTGGTTATCTTCATCTAGTTCTTGATGTTGATTTTCCTTTGCTTGGATAAGTTGCTCAGATCAGCACTTATATCCTCAGCAAGTCTTTTGTGGATAATTGCCGTATGCTAGCAATTTTATCCCCAGCGGGTCTTTTCACCGTATGCTAGTGATTTGTTCCCCGGATCATTGGTTGTTTACCAATGCATCCCCAGCTAGTCCCTGTCGATAATTGCCGGATGCTTACAATTTATCCTCAGCAGTTCGCCTTTCATTTACCCTTTTGTTGGTAATGTCTGTTGCTCCTTTTGATTGGTCATCATTATATACCTATTCTGGTATCCCGATGCCTTTCTTTTCGGATTTTTATCCTTAAACAACCCAGTAACCGGTTCAGGATAATCTTCCATGCGAGTGTATTATTCACGGTCTGCCGGTAATGAATAATATATCTCATGCGCTCTTTAGTTGGAGTCCTTTGTTGATTTTCCCCAACTGAGCAAGATTCGTATTCTTTGTAGAATCGAATAGCCATCCTTTAACCAGTTTGCGTTTTGGATGATGAGTGTTTTGGAACACACACCAATTCACGTTTTTTGTCCATCCTTTAAACAAGTCTGCTGTTCTAGCTTTCTTTCGGATGATGAGTGTTTTGGAACACACACCAATTCACGCTTTTTGCCCATCCTTTAACCAGTTTGCGTTTTGGATGATGAGTGTTTTGGAACACACACCAATTCACGCTTTTTTGGCCATCCTTTAAACAAGTCTGCTGTTCTAGCTTTCTTTCGGGTGATGAGTGTTTTGGAACACACACCAATTCACGCTTTTGTTGGCCATCCTTTAAACAAGTCTGCTGTTCTAGCTTTCTTTCGGGTGATGAGTGTTTTGGAACACACACCAATTCACGCTTTTTTGTCCATCCTTTAAACAAGTCTGCTGTTCTAGCTTTCTTTCGGATGATGAGTGTTTTGGAACACACACCAATTCACGCCTTTTGTCCATCCTTTAAATAAGTTTGCTGTTCTAGCTTTCTTTCGGATGATGAGTGTTTTGGAACACACACCAATTCACGTTTTTTCAGCCATCCTTTAAACAAGTTTGCTGTTCTAGCTTTCTTTCGGATGATGAGTGTTTTGGAACACACACCAATTCACGTTTTTTCAGCCATCCTTTAAACAAGTCTGCTGTTCTAGCTTTCTTTCGGGTGATGAGTGTTTTGGAACACACACCAATTCACGCTTTTTTGTCCATCCTTTAAACAAGTCTGCTGTTCTAGCTTTCTTTCGGGTGATGAGTGTTTTGGAACACACACCAATTCACGCTTTTTTGTCCATCCTTTAAACAAGTTTGCTTTCGCTTTCTTTCGGATGATGAGTGTTTTGGAACACAAACCAATTCACGTCTTCGGATTTTATCCTATAAACAACCCAGTAACCGGTTCAGGATAATTTTCCCTTCGAGTATATTATTCACGGTCTGCCGGTAATGAATAATATGTCTCGTTCACTCTTGGGTCAATCCTTTGTTGCTTTCCCCTCAGAGTAAGATTTGCATTCTTTACAGAATCAAATATCCATCCTATAAACAAGTTTGCTTTCGCTCTCTTCAGGATGATGAGTGTTTTGGAACACACACCAATTCACGTCTGTGGTCGGTCACCTGTTACATACCTACAACCCGGTATCCTTGGTGTTCCTTCCTGAGTTTGTTACCCTTACCGATAACATCTCATTTCTTTGTCGCTTCCCTCAGTGGAACTTTGTGTTGCTTCTCCCCAGGAGTCAGCTTGTGTCTCTCCAATGGATTTATTTTCCATTTGGAATTCTTTTCCCCAGTATGAGTCCTTCACTCCCCAGTGAGTTCTCCTGTCTGTTTTCTATTCTTCTAATCAGAGTCGTGTTTTGATCACGTTATGTCAGTTTTGTTTTTCCCCAGTTTAGAGTCGTGTATTGTTCACACATTTCTTTTTCTTTTATTATCCCCATAGAGTCTTGTTAGAGTCTCTGTTCCTGGTGAGTGTACTACTCCGATGGATCGTCTTTTCTTCTGTGTGAATCATATTCCCCACAAAATTTGTGTCTTTTGCATACATACATTCGCATCATGAGGTCTCTTAGGGACCAAAATTTGTCTCATTACTGTTATTTAAGTCCATTCTACCGCGTCGATATGAAGATTTCTAAACTTCACTTCTCCGGCTAGAATGACCTTAAATAGGGGCATCTGTAAGACCCCAATTTTGGCCCTAAGATCCCTCATGGCCCATATCATATCATATCATAACCTCAAGGATCATTGCATACCCTAGTTTCCCTCCTAGTGGGTAGATTGCCTTGTGGGTTGATTCTTGATCACCAAGCATGCCTTGCATTTGTATATCTTTGCTTTTCATATGTTTATTAACCAAAAAGTACAAAAATATTGTCAGTCTAACCTTGTTGCTTGCAGTTGAAGCAATCATCAGAAATTAGGTCAAAGACAGTCAACAGTCAGTCAAAGCAATGGATGGTGGCCATTCTTGCAGAATTTGGGCACCATGATCAATAATCAAAAGTTCATACAACTTGAGACATCATTTGAAGTCAAGTTCTCAAGGAATTAGGGTTTGGAATTCATCAGAAGTGGTCGAGTCATCCAAAACCCTAGAAAAGTCAAACTTGGTCAACTGTGGATTTAATCAATGATTTGATGGATAGAATTGATTTGAAGGAGCTCATTCATGCTTGTACAAGTCTCATCTATCATGTTCAACCTCATCATGGAAGAAAATCAAGTAGAATCAGAAAATTTTCCAGAAATAGAAAGTGGACCTGTAATTTCAACTGCCAAAAATGGAAACTTCTTGATCCTCAACTTACATCATGATACAAGCTTCAAATGAATTTTTGCCCAACATGAAAGTTGAAGATCTTGTCTTCCCATTTTCAAAAAGTCCAAGAACTCCCAAATCCCATGTGTGGTTGTCAAGATATGATCAAATCATTTTCACCAATTTTTGAACTTCAAAGAGCCATATCTCTCAAACCATAAGGCCAAATTTGGTGGGGTTTTTTCCTACAAACCACATTTTTCATCCTCTTTCCAAAAATATAAATTTCATGACCTAAAACCTTGCCAATCAAAATGGCATTTTTGGACCTTTTTCCTTTAAAAATCAAAGTTTGACTAACAGTTGACTTTTTGATTTATGGACTTTTTCTTGATTTGGCCAATTGGGAAAGGTTTAAAATCACATTTGAAACTTGCCTCAAGTCCTAATTCATGCACATTCCATCACCATACCACAATTTTGGATAAAAATGCAAACTTGGCAATTTTGCAAAATGGCTTCAATAAGTAGAACCAAGTGCAGCATTTCATGTACAACACAAAACAGCAAAACTTGGTCTGTTTCCAGCCTGGTATCAAGCCCACTCGACCAGCCACTACACCTCCTCTTTCATTTGTTTCCAAATTAGCAAAAAATGCAAAAACTTCATTTTGAACTAAGCAAGATTAGCACTCCCTAATCCAACTCTAAACAGACCCTTATAAGGGACTTTTCAGCATTTCTAAACCTAGTTTTTGGCAGCCTACCAAACAGAAAATACACTTTCTCTCTTTCTTGCATTTTGCTCGATTTCACTTTTTTGCACAAAAACTTCAAAAGACCTCGAGTTGTCTTCATAGCTCCATCATCTGGACGATATTTGTGAGCTCATTCAAGCAACAAAACCCAGCTGGAACTCCAGCTTTTGTTCTGTTCTTCGAAGCACATCTCCCATGGCAGCTTGGAGCTAGATGCGATTCAAGCAAGTTTGAGCTCAATTCCTTCTGGGATACATCATTTGGGACCATCATCTTCATCTGTTTCAGCTTCAAACCTTCAAATAACCACTGCTCCACACTTTTCTTCAAATCCAAGTAAATTTTCGAAACTCTAATTTCTTAAATCAATGCTATGCCATGTGTAGAGTATGTTCTTGTGGTTACATTAAGCTTGAAATTACTAAAAATGGTTAAGTATCATGCTAGTTATGTTGAAATGAAATTTGGAAATGGTTTATGTTCTTGCTCGATTTGTGACAACCAATGAGTTCTAGGGGAAATGGTTGGTAGATTCATGTTAGTTAGAGCTTGTTGGTCAGTTGTGTGTATTTGATTTTCATTTCTGAAAAATTGTTGTTAAGCTCGATTGAACAAGATGTTGATCCCCTGTAGCTGCAGCCCTAAACTGTCCAGAAATGTTTCAGGCTCGTGTTTTGTTTGTTTATGTTGATGCTACATGTGTACCATTGCCATGCTGCTGTGTGTTTATGTTGGGAATTCATTTTCATGATGATGAACTTGCTTGAAATTCCATGATGCTGTTGTTTTCAAACTTATACCATGCCCAGAAATTCCACTTGATTTGTTTGGTGTGGTTGCTTAAAAGTTACATGAACCTTGTTGTTACCATGCTAAGCGATTTTGTGTTGATGTTGGTGATACCATGTTGAAAACCATGCTGTTAATGCCCTGCTGTTATTGCTTGAACCTTGAACATGCTCAGAAATCCACATTGATTCATGTTCTGTTTGTGTTAGTATGCCAGTTGAATGCTGTTACCATACTATTGAAATGTTGGTCGAATGATGATGATGATGAATGTGTACATGCTGCTGTTTGCAACCTACCCTGTCCAGAATTTCCACTGTTAATTGTTTGCTTGGTCGATTGGTTGATGTTGCTTGATGTTGATAATGCCATGCTGTTGGTCTTTTTCTGCTTGGTTTGATTTTAGTTTGTTGTTTTTCGAACATGATAACATGATGCCTTGCTGTTGGCCAAACCCTAGGGTTTTGTTAAACCCAGAAATTCATTCCATTGGCCAATTTACTGTTCCATTGGCTGAGAGCCAATGAGAACATTTCGTTTTGCCTTGCCAAAACGCAGCACTTCAATAAGTGACTGCAGAATTACTAGAATGCCACGGTTGACCTCGGTTTGACCCCATATGCCATGCTTTCATGTTCATACTTCATCCATTATTCACTCAACTTCCATAATTCATTTCTAATTCATTTTTACTCCAAAAATTGTGGGATTTTTTGCATTAAACTCATGAAGGTGTCCTCTATTTTATTGTGAATTTTAATTAATTTTCCATGTTCTGGATTTTAAATGATAAATGATTTTTCAACATGTATGCATAAATGACACCCTTTTCCATTTCAATTGTGAAATACTCATGTTATATCCTTTGAGCTTGAATTTTTTTGTGGTGAAACTAGACACATTGACCTTCATTTCCATGTAAAGTTTGTGCATTTATCATTTGTGGATTGAGAGTTATGATTTTCTGAAGTTATGTGTTACATTTGGTGCTATACCATGATCATGTATTTTCCCAATTTTTGTTCACATGCTTCCTCTTATCCAATTGATCCCAAATTTTTCATGAATCATCTATCACATGTCTAGTTTGTATATGAATTTTCTTGGAATTAATCATGCTGTTTCCAATTTGATTGTGAATTTTCTTCCATGTTTAGTCATTTGTTGACTTTTTGTGATACACATTGCCAAATCCTTTGTGAAATTCTCAAATCTTATTGTATGACCATGAAATTTCACTTGTGATAACTAGACATCTCAAGCTTTGTATTGGTGTTAATCTCATTCATTTCTCTTCTGTTTTCAAATTGATATGATTTTTTGAAGTTGACCCATGTTTGTTGACTTTCACCATGCTTACTTGAATTTGGTTTGACTTCATGATTTTACTTGACTGCCTTCCTCTCATCCAAATGCCATGAAATTTTACATGTATACCATGCTAGATGTTAGGATTGAGTGTGATTTATTTCATGATTTTTGAAATTGATTGGGTTGACTTTTGGATGAGGTCTTGTTGTTGACCTATTTGTGCTTCCTATTGCCATGTTTTGACTTCTTTGGTTTACAAAATGACAATGATGCATGATTTGATTATGAATCTAATTGAGAATGCTTCTTGAATGTTTAGACTTGGTTTGGGTTGACTTTTCCTTGCTGCCTTGACTTTTTCTTTCACCTTTGACCCTAGGCTAGTCCTAGTGGTCTTCTAAGCTTATGTTGAGTTCATCTGTTTCAGGTTAAGCACCAATGCCTTGAGGATCATTCAAATGTGTTTTAGTTTGATTGTTTAATGTGCTAACCTTTGTTTTGTAGGTGACTCACATACTTGAGTCTTTGTGCCTTGCACAATTGGTCCCTCTGTGGTTGACTATTGGTTCATTTCCTTTTGATTTTGATTGTTGACTTGTTTACTAATGAGTTTGACTTTTTCAGGTACTTTAGTTGCCTAAGTTCTTTGAACTTGCTTGCTTGCTTTGCTATTTAGCATTTGCTTTGAGGTATAATTACTTCTTCTTCATGTAGTCTGGAGACCCGGTCTGTTATTTGACCGGGCAAATTGTCTGAAGTCCTCCTTAAGAGGCAATGCCTGTGTGTGTTTAAATTTGTCCTAAGCAGGAAAAGTCCTTCAAGTAAGGCAATTGGTGGAAGGTAGGGATAAGAAATCTATCCCCCACTATTCAGTGTGTCCTCTCTTTGCTCCCATTACATGGTTGAAGCATTGAGATAAAAACCCAAGATCTAATCGAGTCAATAAAGGGGAAAGAGTTCCATCTTTCTGAACTCCCCCACTTTCTATTTGATGCTCTCTCTGATCTGAGATAGAAGCAATGAGGCACACCCCTCATCTCCTATTCATCTGCTTCACCTTAGCCTCTCAATGGCAAGGTTAAGAGCGACCTTCACCTATCACAGTGGACTTTCAAAGTCAAACCCTCTTGTGTGAGCCCCATTGTTTTGGCTATAGAGTGTGCTGTTTGATATTCATTGATTGATTGTCTGCTTCATATGCACTTGTTTGCCTGTATGTTATGCATCTATCATCATCATCAATTGCCATTAGTGCATGATCATATCATTTGTCTGTGAGACTTTTGTTATTGTTGTTTACCCATTGAGGACAATTGTAAGTCCATTGCTTTGGCATTTGCTCCTATGATATGGAAGGATAGAGTGTAAGACCTCATTGGTCACTCATATCTCCTGTTTTATCTGTTTGTATGTGAGGATACAGTTATAAGTCCCTGTAAGTTGGCATCTGTTATCCTGTGATCATAATTTGATCTGTTTGATTTGTATGTGAGGTTGCAGTTATAAGTCCCTGTAAGTTGGCATCTGCTTTCCTGTGATCATAGTTTGTATGAGAGGTTGCAATTATAAGTCCCTGTAAGTTGGCATTTGCATTCCTGTGATCATATTGTTGCTTTTGTTCTTGTATGTGAGGATCCATTGTAAGTCCCTGTAATGTGGCATTGGATTTCCTAGGACCATACTGTGGAGTTAACCTAAGTCCAGATAGATTGGCAGTTGACTTCCATGTTTCATTCTTGTTTTCTTCTGTGGAGATTAGTGTAAGTCCATTGAGTGGCATCCGATATCCATTTCTGTTTTAGGAGACTGGTGTAAATCCATCTATTGGTATCCGGTATCCGCTTTTTATTTCTTTGCCTGTGGAGATTAGTGTAAGACCATTGAGTGGCTTCTGATATCCCGTTTTGTTTTAGGAGATTGGTATAAGACCATTGATTGGCATCCGATATCCGCTTTTCTTTTGCTTTGTTTGTTTATTGCTATTCCAAAGGACACACTTGAATCATTTCCCATATGATCTCAAGAAGTGAACCTTCTAAGAAGTTTTACAATCCATCTTCATCCATTCATCATTCATTACGTCTTAGAACCTTTTCACACATTTACCTTTCAAACTTGACATAAATATTGTGCAAACATCTTCATGTTTTCTAACTAAAAACCTGGACCCCAAGTCCTTGACTTTTTTCAAACTCCATTTTCATAATACTTCTTTCAAATCAATCTTAATCATACTCTGACTTCACTTTCATAATCACAATCAATTAACTTCACTGATTCACTTGTTTTGGCTTTGTCCATTGTTAATCTTTTCATGCATTAGCCATAGGTTTCAATTATCTTTGTGGTTGATATAAATCTTGCCTATCCTTAGTGAGTCGACAGTAAGACTTCCGTACTGAAAACAGGGCTAACCCCTCTAGTACGTCGAAGCTATCCTCGCATGGTGGATGTTGTTCTTGGTCGAGTTTTCTCCCATTGATAATGAAAAGCCTCAGTGCTTGTGTTTAAAACTGAATCCACCAACTTTTGGAAATCTTTTAGCCGAACTACGGCGTTCTGATCCTTACCTTTGATGGAAGGTACGTAGGCAACGGGTTCATCCGTTCGAACCCAATAACACAAAAATAAATAACCCAATAACCCAATAAAAAAGGTATATTCTTTTCTCATCATCCCAATCATGTTTGCACAATATTTATGTCATAACAAATAATAATCTTTTACAACAAGTGTGAAAAGGGCTCCCTAGGAGTACCTAGGACGTGATGGGTGCCTAACACCTTCCCATTGCGTAATTTACCCCTTACCCAGAATCTCTGATCTTTTTATTAGTTTTCTACGTGTAAAACTTCTTAGGCTTTTGTTCGCTTTTTAGCCAGTCCTTTGGATAAATAAAAGTGCGGTGGCGACTCGAAAATTTCAATGTATCTCTAGCTTATGATTTAATCGATAGATCATATAGCGACGAATACACCGCTACACCTGTGTCTGTTGTGTTTGGCGTGCGTGAGCCGAGCTACGGATGCTCTGATTCTTCTTCGTCCGAGAAGATACGTATGCATAGGATGCGACATCCTAGCGAGCATGTGTTTTTCCCAGTCCGAACTACTTCGACTCTGATGTCTATGCTTGATAGACTAAGTAGGCCCAGGATGCGATATTCTGCCGAGTCAGTCTTGTTTGTTTCCTTGTGTCTCTTTCAGCCAGTGTTTGTAATGTTTACGAGCAGTGTTTTAGCAACCATTTCCCTTCCTTTTGTGCGTGGATCCCGTCGAGTACGACGGATGCGTAGGGGTGCTAATACCTTCCCTTCGCATAACCGACTCCCGATCCCATTCTCTTTGGTCGCGAGACCATGTCTTTTCCAGGTTTACTTCGAGCGTTTCCTTTCCCTCCTTTGGGATAAATAACGCACGGTGGCGGCTTTGTTGTTCTTGTTTCCTGCCGGTTTTTCGCGTAATGCGACAATTATTACTTAGCCTTTTTACAAAATCTCATAAGATTGTTCATTACCAAGGTAAAGTTTACCGAGATTTCATGACACATAATTCTTAAAGAATTATTTCTTAGAACTAGCGTGAAATAATGCTTCAAAGTCTAACACGCAAAGACACTTCCTTACTCTCCAATGAACACATCAATGTGTCTTTTCCTCCTGAGGTGGAAAGAACATTTGCTTCATGTTATACCTATTGATTATTTTGTGAGAGATTGCACTGATACTTGTAGTCCCCCCTTCATTCCACGATTCCAACACTTAAAAGTTGTTGAGTTATGGAAATTACGATGATTTTTGGATTTGAAACATCTTTCCTTTGATTTACCATGTCATATCCTCTAGTTGAATTTATTTCTCTTGAATGTATATGTAATACATAAGAGGATGAAGATTCATTAAACTCTTTTCGTCAGATCTCTTCACTAAGAACAAGATGACGGACATCATCAAATTTCATCTTTTTTATTTCATGGCAAGCTACTCACGGCCTTAATAGTAGCATTCATGTTGTCTGATAGAGAGGAAAAAAGTATTAATGCTCTTACCTCATTGTCAAATTCGATTCCCACTGAACTCAATTGTGTTGTGACAGTTTTTTTATAAGTTGTGTTGTGACAATATTAAATTTGTTGTTGCACAATTGATGTGTCTTTCGTCATCTGAAACATAAACAATTGTCTTAATATACGAACATTATTTGAGATTGACGACTTTTCGTACATGCTAGGAAGAACATTCATAAGACACCATATCCTTTAGCCTCGACTGGAGGGCAACCCAACGAGTTTTCACATCCAAAGTGGATAACACGTCGTAGCCACAACGACGCAGACTTTAGGTCAATCATAATAAGTTATTATACGTGGAGATGAATTTCTAAAAGAAAAAAAAAACAATTTTTTTGTATTTGTTTAAAACATATTGTTATTCCTACAAAAGTAGCACAAGTACAATTTTACAATCAAATAATCACAACTTATGAAGATGGATTGCATAAAAATCCCCAAAATTAGTTACTAAGACAAGACAAAAGACTGATCTATATGAGCATTGATACTTTAGACTTTTTAAAAGACATCCTCAGCAAAAACACCAAGTCATTCCTTACTTTACTACACAGCATAGAACCTCCTTTGTATATAAATATTGATCAATAAGTAACAACACCAAGCAACAAGACACAAACATCAGTTAATAAATACTTTACATGGCACACAATACATCATCTGATTCTGATAATGAAATTTCTACTAGAACTAAACTCTTTGAACATGAAAAACCTATCCATGAAATTCTTGGAGGAGGAAAAGGTACCACTAATAAGTGATTATAACTCATACTCAACACTAACATTGCTAATGACATTGCTATTATTTTCTCTCTTATCATTTTCATTCATATTATAATTATATATACATGCATTATACATTAATTATGACTCTGTTGAAATATCAAATATTGTGAATTTTAAGAATTAATGAATTGATTATGCTAAATTGAGAACTTCACTTCATTTACAGTGGGAGATATACTACTATGGAGGAACAGATATGAATCTGCTGCACTTTTTCTTGGGATGACAGTGATATGGTTTCTATTCGAGATCCTTGAGTACAATTTTGTGACAATCATTTGTCAAATTTTCATCACCATGATGCTTGTTCTATTCATTTGCTCCAAATTTGCTGATATATTAAAATGGTATATATCTAACATACACAATGGTTACATTTAATTTGATTTACTATAAGATAATATTTTTGATTCTCTTTGAATATATATATTCAGGAAAATACCTGAAATACCAGAAATTATTTTACAAGAGTCTTTCTTCAATGATCTTGCTTTCATCCTCTACAGAAGACTCAACCAGTTATTACCAATACTTTTCCATATTGCATGTGGAAGAAACCTACCACTCTTTCTTATGGTATATATCACCAATATTATATAACATAACCCTTCAAAAAGTTTCAGAACTAATTTTCTCATAACAATTTCAGATCATTGTTTCCCTCTATATAGTCTCAGTGATTGGAAGCTACTTCAGCTTCGTTAATCTTCTATACATCGGTAACAAGTTCTTATTTTTTTTCTCTCCCTTTTTATTTCACACTAAAGGTTAAATGTACTAATCAAGTTATCTTTTTTTGTTGATGGTTTATTAAATGAACAAGGCTATCTCTGCATGCAAACATTGCCAACTGTGTTCGAACGGTACGACGAAGAAATTAACATTCTGTTTGAAGATATCATGTTAGTACTCAAGAAAATGTATAGGATGTTTGAAAAGAATTATCTCAGAAAAATTCCTAGAGGACCATTGAAGGACAAAAAAGCTCAATGATTTACTACATTGAAGAAAACTAGTAACTGATAAGACAGAAACTCGAGAATAATATGACAAGTTTGATAAAGTCTTACAATATAAGCACTTATCATACAAGTGCTTATGTACAAACTTTTTTTTTCACAAAGAAACAGATAAAATAAAATAAAATTGGTTTTATACAAATTATTTTCATAAACTATTCTGAAGAATTTATAGAAATAAGCTTAAAAACAATTTATGGACACTAAATAGATTGTTTATGTAAACTCTTCAAATAGTGTCATAAGTTTTTATGTGAGTAAAATCCAAACATGTCCTAGTTTTCTTTACAAGAAAAGGAAGTTCTACAATGTAATAATTTTATCTATGAAACATGTTCAAGTGTGACTCCAAGGCATTTTACATGCAATAAACAGATGATGAGAACATAAGCATAGTTATCAGATAAATTCCAAACTATAAATAGTGACTAAATTTAACTAAAGTATATTTATAGCTGCAAATTGAAAATATATCACACAAGTCAAGATGGCCGAGTTGGTCTAAGGCGCCAGTTTCAGGTACTGGTCCGAAAGGGCATGGGTTCGAATCCCATTCTTGACAATTCATTTTTTCCAAATTCCTTTTCATCAAAAGCCATTTGAATTCGTAATATTAATCATAAATAAATTGTAAAATTTGAGAAACATATAGAGAACAAATGAAATTGAACTCAAGTTCTTGAGCACATGCAACTGCAACCTACTTATTCATTGCAAATATTGAAGTTGAAGTCTATCAACTTTGTTTTCTGAAACAGATACATTAAGCATAACCTTACCTTAATCGATATCTTAATCATGGTCAGAAAATGAAGAATAATCTGCAAACACCTTGTTTTTCCGACCATAACAAGACCAACGCCACGCTCGTCGCAGAGCTTGATGACATATTATACATGATGGTTTGATGAAACAGCATAGTGGACAACACACACATAGCAAGCAACAGCTACAAAGGAACTCAATCAATTTGTCCTTTCCTTTGTTAGTAGTACCTTGAATTTGAGATGAATTTACCATCTTATATGTATTTGTTGAAGATGAAAAAATTATTTATGATACTATTATTGAAAGGTTGTGTGAGCATTTGCATGGAAATCTTCCTAGGAAAGCATTTAGAACATGCTTTAGATATTTTATTTTATTTTTTGAAGAGTTTCTTTCTCTTTTAATATTGCATCTTTCTTTGGTTTGGGCATTTAGCTATCAAGGAATTTTTAGTTGCAATTGCAAAGGGTGCTTTTCACATTCAAGATTCGAAAATGGTGAAGAGAATGTTAGCTATTGGTGACACTAGAGGCAAGTGCTATAGGACTTACCTAAAGTTATTCGAAAAGTTGGGACCTTAACTCTGAAGGATACTATTGGCAGAGCCCTCATGATTTCCATAAAAATGAAAATTGAACATATTTTCATTTCTTCTTAAATTCAACAAAAATAATAAAAATCAAACAGCGGTGGATAATCTCCTACATTCTCGCAGCGGTCGATGCATTAGTGACAGTTGAATCAATATCAAACAGTCTAGATTTTAAATTGAGTATTTTGATTTACAAAAATAATCAAAATTTGCAATAAAAACTAGTAACAGTTTAATTTCGATCAAGCGAACACCGAGTTGACTTACACAGCAATCACATGGACTTCTCTCAATACTTATTCAACTCTAAACAATATAATAGGTTTCTTTAACTTTAATCTATGCTACAAATGCATTTGGCAGATGCAAGTTCATTCATTCATCACTTCATCTTAGTCTTTTCTTCATTGGATCCAATCTTTGATTTAACATCTTGATTAAAATCTTCTTCCTCTTCAAAATCAGTGTCACTCATTCCCTCCAAATCAGAATCAGAATCAAACTCATCCTCATCTTCCTCGTCATCATCTTTTGACACTGTCCCCTTCCCTAGAATCTCCCTCATCAAATCTTGGTCAGCATCTATAGGTTTCCCTGTCAAATATCTTTGCAATACTGCCTCAAACACAGCTGGAATCGCGTCATCGTCACCTTCCTTAAGCCTCGCAACACGCCTCTTCAACTCTTTAACATGAACACATAAAAAACGAAATTAAAACTTCACGTCAGTTTTTGAAAAACCCAAAAAGGCTAATTCAGTATATTTGAATACTTGAAATGGGTTTTATAAGACATTGCTTAGAAAAAAAGTCGCACAAGCAAATGTAGATAGTGAGAATTGAACCTGCATCTTGGCAAAGAGAAATTTTACCATTCAACTAGTCCTCTTAAAACCCTTCAACATGAACTCAAAGTAAATATCAAAACATAACCAATTTTAAAAAACACAAACTTATTCAATATATTGCTGAGTATTTGATTATGCAGTGTGGAAAATTGATTTTAAGTAAATTAATTCTATAAAATTGATTTTGTCTAAAAGTTTGTTGAAAATAAAGTGATTTATGTTTGGATAAATTGCTACAAAAGTGAGTTGAACACTAAATTTCAGTATAAAAATTACGTTTATACTCAAAAACTACAAATTTCAGCTTCAACCTTAAGTAGAATCAATTCTAGAAAGCATAATCAATTTTACTCGATAGCAACCAAACATATTCAAATCAATAAATCAATTTTGGGTGCTCCAAACATAAAACCAAACATATGCTTAGAATATTCCAATTGGGGTTTTAAAATATTGCTTTATAAACCAAGTTGTGAAATTCACATAAGCATTATACCAAATTAGGCCTCTTCAACACGAAGACAGAAAATAAAAATCAAAACTTCACACCAATTATGAAAATCACAAAAACGCTAATTCAATATATTAAACTATGACATAAAGTATAGTGCAAGCTCAAAATAGGGTTTTAAAAGCAATGCTTTAAAAACCAAGCTATGGATAAAAATTCATAGAAGCATTATGTCAAACAGGTGGGGGACATACAAAAAGTAGAAGCAAAAGAACCGAATCACAATGAGGAATTTGTAGTTTTACCTTCATTGCTTATTTCTTCTACATCTAGTGGTTGTTGTTGTTTGTTATCATGGGTATGTGGGATATAAGGAGGTGGGTCACTATCACTACGAGAAGAGAAGAACGAAGTGGATTGGGAAGGAGAGAGAAGTGAAGGTGAAGATTTGTAGGGATAAGAAAGACGAATACGGCGTGCGTGGAATGAGATGTTTCTGAGAAAAATTGTATTCATTGTGTTTGTTCTAAAGAGGTTGTTATTGCTGTTTCTCTTAGGTTGAATGATCACGAAAACGGTTCCCACAGTGTTTAGAAACCCCGTTTACGAATTACGGATATCTTTTAAGTAAAGAATGTAAAGTGAATATCCATTTTAATTTTGAAAAAAAGTGGGGATAAATTTACTTTCTACTTTTAATATTTTTTTTTATAAAAAAAACCACAAGAGCTTGTTGTTTGAAAGAGGTGAAGAGCTCGTCCGATTCATAATTTAGCTTGAGTTAAAGGTCGGATATTAGCTGAACATCAATGAATCATACCTCTTAAACAAGATTGTTTGGTCTCGTGGTCGGCTTAAGGTAAGGAAGGGATGCAAGCTTAATATCAATAATCCATTTACGGCCATACACAATAATAGTCTCGAAGAGTTTGACATAAAGAGAGGCGACAATTTTAATGAGCCTAGTGGTTGTTAGGTTCAGACAAGAGAACATCAGCTAATGGTTGTTATGGTCGTTATGCTCAGATAGAAGAGCATTAACATTAACCAACATAAATACAATAACAATTGTAACCGTCACGAGAAGAGATGGAAAACTAAGTTAGAAAAGGCAAAGGGGTAGCAGAGGAAAAAGGGATAGAGTAATATAGAGTACGAAAACTAAGCTTTATTGGTTATACGATTAGCAAGGCTACAAACGGTGACCACTATGGGGCCAAGAGTTTGCATTTGAGTGTTCCTGCCAAGAGTTTCCAGTATATTTGGTGATCATTGTGGGGCCTGTTAAATTTTTTTGGAGCCACACCTTCTAAAAATTCCATAACAAGATCATTGTTTCCCATTGGTGAGAAGTATCGCAAGTCATAACAACAATGATGGGTACGTCGTAACAGAAATGTTGGTTGTCGTGAAAGAATTTCGGCTGGAAAATGAAGTTTTGCAAGGCGTTGTGCAAAACTTGCAGCAAAGGAAACAACAATCAGTCGGTGTGGAGGAAGATGAAGAGTTTATTGATCGTCAACCTTTTTCCTTTGAATTATAGGATGCTCATGTCCTTGAAGTTTTCAAATTGGCTTAGTTAACACTGTTTGACGGCAAGAGTGTTCTCAAAAGAACATCATCGCCCTCAATATCCAAATGGCCATAATCGGTGTAACAGGCTCTCTCAAATGCAAACTCTTGGCAGGAACGCTCAATGAGGAAGCGCAAATGTAGTACATGTGTTGTTCCTTTTAGACTAGTTGCATTATGCAAAACAACATGGAGTATGTTCAAGTTGTTTCTGGTGCATAAGGGACACATGTGGAACACGATGTTCCAACATGTATGCTGCAATATCTGGTATCTGACAACATACATATGTTATTGCAGTTATGGTTCATATTTAATCCAAGATTTACTCTACAAAGAATATTTATATGAAGAGAGATAATTTAGATACTTTGGTGCAACATGTGGAACACGATGCTTCAGCATGTGTGCAGTGCAACATCTGGCCCTGGTCAGCAGGCCATGATGGATGTTGTTAGATGCAAAATTTCTTATTGTTTTCAATCAAATTTGTTGTTGTATTTTAGCAATGCATTTATGTGAAATGTTTTTTTGTTAAATATTGGCTGAGATCAATTCAATTTAAATGAAGGTTTAAATTTGAATTTGAATAAAAAACAAACCATATCTTTTGAAGGATTTTGTGAAACAAATTAAAACAAAATCCTCTATATTTTTGGACGTGATCTTATTCAAGGAGAAAATCTCAGAGGTAGAATTGCTATATAAGGAGACTCAAATTTACAGTTTGAGGTGTGCACGTTTTGAAGATTTTTAGTGTTGGGGTTTCTATTTTTTTGGCTTTATTTGAATTATTGTTGTGCACCACTCTAGCGCCTAAATTCACATCTTAAGGCATAGAGTTTATTTTCCTTGTTGAGTTGTAAAAAAGTCCAAGATACTAATTCCATAAGCTTGAGAACAAAGTATTAGTGTTAATGTGTACACCACATTATTGCTTCAGTCACTTGGCATAGTTGTTGGTTTGTCTTAGTTGTAAATACAACATTCAATATTGTTATTATTGATCACTTGGGATTAATGATTGAGAGAAAGTGAGAGGGGTTCTTATATTTTGGGGGAGTCTTAAATAGAAAGATACTAGGATTAGGAAGAGGCATTGAACATCATGGGGTTGATGTTCCTATAAGACTAATTGTACTAATTCAAAGTAGTGAATTTCCTTTCTTGAGTAGGGTGTCATCCAGACGTAGGTGTTGTTTGCACCGAACTTGATTATAATCTCTTGTGTTATTTCTTTCTGTATTGTGTTATTTTTGTTGTTATATTGTTGTCATAATGGTTTAACAAGTTAGACCAGTTGGCCCAATGTCATGTCCAACATTTGTCCCATCATAACTAGAATTTCAATTGGCATTAGAGCATGCACCCTGTTCTATTTGGGTGAGCACCAAGGAAGATAATTTATGTTCAAATGGACAACACTAAGGATGGAGTTTCAGTCAACAGGACACCTATTTTGGATGGCACAAATTATGACTATTGGAAAGTCAAGATGGTTGATTTTCTCAAATCCATTGACATCAAAACTTGGAAGGTTGTGGTTAAAGGTTGGAAACATCATGTGATCACTTCTCAAGATAGTTCAACAAGGTTAAAGCTTAAAGTCGATTGGTCCAAAGATGAAGATAATGAAGCTCGTGGAAACGACAAAGCCTTGAATGTTATATTCAATGGTGTTGACAAGAACATGTTCAGGCTAATAAACATTTGTATTGAATCTAGAAAAAGCTTGGGAGATTCTCAAGACTGTTCATGAAGTCACATTGAAGGTTAGGATGTCAAGGTTGTAGCTCCTCATAACTAACTTTGAAAATATGAGATTGATGGAAGAGGAATCCATATCTGATTTCAATATTCGCCTGCATGATATAGCCAACAATTCTTTTGCTTTGGGAGAAAAGATGTGAGAAGAAAAGATGGTTAGAAAAATCCTTAAATATTTGTCTTAGAAGTTTAACATGAAGGTAACATCTATTGAAGAAGCTTAAGACTTAAGCACCTTGAAGATTGATAGACTCATTGGTTCTCTTCAAACCTTTAAAATTTATATAAATGGAAGATCATAAAAGAAGAACAAATGTGTAACTTTTGTATACAATACTCAAGAAAAGGAAGATCGATGTGATAAGGATACTGAATAAAGTTTTTCAGATGCTATAGCCCCTGTTGGGATAAATTTTAACAATCCTTTAAGAAATTGGATAGAAGATTGAGGAGAGATGTCCCAGACAAGGTGTTAGACATCAGTCCCCTGAACAGACGCAAAGTAATGCAATGTTATGAATATGAAGGATTTGGACACAATAAAACTGAATGTCCTACCTTTTTGAAGAAACCAAAAAGAGGATTGTGAATCACTTGGTACGAATCTTATGATGAGAGTGAAGAAGAAATAGCTAATAAGGTGATGGGTTTCATTGGAAAATATGACTCTTGCAATAAATCTAGTGATGGAGATATCTCAGTAGAAGAGCTAGCTAAAAGTTATAGAGTTAATAATTGAGGGGAAGGAATCTCGATTGAGAGAAGAGTAACAAAAGAAGATCATAAGTGCTCTACTCAAGGAAAGGAGACGTTTGGCTTAACCATTGCAGATCTAGAGGTGAAAGTCACATTGTTAAAGTCTAAACTTGACAATATGCCAAAATTTGTACATATGTTGAATAGTGGTTCTGATTCGTTAGATGGGATCTTGGAGATTATGGATAAAAAGGCTATAGGATTTGACTACAGTTACATGAACAGAAATGTCAAAGTTCCTACTAAGAAGTTTTTTGTTGCTTGTAAGACCCTAATTTTGACCCTAAGATCCCTCATGGCATCATATCATTGCACAAGTGCATTGCCTCAAGGATCATAGCATGTTTGGTTCCTTAACCCTAGGGTTGGGACTTGTGTGAGTGGTTTGAGACCACCAAGCATGCTTGCATTGTATATTATTTCTTTTCTTATTTTTTATTACTAACCAAAAGCACAAAAATATGTCACTAACTCTTTTTGTTTTGAAGCTCAAGTGATCATGTGTTCCAATGCTCCTAGGAGGCCCCTAAGCTCAATGCAATGGCTAGATGAAGATGAGAAAAAGCATTACAAGGGTCCACAAAGCTCCTAATCCTCATATATGTCTCCCAAATATCTCAATTTTTCAATTTGATCAGGATAACCCAAAGGGCATGAGGATTGTATCCCAAGGAAACCCTAATTCAATTGTGCCTCAACTGTGCCTTGCTCATGAAGCAACCTCAACCTATGATAAAGTTTAATCAACCAAAGTTCTTTCATTCATTATTTTATGCATATATGATCCTATTGAGGATCCTCAATCATTAATTCATCAAGATTGGAAGTTTTTCCTTGAAAAGTTGACCAGTCAAGTCATCTGACTAAACTAAGGTCCACTGAGATACAACTTGTGATGTGTTTGTCAAATGAAGATGACCCCAAGAGAAAAAATGTTCTTAATAACCATATAAACAACTTTCATGTTCATCAAAAATCCATTTGAAACTTGGAAGGTCATCATTCATCTCAAACAATTATAGGTCATTTTGACTAAAACCCTAATTTTGGGTCAACTTCCCAAGGACCTAACTTCCTTAATTGTTATGATTTTGAGGTGAGACCAAATGAATTGGAAATATTACGATTTCTACTTCAAATGTTATGTTGGACAAAATTTAATAATCTTAAAAGAAATACATGTGATAATACAAAATATTATAGGTCACCTTGGACCTAAGTCATTGAATTTGAAAAAGTACCCAACTTCAAATGCCCATAATGTTTTCATGAAAAATCCAAATGATTCAAAATTTGAGTCTAAGTTGATCATCTTGAAAATACCTATAACTTTTATGTTGGAGGTTTTTCAATTTGAAACTTGCATCATGGAAACAGAGGGGCTTAAAGAGGCTTACTTTTGGTGAAAATTTTCAAAGGGGACTTAAACATGTTTTGTGCCCAAACTTTCACAGCCAGGTTTCACTAATTTCCAAATGCCAAATGATTTTTTCCCAACATGACTTTTTTTCCTTATTTCAAGGGCTTTCCAACCATTACTCACATTACTTTTTTGGACTTTCCATGTGTGAGTTTCGAAGAGCTTTCTATTTATGTTCAATTTTGCATTTCATGTTAAAACTTCATGTGCAAGCCAATTCCACTTCAATTACACGTCCAATTCAATTCCAGTTGATCTCAGCATGGTTTATCACCTATCATTGGGCCTTACATGCGCCTGTACAGGCCCATGCAAGGAAGATTCAAATCCCACGCACACGAGGGAACCATGCTTTACAACCCTCTTCAGTTATAAATAGAGACTCAATCTCATTCATTTTTCAACCAAGTGGAGACCTGAAGTGCTACAGAATTGAAATCCCAACCCTCACAAAAGGAATTTTCATATTTCACTTTCTTTTTCAAGCTTGAAATTCAACATCATTAGTTGATTTTCAAAGCTCAATTCATTAACCTATCATCTCCATCACACTTCCAGAGCAAAAGCAGATCAAGATCCTGAAGAATTCGTGGCCTTAGAAGCTCCATTTCAGAGGTAGAACCTCAAACTTTTTGAATCTAGATCTTGCAATTCAATGTGATTTTCTTTGGTTTATGTGGTTTTCTGAAGTCCTCATACTTGAGGCAGGCCAGCGGTGGTCTTAATTGTTCAAATCGTGCCATTCCAGTTGACATAACATGATCTTCCATCTCATATTTCTCTCTAAATAGGAAGAGTGAGGATGATCCATGGATACAGTGGTGATGTATATCACCTGAGCTTCATTTTGATGTCCTTACTTTTTATTTTCATTACAAATTTTTCTCTGCAACTGGTGGCCGGAGATTATTGGATCACCGGAGAAGATGGTGGTTTCCATCATCGGCACCACGTGTGCATCTTCAGAACCATTTGATCATGCTTCAATGTTATAATCTCATCTATTCCTTATGTTTACTTATTTTAATGCAACATGTTGCGCGTTTGACTTGAGTCTACCATGCATCCACGCCTCTGAGCCATTGACCCATGCCACATCAATTAATGAATTTGATCTGTTGACTTGTAATCTTTATTTCTTTTCTGTTTGGCATTTGATTGATGATGACTTGGTTCACATTTGACCAATTGAGTTGGATACTTGAATTCTCTTTCCCTCCCTTTCATCTTCATCCCATTCTTTTCATCATTTGGCCAATGAGTTAATCTCTTATGGTTGGTCTTGACAAATGAGAGGTTTAACCTTCTTTGATCCAAACCAAACTCAACTTGATCCAAGATCAAGTGAGTTGTTTTGTGTCCAAGATAGGTTGCTTCTTGGTCAAGCAAAAAACCTAAAGTCCATACAAGGTTCTTCCCCTTTTGTTTTGGCAGGGCAAGTTTGTGGAGCTTGGCTTACTAGTCATGATCTCTAACTTGTGTTTATTTGCCTATAGTTTTATTGACCAGCCTCAGATAGGTGTGACTACTACATTAGTCCATTTACGATTGCTTAACATAGCGTTACGTTGTCTTATGACAAACTAACATAACCATACTAATTACTAACTTTAATTTAAGCATTTAATTTCTTGCAATTTTCTTTAATGCAATTTATTTCTTGCTCATTTATTCATATTGCTTTTCACTTTACTCACTTGAGCACATATTTTATGTTTATGTCATTTTTCTTTTGGTCATTTGAGCTCATTATTGTATATAAATATATTGTTATCTTGTGATTGCTTTGTCTTTGTTTTGTGTGAACCTAATGCAAAAAGGAGAAAGGACTTAGAATCAGGACATACCCATGCTTAAAGGAGTTCAAGAGCAACTAGGTCTCATGCCTTTAAAATGTTAAACTTGTTGAAGAGCAACTAGGCCTCATGCCTTTAGAATGCTAAATTTCAAAGTTGACTTTAAAGGACTTCTCATTCAAACTTGTTCTTTGTCCATTCCCCTTATTGTGTTGTGAACTTTTTGATGTTTGCTCTTGTGTGATAGGGATTCCATCTTGAGATTATGAAAAGATGATCATTGTCATGAGTAGCCAAGTTAAGAGAGACAAGCCAAATGGAGATCCTAGGAGCTTGAAGCCAAATTTTTTGATTGCTTGATTGTGTGCTAAGTCCAAAGGAAAGGAGCATCTTGAATCATCTCTATGATTTCAAGAAAAGGAACTCCAAGGGTTTTATCTTTTCTCTCTTATCTTTGTATGCTTTAGGACTAACCCTTATCTTCTTATCCCCACTCTAACCCAAGCTAAAATCTTTTCTTGCAAACTTTGACTTTGTTTCAAACTAGAAACCTAGGCCTTATGCCTTTGACTTTTCAAACTCTTTTTATTAATACTCATTGTGAATGAATCTTAATCCTACTTTGACTTAATTTTGTAAATAAAATCTAATTTGTAAATATAACTCACTCCAAGTTGTTTTTGTGGTTCCAATGGTCACCTTTGTTAAAACTTTTCATAAACATTAGTCATACGTTTGAGTTATCATAGTGGTTGATATGAATCTCACCTTATCCATATTGATTGGATTATAAGTCTTCCATACTTATTATAGGGTTAACCCCTCACTAGCATTTTGAAGCCTTCCTCACATGGTGGATTGTTGGATTAGGTTAAGTTTTCTCCCTTTGATAGCAAAAGACCTTAAGGCTTTTGATCAAATCAATTCACCAATCTTTGTGATTTCTACCCCGAACTACGAGGTTTTGATCCTACTTTGTGATGGTACGTAGGCAATGGGTTCATCCATTCAAACAACAAACTTGTAAATATAATCTATTCTCTTCTCATCCCTCCAATCTTTTGCACATATTTTCACAAATACCAACCTATAACACATATTGGCAAAAAGGGTTCCCTTAGAGTACTAAGGATGTTTTGGGTGCGTAAAACCTTCCCATTTCATAACCAACCCCCTTACCTAGATCTCTGACATTTTTATTAGTTTTTGATTTGAAAAACTTCTTACCTGGCTTTTGTTCGCTTTTTAGCATTTCCTTTGGACAAATAAAAGTGCGGTGGCGACTCGAATTGTATGTTTACTTTTGGTTTAATCAAAAAGCCTAAAGGTAATGAAAACCCCGCTACAGAAAAATGGCGACTCTAGTTAGGATGAAGATTCTCTAGTGGGTTTAGCCTACTCTTTGCCTATGTGTGTTGTATGTCTATATTTATTAGTGACATATTTTTTGTGCAAATTTGGGATGACTGTATTATTTGTAATATGTGAATTGCTTGATATATTAATTGCTTGTATGCTTGGTGGTTTCTTGTGAGATGAGTTCTATACCCGAACTAAGAGGTTTTGATCCTCCTTTGTGATGGTACGTAGGCAATGGGTTCATCCATTCAAACAACAAACTTGTAAATATAATTTATTCTCTTCTCATCCCTCCAATCTTTTACACATATTTTCACAAATACCAACCTACAACACATATTGGCAAAAAGGGTTCCCTTAGAGTACTAAGGATGTTTTTGGTGCGTAAAACCTTCCCATTTCATAACCAACCCCCTTACCTAGATCTCTGACATTTTTATTAGTTTTTGATTTGAAAAACTTGTTACTTGGCTTTTGTTCGCTTTTTAGCCTTTCCTTTGGAGAAATAAAAGTGCGGTGGCAACTCAAATTGTATGTTTACTTTTGGTTTAATCAATAAACCTAAAGGTAACGAAAACCCCGCTACAGAAAAATGGCGACTCTACTGGGGATGAAGATTCTCTAGTGGGTTTAGCCTACTCTTTGCCTATGTGTGTTGTATGTCTATATTTATTGGTGACATATTTTTTGTGCAAATTTGGGATGACTGTATTGTTTGTAATGTATGAATTGCTTGATATATTAATTGCTTGTATGCTTGGTGGTTTCTTGTGAGATGAGTTCTATACCCGAACTACGAGGTTTTGATCCTCCTTTGTGATGGTACGTAGGTAATGGGTTCATCCATTCAAACAACAAACTAGTAAATATAATCTATTCTCTTCTCATCCCTCCAATCTTTTGTACATATTTTCACAAATACCAACCTATAACACATATTGGCAAAAAGGGTTCCCTTAGAGTACTAAGGATGTTTTGGGTGCGTAAAACCTTCCCATTTCATAACCAACCCCCTTACCTAGATCTCTGACATTTTTATTAGTTTTTGATTTGAAAAACTTCTTACTTGGCTTTTGTTCGCTTTTTAGCCTTTCCTTTGGACAAATAAAAGTGCGGTGGCGACTCGAATTGTATGTTTACTTTTGGTTTGGTCAATAAACCTAAAAGTAACGAAAACCCCGCTACAGAAAAGTGACGACTCTGCTGGTGACACTTACTTCTCTTTGCATATGAGAAATGCAAAGGGTGGTGGTTCCATTGTGTGTTGTTTGCCTCTGTTGTACAAGTGGTTTATTTCGCACTTGCCTCAGACGCTTGCCTTCAAGGAAAACAAGGGATGTCTACGGTGGTCCACCAGACTTATGTCTCTCACTAATGATGATATCTCTTGGTATAACCGTGTTTATGATGGCGTTCCAATTATTGATTCTTGTGGTGAGTTCTCCAATGTACCTCTTCTTGGTACGTGTGGTGGAATTAACTATAACCCTGCTTTGGCTCGCCGTCAGCTTGGGTTCCCCTTAAAGGATAAACCTAACAACATTTTGTTGGAATGCTTCTTCTTTCAAGAGGGTAAAGATCCCCAGAACTTGAAGGATAGGATGGTTCGTGCCTGGTGATAACACTGAAATTTACTGTATTTTTGACTCCGATTTCACATGCATTCCAGTTGTTTTATTTTTATTTTGTTGTGTTATTACTATGTTTTTTTTTTTGTTTTCAGGTTTTTACTTTAATCGGAGCCCCGGTCGAGAAAAGGAGCGAAAAAGAGCTAAAAACCCTAAAATTCAGCATTTTGTACTTGTGGCTTCCACCATGGCTGGCGCCATAGACCCTGTCATGACGTGTCCAAGCTTAACCTCCCTCAACTGCCATGTTCCCCACTACTTCCACTAAGGCGCCTCAGATTGGCCTTGTGGCGGGCGCCATGGCCTTGTGGCGGGCGCCATAAGAGGAAAAGTCTTCCCTCCCATTTTCAAGTTGAAGGGCATCCTTGTCATTTCCATCTTTTTACTTGCTTATAAATAGAAACTAGAAATCACTTTTTCAATCATCCAAACTTAGAGCAGAGGAAGATCCAAACTTAGAGCAGAGGAAGATCTAAACTTAGAGCAGAGGCAAACTCAGAGCAACTTTGTTTCACTTTGGCATATATTCAGTATTTTAAAGTGGTAATCGCTTCGCATTGGAGTGTTACCACAATTGTGTAATCAAGTTTGTGATCGAGTCTGTAATCGAGTTTGGAGCACTTTGGAAGGAAGTTAATCCTGCCACCATTTTCATTTTCGCTTTACAATTTATTCAACCCTCCGATTGGAGCAGGTTTTTATTACTTGTCTTTACTTTATTTATTTTCCCGCACTCGCTTTACTTTATTTATTTTCCCGCACTCGCTTTAATTTATTTATTTCCTCGCACTCGCTTTACTTTTATTTATTTCCTCGAACTCGCTTTAAATTATTTATTTTCTCGCACTCGCTTTACTTTATTTATTTCCCGCACTCGCACTACTTTTATTTACTTTCCGCACTCGCACTACTTTTATTTAAATTAATGCACTTTTACTTTACCATGTCTAACTAAATTTATAAGGTTAGAATGTAAGGATCGTAATTGAACCGATAATCCGTACAATTGTTCGTAGAAGCACTTAAGGGCTATTTTAACTTTCAACTTAAGTTTTCCCGCACTTCAATTCCGTTGGGTAAGATCGAAAGTCGTCCAACGTCTATCTAAACTTAATTGTTTTTAACTATTTCAAAAACAACGAAAGCGTTTTGTTTAGTTCATTAGGAGATTTTAACTTAAGAAGAAAAGAGATTTTAAAACTATTTTCGGACGCGTTTATAAGCTTAGAGTCTGGTTCATAAGAACTTCTTTTGGTTAAGAAATCCAGGTTATAATACTTTTCAACTTAGTCAAGATACCATATTTCTTAAAAATAGGTTTAATACTCTAACGCAGTGCACACCTTTTTATAAGTGACAATAAGAGGGTTTGATTAGGGAGTACAACTCGATTCTGAATACGCGAAAGCGATAGTTCCCGTTAAATTAGTTCTTTTCAAAGTAGGAAACATTGCCCATAAGTAGATCTATCAACAAGTACTTGGATTATTAATTGATTATGTGAATTACATTCGATCCTGTCTTTATTAATTAAACTTTATTCAATACTTTACTTTTCATTGCACACTCTAAAAAACACCTTTTTTGATTGCCTTTGATAAACACCATAACAATAGATAACGATAGATTGACACTTGGTCTTTGTGGATTCGACAATCTTTTATATTACTCTGACGCGTTCGTATACTTGTGAAAAGCACGCATCACCTGGCGCAAAGTTCATAGGAAAGAGAGGAATGAGCTTGGTCCGAAGAATTGCATTACTTTGGAACCCTACACTGCTTGGGTGAGGAAGAGAGCTCTTGAGTACCGCATGTCGTACGAGTATCCGAGACCTACCCCTATGGTTATGGTTGGACCTTCAACCCTCCCTAACCAAGGAGTAGAGGAGTTGAGAGATGAAGATTGGTCGCGTGCATGGGTTCGTGAACGTGAGGAACTTCTTCAGCAGCTCAAAGATAAGGATGCAGTGATAGAGTTTCTAGATCATCAGGTTATTGATGAGCCTGATGATGTGGTTACTTCTCTTCTTCCTCATTCATTTAGGTTTTGGAAGAGGAAGTATGATCAGCTCGCCAAGGAGAAGGCCAATATGGAAGCAGCTTATGAGAGAAAGGTGAAGAGGCTTCGTGCAGCTTATCTTCCGATCTCAGAGGCTTTGGACGATTGTTTCTAGGGCTCCATAGGATGTCCATTCTCCTTTTCTCTTGTATTGTATTTGGTTACCAAAACTGTATTACTTCTTTGGTGTAAAAAATTTCCAAATATTATTACTATGAGTATTCCATATATGTCTTCAAAGTTAAATATTTTCAAATATTTGCAAATAGATCTCTATAAAGTTCCTCTAATAAAAAAAACCATATGCACAAACATTGCATGCATCATATGCATAAGCAGGTTTTGTTATAAGCTCTTGATCAGTGGTCTAACTCTTTATTCTTCAGTTAATTTGAAGACAAGCTGACACACCGGTATAATACCAGAGCCAATCATCCGAAGATAATGGAACATCTTGAGCAAGAGAACAGGGACTTAAAGGAAGAGATTTCTAGGATGACTGCCATGATGGAGTCAGTTCTGGCCGCACAAAGTTAAGCTTCACCAACTCCTGCAACTCCTCCCGCGAGGACGGTTATATCTAAGGTAGCTACTTCAACGGTGCCTGCTGCAATGGCCCACTTCGCTCCGACTATGCCAGATGGGTTCCCTTGGGGAATGCCATCCAATTTCATGCCAGAGGGTTTTGCTCCTACTCTCGCTTCTATGTCGGCATCTAGCCTGATCATATCTGTGCCACCTCCTGTTGTGCACACCCTTCCCCGTGTTGAAGACACCATTTATCATTATGAGCCATCTGAGGGCCCGGACGTGTATGAGAAAATGGATGAGATGAAAGATCAATTTCTTGAGTTGCGCAAGGAGTTGAAAACTTTGAGAGGTAAGGACCTTTTTGGGAAAAGTGTTGTTGAGTTGTGCCTGGTGCCCAACGTGAAAATCCCTGTTAAATTCAAAGTACCTGACTTTGAGAAATATAAGAGAAATACATGTCCGCTCAGCCATCTTGTGATGTATGCTCGTAAGATGTCAACACAGACTAAAAATGACCAACTGCTGATTCACTACTTTCAGGATAGCCTAACAGGTGTTGCGCTCTGGTGGTATATGGGGTTGGAAAGTGTGAGCATCCGCTCCTTCAACGATCTAGGCGAGGCCTTTGTGAAGCAGTACAAATATAATATGGATATGGCTCCAAACAGGGACCGGTTAAGGGCAATGTCGCAGAAGGATAAGGAGACCTTCAAGGAGTACGCCCAGAGATGGCGAGAACTGGCAGCTCAGATAGTGCCACCCCTGGAAGAGAATGAGATGACAAAGATCTTCCTGAAGACTTTGAGCTCTTTCTATTATGAGAGAATGATCGCCAGTTCTCCCTCAGACTTCACCGAAATGGTGAATATGGGGGTGAGATTAGAGGAAGGGGTCCGTGAAGGACGTTTATCTCGATATGACGGTTCCTCAGCAAAGAAGTATGGAGGCTTTGCTAGGAAGAATGAGGGAGAGACTCATGATGTGTTCTCTCATATTAAAAGAAGGCCCTCTGTAAGGAGGAAGGATGTGCATCCAGCCGTCAACCAACACCAGGTGGCTCATATAACACCTGCTTTTAGAGAAGTTCATCAACAACAACAACATCGTCAACAACAGGCCTACCGGCCTCACAATAATAATCACACCAGCACCAGCAACTACGAGAGGAAGAGGGTAAATTTTGACCCGATTCCGATGACATATGCTAAGCTTTATCCTTCCTTGATAGATAGGAAGCTGATAACTCCACGAGATCCTCCCGCTGTACCAACCAATTCTTAGTGGTGGTATAATCCCGAACTTCATTGTGTATATCATTTCGGTGCTCCCGGACATAATGTGGAGAACTGTTACCCATTGAAGACCAAGGTGAAAGACCTTGTGAGAAGTGGGATATTGTTTTTTGAGGATGTAGGTCCAAATGTAAAAAAGAACCCCTTGCCCGAGCATGGGAAAGCAGCTGTTAACATGGTCCAGGGATGCCCTGGAAAATACAAAGTCCTTTATGTGAATGACATAAGGCAATCCTTGGTTGAGATGCATAAGCTGTTGTGTGAACACAGCCATTACGAGCATGACTATGATAGGTGCCAGGTGTGCACTATCAATAAGAGAGGATGTCGTCAAGTGAGAAGGGACATCTAGGAGATGATAGATCAAGGGATGATTGAGATACTTCAGAATCGTAATGAGGATGAAGTTGATGTTATCACCCCCGTGTTTAAGATTTCTGAGCCTGTTGTTATCAGATATGATGGCAGCAAGAAGAAAGTATCGCCAGCTCTTGTGATAAAGCCAGCGGGTCATGTCCTGTATGTATCAGATAAAGTTGTTCCCTATCGATATAACGCAGTCATGCTAGAGGATGGAAAGGAGGTGTCGTTGCCCTCAACTTCTGTGGTGAGCATTTCAGATGTCAGTGGTATGACCCGTAGTGGTCGTGTTTTCTCGGCTAAGCCGAAATCCCATGAAGATGTCATGAAGAGAACTGCTGTTAATCCTGCCGGTCCCGTGGGGACTTCTTCTCCAAATAATTATGTTCCTATTGTGAAGGGTGTTGACCCTGTTGCTGTTAAAAATAATAATACTTCTATCCTGGTTGGCCAGTCTGGCACTTTGAGAGAGGATGGTGATGAGATATTGAGGCTCATCAAAAGGAGTGAATATAATGTTGTTGATCAATTGCTACAAACTCCATCAAAGATATTTGTCTTATCTTTGTTGATGAATTTTGAGCCACACCGTGAAGCTTTGCAGAGGGTGTTGGACGTGGCATACGTGGATCACGATGTCACAATCGAGCAGTTTGATAACATTGTTGCAAATATAAACGCTTGCAACAATTTAAGCTTATGTGATACTGATCTTCCTGAGGAAGGAAAAGACCACAATTTGGCTTTACATATATCTATGAACTGTAAGGATGACGCCTTGTCCAATGTGTTGGTGGATACAGGGTCATCACTCAATGTATTGCCAAAGTCCACTCTTGCTAAACTTTCATATCAGGGGTCTCCCATGAGGCAGAATGGAGTGGTAGTGAAGGCGTTTGATGGATCGCGGAAAACTGTGATCGGAAAATTAGAACTTCCGATCAAGATTGGACCTAGTGACTTCCAGATCACTTTCCAGGTCATGGATATTCATCCGTCTTATAGCTGTTTGCTTGGCAGACCATGGATTCACGAGGCAGGCGCCGTGACATCCACCCTACACCAAAAGTTAAAGTTCGTGAAGAACAAGAAGTTGGTGGTGATAGGGGAGATAAGGCTCTCTTGGTCAGCCATTTATCTTCCTTCTCCTATAATGATGTTGAGGATGAGGTGGGGACTCCGTTCCAAGCTTTGTCTATGGCTGAGCCTTCAAGGAAAGGACTTTCTTCATTTGTCTCCTATAATGATGCAAAGTTGGCCATTGAGCATGGTGCAACTACTGGTTTGGGGAAAATGATCAAGTTGGATAAAACAAGTCCCGAGCTGGCATAGGTACTCTTCTGGTGTTTCTAATGATCTTGGGTTGTTCTAGAGTGGAGGTTTCATCCACACCGTTGAAGATCAGGAAGTTGCTACCATTATGGAAGATGATGAAGAGGAAGACCTCGGCAACTTTGTCATACCCGGAGGAATCTGCAATAATTGGGTCGTTGTGGATGTTCCAATAGTTATCCATAAGTCAACGTAATGTGTTCATTTTGAACAAAAATCCTTCTCCCATGCCAAAAGGAGAAGTGAAGACATTGTTGGCATAATTTGATTAATACAATGATATTCATTCAATAATCGCATGTTAAATGTTTGTTTTCCAAAATTATTTTTGCTTTTTGCTTTTTGCATGAAATTGGTGATCACTATAAAACCCTAAAAAGAGAATAAAATCAATCCTTTCATCTGCATAATGATTTGCCTTGTTTGAATTCTAAAATCTCTTTTATACTCAAAATCATTATGCAGGTTAATCAAACCCATTGAACATAATGATCCAACACCATCTCCCAACTTTGAGTTCCCTGTATTTGAGGCAGAAGAAGATGATATTGAAGAGATTCCTGATGAGATTACCCGTCTGCTTGAGCACGAGGAGAAGATCATTCAGCCGCATCTTGAGAATCTGGAAACAGTCAACTTGGGGTCTGAAGATTACATTCGTGAAGTGAAGATTGGGACACTCCTTAAAGAGTCCGTTAAGAAGGGGTTGATCGAGTTGCTACGAGAGTATGTCGACGTCTTTGCCTGGCCGTATGAAGACATGCCTGGTCTGGATACTGATATCGTGCAACATTTCTTGCCGTTGAAGCCTGAGTGTGTACCTGTGAAGCAGAAGCTTAGAAGAACTCATCCTGATATGGCAGTGAAGATTAAAGAAGAAGTTCAGAATCAAATTGATGCGGGGTTTCTGGTGACTTCTACATATCCTCAATGGGTGGCCAATATTGTGCCTGTGCCTAAGAAAGATGGAAAAGTCCGAATGTGTATGGATTACCGTGACTTGAATAAAGCTAGTCCAAAAGATGATTTTCCTCTACCACACATTGATATGTTGGTAGACAATACAACTAAATTCAATGTTTTTTCATTTATGGATGGATTTTCTGGTTATAATTAGATTAAAATTGCACTCGAGGATATCGAGAAGACAACATTCATCACGCCTTGGGGAACATTCTGTTATCGAGTGACGCCCTTCAGTTTTAAGAACGCCGGAGCCACGTATCAACGAGCTATGACTACCTTGTTTCATGATATGATGCACAAAGAGATCGAGGTGTATGTCGATGATATGATTGCAAAGTCGAAAACGGAAGTTGAACATGTAGAACACTTGTTGAAGCTTTTCCAGTGTTTGAGGAAGTATAAGCTCTGCCTGAATCCGAACAAGTGTACATTTGGAGTCCGTTCCGGCAAGTTATTGGGCTTTATTGTCAGCGAGAGAGGTATTGAAATTGATATTGCCAAGGTCAAAGCAATACAAGAGATGCCTGCACCCAAAACTGAGAAGTAAGTCCGAGGTTTTCTTGGCCGCTTGAATTATATTTCCAGATTTATATCCCACATGACTGCCATATGTGCGCCTATATTCAAGCTCCTCCGGAAAGATCAGCGTCATGATTGGACCGAAGATTTCCAAAAAGCCTTTGACAGTATCAAAGAGTATTTGTCTGAGCCTCCGATTCTGTCTCCGCCTGTTGAAGGGAGACCTTTGATTATGTACTTAACCGTGTTTGATGACTCCATGGGTTGTGTATTGGGTCAGCAAGATGAATCAGGAAAGAAAGAATACACAATATACTACTTGAGTAAGAAGTTTACTGACTCTGAGTCTCGGTACTCAATGCTTGAGAAGACATGTTGTGCTTTGACTTGGGCTGCTAAGCGTTTACGCCAGTATATGTTGAATCATACGACTTGGTTGATATACAAAATGGATCCAACCAAGTATATCTTTGAGAAGCCTGCCTTAACTGGGAGAATTGCCCGTTGGCAGATGCTATTATCTAAGTATGATATTGAGTATCGAGCTTAGAAAGTTATTAAAGGTAGTATCTTGGCTGACCATTTGGCGCATCAATCGATTGAAGATTATTAGTATGTGCAGTACGACTTCCTTGATGAGGAGATTCTGTATTTGAAGATGAAAGATTGTGATGAGCCTACGCTCGATGAAGGGCCAGAGCCTGGTTCCCGATGGGGTATGGTGTCCAATAGTGATGTCAATCAGTACGGAAATGGAATTGGGGCAGTGATTATTACTCCGCAAGGCACACATTTTCCTTTTACATCAAGGCTAACTTTCAAATGCACGAATAATATGGCGGAGTATGAGGCTTGTATTATGGGTTTGGAAGAATGTATTGATCTTAGGGTCAAACATCTTGATGTTTATGGAGATTCGGCCCTTGTTGTTAATCAGATTAAGGGTGAATGGGAGACAAATTAGTCTGGCCTCATCCCATAAAGAGATTATGCGAGGAGGATTTCAACTTTCTTTACTAAGGTTGATTTCCATCATATTCCTCGAGATAAGAATCGGATGGCGAATGCTCTTTCTACGCTTGCTTCAATGATTGTAGTGAAGTATTGGAATGAAGTCCCCAATATTACTGTGATGCACTCGGATAGACCGGCTCATGTGTTTGCAGTTGAGGAAGTAAAAGATGATAAGCCGTGGTATTATGATATCAAGTGTTTTCTCCAAAGACAGACTTACCCGCCTGGGGCATCTGTTAAAGATAAGAAGACTTTGAGGAGATTATCTAGCAGTTTCTACCTTAATGGTGATGTGCTTTACAAGAGGAATTTTGACATGGTTCTGCTCAGATGCGTGGATAGACACGAAGTAGACCTGTTGATGACTGAAGTCTATGAGGGTTCATTTGGTACTCATTCCAATGGACATGCCATGGCAAAGAAGATGTTGAGAGCAGGCTACTATTGGCTGACAATGGAGTCTGATTGCTGCAAATATGTGAAAAAATGCCACAAGTGTCAGATTTATACGGATAAGATTCATATTCCCCGAAACTTCTGAATGTTATTTCCTTACCATGGCCTTTCTCCATGTGGGGAATTGACATGATTGGCATGATTGAACCAAAGGCGTCGAGCGGTCACCGTTTTATTCTCGTAGCCATTGATTACTTCACCAAGTGGGTTGAAGTGGCATCGTATGCAAATGTGACCATGCAGGTGGTTGTAAAGTGTATTAAGAATCAACTCATATACTGATATGGTGTGCAAGATGTAACACCCTTCTAAAATACCCCAATAATTAATTAATTCAACAAAATATAAATCAGAGTAGATATGCAATTTAAGGGTGTCACACTTGACACTTCACACCATTCATCAAAATAATTCGTCATGCTCATTTATTTATCAAAATAAAACATTGCACAATACGCAGCGGATAAAGATCAAATCAATCATGCAAACCATGTAATCACATTACATGTAAAACTGTTCAACATCCACAATTGAAAACAAAGTAAAACATCCCATCCCGATGTTACATCTACCAGAGCATGACCCACTAAGGAACTACACTAGACTCCAAGCACTAGCCTCTACTCAATCACTGCTCGTTACCTGAAACATAGTTGTAAGGGTGAGTTCCTCAATCGATATAATAAGCATTATAAAATATCATGTAATGCTAAGTAAATTAACACATTTCATCACCCTAATCAGATCACACATTCAGTAACGGCAACACCAACTCATAATCACAATCATATTCAACACAAACACAAAACACACGTATAATATTGGAATACATCCATTCATATTATACGCCATACATACATTATGCAATGAGACTCCATGCATGCGGTACCGACTATTCGTGAACATATAGTTCAACCTCACCGATCAAATCCAGATACGGCTACCAAGCTCACTAGTCCCACTCATTTGAGACCTAGTGACTCACATCACTAATTCCTCACCATGGGAATTAGCTACCACTCCAAGGGCTATGCTATGCACGCTAAATCACCTAGCATGCAAACATCAACAACAATCCACAATAACTCATCACTAATTCCTCACCATGGGAATTAGCTACCACCATAAAGGCCATACTGTGCACGCTAAATCACCTAGCATGCAACATCAACAATCCACAATGGACATATGCTCACACTCTAAGCCATAAACAGTCCATTCACAATAGCATACATAATAGATATATTCACAACATTATGCACACCATCATACATTATCAATACAATTATCACAGAATCATATTATGTCATGCCACATAATCAATCACAGTATTAGCACACTCTACTAATACCTACACTGCTCAAAACAACGGGAAATTGATCCCTACTATATCATACACCAATATAGGCCAATCATCAAATATGTCCACAATATTTAAATATCAAATTTCCACTTTTCCAACAGTGTTAACCGGTTAACGCCCTGGGTTAACCGGTTAACGCAACACAGAACACGCTTCCTGGCACATTTTAACAGTGTTAACCGGTTAACACCCTGGGTTAACCGGTTAACGCAAGACAGACAGCAATATTTCACAATTCATAACAGTGTTAACCGGTTAACACCCTGGGTTAACCGGTTAACGCAAGACAGAAAGTTGTTCCTGCGCTAACACGAAGCAGAATGCAGAATTCTCCGCATTTTCCGCCGTTGGAGGACTTCCGGACCTCCGATTCCAATTCCGTAAAAAGCTACACGTTCGGAAAATCACCACTCACCCAATTATAGATTCAATTACAGCTTTAACATAACTTATTCATTTCAATTTTTCAGCATTCAACATCCCAATTAGGGTCAAATCAATGGCTTATCACTACCCATTACATGTTAACCCATAATACCCATTAAACGACGATAAACCCCCCTTACCTGAGTTAATCCGGCAATTGATTCTTCGACCTTCAACAATCGTGAATCCTCCTCTTGAGCCCTAGCCTCTTCTTCTCCCTTTCTCAGTTCTTCTCTTTTCTCCCAATCTTACGTGTTCTCTGTTTTCACGTGAAAACCCTTTTTACCAAAATGGAACTCTTTATATATATTCCAACTTATTATTCCAATAATAATAATTCCAAATAATATTCCAATTATTTAATTAAATTAATAAATATATTATTAACTTAAATTAAATAATTATCATATTTTATCGGGGTGTTACAACTCTCCCCCACTAAAAGTGTTTTCGTCCTCGAAAACATACCTCAAGCGAATAACTCAGGATAAGACTCCTTCATCTGACTCTCAAGTTCCCAAGTCACATTGCCACCTGCTAGTCCTCTCCAAGCTACCTTTACCAAAGCAATCTCTTTACCCCGCAACTGCTTCAACTCTCGATCCTCTATCCTCATAGGTGATGTTTCAACAGTCAGGTTATTTCTCACCTGTACATCATCTACTTGGACCACATGCGACGGATCAGGAATGTACCTCCTCAACTGAGACACATGAAAAACCTCATGCAAATTCGCAAGTGACGGCGGTAAAGCGATACGATAGGCTACCTCCCCTATCCTCTCCAAAATCTGATAAGGACCAATAAATCGAGGTGTCAACTTCTTCGACTTCAAAGCTCGACCAACCCCAGTTATCGGAGTAACACGAAGAAACACATGATCTCCCTCTTGAAACTCAAGTGACTTCCTCCTCTTGTCGTGATAACTCTTCTGACGACTCTGAGCAATCCTCATCTTCTCCTGAATCATCTTAATCTTTTCCGTAGTTTGTTGAACAATCTCCGGTCCAACCACAACACTCTCACCGGACTCATACCAACATAAAGGTGTCCGACATCTCCTACCATACAAAGCTTCAAACGGTGTCATACCAATGCTCGAATGAAAACTATTGTTGTAGGTAAACTCAATCAAAGGTAAATAACAATCCCAAGCACCTCCCTTTTCCAAAACACAAGCCCTCAAAAGATCCTCCAGTGATTGAATTGTCCTCTCAGTCTGACCATCAGTCTGCGGATGATATGCAGAACTCAATCTCAGCTTAGTTCCCAAAGCCCTCTGCAAACCTTCCCAGAACTTCGATGTAAATCTAGGATCTCTGTCCGAAACAATACTCGACGGAATACCATGCAAACTTACAATTTTCTCAATATACAACTCAGCTAATCTCTCTAACGGATAATCCATTCTGATCGGAATGAAATGAGCCGATTTTGTCAATCTGTCAACAATCACCCAAATAGCTTCAAAATTCTTAATTGTCCTCGGCAAACCAGAAACAAAATCCATACTGATACTATCCCACTTCCACTCTGGAATAGCCAACGGTTGCATTAGCCCAGACGGCTTCTGATGCTCAATCTTTGACTTCTGACAAGTCAAACAAGAATAAACAAAACTCGCAATATCTCTTTTCATTCCCGGCCACCAAAATAACTTTTTCAAATCATGATACATCTTCGTAGCCCCAGGATGAATACTCAGGCCACTACGATGTCCTTCCTCAAGAATACTCTTCTTAAGTTCGGTAACATCCGGAATACACACCCGATTACCAAATTTCAAAACACCATTCTCATCAACTCTGAATTCACCACCTTGACCTTGATTCACTAGAGTCAACTTATCAACCAAAAGCATATCGGATTTCTGACCCTCTCTAATCTCATCCAGAATACCACTCGTTAACTTCAACATTCCCAATTTAACACTATTGTGAGTACTCTCACACACCAAACTCAAGTCTCTAAACTGCTCAATTAAATCCAATTCCTTAACCATTAACATAGACATATGCAATGATTTCCGACTCAATGCATCATCCACTACGTTTGCTTTACCCGGATGGTAATTCAAACCAAAGTCATAATCCTTCAGAAACTCTAACCATCTCCTCTGTCTCATATTCAGCTCTTTCTGATCAAACAAATACTTTAAACTTTTATGGTCACTGAAAACCTCAAATCTTGACCCGTACAAGTAATGCCTCCATAACTTCAGAACAAATACCACAGCTGCCAACTCTAAATCGTGTGTCGGATAGTTCCTCTCATGAACCTTCAGTTGTCTCGAAGCATAAGCTACAACCTGCTTATTCTGCATCAAAACACCACCCAAACCCAACAAGGAAGCATCACAGAAAACCTCAAATGGTTCCGACGGACTCGGTAATATCAGAATAGGAGCAGTAGTTAACCTTCTCTTTAACTCTTGGAAACCTTCTTCACATTTTGAGTCCCAAACAAACGCTTGCCCCTTTCTAGTCAACATCGTCAACGGTAAAGCCAACTTAGAAAATCCCTCAATGAATTTCCTATAATAACCTGCAAGTCCAAGAAAACTCCTTATCTCAGAAACTGACTTCGGAGCTTCCCACTTAGATACCGCTTCTATCTTAGAAGGATCAACAGCAACACCACCTCTTGAAACCACATGACCAAGAAAACTAACCTCTTCTAACCAAAATTCACACTTAGACAGTTTAGCAAATAACTTCTTTTCTCGTAGAACTCCTAAAACCACTCTCAAATGTTCAGCATGCTCTTCTTCAGATTTCGAATACACCAAAATATCGTCAATAAACACCACAACAAACTTGTCTAGGTACGGATGGAAAATCCTATTCATATACTACATAAATACCCCAGGCGCATTAGTCACACCAAAAGGCATTACAGAATACTCATAATGTCCATACCTTGTTCTGAAAGCAGTCTTCTGAATATCCTCAGTTTTCACACGTATCTGATGATACCCCGATCTCAAATCTATTTTGCTGAACACACTCGCACCAACCAACTGATCCATCAAATCATCAATCCTCGGCAAAGGATACCGATTCTTGATCGTCACTTTATTCAGTTGCCTATAGTCCACACACAACCTCATAGTACCTTCTTTCTTCTTAACCAATAACACTGGTGCGCCCCACGGTGACACACTCGGACGAATAAATTTCTTATCCAACAGATCTTCCAACTGACTCTTCAATTCAGTTAACTCAACAGCAGACATACGGTACGGAGCCATCGACATTGGCCTAGTACCAGGTACCAAATCAATCGAGAACTCAACTTCACGCTCTGGCGGTAATTCATTCACTTCTTCAGGAAACACATCAGGAAAATCACACACCACGACTAGATCGCAAATCACCAGTTTATCTTTAGCCTCCAAAGTCGCTAACAGCATAAACAACTCTGCCCCATCTACTACTGCCTCATTCACCTGCCTTGCTGATAGAAACAAACTCTTTCCTTCCTCAATCTCAGGAAAGATCACAGTCTTATCAAAACAGTTGATATAAACTCGGTTAAACACCAATCCAGTTCATACCTAGGATAACATCAATCTGCACTAGTGGGAGACACACGAGGTCCATCCCAAAGTCTCTACCAAAAATACTCAAAGGGCAATTTAAACAAACTGAAGTAGTAGTCACTGAACCCTTTGCAGGAGTATCAATCACCATACTACCATACGTCTCAGATATCTCTAATTTAAGTTTCACAGCACAATCCAAAGATATAAAGGAATGAGTCGCACCTGTGTCAATAATAGCTACAAGAGGAAAGCCATTAATATAACACGTACCTCGGATCAAACGATCATCTGCAGAAGTCTCAGAACCCGATAAAGCAAAGACCTTGCCTCCCGACTGGTTCTCTTTCTTAGGCTTAGGACATTGTGGACTGATATGACCCACCTCTCCACAGTTGAAACAAGTCACAGTCTTCAACCGGCACTCTGCAGCCAAGTGACCACCTTTGCCACACTTAAAACACTTCTTCTCAGCACTGGTACACTCATGGAAACGATGTCCAGCCTGACCACATCTGTAACACTTAGCAGGGGCACTGGAGTCTCCCCCACTAGGTCTCTTCATCCCACTCTGTCTCTGGAAACCTTTGCCAGCTGCATATGGTTTCCCACGATCATTCTGATTCTTGCCTTTCCTATCAACCCTCTGCTGATAGCTCTCCGCTCTGGCCTTGGTATCCTGTTCAAAAATCCTGCAACAGTCAACCAAATCGGAAAACACTCTAATCCGCTGATACCCAATAGCCTGCTTGATCTCGGGACGTAACCCGTTCTCAAACTTCACACATTTTGAAAATTCCCCAGTAGCCTCATCATAGGGAGTGTAATACTTCGACAGCTCTGTGAACTTAGCAGCATACTCAGTAACAGACCGGTTGCCCTACTTCAATTCTAAGAACTCTATCTCTTTCTTTCCTCTGACATCCTCCGGAAAGTACTTCCTCAGGAATCTCTCTCTGAACACCGCCTAAGTGATCTCAGCACTCCCAGCAGCTTCCAACTCAGTGCGGGTAGCAACCCACCAATCATCTGCTTCCTCTGACAGCATATGCGTACCGAACCTGACCTTCTGGTTATCGGCACACTCCGTCACTCGGAAGATCCTCTCGATCTCCTTCAACCACTTCTGAGCACCATCTGGATCGTATGCTCCCTTGAACATTGGAGGATTGTTCTTCTGGAACTCACTCAGTTGACGAGCAGCTCCCAGTCCCACAACATTCGGATTTCCTCCAAGTACTCCAGCTAGCATACCCAGAGCCTCAGCAATCGCAGCATCATCTCTACCTCTTCCAGCCATCTCTATTCTGAAAACCCAACAAGCTAAAACAATAAGTACTGATAGGGTTACACAACACCTATCACGTACAGGGAAACAGAATAATTACGACTCGACTCGACCGACTATGCTCTGATACCACTAATGTAACACCCTTCTAAAATACCCCAATAATTAATTAATTCAACAAAATATAAATCAGAGTAGATATGCAATTTAAGGGTGTCACACTTGACACTTCACACCATTCATCAAAATAATTCGTCATGCTCATTTATTTATCAAAATAAAACATTGCACAATACGCAGCGGATAAAGATCAAATCAATCATGCAAACCATGTAATCACATTACATGTAAAACTGTTCAACATCCACAATTGAAAACAAATTAAAACATCCCATCCTGATGTTACATCTACCAGAGCATGACCCACTAAGGAACTACACTAGACTCCAAGCACTAGCCTCTACTCAATCACTGCTCGTTACCTGAAACATAGTTGTAAGGGTGAGTTCCTCAATCGATATAATAAGCATTATAAAATATCATGTAATGCTAAGTAAATTAACACATTTCATCACCCTAATCAGATCATACATTCAGTAACGGCAACACCAACTCATAATCACAATCATATTCAACACAAACACAAAACACACGTATAATATTGGAATACATCCATTCATATTATACGCCATACATACATTATGCAATGAGACTCCATGCATGCGGTACCGACTATTCGTGAACATATAGTTCAACCTCACCGATCAAATCCAGATACGGCTACCAAGCTCACTAGTCCCACTCATTTGAGACCTAGTGACTCACATCACTAATTCCTCACCATGGGAATTAGCTACCACCCCAAGGGCTATGCTATGCACGCTAAATCACCTAGCATGCAAACATCAACAATAATCCACAATAACTCATCACTAATTCCTCACCATGGGAATTAGCTACCACCATAAAGGCCATACTATGCACGCTAAATCACCTAGCATGCAACATCAACAATCCACAATGGACATATGCTCACACTCTAAGCCATAAACAGTCCATTCACAATAGCATACATAATAGATATATTCACAACATTATGCACACCATCATACATTATCAATACAATTATCACAGAATCATATTATGTCATGCCACATAATCAATCACAGTATTAGCACACTCTACTAATACCTACACTGCTCAAAACAACGGGAAATTGATCCCTACTATATCATACACCAATATAGGCCAATCATCAAATATGTCCACAATATTTAGATATCAAATTTCCACTTTTCCAACAGTGTTAACCGGTTAACGCCCTGGGTTAACCGGTTAACGCAACACAGAGCACGCTTCCTGGCACATTTTAACAGTGTTAACCGGTTAACACCCTGGGTTAACCGGTTAACGCAAGACAGACAGCAATATTTCACAATTCATAACAGTGTTAACCGGTTAACACCCTGGGTTAACCGGTTAACGCAAGACAGAAAGCTGTTCCTGCGCTAACACGAAGCAGAATCCAGAATTCTCCGCATTTTCCGCCGTTGGAGGACTTTCGGACCTCCGATTCCAATTCCGTAAAAAGCTACACGTTCGGAAAATCACCACTCACCCAATTATAGATTCAATTACAGCTTTAACATAACTTATTCATTTCAATTTTTCAGCATTCAACATCCCAATTAGGGTCAAATCAATGGCTTATCACTACCCATTACATGTTAATCCATAATACCCATTAAACGACGATAAACCCCCCTTACCTGAGTTAATCCGGCAATTGATTCTTTGACCTTCAACAATCGTGAATCCTCCTCTTGAGCCCTAGCCTCTTCTTCTCCCTTTCTCAGTTCTTCTCTTTTCTCCCAATCTTACGTGTTCTCTGTTTTCACGTGAAAACCCTTTTTACCAAAATGGAACTCTTTATATATATTCCAACTTATTATTCCAATAATAATAATTCCAAATAATATTCTAATTATTTAATTAAATTAATAAATATATTATTAACTTAAATTAAATAATTATCATATTTTATCGGGGTGTTACACAAGACAAGATCATTACTGATAATGGATCTAACTTGAACAACAAGATGATGAAAGAGTTGTGTAGCGAGTTCAAGATTGCACATCATAATTCTTCTCCCTATAGACCTAAGATGAATGGGGCTGTTGAAGTTGCTAATAAGAACATCAAGACGATTATTCAGAAGATGGTTGTTACATACAAAGACTGGCACGAGATGCCGCCATTTGCTTTGCATGGCTATCGTACATCTGTTCGAACTTCAACAGGGGCAACCCCTTTCTCTCTTGTATATGGCATGGAGGTTGTGCTCCCCGTAGAGGTTGAGATCCCATTAATGAGAGTCTTGATGGAAGCCAAGTTGGCTGAGGCTTAATGGGTTCAGAGTCGTTATGACCAGTTGAACTTGATAGAAGAGAAGAGATTGACTGCCACGTGTCATGGTCAGTTATATCAGCAAAGGATGAATAAAGCCTTTGATAAAAAGGTCAAGCCTCGTGTGTTCCGAGAAGGTGACCTCGTGCTCAAGAAAGTCTTGCCTTGTTTGAATTCTAAAATCTCTTTTATACTCAAAATCATTATGCAGGTTAATCAAACCCATTGAACATAATGATCCAACACCATCTCCCAACTTTGAGTTCCCTGTATTTGAGGCAGAAGAAGATGATGTTGAAGAGATTCCTGATGAGATTACCCGTCTGCTTGAGCACGAGGAGAAGATCATTCGGCCGCATCTTGAGAATCTGGAAACAGTCAACTTGGGGTCTGAAGATTACATTCGTGAAGTGAAGATTGGGACACTCCTTAAAGAGTTCGTTAAGAAGGGGTTGATCGAGTTGCTACGAGAGTATGTCGACGTCTTTGCCTGGCCGTATGAAGACATGCCTGGTCTGGATACTGATATCGTGCAACATTTCTTGCCGTTGAAGCCTGAGTGTGTACCTGTGAAGCAGAAGCTTAGAAGAACTCATCCTGATATGGCAGTGAAGATTAAAGAAGAAGTTCAGAATCAAATTGATGCGGGGTTTCTGGTGACTTCTACATATCCTCAATGGGTGGCCAATATAGTGCATGTGCCTAAGAAAGATGGAAAAGTCCGAATGTGTATGGATTACCGTGACTTGAATAAAGCTAGTCCAAAAGATGATTTTCCTCTACCATACATTGATATGTTGGTAGACAATACAACTAAATTCAATGTCTTTTCATTTATGGACGGATTTTCTGGTTATAATTAGATTAAAATTGCACTCGAGGATATCGAGAAGACAACATTCATCACGCCTTGGGGAACATTCTGTTATCGAGTGACGCCCTTCGGTTTTAAAAACGCCGGAGCCACGTATCAACGAGCTATGACTACCTTGTTTCATGATATGATGCACAAAGAGATCGAGGTGTATGTCGATGATATGATTGCAAAGTCGAAAACGGAAGTTGAACATGTAGAACACTTGTTGAAGCTTTTCCAGTGTTTGAGGAAGTATAAGCTCTGCCTGAATCCGAACAAGTGTACATTTGGAGTCCGTTCCGGCAAGTTATTGGGCTTTATTGTCAGCGAGAGAGGTATTGAAGTTGATATTGCCAAGGTCAAAGCAATACAAGAGATGCCTGCACCCAAAACTGAGAAGTAAGTCCGAGGTTTTCTTGGCCGCTTGAATTATATTTCCAGATTTATATCCCACATGACTGCCATATGTGCGCCTATATTCAAGCTCCTCCGGAAAGATCAGCGTCATGATTGGACCGAAGATTTCCAAAAAGCCTTTGACAGTATCAAAGAGTATTTGTCTGAGCCTCCGATTCTGTCTCCGCCTGTTGAAGGGAGACCTTTGATTATGTACTTAACCATGTTTGATGACTCCATGGGTTGTGTATTGGGTCAGCAAGATGAATCAGGAAAGAAAGAATACACAATATACTACTTGAGTAAGAAGTTTACTGACTCTGAGTCTCGGTACTCAATGCTTGAGAAGACATGTTGTGCTTTGACTTGGGCTGCTAAGCGTTTACGCCAGTATATGTTGAATCATACGACTTGGTTGATATATAAAATGGATCCAACCAAGTATATCTTTGAGAAGCTTGCCTTAACTGGGAGAATTGCCCGTTGGCAGCTGCTATTATCTAAGTATGATATTGAGTATCGAGCTTAGAAAGTTATTAAAGGTAGTATCTTGGCTGACCATTTGGCGCATCAATCGATTGAAGATTATTAGTATGTGCAGTACGACTTCCTTGATGAGGAGATTCTGTATTTGAAGATGAAAGATTGTGATGAGCCTACGCTCGATGAAGGGCCAGAGCCTGGTTCCCGATGGGGTATGGTGTCCAATAGTGATGTCAATCAGTACGGAAATGGAATTGGGGCAGTGATTATTACTCCGCAAGACACACATTTTCCATTTACATCAAGGCTAACTTTCAAATGCACGAATAATATGGCGGAGTATGAGGCTTGTATTATGGGTTTGGAAGAATGTATTGATCTTAGGGTCAAACATCTTGATGTTTATGGAGATTCGGCCCTTGTTGTTAATCAGATTAAGGGTGAATGGGAGACAAATCAGTCTGGCCTCATCCCATAAAGAGATTATGCGAGGAGGATTTCAACTTTCTTTACTAAGGTTGATTTCCATCATATTCCTCGAGATGAGAATCGGATGGCGAATGCTCTTGCTACGCTTGCTTCAATGATTGTAGTGAAGTATTGGAATGAAGTCCCCAATATTATTGTGATGCACTCGAATAGACCGGCTCATGTGTTTGCAGTTGAGGAAGTAAAAGATGATAAGCCGTGGTATTATGATATCAAGTGTTTTCTCCAAAGACAGACTTACCCGCCTGGGGCATCTGTTAAAGATAAGAAGACTTTGAGGAGATTATCTAGCAGTTTCTACCTTAATGGTGATGTGCTTTACAAGAGGAATTTTGACATGGTTCTGCTCAGATGCGTGGATAGACACGAAGTAGACCTGTTGATGACTGAAGTCCATGAGGGTTCATTTGGTACTCATTCCAATGTACATGCCATGGCAAAGAAGATGTTGAGAGCAGGCTACTATTGGCTGACAATGGAGTCCGATTGCTGCAAATATGTGAAGAAATGCCACAAGTGTCAGATTTATACGGATAAGATTCATATTCCCCGAAACTTCTGAATGTTATTTCCTTACCATGGCCTTTCTCCATGTGGGGAATTGACATGATTGGCATGATTGAACCAAAGGCATCGAACGGTCACCGTTTTATTCTCGTAGCCATTGATTACTTCACCAAGTGGGTTGAAGTGACATCGTATGCAAATGTGACCATGCAGGTGGTTGTAAAGTGTATTAAGAATCAACTCATATACTGATATGGTGTGCAAGACAAGATCATTACTGATAATGGATCTAACTTGAACAACAAGATGATGAAAGAGTTGTGTAGCGAGTTCAAGATTGCACATCATAATTCTTCTCCCTATAGACCTAAGATGAATGGGGCTGTTGAAGTTGCTAATAAGAACATCAAGACGATTATTCAGAAGATGGTTGTTACATACAAAGACTGGCACGAGATGCCGCCATTTGCTTTGCATGGCTATCGTACATCTGTTCGAACTTCAACAGGGGCAACCCCTTTCTCTCTTGTATATGGCATGGAGGTTGTGCTCCCCGTAGAGGTTGAGATCCCATTAATGAGAGTCTTGATGGAAGCCAAGTTGACTGAGGCTGAATGGGTTCAGAGTCGTTATGACCAGTTGAACTTGATAGAAGAGAAGAGATTGACTGCCACGTGTCATGGTCAGTTATATCAGCAAAGGATGAAGAAAGCCTTTGATAAAAAGGTCAAGCCTCGTGTGTTCCGAGAAGGTGACCTCGTGCTCAAGAAAGTCTTGCCTTTCGCGCCCAATTCCAGGGGCAAGTGGACTCCAAACTATGAAGGCCCATATGTTGTTAAGAGAGCTTTTTCAAACGGTGCTTTGTTGCTTACAACTATGGATGGGGAGGATTTCACTCGTCTTGTGAATTCAGATGTGTCATACCCCGATTTTGGTCCCGAATTTTTTATTTTTGTTTGGCACTTGGCCTAAAGTTCATTTGCATAAATTCATTCCCAAATCCATATTTTTGTTACACGTTGATCATTGTCTATGCCTTTTTGATCATGGTGCTTTTGGCTATAAAATGGATTTTAATCATTTGACTTTTGAATTTTTCAATTTTTGATTTTAATTTCAAATTAAGTTTAATTCCCAAATTTCAATTTAATTTTAATTGTTATTTTTACTAATGATTCAAAACTCTAATTGATTTTAATTTTCAAATAGATGTTAGAATTGATGTCAAAAGTAATTTTAACAAATTATTGGATTAATTTGATTTTAATTGGGTTTTCTACTGATTTTTTATTATTATTTAAATTGATATTTAAATTAGTCTTGGAGTATTTCTAAAAAAAATCCATTTTATATCCATAGTACATTTCAAAATCAAAATAGCATTACAACATTTTCATGAATTGCAAAGTCATCTTCCAAAGGACAAACATTTTAAAACCATAAACATGGACTTGGCTTTCCCTTGATCCAACCTACATCAATTCACATTTTCACTTAAACCATACAATATTTCAATCCCAATTCAAATCAATATCATTCCATGTTCCAAAATGCTAAGTTCATATAACAACTATCACATAATCATACACTTCTCATTTCATTCAAAATCAAATTACAAATAACATTTCAAGTACATTTGCACCATTTCACATTTCCATACAATTCCAACCATGTCTTTACACTGCATTGATTTGGTTCCAAACTACATCAAAACTTTATTGCAAATGTTGCTGGGACCTCTTTGGGTGAAAAATTCAACCCAAATGATGTTTATATATCCTATCTCCCTTTGGCACACATTTATGAGCGAGCAAATCAAGTCATGACAGTATATTTTGGCATTGCGGTGGGATTCTTCCAGGGGGATAACATGAAATTAATAGACGACCTTGCAGTTCTAAGGCCTACTATTTTCTGTAGTGTTCCCCGCGAGGGATACAGACTTAGTGGTCACGTTGGCTCCCCAAGTCCATGCTGTGAGATAAAACTTGTAGATGTTCCGGAAATGAACTATACATCTGATGATCAGCCGAACCCCTGAGGTGAAATTTGCATCAGGGGTCCCATTATTTTTCAAGGATATTACAAAGATGAAGTTCAAACGAGAGAAGTCATTGACGAAGAGGGATGGCTGCATACCAGAGATATTGGGACATGGATAGCTGGCGGTCGTCTCAAAATCATTGATAGGAAGAAGATTATCTTTAAGTTGGCACAAGGCGAGTACATTGCTCCAGAGAAGATAGAAAATGTATATGTCAAATGCAATTTTGTGGCACAGTGCTTTATATACGGCGAGAGCTTTAATTTCTTCTTTGGTAGCTGTTGTCTCGGTGGATCCCGATGTCATGAAAGCATGGGCTGCTTCACAAGGCATAGTGCATAATGATTTAACAGAACTTTGTAATAATCCAAATCAAGCACCATTTGTTCACCTGCAACAAACAATAATTAATATAACAACAGTACAACAACCAACAGCAGCAAAATGCTAAACCACTCCGACAATGAAGCATACCTTGATTGGCCGTGAGCTTCGGAATGGGAAAGTTGAAAATCCTTTTGTGAAGTATGGACAAGCTGGATTGGCTAAGAAAGGAGAGGATTACTTTCTGATTAAAACAGATTGCCACAGGGTTCCCGGCGATCCATCGACTGCGTTTTCTGTCTTTGCGGTTTTTTGATGGGCATAACGGTATATCAGCTGCAACGGAACCACAGATGGTAAGTCCAAAACAACAAGCTTCTATCTAATCAATCCTGCACCAAAACTAGTCCTACATCAAAATTACCTGCAAAACTTCCATGACAGAAAAACGTAGCATGACAGCAGCAAGCCAAGAAATCGTTTCCAAACACTTATCTCCTTGTTGGATGCTGCAATGATAAAACCACTCATGTGCACAAAAGTACAACCTGGGATTCCAGCAACCTCAGATAGCCTGTCATTTTCCAAACCCCTCCAAAGATATGGTAGTGGTTTTCTGCTCTCAAATCTTGCCGGTGAAATTGCCACTGCCTGTAGTCTCCATTTCTCGCTCCTATCATCCTGGTAAAGAACATATTTGATGGAAGGGTTGATTTTCATTTCCTCCTGGAGCTCATGTATGTGAAATCTCCAAGGACAAGATCGATTTAGCTTTATAATCTCCCCACTAGAATCAATAGTTTCTCTTGCTGCAAGACACTCCATAACAATAGACCGCGCCGGCAACCATGATTTTGCATAATAATTCACATTGTCCAAAAATTCGTCACCATGCCCGGTCCACCTGCATTACCAATGTAAACCAAACCATACAACAGTCATTCAATAATTACACGCATTGAATCAAATGATGATGTAAATGATGCTCACCTTGAACTGCACTGTGTTGAATCAGCATTTGTGTAATTAATTTTACCAAAGAAGAAGCTCTATTGGAGGCCTTGAATAATGACCGTCCTAGAGAAAACAGGAACCATTTGAACATCAAGCTACAATGAAACCAGAAAATTCGTTTTTACTAGAGGAATTCACTGCAGTAACACAAAATTAGTCAAAATTGGTAAAATTCCAAAAAAAAAAATCCCAAATCGGGATAAAGACAAAACTCAAAGGGAAAGGTTGAGTTCATAGTACCGTTTCCGGATTGTAGCATAAAACAAGATGAAATTGATTCTGAGCACACAAAAGCTCTTCTGGAAATTTGCTCCATTAAACCTTTGGGGGACCAAACCAAAGCCCTAGCTGTGAACATAAATAGAAGGAAAAAACCCTAATCAGAGGACGAAAAAAATTGAGAGAGGGAGGCGGCCAAACAGAAAACCCAAAATCAAAAAGAAATCAATCAAAAAACAAACCTTTTGAAGAGGCGAAGGAGGGAGGTTCGAATCTCATCGTTGCCATCGCCACCACCGGAGGTGAGCTCTTTTTTTCTTTTCAACCACGGTTTCTTGCATGATTCAGGGTATTTAAGTGAGACGCGAGCAATTGAGAAGATATTGGGAGAGGTGAGCGCGATTGAGAGGTTTCTTATTGAGAGAGGTGAGTGCGATTGAGGGTTTGGTGTAAATCGTGAGATAGGGAGAGCGTTTGAGAGTGGTTTTCGTGAGTTAGAGTGAATGAGAGAGAGCGAAGGAGTGAGAGGGATTCGTGAGATGGAGAGGATGAAGAGAAAGGCCACGTTACTATTCCATTTTTTTTATTTAATTCTTTTCTTTAATTTAGTTCTTTAACAGAATGTTTTGAAATTTAAAGTTCATAGCATATTAGGTAATAATTATTTTTCTATTTCCAACTTATTCCCATTGGAAACCCAACAGCCAAGCGGCTGGTTTTAATTAGGCTAGACCAACTGTTTCCTTTTTTATTTAGTTTTTTTATTTTAATCCTATTTTTAGTTTATCTTAGTTTATATATTTAAGTTAGTATTAAGTAACAACTAGTCATAAGTGGCTTGGTGGAGAGGGGTGGTTTCCATAGTCTCAAGAGGAGTGGGTTCAATACTCGTATGTAGCACTTTTTTATATTTCATTTTTTTTAGTATTTCATTTTCTTTTAGCATTTTATTTTTTTAGTATTTTATTGTCTTTTAGAATTTTGTTTCTTTTAATATTTTTTTTATGTCCATGTTTCTTTATTAAATTCGTCATGCATGCAAAACCATTTTAAAACTATAAAAATCATTTCTTTTCTCGATTCAATATCGAGCCCATTTCCACACCCTTGTAAGTCGATTGCTTTTTTAAGCATCGTCATCAACCTCACATAGCTTACTCTTGGGCTTTCTTACAATGAGCCGGTTCTCTTACACTTACACTCATATTTCGCATCATTTGTTGTTTGGGCCCGATTTAATTATTTCATGATTTTTGAATCCCCATGTGACAAAATGTACCCCACTTCCCCAATGTGTATATAATTTTGTCTTTGTTTTATTTCTCTATTTTAGATACTAACACAAGATTAAAATTAACCATTTCTAAAAATACAAAAAATGACTCGATCCAACGTCGAGTATTTTCTCAATAAACAAATCAACTCTTTTCTCCCTCCTATTCCATCCCATTTCAAAAAGCTTCATCAAACGCTTGATCCAACGTCAAGCCATTTTTCGTAATCAAAAACTCAAAAAATACTAATCCATAATTAAGACCTTTTCAATAAAGATGGAAGTGGAACATGGTGTATACCACGCACTCCTGAGACTAGAATTCGAGATGTATATCTCGCCAATCCTAGTTCTCGCCATCATCCAATTTACCCACTTTGTTTTCTCAAACACCCAGTCAAATCTTTCTCAAACGTCCATCAATACTTGATCTAGGTCAAGTCATTTTTTCACAACAAAACTCAAAATACCTAATTCTTATTTAACCTTTTTCAATAAAGATGGAAATGGAACATGGTGTATACCATGCACTCCTGAGGTTAAGATTCGAGACGTATGCCTCGCCAATCTTAACTCTCGCCATCGTCTAAAATTGTCAATGTGGTTTCGTTAAACCCTTTCTCAATCAAATCTAAGATACCTAAATCTTATTTAACACTTTTTCAATAAAGGTGGAAATGGAACATGGTGTATACCATGCACTCCTGAGGTTAAGATTCGAGACGTATGCCTCGCCAATCTTAACTCTCGCCATCGCCTAAAATTGTCAATGCGGTTTCTTCAAACCCTTTCTCAATCAAATTCCAAAAAATACTTAATTCCTATCTTAACTTCTTTCAATAAAGATGGAAATGGAACATGGTGTATACCGTGCACTCCTGAGGCTAGGATTCGAGATGTATATCTCGCTCATCCAAGTTCTCGCCATCACTCAAAACACATCCAACCAATCAAACTCTTTTTCTCGCCACCGTGCGACTAATCAAAAACCTTTTTCATAAATGAAAGATATATTGTCTTAAGAGATACAAAACAATGTTTCGGCCACGATTGTTGAGTAGAGATAAATGACGCTTTTCCGAATGTAGATTTATAAATCCGTTCGATGTGTGGTATGCGTTCACTCCTCATCTGTTTTGGGTAAAACGATGTTTTTGTCGATTAATACAATATAGCTTTCGCTAAAATCGACCAACAAACAAACATTTTTCTACCCAGAACTACGTAAGCCTTGATTTCTCTTTTGAGATACGTAGGAGCAGGATTTATAAATCTTGTCAGGCCCATTAATAAAAAAACTTAGGTTTAGTCCTTCGTCAAAAATCCAAAAACATTTCTTCTCTCTTATATTCATTCTTTCCCACCTAATAACTTGAAAAGCCTATCATTTCAAACTAACATTAACGAACACAACTGACATAATGGTTCCCGTTGAGTACAACGGACGTGAGGGGTGCTAATACCTTCCCCTCGCGTAATCGACTCCCGAACCCTGATATTGGTTGCGATGACCATATCTTATCCTTTCTTTTTGTCTTGGGTTTTATCGATATTTCCCCTTTCCTTTTTAGGAATAAATAAAGTTCGGTGGCGACTCTGTTCAGTCATCATTGCAAGCGTGCGATCGCGCTTCGCTTTGTAGTCGTATCCCCATTTTTCGAGGTGCGACAAGATGCAGTCAAGAAATACTTCGCCTAAAAATAAAAACAGAATAGTTTGCTAAGTTGAAAACCCGAAAGGGCGACTTAGGCAAAAATGAGCGTCTCGGTGGATTGAAAACCCGAAAGGGCGGTCCAAGCAAAAGTTAGAAAAAAAATGAATATACATATCCCGCTAGATTGAGTACCTCACCCTGGGGCAATCTAGGCAAAAATGAGGGATTTGGCAAGGAACTGCATCCTGACAAGACATTGTTCTACAACTGTCATCTATCAAAGATTCTCGCTCAGTCATCGTCAAGTGAAGCTTCGAATACAGTAAATTCAGAGTTGGTGAAGAAGCGGTCATTATGTTCAATGTAGCCCTTTTTCCATGTATATCGCCAATTTCAAATTTGTAAAGATCTATGGAGTCTCTCCATTTGTGGACTACCATCCCATTAAATAAATTTGAGCCTTTATCCAATTCTTGGCACTCTTACTTGTTTTTGCTTAACAAATGTTTGCATGTTGTAATTGATAAATATCATTGTTTTAAATAAATAAAGTTTTCGTAAACCGTTTTAAACAAAATGAACATTCACAAAGACTGAAAGTGATAATACCTTAGGATTGGCATTAATTTTAGTAAAACAAATAATGTAATCACCTCTGTTGTTTTAATATGTTGGGTTGAAGAAATTCAACATCTGGACCAACATGTCTTGTACGATGTCACGACATCAGGTCTGTGACATCGCACTTGTGTAGAAAACGTTAATTAATTCAGTATATATTCTGGGATCAGCAAGGATATCTGGTGAATATCCTAACTCCCATGTGGAGGTCTTGAAGACTCAATCAGAATATATATAGGCTCTAAATATGGAGATATATATGGAGAGAGTTTAGGAACTTGAAGACCTTGTTTGTAGCAGAATTTTTCTGCTGAAGTTGTAACAGCAAAGAACAAGTCTGTTGCAACTTCTGAAGGCCCAAATCCAGTTGGGTGATTAGGTTATAAATAGCTTATTGTAATCTAGTTTTTGTAAGCCTCTTAGAATGAAAATTTAGGGGTGTGTGTGAGGTAAACCTCCCAATCTGTGGGAAGGTTACCATGTGTTTCTCAGTGGTCAAAGCTGAGAATATTTGTAACTCAAAGCCTGTAGGCAAGAGTGATTTTGTTCTTGAATGAAGCTGTGAAGCAAGTTCAAGGTGTGGTAACATTACATTGTATTTGTAGTGATAGGTGTAACACCCCAATTAAAATAAGCTAATTATTTAATTTAAATTAATATTTTATTTATTAATTTAATTGAATAATTGGAAGTTTGGATTAATATTATTATTTTTGGAATAATAATTATTGGGATTATTATTAGTGGATTATTATTTTATAATTGGAATAAAAGTGGAAATCAGTGAAAAGGTCCCATTTGGTAAAAAGGTTTATTGTTTCACGTGAAAAGGGAAAAGAGGCAGAACGTGGAAAAGGGCAAAAAGAGAACCAGAGAACAAGGGTTGAAGGGAGGAAAAGCTTGAAGCTGCAGAATTTGCCGGATTAACTCAGGTAAGGGGGGTTTATCATCAATTAACGGGTATTATGGGATGATATGTACTGGGTAGTAATAGACCATTTGTTTTACCTCTGATTGGATGATATATGCTGAATTGTGAAACTTTTGAGATGAACGAAAAATTGATTATAATTGACGAAATTCGTAGGAATTTGAGATGGAAAGGTTAGCAAATTGTGAAAATCGAAAGTGTATGATTAGTGATAGATGATAGGAATGAATTGTGTGTAAAATTTGGACTGTAGAAGGTTGAATTGGGTAGATCTCGTAGCAGAGAAAGCCATTGCAGATCTGGGAGCTCTGGTCTCTGGTCATACGCGTATGGCACTAGGCAATACGCGTATGAGACGTTGGTACGCGTATGGGGGGAAGCCTTACGCGTATGGGAGAAAAAGATGACATTTTGAACGTAAATTGGTCTCTGTTGGTACGCGTAATGGGAGATTGTTACGCGTAGCATACGCGTATGAGACAGGTGATACGCGTATGAGTTGGGCGAGGAAATGCGCAATACGCGTAAGAGAGTGGGCATTACGCGTATGGAGTTGGCCAGGTTTGGGCAATACGCGTATGGCATGGACAGTACGCGTATGGGCAGAGTTGGGATTTTCCTGAACTGTTGTTGTGCAGTTTTTGGTTGTTTAGGCTGAGTGATGTACTTAGCTGAGATATGATGTTGTAGGGATCATTTCCCGTTGTTTTGAGTGGTATAGGTATTAGTAGAGCGGGCTAGTACTGTGTTTGATTTTGTGGCATGATATGATATGCTTTTGTGATTAATTATGTTGATAATGTGTGATGGTATACATGATGAGGTGAATGTATACGTTTGTGAATAGACTGTATTATGGCTTAGAGTGTGAGCATGTGTCTATTCTTGATTGTTGTTGATGTTGCATTGCTAGGTGATTAGCATGCATGTTGTGGCCCATTTGGGGTGGTAGCTAATTCCCATGGTGAGGAATTAGTGAGTATATCATTTGATTGTTGTTGTTGATGTTTGCATGCTAGGTGATTAGCGTGCATTTCATGGCCCATTTGGGGTGGTAGCTAATTCCCATGGTGAGGAATTAGTGAGTGAGTCACTATGTCTCAAATGAGTGAGACTAGTGAGCTTGGTAGCCGTGCCTGGATTTGGACGGTGAGGTTGAACTATATGTTCACAAATAGTCGGTACCGCATGCATAGAGTCTCATTGCATAATGAATGTATGGCATATAATATGAATGGATGTATTCCAGTATTATATGTGTGTTGTATGTTGTGCTGTTAAGGTTGAATGTGATTGAGATTTTACCGTTGAATATGATGCTTGAATGGAGATTGCTGTTGCTGAATGCGTAGTCTGATTAGGGTGAATTAATGTGTTAATTACTTGGCATTACATGTTGTTCTATAATGCTTATTATATTGATTGAGGAACTCACCCTTACGCCTATTTTTCAGGTATCGAGAAATAAGTTGAGTAGAAGTTTATGCTTGGAGTCTAGAGTAGTTTCTTATGGGTCATGCTCTGATAGATGTAACATCGGGAGGGAATGTTTTAATTAATTTGATATTGGTTGTTGGATGATTTACATGTATAGTGTTACATGTTTTACCTTGATGTTGAATTTGATTCCGCTGCGAATTATGCAAAAGACCTTATTTTGATTTAAATAAATGAGCATGACAGGATATTTGATGAATGTAGTGAAATGATTGTGTGACACCCTTCGGGGCATAATTACTCTGATGAATATATGTGTATTTTAATTATAAATTTGGGGTATTTAGAAGGGTGTTACATTAGTGGTATCAGAGCATAGTCGGTCGTGTCGAGTCGTAGTTATTCTGTTTCCCCTGTACGGGATAGGTGTTGTTTAACCCTATCAGTACTTATTGTTTAGCTTGTTTGGGTTTTCAGAATAGAGATGGCTGGAAGAGGTAGAGATGATGCTGCAATTGCTGAGGCTCTGGGTATGCTGGCTGGTGTGCTTGGAGGAAATCCGAATGTTGTGGGAATGGGAGCTGCTCGTCAGTTGAGTGAGTTCCAGAAGAACAATCCTCCAATGTTCAAGGGAGCATACGTTCCAGATGGTGCCCAGAAGTGGTTGAAGGAGATAGAAAGGATTTTCAGAGTAACTGAGTGTGCTGATAACCAGAAGGTCAGGTTCGGTACACATATGCTGTCAGAAGAAGCTGATGATTGGTGGGTTGCTACCCGCACTGAGTTGGAAACTGCTGGAGATGCTGAGATTACTTGGGCTGTGTTCAGAGAGAGATTTCTGAGGAAGTATTTTCCCGAGGATGTCAGAGGAAAGAAGGAGATAGAGTTCTTGGAATTGAAGCAGGGTAACAGGTCTGTTACGGAGTATGCTGCCAAGTTCACAGAACTGTCAAAGTATTATACTCCCTATGCTGAGGCTGCTGGGGAATTTTCCAAGTGTGTGAAGTTTGAGAACGGGTTGCGTCCCGAGATCAAGCAGGCTATTGGGTATCAAAGGATTAGAGTGTTTTCTGATTTGGTTGACTGTTGCAGGATTTTTGAACAGGATTCCAAGGCCAGAGCTGAGAGCTATCAGCAGAGGGTTGATAGGAAAGGTAAGAATCAGATTGATCGTGGAAAACCGTATGCAACTGGCAAAGGTTTTCAGAGGCAGAGTGGGATGAAGAGGCCTAGTGGGGGAGACTCTAGTGCTCCTGCTAAGTGTTACCGATGTGGTCAGGCTGGACATCGTATCCATGAGTGTACCAGTGCTGAGAAGAAATGTTTCAAGTGCGGAAAAGGTGGTCACTTGGCTGCAGACTGCCGGTTGAAGACTGTGACTTGTTTCAACTGTGGAGAGTTGGGTCATATCAGTCCACAGTGTCCTAAGCCGAAGAAAGAGAATCAGTCAGGAGGCAAGGTTTTTGCTTTATCAGGTTCTGAGACTTTTGCAGATGATCGTTTGATCCGAGGTACGTGTTATATTAATGGCTTTCCTCTTGTAGCTATTATTGACACAGGTGCGACTCATTCTTTTATATCCTTGGATTGTGCTGTGAAACTTAAGTTAGAGATATCTGAGATGTTGGGTAGTATGGTGATTGATACTCCTGCGAAGGGTTCAGTGACTACTACTTCTGTTTGTTTGAATTGTCCTTTGAGTATTTTTGGTAGAGCCTTTGGGATAGATCTTGTGTGTCTTCCATTAGTGCAGATTGACGTTATTCTGGGTATGAACTGGTTGGTGTTCAACCGAGTTTCTATCAACTGTTTTGATAAGACTGTGATATTTCCTGAGATTGAAGAAGGAAAGAGTTTGTTTCTATCAGCCAGGCAGGTGAATGAGGAAGTGGCAGATGGGGCAGAGTTGTTTATGCTGTTAGCGACTTTGGAAGCTAAAGATAAACTGGTGATTGGCGATCTAGCTGTAGTGTGTGATTTTCCTGATGTGTTTCCGGAAGAAGTGAATGAATTGCCACCAGAACGTGAAGTTGATTTCTCGATTGATTTGGTACCTGGTACTAGACCGATATCGATGGCTCCGTATCGTATGTCTGCTGTTGAGCTAGCTGAATTGAAGAGTCAGTTGGAAGATTTGTTGGATAAGAAATTTATTCGTCCGAGTGTGTCACCGTGGGGTGCACCAGTGCTATTGGTTAAGAAGAAGGAAGGTACTATGAGGTTGTGTGTGGACTACAGGCAATTGAATAAAGTGACGATCAAGAATCGGTATCCTTTACCGAGGATTGATGATTTGATGGATCAATTGGTTGGTGCTAGTGTGTTCAGCAAGATAGACTTGAGATCTGGGTATCATCAGATACGTGTGAAAACTGAGGATATTCAGAAGACTGCTTTCAGAACGAGGTATGGACATTATGAGTATTCTGTAATGCCTTTTGGTGTGACTAATGCGCCTGGAGTATTTATGGAGTATATGAATAGGATTTTTCATCCGTATCTAGATCAGTTTGTCGTGGTGTTTATTGATGACATTTTGGTGTATTCGAAATCTGAAGAAGAGCATGCTGAACATTTGAGAGTGGTGTTGGAAGTTCTACGAGAAAAGAAGTTATTTGCTAAACTGTCAAAGTGTGAATTTTGGTTAGAAGAGGTTAGTTTTCTTGGTCATGTGATTTCAAGAGGTGGTGTTGCTGTTGATCCTTCTAAGATAGAAGCGGTGTCTAAGTGGGAAGCTCCGAAGTCAGTTTCTGAGATAAGAAGTTTTCTCGGTTTGGCTGGTTATTACAGGAAGTTCATTGAGGGATTTTCTAAGTTGGCGTTACCGTTGACGATGTTGACTAGAAAGGGGCAAGCATTTGTTTGGGATTCAAAATGTGAAGAAGGTTTCCAAGAGTTAAAGAAAAGGTTGACTACTGCTCCTATTCTGATATTACCGAGTTCGTCGGAACTATTTGAGGTTTATTGTGACGCTTCATTGTTGGGTTTAGGTGGTGTGTTGATGCAGAATAAGCAGGTTATAGCTTATGCTTCGAGACAACTAAGGGTTCATGAGAGGAACTATCCGACGCATGATTTAGAGTTGGCAGCTGTGGTATTTGTTCTAAAGTTATGGAGGCATTATTTGTATGGGTCGAGATTTGAAGTTTTCAGTGACCATAAGAGTTTAAAGTATTTGTTCGATCAGAAAGAGCTGAATATGAGACAGAGAAGATGGTTAGAATTTCTAAAGGATTATGACTTTGGTTTGAATTACCATCCGGGTAAAGCAAATGTAGTGGCTGATGCGTTGAGTCGGAAATCATTACATATGTCTATGTTAATGGTTAGGGAATTGGATTTAATTGAGCAGTTTAGAGACTTGAGTTTGGTGTGTGAGAGTACTCACAATAGTGTTAAATTGGGAATGTTGAAGTTAACGAGTGGTATTCTGGATGAGATCAGAGAGGGTCAGAAATCCGACATGCTTTTGGTTGATAAGTTGACTTTAGTGAATCAAGGTCAAGGTGGTGAATTCCGAGTTGATGAGAATGGTGTTTTGCGATTTGGTGACCGGGTGTGTATTCCGGATGTTGCCGAGCTTAAGAAGAGTATTCTTGAAGAAGGACATCGTAGTGGCTTGAGTATTCATCCTGGAGCTACGAAGATGTATCATGATTTGAAAAGGTTATTTTGGTGGCCGGGAATGAAAAGAGAAATTGCAAGTTTTGTGTATTCCTGTTTGACTTGTCAGAAGTCGAAGATTGAGCATCAGAAGCCGTCTGGGCTAATGCAACCGTTGGCTATTCCAGAGTGGAAGTGGGATAGTATCAGTATGGATTTTGTTTCTGGTTTACCGAGGACAAGTAAGAATTTTGAGGCTATTTGGGTGATTGTTGATAGATTGACGAAGTCGGCTCATTTCATTCCGATCAGAATGGATTATCCGTTAGAGAGGTTGGCTGAGTTGTATATTGAGAAGATTGTAAGTTTGCATGGTATTCCGTCGAGTATTGTTTCGGACAGAGATCCTAGATTTACATCGAAGTTTTGGGAAGGTTTGCAGAAGGCTTTGGGAACTAAGCTGAGATTAAGTTCTGCATATCATCCGCAGACTGATGGTCAGACGGAGAGGACGATTCAGTCACTAGAGGATCTTTTGAGAGCTTGTGTTTTGGAAAAGGGAGGTGCTTGGGATTGTTATTTGCCTTTGATTGAGTTTACCTACAACAATAGTTTTCATTCGAGCATTGGTATGGCACCGTTTGAAGCTTTGTATGGTAGGAGATGTCGGACACCTTTATGTTGGTATGAGTCCGGTGAGAGTGCTGTGGTTGGACCGGAGATTGTTCAACAAACTACAGAAAAGATTAAGATGATTCAGGAGAAGATGAGAATTTCTCAGAGTCGTCAGAAGAGTTATCATGATAAGAGAAGGAAGTCCCTTGAGTTCCAAGAGGGAGACCATGTGTTTCTTCGTGTTACTCCGATAACCGGTGTTGGTCGAGCTTTGAAGTCGAAGAAGTTGACACCTCGATTTATTGGTCCTTATCAGATTTTGGAGAGGATAGGAGAGGTAGCCTATCGTATCGCTTTACCGCCGTCGCTTGCGAATTTGCATGATGTTTTTCATGTGTCTCAGTTGAGGAGATACATTCATGATCCGTCGCATGTCGTCCAAGTAGATGATGTACAGGTGAGAGATAACCTGACTGTGGAAGCATCACCTATGAGGATCGAGGATCGAGAGTTGAAGCAGTTGCGGGGTAAAGAGATTGCCTTGGTGAAGGTAGCTTGGGGAGGACCAGCAGGTGGCAATGTGACTTGGGAACTTGAGAGTCAGATGAAGGAGTCTTATCCAGAGTTGTTTGCTTGAGGTATGTTTTCGAGGACGAAAACTCTTTTAGTGGGGGAGAGTTGTAACACCCCAATTAAAATAAGCTAATTATTTAATTTAAATTAATATTTTATTTATTAATTTAATTGAATAATTGGAAGTTTGGATTAATATTATTATTTTTGGAATAATAATTATTGGGATTATTATTAGTGGATTATTATTTTATAATTGGAATAAAAGTGGAAATCAGTGAAAAGGTCCCATTTGGTAAAAAGGTTTATTGTTTCACGTGAAAAGGGAAAAGAGGCAGAACGTGGAAAAGGGCAAAAAGAGAACCAGAGAACAAGGGTTGAAGGGAGGAAAAGCTTGAAGCTGCAGAATTTGCCGGATTAACTCAGGTAAGGGGGGTTTATCATCAATTAACGGGTATTATGGGATGATATGTACTGGGTAGTAATAGACCATTTGTTTTACCTCTGATTGGATGATATATGCTGAATTGTGAAACTTTTGAGATGAACGAAAATTGATTATAATTGACGAAATTCGTAGGAATTTGAGATGGAAAGGTTAGCAAATTGTGAAAATCGAAAGTGTATGATTAGTGATAGATGATAGGAATGAATTGTGTGTAAAATTTGGACTGTAGAAGGTTGAATTGGGTAGATCTCGTAGCAGAGAAAGCCATTGCAGATCTGGGAGCTCTGGTCTCTGGTCATACGCGTATGGCACTAGGCAATACGCGTATGAGACGTTGGTACGCGTATGGGGGGAAGCCTTACGCGTATGGGAGAAAAAGATGACATTTTGAACGTAAATTGGTCTCTGTTGGTACGCGTAATGGGAGATTGTTACGCGTAGCATACGCGTATGAGACAGGTGATACGCGTATGAGTTGGGCGAGGAAATGCGCAATACGCGTAAGAGAGTGGGCATTACGCGTATGGAGTTGGCCAGGTTTGGGCAATACGCGTATGGCATGGACAGTACGCGTATGGGCAGAGTTGGGATTTTCCTGAACTGTTGTTGTGCAGTTTTTGGTTGTTTAGGCTGAGTGATGTACTTAGCTGAGATATGATGTTGTAGGGATCATTTCCCGTTGTTTTGAGTGGTATAGGTATTAGTAGAGCGGGCTAGTACTGTGTTTGATTTTGTGGCATGATATGATATGCTTTTGTGATTAATTATGTTGATAATGTGTGATGGTATACATGATGAGGTGAATGTATACGTTTGTGAATAGACTGTATTATGGCTTAGAGTGTGAGCATGTGTCTATTCTTGATTGTTGTTGATGTTGCATTGCTAGGTGATTAGCATGCATGTTGTGGCCCATTTGGGGTGGTAGCTAATTCCCATGGTGAGGAATTAGTGAGTATATCATTTGATTGTTGTTGTTGATGTTTGCATGCTAGGTGATTAGCGTGCATTTCATGGCCCATTTGGGGTGGTAGCTAATTCCCATGGTGAGGAATTAGTGAGTGAGTCACTATGTCTCAAATGAGTGAGACTAGTGAGCTTGGTAGCCGTGCCTGGATTTGGACGGTGAGGTTGAACTATATGTTCACAAATAGTCGGTACCGCATGCATAGAGTCTCATTGCATAATGAATGTATGGCATATAATATGAATGGATGTATTCCAGTATTATATGTGTGTTGTATGTTGTGCTGTTAAGGTTGAATGTGATTGAGATTCTACCGTTGAATATGATGCTTGAATGGAGGTTGCTGTTGCTGAATGCGTAGTCTGATTAGGGTGAATTAATGTGTTAATTACTTGGCATTACATGTTGTTCTATAATGCTTATTATATTGATTGAGGAACTCACCCTTACGCCTATTTTTCAGGTATCGAGAAATAAGTTGAGTAGAAGTTTATGCTTGGAGTCTAGAGTAGTTTCTTATGGGTCATGCTCTGATAGATGTAACATCGGGAGGGAATGTTTTAATTAATTTGATATTGGTTGTTGGATGATTTACATGTATAGTGTTACATGTTTTACCTTGATGTTGAATTTGATTCCGCTGCGAATTATGCAAAAGACCTTATTTTGATTTAAATAAATGAGCATGACAGGATATTTGATGAATGTAGTGAAATGATTGTGTGACACCCTTCGGGGCATAATTACTCTGATGAATATATGTGTATTTTAATTATAAATTTGGGGTATTTAGAAGGGTGTTACAATAGGAATGGAAACTGGAGGTTTCTATCTAGAAGTTCCTAGGTATAGATTGCATTGGGTAGGGATTAAGTGAAGAGTTGTAAACGGGGGAGTTTAACTCTGAATTAATACTGCTGATAGTGGATCTTCTTCCTGGCTTGGTAGCCCCCAGATGTAGGTCATGTTGGACTGAACTGGGTTAACAATTTCCTGTGTTTGTTTTCCTTCTGCATGTGTTTTTGTTACTGTCATAACTCAGCTGGTATTCCAGTCAGCTTATCAAGATGATAACAGACCTGGTATATAGCCTTCTGTTTGAATGTCAATCAGAATGTTGTAACGTTCATCAGTGACAGTGTATACTGAACAATAAGCAGGTTAGGTTCAGTTCAATATTTATTTAAGTCTGTTCTCTTCCAGGATAACAGACCTGGCCGAAGGATCATTGTGAAACTGTTAAACTGGATGTTTTGACAGTTGATACTGAAGTAGAGACTAGTTGGTCTTTTACAGTACTGCAAACTTAGCACAGCATGTTTCCAGGAACATAACAGAATCAACATATGTTCTAGATGTCGAACTGAATGTTGTGACATTCATTCCCAACAGCAGGTGCTAAAGTGTAGGATGATTGGTTTTTCTGGTTCAGTATTTTTCTCAGGCTATTCTTCAGGGATTCAACAGCTGAGCTAAAATCCAGAAAACCAACTACTAACCTACAATTAATGAACCTAACAAATAGCCTATTTGTTAGCAATCTAATAAGTGGAAATTAGATTAACGTGTTCAACCTTTAATTCAGGAAATACAAGTAAAAAACAAACACACTGGAACAATGTAACAGATGATGTCCAAAATCAACAGTACGATATCATGCTGATAACTGTATAAGAAAACAACAGAAGTGAGTGCTAGGATTGATCTCTGTTGAGTCTTTCTTCCTGATGCACAGAACCAGGTGTTCATCCATTCTAGGGTGACATAGAATGAGATGTCGTGACATCTGTGAACGTGTGCATATTAGTACAGTGGTTAATAACTATCTTGCTGTATTAGTTACAATGTTAGATCAGATGTCATGACTTGGAATAGAACATCTGAAATTTGACTACACCAGAATTTCAGAAAGGATAAATGGAATATCCTCAGTGCTTTCCCAAGGATAGTACGATTTCCAAAAGGTAAGACATTTGTTCATATTTTGGCATGTTTATATCCTCTTGTCTCCTCGGCAAGAAGTTGTCTAGAGCAATTGGTGAAGGGCTTGTTTCCCTTTTCATCCCTAGCATGTCACGTGTTGACAGAGGATTCATTCTCGATTCCCTCAGCAGAGGCAGTTTCCTTTGAGGGTTGCCTACAGTTTATCCCATACAGGGTTGCCTGACCCGAGTTTGATAATTTGTTTCCCCTCCGTGTTTAAAGATTTCTTCTAAGTATTGAAAGATGATGAGGAAGATGTGTTGTTTCCTTCCCCAGCGGAGCAAATTGTTCTTTCTCCCCTTAGCAGAGATGTCTCTCCAACAGTTAGAAGGGAGTATTTTGATTGATGGGTATCTGTTTGGCATTTGTTTCCCCATGGAATTTCACATCTTTCCTTGATAAGTTCCCCATTAGAGTTTCTTCTCCGACGGATCTTATTGATATTCAGCCACCTGTTCCCGAGAATTGAATTCCCTGCGGTTGGCAACTGTGACTTTGCTTGTCCCCAACGGTGATCAGTGTCTTCCAGTATTTGATGCACCCTCACCAGAACTGAGTTCTCCTGTAGGCCTTGCCCTTCTTTTTGAGATGTTGCGTCGGATGTCCGTTTGTGGCTCTTGAGCTTGTTTATGTTAGATATGTTTGTCTGTCAGCATTAATCATACACAAACCATGCATAATCATAGCATTCAGATATTCATGATTGCATTCTTTGCCATATATCTTTGCTTGTTATCTCCTGTTGTTGGTGAAATGTTATTCCCCATGCAGATGCTCGTGTCTGATCTCTCTATATAGAGTCAGCCCCATAGGTAGAAAGTGTCTATCTTTCCTTCTTTATTCCCCACTGAGTTATGTCCTCGTGGATGATTATTGTTTCAGTTTCCACCCCAATTATGTACTGGGATGGAATTACTCCCCTGAGTTATGTCCTCATCGGGTTGAGTTTTGTTGATTGTGTCTTTCTAGTTTGTTCCTGGATTGACTTTCTTTTCTTGTTATACCCTGCAGCTCCCTGTGGTTCAGTTGTTCAATTGCTTAGTAACCAGTAATTGTTTATCTTCTTCCCCAGCGGATTTCTGTGGTTTTCTACCCAATTACCGGTAGATGTAATCCCCTCTTTGTTGGTTATCCTTACCCAGTAACCGGTATTGATATTCCTTTGTTTTTGAGTATACCACCCAGTAACCGATGATATATCTCCATGATAATTGCTTTTGTCAGGCAATTTATCCCTTGTGAGTTATCTTTCATTTACCCTTGTTTGGTAATGATTGTTTCTCCTTCTGATTGGTCATCATTTTATACCTAGTAACTGGTATCCCGATGTCCTTTCTTGTCAGTTGATTTATCCTTTATTAACCCAGTAACCGGTTGTGGATAATCTTCCATGCGAGTATGTTATCTATGTTATAACGGTAATAGATAATATGTCTCATGCGCTCTTCGGTTGAAGTCTTTTTCTTCCCCAGTTGAGTAAGATTCGCATTTCCTTGTGGAATCGAATGCCCATCCTGTAAGTCGAGTTTGCTTTTCCAGCCCTCCTTTCGGATGATGAGTGTCTTGGATATGCTCCCAATTCACGCCTGGTTAGTCACCTATTATATGCCCAGTAACCGGTATCCTTGGTGTTTCTTCCTTCTGCTCCCTATTATGACTTTTTGTCCCCTATGGAGTCAGATTTTCCTGAGTTGAGATGTGCCTTTTGGGTTCTCCTCAGATGTTTCGGATGATTGATATTTCTCACCCTTATACCGGTCTTAGATATTCTTTCTCCCTGAGCGTGTTGTTCTCACCCAGTAACCGGTGCTTTGACAATATGTCTCCCTTTGAGTTTATTACCTAGTAACCGGTAATATCTCGTTGTTTCTTCCTCAGTTGAGTCCTTTGTGGACATCCCCGTCTGAATCCAGATTTTTATCCGATGTATCCATTGTGGATAATTGCGCTGTAATGGCATATTCCCCAATACATGCATCTTTGCGTCAGCTCGAGTCTTTCCATCGATTCATTTTCGTGGAATCCCTTCGTGTCTCCCAGCAAGTTTTCAAGACGTGACCTGCTCACGCATTTTATCTTGTTTCCCCCCAAGAGTCTCTGTTTCCCTAGTGAGTGTGTTACTCCTATGGATTTTTCAGTTTCTCCTGATTTCTTTTCCTTCATGGCAATTATTCACCAGAAAGATTTTATTTTGCATACATCTGCATCATGAGGTCTCTTAGGGACCAAAATCCGTCTCTTTGTTATTATTTAAGCCCATTCTACCTCGTCGAGACGAAGATTTTAACCTTCATTTCTCCGACTAGAATGACCTTAAATAGGGGCATCTGTAAGACCCTAATTTTGACCCTAAGATCCCTCATGGCATCATATCATTGCACAAGTGCATTGCCTCAAGGATCATAGCATGTTTGGTTCCTTAACCCTAGGGTTGGGACTTGTGTGAGTGGTTTGAGACCACCAAGCATGCTTACATTGTATATTATTGCTTTTCTTATTTTTTATTACTAACCAACAGCACAAAAATATGTCACTAACTCTTTTTGTTTTGAAGCTTAAGTGATCATGTGCTCCAATGCTCCTAGGAGGCCCCTAAGCTCAATACAATGGCTAGATGAAGATGAGAAAAAGCATGACAAGGGTCCAAAAAGCTCCTAATACTCATATATGTCTCCCAAATATCTCAATTTGCCAATGTGATCAGGATAACCCAAAGGGCTTGAGGATTGTATCCCAAGGAAACCCTAATTCAATTGTGCCTCAACTGTGCCTTGCTCATGAAGCAACCTCAACCTATGATCAATTTTAATCAAGGGAAGTTCTTTCATTCATTATTTTATGCATATATAAGCCTATTTGAGGACCCTCAATCATTAATTCATCAAGATTGGAAGTTTGGCCTTGAAAAGTTGACCAGTCAAGTTATCTGACTAAACTAAGGTCCACTGAGATACAACTTGTGATGTGTTTGTCAAATGAAGATGACCCCAAGAGAAATAATGTTCTTAAGAACCAAATGAACAACTTTCATGTTCATCAAAAATCCATTTGAAACTTGGAAGGTCATCATTCATCTCAAAACATTATAGGTCATTTTGACTGAAACCCTAATTTTGGGCCAACTTCCCAAGGACCTAACTTCCTTAATTGTTATGATTTTGAGGTGAGACCAAATGAATTGGAAAGATTACGATTTCTACTTCAAATGTTATGTTGGACAAAATTTAATAATCTTAAAAGAAATACATGTGATAATACAAAACATTATAGGTCACCTTGGACCTAAGTAATTGAATTTGAAAAAGTACCCAACTTCAAATGCCCATAATGTTTTCATGAAAAATCCAAATGATGCAAACTTTGAGTCTAAATTGATCTTATTGAAAATATATACAACTTTGAAGGGCTTTTGTCCAAAATAAATTTTGTTCCTTATTTCAAGGGCTTTCCAACTAATTTCCAAATGCCAAATGAATTTTTGTCCAAAATGACTTTTGTTCCTTATTTCAAGGGCTTTCCAACCATTACTCACATTACTTTTTTGGACTTTCCATGTGTGAGTTTCGAAGAGCTTTCTATTTATGTTCATTTTTGCATTTCATGTTGAAACTTCATGTGCAAGCCAATTCCACTTCAATTACACGTCCAAATCAATTCCAGTTGATCTCAGCATGGTTTATCACCCATCATTGAGCATTACATGCGCCTGTACAGGCCCATGCAAGGAAGATTCAAATCCCATGCACACGAGGGAACCATGCTTTACAACCGTCTTCAGCTATAAATAGAGACTCAATCTCAATCATTTTTCAACCAAGTGGAGACCTGAAGTGCTGCAGAATTGAAATCCCAACCGTCACCAACGGAATTTTCAGATTTCACTTTCTTTTTCAAGCTTAAAATTCAACATCATTAGTTGATTTTCAAAGCTCAATTCCTTAACCTATCATATCTATCACACTTCCAGAGCAAAAGCAGATCAAGATCCTGAAGAAATCGTGGCCTTAGAAGCTCCATTTCAGAGGTAGAACCTCAAACTTTTTGAATCTAGATCTTGCAATTCAATGTGATTTTCTTTGGTTTATGTGGTTTTCTGAAGTCCTCATACTTGAGGCAGGCCAGCGATGGTCTTAATTGTTCAAATCGTGCCATTCCAGTTGACATACCATGATCTTCCATCTCACATTTATCTCTAAATAGGAAGAGTGAGGATGATCCATGGATACAGTGGTGATGTACATCACCTGAGCTTCATTTTGATGTCCTTACTTTTTATTTTCATTACAAATTTTTCTCTGCAACTGGTGGCCAGAGATTGTTGGATCACTGGAGAAGATGGTGGTTTCCACCACCGGCACCACGTGTGCATCTTCAGAACCATTGGATCATGCTTCCACGTTATAATCCCATCCATTCCTTATGTTTACTTATTTTAATGCAACATGTCGCGCGTTTGACTTGAGTCTACCATGCATCTGCGCCTCTGAGCCATTGATCCATGCCACGTCAATTAATGAATTTGATCTGGTGGCTGCACTTTTTTCTATTTATCCTATTTTCTTTTAATTTCAGTTAATTCCATTTATTTTTAAAAATTCATAGAAAATTTATTTGAAGTCACAAAAATATGAGACCAATGCCAAAAATTTTCTTGAAAAATTTAGTTTCATATTTTGATTTTTAATTATTTTTGTGACTTCATTTAATATTTTTTGTGAATTATTTGATTTTTAATAGTTTTAATTCATTTTTAATTACTTTCTGATATTTGAAAAATCCAAAAATATTTTCCTAACACCTATGGATCATGATAAGTCAATGAAAAATAGTCTCATCAATTTCTTATTTGATTTGAGATTTTAATTCATATTGTGTTATTTTTCATTGTTTTTAATTGTTTTTAAATAGTTTCTGATTCCTAAAATTGTTGAGAAAATTTGTCAAAGTTTATTTGACCATGTTAGACCTATGAAAATTTAATTGGACTTGTTGAAGTTGATTTGAATTAAATTTGAGGTTTGACCATATTTTGTTTATTTTATTTTGCATTTATTTTTAATTCAAAAATATCAAAAAATTATGGTTGACTTGTTGACTTGTAATCTTTATTTCTTTTCTGTTTGGCATTTGATTGATGATGACTTGCTTCACATTTGACCAATTGAGTTGGATACTTGAATTCTCTTTCCCTCCCTTTCATCTTCATCCCATTCTTTTCATCATTTGGCCAATGAGTTAATGTCTTATGGTTGGTCTTGACAAATGAGAGGTTTAACCTTCTTTGATCCAAACCAAACTCAACTTGATCCAAGATCAAGTGAGTTGTTTTGTGTCCAAGATAGGTTGCTTCTTGGTCAAGCAAAAAACCTAAAGTCCATACAAGGCTCTTCCCCTTTTGTATTGACAGGGCAAGTTTGTGGAGCTTGACTTACTAGTCATGATCTCTAACTTGTGTTTATTTGCCTATAGTTTTATTGACCGGCCTCAGATAGGTGTGACTACTACATTAGTCCACTTACGATTGCTTAACATAGCTCTATATTGTCTTATGACAAACTAACATAACCATACTAATTACTAACTTTAATTTGAGCATTTAATTTCTTTCAATTTACTTTAATGCAATTTATTTCTTGCTCATTTATTCATATTGCTTTTCACTTTGCTCACTTGAGCACATATTTTATGTTTATGTCATTTTTCTTTTGCTCATTTGAGCTCATTATTGTATATAAATATATTGTTATCTGGTGATTGCTTTGTCTTTGTTTTGTGTGAACCTAATGCAAAAAGGAGAAAGGACTTAGAATTAGGACATACCCATGCTTAAAGGAGTTCAAGAGCAACTAGGCCTCATGCCTTTAGAATGCTAAACTTGTTGAAGAGCAACTAGGCCTCATGCCTTTAGAATGCTAAATTTCAAAATTGACTTTAAAGGACTTCTCATTCAAACCTGTTCTTTGTCCATTCCCCTTATTGTGTTGTGAACTTTTTGATGTTTGCTCTTGTGTGATAGGGATTCCATCTTGAGATTGTGAAAAGAGGACCATTGTCATGAGTAGCCAAGTTAAGAGAGACAAGCCAAATGGAGATCCTAGGAGCTTGAATCCAAATTGTTTGATTGCTTCATTGTGTGCTAAGTCCAAAGGAAAGGAGCATCTTGAATCATCTCTATGATTTCAAGAAAAGGAACTCCAAGGGTTTTATCTTTTCTCTCTTATCTTTGTATGCTTTAGGACTAGCCCTTCTCTTCTTCTCCCCACTCTAACCCAAGCTAAAATCTTTTCTTGCAAACTTTGACTTTGTTTCAAACTAGAAACCTAGGCCTTATGCCTTTGTGTTGATTCCTTAGGATTGGCAGTAATTTTAGAAAACAAATAATGTAATCATCTCTGTTGTTTTAATATGTTGGGTTGAAGAAATTCAATATCTGGACCAACATGTCATGTACGATGTCAAGACATCAGGTCTGTGACATCGCACATGTGGAGAAGACTGAATTAATTAATTCAGTATATGTCAAGGGATCAGCAAGGATATCTGGTGAATATCCTAACTCCTTTGTGGAGGTCTTGAAGACTAAATCAGAATATATATAGGCTCTAAATATGGAGATATATATGGAGAGAGTTTAGGAACTTGAAGACCTTGTTTGTAGCAGAATTTTTCTGCTGAAGTTGCAACAGCAAAGAACAAGTCTGCTGCAGTTTTCTGAAGGCCCAAATCCAGTTGGGTGATTAGGTTATAAATAGCTGATTGTAATCTAGTTTTTGTAAGCCTCTTAGAATGAATTTTTAAGGGTGTGTGTAAGGTAAACCTCCCAATCTGTGGGAAGGTTACCATGTGTCTCTCAGTGGTAAACCTGAGAGTGTTTGTCACTCAAAGCCTGTAGGCAAGAGTGATTATGTTCTTGAATGAAGCTGTGAAGCAAGTTCAAGGTGTTTGCACATTACATTGTATTTGTAGTGATAGGAATGGAAACTGGAGGTTTCTATCTAGGAGTTCCTAGGTATAGATTGCATTGGGTAGGGATTAAGTGATGAGTTGTAAACGGGGGAGTTTAACTCTGAATTGATACTACTAATAGTGGATCTTCTTCCTGGCTTGGTAGCCCCCAGATGTAGGTCATGTTGGACTGAACTGGGTTAACAATTTCCTGTGTTTGTTTACCTACTGCATGTTATAATCATGTCTGCCATAATTCAGGTTGTGTTACAGTCTGCCAATCAAGTTAATAACAAACCTGATACATAGCCTTCTGTTGGAATGTCAATCAGAATGTTTTGACATTCATCAACAACAACACATACTGTTTAATAAGCTGATGAATTCAGTTCAGTATGTAGTGAAGTCTGGTTTTAAAAAGCATATCAGACCTGGCCAAAAGAGCAGTGTGAAATTGCCAAACTGGATGTCTTGACAGTTCTTCCAGTAAGCTGATACTGAAGTAGAGACTGGTTGGTCTTTTACAGTACAACAAATTTAGCAGTCTGTGTTCAGGAACTAAACAGACTGAGCATATGGTTCTGGGCTTGGATGTCAGACGGAATGTTATGACATTCATTCCTGACAGCATATGCTATATTGTTGGATGGTTAGTTTTTCTGTTTCAGGATTTTTCTCAGGCTATTCTTCAGGAATCCACCAGCTGATCTAAAATCTAGGAAACTAACAACTAAGCTACAATTAATGAACCTAACAAATAATCTATTTGTTAGCTCCTTAATAAGTGGAGATTAGTTTAACTTGTTACAACCTTTAATTTAGGAAATACAAGTACATGACCAACAAACTGGAACAATGTAACAGATGATGTTCAAAACAGGATTGAGACATCGTGCTGATATCTGTGTAGGAAAACAACAGAAGTGAAGGTTATGGTGCACATAACTAAGGGTTCCTCCTTTCTAGGATGACATAGAAGGAGAGGTCGTGACACTGTGAAAAGGTGCACATTAGTACAGAGTGTAATAACTGTCTTGCTGTAATAGGTACAATGTTAGATCAGATGTCGTGACTTGAAGTAGAACATCTGAATACTGACTACGCCAGAATAACAATTGGTATCAGAGCAGGCATCCTGTTCTGTCTCTGGATGAGATCCATGGGTGATACTTTCTGGTAGCTGGCAAGGAGTTATGTTAGTACTGATGCTGGAACCTGTGTAAGGTTCTGTAATTCCCTGAATGGTCCCTTGAAGTAGGTGGATGGACTGTTCATGACAGGAATGGTGTGTACCTGTCTCTGGAGGTTGGCAATAGGCCTGTGTGTGGGACAGCTGTGCCAGTACTAAATCACATTCAAACCTGGTATGGTCTTGGAGACCAATCTGGTGAAGTGTGTGGTCATAGGTTGAGTTGTATTATGATTTCCGCTGCATAATACCTGGCAAAACTCAAACTCTGATGTAGTTTCCCCTCATGTGGATGAAAGGCTGCTGTGTTCAAGATCTCATCATAATCTACTGAAGATGTCAAAGATACGTGAGTCTCCTCAAGTCCACTCGTCATGACGTTCTCACTTCAGGATGGTAAGAGTCACTTAATCACTGATTCTCTTACTCTCTTGAGTAGTGTATATGAAGACCTTGAAGACCTGCAAGGAAGGTTTGTTCCAAGGAGGTGGAACCAATGTTCTATGTGATGTTAGAACATGTTGTTCAACAAGTATGCAGCTACTGGTTGAAGAGCAGATGTTTTAGGGTTCAAACAAAGGGATAATTCTGTTTGGAACCTACTCCTGACCTGGAAGAGGAGACATCTGTGTGTGCTAAGTTGACAAACGCAGGGTCAACTGGGTGTGTGCTCAAGAAGGTCATCCCTAGAAGTTGAGCTAGTTGAGATGTGACATTGTGCAATCTCCTGCTGTTTGGCATATCCCTGTAGGTTGATCAGGATTGGATAGTTGTTCCCTGAAGTACTATGGTGTGTTGGAAGACAAGTCTCCTGGATGTTAGCAGTCAATAATGGGGTAACCTGATTGTGATATCATTTAAGGGGGCTGGAACCATGAATCTTGTTATTCAAACACCACGTTCAGAAGTGGCAGTTCTTACTAGGAGTGAGAATATGAAGATTCATAGGTTGGTTGAGGTAATATGCTCTGGCAATGCATATCTACCATTGACTGGTGTTGTTTGTCTCACTAGTACTTATGGTCAGCTGAAGTCTGATTGGTCTGATTGGAGGAGTTAGTTGCCACTGGTAGGGATAGTGTATGTCATGTTGAGACATATGTGTACAATGCATGGATATTGGTGTGGAGTATCCATGATTGTTAAGTTGAGGGGGAGTCTTGGTTAACCTCCTCAAGTCTGGTCAGCCTAGGGTCTGGTTGGCTGTTGACCTGTGTCACATGGGTTCTGGTGGTTGTGTGTCACATTTGCAAGGAAGAATTCATCTCTCTCATTCCTAAGAGTGAATTTAATCTGGGAAGACTTTCAAAATTGTCTAGGTGCTTGCAAGCAGAAGATGTTGACACAGGAAGAGTATTTTCAAAGTATTCTTATGGTGGAAGTATCTGAAGGGATGATTGGGAAAGGATTTAAGATCAATGTCTACTTGTGCCAAGTGCAAGTGTTTAATTGATTATCCTTGGAGCTCAAGATAACTGATGTTCTTAAAGATGTTGGAACATCACTTCTTCAAGACCCTGTGCAGAATCACAGGAAGGACAGTACATTGGCTTATGATCTATCTCTTTGGTGGCAGCAAAAGCATATGATCTCTGAAAAGGTTTCCTGGCAAGAAACATGTTCAGCCTTGGTATGTACAAGAAGAAGAAGACATCATAGTCTTGATGATGGTTACTTGGATCAGTTTATTTCTGATCTAGGTAAGGAAGTGCATTAGCTTATGCACACTGTGAAGTCAAGAACAAGTGGCAGCAGTCTTGACATCATGGAAACAGCCTTGCCTTAGGATGTGGAATCCTTGGTAAAGCTGAAGGGTTAGTGTCTAACTGGTCCTTCTGAAGACTCATACATCAGAGTGTCTGATGTCTTTGGAGAAGAAGCAGGGATTCATCAAGGTGTGAGCTTGGATGACTTAACTGCAAACTTGCAGGATGGAGGTTGTTTACTCAAACTTGGTTCCACAATCAAGTCTATGAGAACATTGAACTCTTGTTCTGTGAAGGGAGGAAGTTCTTTCAAGTGGCAGAAGAAGGAGCTGAATTCAACAGCTGGATGTCAAAACACAATGTTGTGACATTTGGTTCAACATCAGATTCCTAGTTGATGAAGTGGCACATCAACTTAAGATAGAAGGGTCTGCAGGGTTGTAGATTGGACACTTCAAAAGGCTTGAAGTTCAAATTTCACCTGGAAGGTCAGAATATCTTTGGGAGAAGTCTGATACACATGGAGAGGTCAAAAAGCAGCATTTGACCTGTTCATATGAGAATTCATGAAGGAGGTAATCAACCAGTGGCATTTGTGAGTTCGAAGAATCAAGATAATCAACATAACGCAGCTGATTATTCTTGAGGAAAGTCTGAGATAAATTACTTTTGGGCAGAAAAGTATTAAGTTAAAGACAAAAGGAGGAGTTTTCTATTCATCCCTTGGAGCTTGTGGTAGGAGTTCTGAGCTATCTATGGAAGACTGTCTCTGGGAGTGGGATGAGAGTGTATATCCAAATGTATGTATGGGTTCCTCTGGCCCAAGCTGGGGACTCAGTAATATCTGAAGTCTATCAGATAGTGCTCCTTGTGATGCTGTGAAGGATGTCCCAGCTGATGTTAAAACATCTGGTGAAGTGATCTTCTGTTCTGGTTAGAAGAGAGAGTGACCCAGAGTGTGGATGTGTTCAGCCAAGAGGGTTGGACAGAGGGTGCGCCCTTGAAGACATGAAGATGCGTCTTATGTTCTCCTTTCATCAAGTGGTCTGGAATTTCTTTGAATCAGGAAGTATGTGAAGGTCCAACCTTGGGGTGTTGGATATGATCATGTGTGACCTCCAAGAGAGTAGGTTGCCCATGACAGGGGGAGTTGTGCCTTTGTGCTGCAAGCAATCACCAAGCTTGTGGTCTATGTGCTCTCAGATAACAGGGTATGGCAATCTGGCAGTTATCAGGATGCTGTGATGTGCAGCAAGGCTGAGTGAGCAGAAGAATGTCTGACCGGATGTCATGACATTGCCCTGGACAGTGCTGTTAATTCCTTCTGAATCTTAAAGTCATTAGGAATTATGAGGGTGATGTGGCTAAGTCTGATTAACCAGAACAAGCCTGATGGCTACAGCTGTGTGGTACAGGGGGAGTAACCATCATCTGAAGTGTGTAAAGTTGGCTGTAGCAGTGCTAGGTGTCAAGTCTCTACTGGAGGTATGACAGAGGTCTCGTTGAATACTGGCTGAATGCAGGAATGTTAAGACATCGCGTGCAACGTGTCTGACTGCATATATGGAATGGTCTCCATGCACTGGAACGGCTGTTTTGGAAAAGAAACAGTCAAGAGCTATAAAAGGTATTCAAAGATAGTCTGAGATTTTGTTGGTGATTCTCTGACTGTTTCTCAGCAAAAATAAATGCATCTTGACCAAGCATTTATTTCTACCGGAAATTCCTAGGCACGGGCTGGACTATTTAAAGGATGCAAGAGCCCTCCTCTCCCCACAACAGAAACACTCCAATCTCAGAATCATGGGGTATGTTAAGGTCTGGGCAAGCTGCGCCTGAATCTGGTTTTGTGAAGGGTGCCTTTACAAATGTTTAGCTAAAAAGGGGGAGAGAAAGAAACATAGTCTAGTCCTGGTGTCAAGAAGCAAACAGATCACTGTGGTAGCAAACAGAAAGTTGGGGTTGGGGTTAGACACAAAATTCACCAACTAAATTACCACTTGTGTCTTGTGATCTGAGTTAAGAGAACAGTTGTGCCCTGTGATCTGAGTTACACTGTCTATGTAACCAGCATTACATACTCTTCAGGAAGCTCTCCTGTTGAAGGGAAGGGTTCTGGAACAACTGAGCCTTGTTTCTCTACCTCCTCATGTACACCAACATTGGTGTTTGTGGTGGTGGAGCCAATGACGGAGATGAAGAGCATTCCCAAATTGGGATGCTGTGTCCAGTGTATTGTTTATTTGTTTTAGCTAAAATTTGCCAAAGGGGGAGATTGTTGATTCCTTAGGATTGGCAGTAATTTTAGAAAACAAATAATGTAATCATCTCTGTTGTTTTAATATGTTGGGTTGAAGAAATTCAACATCTGGACCAACATGTCATGTACGATGTCAAGACATCAGGTCTGTGACATCGCACATGTGGAGAAGACTGAATTAATTAATTCAGTATATGTCAAGGGATCAGCAAGGATATCTGGTGAATATCCTAACTCCTTTGTGGAGGTCTTGAAGACTAAATCAGAATATATATAGGCTCTAAATATGGAGATATATATGGAGAGAGTTTAGGAACTTGAAGACCTTGTTTGTAGCAGAATTTTTCTGCTGAAGTTGCAACAGCAAAGAACAAGTCTGCTGCAGTTTTCTGAAGGCCCAAATCCAGTTGGGTGATTAGGTTATAAATAGCTGATTGTAATCTAGTTTTTGTAAGCCTCTTAGAATGAATTTTTAAGGGTGTGTGTAAGGTAAACCTCCCAATCTGTGGGAAGGTTACCATGTGTCTCTCAGTGGTAAACCTGAGAGTGTTTGTCACTCAAAGCCTGTAGGCAAGAGTGATTATGTTCTTGAATGAAGCTGTGAAGCAAGTTCAAGGTGTTTGCACATTACATTGTATTTGTAGTGATAGGAATGGAAACTGGAGGTTTCTATCTAGGAGTTCCTAGGTATAGATTGCATTGGGTAGGGATTAAGTGATGAGTTGTAAACGGGGGAGTTTAACTCTGAATTGATACTACTAATAGTGGATCTTCTTCCTGGCTTGGTAGCCCCCAGATGTAGGTCATGTTGGACTGAACTGGGTTAACAATTTCCTGTGTTTGTTTACCTACTGCATGTTATAATCATGTCTGCCATAATTCAGGTTGTGTTACAGTCTGCCAATCAAGTTAATAACAAACCTGATACATAGCCTTCTGTTGGAATGTCAATCAGAATGTTTTGACATTCATCAACAACAGCACATACTGTTTAATAAGCTGATGAATTCAGTTCAGTATGTAGTGAAGTCTGGTTTTAAAAAGCATATCAGACCTGGCCAAAAGAGCAGTGTGAAATTGCCAAACTGGATGTCTTGACAGTTCTTCCAGTAAGCTGATACTGAAGTAGAGACTGGTTGGTCTTTTACAGTACAACAAATTTAGCAGTCTGTGTTCAGGAACTAAACAGACTGAGCATATGGTTCTGGGCTTGGATGTCAGACGGAATGTTATGACATTCATTCCTGACAGCATATGCTATATTGTTGGATGGTTAGTTTTTCTGTTTCAGGATTTTTCTCAGGCTATTCTTCAGGAATCCACCAGCTGATCTAAAATCTAGGAAACTAACAACTAAGCTACAATTAATGAACCTAACAAATAATCTATTTGTTAGCTCCTTAATAAGTGAAGATTAGTTTAACTTGTTACAACCTTTAATTTAGGAAATACAAGTACATGACCAACAAACTGGAACAATGTAACAGATGATGTTCAAAACAGGATTGAGACATCGTGCTGATATCTGTGTAGGAAAACAACAGAAGTGAAGGTTATGGTGCACATAACTAAGGGTTCCTCCTTTCTAGGATGACATAGAAGGAGAGGTCGTGACACTGTGAAAAGGTGCACATTAGTACAGAGTGTAATAACTGTCTTGCTGTAATAGGTACAATGTTAGATCAGATGTCGTGACTTGAAGTAGAACATCTGAATACTGACTACGCCAGAATAACAATTGGTATCAGAGCAGGCATCTTGTTCTGTCTCTGGATGAGATCCATGGGTGATACTTTCTGGTAGCTGGCAAGGAGTTATGTTAGTACTGATGCTGGAACCTGTGTAAGGTTCTGTAATTCCCTGAATGGTCCCTTGAAGTAGGTGGATGGACTGTTCTTGACAGGAATGGTGTGTACCTGTCTCTGGAGGTTGGCAATAGGCCTGTGTGTGGGACAGCTGTGCCAGTACTAAATCACATTCAAACCTGGTATGGTCTTGGAGACCAATCTGGTGAAGTGTGTGGTCATAGGTTGAGTTGTATTATGATTTCCGCTGCATAATACCTGGCAAAACTCAAACTCTGATGTAGTTTCCCCTCATGTGGATGAAAGGCTGCTGTGTTCAAGATCTCATCATAATCTACTGAAGATGTCAAAGATACGTGAGTCTCCTCAAGTCCACTCGTCATGACGTTCTCACTTCAGGATGGTAAGAGTCACTTAATCACTGATTCTCTTACTCTCTTGAGTAGTGTATATGAAGACCTTGAAGACCTGCAAGGAAGGTTTGTTCCAAGGAGGTGGAACCAATGTTCTATGTGATGTTAGAACATGTTGTTCAACAAGTATGCAGCTACTGGTTGAAGAGCAGATGTTTTAGGGTTCAAACAAAGGGATAATTCTGTTTGGAACCTACTCCTGACCTGGAAGAGGAGACATCTGTGTGTGCTAAGTTGACAAACGCAGGGTCAACTGGGTGTGTGCTCAAGAAGGTCATCCCTAGAAGTTGAGCTAGTTGAGATGTGACATTGTGCAATCTCCTGCTGTTTGGCATATCCCTGTAGGTTGATCAGGATTGGATAGTTGTTCCCTGAAGTACTATGGTGTGTTGGAAGACAAGTCTCCTGGATGTTAGCAGTCAATAATGGGGTAACCTGATTGTGATATCATTTAAGGGGGCTGGAACCATGAATCTTGTTATTCAAACACCACGTTCAGAAGTGGCAGTTCTTACTAGGAGTGAGAATATGAAGATTCATAGGTTGGTTGAGGTAATATGCTCTGGCAATGCATATCTACCATTGACTGGTGTTGTTTGTCTCACTAGTACTTATGGTCAGCTGAAGTCTGATTGGTCTGATTGGAGGAGTTAGTTGCCACTGGTAGGGATAGTGTATGTCATGTTGAGACATATGTGTACAATGCATGGATATTGGTGTGGAGTATCCATGATTGTTAAGTTGAGGGGGAGTCTTGGTTAACCTCCTCAAGTCTGGTCAGCCTAGGGTCTGGTTGGCTGTTGACCTGTGTCACATGGGTTCTGGTGGTTGTGTGTCACATTTGCAAGGAAGAATTCATCTCTCTCATTCCTAAGAGTGAATTTAATCTGGGAAGACTTTCAAAATTGTCTAGGTGCTTGCAAGCAGAAGATGTTGACACAGGAAGAGTATTTTCAAAGTATTCTTATGGTGGAAGTATCTGAAGGGATGATTGGGAAAGGATTTAAGATCAATGTCTACTTGTGCCAAGTGCAAGTGTTTAATTGATTATCCTTGGAGCTCAAGATAACTGATGTTCTTAAAGATGTTGGAACATCACTTCTTCAAGACCCTGTGCAGAATCACAGGAAGGACAGTACATTGGCTTATGATCTATCTCTTTGGTGGCAGCAAAAGCATATGATCTCTGAAAAGGTTTCCTGGCAAGAAACATGTTCAGCCTTGGTATGTACAAGAAGAAGAAGACATCATAGTCTTGATGATGGTTACTTGGATCAGTTTATTTCTGATCTAGGTAAGGAAGTGCATTAGCTTATGCACACTGTGAAGTCAAGAACAAGTGGCAGCAGTCTTGACATCATGGAAACAGCCTTGCCTTAGGATGTGGAATCCTTGGTAAAGCTGAAGGGTTAGTGTCTAACTGGTCCTTCTGAAGACTCATACATCAGAGTGTCTGATGTCTTTGGAGAAGAAGCAGGGATTCATCAAGGTGTGAGCTTGGATGACTTAACTGCAAACTTGCAGGATGGAGGTTGTTTACTCAAACTTGGTTCCACAATCAAGTCTATGAGAACATTGAACTCTTGTTCTGTGAAGGGAGGAAGTTCTTTCAAGTGGCAGAAGAAGGAGCTGAATTCAACAGCTGGATGTCAAAACACAATGTTGTGACATTTGGTTCAACATCAGATTCCTAGTTGATGAAGTGGCACATCAACTTAAGATAGAAGGGTCTGCAGGGTTGTAGATTGGACACTTCAAAAGGCTTGAAGTTCAAATTTCACCTGGAAGGTCAGAATATCTTTGGGAGAAGTCTGATACACATGGAGAGGTCAAAAAGCAGCATTTGACCTGTTCATATGAGAATTCATGAAGGAGGTAATCAACCAGTGGCATTTGTGAGTTCGAAGAATCAAGATAATCAACATAACGCAGCTGATTATTCTTGAGGAAAGTCTGAGATAAATTACTTTTGGGCAGAAAAGTATTAAGTTAAAGACAAAAGGAGGAGTTTTCTATTCATCCCTTGGAGCTTGTGGTAGGAGTTCTGAGCTATCTATGGAAGACTGTCTCTGGGAGTGGGATGAGAGTGTATATCCAAATGTATGTATGGGTTCCTCTGGCCCAAGCTGGGGACTCAGTAATATCTGAAGTCTATCAGATAGTGCTCCTTGTGATGCTGTGAAGGATGTCCCAGCTGATGTTAAAACATCTGGTGAAGTGATCTTCTGTTCTGGTTAGAAGAGAGAGTGACCCAGAGTGTGGATGTGTTCAGCCAAGAGGGTTGGACAGAGGGTGCGCCCTTGAAGACATGAAGATGCGTCTTATGTTCTCCTTTCATCAAGTGGTCTGAAATTTCTTTGAATCAGGAAGTATGTGAAGGTCCAACCTTGGGGTGTTGGATATGATCATGTGTGACCTCCAAGAGAGTAGGTTGCCCATGACAGGGGGAGTTGTGCCTTTGTGCTGCAAGCAATCACCAAGCTTGTGGTCTATGTGCTCTCAGATAACAGGGTATGGCAATCTGGCAGTTATCAGGATGCTGTGATGTGCAGCAAGGCTGAGTGAGCAGAAGAATGTCTGACCGGATGTCATGACATTGCCCTGGACAGTGCTGTTAATTCCTTCTGAATCTTAAAGTCATTAGGAATTATGAGGGTGATGTGGCTAAGTCTGATTAACCAGAACAAGCCTGATGGCTACAGCTGTGTGGTACAGGGGGAGTAACCATCATCTGAAGTGTGTAAAGTTGGCTGTAGCAGTGCTAGGTGTCAAGTCTCTACTGGAGGTATGACAGAGGTCTCGTTGAATACTGGCTGAATGCAGGAATGTTAAGACATCGCGTGCAACGTGTCTGACTGCATATATGGAATGGTCTCCATGCACTGGAACGGTGTTTGGAAAAGAAACAGTCAAGAGCTATAAAAGGTATTCAAAGATAGTCTGAGATTTTGTTGGTGATTCTCTGACTGTTTCTCAGCAAAAATAAATGCATCTTGACCAAGCATTTATTTCTACCGGAAATTCCTAGGCACGGGCTGGACTATTTAAAGGATGCAAGAGCCCTCCTCTCCCCACAACAGAAACACTCCAATCTCAGAATCATGGGGTTATGTTAAGGTCTGGGCAAGCTGCGCCTGAATCTGGTTTTGTGAAGGGTGCCTTTACAAATGTTTAGCTAAAAAGGGGGAGAGAAAGAAACATAGTCTAGTCCTGGTGTCAAGAAGCAAACAGATCACTGTGGTAGCAAACAGAAAGTTGGGGTTGGGGTTAGACACAAAATTCACCAACTAAATTACCACTTGTGTCTTGTGATCTGAGTTAAGAGAACAGTTGTGCCCTGTGATCTGAGTTACACTGTCTATGTAACCAGCATTACATACTCTTCAGGAAGCTCTCCTGTTGAAGGGAAGGGTTCTGGAACAACTGAGCCTTGTTTCTCTACCTCCTCATGTACACCAACATTGGTTTTTGTGGTGGTGGAGCCAATGACGGAGATGAAGAGCATTCCCAAATTGGGATGCTGTGTCCAGTGTATTGTTTATTTGTTTTAGCTAAAATTTGCCAAAGGGGGAGATTGTTGATTCCTTAGGATTGGCAGTAATTTTAGAAAACAAATAATGTAATCATCTCTGTTGTTTTAATATGTTGGGTTGAAGAAATTCAACATCTGGACCAACATGTCATGTACGATGTCAAGACATCAGGTCTGTGACATCGCACATGTGGAGAAGACTGAATTAATTAATTCAGTATATGTCAAGGGATCAGCAAGGATATCTGGTGAATATCCTAACTCCTTTGTGGAGGTCTTGAAGACTAAATCAGAATATATATAGGCTCTAAATATGGAGATATATATGGAGAGAGTTTAGGAACTTGAAGACCTTGTTTGTAGCAGAATTTTTCTGCTGAAGTTGCAACAGCAAAGAACAAGTCTGCTGCAGTTTTCTGAAGGCCCAAATCCAGTTGGGTGATTAGGTTATAAATAGCTGATTGTAATCTAGTTTTTGTAAGCCTCTTAGAATGAATTTTAAGGGTGTGTGTAAGGTAAACCTCCCAATCTGTGGGAAGGTTACCATGTGTCTCTCAGTGGTAAACCTGAGAGTGTTTGTCACTCAAAGCCTGTAGGCAAGAGTGATTATGTTCTTGAATGAAGCTGTGAAGCAAGTTCAAGGTGTTTGCACATTACATTGTATTTGTAGTGATAGGAATGGAAACTGGAGGTTTCTATCTAGGAGTTCCTAGGTATAGATTGCATTGGGTAGGGATTAAGTGATGAGTTGTAAACGGGGGAGTTTAACTCTGAATTGATACTACTAATAGTGGATCTTCTTCCTGGCTTGGTAGCCCCCAGATGTAGGTCATGTTGGACTGAACTGGGTTAACAATTTCCTGTGTTTGTTTACCTACTGCATGTTATAATCATGTCTGCCATAATTCAGGTTGTGTTACAGTCTGCCAATCAAGTAATAACAAACCTGATACATAGCCTTCTGTTGGAATGTCAATCAGAATGTTTTGACATTCATCAACAACAGCACATACTGTTTAATAAGCTGATGAATTCAGTTCAGTATGTAGTGAAGTCTGGTTTTAAAAAGCATATCAGACCTGGCCAAAAGAGCAGTGTGAAATTGCCAAACTGGATGTCTTGACAGTTCTTCCGAGTAAGCTGATACTGAAGTAGAGACTGGTTGGTCTTTTACAGTACAACAAATTTAGCAGTCTGTGTTCAGGAACTAAACAGACTGAGCATATGGTTCTGGGCTTGGAGGTCAAGTTCTTTCAAGTGGCAGAAGAAGGAGCTGAATTCAACAGCTGGATGTCAAAACACAATGTTGTGACATTTGGTTCAACATCAGATTCCTAGTTGATGAAGTGGCACATCAACTTAAGATAGAAGGGTCTGCAGGGTTGTAGATTGGACACTTCAAAAGGCTTGAAGTTCAAATTTCACCTGGAAGGTCAGAATATCTTTGGGAGAAGTCTGATACACGTGGAGAGGTCAAAAAGCAGCATTTGACCTGTTCATATGAGAATTCATGAAGGAGGTAATCAACCAGTGGCATTTGTGAGTTCGAAGAATCAAGATAATCAACATAACGCAGCTGATTATTCTTGAGGAAAGTCTGAGATAAATTACTTTTGGGCAGAAAAGTATTAAGTTAAAGACAAAAGGAGGAGTTTTCTATTCATCCCTTGGAGCTTGTGGTAGGAGTTCTGAGCTATCTATGGAAGACTGTCTCTGGGAGTGGGATGAGAGTGTATATCCAAATGTATGTATGGGTTCCTCTGGCCCAAGCTGGGGACTCAGTAATATCTGAAGTCTATCAGATAGTGCTCCTTGTGATGCTGTGAAGGATGTCCCAGCTGATGTTAAAACATCTGGTGAAGTGATCTTCTGTTCTGGTTAGAAGAGAGAGTGACCCAGAGTGTGGATGTGTTCAGCCAAGAGGGTTGGACAGAGGGTGCGCCCTTGAAGACATGAAGATGCGTCTTATGTTCTCCTTTCATCAAGTGGTCTGGAATTTCTTTGAATCAGGAAGTATGTGAAGGTCCAACCTTGGGGTGTTGGATATGATCATGTGTGACCTCCAAGAGAGTAGGTTGCCCATGACAGGGGGAGTTGTGCCTTTGTGCTGCAAGCAATCACCAAGCTTGTGGTCTATGTGCTCTCAGATAACAGGGTATGGCAACCTGGCAGTTATCAGGATGCTGTGATGTGCAGCAAGGCTGAGTGAGCAGAAGAATGTCTGACCGGATGTCATGACATTGCCCTGGACAGTGCTGTTAATTCCTTCTGAATCTTAAAGTCATTAGGAATTATGAGGGTGATGTGGCTAAGTCTGATTAACCAGAACAAGCCTGATGGCTACAGCTGTGTGGTACAGGGGGAGTAACCATCATCTGAAGTGTGTAAAGTTGGCTGTAGCAGTGCTAGGTGTCAAGTCTCTACTGGAGGTATGACAGAGGTCTCGTTGAATACTGGCTGAATGCAGGAATGTTAAGACATCGCGTGCAACGTGTCTGACTGCATATATGGAATGGTCTCCATGCACTGGAACGACTGTTTTGGAAAAGAAACAGTCAAGAGCTATAAAAGGTATTCAAAGATAGTCTGAGATTTTGTTGGTGATTCTCTGACTGTTTCTCAGCAAAAATAAATGCATCTTGACCAAGCATTTATTTCTACCGGAAATTCCTAGGCACGGGCTGGACTATTTAAAGGATGCAAGAGCCCTCCTCTCCCCACAACAGAAACACTCCAATCTCATAATCATGGGGTATGTTAAGGTCTGGGCAAGCTGCGCCTGGATCTGGTTTTGTGAAGGGTGCCTTTACAAATGTTTAGCTAAAAAGGGGGAGAGAAAGAAACATAGTCTAGTCCTGGGGTCAAGAAGCAAACAGATCACTGTGGTAGCAAACAGAAAGTTGGGGTTGGGGTTAGACACAAAATTCACCAACTAAATTACCACTTGTGTCTTGTGATCTGAGTTAAGAGAACAGTTGTGCCCTGTGATCTGAGTTACACTGTCTATGTAACCAGCATTACATACTCTTCAGGAAGCTCTCCTGTTGAAGGGAAGGGTTCTGGAACAACTGAGCCTTGTTTCTCTACCTCCTCATGTACACCAACATTGGTGTTTGTGGTGGTGGAGCCAATGACGGAGATGAAGAGCATTCCCAAATTGGGATGCTGTGTCCAGTGTATTGTTTATTTGTTTTAGCTAAAATTTGCCAAAGGGGGAGATTGTTGATTCCTTAGGATTGGCAGTAATTTTAGAAAACAAATAATGTAATCATCTCTGTTGTTTTAATATGTTGGGTTGAAGAAATTCAACATCTGGACCAACATGTCATGTACGATGTCAAGACATCAGGTCTGTGACATCGCACATGTGGAGAAGACTGAATTAATTAATTCAGTATATGTCAAGGGATCAGCAAGGATATCTGGTGAATATCCTAACTCCTTTGTGGAGGTCTTGAAGACTAAATCAGAATATATATAGGCTCTAAATATGGAGATATATATGGAGAGAGTTTAGGAACTTGAAGACCTTGTTTGTAGCAGAATTTTTCTGCTGAAGTTGCAACAGCAAAGAACAAGTCTGCTGCAGTTTTCTGAAGGCCCAAATCCAGTTGGGTGATTAGGTTATAAATAGCTGATTGTAATCTAGTTTTTGTAAGCCTCTTAGAATGAATTTTTAAGGGTGTGTGTAAGGTAAACCTCCCAATCTGTGGGAAGGTTACCATGTGTCTCTCAGTGGTAAACCTGAGAGTGTTTGTCACTCAAAGCCTGTAGGCAAGAGTGATTATGTTCTTGAATGAAGCTGTGAAGCAAGTTCAAGGTGTTTGCACATTACATTGTATTTGTAGTGATAGGAATGGAAACTGGAGGTTTCTATCTAGGAGTTCCTAGGTATAGATTGCATTGGGTAGGGATTAAGTGATGAGTTGTAAACGGGGGAGTTTAACTCTGAATTGATACTACTAATAGTGGATCTTCTTCCTGGCTTGGTAGCCCCCAGATGTAGGTCATGTTGGACTGAACTGGGTTAACAATTTCCTGTGTTTGTTTACCTACTGCATGTTATAATCATGTCTGCCATAATTCAGGTTGTGTTACAGTCTGCCAATCAAGTTAATAACAAACCTGATACATAGCCTTCTGTTGGAATGTCAATCAGAATGTTTTGACATTCATCAACAACAGCACATACTGTTTAATAAGCTGATGAATTCAGTTCAGTATGTAGTGAAGTCTGGTTTTAAAAAGCATATCAGACCTGGCCAAAAGAGCAGTGTGAAATTGCCAAACTGGATGTCTTGACAGTTCTTCCAGTAAGCTGATACTGAAGTAGAGACTGGTTGGTCTTTTACAGTACAACAAATTTAGCAGTCTGTGTTCAGGAACTAAACAGACTGAGCATATGGTTCTGGGCTTGGATGTCAGACGGAATGTTATGACATTCATTCCTGACAGCATATGCTATATTGTTGGATGGTTAGTTTTTCTGTTTCAGGATTTTTCTCAGGCTATTCTTCAGGAATCCACCAGCTGATCTAAAATCTAGGAAACTAACAACTAAGCTACAATTAATGAACCTAACAAATAATCTATTTGTTAGCTCCTTAATAAGTGGAGATTAGTTTAACTTGTTACAACCTTTAATTTAGGAAATACAAGTACATGACCAACAAACTGGAACAATGTAACAGATGATGTTCAAAACAGGATTGAGACATCGTGCTGATATCTGTGTAGGAAAACAACAGAAGTGAAGGTTATGGTGCACATAACTAAGGGTTCCTCCTTTCTAGGATGACATAGAAGGAGAGGTCGTGACACTGTGAAAAGGTGCACATTAGTACAGAGTGTAATAACTGTCTTGCTGTAATAGGTACAATGTTAGATCAGATGTCGTGACTTGAAGTAGAACATCTGAATACTGACTACGCCAGAATAACACTTTGACTTTTCAAACTCTTTTTATTAATACTCATTGTGAATGAATCTTAATCCTACTTTAACTTCATTTTGTAAATAAAATCTAATTTGTAAATATAACTCACTCCAAGTTGTTTTTGTGGTTCCAATGGCCACCTTTGTTAAAACTTTTCATAAACATTAGTCATAGGTTTGAGTTATCATAGTGGTTGATATGAATCTCACCTTATCCTTAGTGATTGGATTATAAGTCTTCCATACTTATTATAGGATTAACCCCTCACTAGCATGTTGAAGCCTTCCCCACATGGTGGATTGTTGGTTTAGGTTGAGTTTTCTCCCTTTGATAGCAAAAGACCTTAAGGCTTTTGATCAAATCAATTCACCAATCTTTGTGATTTCTATCCCGAACTATGAGGTTTTCATCCTCCTTTGTGATGGTACGTAGGCAATGGGTTCATCCATTCAAACAACAAACTTGTAAATATAATCTATTCTCTTCTCATCCCTCCAATCTTTTGCACATATTTTCACAAATACCAACCTACAACACATATTGGCAAAAAGGGTTCCCTTAGAGTACTAAGGATGTTTTGGATGCGTAAAACCTTCTTATTTCATAACCAACCCCCTTACCTAGATCTCTGACATTTTTATTAGTTTTTGATTTGAAAAACTTCTTACTTGGCTTTTGTTCGCTTTTTAGCCTTTCCTTTGGACAAATAAAAGTGCGGTGGCGACTCGAATTGTATGTTTACTTTTGGTTTAATCAATAAACCTAAAGGTAACGAAAACCCTACTACACTGCTGAAAAGAAATTTGAGTTTCTTATGAAGGATTGTCGCATCTCAAAAAATATGATCCTTTGCGGAGGCATTCGCACGTCACGGAAAAAATGATTTAAACATAATCTCCACCAAACTTTATTTATGCCAAAAAAGGAAAGGTAAAATATTGATAAAATCCTTAAAAGAAAGAAATTGGTCATCGCAACCAAATTCAAATTCTGAAGTCGACTACGCAAGGGGGAGGTATTAGCGCATCATACGTCTGTTGTACTTAACGGGAACCTTTTAGTTAAACTTGTAATTGAATGTTAGCCATCATTACTTTTTTTCTTCTAATAATAAAAGGAAAAGAAAGGGGTCGCAACATTTTTGTATTAGGGTGTTTGACGAGATTGCGGGTCTCACTCATACCTATCCTCAGGTACAATGAGGAACTCAAAGCTTTGTAGTTCGATAGAAGGCTACGGTTTGTTAGTTAGTTTGTTTTATTGAATAAGTGTTTAGGTTGCATTGTAATGATTAAACATTGGCTTGTTTCCTCACAGTAGAGGCTTAGGCGCTAGTTTGTAATCGCATTAGAATGGACTAAACAATGTCCTTTTCAAAAAGGTTTTAATCACACGGGGGAAAGAAATCAGGTTTGATGTGTTTAAATATTTTGAGCAATTGACGAATATTCAAATTGTATGCTACGCACGACCATCACATGAATATTCGAGAGAGGAGAAGGAAATTACTTCTGACTCAATCTTTTTCAATCTATTAATTATGAAATTTGTATGACGAATAAAGTCGCATTTCTCTAGCGAACAACAAGCATTCGAATGGTAGGATAAGTGCGGCCATCACACGAATAATCGGGAAAGTGTGGTCTTAGGACCTTAAAATACTTAATAAACAATAAAAACCCTAAAAATTGTTTGTGTGGACTGTTGAGTTTGTTCGGAGCTTTTGGACTTAGAATTAGGCAACATTCCATATGCAAAGGGACTTGGCCAATGCTAACATTTTCTGAGACCAAGTTATTATGATTTGAGCTTTCATATGATGCAAGTATTGGGATCCACTTGAATTCATATACTACATGTTCTTGATACAATAATTATTTTGGTCTCATGCTACACCTTATTCTGAGCAAAAATCAAGAAGTGTTTCATCTGATACATGAGAAGACAAAGAAGGCTGTTAGCTGTGGATTTATTTTCTTGGATATGGCCATCTTTATTTGATGTCTTGCTCTTCATATTGCTAAGTGTTTGCTGATTATTGCTTGATTCAAAATTCCAAAGGGAAAGTGGGTTTTCTATATGACATTCTTGTGTGTTGGATTGCATCCCATTGATCAGATCTTTTCAACTCTTAACTTTTAATTTTATGCTTAAGATTAGTCTCTTCATCTCCTCCCACTTAATAAATTTCAAATCTCTCCCCCCTTTCAAAACTTTCTTTGCTTGTGATTTCAAACTTAGACATGTTTTAAACTAGAAACTTTGGCCTTATGTCATTGGACTTTTTTTAACTCCTTTTCTTAAATAAAACTTGTAAATAAATATAATCATATTGACTTAAAATTTCAAAAGACAAAAAGAACTAACACTCATTCAAAGTGTTGGGCCTTTTGTGCCTCTTTTAAACTTAACTTTTGATTAAAAACAATCCACTCATTTTGAAATTGTTACCACGAACTACTAGGTTTTGATCCCTCATTTTTATGTTGGTACGAGGCACAAGACCGAAGGTCTTGCCAAACACAAAAAATATAATCAATGAATTATTTTCTCATCCCCACACTCTATTTTTTCTCAAACATCATTTTATACCAAAACACATACACACATAAAAAAGGACTCCCTAGGAGTACCTAGGACACTTTGGGTGCTAGCACCTTCCCTCTGTGTAACCAACCCCCTTACCTGTAATCTCTGGCATTTTATTAGTTTTGATTTGAAAACTTCTTATCTTTGGGTTTTGTTCGTACTTTTCCCTTTTCCTTTGGAAACAATAAAAGCGCGGTGGCGACTCTCGTTTTATTAACGTTAAGTTTATCCATAGATTAATGGTCATGAACTTACCGCTACACGCCTCTACTTGTTTCAATCCCGCTCCTGCTAGCGTTGGTTAGAGAAAAAAATTGAGTATCGACGGTGTTTCACACACATGTCGTGTACTATGGAACAAACAATATTACAAAAGCCTGGTCGGATGGACCGACCTGCTCTAATATCACTATGTAACACCCTACTTCTTGACTCAAAAAATAATTAAATAAAACATAATCCATCAAGTAGTATGTCACTCAACATACAAACAACACATACTTGAACCACATAATTAAAAATAATTCATTTCGTAAGCAGCGGAAAATTAGAAAATGGTTGGCATAAATGCCTTAACAATGATATTAGTTTGGAAAGTGGTTCATCATAAAATGAAATCAAGGGAAAATATACACAAAATAAACAAATAAAGATTAACTCATTCCCCTCGGGTTATGTATCAGAGCGACTCCAACTATGGACCCGAACGACAAGTAACTGAAGAGGCACAACATTGTCCTCAACCTCAAACTTCTACTTAGGTACCTGATTATCTGTACTCCATAGGAGCACATATGTAACAACACATAAAAGGGTGAGAATACATTCATATAATAAGTGGTGCATAAACATTCAACGTAGATTCAAACATCTACACAATCAGAAAACACACCAACATAATGTAATCACATCTCATCAACATCATAATCATCTAATCATAATTATGCAACATAATGCAACAATGACTCAACTCATGCTCGTCACAATCCCCACTCTGAACCGGACTCATAACTCAACTCTATATGATTCTGGTACTGACTCAAAGTTAGGTTCTTCATACGAATCGGATCCCAATCTCTGTGAACCCTGAGCCCCCGCTCTAATCTTCAAAACCCCACTCAAGGCTTGGGACAATTCACTAGTCCTCACTCTAAACTACATGCCTCTTTCACATCAATGTCACATATGATGAATGTCCTATAAACGTGCAGTCTAACCCCACTCTAACTATACATAACCACTCAATACAATATATGCAATACAACCCCACTCTGACTCTAATCAAATATATTCACTGCATCAATAAGAACTCATATCTCAAATCACAAGTCTCATCGATTCATCGACAAATATGCATAAAATCTACATCACATCATACTTTCACTTTTATCACACATAATCAAGATTACACATAATTCACAGTTATGCATGATGTTACTCAATTATCTATATAAGTCTAATTACTCAGCTCATATTCCTCAAAAGACACCCAATAGCAACCAATCCTCTACCGCTCGATAAAACCACCCTCAAAATCCAACCCAACACCATTCAACACACCAAACAAGAGAATTAAATCAATTAACATAATGGATAACATACAACACCTCCAAAAAGTGACCAAATAGTATCACCATGTCAAATATATATTCACATGTAACACTCAATCACGTTAAACAATCTCAACATTGATTCATCATCAAGCATGTACAATAAGTCACACAATTATACACACATTTCACAACATATACTTAAACATCATTCTCACAGGGAAATTCATCTCATAAGGCACTACCATGATGTAGCTCTGCATGTTAACTTTCCAAAGCTTCAAATCATGCTCCAATCCAAGTCTCGAAACTCAAGTTACGACAATTTTAGTCGCGAGCAATAACTCGGTGTTGTCATGCTCGCCAGGCGAGAACAACAACTCATTGGGCAAAGTTTGCTATGCGAGGTCTTCTAGATCTGCAACCACCAGAAACGTGAATTCTGCACTGCAGAACCTCAAAACCATCCCCAATTCAATCCCAAACATCCAAAAAATACCACACAATAGCATGTTAATTCCTCTTAATCTAACATGTTATTACACTGATTTAACTCAAAAATCCATAATTTGTTCATGCTTTAAAAACCCCAATTTCCCAACAAAACTCATGTTTATGAACAAATAACATACAAAACAATCAATCAAATATAGTACACAAATTTGCAAGGAATCATAACATAAAAATAAAATTGAAATCATGTTATTCATCACAATACACAATCACATAAAGAGAGAAATTCCTATAGGAGGTTAAGGAAAGCCTCTCTACCATTTCATGGATTAAGCATCTATATATGAAGAATCCCCCCCCCCCCTATAATTCCAGAAAATTCAGCAATTCAACCTTCAATTGATCTCTTCTCTCGTGCTCTAACACTCATTCCTAAAAGTTTTTTTTTTCTCATTTTCCTTTATTTCTAGGTACTGAAGAAAATAACATATAAAATCCTAATTTTTGATCTAACTTAGGAATATATATTATTTTGTTTTAATTCCTTTATATTGCACTTTTTTCCCAACTAAGCTCCACTTTTCTTTTCTCACCACTAAACTCTCACAATTCCAATAATTGGCCCAACTCTACAAATTCTCACTAATTTCTAATTAGTTTATTAATTAATTTAGTTAATTGAAACTAACCCAATTAATTAACACAAAACACCACAAATATCGTCACCGGCCAACATGTTACATATTCACAAAATAATTATTTAAATAAAATACTAAACTAAATTAAATAAATAATAAAATAAGAAAATAATTAAATTGGGGTGTTACACTAGTCGTGTCATGTCAACTTTAGGATATTATTACTCTGTAACCTTCATTGATGATTTTTCATGATATACTTGGTTATTTTTGATGAAAAATCGTTCAAATGTCTTCCATATATTCCAAGAATTTTATACCGAAATTAAAAATCAGTTTGACACTTCCATTAAAATTTTATATAGTGATAATGCTCGTGAATATATGTTATCCTGATTTCAATATTTTTTTATCATCACATGAGATTATTCATTAATCATTATGTGCTCACACACCTCAACAAAATGATGTCGTTGAACGGAAGAATTGTCATTTAGTTGGAATTGCACTGACTCTTTTACTTCACTATAATACCCCTTCTTGTTTTTTGGGTGATGCTATTCTCACAGCTTATCACCTTATCAACTGAATGCCTTCATCGGTCCTTCAAGATCAAATTCCATACTATATCTTGAACCGTAATATGAGCTTTACCCCATTCATCTTCGCGTCTTTGGTTGCACATGCTTTGTTCATGATCTCAGTCCAGGTAAAGACAAACTTTCGACCAAAGCTCTCAAATATATCGTTCTAGGTTACTCACATCTACAAAAAGGATATTGTTATTTTTGTCCCCAACTTCAACAATAAGCTTATGTTTTAAATTATAATTGTCTCTCTACTTCCTATGCCTCTTTTGTTTTTGCTCTAAATTTTGTATATATTCTTAAGTCTAAAGGTGAAGTTATGACTGATCCAATTGGCGTCAGGCGATGGTGGAAGAAATGGATGAATTACATTCAAATAACACTTGGGACATTGTCACTTTACCTCCAACCAAAACTATAGTGGGATGTTGATGGGTTTATATAGTGAAAGAATAGATGGTCAGATCGATCGTTTCAAAGCTCGTTTAGTAGTTAAAGGATACACACATATATTTGGTCTTGATTATGGTGATACTTTTCTCTGGTGACCAAGATCAATTCATTCTGCCTCTTTCTTGCAATGGTTGTCATTCATCATTGGCCGCTTCATTAGTTGGATAATAAAAATGTCTTTTTACATGGAGAATTGGATGGGGAAGTTTATATGGATCAACCTCCAGGTTGTACCATTATTGGAAATTCTAGACTTGTTTATAGGCTTCTTCGTTCTCTTTAACGAATGAACTAGTCCTGGTGTGTTTGGTTTGGTCGCTTTAACTCTGCCTTGGTGCAATTTGGTATGACTGGATATGAAGCAAATCACTTTGTTTTCTTCTTTCATTCCTCCACTGGCCAACGCATTTTTCTTATGGTCTATGTCGATGACATTGTTATTGTAACACCTGAAGCCGAACGCCTCATAATGCTTTCAGGATTACCGATTGACCCTACAAACCAACACCAGTCTTTTCAGAATGCTTTGTCCTCACTCACACGCTTTCTGGGAAACTTCCCAGAAGGTCACCCATCCAAATACTACTTTAAGTCATGCACACTTAACTATGGAGTTCTTATTTGTGAGACTACTAAAAAGAAGATGTATCTTGTTGGTATAGGTAGTAACGATCAATCCTTATAAACCTTCCCTCAACAATGCAGTCACATACGTGCATAACCTCGAGATCCCTCTCATTCCAATTTGAATTCAGTTTTTGCCTTGAAGTTGACAAGAGCCACTCATTGTCATGCCTTGTGCACTGACGACCACTTCCTGCCCTCGTCAGCCTTGGGTGTTACAATTATCACGATAGACAATATAAATGGTATACTCAAAAATCATCTTTTCAAAAATTTCCAGACAAAAGACTTGGGTCCACTCATATACTTATTAGGCATTGATGTTTTCTAATCCTCATTTGGCATTGCAATCAACCAGCGCAAGTATAACTTAGACATTCTTAGTGAAACTGACATGCTTTATTATCATCCTATTGATACTCATATGGATCCCAACGTGAAGCTTCTTCCAGGTCGGAGGGAGTCCTTAAAAGGCCCGGAAAGATATTAACAACTTGTGGGTAAACTCAACCATCTTATTATCATCAGACCAAATATTACATTTGCGATGAGCATTGTGAGTCAGTTTCCGAATGCTCCTTGTGATAGTCATTAGGATGCAATAATTTGAAATCTTAGATATATACCGAATGCACCAAGAATAAGACTATTATATGAAGATAAGGGTGATGCTACAATCATTTGTTATTCAGATGCATACTGAGTTGGATCATTATCGGATAAGAGATCCACGTAAGGATATTGTGTTATGATTGGAGGTAATATGATCTCATGGAGAAGCAAGAAACAAAATACAGTTGAACTATTTAGTGCTGAAGTCGAATATCGTGTTATGGCAGCAACCTCAAATGAGCTTGCATGGATGAAAAATTTACTCTCAAAACTTAGGTTGGAAGATCTTCATAACACAAAATTCATATGTGATAATCAAGCGGCACTCCACATTGCATCTAATCTGGTTTCCCATGAACAGATTAAGCACATAGAAATATATTGTTATTATGTAAGGGACAAGGTACTTTTAGGGGAAATCACCACATATTTCGTCAAATCTGAAGATCAATTGGCTTATATGTCTACCAAATCTCTTATGGGACTCTCAAGTGGATTACATTTGTAACGGGCTCGACTTATACGACATATATGATTCAGCTTGATGGGGGTGGTAATATATTTGTATATAGAATAGTCTCACATCGATTGTAATAGGTACTTGCTATAAATCTCTCTCCTCTCTCTCTCTCTCTCTCCTCTCCGCTCTCTCTCTCTCTCTCTCTCTCTCTCTCTCTCTCTCTCTCTCTCTCTCTCTCTCTCTCTCTCTCTCGCTTCTCTCTCTCTCTCTCTCTCTCTCTCTCTCTCTCTCTTCTCTCTCTCTCTCTCTCCTCTCTCTCTTCTCTCTCTCTCTATCTATATTATATATATATATATATATATATATATATATATATATATTATATATTATATATATATATATATATATATATATATATATATAAAAATACAATCTTCGTAGTGCTATTTAAAATACACAAATTATTTAAATGTCTCTCACTTATACTTCAATAAGAACTATCTAACTAATCCTTCGATCTAACAATAAACCAATCCCAAACTAAATATTTCGTGACAAGAACAATCTCTCAAGCCCCTTTCATTCTACCATTAAACAACATATCATTCTTAATTAACCAAACAACCCTCACCACTGCTAACCAAATGATAATCCTACAATTTCTCTTAACCTCCCCCCCCCCCCCCCACCCCCCCCCCCCCCCCCCCCCCCCCCCCCCCCCTCATTACTGAATCAAACAACAGCAAATGATAAAAAATGTCAAGAGAAGAATTAAAATTATTCACCTCAATCCGATCAAAAATAAGGGACCAAACCCGAGTCACTACGATACAATCAAGAAAGAGATGACAGGGAGATTCTTCAGGGTCAAGGCATAATGGACAAACGAGACTATGAGCACCTGAAATAACTCCTTTCTTATCAAGGTCGTATCTAGTTTGCATCTGATTTAAGAGAAGCCTCCACACAAACACTTGAACGTACAATTTTTTTCCAAAAACACTTCAAATCTGTACCTAGAATGAAAACATGTTTAACACCAAAATACAATCTCAAGTACGCAGATTTGACGGAGAATCCGCACGAGTCACTTTACCATACGAGGTGGTCTGGAACTAACGGGGATGAAGCTAAATTCTACATAATAATGTTGATGTAGTGCAACTCTAAAGCTGTTGCAGTCGACATAAAATATGGATTTTCAGAAAAACATACAAATGCCAGGAATTCAAAGACTAATAACCAACATCACAAATCCTCACTGGTGGCTTTTGAAAACATTCAAACAACTCTGTGAATTGGCTGCACATGGACTCTTCTTCAATCCAACGATCTCTCCAGAAATCAACGTCTTTTCCACTTTGGACCTTACACGAGACACTCTTAAGAAACAAGTTGTTATCAAAACCCCAATAACTTTATAGAATCCATAAGTCTCTCCACCATAATTTTTTTTAAAGAAATACTAGAAATAGAAATGTCTCGAATTTCATTCTTGATGTCGTCATATTTAAAGACAAAAACCTTACGCCATAGTGAATTCCCCTCCGATAAAATCTTCTCCTACCTCGTTTACTCACTAAGCTCTATTTCTAATAAGTGGTATTAAAGCTTCAAAGTGTTTTATAACAAATACTTTTTATTTATTAGTAATAAATTCAAGTAAGCTCCACTAAATTTTAGAATTGGCATTATTTAGTAAAATATATCAAAGCTTTAACAAAACAAAAAAAAGTCGCTTTAGAAAATGTAAACTTTAATCAAGTGCATGGAACTAAGAGTAATGTTGCTTTACTTAGAAGGCTCTTTTGATATCAAAATTCAAGACACACCACATGATAACATCAACAATTTATGTTAAGGAGCTGGTAAATAAATGATAACCATGATGATGTAGTACAATACAACCCTAAAATGCATTTATGATTTTTGACCTCGTGATATCTATGTGAGATCCTTTTCAAATGTTGTCCACTCTAACCTCCAAAGTTCTTGCTTTTTAATAAGTAATTAAAGTTAATAAACTTTCATTAAAAACAAACTATTTAAAAAATATAGTTAAATCTTCACTAAAATAATTTTTATTAGTGAAGTTTTTTTCTCATAAATATTTTGGAGTCAATATGAATCTTTAAAAAGATAAAAATTACTCCTCAAATATGTATTATAAAAAATCATTTTCTTAAATTTATTGAATAACCAATATAAGTGGTTTATATAATAAACTATATATATTAATTATTTAATGAATTTTAAAAATAAAAGTTTCCATATAATAGAGATCAAATAGAATATATTTAATTTATTACAAAAGACTAATGAAGTTATTAAATAAATTAAAATAAAATTATTATATTTTCCTATCTCTGATTTGACCCTTTTGAATTTTTTTTTGTCCTTTTTTATAATATTATATTTTTTAAAATTTTAAATATATTAATTATTTATTTATCAACCTACCCTTATTTATTTTATCTTATTTTTTTACAACAACAATAAATATTATCATAAAAATTTGAACTAACTCTCCTTCTTAAATAACAAACTTATAAAAACAAAATTAATTAACAACAAATTTAATAACAACTTCAACCTTTTTTTTAATTCAGGTGATTTTGCTAAATGAATTATAGAAAATAATATTATAAACTAATGCGTGCTCCAAAATATTTATAGAAAACACAAAAATAGGTTTGCACTTATTTTACCAAAATTTATTTATCTCAATCATGTTTTACACTTGTTTTTATCATATTTACTTAATTATCAAGTAAAATACATGTCTAGTTTTTACTTTAAACAATAATTTGATATAAAGTGATGAAACCCACCTACGTTTTATCCAATAAAAAACCAGTGTTAGTGAAAGTCTTTGAAAAAGAGTGTTTTAAGACAAAATATCTTATGACTTTTGTATTATATTAATTTAATTAATTACATGACCCTTGCATTGCCCCTCCTACTACCTCTTTTCAACCTCACATTAAGCCACAATCCAAACCACTAAACTCCAAGGACACAATGAAAGAGAGTTTTCAACTTTTATTTTGATAGGTAGCATCAAATTTTTAGGGTTATAAAAAAGCACAAAAAGAAGCAAAAGTTAGTCACAAGATTCCAAGGCTTATTGATTGGAATTAAATAGCATTATATGCCCACAATTCCAACAACATGACAAATTAGAGCCCACCTAACAAACAACCCTCTATGGAAAGCAACCTCTCAATATTTTTAATTTATTCTTTCAAAACTAATCAAATCACATTCTCTCTTTTCACCAAAAAAGATAAATGCATCCACTTAAAGAAAATTCACGCTCTCTCCATTTTTGTTAATACCATTCATTTTACAAACCAATATTTTGAAAATTTAACATGAAATTATTTAGCTCAACTAATTCAATCATGGTTTAATTAAATTATTAATAAATTTAAATTTTAAAAACACCAGCCAAAAAATTTAAAATATAAAAGAAAAAGTAAGAACCGCTTCAATAATAATTAAACTCAATTCAAGTTCAACAAATTTAAAATATAATCTAAATCAAATGGAATCAATGGATAAATTAACCAAACTCATTCAATTTATTATAATTTTGAAAATATCATTATGGTGTAGTGGACAATATACCATTATTAAAAAGTTAACATTTTTTAAATTTAACATACAATAATTTAATGTCTATAAATAATTCTATTAAAAAATAATATTTACCAAAAACAAAAAGGATAATGATATAATTTTTTTAAAGTAACACTTACTATTAATTCAATTAATATATAATTAATTTAAAATTTTAATAGAGATACACTAATATAAAATAAAATTTACATTTTTATTCAATAGAAATATATAATTATGTCATGTCATATAAATAATTTAAATTTTTTAATTTAATTTACCAGAATAAATAATCGATAGTGTAAAATTAATTTACACACGGTCAATGCATCCTATTTTTCTTAATTTAATTCACAATAAAAATTATAACATTCAATTAAATGAATTAATCATATTTTTTAGCATAAGTAAAAATATTTTTCTATAAAAAAACTATCTATTTATTAAAACTAATTACAAATATTTCAAGGGTGTAAAAAAATATAGCTTTCATAAACATTTTCTAAAGAAAAATTACATTCCTTCCTTTCTACAAAATTAAAGTTTCATTCTTGTTTTTTTCTTTTTCTATATCTTCTTAAAATCCTACTAACAGTTACTAACAAATTCTCTCTCTCTCTCTCTCTCTCTCTCTCTCTCACTCACTCTTTCTCTCTCTAAAATCTAAATCATGCCTGTTCTCACAAGACGCATGAAATGGAGAAGACCCATTTCAGAAACTGATCCATCTTCACAAATTTCTCCCATAATCCAATCCATTTCTTGCAAATCCACAATCACCACCCTCTTTTCCACTTTCTCCAACAACGAAACCACACATGACAGTAACAAAAACAGGACAAATAGCAGCAACAAAAACAGAAACAGTAACAGTGTCAATAACACCAATACAAAGTTTTCTGCAGCATCAACCCTCAGAGGACTCGGTTGCACCGCCGGTGCATCGCAACAAGTGTCTGTACCGGCGGTGATCCGATCCTCTGTGGATTGGCAAAAGAACAGAAAAAAGAAGAACAGAAGGAACAGTAACATTAACATTAAAAGCAACAAAACATGTCATGGTGTTGTTGTTGTGGATGATGTTCCTTTTCAGGATGTTTGGTGTGGACCTGGAATTGGGTTCTCATCTGATGCTGTTTCTGAAGATTGTGTTGTGACTAGAAAAAATGTTTCTTCAAGAGGAAAACTTGATAACGGGGAAAGAATATCATCACATAGGGAGGTATATTTCTCATTTCTTACCAATGATCCTTCCTATTTTTCATTTCAATTTCTTCAAAAGTTTTTTTTTTTAAATGTGTTTAATTTAGTAAACTTAGAAGATTTAATTAATTGATTCTTTATGCATTATATATATGTCATGTGTTGCAATTAATTGATTCTTTATGAATTGGAATGCATGTGTCATCTTCATAGCTTGGGTTGGAAAGTCTAATGTTGATGTGACGATTCAAATAGGTGGATGCATTGAATTTGAATCTCCTAATGTCGTATACGCTTTCAATTTCTAAATTTCTAAATGTTGAGCATTTTCTTAATTGATTTCTTGTGGACCCCTTGAAAATAAGTCTAGTGTAGTGATCAAAGACTTTGAAATAATGTATCACTATAGCTTTTTGTTTTATTATATTGTACAATACATGTTAATGATAGGTTAGAGTTTTCTAATCATTCATGTTTGTCTTTAAGTTTCGTGATTGTTTTCGTTACTTCTTGTTCTTATTTATGTTCTAACTATATAGTATATTTATTAGCAGCGTTCATCTTATTTTGGAAGGCATAATTTAAATCAATCAAGTTTATCATTTTTGGATGATGATGACGATGATGATAATTCTGATGTTTTCACGACACGACATGGATTAGAGTCTTTTGGTAATGGTAGATTCTATCGTAATTCTGAGGTTGGTTATTACTTCTTATTACTCTCTTGTCTCCTTTTCATGTTGTTTTTTGTTTGAGACACTTTCATCGTGTTCTGTTGTTGTTGCTTTGAAGATAATGATAATTCAAGGAAAACGATTAATGGGAGGACGAGTTAATTCGCGCGACCAATTTAGAGATTGGAGACTCGATGTTGATAATATGTCGTACGAGGTTTGTTCTTTTCCAACAATGTTGCGATGATTATTGAGGTTAGTTTTTTTCAATAATGTTTCTGTTTTTTATTTTACAGCAATTGCTTGAGCTCGGAGAAAGAATTGGATATGTGAAAACTGGACTTAAGGAAGATGAGATGAGACATAACATAAAGAAGATTAAGGTTTTGGTTTCAAATGATATGTCAAAACATCAAATAGACAAAAAGTGCACAATTTGTCAAGTAAGTTTATGAAACTTAAATTAAGTTTCATATTTGAAAACTTCATGATTAACACTTGGTTTATATAATATAATGTCAATTCATGAATCTTTTTTGTGTTTTCAGGAAGAGTATGAATTAGATGATGAATTGGGGATGCTAAATTGTGAACACTGCTATCATTTTCAGTGTATAAAACAATGGCTTGTGCTTAAAAATTTCTGTCCGGTTTGTAAGCAAGAAGTTGCGGTTCGACGTTGACTCGAGTGGCGCGAATCTATTGTTTTATTTTTCTTTTGAAATTGATGTATATAGTTTTTCATATGCAATCTTTTATTAAATCTTTTGAAACCTTTGGTTTTTTTTAGTAAAGAATTGGAAACATGTGTTATATTTGGTAATGGTGTTGCTTGTGAGAAAATTATCCTTTTTCTTTCTTTTTTACTTTTGTCATGAAATTGGTGTTTGAATGCTTTTCAATGTGTTTTTCTACTTTATTTCATGCTTTGTTTTTAAAATAAAGGAGCACTTGATAATATGTTCCTTTTTCACTTTGCTGTTTTAGTTATTAAAATGACATTAATACCCTTATTTTAAATATAAAAAAAAAGTTTATTTTATATATACACAAAAGCAATATTGTTAAGTAAAAAAGTTTAAAAATGATCAAGTAAATAATTGGTGTATTCTATAAAATTAACAATTGACTTAATAAAAACAGATTGGATTACAACTTCACTTCCTACTAAGTTTGCAAAAGTGTTGCAATTTATTTACAAACAAAGGTTAATTCCTAATACATGCTTCTTTAGCATTCTGATAAAGTTTGAATGATTTAGTACAACCATCAAAGAATTTGTGCAGAGTTCTTGAGATAACTGTGACCTTGTATACTCTATTTACAGTTACATGTGTAAATGTTCTCTACGAGAATCTTCATATATTATAGATATATTATAGAATGTAGAGAAGAATGGTAGTATTATGGAAGAGCGACCGATTACGACATGTCATGATGAGTGAGGAATTCGGTTATACATGGATAAAGTTGATCTGCTGCCTGCAATTGGAATGTAAAAGTAAAAAAAGTTAAGAAAACTCGATTTTAAATCTCAAGTTGCTTGTGTTAGAAACAATACAAATAGAAAAACTATAGGCTTATTCTTCTGTTAATTATGGTTCTTCAACTATGCATTTTGTATTTTCAATCGCTTCTGTGTTTCACCGAGAGGTCCTCGAATCAATCAATCATATATATATAGTATATTTTCTCGGGAGCGGATTAATTGAAACAAAACCATACCGATCGGCCACCGACTAAGTCATAGTGGGCATAGTGTGGATCTCCAAACTCCCCAAAGACTTTGTATGTAACCAGTTCCTCAGGAATAAGCTTCACCGTTTCTGCTTAACATTTATGATTATGTTATGGTCATCATAAAAAAGTAATTTTTGCTTTAACTTTAAAATAAAAAGAGAGTTGAGCATTTAATGGATTAGTTAGTGAAGTTTTAATACCATATACAGCTTCTGGGGGGCAGATTAAGTCCTGGTCACCAGCAATTGCTAAAACAGGAACTTTACTTTTGCAGAGATGATCCTTGTAGAAGAACGTTCCACTCCTGTCGCGTAAACCGCCGTTCTGTAACACTGTTTTTAACTGCAAGAGAAGCTTAGAAGGCACGGTACCTGCCAATCACGGTCCAGTCGTTAATTGCGGATCAATCAAGAGTTGAGAAGAGAAACGTTTTGCGAGCAATTGCAAGACTTAAACCAAATGAACTAGTTAGAGTCTGGTTGAGTTGATTTATTTGAACTTACGAAAACAGCTTATGACATGTCCATAAGCTGTATTTTTTAGCTTTGATAGATTACGAAAACAGCTTATAGTTTATACGAAAACAGCTTATAGTTTTATCTTTTGTTATCGAAATAGCTTATACATAAGCTTTTTAAGCACTTACAGAAGTTATTCAAAACAAGTTTCTCAAACAATTTTTGATCCATCATGTCTTGAGCTGAAATCTGAGAATTTAGCCAAGATAAAACATACGGAGGATTTATCGCAAGAGGGTATGCGGAAGCAATCAGTGGTCCAACTGGAATAACCGGTACGTTTAAAGCCTGAACAGGTTCTACCTGCAAACAAACAAGTAGATAACATACATCACCACGCGCATGGAATAAAATAAATACTAACTTTTTTTGCCAAATCCGTTCTTTTAATCACTTGCCAGCGGTAAAAGCCATTTGAGAGATGATCTCGAAGGTGTATAGTCGAGTGATGATGCCAAAGTAACAACTGATGCGAACGCAGAATCCTTTCCATCAAAACCTGTCAGAATTTATAGAGAATAGGATGAAATATCGGTCATGATAGTGAAATAAATAAGCATTGATGATCAATGTTGTAAACAAGCCTCGTGAACTCAAAAGTTGTAGAAGAAATAGATGACATATCGGTTGGACTTACCACAACGCGAGAGCATTGCGTACAACAAGATACCCCCCATTGAGTGACCAATTGCGAGTAATTTTCCATCCATTGGTTGGCATTGAGCCTTTATATACTCCATCTAATGTACAAAAGTTTAACAAAATAAATAATTTAGAAACAAATTAATGATACAAATCTGAAATTCATATGCCAATACTCTTCAAGAATGTCCGCCTCACCGCGGCAGGTACATCTTCTTCAAGATAATGATCAAAGTCCCAATCATATTTGACAATCAACTCAATCTGTTTCTGAAATTCTTCTAAAGTGGTAGTAAAACGGTCCGGCAACTCTAAAATCTGCGGTGGGAAAATTTGTTGACCTTTGATCATAGTTTGAAGTCTCCGATTGAAATCCTTGATCTGACTAACAACTGCAGAGTTGTGTCTCCCTTCCGACAAATCTGAAAGAAAAAAACATCTTTTACTTTGTTAGTGTATACATAATGATACATTGTTAAAAATTACAAGCTCCAAAGTTTTGTAGCTAACCGCTACCGAGAAAGCTTAAAAGCCGTTCAGACATCCCTGTAAGAACCTCCATCAACCTCACCGTTGGCCGTGATTCCTCATATTTATCTTCCGATTCAAAGGAAGCACCCAGGTTCTTAAATTCCAACGCTCTTTCAAAAGCACTACTTTTACTGTCATTAATTGCAGAATCTATCTCAGACGAATCTGTGAGACACTCCTCGTCTTTCTCCAAGCTGTGTCCATATGTGCTCAACCCCGCACCTCGAACCTCAAGAGTCCATGTATCAAATCCTTGTGCCGACATGTACCGAGCAAATGAAGACTGAACACAAACAGCATACACTTAGCAACATCGATCTCACAAACAACATGCAGTTAGCAACATTGGTCATATATAACACAAGACTATTGTCAATAATAAACATGCTTAAACTTATTCCTTTAACACTATACTGTAGCACCGACACCTCTAAAAAATGTTCCGAACCAACACCGACACCTGTGATTATGGTTGATTTATTCATTTTTTCAAATTATTACCGGTATTGACGTGTCAGTGTCGGTGTCGTGTTTACGGAGTCTGAGATTCATACTTTTTTAATGGAAGAAACACAGTCATCTCACCTCAGGAGAGAGATCATAGCCAATAGCATTGGTAGCAACCCCTGACAACAACAAAAGCGGGTGATTCCTCAAAGGCGCCTGCATATCATACATAATACAGAAGCTTATACCTTTAACAAAAACCTTAACACATTCACCTTAGAATTTCAAAAAGTAAATGCAATATTGCAACAAAAAAAGTATTTAGTTAGAAATAAACTTTACACACTATTTTTAAAAACTAACATGAAAAATGTTTTAACGGATCATTGATCAAGCTTTTTTGTTTTCCTTTGATTTTCGATATAAACAACGAAATTGAAAAATACCCAGAAGATACATCATTGCACTGTGAAAAGGGTATCCAGAAAAAACGTAAAGTTAAGAGCTTTATGAACCTTGGGAGAAGGAAGGTAGCGCCAGAGAGCAAGTTTCCAATCGGAGTTTGGAACAGTGACACGGTGAAGCTCATCGGCAGTGCATATTGATTGTGCCTTTACGTTTTCCTTCTCCCAATGTACCTTCGCCGGAGACGGTGGCGAATCACGGCGGCAGTGAAAGCGCGGGGAGATGATTCGGGTTTCATGTTTCGGATCGGGTCGTGGTGGTTGGATGTAACTGAATGCTGCACCAATGTTGTTGAGAAACATTTTTTTTTGTATTTAATTTATTTTAGGGGTGTTATGTAGGTTGTTTAGCTATTTTTATTAAAGAATTCAATTGCACTTGAGATAATTCAAACAAAGTAGTATTTGCTTATATAGATAGACAACACAACTAAGTAATTGATAGTTGGTACATAGATGCGTGAATAAGAACATGTACTCTACTTCATGATAGGAAGACCAATACATACATAAAATGAGTATGCATAACAATTTTGATAAGCTTTTTCTTTTATAGAAGTGAGATTTATCAATTTAAGTTTTAAATAGTTTTATTTACTAGATAAACTCATTGAAAATTGTATGCGAGTATGTGGATGCCCATAAACATACCGTATACGTACGTTTAAAGGAAAGATGTGTCATTAGCTATTGAAAATTTGAAATGTAAAATTCAAAAGGAGGAGCTCCATTATGTTATTCATATATATCTATTAGGTGTTAATATGTGAGACACTTTTATGAGAAGAGAAAAAAAGAGAATACGAAAATAATGATTATATTATTGAAGAATGATTGTATTACAAATTGATTTATATATGTATGTATTTATATATAAAATTACTTGACTACTAAGTAACAAATATAACAAATTAAGTAATAAACCATAAATCCTAATTATCTTTTTGGGGCTTGGGCCACACACAACTTGGATTATATCTTACATCTTAATATACCCCCATATAATCCAAGTTGTCGAACATATGATAATCATAGTTTATCTGAACTATGCCCAATTTCTTTCTCAAATTCAGGAATATGTCGATCTTCAATCCTTTAGTAAAAATGTCGGCCAACTGTGTTTAACTTGAGCAATGCCTCACTTCAAGTTCACCTCGATTTACCTTCTCCCTTAGGAAGTGAAATCTAGCTTCGACGTGCTTACTCCTTTCATGCAAAATTGGATTCTTCGCAAGATTTATGGTTGACTTGTTGTCGATCTGTAGCACTAGAGATTTCTTCACTTCGACCTCCATTTTTTCAAGCACAAATCTGATCCAAATTGCTTGACACGCAACATAGGATCATGTTATATATTCAGCTTCACACGATGACAACGCCACCATAGGTTGCTTTCTCGAGCACCGTGAGATTGGGGAACCAAACACTTGAAAGAAATAACCATTTGTGCTTATTCAATCTTTCTTATCTCTGCACCAATCAACATCTGAGTAATAAGTAATCATAGCTTCTTTATTTTTGGAGTCTCTTCAAAATAGAATTTTGTAGTTCATCGATCCTTTTAAGTATCTCAGGATTCTTCTTGCAACCTTCATGTGTGAGACCCTTGGTTCACTCATGTATCTGCATACTAATCCGACTGAGAAACTCATACCAGGTCGACTATTGCACACATATCTTAGAGATCCGACAATTTGTTTGAAGAAAGTTGCATCGACTTTGTCTTCTTCTCCATACTTCTCCAACTTCAAGTTTGGTTCAACAGGTGAAGATGCAGGAGTCAAATCATTCATTTGGAATCTCTTGAGAATCTCTTTGATATACTTTCTTTAATGTAGCACCATACCTTGCTTCGACATTTGAAATTTCATGCCTAGGAAATAAGACAAGTTTCCTAGATCCGGCATTTCAAATTCCTTCTTCATCAGCTCTTTGAACTTCGACAAGTTCTCCAAGCTACTTTCTATTACTAATAGGTCATCAAAATATAAGCAGATGATTGTTATATCTTGTGCCACAACCTGAACATATACACCATACTCAGATTTGCATTTGACGAATCTCAATTTAACTAAGTATTATTGATCCTCTTGTTCCATGCCCTAAGTGCCTGCTTGACACCATAGAGCGCTTTGCGCAACTTGTATACTTTCCTTGTTTCCTCCTGAATCACAAACCCATGAGGTTGTCTGAGATACGCCTCTTCATCCAAAGGTCGATTCAAAAATGTTAATTTCACATCTAAGTGAAAAGTCGACCAACCTTGCTTGCATGCCAAGGCGGCGACTAGTCGAATAGTCTCCAATCTTACTACTGGTGCATATACTTCAGAGTAGTCGATTCCTTCTCTTTGAAGAAAATGTCGAGCTACCAATCTCTCCTTATGTCTTACTATCGACCATCAGTATTATGCCTCAACTTGAACACCCATTTCACTTTGATAACTTTTGTATGTGTTGGAAATTCGACTAACTCCCATGTGTTATTTCCTTTGATTACTTGTAACTCTTCGACCATAGATGACTTCCATTGTTTATGATTTAAGGCTTTGCTATAGTTGATTGGTTTAACACCTGCAAGTAAGGAGAAATGAACTAATTCTCCATCTGGTGTGATTCCATCATCACCGGTCACTTCATATTCTTGAAGTCTTGTTGGACGAACTCTTGTACTTTGAGGTCTTTGGCTCGTAATAGCTACACCATCTTCGACTTTGGTTGTGTCGGGCATGTCATCAACTGCTTCGACTTCGACTAGAATATCGACAATATCTTCGATTACAACATCATTACTTGTTTCGTCGAAATCATAGTTCATCAAAGGCTTGTTAATTGCATCACTAGAATTCCAATCTCATGTAGAATTTTTATCAATCACAATCTCGACTCATCATGATCTTCTGATTAATTAGATTGAACAACCTGTATGCACAAATTTCATGATATCCTACCAGAATCATAGGTTCACTCTTGTCATCAAGCTTCCTTCTTCTAGCATCAGGAAAATACTTGTAACAAATAGATCCAAACACCTTCAGATGACTCGCTGATGGTCGTTTTGTTGGTGTAAGCCCTAGAGGCCAATACTTTTTGATACTTGTATCGAATTATTTATTAATAATAAAAGGCATTTTCTTTATTATGGTTGATTAATAAAGTCCCTGGAATAGATAGTCCGTTTAATGTATTAAGTGTGACTTAATCATGAGAACACATTAAACATAAGGACACTATTCTTAAAGTATCCGTAGTCAAGCTTTAGTGTGAAGTGGGATAACATTAAAGCATTAAGACTATTATGTTTGTAGACTGATGATCACATCTCATGGATCATGGATAAAGAGTTATCAAGTCTTAAACATAGGTATGAATATTATGAGTAATATTTATACCGGATTGACCCGCTATGAGAATACTATATAGAAAGTTATGCAAAGTGTCATAAGTTATTCTCATGGTGATAATGGTGTATACCACTCTTCGACCTGAAACCACTATGGATCCTAGATGTAGAGTCGAGTGCTTTATTGCTGATCCAACGTTGTCCGTAACTGGATAACCATAAAGACAGTTGATGGGTACTCCACGAAGCATGCTGAGGGACATGAGTGACCTAGATGGAATTTGCCCATCCTGCATAACAGGATAAATGTCTATGGGCCCAATATTGAACTGGACAAGGATGACACGGTCTATGCCTTGTGTTCAATATAGACATAAGGGCAAAAGGGTAATTATACACATAAGTATTATCACAGAAGGAATTGTCAGATCACATGACATTTTCGTGTCTTGGGTAGCAGTGATGTGTTGCTAGATATCGCTCACTGTTTATTATGTTAAATAGGTGATTTAATATAATTGTCAACGCCGCGAAAACCTACAGGGTCACACACAAAGGACGGATTGATGAGAGATAGAGTAACTAAGGAACACCGTAAGGTACGGTGCACTTAAGTGAGTAGTAGAACATCGTAAGGTACGGTGTACTTAAGTAGAATACGAAATATGGTAAGGTACCATGGGCTTAAGTGATTTTGGGCATATTATAAGATATGGGCCAAAATACACTTAAGTGGGCTTTTAGCTTGAAGCCCACACAAGTGGTTCTATAAATAGAACCCTTGTGCAGAAGCATTAATTGCGGTTGCATTATTTCGTTTTCTCTCTCTCACTCAAAGCCTTCATTCGTACCAGCTAGCACTGTGATTGAAGGAATCCGTTCGTGTGGACTGAGTAGAGACGTTGTCATCGTTCAACGTTCGTGATCGCTCCGTGGATCTGCATCAAAGGTTTTGATCGTCACAAGAGATCTGCACCAAAGGTTTTAATCGTCACAAGAGGTAAATATTCTATCACTGATCATGACCATTCGTAAGGATCTCTAAAGGAGAAAATTTTAATTTCCGCTGCGTTTTGGACCGCAATTCTCCTTCACGTTTTCCACTCCAAACTTCTTTAGGAATCTTGTTCTTTAACTTCTTGGTAAGGCAGTTGTGCAGAATATAAACATCAGTGGAAACAACTTCATCCCATAAGGATTTTGAAAATCTCTTCTGCCTCAGCATGCATCTCGCCATGTCCAGTATGGTTACATTTCTTCTTTAGACTATTCCATTATGTTGAGGCATGTAGGGAGCGGTTACCTAATGATCAATACCATGTTCTACATAAAATTCTTCAATCATCTTGGATTTGTATTCGCCACCCCCATCTATTTGCAGAACTTTGATCTTCTTCTCACTCAAGTTTTCGAAAAGCATTTTGAATCTCTTAAAGATTTCAAATATTTCGTCCTTTTGCTTGATCACATAGATCCATAACTTTCGACTAAACTCATCAACAAAGGAAACAAAATACTTGTTTTCACCAATGGTATGCTCTTCAAAAGGTCCACATACATTTGAATGTACAACTTCGTGTATACAGGAGGATCTCATTGACATAGTCGAAACGAAAATTTTTCTGGATTGCTTTCCGACTAGACAACATTCACAGAGTTTGTTGGGAATCTATAGACTTGGTATTCCAGTTACCATATCTTGAGTGATAAGTTGATTGAGTGGTCAAAAATTCCAAATTCCAAATCTCAAATGCCACAGCCAACTCTTCTTGTGGTCGAGAATAATTTTTAGACATTGTACTTAAGTCGAACTGATCATGGTCTTGAATGTCATATTCTTAGAAAAGAGGATTTCAAAGCCAAATTATTTTGAGTGTCGAACAATTCCAAGGTTTCATCTTTCATAATCATTGAGAAACCTTTTTTGACCTGTTATCCAACACTTAGAAAATTGCACTTTACTTCAGGTACGTAGAGTACATCTTTGATCATAGATTTTCCTACATTACTCCTTTGAATAACTATGTCGCCAGTATCTTATGCTTGCAACAAGCTATTATCATCAAGTTTGACCTTTCTCTTCTTTGACGAGTCATAATATGCTAACCACACTTTTCGACCAGTCATGTGATTCGAGCAGCCCGAGTCAAGGGACCAGATCTTGGAGTCGACATGGTTGTCTCCAGCTGCATCCATAACCACCATATCTTCAGAATCATCTGAATCTTGGCGTGCAAATCCTTCATCCTTACCTTTTTGTAGATCCTTATCTTTATTGTACCAACAATTCTTGGCCACCTGGCCCCATTTTTCACATTTTTAGCATTGCACACCTTTTTTTATCTTTGTCTTTCTGATAGAAGTTTCCTCCTCCTCTTTTCGAGGATTCAGAAGCCATATCATTGACCTTGTTCTTTTGAGGGTTTGATCAATACTTCTTTCTCTGAGTCTTGTCTCCTTTCCCTTTAAACTTTTCGGAACCACCATGCTTCTTCCAAGCTTGAGCATGCAGTGCTTGTATCGAATCTTGAACCTCTTTCCTTTCAACAATCCTAATCTCATGCGCCTCTAATGAACCAACCAAATCTTCCAATCTCATGGTTTCAAGATTGTTGGATTCTTGAATAGCTACGATAACATGATTAAAGTGAGAGGTCAACATACGCATTACCTTCTCAACTATCATCTTATCATTTATGGTTTCACCATAACTCTTCATGAGATGGACGAGACTTTTCACCTTCGACACATAGCCTGCAATCTTTTCATCTTCTCCCATTTGCATTAATTCATAGTATCGTCACAAAGTCTACAATTTGATAACTTTGACTTTCTCACCTCCTTCATAGCATTTGACAAGAATATCCCATATCTCCTTCGCCGATTCAACATGAGAAATTATTTCAAAATTCGGTGAATCTACCACCCATTGGTTGGCATTGAGCCTTTATATACTCCATCTAATGTACAAAAGTTTAACAAAATAAATAATTTAGAAACAAATTAATGATATAAATCTGAAATTCATATGCCAATACTCTTCAAGAACGTCCGCCTCACCGCGGCAGGTACGTCTTCTTCGAGATAATGATCAAAGTCCCAATCATATTTGACAATCAACTCAATCTGTTTCTGAAATTCTTCTAAAGTGGTAGTAAAACGGTCCGGCAACTCTAAAATCTGCGGTGGGAAAATTTGTTGACCTCTGATCATAGTTTGAAGTCTCCGATTGAAATCCTTGATCTGACTAACAACTGCAGAGTTGTGTCTCCCTTCCGACAAATCTGAAAAAAAAAACATCTTTTACTTTGTTAGTGTATACATAATGATACATTGTTAAAAATTACAAGCTCCAAAGTTTTGTAGCTAACCGCTACCGAGAAAGCTTAAAAGCCGTTCAGACATCCCTGTAAGAACCTCCATCAACCTCACCGTTGGCCGTGATTCCTCATATTTATCTTCCGATTCAAAGGAAGCACCCAGGTTCTTAAATTCCAACTCTCTTTCAAAAGCACTACTTTTACTGTCATTAATTGCAGAATCTATCTCAGACGAATCTGTGAGACACTCCTCGTCTTTCTCCAAGCTGTGTCCATATGTGCTCAACCCCGCACCTCGAACCTCAAGAGTCCACGTATCAAATCCTTGTGCCGACATGTACCGAGCAAATGAAGACTGAACACAAACAGCATACACTTAGCAACATCGATCCCACAAACAACATGCACTTAGCAACATTGGTCATATATAACACAAGACTATTGTCAATAATTAACATGCTTAAACTTATTCCTTTAACACTATATTGTAGCACCAACACCTCTAAAAAATGTGTGTCAGTGTTCCGAACCAACACCGATACCTATGATTATGGTTGATTTATTCATTTTTTCAAATTATTACCGGTATCGACGTGTCAGAGTCGGTGTAGTGTTTTCAGAGTCTGAGATTCATAGCTTTTTTTAATGGAAGAAACACAGTCATCTCACCTCAGGAGAGAGATCATAGCCAATAGCATTGGTAGCAACCCCTGACAACAACAAAAGCGGGTGATTCCTCAAAGGAGCCTGCATAACATACATAATAGAGAAGCTTATACCTTTAACAAAAACCTTAACACATTCACCTTAGAATTTCAAAAAGTACATACAATATTGCAACAAAAAAAGTATTTAGTTAGAAATTAACTTTACACACTATTTTTAGAAACTAACATGAAAAATGTTTTAACTGATCATTGATCAAGCTTTTTTGTTTTCCTTTGAATTTTCGATATAAACAACGAAATTGAAAAATACCCAGAAGATACATCATTGCACTGTGAAAAGGGTATCCAGAAAAAACGTAAAGTTAAGAGCTTTATGAACCTTGGGAGAAGGAAGGTAGCGCCAGAGAGCAAGTTTCCAATCGGAGTTTGGAACAGTGACACGGTGAAGCTCATCGGCAGTGCATATTGATTGTGCCTTTACGTTTTCCTTCTCCCAATGTACCTTCGCCGGAGACGGTGGCGAATCACGGCGGCAGTGAAAGCGCGGGGAGATGATTCGGGTTTCATGTTTCGGATCGGGTCGTGGTGGTTTGATGTAACTGAATGCTGCACCAATGTTGTTGAGAAACATTTTTTTTTGTATTTAATTTATTTTAGGGGTGTTATGTAGGTTGTTTAGCTATTTTTATTAAAGAATTCAATTGCACTTGAGATAATTCAAACAAAGTAGTATTTGCTTATATAGATAGACAACACAACTAAGTAATTGATAGTTGGTACATAGATGCGTGAATAAGAACATGTACTCTACTTCATGATAGGAAGACCAATGCATAAAATGAGTATGCAAACAATTTTGATAAGCTTTTTCTTTTATAGAAGTGAGGTTTATCAATTTAAGTTTTAAAGTAATAGTTTTATTTAGTTTTAAAGGAAAGACGTGTCATTAGGTATTGAGAATTTGAAATGTAGAATTCAAATGGAGGAGCTCCATTCTGTTATTCTTATATACCTATTATGTGTTAATACGTGAGACACTTTTGTAAGAAGAGAAAAATGATAATATGAAAATAAAGATTATATTATTGAAAAATAATTGTGTTACAAATTGATTTATATATGTATGTATTTATATATAAAATTACTTGACTACTAAGTAACAAATATAACAAATTAAGTAATAAACCATAAATCCTAATTATCTTTTTGGGGCTTGGGCCACACACAACTTGGATTATATCTTATATCTCAATATACCTCCATATAATCCAAGTTGTCGAACATATCATAATCATAGTTTATTTGAACTATTCCCAATTTCTTTCTCAAATTCAGGAATATGTCGATCTTCAATCCTTTAGTAAAAATGTCGGTCAACTTTGTTTCACTTGAGCAATGTCTCACTTCAAGTTCACCTCGATTTACCTTCTCCCTTAAGAAGTGAAATCTAGTTTCGATGTGCTTACTCCTTCCATGCAAAACTGGATTCTTCGCAAGATCTATGGTTGACTTGTTGTCGATCTGTAGCACTAGAGGTTTCTTCACTTCGACCTCCATTTTTTCAAGCACAAATCTGATCCAAATTGCTTGACACATAACATAGGATCATGTTATATATTCAGCTTCACACGATGACAACGCCACCATAAGTTGCTTTCTCGAGCACCATGAGATTGGGGAACCAAACAGTTGAAAGAAATAATCAGTTGTGCTTATTCAATCTTTCTTATCTCCACACCAATCAACATCTGAACAATAAGTAACCATAACTTCTTTGCTTTCCGAGTCTCTTCGAAATAGAATTTTGTAGTTTATCGATCCTTTTAAGTATCTCAGGATTCTTCTTGCAACCTTCATGCGTAACACCCTTGGTTCACTCATGTATCTGCACACTAATCCGACTGGGAAACACATATCAGGTCGACTATTACACACATATCTTAGAGATCCGATAATTTATTTGAAGAAAGTTGCATCGACTTTGTCTTCTTCTCCATACTTCTCCAACTTCAAGTTTGGTTCGACAGGTGAAGATGCAGGAGTCAAATCATTCATTTAAAATCTCTTGAGCATCTCTTTGATATACTTTCTTTAATGTATCATCATACCTTGCTTCAATATTTAAAATTCCATGCCTAGGAAATAAGACAAGTTTCCTAGATCCGACATTTCAAATTCCTTCTTCATCGGCTCTTTGAACTTCGACATGTTCTCCAAGCTACTTCCTATTACTAATAGGTCATCAAAATATAAGCAGGTGATTGTTATATCTTGTGCCACAACCTGAACATATACACCATACTCGGATTTGCATTTAGCGAATCTCAATTTGACCAAGTATTCTTAACCCTCTTGTTCCATGCCCTAGGTGCCTGCTTGACACCATAGAGCGCTTTATGCAACTTGTATACTTTCCTTGTTTCCTCCTGAATCACAAACCCAGGAGGTTGTCTGAGATACACCTCTTCATCCAAAGGTCGATTCAAAAATGTTGATTTCACATCTAAGTGAAAAGTCGACCAACCTTGCTTGCATGCCAAGGCGATGACTAGTTGAATAGTCTTCAATCTTGCTACTGGTGCATATACTTCAGAGTAGTCGATTCCTTCACTTTGAAGAAAACCTCGAGCTACCAATCTCTCCTTATGTCTTACTATCGACCATCATTATTGTGCTTCAACTTAAACACCCATTTCACTTTGATAACTTTTGTATGTGCTGGAAGCTCGACTAACTCTCATGTGTTATTTATTTCGATTACTTGTAACTCTTCGATCATAGATGACTTCCACTGTTTATCATTTAAGGCTTCACTATAGTTGATTGGTTTAACACCTGCAAGTAAGGAGAAATTAACTAACTCTCCATCTGGCGTGATTGCATCATCACCGGTCACTTCATACTCTTGAAGTCTTACTGGACGAACTCTAGTTCTTTGAGGTCTTTGACTCGTAATAGCTACACCACCTTTGACTTTGATTGTGTCGGGAATGTCATCAACTACTTCGACTTCGACTAGAATATCGATAATATCTTCGACTTTGACATCATTACTTGCTTCGTCAAAATCATAGTTCATCAAAGGCTTGTCAATTGCATCACTAGAACTCCAATCTCAGGCATAATTTTTATCAATCACAATCTCGACTCATCACGGTCTTCTGATTAATTGTATTGAACAACCTGTATGAACAAATTTTATGATATCCTACCAGAATCATAGGTTCACTCTTGTCATCAAGCTTCCTTCTTCTAGCATCAGGAAAATGCTTGTAACAAATAGATCCAAACACCTTCAGATGACTCACTGATGGTTGTTTTCCACTCTAAACTTCTTTAGGAACCTTGTTCTTTAACTTCTTGGTAAGGCAGTTGTACAGAATATAAGCATCGGTGGAAACAACTTCATCCCATAAGGATTTTAGAAAATTCTTTTGCTTCAGCATGCATCTCGCCATGTCCAATATGGTTATATTTCTTCTTTATACTATTCCATTATGTTGAGGCATGTAAGGAGTGGTTACCTAATGATCAATACCATGTTCTACATAAAATTCTTCAATCATCTTGGATGTGTATTCGCCACCTCCACCTGTTTGCAGAACTTTGATCTTCTTCTCACTCGGGTTTTCGAAAATCATTTTGAATCTCTTAAAGATTTTGAATATTTCGTCCTTTCGCTTGATCACATAGATCCATAACTTTCGACTAAACTCATCAACAAAGGAACCAAAATACTTTTTTTCACCAATGGTATGCTCTTCAAAAGGTCCACATACATTTGAATGTACAACTTCGTGTATGCATGAGGATCTCATTTGCATAGTCGAAACGAAAGATTTTCTTGATTGCTTTCCTACTAGACAACATTCACAAAGTTTGTTGGGCATCTCTAGACTTGGTATTCCAGTTACCATATCTTGAGTGGTAAGTTGATTGAGTGATCGAAAATTCAAATTTCCAAATCTCAAATGCCACAACCAACTATGTTTGTGGTCGACAACAATTTTTAGACATTGTACTTAAGTCGAACTGATCATGGTCTTGAATGTCATATTCTTAGAAAAAGAGGATTTCAAAACCAAATTATTTTGAGTGTCGAATAGTTCCAAGACTTCATCTTTCATAATCATTGAGAAACCTTTTTTGACCTGTTGTCCAAGACTTAGAAAATTGCACTTCATTCCAGGTACGTAGAGTACATCTTTGATCATAGATTTTCCTACATTACTCATTTGAATAACTATGTCACCGGTATCTTCTGCTTGCACTAAGATATTATCATCAAGTTTGACCTTTCTCTTCTTCGACGAGTCAAAATCTGCTAACCACACTTTTTGACCAGTCATGTGATTCGAGCAGCCCGAGTCGAGGAACTAGATCTTGGAGTCGACATGGTTGTCTTCAAATTCACTCATAACCACTAAATCTTCAGAATCATCTAAATCTTGGCGTGCAAGGTTCACTCCTTCCTCCTTACCTTTTGCAGATCCTTATCTTTATTGTACCAACAATTCTTGGCCATGTGACCCCATTTTTCACATTTATAACATTGCACACCTTTTTTCTCTGTGTCTTTCTGATAGAAGTTTCCTCCTCCTCTTTTTGAGGATTCAGAAGTCATATCATTGACCTTGTTCTTTTGAGGGTTTGATCAAAACTTCTTGCTCTGAGTCTTGTCTCATTTGCCTTTGAACTTGTCGGAACCACCATGCTTCTTCCAAGCTTGAGAATGCAGTGCTTGTATCGAATCTTGAACCTCTTTCCTTTCAACAATCCTAATCTCATGCGCCTCTAATGAACCAACCAAATCTTCCAGTTTCATGGTTTCAAGATTGTTGGGTTCTTGAATAGCTACGATAACATGATCAAAGTGAGAGGTCAACGTACACGTTACCTTCCCAACTATCATCTTATCAGATATGGTTTCACCATAACCTTTCATGAGATGGACGAGATTTTGCACCTTCGACACATAGCTTGTAATCTTTTCATCTTCTCTCATCTGCATTAATTCATAGTATCGTCACAAAGTCTATGTGAAGACATGACTTCTCAAATGTTTTGATGACGACAAACTTCTCTACAAGTCTAAGATTGATTAACAAAAAGGATTGATCAAGATTCAAGCTCATGAAGGAAGTTTTCAACTAAATGATCAACTCTCGATGAAACTCATGAAGACTCGTATTTCAAATGAATAGGTATAACACTTGACCTCTAGATGATTATACAAGTGTTCAAAACATGTCTTATTCATGCTATAATCATTGGAAGTAATTTTATGCATCAAAGAAATCATAACACTTCATTTTTTAAGCTATTTTTCAAATATGGGATGAAGTAATCGATTATCCATTTTAAGGTAATCGATTACTCTGTGAAAAATTCAAATATTTTTGCACGTTGGAGGCAAGTAACCGATTACCCATATTAAGGTAATCGATTACCACTGAACCAGAGGCAAAAATCAGTGCATCTCTTCATGGAAAATTTTCTATTTTCTTTACCATGAACTATGGCATCCTTTGGGTAATTGCATCCATTTGAGGAGGTGTTTAGACAACATATATACATCATTTTTTCAGATTTCAAATTCACCTCCTTGCAAAAATTTCAAATCAATTACTCATATTCTTTCAAACATTTTTTAAGTGTTCTTCCAAATTTTCTTAAGAGTGAAACCTTGCATAAACCTTCTTTTTAAGCATCATACTTTCATTCCATACAAAGAACACTTGTATAATTATTGTGAGAATTAAGTGTTACAAAGGAGAAGATCAATTGATAAATTGATATACTTCAAATTTTCAACTATTTCATCTTCTACAAAAATTCAGAATTGTATCTCTTGATTACAACTTATTTTTAGGATTGTTAAGAATAAGTTTGTAAGGTTTTATCCTTGCTATCCGGTGTGTGGATGCAAAAGGTCCTTTTCTGAGAATTTAAGTCTCGATTGGACTTTAAACATTGTAAATCCAAGAGGATTGTTCTTGGTGTGTTAGAATTAGATAGAAAGGCCTTAAGGTGTCTTGTCTAGGAATCTAACATTATAGTGAATTCTCTTTCGTGTTGAAAGGGGAGTGGAGTACTCTCGATCTGTGAGGGGAACCACTATACATCACGGTGTTCTTTACTTTCCGCACTTTACCGCTTTTCATCACATAAGCATCTCAAGAAAGTAAAAATCAATAAACCGTAAAAAATTCAGAAAATCGTCTAAGTGCCTCATTCACCCCCCCCCCCCCTAAGGCACTCCTTAAACTTACAGTCTACAATTTGACAACTTTGACTTTCTCACCTCCTTCGTAGCACTTGACAAGAATATCTCACACCTCCTTTACCGATTCGACATGAGAAATTCTTTCAAAATTCGGTGAATCTACCACCCATTGAATGTAATACGCGACCTTGCAGTCTTTCTTCTTCGTCTTCTTGTGTGTGTCTCTTTGAGCATCGGTTGCATTCTCATCAAGTTCGGGGACGCCATTAGTAACCACTTCAAGGTTTCATGAAATCCGAATAAAGATTGTATCTGTTTTCTCCATCGCCAATTCTTGTCGTCAAGAATTGGAAGAGAACTCAGAATGCCATTATAAAAACCTAAATTAAATTTCGCTTATGTGGCACTAAAAAAATTAAATTCCCGTTGATGTGACATAGAAAAATTAAATGGATGTTGTATCATAAGTACACTGATCTTTATTTTCTTTTTTTAAAAATAATTTGTTTCCTAATTTTATTCTTTACAATTCTATTTTTCTTATCTTTTTAATTAGTTAAGTTTTAAACTAATATATTGAAAATCTTAAATATTTCATTCAACATATGCTTAGTGGTAAATTGTTTTGACAACAAAAAAGATAGATCATTGACTAACTAAAATAACAGACTTTTGGCCAAATTCCACATATGCCAAAATCAAAAACAAAAAATAAAAGTATAAAAAAGTCTAAGAATAAAGATAATGACTAATATTTACCAGTTGAAGTTTGAATGTACAATAATCTTTATCTTTCTTTTTCCTCCCCTTTTTTGTTGAACAAACTCTTGGATGCTTAATAAATTTATGTGACTGCATAAATAAATAAATAAACAATTATCATAACGACAACTATCATAACATAACAACAACTATAAAAATAATCATGAAAAAATAGAAGATAGAACATAACAAACAAACAAAACAAATTTGTAGCCTTGTTCTCCTTCCCATTTGGTATCATCCCGTTATTTGTTGTCCCCGCTATATATGTTCTCTTATTGTCTCCAAAATTACCACAAGTCGTATATGTTATTTGTTCTTCTGTAGTTTTTTTCATCATTGACCATTCTTCTTGCATTTTTTTGGTCTCCCTGGAGCTCTACTAACAAATGGAGGTTGAACTGACAACCCGTCAGATCTTGTCCATAAGTCAGATCCAATATACGACAAAATGATGTTGTTATAACACCCCAAACCCCAAATACTTATTTTATAAAGACATGCTGATAATTCACTTAACAACATGGTGTCACATTTTCTCCGCATAAAACATCTTTCTCAATTAACATATTCTCGCAGTTGAAAATAAATAACAACAACTCATTTTCATTTGTCTCAGGAATAAAAACCAACTTTATTTCAACTCAAAAAGGAAATATTCAACAACTCTCAGAAAACACAAAACAGAAAGGTAATTCATCCTAGTGTTACACTATCAGAGCGAAACACGAAAACTAAAATGACTCAAAGCGATAAACAACAAAGAAGGCTACTACGCCATCCTACAAACACAACAACAACTAAGGCTCATTTATATGAGTATATGCACCACAAGCATAAAGAACAACACGGACAAACAAATATGGGTGAGAAATACATTAACATATGTTAATGGTGCATAAAACAACAAGGATAGTTCAAATAACAACACTCATCAAATCAGAAAAATCATCCACAATAATAATCAACCATAAATACGGTTATGTATGCAAATGTGACTACTACTCCAATGCATGTGGTACCAAAGTTTTTGAATATTAAAGATATGCTACTGATTTATCCACTCATCACTGGTTCCTCTCTAAACATGATTCCATCTATAAACCATCGGGATCGTCCCAAGTTCCATCTCTGAACCTGAGACTCGCCATTGGACCGAAGTCTGTCACACTGATTTGAAGTCCATAACCAATATACTCATAACATGTCCCCTTTTTGAATCTGAGACTCGTCATTAGATCGAACTTTGTCATCTATCACTGATATACATTATGCATGAATGCAACAAACCAAATGCAACTACTCATCTCAATCCTGAAACTCCAATACCTGTCCTTGGTTCCTCTCTGAACCAAATACTCGTCATTAACATTGCCAATATAAGCCCACAACGGTGGTTCCTATCAGAAGCAAAGACTCGTCATTAACATTGTCAATATAAGGCCACAATAGTAATTCCTCTCATAACTCTACATTTTAATCATAACTCATTATGATAATTAAAGTACATAATATAAGGCCATAATAGTAGTTACTCTCATAACTCAACATTTTAATCATAACTCATCATGATAATTAAAGTACATAATTTCTCAACAAAGCTCATAATTACTCATCAACAAAATGAGAGAGAGAGAAGCAAAATGAAAACTCACACTTGCGTTGATTCTTTAAATGAATTTTAAGTGTTGGTTATACATAGTTAATGAAATCTTAATTGTCTAAATGAAATTCAAATGTACATCAAATGAAATGCAAATGAAAGTTAACAATAACACTTGACAATAATTATTCTAAGTGAAAGAGTAAATGAGAGTATGAATTAGTGAACGAAGGTTGTTGTTTTTCTGCTCGTAAGTTATGAATGAAGGTTGTTGTTTTCATGGAATTAACAACATCTCGATTAAGTTCTTCTGATCCGTTTTAAAGAAAAAATAGTTCTACTTGGACAACCGTAAAGATCGTCGATTCCGTCCAATTTATAGGTTTAATATTGATTTAGCGATTTTTTCTTTGGTTTTTATGTTAAGCGGTTTGCATGAATGAATGGATCAGATGTAAGTCCGGTTTTCGATTTAGCCGATCAGATGCAGTTCAATTATAATTATGGTTAATGTTTTTCAAATTTGTTTTAATGTTAATATTTAAGCTGAGATCTTAATTTTTTATAAAATTTAAACTTTATTGATGTTATTAATATTTTAAAACAATTTATTTTTGTCTCATTCTAATTAAATAAACTTTTAATCTGCATACTTATTACTACTATTATATTTCAAGGTACCACAAATCTAAATAACATACCAATTTTCTAGATGTCAGATATTGTTAATATATAGCCAGATCATGGGCACGCTGCATCTATGTTCATATATGCCGTTTGTTTTGTATGCCAATATCAATTGTCAGAAAATAGTTATACTTCTAAACTTGATAAATCATGACACTAGAAAATAGAGAGAATCGTAATTTCAATTCTACATCAATTGAACAACGAAAAAATAAAAATAAAAATAAAATATCCCTCCATAAGGCTAATGACAATAACTTGTCTTATTCAAAGTATGATCTTACATGTCATTCATCTTCATAAGTTCATATAGACAAAAAGAAAAATTAAACTATGCTTATTTTTCATGTAGAAAACTAGGCTCCAAATTTTGACTGCAGCGAATCAAGATCCGATTTATACCGGTTGCGAAGTTCTATTTGATTGCTGAACATTATCTGCAGGGAACTGTTGGGAAGCATCTGATAATGCTGCAGCAGCAGCTGCAGGAGTCATGGATTGGTACTGAGTAACCAAAGTAGCATTAGTTTGTGGTTGACCATAATAAACCTGTTCTTGCACATTACCACCATATTCATAACCATAATTAGTACCACTAGAAGGAGCTACATTGATTGGATGCTGTGGTTGATGATGGAATTGAGGCAAACCAACATATTGTTGTTGAAATTGACTTGAAGGTACTTGAACAAATGTTGAATTTGATGGCACATTAGGGTTTGGTGATTTATTCGGGTAAATTGGTGGAGTTCCACTTTGAGGTATTAATGGCCTAATAGAGGATACAACATTAGGGTCACTTATGTTATGTTGCAATGTCATGTTGTATGGTTGTTGTGTGGCTCCAATAGGCATTACATAAATTGGATATTGTTGTTGACCAATTGGATTGTGAAGTTGTTGTTGTTGTTGTGATTGTGGGGGATAAACTTGGTAGTATGATGAGATTGGAACTTGATTTGTTGTTGTAGGGTGGTGGATATAGTGAGTGTTGGAATGAACAAATTGTTGTTGGTTTTGATCTAGTTGTTGAGGTAATATGTAGCTAGAATCTTGAGGTTTGTTGTCTATGTTTGTAGGTTGGACTTGGACTTGTTCTTGATGATAAATGATTTTGGAGAAAGAATTTGTAGATGCAATACTACTACTATCACTGAAAAAATATTAACCACAAAATTTGTAAGTACTTATTCATTTCAATGTATTAGACATCTACTCAAAGAATGTTGAAGTAAAGAAAAAACAGTTTTTTAGGACATTTGCCTGAGTATTCTAACATTTGTCTGGATTTTCCGATACGTGTCGCAACGCATTCTAGAGGTGTCAGTGCTTTATAGATCAAATACAAATATGTATAAAACTTTGAAACAAAAGCAAAAGAAGTAAAAAAAACCAAAGAAAAAGGGTAATATAGAACAATTCATAATAATACCTTGTGACTGAATCTGGTGAAGGAAGACTCAAACCGCCACTAGTCCTTGGCTGAACAAGCTGCAATGGTAAAGGTGGTTTTCGAGCTCCGATTACTCCTCCATAATCTGATCTCTCATCATCAGAAACAACCCTATTCACATTAACATCACTAGTAACAGTAGTAGCAACAACACCAGTTGAAGCCATAGTCAATGCTGCAGGAATTGCAGCCATAGCCACATTAGCAGAAGAAACAACAAATCCATCATCTTGCTTCATTCCAACTTTATTCTCTTGTTGAAGCCTGCTACCACCGGTTTCGTCAACACGGACACGAATCGGAGGTAAATTTGCAATTGAAGGAGACAGAGAAGAAGAAGATGGACTATTCTCTAGCATAGGTGAACCAGGTGTTGAGTTCACAACATTAACAACATCAAAAACATTCTTAACGTTGTTGCTGTTGCTGTTGTTGTTTTCGAGAAGGTTCAATGACTCTACTACTGCTACACCTTGTGCTTCCAAGTTATTGCTTGAATCACTAGCAGGAACATTATCAAGATTCACAAAAGAATCCCCGGCTGAATCCGACACACCCCGCGAGAGGATTCCTGAGTTATTGAGTGCATCAACAAACCATGTCTCCGACTTCGCATCATCAAGGAGTGATCCCATTGAGAGTGTGGACTCTGGTTTTGTGAAGAACAGAAACACTCTGAGTCTCGAAGAAGATTTCATGGTCGAACATGCAGATGCTATTCGATCATACTCTTCGATCATGTTGTCGAGATCTTCATCTGTTGTGACTGTGATGAGGCTGTCAAGGTCTTCATTTGGAAGCTGGTACTTGAGAGTAAAAGGTCTTCCATTAAGAATTGTTCGCGAAAGGCGCGAACATAGGTCTTTCAAGGAAGAACTACGGTCGATCACCACGATTCGAGTGTCGCCACCAACATAAAAAAGAGATTTATCGTGAGGGCGTGGCATAATGTGGCCTCCGTAGCTGCACATAAGACGAAGCTTGGCGTTTGGGATGTTAGGTAGAGGCTCATCATTCATTGTTTCACGAGATCGTGGTGGTTGTGGTCGTGGTGATGAAGAATCTAACGAGTCAGGATAATTTGTTTGGACGACATTAGGAGGAGGAACGTTAGATGCAGCTAGGGAGATAAGTGGTGGATCCATTAGAATCGGTGGTTTTTAGAACGAAACAGAACGGAGCGGAACAGAATAGAAAAGAAGCTTTTGCCACTCTGTTTAGTTTGATGCAGAGTTAAAACAGGGGAGAAACAGAGTGAACAAAGGAGAAAAACAGAGTGAAAACAGAGAAGAAACAGAGTTAGTGGAAATTATTGCAAGTGGGAGTTATTAGTCTTTTTCTCTTTTTATGTGGCTTTACCTTTGAAAAGAAATGAAAATGAGATGCATTATAAGCAGATAAAGATTCTCTTAGTTTGTTACAACTTGTCTTTGGCTGTAGTTTAGTACTATCCAGCTTTTGTCTTAGTTTACCAATAGAGGTTTGAAAGGATTAAAAAAAGTGAAAAAACTAATAAGCTTGAGACTCAAAGAAGTAAAGTGACTCAAGGTTACTTGAATTCAACTTTTTCCTTGGATTTAAGGGATAGGGTTCTTCATTTTCATTTTCATTTTCATTGAGGAAATTTTGGTTTAGGACTATTGTATTATTTTTTATTAGATGGATGAAAGTTAGGCTTTTTTTATAGAAAAGATGAAAGTTAGTTGATGTAATAAGTAACCCAAATTGAAGTTTGTAGAGATTATTTAACTAATTGGTTTGTGGTGGAGTGATTAGTTCAATATTAGTTTATAATCTTCAATAAGAAGTAAGGACTTAGGAAAAGAACACTAGTGAATTTTAATTGCCTTCATTTGATAGGAACTTAAAGTTTAAATATTAAGTCAACTCTGATAATAATTTTCATTCATGATAATATTTGTCTCCTTATACTGTTTAAATTTTTGGTTCTTTGGATATTCCATTTTTTTGATGTAGTAAGAGAAATGAACTAGCACATGCATATGTCGTTTGATCTATTGGTACTTGTGTATACACTGCATATTTACAGCTTGAATTGGCTGGTTTATAAACGCAATGCAAAGTGTTATTGGAGTTGTTGACTTCTTGTCCTTTTGAGTTGGCATACCCTCATGCACGAGGGGGTGCTTAAGATGAACACAACCCAAGAGAGCAACCATAGGAAAGTAACATGGTCAAGTCAACATAAATCTAGGCTTATTTTGATAGCATTAGTGCTTCGTTTTAATATGATTTAATTAATGTTGAAGTCTTTTAATTGATATTTTCTTGTAAATATTTGGCATGACAACATCGCAAGCGAGTCAATCAGTAAATGAACTAAATTGAAACCTTATATAAAGTTAAAGTATCAAATTAAAACTTTTTTATATTAATAGAATTTTGAATATAATGACATTAAATCAAAATTTTGATACATTATTTATTCAAAAGTCTGCACAGAATCTTGATATATTACTTTTTTTAAGGTGTATACACAACTAAAAGAGCTTATTCTTCTTAGAACTTGTTGTAGAGTTGTGATATTTCACATGAAACAACTTTTCTGGTTCTTCTGAACATGGTATAAACTCGTGCAAGCATAGTTTATGGATTTTTTTTTAAAAAAAATCAACATTTTCAAAAATAATTTCAAAATAACAAATTTTTCAATTTTTTTTCCAAAATAACTACCTTTAAAAGAGGATGCGCCAGATGAACCGGTGCATCCGTTATGGATCAAGAGGAGGCACCTAAGGCATTGAGGCGCCAATGTCCTTGGCGTCTGCATTCCTCATGAGGAGACGCCAATGTCTCCGCCGCCTGCATGATGCATGTGGTGTATGCGCCAATTCATCTGACGAATACACCCTTGTATTTTTTATTTTTTTATTTTTTATTTTATTTTTATTTTTATTTTTATTTATTTATCAAATAATATAAAATAATATAAAAAAATTATTCATGATATAATAAATGTTACATGGGATTGACAAAAATTTAACGACCGGCCCGATCGAAACGTCCCCCTGTTCCACATCCAGGTGCATTAGTTTGTCCCCGATGTCTCCCACGATTTTCCTAAGGTGTTTGGGGTCTTTGTGTGCTAACCTGATCGAATGATGACTGGTGTGAAGGTCTGGCGGAAGTTCCAGTGGTATTTGACAGATGTGTCATCATTTATTTCCAATATCCGGAGGGGCTCTGACCAACGACGCTTCCGTAATGGAGTTCAGTGCCCATGTCATCGTAGTTAGGTCGATGGAGTTGGGTGGATTGTGGACGGTATATTTGCCCAAATTGAGACATTGAATCGTTTTGGAAACGAAGCAATGATTCCTGGGGCGTACTGTAGTTAAACAATGGTTGTGTGTTTTGGTGATGGGATGTTTGAGTGGTCATTGGTAGGGGGGCTACGATGAAGTGACTCATATGAATCATCTGGGCTATAGACGGTTGTGGTTGAAGCATATGGTTGTTGGTGGATAGGGTTTGATTCTTGGTTTTGTGGTTGGGTGGGTGTCATGAATTGATTGCGGCGTTGGGTGTTTGGTTCTTGGGTGGATGACATGAATGAGTTTCGAAGTTGGGTGTTTGGTTGTTGTGTGTATGTGGTAGGTTGATATTGTGAGGTTGGTTGTTGGGTTTGGGTGGTTTGACATTGGTGTTAGGCGGGGACTTGTTGTTAGGCGTATGATGACGAAGCTAGTTGGCGTGGATCCATCAAATACCGCGACTCAGACACAAATTGTTGAGTTGTTACCGACCTAAACCATGCCATATATTGTTGAGTTGGTCTTGCACCATGGATGACTGATTCGTTTAAGATGTGTTGTCGTCGATTCCTCCATTGACGACACATCTCTTTTGCAAAGTCTCTGCAGTCGGAATAATCCCATTGGGCATCAACTCTTTTTTTATGTCAATTCTCCAAACATGTGGGAGGTTTTGCAATCTGTTGTTGCATGCCGAACTGCAGTTTGACCCGGTCACTCTGGTGCATTTCCATAGTAGTGAACCGAATAATTATTGTCTTTGCTGTCTAAACTGCAACGTCATCATGGTTCACATCATGATCAAGACCCATATATAGCCTCCAGATAAACTGTAAAACAATACAAAACGATTTAGATGATAAATAATTTGATAAGTATTTTTAAATTAAAATATAGTTGTGTAGGAGTATTACATCGTCTGGTCCAATGTGGTCCAATAGATTGTGATAGACTACTATAGCGTGTTTCAGACACCTATTGTAGTTCATCCCCCTTACTGACCACCTTAGATAAAAAAAATTGAAAAATATTATTTACAGTGAATTGTAATATAAAATATATTTAATTAAATGGTAAAGTGTTACACTTACTTTGTTGCAAACGGGAACATGAATGTGTTCTCGTTTATCGGGGCGAGTGACAACATTCTTGACCAACCATATGCTTGTAGCAAATACGCACATGAAAAAAACATACAAGTATTCTTTTTTGCACTTTTACACATTGCACTATATAGATGGGCCAGCACAGCTGAACCCCAACTATATGTGCTTACCTTTGCGTAACAACGGTAAATACATAATATTTACTGAATTACCTGTACTTTCTGGAAATAAAAAATTACCAAATAAAATCATAATATAACACCGAGCTTTAATAATTTTCTCATACTCGGTTGATTCTTCGGACAAATAGAATACTCGCATAATATTGTTTAAGGTATTTTAAATTTATACCTTACCCACTTGTTTGACCGGACGACTCTCCCTCAATTTGGTCGTCACACAAAGGGGCACCCAATAATTTGTTGCAGATAGAGTTGTCCTGGTTTACTCTACCATTTACGGTCTTACCATCTATACGGAGACCCAACAACATGTATACATCCTCAAGTGTGACGGTACACTCACCAATAGGAATGAAATGTGTGAGTCTCGGATCTCCACTTCTCCAACAAAGCAAGAATGAACTTGTAGTCCACCGAGTACGAGACAATGTTGAAGATATTTCTAAATCCACATCCTCTAATATATGATTCTATCAAAGGATCGTGGGGTACATATTCATGTACGCGACATCGAAAACGCTTTGGCTCCTAATAACACATAAGTAAGAAATACAATAAGACTTATGCCCTGCTATGCCTTGCCTTATGCCCGCCAAAACAGAGGCGGGGTGGGAAAGCCAGCCAAGTGAAATTGAACTTAAAAATCTAGCCCGTCCCACCAATATGACGACCTATTTTTCTATTTTTTGAATAGATTAATAGGCTTTGTTTACATTTCAATTAAATCTTTCACTTATTTTTTAAATAGTTTTTTATAAAGAATCTTTTTAACAAATTTTAATTTAAAAGTATTGCATATATTCACAAATAAATATATAAAATAAATCAATCAAGAATTAGAATTACTAGAATAAACTAAAATGATAACTAAAAGTCTAAAACCATCAAGAAATTTCACCTAAAATAGAACCATCAACAAGAGTTCAAAAACTATAATTCAAGTATCAACCTTCAACCAACCAAGATAAATATTTTGAGTGCTTGATAGATAGACTCACACCTTATTTTACGGTCTTAAGGTGGGGCATGCTTAAGGCGGGACGGACTGAACGGATAGGCGGGCACAAAATCTCAACCTAACCCTCCATTTTTCGACGGGTGAGCGGGTCGGCCCGACGAGGTACGGCCCATTTTTCCACCCTAAAATGTCATGGAGGATGGTACTTGGATGATATTTGATCATTATTTAATAGTGCAATATTGGACTTCAGAGTTTGCTTCCCCTACTGCAAAGATAGATAAAACTATGGTTTGGATTCATTTCACGTGTCTCAATGTGTTTTATTATGACGATAGTATATTGTTAGTCTTAGCAGATGCAGTTAGTACACATGTTAAGGTCGATACTAATACATTGAATGTTTGAAGAGGAAGATTCGCACATGTATGTGTCTAAATTAATCTTAATAAATCGGTTGTGGGTAAAGTTTGGATTATAAATTATTTATATCAAGTGGAATATTAAGGACTCCATCGTATATGTTCTACATGTGATTTTTATGGACATCTCACAAGATAGTGCATCGTTATTTATTTGTTGCACCAATTACAGGATATGTTACTGAAATTACAGGTACAATTGTTACAAATATTAACCAAGATATGGGAGAAGATCATTTTTATTGGTTGGTAGTTAAGAGAAAGATAGGAAACCTTCCAACAATAAAGTTATTAATATGGGTAAAGATGTTAATACCAAATATTCTATTTTAGTGAAGGAATATCATGCTAAAAAATTGGCACGCGAAAAAAGAAAAATAAAAGTCAATTAATGTTATTGATTTGGATCATAACAAAAGAAAAACAAGGAATCCATGTAAACATTGTGTGGGACCTATTGTTTCTATTCAACCTAATGGTCCAAGTATACTCTACAAAATCCATCAGACTAGTGAAGTTAACTTTTAACCTAATGCACAACACACCAACCAAGAAAATATATGCATGAGACTAAATTCAAATTATATGAGGTTGATTTTGGAATTAAATCAACAATTGATTGTGAGGTTATATCGCTAAACCACATTGTTATGTTTGAAGAATCGGGAGACATGAATAAAATACCCAACGGGCATGCGCAATATAGTAGTGCCAATCTTTATCAACACAATATTGATGAATTCCCAACAACCCCTCCTGATAAAATGAAAAAGTAGCTATTGGGTTTTTGATCCCTGCTCCAAACATGATTATTTATGGATTGGTTTCAAAACTTTTCAATCATGTCTTAGAACATTCATGGATCCTCTAGTAGCAACACTAGGAACCATGTCAGGGATCTTATCAAAACACACAACCCATATGTGTTTTGTGTTTATGAAACTCATGTTCAGTTTGCTAAATTTGAGCAATTTCGAAGCTCTTTGAATTATAAACCTATTGAAATTCAAGAAGCTAGAGGTCACTCAAGTGGTATTTGGATACTTTCTTGTGTTGAAAGCATAACTATCAAGGTTTTGGATAACATGCATCAAGCTATTACTTTCCTTATTCAGGACAAGGATGAGGTTTGGTGTTGCGCTTCTGTTTATGCATCTTCTATATTAAACTTACGCATACTATTTGGTATTACCTCTCTTAGATAAGAAATATTACCCATGTTCATCGGTTACTAATTGATGATCTAAATGAAGTATTATTTTCTTCTAAAGTATTTGATAGCAATTTCGATCCTACACATGCTTGTCATTTAGCTCAGATAATGACTAATTGTAATTTAGTGGATTTACACACCGCCAGAGGAATTTTCACGTGGCACAAGAATATTCAAATGGGAAGACATGTTAGAAAAAGGTTAGGCAGAATCATGGCGGACGTCGATTGACAATTAGCGTTCCCTCATGCATTAACTGAATTCCTCCCTCAATATAATTTTGATTACAACCCTTTCTTAATCAATTGAAGGAAGTTTAAAAGTCAACATTCCAATTTTTTTCTCCTTTCAAGCAGCCTGAATTCCTCACCCTAATTATGAGAAAATTATTGAAATTACTTGGACTGCTTCTGGTCCCAGTGCAATTGCTAAATTGGCTAGCATCATGTAAAAATCCATCATTTTCAACAACTAAGTCTTTGATAATATTTTTAAGAGGAAAATACAGGTTGATGATAATATTTTTAAGAGGAAAATACAGGTTAAAGGTTTATATTAAATATATCCATCGTTTGTTGGATATCTCTTCATCATCCTATATCATTCAGTTGGAAAGAGATCTTCAAAAACAATTCACACTTATTCTAGAAGAATAAGAAGAAGAAATTTTATGTTTGGAAATTAGTGTCTAATACTTTTTCTTTTGGTCAAATCACTGGTGATCTTGCTGAGACCCATATCATTTTTATCCTTAAACTTGACGAACCTCAAAGTCTTAGTGATTTTAGAACCATTAGTATATGTAATGTTATCCTTAAGTTTGTCTCTAAGGTATTGGTTCGACGTATTAGACCATATTTGGAAACCCTAATTGGCCCTATTCATAGTAGTTTATCCTCAATCGAGGCACAACAGATAATGCTCTTATAGCTCAAGAGATTGTTCGCTACATGCTTACCAAAAAAGGAAAATCAGGTTTTCTTATGTATAAGATTGATTTTGAGAAGGCATATGATAGTGTGGATTGATTTTTTTTGAAAATCAGTCTAGAAAAATTTGGATTTAAAGCATTAACAATTTATCTAATTATGAGTTGCATCACCTCCCCATCCCAGTCTCTTAATAGGAAAAATGAGAAGCTTGATAATTTTGTTCCTACTCGTGGTCTGTGAAAAGATAGCCCCATGTCTCCATACTTATTATTGCTTTGTATGGAGAAATTGGCCCTTCTTATTCAGGAAAAAATAGAATAGAATAACTGGCTCCCTATACACATATCTAACAATAGATTGAATATTTCACATCTCTTTTTTTGCAGATGATTGTCTACTCTTTACAAGAGCCAAAACTTCTCAGGTTAGGCTAGTTAATGAGATGCTTCAAGCTTTTTTGCAAAGCTTCTAATATGAAGATTAATGTTCATAAATCTAAATTCGTTCACTCTAAGAATTTATCTTGGGCAAAGATAATGAATTTTGAAGGTATGATTAACTTCCAACACACCTTTAATATCTTGAATTTCCTTTGCTTTATGGTAGGGTCATAAATACGAATTTCTCCTTTACCAGTGATAAATTAATTCTCGCTTAGTTGGATGGAGAAGTAGGCTTCTTAGTAGGCTTGGGAAGGTGACTCTTGCTAAGTCTATGCTTAGTTATATGCCTATTTATAGCATACATAATTTGTGACTTCCATAAGACATTTGTAGTAAGATTGATTCTTGAATAAGAAAGTTCATTTGGGGAGGAAAATATAGTCAATGGGTTAAATGGGATACCATAACTCAACCTTCTACTAGAGATGGTCTTGGCATCAGGAGAGTTAGACCTATTAATATTTCCATTTTGGGTCAACATGTTTGGGAGCTTATTCATAATCCTGAGAAGTTATGAGTTCAGTTATTATCAACTAGATATAATTTTGTAGCCTGTATCCTAGAGGCGAATAGTTACCATGGAGCATCGTACACATGGCGTTCTATTGCTAAAGTAGACGAGGCTCTCAAGCCGAGTTTTATAACTAGAGTAGGGAGATGAGACATTTCCATTTGGTATGATAAATGTCTCCCAAATGGATTTTTTTTGACAAAATCATGGATGTCTGCAATTATGATACTTGGAATTTTAACATAATCTCCACCTATCGTCTCTAGTACATAAAAATGGAAATGGTTAGTAGATTTACTAATGATGACTCGGATGGTATTATTATTTGAGAACCTTCATTATCAGGTACTTATTCTACCAAATCAACTTATTCTTGGTTAACTTAGGAGCTTAATCCACCTCATATTCAAACGTTGACCTGAAATTATTCGTTTTTGTTAGGATCATCAAGCATGGGAAGTTACCTACCAACTATACACGATTCACTCATCACATGTCAATAGATACCTCTTGTTATAGATGTGGTACAACTAACGAAACCATCTTACACACTCTTAGAGATTGTCCCAAGGCCATGCAAATTTGGAACAATTTTAGTTGTCCATCTCATATTCATTTTTATGAGGATGTTATATATAATTGGATGAATATTAATTCAATCGCCAATCATGACCCTTTATTTCTTATTTGTTGTTGGATGATTTGAAAATCTCGTAACAAATACTTGTTCAAAGCCAATAAACGCTTTCTCCAAATTATTCTTAGCCAAATAACTACTCTTTTACACTCCACCAAACATATTTTTTGTGGTTCTAATAAGATATCATCCCCTAAACTTGTGCCTTGGAACCCTCCTCCAGAGAATGTGATAAAGGTTAATGTAGATGGTAGTTCCATTGGTAATCCAGAGCCAACTGACTTTGGTAATCTTTTGAGAAACTTTTCTGGAGGTTGGATCACATGTTTTGTAGGAAGTTGTGGTTTCACCTCTAATATTAATGCTGAGCTTCAAGCCCTTTCTCATGGTCTTGATATTGCTTGGACTCATGGTTTCAAAATTGTGATTTGCGAGTCTGACTCTCAAACAATATTAAATTTTATTCAAGAGGCTATGCCTTCTACTCATCCTTATGCGCCTCTTGTAGATTATATACAATCTCTTATTTATAAAGAGTGACATCCTTATTCATACCTTACAAAGAGAATATTAGTATTGTTTAACTTATTAAACTGGAAATCTCATTTATTGAGAAACTGTGAGTGTTTTCTATTTATTCTTCTTCTTTAGTTAATATATGTTTAACAAACTCTATGAGAATTCAGTTTTCAAGAATTTAATTTTTTATTGTTTTTTTATTGATCAATTTTTTTTACAATTAAAAAAAATGCTTTAAATATATAAAAAAAATAATAAAATTTTATCTTTTGAAATTGCGCCTAACACATCAAATAATTTATACTATTTTTTTACTTTATAATTACTAATAACATCTTCAGTTTTCTTATCTAGATCCACCTCGTACTTTGTTCGAGGATATTAAGTACAATTTTTCTTTCTTTAAAAATCTTTTTATCTAATTTTTTCCTTGAAATTATTGCATTACGATTATAAAAGAAAAACCAAAACATTTAATTCAATATCATATATCATATTTGTTGATCTTCTTTCTGTCAAATTTCTCAACAAAACTTACTTTCTTACTTTTAAAATCTCTTTCATATATATATATATATATATATAAATTTTGTATATTTTTTAATATAACTTGTATTTTAATTTTCAACCTAAATAATATATTTTATATCATATATTTTACGGTAAGACTATAACAAAAATTATAAATATTTAAATCAAAACTAAAATGATAATAAAAACTATACGTGTTTATAAAAACTGTATATATTTTCATCCTCTGGACTAATCAATTATATCATGAGTATAAAAATTTAGTTTTTTATTATAAATATTAAACATATCAAATGATTCAACCAACAAGACAACAACCAACAAATCAAATTAACGTGATTCATAAAATTTAAGGAAGTAAATTGTCCAATGAATATACGTCATATATATCTTCTTATGTTAACTAAGCCGGATCGTGAAACACGCCTATAAATTGAATGAAATGTAAAAACATTTAGAATAATCATAAACTATTATTTGGTAAAAATTATGAATATCTAATTATAAATATATATTGCCTGCTTATTAGAATCAAGAATGCCAGCAGAGATAATATTTAACATTTGTTTCATCGCATAATATTCACACATATTCTAATGGTTGTACCATCGTCTACGGATAGATTTTGTATAATGAGTGATAATACAAACAAAAAATTAAAGGTATTATAGATATAAATAAATGTCACAATTAATATCACTTACTTTATGGATAATAAATTTGAGCTGTTTATTTCTAAAACATTCCAATGTATTGTTTTTAAAAAATTAAACGTTAATCAAAAGCATTCAAAAGTAAAGTGTACATGTTAGTATTAATTAAAAATATATATTATTAGGTCATATAAAATACAAACTTACACGCCAATTACATATTTTATCTTTGAATCAATTTGTCTGCCTATCAAACATAACATAATTACGTTATTCTCTCTAAGATAAATAATTATCAGTTGCCAATGATCCCTACAAGAATACGAGAATAATTAGTAACAGATACAAAATTGAATTATAAATAAGAAAAAACACAAATTCATAAACAATTACACATGGATAAAACAGTGATAGAAAATAAACTTTATCTGATTCATTTAACCAACTTTGTATGTACACTTGATTCATATTTGATTTATTCCCTGGATATTGAATACCGAAGGGATCTAAGAATCAATACAAATTGGATTTATTTGTTTCTCTACAAAGTCGATGCATGTACCTAAATGTTAAAACAAAAGTCAAATATTGAACTGAGGTTTAACATTAAACCTTCGATAGAGAACAATAAAGATAAATTGACATCACCCTAAAAATATATTTATGTGCACCAAACTTGTAGTATAGATATGTTAAGCCACTCAATATTGGATACAAAAATGAATGCTAAATAAGAAAAAAACACAAATTCATAAATACATATACATGGATGAACAATGATAGGGAGCAAACTTTATTTGATTCACTTAAACGGTTTTTTATTTATGCTTGAATCCTGTTTGATTTATTCCCTAAATATTAAATACTGAAGGGGTCTAAAAATCCATATAAATTGGGTTTATTTGTTTCTCTACAAAGTCTATGCATGTACCTAGATGTTAAAATAAAAGTCAAATATTGAACTGAGGTTTAACATTAAACCTTCGATTTAGAACAATAAAGATAAAGTGACATCACCCTAAAAATGTACTTATGTGCATCAAACTTGTAGTATAGATATGTTAAGTCACTCAGTAATGGGTACAAAATTGAATGCTATATAAGAAAAAACACAAATTCATAAATACTTACGCATGGATAAACAGTGGTAGGAAATAAAATTTATTCGATTCATTTAACCAATTTTGTATGTACGCTTGAATCACATTTTGTTTATTCCCTGAATATGGAATACTTAAGTGGTTCAAGAATCCTTACAAATTGGATTTATTTGTTTCTCTATAAATTCAATGCATGTACCTAAATGTTAAACAAAAATCATATATGAAGTGAGGTTTAACATTAAACCTCCTATAGAGAACAATAGAGATAAATTAATATCACTCTATAAATTAACATCACTCTAAAAATGTACTTATGTGCACTCGGTTCCCCCCACACAAAATCCCTAATATAATTCGGTTCAATATAAGAAAGTTGTACATGCTCTGGATCATGCTTTAATTATAAATTGGTGGGATCTTTAAGATCCATGACCAAGCATGTCAATCTTCTTAAGGGATGCAATTAAGGAATTTTCATCTCATTCTTGTCCTGAGTGAATGAACAATTATATTTTATGCTTGCACCACCTACAACATTCTTTTCATAACAATCTTCTTGATTTGTATTTGTTTGAAAGATTACATCCATCGATGTCAACATCTGCATCATAAAAAATAAAACAACACACAATATGCTCATCATAAAAACACAATAACACATAACACAAACACATAATTTTAAATAGGCAAACAAAAGATGGAAGTTCAAAAACCAAACTTATACATTCTTCCAATCAAATCATGTTCTATAGAATCACACTCCTTTACTGATCTTTCTTCCTTTCTCTATTCAAATTGTTCTTCTATCCGTTGTAGCACATTCCTTTATTCCTTGAGATGATCCAAATTATTGTCTTAGACCGATGCCTTGTCCAATACCACATACCTGCACATCATGCTTATCAGTTCCAATAGTTTCTACTAATATATCATGGCATACTTATGGAACAAAGACACCTTCAATGGTATTTTCAACCAATGAGTCATACAACACAAATAGAAGTTCATTACCAAAGTGAACTAACTTATAATGGTGTTTTCAACCAATGAGTCATACAACACAAATAAAAGTTCGTTACCAAAATGAACTAACCTACAATTAATATTTTTTACAAAAGAATCTACTTACAATCTTTTTAGCAACTACATATGCAACCTCTGATGTGTACTCTCCACTTGGCCTTAGTTTGACTCTCTTTCATTTCTTATGACGTGGTGATGGAGATGGTTTGTGATAGAGACTTAAGGAAGTATCTCTCAACACTTTTTGTCTCTATTTTCTATTTTCAATCATCATTATCTCTTCAAGTTTTTCATTCCTCCATGAGACAATTTATGTGGATATTTATTTTTAACTATATTTTCCCTTCTCTTTTTACTTATAGTTTGTTACAAAAAAACATCAGTATAACATAACAACATTAAACTTTCAATAGCAAGGCTCGACAAATATAACATTCATATTAACATAACAATAACAACATTAAACCTTCATCACAACAACAACATGCAACATATATTACTAAACTTTCTACTAACCTCAAATTCGGAAGAATTACAAGACTCAAACAACTTTCCAAAGTATTATGATCAATAAAATTATACATCACAACCGAATGCTCAAGATTAGCATTGAACTTTTGATGTAATGTGATGCAAGTTGTCTTAAATCCCATCCACAACTCACCAGCATAAGAAATCCATCGGTTTATTAGCTTATCACCTTTTAAAACTTCAAAATTCAACTACATTTACGTCAAAAAGTTGATATTAATATTTAGCAAAAATAAATAAATAGTCATATAAGTTAAAATTAATACCTCCAAATTTATCCATATACTTATTTTCAGTTGTCCATCCACTTTATCCTAATTATTTATCAATACTTTGGTTTGACCAAGTAATGTCACATAACTTCTAAAGATTAGAGTATTTTCACCATAACAAATATCAGTTTGTATACAAAACCAATCTGAATCTTAACACTTGTGTTATAAACTTTTGTTAATATTGTCATCATTGTGGCACTTTTAGTATTTTTTATTTGCTTCAGTTGGCTAAAGATACTCTCAATTGTAGGATGGGTGGTGAATAAATTGTCTATCAATATGTTTAGAAAAAGAATAAATAGTGAATAACTTATTTAACATGTAATCATATGAAAATCCTTCAATAATATTAAAAATATCAATATTTTAATAAGTTAACACCACACCAACAACATTAAACCTTAAATAATAACAATCACAATAATAACATTAAACATTTAAACATTCGATCTCAACAATATTAAACATTTTACTAACACAAATTCAACAACATATATTACGAACATAGTTAACAATATTAAGAAAAATGTCAATACTTTGATAATTAACACAACAATAATATTAAACCTTCAATGACACCACCACCACCAAAAATAATATTAAACCTTAAAACCTTCAATTTAAACAATATTAAACTTTTGACTAACATAACAACAACAATATATATTACTAACATAGTTAAACGCTCAAACCCAACAACAAAAACAACATTAAGAAAAATGTCAATACTTTGATAAGTTAACAAAAACATCAAACCTTCAATAACAATAACAACAACATTAAATCAATAAATCTTTGATCTCAACAACATTAAACTTTTTACTAACTCAACAATAATAAAATCTATAAAATCATTAAACCTTCAATCTGAACAACATTAAACCATTTACGTAACACAATAACAACAAAAAGCACTAACATTGTTAACTTACATGCATGAAGAAATTATTTACGTCCCAAGAGATCTGATGAAGAAGAAAAAGGAACCAATTTTATTTGAGCTTCAACGGAGTTTTCTTACTTCAAATTTCGTTCAAGATTCATAAGTTTGATTAGTTACTTTTTTTGATTCATTCGAGTTGAAGAAGAGACGATGGAGTTTCAAAATTCATTAATGGAAGAATGATGATAACAAGTATTTCTTTTGGAAGAATATATTGTTTTCGTGTTTATTTTAGCGAGAAAATAAAGTTTTATAAATGAAAGATAAAGTTTACAGATACAAGATAAAGTGTAGGCTTTAACTTTTTGGGAGACTTCAATTTTGCATTTATGAGTTACATTATGGTTTATTTAGAGAGCAACGTTGGACTAATATTTTAAATTGTTTTACACTGATATAAAGTGCAAATATAATACTTTTGATGAGATGGGAATAATCAATTTTATTGTGTATATTATATCAATAGTTTTAGTTTAAATAGTAAGAATAAAGAGTCTTAATTAAAATAAAATAAAAACTCTAGTAAAAAAGGATAAATACTGTGTAAACTAATCCATAAACTCAAATGTTACTTAATTTATGAAAAATATAAGCTGGTGGAAAAACATTATAAACCTCATGATGAAATTATAATGACTAAATATATATTTTTAATTATATAATTTATTGAAGACGACTTTAGATATATATAATTTTCGTTCTAAGAGAAATAAGACGGAATATATGGAATATGGAATGTAAGTTTAATAAAAGAAAAAATATTTTAAATTTAATGATGAAAATTGTAAACTATACTATCGTTTAAGTCAGACAAATTAAATATTTTAATCTGAATACAAAATAGGAAAAATAAAAAGAATATAAATAATTGGAATTAATGAATTAGATAGAAGTCAGATCGCGAGATTAATGAATGAATAGAAATATAATATTTGATAGGATATTATAATAAAAATTGATCATGTAGTCTACTTCAATTATTGAAATAGGTTTTCGTTGTTGTATATAATTTGTTGGGTTTTTATTGGCAATGTATGTAACACAGAAGTAGTTGGAAATGGCTAGAAAAGGAAACATAAATAATTCTATTTAATTAGCTACCATGCACCGTACGCCATAGGTCTTTACTTAAGTTATAGTAAATTAAATGCCAACTAACCTTATGCTGTGGTAGTTAGATTCACCAAAACTAAAATTTATGTCTTTTAATATAAATATAATTTTCAAATATATTTCTAGATATATGTTGTTTTCCAAACTATTAGATATATATCATGTTTTTATTATATAAAAATATCTATAATTTTTTTTCTGTCATTGTATAGCTAAAATAGCAGTAATATGCCATAAATTTGAGGATTGTCTCAAATAATCTAGACACTTAAACCTACTGATTAAAAGTACAAATGTTTCTTAACCATCGCATGTTTCTTAAAATTCCATGCACTATTGCAATTCAAAGCACATCTTTTAAAAAGAAAAAAATCAAATTTTTAAAAGGTGCAATCGATTGATGCAATGGTGCAATTGATTGTAGCTATTGACTTTCAAAATTTCATTTTTATTATGTGTCAATCGATTGATGCTATATATGAAGTAATTGATTGTAGGGGCTCTTTTTTCCTTGAAAATATCCCCCACAATCGATTGTCCATTCCCCACAATCAATTGCTTAGTGCAAAATTTTCATATTTTTTAAATGTTGAACTCGCACAATTGACTGATCCATATATGCAATCGATTGCTTCTTGATGCTGTGTGAAAAATTTGAAACATCATAATACTTCCTCATTGCACATCTTCGCGAAACCTTTTTCAAATCATTACAATTAATCATGAATATTTTTTAAATGTTGTCACTCATTCAAGAGCATCTTATGATGTGTTTAAAGCAAATTTTTCAACACACCTCTTTCATCATATTTTTCAAACGATTCTTATTGTTTTTCAAGTGTTCATACATAATGACTTAGAGATTTTTACTGTATAATTTTTCATACATCAAAGAAAAAGTTTCATAAACCATTAAGCATTTAATGTTTACATATTCTTGAATTGTTCATTTGAAAGAGAAGATTAAATTTTTAGGATATTGGAAAGCATAAAAAATTGTATGTTCTCAATTTATATGTATGCTATAAATTATTCACCAAGTGTGTGGTGACATTTTCTATAAAAAAAGTTACATATAAAAAAAATCTAAATATTCATTATTAAATATTTTATCCTATTAAAAATCACATAAAGTAGTAATTTTTTTTATAAATAATTATTAAATTTAAACTTATTTTAATAAAAAATATTAAAAAGTGCTTCAAATATCCAAAAATTTACTTTAAATGTTAAACAATTTAAGGGGTGTCATGGAAAGTGAGTCATTTTCTCCATCGGTTGAACTTTCATCCAAAGAGAAAAAATTTAATGGTCATGGATTCATCTCCAACAAAGGTACTTTTGTATTTTCTTAAAAACACATAAGTTTTCTCGGTTTGAATATATATATATATATATATATATATATATATATATATATATATATATATATATATATTATATATATATATATATATATATATATATATATATATATATATATATATATATATATATATATATATATATATATATATATATATATATATATATATATATATATATATATATATAGACATGAGATGAAGAGTTATTAGAGATGTTATGTTACTAAGTTTGATATATATATATATATATATATATATATATATATATATATATATATATATATATATATATATATAAAAAGTTTGATATGTATGTGAGTATTTTTATTTAAATTTAGTTTATAGATAATATAATTGCTTTTAGGTTTAGTTTGTTCATAGTCTCTTCACTTAATTTAAGGTTTTACTTGAATCCCTTATCTAATAAAATTTATTTTTTAATCTCTCAAAAATAATTTCGTTAGTCAATTTGGTTCTTAAGGTTAATTTTTACCGAAAACTATTAACTTGTGCTTAGATGACAATCTATTGGCTAAATTGTATATACTGAATTAACAAACTCATTTTATTCATGTTCATCTTCTTCACTGCCATTTTCTTAGCAACAAAAAAAAATTAATGATGCAATATGTTCTAATTTTCAAGCCAATGTTTTCATCATTTCAATGTTGTTAGAAAGTTAACACAGTGTTGTAAAATTAATGAAGAATATGTTGGACAATGTTATGTTAATAGATTTGTGTATGTGATTTCTATGTGGTGCCAAAAGAGATTAGAAAGTGATTTTGTGGTGTATTTCTACCATATCAGAAACATATAAAATAAAGCAAGTCAATAATCTCTAAACCTCACTTGTAACTTAATGCATGCTTAATTTTGCCAAAAATGACTTTTAACAGCGCATCTTAGACAGCGCTTTTAAAAGAAAGCGCTGTCTAAGGTTAAAATTAAAATAAAACACGGAAAATGTTCCAAAAAAATAATGAAAGCGCTGTCTAAGGGGGGGTCTTAGACAGCGCTTTCTAAAAGCGCTGTCTAAGACCCCCCCTTAGACAGCGCTTTTAGAAAGCGCTTTTAAATATAGACCTTAGTCAGCGCTTTTGATAAAGCGCTGTCTAAAGTCTTTAAATTAAAAAAAAAATTAAAACCAAAAGCGCTGTCTAAGGGGGGTTTAGAAAGCGCTTTTGGAAAGCGCTGTCTAAGGCATATCTTAGAAAGCGCTTTCCACAAAAGCGCTGTCTAAGGTCTAATTAAAATTAAATTTCAGACTTCTATTTTCGTTCTCAGTCTAAGGCATGGAATTGGTAGGGTTTGTCACGATGGCGGAAGAACCACAATACGCCCTAAAACGCAAATACGAAGACCAACCCACCGCCACTGACATTCAACTCGAAGTCGCAAACGCTAAACAGAAAGCTCAAGAAGCCGCCGCTCGGCTCCTCAGTGTCACCGGCGGCGCTCCTCCACTTTCCTTCGATCCTAAACGTTCCAAGTCCGATAATGGTGCTCCTCAATCTGGCTTCGATTCTTACGATTTGAAGCCGCAATATTCAGCTGGTTCTTATGGTGGTTCTAGTAAGAAGATTGAGATACCTAATGGTAGGGTTGGGGTTCTTATTGGGAAAGGAGGTGAGACTATTAAGTATCTTCAAATGCAGTCTGGGGCTAAGATTCAGGTTACTCGTGATATGGATGCGGATCCTAATTCTACTACGAGGATGGTTGAGCTTATGGGTACTTCTGATGCTGTTGCTTCTGCTGAGAAACTTATCAATGAAGTCCTTGCTGAGGTTTGTTTTAAATTTTCTCTAATTATGTTGTGGAATCACTGTAACTTTGGCCTGTTAGTGAAATATCACTGGTTAGAGTTGTTTTCAACTGATTTTGTAAATGCAATGTGAAATGTTTAATGATAAATTTGCTTAAATTATATTGGAATTAGTGCGCTCTGTATCCTGCCAGGGAAAATTCACTGATAAGAGTGGTTTTGAATTGACTTTCTATTTGTAATATGGTGTGTTTTCTGGTTAATTTGCTCTAGTGAGGTTTGAATGACTGCAACTGTAACCTACTAGTGAAATATTGCTGACAGTATTTGTTTTGAACTGATTTTGTAACTTTAGTATGATTGTTTTGTGCTGAATTTGTTAAAATGATCTTCAAAGTCGAATGGCCTTAACTGTAACCTGTTAGTGAAGCGTCATTGACGATGGTTGTTTTCTACTGATTTTTAACTGTAATAATTTGGGGGAAATGTAACCATTAACATCACTGATAAGAGTTGCTTCTTTACTAGGCTGAAGTCGGGGCTTCTGCCGGTGGTGGTACTAGACGGATGGCTGCACAATCTGGGGGTGATGAATTTTCGATGCAAATCCCAAACAATAAGGTGTGCAAAGTTGCCCGAAATATGTACACCCATGTACTTTCTACAGTGTTTTGTTTATAGTTGATTTGGTTTCTTAGGTCGGCCTTATAATTGGTAAAGGAGGAGAAACAATTAAGAGTATGCAAGCTTCTACTGGAGCACGGATTCAGGTTATCTCTTGTTCTTTGTTTTCTCTGCTTCTTTTGTTATATATTTTCAAAATCATAATTATGTTTGAAGTTGGATGGTGTTAAGGTTAACAGCTGACTGCCCAAACTCTCATGTCTCAAGACTTGGATTTTCCATTGTTAGTAACTTTTGACAACTAATGCCTTATAATTGAACAGATTACTTTTAATGTTAAACACCAATTGCGAATGGAAGATCGAATTTGGATCCAACTCCAATCCGGCTCAGAATTCCGGTGCGGTGGATTTTCAGAGAATCGCAGGTATTAGCTTCTCTTCCTCTTGTTGTGTCACTCGTTATGTATCTTATTCTTCTCAACTGTGATTGCGATTCTTCTTCTTCTTCAACTCTTCTGAACTGTGTTATGGAATTGCAGAGTCATCACTGCGGTGGTTACGTGGCGAAGTGGTCACGCGAGAGGGAAGTGAAGTGAGCTTCTCAGAGATGAACTGTGAAGAATGAGCTCTAATCTTTGAGCAAAAAGCAACCGATTCTGAATATGAGGGTAGAGAGCTTGAGAGTGAAGAGTGAAGATTGAAGGTGAGGAATGAAAAAACTAGAAAAGCTTCTGATTCCACTGTTATATACATGGTATTCTCAACCAAATCGGGCAACGGATCGGGCAGGTTAGTTATGTTAGGGCAGGTTGTTAGGATTTTTGTTAAAACTCTGTTAGTTGCAAGTTAATTTTATATGTGAATTGATTTTCTATTAATTATTTCCATCAGTTAAAATAGTTGTATTGCTTGCAGGGATAAGTCAAAATTGGACCTTAGCTTGCAGTTCAGCTGGATTTGCACGTTACTTCTATGAAGGTTTGTTGTGGTTGGAAGTTCTGCTGTTAAAATGTTAGTTTGTTTTGTTAGTTACAAGTCTGTCAAATCAATTTAAAATTAGTTAGGTTAAGTTAGAGAACTAGTTAGTCATGGTTATTATGAAATTAGAAAAAAAAACTTAACTGTTAGTCAAAGTCCTGCTGTTAGTTATTTCCCATTTTTTGACTCTGTTAGTTTTATTTATAATCGATTGCTTTGAAATTATGTTACTACAAAAGGTTAGATTGATGTTAGTAAATCTGTTAGCAAGTTGATGGTGAGATCTGTCATGGCCTATTAGTATCAGAAACATTATTAGTGAAGGCCAAGACCATGACCAAACACTTGCCTGATTATTTGATGTAGAACTTACTTGCTGAAACTTTCCGCTATGCTAATGATTGTCTTGGTGCATGACTTGTCATTGGGCATGAGCGCCGGGAGCTGTTACCGCAGCAAGTTGTATCAGTTAAGTTGTTATGACTAATTTTGGGAATCTGCTAACGACTCGTTTTAGACAGCACTAGCTAGTGTGTTTTGAGTTGCTCACTTGCCAACAACTTAATAATTGTAATGGATTTGAAGTTAATTGAGAATTTTGCCACCGATACTTAGTAAAACTCGATTAAAATGTCGTTTACGATGGTTATAACATACTGCTATGTTGTTAAAAAGCTGTTTGAATGGTTTGAATTATGAGTTGTTTAGAAAACCATGTTAATAACTTGAAGTAGGGTTAGTGACGGTATTACATGATTATGTTAGATTCAGTTATATTGGTTAATGTTAACTTACAACATTCGTTCTGTTGTGATAATTATGCAGGATGTACTACCTTGGTTTCGAACTGATTTCAGAATTTGCATCTGTACCGAATTGGGGTGGGCTGCCACGGTTAATTCTTGCACTTTTGGTAATTTTTTATTAGCGAGTTTCAATGATGTCTATGTGTAATTATTAGGATTTAATTAAGGGTATACTTATTTTCCTGTGGAATGCTAACTGTGGCGTTGTTATGTATGTTCTAAAACTTTTGATTTGTGCCATTTCTGACTTGTGGAAAATTCATGGATGAATATATGACAATTCTGCTTCATGAATGAATGAAGAATTTCTTCTGTGAAACTGGAATTTTGTGAATGAGTGAATCTTTAAAAATTGGAATGGATGAAGAAAATTGCTTTTGTGAAACTGGAATTTCGTTTATATATCCTTCAAAATCTGTTACAATGCTCATGAAATTAATGCTAAACTTATATGAAATGCAATGGTTAGTTACAAATCAAAATGTTAGTTTCAATTTGGACTTGAGTGGATGTGTAACTTAATTTGGCTTTGTTTAGTTATATTGGTTAGTTTTGTGAATTATGAATATAATGTTATCGTGGACTTGTATAATGGTATGTTGTTATGACAATTGGTCTAAAGCGCTGTCTAAGGCTAAAAAAAGCTTCAAAAATTTTCGTATACCTTAGACAGCGCTTTTGTAAAAAGCGCTGTCTAAGGGGGGGGCTTAGACAACGCTTTTTGAAAAGCGCTGTCTAAGATATACCTAAAAAAATTAAAATAGGAGGGTCTTAGAAAGCGCTTTTGGCCAAAGCGTTGTCTAAGGGGGTGGGGCTTAGACAGCGCTTTTCAAGAGCGCTGTCTAAGGTATACCTAAAAAATATAAAATAAGAGGGTCTTATAAAGCGCTTTTGGCCAAAGCGCTGTCTAAGGGGGGGGGGGGCTTAGACAGCGCTTTTAAGATTTAAAAAAGCGCTGTCTAAACCTTTAGCAGCGGAGGTTTAGACAGCGCTTTAAAGCGCTGTCTAAGGCTAAAAAAAGCGCTGTCTAAGGTCTTGTTTGTTGTAGTGTTTCGAATGTCCTTTGTGATTGTAACCTTTTATGTTTATAGTAGCTAATCTAGTAAATATATGTATCATACTATTTTCAATCATTTATCATGAGATCCACTTATTTTTGAATGTCTCACAATAATAAAAAATTTACACTAATATATATATATATATATATATATATATAATTATTATTTTGGTTGTTATAGCTTAATAATTTAATCAATAATTTAGTTATAAAAATATTTTATGTTAAATTTTAAATAACTGAGTCACATTATTTCAAAATGTTTATCTTAATATACAATTTATCATTATACAATAAAATAGTAATATATTTTTATTAATTCACATATTTAAGTATATGTATCAAACAAATTAAAAGGGTCTCAAAGATGTAATATATGTTTGTACTAATAAATTAAAGTTGGTGGGGTTGTTAGAACCATTTATTGGGAAGTTGTGCGACAGCTATATTATATATCACATAGCATTAGTTAGCAACTCGTTTGCATTTTTCCATTATTTCTGTCTCACAAACTCACAACACAAGATGGAGATAGTTAGTTTCATTCCCAAGTGTGGAAGCATTAGGTACACAAGGAGAGGTGCATATCATGAGCTCAAGAGCAACAAAGAGGTTAGTAGTAATTTTACTAATAAGAATGTTGGTACGTTAGGTTCAAAAAAATTGAAAATTGCTGAAATGATGTCAGAAGTTCAACCAAAGATCTTCAGATTATCAACAAATCTATGGAAAAAGTTAAGAGATGGTTATGTACATGGTATGCTATGTATGGCTGCGCATGTTGCTCACTTGAACAATGGTGAAATTTGTTTTTTCAAGAAGATTCATTATGATGATGGTGATGATGTTCTTTACTTGAAAGCCTCATGAAATTTTGAAACTGAGTACTTGTGTAAATTGTTTAATTGTGTTTTTGTATTTCTTATTTTGTTTGTAAGGCGATATGTATGATGATTATCTGCTTGCTTAGCAGTTACCATGAGAAAAGGAACATGAATTTTCAATAAATTTGTCATGTTTGTGTACTAATATAGTGATGAGAACTTGAGAGCTTTATATCTGAATGAAACATGGTTGTCAACATTGGAGGATTTGGATTAGTGTTATTAGAAAGTCAGAAATATCGGTGGCCATTGAATTAAGGTGAATGATTTATATTTCAATGCAGATTTTGAAAAGTTTCAATCTGATATGATTGAAAGTGTGATTTCACATTTGTTATGAGAGATGGCCTTGATGTGATTAGACATGTTTGTTTTAGTTCTATGTATGAGAGATTCGAGATAACGAGGGAGGTTATGAAAATTGATATACTCATATGATTTTGGTCAAACACTATTAAAAAAAACTTTGTATTTGAGATAACGAAGGACCTTATGAAAACTTGTCACTTTATCCATCGATTTTTGTTCCACTGATGGATAAAGTGTAATGGTCATTGACTTGATCCCCAATAATAAGATTTTTTTCTTATTTTCAAAATTATAAAGTGTGTGCCACATACCCCTCGGTTTCTGTTAATAACCGAGGAAAAAAGAAAATATTTATGTCAGTTTGAAATTAAAATCGAGGGATAATACCTAATTTTTGTCATGTATATTTTAGTTTAAATCTCAAATTGGCTGATCTAAAATTCTTTTTTTACACAAAATCAGAATCAGAACATAACATTTTGTGACATAATCAGAACATTATATTTTACAATAGAGCATAACTTAATATACATATACTGTTTACAAAACCAAATATACAGATCCAAAACGGTACACCAAGAGAACTTATACATATTTGAAAACAAAATATAAAATCAAATACATGTGTGATACGGGTGTACATGGGGCGATATGAGTTGGGTTTATCCAAAACCAAAATCCAAACCATATAGAGTATACCGGTTTGGCTGAGGTAAAATAATCATCCATAATATCATTGGATCGATTTTGATAAAACCGTAAATTTGTGGGTTGGACTGGGTTAAGTAGTGGGTCATCCATTTTTTTCTTTTTTTCTTATATTATAAACAATGTGTCATATGTTTTTTCAAAAAATATCCTAACTATTTTTTTCTTGAAAATTAGTTTAGCCTTATTAGCATTATTCTTTTAACATCAAATATCTAAATATTTTATAAAATTTATAATAAAAATATTTATACAAATCAAAGTTGTATTACGGTAGTACCTAAAACTAAAATTACATAAATTTCTTAGAACTTACTGGTATTAACATCAAAATAATCAAAGTACAATATCCAAAATAATTCAAAATCATGACTCATAAAATAAGAGCCTAAAATTACAACAACCAAGTATGAATACATCAAAGTCATCATTTATTAAATTACAAAAAAAGAGTCAAGAACATTGTTCAAATATCCTCCACAACTCAAAACGAAGTCTTGACTTCAACATTAATATCTTTAACCAAATATAAAAATATAAATATTAGTCCATATATAAATTCATTAAGAGAATTAAAAAACAAAAATATAGAGTAATTAATGGTAAAATTAATGGGTTGAGTAGGTTTTGTGGGTTGGGTATGAGTTTACCCGAAACCCATATATTTTGAGTAGTTTTTTATTTTCAAAAATCATATTGTCCCACTTATCCATTAATATCCACTTTTTTGGATATGTTTGGGTGGGTTTGACCAGATTTGTAGGTTTACTCAACCCATGTATACTAAAACCTATACACAACGTTTACAACAATCAATACAAACTAGTGTTGTTGAGATTCATAAGTAGATAGGAAGCAACCGACCCAACGTAATCGGATGTCATCTATATTTTCTTTTAGGAGTGGTGTTCGGTTGCTAAACACCTATAATTTATACAAAATTTAAATTATGATAAGCTAACAACAACAACAACATTAACTTAACAAATATAAATAAATGACATGTGTTTCATACCTTAATCCATGAATTACTAATGCCTCGGGAGACAATATAAAACATATGTTTCATAACATATTATCCACATGAATGGTTGCCAAGTTGCTTTCACGACTAAGCATAATATATTAACGAAAATACATTAATAAAAATAAAAGAATGCCAAAAAGTACAAGTAATACTTACTTTTAGAAAAAGGGACCTTGGCTTTTTACCTTTTATATTATGTTTCACAAAATTGTATCTTCCCATAGCTCTACATGTTGGTAAAAATTAAACATGAATAAAAACTATTTAAAAGTAAAGGTAAAATTTGAGTATTACAAATAATACCACTTATCTGCTCAAAACGTCACACATCGTTTCATTAAGATTATAGTGTAACGAGCATAACATAATAACAATATTTTGCTTCGAACATATTATAACTAGTTGTCAATGTGAACTGCATAAACATTCAGAATAATTAATAACTAGATAAGAACCCACGTGATGCGCGGTCGTGAATTAATTTTTATTTGATTATTGAATTTAAATTATATTTTTTTAAAAAAAATATATGGTTACATATTTATATTATAACATCTTATTATGAATTATAATATACACAACAATACGAATTAATCAACAATAAAAATGAACATTTTACTTGAAAGAAAAAATATATGTTTGTAATTTGACTTTTATATCTAGAATTTAGTTTTTACAAATTTTAATAATTCTAAAAGATATTACTTGTAATCATTTTTTATATTTTGATTCTCATTTCTCTCTGACACTCATATGTGAAAAATCAATAATGTTATCCAAAATAATGTAACAACCCATTTTCAATACTTGTGAAACATAGGTTAAAAAGTTATATTATTATAATTTATTATTATGAATTATAATATAGACAACAATATGAATTAATCAACAATAAAAATAAACATTTTACTTGAAAGAAAAATATATGTTTGTAAGTTGACAGTTATATCTAGAATTTAGTTTTTGCAAGTTTTAATAACTCTAAAAAATAATACTTGTGATCATTTTTTATATTTTGATTCTCATGCCTCTCTAACACTCATATGTGAGAAATCAATAAATTTATTCTTTCTCTATACTTTATTTGTTCGTTGCAATATGAATAATGTAATGATGATATTTATCAATAAGATTGAAAGGTATTGCATGCCCTATCATATTTCAATATCTATAACAATATATAAAGGGAATACTTCCTTTTGGTGTAGTCTATTTTTCTACCATTTTTATCCTTATTTTATTGTGTAATTTACCTAATAACTTCCAATAAAATCACTATTACTAACTTCCACGTAACTTCCTACTAATAACTTTCCTATGCTGTAATTTTTAAAAATTATATTTAAATAAAAAATATCACTTATATTTTCAATGATGTGCATTAAAAAAGCGGACAGACGGGCACATGAGTGCCCGTCTGGACGCTAGTGAATAAATAGTGGCAAACCTTTGAAATTTGTGTAATAACTAATTTGACATTAAAGATAATAAAAAATATTTAATAGTTTTTGGATTCACACATCTCTTTTATTTTTAAAATTTGAGCAAATATAGTTAGTTAAAGTAATTGTTGGGTTGTTTATTCAAAATGTGTGTGAAATTATATTGAAAAAATATATCAAAATTATTTTTGATTCTCATGTCTCTCTAACACTCATATGTGAGAAATCAATAAATTTATTCTTTCTCTATACTTTATTTGTTCATTGTAATAAGAATAATATAATGGTGATGTTTATCAATAAGATTGAAAAGTATTGTATGCTCTATCATATTTCAATATGAATAAATAGTGGCAAACCTTTGAAATTTGTGTAATAACTAATTTGATATTAAAGATAATCAAAAATATTTAATAGTTTTTGGATTCACACATCTCTTTTATTTTTAAAATTTGAGCAAATATAGTTAGTTAAAGTAATTGTTGAGTTGTTATATTATTTTATTCAAAAATGGGTGTGAAATTATATTGAAAAAATATAGCAAAGTTATTTTTCTTTCTATTTTTTTTATAATTAAAAAATTATTTCAAGAAAAATAATAATGTTACATAAGATATAGACAACAATATGAATTAATCAAGAATAAAAATGAACATTTTACTTGAAAGAAAAATATATGTTTGTAAGTTGACAGTTATATCTAGAATTTAGTTTGTGCAAATTTTAATAACTCTAAAAAAAAATACTTGTGATCATTTTTTATATTTTGATTCTCATGTCTCTCTAACACTCATATGTGAGAAATCAATAAATTTATTTTTTGTCTATACTTTATTTATTCGTTGTAATATGAATAATGTAATGGTGATGTTTATCAATAAGATTGAAAAGTGTTGCATGCTCTTTCATACTTTAATATGAATAAATAGTGGTCAATCTTTGAAATTTGTGTAATAACTATTTTGACATTAAAGATAATAAAAAATATTTAATAATTTTTGGATTCACACATCTCTTTTATTTTTAAAATTTGAGCAAATATAGTTAGTTAAAGTAATTGTTTGGTTGTTAGATTATTTTATTCAAAATGGGTGTGAAATTATATTGAAAAAATATATCAAAGTTATTTTTCTCTCTATTTTATTTTATAATTCAAAAATTATTTCAAGAAAAATAATAATGTTATATAAGATTTAAGTAAATAATATAGAGATTAATTACTATACACTGTCAGTGTAAAAGGTTTTACACCGTCGGTTCATCACCATCACCCGTTTGTATTACTTTATAGATTTTTAAAATAAAAGTCAAACTTCTTTTAATATCCAACGTCTATAATTAAGTGATGGTGTAAAATCCCTTTACACTGACAGCGTATTTCAATTAATCTCAATAATATATATAAAAATTAAAAAATAGTTGTTAGGTTAATATGTTTTTGCTTTTACCAAGGTTCGAACTCATGACCGCAACAAAGAATGTACTTTGACCTTTTGAAAAATAAAGGTGAATTTCTAGAGGTGCCACATAAGAATAATGATGATGTGTCAAATATTGAGTATTGGCATATGATTTGTCGTGATATAGTTTGTCGCTTTAGATTTAATCTATTATATAGATGTGTGTAAAATCGATTTATAAAAGAAAACACAAATTATATATACTTATGCATGATAAAATGGTCTCGCATAATATTCTCCATTCTCATCAATTAACTTATTTTGAATGTACATCTAGATAATGTTTGCTCCGTTTTGTTGAAATTGAATATTGAATGAGTCTAAGAAATAATACTTTCTTAATTCCCTTTCAACATACATAGAATGTATGGATGATTGCTACAAAGTCGCAACGGCACGACATTGCTAAGTAGTATCATAAGATCGAACCCACAGAGATGAATACTGAATTTTGTTCTAACGGTGTTTAGCTAAAGTGATCGCAATATTGGTTGGTTTAGTTCAATTTGAAATAAGATTAACAAATAATAAAAACAAGACACGGGATTGTGATCATCTATCAAGACTTACCCTACTGATTATTCAAATTCGAACACGAGAATATATAAGAAATTTATAGAAAAGTAGATAAATATGTATGTTACCCACTTTCGCGGCTTGCGTATCTAGACGTGTTTCTAGCACGACTAAGCGAATTTCTCAATCGATAGCGAGTCACCTTGTCATGGCGCGTGCCTTGCAACTCTATTGCTTAGCAATATACGGGCCGATACTGATTCATATCCTTTCAGACTACGATTGTATCTGGGTTGCCTTTGATTTTGCAACTGACACAAATATATTTAAGATTTCGAATTCTAAAATAAAAACACATATAGTTCTCTTAGTTCATGTTTAAATAAATCTATTGTGGATCGTCATGAGATAGACTCTCCCGATCCTTTGTTTTTATATAACTACTCACTCATGGTGAGGTAAACAACCATTAAGCAAGTAAAAAACACATCATATAAAGTAAATAAAGTAAAGGAATTTCAAATGAAGAACCCGAATAATAAAAATATTGATTTAAATAAAGAAAAATAGAGAAAATACATCAATGTTTCATGTGTAATACAAATGAGAGCAAAGAAGAAAAAACTGAAGGTTACAAAGAATATGAAGTAACAAGTGATGTTTTACTTCAAAATCAAGTCTACTATTTATAGAATAACTAATTATTTTGTGTTCAATCATTAAAATCCACTAACATTAAGTCTTGAGACGTTTCAGATGTTCAAAAGTCACAAAAACGTCTAAAAACCCATTGAATTCAAAATGCCGTTGGGTGTAACATGGGTGTGTCACCTGAATGTGTCAGGCACCACAACCTGTGTCAGAGGACACGACCAACCTGTGTTACCCTCTGTTCCTTTGTATTGTATAACAAATTTAGGCTAACACGATCCGTGTCAACTGACATGGCCCAATTGTGTTGACCACATATATTTTGTATGGTGAGGGCTCCTTTTCACGCAATCCTTGGTCTTTTTTCATTCCACTTGGATCCATTACTCTCTTATTTCTTGAAAATATCAAAAGAACACAAAAACGTGTAAAATCTAACTAGAACAATGAAAACACACAAGAAAACAGGAAAAAAATAAGCTAAAAGTATGATGCAATAATCACTTATCAATGAACCTAAAAATTAATGCAAAAGTCAAATATTGATGTTAATTTATTAGAATAACGAATATAAACTAAAATTACCATAAAAATTGTACTTACGAGCACCATAATTGTAGTACAGTTATGTCAAACCAATAATCTCCCTTAAAAAATTACAAAACAAAACTCTTATGAAGTATATAAACTTTCTTTGGTTCGTATTTTAATTTTAACTCGTATATTATGACATCTCCTTTATCATCCTTGATAGTCTTTTCATGTTATCTTGTTGAGGTAGTGTGGTGTCAATACTGTACTGTGGGACAAAACAACTACCTTTCTTGCTTGCAACATCCATAACAACTTTCTCAACTACTTTCTCAGGTATGTCTAACTGATATGGATTTGGGTGGATGAGTACACCCATTGATTTCAAATGATGCATCATAAACACAACTACAGCATAATACATAAATTTAAATACACAAACAATAACAATAATATCCAACACATTTTTTAAACTTGTACTTACTTCAATCACATCGCGGGTACACTTCTCCCGCATTTCATCAATCAACTTCTCTCGCTCCTCCTCAGTCAACCTCTCTCGCTTCTCCTGTAACCTCTCTCACACCTCTTACAACATTCTCCCCTCCTCCTCTAGATGCACTCTCTCACGTTTCTCTTGAGTTACTCTCTCTCGTGCCTCATGAGTCCACTTCTTCATCGCCTCCTGAGTCCACTTCTCCTGCTCCAGTTCTAATACTTGTTGAACTTTCTCCCCCACCATTTGATTGACTATCTCTTCAATTTATTTCTTACGGTTTACTTCGTTACTTGTTTGCGATGATCCAAAATATATCCTCAAGTCGATGCCTCTTCCAAGACCACGGACACGCCCACCATGCTCCTCTATTCCAATCGCTTTTACCAAGATGCCATGACGTTCTCGTGGAACAAAAATACCATCATTGGATTTTTCAACAAGTAAATCATACAACACATATAAAAGTTCATATTTACCAAATTTAGTCAACTTAAATAAGTAATGTTGAAAAAAGTATCAACTTATAATATTTTCAGCCACTTCGCATGCACTACGCCAAAAACTAGAATAGACAGCGCACCTTAGAGGGCGCTTTATTACAAAAGCGCACTATAAAGTGAAGCGAAAAAATAAGGAGCGAACAACTGGAATAGACAGCGCACTTTAGAGGGCGCTTTTGTAATAAAGCGCCCTCTAAGGTGAAGCGAAAAAATAAGGAGGAGATAGAGGGACAACAATACAGGGCGCTTTTTAGAAAGCGCCCTCTAAGGTTACCCTTAGAGGGCGCTTTTAAAAAAGCGCTCTATAAGTCCATGTGCATTTCCAGTTTATAAAGCGTTTTTGGAAAGCCTTAGAGAGCGCTTTCATAAGCGCCCTCTTAGGCCCCCTTTAGAGGGCGCTTTTTTTCCACAAGCGCCCTCTAAGGTCCCCTTTAGTAAACATTAAAATTATAACATACTGCGCGTTTTGTTATTTCACTCTCTGTTATTTTCGTTCTTTTTCACGTTAGGGTTCTCACTGCTACGATTTTCGCTACTTCTAAGGCGTTCTCCTTCCACCTCTGTTAGATCTACGACGTTTCCTCCTTCTATTAATTCGTTGTTAGCTGTTCGATTTTGACACCATAGGTATTTTTCTAATCTTCATATTACTTGGTTTCTCTTCTGACATTTGCTATTGTTCATTTTTGGTTTCATTTTTCTTGGTTCATACATTTATTGAGTATTCTCAACAATAATTATTGTGTTGCAATGCTAGCAATGGAGACTAGGCATTATGGGTTAAATTTCACCAACTAAACAATATTTACCAGACCATAATCTGAACAATATTTACATGTCATTTAGGTTCTTGCTACGATTTTAACTTTGTGGTTAGCAGACAAATCTGGTCGTCGGCTTTTACTTATTGTGAGTCTGAGCTTTTTCGATAATTTTTGCATTCACATTACTATTTGTTTGGAGGGTAATAAGAGATTAATCAAAATCTCCTATTGCAGGTTTCTTCATCTGCAATGGCTTTGAGTCTTTTGGTTGTTTCAATATCATTCTACTTGAAGGTAATAATAATTTTTTTGTTTGTTATATTTTTTGAACATTTTTTTTTGTTTATTTTTATATATACATAATACATTAACTAGATATTACACATGCATTCATGCATAAATGTTCAGAAATTTGTAACACAGATTCACAGGATTATATATCAGTAAATTCTTCTTTATATTTTTGGTTTTTTATATGGATAATATATTTTATGTTGAATTTGCTCTCAGGAATATATATCACCAGATTCTGATTTATATGCGACATTGAGCCTTGTATCGGTGGCTGGAGTTGTGGTGTGTAAATACAACTTTATTACACAAATGATGGTTTCTATTGTTTGTTTCCCTAACTTCATTATTATAAACTTTCAATTTCTTTCAGGTCATGGTTATTGCATTCTCTCTGGGATTAGGAGCAATGCCATGGATTATAATGTCTGAGGTACAATTTTCTTCAATAATAATATGCATGACAACCCTATATGAACAAACCTTTGTTGTAATATAATGTGATAGTTGATGTGTTGAATATATTTTACATAATAGATTCTTCCGATTAACATCAAAGGCCTAGCTGGAAGTTTTGCAACACTTGCCAATTGGTTCTTTTCCTGGTTGGTTACATTAACAACAAATTTGCTCTTGGATTGGAGTTCGGGAGGTTTGTGTGCATTGCCTATGTTAATTTTCTATAAATATCTATTGTTTCTAACCAGAAGCTTCCTATGTTTTTATCAGGAACCTTCACAATATATACTGCAATGTGTGTTTTCACAGCAGGATTTGTTGCCATTTGGGTCCCCGAGACAAAGGGAAAAACTCTTGAAGAAATACAACAGTTTTTCAGATGAAGTTTCCTTTCGAGTAGCACTTCAGCTAGTGTTCACTCATGTATTCACATTCATATTTTTTTTCTGAATCAACTCAATTCATTTTTGTGCTCTTTGGTCTTGTTAAATATGAAAAATATCAAAACAGTGTGATTTTCTAATCTAGCAGCATACTTGCATTTTTGTTGTAATTGATTGATTATAAACAAATAAATGAAAGAGAGTGGTTATTATACATTTCAATTAGAGTAGCAGTGGTTTCGGTTCATGACATTTCAAATAGCAAGAGGATCATATAAACAATAAGCATATATCAGTATTTGTATTTTAATATTATAAAAGCATAAAAAGAACCTTTAGTTGCTCTTGTGAATTATAACAAGCAGCTGTATGCCATTTTCTGCTGGTTACCTCTTGTGGCTGCAACATAACCTGAAATGAGAATATGGTCACAGAGACATGTGATGCATGTAAATGTTAAATAACCACCCACTTTAGAGGGCGCTTTCCAAAATAAGCGCCATCTAAACCCTTTAAATTTCCACTTTAGAGGGCGCTTTCCAGTAAAAGCGCCCTCTAAACCCTTAAAGGTTTCCACTTTAGAGGGCGCTTTCCAGTAAAAGCGCCCTCTAAACCCTTAAAGGTTTCCACTTTAGAGGGCGCTTTCCAGTAAAAGCGCCCTCTAAACCCTTAAAAGTTTCCACTTTAGAGGGCGCTTTCTTTAAAAAGCGCCCTCTAAAGTGGCCCTTAAAGGGCTTAAAGAGCCACTTTAGAGAGCGCTTTCACCAGGAAAAAAAGCGCTGTCTTTACCTATGCCAACGCCAGATTAGAGGGCGCTTTAAAACGCTGTTATAGGCCAAAAAAAGCGCCCTCTTTTCCCTTATTTGGCGTAGTGATGTAGCCTCAAATATGAACTTGCCTCCTGGTCTTTAATGTGCCCTCTTACATTTCTCATGACATGATGGTGGAGATGAGTTGCGACTAAGGCTTATAGAAGGATCTCATATCTCTTGTTCTCTTTGTTTTCTTTTTTGATTAATCATTTTCTGTTCAGTTTTATCATATCCTCCACGAGACAATCCCTGTGGATAGATATTTATGGTTCTACTCTCCTTTCCTTTTTTAGCTCTTAGTCAAAAAACCAGGAGTGTCGCGAGACTTGATAAACTCTTCCAAATGTTCTTATCAATAAATGAATACTTCTCGTATGGAGGCTCTAAGTTATCATTTGGATTTGTAATATAATCATGTGTGAGCTATGTCTTTAAGCCCCTCATACGCTCACCAACATATCTAATCCATTTATTTTTCACCATACCATTCTCTGGAACAATAAACACTACCCATGTTTACATTTGGAACAATAAACACTACCCATGTTTACATGATATAGTTGATATTAGTATTAAACCAAAAAAATAAATGGTCATCTATACTTGGAAAAAAATTTATAATAAATATCGTAATATCGGTAGGGGTGGCAAAACGGGCTCGGCTCGTCGGGCATGCTGTTTTTCCCACACATTTCTTGCGGGGCGGGTTAAGGTTTTAGTTGCACACCGTTTAATGTACCTGCCCCACCTCATATTTTTGTGGGCTTTTGCAGGCATGGACTTTTACATACAATTTTGTAAATTTTAGGCCTAAAAGGTTCAATGCACGTGGGCTTGCCCCCACTTTTATGCGGGATGGGGCAAGGTTTTAGGATCGTAGCCTCAAATATGTCTGCCCTGCCTGCCTCGTTTTTTGCGGGCTTTTGTGAGGTAGACCTAAATGGGGTGGGCATGCCTGTTTGCCACCCTAAATATCGATCCATAATTTATCTTTAAATTCATTGTCAACTTTGTGCCAATTATCTATCAAAATAATGACTTTGCTTCTACCTTGTATTGACATGTAACCCCTAAAACTATCACCATGTTCACTATAAGACTTATCAATTCTTGGACAAAAATTAACTGAGAAGCAAACACTACTTTCGTGGCATTTTGTCACCTTGGTTAACATCATTGCAACTCTAGTTTTTCTTTTACCTTTAGTATAAACCGAGGTTGTAGCAGAGGTTGTATGAACTATACTATAGTCATATTACACTTTCTAAGAACATACATTCAACATATTCTCAAACTAATACTATACAAGAAAAACAAAATTAAAAAAAAAACATTTCAATGAACATTTCAGTGGTCAATATGTAATACTCTTTACTCAAACTAAAACTATTCAACAAAAACAACACCTTTATCAACATTTTAGTGGTCAATGACGTCATATTCTCAAACTAACACTATTAAAGAAAAACAACATTTATATAAACATCTTAGTTGTCAGTGACACCATTTTCTCAAAATAACACTAGATAAAGTGATTACGTGTAAAAAATGTGATGAGGAAGTTTCAACGAGTTAGGTTGGAATAGTTGATGTTTGAGATGATGTTGGAAGATATGATAGAATCTTAGTTTTGATGAAGATGAAAATCACCTACTTTTTTTAAAAGAGAATGACGATGAAATGAGAATTGTTGATAGGTAAATGAAAAGTTAGAGTCTAGTTATGTGAAGTATTCATGCAAAAGAACTTTCACGTCGAGTTTTGGAAAAACCTGAAGGAATAAATTAATTAAAAAAACAAAAAATAGGAAAATGCCATATTTTGGAAAATTCATACAAATGATATTATCCCTCGGTTGGGCAAAGTAACCGAGGGATGATACAATTTTTTTTAAAAAATTAATAGAAAAATAAAGATATTTGAAAATATTAATTTCGTAATTAAAAAAAATAAAAAAAAATAAAAAATGTTGTAACTTGGATTCGAGGTGAAGTCTCTGATACATATATTCCATCAGTTTTAAAATAAATCGAGGAAATATGTTGTATATATTTAAAAAACATTAATCATGATGCTCTCATGACATATACCTTGATAATTGGTTGATCGAGGCGAAAACTTTATCATAAAATATATTAATTGTAATAGTGAAAGTCAACTCAAAACGATCATGCACACCCCTACTCTTAACAAACCATTCATCACAAGTTATATAGTATTAATGCAATCTTTTATTTTTAATTCATTTTAATTTTTTTTCCTAATCACTATACCAGTAGAAATTAGTTCACTTGGAAGCGTGTCAATTAACCATCCTTCTTGCGCGGGGTGGTTGAGATAACTGTTCATTTGGTTTAATTGGACTTTCAAATCACAAAATATAACATCAACAATGAACCTAGATCAATTGGGATGAGTTTTTTTTATAGTAATATGTAGACAGGGTCAAGTTTTTTTTACTAGATAAAGTAAAAATAGGTCTTTTTGGTTGTAGTAAAATGCAATGAACCAAACACATCAATATATACATGTTTCTATGCACTTTCTACCGTATAATCATGTCTTAATAAGGTTAAATAAGACACCCCGTCTATGTTTAAACATGTGTTTTAAAAAAGAACAATTTTCTACTATATTTGGTTCTTTGTTTTTAAATATACGGTAACATAACAATAAAATTTGATATGATAACTGAAAATACTTAAAAAATAATGTAATATATCCATAATGTATAATATATAATATACCGTACAAATACATGATATCAAATGATCTTAAGCAAAATACATAGTATAAAAATACTTCCTAATGTGTAGCAAGTGACATGAAACACGCTGCTCTACAACCCCCTCTTGATTGTAACTCAGATGCCAAGTCTCTAATTCTTGCACAACTAGATACCAAACTAATGCCCCCTTTTACTTTACTTCCTCTTCTAGTGCTTCATATGTAATTAGTACTGTCTACTCTCCATTAGGTGTGGGAATTAGATAAGAATGTGATATATAGTAATACCATTTGATATGTTCCACACTAGCCTTCTATAAATTCAAGATACAATCGCCTTGGTTCTCTATAGATAAGAAGTGGCCAATGCACTCAACTTTCATCTAACCGACCTGTTATTTCGTAGGTCCAATAAAGGCACATGAGTGTATGGTAACACATTCCATGTACCTGAACTGTTGCAAGGCCCGCACTATAATGTATCATGTCATACGTAATCTAGATCCGATACACCCAAAGTAGAAGAGTATCCCTTTTAGAGGGCATGCTATCTGGTGTTCAATGTAGCAGTATATGTACACATTCTGTGATAGTAGACGATCTAGACGCTCTTGATATGTTTTTGAAGTAAGATATCTTTAAGTTGGATAAAGTAGTTAGTAAGAGACTCATCCTCCGTATAGTCTTGCTCATAATCCAATCCTCCAACACCAAGAAGACAATGAAAGATATATGCATGCGTTAACATATACTACCTCCAGTCCGATATATAAAGAGAAAATATATTTTTTAGATTTTTTGAATAATTAATATATTTAGTTTGCATAATAGATTAAATCCATTAATTATTCAATTAATCTAAAAAATCAAATTTTTTCTTATAAATAAGACCGGTATAGTAAACAATATTAGATATATTTTCAAAAAAATAGTTATATGAATAAATCACCTAAATCAATGTCATATATCCTTCTTGTTATATTGTCCCAAACTTTGTCTTAGTATTAAACTCCCTATATAAGAAAACCATAACAACACTCGTGGGGTAGTCATCGATCATATCCAAATCCCTCAAAGATTGCAAATACATCACATGAGTGTAGATGTGACCTTTGTAAGTGAGTCACTTCTATTTTGTAAAAAACAGTTCGAAAGTCAATCTCCGAATTGATGAAAGAGTGTGTCTATAGATTAAGTTCCGAACTAATCCCTTAACATATTTTGAACTCATGATAGTGTATTTATTTCACAATTCAACCGATATTCCAGAAGTTAACTTTCGTACTGACTCTCCAGACACTACGCTCCTTCCTAGATAATAAATTTATTATTTAATTAAACCTTACACTTATGCCTAGGGGAAGACGAAGACGATGTCTCTACTTTTATTGATTGTGAGACATTTTACCTTTAATTAAACTACAAAAACTAAACAATAATAAAAAAAATTAAAGGCAAAAGACAAAACATACAAAAATCAAACAAATTATACATATAAAAAAAATCCAAAAATTAACTTTCATAAATAGAGTATTGAGCATTGCTCCAAACTCAAAATTTAGGTGCATTAGAAAATTAAATTTTAAATTTTAGGAACATTATTGGTTTTTCACCGCTATGGTGACTGAGCACCACTAAGGTGCAAATATCAATGCCATCAATTTTTTTCATAATCCTTCAATGACATCTTTATAAGTTTACCAAATTCAGTGCCACTACATTCAATCACACTTGCAAGCGTTTCGTTAAACATTCTATCTCAACCCCATTAATATTAGGCTTTCCGAGAAGATAAATTAAAGAAAAAGCTTTTCAGTTTCCAAACAAAGTCTTTTATACTATAAACACAAATTAAAAGAAAAAGAAAAGGAAAAGCTAGCATAGTAGTATATGTTCGATGATTGGGTACATAAAAAGCCACAGTTTATCATTTTAAAAAATGTGAATACAATTAATTCTGCTTCCAATTATTTTATTGGGAATCGCTTCCATCACATAAATGTGTATATATATTCATTTTCATAATTAGAGAATTTTAATCATTGGATTAAGCATCGTAAGCACTTGAGTTTCGAAAATGGAAGAGAAAAGGATAATGCATTATCATAGCTCTCACAAAATCTTACTTGTAGGAGAGGGAGATTCCTCATTCTCACTCTCCTTGGCAAGGGCATTTGGCTCAGCTGTTAACATGGTTGCTACCTCTTTGGATACTAAAGCTACATTTTGAAAACCCTATTTTATTTTATAAATAATTTTGTTAAAGTTTTATTCATTGAAATACTAATGGTGCTAATTTATTGTTTCTTTTTATTTGAAATTTTCAAATACTGCAAATTTTGAAGAGTCTCTTGTGCTGATATATGGAAGTGCATCAAGTAGCTTGACTGAACTTGAGAGTCTTGGCTGCACCATCTTGCATGAAGTGGATGTTCATGATATGAAAGAACACCATTATCTCAACAACAATAACTTTGATCAAATTATCTTTAACTTACCCCATGCTGGTTTCACTTGGCGTGAAATTGATGAGGTCCAGATTCAGTAAGTTATGCACAAAATATCTACGACTATAGAAACTACATTAATATTTTTTTTATCAATTTTTTTAATTAATAATGCAGGTCTCACAGAAGATTAGTGAGTGGATTTCTACAAAATGCTAAAGAAATGATTTATATTGATGGAGAAATTCATATTTCTCACAAGACAGCACATCCATTTAGTAAATGGGACATCAAGGGTCTAGCAGAAGAGGAGGGATTGATTTTGATTGAAGAAGTGGATTTTCAACAATCATTTTATCCAGGTTATAGTAACAAGAGAGGTTCTGGCTTGCAATGTGATCAGAGTTTCCCTATTGGAAAGAGTAGTACTTTCAAATTTTCTTCTATGAGTTATCTTTGAGACCATGTATGGCGAAGAGGAGATAACTTGGCTTTGAATTTTCATAATTTGAAGACCTTTTATTGTAGCTTTGGTTGGGTGTGTTTATTCTATGTTGCCTCTTTTTTAATCAATATTAATAGATTGTTCCTAGAACTACATGACAGTGTCATGATTTATTTGAAGTTGAGTGTCAAGTCGTCTTGACGACTGTTGTCACGACTGATTCATTAACTTCCAAGACATAAGGTACTCCCTCCGTTCCTTTTTAAGTGTCATTTTTTGACTTTTTACATATATCAAGGAAGCTAATCATTATTGTTACTTTTTAAATAATAATTTTTCTTTTACCTATAATACCCTTAATTATTTATTACACACACTTTACTTTTTCTCTCTCTGCAATCATTATCTAGGGGTAATTTTGACAAAATTGTAATTGATACTACCTTGAACTTTGCAAGTGACAATTAAAAAGAAACAATATTTTTTTACAAGAAAGTGACACTTATAAAGGAACGGAGGGAGTACTTGCTAAGGAAGACGACAAAATCTGTGACAGATCGTCGTGTTGTTGGGCTAGTCACCCAATCGATATCTGCAAAATCTTTAAGCATTAAGTCAGTGTTAGATTGATAAAAGAGGCACTCAGTAGGGCAGAATTTTAAATATATTGTAAAACTCGAAGGGCTTCCTGAGAATGGGGAGGAACAAATTGGTTCAATTGTTGAACAACAAAAAAGATATATCATAGAGTAGTGGTTAAACATTTAGTCTACAATTTAGTACGATCATGATAAGGTGGAGAGGTCGAGGAATGTAATTTTAAAGAAATGTTGTAAGGAGTAGAAGAAGGTTTAGAGGTTTAGCAACAAACATACTTGTACGGTTTAGTTCAAGCCCAAGGAAGTATTGAAAGAGTACCCAAATCTTTGATACACAATTTAGTATGAAGAATAGCTTTAACATGTTCTATTTCACTAATACTGTTACTTGTCAACACTATAGTGTGGAGTCTTGTTTTGCAAGTGATATACTTTTAACAAAGACATCTATTTTTGATGATGTCAACTAATATGATAAGTCAATCATGAACGGATAAGCGAATAAAGATGCAAACCTAAGGTTTGATGGATTTGACTATGCGATGATGAAAATCTAAAATGAAACATAAGGTAAAGCCTCATCTCAAGCTACTCATACAAGTGCTCGGATAAAAGGAAGTATATGGCAAAGTCTTGAAGTAATATGGTACCTTCTATTTTAGTAGTGAGTGAACGAATAGTAAAGCAAAAGAGTTTTATCGTAAAATTGCATGGTCAAAAGCACAAATATACTAAAATGATTTTCAAAATAACTTTTAGCAAAGAAAATATCTTCAAAAACAACTGAAAGTTGTGCCAGATGAATTAAGAGATGTCAAAATAGCCATATAATGTACAAAGGCTAGATATACTTTCATTCCTATTTTGAACATACAATCAATTGTATTTTAAGCTTCCAGAAACATGTTTTGACACGCCTCTCTCTCTAGATCTATTTTTATTGGAAATTCCTTTTTGAAACAATCTTTGTCCTATAAATAGAGGTCCATTTTCACATTTCAAATCATCCAGAAATATGTTTTGACATGCCTCTCTCTCTCTCTAAAATTTTATTAAACTTTCTCTCACTATGTTTTATCCTTAGTGCTTTTGTGAGAAAAATCCTTTTGTAAGTAAGGATCTAATTGTAATTCTTGAAAGGATAGAAGTGTAAATTCCCCAAATGAATCTTTTGTATAAACCTTGGTTGAATATCATCCAATTAGAGATTTATTAGGATTAATAGCTAAAGTCCTTAAAAGCTTTGGGTTGGGATTGTGTGATTTAGTTCCAATATAAGTTTAAGATTAACCCGTTATAAAATCTCATAGGTTCTTGGTCAGCCCGATATTAAAATCAAGATAGGTTGAAACTTAATCGGTACTAAAAACTTCAAAGGTTCGAGATAGGTCCGATATTAAAATCTTACAAGTTATTGGTTATCCTGTGTAAAATCATGGTTTAAGGTTCGTAAGTTCAGGCCTTGTAAAACTTTCAAGTATTTGTGGAGAGAAGACTAACCACTTCAATCCACCATTGGAAAAGAAGATTGACCATTTCACTCCTGATACCATCTGGAAGAAAATATGAAAATGCCCATATCCAATGTCTTGTATTATCTAGTTGGAGGTCAACCATCATTTTCATGTATAAGGGCGTTCAAGAGTCTTTCCTACTAAAAACTCTCAATTATTATTGGAAAATCTCAAGATCAATTCTTGGAGAGATGATTAGATTCTTTTATTTTTGACTGAACCTTTATATATCATTGTGTTAATCTCTTTTCCTTAAACTTCTTTAAAATACAACAATTTATTTTCTGCTATTTATATTTTCCGTTGCTAAGGTTTTGAAAATATTTTTAAACTCTGATTTCACTTTTCGAAATTTTTCTAAACCACACAATTCTCCCCCCTCTTGTGTGTGAAGTCTCAAGTCCAATAAGTAACATCAGATCCTAACTCCTATTTAAGGACTAATCATCTCAGAAGAAAGATGATTTCTGACACGAGATCTTTTTTAAACACACCACCACTTTTTCATGATAGCATATTTATGATAGATTAGAAATCAACTTATGTAATAAAGTTGATCCCCTAAGGTCTTGAGCAACGGTGTAGTATCAGATCTCAAAGATAGTAAGTCTTTTCTTATGAAGAAAAGTCTTTCTCAAAGATTCTATAGAAATAAATATATTATATATGAAATGATCTGGCAAGCCAAATATAAAATATTTCATCAAAGCTTAAATCATAGTTTATGGGAGATAATAGTGAGTGACTCCATTATCCTACTCATCAAGTAAATGATGAAGAAATGGATAGATGGTATTCTCTTTGGACCGGAGAGGAAAAGAGAAAGGTAGAGATAAATCTCAACAAAAGAAATTTATAAAAATGTCTCTAGATGATATAACCACAAAGGAAATGTGGGGTTCTCTTGAAGTGATATATGGAGTTTTTCCAAACACTGAACGAGAGAAGATGAACACACAAGGGAAATAAAATATAAATACTAACCATTGATGTTTTTCTATACTTAGAAATATTGATTTTTTTTTTGGAAATTTTATCACTAACAAATAGCTAAGAATTAAGAACTGAAAGTTTGATCAAACTCTTAAATTAGTAAATGGGAACCTTCATGAATTTCAAGAAGAATAAAGAAAGAAGGAAGAGTTGAACAAACCAATTCAATTACTTAAAGAGGAAGAAATTCAAACTGAATAATAATCATCCTCATATTACTCATATCATACAACTCATATGAAATCTTTCGAAAGAACATACTCAATAGTTGAAGGATCCTCTTGTTCATGGATAAAAAAAGAAAAAGTTTCTTCCACACTCGAACAAAGAAGAGGAGGAGAGACATCAACCTCAAGGAGAAATATAAAAGAGTTCTCTTCTTACGAAGAAGATGAAATCCTCTTAATAACACCCTGTGAAGAAAATATTGTTTCAAGTATCAAAACCTCTTATGCTCAATTTTTTAGATTAAATATAATTTAAAAGAAGAAAATGCTAGACAACGAGAAACTCAAGGAAAATTTACTCAAGGGAAAAATAAATTTGACCAAATTTTATATAGTAAAAAATTCTCTTTTAATAAAAATGATCTAGGAGTTAATAAGAAAAGAAAGATTAGAAAAGACATAGATCATAAGGGAAAGAAGCGTTCACTTTATAAATGTACATACTGTAAAAGAATATGACACTTAGAACCCTATAATTTTAATAAATTGACAAGATCTAAAGGTAACCACCTTAGATCTTCTGTGACTAATGCACCTGGGCCCAAGAAAATATGGGGACCAAAGGTGAAACCTTAGTGTTTTGTAGATAAACTTTGCAGGTTGGTTTTTTTACGATTATTAAAGGAAAATTGCACAAAGCTACAATATACTTCTAAAGTATACAATCTTTTTAAAGTCTTTGATCCAATGGTGAACGATTATGGCAAATGCCAAACCATTGGGATCAAAGCAAATCATTTGAGAATATTTAAAAGAGTATGATCCATAGGGATCAAATGAATGAAAATTTATGTAATGGACTTATTCATTTTGTGGTTTTACCAACTCTCGCATCCAACAATGTGTAGATGAGGACATAACATTTGGTGTTTTCCCTTTTGGAAAATATCCATCAAGACTTCTTGGTAAAAGAGGTAGAAGTTATTTTAAGGTTGAAATAATTAGGAAAGTCTGATTAACCACTTAAAATAATATTTTTAATTTTTACTCATCTAAATAAAATTACTCTCTAATCCATGAAAATGAGTATTTGAATCACTTTTAGAAAAAAGGGTGCAAAATTTACAACTGGGAGTGTTGAAAAGAAAGAAATCCAACATAAAGGCCAAACCAAGTACTAAGAAGGCTGAACCACGTAAGGACAATACATTGGCACATAATGACAACCAATTGGTAAAGCTTAAAACGATTATCGTCAGATCAAATCCAAGCTTACCTTGCTCTTCAAGCAAATCAAATCCAAACATCAATTAAGATCATGAAAAATCTTTAGAGAATTGACAATATAACCTATTGGCCAATCGCTTGGGAGACTAAAAAACAAAGATATTTTGATTTAGTTTTCAATCAGCACAATCCATATTAAAAAGTTACCAAGAATACATGCTCAAATTCTCAGATGGTACGCTATAAATAGGTAAGCTTATGCTCTTTTTTCTTGCATCTCATACTCTTTTACATTTTATCTTTTGTAAAGTTCTTTCTCTTGTCATAAGTATCACCATGGTCTCCTCAAACCTAAAGTCCAGAAATACACCTAGAACAAATACCTTTATTATAGGGCTAATAAACCAAAAGCAAGAAGAAAAAATGATCATCCTATCCAAAAGAGTTATTCAACCTTGGTACCTTGATCTAAGCCTTTTGAAAAGCTACAAACCCTATAACCAAATTTGTCAAGCCTCCCTCAAAGAACTCTTCACAACAATACCAGACCGTACCTTCCAAACCTTAGTGAAAGAATTATACCTAAACTTGAGACTTGAAAAATCCTCTCTAAAAACATCCGTAAAAGGTATGGAAATCCCCATTCATAAAGACCATTTTAGGAGAACCTTTGATCTTCCCTCTGAAGGGATGACCTACACTCTTGACAAACCAATAGGCTTTAAGAACTTTAAGCACTCCACTGCAATCATCCACCTTGTAATCAACCCTATGACAAAAATGAAAGTCCCCTTCAAAGCCACTCACCAAAAACCAAAGGTTAAAATCCTCCACTACCTTATCACTATAATCCTTTTTCCAGGGGTCATAAACCATAACTATGTAGTGATGGAAGATGTTGTTTCCTTATGACTCATAACCCAAGAAATACCAACAAATTGGGTAGAAGGCATATTCAACACATGTTCCGGTGCAGGGAAAATCCATCAACATGACTACCCTATGGACTAATGATCACCCAACTTATAGTCACCTTCAATATTAATACAGTGGGTGAAACGGAAGAATCAGAAAACCATAGGATCACATACAACATCCTAAAGGAGATCAGAGTCCATATTAAGCATGAGGAGATAAAAGAAGATTCATCTTTTAAGGAAGAAGGAGAAGATGAACCAATTGAGGACAAGAACACAAAAACAGACCAAATTCTCAATCTCTGCCAAACCATAGTTGAGGATGTGAAGAAACTCATATCTAGAAATTGTGAAAACTATGGCACAAAATAGACTCAATTACGTGTTTTCATGTTTTTCGCAAAAACCTTTACATTTAGTATTTTCCCTTCATGTATTTTCAATTATGCAAATTTCTTTATGTAATTTGAATTTCTAGGAATAATATGAGTGATGTTTTTCCTTTCTTTAAATTTGTCTAATTTACTCCTATTTGCATATTTACTTTAAAGAAAGGAAAATAAGTAAAAGTTGCATATTTACTCCTATCAAGCATGAACAGATAAGCCGATAAAGATGCAAACATAAGGTTTGATGGACTTGACTATCTAATGATGTCAATCTAAAATGGAACATAAGTAAAAGCCTTATCTCAAGCTACTCATGCAAGTGCTCATATAAGACAAAGCATTTGACAATGTCTTGAAGTAGTATGGTACCTTCTATTTTAGTACTGAGTTGACGAATTATAATGGAAAAGAGCTTTATCTTAAAAAGTGCACGGCTAAAAGGACACACAAACTAAAATAATTTTCAAATAATTTTTATCAAATAAAATATCTTCAAAGACATCTTGAAGTTGTGTCAGATGAATTGGGAGATATCAAAATATCCATAGGCAAAATTTTGACTTCTCTAATCGATTAGAGCATTTTCTCAATCAGTTGGATTAGTTCAAAATTGAGTCACGAGCGATTGGGACAATGCCTTCATAATGTACAATGGCTAGATATATTTTCCTTCCTATTTTAAACTTATAATCGATTGTATTTTAAGCTTCCTACTTTAAACAAAAAAAATTATTGTCAGTTTATGAGATTGTGATTAAAGAAGAAGGTTACGAGCCAAGGAGATTGTGATTAAAGAAGAAGGTTACGAGCCAAGAAATTGGACGTAGCTATTATTATTAATTAAGATGGATAATATTTATTTGAAGTCATTCTAAGATTTCTATACATGAAAATTACCTTCTTCAATGTCTATAAAGCCACACATCAAATATGTGAAAATTAATGATGTTATCATTTTGACGCGTTTCAAGAAAGTAACCATGAAGAATAAGCAAAATCTCCAACAACATTGGCTAAGGAAAAATAAAGACTAGCAGATCACAAATCATGATTCAAAAGAAGTAAGAATCAACTAATGAAGCCAAATCAAGTCATGCCATTCTCGAACAAACGGTTATATTCCATTATTCTAAGGAAAGAAAGAAGTAGGGAAATACATGCCTACCATGTTTAAGGAGAAAACTATTATTTTCAATCTGATATTTGATGAACTTTCAAATATCTAAACTGATAAGATTTGAGCTAAATATATTTCACACTTTACTTTTTTTTTTTTTGTGTGAATAAGAGAGTATCCATGTATCTATTTATTTTCTAGAATTTTTAATTTTTCTTTATGGTTGAGTTGTTAACTGTTTATGCACATTGGAGCATGCTTTAAGAATACGCATTTTTAAGCCACCCTATCATGATATTTTTCCTTTGTCAATCACTTTAAGCCTAATCCTATTCTTTATATTGAAAATAATTTTTGCAACCTCTCATTGAAGTTAGGTAATGAATAGAGAAATATAAACCGAACACAATTTCTAAGTTTGGGTTGGCTCATGGGATAAAAGAAATTTAACTTTGAAATGACAGTCATAAGTCAATGTAAATAAAGATAGTTAGATACAATTGCTAAAAAATATTTTGAATGAAAGAAAAAGTTATTTGCGAAGAAATAAATAAATAATAAAAGTAAAAGGAGGAATGTGTATCTTGTGAATTGAAATAAAAAGTCAAGTTTCTAGAATGTTAGTATCATATCATGAAGTCTATCTTGTGATAAAAATATAATTGAACTAAATAGTGTACTAACTCCAAAGTACAAAATTTACTATTCTCCTAATTGTTCCACCTTAACTTAAACCTAGTTACATTGATTAAAGATCTCAAATAATTATATTATAATTTTGATTTGATTAACTATTAGAAACTTTTCACGCTTGTATAAAGAAACCGTTGTGTTGTATCATATGTAGATTGAATGATCACCCTGATTTTCACTTCAACAAATTGGTGAGAAAGAAGAAAAGATGAAGATATCTGGAAGTTGGAAAGATTTTTTTAAACTTGTTTAAATTGAAATTTGGGAATGAAAGTAATGTCTAGGCATAAACATGGAAGTGAAAGGAGCGATTCCAATATGTTTGTATGGAACATTAGTCTTTGATGTTATCATTAGTTGAGTAAGTTTGTGATTTAAGTATAAACTTCCATTTTAAAAGCTTATTCTTGAGGACAAGTACAACTCAAGTTTAAGATTGTGACGACACTCCGTCATACTTGTATTTCTTAATAATTTTAATAGTATTTTAACTAAAAAATTTATTGACATTGAATAATTTTTAGAAATTATAATAGGAGTCAAGACTATTGAGGAATTCTTTTTTCGCTTAACTTGAAAACTCTATAATATTGGTAGATGTTGAATGTTATGAGGATCTGAGGAAGAATGATAAAATCTTATAAGAACATCCATAAAGAAAAAAACATTAGTGTCAAAATTTCCCCAAGATCATAAAAGACCGCACTAGGATTCATGCAATCTCGATTTTGTACCTAAAAAGTTTCAATATCTCATTTTAGAATTGCATTACATAAGGTATGACATTGAGTTAGTGATTAGTTAATACCTATAATTTTCGATCTCGGTTGAATGATCATCATAACATATATATGATGGAGAATTGCCTTTAGCTACTTTTGGACAATTGTAGTATGCCTGGTAGTACCAACTGCTTCTTGTTTCTTTAAGTTTCTTAGTAATTGCTACGGTGACACGCAATATCAACCGATTAATGTGATATAAATGAATTAATGGCGGGAAAATAAATCACATGGTCTCATGTATATTGTATTTTAAAAAAAACTAATAATACTTACATCAGGAAGGTTTATTATATCTCGCAGACAAAGATGCGTAGCATTTGACATAAACTTATCATAAAAAGTTATTTGTGAGCCATATGAGTTTTGTGACAACATGTTAGATTGTGTACTCATAAGTTGACTTAAACTTCCAAATTGGATGTCCTTTGGTAGCCATTCAAACCAAAAATACAATGTTCATATTTGTGTTAGCTTTTCAATACCATAAAATAGAACAACCTATTCTAAAGTAGTAGGACACATGAAATAATACCTATTTTGAAATTCAACAATATTATGCACGTCTTCCAAAGGATACAATTCAATGTGTTATTCTTAACATTTGGAATATGTTATTTTAATTTATTTTGTAGAATCAAAATATTCCATAGAGCAGAAAAACATTAAAAAACTGAAATTTTTAATATCATTTAAACATTTACCCAAGGTCTTTCAGTATGACGTTGACTTGTTCCTTTTTGCTGCCATCACTTATTTTGGTATTCCAAATCTCTTCAATCAGTCTAATAACATCTAACAATTATACTATTATTAGTATTCATGGTATATGTTTTAGCCATAGTGGTTATATTAATATCAGCTACAATAAAAAATCATAAAAACATTTTAAAACCATATCATATGGATATATTTATGATAATACATTACCTATTAAGAAATCCTTATTCCATTTTTTAGAAATAATGTCAGCAAAAGGTTTGAAGTTCAACTTTTTTCCAGGAATTTTATAATCAGAGACAGATGTTCCAGCTGTAAATCTTATGATGAATGGATGTTCAAAAGTTTTGAACATGAGATCATTGGTTTGAAGCAGGAAGTTTGTAACAATGCAAGTCCTGTTTATCACCAAATCTGAATCAAAGGTTTCTTTCAATGTAGTTGGTACACAACATGGATATATGTCTCTTACAAATACATTACAAACATAACATAAGTGTAGTTTAAGACATAATTTTTTTTTTAGTAATTTGGAAATCTAGAAATACACTTACATCTGTATCAACAAATATTAACTCCGAGTGCTCTTTGTTGTTAGATAGAACGATCCGCTTGTGATGTACTTTCACAATAATTTTCCACAACTCTTTCATGTTAGTAATTTCAGCAATCTTCTCAAACGACCTTGCCATCATTTGAAAGCTGCATTTGTCATATGAACAAAATCAGTCTAAGTTTATTATATGAAGAGATTGAAAACTACATCATCTATAGTTATACACATTGCATACATACACAAAAACTAAAGCATCTAAAATACAAATGTCCATTGTCTTTAGTAACTTTTACAATAAACTACAACAATTATACAACATATTAGTTGGAACTAAAAATAACACTGAAATTTAAATAAAAATATATGGAGTTCATAGCTTTGATTTCATATATCATACATACAACATTTTACTAAGAACAAACAAAATCAGTTTAAGTTTATTATATGAAGGGATTGAAAACTACATCATCTATAGATATACACATACATACATAAAAGATAAAGCATCTAAAATATAAATGTTCATTGTCTCTAATAACTTTTACGATGAACTAAAAAAAACATTGAAACCTAAATAAAAATATATGTAGTTCATAGCTTTCATTTCGTATATCATACATACACGATTTTACTAAGCATTTCTTAATGTTTTATAATTTTCTCTTCCATTTCGTATATACAAGATTTAATTAAGCATTTCTTAATGTTTTATAATTTTCTCTTCCATTTTCTCTAATCAAGTTGCCTTGTAATCAAATGATTATTAAATATTTGAATCATGCTGAACAATTATATTCTCTTATGAAAGGTAAAGTAGTCGAGAGCAAGAAGGTGTTTGTGGTTACTGAGAAATAACATTATTTTCAATAATGCATGTAGGAATGTAGAAGAAATTAGTTATCATATTAAACTAATTTCTTGAAATTGGATTGTTCTAGATATGAAGAGTAAATCAATTTTGTATTTTTATAATTGGTGGAGAAATCTTGTAGAATATCTCAAATTAAGATAACTTTGTAATTTGTTTGAACATTCTTTGTGCTCATTTTCAATCAATTTGCTTATTGAAAAAAAATACTATAAAGTACTCTAGTCATTATTGTAAGCAAATGTAATTTTTTCTTGTACATTTGATAGTTAATGTTTATAGATCATATATGGACTAAATATATTAACGGTCAAATGTATCAAAAAAATCAAATTTGCAGTGATAGGAGACTATAATATTACTATAAATATTATTCTCTCTATCCTATAATAAGTGACTAAATTGACCGATTTAACTCATATTAAAAAAAATGAAAGCGAATGATATTTTTATCAAAATATCTTTATTATATGTTGAAAATGATGAAAATAATATATAGAGGATAAAACTGAAAAATATGCATTAGAAATTAAAATAAATTATTTATTTTAGAAATTTGTTTTATTTTAAATGAATCACTCGTTATAGAAGATAGGGAGAAGTAGGAGTACACCTTGCACTATTATAAACAAATTTGATTTTTGTTTTTTAACATTTGACAATTAAATATACCTATAATATTTACCAGAAAATGTATAGTTAGTACACACGTTTTGGTATCGGATAGAATTCCCCATAAAATGTTTGGAAATTGGAAACCCAGTTAATAGTGTTCACATTTACTGTGACTTCCCAATGTCCAATAAAAGGATGCGCATGCAAGTGAACTTTACTTGAAAAAGGAAACTTTACTTGTACTTACGATTCTTTGAGTAAACAAGGTCTCTCCAGCAACAACCCAAAAAATATTTTTTTACAAGACTATCGAACAAATAAGAATAAGAATTTTAAAAAAAATGTTTAATTAAAAAATGTGAATACAATTAATTCGGCTTCCAATTATTTTATTGGGAACTGCTTCCATCACATAAATGTGTATATATATTCATTTTCATAATTAGTGAATTTAATCATTGGATTAAGCATTGTAAGCACTTGAGTTTCGAAAATGGAAGAGAAAATCATACAACATTATAGTAGCTTTCATAATATTTTACTTGTAGGAGAGGGAGATTTCTCTTTCTCACTTTCCTTAGCAAGGGCATTTGGCTCAGCTGTTAACATGGTTGCTACCTCCCTAGATGATAGAGGTACGATAGAATAGAATTTTGTAAATTTCTTTTACAACCTTTTTCGTGTGTTCTTTTAAAGTTTTAAATTACTTACATAATTACAACCTTTCTAGTATTATTTTTTTCAATGACATAACTGAAATTATTTTGTTCATAATATTTAATATTTGAAGCATCTCTAGCAATGAAGTACACAAGTGCAATAAGAAACTTGGATGAACTTGAGAGTCTTGGCTGCACCATCTTGCATGAAGTGGATATTCACAACATGAATCAACATCATTACTTCAAACAACATTTTTTTTTGATCGAATAGTCTTTAATTTTCCTCATTCGGGTAACTTTCGACATGAAACTCAATGCTGGGTGATTGAGTAAGTTAAATTGAAAATATATATGATACTACCATTTTCTTAGCTAATTTTAATTTCCTTTATTAAAAAATGCTTATATAATCTAATTAATTAAGTTTTATAATTTCATTATTAAATACAGGGAGCACAAGAAATTAGTGTGTGGATTTCTAGGAAATGCAAAGTACTTACTTAATGTTGGTGGAGAAATTCATATTACTCACAAAACAGTGTATCCTTTTAGTAAATGGGATATCAAGAGCCTGGCAGAAAGTGAGAGATTATCATTTGTTGAAGAGGTGGATTTTTATAAATATTTTTACCCTGGTTACGGAAATAAGAGAGGTGCTGGCTTGAAGTGTGACCAGAGTTTCCCAGTTGGAACATGCAGTACTTTTAAATTTTCTTGTTTATACTATAATTTTGTATTTTGAGATTCATGACCAAGTTTGAGGAGATCGTAAAAGTCATGGAATTGAATAGTAGGTGTAAGCGCACATGATCTTGAAAAACATTTGATAATGAGAAAGTGCCATAGTTATTTGAGTTTGAAGTTTGAAATTAGATATTTCTTATAAAATTTTCTATCCTGCTTTGACCTCTCTAAAAGTTAATTCAATCTCACATTTTACACTAAAATGATAATAATTAAAGGTTTCATTTTTTGTTCTAAATTCTAGAGTAAGTCTAAAATGTTCAAGATGATTCCTTAAGAAACCTTCTACAAACAAAATATATCATACAATAATATAATAATATAAAAGTACTAGTATATACAATAAAAAAATTGAAGGTATTTTAAATTGCTCTTTGGAAAGATAAGGAAATCATAAATTGGATTTTCGAAGAATATCCATTTGAATATTTGTATCATGAAAGAATCCTTCTCATTCATGTTGGTGCAAAGGTAGAATCAATGATGAATGAAAATATTCTATTAAGAGAATGACGACTACAAAACATGATAAAAGTTACAATGATTGTCACCATATTTATAAGCTAAAACTAGGGTTATTAGAATAGGATAAAATATTAAAATACCCTCTAACAAACTTAGGGGCTAAGAAAATAGTACAACTAATAAATATGAATTACTTCTAATACCATCCCTTAATTCATATTCCATCAAAACTTGTAACACCAATTCCATCCCTTAATCTGAGAAATTGATCAGTCTTGATGGCTTTCGTCAGAACATCTGCCAACTGTTTCTGAGTGCTGCAGTGTACAACTTCTAACACTCCCCTCTGAACTTGATGTCTCAGAAAATGATACTTGGTCTCAATGTGCTTGCTTCTCCCATGCAACACTGGGTTTCTGGCAAGATTGATTGCAGACTTGTTGTCAATCATCAACTTCAGAGGTTTGTTTACTTTAATCTTCAAATCCTGCAATAGATTCAGAATCCACACAGCTTGGCATGCAGTAACAGCACCTGCAATGTATTCAGCTTCACAAGTTGACAACGCCACAACAGGTTGCTTCTTGGAACACCAAGAAATGGGACCTCCCAGAAATTTGAATAAGTACCCAGACGTACTTCTTCTGTCAACTCTGTCTCCACACCAATCAGAATCTGAATAACTCAGAAGTTCTGACTCATCCTTTCTTCCAGAAGGAAATAATACTCCATATTTCAAAGTTCCCTTGATATACCTCAGAATCCTGATAGCAGCTTGGTAATGGGACCACTTAGGTTTACTCATGAACCTACTAACCATCCCAACTGAATAGCAAATATCAGGCCTGGTATTGCACAAATACCTCAGAGAACCAACCAACTGTTTGAAGGTTGTAGCGTCCACATCCTTTCCATCAGAGTCAGAATCCAGTTTCTGATTTGTATCAGAAGGTGTGACAGCAATCTTACAATTCTTCAGATCAAATCTCTTCAGAAGTTCTAATTCATACTTGAGCTGATGCAAAATAATACCTTTCTCAGAGTATCTAAATTCCATCCCTAGAAAGTATGTCATTTTGCCTAGATCAGTCATTTCGAATTCATTCATCAGAACTTTCTTGAACTTGGCTATCTCCTGTTCAGAACTTCCAATCAGTAGTATATCATCAACATATAAACATACCAGAGTCATATTTCCTTCAGAAGTATGCTGAACATAGACACCGTACTCCATCTCACATTTCTGAAAGCCTTGCTTCTTGAAAAATGAATCAATCTTCTTATTCCAAGCTCTGGGTGCTTGTTTCAATCCATTTAGAGCTTTGTATAATCTGTACACCATCCCTTCCTGATTCTTTTTCACAAATCCAGGAGGTTGTGACACGTAAACTTCTTCTTCTAATGGACCGTTCAGAAATGCAGATCTTACATCTAAATGCATCAGAGGCCAATTCCTGTTAGCAGCTATTGCAATCACCATTCTGATTGTTTCATGTCTTGCTACAGGTGCAAACACTTCAGAGTAATCCAGCCCAGGTTTCTGTAGAAATCCTCTGGCTACCAACCTTGCTTTATGTTTGCCAATTGAACCATCTGGCTTTAACTTCTGCTTGAAAACCCATCTGATGCTGATGGCTTTCTTGTCTTTTGGAAGTTCTGTCAGCTTCCAAGTCTTGTTTCTCTCTATAGCATCAAGTTCTTCTTTCATGGCCTTCAGCTAGAGCTTCTGTTTAAGAGCCTCTTCTGTACTTATGGGTTCAGAGTCTACTAACATGGCACACTGAATAACTTCTCCTTCAGAGTCTACTTCAGTGTCTTGCAGCATGTCAAATTCTGCATATCTTCTGGGGATGTTTCTGATTCTTTGTGGTCTCTGAACTTGTTCAGAGTCTTGAGCTTCAGAGTTTCTAGCTTCAGATGGTTGACTTCCTCCAGAGCTTTGACCATCTTCAGGGGCTGGCATATTTCCAGAGTCTGAATTGCCACCAGAATCTGGATTACCATCAGAGTCTGGGTCATCAGAGTCTGGATCATCAGAGTCACCTTCATCTTCTGAGTCTTCTCCAGAGTCAGAATCACTATCAGAATCAGAATCAACGTCAGAGTTTACTCCAACTTCAGAAATTCTTAACTCTGACCTTTCTTCAGAAGTTCTAACATCAGAATCAAATTGAGACTTATTCCAATTCCAAAATTCTGATTCCTTCACAATCACATCTCTGCTGAATTCAATTTTGTTGGTTTCTGGACAATAGAGCTTGTATGCACTTGTACTGTGGTACCCTATCAGAATCATCACTTTGCTTCTATCATCCAGCTTCTGTCTTCTGGCTTCTGGAACATGTTTATAGCAAACAGAACCAAACACCTTCAGATGACTAACACTTTGCTTATCTCCAGTCCACTTCTGTATTGGAACTATTTCCTTTAACTTCTTCGTAGGACATCGGTTGAGTACATACGTTGCAGTGGCAACAGCTTCTCCCCAGAGCTTCTGAGGAAGTTTCTTCTCCTTTAGCATGCTTCTCACCATATCAAGCAAAGTGCGGTTTCTTCTTTCAGCAAGACCATTGTGTTGAGGGGTATAATGAGCAGTAACGTCATGCTCAATTCCATTCTCCTCACAGAACTTCTGGAACTCTTTGGAGTTATACTCACCTCCACCGTCAGTTCTAAGAATCTTCAACTTCTGACCACTCTGATTCTCAGCCTTCATTCGGAACTTCTTGAATTCATCAAACACCTCGTGTTTAAACTTAATGAGGGATACCCATGTCATTCTTGTGAATTCATCAACAAATAACACAAAGTATTTATTCCCTCCAATCGATGCTACTGGAAATGGACCACACACATCAGAATGTACAACTCTGTTAGATGCCCAAAAGTGCTTATTAGAGCTATCATATGTGGGCATCTTTCACTCTTTTTCCTTGCTAAAACTGTCAAAACCACATTTGTTTTACATGGAATGCATTACATTGATAAACAAGCTTGGTGCCTTTGATTTGTGTATTATTGTGCAGGAAAGACATGAACTAATTGAAAATGAAGACACAAGAAAATTGGCAAAGGAACCAAAGAATACAAGCATTTCATTAGCCTGCTCGCTAGGCGAGGCTGAGGCGAAGCATTGGTTCGCTAGGCGAGTTCCAGGCGAACAGCTCCAGTAAATTGTCAAATTAATTCGCTAGGCGAGCTGAAGGCGAAGGTGGTAGCGAGTTCATTCTGTTTTGGTGAAAAACGCAGCCAGCACTCACTCGCTAGGCGAAGCTCTAGCGAGTCCCCAGCGAGCATTCCAGTAGCAAAACCTCTCAACCTCGCTGGGGCGAAGGTTGAAGCGTGTCCTTCGCTAGGCGAACATGACAGTTCAGCAGGCCCTGTTTTCTCTGGGCGCAGGGGCCTTTTGTGCCCATTTTAGACCCTCGCTAGGTGAGCCATTCTGCTCGCCTAGCGAACATGACAGCCCAGCAGTGGTCTATAAGTAGCAGGTGCCACTTTTGAGCACCATACCTCATTTTTACCAACTTTTTCCACTTTTGTACTTTCTTCTAGATATTTTTGCAGCATTGTTCTTGGGATCTTTATGCCCTAGTTTTCATTTTCTCTTCATCTTAGAACCATCTTCTACAAAAAGAAGGTGGATTCCCATCCAACTTCGATTATCCGACTTGGATGTTGATCAACCTTCTTTCCTTACTTGCCGACCAAGCTACCATGAAAATGAGTAGCTAAGTCATCCATTTGTCAAGGTTAGATGTAGGTGATTACTAGCTTTGTGTGTAAATGTAAGGATCCTCATATGTAAACTCTTTAACGGTAAATATATGATGAAAACTTTGTTTCTATTTAAAACTCTTTGTGTTGGTTTATGATCGAGAGATGTTTACCGACTCTTGACCTAGGTTTTCATCCAAACTTGTTTGTTAGCTAGAGATAGTAACGAATGATTTTGTTCACCATAAGGTTGAACCAAAAAGTTGTCATTTTGATAGATTGTGTTCGAGAGAAACAATGGATCAAAATGGCAAAACTCACAATATGTGTTCGAGAGAAACATATTGAGAGGACTTTGTGAAATGATTTATCATCTAAAGGAGTTTATAAGATTGTTGACCGAGCAAATACATGCAAAGTGATCATTGAAACCTAACTTTGACAATATTTCTCATTTAATCAAACCATAACTTTTACCGCAATTTATTACTTTTTATGCAAGATAACTTGATTAAAACCAAAACCCTATTGTTACATTGAGCTAAGATTAATACAACCATCGAACGACGGTGATATCTTACAATCCCTGTGGATACGATAACAAAAACCCGACACGAAATATACCTTTCAACAAAATTGGTGGTGGTGGTTGTGGCTCCATGTTTGGTATGAATGGGTGTGGATTTGTGGTTGAAGAACTTTCTCCTTGCTCTTGGCGTTGTCTAGCCTGTTGCCTCCTACGTCTCGTTTTGCTATTGAGCCTCCTTGCGGTTCTCTCGATCTCAGGATCAAAAAGAAGTTCGTCCACAGGGATTTGCCCTCGCATAAAACGTAAGCTGCACACTAAACCAAACAAATTACAAGCACAAGTCAAAAATTCACAAGCTAAAACTTAAACAACCATTGCGATGCTCGCAATATCAATTTACAATCCCCGGCAACGGCGCCATTTTGTTGAAAGGTATATTTCGTGTCGGGTTTTTGTTATCGTATCCACAGGGATTGTAAGATATCACCGCCGTTCGATGGTTGTATTAATCTTAGCTCAATGTAACAATAGGGTTTTGGTTTTAATCAAGTTATCTTGCATAAAAAGTAATAAATTGCGGTAAAAGTTATGGTTTGATTAAATGAGAAATATTGTCAAAGTTAGGTTTCAATGATCACTTTGCATGTATTTGCTCGGTCAACAATCTTATAAACTCCTTTAGATGATAAATCATTTCACAAAGTCCTCTCAATATGTTTCTCTCGAACACATATTGTGAGTTTTGCCATTTTGATCCATTGTTTCTCTCGAACACAATCTATCAAAATGACAACTTTTTGGTTCAACCTTATGGTGAACAAAATCATTCGTTACTATCTCTAGCTAACAAACAAGTTTGGATGAAAACCTAGGTCAAGAGTCGGTAAACATCTCTCGATCATAAACCAACACAAAGAGTTTTAAATAGAAACAAAGTTTTCATCATATATTTACCGTTAAAGAGTTTACATATGAGGATCCTTACATTTACACACAAAGCTAGTAATCACCTACATCTAACCTTGACAAATGGATGACTTAGCTACTCATTTTCATGGTAGCTTGGTCGGCAAGTAAGGAAATAAGGTTGATCAACATCCAAGTCGGATAATCGAAGTTGTATGACATTGTATGACATTGTATGAATCTATTTGATTTCTTCATTATTTGTTAGAGAGTGAGATTAGTCCCGCGGTTGCAAACGCGCAAAATCTTCATTCCTTATTCGAAGAGGAGAGATAGGATGATTCATTCAGAATAGTATTGTTGTAGATAGATAAATATTTTGCTTTGCTATTTAAGTTTTAGTTCTTATGTATTATTTTATTCGAACCGTTGGGAACTTGTATTTGCTGATTTCGCTTGTGTTTGAGCCGTTTATCCAACTTCGGAGAAACCAGTTTCTTAAAGCAAATCCTCTTGTCCTTCAAGAGGCATACTTTGTTTGAGGACAAGCAAGAATCTAGTTGGGGAGAGTTGTTAGATGCCCAAAAGTGCTTATTAGAGCTATCATATGTGGGCATCTTTCACTCTTTTTCCTTGCTAAAACTGTCAAAACCACATTTGTTTTACATGGAATGCATTACATTGATAAACAAGCTTGGTGCCTTTGATTTGTGTGTTATCGTGCAGGAAAGACATGAACTAATTGAAAATGAAGACACAAGAAAATTGGCAAAGGAACCAAAGAATACAAGCATTTCATCAGCCTGCTCGCTAGGCGAGGCTGAGGCGAAGCATTGGTTCGCTAGGCGAGTTCCAGGCGAACAGCTCCAGTAAATTGTCAAATTAATTCGCTAGGCGAGCTGAAGGCGAAGGTGGTAGCGAGTTCATTCTGTTTTGGTGAAAAACGCAGCCAGCACTCACTCGCTAGGCGAAGCTCTAGCGAGTCCCCAGCGAGCATTCCAGTAGCAAAACCTCTCAACCTCGCTGGGGCGAAGGTTGAAGCGTGTCCTTCGCTAGGCGAAGGTATGTTCGCTAGGCGAACATGACAGTTCAGCAGGCCCTGTTTTCTCTGGGCGCAGGGGCCTTTTGTGCCCATTTTAGACCCTCGCTAGGCGAGCCATTCTGCTCGCCTAGCGAACATGACAGCCCAGCAGTGGTCTATAAGTAGCAGGTGCCACTTTTGAGCACCATACCTCATTTTTACCAACTTTTTCCACTTTTGTACTTTCTTCTAGATATTTTTGCAGCATTGTCTTGGGATCTTTATGCCCTAGTTTTCATTTTCTCTTCATCTTAGAACCATCTTCTACAAAAAGAAGGTGGATTCCCATCCAACTTCGATTATCCGACTTGGATGTTGATCAACCTTCTTTCCTTACTTGCCGACCAAGCTACCATGAAAATGAGTAGCTAAGTCATCCATTTGTCAAGGTTAGATGTAGGTGATTACTAACTTTGTGTGTAAATGTAAGGATCCTCATATGTAAACTCTTTAACGGTAAATATATGATGAAAACTTTGTTTCTATTTAAAACTCTTTGTGTTGGTTTATGATCGAGAGATGTTTACCGACTCTTGACCTAGGTTTTCATCCAAACTTGTTTGTTAGCTAGAGATAGTAACGAATGATTTTGTTCACCATAAGGTTGAACCAAAAAGTTGTCATTTTGATAGATTGTGTTCGAGAGAAACAATGGATCAAAATGGCAAAACTCACAATATGTGTTCGAGAGAAACATATTGAGAGGACTTTGTGAAATGATTTATCATCTAAAGGAGTTTATAAGATTGTTGACCGAGCAAATACATGCAAAGTGATCATTGAAACCTAACTTTGACAATATTTCTCATTTAATCAAACCATAACTTTTACCGCAATTTATTACTTTTTATGCAAGATAACTTGATTAAAACCAAAACTCTATTGTTACATTGAGCTAAGATTAATAGAACCATCGAACGACGGTGATATCTTACAATCCCTGTGGATACGATAACAAAAACCCGACACGAAATATACCTTTCAACAAACTCCCAAGGCATGTTTTGCTCTTGGAGCAGTTTCTGACGCAAATGGCAATCGTGGTTGTTTTCCTTCCATGCAAACTTTGCATGACTTTTCAGGTTTCTTAATTGCAGGAATTCCATGTACCAACTTCTTTGAATTCAGATGTTTTAAGCTTCTGAAATTCAAATGACCAAATCTTCTGTGCCACAACTCACTCTCCTTCTCAGCACTTGTTGCACTAAGACATTCTGAGTCTGTAGTTCTGACATTCACCTTGAATGTTCTATTCCTTCCCTGTTCTGACTCCATAATCAACTTCTGATTGCAGTCATACAACTTCAGAAGATTGTCCTTCATGGTAACTGAAAAACCTTTCTCAATTAATTGTCCCACACTCATCAAATTGCTTCTGATGCCAGGTACATACCACACGTTCTGAATCAATGCTGTTTTCCCATTGTTCAGAATCACTCTGACATTTCCCATACCTTCTGCATTAAGATATTTGTCATCAGCACATCTGATCTTTGTCCTCTTTTCAGAGTCAAAGTCAACCAGCCATTTCTTGTTTCCAGTAAGATGATTTGAACAGCCAGTGTCCATATACCACCAGTCTATCAGATCCATATCATCAGATTCAGAGGCCATCAATAGCACAAATTCGTCATCAGAACTTCTGGCTATATTTGCTTCTTCTGATTTTCTCTCCTTGTTTGACCAACAGTCTCTAGCAAAGTGACCAAACTTCTTACAACAGTAACATTGGATCTTCTTCTTGTCATACTTCTCTTTTCCCTTCTGTGCATTCTTTTGTCTATCAGAGGTTGAGCTTTCTGACTTCTGACCACCATCAGATCTTCTCCTGGCTTCTGACTGCTTCTGATACCTCCTATCAGAAGTTGCTTTCAGAGCCTGCTGCTCTACTTCCCTTTCAGAAGTTCTCTCAGTCAAACGCAACTCTTGCGCTTCTAGACTGCTCTGCAGCTCTTCAATTCTCATGGTGCTCAGATCTTTGGAATGTTCTATTGCTACCACAATGTAATCAAATTGACAGGTAAGGGATCTCAATACCTTCTCCATGATTGTTTCTTCAGAAAGAGTTTCTCCACACGCTTTCATCTCATTAGTGATCAGAATCACTCTGGAGATGTATTCAGAAACTTTCTCATTATTCTTCATGTTGAGATTCTCATATTGCTTTCTCAAGGACTGAAGCTTCACCTTCTTCACTGATGCGTCACCACCATAACATCTAACCAGTGTGTCCCACGCAGCCTTTGCTGTCGTTGAATCTGCAATCTTCTCAAACACATTTACATCAACACATTGATGAATGAAGAACAATGCTTTCTGATCCTTCTTCCTTACTTCCTTCTGCGCGTTTTTCTGTTCATCCGTCGCATTTGCTGCTACCGGAACATAACCATCAGTGACAAGATCTAGAACATCTTGAGCACCGAACAATACACGCATTTGGATCATCCAACGATTCCAGTTTTTACCGTCAAATACTGGAAGTTTGGTGTTCATGTTGTCGTTTCCGTTCATCTTTCTACCTTGCACAGTACACTCAGATTTCTCACACAGTGTTTCCCAACCCACAGAATTAAAATTCTGATCAGATTTTGTTCAAGATTCAACACGAATCTAAGAATCAAAATCAAACACACAAGACCTCACGTTCACTCGTGTTTCCCGTGTTTCCCAATGAATCCGAACCGGAGCTCTGATACCAATTGTTGGTGCAAAGGTAGAATCAATGATGAATGAAAATATTCTATTAAGAGAATGACGGCTACAAAACATGATAAAAGTTACAATGATTGTCACCATATTTATAAGCTAAAACTAGGGTTACTAGAATAGGATAAAATACTAAAATACCCTCTAACAAACTTAGGGGCTAAGAAAATAGTACAACTAATAAATATGAATTACTTCTAATAATTCACACAAAACAAAAATGTAGAACACATATTGAAATCAGACAGCCATTACATTAGTGCTTGTATGTCATTTTCTATCCATAAAAGGTTTTTGTTTCTCTTGAAATGTGTACTTTAATGTGTGCCATCTATTGCCCATATATATTCTTTAAAGCAAGGTCAATATCAATTATTATCTCGAATATATTGAGAAGAAGAGTCAACAAGATCAATAGATTTATTGATGTTTTTCCCTAACATGAATACATCTTTTAAAAATATGTTGATGTGTTTATTAATAGTTTTTCTAGAATGTTGATACTACTCTTGGACATTTCTATACGAGGAAGGTTGTCGTATCATATATAAAAATATCCCAACATTTCCATCTACTCCAACATGTTTATATAGGTGTCAATCGATAATTATTGGTTAAATCGCATTCCAAATGTCAAACAACTTGTTTCCTCATCTAAATTTGCTCAAAAATCTTATTATCAATTCATGTTATGAACTTCGTATACCATATGTGACCAGAGAGAATTGAAGTAGTTTTTTTTTCTTTGATAATATATTTAATCATAAAAGCAACCACAACTGCTGTAATATGATATTGATTTATATTATTGTGATATACTTCAATATCTATTTTAGAAGTAATGTCACTCTCATATAAAATATCATCTTAATTCTCATCCAAACTCTCATCAGAGTTGTCACTCATCCTTTTATACAAAAAATAAAATTATAAATGTTTGGATATTCAAGAAACATGACACTTTAAATTAATAAGTACTAACACATTATAATAAAAATAGATTACCACGATTGTCTTCAAAAGGAGATTCTGATCCTTCACATATGATTTCTAAAGAGAAAATCCATTAGCTATTGCATCCTTAAAATATTTATCTAGCAAGTCAATAAACTTAGGTTTTCCATGTTCCCATTTCGAAATATCTGAATCCTCTTGAAGAATAAATAAATATTTAAAACAATTATCATAGAAAAATTCACTATTACAAAAAATACACATTTTATCTCGGACACAAAGGAGATTTTATATCGGTTACGAAAGCAAGGTAACGAAAAACAACATAAATACTTGCCACTTTACCACTCAGTTTCTAATTAACCGCGGGGATGGTTGAAATGGTCATTGGTTCAATCCCCAACAATAATATTTTTATATTTTTAAAACTAGCACCACACACCTATCGGTTTCTATCAAACACTGAGTGAAAAAAGATATATATTTTTAAATATAAATTACATTGTTTACACATAATATTAAATTATGCAAGAACACCAACATCAAAATAAATTTTTTCTACACTTGCAATCCATCACAGAGATCTTCCAAGCTTCTTTAAATTTCATTATTTTCATGACAAATGCTTTCATTATCAATATTTTAGTTTAACAAGATAGCGCCCAAGTTATATAGCGGTGATGTTCGTGTTCTTATTGGATGTAGAGGGTTTCTTGTGGATTGATGTGTTAACAACATCTTGAGCATTGCTACTTTTTGAATGTAGGACATTGACTTGTTGTAGGTTGACTAAGTAACTATACCCCTCGATTCTTTTATAAAATCAAGGAAAATGTTAATTCTCTTTTAATTAAACAATAAAATAAAATAATTACTTTCTCTTCGATTTTATAAAAGAATCAGGGTCATGTATTACTTGTAAAAAATGGTGATGATAAAAAAAAATTAAAGTAACATGTGTTATTTTCTTTTTCAATTTTTTTTACCATTCACCACTTTAATTGCATGTTGCGATATTTAAAACAAATATTTATAGATCTTATTGTGAAACAACAACATTGTTTGAAATTTACATTATGATTAGGAATAAATTTACCAATATTGTCAACCGAGAAAAGCAATAAATTATGGAGTGTTTTCTTTGATTGACGATATAAGAATGTTATTTCAAAATATAAGAATGACTTTACAAGAGGTGGAGACAATAACAACAACAAAAACTTTATAATGTGAGATAAATTGCAAGAGCGGAAAAAATGTTTTATTCAAGGTTAGGAGAACAACATACAACACATAACCTTGAATATTTTTTTGTCTTGTAATCCATCCCAAAACAACGGTGTACGGATTTGGAGCAGTTGTAGATGAGTTAGGTTTAGGGTCAAACTTAATGAACGAGTGATTTTATAGTAAAATCTGATTATCTACCCCCCCCCCCCCCCCCCGTTATTAAGGAATTGATCATTTAATTTTTAAATGAAAAATAAATTTTTAAAAAAGCATCACTTTAAAAAAAATAAAAACACAAACTGCATTTGTTGTGAATCAAAGCATGTTCTGAATTAGTTTTCACCTTGGTTATATTAAAAAAAAGAGGGAATACATGGTATTTAAAAAATAATAATAAAATAAAATGTGAGATACATTAGGGCTTTGATTCCTCTCATCTATCCCTACATTATGGTAATAAGAAATTGAAGAAATACATGAGATTCTAAATTACCTCGCCGAAGAAGAAGCTCAAAGTAGACTTAGGTAATCTTCTGACATTTTCTCTCAGCCTTTTCTTGATGCGAATTCTCCTATCCTCTTCTTTTTACTTCTTCTTTCTATTCTTCTCTAAAGCTTGTGAATGAAAACGAATGTTAAAGGATTGTATCGAGTGCCCCTGAGTTTATGATTTGGAGGTTGAGATCAATGGAGCCGAGGGTTGAGTTTGATGGGTTAATGAATATGACATATGAGGATTGAGAGAGTTGAAGGTGATTCCGAGATTTGAGATTTTGCCTTGTGATGATTGGAGAATGCTTGGTGGTTCGAGAGGAATGATTATGAGATATGAAATGAATAGGGATCCTCAATGATTGGAGAGAGTTAGATTTTATATGTGGTTGAGTTTTGGGATTTGTGAGAATTCAGTTAGGTTTTATAATTGTAATTGCTGAAATTGAGGCCAAGTTAGTTATTTTTCTATTGTTTTGATTTATGGATATCGAGGCATTCAATTAGGTGAGCTATCAATGATAGTTAGTTGATTGAAAGTTGATGTTAGTCTCAGTTACCTTAGGTTAGTTTAGGTGAGTTAATGATATGGTGATGTTTATGTTGCTTAGCATGGTTAGTGATAGGAAATGTTGTTAGGAAATGATAGGTTCAGTTAATTTTTATCAATTATTGTTGTTGAATGGCTTGGCTCAATGTAAGTTAGGTATGCCATGGTTGATGTGCATTGTCTGTATTGTTCAATGTATGATGATGAAATGGTTGCAAATGGCCATGAGTTATTGATGCATATGCTTGATTGGATGCAGAATGATATGTGGTTTGATGATGCTTTGCCTTGCTAGTTTGCTATGGAATGGTTATTGCAGAGTTTGATCATGACCCTGTTGTAAATTGTTATTTATGCTCTAAGTTGATGTACTGAGTTACAAGTTGCATTGCACGTACGACATGCCTAATTCAAGGTCTTGCTAATGATTGATTTCATGGTATGTCTTTGATGTAGGTTATGACTTGTTCTTGGCAATGTTTGTGCAGGGTGTGCATTTGGTGCAAGTATGGCTTGGTCATTTTTCTCTGACTTGTTGCAGACTTGGTTTGTTGAATGCAGGTTCTGCTCATGGCTTAATACAGGTTTGAATTTGGTGCAGGTCTGTTTGGTTGCTCGTGTTATAATTTAGCTTTTGGTGCAGGTCTGCTTTGGTGTCCATGTGCTATAGCTTGGATTGTCATGTCTTTGGTAATGGTTGCTTGTAAAGGTGAGTTTCTTATGTTATGATTGGTATGCTAGGTGTACATGTTCTGACTTTGCATTGCCTTGGCTTGGTTGGTTTTGTAGGCATGGCATGAACATGACATGGTTGCTTGGATTGTTGGTATGACATGAACATGAACATGGCCATTGGACGTGCAAATGAAGTAAGCATAGGTAAACATGGACTTGGAGGATGAATCAAGACAAAATGGATTAGGTTAGGTCTTAGATTGTCAAATGGGGTCAGTTGACTTTGGTCAACTGGTTGACCAAAAAGTCAATTGTTGACCAAAAGTCAATTGTTGTAAAAAATGGGAAAATTTGTAATTTTGTGTATGTATGGACTTGAATGTGATTTTTATAATGAAATGGATATTTGGTTGAATGTAAATGATATTGAATGTTTGAAATGAATTGAGTTGAATTGAATTAAATGCATTGTATGGAAACATGAACTAATCGTATGGAAATGAATCATTGAATGATATTGAAAAAAGACCAATGGAAATCCCTAGATACATGTATGAAACCTAAGAACCCTAACAACTTGAGTGGGCAATGAAGTGAATGTGAATGAAAAAACTTGAATGAACTAAAGACTAGTTGACAATCCATCATGACATTGAAAGTGAAATAAATGGGAATGAAGTGGACTTGAATGAACAATCCCCCATTGCACAAATGACCAATGGATCAAGGACCATAGCATGGGCAATGGGACTTGAATGAAGGATAAATGGGCACATGAGCAACCATTAGTGAACCAACCAAGAACTAGCAATGACCATATGAAATGACCATGAATGGGACAAGTGGAAATTGTGGTGCCATGAGAATGTGCTTTGGACCAAAGAATTCCCTTAGGCAATAGATGAACATGTAAAGCCTTGAAATGAACTTAACCCAATCAATAAAACCTCATAAATGAACCAAGAACAAATGGCCTTAAATATATCTTGACCAAGCAAAAGAAACATGTACAATGGATGATAGTGACCTAGATGAAATTAGGGTTAGATGCACACACAGTGAGTGATAACCTTAATTAAGATTTTGGCCAAGAAGATGCAAATGAATCCTCGAAACAAGGTGCACACACAAAGAATCAAAGATGCAACCAATTAGGATTTAGCTTGGTTGAGCAACCTCAAGTTGCTAGGAAACTCCAACTTTCACTAGGTACACACAACCATGCCTTGAATCCAAAATACCTGTCTTATTGTCTTGAACAATGCATATGCAAGTGAAATGATTGAATATGAAGATATGCATATGAATTAGGATTATGGACCCAGGTGAACATTGTGAAAGGTATGGTAAATTTTGGGGTATGACACATATAGGATGGTCAATGCAGCGCACACCCAAGCCCAACTGGTATCGTTAAGGCTAATGAACAACCACATATACCGAATGTCAATATAAACATGATACTTATCCGCAAAGAGAATACATGCTTTTAGATGTAGTGTGTATACCCTAGCAACAACCTCATACATCTGTGCCTCCACAAGCTTGTGGTACTTATCATGAAGCCAAGACATTCAAAGGTGAGAAGACATCACCCAAAGTGACTCTCAAATCCCGTCAACCATGATGCAAGGGTATCTGACTCGGCCACCTCAACAACCACCTCATCAGCAACATGTATCACATTTGTCTCGATCGTTGGGTCATGAATAATTCGACCCTACACCTTCTGAGCATGAACAACTCCAACATCATCAATGGGTTGCTCAACTAATCTCAAAGTTCGACGTCGAATGCTACGGGGTGCATAGAACTACACCTGATCAGTCAACCATTTCCGCTGTGAACCAGTTGGAACTACTTATCTAATCCGTAGCTGGGAAGACTTTGTCTCAATAGCCTTAGTCTGGGATGTCGCTCTATCTATGATCCTTCCTACAATGGCGTTGTTCTTTCCCATGGGCTTCACTACAAAATGAAAAACACAAAAAATCAGTTAATTACCGCCAATTTCGAAATGTTCTACATATTATCAGAAATTCTGAAATTTCTTGTCAAATTCCAACTTTTTGAACTACCGAAAATTCTAAAATTCCTAGTACCATGTTATGAAAAAATAACGGAAATTCTGAAATTTCCGATAAAAATCTAAAGGATTGTCTCGAAAATTTTGAAATTCCCGGTAAAAACCTTGCTTTTTTCAAGATTTCCGGTAAAAGTGTGAAATTTCCGATATCGCTCTGCAGGTTTTATAATTTGCGCAAATTTTGAATGGATTTTGAAAAATAATTGAAATTTTGTCAAGGTTAATATAGTAAATTCGTTGAGTTTGTGGTGGTGCCAGGTTTAAATGAGGGTGGCACATTAAATGCTCAAAATAAAGATTTACTTTTTAAATTTGGTACAACACACGTCCACATGCATTACCCAATAATTTAAGGTATAAGTTTAGAAATTGGGTTTCTTCGTAGTACTAAGTTCTCGATATTCCTATATGGCACCATTCAAGTTATTTCAGGCTCCTTCTACAATTTTGATAATGTTAAAAATGTCTCTATTGTTTTTATCTTTCTCAAAACTTATGTTTTCTTTTAAAAATAATTTCTTTCAAACAACAACAAAAAAGGCGAACAGTTCGATAGAAAAAGTTTGTTTTTTATTAAATTTTTAAAAATCTGATAAAAATGCATAAAATTTATATAATCTAAAATAAGCAGAAAAACTCAATGTATTATCGTTGCAAATTGTGCAACAAACTCCGTATATAAAAATAAAACACTTAAAATATTATTAAAAAAAATTTTTTATCAAAAAAATCAAAAAAATCTAATAAAAATGCATAAAATGACTGAATATTTTGGTAAAAATACATATAATTAGGTGTCAATCTTTTAAAATTCGAAAAAAATGCATATATTTTTAAAAAAATCTGCAGGTAGTGTATTTTCATAATATAATCCCTAACAAATTTAGCAGGTAAAAATACGCTACACACCCACATCTAATCATATATTTTGAAAATTAGGGTAAAAATATATAAATTTTGATACTGATATTTTAAAACACTACTATATTAAATATCTCTCATAATGGTTTGAAAAGAGATACAACCACGTCCGACCAACCTTTGTAAGGTAAGGTGTGATTATATGTATGTTTCTTTCCACCACGGTCGTGCGACCGTGATTATAAGTCAAGTAGCACACAACATATTACAATGGTTACTTTAAACAACCATTGTTGTATGTCTCAACTTATCACATCAGTTACTTTACACAACCCTTGTTGTACGCCTTTTAATAAGATAAAATAAAAATATAGCAGTAGAACAACAACAACAACAAGAACAACAACAAGAACAACAACAAGAACAACGAGAACTACAACAACAACAACAACAACAAAAACAACAACAATAACAACAACATGAACAACAACAAGAACAACGAGAACTACAAGAAGAAGAAGAAGAAGAAGAAGAAGAAGAAGAACAACAACAACAACAACAAGAATAACAACAAGAATAAGAACAAGAACAAGAACAACAAAAATAACAACAAGAACAACAACAATTAACATTGTTAACTTGAATTCATGTTTTCCTTGTCTCATTAGAGTTGGAGAAGAGGTGATCGAGTTCTGAAATTTGGTAATGAAATAAATGATGTTTTTTAGTTTTGTTTATGGAAGAAATGATGTTTTCGAGCTTGGTTTAGTGGAGAAATAGGGTGTTGTAAATGGAAGATGATGTTTGGAGGTAGAAGATGAAGTTCGTCTAAGTTGGAAGTTCATATAAGTTGTAGGTTTCACGCGGATCACTAATTTGAGCGTTAATACTCACTAAATAGACCACAAAGATTTGTTTAAGCACGATGAAAAAACTCAATAAACACGCTTATATTTCCCCATGATCCCGAGTGACTTTTACCACAGTTGGAAGTTCCAACCGTGATAAAAGTGACTTAAAAATAAACAAAAACAAAACTGTATGTGCTAGGATTTGAACTCATGACCATGCACCACTTTTCACCACAGTTGAAAGTTCCAACCGTGATAAAAAGTGACATAAAAATAAATGAAAAAACAAAACTATAAGTGTTTGGATTCGAACTCATGATCATATGCCACTTTTTACCATGGTTGGAGCTAACCATGGTAAAAAGTGACTTAAAAATAAATAAAAAACAAAATTGTAGGTGCTAAAGTTCGAACTTCCAACCGTGAAAAAAAATGAAATAAAAAAAAAATGCATAAGTGAATGAATTCTATCACAATGAATACTTTGGCTTATGTGAAATGACGTCACAAAAATACTTTTTGTAGTAGTGAAAATCGAAGGAAAAAAATACATAAAATACATTTAATTCAAAATCCGCATAATAATCCGAAAGAAACATATTTCCACAGGTAAAAAATTGAACAATTAAAATATTATAAAGAAATTGTGGAGTGACCAAAGTTTAAAAAAAATATCCAACACCCAACAAATATTACCTAATTATAAATTATTTTATAAAATTATCATCTATTAATAGCATTATTAAGATAAATTCAAAAAAATGTATGATAGAAAAAATAGCACTAATATTTTATTAGTATTACATAAAACATTATTACAATAATTTGATATATATTTAGAAAGAAAACATATATATCAAATTATTCTAACTTAATTCAAAACAAAAGAAGTATTGGCTTAAAGAGACAACTTTGTGCCTTAACAAATACTCCTACATTGCTACCACCTACCACTAAGTTAATTCACCGTAAGGTTCTTTTGCCTGCATTTCCTCCTATTGAAAATAACATTGCAACTCTACTTAATTAAAATTGGGATTTCCAAAAAGATAATAATAAATTAGTAAATTTTTTTTTTAAAAAAAAGGAGAATAAATTAAAGGAAAGCTTTTCGGCTCCCAATCAAATATACGAAGTATTTTTTAAAATACTACATATGTTCAATGAATATTGAAAATTTTACTCACAAATTAACTCATCTTCCAATTCCCAAACATTTTATGGGGAAATTGAACGTGTCTATTATTTATTCTCACAATTAGTGATGTTTTAATCATTAGATCTGGAGGAACTTGAGTATCAAAAATGGAAAAGAAAAGTATAATGCATTATAATAGCTCCCATAAAATTTTGCTAGTGGGAGAGGGAGATTTCTCCTTCTCACTTTGCTTGGCTAGGGCATTTGGTTCAGCTGTTAACATGGTTGCAACATCTTTTAATGATAGAGGTATTAATATTTTTTTTTTCATATGGTTAACATTAAAATAATGTGTATAAATGTATTAGATAAAAATATTTTGTTCATATTTTGAAGCATTTCTGGCAAGGAAATACACAAGTGCAATAACAAACTTGAGAGAACTTAAGAGACTCGGTTGCACCATCTTGTATGAAGTGGATGTTCACGACATGAATCAACATCCTTATCTAAAGCTTCACAAAAATTTTGATCGAATAATCTTCAATTTTCCTCATTGTGGTATCTTTCGACGTGAAACTGAATACTCGGTGATTAGGTAAGTACTATCTCCTAAAAAACATTGAAAAAATTAAGTAAATTTATTGAAAATTTTCAATTAAAAATGGCTATAATGCACCTAATTAAGTTTTATTCTTCTATTAAATACAGGCAACACCAAAAATTGGTGAAGGGGTTCTTAAGAAATTCTAAGAACATGCTTAGTCTCTTAGGTGAAATTCATATTACTCACAAAACAACATTTCCTTATAGTTGTTGGAACATCAATAATCTGGCAGAAAAATGTGGATTGTCATTTATTGAAGAGGTGGAGTTTTATCAATATTGTTACCCAGGTTATGAAAATAAGAGAGGTGCTGGCTCCAAATGTTACCAGAGTTTCCCTCTTGGAGCGTGTAGTACTTTCAAATTTAAGTTTGAGTTTGAGAATGAGTTTCAAGAGATTTTAATGTTTTGATAGAGTGAAAGTTGCAAAGAATTTGGTACTATGAAACAAGACCATGTATAATTAAGTAGTGACTCCAAGATGTATGCTATTGCAATTAAGTAATAGTATTGCTTTCGATGTTTTTCAATTTTTATTTCAGATTAGAGTTTTTGATTTTTTTTAAAGTATGTTTATTTTTGCTTATTTTTTTTTAAAAATAATTTTCATAGTATAACATAATTTTGTATAAAAAAAAATTTAATAATTTTTTTAATAAAATATTCGAATAAAAATTTGATTTAAATAGTTACTTTTAAAATATTATTTTAAATATTTTATTATTTTATTAAAAAATAATTTTGGGTATCCATATTTTATAAAAATACTTATTTTTAAATTATTTCAAATAATTTTATATATTTTTGAAATATATATTTTAAAAAAAATTATAATCTTAATTTTAAATAAAATATATAATTTTGACTATATTGCGATTTTGTCTTTTCAACTTACTTTTTGACGCCTCAACGTTAATGTTGTATTTTTGTCCTAGTTTTTAACAAGAGAAAAATAAGAATGAATGATATTTTAATTATGTGTTCAGAGTCATTTGATTTTGCATGAACGCTACAATGAACTGTCTAGAAGACTCTAACCCAAACGCTACAGTACAGACTCGGGCCTTTACATGTATTTTACATTATGGACACATTTAGGATTCTATTAGCTTAGCAAAATCTAAGCCAATTATTCCCCAACCTTAAAGTGTGAAGAAACACTCTAAGAAAATTCAAAAATACCTATGAGAATTCAGAAGTATATTGTCAGACAAACCCTTTTGACTCCAAAATATATATTAATTGGATCTCACTTCATTTTTTTTCCTTTCAAAATTCACTGAGGGACGTACTTATAAATTCACTATATACTCACCATATACATTCATAATTGAGATATATTTATTTTGAGATAAATTGTCCCGAAGATGCATCTCATATTCACCATACATAAAATATGGAGTTGCACTTTCGTATACACCCTAGATAATAAATTCTGATTTTTTTTAATGAAATACACGTATGAAATGCTTTCGTAATATAGCTATATTATCATAATCATTTTTATAAATTAAACCATACACTTAATGCACAAGATAAAAAATGCAATTTAATAAATTAATCTATAATACACTCAAAATAACAAAGTAACAAATGATAATAATATCCATAATTTGTAAAACAAATACTACACTACTACGTACGTCAGACTCCCCTGTTCCTACATTGCCTCCTATAGTACAATGATGTTTGTGTGTTAGTAAGGATGACATCTACAATGTCCCTCCCGCTAGAGCCTTTTGGAAAGAATCCTCTATATATACTCGCCTACGCAAGATCCAGGATACTTCGAAATGCAGGCAACACATTAACAACATGATCATCCCTAGCATGCCTGTCTTATAATATCTCCTGATGAGCTGATCTAAGTGGATCTCGCAGAGAATTTGGTGTCATATAAGGATGTGACACCCTGAAATATCACGAGATGTAGCTGTATGCATAACTCCAATCGTTAAGTACCACGTGAGTCATATGGTACCAGATGATTAAGGTAATCATCATCACGACATCCACATCTATGCATACCAAAGTATGAGGAGCAAAAATGAAAGGGTATCTAGGAACAAACTGCATGTAGTCGAACTAGTTCCTGACGCGCTCAGCCAGATGTGGGTACATTTGACGTGACTCACGAGACAACCATATAGAGTGGAGGATATGTCATCCAAGGGATGCGTTTGGCGGTGATCTCCGTACACCTGAAAGTTTATATCATCTACCATGATGTTAATATACACTCAAAATGGCTATGTCACATGATTCTGTGTGAGCGGGGCGAATGCACAAGCTCATGGAATATCCTCTGTGTAGGTCAAAACATGTGACCAATCGAAAATGCGTGGGAAATGCTAGAGGATCCAAGCCTGCAAATGGTACATATGAATTATTTGTAATGGCGTAGCACAAATGTTATGAAAATGATACACAAACAATAAATGACGTGAATATATTATCGTCAAACAATTAGTATGAGAATTGTGTTCATATGTTATTGTGAAATTGATGAACCAACCATGTCAAACTCATGATTAATTGATGAAATTGCATGTTAATTGATGGATAATTAATGGTTTGATGTTAGATAATATATTCCATACTATTGTGGTTCAATTTGGGGTCAGGGAAAGGGAAATCAGAGTTCTGATTTGAACTCCAATGTAGAAAATGAAGATTCCTCTTCTAGTTTAGGGTGATGGGCGTCACCCTAATGATGCCATATTCATCATCATTTTGGAGGCGCTGACGGGCGTCAGCTGCTTGACGGGTATACCATCATGGTCCGCAAGCTTAGCTGGTTGTGATGCCATGTTAGGTGACGTGTGGGGTGACGGACGTCACCTTGGTGACGAGTAACCCGCCACGCTGCCAGAATGAGAGTCATTTTCTGACTGCACATAATTGCTTTGTCGTTCTAATTTTTGGTGTTGTGTTGTGTTCAGGCTACTATTTGGCCAATATTTGGAAGTATATAATGTTGTATATGATGAATGAATTCACTTATTTTGTATGGATAATGTTGTTCTGCATATTGGTAATAACTACATGGTGAATATTTTTGGTGATATTGCAGGTTATGGTGAATCATGCATCATGGTGTACGAGTTTCGGTCCAGTTTTGGTATGCTCTGGTCCGGTGGTACGGATTCAGGAGTGAGTAGCTAATTCCAATGAGGAATTAGTGAAGCGTTGCTTATGGTGATATCAACGAGTTCTGGTGTGCTCTGTTCCCATAGTGGTGATTCAGGAGCGAGTAGTTGGTTCCGTATAGGAATTAATGAAACGTTACCTATGGTGATGGTAACAGTTTGGTGTGCTCTAGTCCTATGGTGGGGATTCAAGAGCAAGATGTACATGTGTTGTCCATAATGGTACTGCATGCATTGTTGAGTCGTGGGGTTGAGTATTTTACATTCATTATTGCACATGTATTGACTGATTTATGTTGATATTGGTGACTGGGAATGCCTTGATGAAGTATTCAATTGAATTGTGTTGAATAATTGTTATTGTTATTCAGGCTACCCTTGCATACTTTTGCACCATTATATATTATGAGCGTATTCTCACCCTTTTGTTGTTTGTGTGGTTTTGTGCTCCTTCTTGGAGTACAAAAGAGCAGGTAAATGAGTAGCTGTTTAGAAGCTGAAGGATGGCATTGAGGCTGCTATTCTTTCTTTTCTATTTTTATGCGATATTTTAGATTTCGTTGCTCTGATTTGTAACATTGGACGTGTGAACATTTTGTTTTGCTATTTGATATCATTTGTGATTATGCTTATGTTGAAGGAATTTTCCATAACCATGTTGATATCATGAGACATACTTGGTTGTTGAATTATTTTAATTTGATTATTCCACCACGATGAGCCTATGTAAAGGCGAGTATGTGATGATATGTGTTTAAATTACGGAGCAGATTTATGTTGTGATCGAATGACACCCTGTGTGTGTAATTGTTTTATTTTGCATTATTTTGCATTTTCGGGGTTTAGGATGTTGGGGGAAGTTGTGTTGGTCACAATATAGATTTTCAGGAAATGCTTCCATGTTTAATTGCAAGCAGCTCGACAAATATGCCACTCTCTTATAGGTATTTATTTATATTTATTATTAATATTTTTATTGATAGTAACAATGTTGGATTCATATGTATTTTCCAACTATTGGAAGAAGATAACAAACTCAGACTAAAATTAGTGATGTGACTTCGACAGGCTATCAAATGTGTGTATAAGCAAGGAGAACTGAAGCAGGATGAAATGATACTTGTATTGGACGAGCTAACACCTATTAATGTCATGTGGTGCCCATTTGAGAATCATAGAGTGGAGTGTCCATTTTATGACATATGTTTGTACATGGGGTGTGTAAGACCCTAATTTTGACCCTAAGATCCCTCATGGCATCATAACATTGCGCTTTGCATCTTGCCTCAAGGATCATAGCATCTTGGCTCCTAGCCTTTGGGTGGGGACACTTGTGAGTTTGTTTGAGATCACCAAGCATGCTTGAATTGTATATTATTTCTTTTCTTATTTTACTAACCAAAAGCACAAAAATATGTCACTAACATCTTTTGTTTTGTAGCTTGAGCAATCATAAGATCTGAGGCTCCTAGGAGACCCTATGCTCATTGATATGGCCAGGTGAAGGTGAAAGCAAGCATGACAATGGTTCCCAAAGCTCTCAATCATCATATATGCCTCCCAAGGAAACCCTAATTCATCTGTTCATCAACTGTGCCTTGCTCATGAAGCAACCTCAACCCATGATCAAATACAATCAAGGGAAGTTCTTCCATTCATCATTTCATGCATATTTGAGCTTATTTGAGTGTCCTCAATCATCAATTCATCAAGATTTGAGGCATGAACTTGAGAAGTTGATCAGTCAATTCATCTGACTATTTTAAAGTACACTGAGACCTAACTTTTGATGTGTTTGTTAAATAGAGATAACCCCAAGATAAAAAAATGTTCTTAAGGACCATATGAACAACTTTCATGTTCATAAAAAATTGATTTGAAGCTTGGAAGGGCATCATCCATTTCAAAACATTATAGGTCATTTTGACTGAAACCCTAATTTTGGGTCAACTTCCCAAGAACATAACTCATTCATTTTTCATGATTTTGATATGGTATAAGATTAATTGGAAATTTTAGTATGCCTACTTCACTTGTTATGTTGGACAAATTTTCATAATCCTAAAATAAATACATGTGATAATGCAAAACATTATAGGTCACTTTGGACCAAAGGCATTGAAATGTGAAAAAGTCCAACTTCAAGTACCCATAACATTCTCATAAAAAATGCAAATGATGTAAAATTTGAGTCTAAATTGATTGTATTGAAAAGGTATACAACTTTTATGTTGAAGGTTTTGTCATTTCGAGCTTGTATCATTGAAACAGAAGGGCTTGAAGTTGGCCCATTTTGGAAATTTTCACATACACATGTTTTGCACCTTGCACTTTATGATCAATTTTCACCAATTTCCCAATTCCAAATGAAGTTTTGCCCAACATAACAATTTATCCTCATGCCAAGAGCTTTCCAACCATTACCCATAAGGCCATGTTCTATTTTTGGAGGTGGCATTTTCAAAGAGGATAATATTTTAGTGCATTTTTGGAAACAAGTTGAAAACACATTGCACAAGCTCATGACATCATTTCTGCACATCCATTCCTACTCAATGTGATACCAGCATTCATTTTCAATGAGAATTGGGCCCTCCATGCGCCTGTACAGGCCCATGCATGGAGGCCCTCTTCATTCATGCACACACTTTGTTCATGCATTGCAGTTTCCCTTTGCTATAAATAAGAGTGCTAGGCTTCACAATTGGACAACCTGAAGGCGCCTGTTATGCTGCAAGAATCCCTCCATAGCCATACTTAAAGGAATTTCCACTTTCTTCTCAAAAATTCATATCTGAATTTCAACTACATTGGTTGATTTTCAGATTTATAATTCCTTGACCTTGCTTCATCTTCATCACTAGATCATACTGCAAGCATTAGCAAAGGAGAATCGTGCTCTCAAGATCCACGTTTCAGAGGTGGATATCCAAACTTTCTTTCTTCGAAACTCTTTGTTTATAGCTCGTTTCTTGCATTTATTGGGTTGGCTGAAGTCCTCTCATCAGAGACAACTTAACTGTGCTTTGAATTTTGCAAATCCATTAAGTTTCAGTTAAACACCATATTTTTCAATCTCTGATTTCTCTTACCATGGAGATCTAGAGTGAAAATAGATGGTACATGGGTGATGCACATATCCCCAGCTTTCCATTGCTGTATAGATCGCCTCATTCGGTGAAGGTTTATTCTCTGCAACTCTCGCCGGAATCTATGGCCTCGCCGGAGAAGACGGTGGCGTACACCACCGTCTGGTTGCCAGATCAAACCATGGCCGTTGGATTCAATTTCCAGATCTAATCTAGACCTTCCTTTGTTATGACTTATTTAATGGTTGCATGCTTCTCATTTACTTAAGTGTTTGGTGGATGCGCGCTTAAGGATCGTTTGATGCATCAGCTCAATTAATGAGCCTGATCCAACGCCTCACGTTTTTCCTTATTTTTTATTTCTGATTTTAATTTCCATTTTATTTCCTTTATTCTATTTCATTTCAAAAAATTATATCTCACTCATGTTAGTTCCAAAAAATGTGAGACCAATTGCATTATTTCTCTTTTAATTTCTAGTTTCTAAAAATGAATTTCAATATTTTTTATTTTATCATTTGATATTTTTTATGAATTTTTTCTTTTCTGGTTGTTTTTAATTCATTTTGAATAGTTTTTGATATTCAAAAAATACAAAAATATTTTCTCAACCTCTTTGAATGATGATGGATCTATGAAAAATATTCTCATCAATTTATTAATTGATTTGAGATTTATTTGAGATTTTAATTCAATTAGGTTATTTTTATGCATTTTTAATTGATTAAAAATAGTTTTTGGTTTCTAAAAATGCTAAAAAAAATTGTCAAACTTTGTTTGACCTTGTTGAACTTAGGATGATCCATTTGGACTTTTCAAAGTTGATTTATGATGGATTTGAAGTTTGATCATTAATTGTTTATTTTAATTCAAGTATTATTTTAATTTCCTAAAATACCAAAAATATTTTATTTGTTTTTTGACTTCTAAGTTTCATTTTGCTTCTGTTTACTAATGTTTGACCTTGATTCCATCTATCTTTGGTCAATGTATGTTGATTACTTCAGTTGAATTTCCATTTATGTCCATTCTTATTCATCTCCTTCTTCATCTCTTTTTCTTTTTTGATCAATGAGTTAAGGATTGGTGGTTAGCCTTGATGTATGGGAGGTTTAACCTTCCTTGATTCAAATCTAATTCATCTTGATCAAAGGATTAAGTGAATGGCTTTGCATTAAGGATAGGTTGCTTCCTAATCAAGCAAAGAACCTAAATCAATACAAGATCATTTCTCATCTTCTTTTGGCATGGCAAGTTGTAGGAGCTTGATTCACTAATCAAGATCTCTAACTTGTGTTGTTGCCTATATTTTATTGTCCGGCCTCAAATAGGTGTGACTACTACATTAGTCCACTTACAATTGCTTAACACAGCGCTAAATTGCCTTATGGCACACTAATACTAACCATTGACTATTAACATTTAATTCTTGCACTTTACATTTATGCAATTTAATATTCTTGTACATATTATCCATTTGCTTTTGCCCTTTGCTCATTTGAGCACATGTTTATGTTAATGCAATTTGTCTTTTGCTCACTTGAGCACATAATTGTGTATATATTATTGTGCTTGTGTTTTTATTTTGATTGTTGTGAACCAAATGCAAAATGGACAAAAAAAGGACTTAGATTCTAGGACATTCCCTATGCAAAAAATGGAGTAATGAAGATCTTGATGTTGAAGATGAATTGGAAGGACCAAATCTCTAAACTCATTCTTGTCCATTCCTTGATTGACATTATAGAACTTATTGATGTGTGTGTTCTTGTGCTAGGGATTCCTATTTGAGCCAAATTGAAGAACCATTGTCATGTGCATCCAAAGTGAGAGATACAAGAGCCATTGGAAGATTCCTAAGAGCTTTGCTTGATTGATTGATTGCTTGAGTATACACGTATTTGCTTGCTTATTCCAAAGGATGGGAGCTACTTGGATCATCAATATGATCTCAAGAAGGAAACTCCATGTGTGGTCTTATTTCTTCTCCTTCATCTCTTGTATGTTTAGGACTTAGCCATTCTTCTTCTTCCCTCCACTCTAACCCAAGCCAATACTTTTGTGCAAACATTAACATTTGTTTTCAAACATTAGAAACCTAAGCATTATGCTTTTGATTTTCAAACTTTCTTTTCATAACACTTATTTTGAATTGAATCTTTAAGTCAACTTTGACCATATTTTGTAATATACTTTTCATTAGTAAACATAACTCATTCAAATGTTTTTGTGGTTTCAATGGCCACCTATTATCAAAAAGTTTTCATAACCTTTAGCTATTAGGGTTGAGTTATCCTTGAGGTAGATATAATACTCACCTATATCCTTAGTGATGGACAATGAGTCTTCCATGCTTATTATAGGGTTAACCCCTCACTAGCATGTTGAAGTTATCCTTACATGGTAGATTTATGGTTTTAGGTTGAGTTTTCTCCCTTGGATAACAAAAGACCTTAAGGCTTTGGACCAATCAATTCACCAACTTCTTTTGAGATTTTTACCCCGAACTACGAGGTTTTGATCCTAATCTTTTTTAAGATGGTACGTAGGCAATGGGTTTATCCATTCAAACACAAAATTGTAAATAATTTGTACATTCTTCTCTCATCTCCCCAATCATGTTTGCACAAATAATTTTCACAAAATACCAACCTACTGTACAACAATTGTGAAAAGGGCTCCCTAGGAGTACCTAGGATGTTTTGGGTGCTTAAAACCTTCCCATTGCATAACCAACCCCCTTACCCCGATCTCTGACATTTTTATTAGTTTTTGACTCGATAAAACTTCTCTGTTTTTGTTCTCTTTCTAACCTTTCCTTTGGATAAATAGAAGTGCGGTGGCGACTCGACTTGTATGGTTTACTTTTGATTTAGTCAATAAATCTAAAGGTAACGAATACCCTGCTACAGAAAAGTGGTGACTCTGCTGGGGACTTTTGCCTAGTGGGTTTTGCCTACTTTTCATATTTGTTGTATTGTATTGTATATTATTTTTGTGACATATTTTTGTGCAATTTGGGATTACTGTATTGTTTGTAATGTATGAATTGCTTGATATATTAATTCCTTGTATGCTTGGTGATCTTTGTGAGATGAGTTCTATACCCGAACTCGAGTGCACTTATGATAGGAGAATGGCATAGTCTTGTTGACTTGTGTGGAGTTATTCCTTAGCAAGTTGACTTGCAAGCCCGTTCACTTGGTGGAGGTCATGTTGGGATCAATAATGTCACACGAGTAGTCGCGGTTAGGCATTACTCTTTTCAATATAGACCTTAGAAGCCAAGGACCTTAGTTTACCAAGCCCATCTTGGCCTATTTTTAGGATGTAGTGCGAAGGTCGTTCAAGTGTAAGATTTGATACGATTGCTACGCGATACTACACTCATAAGAGTATCTCTTGAGAATATTTTTGGAATACGAGTAGTCGTTTATCCGATAATATTCGAAGGATGGGATGATGACTATGGGAACCTCTTGTAGAACATGTTTGACATGTTTAAACCCTAGTACACTCCCTTTGGATGGTTCTTAACCGAGACTCCATGCTCATGACTTGCAGCAAACCCTTGATTCATGGTTGATCCGTTCTTGTATACCCTTAATATCAATGGAACTTGGGTGTTGATAAGGTGTAAACCATAATCCACCAAAATGGATGATTGATATTAAGGATGACTTGATCCATCCCATGACCTTTGTGTGGTGTGCTTTGCTTGATCCTTGAGTGTGATTGTTGCATTCATGCATTCATGCACCCATCTGCATCCATATCATCAACAATGAGAAAAGTTTCAAGGAACTTAAGAGGTCTATTTGCAAATTTTTAGACATGGATAGACAAAGAAGGAATACAAAGAAGTACAATTTCAGACGAACCGACTTGAAAGAGTTAAGGAGTTTGACATCCTATGTATTGGATCCCTTGGAGTTCAAGGCTCGTCATGGGGAGCTTCTATCTATTCTGGCTACTCAGGTGGACGAAGGTCTGATGAGTGTATTGGTGCAGTTCTATGATCCATTGTACCGTTGCTTCACATTTCCGGATTTCCAGCTTTTGTCTACGCTTGAGGAGTATGCCTATCTTGTGGGTATACCTATCCTAGATCAGTTGTCGTTCAGTGGCTTAGAGAGGGTTCCTACTTCTCAAGAGATTGCTGATATGTTGCATATAGATGAATCTTTGGTTGGTGCTCATATGACTACCAAAGGTGTAATTCAAGGTCTCCCTTCTGAGTTCCTCATTGCTCAAGCTACTTTGTATGGGAAGGCCATGAGTGAGGACGCCTTTGAGGCCATATTTGTACTTCTCATCTATGGGCTAGTGTTATTTCCCAACATCGACAAATTTGTGGATGTGAACGCCATTAGGATTTTCTCTACTCTTAATCTCGTTCCGACTCTATTGGGTGACACTTATTTCTCTTTGCATATGAGGAATGGAAAGGGTGGTGGTACCAATGTATGCTGTTTGCCTCTGTTGTACAAGTGGTTTATTTCGCACTTGCCGCAGACGGTCGCCTTCAAGGAGAACAAAGGATGTCTACGGTGGTCCATGAGACTTATGTCTCTCACTAATGATGATATCTTTTGGTACAACCGTGCATATGATGGTATGCAAATTATCGACTCTTGTGGTGAATTCTCCAATGTGCCTCTTCTTGGTACATGTGGTGGGATTAACTACAACCCTATTTTGGCACGTTGTCAGCTTGGGTTCCCCCTAAAGGATAAACCTAATAACATTCTATTAGAGGGTGTATTCTTTCAGGAGGGTAAAGATCCCCAAAACTTGAAGGGCAAGATGGTTTGCGCTTGGCGCAAGATTCATAGGAAGGGAAGGAAAGAGTTTGGTCTGAAGAATTATATTGCTTTGGAACCCTATACCTTATGGGTCAGGAGGAGAGCTTCTGAGTACCTTATGCCTTATGACTATCCAAGACCTACACCTATGGTTGTGGCTGGGCCTTCAACCCTCCCTGATGAAGGAGTAGAGGAGTTGAGAGACGAAGACCGTTCGCGTGCTTGGATCCGTGAACGAGAGGAGCTACTTCAGTAGCTTAGAGATAAGGATGCATTGATAGAGTTTCTTGAGCATCAGGTTATCGAAGAGCCTGATGATATGGTGACTTCTCTTCTTCCTCAGTCCTCCAAGTTTTGGAAGAGGAAGTATGACCGACTTGCCAAAGAGAAGGCAAATATGGAAGCAGCCTATGAGAGGGAGGTGAAGAGGCTCCGTGCAGCTTATCTTCCAGTCTCCAGAGCTTTAGACGATTGTTTCTAGGGTTCCATAGGATGTTCATTTTCCTTCTCTCTTGTATTTGGTTACCAAGATTGTACTTCTTTGGTGTAAAAATATTTTCCAGATATTATTGATATGATATTTCCATATATGTCTAAATGATTAATATTTCCAATATTTGCAAATAGGACTCAAAAGTTCCTCTAATAAATAAAATAAATCATATACACAAGCATCGCATGCATCATGTGCATAAGCAGGTTTTGCTCCAGACTTCTTGTTCAATGGTCTAACTCTGTGTTCTTCATTTATTTTGAAGACAAGCTGACTCACCGGTACTACACCCGAGCCAACACTTTAAGACTGATGGATCACTTAGAGCAGGAGAATCGAGAACTCAAGGAGGAAGTGGCAAGATTGACTTTCCTGATGGAGTCTTTCTTGGCCGCCCAAAGCCAATCGTCTCCAACACCTTCAACTCCTCCCCAGAGGACAGTCATCTCTGAGATTGCCTCTTCAACAGTGCCTGCTACTAGCGCCCACTTCACACCAACTACTATGCCAGCCGGGTTTCCCTGGGGGATGCCCGCAAACTCTGTTCCTGAGGGTCTTGCCCCCATGTTTGCTTCTCTACCGGCATTTAGCCTGGTCCTTGCCGTTCCACCTCCGGTCGTGCATACTATGCCAAGAGTAGACGACACCATCTACCACTCTGAGCCGTCCGAGGGTCCAGACGTGTATGAAAAGATAGATGCTATGAATGATCAGTTTCTTGAGCTCCGCAAGGAACTCAAAACTCTCAGAGGAAATGACCTCTTTGGCAAGTCTGTTGCTGAACTCTGCCTAGTTCCAAATGTCAAAATCCCTGTAAAGTTCAAAGTACCTGACTTTGAAAAGTACAAGGGAAATACTTGCCCTCTCAGCCACTTGGTTATGTACGCGAGGAAGATGTCGACTCAGACCGACAATGATCAGCTCCTCATTCATTATTTCCAGGACAGCCTGTCCGGTGCCGCCCTGAGATGGTACATGGGTTTGGACAGCGCGAACATCCGATCCTTCAATGACCTTGGCAAAGCTTTCGTCAAGCAGTACAAGTATAACGTGGATATGGCTCCCGATAGGGATCAATTGAGAGCCATGTCCCAGAAGGACAAGGAAACTTTCAAGGAGTACGTCCAGAGGTGGCGAGAACTAGCTGCACAGATTGTGCCTCCGCTGGAAGAAAAAGAAATGACCAAGATCTTCCTAAAGACATTGAGCTCATTTTATTATGAGCGGATGATTGCCAGTGCTCCTTCTGATTTCACCGAGATGGTGAACATGGGGATGCGTCTGGAGGAAGGAGTCAGGGAAGGGCGCCTGACTAGAGAAGAAGGCTCTTCTGCCAAACGATATGGGGCGTTTGGAAAGAAGAAAGATGGTGAGGCACATGCTGTGACCTCTCATGTCAAACCCAGAAGACCCTCTGTGAGGAGGAAGACCGTGTGTCCCGCCGGTAATCAGCATCAAGTGGCTCACATAGCACCTGTTTTCAGAGAAAACCAACACTATCAGCATAATAATCAGAACCAACAACAGCAACATCAACAATATCAACAACAACAGCACCGTCCTCAACAGCAGGTCTACCAACCTCGAAACAATAATCAGACCAGTACAAGCTATGAGAGGAAAAGGGTCACTTTCGATGCTATTCCCATGACCTACGCAGAGCTATATCCCTCTTTGATAGAGAGGAAACTGATCACTCCACGCGACCCACCGACTATACCTACCAACCCTCAGTGGTGGTATAAGCCCGAGCTACATTGTGTTTATCATTCCGGTGCCCCCGAACATGACGTGGAAAATTGCTACCCGCTGAAGACCAAGGTTCAAGACCTTGTTAGGAGCGGTATCTTGTGTTTCGAGGACGTAGGTCCCAATGTCAAGAAGAACCCATTGCCCAAGCATGGGAAATTTGCTGTCAACATGGTCCAGGGCTGCCCTGGTAAATATAAGGTCAAATATGTCAGCCATATTCGACAATCATTGGTCGAGATGCATAGATTGCTGTGTGAATACAGTCACTATGAGCACGACCATGACAGATGTCGTGTCTGCACTGTCAATCAGAGGGGATGTCGTCAAGTTTGAAAAGACATCCAAGAAATGCTGGATGAAGAATTGAAATACTTCAGAATCGCGATGGGGATGATGAAGTCAATGTGATATCACTAGTGTTTCGGATCCCAGAGCCCGTTGTCATCCGATATGATGGCAGCAAACAGAAGGCTTCTCCCTCTTTGATAATTAAACCAGCTGGCCCTGTGCCATATTCTTCTGATAAGGCTGTCCCCTATCGTTACAATGTTGTGGCATTGGAAGATGGGAAAGGGGTGCCCCTGCCCTCTACCTTTGTTGTTAATATCGTTGATGTCAGCGACCTGACCCGTAGTGGTCGCGTTTTCTCGGCTCCGCCGAAACCCCAGGCTGACATCAAAAGGGCTGATATTGTTGATTGCGCTGTTCGTCCAGTTGGAAATGCTGTTGTTGCACTGAATCTGGCACTTGTTGCTAATAAACCTGCCACCGCTGTAAGAATTCATGTCTCTGCTGGCCAGAATGGCACAATGAAAGAAGACTGTGATGATATGATAAGGCTCATCAAGAGGAGTGAATACAACATTGTAGATCAGCTCCTACAAACGCCATTAAAGATCTCTATGCTATATTTGCTAATGAACTCAAAACCACATCGTGAAGCTCTACAGAAGGTGTTGGATGTGGCGTATGTAGAACATGATGTCACAATAGAACAATTCAATAGCATTGTTGCAAACATTACCACTTGTAACAATCTGAGTTTTTGTGATGCTGATCTCCCTGAGGAGGGAAGAGACCACAATTTGGCACTTCACATATCTATGAGTTGCAAGGATGATGCCATGTCTAATGTGCTGGTAGACACTGGATCATCACTGAATGTGTTTCCAAAATCCACTCTGGCTAGATTGTCATACCAGGGGCCTCCCATGAGGCAGAGTGGAGTGGTGGTAAAAGCTTTTGATGGATCCCACAAAACGGTGATTGGTGAGGTTGAACTCCCAGTCAAGATTGGACCAAGTGATTTCCAGATCACTTTTCAGGTCATGGATATCCACCCATCATATAGTTGTCTGTTGGGCAGACCATGGATTCACGAGGCAGGCGCCGTGACATCCACCATACACCAGAAATTGAAATTTGTCAAGAACAAAAAGCTGGTGGTGGTAGGGGGAGAAGGCTCTCCTGGTTAGCCATTTGTATTCCTTTTCTTATATAGACGCTGAGGATGAAGTTGGGACGCCATTCCAAGCTTTATCTATTGCTGAGCCTTCTAAGAAAGGAACTTCTTCATTTGCGTCCTACAATGATGCTAAGTTGGCCATTGAGCATGGCACAACTACTGGTTTAGGACAAATGATCAAGATAGAAGACAATAAATCCTAGGCTGGCATATGGTACTCTTCAGGAACTTTCAACAAACGTGGGCTGTTTCAGAGTGGTGGGTTCATCCACGCCGCTGAAGACGAGGAAACTGCTGCTATTGTAGAAGAGGATGCAGAGGAGGATTCTGGAAACTTTGTCATCCCAGGAGGGGTCTGCAATAACTGGGTCGCTGTTGATGTTCCAACAGTTGTCCATAAGTCAACGTAATGTTCACTGTTTGTTTAAAAACCCTTCTCTCATGCCAAAAGGAGGGGTGATGACATTGTTGGCTCATAAATACAATGATATTTCATTCAATAAATTCATGTTAAATGTTTGTTTTTCCAAATTATTTTCACTTTTTGCTTTTTGCATGAAATTGGTGATCACATAAAACCTTAAAAATAGAATAAAATCAATCTTTTCATCTGCATAATAATTTGCCTTGTTTGAATTCTAAAATCTCTTTTATATCCAAAATCATTATGCAGGTTGATCAAACCCATTGAACATAATGATCCAACACCATCTCCCAACTTTGAGTTCCCTGTATTTGAGACCGAAGAAGATGATGTTGAAGAGATTCCCGACGAGATTACCCGTCTACTTGAGCACGAAGAGAAGATTGAAATTCTGGTATAGTCAGAGTACAAATGTTCTACACGAAGTCATGACATCTGATCCAACACTGTTACTAAAAACAGCAAGACAGTTATAACAATTACACTCCAGTACTCAGGTGCACTCAGCCACAGATGTCAAGACATCTGCTAATATACCACCATGGGAAGAAGAACATCCAATTTTGTCCATCTAGTGCAAACACACAGTAGGGGTCAAACATATCCCTTATGATTATTGATCCTGCTCAGTTCTAAGCATGATGTCTCAACATTGTTTTGAACATCATCTGTCACAACATTACAGATGGATAAACTGTAACAGACTAACCAGTCTATCAGTAACAGCAGTCAATAATGAATGTCATAACATTATGTTTTGCAATCAGACTGCAGGCTATGTGTCAAGTCTGTTATTCCCTTCATGAACAGACTAGAAACAGATTGAATTATAACAGACAAAATATAGTGTGCAGAAGGTAAAAACACCAGTAATTGTTAACCCAGTTCGGTACAACATTACCTACTCTGGGGGCATACCAAGCCAGGAAGAAGATTCATTATTAGTAGTATTAATTCAGAGTTAAACTCCCCCGTTTACAACTCCTCACTTAATCCCTACCCAATGCAATCTATACCTAGGCACTCCTAGATAGAAACCTCCAGTTTCCATTCCTATCATTACAAGTACCATGTAATGTTTAAACAACTTGAACTTGCTTCACAGCTTCGTTCAAGAACATAACCACTCTTGCCTACAGGCTTTGAGTTACAAATAATCTCATGCTTTCAAGCACTGAGAAACACTTGGTAACCTTCCCACAGGTTGGGAGGTTTACCTCATACACACACCTCTAATTTTTACATTGTTTGAGGCTTACAAAACCTAGGTTACAATCTCCTATTTATAACCTAACCACCCAACTGGATTTGGGCCTTCAAAAATCGCAGCAAATCTTCTTCTTTGCCTTTTCAGAGCTGGCAGAAATCTTCTGCTCCAATCAAGGTCTTCAATCAATCTTTTATTTCTGAAAATATCTCTCTATTTGGAAACTGTATATTTACCAAATATCTTCACCAAATCTTCTGATTGAATCTTCAAGATCTTCACATGGGAGTTAGGATATTCACCAGATCTCCTAATTAATCACAAACCAAACCAGAATTAACTGATTCAGTTTGATACACATGTGAGATGTCACAGTCCTGATGTCGTGACATCTTACATGACATGTTGGTCCAGATGTTGAACTTCTTCAACCCAACATATTAAAACAATAGAGGTGAGTACATTATTTGTTTTACAAAATTAATGCCAATCTTAAGGTACTAACAAAGATCATTCAGCCACATCTTGAGAATCTGGAAACAGTCAACTTGGGGTCTGAAGATTGTGTTCGTGAGGTGAAGATTGGGGAACTCCTGGAAGAATCTGTAAAGAAGGGGTTGATTGAATTGCTACGAGAATACATCGACGTCTTTGCCTGGTCATATGAAGACATGCCTGGTGTGGATACTGATATCGTGCAGCATTTCCTGCCATTGAAGCCTGAGTGTGTGCCTGTGAAGCAGAAGCTCAGAAGAACTCATCCTGATATGGCAGTGAAGATTAAAGAAGAAGTTCAGAAGCAAATTGATGCAGGGTTTCTAATGACTTCTACATATCCTCAATGGGTGGCCAATATTGTGCCCGTGCCTAAAAAAGATGGAAAAGTCCGAATGTGTGTGGACTATAGAGACTTGAATAAAGCTAGTCCAAAAGATGATTTTCCTCTACCACATATTGATATGTTGGTAGATAATACAGCTAAATTCAACATCGTTTATGGATGGATTTTCCGGATATAATCAAATAAAAATGGCACCCGAGGATATGGAGAAGACAACATTCATCACACCTTGGGGAACATTCTATTATCGAGTGATGCCATTCGGTTTGAAGAACGCCGGAGCCACGTATCAACGAGCTATGACTACCTTGTTTCACGATATGATGCACAAGGAGATCGAGGTATACGTTGATGATATGATTGCAAAGTAGAGATCGGAAGATGAACATGTAGATCACTTGTTGAAGATTTTTCAGCGTTTGAGGAAGTACAAACTTCGTCTGAATCCTAACAAGTGTACATTTGGAGTCCGTTCTAGCAAGTTATTGGGCTTTATTGTCAGCGAGAGGTATTGAAGTTGATCCTGCCAAGGTCAAAGCAATACAAGAGATGCCTGCGCCCAAAACTGAGAAGCAAGTTCGAGGTTTTCTTGGCCGCTTGAATTACATTTCCCGATTTATATCTCACATGACTGCCACATGTGCACCAATATTCAAGCTCCTCCGGAAAAATCAGCGTCATGATTGGACTGAGGATTGCCAAAAAGCCTTTGACATTATTAAAGAGTATCTGTCCGAGCCTCCGATTCTGTCTCTGCCTGTGGAAGGGAGACCCTTAATTATGTATCTGACAGTTCTTGAAGACTCAATGGGTTGTGTCCTTGGTCAGCAAGAAGAATCAGGGAAGAAAGAGTATGCCATCTACTACTTGAGTAAGAAGTTCACTGATTGTGAGTCTCGGTACTCAATGCTTGAGAAGACATGTTGTGTTTTGGCTTGGGCTGCTAAGCGCTTACGCCAGTATATGTTGAATCATACGACTTGGTTAATATCCAAAATGGATCCAATCAAGTATATCTTTGAGAAGCCTGCTTTAACTAGGAGGATTGCCCGTTGGCAGATGTTGTTGTCTGAGTATGATATTGAGTATCGAGCTCAGAAGGCTATTAAAGGTAGTATCTTGGCTGACCATTTGGCATATCAATTAATCGAGGACTATCAGTCAGTTCAGTACGACTTCCCAGACGAGGAGATTCTGTATTTGAAAATGAAAGATTGTGATGAGCTTACGCTCAATGAAGGGCCGGAGCCTTGTTCCCGATGGAGCATGGTGTTTGATGGCACTGTTAATCAATATGGAAATGGTATTGGGGCAGTGATTATTACTCCTCAGGGCACACATTTTCCTTTTATAGCAAGTCTAACTTTCAAATGCACGAAAAATATGGCGAAATATGAGGCTTGTATTATGGGATTGGAAGAGTGTATTGATCTTAGGATCAAGCATCTTGACGTTTATGGTGATTCGGCCCTTATTGTTAATCAGATTAAGGGTGATTGGGAGACGAATCATCCTGGCCTCATCCCATATAGTGACTATGCGAGGAGGATTTCGACGTTCTTTACTAAGGTTTACTTCCATCATATTCCTCGGGATGAGAATCGGATGGCAGATGCACTTGCTACACTTGCTTCGATGATCATGGTGAGACTCTGGAATGAGGTTCCCAATATCACGGTAATGCGCTTTGAAATTCTGGTATCAGATATAAGATGTCGAATGTAATTTCACGACACTAATATCTGTTAACACAAACAAGATAGAGATACAGAATGGTAACGCAAAAGACACAAGTAATTGTTAACCCAGTTCGGTGCAACTCACCTACGTCTGGGGGCTACCAAGCCAGGAAGGAAATTCACTAAAATAGAATCAGTTCAAAGACTCTCCGTACACTTCAAAAAGTTACAGTATTTCTCACCTAATCTTTACCCGTGCAATTTCTACCTAAGCACTCTTAGATATGAGAACCCACTCACTTCCCTACAATCACACCTGTGATCTTAAACAACAATCCCTTGAGAAAAGAAAACACTTTTCAATAACACACTCTTGATTTTACTTCACAGTTTCAATCAAGAAGACACACTCTTGATCTTGCTTCACAACTTTGATCTAGAAGACACACTCTTGATCTTGCTTCACAACTTTGATCAAGAAGACACACACTTGATCTTGCTTCACAACTTTGATCAAGTAGACACACACTCTTGCTTAACAGCTTTAGAGTGACAAATTACAACCACAAACCAGTCCAATTCAATCATCAAAAGATGACTTGAATGGCTTACAAGTCTTACGACTAAACAAACACAAACCCTAGCTCTCTCTCTATATTTCGCTCAGTATTGGTTATGTTGTAAAACAGGTTTTCTAAGTCCCTTTTTATAGAAGCTTTCAGCTGGACTTGGACATCTTGAAAACCCTAAATCTGTTTTCCAATTAAATCTTTTCATAACAGCTGGATAGATCTCCTTGGAAAATAAGTAAATCAGGTTGTAATCCATGATTGAATGCGCTAGCTAATCAAATCTTCAATCATACATAGATTGCCATTAATTGTGCAATCACAAAACACCAGACATTCACACTGAATGTTCTGTGTACAGGATGTCATGACATCGGGTCTGACATCCTGGAAAAATCCTGCATAATTCCATAATTCCTTTTATAACTTTCAGCAGGTACAAACATATCAGATGCCATGACCTTGTGTATGACATCTTGAAACAATCCTGCACGAACATGTCTTTCACTTAAGCTCCAGCAGGTACACATATATCAGATGCCATGACCTTGTGTATGACATTCTGAAACAATCCTGCATGATTATGTTCTTGAACTCCAACAGGTACATAGGATATCTCATGTTAAGACATCACACATAACATCTTGTGAACACTCTTTGTTTTACCAAAATTGTTGCCAACACTAAGAATCAACACGCTTAGACAAACCAACTCATGTATTTGCAGTAGAGGAGGTGAAGGATGATAAGCCATGGTATTATGACATCAAGTGTTTTCTCCAAAGTCAGATTTACCCGCTTGGGGCATCTGTGAAAGATAAGAAGACTTTGAGGAGACTATCTGGCAGTTTTTACCTCAACGACAATGTGCTTTATAAGAGGAATTTCGATATGGTTCTATTCAGATGCGTGGATAGACACGAAGTAGACCTATTGATGACTGAAGTCCATGAGGGTTCATTTGGTACTCATTCCAATGGATATGCCATGGCAAAGAAGATGTTGAGAGTAGGCTACTATTGGCTGACAATGGAGTCTGACTGCTGCAAATATGTTAAGAAATGCCACAAGTGTCAGATTTATGCGGATAAGATTCATATTCCCCTGACACTTCTGAATGTGATTTCATCACCATGGCCTTTCTCTATGTGGGGAATTGACATGATTGGCATGATAGAGCCAAAAGCATCTAACGATCACAGGTTTATTCTCGTAGCAATTGATTACTTCACCAAATGGATTGAAGTGGCATCGTATGCAAACGTGACCAGGCAGGTGGTTGTGAAGTTTATCAAGAATTAACTCATATGCCGTTATGGTGTGCCAGACAAGATCATTACTGATAATGGATCTAACTTGAACAACAAGATGATGAAAGAAATGTGTAGTGAGTTCAAGATTACGCATCATAATTCTTCTCCTTATAGACCCAAGATGAATGGGGTTGTTGAAGTTGTTAATAAGAATATCAAGAAGATTATCCAGAAGATGGTGGTTACATATAAAGATTGGCATGAGATGCTGCCATTTGCTTTGCATGGATATCGTACATCTGTCCGCACTTCAACAGGGGCAACCCCTTTCTCCCTTGTGTATGGCATGGAGGTTGTGCTCCCATTACAGGTGGAGATCCTATCAATGAGAGTCTTAATGGAAGCCAAGTTGACAGAGGCTGAATGGATTCAGAGTCGTTATGACCAGTTGAATCTGATTGAAGAGAAGAGATTGACTGCCATGTGTCATGGTCAGTTATATCAACAAAGGATGAAGAAAGCCTTTGATAAGAAGGTCAAGCCTCGTGTGTTCCGAGAAGGTGACCTCATGCTCAAGAAAGTTGTCTTTCGCACCCGATTCCAGGGGAAAGTGGACTCCAAACTATGAAGGTCCATATGTTGTTAAGAGAGCCTTTTCAGGCGGTGCTTTGATACTTATAACTATGGATGGGGAGGATTTCACTCGTCTTGTGAATTCAGATGCAGTTAAGAAATACTTCGCCTAGAAAGAAAAACAGAATAGCTCGCTAAGTTGAAAACCTGAAAGGGCGGCTTAGGCAAAAAATGAGTGTCTTGGTGGATTGAAAACCCGAAAGGGCGATCCAGGAAAAAGTTAGAGACATAAAAAAATGAATACATATCCCGCTAGATTGAGTACCCCACCTTGGGGTAATCTAGGCAAAAATTAGGGATTTGGCATGTAACTGCAGCCTGACAAGACTTTGTTCTACAAGCCGTCATCTGTCAAAGAATTTCGCTCAGTCATCGTCAACTAAAGCTTCAAATACCTCGGATTCAGAGTTGGTGGAGAAATGGTCATTATGTTCAATGTAGCCCTTTTCCAATATATATTACCAACTTCAAATTTGTAAAGATCCATGGAGTCTTGCCATTTGCAGACTACCATTCCATCAAACGAATTTGAGCCTTCATCCAATTCTTTTCACTCTTATCTGTTTCTGTTCAACAAATATTTCACATGTTTTAATTGATAAATATCATTGTTTTAAATAAATAAAATCTTCATAAAATTGTTTTTGAACAAAGTGAACATTCATAATGAAAAAAGATAGTTGGGATGCCTTCAGTGCTCTCCCAAGGATAGTATGATCTCCGAAAGGGTAAGAGATGTTGTTCATATTCCTAGCATACTTGTATCCTCTTCATTATCTTTCAGGTTGTCTCCTTCGCGAGCGCAGAAGAAAATTATGCATCACCAAATCCCCATAGAGTCTGGAGTTTGGGTTCAGTTGTCTAGCTCCCAATTGAGGTTGGATTTAGCATTTATGTTATCAATTATATGGTTGTCGTCCCTTGTGTGGATTGACCTAAAATCCCTTATGAATTGGTAAATGGGCATGCTATCTTTCCAAGGAAGTTGGTATTCCCTCATTCAGATTGGAATTCTCCCGTAGAGTGAATAGGAAATCTCCAGTATGAGTGGAATTCTCAACATTTGTAGCTTATCTCCTGTGGACTCGTTTACATTAATCTCCACCAATTTGCAGTTTATTCATCCTCAGTAGGGTTGATCCCATTTTAGTGCCCAATTCAGTCATCAGCAGTGTTTCCCTAGTGGAATTGTCTGATCAGAGCATGTTTGTTGATTCCTCCTGAGCAGAATGGGTGATGAAAATGTTTATCTTTCCCTCCCTAGTGGAGTGATGTTTCTCTTCTCCTCGGCAGAGATGATTTATCCAGCAGTGTAAGGAAATGTGTTGGTTTCGAAACTTTTTGATCGGCGGTTGTTCCCCACAGAGTTTCATCCTTCCCCTGGATAATTTCCCTAGTAGAATTGCTTCTACGACGGATCGTATCCATGTTCAGTTCCCCAGCTAAGAGTTTGCCTGATTTCAGATTGGCATTGGAACTTCTGAGGAAGATGTGTTGATTCCTTCCCAGCGGAGCGATTGGTTCTCCTTCCCCTGTAGAGATCATTGTTTCCGGGTATCTGTTGCCCCCATCAGATTGGATGTTCTCCAGTGGGCCTAGCTTTCTCTTTTGAGAAGTAGTACCGGATGTTTGTCCATTGATTCTATGACCTGTTTGTGTTAGATATGTCTGTTTTGTCAGCATTCATCATACATAAACCACGCATATACATGCATAATTATAACATTCAAATATTCATTTTGCATTTCTTTGCCATATATCTTTGTTTGTTATCTCCAGCTATTTGGTGATATATTTTTCCCCAAATAGATGTTTGTGTCTGATCTCTCCATATAGAGTCAGCCCCATTGGCATAAAGTGTCTATCCTTTCTTCCATATTCCCCACTGAGTTATATCCTCGTGGATGATTGTTATTTCAGTTTCCTCCCAAAAATATGTACTGGGATGAAATTTCTCTCCTAAGTTATATCCTCATAGGGTTGAGTCTTGTTTCATTGTGTCTCTCTAGTTTGTTCCTAGATTGATTTCCTCTTGTTATTTTCTCTGCACTTCCCCGTAGTTTCGATGAATGATTGCTCAGTAACCAGTAATTTTCCATCTTTTCCCGGGCGGAGTTGTCTGGCCTTCTACCCAGTAACCGGTAGTTGTAAGTCCTATTTCTGTGGTTTTCTACCCAGTAACCGGTAGTTGTAAACCCCATTTTTATCCCCTTGCATAGTTAATCCTTGTTGTTCATCCTAACCGATGACGGTCACTCTCTTTTGTGGCTTTCTACCTTTATACCGGTGGATGTAATCCCCTCTTTGGCGGTTATCTTTATCCAATATTCGGTATTGATATTCCTTCACCTTTCGAGTATATCTCCCAGTAACCGGTGATATATCTCTTGGATAATTGCTTTAATAAAGCAATTCATCCCCAGCGAGTCATCTTTCATTTACCCTTTTGTTGGTAATGATCGTTTCTCTCCCGATTGGTCATCATTTTATACCCAGTTTTCGGTATCCCGATGTCCTTTCTTCTCGGTCGATTTATCCTTTACTAACCCAGTAACCGGCTGTGGATAATCTTCCATGCGAGTATGTTATCTATGTTCTGACGGTAATAGATAATATATCTCATGCGCTCTTCGGGCGAAGTCTTTTGTTCTTCCCTAGTCGAGTATGATTTGTATTTCCTTATGGAATCAAATGTCCATCCTGTAATCGAGTTTGCTTTTTTTTAGCCCTTCTTTTGGATGATGAGTGTTTTGGGAATATTCACCAATTCACGCCTTGGTTGGTCACCTATTATATGCCCAGTAACCGGTGTCCCTGGTGTTCCTTCCTTCTGCTCCCTATTATGACTTTATGTCCCCTGTGGAGTCAGTTTTTCCTGAGTTGATTTACCTTTCTTAGGTCTTCCTCAGATGTTTTGGATGATTGATATCTCTCACCCTTATATCAGTCTTAGATATTCATTCTCCCCGAGCGTGTTGTTCTCTCACCCTTATACCGGTGTTTTGATCATATGTCTCCTTGAGCTTATTACCCAGTAACCGGTAATACCTCACCCGTTTGTTTCCTTAGCTGAGTCCTCTTTGGACATTCTCCCAGCATGAGTCCGGATTTTTATCCGAAGTATCCTTGGTGGATAGTCCTGCTGTATTGGCATATTCCCTAATACACGCATCTTTGCGTCAGCTCGAGTCTTTCCATTGATTTATTTTCATGGAATCCTTCTCGTGTCTCTCAGCAAGTTTTAAGTCGTGACCTGCTCACGCATTTTATTCCCCTTTACTCCCCAGAGTCTCTGTCCCATTTATGAGTGTATTACTCATATGGATTTTCAGTTTCTCCTGATTTCTTTTCCTTTGTAGACACATATCCCCACAGAGTATTACCTTTTTGCATACATACATTTGCATCATGAGGTCTCTTAGGGACCAAAATTCGTCTCTTTGTTATTATTTAAGCCCATTCTACCTTGTCGAGACGAAGATTTTAACCTTTACTTCTCCGGCTAGAATGACCTTAAATAGGGGCATCTGTAAGACCCTAATTTTGACCCTAAGATCCCTCATGGCATCATAACATTGCGCTTTGCATCTTGCCTAAAGGATCATAGCATCTTGGCTCATAGCCTTTGGGTGGGGACACTTGTGAGTTGGTTTGAGATCACCAAGAATGCTTGAATTTTATATTATTTCTTTACTTATTTTACTAACCAAAAGCACAAAAATATGTCACTAACATCTTTTGTTTTGTAGCTTTAGCAATCATAAGATCTGAGGCTCCTAGGAGACCCTATGCTCATTGATATGGCCAGGTGAAGGTGAAAGAAAGGATGACAATGGTTCCCAAATCTCTCAATCATCATATATGCCACCAAGCATCTCAATTCATCATTTTGATCAAAGCAAACCAAAGGGCTTGAGGCTTGTTTCCCAAGGAAACCCTAATTCATCTGTTCATCAACTATGCCTTGCTCATGAAGCAACCTCAACCCATGGTCAAATACAATCAAGGGAAGTTCTTCCATTCATAATTTCATGCATATTTGAGCTTATTTGAGTGTCCTCAATCATCAATTCATCAAGATTTGAGGCATGAACTTGAGAAGTTGATCAGTCAATTCATCTGACTATTTTAAAATACACTGAGACCTAACTTTTGATGTGTTTGTTAAATAGAGATGACCCCAATAGAAAACATGTTCTTAAGGACCATATTAACAACTTTAATGTTCATCAAAAATTGATTTGAAGCTTGGAAGGGCATCATCCATTTCAAAACATTATAGGTCATTTTGACTGAAACCCTAATTTTGGGTCAAATTTCCAAGAACATAAATCATTCATTTTTCATGATTTTGAGATGGGATTAAATGCATTGGAAATTGTAAGATGTATACTTCACTTGTTATGTTGGACAAAGTTTCATAATCCTAAAATAAATACATGTAATAATGCAAAACATTATAGGTCACTTTGGACCAAACGCATTGAAATGTGAAAAAGTCCAACTTCAAGTGCCCATAACTTTCTCATCAAAAATCCAAATTATGCAAAATGTGAATGATTGTATTGAAAAGATCTACAAATTTTATGTTGAAGGTTTTGTCATTTGGAGCATGTACCATTGAAAAAGAAGGGCTTGAAATTGGCCCATTTTGGAAATTTTCACATACACATATTTTGCACCTTGCACTTTATGATCAATTTTCACCAATTTCCCAATTCCAAATGAATTTTTGCCCAACATAACAATTGATCCTCATGCCAAGAGCTTCCCAACCATTACCCATAAGGCCATGTTCTATTTTTGGAGGTGGCATTTTCGAAGAGGATAATATTTTAGTGCATTTTTGGAAACAAGTGGAAAACACATTGCACAAGCTCATGACATCATTTCTGCGCGTCCATTCCTACTCAATGTGATACCAGAATTCATTTGCAATGAGAATTGGGCCCTCCATGCGCCTGTACAGGCCCATGCATGGAGGCCCTCTTCATTCATGCACACACTTTGTTCATGCATTGCAGCTTCCCTTTGCTATAAATAGGAGTGTTAGGCTTCACAATTGGACAACCTGAAGGCGTCTGTTATGCTGCAAGAATCCCTTCATAGCCATACTAAAAGGAATTTCCACTTTCTTCTCAAAAATTCAGATCTGAATTTCAACTACATTGGTTGTTTTTCAGATTTATAATTCCTTGACCTTGCTTCATCTTCATCACTAGATCATACTGCAAGCATTAGCAAAGAAGAATCATGCTCTCAAGATCCACATTTCAGAGGTGGATATCCAAACTTTCTTTCTTCGAAACTCTTTGTTTATAGCTTGTTTCTTGCATTTATTGGGTTGGCTGAAGTCCTCTCATCAGAGGCAACTTAACTGTGCTTTGAATTTTGCAAATCCATTAAGTTTCAGTTGAACACCATATTTTTCAACCTCTGATTTCTCTTACCATGGAGATCTAGAGTGAAAATAGATGGTACAGGGGTGATGTACATCACCCTAACTTTCCATTGCTGTATAGATCGCCTCATTTGGTGAAGGTTTATTCTCTGCAACTCTCGTCGAAATCTCTGGCCTCGCCTGAGAAGACGGTGGTGTACACCATCGTCTGGTTGCCAGATCCAACCATGGCCGTTGGATTCAATTTCCAGATCTAATCTAGACCTTCCTTTGTTATGACTTATTTAATGGCTGCATGCTTCTCATTGACTTAAGTGTTTGGTGGACGCGCGCTTAAGGATCGTTTGATGCGCCAGCTCAATTAATGAGCCTGATCCAACGCCTCACGTTTTTCATTATTTTTTATTTTTGATTTTAATTTCCATTTTATTTCTTTTATTCTATTTCATTTCAAAAAATCATATCTCACTCATGTTAATTCCAAAAAATGTGAGACTAATTACATTATTTCTCTTTTAATTTCTAGTTTCTAAAAATGAATTTTAATATTTTTTATTTTATCATTTGATATTTTTTATGAATTTTCTCTTTTCTGGTTATTTTTAATTCATTTTAAATAGTTTTTGATATTCAAAAAATACAAAAATATTTTCTCAACCTCTTTGTATGATGATGGATCTATGAAAAATATTCTCATCAATTTATTAATTGATTTGAGATTTATTTGAGATTTAAATTCAATTAGGTTATTTTTATGCATTTTTAATTGATTAAAAATAGTTTATGGTTTCTAAAATTGCTGTATTTTTTTGTCAAACTTTGTTTGACCTTCTTGAACTTAGGATGATCCATTTGGACTTTTCAAAGTTGATTTGAGATGGATTTGAAGTTTGACCATTAATTGTTTATTTTAATTCAAGTATTATTTTAATTTCCAAAAATACCAAAAATATTTTATTTGTTTCTTGACTTCTAAGTTTCATTTTGCTTCTGTTTACTAATGTTTGACCTTGATTCCATCTATCTTTGGTCAATGTATGTTGATTACTTCACTTGAATTTCCATTAATGTCCATTCTTATTCATCTCCTTCTTTATCTCTTTTTCTTTTTTGATCAATGAGTTAAGGATTGATGGTGTAGCGGGGTATTCGTTATCATTAGAGATATTGACTAAATCCAAGGTAAATCATACAAGTCGAGTCGCCACCGCACTTCTATTTATCCAAAGGAATGGTTAGAAAGCGAACAAAAACCTAATAGTTTTAACAAAAACTAGTAAAAGAAAACAGAGATCTGGGTAAGGGGGTTGGTTATGCAATGGGAAGGTGTTAGGCACCCAAAACATCCTAGGTACTCCTAGGGAGACCTTTTCATACTTGTCGCAAGGTTGTTGTTTTGTGAAAGTTTATTTGTGCAAACATGATTGAAGAGATGAGAGGAGAATGTACAAGTTTATTTACATTTTGTGTTTGGATGGATAAACCCATTGCCTACGTACCAGCTTAAAAAGATTAGGATCAAAACCTCGTAGTTCGGGGTAAAAATCTCAAAATGAGTTGGTGAATTGATTGGTCCAAAAGCCTTAAGGTCTTTTGTTATCAAAGGGAGAAAACTCAACCTAACCACAAATCCACCATGTGAGGATAACTTCAACATGCTAGTGAGGGGCTAACCCTATAATAAGCATGGAAGACTCATTGTCCATCACTAAGGATATAGGTGAGTATTACATCTACCACAATGATAACTCAAACCTAATAGCTAAAGGTTATGAAAAATTTGATTAAGGAAGTGGCCATTGGAACCACAAAAGGCATTTGAATGGGCTATATTTACCAATTAGAAGTATATACAAAAATGGTCAAAGTTGACTTAGAAGTTCAATTCAAGAATAAGTATTATGAAAAGAAAGTTTGGAAATCAAAAGCATGAGGCTTAGGTTTCTAATGTTTGAAAACAATAGTTATATGTTTGCACAAAAGTTTGGCTTGGGTTAGAGTGGAGAGAAGAAGAAGAAGGGCTAAGTCCTAAGTAAAACAAAAGGTGAAGGGATAAAGAAACAAAACCACAAAAGGAGTTCCTTTCTTGAGATCATATAGATGATCCAAGTAGATCCCATCCTTGGGAATAGGCAATCACAAGCAAGACTCAAGCAATCAACAATCAATGAATTTGAGATAAGGTTCTTCAAGGCATCTTGGATCTCTCTCTTTTAGGAGCTCATGGTAATGGTTCCTCAATTAGGCTCAAGTTGGAATCCCTAGCACAAGAACACACACATTAAAAGTTCCATGAAGTAAAACAAGAATGGACAAGAGTGAGTTTAGAGATTTGGTCCCTCTAATCCATCTTCATCATTAAGGTCCATTTACTCCAATTTTGCATAAGGAAAGTCCTAGAATCTAAGTGCAATTCTCCATTCTTTGCATAGGGAAAGTCCTAGAAACTAAGTCCATTTCTTTGCATTTGGTTCACAACAATCAAAACAAACACAAGCATAATAATATATACACAATTATGTGCTCAAGTGAGCAAAAGGCAATAGGCATTAACATAAACATGTGCTCAAGTGAGCAAAGAGAAAAGCAAATGGATAAAATGTGCAAGAATAGTAAATTGCATAAAAGTAAAGAGCAAAAAGTAAATGTTAGTTGTTAATAGTTAGTGTTAGTAGTTAGTGTGCCATAAGGCAAATTTAGCGCTATGTTAAGCAATCGTAATTGGACTTATATAGAAGTAACAACTATCTGAGGCCGGTCAATAATAATGTAGGCAACAACACAAGTTAGAAGTCTTGATTAGTGAACCAAGTTCCAACAACTTGCCATGCCAAAAAGAAAATGAGAAATGATCTTGTATTGGTTTAAGCCTTTTGCATGATTTAGAAAACAACCTATCCTTAATGCAAAGCCATTCACTTGATCAATTGATCAAGATGAATTAGATTTGGATCAAGGAAGATTAAATCTCCCTAATCAATGCTAACTTATCAACCTTCAACTCATTGATCAAAAAGAAAAAAGAAGTAGAAGAACGAGATGAATGGCAAAATGGAAATGGCAAAATTAAAGTGCATTAAATGAAATAACATGTACCGATCCACATATGTTGACCAATGGCATTGAAAGTCAAAGTCAAACAATCAAAAACAGAAGTGGGATGAAGATTGGAAGTCAAGAAATGAACAAAACATTTTTGGCATTTTTTTAATATTTAAAATTAAAGTTGAATTAAAAATAAAAGAATGGTCAAACTTCAAAATCACTTCAAATCAACCTTGAAAGGTCCAAGTAATTTATTCCAAGTTTAACAAGGTCAAACTAAGTTTCACAAAAAAATTCAGCATTTTTAAAAGTAAGAAACTATTTTTAATCAATTAAAAATGAATAAAAATAACCTAATTAAACTAAAATCTCAAATAAATCTCAAATCAATTTAAAAATTGATGAGAATATTTTTCATAGATCCATCATCATTCAAATAGGTTAGGAAAATATTTTTGTATTTTTTGAATATCAAAAACTATTAAAAATGAATTAAAAATAACCAGAAAAGAGAAAATTCATAAAAAATATCAAATGATGAAATAAAAAAAATTAAAAATCAGAAATAGAAACTAGAATTTATTTGGAGACTAATGCAATTGGTGCCATAATTTTTGGATTTAAAATAAAGAAGTTATGAATTTTTGAAAATAATGGAAATAAAAGAAAATTAAATCAGAAATTAAAAATGAGAAAAATCCACAACGCTTGGATCCCACTTCATTAATTGACGTGGCTGATCACAAGGCTGGGAGACGCGCGCGCACGGTAGACCCTGGTCAATGCAACCACACATGGATTAAATAAAAGTTATAACAATGAATGGCATGGATTAGATCTGGAAATGCAATCACACGGTCCAGATTTGATCTGGCAATGAAGCAGCCACCGGAGCCACCTTCTTCTCCGGTGAGCTTGCATTTTCCGGCCACCATAGCAGACAACCAAAGCTTAACCAAATCACGCGATCTATACATCATTGGAAAGCTGGGATGATGTACATCATCCCCGTACCATCCATTTTCACTCTAGATTTCCATGGTGTGAGAAATCAGAGGTTGAAAAATCTGGTGTTCATCATGAACTCAATGGATTTCAAAAATTAAATGCATAATCATGATGCCTCTATTGAGAGGACTTCAGCCAACACAAGATCCAAGCAAATAGGTCAATGGATGATGAGATTCGAAGAAAATACCAGTTGAAGAGTAAGCTTGAATTTGGAAACTTGAGCTCAATTCTTTTCTTTCTTTGCCAAAACAGAAGATCAGTGAGATGAATGATGAAGGTTTAAAAGCTTTAGATCCAAGGATTCAAGCAGATGTAGTTGAATTTTGGATCTGAAAAATTTAGAGAAAAATGAACTAGCTTCTTTGGTAATGGTTATGGAGAGATTTGTGCAGCATAACAGGTTGAATCAGGCGTGTATTTTGAATGGAATAGGGTCACTATTTATAGAGGGAGTGGCAAGGAAATGATGAATGGATCCGTGTGCATGAACATGGATAATCCTTGCATGGGCTTGTATGATCATGCACAAGGCCTAAAAACAATGCCAATTGCAAGCTGAACTCAAATGCCAAAGGTTTGGACGTGTAATTAGAGTTGTATTGGCTTGTGCATCAAGATTTCATGTGAATTCCATAATTATGCCTAAATGTTCAACTCTTCGAAAATACCATTTGCCAAATCCAAACATGATCATGTGAGTAATGGTTGGGAAGGTCTTGATGTAAGGAACAATTGTTATGTTGGGCAAAAATCCATTTGGAGTGTGGAAATTTATGAAATTTGAGTTTAAAGTGTGATGTGCAAAACATGTCAATGCAAGGTTTCTAAATTTGGCCAATTTTCAAGCCCATCTATTTTGATGATGCCAACCTCAAATGGAAAAACCTCCAACATTAAAGTTGTAGATCCTTCCAATACAATCAAAATGGACTTAAATTTTGAATCATTTGGATTTTTTATGAAAGAGTTATGGGAACTTGAAGTTGGACTTTTTTGCCTTTTAATGCATTTGGCCTAAAAGGACCTATAATGTATTGCATTATCACATGTATTTCCTTTGAGATTTTGAAATTTTTCTAAACATAACATTTGCAGTAGACATCTTAATATTTCCAATGCATTTGATCCCACCTCAAAATCATAAACAATGAATGAGTTATGTCCTTGGGAAGTTGACCCATGATTACGGTTTCAGTCAAAATGACCTATAATATATTGGAATGGGAGATGGCCTTCCAAGCTTCAAATCAATTTTTGATGAACATGAAAGTTGTTCATATTGGCTTCAAGAACATGTTTGCTTTTGGAACCATCTCGTTTTGACCAACACATAAAACGTTAGGTCTCAGTGCACTTCAAAATAGTCATATGAATTGACTGATAAACTTCTCAAGTCCATGACTCATATCTTGATAAATTGATGATTGAGGATACTTAAATAAGTTCAAATATGCATGAAATCATGAATTAGATAACTTCCCTTAATTGTATTTGATCATGGGCTGAGGTTGCTTCAAGAGCAATGCATTATGGTGCACAGGTGAATTAGGGTTTCTTTGGGGAACCAACCTCAAACCCTTTGACTTGCTTTGATCAAAATGATGAATTGAGATGCTAGGGAGGCATACTTAATGGATGAGAGCTTTGGGAACCATTACCATGCTTGCTATCATCTCCTCTTGACCTTACCATTGCATAAGTGATCTCCTTGAAGCTCTTGACCTGGTGATTGCTTAAGCTACAAACAAAAGATGTTAGTGACATATTTTTGTGCTTTTGGTTAGTAAACAAAATAAGAAAAGCAATGATATACAATTCAAGCATGCTTGGTGATCTCAAACCACTCTCAAGAAGTCCCACCCAAAGGCAAAGGGAACCAAGATGCTAAGGATCCTTGAGACAATGCAAATGCAATGTTATGATGCCATGAGGGATCTTAAGGGCAAAAATTAGGGTCTTACAGATTCCCCTATTTAAGGTCATTCTAGCCAGAGAAGTGAAGGTTAAAATCTTCGTCTCGACGGGGTAAAATGGGCTTAAATAATAACAAAGAGACGAATTTTGGTCCCTAAGAGACCTCATGATACAGATGTATGCATGCAAAAAATGGTAAAACTCTGTGGGGATATGCGTCTACAAAAAAATCCGGAGAAACTGAAAATTCCAAAGGAGTAATACACTCTCTAGGGAGACAGAGACTCTGGGGGAGTAAAGGGATGAAAATGCATGAGCAGGTCACGATTTGAGACTTGCTGAGAGACACGTAGAGAATCCATGAAATAAATCAATGGAAGAACTCGAGCTGACTCGAAGATGCATATATTGGGGAATATGCCAATACAACCAAAAATTATCCGCAATGATACTTCGGATGAAAATTCGGACTCAGGTGGGGATGTCCCCTAAGGACTCAACTGAGGAAGATCCCAACAGAAACTCCTGGGGAAGCAGCGGGATGAGGTATTACCAGTTACTGGATAATAAGCTCAAAGAGACGTGTGATCTGAACGCCGGTATAAGGGTGAGAGAACAACATGCTCGGGAAGAATGAATATCTAAGACCGGTATAAGGGTGAGAGATATCAATCAACCAAATCATCTAAGGAAGACCTAAAAAGGTATATTTCAACTCAGGAAAATCTGACTCCACAGGGGACAAAAAGTCATAATAGGGAGCAGAAGGAAGGAACACCAGGGACGCCGGTTACTGGGCATATAATAGGTGACCAACCAAAGCGTGAATTGGGGAATGTTCCCAAAACACCCATCATCCAAAAAGAGGGAAAAAAGCAAACTCGATTATGGGATGGACATTCGATTCCAAAACAGGGATACGAATCTTACTCGACTGGGGAAGAACAAAAGGCTTCGACCAAAGAGTGCATGAGATATATTATCTATTACCGTCAAAACATAGATAATATACTCGCATGGAAGATTATCCACAACCGGTTACTGGGTTAATAAAGGATAGATCTACCGAGGAAGAAAGGCATCGGGATACCAAAACTAGGTATATAATGATGACCAATCAAGGAGAGCAACAAACATTACCGACAACTGGTAAATGAAAGAGGGCTTGCTGGGGATAAAATTGTCTAATCAGAGCAATTATCCAAAAGAATGAGGGAATATCACCACCGAATATTGGATAATGATAATCGTCAAGGAGGGGATTACATCTACCGGATACTGGGTAGAAAACCACGGAAGAGTAACCGTCATCAGTTAGGATGAACAAGAAGGTTAGCTCTGCAAAGGGGAGAAAATAGGGTTTACAGCTACCGATATAAGGGTAGAAAACCAAAGACTCCGCCGAGGATAAGATGAATGATTACTGATTACTGAGCAATTATTCATTTATACCGCGGAGAAACACAAGAAACAGTCTCAAGAGGCCAATTTAGGATCAAACCAAAGAGGCAAACTGAATCAAAACTCGTCCTAGTGAGGATATAACTCAATAGGGGAACCCATCCCAATATATGTGTTGGGAGGAAGCGAAAACAACCGTTGTCCACGAGGATATAACTCAGTGGGGAATGCGGAAGGAAAGATAAACACTTTCTGCTTAATGGGCTAACTCTACATTGAGGGATCAGACACCAACATCTGCTTGGGGAATGTATTACCAACTAGTAGAGGAATAACAAACAAAGATATATGGCAAAAATGTAATATGAATATCTGAATGTTTGAAAATTATATGCATACATGCGTGATTTATGTATGACGAATGCTGACAAACAGACATTTCTAACACAAACATGCTCCAAAGAATAAGCACACAAACATCCAGTACTACATCTCAAGGGAGAAAGCCAAGTTCACCGGAGAGTACCCAATCTGCTGGGAAACAGGGGTATCCAGAAAGCAACAACATCTCTACAGGGGATGAATCATCGGTCAATCCGGATGGGGACAGGAGTTTAGTGCACAGATAAAATCTGCCGCCTAAGCAACTCTACTGGGGAATCTATCCGAGGAGGTAAAGGGATTCTGGGGACCAAACACCAAGTACCGTACCTACCAAAGAGATCACATCTGCTGAGGAGAAAAGATTGTTACTCCGATAAAGGGGAGAGTGGTGAATATCTCAACAAGCCTTCCACTCAGTAGGATAAACCACAAAAGGCCCCAGAGGAAGAAGATACAGTCAAGCCAGGAATATGAACAAATGTCTTACCCCGTTGGAGATCATACTATCCTTGGGAGAGCACTGAGGATCTCCTATGTATCTTTTCATCGTTGTGAATGTTCACTTTGTTTAAAAACAAGTTATGAAAAATTCGTTTATTCAAAACAATGATATTTTCTCAACTTAAAACATGCGAAACATTTGTTGAATAGAAACAAATAAGCGTGCAAACAATTGGATAAAAGGCTCAAATTTATTTGATGGAATGGTAGTCTGCAAATGGCAAGACTCCATAGATCTATACAAGTTTGAAATTGGTGATATATATTGGAAAAGGGCTATATTGAACATAATGACCATTTCTCCACCAATTCTGAATCCGATGTATTCGAAGCTTCCGTTGATGACGAATGAGCAAGAATCTCCGACGGATGACAGTCGTAGAACAAAGTCTTGTCAGGATGCAGTTACTTGCCAAATCCCTAATTTTTGCCTAGATTGCCCCAGGATGAGGTGCTCAATCTAGCGGGATACATATATTCCTCTTTTTTCATGTCTCTAACTTTTGCCTGGATCGCCCTTTCGGGTTTTCAATCCACCGAGACGCTCATTTTTGCCTAAGTCTCCCTTTCGGGTTTCCAACTTAGCGAGCTATTCTGTTTTTATTTTTAGGCGAAGTATTTCTTGACTGCATCTGAATTCACAGGACGAGTGAAATCCTCCCCATCCATAGTTGTAAGCATCAAAGCACCGCCTGAAAAGGCTCTCTTAACAACATATGGACCTTCGTAGTTTGGAGTCCACTTGCCCCTGGAATCGGGTGCGAAAGACAAGACTTTCTTGAGCACAAGGTCACCTTCTTGGAACACACGAGGCTTGACCTTCTTATCAAAAGCTTGCTTCATTCTCTGCTGATATAACTGACCATGGCACATGGCAGTCAATCTCTTTTCTTCAATCAAATTCAGCTGGTCATAATGACTCTGAACCCATTCAGCATCAGTCAACTTGGCCTCCATCAAGCCTCTCATTGATGGGATCTCCACCTCTACTGGGAGTACAACCTCTATGCCATAGACAAGAGAGAAAGGGGTTGCCCCTGTTGAAGTGCGGACAGACGTACGATATCCATGCAAAGCAAATGGCAGCATCTCAAGCCAATCTTTATACGTGACAACCATCTTCTGGATAATCTTCTTGATATTCTTATTAGCAGCTTCAACAGCCCCATTCATCTTGGGTCTGTAAGGAGAAGAATTATGATGCATGATCTTGAACTCACTACAAAACTCTTTCATCATTTTGTTGTTCAAGTTAGATCCATTATCAGTAATGATCTTATCTAGCACACCATAATGGCATATGAGTTGATTCTTGATAAACTTCACGACCACCTGCCTGGTCACATTTGCATATGATGCCGCTTCAACCCACTTGGTGAACTAATCAATTGCTACGAGAATAAATCTGTGTCCGTTGGACGCTTTCGGTTCTATCATGCCAATCATGTCAATTCCCCACATGGAGAAGGGCCATGGTGATGAAATCACATTCAAAAGTGTCGGAGGAATATGAATCTTATCCGCATAAATCTGTCACTTATGGCATTTCTTCACATACTTGCAACAGTCAGACTCCATTATCAGCCAATAGTAGCCTGCTCCCAACATCTTTCTAGCCATGGCATGTCCATTGGAATGAGTACCAAATGAACCTTCATGGACCTCAGTCATCAACAGGTCTGCTTCGTGTGTATCCACGCATCTGAGCAGAACCATGTCAAAATTCCTCTTATAAAGCATATTGCCATTGAGGTAGAAACTGCCTGACAATCTCCTCAAAGTCTTTCTATCTTTCACAGATGCCCCAGGCGGATAAACCTAGTTCTGAAGGAAGCACTTGATATCATGATACCATGGCTTATCATCTTTCACCTCTTCTACTGCGAACACATGAGCTAGTTTGTCCAAGCGCATCACGGTGATATTGGGAACTTCATTCCAAAGTTTAACCACAATCATCGAAGCAAGTGTAGCAAGAGCGTCCGCCATCCGATTCTCATCTCGAGGAATATGATGGAAGTCAACCTCAGTAAAGAACGTTGAAATCCTCCGCGCATAATCACTATACGGAATGAGGCCAGGCTGATTCGTCTCCCATTCACCCTTAATCTGATTAACAACGAGGGCCGAATCACCATAAACATCAAGATGCTTGATCCTTAGATCAATGCATTCCTCCAATCCCATAATACAGGCCTCATACTCAGCCATATTATTCGTGCATTTGAAAGTTAGCCTTGCTGTAAAAGGAATATGTGTGCCTTGAGGAGTAATAATCACTGCCCCAATGCCATTTCCATATTGATATACAGCGCCATCAAACACCATACTCCATCTGGAACCAGGCTCTGGCCCTTCATCGAGTGTAGGCTCATCACAATCTTTCATTTTCAAATACAGAATCTCTTCATCCGGAAAATCATACTAAACTGACTGATAATCCTCAATCCGCTGATGTGCCAAGGGGTCAGCCAAGATACTACCTTTAATAGCCTTCTGAGCTCGATACTCAATATCATACTCAGATAACAACATTTGCCAGCGGGCAATTCTCCCTGTTAAAGCAGGCTTCTCAAAGATATACTTAATTGGATCCATTCTGGATATCAACCAAGTCGTATGATTTATCATATACTGGCGTAAGCGCTTAGCAGTCCAAGCCAAAGCACAACATGTCTTCTCAAGCATCGAGTATCGAGACTCACAATCAGTGAACTTCTTGCTCAGGTAGTAAATAACATATTCTTTCTTCCCTGATTCGTCTTGCTGACCAAGGACACAACCCATTGAGTCTTCAAGAACTGTCAAGTACATAATCAAAGGACTCCCTTCCACAGGCGGAGACAGGATCGGAGGTTCGGACAGATACTCTTTAATACTGTCAAAAGCTTTCTGGCAATCCTCGGTCCAATCATGGGACTGATCTTTCCGGAGGAGCTTGAATATTGGCGCACACGTGGCAGTCATGTGGGATATGAATCTGAAAATATAATTCAAGCGGCCAAGAAAACCTCGGACTTGCTTCTCAGTTTTGGGCGCAAGCATCTCTTGTATTGCTTTGACCTTTGCAGGATCAAACTCAATACCTCTTTCACTGACAATAAAGCCCAATAACTTGTCGGAAAGGACTCCAAATGTACAGTTGTTGGGATTCAGACGAAGCTTGTACTTCCTCAAACGCTGAAAAAGCTTCAACAAGTGCTCTACATGTTAAACTTCCGTTCTTGACTTATTAATCATATCATCAACATACACCTCAATCTCCTTGTGCATCATATCATGAAACAAGGTGGTCATAGCTCTTTGATACGTGGCTTCGGCGTTCTTCAAACCGAAGGGCATCACTCGATAACAAAATGTTCCCCAAGGTGTGATGAATGTTGTATTCTCCATATCCTCGGGTGCCATCTTAATCTGATTATATCCGGAAAATCTGTCCATAAATGAGAAGACATTGAACTTAGCGGTGTTATCTACCAACATATCAATATGTGGTAGAGGGAAATCATCTTTCGGGCTAGCTTTATTCAAGTCTCTATAGTCCACACACATCCGGACTTTTCCATCTTTCTTAGGCACGGGCATAATATTGGGCACCCATTGAGGATATGTAGAAGTCACCAGAAACCCTGCATCAATTTGCTTCTGAACCTCCTCTTTGATCTTCACTGCCATATCAGGATGAGTTCTTCTGAGCTTCTGCTTTACAAGCACGCACTCAGGCTTCAAAGGTAAATAATGTTGCACAATATCAGTATCTAGACCTGGCATGTCCTCATATGACCATGCAAAGACGTCAACATATTCTCGTAGCAACTCAATCAACCTTCTCTTAACAGATTCTTCAAGGAGCGCCCCAATCTTCACTTCTCGCACACAATCCTCAGACCCCAAGTTGACCGTTTCCAGATTCTAAAGGTGCGGTTGAATGATCTTCTCTTCGTGCTCAAGTAAATGGGTAATCTCGTCAGGAATCTCTTCAACATCATCTTCTTCTGCCTCAAATACAGGGAACTCAAAATTGGGAGATGGTGTTGGATCATTATGTTCAATGGGTTTGATCAACTTGCATAATGATTTTGGATATGAAAAGCTTTAGAATTCAAACAAGGCAATCATTATGCAGATGAAAAGATTGATTTTATTCTATTTTTAAGGTTTTATGTGATCACCAATTTCATGCAAAAAGCAAAAAGGGAAAATAATTGGAAAAACAAACATTTAACATGAATTTATTGAATGAAAATATCATTGCATTAATGCGCCAACAATGTCATCACTCCTCCTTTTGGCATGGGAGGAGGGTTTTCTAAACACAATGAACATTACTTTGACTTATGGATAACTGTTGGAATATCCATAGCGACCTAATTATAGCAGATTCCCCCAGGGATGACGAAGTTTCCAGAATCCTCTGTATCGTCTTCTTCCAAGATGGCAGCAGCCTCCTCACCTTGACTGGTGTGGATGAACCCTCCACTCTTGAACAACCCTTGCGTGTTGAACACCCCAGACGAATAACCTATGCCAGCCCGAGACTTGTTGTCTTCTAGCTCAATCATTTTCCCTAAACCAGCAGTTGCACCACACTCAATGGCCAACTTTGCATCTTTATAGGAAGCAAATGAAGGAGTTCTCTTATCAATAGGCTCAACAATAGACAAAGCTTGGAAAGGAGTTCCAACTTCATCCTCAACGTCTATGTATGAGAAGGAAGACAAATGGCTAACCAGGAGAGCCTTTTCTCCCCCTACCACTACCAGCTTCTTGTTCTTCACAAATTTCAATTTCTGGTGTAGGGTGGATGTCACGGCGCCTGCCTCGTGAATCCATGGTCTGCCTAAGAGACAACTATACGACGGGCGAATATCCATAACCTGGAAAGTAATCTGGAAATCACTTGGTCCGATCTTGATTGGGAGATCAACTTCCCCAATCACAGTTTTGCGAGACCCATCGAAAGCCTTCACAACTACTCCACTCTTCCTCATGGGAGGCCCCTGATATGACAGTTTCGGAAGAGTGATTTTTGGCAATACATTCAGTGATGACCCAGTGTCCACCAACACATTGGACATGGCGTCGTCTTTGTAGTTCATAGATATATGTAATGCCAAGTTGTGGTCTCTTCCCTCCTCGGGGAGATCAGAGTCACAAAAACTTAAGTTGTTACAAGCAGTAATGTTTGCAACAATGTTATCGAATTGTTCTTTCGTGACATCATGATCTACATATGCCACATCCAAAACCTTCTGCAGAGCCTCTCGATGTGGTTCTGAATTCAAAAGCAATGATAACACCGATATTTTGGATTGCATTTGTAGAAGCTGGTCTACAACATTGTACTCGCTTCGCTTGATGAGCCTCAGCATCTCATCACAGTCTTCTTTCACATTGCCGCTTGGCCCAACAGAAGCAGGAGTTATCAATGTAGAGAAGGGCTTAACAACAAGTGCCGGATTCGGAGTGCTCACAACATTCCCTATCAGGCGTTCAACAGAATCAGTACTAGCTTGGTGTTTTGGAGGTGCTGAAAACACACGACCACTGCGGGTCAAACCACTAACATCTGCAATGTTAACAACAGAGGAAGATGGCAAGGACACCTCTTTCCCATTTTCTACCGCGACAGCATTGTAGCGATAGGGAATCGCCTTTTCGGAGGAGTATGGTACTGGTCCGGCAGGCTTGATGATAAGAGCAGGAGAAGCTTTCTGCTTGCTACCATCATACTTGATGATAACAGGTTCGGGGATCCGAAACACTGGAGAAATCACATTGACTTCGGGCTCATCCTCGTCAACATTTCTGTTTTGAAGGATCTCAATAACTCCTTCATCCAGCATTTCCTGAACATCTTTGCGCACCTGGCGACAACCTCTTTGATTGACAGAACAAACTCAGCATCTATCATGGTGATGCTCATAATGACTATACTCACATAGCAAACGATGCATCTCGACCAGAGATTGTCGAATATGACTGACATATTTAACTTTGTATTTGCCAGGGCAGCCCTGGACCATGTTGACAGATTTTCCATGCTCGGGGAATGGGTTCTTCTTCACATTAGGACCTACGTCCTCAAAACACAAAATACCACACCTCACAAGGTCTTGAACCTTGGTCTTCAAAGGGTAACAATTCTCCACATCGTGGCCGGGAGCACCAGAATGGTAAACACAATGTAATTCGGGCTTATACTACCACTAGGGGTTAGCAGGTATAGTCGGTGGGTCTCTCGGAGTAATAAACTTCCTCTCTATCAAAGAGGGATATAATTCTACATAGGTCATTGGAATAGGATCGAAGGTGACCCTTTTCCTCTCGTAACTCGTGCTGGTTTGATTACTATTTCGAGGCTGGTAGGCCTGCTGCTGCGGTCGGTGTTGCTGATGTTGATATTGCGGATGTGGTTGCTGATTGTTGTTATGTTGCTGGTACTGCTGATCATCTCTGAAAACAGGTGCTATATGAGCCACCTGGTGCTGGTTACCGGCAGGACGCACGGTCTTAATCCTCACAGAGGATCTTCTTGGTTTCACATGGGAAGTCACAGCATGTGCCTCTCCATCTTTCTTCTTTGCAAACGACCCATAGCGTTTGGCAGAAGAGCCTTCTTCTCTGGTTAGACGTCCTTCTCTAACCCCTTCTTCTAGACGCATCCCCATATTGGTGAAGTCAGAAGGAGCGCTAGCAATCATCCGCTCATAATAAAAAGAACTAAAGGTCTTCAAAAAGATCTTAGTCATCTCTTTCTCTTCAAGCGGGGGCACGATTTGTGCTGCTAACTCTCGCCACCTCTGGGCGTACTCTTTAAACGTTTCCTTGTCCTTCTGGGACATGGCCCTCAATTGATCCCTATCAGGAGCCATATCCACATTATACTTGTACTGCTTGACGAAGGCCTCGCCAAGATCATTTAAGGATCGGATGTTCGCACTGTCTAAACCCATATACCAACGCAGAGCGGCACCGGACAGACTGTCCTGAAAGTAGTGGATGAGCAATTGGTCGTTGTCGGTCTGAGTTGACATCTTCCTGGCATACATGACCAGGTGGCTGAGAGGACATGTATTTCCCTTGTATTTTTCAAAGTCAGGGACCTTGAATTTCACAGGAATCTTCACATTGGGAACCAAGCAGAGTTCGGCAGCAGACTTGCCGAAAAGATCCTTCCCTCTGAGAGTTTTCAATTCCTTGCGAAGCTCAAGAAATTGATCGTTCATAGAGTCCATATTCTCATAGACATCTGGGCCTTCAGATGGCTCAGAATGATAGATGGTGTCGTCTACTCTGGGCATAGTATTCACGACAGGAGGAGGAACAGCAAGGACCGGGCTAGATGCCGGCATAGAAGCAAAGGTAGGAGCAGGACCCTCGGGCATGAAATTGGGAGGCATCCCCCACGGGAATCCGGTTGGCATGGCCGTTGGAGCAAAGCGTGCACTGGCTGCAGGCACAGTCGAGGAGACAATCTCAGAGATGACTATCCTCTGGGGAGGAGTTGAAGGCGTTGGAGAAGACTGGCTCTGGGCAGCCAAGAATGATTCCATCAAGGCACTCAATCTGGCCACTTCCACTTTCAGCTCGCGGTTCTCTTGTTCCAGATGATCCATCAGTCTTGAAATGTTGGCTCTGGTGTAGTACCGGTGAGTCAGCTTGTCTTCAAAATAAATGAAGAACACAGAGTTAGACCAAAGGACAAGAAGCCGGGAACTAAACCTGCTTATGCACATGATGCGTGCAATGCTTGTGCATATGATTTTTCTTTTATTTTCAAAGGAACTTTTAGGGTTCTATTTGCAGATTTTTGGAAATGTTAAACTTTTATCACATATGGGAATATCTCATCAAATAATATCAGGGAAAAGAAGTACAACATTGTCAATCATATACAAGAGAAAAGGAAAATAATCATCCTATGGATCCCTAGAAACAATCATCTAAAGCTCGGGACACAGGAAGATAGGATGCACGAAGCCTCTTCACCTCCCTCTCGTAGGCTGCCTCTATATCTGCCTTCTCCTTGGCGAGTCGATCATACTTCCTTTTCCAAAACTTGGAAGACTGAGGAAGTAGAGAAGTCCATGCATCATCAGGATCATCAATAACCCGATGTTCGAGGAACTCTATCAAAGCATCCTTCTCCTTGATCTGCTGAAGCAACTCTTCTCGTTCACGGATCCAGGCACGTGAACGGTCTTCATCTCTCAACTCCTCTACTCCTTGATTAGGGAGGGTTGAAGGCCCAACCATAATCATAGGTGTAGGTCTCGGTTACTCGTAAGGCATGAGATACTCATACGCTCTCTTCCTAACCCAAGCAGTGTAAGGCTCCATAGCAACACAATTCTTAGGACCCAACTCTTTCCTTCCTTTCCTATGAATCTTGCGCCAAGCACGGACCATTCTGCCCTTCAAGTTTTGGGGATCTTTACCCTCCTGAAAGAATACACCCTCTAACAAAATGTTATTAGGTTTATCCTTTAGGGGGAACCCAAGCTGGCGACGTGCTAAAACAGGGTTGTAATTAATCCCACCACATGTACCAAGAAGAGGTACATTGGGGAATTCACCACAAGAGTCGATAATTTGCACACCATTATACACACGGTTGTACCAAGAGATATCATCATTAGTGAGAGACATGAGTCTCGTGGACCACCGTAGACATGCTTTGTTCTCCTTGAAGGCGACCGTCTGCGGTAAGTGAGAAATAAACCACTTATACAACAGAGGCAAACAACACACAATGGCACCACCACCCTTTGTATTCCTCATATGCAAAGAGAAATAGGTATCACCCAACAGAGTCGGAACGGGATTAAGAGTAGAGAAAATCCTAATAGCATTCACATCCACAAACTTGTCGATGTTGGGGAACAACACTAACCCATAGATGAGAAGTACAAATATGGCTTCAAAGACATCCTCACTCATGGCCTTCCCATATACAGTAGCTTGAGCAATGAGGAACTCAGAAGGGAGACCTTGAATTCCACCTTTGGTAGTCATATGAGCACCAACCAAAGATTCATCTATGTGTAACATGTCAGCTATCTCTTGAGAAGTAGGAATACCCTCCAAGCCACTGAACGACAACTGGTCTAGAATCGGTATACCCACAAGGTAAGCATACTCCTCAAGGGTAGGCAAAAGCTGGAAATCCGGAAACGTGAAACAACGGTACAAAGGATCATAAAACTGCACCAATACACTCATCAACCCTTCGTCCACTTGAGTAGTCAGAAGAGGAAGAAGCTTCCCAAAACGAGCCTTGAAACCCAAGGGATCTAATACATAAGATGTCAAATTCCTTAACTCTTCCAAATCTGGATGTCTGAAACTGTACTTCTTTGTATTCCTTCTTTGTCTTTCCATGTCTGAAAATTTGCAAATAAACCCCTTAAGTTCCTTGATAATTTTCTTCATTAATGATGATATGGATGCGAATAAGTGCATGAATGCATGAATGCAACAATCACACTCAAGGATCAAGCAAAGCACACCAAACAAAGGTCATGGGATGGATCATGTTATCCCTAATATCAATCATCCATTTTGGTGGATTATGGTTTACACCTTATCAACACCCAAGTTCCATTGATATTAAGGATACATGAACGGATCGACCATGAATCAAGGGTTTGTTGCGAGTCACGAGCAAGGGGTCTCGGTTAAGAACCACCCAAAGGGAGTGTACTAGGATTTAAACCCGCCAAACATGTTCTACAAGAGGTTCCCATAGTCATCATCCCATCTTTCGGATATTATCGGAGAAAAGGACTACTCGTATTCCAAAAATATTCTCAAGAAAGACTCTTATGAGTGTAGTATCGCGTAACAATCGTATCAAATCTTACACTTGAACGACTTTCGCACTACATCCTAAGAATAGGCCAAGATGGGCTTGGTAACTAAGGTCCTTGGCTTCTAAGGTCTATATTGGAAAGAGTAATGTCTAACCACAACTTACTTGTGTGACATTATTGATCCCAACATGACCTCCACCAAGTGAATGGACTTGCAAGTCAACTTGCTAAGGAATAACTCCACACAAGTCAACAAGACTACGCCATTCTCCTATCCTAAGTGCACTCGAGTCCGGGTATAGAACTCATCTCACAAAGATCACCAAGCACACAAGGAATTAATATCAAGCAAATCAATCATTACATACAATACATTAATCCCAAATCGCACAAAAATATGTCACAAGACAATACAAAACAACAAGTATGAAAAGTAGGCAAAACCCACTAGGCAAATATCCCCAGCAGAGTCGCCAATTTTCTGTAGCGGGGTATTCGTTACCATTAGAGATATTGACTAAATCCAAGGTAAATCATACAAGTCGAGTCGCCACCGCACTTCTATTTATCCAAAGGAATGGTTAGAAAGCGAACAAAAACCTAATAGTTTTAACAAAAACTAGTAAAAGAAAACAAAGATCTGGGTAAGGGGGTTGGTTATGCAATGGGAAGGTGTTAGGCACCCAAAACATCCTAGGTACTCCTAGGGAGCCCTTTTCATACTTGTCGTAAGGTTGTTGTTTTGTGAAAGTTTATTTGTGCAAACATGATTGAAGAGATGAGAGGAGAATGTACAAGTTTATTTACATTTTGTGTTTGGATGGATAAACCCATTGCCTATGTACCATCTTAAAAAGATTAGGATCAAAACCTCGTAGTTCGGGGTAAAAATCTCAAAATGAGTTGGTGAATTGATTGGTCCAAAAGCCTTAAGGTTTTTTATTATCAAAGGGAGAAAACTCAACCTAACCACAAATCCACCATGTGAGGATAACTTCAACATGCTAGTGAGGGGTTAACCCTATAATAAGCATGGAAGACTCATTGTCCATCACTAAGGATACAGGTGAGTATTACATCTACCACAATGATAACTCAAACCTAATAGCTAAAGGTTATGAAAAATTTGATTAAGGAAGTGGCCATTGGAACCACAAAAGGCATTTGGATGGGTTATATTTACCAATTAGAAGTATATACAAAAATGGTCAAAGTTGACTTAGAAGTTCAATTCAAGAATAAGTATTATGAAAAGAAAGTTTGGAAATCAAAAGCATGAGGCTTAGGTTTCTAATGTTTGAAAACAATAGTTAAATGTTTGCACAAAAGTTTGGCTTGGGTTAGAGTGGAGAGAAAAAGAAGAAGGGCAAAGTCCTAAGTAAAACAAAAGGTGAAGGGATAAAGAAACAAAACCACAAAAGGAGTTCCTCTCTTGATATCATATAGATGATCCAAGTAGCTCCCATCCTTGGGAATAGGCAATCAAAAGCAAGACTCAAGCAATCAACAATCAATGAATTTGAGATAAGGTTCTTCAAGGCATCTTGGATCTCTCTCTTTTAGGAGCTCATGGTAATGGTTCCTCAATTAGGCTCAAGTTGGAATCCCTAACACAAGAACACACACATTAAAAGTTTCATGAAGTAAAACAAGAATGGACAAGAGTGAGTTTAGAGATTTGGTCCCTCTAATCCATCTTCATCATTAAGGTCCATTTACTCCAATTTTGCATAAGGAAAGTCCTAGAATCTAAGTCCAATTCTCCATTCTTTGCATAGGGAAAGTCCTAGAAACTAAGTCCATTTCTTTGCATTTGGTTCACAACAATCAAAACAACACAAGCATAATAATATATACACAATTATGTGCTCAAGTGAGCAAAAGGCAAATGGCATTAACATAAACATGTGCTCAAGTGAGCAAAGAGAAAAGCAAATGGATAAAATGTGCAAGAATAGTAAATTGCATAAAAGTAAAGAGCAAAAAGTAAATGTTAGTTGTTAGTAGTTAGTGTGCCATAAGGCAAATTTAGCGCTATGTTAAGCAATCGTAATTGGACTTATGTAGAAGTCACAACTATCTGAGGCCGGTCAATAATAATGTAGGCAACAACACAAGTTAGAAGTCTTGATTAGTGAACCAAGTTCCAACAACTTGCCATGCCAAAAAGAAAATGAGAAATGATCTTGTATTGGTTTAAGCCTTTTGCATGATTTAGGAAACAACCTATCCTTAATGCAAAGCCACTCACTTGATCAATTGATCAAGATGAATTAGATTTGGATCAAGGAAGATTAAATCTCCCTAATCAATGCTAACTTATCAACCTTCAACTCATTGATCAAAAAGAAAAAAGAAGAAGAAGAAGAAGATGAATGGCAAAATGGAAATGGCAAAATTAAAGTGCATTAAATGAAATAACATGTACCAATCCACATATGTTGACCAATGGCATTGAAAGTCAAAGTCAAACAATCAAAAACAGAAGTGGGATGAAGATTGGAAGTCAAGAAATGAACAAAATATTTTTGGCATTTTTTTAATATTTAAAATTAAAGTTGAATTAAAAAAAAAAGGTCAAACTTCAAAATCACTTCAAATCAACCTTGAAAGGTCCAAGTAATTTATCCCAATTTTAACAAGGTCAAACTAAGTTTGACAAAAAATTTCAGCATTTTTAAAAGTCAGAAACTATTTTTAATCAATTAAAAATGAATAAAAATAACCTAATTGAACTAAAATCTCAAATAAATCTCAAATCAATTTAAAAATTGATGAGAATATTTTTCATAGATCCATCATCATTCAAATAGGTTAGGACAATATTTTTGTATTTTTTGAATATCAAAAACTATTAAAAATGAATTAAAAATAACCAGAAAAGAGAAAATTCATAAAAAATATCAAATGATAAAATAAAAAAATAAAAAATCAGAAATAGAAACTAGAATTTATTTGGAGACTAATGCAATTGGTCCCATAATTTTTGGATTTAAAATAAAGAAGTTATGAATTTTTGAAAATAATGGAAATAAAAGGAAATTAAATCAGAAATTAAAATGAGAAAAATCCACAGCGCTTGGATCCCACTTCATTAATTGACGTGGCTGATCACAAGGCTGGGAGACGCACGCACACGGTAGACCCTGGTCAATGCAACCACACATGGATTAAATAAAAGTCATAACAATGAATGACATGGATTAGATCTGGAAATGCAATCACACGGTCCAGATTTGATCTGGCAATGAAGTAGCCACCGGAGCCACCTTCTTCTCCGGTGAGCTTGCATTTTCCGGCCACCATAGCAGACAACCAAAGCTTAACCAAATCACGCGATCTATACATCATTGGAAAGCTGAGATGATGTACATCATCCCTGTACCATCCATTTTCACTCTAGATTTCCATGGTGTGAGAAATCAGAGGTTGAAAAATCTGGTGTTCATCATGAACTCAATGGATTTCAAAAATTAAATGCATAATCATGATGCCTCTATTGAGAGAACTTCAGCCAACACAAGATCCAAGCAAATAGGTCAATGGATGATGAGATTCGAAGAAAATATCAATTGAAGAGTAAGCTTGAATTCTGGAAACTTGAGCTCGATTCTTTTCTTTCTTTGCCAAAACAGAAGATCAGTGAGATGAATGATGAAGGTTTAGAAGCTTTAGATCCAAGGATTCAACCAGATGTAGTGGAATTTTGGATCTGAAAAATTTAGAGAAAAATGAACTAGCTTCTTTGGTAATGGTTATGGAGAGATTTATGCAGCATAACAGGTTGAATCAGGCGTGTATTTTGAATGGAATAGGGTCTCTATTTATAGAGGGAGTGGCAAGGAAATGATGAATGGATCCGTGTGCATGAACATGGATAATCCTTGCATGGGCTTGTATGATCATGAACAAGTCCCAAAAACAATGCCAATTGCAATCTGAACTCAAATGCCAAAGGTTTGGATGTGTAATTAGAGCTGTATTGGCTTGTTCGTCAAGATTTCATGTGAATTCCATAATTATGCCTAAATGTTCAACTCTTCGAAGATACCATTTGCCAAATCCAAATATGATCATGTGAGTAATGGTTGGGAAGGTCTTGATGTAAGGAAAAATTGTTATGTTGGGCAAAAATCCATTTGGAGTGTGGAAATTTATGAAATTTGAGTTTAAAGTGTGATGTGCAAAACATGTCAATGCAAGGTTTCTAAATTTGACCAATTTTCAAGCCCCTCTGTTTCGATGATGCCAGCATCAAATGGAAAAACCTCCAACATCAAAGTTGTAGATCTTTCCAAGACAATCAAAATGGACTTAAAGTTTGCATCATTTGGATTTGTGATGAAAGAGTTATGCGCACTTGAAGTTGGACTTTTTTGCCTTTTAATGCATTTGGCCCAAAAGGACCTATAATGTATTGCATTATCACATGTATTTTCTTTGCGATTTTGAAATTTTTCTCAACATAAAATTTGAAGTAGCAAACTTAAGATTTCCAATGAATTTGATCCCACCTCAAAATAATAAAAAATGAATGAGTTATGTCCTTGGGAAGTTGACCCACAATTAGGGTTTCAGTCAAAATGACCTATAATGTATTGGGATGGGAGATGGCCTTCCAAGCTTCAAATCAATTTTTGATGAACATGAAAGTTGTTCATATTGTCCTTAAGAACATTTTTGCGTTTGGAACCATCTCCATTTGACCAACACATAAAACGTTAGGTCTCAGTGCACTTCAAAATAGTCAGATGAATTGACTGATCAACTTCTCAAGTCCATGACTCATATCTTGATAAATTGATGATTGAGGACACTCAAATAAGTTTAAATATGCATGAAATGATGAATTAGATAACTTCCCTTGATTGTATTTGATCATGGGCTGAGGTTTCTTTGGGGAACCAACCTCAAACCCTTTGACTTGCTTTGATCAAAATGATGAATTGAGATGCTAGGGAGGCATACTTGATGGATGAGAGCTTTGGGAACCATTACCATGCTTGCTATCATCTCCTCTTGACCTTACCATTGCATAAGTGATCTCCTTGAAGCTCTTGACCTGGTGATTGCTCAAGCTATAAACAAAAGATGTTAGTGACATATTTTTGTGCTTTTGGTTAGTAAACAAAATAAGAAAAGCAATGATATACAATTCAAGCATGCTTGGTGATCTCAAACCACTCTCAATAAGTCCCACCCAAAGGCAAAGGGAACTAAGATGCTAAGGATCCTTAAGGCAATGCAAATGCAATGTTATGATGCCATGAGGGACCTTAGGGGAAAAATTAGGGTCTTACAGGTGGTTAGCCTTGATGTATGAGAGGTTTAACCTTCCTTGATTCAAATCTAATTCATCTTGGTCAAAGGATCAAGTGAATGGCTTTGCATTAAGGATAGGTTGCTTCCTAATCAAGCAAAGAACCTAAATCAATACAAGATCATTTCTCATCTTCTTTTGGCATGGCAAGTTGTAGGAGCTTGATTCACTAATCAAGATCTCTAACTTGTGTTGTTGCCTATATTTTATTGACCGGCCTCAAATAGGTGTGACTACTACATTAGTCCACTTACGATTGCTTAACATAGCGCTAAATTGCCTAATGGCACACTAACACTAACCATTGACTATTAACATTTAATTATTGCACTTTACATTTATGCAATTTAATATTCTTGTACATATTATTCATTTGCTTTTGCCCTTTGCTCATTTGAGCACATGTTTATGTTAATGCAATTTGCCTTTTGCTCACTTGAGCACATAATTGTGTATATATTATTGTGCTTGTGTTTTTGTTTTGATTGTTGTGAACCAAATGCAAAATGGACAAAAAAAAGGACTTAGATTCTAGGACATTCCCTATGCAAAAAATGGAGTAATAAAGATCTTGATGTTGAAGATGAATTGGAAGGACCAAATCTCTAAACTCATTCTTGTCCATTCCTTGATTGACATTATAGAACTTGTTGATGTGTGTGTTCTTGTGCTAGGGATTCCTATTTGAGCCAAATTGAAGAACCATTGTCATGTGCATCCAAAGTGAGAGATACAAGAGCCATTGGAAGATTCCTAAGAGCTTTGCTTGATTAATTGATTGCTTGAGTATACACTTATTTGCTTATTTATTCCAAAGGATGGGAGCTACTTGAATCATCAATATGATCTCAAGAAGGGAACTCCATGTGTGGTCTTATTTCTTCTCCTTCATCTCTTGTATGTTTAGGACTTAGCCATTATTCTTCTTCCCTCCACTCTAACCCAAGCCAAAACTTTTGTGCAAACATTAACATTTGTTTTCAAACATTAGAAACCTAAGCATTATGCTTTTGATTTTCAAACTTTCTTTTCATAACACTTATTTTGAATTGAATCTTTAAGTCAACTTTGACCATATTTTGTAATATACTTTTCATTGGTAAACATAACTCATTCAAATGTTTTTGTGGTTTCAATGGCCACCTCTTATCAAAAAGTTTTCATAACCTTTAGCCATTAGGTTTGTGTTATCCTTGAGGTAGATATAATACTCACCTATATCCTTAGTGATGGACAATGAGTCTTCCATGCTTATTATAGGGTTAACCCCTCACTAGCATGTTGAAGCTATCCTCACATGATGGATTTGTGGTTTTAAGTTGAGTTTTCTCCCTTGGATAACAAAAGACCTTAAGGCTTTTGGACCAATCAATTCACCAACTTCTTTTAAAATTTTTACCCCGAACTACGAGGTTTTGATCCTAATCTTTTTTAAGATGGTACGTAGGCAATGGGTTTATCCATTCAAACACAAAATTATAAATAATTTGTACATTCTTCTCTCATCTCCCCAATCATGTTTGCACAAATAATTTTCACAAAATACCAACCTACTGTACAACAATTGTGAAAAGGGCTCCCTAGGAGTACCTAGGATGTTTTGGGTGCTTAAAACCTTCCCATTGCATAATCAACCCCCTTACCCCGATCTCTGACATTTTTATTAGTTTTTGACTCGATAAAACTTCTCGGTTTTTGTTCGCTTTTTAACCTTTCCTTTGGATAAATAGAAGTGCGGTGGCGACTCGACTTGTATGGTTTACTTTTGATTTAGTCAATAAATCTAAAGGTAACGAATACCCCGCTACAGGGTGTCTAAAGTGGTGTGTCACAATTGTTCCATACATACGCCAATTTAGATCTAGGAAGCATGCTCCACCCATCTCCTGATTATGATATGCATGATGTTGACATTGAATGAACATGCTACCATTCGAGCGTCCTTGATGTGATCCTCTGGATAAATATGGCTACCACTCCGTATGATGTTGATGTTGAATACCTGGAGTGTGTCATACCCCAATTCTGTCCGGGCATTTTAAAAAATTCATAAATTCGACTTTTATTTCAATTTGCATCATATACACAACATGACATGCATTCCATCATAAATAATAACTATATCAGTCCGAATAAATTTATTGAAAATACAGACAAATCGGTTGAATCATTTCTTAAGAACATGCAAAAATCAACAGGTAAAAAGTTTCAAAATTACAATTACAGACGTCAGTATTATTAATCTACGGTTCACGCAGTTTAACCTGGTGTGCTCATTACATTTTTCAGCGGCTGTTTTGGTTGCGCTTTGACTCGCCTGAGTCTTTTAACCGGTGCAAATCTATTTCAAAATTTAACGAAACGCTGTATTTTTTCAATAAGTATATTTTGTGATGATAATTTTAGTGTACCCGATTTAATTTTTCGAGCAAATTTATATCTGGTCCCTATTTATAATCGGTCACTATTTTTTGGTTTACTTATTTAATTAAAGTAATTAGATTTTTTTTTAAAACTCAAATATTGATTAGAAATTTTATGAGTATATTTTCTTAAATAAATAATAATTGTTTGAAAAAAATAAATATCAACATTGGATTCCTATTTTTTTTTTCCAGTTGGTGCACCTTCAACGGTAAAATCCAGCTTGCATATCTCTCCCTCCACACGTTTCCCTCTCACCTATTACTAGTACCTACCACTACCTTCACTCTATCTTATCTCTCACACTCATTACAGAGACCACGGATTCCCATTACTAAGCGAAAAAAAGAAAAATAGAAAAAAATTAAAGATGAACCACTATTCATCTTCCTAAACAACCACCCATTTCCGCCTTCTTTTCACATGCGAAACCTCACTCCGCCAAACCATCTGTTTCCTCCGTGATTCTCTGTCGGAACCGTCCTCCTTCAAGCTCCGTCGTCGACCAACATAACCGTCTGTAACCGTCGTTCGCATACCCACAACAACCGCGAGATCTTGATCCACACCACCGACGAACTCCTTCCGCTACCATTGTTTTTCCGCCGAAATCCTTCCATCGCCGACTCCCCTTTGCGGTTACCTATTTTACCTTGATCTTATTTTGGTTTTTGTATGACATGTTTGTCTTTGTTTGGAATATGGTGAGATTGATTTGTGTGCATCTGCCATGAGAAAAGCATATATTTTCTTTCGCAATGTAAAGAGGGAGAGAACCAACTTTCTAGGCATTATTTCCTTTTCCAGAAAATAGATTTTTGCATTGCATTTAAAAATTCCATATTTTTATTAACTTATTTATTTATGTGAACCTTTTTTTTTAATTTTAGAAGGAATTGATATTGGTGAGGATAAGTAACTTGTAGTTACTGTATTGTTCTTGTCATACGTGATTACTTCCCTTTTCGAATTTCTTTTTATTTATTTTTATTTTTTTTGCTTTATTTATTTATTGTTACATATTTTATTTGGTTTTAAGATTTATTTATTATTCAAGACTAAATAAGATTATGAATGGTGGATCTTTGGGCCATTACTCATTTGATACTTTCTAAATAATTTGTAAGTTTGTAGCATTAAATAATATTGATTTGTTGTTATTTAATTTTATTGCATTAAATCGGATTAAAGATGTGGATTCGACAATTTCATGTCGTTATACCATCAAAGTTTCAATAAATTAATGGGATATTTCATCGCGTTTGGATCTTGCGGATGACATTAACCATATTGTCATTTCGCACAAACCGGTTTGAGCACACCGATTTAATTAAATAAACCAATATTGTCACTTGATGGATGTTTAATTAAAACTTTGCTTAATTAGTAAATTAATTTCAATTAACTTGATTATTTAATTGGATGAAATAATTCGAGTAATTAATCTTAATTAATTTAATTAATCAATTTTTAATAAATCAATCTCAACAATTAAATATTAATTGATTTCTCACACTATCTTCCTCATAGTTTCATTATCATTTTATCATCAATCCAAAACCACAAAAATAAATCACATATTTCTCGATTCAATGTCGAGCCCATTCTCAAATACCTTTGTAAGTCGATAGCTTTTAGCATCGCCATCCACCTCACATAGCTTACTCTTGGGCTTTCTTACAATGAGACCTATTCGATTTTAATTAATCGAGTAGATGATGGATTCACTAAATAAATTCAATTCATTCACAAAAATGCAAATTTTAAAACCTCGATCCGACATCGAATATTCTTTATAAAAGTTAAATTAAAATACTTAATCACATTTAAACAACACTTCATTTGAAAATGAAAAGGGGAATGGTTTTGAGTTTTCAACTCCTCTCCTCGATTATTTGAATACGAGTTTTCTTACTCGGTTAGTCAAATAGTCGTCATTTCTAATCCATTTAAGCACAAACAAATCAAATCCTTTTATAACAAGAAGCCAAAAGGGAGATAACTTTGAGTCTTCAATTTTTCTCTTCGATTATTTGAATACAAGTTCTCTTACTTGGTTAGTCAAATAATTGTCGTTCCTCTACAAACTTCCAAATCCCGATTAAATCAAAACATTTTTTTACAATAAGTTGAATTAAAAAGGAGTTGACTTTGAGTTTTCAACTTCACTCCTCAATTGGACGAATACGAGTTTTCTTACTCGGTCAGTCGAACAATTGTCATTTTCCGCCAAACATACAACTTAATCAAATCGTTTTCTTAACAAACTATACGAAAAAGGAGATAGTTTTGAGCTTTCAACTCCTCTTCTCAAATGCTTGGATATGAGTTGTCTTACTCAGTCATTCGAGTATTTGTCGTTCATGCTAAAATACATCAACCATACGCAAACCTATTTTTGTAATCCCTTAGATGAAAAAGAAAGTGGTCTAGAGTCTTCTACTCCCTTTCCCGATTATTAGGACACGAGTTGTCTTACTCGATTATCCGAGTATTCGTCATCCATTTAAAACACCTTAATTATTATCAAATCCTGTCTGTAATTAAGGATGAAAAAGAAAGTGGTTTAGAGTCTTCTATTCCCTTTCTCGGTCATTAGGATACGAGTTGTCTTACTCGACTATCCGAGTAATCGTCATCTAACCAAAAATATCTCAACACATCAAACCTATATTTTCTCACCCTCATGGGATCATAACCAATCAAACAAAACACCCAACACATTAATTCAACTTGTCACCTCCGTGTGATCAAAACTCTTTTCAAAAAGAACAATATTTAATCCTTTCTGATGCGCACAACGAACTAATGCTTAAGCCTCCGCCGAGAGTAGACAAGCCAACGTTTAGCCTTTAGGATGCGATCTAAACAATTGTTCATTAAAAAACACCAACCAACCGTAGTTCCCCGAACTACGAATGCTCTGATTTCCTTATTATACCATAAGGATACTTAGGCAGGATATTGTTGTATCTTCGCGAGCACACTAATAAAAAACCTCCCCTTTCCCTTTTTGAGGTTCTCATCCATTTCTATTTTATAACCCAAAGATAACAAACAAACATAAATTAACACTCAAAACACAAATTAGAACTAAAAGGTTCTCGTTGAGTACAACGGACGTAAGGGGTGCTAATACCTTCCCCTTACGTAATCCACTCCCGAACCCGAATATGGTTGCGACGACCATTATTCTATTTCCTGAAGGTTTTATCGATATTTTCCTACCCCTTTATTGGGATAAATAAAGTTCGGTGGCGACTCTGTTCAAACATTTTTTTTCCGCGACCATCGCGAGGAATCGTATTTTTCGAGATGCGATAGATGGCGACTCTGCTAGGGACTAGCTCCAAGCAAAAGAGAGTGAAGCCTAATTTAGTTCAGTTTTTGTATTTGTGTGTTAATCTTGTTCGTTTGTTTCTTATTTTTATTCTGTTGCTATTCTGTTATAATTATTGCGTTGTGGATTATTGACTGTGTCTTATTTGGGGCTCTCTGTTAGTGGTACTTTGTGAGATATAATCTCTACCCGAGTCTGAGAAAAACCATAAGATTAAGTTGGTGGTTGCGTAGTGGGCGCCCATAAGGAGTCTTCCTTGTTGGGAAGAAACGAAGACCCCGCCTATAGGAGATTCTCTTGAGATATTATTGCCCGACGAGTCTTCGTCACAACGATAGTATTCTCAAGATGGATCAATGACTCTAGGGACCTTTTAACCCACTATATCCGGTGGTTATGTAGTATTAACCTACGAAGTTTCAGACTTGTTGGGTTAATACGAAATCCCCAATCAGATGAGATCCCTTGGACGTATTACTATCTTACTGTAATATTTCCAACCTCGATCTATGACTCTGAGAACCTTGTTAGGACCCTGGACTCGAGACACGTGTAGTAGAATCCTCATGGAGTTTTCCTTGTTGGGATAATACAAAGACCTCACCTAGACGAGATCTTCTTAAGGATACTATTATTCGAAGAGTCTTCGTCACGGCAGTGACGTCCTCAAGAAATATCCATGACTCTAGGAACCTACCAACTGTAGAGCTTACCCATGGGGTTCTATTAATCAGAGATACCTGTCATTTACCCGTTATTCTGATCCATCTGAAAACACTTTGAACCTGTGATCCTAAACATGTCACTACAACTCATACACATATCATTGCATCTGCAATCGTCATGCATTGCATATCACCTTTCATACAAAATATATACAAAAAAACTCATCCACCCTTCGTCCATAGCCTGCAGTTGATTTCCCGATAGTCATATCAGACTTGAAGTAGCTCTTGAAAGATCATAGATCCGTTGGAGCAAAGTCATATTGCATTGGGAGGAGATGTGGACTCGTTTAAAAATCAGCTAGACCAACTTGTGGAAGCTTTGATAGTTTCATCAAAAAAGGAAAACATCCTCAACACTGGCAATCGTTGGACTGATTTGTTTCTATTTTTGCATTTGTAGTTTCTTTGTTGTTAAAAGCTGCTTGTGTTTAAACATTGTTGTTTTTAATGGTAATATTGATGAAGTAATGATGCATGTTTTGAATTAATTATCTCGCATTCGCTCATTTTTCTTCTCTTATATCAAAAACAAAAATACATCAGTGTTTCTCCCATTCACTTTTCTTTATCATAACCTTTGTTTTAGCAAAGATTTGAGGGAGGATGACGAAAACAAGTTACCCATAATTGCTGACTATATGCTATCGGATAAAATTCTGCTGATGATGTACAGGCATTGTTTCAAATTCCCAAACACTGGAGAGATAAGGAGTTAATCCCTAGTCAACCACTTCGAGCCTGAAGTAGGAGTTTCTTTGGGATCTAAAAAAACCTTACATTAAACCTGGGGAAGGGTAGTGTTCAGTTAATCTGACTATGCATTTAAATCACAAGATGAAATATCCAGTATGTGGATCAACTACATGACATTCTTCGCACACATCCTAAAGTGTCGAAGGAACCTTGAAAAATCAAAATGTTATGACGGTTGTTCTTCAATGACCAATGACTTGGCAGTCACATTCTAAAAAAGGGAATCAATAAAAAGCCCGCTAAGTCGATACCCCAAAAGGAGACTGAGGCAAAAACCGGGGAAATCCCAATGGACTAAAGCTTCAAAAAGCGGTCCATGCAAAAGTTAGGGATCAAAACAAAAATCAAAGGAGCTCATGAAAACCCTAAAAAAAATAAAAACAAGATTTAGTGACCACCATATCAAGAATCAAAGGTTCACCAATATCCATGAAGGGCAAAATAAAGTGTCTGTCATTTCAAGAGATCTTACACCTGCAAACTCTCTTAAAAGTTGAATGTGTATGGCGAATTAACTGAGCATATGACTGGAGTTTATCAAGAGGAAAGGTGGGTACAAAAACAATTTTGAGCCTCATATCCTTTGTTTCGATAACCGTGAACCAAGCCACGTTACAACTCTTAAAATACCTAATTGAAGTAGGGTTTATTCCGAAAGCATACTACATCAAGGTTGCGTAAACTGACTCCTAAAAATTTGCTAATCTTTTACTTTGGTACAATCTTCTTGTTGTATCCTTCGCATTTTTAAATCATCATTGCGTTTGGATTAAAATGGTTCACTCGTCACACATTATCACATCATTCAAATAAATTCTTTTCAAAACTTGCATGAGTATCGCATTAAAATTACCATTTATGAACAAGCAATTTTAACTGCTTGTCAGTACTTGACGTCAGGGAAATTCCAACAATAAGGAACAATTAGAGGAACTTGGACATTCGTTGGTGCTAACCCGAATCAAGACTACCTCATAACCCACGAAGTAGGTGCATGCCACCAAAAACATCAAGTTGATCATAGGAAAATTGGTCAGTCTTAAACAGTCTCCAACATCTGTTAATAAATGTGCAAATCATTTCAAGAATCAGTTGATCCAGAGCAAATCATCTCAGGACTCTATTAACTAGGGGCAGATCACCTAGAGGTTCTGTTGGCCAGGGGCAGCCCCCTTCAATGTTCAGTTAGGGTGAGTTAAGTCGCTTCAACGCTCATACCAGGGAAAGCTACCTCAAGAGAACAGAAAAGTCAACCACTCCAAGAGTTGGTTAACCAAGGATAAATCCTTTCATGGATCAAAATTCTGGGGTAATCCATCTCCAAATTATGGTACAATTGCTTTCAAAATCCTTTCGAGGTAAACATTTTGCATAGATCCATCACATTGGGGCAAGATGAGCCATACAGGAGCAAGTCATCTCCCTGACTTCAAGCTGTTCAAGGGAAAGCTTTTTCACACGTCATCAACTACAGAGTTCAAGATGAGTGTCGGGGAATCACGCTATCACCCCATAAAATAACCTTCTGGCAGACAGAAGCTTTTCTACAAAGAACCTTCTCCTCCAATACCCACGCAGGGGCATTTTGGAAACCTGCAAATAATTACATAAATCATCATCATGCATTAGTCATGTCACTTTACTCTAAGATAAAACCATGCATATCATAAAATTCATCGGGTCTAACCCCATAACATGAACCTGGCATCAAAAAGCCTTGAAACACAAAATCTGACACCAAAGCCCAACATCGCTTGGCCATTTCAAAGTCTAGTTCTCGTCTGGCAATTTATTTCAAAGTCCAGTTCCCATCTGGCAAACCTTTTTCAAAAAAACCAGTTCCCGTCTGGCAACTTATTTCAAAAGCCCAGTTCCCGTATGGCAAACCTTTTTCAATAAAAACAGTTCCCGTTTGGCAATTTATTTCAAAGCCCAGTTCCCGTCTGGAAATTTATTTCAAAGTCCAGTTCCCGTCTGGCAATTTATTTCAAAGTCCATTTCTCGTCTGGCAACTTATTCCAAAGTCCAGTTCCCGTCTGGAAAACTATATCAAAAATCAGTTCTTGTACGACAAATCATTTTCCAAATACCAGTTCTTGTCTAGTAAATTATCTCTTAATACCAGTTCTCGTCTGGTAAATAATCTCTTAATACCAGTTCTCGTCTAGTAAATTATCTCTTAATACCAGTTCTCGTCTGGTAGGTGTTAGATGCCCAAAAGTGCTTATTTGAGTTATCAAATGTAGGCATCTTTCACTCCTTTTTGTCGAGAAAGTGTTCGAAACCGCCCTTGCTTTTGTTGAATTGCAATACTATGTGAAACGATCTTGGTACCATTAATTTGTGTGTTATTGTGAAGAAATTAGGCATGAAAGAGTAGAAAACAAAGGCACAAGAAAGATGGCAAAGGAACCAAGAAAGAAGGCAAACATCAGCAAGCTCGCTAGGCGAGTAAGGCAGCGAGGTGTTCGCTAGGCGAGCACTCAGCGAGCTGCCAACGAACATTCCCAGAATTTTACAGTAGCAAAATGTCAAAACTCGCTGTGGCGAGGGAAGTAGCGAACACTTCCAGTGGAAAAATCATCAAAATTCGCTAGGCGAACATCCAACGAGCTCCCAGCGAGCAATTCCAGTAGCAAAACCATCTAAACTCGCTGGAGCAAAGGAGGAAGCGTGGGCTTCGCCTAGCGAAGGATTCTTCGCCTAGCGAACGTATGCATTCTGGACTTGGATGATTTCTCTGGGCGCAGGCACTTCTGGTGGCCTATTTTGGAGCTCTCTAGGCGAACCATTCTGCTCGCCTAGCGAGCAGGACAGCTCAGTAACCAGTACTAGAAGTAGCATGGGCTACTTTTTGGAAAGGACACAACTTTTACACTTAGATATTTTTCAGCATTTTCTTGGGATCATATTTTTGTAACCTAGAAACCCATTTTTCTCATATTTCTTCATCTCTTAACAATATTCCACAAAAAGAAGGTGGATTCCCATCCAATCTCGATTCTTCGACTCGGATGTTGATCAACCTTCAACCGAAACTTGTTGACTAAGCTACCATGAAAATGAGTAGCTAAGTCCTTCATTTTGTCAAGGTTAGATGTAGATGATCATAAGCTTTGTATGTATATGGGGTGATCTTCATTTGTAAACTCTTTGATGATGAATATATGGTGAAAACCTTGTTTTATTGATAACTCTTTGTGTTGGTTTATGATCGAGAGATGTTTTCTAACTCTTGACCTAGGTTTTCATCCATACTTGTTCTTTAGCTAGAGATAGTAATGAATGAGTTTGTTCACCAAAAAAGTTGAACCTAAAAGTTTTCATTTTGATAGATTGTGTGAGAGATCAACAATGGATCAAAATGGGAAAACCCACAATGTGTGTTAGAGAGATAAACACATTGGGAGGACTTTGTGGATGTTTTTATCATCTAAAGGAGTTTATGAGTTTTGTTGATCGAACATATGCATGCAAAGTGATCGTCGAACCCTAACTTTGACAATCTTTCTCAAATCGAAAAACCAAAACTTTTACCGCAATTTCTTACTTTTTATGCAAGCTACCGTGACCAAAAACTAGAAACCCCCTTGTTACGATAAGTTAAGAACTTAACAACTGTCGAACGACGACGATATCACACAATCCCTGTGGAGACGATAACAAAAACCCGATACTCTAACCCTATACCAACAAAATGGCGCCGTTGCCGGGGATTGTGAATTGATATTGCGAGCATCGCAATAGTTGCTAAATTTTTAACTTCTGAATTTTTGACTTGTGCTTGTTAATTTGTTTGGTTTAGTGTGCAACTTTCGTTTTATGCGAGGGCAGGTTCCTGAGGACCAACTTCTTTTTGATCCCGAGATCGAAAGAACCGCAAGGAGACTGAATAGCAGAACAAGACGAAGGAGGCAACAAGCTAGACAACGACAAGAACAAGGAGAAGGTTCTTCTACAACACACACCACCTTTCATACCTATCATGAATCCACCACAACCACCGCCCGCTTCCACACCATGTGTCAACAGTCCGAGGAATACAACTCAATTTTCCAACCACACGGGAAGGCAAGCCGAGATGAAAACGGGAACTCTTAACTTACTATACGGAAGTCCATTCACCGGAATGGACCATGAAGACCCCTTTGCTTTTCTCACCAAATTTTACGAGATAGCATTGGCGGCCGGAGTTGATCAAGCTCAAGAGCTACCATTGTTCAAAAGACTTTTTCCTCATGCTTTGCTCGGCAAAGCAAAAGATTGGTACTTGGATCAAACACCTGCAGTCATGACGGATTGGAACGTGTTGGAAGAGAAGTTCATTGAACGATTTTTCTCCCATAACCGGTTCATGGAATCCAAAACGGCTATCTCCGTGTTTTCGCAGGGAACCAACGAATCATTGAATGAGGCATGGGAAAGATTTAAATCCATGCTTCGAAAGTGCAAAGGGCACGGTTTTGACGAATTGACGCAAATCCACATTTTCAAGAATGGCCTTCAACCTAATTGCAAGACTTTGTTGGATGCTACCTCGGGTGGTTCTTTGTTGTCTAAAAGCGCTGAAGAAGCTACTGATATCATTAACCGAATGGCTCTAAATGACCTCCAAAGTCAAAGTAGAGGCAACACTTTGAAGAAACCGGGAGTGCTTGAACTTGGAACGAACGATGCTATTCTTGCCCAAAACAAACTCATTTCACAACAAGTTGAACTCTTAACTCAACAAATAAAAGAGTTGAGAGAGCCTTCAAAAGCTAAACAAATAGCTTGTTGTGAGCTTTGCAAGGGTGATCATGACACCAGGTTTTGTCCCCCTCCCGGGTTTGAAGAAGTCAATTACATGGCGAACCAACACGACTACCAACCAAGGCAACAACCACAACAACCATATCAACAACATCCTCAAAATCAACAACAACACTTTCAAGGAAATCAAGGGTTCCAACCAAGGGCTAACTATCACAATAACCAAGGTTTTGGGGGTGGTACTTCTAGCCGTCAAAATCCTTATCAACCTCAACAACCGCCGGTCGTGACTTCAAAGTTAGAAGAGACATTGACACAATTTGTGCAAATGTCGATGGCTAATTAAAAGAGCAACGATGCGGCAATCAAAAATCTCAAAACTCAAGTCGGTCAACTTGCTAAACAACTAGCGGAACAACAACCCAGACCATCTTTTTCGGCGAACACGCAAACGAATCCAAAAGAGCATTGTAAAGCGATAACGACGAGAAGTGGAAGGGAGTTGATTAGTGAGAGTAAAAAAAGAGATGAGAGTGAAAAAAGAGAGGATGAGGAAAAATATGAGGAGAAAAAATTTAGGAGAGCATTGATGGTGAAGTTGGGGAGTGGAGTGAGGAAGAAGTTGAAAAGAATGAAAAGAATGGTGAATTAGAAAATAAAGAAAGTGTGGAAATTGAAAAAAATAAGAGTGATGAAGTGAAGGTGGAGGGAGTAAAAAAGAAAAGAGAGAGGAATTCTAGAGTTTCTAAAGGAAAGGAGGTAGTGGGCGCTACTCCAATCCAAAACCTTCCGTATCCACATGCTCCATCTAAGAGGGAGAATGAACGGAATTACGCCCGATTCATGGATATATTCAAACAACTTCAAGTGAACATTCCGTTTGCCGAAGCATTAGAAAAAATGCCTAAGTATGAAAAATTCATGAAAGACATACTTACTAAAAAGCGGAGGTACACGGAACCGGAGACAATTGTCCTAGATGCTAGTTGTAGTGCAATCATTCAATGGACGCTTCCGAAAAAAGAGGTTGACCCGGGGCGAGTTACTTTGCCGGTTAAAATTGGTGATGTCTATGTTGGAAAAGGGCTAATTGATTTGGGGTCAAGCATTAATCTAATACCATTGTCTATTGTGAAGAGGCTTGGCAACATTGAAATGAAGGTCATTCGGATGACTTTGGATTTGGCCGATAAGTCGACTACCCATCCTCATGGGTTAGCTCAAGATGTGTTGGTCAAAGTTGACAAATTCTTCTTCCCGGTTGATTTCATCGTGATTGATATGGAAGAGGACGACGATGCTCCGCTTATTCTTGGCCGACCGTTCATGAAAACCGCACGCATGATGATTGACATTGACGACGGTTTGATGAAAGTAAGGGTCCAAAATGAAGAAGTTACTTTTGATCTATTCGAAGCCATGAAGCACTCAAAGGATAGAAGTGATAGCTTTCGCATTGATGTGATCGAAGTGGCAACTTTTCAGGTTTCTAAACATATTCATGAGATATCTCCTATGGAGTTAGCTCTTGATGACTCCTTTGAAGTTTTCACAATTGAAGAAGAGCAAGCTCTTGATGAATGCCTAAGGGAACTAGATAGTCTAAACGAGTTACAACCGTGGGAAGTTGAGGAGGAAGACTTGAAGAAGGAGGTTAATGAAGAAAAAATGCCGATTGAATTGAAAATGTTACCTTCTACTTTGAAGTATGCATTCCTCGACGAGAACGAAGCAAAGCCGGTTATCATAAGCAATCTTTTGTCAAAGGATGAAGAAGCCCGTTTGATCAATGTTTTGAAAAAGAATCAAGAAGCCATGGGTTGGACTCTTTCCGATCTCAAAGGAATTAGTCCTTCCTATTGCATGCACAAGATCTTAATGGAAGAGGATTTTAAGCCGGTAGCTCAACCGCAACGCCACTTAAATCCTACTATGAAGGAAGTTGTTAGAAAGGAGGTTGTTAAGTTGTTGGATACGGGAATGATCTACCCGATTTCGGATAGCCCATGGGTTAGTCCTGTACATGTGGTTCCGAAGAAAGGTGGCATTACCGTGATTCGAAATGAAAAGGATGAGTTGATCCCGACAAAAGTGGCAACGGGGTGACGTATGTGCATTGATTAAAGGCGGTTGAATACCACAACTCGAAAAGATCAATTTCCACTCCCGTTCATGGATCAAATGCTAGAAAGACTCTCTGGGCAACAATACTATTGTTTCTTAGATGGCTATTCCGGGTATAACCAAATTGCAGTGGACCCGACCGATCATGAAAAGACGACTTTCACATGTCCTTTTGGAATTTTCGCATACCGTAAAATGCCCTTTAGGTTGTGCAATGCACCGGCGACCTTCCAAAGATGTGTGCAAGCTATTTTTGCCGACCTTATCGAGAAAACAATGGAAGTCTTTATGGACGACTTCTCTGTCTTTGATGGTTCCTTTGGTCTATGCTTGGATAACTTGGAAATGGTTCTTGAAAGATGTGTGAAGACAAACCTTGTTCTTAATTGGGAGAAGTGCCACTTCATGGTGACCGAGGGGATAGTGCTTGGCCATAAAGTCTCTTCAAGAGGGCTTGAAGTTGATCGTGCTAAAGTTGAAGTGATTGAAAAGTTACCTCCTCCGGTGAATGTGAAGGGAATCCGAAGCTTTCTAGGGCATGCCGGTTTCGATCGGCGCTTTATCAAAGATTACTCAAAGGTAGCTAAGTCTTTGAGTAACTTGCTAGCTAAGGATCAGGTATTTCTTTTAATTGATGAGTGTTTACAAGCTTTAGAAATTTTAAAGGAAAAATTGGTTACCGCTCCAATTATAGTCACTCCAAATTGGAATTTAAATTTTGAGCTCATGTGTGATGCGAGCGAATATGCAATCGGAGCGGTATTAGGCCAAAGAAAAGAGAAAAAATTTCATGCGATACACTACGCAAGTAAAGTTCTTAATGAGGCTCAAGTTAACTATGCCACCACTGAAAAAGAATTACTTGCGATAGTGTATGCGCTTGAAAAGTTTAGGTTTTATCTTATTGGGTCCAAGGTTGTGGTGTATACCGACCACTCGACGATTAAATATTTGCTCACCAAACCGGACTCGAAGCAAAGGCTCATCCGTTGGATCCTCTTGTTGCAAGAATTTGATGTTGAAATCAAAGACAAGAAAGGATCGGAAAATTTGGTGGCGGATCATTTATCTCGCTTAGTTAATGTGGAGGTTACCGCTTCCGAGAAGGAAATCCGGGAAGAGTTTCCTGATGAAAAACTTTTCAAAATTCAAGTTAGGTCGTGGTTTGTGGACTTTGCGAACCACAAGGCTAGTGGTTTGGTGCCTCCCGACCTAACTTCGAACCAAAAAAGGAAATTTCTCTCGGATGCTAAGTATTACGTGTGGGACGACCCATACTTGTTTAAATTGGGTGGCGACAACCTTTTGAGGAGGTGCGTTACTGGCGATGAAGCGCAAAGCAGTCTTTGGCATTGTCACAACTCGCCTTACGGCGGACACTACAATGGGGTAAGAACGGCCACTAAAGTCCTTCAGTCAGGATTTTATTAGCCTACTATTTTCAAAGACGCAAATGCCCATGCGCAAAGTTGTGATAGTTGCCAAAGAAGTGGTGGGATTGGTAAGAGAGTCGAGATGCCTCTCCAAAACATCCAAGAGGTTGAAGTATTCGATTGTTGGGGTATCGACTTTGTTGGACCATTCCCACCCTCTTATGGTAATGAATATATGCTTGTGGCGGTTGACTACGTTTCTAAGTGGGTTGAGGCGATTGCCTCACCTCGGGCGGATGCTAAAACGGTAATCAATTTTTTGAAGAAAAACATCTTTTCCCGTTTTGGAACCCCCCGTGTGTTGATTAGTGACGGAGGGTCACACTTTTGTAATGCACCGTTTGAAAACGTTTTAAAATATTACGGTGTATCACATAAAGTGGAGACTCCGTATCACCCACAAGCAAACGGTCAAGCCGAAGTCTCTAATCGTGAGATTAAGAGAATTCTTGAAAAAACCGTGTCAAATTCTAAAAAAGAGTGGTCGCAAAATTTGGATGAAGCTTTATGGGCATACCGTACCGCTTTTAAAGCTCCAATTGGGCTAACTCCTTTTCAATTGGTGTTTGGTAAAACTTGCCATTTGCCGGTTGAATTGGAGCACAAAGCTTTGTGGGCTCTGAAATTATTAAACTTTGATAAGGATTTGGCCGGTGAAAATAGAAAAGTGCAATTGCTTGAGTTGGAAGAAATGCGCAATGCCGCATATCACTCGAGTTGGTTGTACAAAGAAAAGGTAAAAAAGTATCATGACAAAAAGCTTCGGAAGAAGGAATTTGTGCCCGGACAGTTGGTCCTATTGTTCAATTCTAGGTTTAAGCTATTCCCCGGAAAATTGAAATCTAAATGGTCCGGGCCATTTCGTGTCAAACAAGTCAAAGAATATGGAGCTATTGTCATTGAGGACTTGGATAAGAAAGAGAGTTGGACGGTTAATGGCCAACGTTTGAAGGTTTATCTTGGCGGTCTTGTGGATCGTGAAAGCTGTGCTATCTCCTTGGATGCTCCTCTGTGAGCATCTCGCACCGTCGAGCTTATCCGACGTTAAACAAGCGCTTGTTGGGAGGCACCCCAACATTGTAAGTATTTACAGCTTTCTGTTGTGTGGTATTGGTGTTCAATTTGAAGAACCTTGCTGAAATGTGCTTTGCATGCTGTTTTAAAAAAAAACAAAATACTGTCATGCTCACTAGCTGCTCGCTAGGCGAAGCAGTAGCGAGCTGATTCGCTAGTTGCTCGCTAGGCGAAGACAGTAGCGAGTGTAGCGTGACAGAACTTCTATTTTATTTCACAGGGCCACTCATTTGGGCCCAAAACTTGTTATTTTGTTTTAAGTCTGAATATAAGGATCAAACTCACTCTCACTTGCACAAAAATCACCTCTCTCACTTTCCATCTCACACAAACCCTAACTGTTACATTGCAAACCCTAACCACCGTTGCATTTCAAATTCAAGCGATCTCTCCAATCAGGTTTGCCCTATCTCCATTACTTTATGCTTTCAATTTCTAAATTCTGAAGTAGGTGACATTTAGGGTGAATTTGGGAGATTGGGTATCATTAGGTTTTGCATGTATGTTTAGGTTTGCATGTATCTTTAGAATGATTCCTAGAATGATAAATCACTTTGTTTCTGAAATGGGTACCATTAGACTTAGCATCTTCGCTAGGCGAATCAGCGGTGAGCATTCGCTGCCACTTCGCTAGGCGAACCTATAGCGAAGCTTCGCTAGGTCCTCGCTAGGCGAAGCAGTAGAGACCATGATAGCAATTGGTTTTTCTGTTTTGCTCTCTAATTTGTTTTGTGGTTGTGCTGTTTCTTTTCTATGACTTTACAGATGGCATCCAGGTCAAGCGCTTCGCAGAAGAGAAAGGTCGGGAGCACTTCCCGTACGGTGCCAATTCAATTCGACACCGACAAATTCGTCGGGGCAAAGCAAGCCGCTCGCTATGTGGCATTGGAAAAAATAATTTTTTTTCCAGAGAAGAGGTTTATGATCAACCCCGAAGGCGACTACCGGACATTTGCTGGGTTGATACATAGCAAGAAATGGGACCGGTTGATCTCTCCACTCGAGAGCTATGACATCGAGATAGTGCGTGAGTTCTATGCGAACGCACTGCCTAATGACGATGAGCCTTTCACTTGGACGACAAGAGTGTCAGGCCGTCAGGTTGCTTTCGATCGGGATGCAATCAACCGTGTGCTGGGTGAACCGCTCCATCTAGGGGCTAATGAGAGGGACACATACCACCGGGACTTGAGGCTCCACAGAGACACCGACTCTATTTCTGCAGCCCTGTTATTTGAGGGAAAATCAGTTGAGTTGAACCCATCTGGGGTTCCTATGAGGTACCATAGGGAGGACATGATTCCCTTGGCTCAGCTGATCCTAATGCTGGTTTTGACCAATATTAAACCCAAGTCGCACACCTCAACCGTGCCGATCCCAGTGGCACACTTGGTCCACTATATTCTCAATAATATTCAGATCGATGTGGCGAGAATCATTGCTTTAGAGATGAAGTCCGTGGTTGAGAGCGGGCTGAAGTCGGGGGCACGAGTTAACTGCCCCTTTCTTTCCCTTGTCTCATCATGGCTTTGTGCCAACAGTCGAGGGTGAAGCTACCCTCCCGCAGTCAGGTGAGGATTCTGTCAGCCATCGACGATAGATATGTGGCCAAGTATTGTAAGCCAAAGAACTTCAGAGGCAGTGCAGCTGCTGATGATACCGGGGCTTCTGATGGTCCTGGTGTTTTTGCTCAGGGATTTGATTCTTTCCAACAGGCTGTTTGTAATTATAATTGGGATTGGATGGCGGCAACTCAGCGCGCCATGATTGATATTCACGATTCTATGCAGTTGTTACAGTTGCAGGTACGTGACCCTTCCGGAGATCATCCGATGATGACGCGTGAGCAGTTCCTGCAGCACGCTAGCTGGCCTGCGGACAGGCCTGTTTTCGGAGAGGGGGCGGGTGCTGGTGCGTTTAGTGCTGATACTTCTGGTGGCGCTGATGATGGTGATGATGAGGATGGTTCCGGTTCTGAGGCCGGTAGTGATGAGAGTTCTGAGTCCTATGAGGACTAAGTTTTATTTTTCATGTTATGTTTTATTTTATTGTATTTTCAGATATGTAGTATTTTGGTTTTGGTTATGTACTTTTGGGGTGTTTTGTCCCCCACGCACATTTTTAAAATTTTGAATTAATGATTGTGTTTATGTTTTAAATTATTGTGTTTGGTTTAATTTCTTTTGTTTAATAAATTTTTGGTTGTTGAGGGTCAAACCTTCTAGATTGGTTGCTCCTCAAAGAAGTATCCAATGAAGGTGCATCCGAGCTAGGATGGCAATGATAAAAATAAACAAGCGAATAATGCTAAGGTACATGGTTACCTCCGGTTAGAATTTTAGAATGCATTAAGAACTTTACTCTTTTCGTAATCGAATATTGTTGTTTTTGCAACATAATTGAATGGATGATTCATCTAGGACTTAAAACCACAAATTGTGAGGAAACCTCCATTGTACACTAAAATGCTGGATTCTAATAAACTTTGTTGATTCATTTGATTCATGCTTTGTCTTTTATTATTGTGAATTTGTGGAAGCAATTAGAAATGATCAAGGCACTTGTTTTCTTTCGAGCACAACCAGTTCCAAATACAACTTACCCGTGAGCAGAAAGTATTCGTGAACCCCTTTGAGCTTAAACAGTTGAATCTCAGCTTGAAATAAGGCGAGATGTCAAAATCTTTTTTCTTGAAACCCTGAAATTTTTGATAATTGTTCTTTTGCCATAAAAAGTCAAGAGCATTCACTTAGGGTGAGTAAAAGATAAGTTGGGGAGAACGAAAATGAGAATCGTTAAGTGCCACAACTCTTGAATAACCGAGCAAGCATTAAAAAAAATAAGAAAAAAGAAACATCTGTTTTGTGTATACAATGTGAAAAGAAAAAGAAAAAAATAGGAAAATGAAAATGAATGTTTGCTTGGAAGAAAAATAGTGAAAAACAAAATTGAGTTGTGAAATAAGAGTTGTGAAGGTTTCAAATGAGAAACAAGTGGAACGAAGTTGAGATATGTGAATAGCTTGTACAGTGAATGTCTCTTTTGCATCGGCAAGTTCGTTTTCAATGGCCTTAGATATGACCCTTGTTTGTAAACCTAACCAAGCTACAACCGGAAAAGACCTTAGTGATCTTCGTGCTTCCGCATTTCCATTTATAATTGTTAGACATTGTATGAATTGAATTGATTTCTGTATTGTTTGTTGGAGAGTGAAATTGTCCCCGCGGTTGCAAACGCGTAATTTCTTCAATCATTATTCGAAGAGGAGAGATAGGGTGATTCATTCATGATAACATTGTTGTGGATTGTTACATGTTTTGCATTGCTATAAGGCTTTAGTTCTTGTGTATTGTGTTATTCTAATCATTGGGAACTTATGTCTGGTTGATTCTCTTGTGTTTGAGCCATTTTATCCGATTTCGGAGAAACCTTTTTCTTTAAGCAAATCCTCTTGTCCTTCAAGAGGCATACTTTGCTTGAGGGCAAGCAAGAATCTAGTTGGGGAGAGTTGTTAGATGCCCAAAAGTGCTTATTTGAGCTATCAAATGTGGGCATCTTTCACTCCTTTTTGTCGAGAAATTGTTCGAAACCGCCCTTGCTTTTGTTGATTTGCAATACTATGTGAAATGATCTTGGTACCTTTAATTTGTGTGTTATTGTGCAGAAATTAGGCATGAAAGAGTAGAAAACAAAGGCACAAGAAAGATGGCAAAGGAACCAAGAAAGAAGGCAAACATCAGCAAGCTCGCTAGGCGAGTAAGGCAACGAGGTGTTCGCTAGGCGAGCACTCAGCGAGCTGTCAGCGAACATTCCCAGAATTTTACAGTAGCAAAATGTCAAAACTCGCTGTGGCGAGGGAAGCAGCGAACACTTCCAGTGGAAAAATCATCAACATTCGCTAGGCGAACATCCAGCGAGCTCCCAACGAGCAATTCCAGTAGCAAAACCATCTAAACTCGCTAGAGCGAAGGAGGAAGCGTGGGCTTCGCCTAGCGAACGTATGCATTCTGGACTTGGATGATTTCTCTGGGCGCAGGCACTTCTGGTGGCCTATTTTGGGGCTCGCTAGGCGAACCATTTTGCTCGCCTAGCGAGCATGACAGCTCAGTAACCAGTACTATAAGTAGCATGGGCTACTTTTTGGAAAGGACACAACTTTTACACTTAGATATTTTTCAGCATTTTCTTGGGATCATATTTTTGTAACCTAGAAACCTATTTTTCTCATATTTCTTCATCTCTTAACAATATTCCACAAAAAGAAGGTGGATTCCCATCCAATCTCGATTCTTCGACTCGGATGTTGATCAACCTTCAACCGAAACTTGTTGACCAAGCTACCATGAAAATGAGTAGCTAAGTCCTTCATTTTGTCAAGGTTAGATGTAGATGATCATAAGCTTTGTATGTATATGGGATGATCTTCATTTGTAAACTCTTTGATGATGAATATATGGTGAAAACCTTGTTTTATTGATAACTCTTTGTGTTGGTTTATGATCGAGAGATGTTTTCTAACTCTTGACCTAGGTTTTCATCCATACTTGTTCTTTAGCTAGAGATAGTAATGAATGAGTTTGTTCACCAAAAAAGTTGAACCTAAAAATTGTCATTTTGATAGATTGTGTGAGAGATCAACAATGGATCAAAATGGGAAAACCCACAATGTGTGTTAGAGATAAACACATTGGGAGGACTTTGTGGATGTTTTTATCATCTAAAGGAGTTTATGAGTTTTGTTGATCGAACATATGCATGCAAAGTGATCGTCGAACCCTAACTTTGACAATCTTTCTCAAATCGAAAAACCAAAACTTTTACCGCAATTTCTTACTTTTTATGCAAGCTACCGTGACCAAAAACTAGAAACCCCCTTGTTACGATAAGTTAAGAACTTAACAACTGTCGAACGGCGACGATATCACACAATCCCTGTGGAGACGATAACAAAAACCCGATACTCTAACCCTATACCAACAGTAGGTCACCTATTTCGATACCAGTTCTCGTTTGGTAGTCAATTATTTTCACCAGTTCTCGTCTGGTAGCCTACTTTAAAAATTAGTTCCTGTCTGATAAACAAAAACAAATTCAGTCCCGTCTGACATTTCGATTATTTTCACCAGTTCGCGTCTGGTAACATACCCTTCGAGTGTTGTCCTCATCTGGAAGTTCAATCTCCTTCATCAGTTCTCATATGGCAGTTCCCATTTAAAGTCCAACCTCATTGGCAGTCAAGAATTAAACCCTACAAAACATCCAATTACCCAGTTGCATTTCCACATGCATCACACAAATCATCCATACATGGTTTTCCTACCAAACAGAAAATTAAAAAAAAACACAGTCATATCAATCATCAGCATACTTATGTATAACCTTATACAAAATAAAAATCATTCGCATTCCTACATGCACAGCCAAATATCCCCAGCAATTGCATACTTGCATGCATCTCATGCATCATCCCATGCATGGTATTCCCACCTAAAGTGGAACATCATATAAAAATCAAATGTAAAATATCAGGATCCAAGGTCATTCATGTGTATCTTGGACACTTCTCATTTCCGAATAAAGTTATTACCCTGCGTGTACTCGTGGAATCATTTTCTAGTAAGCCATTTTCTTTCAACTTTATGATTAATAATGACATTCCCAGCATTTTCTTTGCTATCATTCCAGTAAGCAGAGGTTAATAATGTCTCTTATGAGCTTTTTCCCCTGCAGAGCATTTCCAGTATGTCTCCCTCAAAAGGAGTCTTTTCTTAAAGTTCCCCCAACAAACGAATATTCGAGATACTGCTTCATTTATCTGAAGAATCTCATCTCTCTGTTTGAGATACTGCTTCATCAATATGAAGAATCTCATTTGTTTTCAAGAGATACTGCTCTAAGTATCCTCGGAGAGTCTTAGATTCAATTAAGGTATCTTTCCCTGCTGGAATATCTTAATTCTATCATATAAGATGCTGCTTTGACTCGATAGAGAGAATCTCATTTTTTACTGTTTGAGATACTGCTTCATCAATATGAAGAGTCTCATTTCAGATTTTTTTTAGAGATACTGCTCTAGTATCCTCGAAGAGTCTTAGATTTCATTAAGGTATCTTTCCCTTGCTGGAATATTTTAATTCTATCAGATAAGATGCTGTTTCGACCCGATACAGAGAATCTCAATTTTACTGTTTGAGATGCTGCTTCATCATATGAAGAGTCTCATTTCAGATTTTTTTAGAGATACTGCTCTAAGTATCCTCGAAGAGTCTTAGATTCAATTAAGGTATCTTTCCCTTGTTGGGTATCTTAATTCTATCATATAAGATGCTGTTTCGACCCGATACAAAGAATCTCATTTTTACTGTTTGAGATGCTGCTTCGTCAATATGAAGAGTCTCATTTCAGATTTTTTTAGAGCTACTGCTCTAAGTATCCTTGAAGAGTCTTAGATTCAATTAAGGTATTTTTCCCTTGCTTGGGTATCTTAATTCTATCATATAAGATGATGTTTCGACCCGATACAGAGAATCTCATTCTTACTATTTGAGATGCTGCTTCATCAATATGAAGAGTCTCATTTCAGATTTTTTAGAGATACTGCTCTAAGTATCCTCGAAGAGTCTTAGATTCGATTAAGATATTTTTCCCTTGCTGGAATATCTTAATTCTATCAGATAAGATGTTGTTTCGACTCGATACAGAGAATCTCACTTTTCCTGTTTGAGATGCTGCTTCATCAATATGAAAAGTCTCATTTGATTTTTTAGAGATACTTCTCTAAGTATCCTCGGAGAGTCTTAGATTCAATTAAGGTATCATTCCCTTGTTCGGAATATCTTAATTCTATCATATAAGATGCTGCTTCGACTCGATATAGAGAATCTCATTTTTACTGTTTTAGATGCTACTTCATCAATATGAAAAGTCTCATTTGATTTTTCAGAGATACTTCTCTAAGTATCCTCGGAGAGTCTTAGATTCAATTAAGGTATCATTCCCTTGTTCGGAATATCTTAATTTTATTATATAAGATGCTGCTTCAACTCGATACAGAGAATCTCATTTTTACTGTTTGACATACTGCTTCATCAATATAAAGAATCTCATTTCAGATTTTTTAGAGATACTGCTCTAAGTATCCTCGGAGAGTCTTAGATTCAATTAAGGTATCATTCCCTTGTTCGAAATATCTTAATTCTATCATATAAGATGCTGCTTCGATTTGATACAGAGAATCTCATTTTGCTGTTTGAGATACTGTTTCATTCATCTGAAGAATCTAATTTATCTGTTTAAGATACTGCTTCATTTATCTGAAGAATCTCATTTTATCTGTTTGAGATACTGCTTCATTTATCTGAAGAATCTCATTTATCTGTTTGAGATACTACTTCATTTATCCGAAGAATCTCATTTGTCTGTTTGAGATATTGTTTCACTCATTTGAAGAATCTCATTTGTTTTCAAGATACTGCTCTAGTATCCTCGGAGAATCTTAGATACGATTGAGGTATCATTCACTTATCAGAATATCTCGATTATATCATATGGGATACTGCTCCGTTGATACTCAAAGAATCTCATGCGTTCATATCAAGACATTATTCTGCTAATGCTCAGAAAGTCTTAGGTACAGGTTAGGTATCATTCCATTGTTGGAAAATCTCGATTATGATATCCAAGATACTGTTCTGACGATTCCTAGAGAGTCTTAATTGTTTCATTTTACCTCCTAAAAAGAATTTCTTACTGTATTTCTCATTGCATTTTCTTTCTGCATTTCTTCCCTGCATTTCAAAGGACAAAATTCGGGTCTTTTCATATTTAATTATCTTCCACCATGAATGTATGAAGACTGTTGTCATCCATACCTTCTAATTCAAGTTAATTAAATAGGGTGCAACTGTCATACCCCAATTATGTCCGGGCATTTTAAAAAATTCATAGATTTGATTTTTATTTCAATTTGCATCATATACACAACATGACATGCATTCCATCATAAATAATAACTAAAATATCAGTCAGTATAAATTTATTGAAAATTCAGACAAATCGGTTGAATCATTTCTTAAGAACATGCAAAAATCAACGGGTAAAAAGTTTCAAAATTAAAATTGCAGACGCCAGTATTATTAATCTACGGTTCACGCAGTTTAACCTAGTGTGCTCATTACATTTTTCAGCGGCTGTTTTGGTTGCGCTTTGACCCGCCTGAGTCTTTTAATCGGTGCAAATCTATTTCAAAATTTAACGAAACACTGTATTTTTTCAATAAGTATATTTTGTGATGATAATTTTAGTGTACCCGATTTAATTTTTCGAGCAAATTTATATCTGGTCCCTATTTATAATCGATCACTATTTTTTGGTTTAGTTATTTAATTAAAGTAATTAGAATTTTTTTTTAAAAAATCAAATATTGATTAGAAATTTTATGAGTATATTTCCTTAAATAAATAATAATTGTTTGAAAAAAATAAATATCAACATTGGATTCCTATTTTTTTTTGTCAGTTGGTGCACCTTCAACGGTAAAATCCAGCTTGCATATCTCTCCCTCCACACGTTTCCCTCTCACCTATTACTACTACCTACCACTACCTTCACTCTATCTTATCTCTCACACTCATTACAGAGACCACGAATTCCCATTACTAAGCGAAAAAAAGAAAAATAGAAAAAAAGTAAAGATGAACCACTATTCATCTTCCTAAACAACCACCCATTTCCGCCATCTTTTCACACGCGAAACATCACTCCGCCAAACCATCTGTTTGCTCCGCAATTCTCCGTCGGAACCGTCCTCCTTCAAGCTCCGTCGCCGACCAACATAACCGTTCGTAACCGTCGTTCGCATACCCACAACAACCGCGAGATCTTGATCCACACTGCCGATGAACTCCTTCCGCTACCATTGTTTTTTCGCCGAAATCCTTCCATCGCCGACTCCCCTTTGCGGTTACCTCTTTTACCTTTATCTTATTTTGGTTTTTGTATGACATGTTTGTCTTTGTTTGGAATATGGTGAGATTGATTTGTGTGCATCCGCCATGAGAAAAGCATATATTTTCTTTCGCAATGTAAAGAGGGAGAGAACCAACTTTCTAGGCATTATTTCCTTTTCCAGAAAATAGATTTTTGCATTGCATTTAAAAATTCCATATTTTTATTAACTTATTTATTTATGTTATCCTTTTTTTTTTAATTTTAGAAGGAATTGATATTGGTGAGGATAAGTAACTTGTAGTTACTATACTGTTCTTGTCATACGTGATTACTTCCCTTTTCGAATTTCTTTTTATTATTTTTATTTTTTTTGCTTTATTTATTTATTGTTACATATTTTATTTGGTTTTAAGATTTATTTATTATTCAAGACTAAATAAGATTATGAATGGTGGATCTTTGGGCCATTACTCATTTGATACTTTGTAAATAATTTGTAAGTTTGTAGCATTAAATAATATTGATTTGTTGTTATTTAATTTTATTGCATTAAATCGGATTAAATATGTGGATTCGACAATTTCATGTCGTTATACCATCAAAGTTTCAATAAATTAATGGGATATTTCATCGCGTTTGGATCTTGCGGACGACATTAACCATATTCTCATTTCGCACAAACCGGTTTGAGCACACCGATTTAATTAAATAAACCAATATTGTCACTTGATGGATGTTTAATTAAAAATTTGCTTAATTAGTAAATTAATTTCAATTAACTTGATTATTTAATTGGATGAAATAATTCGAGTAATTAATCTTAATTAATTTAATTAATCAATTTTTAATAAATCAATCTCAACAATTAAACATTAATTGATTTCTCACACTATCTTCCTCATAGTTTCATTATCATTTTATCATCAATCCAAAACCACAAAAATAAATCACATATTTCTCGATTCAATGTTGAGCCCATTCTCAAATACCTTTGTAAGTCGATTGCTTTTAGCATCACCATCCACCTCACATAGCTTACTCTTGGGCTTTCTTACAATGAGACCTATTCGATTTTAATTAATCGAGTAGATGATGGATTCACTAAATAAATTCAATTCATTCATAAAAATGAAAATTTTAAAACCTCGATTCGACATCGAATATTCTTTATAAAAGTTAAATTAAAATACTTAATCACATTTAAACTACACTTTATTTGAAAATGAAAAGGGGAATGGTTTTGAGTTTTCAACTCCTCTCCTCGATTATTTGAATATGAGTTTTCTTACTCAGTTAGTCAAATAGTCGTCATTTCTAATCCATTTAAGCACAAACAAATTAAATCCTTTTATAACAAGAAACCAAAAGGGAGATAACTTTGAGTCTTCAATTTTTCTCCTCGATTATTTGAATACAAGTTCTCTTACTTGGTTAGTCAAATAATTGTCGTTCCTCTACAAACTTCCAAATCCCGATTAAATCAAAACATTTTTTTACAATAAGTTGAATGAAAAAGGAGTTGACTTTGAGTTTTCAACTTCACTCCTCAATTGGACGAATACGAGTTTTCTTACTCGGTCAGTCGAACAATTGACATTTTCCGCCAAACATACAACTTAATCAAATCGTTTTCTTAACAAACTATACGAAAAAGGAGATAGTTTTGAGCTTTCAACTCCTCTTCTCAAATGCTTGGATATGAGTTGTCTTACTCAGTCATTGAGTATTTGTCGTTCATGCTAAAATACATCAACCATACGCAAACCTATTTTTGTAATCCCTTAGATGAAAAAGAAAATGGTCTAGAGTCTTCTACTCCCTTTCCCGATTATTAGGATACGAGTTGTCTTACTCGATTATCCGAGTATTCGTCATCCATTTAAAACACCTTAATTATTATCAAATCCTGTCTTTATTAAGGATGAAAAAGAAAGTGGTTTAGAGTCTTCTATTACCTTTCTCGGTCATTAGGATACGAGTTGTCTTACTTGACTATCCAAGTAATCGTCATCTAACCAAAAATATCTCAACACATCAAACCTATCTTTTCTCGCCCTCGTGCGATCATAACCAATCAAACAAAACACCCAACACATTAATTCAACTTGTCACCTCAGTGTGATCAAGACTCTTTTCAAAAAGAACAATATTTAATCCTTTCTGATGCACACAACGAACTAATGCTTAAGCCTCCGCCGAGAGTAGACAAGCCAACATTTAGCCTTTAGGATGCGATCTAAACAATTGTTCATTAAAAAAAACCAACCAACTGTAGTTCCCCGAACTACGAATGCTCTGATTTCCTTATTATACCATAAGGATACGTAGGCAGGAGATTGTTGTATCTTCGCGAGCACACTAATAAAAAACCTCCCTTTTCCCTTTTTGAGGTTCTCATCCATTTCTATTTTATAACCCAAAGATAACAAACAAACATAAATTAACACTCAAAACACAAATTAGAACTAAAAGGTTCCCGTTGAGTACAACGGACGTAAGGGGTGCTAATACCTTCCCCTTACGTAATCCACTCCCGAACCCTAATATGGTTGCGACGACCATTATTCTATTTCCTAAAGGTTTTATTGTTATTTTCCTAACCCTTTATTGGGATAAATATAGTTCGGTGGCGACTCTGTTCGAACATTTTTTCCGCGACCATCGCGAGGAATCGTATTTTTCGAGATGCGACAGAGTGGTATTATCGTGTTTCATATCCTCGGTTGGTACCGCCCCCTCATAATAAGCAGATAGAGGTGTCAATTCCCCCTTTATGATGAATGACTGTCTGATCCGAAGTTATCATCAGTTTCTCCCTTGCTTAATTATTTATCTACAACAAGTTGGTGATTATCAGGAAGACATACAATTTTCTGATTTTCTACATCAAAGTAATTAATAAATTTAACAAACATAAATATTTAAGTACATGAACCCAATGGTCTTGGTTTACAAAACCAATGCACTAAAGGGATATAATTGGTGAATGTGAACTCGTCATTGGAATGAAAGTCATGCACAAATTTTCTAAACTAACAAAAGTATTATACTGATTCTCTATCAAATAACCCATATCTGGTATTGTCATCCATTTCTCTTATGGGTGAGGACGTAAAGATGATATCATTAATATTCTCTCACATTTGATAATCGGTCACCTAACATGTCATATAACTTGATTTATCTCTTATTTATTTATCGAAGTCTCGACAAAGCAAACTAATTTTTCTTGGAAAAAAACAATAATTTCTTTCATCAAAGCAATATCTCTATCAGTCAAAATCACTTGTGGGCACAAATCTTCCTTAATAAATAATTGTTTCAGCTTATCCAACACCGAACAAAAGTTCTTTGTCTACTCTAATTCCATATAGTAAAATGCAATAGCAAATGCCAACTCGGTTGACGTCATGCCAACTATTCCAAATAGAGGTTTTCTATATTTGTTGTCTTGTATGTGCTTCCCATAATCAACACAATAGAAAAAATATTCAACTTGATTGAATCTGGATGGGACAAATAAATATCTCTCATAACATATGAGTCATTTTTTCTTCAACTCCAATAAACATAAAGTGCACCATCTATTAGCTTAAACAAATGTTGTATATTAGTTTTAAGACCTCCTATCTCTTTTTTATAAATTACTCTTATGTTTGATATTTGAATGATCCGAGTAGCATTCTCTAGATCTCGCTCTCGCAAGGACAATACTATGTGTCTGGATGGAGCATGATGCTTTGTTAAATCAACAACATGTTGCTACTCATCTTCCCTTAGTCGACCAAACAAAAAAATGGTCTTCTAATCTATCAAGTAAGCCATGATTATGAAATCCACATTTTACATCAATCTCTCATTCGTAACCATCTTTCGGCAATGTTGACTTAATTTTGAATGGACAACCGCATTTATTAGTGATACTTTGTTTTACACTATCTGTTTTCTTGTATTTCCCACCTTTATCACAACCGAATACTATTTTGTCACTTCTCTCTCTCTTTTTCCTATTTCGGTATCTAAACGCGTGATGATAATAATTACTTTATTTCTCATTCCAATCTTCTTAATCCATTTATCACCTCTTCTCGTGTATTGATCTTTTTGTAGTAGAGAATGCATCAGTGGTATCTATCTATCTATCTATCTATCTATCTATCTATCTATCTATCTATATATATATATATATATATATATATATATATATATATATATATATATATATATATATATATATATATATATATATATATATATATATATGATTTTTATCTCGTATCTATAAAAGGATTTCCATATATGTGCAACATAATTTTTTTTATAAAAAAAACCCTACCGGATTACTTAATGGTAAGTAATCCTGAACACAAAAGTTAAATGGAATTAGCTTATATGTTAAAGGAAAAATGATAATATTTTAAAAGTTATACAGGTAGGGAAATAAATGTAGAGTATGGGGTAAGACTTTCCACTTTTGATCACCCATTGAGTCACTCTTCCCCAATATGTTTTGAGGGTTTCTACGACCTTCCAGTGTCTTTGTCACCAAAATATTATCTACTTTGAATTATATATTCATAAAACCACAATCCAACAACAACTATACTGCTAATATCATTTCTTTTCCTTTTGCTTCAATAGAACATGATGGGTCATCTATCTTCCACACTTTGTCACTACCGCAACACAATTGTTATCATCTCTTATTAGCACATTTAAACCTTAAGTGCCTTCACAAGCTATGTGATCAATTTATTTTATTACACCATCTTTTACTTTGTGCTAAGAAAATTCTCTGACTTATCGTGTTACTTTCATTGTTTTTAATATGTATTTGAAGTTAACTTCAAATTCTCTTTGATTTTATTTATATTGTTTATTTTCGGAATAAACTATAGCTTGATACTTTCTCACTGTGCAGGTCATAATTTGAGGTATGAGATATCGTTCGATGCGTTCTAATATGCGTTGGAAAGCTAAGTAAAAGAGCTACAACTTTTATGTAGATGCAAAAGTCCATTATTAGTTGAAGAGAATTCAAGTTATCAGTTTTAGTTCCAGACTTAATAAAAATAAATTAGTTAGTTTTCGGACAACTTATGTTTTTCAGCCCGGTGTTCTTCGAGCCCAATTTTCTTTGTTATTTAAGATAAACACAACATTAGGTAAGATGATACAATTTTTATGAATTAGAGAGAGCATTAGGATTACGTGACCAACTAAACTTCAAAGTAATCCACTGTTCAAAATTTCATCAACACTTTGAGGTTATTATATTATCCAGTTTTTATTCAATTGTTTTTAAGCATGTTTTGTGTATTCTTGTTTGCTTAATTCTAGTTGCATATAATAATGTTGATTTAATTTGATTGATGCATGTTCCTTAACTTCTCGTGTTAACTTAGCCTATTCGTTAGCTTCGCCCGATCTTTAACTATCATGCATAATACGGAAAATAGGAATATAATTCACATAGTTTTGATAGCGCTTGTTTAAGCGATGCTATAATCAAATAGGAATTGAAATATATTAGGGAATTAGTAATGTAATAACTGATGATAAGTCTAAAATTACCGAACTAGTAGATTAATCTGTTAATCGTAATTGTAATCGTTTACTTTAGTTTCATTTCAATTGTTTCAAAACCTAAACTTCCCCAATTCTACTCTTTATTTCGGTAAATTTAAACTTTGAGTCATTTCCATACGACTCGAGTGTCACTTTCTTATACTACCCTTTAGAAACTCATTTTTGATTCATGTGCGGCAGCAAATCCAAATTGGCGCTGTTGCCATAGACTTTATTTACCATTAAGTGTAAATCAATATCTTGTATATCCAATTTCATCATAATCTTGAATAAACTAAATTTGAAACAAGTCTTCCTTCAAGGCATATTCAAATACACATTTTCTTCAAAGCAAATCCAATCAAATCAAACCTTAATCTATTCTTCAATGCAAATCCAATAAAATAAAATGTTCTTATTTGAATAGAATCTTTTCCAAATTGATTTGGATTAACAAGCTACTTCAAAAAGAAATCTTCTTCATTTTCTGAAGAATTAAAAACTAAACACATATTGAATAAAATATGAAGATAATCAGAACCTAATCAGTATAATACGCACGACCTGGTGTCACACATGTTCCAGACATCTTGCACAACAAGTTTCTTACAACTAAATCTCTCTTTCAGGCTAGAACAAACATAAACCAGCTTGTAATAACCCCTGGAATCAAACATAATCATGCTCAGATTTAATCACGAAATCTAACTTACAGACTGAGGCCAAATCATGCACTCATGCTGTAACATCTTGTCCCACATGATGCCTCTTCATACTTTACATCTTGTGTTTTCCATGTTGTTTTATCCAAAGCAGTCAATCAAAGGAACAACACCTAATTTAAAGCCCCTAAAAAGGTTGTATATAAAATTATCAAGATTTAGATAAAGTTGTTGTGGTTTGGAAGTAAGGATAAATAAGGGATTTGTTGGGTAAATTTGTTAGATGTATGTAAAGGAAAAATATATGATGGACTAGGTGTGAAACATTTAAAGGCCCTTAATTTATCATTATTATGCAAATGGATATGGAGGTTGATAAATGAGAGAGAGGTTGTATATATACGAATATTAACGCACAAATAAGGAGAATTGAAACTGAAAATGTGTATCTATGAAGAGATAAATATTGGCAAGAAAGATTCTATATGATGGAGAGACATTCATCTTTTAGGAAACAAATTGACATGAAATTCAAACTGGTTTGTGAATAGTATTTCATGCATGTTAGGGAATGGAAAAAAGATATCTTTATGGAAACATAAAAGGCTTGGGCACCAACCTTTTATGTTAGTTTTTTCCGAGCTTCTCAATCGGGAAGGAAACAAGCACGAGTTATAGAAGTGGGAGAATGGAATAATAATGATTGGGACTTAACTATGGATTTTTTTTTCAAAACTATAAAGCGTTCACCATATTCCTCTCGGTTTCTATTAATACCCAAGGGGTAAAACCTAATTTTTGTCATTTATATTTTGTTTTAAATCTCAATTTGAATGGTCTGTAATCCTTTCTACACAGAACCAGAATCAGAACATAACATTTAGTGACATAATCAAAACATTTTATTTTATAACAGAATATAATTGGATATATACACATTGTTTACAAAACCAAATGTATACATCTAAAATGGTACACCAAGAGAATCTGTACATATTTGAAAACTGAATATAAAAATAAATACTTGGGTAATAGAAAGCCTATACACAATGATTACAACAACAAAGTAAAACTAGTGTTGTTAAGATTCATATATAGATAGAAAGCAACCGGTCCAACATGATTTGATGTCATCTATATCTCATTTTAGGAATGGTGTTCGGTCACAAATCACCAATAATTTGTACAAAATTTTAATTATGATAAACTAACAACAATAATAAAATTAACTTAACAAATATAAATATGTTGTGTTTCATACCATAACCAAGGAAATACTAATGCCTCGGGAGACACTATAAAACATATGTTTCATAGCATAGTATCCAGACGAATGGTTGTCGGGTTGCTTTCGCGACTACATATAATTTTCATATAGTTGCTAATGCACACAAATCATAAGTAATACATTATTGAAAATAAAAGAATGACCAAAAGCACAAGTAATACTTACTTTTGAGAAAAAGGAACCTTGGGTTTTTACCTCTGATATTATGTTTCATAAAATGCATCCCTCTATAGCTCTATATGTCGGTAAAAATTAAACATGAATAAAGACTATTCAAAATTAAAGATAAAATTTGAATATTACAAATAATACTACTTACTTGCTCAAAACGTCATGCATCGACTAATAAAGATTATAGTGTAACAACCATAGCATAATAATATATACTTACGCATGGTAACAACCATAACATAATAATATATACTTACGCATGCCAATGTGAACTACCTAAACATTCAGAATAATTAATAATGTGTATAAATTTATTTATAAAAGAAAACACAAATTAATATATACTTACGCATGGTATAATGGTCCCATGTAACATTCTTTGTTCTCATTAATAAACTTAATTTGTATGTACCTCTGGATGGTGTTGAAGTTGAATATTGTATGGGTCTAAGAAACAATAATTTCTTAATTCCCTTTCAACACACATATCATGCATGGAACTTAAAGTTAATAAAAAAGTCAAATATGGACGAGTAAAATGAATATAAATTGTAATCATCATAAACATTATACTTATGAGCACCAAATTTATAGTACAGTTATGTCCAACCAATCATCTTCTTTAAAAAATTACATAACATAACTCTTATGTAGTATATAAGCTTGTTATGGTTCATGCTTTAATGTAAACTCGTATATATCTGACATTTCCTCTTTCATCCTTGATAGTCTTTGCATGTTATCTGGTTGAGGTAGTGTGGTGTCAATATTGTGTTGTGGGACATAACAACTACCTTTCATGCTTGCACCACCCATAATAACTTTCTCAGCTACTTTATCAGGTATGTTTAACTGATTTAAATTTGGATGGATGAATACACCCTTGATTTCAATTGTTGCATCATAAAAATAACCATCAAATAATTCATAAATTTAAATACATACAAAATAACAACAACATACAACACAATTTTTTAAACTTATACTTACCTGAATCATATCGCGGGTACACTCCTTCTGCATTTCCTTAGTCAACTTCTCTCGCTCCTTCTTATTCAACCTCTCTCGCTCCTTCTGGAACCTCTCTCGCACCTCCTGCAATAACCTCTCTCGCTCCTCAAGATGCTCCCTTTCACATTCCTCTTGAGTTACTCTCTCCCGTACCTCCTGAGTCCACTTCTCCAACGTCTCCTAAGTCCACTTCTTTCACCCTAGATCTAATGCTTCTTGTACTTTATCCCCCCACCCTTTGATAAAATATCTTATCAATTTATTTATTATGATTTACTTCGTTACTTGTTTGCGATGATCCAAAATATAGACTCAAGTTGACTCCTCTTCCAAGATCATGGACATGCCCACCATGCTTCTATATTCCAATCGCTTTTACCAAGTAGTCGTGATGTTCTCGTGGAACAAAGATACCATCCTTGGATTTTTCAACCAGTAAATTAAAAAACACATAAAAAATCATCTTTACCAAATTCAATTATCTTAAATAAGTAATGTTGAAAAAGTATCTACTTACAATCTTTTTAGCCACTTCATGTGTAGTCTCTGATGTTAATTCACCTCTTCGTCTTTGACACGCCCTCTTCCATTTCTCATGGTGTGATGGTGGATATAGGTTGTGATTAAGGCTTATAGAAGGATCTCCCAACTCTACCTCTCTTTGTTTTATTTTTTCATTAATATTTTTTTGTTCCAGTTTATCATCTCTTCCACGAGACAATCTATGTGGATAGATATTTCTGGCTATATTATCCTTTCCTTTTTTGGTTTTAGCTAAGAAATCAAGAGTGGTGCGAGACTTGAAAAACTCATCCCAAACATTCTTATCAATATTGTTGGTATAAGCCCTAGAGGCCAATACTTTTGGTACATGTATCGAATTATTTATTAATAATAAAAGGCTTTTTCTTTATTATGTTTGTTTAATAAAGTCCCTTGAATAGTTAGTCCGTTTAATCTATCAAGTGTGACTTAATCATGAGATCCCATTAAACATAAGGACATTATTCTTAGAGTATCTGTAGTTGAGATTTGTTGTAAAGTGGGATAGCATTAAAACATTAAGACTATTATGTACATAGACTGATGATCACATCTCATGGATCATGGATAAGGAGTTATCAAGTCTTAAACATATGTATGAATATTAAGAGTAATATTTATACTGGATTGACCCGCTATGAGAATACTATATAGAATGTTATGCAAAGTGTCAAAAGTTATTCTCATGGTGATAGTGGTGTATACCACCCTTCGACCTGAAACCACTATGGACCTTAGATGTAGAGTCGAGTGCCTTATTGTTGATCAAACATTGTCCGTAACTGGATGACCATAAAGAAAGATGATGGGTACTCCATGAAGCATGCTGAGGGACATGAGTGACCTAGATGGAATTTGCCCATCCTGCGTAACAGGATAAATCTCTACGGGCCCAATATTGAACTGAACAAGGATGGCACGGTCTATGCCTTGTGTTCAATATAGACATAGGGGCAAAAGGGTAATTATACACATAAGTATCATCACAAAAGGATTTGTCAGATCACATGACATTTTCGTGTCTTGGGTAGCAATGATGTGTTGCTAGATACCACTCATTGTTTATTATGTTAAATACATGATTTAATATAATTGCTAATGTTGCGAAAACCTACAAAGTCACACACAAAAGGACGAATTGATGAGAGATAGAGTAAATAAGGAACACCGTAAGGTACGATGCACTTAACTGAATTGTAGAACATCGTAAGGTACGATGTACTTAAGTAGAATACAAAATATGGTAAGGTACCACACGCTTAAGTGATTTTGGAATATCATAAGATATGAGCCACATACACTTAAGTGGGCTTTTTAGCTTGCAGCTCACACAAGTGGTTCTATAAATAAAACCCTTGTGCAGAGGCATTTGTGCAGTTGTAATTTCGTTTCTCTCTCTCTCTCTCTCTCTCTCTCTCTCTCTCTCTCTCACTCACTCAAAGCCTTCATTCGTAGCAGCTAACACTGAGATTGAAGGAATTCGTTCGTGTGGACTGAGTAGAGGCGTTGTCATCATTCAACGTTCGTGATCACTCCGTAGATCTGCATCAAAGGTTTCCATCGCCACAAGAGGTAACGATTTTATCACTGATCATGCTCATTCGTAAGGATCACTAAAGGAGAAAATTTTAAATTCTGTTGCATTTTGGATCGCTCTTCTCCTTCAAATATATGAATACTTCACGTATGCAGGGTCTAAGTTATCCTTTGGATTGTAATATAATCATGTGTGAGTTGTGTCTTAATCCTCTCTAATACTCACCAACATATCCAATCCATTTCTTTTTCAGCATATCATCATCTGAAACAATAAACACTTCCTATTTGCATAATAAAGTTGATATTAGTATTAAACAAAAAATTTAAATGACCATTTATACTTGTAAAACAAATCATAAAATTTATAATAAATACCATATTATCGGTCCATAATTTATCTTTAAATTCACCATCAACTTTGTGCCAATCATCTATGAAAATACTGACATTGCTTCTACCCTATACTGATACGTAACCCCTAAAACTATCAACATGTTCACCATAAGCCTTACCAATTCTTGGATAAAAATTGACTGGGAAGCGAACACCGCTTTCTCGGGGTTTTGTCACCTTGGCAAACATCGTGACACCTCTAGTTTTTCATTTACTTTTAGTATTAACAAAGGTTGTAATAGAGGTTGTATGAGAGGTGTTAGTCGAATCGTCCATCATTGTGTAAATCAAGAACTATATTACTCAAATTAACAAATCTCTGCTAAGGCGCCTAATGCATATGAACTATACTATACTCATGGTATACTTCCTAAGAACATACATTCAACATATTCTTAAACTAACGTTATTCATGAAAAATAATATTTTAAGAAAAACAACATTTCTATGAACACTTCAGTGGTCAATACATAACACGATTTACCCAAACTAACACTACTAAAGAAAAATAACATTTTTATCAATATTTCAGTGGTCAGTGACACCATGTTCTCAAACTAACACTATTCAAGAAAAACAACATTTATATCAACAACTCAGTGACCATTGACACCATTTTCTCAAATTAACACTAGATAATGTTAGTTACGTATCAAAAACGTGATGACAAAGATTCGACGAGTTAGATTGGAAGAGTTGATGTTCGATTTGATGTTGGAAAAGATGGTGAAATATGAGTTTTGATGAAGATGAAAATCACCTAATTTTTTTTAAGAGAATGACGATGAAACAAAGAGTATTGATAGGTAAATGAAAAATTAGAGTATAGTTCTGTGAAATATTCACGCAAAAGAACTTACACATCGGGTTTTGAGAAAAACTGAGAGAATAGATTAATTAAAAAATTAAAATTAAAATTAAAATTAAAATTAAAATTAAAATTAAAATTAAAATTAAAAAACACCGTATTCTAGAAAATTCATGCAAATGATATTATCCTTAGGTTGGACAAAGTAACCGAGTGCTAATACAAATATAAAAATAAAATAAAATTAATGGAAAAATAAAGATATTTAAAAATATTAATTTTTTAATTTAAAATAAACTTAAAAGAAAAAAACGAAAAGACGTCAATAGAAAAATGGTCATGCTTGATCCCTAATTGAAAAAACATAAAATAAACTTAGACTAATGGTAACATGTGCCCCAAATGCGCAAGTTAATGGTTTATTTGTAGAAATATTCTCTTGGAATGCGTGTATTTAATTTTTTAAAACTTAAAATATTATTTTATTCCACACAAGGGCACAAGTTAACAAGACCCATAAACTTATAAGCTAATAAAGTAATTGAAAATAACATAAAAATACAATAATTTGAATTCAAAGCATCGATTTTGGAAAAAATTGAGAAAATAAGTTATATATATATATATATATATATATATATATATATATAAATTAATCATGTTGTTCTTCGAGACATATACATAATTATATTATAAAATATTTTATTTGTAGTAATCAAAATTCTGATGAAAGGAATATGATAAACTAGCACTCCGAGGTATCTTCGGAAGATTTTAAATGTTTATGAGAGCACATGTTCCATCGAAAATTAAAGTGTTTTGCTAGAGGTTGCTATTAAAAATAATCCCCATAAGACAAGAAGTAATGAAACGAGGCGTGATTCAAAATGAGCATGGTATGATGTGTGTGTTCTGTTTTATGGTGGAGGTATCTACTCTTTTTATGCACGTTTGCTGCTGCAGTGTGAATCCAAGTGTTTGAATGGCTCTGAATGGAACAGTTATAGGAAATGGATGTTGGTGATCACTTCAGTAGCTTTTCGACCAAGCTGAAGGGTAAGGTTCCAAAGGAGAAGAAAAGGGTAGTGTGAGTTGCAACATGTTGGTGTTTATGGATTAAGAGGAATAGAATAGTGTTCAATAATGAAAGATATATTGTAGGTGAAATTATTAGTGACATAAAGTTACTTCTTGGCAATGGTCTCTAATAGGGAACAAGAGTAGGGGTTGGGTAAATTATCATGACCCGTTAATCGAGTAGACTATCCATTGAATTTTTTTTTTATAAAAAAAAACCATATTTTTAAAAATATTCCAAAATAATCATATTTCTTAAAGATAAATACAAAGTAACCATTTTCAAACAAAAGAAATTCGCATACAAAAGAGATAGCCAGAGGATATGGTGCATGCATTCATTTTTTATACATAGATGTCATACTTGATGCACATGCTAATAATGATAGCAAAAAGACGTAGATAAAAATTTATTCATGCATAGTTTTTATACATAGATATCGTGCATGATGACACATGATTATAATAACAGTCAAAAGACATAGGTAAAAGTCTATTTACGTAGGTATAGTCCGAACTATTTATATATATAATACTTGTTGTAACATCTAACTTATTGTACCTACGTAAAGTATAGTAGGAATAAGTATTTCAGTCTATATGTCCGATAAATAGATTTTTACTTTGGCTGTCACTATAAACATGCGCCATCATGCATGACGTCTATGTAAAAAAAATGAATGCATGTGACATAACTTCTGGTGACTCCTCTTCTGTGATTTTTTTTTGTGTGTGTGAAACATGATTATTTTGATATTTTTTTAAATATAATTCTTCTAGATTTTTTTTAAAATATGGTTATTTTAAAATAAAAAATCTTACACCTTCACTCATTTAATAAAGTTTCTTATAAAAAAATCAAATATTAATTTTATTTCTTTAGTAATCATTCCTTAATTGCTCTAGTCAAATCTCAAGATTTTTTTATTATAAAAAACCTATACTTTTACGAATAAAAACTAGCTACTTGCATTTCTTGAACTACTTGGTCACTCTAAGTCTTGAATTTTAATTTATTTTAGTTGAATAACAAGAAAAAAAAATCAAAACTCTAGTCCTAATAGCTGGATTCGTTATATGCAAGAACAAATCGTTAAAAGACACCTATAAAAAAATGTTAAATGACAAGCTGGCTAATAACATGAAAAGAGTTGACCCTAACAACTTCAATTATGCAAAGATTGTTTAGTACTATTTTTGTTTTATCCTTTTCTTATTATCTACTACTTGAACCTTTCATAAAACAATGACTAAGTTGCAAATTTCTTAGTCAATTCAACAAACAATGTATTATGTATATATCATAACATGTTCTAATCACTCTGTTCCAAAGAAGAAGATAAATAAGAAGAGCAACTTTGTTCATTTCTATTCACAAGAACAAAAGGTTTCCGTTTGTTTCAACTAAGGAAGGATGAAGGTTTGATTACTTAAATAATTATTATTTTGAGTTTTTATTTTCTGTTTTCTTTTCCTTTGTGGTAATTTTTTTAACAAACTATATTTGTAAAATGACAAATACAGCAAAAAATAGTTATAAAGTTATCAATGGACAAAGAGAAATGCAGAAACAAAGCCCTCAAAACTGCTGCTAATGTCAAAGGTATTCATCATGCCAATCCCTTTATTTGCTTGCAATTTGCATGGTTATTTTGAATGCATATTCATTTTTAAAATATCCATTTATCAAAACACTTAAATATTACAATCTACTGTCACTTTTATCCAGATATTTAAATTTTTTGAAAGATTAATATTTGATTTATATATGAATGAAATACATCAATTTTTATTGATCCAATAATTTTTTTTAATATGATCGAAAAAAATAATGTTCTAATATTTTTCTCTAATTGTATATTTACTTAGCTAACTCAAATGAGTTATCTTAGTAGAATCGGTTTAGATCTCTTATGAGGAAGAGTTTTAAAATAATAAATAATCAAAACAACATATTAATTTAGTGATTTAGCAACAAATTGGGGACAGTTTTAGCAACGCTTAACAGGAGTCAAATTTTGTTAGCATTCCTACATGTATTTTGATGTGCTAACATTATTTCCCAATCACAATATATACTTGATTTAGCTAGTGCTTCTTAATTTGTTATGATCAACGTGATCAAAAACCAAAACACATGCATATATAGGTGTGACTTCAGTTTCATTGGAAGGAGATGACAAAGATAAGGTATCAGTTACCGGTGATAATGTAGACACAGTTTGCTTAGCCAACGAACTTCTCAAAAAATTCAAAAATGTCACAATTCTAAGTGTGGAAGAAGTGAAAAAGAAAACTGAAGAAGAAAAGAAAAAGGAGGAAGAAAAGAAAAAAGAAGAAGAAAAGAAAAAGATGATGGAAGCATGTCGTGCCGTTTTGCATGGTTCTTGCATCAAGTGTCATAGCATGAGTTGTAATGGTAAGTGTTCATGCACAAAATGTTCAAGTCCAAAGTGTGATGGAAAACTTTGTGTCACTATTTGCTTTAAGTGTGAAAATCCAAAGAGTTGTTGTGAGTGTATGTCATGTTGCTCCAGTTGTGACCACAAATAGTGTGATGGTGATTAAAGAATTAAGAAGCCTCCTTCACCATACAGTGTCCTCAATGGTGCACATGTCCTAAGTTTATGCTCCATAGCTTTGGTTGGTAGTGTTTTTTTTAAGAGAGCAAAAATAATATATTATAAATTATATGCCAAAATACATAAGAAAATCTCAAGACAATGTCACCTTGCTGTACATGAGTTTTGAGTATAACCCAATTTAAGGCTTAAAAACTAAAATGATCCAACACACTGCTGTTATGCCAACACCTGTATCACAAAGCACCTCAAACTGAATTGATGCACCGGTTGGCGCCGAAAACGAATATGGAACCATATTCAAATTGTACCTCTTCCATAGGTAAAAGAAGTTAAGCAATAATTACCAATCACCATGTAGCATAGAATATGCACTTATGAATACACACACTACTATTTAAAGGGATTTTTACCAAAACTTGAAAAGATATATTATTACGGTTGACCAACAGTAGTAAGTAATTGATGGTAATAAATATGTTATTTTCTATCACGGACGTATAACCGTATATCGCGAATTATTTATCATAATAGTCATCTCAAACAATTGATGCTTCAGTCTTCTACTGCTGCTCATACTTAAGTATGATATATAGAATTTGATGGTGCTGAATTGCTCTGAAGATCCAGTACATCTACTAGATATCACTTGATCTCATGTAAGAAGTGCTATTTATCTTGAAGAGTTGTTTTACCAAAATTTGCTAAAGGGGAGATTGTTGTTCCTATTAGATTGGCCCTTTGGATTAGCTGCATTTTAGAAAAACAACAACTTGGAAAAATGTCCAAGTGTTCAAGATTGGTCTAGATTGCTAAAGTTGTATGAAGCTACAGAAAGGACACATGTTAGGCGCCATGCTCCACCATGTTGGTACAACATTTGGGCCTTGTGCAACAGGCGCCACAATCACTACAACAAACAAGACCTTAGACAGCGCTTTTTTTAGCCTTAGACAGCGCTTTAAAGCGCTGTCTAAACCTCCGCTGCTAAAGGTTTAGACAGCGCTTTTTTAAATCTTAAAAGCGCTGTCTAAGCCCCCCCCCCCTTAGACAGCGCTTTGGCCAAAAGCGCTTTATAAGACCCTCTTATTTTAAATTTTTTAGGTATACCTTAGACAGCGCTTTTGAAAAGCGCTGTCTAAGCCCCACCCCCTTAGACAGCGCTTTGGTCAAAAGCGCTTTCTAAGACCCTCCTATTTTAATTTTTTTAGGTATACCTTAGACAGCGCTTTTCAAAAAGCGCTGTCTAAGCCCCCCCCTTAGACAGCGCTTTTGCCTAAAGCGCTTTCTAATCCCCCCCTTAGACAGCGCTTTTTACAAAAGCGCTGTCTAAGGTATACGAAAATTTTTGAAGCTTTTGTTTTAAACCACATTTTTTCCAGGTTTATAAACCAGAATTTTTACCTGTTTTCAACCAGATTTTGACAGACAATTATCACATTTTATATATGCCATTTTGGCCTTTTTTCTACCAATTTTTGGCTAACAAATATATATATATACCAATTCAAACCAATTTTTCCTTAAATGTATCAAAATATATACAAATTTATGTACACATTTACAAGTCATAACATATACTACAAATGTACACATTAATTACACAAATTTATGAACAAACATTGAGCTTTATCATGAATTGACACCACTCCTCTTTGATTTCGTCCACTTGATCCTTTGTATAAAATGCACACTTGAATTCATCAAAGTACTACATAATAATATAACATATTTTGAATTAATTCCAACTATTTAATTATATGAGATATGTGTAAATATAAAAATAACTCATAAGTTAGAAATACATACATCGGTGGGAATCTTTAATCGGCCCAAAGCAAGAGTATCTCGCATAAACCTCAACATGAAATACCCGCAATCTATTTGATTACGTTGTTGAGGACACTACATATGGAAAAAAAATATGGATTATAAATCCTAAGTTTTATCAAGTGTCATCACTAATATAATAAAAAATATGGTAATTAAAAATATACCGCCACTTTAATTCATGTAATGGAGTTGGCGCCCCTCCTTGAGGTTTGGATATCTCGTTGGGCCCGAAAAGCTTGTAGGACGCTAATAAAATAAAAATGAAGCAATTAGAACAATTCACATAAACTAAGAAAATTTTTGAACATTCTCACTTACGTGTCAATTAGGACCTTCATATCCGGGTATGTTGTGTAACACCCCAATTAAAATAAGATAATTATTTAATTTAAATTAATATTTTATTTATTAATTTAATTGAATAATTGGAAGTTGGATTATTATTATTATTTTGGAATAATCATTATTGAGTTATTATTTTATTGGAATAAAATAAGTTGGAATAATAAAAAGTCCCATTTTGTGGTAAAAAGGTTATTTTCACGTGAAAAGAGAAAAGAGGCAGAAAAGGGAAAAGGGCAAAAAGCCAAAGAACGAAGGTTGAAGGAAGGGAAAGCTTGAAGCTAACGGAAGTGCCGGATTAACTCAGGTAAGGGGGGTTTATCATCGATTAACGGGTATTATGGGATAGTATGTGATGGGTAGTGAGAAACCATTGAAATTGCCTCTGATTGAATGATATATGTGATGAACTTGTGACTTATTGATGAACGAATTTGGGTAATGATTGATGAGAAATTCGTAGGAATTAGATGTAAAAGTGTCAAATTTTGTGTAATCGAATAAGATACGAATTGTGTTGAAAATATGAATGATTTCTGTGTAGAAATTGGACTGTGGAAGGTTGGTTTGAGTAGATCTCGTAGCAGAGAAAGCCATTGCAGATCTGAGAGTTCTGGGTTCTGGTCATACGCGTATGGCACTAGGCAATACGCGTATGAGATGGCTGGTACGCGTATGGAGGAGGCCTTACGCGTATGAGTGGAAAAGATGATGTTTTGAGCGTGAAAACGTCTCTGTTGGTACGCGTATGAGGATGTGGTACGCGTAGCATACGCGTATGAGTGTGGGCGATACGCGTATGGGATGGGCGGGGAAATGCGCCATACGCGTATGGGCATAGGCGATACGCGTATGGGCAGACTTGTGGTTTTCTGAACTGTTGTTGTGCAGTTTTTGGATTGTTTAGGTTGAGTGATGTACTTAGCTGAGGTATGATGTGGTAGGGATCATTTCCCGTTGTTTTAAATAGTATAGGTGTTAGTAGAGTGTGCTAATACTATGATTGATTATGTGGCATGATATGATATGCTTTTGTTGATGATATGTGAATGTATGCATTGGTGAATAGACTATTTTATGGCTTAGAGTGTGAGCTTATGTCTATTCTTGAATAGTTGTTGTTGTTGTTGCATTGCTAGGTGATTAGCATGCATATTCTAGCCTTTGGGGCTGTAGCTAATTCCCATGGTGAGGAATTAGTGAGTGAATCATTGTGGATTTGTTGTTGATGTTTGCATGCTAGATGATTAGCTTGCATAGTCTAGCCTTCGGGGCTGTAGCTAATTCCCACGGTGAGGAATTAGTGAGTGAGTCATTAGATCTCAAATGAGTGGGACTAGTGAGCTTAGTAGCCGTATCTGGATTTGATCGGTGAGCTTGAACTGTATGTTCAAGATTAGTCGGTACCGCATATGTTGAGTCTCATTTGCATAATGAATGTATGACATATAATATGAATGGATGTATTCCAGTATTATATGCGTGTTATGTGTTGTGTTGCTGATGTTGAGTATGGTTGAGATTATACATATGCTATATGTTACCGTTGAATATGATGTTGAACGGATATTGCCGTTGCTGAATGCGTAGTCTGATTAGGGTGAATTAATGTGTTATTTACTTAGCATTACATGTTGTTCTATAATGCTTATTATATTGATTGAGGAACTCACCCTTACATCTATTTTTCAGGTAACGAGCAGTGAGTTGAGTAGAAGCTAGTGCTATGGAGTCTAGTGTCGTCCTTAGTGGGTCATGCTCTGGTAGATGTAACATCGGGAGGGAATGTTTGACTATGTTTTATTTTAGTTGTTGATCAACTTTATATGTAATGTAGTACATGATTTGACTGTCGATATTTTGTATCCGCTGCGAATTATGCAAAAGAGTCTTATTTTGATTTAATAAATGAGCATGACAGGATATTTTGATGATTGCTGTGAAATGATTGTGTGACACCCTTCGGGGCATAATTACTCTGATTGATATGTTATTATTTTAATTAAATATTTTGGGGTATTTAGAAGGGTGTTACATTAGTGGTATCAGAGCATAGTCGGTCGAGTCGAGTCACAATTATTCTGTTTCCCTGTACGGGATAGGTGTTGTGTAACCCTATCAGTACTTATTGTTTTAGTTTGTTTGGGTTTCAGAATAGAGATGGCTGGAAGAGGTAGAGATGATGCTGCAATTGCTGAGGCTCTGGGTATGCTAGCTGGAGTACTTGGAGGAAATCCGAATGTTATGGGAATGGGAGCTGCTCGTCAACTGAGTGAGTTCCAGAAGAACAATCCTCCAATGTTCAAGGGAGCATACGATCCAGATGGTGCTCAGAAGTGGTTGAAGGAGATAGAGAGAATCTTCAGAGTAACTGAGTGTGCCGATAACCAGAAGGTCAGGTTCGGTACGCATATGCTATCAGAAGAAGCTGATGATTGGTGGGTTGCTACCCGCACTGAGTTGGAAGCTGCTGGAGATGCTGAGATCACTTGGGCTGTGTTCAGAGAGAGATTTCTGAGGAAGTACTTTCCAGAGGATGTCAGAGGAAAGAAGGAGATAGAGTTCTTGGAATTGAAGCAGGGTAACAAGTCTGTTACAGAGTATGCTGCTAAGTTCACAGAGCTGTCGAAGTATTACACTCCCTATAGTGAGGCTGCTGGAGAATTTTCTAAGTGTGTGAAGTTTGAGAACGGGCTGCGTCCCGAGATCAAACAGGCTATTGGATATCAGCGGATCAGAGTGTTTTCTGACTTGGTTGACTGTTGCAGGATTTTTGAACAGGATTCCAAAGCCAGAGCAGAGAGCTATCAGCAAAGGGTTGATAGGAAAGGCAAGAGTCAGAATGACCGTGGAAAACCGTATGCAGCTGGCAAAGGTTTTTAGAGACAGAGTGGGATGAAGAGGTCTAGTGGGGGAGACTCTAGTGCTCCTGTTAAGTGTTACAGATGTGGTCGGGCTGGACATCGTGTTCATGAGTGTACCAGTGCTGAGATGAAGTGTTTCAAGTGTGGAAAAGGTGGTCATTTGGCTGCAGAGTGTCGGTTGAAGACTGTGACTTGTTTCAAATGTGGAGAGTTGGGTCATATCAGTCCACAGTGTCCTAAGCCGAAGAAAGAGAATCAGTCAGGAGGCAAGGTCTTTGCTTTATCGGGTTCTGAGACTTCTGCAGATGATCGTTTGATCCGAGGTACGTGTTATATTAATGGCTTTCCTCTTGTAGCTATTATTGACACCGGTGCTACTCATTCTTTTATATCTTTGGATTGTGCTGTGAAACTTAAGTTAGAGATATCTAAGATGCTTGGAAGTATGGTGATTGATACTCCTGCGAAGGGTTCAGTAACTACTACTTCAGTTTGTCTAAGTTGTCCCTTGAGTATTTTTGGTAGAGACTTTGGGATAGACCTGGTGTGTCTTCCACTAGTGCAGATTGATGTTATTCTGGGCATGAACTGGTTGGTGTTTAATCGAGTTTCTATCAACTGTTTTGATAAGACTGTGATATTTCCTGAGATTGAAGAAGGAAAGAGTTTGTTTCTATCAGCCAGGCAGGTGAATGAGGAAGTAGCAGATGGAGCGGAGTTGTTTATGCTGTTAGCGACTTTGGAAGCTAAAGATAAACTGGTGATTGGCGATCTAGCTGTGGTGTGTGATTTTCCTGATGTGTTTCCGGAAGAGGTGAATGAATTGCCGCCAGAGCGTGAAGTTGAGTTCTCAATTGATTTAGTACCTGGTACTAGACCAATATCGATGGCTCCGTATCGTATGTCTGCTGTTGAGTTAGCTGAATTGAAGAGTCAGTTGGAAGATCTGTTGGATAAGAAGTTTATTCGTCCGAGTGTGTCACCGTGGGGTGCACCAGTGTTATTGGTTAAGAAGAAAGAGGGTACTATGAGGTTGTGTGTGGACTACAGGCAACTGAATAAAGTGACGATCAAGAATCGGTATCCTTTACCGAGGATTGATGATTTAATGGATCAATTGGTTGGTGCTAGTGTGTTCAGCAAAATAGATTTGAGATCTGGGTATCATCAGATACGTGTGAAAACTGAAGATATTCAGAAGACTGCTTTCAGAACAAGGTATGGACATTATGAGTATTCTGTAATGCCTTTTGGTGTGACTAATGCGCCTGGAGTATTTATGGAGTATATGAATAGGATTTTCCATCCGTACCTAGACCAGTTTGTGGTAGTGTTTATTGATGACATTTTGGTGTATTCGAAATCTGAAGAAGAGCATGCTGAGCATTTGAGAGTGGTTTTAGGAGTTCTACGAGAAAAGAAGTTATTTGCTAAACTGTCTAAGTGTGAATTTTGGTTAGAAGAAGTTAGTTTTCTTGGTCATGTGATTTCAAGAGGTGGTGTTGCTGTTGATCCTTCTAAGATAGAAGCGGTGTCTAAGTGGGAAGCTCCGAAGTCAGTTTCTGAGATAAGGAGTTTTCTTGGACTTGCAGGTTATTATAGAAAATTCATTGAGGGATTTTCTAAGTTGGCGTTACCGTTGACGATGTTGACTAGAAAGGGGCAAGCATTTGTTTGGGACTCAAAATGTGAAGAAGGTTTCCAAGAGTTAAAGAGAAGGTTAACTACTGCTCCTATCCTGATATTACCGAGTTCGTCGGAACTATTCGAGGTTTATTGTGATGCTTCATTGTTGGGTTTAGGTGGTGTGTTGATGCAGAATAAGCAGGTTATAGCTTATGCTTCGAGACAGCTAAGGGTTCATGAGAGGAACTATCCGACGCACGATTTAGAGTTGGCAGCTGTGGTATTTGTTCTGAAGTTATGGAGACATTATTTGTACGGGTCAAGATTTGAAGTTTTCAGTGACCATAAGAGTTTAAAGTATTTGTTTGATCAGAAAGAGCTGAATATGAGACAGAGGAGATGGTTAGAATTTCTGAAGGATTATGATTTTGGTTTGAATTACCATCCGGGTAAAGCAAATGTAGTGGCTGATGCATTGAGTCGGAAATCATTGCATATGTCTATGTTAATGGTTAAAGAGTTGGATTTAATTGAGCAGTTTAGAGATTTGAGTTTGGTGTGTGAGAGTACTCACAATAGTGTTAAATTGGGAATGTTGAGGTTAACGAGTAATATTTTGGACGAGATCAGAGAGAGTCAGAAATCCGATATGCTTTTGGTTGATAAGTTGACTTTAGTGAATCAAGGTCAAGGTGGTGAATTCAGAGTTGATGAGAATGGTGTTTTGAGATTTGGAAATCGAGTGTGTATTCCGGATGTTACTAAGCTTAAGAAGAGTATTCTTGAAGAAGGACATCGTAGTGGTTTGAGTATTCATCCTGGAGCTACAAAGATGTACCATGATTTGAAGAAGTTATTTTGGTGGCCGGGAATGAAGAGAGAAATTGCGAGTTTTGTTTATTCCTGTTTGACTTGTCAGAAGTCGAAGATTGAGCATCAGAAGCCGTCTGGGCTAATGCAACCGTTGGCTATTCCAGAGTGGAAGTGGGATAGTATCAGTATGGATTTTGTTTCTGGTTTGCCGAGGACAAGTAAGAATTTTGAGGCTATCTGGGTGATTGTTGATAGATTGACGAAGTCGGCTCATTTCATTCCGATCAGAATGGATTATCCGTTAGAAAGATTAGCCGAGTTGTATATTGAGAAGATTGTAAGTTTGCATGGTATTCCGTCTAGTATTGTTTCGGACAGAGATCCTAGATTTACGTCGAAGTTCTGGGAAGGTTTGCAGAGGGCTTTGGGAACTAAGCTGAGATTGAGTTCTGCATATCATCCGCAGACTGATGGTCAGACTAAGAGGACGATTCAGTCGTTAGAGGATCTTTTGAGAGCTTGTGTTTTGGAAAAGGGAGGCGCTTGGGATTGTTATTTACCTTTGATTGAGTTTACCTACAACAATAGTTTTCATTCGAGCATTGGTATGGCACCGTTTGAAGCCTTGTATGGTAGGAGATGTCGGACACCGTTATGTTGGTATGAGTCCGGTGAGAGTGCTGTGGTTGGACCGGAGATTGTTCAACAGACTACAGAAAAGATTAAGATGATTCAGGAGAAGATGAGAATTGCTCAGAGTCGTCAGAAGAGTTATCATGATAAGAGGAGGAAGTCACTTGAGTTCCAAGAGGGAGATCATGTGTTTCTTCGTGTTACTCCGATAACTGGTGTTGGTCGAGCTTTGAAGTCGAAGAAGTTGACACCTCGATTTATTGGTCCTTACCAGATTTTGGAGAGGATAGGGGAGGTAGCCTATCGTATCGCTTTACCGCCGTCGCTTGCGAATTTGCATGAGGTTTTTCATGTGTCTCAGTTGAGGAGGTACATTCATGATCCGTCGCATGTAGTCCAAGTAGATGATGTACAGGTGAGAGATAACCTGACTGTTGAAACATCACCTATGAGGATCGAGGATCGAGAGTTGAAGCAGTTGCGGGGTAAAGAGATTGCCTTGGTGAAGGTAGCTTGGGGAGGACCAGCAGGTGGCAATGTGACTTGGGAACTTGAGAGCCAGATGAAGGAGTCTTATCCGGAGTTGTTCGCTTGAGGTATGTTTTCGAGGACGAAAACTCTTTTAGTGGGGGAGAGTTGTAACACCCCAATTAAAATAAGATAATTATTTAATTTAAATTAATATTTTATTTATTAATTTAATTGAATAATTGGAAGTTGGATTATTATTATTATTTTGGAATAATCATTATTGAGTTATTATTTTATTGGAATAAAATAAGTTGGAATAATAAAAAGTCCCATTTTGTGGTAAAAAGGTTATTTTCACGTGAAAAGAGAAAAGAGGCAGAAAAGGGAAAAGGGCAAAAAGCCAAAGAACGAAGGTTGAAGGAAGGGAAAGCTTGAAGCTAACGGAAGTGCCAGATTAACTCAGATAAGGGGGGTTTATCATCGATTAACGGGTATTATGGGATAGTATGTGATGGGTAGTGAGAAACCATTGAAATTGCCTCTGATTGAATGATATATGTGATGAACTTGTGACTTATTGATGAACGAATTTGGGTAATGATTGATGAGAAATTCGTAGGAATTAGATGTAAAAGTGTCAAATTTTGTGTAATCGAATAAGATACGAATTGTGTTGAAAATATGAATGATTTCTGTGTAGAAATTGGACTGTGGAAGGTTGGTTTGAGTAGATCTCGTAGCAGAGAAAGCCATTGCAGATCTGAGAGTTCTGGGTTCTGGTCATACGCGTATGGCACTAGGCAATACGCGTATGAGATGGCTGGTACGCGTATGGAGGAGGCCTTACGCGTATGAGTGGAAAAGATGATGTTTTGAGCGTGAAAACGTCTCTGTTGGTACGCGTATGAGGATGTGGTACGCGTAGCATACGCGTATGAGTGTGGGCGATACGCGTATGGGATGGGCGAGGAAATGCGCCATACGCGTATGGGCATAGGCGATACGCGTATGGGCAGACTTGTGGTTTTCTGAACTGTTGTTGTGCAGTTTTTGGATTGTTTAGGCTGAGTGATGTACTTAGCTGAGGTATGATGTGGTAGGGATCATTTCCCGTTGTTTTAAATAGTATAGGTGTTAGTAGAGTGTGTTAATACTATGATTGATTATGTGGCATGATATGATATGCTTTTGTTGATGATATGTGAATGTATGCATTGGTGAATAGACTATTTTATGGCTTAGAGTGTGAGCTTATGTCTATTCTTGAATAGTTGTTGTTGTTGTTGCATTGCTAGGTGATTAGCATGCATATTCTAGCCTTTGGGGCTGTAGCTAATTCCCATGGTGAGGAATTAGTGAGTGAATCATTGTGGATTTGTTGTTGATGTTTGCATGCTAGATGATTAGCTTGCATAGTCTAGCCTTCGGGGCTGTAGCTAATTCCCACGGTGAGGAATTAGTGAGTGAGTCATTAGATCTCAAATGAGTGGGACTAGTGAGCTTAGTAGCCGTATCTGGATTTGATCGGTGAGCTTGAACTGTATGTTCAAGATTAGTCGGTACCGCATATGTTGAGTCTCATTTGCATAATGAATGTATGACATATAATATGAATGGATGTATTCCAGTATTATATGCGTGTTATGTGTTGTGTTGCTGATGTTGAGTATGGTTGAGATTATACATATGCTATATGTTACCGTTGAATATGATGTTGAACGGATATTGCCGTTGCTGAATGCGTAGTCTGATTAGGGTGAATTAATGTGTTATTTACTTAGCATTACATGTTGTTCTATAATGCTTATTATATTGATTGAGGAACTCACCCTTACATCTATTTTTCAGGTAACGAGCAGTGAGTTGAGTAGAAGCTAGTGCTATGGAGTCTAGTGTCGTCCTTAGTGGGTCATGCTCTGGTAGATGTAACATCGGGAGGGAATGTTTGACTATGTTTTATTTTAGTTGTTGATCAACTTTATATGTAATGTAGTACATGATTTGACTGTCGATATTTTGTATCCGCTGCGAATTATGCAAAAGAGTCTTATTTTGATTTAATAAATGAGCATGACAGGATATTTTGATGATTGCTGTGAAATGATTGTGTGACACCCTTCGGGGCATAATTACTCTGATTGATATGTTATTATTTTAATTAAATATTTTGGGGTATTTAGAAGGGTGTTACATGTTGTCCAATCAATTCCTCACTCACTTATGTTGCATTTTGGAGTATATTTTGTAGAAGATTTATTAATGATTTTAATGTTATTGATTTATCACAATAATCTTGAGAGATTTCACTAGTTATCTTTAAAAACCTAGAAGGAGAGATTTTCCTTAAGTGACTCAACCCATAAATCAAACAAAGAATTAACACTAAATCCCCCCAAAAAGCTTTTAACGAATTTAGCTCCACACCTAAACAAACATTTTATTAGGAAGAATGGTCCACTCAAGAGGAAATATAACACTTTGTGAATTTATAATATTACCCTTTTAAGAACAACTTCTTCACTTAAACACAACCATATTTCTCAAGGCGTTATGGCTAATTTATGAAAAAATACATGAAAAGAAGAGAGAGAGAGAGGGATATATATATATATATATATATATATATATATATATATATATATATATATATATATATATATATATATAGAGATAGAGAGAGAGAGAGAGAGAGAGAGAGAGAGAGAGAGAGAGAGAGAGAGAGAGAGAGAGAGAGAGAGAGAGATCTCACATTTATGGATGTGAAAAAAATGAAAGGGAAGACCTCAATTTATAGGCCAAAGGATGGTTCAAAAAGGAAATGGTCTATGGGCATAATTAATTGTCCATTTGATTGGGTATTTAATCTAATTGATTAGATAACCTAAATAATCGATTATTTGAGACCAATTTAGAAATATTGGATAGATAGTCATTTCCCATCATTAAGACACTGTCACAAATCCATTATGGACTAGTTTTTGAAATTCTATTTCTTAGGGGACAAGTGTCGAACTCGATGCTTCAACAACAGGTACGACAAGTTACACCAGAAACATTTATGCTAATAAGTAATAGATGATGGATCAGAAAAGCAATAAAGGATACAATCAATTGTTTACCCAGATCGTTGAAGTTATACCTACGTCAGGGGGGTTGATTCCATAACCCAAGAAAGGAAATTCATTATTAGTAGTTTAGTACAATTAGACTTACAAGCAACAACAAACCCTATGTTGTTTAATGTCTCTTCCAAACACTACCCAATGACTTTCTATTTAGATCCCCCCTAAATATGAGAACCTATTCACTTTCTTCTCTACCACAAACCAGTGACAGGGGCAAACAACCACTAAACCCTAGTGATCAACTTCAATCTTCACAAGATATGAAAATCTTGAATATTACAACTCAAATAGACAAACCTTATATACTAAGTTACTGAAATATAGAGGTGTACATAAATAATGTTGATTACAACTCAACTAGACAAACCATTTATGCCAAGTTACTGAAATATAAACGTGTACATAAAAATTCTGCACTAATCTTATTAGGGCGTTAGTGTGATTACATGACACAAAACATAACACTCTAAGATCTTCCATGGGAGTGCTTACTTTCTAATGTAGGTTTGAGCTTCTTATACAAAAAAGTAACTTATGGTTTTTTTTCCTTGGATAATATCTTTGAATTCGTTCAGAATTAATGTTGAATATGATGGATATTTGATTTTCTCCTTGAATATCTCCAACAAGATATGATTTGTTTTAAATTTAAATTTAAATTTAAATCTTCATTTAAATCCGAATTAAAATTCATCTATTTGTCAAAAAAATCACCAAATCACATTGTTAAATCATTAATAAATCTTCTAAAAAACATACTCCAAAATGCAACATTGTGTCGCCTGTTACACAAGGCCCAGATGTTGTACCAACATGGTGGAGCATGGCGTCTAACATGTGTCCTTTCTATAGCTTCATACAACTTTAGAAAGCTAGACCAATCTTGAACACTTGGACATTTTTCCAAGTTGTTGTTTTTCTAAAATGCAGCTAATCCAAAGGGCCAATCTAATAGGAACAACAATCTCCCCTTTGGCAAATTTTGGTAAAACAACTCTTCAAGATAAATAACACTTCTTACATGAGAACAAGTGACATCTAGTAGATGTACTGGATCTTCAGAGCATTTCAGCACCATCAGATTCTATATATCATACTTAAGTATAAGCAGCAGTAGAAGACTGAAGCATCAATGCTCAGGTGTTTACACATAGTTCATTTAGTTTGCTTCCAAACCAAACAGACAATCATACAAGCACTCATAGACTTAGTCATGCATGAATCTAGTATCTCATAGTTAATAGCATATAATCCTACTAAGTAACATATATCAATATGCAATCATTCACCTACTTAGTCATGCACATAACAATCAGTTAGTGTCATACGGTGAACTGGACTTTTGTGTTTTGCTTTGGAAAGCAAATGTCGCGGTTAGCAAGAGTCGCCACCGACTTTTCTTTTATCCAATAAGGAAAGGTGGAAAAGAACAGGAAAGACCTTAATTTAGATTTTTGGGTTCGGGAGGTACATTATACAAAGGGAAGGTGTTAGCACCCTTTGTATCCATGGTTATCCATGGGCTCTTAACTGCTTAATCACTTATGTTTTTCTTATTTGAAAAAGGTGGGTGAGAAATGTTTAGGAAATGTTTTGAAAAGGAGAATTTAACTTTGTAATGATTCTTGTATGAATGTATACAAAGTGGTTATCTCATTCAGTTTTGAAAATAGTGTAGAAAAATATAACTTGGCAATGATTCTAGTACGAATGTATGCCAAGTGGTGATTTTCTAAAAGATGTTTTGAAAGGTGTGAGGTGTTAAAAGTATTTTAGGTTGTGAGTAAGCAATTAAGAGTTATACCTATCCCAAGGTCTTTATGGGCATTTCCTATCCTTATGAGGGTAAAACTGTCCTTACTATTGAGAAGTAAGTAGTTTTATCCTTTGGATGTAAAAGGGTCATCGTAGGGTCATCGATTGGTCATTGAAGGCAACATTTGTGAGGATACCTTAGCATTCGAAGGGACGATCATCATTTAACCGTAGGCTATACCGAAGGGTCATCGAGGGACAAAGGCAACATTCGAGGGACTATGATGATTTAACCGAAGGGTCTTTGCTAAGTGCATCCCCACATTCGCGGGACATGACCATAATACCGTAATCGTAGGGTAACAAAGAGAGGTCCAAGATCGCATGTTTAAAGGCAAAGTTTTACGATTAATTAGATAGCCGTAATCGATTAAGTAATTAGGTCCACATTAAAGTCGATGAAATCAATACATTAAAATCAGCTAGGTAATTTAGGATGAATCTCCATATTAAAATTAAGTAATTCAGAATCCATCTCCATAAGGATATCCCACACATAAAGTGGAATACTTAGCCGGCCGTTTCCTCGGGAATATGTAAACCTTTACACAATTCAACACACCGGTTAGAATATCGAGATAAAGTACAATTGAAAATTATACCACAAAATAAACACAACAGTCATAAAGTCAGGCCGAATAATGCAGAATTATAATAAATCTTGATTAGATAAACATAAGGCAGAACAGAAAAGAAACAAAACAGCCACTGTCCCGTTCGCTCCTGCTTCGCCTAGCGAAGGCTTAGCGAGTGCTCGCCACAGGCTCGCTTAGCGATGTTCTAGCGAGCGGCTACGGGTTTGGAGTTTGATAGCAGCATGATCTCCGGAAACCTGAACTTTATGGCATTTAATTACAGGAATAGCATGGACAAACATTTAGGATATTCATGCATACTTAAATTCACATGTGAAATCAAATTACATATCCGAAATTTTAATCATGATGCCTTATGTATGTAGAGATTACCGATTAAAAGCATAAAACAATAGTGATGCGCAAACCTGTTTGCAACCGAGCTGCGATGTTGAAGGGACTGAACACTCTTGGCATCGGATGGAGTTGGGCGGCGGTAACTTCGGTGCGGATGAGCGGCCTTCAGGGTTTCTTTACTCGGAATTCTTTGAGTTAGTCTCCAGGGTTTCTATGTCAGGGTTTCGGCCCGTCTTCCTCTGTTTTTTTCCTTTTCTTTCTGACTGAAGCTTGGCTATTTATAATGCTCTTGTTATGACCTAATGGGCTCAGAATGAAGCCTGAAAATTCTAATATATCGCAAGCTTCGCTAGGCGAAGGAGTTGCTCGCCTAGCGAGCAAGCTAGTTTGGGCCTTTTTCTGGATTGCAAGCTTCGCTAGGCGAGTGGTATAACGAAGGGTTCGCTAGGTGAAGGAATTGCTCGCCTAGCGAGCATGCCAGTTTGGGCCATTTTCTGGATTTGGCCACCTGTGAGCTGGGTCTTTGTTCCTTTGGGATCAGTGCCTTGAAAATAAGTTGGAGTGTCCTGGAAAATGCCTTGTAATATTAACGGGCAAATTTTGGGGTATGACAGCTGCCCCTGTTCAATATTCTTGAACCGAGAGAGTTAGAATGGTATATACGCCATTCGTGGTCTGGAGGTGAAAGATTATTGAACACTAGAATGCCCCAACAATTTGCACTTGTTAATCAAAAGTTTGATCTAGATGGAGATGGGCTTAACGATGCCATCCAGGCAGTTCGATGATGAAAGATCAAAATGGATCATACGCTGCTGGGGATAAAGAATCAGAATGGACCATATGCTAGATCGTACCTGAGTAGCAGAATGAATTATCCATTAGGCGAGTGACTTCGCTGGGGATGAAAGATCAGAATGGATCGTACGCTAGATCGCATCTGAGTTGCAGAATGAGCCGTACGTTAAGCTGGATCTGACGAAGGTAGAATCAGAATGGATCATACGCTAGATCGTATCTGAGTTGAAGATCCAAATGGGTCGTACGTTAGACCGTATTGGAGTTGCAGAATGAGCCGTACGTTAGGCTGTATCTGGAGAAGAAAGTAGTCGTACGCTAGACTACAACTCGGAATGTACCGTACGCCAGGCAGTATCTGAGGATTTGAAGATCCAAATGGGTCGTACGTTAGACCGTATTGGAGTTGCAGAATGAGCCGTACGTTAGGCTGTATCTGAAGAAGAAAGTAGTCGTACGCTAGACTACACCCCGGAATGTACCGTACGCTAGGCAGTATCTGAGGATTTGAAGATCCAAATGGGTCGTACGTTAGACCGTATTGGAGTTGCAGACTGAGCCGTACGTTAGGCTGTATCTGAAGAAGAAAGTAGTCGTACGCTAGACTACACCCCGGAATGTACCGTACGCTAGGCAGTATCTGAGGATTTGAAGATCCAAATGGGTCGTACGTTAGACCGTATTGGAGTTGTTGACGAAGTCATATGTTGGGCTGAATCAGAATGAACCGTACGTTAGGCTGTATCTGATAATATTTGTTGTATTTGCAGTAACTGTCTGAGATGGGCTTAAAGATGCCCTCATTAGGAAGATGCCAGAATGCTTGCCAGGATGAATGTTCGTATGGAGTATATCTGAAAGCGGTATTTGAATCTTGAGCGTAATTGATAAGGATGTTCGTCTGAATGAACCTTTTATTTTGACTATATCAGGAGGATAATTAACCTGCAAAGAAAAGTTAGCTTCATGCCATGTCATGATGCATGAGATGTCTTATGCTTTCGAAAATAAATGCAAACATTGTATGCATGTCTGTGATGTGAAATGATGCATGGAATGAATCATGCGTCTGAGAATTTGCTAGGGGAAAATAAATCCCCACATCCTGGTTGGAGATATTTGTATTGATGACCCTTTCTCAGCTGGGGGTATTTGATTTCTGTCTGATGGCAGAAATGTTCAGCAGAAGCCTGGCTGGGGGTGGAAGAGATGACCAATTTGTCTAGTGATGCCAATTTCTTCTGGGGAATAACTGGCTTTGCCGGGGAATAGAATTAGCAACGGATTCATTGGAAAGCATGGTTAGACCTTCTCCTCGATCCTGAAGTCTTGTAGTAATTGCTATTTCTATTTTATGCATGCATTTTTGGTAAACATCGATCATATTCAAATGCACATATTAATTCAAATTAAATCAATGGACGTTTACGCAAACAAAACAGAAAAAGTAAAACAAAAGCATCTTTTGGAAATAAAATTGTATTGAGTTCGAAAGAGGGCCTATAAACAGGTAATCTGTGTACAAAGAGACAGAAATCCTAGTAAGAGGAAATTGTCAAGAAAATAAAGAGAAAGCTATGCAGAAAAAGTCCTATTGATTTTAATTCCACTACTGTCATTATGTCTTCAAGTATCTCATCTCCCTTGCTGTCGGATGGAAGTGATTAGCTTGTTCAGTCCTTTGAACTTGGTTGGAGGTGACTGAGAATGGGACATAGTCTTACGCTTTTAATCCCTAATTTTTGCCTGGACCGCCTTTTCAGGTTTTCAGTCCACCAGGATACCTTTTTTTTTGCCCAAGCCGCCTTTTTAGGTTTTCGACTCGCCGGGTGTACATTTTTATATGTTTATCCCTAATTTTGCCCGAACCTTTTTGATTCGCCGGGATGCCCTTACTTTTGCCTAGGTACGTCGACCTAGCAGGTCTCTTTTATGCGTAGTATTTTTTGACTATGTCTGCGTTCACGGGATGCGGGAAGTCTTCGTCGTCCATTGTAGCAAGTATCATGGCTCCACCAGAGAATACTTTCTTAACTACAAATGGCCCTTCGTATGTGGGAGTCCATTTGCCTTTGGGGTCACCTTGTGGTAGAATGAGACGCTTTATCACCAAGTCGCCAACTTGATACACCTGTCTTTTGACCTTTTTGTTAAATGCCTGGGTCATGCGCTTCTGATATATCTTCCCATGACAAACAGCCGCAAGTCTCTTCTCATCAATCAAATTTATCTGATCGAGTCGGGTTTGAATCCATTCATCTTCATCTAAGCCCGTCTCTTTCATGATCCTTAGAGAGGGAATCTGAACTTCCACCGGTAAGACGGCTTCCATTCCGTAGACTAAAGAGAAAGGAGTTGCCCCTGTCGAGGTGCGTACTGAAGTGCGATAACCATGAAGAGCAAATGGTAACATCTCATGCCAGTCTTTGTACGTTACTGTCATCTTTTGTATGATCTTCTTGATATTCTTATTAGCAGCCTCCACGGCGCCGTTCATCTTTGGCCGGTACGGAGAAGAGTTATGGTGTTTTATCTTGAACTGCGTGCAGAGTTCAGTAATCATCTTGTTGTTCAAATTAGTGCCATTATCAGTGATAACTCTTTCAGGGATGCCATATCGACAAATAAGATTATTCTTGATGAACTGGGCCACCACATTCTTGGTGACAGAAGCAAATGAGGCAGCCTCTACCCACTTTGTAAAGTAATCAATAGCAACAAGAATGAAACGATGTCCATTAGAAGCAGTAGGTTTAATCTCTCTAATCATATCAATGCCCCACATCGCAAAGGGCCAAGGGGCTGTCAGCACGTTTAAAGGAGCAGGGGGCACATGTACTTTATCCGCATAGATCTGACACTTGTGACATGTTCTGGAGTGATGGTGGCAATCAGCTTCCATGGTAGACCAATAATATCCTGATCTCAGAATCTTCTTGGCCATCGTATGTCCATTAGAATGAGTCCCAAAAATACCGTCATGCATGTCTTCCATAATCTTTTCTGCTTCATTCTTATCCACACATCGAAGCAAGGTCGAATCATGATTACGTTTGTATAGTACTCCATTACTCAAAAAGAATTTAGCGGAGAACTTCCTCAGGAATTTTCTGTCATTGATGGATGCCCCTTCAGGGTATTCCTGAGCTTCTAAATATCTTTTTACTTCATGGAACCAAGGTTTCTCTTCTACTTCATCAGCGTTAAGTTCATAACAATATGCTTGTTCATCTAATCGTTCAATGGTGATCCGGGAAGCTTCATTGCCCCATCTGACTCTGAACATAGATGACATGGTGGCCAAAGCGTCTGCCAACTGATTCTCTTCTCGTGGAATATGTTCGAATGTAATTTCTTCGAAGTATGGGATTAACGTCAACACCCGCTCTCGATAAGGGATGAGATTCGGATGTTTAGTGTCCCATTCTCCTTTGATCTGACTGATTACTAAGGCTGAGTCTCTGTATACGCTTAAAAACTTGATTCTTAGGTCTATAGCAGCTCTGAGTCCCAAAATACAGGCTTCATACTCAGCCATGTTATTGGTACAATCAAAACATAGCCTAGCAGTGAAAGGCGTATGGCAACCCCTGGGAGAAATAATTACAACACGAACACCATTGCCTAATGCATTAGAAGATCCATCAAAAACCATAGTCCATCGGGATCCCGGTTCGGGTCCTTCATCCGGTCCAGGTTCTTCGTAATCAGTAACAAGCATGACATCCTCATCTGGGAACTCAAAAGTCATAGATTGGTAATCATCCACTGCTTGATGAGCCAAATGATCGGCCAGCACGCTTCCTTTGATTGCTTTCTGGGTAGTATACTGGATATCATACTCTGTTAAAATCATCTACCATCTTGCTATTCTCCCGGAGAGAGCAGGTTTCTCAAATATGTATTTGATAGGATCCATCTTAGAAATCAACAAAGTGGTATGATTCAACATATACTGTCTTAGTCGGCGAGCAGCCCAGGCCAAAGCACAGCAAGTTCTCTCGATCAGTGAGTATCTTGTTTCACAGTCGGTAAACTTTTTGCTAAGGTAGTATATGGCATGCTCTTTTCGACCAGACTCGTCATGTTGCCCTAACACACACCCCATTGAATTTTCTAACACGGTCAAATACATAATTAGAGGTCTTCCTTCAACTGGTGGCACCAGAATTGGAGGTTCTTGGAGATACTTCTTGATTTTTTCAAAAGCTTCTTGACATTCATCATTCCATAGCATCTCTTGATTTTTCCTTAGTAGTTTGAAGATGGGTTTGCAGGTAGCGGTCAAATGGGAGATAAACCGGGCAATGTAATTCAACCGTCCCAAGAAACCTCTGACTTCTTTATCTGTACGAGGAACCGACATTTCTTGAATAGCTCTCACCTTAGCCGGGTCAACCTCAATTCCTTTACCACTGACAATAAAGCCCAAGAGTTTACCAGATCTTACTCCAAAGGTGCATTTGTTCGGGTTCAATCTCAACTTGTACTTCTTCAACCTCTCAAACAGTTTGTATAAATGATCGAGATGTTCTTCTTCAGTATGCGATCTGGCTATCATGTCATCCACATATACCTCTATTTCATGATGGATCATATCATGGAACAAAACCACCATAGCACGCTGGTATGTTGCTCCTGCGTTCTTTAAACCGAATGGCATTACTTTATAATAGAAAGTGCCCCATTGCGTCACAAACGTAGTTTTCTCCATGTCCTCAGGTGCCATCTTATTTTGATTATAACCCGAGAATCCATCCATGAAGGAGAATACTTTGTGTTGAGCGGTGTTATCTACCAGAACATCGATGTGCGGGAGTGGAAAGTCATCTTTGGGACTCGCTTTATTCAAATCTCTGTAATCTACGCACATTCGTACCTTACCATCCTTCTTCGGCACTGGTACCACATTAGCAACCCATTGAGGATAAGAAGTAACGGCTAGAAAACCGGCATTGAATTGTTTCATAACCTCGGCTTTGATTTTCTCAGACATTTCAGGACGCATGCGGCGAACCTTTTGCTTAACAGGACGACAGTCTTCCTTCATTGGCAGACGATGCACTACTATGTCAGTATCCAGTCCTGGCATGTCTTCATAAGACCAGGCAAAAATCTCTACATAGTCATGTAACATCTGAATTAATCTTTCTTTGATACTGTTTTCCAAGCCTGCTCCTATTTTGACTTCTTATTATCTACTTCAGTACCCAGGTTTACAACTTCAATTGATTCCTCATGCGGCTGTATAGTCTTTTCCTCTTGCAGTAACAGTCTGGCGAGTTCTCCAGGGACTTCACAATCTTCATCACTTCCATCCTCGGCTTGGTAGATCGGATTTTCAAAGTCATAATGAACAGCAGTAGAACTATTATAAACAGGATCCAGAGTGGGTATGGATCTGCAATTTTGTTACGTGAGTGTGTGTAAGAAAGCATAGCTTGTTTGAAAGCTGACAGGAAAGATAAAGGGCGCAATATTTGAATGCAAAAAGTCCATTGATTTATTGAATGTGAATATGCTTATGAAAATGACAAAACCCTTAACAAATTAGCTATTGTGCCCCGGGCATAGACACAATGCTTTAAGAAGTTGAAGTGTAAAAAATTAAAAATTTGCAACACTAAATAGACAATAACAATTACTCCTGTCTAAAGGTAATCGGGATAGTGTCTTCAGCCTTCCAATTATTGAGTCCGTCACCAATTATTGGGAAAATTCAGCTATCCAGGTCGCAATCGCTATCAGCATCTTCTACAGCATTGATTTGATCTTTGTCCGTCCTTTCAGAGTTAAATCCCAGACCAGATTTATCAGACTTGTAGGGTACGTTGATCAGTTGACCCCAACCAGCACGACCACCATTTTCGACCATGGCTTGAGCATCTTTCAGAGAAATCATGGCAGGAGGAGCTCGAATAACCTCGGGCCCATGGGGAGTGGGCTTAAGGACAGGACTGGACGGAGGAACCACTTCAAATGACTGAGACGGAGTCTCAAAGAATTCTCCATCCATCTCGACGTATCTGAAAGCCTGCACACTGCTGACAATATACTCTTCTTCCCCACATACAGTGACGATCTTACCCTCTATTGGGTATCTCAGTTTTTGATGGAGAGACGAAGCTACAGCACTTGCCCCGTGAATCCAAGGGCGTCCCAGCAAGCAGGAATAGGCAGGACGAATGTTCATTACGTGAAAGATAGTGTTGAAGACTTGAGGTCCTATTTTGATAGGGAGGACCACTTCACCGTGGACAACGCTCTTCGCGCCATCGTAAGCACGCACCACAATGTCACTAGGCTTCAGTTTAATGCTTTTACAATCAAGTTTATCGAGCACAGCTGTCGGTAGCACATTCAAAGAAGAGCCATTATCGATCAACACATGAGACAAGGTGATCCCCTTACACTCAATGGAGATATGCAAAGCTTTATTGTGATTCTTTCCCGCTGGTGTCAGGTCAGCATCGGAAAAGCCTAGGCCATTGTCCACAGTCAGGTTAGCAACATAGTTTTCGAACTGATCGACGGAGGTCTCCTGAGGTACATGAGCAGTCTTCAAGAATTTTATCAAGGCATTGGCATGAGATTCAGAAGATAACAACAAGGATAACATCGAGATCTTAGAAGGAGTATGCCCTAACTGTTCTACCACATCAAAATCACTCTTGCGTATGATTTTCAGCACTTCTTCCATTTCTCGTTTGGCGACCTCTTCAGTAGCAACTTCGACCGATGTCTCTGACTGAGGAGGGTTGACTGTTGGTTCCTTTCCTCGAGTTTCAGGGACGGGAGGTGAGATTTCCGGAGAGAAGATCCTTCCACTTCGAGTAACTTTACTAGTCCCAACAATGTCATTAGGATTAGCAGAATTACCAACTTGCTTTACGCCATGGATGTAAACATCACCTCCATAATTCCACGGAATGGCTTTGCTTGAGGAATACGGTATTGGGCCAGGTGCAGTAATGATTAGGGGAGCTCCCTTGGGCTCAGCAATAATCTTCACAGGTACTCTGATAGCAGTAATCTTCACTGGAACTTTGGACCTTCCAATCACAGATATTTCTTCCACGGGGTTTTCCACCTTAGGAACCTTTTCGAAGAGGATTGTATGATCGTCCATCAGCCGTTGAATGCCATTTCTCAATTTCAAGCAATCACTGGGTCGGAGTATACATAAATCGCAATTTTCAGCACAACCTGGAAATAAACCAGCTTGCAACAACTTCTTCTTGATGGCCAGGAGAGGAGATGCTAAGTCAGCTACATTAGAAATGTGAGAGTTGTCATCCATAGCATTAACAGCCTTGTCATGATTAGGCATAGGTGCAGTGATGACATTAGGAGTCTCCGGAGGCTCAAATTCAATTTCCCCAGCGTCGAACATATCTTGGATTTTGTTCTTCAACAACCAACAATCGTTTGTATCATGCCCGGGGCTATCGGAGTGATATGCACACCTGGCATTGGGATTATAACGAGGAGAGGTAGTGTTGACATTTGCAGGAGGGCCTCTGAGAGTGATTAGATTTGCCTTTAGCATACTTTGCAGTGCTTGTACTAAAGTCATATTGATCTTGGTAAACTGCCTCCTCGGCCTGTCCTGTCTGTGCTGGAAATTTTGAGCTGGCGGGGCTGCAATCTTAACTGCTCCAACGGCATGGTCACTATTTTTCTTATTATGACTCCTTTGACCGTACACAGCATTTGATTCATTCTTCCCCTGATAGGACTTTTTGTTGCTTGCAGAGGTAGCCGCCTGTATCTTTCCACTTCGAATGCCGCTCTCCACCCGTTCACCTGTCAATATAAGTTCAGTGAAACCTGATGAAGAACTTCCCAGTAGATGGCTGTAGAATGGGCCAGTCAGTGTACCCATGAACGTGTCTACTAATTCTCAATCAGTCATAGGGGGTTTGACTCTGCCAGCCAAATCTCTCCATTTTTGGGCATATTCTTTGAAGCTTTCTTTAGATCCCATAGTCATACTCTGCAACTGTAGCCGAGTAGGCGCTAGCTCAGAATTATACTGGTAGTGCTTGTAGAAAGCTGTCGCTAAGTCAGTCCAGGTGCGGATGTCAGAGCTTTCGAGCTGATAATACCATTCCAACTGTGTGCCAGACAGACTCTCTTGGAAGAAATGGATCCATAGCTTCCTATCAGTGGTATACGGCTGAATCTTTCTCACGTAAGCTCTCAGATGCATATGAGGACAAGATGCACCATCGTACTTAGTGAAAGTGGGGATCTTGAATTTGCGAGGAATGACCACATCAGAGACTAGACCCAAGCTTTCGAAATCCAGACCGGGCGCTTTCTGACCCTCCATAGGTAGCATGCGTTCTTCCAGCAGTTTATACTTATCACCTTTGGGAGAGTACTGCTCATTCTCATAATCTTCATCGTCATCCTCCTGGCTGAAAGGGTCAGCATTCTCTTCTTCTGAATCTGTCCCCTCTTCTTGATCCTTCGGAATTCTAATCTTGACTCCTGCAGCCTGTCCTTTACGCCTTCTTCCCGGGTTAATGTAACTCACAGGTTTCTGGTCTTTCTTCTTCTCGAGCAAGAGAGCCTTCAGTTCCTCCTGCCCCTTGGATAAGCTCAGCATCATCTCCTGGAATTGAGCATTCTGAGCCTGGAGATCTTTGACAGTTTGTTCGAGAGCCATTTTTCTGTTTAGAAGGCAGGCCATGAGAACATTAATCTTTTAGGATACCTGTTATGCAATGTTATGTTATGCTATGCAATGTATGAAATGTTTTCAAGGACTTTTGGAATTTAACTTTGCGTAAACTACCAAAAAGAGAGGAACTTTTATTACTAATTTCTTAATCATTGCTCATTACAAGAAATAAAAATACAATGAAAGCTCAAGTCTCCCAGGGACGGCTTCTTTTTGGGCGAAGATATGCATTGAGTCTTCGTTCCTCATTAAGCTGGCTGGTGAGCTCGAGTACCTTCTTCCTTTCTGCACTGAACTGGGCTTCAAAAGTATCCCTTTCCTCTCTCAACTAGATCCAGGATCTCTTCAATTCTTCAACATCGGTAGGCATATCTGGATAAGGAATGATCTGAGGAGTACTTCCTTCAACTTCTGGTTCAACGATCAATGGTCCGACCGCAAGATATGGCATGACGAGTTCACGAGCTCTGGCGCGTACCCATCTGAGATAAGGCTCCATAGGAATAGAGTTTTTCTGTCCTAAAGTGCTTCTTTTCACCATGCCCCAGGCTCGTACAAACCTTTGACGGAGACCTTGAGAATCATTGTCATAGTCACACACCGTACCTTGAATAATCATTTCATGTGGACCATCTCTTCGAGCACAACCAAACTGACGTAGGGCTAAAGCAGGATTATAAGTAATACCTCCTCTTATCCCCATGAGTGGTACATTAGGGAATTCTCCACAACGGTCGATGAGGATAACATTTTCTCTGAGATTAGAACACCAACGGATGTCTGAATGGGAGAGCGCCATTATCCTTTGAAACCATTTCAGATTTCGCTCATTCTTCAAGACTGATTGAGGAAGGTGCGAAATAAACCACCTAGACAATAAAGGTATACAGCACATGAGAGTCCCTTGTCTCTTCATAGTACGAGTGTGAAGGGAATGCAAAATGTCCCCGAGCAAGGTGGGCACAGGATTATGAGTGAGAAATATCTTAATAGCATTCATGTCTATGAATTGGTCTGGATTAGGGAATAACACCAAACCATAGATTAATAATGCTAGGATATCTTCGAAAGCATGGAAATTCATAACCTTTAAGGATTCTCGGGCCTTATTTATCAGAAACTTGGCAAGTAAACCCTTAATTCCACTTCTTGTAACCCAATTGGTTTCAATATCGGACTTTGTCATGTGTAAAGCTGCGGCAACTTCTTCAGACTTTGGACTCCTTTCTAAACCACTGAAAGGTGTTTGATCAAGAATAGGTATCCCAAGCAGCCTGGAGAATTCTTCTAACGTGGGCACCAACTGATAATCTGGGAAGGTGAAGCAATGATGTTTAGGATCGAAGAACTGGAATAGAACTCTCATCATATTTTCTTTGAAACCAGTGGTAACCAAATTGAGAATAGAACCATGTTTCTTGATGAACTGAGCCTGATCGGGAAGTTCTGACACTAAATCCTTGAGTTGAGGAGAGATCGCTACAAGATTGATCCGGATGGTCTTCCTAGGAGCCATAACCTGTTTAACAGATCAAAGCTAAATCCCTAAGTCCTTGAAATGGTTAGTACAATGTTATGATGTTATGATGTTATGATGTTATGATGTTATGATGTTTAAATAACAAGCACAAACAAGTCACACAACAAACATTCTTAGGTTTTAAGGCTTGCATGAGTTCCATAGGTAAATACCCTCCCCACTGAAGTTTGGTTGGTTCAACCTGTCCTAGAATAGTAACCGGGTTCTAAAAGGATCTCCCATCATTGACCTTCCTTTAAGTCCACTTCAGTGCAACACCAAGTGGTTGACCAAAGCTTCCCTAAAGTCCAATCTCAAAGAGTGTAGTATCGAGTATCAACCAACCCCAGTCGGAACCGAAGTCAGTTATCTCACTACTTTCTAATGGCTAGGATGAGTCAATTAGGGTTCTAAAGGTCTGGTTAATGCTTTGATGACACCACGCGAATGCCAAATTTTTCCTCAAGTAAACATGAGGAACATCAGGACATCCAAAGTGTCACATTAACCGTAGCCATCATTTTAACCATTCCAGTATACGCCGGATAGTCGCGATGATCTATTGCTACTTACGTAAGGTACACTAGATCCGGGTGTAGGATCTTTCACTCAAAAATACCCTTAAAAGAAGAAACAATTTGGAAACATAAATGATTTTTTAAGGTGACCTCTCTTTGTAGTCCCCAGCAGAGTCGCCAGTTCTGTCATACGATGAACTGGACTTTTGTGTTTTGCTTTGGAAAGCAAATGTCGCGGTTAGCAAGAGTCGCCACCGACTTTTCTTTTATCCAATAAGGAAAGGTGGAAAAGAACAGGAAAGACCTTAATTTATATTTTTGGGTTCGGGAGGTACATTATACAAAGGGAAGGTGTTAGCACCCTTTGTATCCATGGTTATCCATGGGCTCTTAACTGCTTAATCACTTATGTTTTTCTTATTTGAAAAAGGTGGGTGAGAAATGTTTAGGAAATGTTTTGAAAAGGAGAATTTAACTTTGTACTGATTCTTGTATGAATGTATACAAAGTGGTTATCTCATTCAGTTTTGAAAATAGTGTAGAAAAATATAACTTGGCAATGATTCTAGTACGAATGTATGCCAAGTGGTGATTTTCTAAAAGATGTTTTGAAAGGTGTGAGGTGTTAAAAGTATTTTAGGTTGTGAGTAAGCAATTAAGAGTTATACCTACCCCAAGGTCTTTATGGGCATTTCCTATCCTTATGAGGGTAAAACTGTCCTTACTATTGAGAAGTAAGTAGTTTTATCTTTTGGATGTAAAAGGGTCATCGTAGGGTCATCGATTGGTCATTGAAGGCAACATTTGTGAGGATACCTTAGCATTCGAAGGGACGATCATCATTTAACCGTAGGCTATACCGAAGGGTCATCGAGGGACAAAGGCAACATTCGAGGGACTATGATGATTTAACCGAAGGGTCTTTGCTAAGTGCATCCCCACATTCGCGGGACATGACCATAATACCGTAATCGTAGGGTAACAAAGAGAGGTCCAAGATCGCATGTTTAAAGGCAAAGTTTTACGATTAATTAGATAGCCGTAATCGATTAAGTAATTAGGTCCACATTAAAGTCGATGAAATCAATACATTAAAATCAGCTAGGTAATTTAGGATGAATCTCCATATTAAAATTAAGTAATTCAGAATCCATCTCCATAAGGATATCCCACACATAAAGTGTTATACTTAGCCGGCCATTTCCTCGGGAATATGTAAACCTTTACACAATTCAACACACCGGTTAGAATATCGAGATAAAGTACAATTGAAAATTATACCACAAAATAAACACAACAGTCATAAAGTCAGGCCGAATAATGCAGAATTATAATAAATCTTGATTAGATAAACATAAGGCAGAACAGAAAAGAAACAAAACAGCCACTGTCCCGTTCGCTCCTGCTTCGCCTAGCGAAGGCTTAGAGAGTGCTCACCACAGGCTCGCTTAGCGATGTGCTAGCGAGCGGCTACGGGTTTGGAGTTTGATAGCAGCATGATCTCCGGAAACCTGAACTTTATGGCATTTAATTACAGGAATAGCATGGACAAACATTCAGGATATTCAGGCATACTTAAATTCACATGTGAAATCAAATTACATATCCAAAATTTTAATCATGATGCCTTATGTATGTAGAGATTACCGATTAAAAGCATAAAACAGTAGTGATGCGCAAACCTATTTGCAACCGAGCTGCAATGTTGAAGGGACTGAACACTCTTGGCATCGGATGGAGTTGGGCGGCGGTAACTTCGGTGCGGATGAGCGGCCTTCAGGGTTTCTTTACTCGGAATTCTTTGAGTTAGTCTCCAGGGTTTCTATGCCAGGGTTTCGGCCCGTCTTCCTCTGTTTTTTTTCCTTTTCTTTCTGACTGAAGCTTGGCTATTTATAATGCTCTTGTTGTGACCTAATGGGCTCAGAATGAAGCCCGAAAATTCTGATATATCGCAAGCTTCGCTAGGCGAAGGAGTTCCTCGCCTAGCGAGCAAGCTAGTTTGGGCCTTTTTCTGGATTGGAAGCTTCGCTAGGCGAGTGGTATAACGAATGGTTCGCTAGGCGAAGGAATTGCTCGCCTAGCGAGCATGCCAGTTTGGGCCATTTTCTGGATTTGGCCACCTGTGAGCTGGGTCTTTGTTCCTTTGGGATCAGTGCCTTGAAAATAAGTTGGAGTGTCCTGGAAAATGCCTTGTAATATTAACGGGCAAATTTTGGGGTATGACAGTTAGTAATTGATATCAATGACTACTACTAACACATATAGGTTTGTTTTCACAGATACAAGGACCAAGACCAGATGTCCTGCCCGATGCTCCAATATTAAGCATAACATTAGCACTTTCCTAAACAATTAATACTAAACAATCACCAGGTCTATCTGTACACAACAAATACACCACTTCATCTCATTACTCACCCTTTTTCCCATAATTTGGCAAAGGGTAAGGTTGTCAACCTAATATCTAGAAGTTATTCAAGCCTAGGTTAGTATGGTAACACATACACAACAAAGATTATAAAAGGACAACTAGAATTAACAAAATTAAATTTAAACACACTAGTCTTAACAGGCTATGACGCCTTTAGATATTATAAAACAAACACAATGATGCAAAATCTATTGGAGACAACTCGCCTCAGATTTGGTCATCAGTCCATCCTTTTAAGCTCATGAAGGTAACCCAATCATCATCTGCATCTGAGTCGCTATCTTGCACATGATCTATCTTCACAATATTCATCCTAGTCACTGAAGTCTTCTTAGTAATAGTTTCTCTAGTGGATGCTCCATCATGTGGTCCTTCAACACTTGCATGAGAGGATGAACCAACTTTCTTGATCTTTTTCTCCTTGGTTTCCTCAGATCTTTTCAAACTAGATGAAATCTTCTTATTTATGTTATGGTTCTGACTCATGTTAAACAACAAACACTTGTGCATGGTAGAAGAAAGAGTAGATTTCATAGAGAAAATAAGGCTAAACGACCTTTTTTCTTGACAGTATCGAAAGTCCTAATATAAGGAGTGATTAGAAACTGATAAATCACCCATAATAAACATGTACCATATAGAATATGAGAGAGTATATAGCTTAGTCTCCTTGCACGTTTCCCTAGCTTTAACTGCTATAGGCCTTCACATATGCACACACCCAATGCACTTCTCATTATTTCTTGTCACATTACCACTTTCATTATATTTGTTCTTATAAATCCACTAGGTACCAATGACATTCACGTCTTCAGGTCTAGGAACTATCTCTCATACATTATTTCTTTCAAACTGAAACACTTCTTCTTGCATGGAATTGATCAAGAATTCATCAGTAAATGCTTATTTGACATTTTTAAACTCAATCTTGGAGATAAAGCATGAGTTAGAAATGCTTTCTCTGGATCTTATAACCACTATTTCATTCATATTTCCTATAATGTTCTCTTGGGGATGATCTTTCTGAAATCTGATTGATCGTCCCTTGTTTATTTGGAGATCATCATAATTAGATATCTCAGGCATAATGTCGGACTCCTTAGTTGCGATATGAGAGATAAGTTTGTTGAGGCAGAACTTCATCTTCTTATTCTTCCATATCTTTAGGAGTGTCATTAATAACTACATTAATGGATTCCATCATAACCTTGAAGAGCTTGTTATACACTCTGTACGCTCTAGTGTTTGTGGAGTAACTAAGGAATATACCTTCCTCACTCTTGGGATCCATTTTTCTCCTTTGTTCTCTATCTTCTAGAATGTAGCACTCACTTACAAAGACATAAAAATACTTGACATTTATATTTCCCCCTTTCCATACCTTATACAGGGCTTCTTTTGTTCCGGATCTAATGGTTACTCTGTTATGAATGTGACAGGTTGTGTTTATAGCTTCATCCTAGAAGTAATATGGAAGTTTCTTGGCATGAAACATAACTTTGACTGACTCTTGCATTGTTATGTTCTTCCTTTCTACACCTTTATTTTGCTGAGGTGTGATTGGGGCAGAGAACTCATGGCTAATACCTTATGAAGTACAAAATTCAAAGAATTTTGAATTTTCAAACTCGGTACCATGGTCACTTCTGATTTTAACAATTCCAATCCCTTTCTCTCTTTGCAAGAGTTGACATAGCTCTTCGAATATCTCAAACATGTCAGATTTTTCTTAATGAATTTAACCCGGGTGTACCTTGAGAAGTCATCCTCACATACTAAGACATAGCATTTACCTCAACAACTTTCTACTTGCATATGCCCTATTAAGTCCATATGTAATAGTTCAATAACTCTTGTATTGGCAATTGAAGCTCCTTATGGGACGTCTTAGTCTTCTTGCCTATTTGGCATTCTCCACACACTCTGCCTTCTTCAATCTTGAGTTTAGACAGTCCTTTCACAGCTTCTTCAGAAACAATATTCTTCATGCTCTTAAGATTGAGGGGACCAAGTTTTCAGTGCCAAAGCTTGGTCTTATTATTATTAGACAAGTTGAGGGATCCTCTTTGTTCATAGATATCCATAGATAACAATTATCCTTGGACCTAGAGCCTTTCATAACCACTCCTTGATCTTGGATGGAAACTACACATTCTAATTCTTTGAAGCTAAGCTTGAAGCCTTTATCACATAACTAACTTATACTGATTAAGCGGATAGTCAAACCTTCGACCAATATCGTATTATTAATGCTAGGTTTATCAGAATATACTAGTTTTCCTATTCCTTTGACTCTGCCTTTTGCACCATCACCAAAGGTGACATAGATGTTAGAGTATGGTTGTAGCTCTTCAAGATATGACATTTCCCCTGTCATGTGTCTGGAACACCTACTATTAAAATACTAATCCTTTCTAGGTAATATTATAAGAGAAGTATGAGCTATAATACTTGTGAATTTCCACTTTGGGTTTCCACACCTTGTTCACTTGAACATTTTCTTCTTTCCTTTCGAACCTTGTCTACCTATGGTGTTATGGAAAATCATATAGTCTGTAAAAATTTGGTCTTATGTGCCCATGTTTTCCACAATGATGGCATCTTATATCATATTTCTTAATGCCCTTACAAAGGGGGAGCACATGTCGAGCTCGATGCTGAAGCATGTGATCCGTTTTGTTCACACATTTGTAGTCAAATCCCATGGCTATAGAGTTTCTTGGCTTTTTCTCTTCTACTTGTATATCCTTTAACAATTAAACACCAATTCTTGACTTCTTCTTATCTTCTATAATTTTATTTGACATGTCTTGAGCTCTATTCAATATCCTTACAAACATTGCTAACTCCTCCAACTTGGATGTTATAACAGAAATACCTTCACCCTAACTAGTGATTGTAGTAGAAGGATTTTCATTTTCTAGATGAAGCTCCCTTACAGTTTTCTTCAGGCTCTCGATCTCTCTATCTGCTTCTTCCTACTTAATGATCACATATCTATTAGACTCAGTTATCTCTTCCTTAGTTAAGCCATCATCATCAAAATTACTTTCAATAATATACTTACCAGAGTAAGCCTTAGAGATGCCAGAGGTTTCTTCCGTCATTCTTAGATTTTCAGTCCTTGTTGATATGAGCTTTGTCATATGAGTTTTTGATGAGCCTTCATGAGCAGACTTGAGAATCTCCCATGCTTTTTAGCTTCTTAACATGTATTGATTAAACTTAACATGTTTTTACCCACACCTTTAAGAATAACATCCGGAGCCTTGGAATTTCCAAGGGCTTCATCATCTTCTACTTTGGTCCAATCAGCCTCTGGTTTTAGGTTAGTTGTGCCATCTTCAGAAGTAAAAAATTTATGTTTCCATCCTTTTATCATAGCTTTCTAAGTTTTATTTCCCAAGAATTTGAGAAAAACCACCATCATCACCTTCCAATAATCATAATTTGTACCATCCAAAATAAGTGGTTTGTTGACTGATCATGTGTCTTTAATTGTCTCTATTTGAGTAGAACTTATCTTCCTTAGAGCTCACCCAACAGGTTGGGATGTTTGCTTAGATGTCAATTGGAATTATGTTCCTCAGGGGAAAATGTCAAACTCGTCGCTTCAACAACATATTTGAAAATTTACACCATAATAAATTATGCAAACAAGTAATAGATGATGGCGCAGTAAAGAACACAGTCAATTTTTTTTACCCAATTAGGTGAATTACACCTACGCCTGAGGGGATGAGTCCACAACCCAAGAAAGGAAATTCATTATTAGTAGGTTAGTACAATTAGATTTAGAAGCAACAACAAACCCTATGTTTTTCAATGCCTCTTCCTAACACTACCCAATGACTTTCTATTTAGAGTCCCCCCCTAAATATGAGACCTACTCACTTTTTTCTCTGCCACAAACCAGTGACAAGGGAAAACAAACACTAAACCTTAGTGATCAACTTCAATATTCACAAGATGAGAGAATGTTGAATATTACAACTCAATTAGATAAACCTTCTATGTGAAGTTACTAAAACACAGAGGTATACATAAATAATGTTGATTATAACTCCACTAAACAAACCATCTATGCCAAGTTACTGAAACATAAAGGTGTACTTAAATATTCACACTAATTCTATTAGGGCATTATTGTGAATACATGTCACAAAACCTAACATTTTAAGATCTTCAATTGTAATGCTTGCTTTCCAATGTAGGTTTGGGCTCCTTATTAAGAAAAATATTTCTTGGCTTTTCTCCTTGGATAATATCTTTGAATTTGTCCATAATTAATGTTGAATAAGTTGGATATTTGATTTGCTCCTTGAATATTTCCAACAATATATAATTTGTTTTAAATTTAAATTCAAATTTAAATCTTCATTTAAATTTGAATTAAACTCCATCCAGTTGTCAAACAAGTCACCTAATCATATTGTTAAATCAATAAAAATAAAATCTTTAATAAATCTTCTACAGAACACACTCTAATATGCAACATTCTAGCACCTATTTCACAAGGCTCAGATGTCCCACCAACATGCTAGAGCATCGTGCCAAGCATGTGTCCTTTATGCAGCTTCATATAACTTTAGCAAGCTAGACCAATCTTGAACACTTGGACACTTCTCCAAGTTGTTGTTTTTCTAAGATGAAGCCAATTCAAAGGGCCAATCCAATAGGAAAAAAAAATTCCCTTATCTAATTGATTAGGTATATGGTCTAATCAATTTGATAGTTAAGAAAACGTCATAATCATTCTGACAGTTTCCAACTTATCCAACTAGGATCAAAAACAATTTAAGGTTATTTTATTTGAGAAGTGGAGGCTTCAAATGCATTTTTAGTGAGTGGGTGATTTATTTTTACACCTTCACAATCTAAAGCTTCATTTATTTTTCTGAATACACAAGTCACATAAGCACTTAACTTGAGTATTCTTGGAGAGGAGGCTTGAGATATATTCAAGTTGGACGCCATCATTAAAGAATATCACAAAGATCATTAAACCCTAGCCCTTAAGATATCTTGATCAACTGAATTTTGCATCTTTGACCACTTGAAACCACTTTTCTAATTGCTTGTCTTTATTTGTTGTTGTCATTAAGGTCATGTTATTGCGGAACCTTGTTTTGCAGGTTTTTGGTCAATAAAATCCTCTAAAAGACAAACATACTTTTGATGTTGATAACTAGTCTTTGGTGATGACAACTAAAGTCAAGTATAATGCAGTTAAAAATCTAACCAGAATATTGGGCTTTCATGAACTTGCCTATCTGATGATAGCACCAAATGGAATATAACTCAAGCCTCATCTCAAATTGAACTCTGAAAAGTGCCTACAAGAATGAAGCATCTGACAAGAATTGAAGTGTGTGGAAGCTTTCCTCTGACACATTTGAGTGAATAACATTGTAGATGCATAAGGGCTTTATCATAAAGTATACGAATAATCACACACACACACACACACACACACACACACACACACACACACACACACACACACACACACACACACACACACACACACACACACAAACACACACACACACACACACACAAACATGTTTTCAAACTTATTTTTCTCAATAAAATATTTCTAAAAATTCCTTGAAGTCGGGCTGGATAAGTTAGAAACTGTCAGAAAAGCTATGGGCAAGTTTTCTCACTAGAAAATTGATTGGAACATCTTCCAATCAATTGAGATAATTTAAAAATGAACCTTAAGATATTAGGAAAGAGCCTTAATGTTGGGCAATGGCTAAATGCATTTCCTTTCCTTTTTGAGCTTGTTAATTGATTAACTTAGGCATACCAAAATCAGTTGACTCATCATTATTGGACATCAAATGTTTCCTTTTTATGACAACCTATAGACTATAATAGAGGTCCCTTCACACATATTTTCACATCCAGAAAAGTGTTTCCATTTCTCAATTCTACATCTCTCTCTAAAAATTCTTTTTGTTTACCCCGGTACAAAACCAAGTTTTGGTTCGCGAGATCAGTATGATGTTAAAAGCTCTCCTAAGTTCAAGATTTGACTGTGGTAAAATATTATTTTGAAGTTTGAAGACTAACCACTCCAAATTTATTGTGGGAAGGAGACTAACCATTTTGATCCATTTTTTGTAAGGAAGACTCGTTGCTTCTCTTTATGTTTTGGTGTTTGCTTGGAAGTTAGCCACATACTTCATTTTCATAAGGGGGACATGACTGAGTCATTTTTGACTGAACCTGTATAATTCCTGAGGTTCTTCTCTCTTCCCTTAAATTCTTCATTTAGGAAGTTTACCTTTTGCAATTTATATTTTCGCTGCTTAACTTTAAAAAAATTTTAAAATGTTTTCAAACTGTTATTTTGATCCTAAAATTTTTTTAAACTTAAATTTTTCTGGAACACACAGTTCACCCCATTTTGTGTGTGGACTCATTTGTACAACAGTTACATCTTCATGAGTTATCATCATCAAAAGCATATTGCTTACATGTATATGTATGTCTTGCTTAGCTTTGATCACTTACTGATTAACTTGCAAGTACATAGTTCCACATGTTTCTCGACAAAGTTCTGAGCATCTAATTTGTCATTATAGAGGGAGGGTGGTGCCTTACTCTTTGAAGGAGCTGGGAAAATGGCTCCCTTAGACGACTCCCCCTCAAGATCAATAGAAGTTTCCGCCTTTAGATCTATTATGTCTTTGTATTTGATACCTTTTTTCCTTTTAGCAAATATTAGAAAAGGGCCCACTTAAGTCGCCTCTGACTTGACGAAATCAAAGGGCACGTCATATGCCTTCCTTTTCATTTTAGGGTCATTAGACCACGCCTCACGGTGTTCGTATTTTTCCTCACATGAAAAGCCTTCTTCTTAAAAATAATCATATGGTTCATCCTCTCTATATAAGAAAAAGAGACATAAAGGGTTAAAAACATAATCATTCCAAACATAACATCCAACCACACGAAACACTTACATGATTTTTGTATCACCATTATTACCTCAAACGTACTCTACCACCTCCCTTGCGATCATAATGTAGATTATCTCCAAGTTCTTGATGACCTCTCTTTTTGTATATGTAAGGAGTTCATGACAAAACGTGTTTACTAGCAAAGGACTACTTGTCAAGTATATAAGGAACTAACTCTAACTAGTCTCTTTGAATATTACCATAGAGCATTCATCTCTGCCCCACACCCTTACAAATATATCTTTTCAATTTTTATAATTAAAGGAATGTCGAGTGAGCACATAATTATTAGAAAATGAACCTATAAACACCTTTCTACCTTTATCTATGTGTTTGGAGACATAGAAAAAAAAAGATTCATATTATAGGCATGGTATCTAAATTCCTACAAATGATCTCAAAACCTTGATAAAATATGAATTATTCGGTTGTATTAGTGAAGGGAAATATTAATGGTACCGAAGACCTCAATATCGAACATAATAAATGGATTTAGAAACCCAAGTCGTAAGTAATAAGGAGGTCTTATTAAAGAACTATCCCCCTTATCGAAGAGGTGTCACCATATTGACCCTTTCATCTTGATACATGGCTTGACTTTGGCATCTCTTTCACCATCTGTAGCAGATAGATCTAAAACTTTGAAAAATGGGGTCATCATAGCCTCAATAGTATAGGGAGTTTCAAAGTTTTCAATTCCCCCAGGACTTGTACTTCTAGAAACTAAGACGATCATGCTTGTCTTAGGATAAAATAGGGAAAAGGAGGGTCAAAGTCGCTATGGTAACTAGGATGACAACTACAATCATAACTTCTAAATGTTGTTAACTCTATATAGTTCCAATCAACCTTTCTGTCTGACCATTTTGCATTTTCTATGAAGTGTTGCCACATCTTTGATATGTGCCAAATTTATATTAAAAAATTTCATCACTTATTGGATTATTTCACAAGCAATCATAAAACCTTTAATTTATCTATGAAAAGTAACTAAAAACGTGTTTGGATGCAACCCAAAATAGAAAAACATGTAAAAAGAAATATAAAAACATGACTCAACACGAAGAAAATAGGAAAAGCATAACCCTGAAGAAGCTAGGCTCGCTAGGCCTAAATTACAGGTGCGTTAGGCGCATAGTAGGGCATGTGGAAGCACCATGTGCAAGTAATTCATGGTGAATCAAGGGTTAACACAATAGTCGAATGGGTATTGCGCTAGGAGATCAAAGGCATCTGAGGGCACATGGATGACATGCAAGCGTAGCCTTCTGAAGAAGAAATCAAATTGGTAAGAGTTTCATAGAAAGGTATGTGCATTGGGCGTAAGGACGGTGCACCCATCGATAGCCTCAAAAAATTTCCTATAAATAAAAGTTTTTATTTCAATGTAAAAGGATTTTTGGTGGATCAAAGTAGTACAAAATTGGAGTAGGTCCAATATGGTCAACAACAAGAGGATCATAAAGGAAGTCTGAAGGAAGAAATGCTTCTCAAATGAAAGGGTATATACCACTTTCGAATTCAACTTCTCTGGAAAGGTAAGTTGTAGCGCTAACCATGTTTATGCATAGCTAAAATTTCTTTTGTTGGGGTTTGATGTGGTCATTATTCCACGTAATAAATAGGTCATGGAATTCTATGCAAATCTACTCATGCTTTAATATTTGTGACTCCTGAATCTTAATGTTTGTTTTAGCCTTGGAACTTAAAACAAGTTTTCACGGTATGACCTAACATCGAGAGGTGCTTGTAATTACTAGATCCAAGATAATCATTTATTGAGTTGTAAGCTTAGACATAGTTATAGGCCCAATATCCACACATATTGTAGCAAGATCGGTATGGAGTCTCCCTACTTTATGAATGTTGGGACTTAATGCTCTATGTTTGTTAATAGCAATATATATCATTCTATCGGGTAATGTATTTATCTCATAGTGTGAAGAAGTTAAGGATATATGAATGAGGGTACTAGGTTCTAGTGTTATACACTGAGTAGATGAGCATATTATTGACCTATGGATATGCATAACAATTATGTTTGGATTAAATCTACCCCGAGCAAGCATTCTCATTGTTAACACTGAAATATCCAACTTAACTTTCTATTATTTATTTTTTATTATTCAATTTTCTGCATCACAACAAACACAAAACCCTTTTCATACTTAGAATAATAAATCATTGTTATTATTTCTTTAAAATCACTAGTCTTTGTGTATACCATAATTGTAAAACTTACTTTTGCTGCACACACAACAAAATAGCGTCGTTATTGGGGAATGGTGTTATGTTTTAAATATAAAATCATAAGTATTATTTTAAGTATGTATATATTTGTGTATAACTATAGCTTATCTATTTTGTTTATAATAACTAACATATTAAATTTTAGAATTAGATATGTTTTTACTAATTTATGCAAGGTAAGGTTCTTGTTGAACAACTCATGTTCGATCCTAAAATCGAAAGAACCACATGTAGAAAGCTTAGTGAAAACAGGAAAAAAAGAAACAAAAAGCTGAAAGGCCAGATCTAGAAGAGTCTTTTGTTTCAACACAACAAAGAATAATGGCTGAAGTAAACAACAACAATGGAAATAACCATACTCCCACACTGTGTCAGCATAGTTCAAACGTCTAGCTCACTTAGTTAGAACTCAAAGGAATGTATGATAAAGTGAAATGAAAATAGGTTTATAACAAATTTCGTATGCTAACCTTTTTGCAGGTTGAGATTATGAAGACTCGTATGCGTGCCTCACAAAATTCTAAGATGTTATTGGTACGCTATGAGCGTCAAACAATAAGGAATACACGGCATTCACACGGTTGTTTCCACACTCACTGATCCAAAAAGCAGAATAGTGGTATCTAGATCAACTCACATCAACGATGACAAACTGGAAATTGTTATAGGAGAAATTCTAAGAAGATTCTTTCCTTATAAAAAAATTATGAAAGAAAAGACTATCGTCGTAGTGTTTTCCCAAGGCATGATAAAAACTCTATGTGAAGAATGGAAAGGTAAGAGTCCATGCTGAGACAATGCCCAAACCACAATTTTGATGAACTTGTGCAAATACACGTTTTAAGAAATAAACTTCAACAACAACCTAAGTTAATACTAGATTCCACTGTTAGAGGATTTTTGATGTCTAAAACAGGTGAAGATGCAACATCAATCATTGAGTGTATGTGTTCACAGGTAATGTTAGCAAACGATCTCGAGTTTTAAATAGTTTGTGAGATTAACTTGAAAAATCTCGGAAGCAGTTTTTGCAAAACACATGTACAAGAAAGCATGTGCCTGAAGAGATTGATAGTGTCTATACACATATAAAGTGAAGAAGAACTTTAATGATAGAAAAGTTTGAATTAAAATAAATGGAAACTGCAATAAATGTCATTAAAGGAAAAAGCAGTAAATGACAAGAACTAGAAAAGGCTTTCAATTAAGGAAACTAAAGACAATAAAGAAAAGGATGAAGATTCATACATGATTCTCACAAACTTTTTTTCTCTTTGACACGAGTACTCCAGTTCTATAGAGAAAGATATGAATTTAAATAACTCTCATTACAATGTATGAACCTACTATTTATACTAAGCTAAAGATAACATCGTCGGAAAATTATTCCTAGAAAATAGACACGTATTAAGAATAAGAAACTTAGTCTTCTAAATAACTGCCACTTTGTTAGAACTTACAAACTGTTGAAAACCATTATCCCACTTTCGTGCTAAATAAATCATGGCATTGTATGCGAATGTACTCGTGCTTTAATATTTGTGACTCTTTAATCCTAATATTTATTTTAGCCTTGCAACTTAAAACATGTTTTCATGGTATGGCCTGACATCAAAAGGTGTTTGTCATTACTAGATTCAAGATAATCATCTTTTGATTTAGAAGCCTGGACATAGTGATATGCCCAATATCCACATGTATTGTAGAAATATCGGTATAATGTCTCACTACTTTACGACGGTTGGCTCTTAATGCTTTGTGTTTGTTAATAATAGCATGTATCTTTCTATTGGGTAATATACATATCTCACATCGTGAAGAACGAAATGATATACGAATGAGGGTAATAGGTGCTAGTATTTTACGCTGAGTATAGGAGCATATTATTGACATATGGATAGGAGCAACACATGTAATGATTGAATCTACCCCGAGCAATCAGTCTCACTGTTAACACCGAAATCTCCAACTTAACTTTCTATCATTTAATTTTTATTATTTAGTTTTTTGCATCACAATAAACACAAAACCCTTTTCTTACTTAGAATCATAAATCACTGTTATTATGTCTTTAAAATCGCCTGTCTTTGTGGATACCATAATTGCTAAACCTACTTTTGTTGCACACACAACAAGATAGCGTCGTTGACGAGGAATGGTGTTATATTTTAAAGATAAAATCATTATTTTAAGTATGTAAATATTTGTGTATAATTTTATAGTAATTAACATCTTAACTTTTAGAATTAGATATGTTTTTACTAGTTTATGCAAGGTAACATTACTATTGAACAACTGTTATTCGATCCTAAAATCGACAGAACCGCATGTAGAAAGCTTATTGAAAACAGGAAAAAAGAAACAAAGATCCGAAAGGCTAGATCTAGAAGAGTGTTTTGTCTTAACATAACAAAGAACAATGGCTAAAGTAAACAACAAGAACAATGGAAATAACCATACTCACACACCATGTCAAGATAGTTCAAACGTCTAGCTCACTAAGTTAGAACACAAATGAATATCCGATTAAGTGAAATGAAAATAGGTTTATTACAAATTTTGTATGCTAACCTTGTTACAGGTTTAGTGTATGAACACCAGTATTTGCACCTTACAAAATTCTACGATATTGTTGGTATGTTAGGAGCTCAAACAATGAAGAAGAAGCAATATTCATACAGATGTTTCCACACTCACTGACCGACAAAGCAAAAGAGTGGTTTCTAGATCAACCTACATCAGTGATAACAAATTGGAAATTTTTATAGGAGAAATATCTAAGCATATTATTTCCTCATCAAAATATTATGGAAGAAAAGACAACCATCACGGTGTATTCGCAAGGCATAATAGAAACTCGATGTGAAGAATGGGAAAGGTATGAATCCATGATGAGACGATGCCCAAGCCACGATTTTGAAGAACTTGTGAAAATACACATTTTAAGAAATGAAGTTCCATAATAACCTAAGTTATTACTAGATGCCATTTTTAGAGATTTTTTGATATCTAAAAGCGGGGAATATTGTAACAACAACCATTGAACCTATGTGTTCACATGTGTTTTTAGCAAAACAATCTCGAGTTTAAATAGTTTGTGAGATTAACTCAAAAATCTCGGAAGCATGTTTTGTCAAAACACGTGTACAAGAAAGTATGTGTGTGAATTGATTGATAATGTCTATACATAGACAAAGTGAAGACACACTTTAATGACGGAAAAACTTGAATTAAAATAAATGGAAACTGCAATAAATGGCATTAAAGGAAAAATAAGTAAATGAAAAGAAATAGTAAAGTATTTCAATTAAGTAAACCTAAAGACAATAAAGAAAAGGGTGGAGATTCATACATGATTCTCACAAACTGTATTTCTCTTTGTCTCGGGATCCCAGTTCTATAGAGAAAGAAATGAACTTATGCAACCCTTATTACATTGTATGAACCTACTATTTATACTAAGCTAAAGATAACATCGTCGAAGAATTATTCCTAGAAAATAGACACGTATTAAGAAAATGAAACTTAGTCATCTAAAGATTTGTCACGTCGCTAGAACTTACAAACGGTTGCAAACCATTATCCTACGTTTGTACTAAATAGATCATGGCATTCTACATTGTTGGTATGCTAGGATCATCAAAAAATCAGTTAGAAGCGGTATTCATACGGATGTTTCCACACTTACTGATCGGCAAAGCAAAAGAGTGGTATCTAGATCAACTCACATCAACAAAGACAAATTGGAAATTATTATAGGAGAAATTTCTAAGAAGATTCTTTCCTTATAACAATTTTTTTGAAGAAAAGACAACTGTCGTGGTGTTTACCCAAGGAATATAGAAACTCGAGGTGAAGAATGGCAAAGGTACGAGTCCATGCTGAGACGATGCCCAAACCACGATTTTGAAGAACTTGTGTAAATATACATTTTAAGAAATGAACTTCAACAACAACCTAAGTTATTACTAGATGCCATTGTTAGAGGTTTTTTGATGTCTAAAAGTGGTGAAGATGCAACAATAACCATTAAGCATATGTGTTTGAAGGTATTTTTGGCGAATGACCTGAAGTTTAAATAGTCTTTGAGATTAACTCGAAAAATTCTTGAAACAATTTTTGGAAAACACATGCACAAGAAAGTATGTGTGTGAAGTGATTGATAATGTCTGTACATAGACAAAGTGAAGACAAACTTTAATGATGGAAAAACTTGAATTAAAATAAATGGAAACTTCAATAAATTACATTAAAGGAAAAAGCAGTAAATGACCAAAATTAGAAAAGTGTTTCAATAATGGAAACCTAAAGACAATAAAGAAAATGACACATCTCATAAACTATTTTTATCTTTGACTTGGGTACTCGAGTTCTATAGATAAACATATGAATTTATACAACTCTCATTACCAGGTATGAACCCACTATTTATACTAAACTAAATATAACGTCGTCGAAGAATTATTCATATGAAATAGACACGTAATAAGAACATGAAACTTAGTCTTCTAAAGAATTGCCACATTGTCAGAACTTACAAACAGTTGAAAAGCATTATACCACGTTCGTACTAAATAGATCATGGAATTCTATGCAAATCTACTCATGTTTTAATATTTGTGACTCTCTAATCTTAATGTTTGTTTCAGCTTTGCAACTTAAAACATGTTTTCATGGTATAACCTGCCATCGAAAGGTGCTTGTCATTATTAGATCCAAGATAATCATCTATTGATTTATAAGCCTAGACATAGTTATAGACCCAATATCCCCATGTATTATAGAAAGATCGTTAAGGAGTCTCACAACTTTACGATTGTTGGGGTTTAATGCTTTGTGTTTATTAATAGAAACACATATCTTTCTATTGGGTAATATACTAATCGCACAACGTGAAGAACGAAGTGATATACGAATATGGGTAATAGGTGCTAGTATTATACGCTGAGTAGACGAGCATATTGTTGACTTATGGATATGCCTAACACATATGTAATGATGAAATCTACCCCGAGCAAACACTCTCAATATTAAAGATGAAATCGCCAACTTAACTTTCTATCATTTATTTTGTATTATTCAATTTTTTGCATCACAATAAACACAAAACCCTTTTCCTACTTAGAATCTTAAATCACGATTATTATGTCTTTAAAATCACTAGTCTTTGTTGATAACGTAATTGTAAAACTTACTTTTGCTCCACACGCAACAAAATAGAATCTTAGCCGGGAATGATATTATGTTTTAAAGATAAAATCATAAGTAAGATTTTAAGTATGTATATATTTGTGTATAACTGTATAGTCTGCATATTTTTTTATAATAACTAATATATTAACTTTTAAAATTAGATATGTTTTTACTTGTTTATGCAACATAAGTTTATTGTTGAACAACTGTTGTTCGATCCTAAGATCGAAAGAACCGCATGTAGAAATCTTAGTGAAAATAGGAAAATAGAAATAAAGAGCCGAAAGGCCAGATCTAGAAGTGGCTTTTGTCTCAACACAACAAATACACAATGGCTAAAGTAAACAACAACAATGGAAATAACAATACTCGCACACCATGTCAACATAGTTCAGACATCTAACTCATTTAGTTAGAACACAAAGGAATTTCCGATAAAGTGAAATGAAAATAGGTTTATTACAAATTTTGTATGCTCACCTTTTTACAGGTATTGATTATGAAGACCCGTATACACACCTCACAAAATTCTACGATGTTATGGGTACGCTAGAAGCATCAAATGATGAGGAAGTAGCAGTATTCATACGACTATTTCCACACTCACTGATAGGCAAAGAAAAAGAGTGGTATCTAGATCAACTCATATCGATGATGACAAATTGGAAATTGTTATAGGAGAAATTTATAAGCAAATTATTTTCCCGTAAAAAATTTATGGAAGAAATTATAACCATCACAATGTTTTCCAAAGGCATAATAGAAATTTGATGTGAAGAATAGGAAAGGTGTGAGTCCATGTTGAGACGATACCCAAACCTTGATTTTGACGAACTTGTGCAAATAAATTTTTTAAGAAATAAATTTCAACAACAACCTAAGTTATTACTAGATGCCACTGTTAGAGGTTTTCTGATGTCTAAAAGTAGATAAGATACAACAACAATCATTCATCGAATGTGTTCACAGGTTTTTTAGTAAATGATCTCGAGTTTAAATAGACAGTGAGATTAACTCGAAAAATATCGGAAATAATTTTTGCAAAACATGTGTACAAGAAAATATGTGTGTGAAGTGATTAATAATGGCTGTACATAGGAAAAGTGAAGACAAACTTTATTGATGGAAAAGTTTGAATTAAAATAAATGGAAACTTCAATAAATGTCATTAAAGGAAAAAGAGTAAATGACAAGAAATATAAATGTGTTTCAATTAAGGAAATCTAAAGACAATAAAGAAAATGATGCAGATTCATACATGATTCTCACAAACTATTTTCCTCTTTGACTCGGGTACTCCAGTTCTATAGAGAAAGATATGAATTAATGCAACCCTCATTACAATGTATGAACTCACTATTTATACTAAGATTAAGATAACGTCGCCCTAGAATTATTCCTAGAAAATAGGCATGTATTAAAAACATGAAACTTAGTCTTCTAAAGAACCGTCACATTGTCAGAACTTACAAATTATTGAAAACCATTATTCGACGTTCGTACTATTTAGATCAAGGCATTTTATGAAAATCTACTCATGATTTAATATATGTGATTCTTTAATCTTAATGTTTATTTTAGCATTGCAAATTAAAACATTTTTTATGGTATGACCTGACATGGAAAGGTGCTTGTCATTATCATATCCAAGATAATCATATATTGATTTAAAAGCCCAGTTATGGTTATATGCCCAGTATTTACATGTATTGTAGATAGAACGGTATGGAGTCTCACTACTTTACGACTGTTGGGACTTAATACTTTATGTTTGTTAATAGCAACATGTATCTTTCTATTAGGTAATATACTGATCTCACTGCGTGAAGAACGAAATGATGTACGAATGAGGGTAATAGGTGCTAGTATTATACGTTGAGTAAATGAGCATATTATTGACCTATGGATATGCATAACATATATATAATGATGAAATATACCCTGAGCAAGAATTCTCACTATTAACACCGAAATCTCCAACTTAACTTTCTATCATTTGTTTTTTATTATTTAACTTTTTGCATTACAATAAACACAAAACCCCTTTCTTACTTCAAATAATAAATAATTGTTATTCTATATTTAAAATTATTAGTCTTTGTGTATACCATAATTGTAAAACATACTTTTGTTGCACACACAACAAAATAACGTCATTGCTAGGGAATGGTGCTATGTTTTAAAGATAAAATCATAAGTATTATTTTAAATATGCATATATTTATGTATAATTGTATAGTCTCTATATTTTGTTTATAATAACTAACATCTTAACTTTTAGAATTAAATATGTTTTTACTAGTGTATGCAAGGTAAGGTTACTGTTGAACAACTGTCGTTCGATCCTAAAATCGAAAGAACCGAATGTAGAAGGCTTAGTGAAAACAGGAAAAAAAGAAAGAAAGAGCCAAAAGGTCAGATTTAGAAGACTCTTTTGTCTCAACACAACAAAGAAAAATGGCTAAAGTAAACAACAACAATGGAAATAACAATACTCGCACACCGTGTAAACATAGTTCAAACGTTTAGCTCTCTTAGTTAGAACACAAAGGAATGTCCGATAAAGTAAAATGAAAATTGGTTTATTACAAATTTTGTATGCTAACCTTCTTGTAGGTTTATATTATGAAGACCCATATACGCACCTCACAAAATTCTATAATGTTGTTGGTACATTAGGAATGTCAAACAATGAGGAAGAAGCGGTATTCATACAGATGTTTCCACACTCATTAACCAACAATAAAAAGAGTGGTATCTAGATCGACTCACATCGACGATGACAAATTGGAAATTATTATAAGAGAAATTTCTAAGCAGATTCTTTTATCATAAAGTATTTATGGAAGAAAAGAATACCATCACAGTGTTTCCCTTAGGCATAATAGAAATTCGATGTGAAGAATGGGAAAGGTACGAGTCCATGCTGAGACGATGCCCAAACTACAATTTTGACGGAATTGTGTAAATACACATTTTGAGAAATTAACTTCAACAACAAAGTAAGTTATTACTAGATGTCAATGTTAGAGGTTTTCTAATGTCTAAAAGCGGTTAAGATGCGACAACAATCATTAAGCGTATGTGTTCACATGTTTTTTTAGAAAATGATCTCGAGTTTAAATATTCTGTGAGATTAACTCAAAAAATCTCGAAAGCAATTTTTGCAAAACACGTGTACAAGAAACTATGTGTGTGAAGTGATTGATAATGTATGTACACATACAATGTGAAGACAAACTTTAATGACAAAAAAACTTGAATTAAAACAAGCAAAGGCTTCAGCCTCCAAGAGCGAGCAACAAAAAAATGTTTAAATGCTCAAATGTCTAAAGCATCACCCCTTAAAAGCAATTAATCCATACGTGGTTTTCTACTTAAAAATACGTGGTCTTGATTCCTCATTGTAGCAGAGGATACGTAGGAGCGAGATCCAACATCTTGTCATACCCAATAAATTAAAAAACAAAAATCCTTTCTTTTTCTTTCTCCTCGCATAATAAGTAGAAGATAACAAATGATTCACACTAAAATGAAACTAACCAAATGGGTCGAATCGAGTACGATGGATGTGAGGGGTGATAATACCTTCCGTTCATATAACCGAATCCCGAACCCGAATTTGTTTGCGACAACCATTTTCTTTCCTCTTAAGGGTTTTATCAATATTTTCCCTTTCGTTCTTTTAGGATTAAATAAAGTTTGGTGACAACTCTGTTTGAATCATTTTTTCCGCAAGCGTATGACGCGCCTCGTGAAGGATTAGGTTTTTTCACGCTGCGACATGACTCTTCAAAGAAGCAAGCATTTGGTATATTGGATCTAATAATGGGATTGTGCAAGAATTATGGAGTAGACATGCATACTCATATAAGGGAAATGTCTAAGCTTGATGAGGCTTTCATCACCAGATAATGTATGTGTCGAAGAGAAAGAAGGGCACTAACACCACCATTATCACCACCAAAACCAGTATATCCTGTAACACCAACACAATCTTAACAAAAGACATCTTTGCAACACTCAATTAAAAGTTTCAAATAAAAACTCAAGTAGTACTTGTGCATGGAAAGAAATAAAAAAGTTATGAAAAAAACCAAAAACAAAAATAAAAAAGTCAAGGATACCAAAAAAGAGACACAGAAAAGAATGGTTGTAAAAAATTGAAATAAAGAAGGAGAAAAATTCAAATGTTGACTATGACTTATTTGAAAAATCTTACTTGGGTCAAGAAGAATATTCATCTGTATTCTATGGTTCATGGATAGTCGTGATATTGATTATGAACTTACATTTGTAAAAGAACACCATCCCTAAAGAGAAATAAAAAAAAAATCTTGACCTGAAGTCAATCAACCTACCGAAAGAAGCATGCAATATTTTTTTTGAATCATCTGATAATTATGTTTGAAGACTACAAAAAGGTAAGTTGGGAGATCTCACAAGCAATCATTACAAAAAAACTGATATATATATATATATATATATATATATATATATATATATATATATATATATATATATATATATATATATATATGAAAAGTAAAGAAACACCTTTTAGGCTTTTCTTGCATGGATTTACCAAAAATAGGTGAAAATAACTAGAAAACCATGACTCATATCGAAAAGCGTAGGAAAAATCAGAATCCTAAAGAAGCAAGGCTCGCTAGGCTCAAGCTAATAGCGCGTTAGGCACATAGTAGGGCAATGTGGAAGCACAAGGTGCAAGTAGTTCATGGTGAAGCAATCGTTAGCACGCTAGCGGAATGGGTGGTGCGTTAGGCAAGCAAAGGTGGCCAAGGACACATGAAAGACATGCAAGTGTTGCTTGTTGAATAGGAAAGTAGGTTGGTCAGAGTATCAGAGCAGGATAAGCGTGTTGGGCGTAAGGACGGTGTGCTCGTCGAGAGCCTCAAAATATTTCCTATAAATACAAGTTTTCAATGCAGTGCAAAAATAGTTTCGGTGGATTAAAGGAGTACAAAATTATATTAGGTTCACTCTAGTCTACCATAGGAGGATAAGAAAGGAAGTTTTTAGGGGGAAGTGACGCTCGGGTGACACTGACAAGGAAGATACCACTTCCGAAGTCAGTTTCCCTAGAAAGGTCAACTATTGCATTAAACGTGTGTAAGAGTAGCTAAACTTTCTATAGTTGGGGTTAGATGTAGTCATTATATTCATGTCCTAAATAGGTCATGGAATTCTATGTAAATCTACTCATGTTATAATATTAGTGACTCTTTAATCTTAATGCTTGTTTTAGCCTTGCAACCTAAAACTTGTTTTCATGGTGTGACCTGACATTGAAAGGTGCTTGTCACTACTAGATCCAAGATAATCATCTGTTGGGTATTAAGCATAAACATGGGTATAGGCGCAATATCCACATGTATTGTAGCAAGATCAGTGTGGAGTCTCGCTACTTTACAACTGTTAGGATTTAATGCTTTGTGTTGCTTTATAGTAACATATATTGGTCTATTTGATAATACACTAATCTCATGGTGTGGAGACTGAAAGGAGATACACTAAGTAGATGAACATATTACTGACTTATGGATGTGCATGATAGATATATAATGATGAAATCTACCCCTAACAAGCATTCTCATTGTTAACACTAAAATCTTCAACTTTACTTTATGTCAATTATTTTATGTTATTTACTTTTTCTCATCAAAACAAACGCAAAACCCTTTTCTTACTTAGAATAATATATCGTTGCTATTCAGTCCTTCAAAACCACCGATCTTTGTGGTTACGATAATTGTAAAACTTACCTTTGATCCACACACAAATATTTCCTAAACCTCACCGTGAGTACTAGGTTCTATTACAGAGTCATTAATATCTAGCTCTCTAATGAATGCCCTTTCTAAACAATGTTAAGTGAAAGATGAATGATTTAAAGGGCTCAATACCATAAATGGTTGTGGATAGACAATGAAGAAGAATATGAATTTGAAAACAAAAATCCTAATGAAGTGCAGAAGATAAACTCAGAAGAGGACAAGGGGAGAGAAAAGTCATGACTTAGATATTTAGTGTTTTCTAAGACCTTATGCCAAGTAGACTGTCGTCACTAAACTGCAGAATTGAACCTACTAATAGAGGAGCAAGACATCAATTGCCTACATTATAAATATGCACATATCTCAACGATTTGCATTGTTTGGTCTTTCCCAAGGCATTTTCATCATTAAAGAATATTAAAAGCACCACAGACCCAAAGGGACTATTGTAACTCTCCCTTCATGTCTCGCATGAGGGATTTTTCTTTCAGGTCTTTCCTAAGGTACTCGACCTTCCATGTCTCACATAGGGACTCTCTCTTCTAGGTCTCACCTGAGGAACTTTCTCTTCCAAACCTCGTTGGTAAGCAAATTATGACTACCTCAGTTAAATCACATGGCCATTTCAAGCTTCGTGCTTCAGGGATTATGAACTTGTATGTCTAAGCTTAATCATAATGACCCTTCAAGCCTCATGCTTAAGGTGTTGTGAAATAGAATAACATTGTTTGGGTCTAAAAGAGTTCGTCCATAGCATACTCAACCTAGAAAGACATGATAAGAGATTGGACGCTAAAAGGCTGACATCATGTGGTGAGCATGTGAGGTTGCCCAATTTAGTCCAATGCGCCTTCGACATGGATCACACTATTTTTCTCAAGCACATAAAGATGTATCAACACATGCATAGCAATAGGTAACCACGACACTCACTTGTCCAGGAAGGCAATGACATTTCCTATTAAAGGAGAGGACAAATTCCTCCTATCCGCATGATTTGCCAGAGGAGTTATATTTGGGACCGTATCTTTACCAACAACTTGGTCCAATGGTCAGGTCTATACTCATACTACAACCTCAAAGCCAAGAAAGGATCAATCACTTTTACGTAATAAGAACCTAAACTAGTCTCGTGTACTCCATAGTAGAATTCACAGTATTGTACTTATCACAAGTACATATGTATACTTTCCTTTTGTAAACTTAATTTAACGCAATGACATTTTCAAACATTGATCTCAAAGTCAAAATAAAAAATTTGAACACAAATAAGATTTAGTATAGTTACGACTTTTACTTTTTATTCCATATATTATAATTAGTCACAGTTTATTAATTTGATGGCATATAATAAAAATAGAACTTGGACTATTTGACTAATATCCTAGGATTTTCTTATCCCATCAAAAATCAAAACATTCTTGAGGAGACTAATATGATGCTCACTTAAACACGAATGAATGACACAAGAGGTCACAAATACAATGACATAAACACTAATATACACAATGTATGACTTGATAACTTGAAAACTAATACACTTCTTTTCCATTTCTGAACTTATTTAATCCGTTAAACCAATGACATTTTCAAACTTTGTTCTTAAAGTCAAAATAAAATTTTTGAAGACAGATATGAATTCGTATAGTTACGACTTTTACTTTTTATTCCACATGTTATAAAATCACAATTCATTAATTTGACGGCATATAATAAAAATAGAACTTGGAATAAATATATATTACCTTTAATTAGTTCTTACTTAATAATAACCTCTTTGACTCAAAACGTAGGATTTACATATCCAATCAAAGATCCAAACATTCTTTAGGAGACTAATATGATGCTCATTTGAACACTAATGAATGGCATAAGATGTCACAAATACAATGACATAAACACTAATATACACAATGTATGACTTGGAAACTAATATACGATTTTTGAAAAACGTACGTAGTATTGGATGATGATAATATTAAACAATTCCTGTCACAATGGATGTTAAAGCAAGAGGTCTTGATAGCTGACATGAGCTATTTAAACTCCACCTTGACCAAGTCTTTCCACTTCTTTGAACAGAACACGGCAGCTAATGTTGAATATTGTGTAACCAAAGAAAATAAACTTTTGTTAAATCATTTTTTGGCTCCAACTTACACCATTTATAGATTAAACTAAGAATTTAATACACACCGATAATATAAACTTTTTGTATACATGCATTTTATCAATATACTTAATGATGTCTTTACTAAATTAGTTCTTATAATATCTCTCCAAATATTTATATGATATCATTTGATTGAAAGTATATATTTGATTGAATGGATGCCCGCATCAGGAACGAAACAATGATGTGAGAAAAAAATGTTTTCTTGAGCAAACAAAAGAAAATGATTCAGTTACGAAGAAAAAAGAGAGAAAAAAATAGTTAGTTATAATAGTTTTACTATTCACTTTTTCTAAAATAAGAGTTTACAAATTACAAGTAAATAACAATTTAACCACCTTACTCTAACACACTAGAGTACAACTTATATATAGACTTCGAGTATATGTATGTTATGTATGATGATAGCACTCATACATGACATACATGACTATTTTATAACAAAGTACATAGTTAACTTAAGTCATTTGCATTCTCGAACTAACTTTGACTACAACATGCACATATTTGACTACTGCATGTTTGAACTGAGTTTGACTACAAGATACACATCTCAGTCGAACCATGAAGCTTCCCCTATCGAGACTAGAGTTCGATCCAAAATACTACAAATCTCCACCTTGGATCAAACTTTACAACATCAAGGAAACAAGCTAGCTATCATCATGCAGTTTTATCAGGTCCATACTATGAAAGAACTTGCTACTATGTATTGACTTGGTGATCATATCAGCAACATTATCTTTAGTCGAAACCTTCAGCACTTTGACTTCTCATTTCTCGAATTTCTCTGTGACAAAAAGCAACATAACATCGATGTCATTGGTTCTCTCATGATATGCTAAATTCTTCGACAAATGTATGAAATTTTGACCATCACATTTAACAGTGATAACATGACTTTAAATTTCAGTTCCATAACAAACCCTTCAAGACACATTGCTTCTTCACAACTTCGGTGAGGGCAACATATTCAACTTCAGTGGTTGATAACACAACAACCTTTTGAAGAGAAGCTTTTCAACTGATAGTTGTGCCAAACATTACGAAAACATATCTAGAAAGATATTTCCTAGTATCCATATATCCTACATGGTCAAATTCGACAAATCCTTTGTCGTCGACTTCACCGTCACTCATGGCTCAACCATAAACCATGACCTTACTCATGAATCCTTTTATGTATCTCAGAATCCACTTCAGACCTTGCCAGTGTGCCTTCCCAGGATTGGCCATATAAATACTTACAAGGCTTACTCTGTATGTTATGTTTGGCCTTGTACATACCATAACATACATCAAAGATCCTGTTATACTAGCATATAAATGGTTATTCATGTATGATCTTTCGATTTTAGTAATAGGACTTTAATTCATACTCAGTTGGAGTTGCAGATTTGTTGGTGTTACAACGATCTTTGAATTCGACATACCAAGTTTGTTGAGAATCTTCTTCAGGTATGTCTCTTGAAATAAGCATAATCTAGATTACTTTATATCTCTCTAGATGTCAATCCCAAGAATCCTGGTGGCATCTCCCATGTTATTCATGTTAAACTCCTTACCGAGTTCATCATTCACCTTCACTACATCATCGAAACTATTGTTTTCTATGAGGATATCATCCATATAAATCAACAAAATAACAAGTTAATTTCTAGATCGAAATCTGAAGTAAACACAGTGGTCGAACTGGCTCATATTGAAACCTATGTGTGTCATAAACTTGTCGAATCTCTTATTTCATTGTCAAAGATATTGTTTCAATCCATATAATGACCTATTCAGCTTGCACACAAAATCTTCCTTTCAACTTTCTGCATACCCTTTAGCTTACCTCATCATGATTGTTTCATCTAGAGCATTATACATGAAGGTTGTCTTCACATCCATATGTTCAAGTTCTAGGTCTAATTTCACCATCATGGCTAACAACATTCTAATGGAATTGTGATTTACAACAGGTGAGAATACATCATTAAAGTCGACTCCTTCTTTCTAAGTGAACCACCTAGCAACCAACCTTGCCTTAAATCTCTTCAATATCACTCATTTGATTCCTTCTGTAACCTTGAAAATCCACTTACAGCTGATTAACCTGGCCCTTGTAGGTTTCTCGATTAGCTTCCAATGGTTATTATAATGAAGAGATTTCATATCATCATCCATGGGTTTCATCCATTCAGTCTTATTTCGACTCCTCGCAACTTCCTAGTAGTCTCTAGGTTCTTCATCAAGAACCTCGCTTGCAGAGATTAAGGCAAAAGTTATGTGATCAGCATAACCAAGTCTCTGAGGTTACATGATGACTATTCTCAACCTGTCTCTTGCCAATAGGATGTCATAATCAAGCTCCTCATCTTTATCAACAACTTTTTCTTCTTCTTCGACTTCATATGGGTTATGCAATTCAACATCACTATGCTCCACCTCAACAAAAATTTCTTCATGTTCTTGCTCTTCTTTAGAGATCTTTGCATTTCAACCAGCATCATCAATTTTCTTGAACACCGTTTTTGCTTCATTGAAAACTACATCATGTCTTATGATATACCTTCTATGACCTGGTTCTAGGAACCACAACCTATAGGCTTTAACTCCATCGGGATACCCAAGGAACATGTGTCTCAGAGCTCTAGGTTCGACTTTGTCTTGCCTAATATGAACATAGGCTACACATCTAAATACTCTAAGTCTGTCAAGATTAGGTGGATGTATCGACCAAACTTCTTCAGGTGTCTTCATCCCCATGGCATTCGAGGGACACCTATTTATCATGTATGCCACAATCACTGTAGCCTCAACCCAAAACACCTTCTTCAATCCAACACTAATTAACATGCACCTAACACTTTCCTGGAATGTTTGATTGAATCTCTCAGCCAGGCCATTATCCTTAGGAGTACCTACTACAGTCTTGTTCCTTGCTATACCATACATAACACAATACTTATCGAAAGCTTCATTGCAGAATTCAAGGAAATTATTGGCCCTCAATCTCTTGACATTCATGTCAGTCTGATTGTCGATTAGAGTTCATCAAGTTTTGAAATTTTCAAATGTTTCATCCATAGTCTTCTTAGTGAATATCCATAACTTTCTAGAATAATCATCAACTAAGGATATAAAATACCTTACACCTGAGTGTGGAGAACTTCTTGCATGCCCCTAGAGATCAGCATGAATGTAATAAAGGGATCCATGTGTTCTTTGTTTTCCTCTATTGAACTTCACTCTGCATATTTTACCAAACACACAAGGTTCACAGAACTCCAAATCTTCGACCTTATCACCACCACTACGCCAAAAACTGGAATAGACAGCGCACATTAGAGGGCGCTTTATTACAAAAGCGCACTCTAAAGTGAAGCGAAAAAATAAGGAGCGAACAACTAGAATAGACAACGCACTTTAGAGGGCGCTTTTGTAATAAAGCGCCCTCTAAGGTGAAGCGAAAAAATAAGGAAGAGATAAAGGGACAACAATACAGGGCGCTTTTTAGAAAGCGCCCTCTAAGGTTACCCTTAGAGGGCACTTTTAAAAAAGCGCTCTATAAGTCCATGTGCATTTCCAGTTTATAAAGCGCTTTTGGAAAGCCTTAGAGAGCGCTTTCATAAGCGCCCTCTTAGGCCCCCTTTAGAGGGCGCTTTTTTTCCACAAGCGCCCTCTAAGGTCCCCTTTAGTAAACATTAAAATTATAACATACTGCGCGTTTTGTTATTTCACTCTCTGTTATTTTCGTTCTTTTTCACGTTAGGGTTCTCACTGCTACGATTTTCGCTACTTCTAAGGCGTTCTCCTTCCACCTCTGTTAGATCGACGACGTTTCCTCCTTCTATTAATTCGTTGTTAGCTGTTCGATTTTGAGACCATAGGTATTTTTCTAATCTTCATATTACTTGGTTTCTCTTCTGACGTTCGCTATTGTTCATTTTTGGTTTCATTTTTCTTGGTTCATACATTTATTGAGTATTCTCAACAATAATTATTGTGTTGCAATGCTAGCAATGGAGACTAGGCATTATGGGTTAAATTTCACCAACTGTTCCATTTGTTTCTCGATGTAGAAAAAGGAGGCAGCAATATCTAAAACACCTTCTACCAATCAAAGGTACACTATGCAGCTTATGAGTGTATTTATTCTAGCATACATAGCGTAGCTAGTAACTTAAGAAGTTTAGGTATGGATGTTATTTGATAGAGTAAATTAGAGTCGACTATTATTCTGTTAGCTTTCAGTTAGACCATTATACAATTCTACATATATATTTTCTAGTCAATGTTTATCTTTTGTAAAAACTATATGATGATATATAACTATGCTACAAATTAGTGCATACCACTAATGCTTAATGCATGGTTCATACATTCTCATGCTATTGAAGTCAGAGATATCTGAAAATGTTGAGAAACTAACTCAATAAACCAAAATTGTTTTGGTTTTGGGTTGTTGTTGGAGACATGAATGCCCTGCACAGAGACTAACTCAATAAAGCGAAATTGTTTTGTCTCATCCCATTTTTGGTTTCTCTTCTGAAATTGTTTTTTGTTTATTCTAATTAGTAATGGATAATACATGGATGTCTTCCAATCGATTTTCGAGAGAGTACGAGAATGGGGTATCAGAATTCGTTAAGTTTGCCGTTGCGCACGCCGAAGACCCCAGTAGAATGATATGTCCTTGCTTGGGTTGTTGTTATGGGAAACGGGTTGACGCAGTTCAGTTGACATCGCATCTAATGAGGCATGGAATTGATCGAAGTTATACATGTTGGAATTTGCATGGTGAGAAAAGTAACGAGAATATTGAACCGGGGGATAGTACGACCTATGCCTCAAACTATAGTGGCGCAGATACATACGATTGTGATCGAGTTGAAGAGATTGCAGAAGCACTTGAAGGAGATCTTAAGGATTGTCCCGAAATGTTTGAGAGGTTGGTAAGTGATGCAGAGAAACCTTTGTATGATGGTTGCACTAAATTCACAAGATTGTCTGCGGTATTAAAGTTGTACAACTTAAAGGCGGGCAATGGATGGTCGGATAAAAGTTTCACAGAGTTATTAGCCCTTTTGAAAGATATGCTTCCTGAGGATAATGTTCTTCCCAATCGAACATATGAGACCAAAAAGATGTTGTGCTATATTGGCATGAGCTATGATAAGATACATGCATGTCCAAACGATTGCGTTTTGTTTCGAAATGAGTATGCATCGTTAAATGAGTGTCCTAAATGCGGTGTCTCGCGATATATGAATAAGTTGTCTCCAGCAAAAGTCTTGTGGTATTTTCCTGTTATTCCGAGATTTAGACGCATGTTTCGTAGTGAAAGGTACAGGTCAAATGATTTTAATTGTTTTCTTTATTACAGGTAAAATGGCTTTTATTACAGCAAATCGAGTCAGTTGCATAAAAAAAAAGGTATAAACACAATTATATGATATTTATGCATAGAAAATGTTAATTCTTGATCTTATACTTCACCTAACTAATTTTATGATATTTTAGGTTCATGCTATTGATATTGAACAAAAAGAGGTTGTTGCTAAGAAGACTGCGGCTAGCAAAAAAAACATACATCTCAGAGATGCTTTTGCTACTTAGTTTTATTTCTTTTTAAGTTATGAATTGGTTGTATATTTAGAATCTTTAGAAGTTAAACGATTATATATCAGTGGATATATGTATGGATTGTTGTATATAAGGCTTGTTGAATGCAATGTGTGAAAAAGGGCTTCAAATTATACAGTTTTAGGTGTACTGCTTCAATATACAGGTTGTCTAAAATAAATAAAAAAATATAGCGCTTTTTAAAAAAATAAATTTAAATAACCACCCACTTTAGAGGGTGCTTTCCAAAATAAGCGTCCTCTAAACCCTTTAAATTTCCACTTTAGAGGGCGCTTTCTAGTAAAAGCGCCCTCTAAACCCTTAAAAGTTTCCACTTTAGAGGGCGCTTTCCAGTAAAAGCGCCCTCTAAACCCTTAAAAGTTTCCACTTTAGAGGGCGCTTTCTTTAAAAAGCGCCCTCTAAAGTGGCCCTTAAAGGGCTTAAAGAGCCACTTTAGAGAGCGCTTTCACCAGGAAAAAAAGCGCTGTCTTTACCTATGCCAGCGCCAGATTAGAGGGCGCTTTAAAGCGCTGTTATAGGCAAAAAAAAACGCCCTCTTTTCCCTTATTTGGCATAGTGCACCTAGCAGATTTTATTTCCCCAGTTCAAATGTGCCCTTTTCACTAACATGGCCCAATCTCATATGCCATGGCTCAGTCTTCGACATAGATTTCATAGATGCAATACTATTCGAACCACTTACAATCTTAGCCTTAAGGGTATACAAGTATTTCTTCCTTCTGCCTCTCAAGAATTCCTGCAACCCTCTCATGACTCTTAGGATACCATGTTCTCCGTTGAAAACATATCCTTTCTTGTCGAATTCTCCAAGCAAAATCTAATTCTGTTAAGATTGGGTACATACCTGACATCAGTTAATAGCTTTATTGACTAATCGTAGAGCTTGAATATGAAAGATCCAATTCCTGCAATCTTACAAGCTCTATTGTTTCCCAACATCACTGATCCACCATATTGATCACATAATTCCTCAAACACATCTTTGTTTGGAGTCATGTGTCAAGTACAACCTGAATCCATAATCCACTCCTTACTAAAGTTGTTGCTTGAAACTACAAGGACATCATATGATTCATAATCATCTTACACAATGTTTGTGTTTCCATTATCCTTACCTTCATGATTATTCAGACGTTCATGGCACACCTTTCTTGTGTGACCCTCCTTCTTACAGTGGTAACACCTAATTGTAGGAGCATCACCACCATAAGACTTTTGCTAACCTTTACATTTCTTCTTCTCAAACCTTCGATCTTTCTTTGAGAATTTTCCTTTAACAAACAATCCTTCACCAATAAATGATGGCATGTTCTCCTTTTACTTGTTCAAATCCTTAAATTACAAGGCCGATTGAACTTCTTTAAAGGTTAGAAACATACAAGAGAGTTTCTTTGAAGTGAACATAAGATTTAAGTGACATACATAATAGCAACAGCACTTGATATTCATCATGGGTGATAGCATCAATATTCTTCAGATCAAGAATCAACAAGTTGAACATATCCAATTGCTCTATCAAGACTTTTTCTTCACTTATCTTGAATGAATACAAAGTTTTCTTCAAGTAGAGACGATTGACAAAAGATTTGTTCATGTACAATCCTTCATGTTTCAACCACACATCTGCGATAGTTTTCTCCTTCTAGACTTGTTGGAGAACCTTATCATCAAGGCTCTATATGAATGCAATGTCGGCTTTCTCCATCATCGTCGTCTTCTCCTTCTCTATTAGGGAAGCATCCATGGCTTCAGCTCTCTTCAATGCTTCTAGAAAACCCTGTTATATAAGAAGTGCTCGCATCTTCAAGCGCCTTAATCCAAAATATTAACTCCGGTGAATCTCTTAATCTCAAACTTTGTTGACGGCATCTTGATTCACACCAGGAATGAAAAAATGCTATTAGAAAGAGAGTTTTTCTTGACCAAACACAAGAAATGATTCAGTTACACACACACACACACACACACACACACACACACACACACACACACACACACACACACACACACACACATATATATATATATATATATATATATATATATATATATAGAGAGAGAGAGAGAGAGAGTTGGTTATAATAGTTTCAATATTCACTTTCTCTAAAATTAGGATTTATAGATTACAAGTGAATAACAACTTAACTGCCTCACTCTAACGCACTAGAGTACAACCTGTATATAGACTCCTAGTATATGTATGTTATGTATGATGATAGAACCCATACATGGCATACATAACTATTACATAAAAATTACATAACTATCTTAAGTCATTGGCATGATCGAACTGGCATCGACTACAACATACACATCTTTAACTATTGCATGTGTGATCTGACTTCGACTATATCATACACATCATAATTAAACCATGAAGCTTCCCCTGTCGATACTAGAGTTCAATCCAAAATACTACAAAAAATGTATATCTTATGTGAATAGAAATTAATTTCTTAAAATAAAGTAATTTGGATATAACTACTTCAAACAATAACACCTAATACCTCAAGCGAGTTCAAACATTAATACAATCATAAATGAAAAGAAGCTAACATAACTTCGTAAGTTAATAGAAACAACAAGCAAACCCCAAATAATAAGTATACTTATCACATGTGTCTAACAAATAAATATCTTAAAATTTTGGAGCTATAAGAAGGTGGACTTTTGACTCGGTAATAATAAAGTTTGCAAGTTTTATGGTATTGGAAAGGTTTGAGTCATGATATTTGGTAATTGTGAGTTCCTTTTACGCAATGTGAGGTATTTTCTCAAATTTAATTTAATTTTGTTGTTTACAAGCATGTCAGACAATTTAGGTCATTGCATTATAATTAAACATGTCGAAAATTTTGTGTGGGGGATTGGTTCTAATATTATTGGTAAACCATTCTAATATAGTCAAGATATTTACAATGAAACCAAACCATGACATTTGAGATTATGGCATATTAGTGAAAGAGTTTTAGTATAAATAACTAAGCAAAGTTTAAATGCAATGATATATTTAACTAACTAGAATTTTGTAACATTTTTGAACTAAGAAAGCAACATATACGATGTTTGAGAGTGACATGCGGGTTTATAGTAGATGATTTAATTATGTTCACTTGCATCTTTGGGTTATGAGGGTGATATGGAAATAAGGGTGATCGTAAGGCCTTAAGGGTATGCTTATTTTGACCTATTTTGTTATGCCTATAATGTGGCTGAAGGGTTGCAAGATTCAAAAACTATAACCTTCAACTAAGCATTTAAAATAAATGAGAGTAAAAAATGGTTGAAGAAGGACTATACTTGAAAGTTTTGAAATGTATGGGAGACAGATAATGGTTGGTTGCAATCGGATTTTCAATAAGAAGGAATGTATTTCACAAACTAAAGAACTAGGGTATAAAGAAATACTTGTAGCAATAGGTTTTATTCAGGTGGTGTGAATTGATTATAATTAAATATTTTCACATTTTGTAAGCATAATTGTATAAAGGTCCTTATGACTATTATGAATCAATATAATCTTGAGTTGGAAAAAATAAATTTTAAAACAAATTTATTATAGAGACATAGAAAAGACAATCTACATATATCAACTTGAAGGTGCTTTAGAGTGTTACAAAGTGACATGACACCCAAGAGGAGGAAGGGGTGAATTTTGTTATATTGATTTTGAAAACTTTTTCAAAAAAAATTGATTTTAAGGATGGTCGGTTTTAAAAACAAAGATTGAGCAAATAATTAAGCGTGGAAGATAAACTGCTCAATTATATAGTAAGGTTAGAAAGAGCATACAAGGATTTGTATTATTTTACACTTAAACCACATAGCCTAATTCAATCCTCAAGAGTTTTCCCTTGATATTTCCACTAACAACTTGAGCTTTATCACATTATCAATCCACAACCCCTTTACACCTAATTTTAAATTATATTTATCCTTCAATCTTTATATCACTTACAATGTGAAAAGATAACTAAGCTCTTGATTCATAATTAAAGCACAATCTAACAAGAGTAACAAATTACACAACTATTACTTTAAGCCTTTTGATCTCACAGTAATAAGATAATGATGGTGAAAGAAAAGTATGGAATCAAATTTATATTTTGATAGGAGTGGACAAGGTCTCCTTTATATAGGAGAAAAAATGTATCCAAGAAAGGAAATAATCCATGGGATGAAAACACTTCATAATCAATTATTGTGCGGGAATAATCGATTATACCTAGTAAATTAAGAAATAAACTTGCCATATATGAACCCTAAAAAATTAAGAGTGTTGCGTGTCGATTAGGTAGAAAGTTTGTATCTTAATCAATTAGATACAAATTCTAATATATTAGAAAGAAAAAAATTTATTTATTATTGATTAGGATGCTCCCTAATCGATTAGATAGTGGTCATAATTGACTTTAAGAAAGGTTTTGAAATATTAGAAGTTTTGAAAATCAGTTTGAGTGAGTGCATGCATTTCCTTGATATCTTTGGACCTACTCATGATCATTTACTCACTAATGAATGTAAATATGTAAATATGTAAATTTACAATTAATCAAAGGATCATATGAGTTTTCAAATACTTTCTTTCCTTTAATGTTGATATTTGAATTTGACTATCTTTGCTCTCAACACTGGAACCTTCTTAGTTTTTCTTTTTGATAACTTAAAGATTTTTCTACTTTTATTATTCTCATGATTAAATTAGCTTCTTATTTTTTCATCAACAAAAACAAAAAGAGTTTCATCATAACCTGCATAACACATAAAATACTCACCCCTTTTTAAAGATGTCAATACATCTCTCAGAGAGCTGTAAACCAGAAATATTAATATGAAAAAGCTTAGAGTTATTTAATTCATATTACAGGTAAGGATAGTATACTTTACTCCCTCTGAAAGTATACTTACCCCATTTGAAATGATCAAAAAGCAAGAAAAGAAGAAGAAGAAGAACAAGTACAAGGACAAGAAAATATGTAAACAACATAGAAAGCAAATACTTCACATTAAGAAAGGGAAGAAGATGATGAAGAAGAATAAGAACATATCATATTAATTGATGCATGATTAATTAAGAACTCTATACTCAATTCTAGTGTAAAATAACTTTCCTCTAAGAAGAAGTTTAATAAATTTTTTTTTTCAATTGATTAAATAAAGAAACAAAGTCAATTATGAAATCCTTTTTTTTCCATATGATTCCTGATAAAATGGTGTTTAATCTCATTGTGTTTCATCCAAAAGTAAATTATCAAATTCTTCATGAGTTTTATAGCTTTGATACCACTAGTTGACCTAGTGACCTCAAACATAAGAGAGAGAGAGAAGGGGGGGGGGGGGGGGGGTTGAATTGTGTTATATGGATTTTGAGGATTTTTTAAAAACACTGATTTTAAGCTTAGTCAGCTTTAAAAAAAGAAAATGAAGTAGAGAATCAAGAGTGTAAGAAAAATTGAAAAAGTATAAAAGAGAACACTAGGATTTATATTGGTTCGACCTTAAACCTCGTGGCCTAAGTCAGTCTCCAAGAGTTTCCCTTTGAGATTTCAACTAACAACTTGAAATTTTATCATAGGATCAACTCACAACCTCCTTAAATTAAGATTTTCTTTAGTTTTAACTTTTAACCTTTATAACACTTACAATGTTGCAAGAGAACTAAGTGTGAATCTATGTGCTTATAGGTATGAAGCTGATGATCCAGATGATCCAGATGATGTCAATGTTATTGATGTTTTGATAACAACAATGCTAATGAATGTTGAATTTGGTGGTGATATCTTTCCAACTCATTGTTGAAGTCAATGGTGAAATGGTTATATGATCGGTATATCTGGAATATAAACAAAAGCTTACGAGTTTTGAAAGAGTGGAAGTGTGAAAGCTCACATAAACGTGTTTATCTTAGTTACCAAAGTCTTATGAAAGTAGGAGTGTAACTACTAAGATAATAAGAAAACTCATACACACACTTAAAATAATTTAAAACCTCTTTTTACTTAACAAAACCACCTTAAACTATTTTTAGATCATAGTCATCTGATTAAGAGAATGTCTGATTGGCTGGAAGAAAATTTTCAACTATATAACCAATTAGACAAATGACTTAATCAAATAGGATTTGCTTGGTGATAGGCCCATAAGTGTATAAATTTTTTTGTTTATTGTAAAAGATTGTCGATCCACTATAGACCAGTTGATAAGTATCGCTGTCTATTACTACTGTGTTTATCTAAGGCGACTCGAATTGTTTGTTTGCTTAATTAAAAAATATCAGTTTTAAAATTGATATTAATAACGAGAGACTGAAATGTAATTCTCATGCACCATTGGTACTCACACAAATTATAGTTTGTTATTATATGATAAAATATTTTTTGCAGAAATAATTAAGTTAGAGGCACCGCCCTCTTTCACATGTCTGGTACTGGATTTCAAACCCATAATTGCCCGTTTTCGCATAGTACAAATTACAACTTCGAAGTCCCTTTTAGAAAATAATATGTTCTCATTTAAAATTTATTTTTAGTAGAAAAGATAATTTAAAGGTGTCTTCCTCTTTCGTGTGTCCGTTACTAGATTTTAAACTCACAAACGTCCGCTTTTGCATGTCCATAATAAGTAAAAAAAATCAATTTTTGAAAATTAATATTTTCTAAATTAATTGGAGATGCGTTTTCACTATATTTAAAATTTAATTTATGAGTTTTCTTGTGTCAGGTACCGTTTCACTCTTTCAAGCTGAAACTGACATCACGGTATTTCTACTTTCGTAGGAAATATTCGGCAATAAAAATAGAATTTTTTAGATCTAAAAATAATTCTCATTATAAAATTTAGCATACAGTTCATCAGAGTACCGTCGACATAACAATCCTCATATTCCGGACTCAATAGACCTATGTTTACATGTTAAAAGCAGTAAATAAACAACTTATTTTCATGGCATTCATACTAAAAAATAGCACATAAAAAAGATTTGGAAATAAAATCAAGGTAGAAACTTGAATATATTAAATGCTCTAAAGGGATACTTTTGATCCGGTACAATTTGCTTGAAGTAAAGCAGCAACAACTTGAAAATAAAACAACAATAATAGTAGAAAAAATGTAGTAGCAACTATATGAATAAAGTTCCAAGAGGCAAGAAAGTAAATTTGCAAGTACACCTCAATGTGGAAATAAGTGCTTTTACAAAGTGTAATTTTTTATTCCTAACAAAGCTTGGATGATGAAATTAATGTATTATGGTCCTATTTATAGAGAAAAACTCTTACAGGAACTACTTAAAACATACAAAGTGAGTGGGAGAAAGTGGGGGGAAAATTGATGATACATGTGATATTTTTCTAGGAACTAACGTCATGACGGGTGTCAGCTGGGCTAACAGTCTACCTGTCCTGACTTCTTCAGTCAGATTCTCCTTCGTGGGTCTATGATGGGCGTCATCTAGGTTGAGGGTCTTTCCGATGGCTTTTTGAATTGCATTCCTGGTTCCCTTGACTTTTGGAGCTCACGGTCTAGGCCTTGGGTAGTATGACGTCCGTCATGACTGGCCAGTGCCCGTCATGATAGAAGGAAGTTTAGCATAAAGTGTCATTTTCGCCATTTTTTGTCATTTCTTCGTGCAAAGGCCCTTATTATCAGTATATGAAATACAAACATAATATTAACATAAAATCACAAAAGTGTATGAATCTACTATAAAATAAGTGTGAATCAAGCTAAATAAACGGTGCATCTGACATGTTATCATTGGGTTTGTCTAAAATCGATTGGTTATATCTTTTAATGCAAGGTAACGACTTTATACTAAAGCTTTCTGTTTTGGGCCTCAATTATCGATTAGCCTAATAAATTAGGCCTTTAATTAGGCCCTTGGATTGTTTCCATTTTAACCCACATATCCTCATATATAAAGGAGACCTCTCCTTATTTGAAAATCCAACAAAATTCATAGCTTTTCTAATTCTTTACATTTTATCACTCACTTATCTCTCTTCAAATATTCTCTTTCGCCAAATTTACCTTGTGAGGAAAACTATTTTTAAGGAAAGTGTTGTACTAGTATCGTGCAATGATTTTATTTCAAGAGTGTGATACTCATGAGGAATTGATTTTAGATCTTGAGATCAACCATTAGAAAATTTCTATTTAATTATAGAACACAACTTGCAAAAGTTATATGGGGTTATTGAGATTAGCCTATGAAATCTCTACTTGGTTGTTGAGTTGATCCCATCGAAAAAACTCTATTTTAGTTGGGGAATAAGCCAGTGTAAAATCTCTCAATTCACTTGTATCATGGTATTCAGGGTATAACCTATAAAAGCCTAAGTTTTTAGTGAACTCTCAAGAAGATCTCTTGAAGACAAGACTATGCTATCATTTGACCAAACCCGTACTAATCTTATTGTAATCTTTCTAACCCTAAAAACTTTAATTTCTATCATTTACAACATTACCTCTATTTTTTATACTATTTTTATCTCTTATTTTAACAATACTAACACAAATTTCTTTTTATGTAATAAAACCTTTAAATTAATCAAGAAATTTAAATACCATAATTCACCTCCGCCCCCTCTTGTGCTTGGAGTTAGTTGTCCAAAAAGTGGTATTAGAGCCTAACTCCTATTAACGACTAATCCCTAGGAGGAAAATGAATTATGATATTCACTAAGAAAATGAAGATTTTCATATGAAGGATGGATTGTGGTATTTAAAATATTTTGAATGAAGGTCCATTTGTTGTTATACAATATGTTTATAATTTTGTAGTAAATAAACCAAAAAAGGATTGGACCAAAGATGATAAAGAAAATATGTAGCGCAGTTTGAAGGTAGAAATTGCCATTACTACCGCTCTCTCTTTTGATGAGTTTTGCGAGTTTATCACTATGAGACTACAAAAGAAATGTGGGACATCCTCCAAATTAACCATGAAAGAACTACTGAGGTAAAGAGGGCAAGGTCGGGCTCATTAACTCCCGAGTATGAACTTTTCAAAATGAAACCTGGAAAGAATATAAATCAAATGCAAATATGTTTACCCATATCGTAATTAGAATTCTATTGAAAACATTTTCAAATGAGTAATTAGTTGTGAAAATTATAAGATGTCTAAATCGTAGTTGGAAACCTAAAATCATTGCAATTCGCAAATCTAGGTATTTAACAGCCATCAACATAAGATTCAACTAAAGAGGCTTGCCATGGATTATAAACGAGAAAAGAAAAGAAAAATGCAAGGTCTTAAAGCACAAGATTCTTATTTTGATGGTGACATATCTTTCATACTACAAAACTTCAAATTATTTCTAAGACATGATAAAAAACAAAAAGAAGCGCAAGATAAGAGTGAGGAAAAAGATTCGTTCATTTCCATATGCTTCATATGTGGAAAGAAAGGGAAAACCAAGTTTTCTTCTAGGAAAAAAGGAAAATTAAAATAAATAAAAAATTCTAAGAAACATCATAAAAGGATAAGGCTTACATCACATGGGAGGACAATCACACAGAGTCTTCAGATGATGAAGAAGCCAACATTTGTATCATGGAAAATTGTTAAGATGACGAGGTAACCTCTAACTTATATTATCAAGATCTTTTCCGTATTCTTAAGAAGCTAAAAAGAAATAAGTAAACTAGAAAAAATTGTCTTTATCTCCAATGATACTATTTCTTCCCTTGAATCAAAAAATAAAAACCTTGAGGAAGAAATAGAAAAACTTAGAGAGAGAAAAAATAATCTTGTTCAAAAGTCTTCCCCTTCTAACAAAGAATTAGATTAACATGTCAAGTGCAATGAATGTGATACTCTAAAACAAAATAAAATTTGCAATCTTCAAAAAATACTTGTCAATCTCACTAAGGGGATAGATAACTTGATATTTTGTTAGGAAACCAAAGAGCTTCCTACATTAGAGATGTTTTTGGAAATCAACCCAACAACCACAAAAAGAACTTTAGTAATATTTGTAATACTAAATCCACCTCTCACTGCAAATCCCTAAAATTAAATTATTGTAACAAATAAGGTCAAATTAATATGTTCTTCTTCATCAAAAAAGTCCTGAAAACAAAAAAGGGCATCCTCCTTCATACTTTTACAACAAAAAATTGTGAGCGCCAAATGAAAAATATATTTGCCTCATCAAATACTTATGTTTTGATATGAACTCAAATGGTAACAGTAATTCTGAAACTAAATATTTAGGACCCAAAATGATATGAGTGCCTAAAAGTAAGGTATGCGTTTTTAATTCCAGAATTCTTTACAATTTAGAATGCTAAATGGTACCTTAACAGCGGTTGTTCAAAGCATATGATAGATGATAAAATCATATTCTCCTCATTTACTCCTGTAGCGGTAAATTCTTGACCATCGAGCTATTGATTAACTCGACACCAATAAAACCAGAGTCGCCACCATGCTTTTATTGTTTCCAAAGGAAAAGGGAAAAGTACGAACAAAACCCAAAGATAAAAAGTTTTCAAATCAAAATTAATAAAATGTCATAGATTATAGGTAAGGGGGTTGATTACACAGAGGGAAGGTATTAACACCCAAAGTATCCTAGGTACTCCTAGGGAGCCCTTTTTGTCTGCAAGTGTTTCAGTTGAAAATGATGTTTATTAAAAATATAGAATGAGTGGGTGAGAAAATAATTCATTATTATATATTTGTGTTTGACAAGACCTTCGGTCTTATGCCAACGTACCAACATAAAAATGAAGGATCAAAACCTCGTAGTTCGTGCTAAAAATTTCAAAGAAATTGGTGGATTAATTTTAACAAAAAATCTTAAAGATCTTTTGTTATCAAAGGGAGAATACTCAATCAAACATCCACCGATAATGAATGTGTTACAACATTTAAGAAGGAGGGAACCAACTTGTATTCAATCAACAGGTATGCCACTAACCCATAATAAATGGAAAGACTTATAATCAAATATCATGGAAATGGGAGAATTATATCTCAACCAAAGATAACTCAAATCTAAAGACTCTCTTTTGAAAAAGTTAAAAGAAAAAGGAACAAAATGGCCAAAAATAATTAGGTGAGGTTGTTAGTTCTTTTTGTCTTTTGAAATTAAAGTCAATATAGTTAAGTTTATTTACAAGTTTGATTAAGAAAATATTTGAAAACTCAATGGCATAACGCCAAAGTTTCTAACCATTAAAACATGTCTAAGTTTGAAATCACAAGCAAAAAAGGTTTTGAAATGAGGGGGAGATTTTTGAAATTAAAGAAGTGGGAGGAGATGAAGAGACTATCCTAGACAAAAATTTCAAGTTTAGAGTTGAAAAGATCTAACCAATGGGATGCAATCCACAAGACAAGAATGTATGATAGAAACCCATTTCCTTTGGACTTTTAAGGAAGCAATAAGAATAACCATCCAAGTAATCAATATGAAGATTAGAGGCATCAAATAAAGATGGACAACATCCAAGCAAGCACTCCAAAAGCAAGCATTCTTCAGTGTCTTCGAATGTATCAAATGAAATATTCCTTATGGCAAACTCATAGAAACAATCATCAGTTGTAAACAACAAGATCAAATGAATAACTTAAGCACAAAGACAGAATAGCAGATAAACCAAATGGAACTCTCAAGGCTTGGTGTCAGATGAATGGCATTGGCCAAGATAACCCAGTCTCAGATGATGGCATTATCCAAGTCCTCAAAGCATAGGGAGGTTGCCTATTCTAAGTCCACAGAGCTCAGATCAAGTCAAAGGCAGGAGTCCAACAGTCCACCAACATATTTTTTAGGTTTTTTGTTGTTATTAGGTATTTTAAGGTCCTAAGACCACAAACAGAACAAAATCACAAACACACAATATATACAAGCACAAAGATATGGCTCAAGTGAGCAAAGTAAAAATGACTGAAACATAAATAAGTTGCATGAAATGTAAATGACAATGAAGGATAAAGGTACTAAAATTTAAATTGAATTAAGTAAATGAAATTAAAGATAAAACAATAATAAAGAAGTGTTAGTGAAATGTTAGTGAAGGATTTAATTGTTTAAGTCATATTTTGAAAAACACTCAACCATCCACTCACAAGGATAAACACATGAACCAAGACATCATCTATGAGAAGGGCTCCAACTTGGATAAATCAACAAGTATGCCAATAACTCTCACAAATGGAAAAAAACAGGGTTAAGTCTTCACACAATACCATGAGAGACGGGGGACTTACTATCTCACTTACTAGAATGATATGCCTTTTGGGACAAATTTAGCTCTACGTTAAGCAATCGTAATTGGACTTATGCAGAAGTCACAACTATCTGAGGTCGGGTAATAAAAATATGGTGTTATTGCATGGTAGAAACATGGTAAAAAGAACCAAGCTCCTAAAGCATACCACACACAAAAATAAAAGGGGATGGACCTATCTCAATCAGGCTCATGTTGATTCATCTGACACAAGGTTATTGATGAATCAACTAACATTTGATCTTGTGAGAAATCATTGGCCCTGGATGGGTTGGGAAAGAAAAGGGATGAAGATGAAGGGAAATGAAAATGCATTTTAAAAAGCAAAAAAACCTCAAATCCCTTCAAATCACCAAATAAGTGGCCAAGGGATTTATCCTAAGTCAAACAAGGTCAAAGGACCTTAGTCAAAATTTTGGGATTTTTAGAAAGTCAGGAGTAATTCAAAATATTTAAAAAAAAGTCAAAAATTATTTAATTCACAAAAAATATCAAATCTAATCCAAAAAATGATATTAATTCAAAATGTGGAAGAGGAAATTATTTAAATTTTTTTGGTGAAAGTCTCATATTTTTTGGCTTAAAAATGAAATTATTATGAATTAAATAAAATAAGTTATTTAAAATATATATATCAGAAAATAAAATAAAAATAGAAAAAAATAGGGGCCATCAGATCTCCCTCATTAATTGAGGTGACAAATCTGATGGCCACATGCATGATGTCCATGGTAGACCATAGTCAACGCGTAGCAACATTGGTAATTCAAATCAAAGGCCGAGATTAGAACGTATCAAATGACTTGGGTTGTGCCAACGCATCACCGGAGCCCTAGCTACGGTCATCTTCTCCGGTGGCCTCCACCGGACTAGTCCAACTGAAACATTCACAAAAATGGAAGATCCATACATGGTTTTGAAGAGAAAAATACGAGGAGCAAGAATCTGAACTCCATTTCTTCCAATTCACACTATACAAAGAGATATATGGATTTTTGAAAAATGAGGTGGATGAACTGAGTTGCTTCAATTTGACCTCAAAGCAACTCAATCATGTTGCCTAAATTGGTTGGTCTTCAGACAACCAAAAATTAAGAGAAATGATGGAGAATTGAGGGAGGGTCAAAGAAGGAAAGTTTCTGAAAATTCACCTTTTATTTGCAATGATGAAGCTCGATCTCAATTCAAATTCAACTGGCCTTGCTTCTACTAGCTTGCAGGAGGTGATTTGGATGCAAAAGGGCTTTGAATTCTTGGAGTTTCAATTACAAAATAGAATGGGAATGAAAACTCTATTTCAAGAGAAATCTTCCAGAAATTTTATCAATGGAGGATGGGAGAATCTGCAGGTTAAAGCTTGGGCCAAGGATCCTCAATTTTGAGCAGAAGGACATGTATTTTTAAGCTCAAATATTCATTTCAAAACACTTCCAAAAAATGGCCAAAAATAGAAACTTGGTATGCATGATTGCATGGGCATGCAGTAAGGCCTAAATAATGATGTTATCCAATCCCAAATCGTGTGCAATTGATGTTGAAGTTCTAATATGAAGCCGTGCAATGTTGGGTGAAAATTGAGCAAAAACATTTCCAAATAAGGCCATGTATTAGACCCATGCGCAAGTCCCTCAAAAATAATTCTAATGTCATGATATTGGACTCTTTGGAAAGCTAGCATGAAGGGGAACAATTTTTATGTTGAAACATTTTCTATTTGGAGCTTGGATCATGATGAATTTTTGTGCGGAAGTTGGAGGATTCAAACATAGTTGAAAATTTTCTAAGTTAAAAGTCAAATGACCACTTTTTCCATCTTGAATAACTTTTGCTATGAGCTTCAAATGACTTTGGTTCCTTCTTCAAAGTTGTATACATTTCAATCCTATTCAATTTGTTCACAAATTTGACACCATTTTAATCTTTCATGAGGGAATTATGGATATTAGAAGTTTAGGAGAAATACTTATTCAATGATGATGGCCCAAAATGACCTATAATGTTTCCTCGTGGCACATGCCCTTGCAAGTGAAATTTGACATTTCTCAAAGACGAAAAGTTGGATAAGACATCTTGAAATTGATCATGAAACTTGGATGACTTTCATATCATAAAAATTGAGCAATTATGGTCCTTGGAAGTTGATCTTCCATCTAGAGCACAAATAAAATGACATATAATCTTTCACCATAAAAAATGACTTTCCAAGAAACATTAGCTCTTGATGCCAACATGAAAGTTGTTTGGAATGTCATAAAAAGTAACTTTTCTCTTGGAATCATTTTCATATGAAAAAATATGTATGAGATAGGGTCTAGGGAACCATAGATTTGACCAGTTGACTTTTCTGGTCAACTTCTTTGAACCAACTTGCAAACTTGAAGTTCCTTTGCTCTTTGGGAATCATGGAGGGTCATATATGCTTATGATGGTGTTATATAAAGCAGGTTCGGCCCAAAACATTTCGAGGCCCTGATCTAATCTTTCACGTTGAACTCTAATAAAAAATATTTAAAAAAAGAAACTAAAATTTTATTTAAATTGTAAATAATATAAAAAATTATAATAAATAATGATTATAAAAATAATATTCAACAATAATACATCTTTAGAAAAATTATATTTATTTTTATATAAAAAACATAAAATCATAAATAATATTGTATGATAGTTTATCATAAAAATCTAATAACAAATGAATAAATTATATGATTGATCTTTAATATTATCTCAAAATTATTATTTAAAAAATTTAAAATAATTCAAATAGTGACTATTCTCTTTGTTCTAGAGTTTGTATAGTGAAAAGGTTTATATAATTTATTCACGATATAAAACAATAAGATATAGAGTTGAGAGCTCATAACAAATGGTTATTTAATATATTAATTAAGGTTTCCTAATTATTCTTATAGTAAAAAGTGGTGTAGTAGTTAAACTACATAATATGTTAGTTTGAACAATGGTGTTTGATTCCTTCCTATTGCAATTTTGTAAAATAAAATAAACCAAGATTAAGGAATGGTAGAATCGAACTCAGGTCATGCACATCAAAAACTTGATAGAGTTCCACTAGACCACTACATAAACACTAGTTGTATATTTAATAAAATATGTATATAATAATATTTAATATATTTTTAATATTTGAGGCACCCTAATTTTTGAGGCCCTGTGCGGTGGCACACCTTGCACACCCACAGGGTCGGCCCTGATATGAACTATCCCATAATATTCTTGACCAAATGTTAAAGAAACTTGTTGAGGAAGGTACACAAGATACTCATATGAATTAGGGCTTCCTTGACAAACAAGCTACAAACTCTTGGTGAATTCTTGATCAAAATAACAAATAAAGAACATGGGAATCCATATATGATGCTTTGAACCAATGTAGACCATTGTTTTGCTTTATTCTTTGCACTATGGGTCTCAAACCCTAGTTGTGAGCTTGATGAGGCATAAGTGGATGCACACACTACCTACAAAAGAAATAAAGCTACACTAGATATATTTTTGGTATTTTGGTTAGTAAACAAAGAAAAATAAAGTATGATACAATCACAAATGTGCTTGATGATCTCTCCCAATGCAAATCCAGTGAATGAGGGGTGAGGAGGATACCAAGGTGTGATCCCAAAGCCAATGCAAATGATGAGATGTCATGAGGGATCTTAGGGTCAAAATTGGGGTCTTACAACTCCTAAGAAGGGATGTTTGTCTCTTACAGTGATAATAATAAGGGAAATATTTTAGGTTTTGGTACCCTCCATAATCCCCCAGTCTAACGATTGGGGAAGTTCTTTTGGTTAAAGGGCTAAAACATGATTTATTTATTATAAATCAATTATGTGACATAGGAAACAGTGTAACCTTTTATTCTTCTAGTCGTGGGATCATAAAATATTAATCAACTAAAACTCTATTTACGAACTCAAGAAGTGGAAATATATACATGGAGAATTTAAATAAAATTCCTTCAAGTGATGTATGTCTCCATATCGTTAGTATGAATATTGGCTATGGCATAAGATAATAGCTCATATCTACATGGACCATTTAAACAAGTTGGTCCGCAAGAATCTCATAGATGTTCTTCCATACTTTCATTTAGAAAAGAAAATATTATGTGATATGTGCAAAAAGAGAAAGTAAGTATGTACCTCTTTTAAAGCAAAAAATATTGTTTGCACAAACTGACCCTTACAACTACTTCACATGGAGCTTTTTGTCTCATCTAGAACTGTAACTCTTGGTAGAAACATATACGCCCTTATAGTTGTGGATGAATACTCTCGCTACATCTGCACATTATTCTTATCTCATAAAAGATGCACATTTGTTGCCTTTCGAAAACTAGCCAATGTTATCCTAAACAAAAAAGGGTAAGAAATGAATTAATTAGAAGTGATCATAGTGTATATTTCCAAAATGAGGAATTCAAATATTTTTGTAACGAGAACGATATTAGTAATACTTTTTAAAATCCACGAACTAACCTAAAAATGGGTTAGTAGAGAAGAAAAATAGAACTCAAGAAGAGCTTGCAAGGATGATGCTCAATAAGACGAATCATTCAAAATACTTATAGGCTAATGATGTAAGAACTACTTACTATGTCAAGAATTGTGTATTTATAAGACAATTTCTAAAGCGGTTGAACTGTGTCTTTATAAGACAATTTCTAAAGCGGATGAATTGTGTAAAGGAATAAAGACAAATATTTCTCATTTAGATATCTTTAGATGTAAATAACCTCGAAAAATTTGACGCAGAAGCTTATGAAGGCACAATCTTAGGATATTCCACTTCAAGCAAATCTTTTACAGTTTTTAACAAAAGAACCCTAACTATAGAGGAATCAGTCCATGCTAATTTTGATGAACTATCCATAAATCATTAGAAGTAGAGGCTATAGGTTGTGTAGGTATTTTGTAAATGACAAACTGAAAGAAAATGATCAAGAAGTAGAAAAAAATTCAAAGCCAAGTATTAGATCAAGAAATATTTTAAGATCCAAATGAAGATACTCATTCAGTTCATCAAGATCTTCCAAGAGAATGGAAGACAGCCAAGGATCATCCTATTCAGATAGTATGATGGTTCTTCCAAGAATATTTGAACATTACAAAGGTGACAAATGATTGCAACAATCCAGCTATCAATTGCACCCCTGGGAACATTTGAAAAATATGAATCATTGTAATGCCAATTCATTGCATATGTTCATGGTACTTCACCAATTTATTGCATCAAATCCAAAAGGCTTCATGGGATGCATCTAAGGCATAATACATAAGGTTTTAAAATAACCACTTTCACTGAAATTTTCAAACAATTAAATCATTATCAAGTGTTCAATCACAAAATTAATGGAAACTTTTTCTGCATAATTTTCATATATTATAGAAAAGTTTAATAAAACCTTGAGCACTGAAGTTCTATGTAATTATTAATTGTTTATTAGAAAGAGAAGATCAATTTTTTGAATTTTGGAAAGTATCCAAAATCATTGTTACTCAAAGTGTTTTTTTATCATATTATTGTAATTGGTCACCAAGTGTGTGGTGACTTAATTTGTAAATAAAAGTGTGTGTACTTTCTAAATATTTTTGCAAATATAAAGTAGTATATTTTCTATTTGGTTGTAAAAGGTTCTTTGATTCGTGGGGATTCAAAGTCCACCATATTATTGGTGTTTGTGAAAAAGTTTATTTTAATTTGGATTGATTCAAATTCCACCATATGTTTTGTGTTTATGTTAGAATATTGTAAGAGAGGTCTTGGTATAAAGATTTAAATTAATCAGGAATTATAAATACCAAAATTCTTTTAACAATACTAACACAAATTTCTTTTAAGTAATATAACCTTCAAATTAATCACAAATTATAAATACCACACTTCACCCCCTCCCTCTCTTGTGTTTGGTGTCACCTTTCCAATACTAAACTCTTGATTTACAATGACAACATAATATGATCAAAACTTAACATTACACAAGTCTTTAAGTTTTTTGCTCTCTCAAAACTAAGATGATGATAAGTTTATAAAAAGAGTTTATGAAAAGATAGAGGGTGATAAAAAAGAGTCTGAAATAAGATTTTTGTGTTTATAGGGGTACACATGGCCTCCTTTATATATGATAAAAACTTTGACCAATAAAGGAAATAATTAATAGCCTAAGGCCGCTTCCCAATCGATTAGAATGCATGGCTAATCGATTAAACCAAAAAAAATTAGGAAATGACATGGCCATATACAAATCCTAGTCAGTTATCAGGCTTCCTAATCAATTTAAGAGTGATATTTTTCTTTCATAATTTTTTAGGAGGCTTCGCAATCAATTATATAGTGGTAAAAATTTGATTTCAAGAAAGTGATTACTCACCATTTTACTACATTTTATCCTTATATTTGCATGAATTTGATAACATTATACTATTTCCAAGTAGTAAATTCAGTAATTTATGTAAGAATAACAAACAAATAAGGTTTATAATTATTTAATGATATTTTCTCAACAATATTCCATTTTGGAAAGGTTTGACCTATTTTGTAGGTCACAAGGAGTCAAAGAAATGGAAGAAAAGAAACATGACAAAATTTTAGAAAGATTCACAAATTATATTTTCAATATATTTTACATCAAGATATTTTTGTGGTACTTTGACCATATCTAGAGTGGTGTAACTCTAAGTGACGTTTGAACGATGGTAAATGAAACCTAACATCCTTGGATATAACTTTTATGAATAATTTAACGGATAAATCATCACTTCCTATACACATGTGGAGGAGCACCAATGTGCCTCCATATGCATTTTTTAGGAAAAATTATCCTCCACCAAACGTATTTCCCAACGCGTATGGCAAAGCATCCAAATGCCCAGATCTAGTTTGGGCGACTGTTTTCATATTCAAAGGAAGGAAAACATACTTTTTATGTTTATCTTGGACTTAGATGGCGCAAAAAGAACCTAGGAGTCGAGCAGTCATATAAGGAGTGACAAGGAGCATATTTAAACAAAAAAAATTATTGAAGCTTCCTCATCATGAATTTGTGTGTAACATTTATAATTCTCTCAAAGTATTTTGTTAGTATTATGAGTATGCAAACTCGTTAGTCAGAGAGATAAATCATTATCATTTATGAACTTGGTAAATATGAGTTGATTCTTGTAATAATTAAGTAATTCATTCTTATTTGATTTATCTCATATGTTCTTACAACTTTTTACTTTTGTTCACGGGTATTTTTGGTAAATAATCACTTAGTTTTAAGTTAATTACTCTAAGGACAAAACTAGTAAATCCTAGGGAAAGTTTGTGGAAATTTTCTAAGAAGAGAAAGTATGCATTTAATGTTGTTGGATTACTTTTAATGAATATTGGATATTTTTCTAGTAAAATAACTAGGTTATAGAAATAAACTAACTAACTGATTTTGAGATAGCCAAAATTAGTCTTTGAATGTTGAAGGAAACAAGTAATGAATAACTTTAAATAGAAAAGGGATTTATTTGCATAAACATAAAAGTGGTAGTCAAGTACATTCGCTTCAGGAAAACTAGTTTCTCTCTTATGTGCGAGTACTTTTAGTGTATGTCGAAGTTTACAATGTTTTTTCCACCTCTGATCATAACACTATAATATCTCTTTATAATTTATGAACTAACGGTCTTCCAGCTTTCAAATTCTTCCCCGTCTGACATGTCATCTTTGCATGTGTGACTGACCCTTGATTGATTTCTACGTGTCTCTTGCAATTTGGATAAGACCAAAAAGCAGTTACTTTAGTTTAATATTTGAATTTGCCTCTAGTCGAACCCCTTCGACCCGTCGAACTTGACGCATCATTGAACTTCTTGAAATTTTACTAAGTCCACAACCAAACTCTTTGACGTCAAATACTGTAGTTCCCTTGGTAGGACATTTGGCCAAAAAAACTTGACTTTATTCTATGTTTGGAGAAATTCCTAGTTGGCTTCTCTATCGAATTTCCTTTTTTGGAATTTGTTAGCATACAAATTCCCCCAAAAATGCCACTTTCAATTTTATTTTCAAAGAGACAGGTGGCATTTTATAAGTTCCAATAATGTATGAAGTTGTGTGTTGATGTTACCACTATCATGGTTACTCCCTATAACGTCCCCTGGAGACATGTAGGCTAAGACTAACCATCATGGTTCCATGTTCCCAGGAAATCATGGGTCATGCTGAAGATCTAACTTATAATTTCATATAGCTTTAGTGGGACACTTGTCAAAAAGTTCATTTTTGTTTTCTTTTTTAAAGAAAAAATAAAACTGAACCGTTTCATTTTCTGAAACTATAAATAGTTTCCTTCCACTATTCTTATACTTTCCTTCAAACTTTTTTCATTCTTCACGAAGCTGTCAAACACTTCTCCCTGCAAAACTCAACTTCCTCTCACATCAATGTATTGCAAATCATCTTCTAAACTAGATATTCATATGGTCACATCCATCATCACGCTCAGTCTCACTAGAAACCAGCTATATGTTCTTGAGCCTCCTCTTCAAGAGGAAAAAGTACTCACTTGGAAATTGCATGTATTGATTCCTTTCATCATTTCTAGGATTACACATGTTTTCTCTGGTCCTTTTCTTGATATAAACACCAATGTGGATAAACCTAGTGAAATATTTCCTTGCTATCATCGGACAAAAACCTTAGCGGACATGACAAAACCCTTATATTTTAATTATATGGCCACTCGCGTTTTTTGTTTTGTCCCTTATGTCAGCTAGACGAATTACCTCAATTGGTTGAATAAGGTAGATTCCCAGAGAGTGCAAATTCGTAAGGGTTCGAAGAACACTTTCCAACTGCGATGTGGTATGCTTATGCCAACATTGTTCGGTGTAGCCACCATTGCTGGTCTTCAACTAACGGGTGAAGTATTTGACCCTTTTGCCGACACAGATAACCTTATTGGGTTTAACTCGAAACAGGCTAGTTTCACCAATTTCATCAGTAATCACTTCGACGAAGCCACCACTGAAGCCTTCGGCAAAGAGCATGTGGCCTTCCTGTCTTTATGGCTGTCACATTTTATTTTTTGTTCGAGTTCTTTGCAAGTGGCGAAATCCTTTATCACTCTCGCCAATCAACTTCATGCTGGAAGAAATTTCTTCCTCAACCAATTGATTTTCGCTTTGCTTTATGAGTCTTTAAGCTTATCATCCATTTCCATGAAAATATTAAATTCGACCAAAAATCCCAAGGGTACACTACTGTAAGAAGGTCCTTTCTGGATTCTTAAACTCTGGTTGAATGCCACTTTTGATCCATCCCTGACGGATAAAAACACCGACCACCCTGCTAGGAAACCTATTATATGATGTTTTTAAAAAGATACAACTTTACTCCACCTATGGCCCCTTTCGCTGATAGGCTTCATGGACCTTCTTAGTTCAAGAGAGAATTTCCTACACGTGACCTTGCTCATCAAGTTGAATCCATCAAAATCTGGAAATCCTTTCTCACACCAAATCTACTTTCGACCAGGACTTCCTCCAAGAAGACTAAAGTAGGTTTTGTTAGGTATCAACCCAATCTTGTGGCTCGATAGTTTGAAAGTTGCCAATTCAAACCTAACTCTTATTTCCAATGCAAAAAATACTTGTGCTCGAGTGATGTCGGAATAACCGAGGAGACGTATCTTGAACTTTTAACTAAACAAACTAATAATAGTTTGGAGCTTACCCCCTTCGAGTTCCATAGATCTTTCTACTTCACCAAGGAATTCGACGCCTGGTGGAAGGATTACCAAGATGACAACTTTGTTAATGTGATGAGCAAGGTGACTCATCGAACTACAGCTATTCTTCCCTTGCAGAATTTTTTTAAAAAAGTTACGAGCACATACATCAAAGAAATTTATGATTTCCAATGTTACTTCGATACTGTGTATGATCTTCATAATCTTCATCTAACCATCTTTGAGGCAACGGTCACTTTAAAAGAAAAGCTTCTCGAAAAACTTCCCCAACTAAAGATTCCTTCCTATGTGAAGAATATGTATCTTTTTGCTTTGTTTAACTACAATCCAAAGTTTACACCCTTACCTTCATGTGAAATGGCCATGGAATTTTCGCCTTCATTTCCTAGATGGTTCATTTGTGGAAGTTCTTTGAGAGACTTGAAAGACTTGAAATTCTGGTATCAGATATGAGATGTCGAAGGTAATGCCACGACACTAATATCTCAATAAAACACACAGGATAAAGATAAAGAATAGTAATGCAAGAGACACAAGCAATTGTTAACCCAGTTCGGTGCAACTCACCTACGTCTGGGGGCTACCAAGCCAGGAAGGAAATCCACTAAATAGAATCAGTTCAAAGACTCTCAGTACACTCCACAAGTTACAGTCTTTTTCACCTAATCTCTACCCGTGTGATTTCTACCTAAGAACTCTTAGATATGAGAACCCACTCACTCCCCCCAATCACACTTGTGATATAAACAACAATTACTTATGAAAAGAAGACACTCTTCAAAGACACACACTTGATCTTCAATCAAGTAGACACACACTTGATCTTACTTAACAGCTTCAATCAAGTAGAGACACACTCATGCTTAAAAGCTTAGAGTGACAAATTACAACTCACAAATCAGACCAATTCAATCATCTATGGATGAATTGAATGGCTTACAAGTCACACGACCAAACAAGACACAAACCCTTATTCTCTCTCAGTATTTCTCTCTGTATTGGTTGTGTGTCAAATCAGATTTTTCCATGTCCTATTTATAGAAGCATTCAGCTGGGCTTGGACATCTTGAAAACCCTAAAACTATTTTCCAATTAAATCTTCTCATGACAGATGGTTAGATCTCTTTGGAAAATAAGTAAATCAGGTTGTAATTAATGATTGAATGCGATTGTGAATCATATTTTCAATCATACATAGATTGCCATTAAATGCGCAATCACATAACACATAACATTCACCCTGAATGTTCTGTGTACAGGATGTCATGACATCGGGTCTGACATCCTGGAACAATCCTGCATAATTCCATTTTAAATATCCAGCAGGTACATAATATCAGATGCCATGACATCGTGTATGACATCCTGAAACAATCCTGCATAATTATATTTTTAAACTCCAGCAGGTACAAGATATCTTATGTTAAGACATCACATGCAACATCTTGTGAACACTCTTTGTTTTACCAAAATTGCTGCCAACACTTAGAACCAACAAACTCCCCCTTTGGCAAATTTTGGCTAAAACATATATCTGTCCATTTTGTTCACAAGAGAAACACATCAGCAGTTAAACAGCATAACAGCAGTTTAAGCAACAGCAGAAGCAAACATAATTACTAGCTATATTAGCAACTAGTAAAACACACAAATGCACATGGGTACTTCTTCTCCCCCTAAGTTTGTACATCACAGACATCTCCTTTAACAATAACATCACCTGTAATAATAGCACCTGTAACAATTAGAGTCACCCTCTAAAACTATTACATCAAGGCATCAGTAAGGACTGCCACGAAATTACACACATTTCAACAACAAATTATACAAGCTTCCAAAACAGCCACAACAACATCCAGAACAGTCTTCATAACAGGGATAACCATTACCACTCAGTCTGAGGAAGGAGCATCATCTTCACCTTTAGAATCAGAACTTCCACTAGATTGAGCATTGGACCTCTCACTTGAGGTATTGGCATCTGAATCCTTGGTTTCACCAACCTTCTCCATCTCTTCCTTCTCTAAGCTACTAATAAGAATCTCCAAAGCCTCTTTCCTTGCCTTGGCAACCCTAATACCAGTATCCCACTCCTTACAAGTTTCCTTCAATTGATCAATCAAGCTACCTTGAGAGGCAGGCTCCTTCCTTTCAGATGTCATGACAACATCATTGACATGGCTTCCTTCAAACAACTTGTAGTGAATGGACAGTGGAGGCTTCCTTCTGCTGGGAATATCACTTGTGTTGAGAATGCATGGTTGCTGGCTTAAGATAATGCCATAAATGATGGATGGAAAGGCAATAGGCAGCTTTACTGCATTAATGGAGGCATGTCTAACAATTTGATCAAACATAAACCTTCCAAAATCAAAGTTGAGCCTGGTTCCAATAGCATAAATGATTCTTCCAAGACCATTAAAGATAGTTGATATATGATTTGTTGGCACCCAGTTGGCTGAATCAATATTATGCAAGATGGCATATTTAACAGTTAATTTTCCAACTGAAAGATGCTTCTTGCTAGGCCATTCCTTGACTTGGCCAGCAGTAATAGTCCTACAGACTTCATTGTCTGTAGCCTCTAAGTCCACACCTCTTTCAGTTCCTATCCCTAGGAACTTATTTATTATGGTTGGGGAGAACCTTACACACCTACCTCTCACAAAGACCTTGCAGAATTCTTTGCTACTCTTGTCAGAGATATCCTCTGGGATATTCACAACAAACTCTTTCACTAACCCTTCAAAACATTGGGGGAAAGCAACAACAGTTTTCATCAGACCAGCAGTCTTGATTAATTCCATGACTTCCTTCACTTCTACAGCCTCCTTCCCTAGCTCCCTCTCAACATCAACTCTCCTTTGCATAACAAACTTCCACTTGGCAGCACCATCTTCCAGATGGAAAGAAATATTGTCCAAATGAACAGCTGCAACCTTAGCTGGAGACTTTCTAACAGTCTGCCTTTTAGCAGGAGAGATGTCTGGGACATCGTCTTCGACATCATCTTCAGAATCAAAGCTTTCCCTGATCTTCCTCTTCTTGGCCTATACTTTACTCCATGATTTAGAGAGTCCTACACCAACAGTCTTCTTCCTAGTTCTGGTTGTCAACATCTCAGCCACAGTCTTACCTATCCTGGTCTTCATTTTCCTTGCAACACTTGGTTTCAAATTATGAACCAAGGTGTCATCTTCTTCTTATGAACTTTCTTCCTCCAAATCAATCACTCTCTCAGTAGTGTCAGGCTGCTTAGAATGAGAAGCATCTATAGGATCTTTGCTAGACATGTTTTTTCTTAGAGAGCATAGTCCCTCAGTAGCAATGTCTTTTTCTGATCTAGATGAATCATCATCGTTCTCAGTTTGAGGTTCCTCCTCAGGAGAGGGGTCCCTTCTAGACAGAGGGGTTGAAACACCCTTGACTGCATGCCCTTCGTTAAGAATCCTAGTTACCAGGTTCCTAATGACACGATCTGTATAGTGCATGTCATCCTTAGTAGGAGGGTTATCAGGAATGTTACCTTGATTGTTTCCAGTCATGAAAGAAGGGTCGGGGGCGTCGCCTGGAATAACAGAAAGGGGAATAACCTCCAAAATATCTTCATCCAGAGACTCCATGGAGGGAGTCCTTTCCTTGTGAGTGGGTTTTGATCCTGAGGATGAGGGATGTTGTGACATTTTGTTGGACTTTTGAAAGAAATCTTTTTGCCCTAGCAGAGGTTGTCTGAGAAGTTGGATGAAGATGGAAATGGTTGTGTTGAGGTAGCGTGTGGAAATGGCATAGATACTAGTTCCAATACTAGGTAATGATTTATCATTAATGTGACTCTTTCTTTTAAGTGGGCAGACAATATTTTTATTACCTTTTCCATTCCACTTTAATTGCTATAACTTCACAAGAATCAAAATCCCCAATTTCCCTCTTAAACATTAAAACTGATTATCATCCAAAACCTTTGCAAATTTGTCAGCTAATTGCATTTCATGCTTTAGAGCTGTGATTTTGTCTTTCACAAATTCTCTAATGGAGTGATGACAAAAATCAATGTGCTTGGTCCAACTGTGCTGAATAGGATTTTTGGACATAGTTGTAGCACTCAGGTTGTCATAGTACAATGTCATGACATCGTGTGTGACATTGTACTCAGTTAACATTAGTTTCAACCAACCCTGTTAAGAACAGCTACTTCCAGCTGCTATATATTCAGCTTGATATACAACACAAACACCATTTTCATCTTTCAAAGTAGCAGGTGTCCTTTCACTCTCCATCCCAATCTGCTTAACATTGTTCTTGGCACATTTGCTTTGAGATAGACACATAGACCCATCTGTCTACTTGACTTGTAGCTCAAGTCCAACAAAGTTCTTTCCAACTTCAGACTGCATATGACTAGCAACATGTTCAACCATCTGATCCAACCTCCTATCTATTTGAGCCACCATGAGATCTTCTCCTTTGGAAGTGATGTCAAGTCTGAGTTTCTGGTGTGACATCCTTGTCTGACATTTCCATTAGACTTGTCTTTCGTCAATCTTGGGAGTTCCTCTAGCAGATATAATCATCTTCATCCCTTTTTCTTTGACTAAGGTACACTTTGAGGAATAACCAATTTGAGAGCTCCACATGTAACAGTTGTCTTTGGTCCTGACTCCTTTTATGATCACTTCACTTTCTTTGTTAGTAATCAGACATTTAGTTTTAGTGAAGTTAACATTTAGACCTTGGTCACATAGTTGATTGATGCTTATTAGATTTGCAGTCAAGCCCTTAACAAGTAGGACCTTGTCAAGTTCAGGAACTCCAAGGCAATCAAGCTTACTTATCCCCTTGATTTCACCCTTTGCTCCATCACCAAAGGTTACATAGCTTATGGCATGAGGATGAAGGCCATTTAGCAGGTCTTTGTTTCCAGTCATGTGTCTGGAGCACCCACTGTCAAAATACCAATCTTCTTTGGCTGAAACTCTGAAGGAAGTGTGAGCTATTAGACTTGTAACATTAATCTTAGGAACCCATTGCTTCTTGTTGACAAGCCTGTGATGTTTGGGTCTTGGTTGATAATGAGTCTGATGATGAACAGGGCTAGGATAACCATACAACATATAGCAGAAGGGCTTCAGGTGGCCAAATTTTCCACAGTAGTGGCATCTCCATCTTTGGTGTTTCCCTTTCTGCTGTCTTCCCTTTTGATGTTGTGTAATATGATGTGACATCTCAGGTTTGCTTTTAATATGGCTGCACTTAGGTTTGGATTTAGGTTTGCAACCAGTGTAACTGCGCTCAGGCTTAGATTCATTATACCCAATGCCAGATTTGTCTCCTGTTATTTGTCTAGTTTGGAGAATCTTGTCTAAGGAGTCAGATTCATTGTTTAACATTCTTACATACTTGGTCATCTCTTCTAGTTTACAATTCAAGAACATAGCTTCAGTTTTTAACTTGGAGATGGTTTCCACATGTTCTTCCTTCTCATTCTCCAGCTGTACTATCACCTTCTTCTGGCTTTCAACCTGTTTACACACCTCTGCACTTTTGTGACACAACTTTCTGTAGGTAGTGGCCAACTCTTCAAAGGTTACTTCATCATCACTTGAGTCTTCCTCAGAACCCCATCTTCCAGTCAAGGCAGTCACCAGATTTGTAGACTCTTCTATTTCACTCTCATCAAACCAAGTGGCAGCAAGACTCATATTCTGTTTCTTAAGGTAGGTTCCACATTCAATTCTAATGTGCCTATACCAATTACATTCATAACACTGTACTTCTTTTCCTTATTTGGGCTTATCACCTGACCTTATTCTTCTTCCAGCATTGTTGGATTTACTGATGTCAGATGAGATGTTCTTGACATTATCCTGAGATCTAAAATCCATCTTTTTCAACAGTCTGTTGAACTGTCTTCCCAGCATTACTACATCATTTGCCAGATCTTCATCAACATCCTGACCATTTTCCTCCTCTTTGTTTTTGACATGAAGGCTATGCTTTTGGTTTTCTTTTCAGATCCATCACTCATTCCCATCTCAAATGTTTTGAGGGACCCAATTAGCTCATCAACTCTCATATTAGAGATGTCATGAGACTCTTCTATGGCTATCACCTTCATAGCAAATCTCTTAGGGAGTGACCTGAGTATTTTTCTTACTAATTTTTCATCAGACATCTTCTCTCCCAGGGCTCATAAGGCATTAGCAATTTCAAGGATACTTATATTAAATTCATGAATATTTTCATCTTCTTTCATCCTTAAATTTTCAAACTTGGTGGTGAGCAGCTGTAGTCTAGACATCTTTACCCTAGAGGTGCCTTCATGAGTGGTTTTGAGAATGTCCCAAGCATTTTTAGCCACCTCACAATTGTTTACCAACCTGAAGATATTCTTGTCTACTCCATTGAATATGGAATTCAATGCTTTAGAATTTCCAAGGGTTATATCATCCTCCTCCTTTGACCATTGTTCTTCAGGCTTCTTGTCAGTTGTGGCTTCTCCCTCCTTAGTAATTACTGGATGTGCCCAGCCTGTTAAAACAGCCTTCCAAGCCTTGTTATCCAGAGATTTTAAGAAGGCTACCATTCGAGGTTTCCAATAGTCATAGCTAGATCCATCCAAAATTGGTGACCTGCGAACAAATCCTCCATCTCTCCCAGAACCAGAGCAGGATGCCTGCTCTGATACCAATTGAAATTATGGTATCAGATATGAGATGTCGAAGGTAATGTCACGACACTAATATCTGAATAAAACACACAGGATAAAGATAAAGAATAGTAATGCAAGAGACACAAGAAATTGTTAACCCAGTTCGGTGCAACTCACCTACGTCTGGGGGATACCAAGCCAGGAAGGAAATCCACTAAATAGAATCAGTTCAAAGACTTTCAGTACACTCCACAAGTTACAGTCTTTTTCACCTAATATCTACCCGTGTGATTTCTACCTAAGAACTCTTAGATATGAGAACCCACTCACTCCCCCTCAATCACACCTGTGATTATAAACAACAATTACTTATGAAAAGAAGACACTCTTCAAAGACACACACTTGATCTTCAATCAAGTAGACACACACTTGATCTTACTTAACAACTTCAATCAAGTAGACACACACTCATGCTTAAAAGCTTAGAGTGACAAATTACAACTCACAAATCAGACCAATTCAATCATCTATGGATGAATTGAATGGCTTACAAGTCACACGACCAAACAAGACACAAACCCTTATTCTCCCTCAGTATTTCGCTCTGTATTGGTTGTGTGTCAAATCAGGTTTTTCCATGTCCTATTTATAGAAGCATTCAGCTGGGCTTGGACATCTTGAAAACCCTAAAACTATTTTCCAAATAAATCTTCTCATGACAGCTGGTTAGATCTCTTTGGAAAATAAGTAAATCAGGTTGTAATTAATGATTGAATGCGATTGTGAATCAGATCTTCAATCATACATAGATTGCCATTAAATGCGCAATCACATAACACATAACACTCATCCTGAATGTTCTGTGTACAGGATGTCATGACATCGGGTCTGACATCCTGGAACAATCCTGCATAATTCCATTTTAAATATCCAGCAGGTACATAATATCAAATGCCATGACATCGTGTATGACATCCTGAAACAATCCTGCATCATTATATTTTTAAACTCCAGCAGGTACAAGATATCTTATGTTAAGACATCACATGCAACATCTTGTGAACACTCTTTGTTTTACGAAAATTGCTGCCAACACTTAGAACCAACAAGACTCATACAAAAAACCTTATCGGAGAGTGGTTCCGACCAAGTTCGACTTTCACAACTATCAGGGGCACCTTCATGTCGACATCAATCACGTCAAAGTCCTTTGTGACATTGATGATGGTGAGGCATCAAGGTTTGTTAGATTATACTTTCCCTCCCTTTGTGTTTTTGCTTACCTATATCATTTTTCTTTGCAGCTCTCCATATCAATAAAAACACCAACGATGCTACTGTCAGCGACCAAGATGGTCTAACATCATAGGTAATTTCAAACTTCCTCCTTACCTCTCTTCTTGATAACAAGCAATCTATTTTTTATTTTTTACATGGTCAAAAGATATAGACCACTTTGATTGTCAATGCCCCTAAAGGGTAGGCAAAACAACAGATAGGCGCCACTGTCGAAGAAGAAATAGTAACACAGGTATGGTTAACACCCCCTAATGTCGAGACTTATAGATGTTCACTTGACTTATACTTTCCTTTCCTAGGGTCGAAAGCATGCAGATGCTCCTCCTCCATCAAAGAAAAACAAAAAGGAAGTACTTGCTGAAATGTTGAAGAAACCTTAGGTTCGAGACCTCATTTCTATGTTCTTCCTCCAATTATTGATTATGCAATATGGTCTTAACTTATTTCCCTCCTTCTTCCAGGAAACTCAAATAACGGAGGAAGATGATGATGTCAAGTCGTCACTATAACATATCCCCCAAGAAGTTCCTAAACATTCTTTTGTTGTTGCCTCTGAATAACGACTGACTAAGAAGAAGAAGAAACTCAAAATGACCTTCTCTTAGATTTTTGGAATTATCTCATAACCAAAAGATCAAGATAATGGTGTTGCTCCTACTGGAGGAGGTAGTGTTGAAGTTCACACTAACATTTTTCCTTCACGAGTGAGGAGTTTTGCCTCAAAGAAACAATCTTCTGATGATTCCTTTACTTGAACCATGGTACATCAAGGATTCCCTAAGGTATCTTCATACTAATATTTTTTTTAATATATTAACTTAGTTATTTTATTTCTTGCTTCAGGGAGATCCTATGCTCAATAAGGATCTTAAAACCTCTACCTTTTCTGATTTCAACTAGACAACACTTCCCAACACCAGATCATTAATGCATCTGACTATAACTAGGGAACATGACTCTAAATCTAAGAAGAACACAAAAGATGATGTCACGGGTGAATGTGGTAATCACATGACCGACACTGCACCAATCAACAACCTTATACCACCTCCTGAAGAAGACCAAGACTCTGACAAATTTGATGATAATGAAGATTCGGCTAGAGGTCTAGTTGTTTATGAGAGAGAGGAGATAGATGTTATCTCTTAGGACTCTAAGGATTCTGAATTTTCTGGAGAATCACAAGCTACTCCCTCAAAAGATGATGAAAATCTCGAGAAGGCCATGCTTGAGTCGAAGGAAGAAAATAACTATGCATCGAACGCCCTGGGTGCCAAACCATAACATGGTGCGACCAAGTCATTTGGGGTTGCAACCATCACTCATCCTCCCATAAGATACTCTTCATCCAACACCTCTCTTAGTTGATAAGATTTTATTTCCATTTAAGCGCAAAACCCTATTGAGGCTTTGAGAAGGTTGGTCAAGAGTCATGGCATGAGTGCTGCTGACAACAATCTTAATAAGGACTCTACGAGTCTACTAGTCAAACAACTGAATGCTTATTCCTTTAGGGACAAACTTTTCCAAGTCCTTGAACAAAATCCCTCTACAAGTCTGACATTAGAAAACTACTGAAGAAACTCAATGGTCAAAATTTACCGGAGTATGTAGTCCCTTTTATGCAGGATTTCAAACCCCTCTTCCACCAAGTTTGTCACTCTATTTTAGAGAAGCAAAAATTTATGGATAGTCTTCTCAAGAAAGCTGATAAGTCGACCAAGGAATGGGACATTAGTGTGGCGTCACAATAAAAGGTTGATGCTCTAGAGGAAAAAGTTCAAAAGGATCAAGACCAACTATCAGCCTATAGAGGGATTTTGTATAGAAAAAAAATTGCTCAACTGTGTCATACCCTCATTTTCGTCCTAGCATATCATCTGATTCATTAGCACGTCATTTCATTAGTATTAGCAGAGCATTTGGTTCTTGGTTCCCAAGCGTGGTTAATCATAAGTATATTGCAAGGCATTGAAGATTAGGGTTTTTTCTGGATGCTCCACCGTGTATCAAAATGTGCATGATGGATTTAAGAAGGCTTTGATTTCAAGTCTAATAAATAGGAATAAAGGATCATAGTCAAGACTTATTCAACATGGCATTAGGGATTCATTTTGGTCAAAGGAATATTCAACTTATTACATTGGTTCAACATTGGTTGATAAGTTTATTATCATGCCATATCATTCAAACTTCAAGATATCATTATAGTTAATCAAGGTTCAATCAAGACTTCCTCATTTGGTCTTCAAATAATCCTCATTGTGACTTGAAATTCAAGAAATGTCAAGAATACAAGTTAGGGCATGGTGGTTTGGCCTAGTTATGAAAGTTTGGTCTACCATTTGGTCCAAACCCCATAACTTTCTCATTTTCAACCTTTTCGGGATCTACTTCGAGCCAAATGTCACAAATGGACTCCTCTCCAACTTTGTTTCAATACTCCAAACCTAATTCAACACCTAAGAACCTCAAATTTGGGATTGGCCAAAACAAGTCAAGTTGCCTAGGCATACCAAAACCATGTCATGACCACCACTTTACACCTATGTCATTTTGACCTCACAACTCCTTTTAATTATTTTTGCACTTTTTTAAGGACATGGCAAAGATAGTTTGGCCTAAATTTGACCTAAAATGCACGAGCCAATTTCATTTGGCCCAAGCCTAAACATCGAGCCCCGCCAAGCTGCATGCTCAAACCAGACCAAGCCAAAACAACCATTCCAAATCACTAAGTAATTTGCATTCCATTAAAATTGAACCAAGCTTATGAAACAACAATTAGAGGCACCAAATGCAGGCCCAAATGAAGGTAACAAGTTGGTACATATGTAGCAATATTGAAGTCCCAAGAAAGTACAAACTTGCTAAACTCGGGTATAAACAAAATGAAGTTTTAGAATGAGTGGGGACCATCATTGATTCACAAAAGAAACTGTTCTGTAGAGCATGATATTAGAGGTGGATTGCAGATGCCAACTCATCCACCCTTAGCCAACAAGTTTCCCTTTTTCACATTTTTCGGGTTCACACAAATTCCTTCATTTTGGCACATATCACATTGAATCCTAATCCACAATCAGCTTCTCAATAAATAGGATATGTTTCTCCCTCATTGAACCAAGAAAAAAATCTATAACACCCATGTAGAAATCACCTATAAAGAAGCTTCCAAACAGAGCATACGGTTGGAATATTTGAACCTTTTTTAGCACAACCTAAGCATCCAAACATATTGCCTGAGCTTCCCTGAAGCTAACCAGACCAAGAGCGCTTCTTAAAAAAAGCTCACCTGAGCTCTGCAACTCCACCCAAATTCACCTATGCAACCTTTTTCGGCAAGGTAGAAATCATCACCATTTCGCTTCAAACAAGTAACTATCATGCTCGTCATGTTTCATTGATGTTAAACCCTATGTTTTGAGCTTCGATCACTACACATCCACTATTTAATTTTTGATTCAGGGTTTTTGTTCTTCATGTTATAATCCAAAATTCTCCATGCTCAGATCGAATCAATGGATTCTGAGCATGGAGAAAACTTTGGTGATCCCAACCGAATGCAATGGATCCTTGTTAATGCCATGAGGTTAAGGATTGTGGGATTTTGATTTTGAGTGGAAAGAGGTTGAAAATGCTGGCCTACGTGCGTTTTTTCCTTCTGTTTTGAATTATTTTTTAATTATCCAACATTATTGTGCCATATGTTTTATTGTGCTTGGACGCGCGTTTGAGTGGGCTGACTTTACCTAATCTAGTATGCTTTGACCATGACCACGTGCATCCTAGCATCTGAGGCGTTTGATTATCTTACTTTTTTTAGCATGTTGATCTGGTGGTCCTGATGAGTCACATGGTCAGCGTGTTTGGACCTCTATATTTAGATCCAATAGATCTGATCCATTGATGGTCCAACATTGACCATTGACCAAACCTCCTTCAACTTGGGCTCAGCGCTTGTGGCCCTGAAGGAGTTTTTCTATTTGGGCTCCTCTTTTTTCTTTTACACACCCATCTTTTTTTTTTAATTTATTTTATTTTCTTTCTTGTTTATTATTTTATTTTTTTGCCCTTATAATATTTTTTCTTACTTTTATTTTATTTTATTTTGTTCATTATTTATTTCTTAAAGTCATGTTCTTTTATTTGATCTTTAAATTCATTTTTTGTTCATTGGTAATTATGGCATTTAGTGATTGTTGAGGTGATCATATTTTGAACCTCCTGATTCTTGAGGGATGGTCCTTAAGATGACACAACCTTCTTTGGTTCAAACTTGTTGATGAATGATCACCTGATCATTTTTTACACTTTGCATCAGAGATAGATTATCTCTTATTGGATCATACTTTGGGTTTTTGATGGTTTGATAGATGATCCCTACACGATTGCCCTAACCCATTTGTTCATCTTCATCCCTTTTTCCATTTAATTTTAACTTGTGAATGCTTGGATGATGAAATCTTCCACACTTCAAATCATTGATAGATGGACGTTTCAGTTGATTAAATATTTTTTGATTCAAACATGTTGATAAATGATCATTGGATCATTTTTAACACTTTGAATCAAAGATAGGTTATCCCTTAATGCGCCATATTTTGAGTCCATTGACTTGTGGATAGATGATCCCTAGGTGATTACCTTGTGCAACTTAATCTCTAACCACTAACTTATATCATTAACCATTGACTTGTTGACCTAGCCTTATTTTGTCAATTATTTCTTGTCATTTATTTTCTCGTCAATTTAATTTACTTATATTTATTTTTAAGTACTTTATTGTCATTCCCGTCATCATTGTATCCATTCCATGCATCTTTATCTTATTGTCATTTGTCTATTGTCACTGCATAATCAAAAAGAATAAAAACATGATAAAATCAAAAGACCAAAGATACATTCATCGGTGACCCACTATTGGACTTAGAGGACTCATTAGGACCCTTGCACTTGAACCTTGGATCATGATTCTTGACCTCTGGCTCTGACATGGAATTTCATCTGTGACTTACAATCTTTTATTGCAAGAACGACATTCATGGCACTACCCTAAAGAGACCTGTTCTTAAGCCCATTATCCACTTGTTAGCATATGTCACTTTGCACACACAAGATTTTCTCTTGGGCTACCTTACAATGAGACCCTTTATTTCTCGCATTGTTCCCTTGTAAATATCCATGTACCTCACCATTTCAAAATCAATAAGCAATAAACCCTTGATCCAACGCCAAGCGGAATTTTCTTAATCAAATTTAAAATACATTAAAATACGATTATAATTGTGCGCCACGAGCCTTAAGTGGTGGAGAATGAGTAATAATGGAGTTTTCCTACCCTTACTCTGAATATTTTGGACACAAGACGCTTGGCTTGTTTGTCTGAAATATTCACCTCTGCCCATAATCTTTAGTGCAATTCTAATAAAAAATAATCTCTTTTCAAAAACCATAAAAACAACATCAACTCATCAAACTTATTTTTGCGCCTTAGGGCGTCAATCATAAAATCCTTTTTCAAGGTAAAAACAACCAACAAATAACCATTTTCTACTCCGAACTACGCAACTTTGATTCTTCATTTCACATGATGATACGTGGGTGCAAGGCCCTTAATCCTTGGTGAGCACAATAATAAAAATCAACCATTCCCCCCTTATTTCTGATAGTAAGTAAGCATTAAGATAGATAAACACCCACGCTCGTAGACAACTTAGATGGTTCCCATCGAGTACGATGGATGTGAGGGGTGTTAATATCTCTTCCCCTCGCATAAACGACTTTTGAACCCATATTTGATTGCGAGACCAATCTTTTATTTTTCTTTAGAGGGTTCTATCGTTTATTTCCCTTTCCTCTTTTTTATGAAATAAATAAAATACGGTGGCGACTTTGTGTCAGTTGGTCAGTTTTCGCGTAGCGATAAACTGACAAAGCAAGTCGAAGACCTTAGGAAGAAATAATCAAAGTTGGAAACTTTAGTGTTAGCCTCAAACAAAGCCCAAATTGATCAGGAGGCCCATGTTGGCATCCAACATGTGGAAGTTATCATTCAACTAGACTAAGAGATCGAGGATCTAAAGCTGAAAGATTCTCGGATCATTGATAAAATCACTCTCCTAAAAGCTCGCCTCAAAAATGTCAAGAATAATTTTGTTTAAACCATTTATCTTTATCCATTTTGTATCAATGTTTATGTAATGTATATGAACTTATGTGTAATGACATTTTCCATTTTGACGTCCTTTATGAACACCATGTTGGCTTTAAATTATGTTAATCTGATTATTCCATTATTTGAATATCCCGCAACATAGGTTTGTACCCTTTTAGGTACTTCTCATTGACCCTTAGAGTTCAAAGCTCTAGGTCGGTTTCTTAGATGTCATAAGCATTGCTTGAAAATACCTGGATGATTCAAAACGGACCTTCCCAGTTGGGTGACCACTTTCCAAGGACTCTATCTTTTTTATCCATAGGCAAAATGACTTTTCAGACTAAGTTATGAACTAAGAAAGACTTAGGTTTTTCACTTTCTTATTGTAGGTTTTGGCCACCCTTTCCTTTTGGCTTATGAGCATGTCTCATGCAGCCAACCTTTCTTCGTCCAAATCAACTAATTTATATAACATCACATCCCATAAGTTTTCATAAGGTATCTCATTTTTCCTTTGAATTCTTGTTTACTACAAGTAAATTTCAGCAAGCAACTCAACATCTTGACCAAATGTTAGCCGAAAATGAGTTGCATTTGTTGCTTCCTTGGGAGACATCAGACAAGCCCACAATGCTAGATCCCTTGTGCCAATTCTTAGTTTTTTTCCCACATGTTTCCTAATTAAACCAAATGTTATTTTATTGGACGCTTTGATATGTCCACTCTCCTGGGCATATTAAGGTGTAGATGTGAGGAGTTTGATCCCCACTTCCGAAGCGAATTCGACCATCTTTCACCCAGTGAAAACAAAACCTTGGTCATGGTCAGAGTTTCAAGTAGTATAAACCTACAAATGATATGACTTTGTATGAAACTTATTACTGCATCCTAGCCGTTTTTTGTATACGAGATCACTTAGACCTATTTGGTAAAGTAATAAATACCCACAAGTATGTATTTGTGACCTTTAGAAGATGATGGTCGAATCTCACTAATCATGTCTAATGCCCATCCCTTAAAGGGCCATGGTTTCACCATTAAATGTAACTTTCTTGCAAGGACGTGTTGGATTCTGACATGCTTTTGATATTCCTGAAATCCTTTGTCGAACTTTACGAAATTGTTTAACATGGTTGGCCAATAGACCCCTTATTGAAACAAAAGCCACTTCATTTTGTGGCCTTCCTTATGTGCACCATAAGATACATTATGGATGTTGAAAATGGTCAAATATGCCTCTTTGTTACTAAGGCACTTCAAAAGGATCCCTTATGGGGTCTTCTTGAATAATTCGTTTCCCGTGATGGTGTAACTTAGTTCCTATATTTGACTTTTCAATCTATTATCCCCATAGGGTTTTCTAAATATTCCAGGATCGGTTTATGCCAATCATCATCCGACATGATTCGATGGAAAAATATCATATTCCTTAGCTTTCACGTGATTGATTGCCCCCTACCCTTCAGCCTTTGTAAGTTTGGGCACTAGTGCCTTTGACAAAGGGATGTTAGTTGGGACAAATTTCTCTCTGACCTTAATTAGCTCCTCTAGTTTCTCTTTGGGAAATTTGTATCTATAAGCAATTTGAGCCAGGTCATTTTCTTCTTAATTTTATACCGTGGTACGTATCTGACTTCGATAGAGTCGAACTTGTCCATTAAAGATCAGGCCAAGACAAATATGATACTCAATTCTCCTTGGTACACTTGTACTCTTTAGTTAGCTATTTTAACACCAACTCTGAGCCAGCTTTGATTACAACTCTTTTTTCCCCAAGTCGAGTAGAATCTCAAGGCCAGCTATTAATGTTTCATATTCAACCTCATTGTTAGAAAAGTAGTCCTTGATTCTAAACTTGAACTTGGTTGGGATTCCTTTGGGTGAAACTATCAATACTCTAATCCCAATTCCTTCCTTATGACTTGAATTATCGAAGTATAAATCCCAAGGTTTCAAACCTATGTAGTTCTATGTTGTTTTGACGACTATGTGGTCGACTATAAAGTTATTCGCGATTTGCCCTTTTTATAGCCTTCAAAGGCGCATATGTTAGGGAATATTCAGTAAAGGCTAAGGCCCACTAATGAGTTTATAGAGCATATGTTTGATAATGTCAAAATGAGAGTAAATGTAAACATCAACTAGCTTTATATAAAGTTTCAATTTTGTACAACAGAAATACAAGCATAGACATAATTTTTGTATTTCACTATATCTAGTTTCTGCGTCATTCAGGACCATACTCAGATAGTAAATGGCCCTTTCGACGCCATTCTCGGTCTTCTTGGGCCATCATACTACCCATTGTGCACTCTGACGCTGATATGTACAACTTCATTGGTTTCCCTTTCGCATGAGGCATTAGGATCATGGGCCGTGACAACTAGTATTTTATATCATTGAATGTCTTTTGATGCTCCAATTCCCATATGAATTTTTCTTCGCCTTTTAGTCGAAGTAGTGGCGAGAATGCTTGAGTTTTTCCACTTAGGTTAGTAATAAATCTTCTTACGAAGTTGATTTTTCCTAATAATGATTGTTGCAGCTTTTGGGTTAAGGCGGGTGTTAGATGCCCAAAAGTCTTTTTTTGAGCTATCATATGTGGGCATCTTTCACTCTTATACCTTGCTAATGTGGTCAAAACCACATTCATTTTACATGGAATGCATTACATTGGTAAACAAGCTTGGTGCCTTTGATGTGTGTGTTATTGTGCAGGAAAGGCATGAATTAATTGATAATGAAGACACAACAAAATTGGCAAAGGAACCAAAGCAAAGGAGCATCTCATCTGCCAGCTCGCTAGGCGAGGATGTGGCGAAGCAAAACCTTCGCTAGGCGAGCTCCTGGCGAAAGGCTCCAGTAAATTGGTTAATTAATTCGCTAGGCGAACTGAAGGCGAAGTGGCAGCGAATTCAGTCTGTTTTGGTGAAATGAGCAGCCAGCACTAGCTCGCTAGGCGAGGCTCTAGCGAGTCCCCAGCGAGCATTCCAGTAGCAAAACCTCTCAACCTCGCTGGGGCGAAGGTTGAAGCGAGTTCTTCGCTAGGCGAAGGTCTGTTCGCTAGGCGAACATGACAGTTCCACAGGCCCAGTTTTCTCTGGGCGCAGGGGCATTTTGTGCCCATTTTTGGCCTTCGCTAGGCGAGCCATTCTGCTCGCCTAGCGAACGTGACAGTTCTGCACTTGTCTATAAGTAGCAGGTGCCACTTTTTGTGCCCAGACCACTTTTTACCAACTTTTCCATTTTTTGTACTTTCTCTTAGATATTTTACAGCATTGTTTGGAGGGATTTTTTATGCCCTAATTTCATTTCTCTTCATCTAGCAACCATTTTCCACAAAAAGAAGGTGGATTCCCATCCAACTTCGATCATTCGACTTGGATGTTGATCAACCCTCTTTTCTTACTTGCCGACCAAGCTACCATGAAAATGAGTAGCTAAGTCTTCCATTTGTCAAGGTTAGATGTAGGTGATTTCCAAGCTTTGTGTGTAAATGTAAGGATCCTCATTTGTAAACTCTTTAACGGTAAATATATGATGAAAACTTTGTTTCTATTTAAAACTCTTTGTGTTGGTATTTGATCGAGAGATGTTTACCGATTCTTGACCTAGGTTTTCATCCAAACTTGTTTGTTAGCTAGAGATAGTAACGAATGATTTTGTTCACCATAAGGTTGAACCAAAACGTTGTCTTTTTGATAGATTGTGTTCGAGAGAAACAATGGATCAAAATGACAAAACTCACAATGGGTGTTCGAGAGAAACGCATTGAGAGGACCTTGTGAAATAATTTATCATCTAAAGGAGTTTATAATATTGTTGACCGTGCAAAAACATGCAAAGCAAATGTAATCATTGAAACCTAACTTTGACAATATTTCTCATATTAATCAAAACGTAACTTTTACCGCAATTAAATTACTTTGTATGCAAGATAACTTGATTAAAACCCAAAACCCTAGTGTTACTTTAAGTTAAGATTAATTCAACCATTGAACGGCAGCGATATCTTACAATCTCTGTGGATACGATAACAAAACCCGACACTTAAAAACTGTCTTCAACAAAATGGCGCCGTTGCCGGGGATTGTAAATTGATATTGCGAGCATCGCATTGGTTGTTTAAGTTTTAGCTTGTGAATTTTTGACTTGTGCTTGTAATTCGTTTGGTTTAGTGTGCAGCTTACGTTTTATGCGAGGGAAAATCCCTGTGGACGAACTTCTTTTTGATCCTGAGATCGAGAGAACCGCAAGGAGGCTCAATAGCAAAACAAGACGTAGGAGGCAACAGGCTAGGCAACGCCAAGAGCAAGGAGAAAGTTCTTCAACCACCAATCCACACACATTTGTACCAAACATGGAGCCACAACCACCACCACCGATTTCTACTCCATGTATTAACAGTCCAAGGAACACCGCTCAGTTTGCTAACCACACAGGAAGGCAAGCTGAGATGAAGACGGGAACTCTGAATTTATTGTATGGGAGTCCATTCACCGGAATGGACCATGAAGACCCATTTGCTTTTCTCACAAAATTCTATGAGATAGCATTGGCTGCCGGAGTGGATCAGGCTCAGGAGCTTCCGTTGTTCAGACGTTTATTTCCTCACGCTTTGCTCGGTAAAGCAAAGGATTGGTATCTCGATCAAACACCTGCCGTAATGACAAATTGGAATGTGTTAGAGGAGAAATTCATTGAAAGATTTTTCTCTCATAACCGATTCATGGAATCAAAGACGGCCATCTCGGTGTTTTCTCAAGGAACCAGTGAATCGTTGAATGAAGCGTGGGAGAGATTCAAGTCCATGCTTAGGAAATGCAAAGGGCATGGATTTGATGAATTAACTCAAATCCATATCTTCCGAAATGGACTTCAACCAAACTGTAAGACGTTGTTGGATGCCACCTCGGGTGGCTCGTTGATGTCAAAGAGTGCCGAAGAAGCCACCAACATTATCAACCGTATGGCTTTGAATGATCTTCAAAGTCAAAGTCGTGGAAATTCTTTGAAGAAGGCGGGAGTGCTTGAGTTAGGGACGAATGATGCCATACTTGCCCAAAACAAGCTCATCTCACAACAAGTAGAACTTTTAACGCAACAAATCAAAGAGTTAAGAGAACCGTCAAAAGCTAAACAAATAGCTTGTTGTGAACTTTGTAAAGGTGAACATGACACCGGATTTTGTCCACCTCCCGGTTTTGACGAAGTAAATTACATGGCAAATCAACGGGACTATCAACCAAGACAACAACAACCTTATCAACCGCACCCTCAACAACAACAACAACAACAATTCCAAGGGAACCAAGGGTTCCAACCTAGAAGCAACTATTATCATAACCAAGGTTATGGAGGTGGTTCTTCTAGCCGTCAAAATCCTCCCCAAAATCCGTATCAATCTCAACAACCGCCGGTAGTCAATTCTAAATTGGAAGAGACATTGACGCAATTCATGCAAATGTCAATGGCAAATCAAAAGAGTAATGACGCGGCCATAAAAAATCTTGAAACTCAAGTGGGGCAACTTGCCAAGCAACTAGCTGAACAACAAACCGGTCCTTCTTTCTCGGCCAATACGCAAACAAATCCTAAGGAGCATTGTAAGGCGATTGTGACGAGAAGTGGAAGGGAGTTGGGTAGTGAAAACGAAAAAAGAGTGGAGAGTGAAAAAAGAGAGAAACAGAAGGAGATTGAGGAGGAGATAGTGGAAGAAAATGTTGATGGTGAAGTAGGAGTGTGGAGTGATGAGGAAGTAGTTGAAAAGAATAAAAATAATGGTGAAGTTGAAAATGAAAAAGATGTGGAGATTGAGGAGAATAAAAATGATGAGGTAATAAGGGAGGTAGTGAAGAAGCCGAGATGGAAAAGCGCTAGAATAGCGAAAGGGAAGGAGGTAGTGAGCGCTACTCCTGTCCAAAACCTTCCTTACCCTCACGCCCCGTCAAAAAGGGAGAATGAACGGCATTACGCCCGGTTCATGGATATTTTTAAGCAATTACAAATAAACATTCCGTTTGCTGAAGCTTTGGAACAAATGCCAAAGTATGCCAAGTTCATGAAGGACATACTAACCAAAAAGCGGAGGTATACGGAACCGGAGACCATCGTCCTTGATGCGAGCTGTAGTGCCATCATTCAAAGGACGCTTCCTAAGAAAGAGGTTGATCCGGGAAGAGTTACATTGCCGGTTAAAATTGGTGATGTGTATGTCGGAAAGGGACTTATTGACTTGGGGTCGAGCATAAATCTTATACCTTTGTCAATTATCAAAAGGCTTGGCAACATCGAGATTAAGTCCATCCGAATGACATTACAATTGGCGGATAAGTCGACGACCCATCCTCATGGAGTAGCCCAAGATGTGTTGGTAAAGGTCGACAAATTCTTCTTCCCGGTGGATTTCATTGTAATTGATATGGAGGAAGATGATGATGCTCCGCTCATATTGGGCCGACCATTCATGAAGACCGCAAGAATGATGATTGATGTTGATGACGGTTTAATGAAGGTGCGTGTTCAAAATGAGGAGGTCACCTTTGATCTATTCGAGGCGATGAAGCATTCCAAGGATAGACATGATAGCTTTCGAATCGATGTGATCGAAGACGCTATTATGGAAGTTTCAAAGCATATTCACGAGATATCTCCTATGGAGTTAGCTCTCGACGACTCATTGGAGGTTTTCACTGTTGAAGAGGAGCTAGCTCTTGAGGAATGCTTGAAGGAATTTGATAGATTGGAAGACCTACAACCGTGGGAAGTAGAGGAAGAAAATTTGAAGAAGGAGGTAATTGACGAGAAAGCGTCAATTGAATTAAAAGAGTTACCTTCGACGTTGAAATATGTATTCCTTGATGATACCGAGGACAAGCCGGTTATCATAAGCAACCTTTTGACAATTGAAGAAGAAGCCCGTCTCATATTTGTGCTAAAGACAAATCAAGAAGCTATGGGTTGGACTCTTTCCGATCTTAAAGGAATTAGTCCATCCTATTGTATGCACAAGATTTTGATGGAGGAGGATTTCAAGCCGGTGGCTCAACCACAACGCCGCTTAAATCCTACGATGAAAGAGGTTGTAAGAAAGGAAGTGGTGAAGCTTTTGGATGCGGGAATGATTTACCCGATCTCGGATAGTCCGTGGGTTAGTCCCGTGCACGTGGTTCCGAAGAAGGGTGGAATGACCGTAATCCGTAATGACAAAGATGAATTGATCCCGACTAAAGTAGCAACGGGATGGAGAATGTGTATAGATTATAGACGGTTGAATACCGCGACTCGTAAGGACCATTTTCCACTCCCATTTATGGATCAAATGCTTGAAAGACTATCGGGCCAACAATACTACTGTTTTTTAGACGGCTACTCCGGGTACAACCAAATTGCGGTTGACCCGGTTGATCATGAGAAGACGGCTTTCACGTGTCCGTTTGGAGTGTTCGCATACAGAAAAATGCCTTTTGGGCTTTGCAATGCGCCGGCGACATTCCAACGATGTGTCCAAGCTATTTTTGCCGATCTAATAGAGAAAACAATGGAAGTCTTCATGGATGACTTCTCGGTGTTTGGTGGGACGTTTAGTCTATGCTTGGCAAATTTGAAGACGGTGTTGGAAAGGTGTGTGAAGACTAATTTGGTGCTGAATTGGGAAAAGTGTCACTTTATGGTGACCGAGGGGATTGTGCTAGGCCACAAAGTCTCTAAAAGGGGGCTTGAAGTGGATAGAGCTAAAGTTGACGTAATTGAAAAATTACCCCCTCCGGTCAATGTGAAGGGCATCCGTAGTTTTTTGGGGCACGCGGGGTTCTACCGGCGCTTCATCAAGGACTTCTCAAAGGTGGCTAAACCTTTGAGCAATTTACTCGCCAAAGATCAGGTATTTCTCTTCACCGACGATTGTTTGCAAGCTTTCGAGGTTTTAAAAGAAAAATTGGTTACCGCTCCAATAATAGTCGCTCCCGATTGGAATGAAAATTTTGAACTAATGTGTGACGCGAGTGACTATGCCGTTGGAGCGGTACTTGGCCAAAGAAAGGACAAAACTTTTCATGCTATACATTATGCGAGTAAGGTTCTTAATGAGGCTCAAATAAATTATGCCACAACGGAAAAAGAACTACTCGCAATAGTGTATGCGCTAGAAAAGTTTAGGTCCTATCTTATAGGGTCTAAAGTCGTGGTGTACACCGACCACGCGGCGATTAAATATCTGCTGACCAAGCCGGATTCGAAGCAAAGGCTCATCCGTTGGATCCTCTTGTTACAAGAATTCGATGTCGAAATTAAAGACAAGAAGGGATCGGAAAACTTGGTAGCGGATCATTTATCCCGCTTGGTGAATGTCGAGGTTACCGCATCTGAAAAGGAAATCCGGGAAGAATTTCCTGATGAAAAATTGTTTAAGGTTCAAGTTAGGCCGTGGTTTGCAGACTTTGCAAACCACAAGGCTAGTGGTTGTGTGCCGGCCGATCTAACTTCGAACCAAAAGAGGAAGTTCCTTTCGGATGCGAAGTATTATGTTTGGGATGACCCATACTTGTTTAAGTTGGGTAGCGATAACCTGTTAAGGAGATGCGTAACTGGTGATGAAGCCCAGAGCATCCTTTGGCATTGTCACAACTCGCCTTATGGCGGTCATTATAATGGGGTTAGAACGGCCACTAAAATTCTTCAATCGGGATTTTATTGGCCAACTATTTTTAAAGACGCACATACCCATGCGCAAAGTTGTGACAGTTGCCAAAGAAGTGGTGGGATAGGTAAGAGAGATGAGATGCCTCTCCAAAATATCCAAGAAGTGGAAGTGTTCGATTGTTGGGGCATAGATTTTGTTGGACCTTTCCCACCCTCTTACGGGAATGAGTACATGCTTGTAGCTGTTGATTATGTCTCTAAGTGGGTTGAGGCGATTGCCTCACCTCGGGCGGATGCCAAAACGGTGATAAAATTTTTAAAGAAAAACATCTTTTCCCGTTTTGGAACACCCCGAGTGTTGATAAGTGACGGAGGGTCACACTTTTGCAATGCACCTTTGGAAACAATTCTAAAACATTATGGTGTGTCGCATAGGGTGACAACTCCGTACCACCCTCAGGCTAACGGGCAAGCGGAGGTCTCTAATCGAGAGATTAAGAGAATCCTAGAAAAAACCGTGTCGAACTCGAAAAAGGAGTGGTCCCAAAAATTGGACGAAGCATTATGGGCCTACCGTACGGCCTTTAAAGCTCCAATTGGCCTAACTCCCTTTCAATTGGTATTTGGTAAAACTTGCCATTTGCCGGTTGAATTGGAGCACAAGGCCTTGTGGGCCCTCAAATTTTTAAATTTTGAGAATGAGTCGGCCGGTGAAAAAAGGAAAGTACAACTACTTGAGTTGGAGGAGATGCGCAATGCCGCATACCACTCAAGTTGGTTGTACAAGGAAAAAGCCAAGAAATATCATGACAAGAAGATCCGTACCAAAGAATTTGTGCCCGGACAATTGGTCTTATTGTTCAACTCCCGGTTGAAGTTGTTTCCCGGGAAGTTGAAATCGAAATGGTCCGGGCCATTTCGGGTGAAAGAAGTAAAAGAGTACGGGGCCGTTATCATTGAAGACATGGACGAGAAAGACAGTTGGACCGTGAACGGCCAACGATTGAAAGTGTATCTCGGCGGTCATGTGGATCGCGAGAGTTGTGCTCAGCCGCTCGATGCTCCTCTGTGAGCATCGCACCGTCGAGCTTAGCCGACGTTAAACAAGCGCTAGTTGGGAGGCACCCCAACATTGTAAGTATTTCCTGTTTTATGTTTGATGTTGTATGAGTATTGTGTTTTTTTTTTTTCAGGCTGGATGACATGCAAGTGCTGCATTTGCAAAAGCACTTGCTGTCATGCTCGCTTGCAGCTCGCTAGGCGAGGCTGCAGCGAGCGCGCTCGCTGGCTGCTCGCTAGGCGAGGCAGTAGCGAGCGCACCAGTACTGTTATATTTAAACAGTTCAGCAGGGCAGTTTTGCCCTTACCCTAAAAATTCTTCTGAACTGCTCTGCTGAAGTGTGCGATTTCCCTTCTCAAATTCTCTACCGTGCATCCATATCAACAACATTTGTGTGTCGGTCATTTGCAAACACTTCCCACTTCTCCTTTCCAAATCCGTTTACCTCAAGGTTTGCCCTATTGCATGTTTCTTTTGTTGCATTATTTATTTCCAAATTTGAATGGTAAATAGGATAGGTGTGATAGGAACCTTGAGGTTGCATGCAATTTTGGGAGTTTGCAATGTTGTGCATTTAGGTTTTTAAATTGGGGATTTACTCTTACTTAGGTTTTCCATGAAATTAGGTATCCCCAATAGCATAGAACAATTCATAGTCATGAGAAATCATTGGGTTTTGCTGTGGAAACCTTGTATGTACAGGTTTTGGGGGAAACAATTTTGAAAATGCAGAAAACCCCAAAACCCGTAAGGTTCGCTAGCACTCGCTAGGCGAACCTGGGGCGAGCATTCGCTGCCACTTCGCTAGGCGAAGCAGCAGCGAGCAAACCAGTCCCTTATAAAAACTGTTTTGGTTCTAATCTGTTTGTTTCGTGTTTGTTGCTTTATCTCTTGTTTTGCAGAATGGAGTCAAGAGCTAGTGCTGGCAAGAAAAGAAAGGGAGCGGCAACTACTTCACGAACCGTGCCGATCCAATTCGACCACGACAAGTTTGTGGGCCCGAAACAAGCGGCACGGTACATCGCTTTGGAGAAGCGAAACATTTTGCCTGAGAAGCGGTTTCTGATCAACCCACAGGGCACGTATCGGAGTTTTGCCGGGTTGATCGATACAAAGAAATGGGATAGGTTGATAAATCCCTTGGAACACTATGACATCGCTACAGTGCGGGAGTTCTACGCTAACGCATTGCCTGATGATGATGAGCCCTTTACTTGGGTCTCTAGAGTGGCCGGTCGGCCAGTTCCGTTTGACAGGGATACAATCAACCAAATCCTCGGGGAGCCGTTTCAGCTGGGTGCTGATGAGAGAGACCAGTACCATATTGACCTCCGGCTGCACAAGGATATCCCAGCAATTACAGCCGCCCTGCTTTTACTAGGGAAATCAGTAGAGCCGAACCCATCTGGGGTTCCTATGAGATATCATCGGGAGGACATGACTCCCATGGCTCAGCTGATTCTTCTTCTGGTTTTGACCAACATACAACCCAAATCCCACACATCTACTGTGCCGATCCCAGTGGCACATTTAGTACATTCCATCCTCGCCAATGTTGAGATTGATGTGGCGAGGATCATTGCCAATGAGTTGAAGACGGTAATAGAGAGCGGACTGAAGTCGGGGGCTCGGGTGAATTGCCCCCTTGCATTCCCTTGTTTGATTATGAGCCTGTGCATTAAGGCACGAGTGCGACTTCCGTCTCGGGGTCAGGTTAGGATCCCGGCTCCTATTGATGACCGGTATGTGGCAAAATACTGCAGAGCTAAGGCCACCGGCAGCAGTGCAGCCTCAGGTAGCACTAGGGTTTCCGATGGTCCTAGTGCTTCTACTCCCAGGGTCGATCCATACCTGCGGGCTGCGTGTGAATTCAATTTCGAGTGGATGGCAGCATCGCAGAGGGCTATGATTGACATGCACGACTCGATGCAGCGTTTGCAGCTGCAGGGTAGTGGTGCACATGCTTTGATGACACGGGAGCAGTTTTTGACTAATGCAAATTGGCCCGTGGACGTGCCAGTCTATTCTGAGGGGGTGGGAGCTGATGATGATGTTGAGGATGATGATGAGGCGACCGGTTCTGAGGCCGGTAGTGAGGAGGAGTCTTGAGCCCTTTGTGGGTTAAGTTTTTGTTTTTTGTATTACAGTTTTTTTATTATGGCATTTTTATTTGTACTTTTGAATTTTGTATTTTGACCATGGGTTGTACTATTGGGGTGTTTTGTCCCCCACGAACAAAATTTTATTTTTCAGTTAATATTATTTATGTTTGTTGTTAATTTTGTGTGTTTAATAAAATTTTGGTTGAATGAGTGGCAAACCCTTCTAGATTGGTTGCGCCTCAAGAAGTACCCAATGAAGGTGCATCCGAGCTTGGATGGCAATGATAAGAATAACAAGTGAATGAAGCTAAGGTACATGGTTACCGTCGGCTAGAATTTTAGAATGCATTAGGAACTTTACTCTTTTTGGTAAATAGAATATTGTCTTTTTGCAACATAATTGAATGAATGTTTCATCTAGAACTTAGAACCATATATGGTGAGGAAACCTCCATTGTTCACTTAAATGCTGGAGTCTAATAAGTTTTGTTGATTCATTTGATTCATTATTTGTCTGTTATTATTGTGAAATTGTGGAAGCAATTAGAAATGATCAAGGCACTTGTTTTCTTTCGAGCACAACTACATCCAAAAACAACTTACCTGTGAGCTGAGAGAGTATTTGTTAACCCCTTTGAGCCTGAACAGTTGAATCTCGGCTTGAAATAAAGCGAGATCTCAAAAATGTTTTTTTTTACAACCCGGAAAATATTGATTATTGTTCTTTTGCCGTAAGAAGTTAAGAGCATTCACTTAGGTTGTGGAAGAAATAAGTTGGGGAGAACGAAAAAGAATCGGTAAATTCCACAACTCTTGAAAAAGAAAAGAAAAACCGAGCAAGCATAGAAAAATATATGTATAGAAAATGTAGAAAATAAACATCTATTTTGTACATTTGATGTGAAAGAAAAGAACAAAAATATAAAGAATGAAAATGAATGCTTGCTTGGAAGAAAAATAGTGAAAAATAAGAGTTGAGTTGTGGAATATGTGTTGTGAAGGTTACAAATAAGAAACAAAGGAAACAAAGTCGAGTAGTGTGAATATTACTGTGAATGTCTCTTTTGCATCGGCACTTTCGTTTCAATGGCCTTAGAAATGACCCTTGTTTGTTAACCCGACCAAGCTTCAACCGAAAAGCCCTTAGTGATCTTTTTGTTTCCACAGTACAACTTATAATTGTTAGACATTGTATGAATCTGTTTGATTTCTTCATTATTTGTTAGAGAGTGAGATTATTCCCGCGGTTGCAAACGCGTTAAATCTTCAATCCTTATTCGAAGAGGAGAGATAGGATGATGCATTCAGAATAGCATTGTTGTAGATAGATAAATATTTTGCATTACTATTTAAGTTTTAAGTTCTTATGTATTATTTTATTCACAACCGTTGGAAACGTGTATTTGCGGATTTCGCTTGTGTTTGAGCCGTTTATCCAACTTCGGAGAAACCGTTTTCTTAAAAGCAAATCCTCTTGTTCTTCAAAGAGGCATACTTTGCTTGAGGACAAGCAAGAATCTAGTTGGGGAGAGTTGTTAGATGCCCAAAAGTCTTTTTTTGAGCTATCATATGTGGGCATCTTTCACTCTTATACCTTGCTAATGTGGTCAAAACCACATTCATTTTACATGGAATGCATTACATTGGTAAACAAGCTTGGTGCCTTTGATGTGTGTGTTATTGTGCAGGAAAGGCATGAATTAATTGATAATGAAGACACAACAAAATTGGCAAAGGAACCAAAGCAAAGGAGCATCTCATCTGCCAGCTCGCTAGGCGAGGATGTGGCGAAGCAAAACCTTCGCTAGGCGAGCTCCTGGCGAAAGGCTCCAGTAAATTGGTTAATTAATTCGCTAGGCGAACTGAAGGCGAAGTGGCAGCGAATTCAGTCTGTTTTGGTGAAATGAGCAGCCAGCACTAGCTCGCTAGGCGAGGCTCTAGCGAGTCCCCAGCGAGCATTCCAGTAGCAAAACCTCTCAACCTCGCTGGGGCGAAGGTTGAAGCGAGTTCTTCGCTAGGCGAAGGTCTGTTCGCTAGGCGAACATGACAGTTCCACAGGCCCAGTTTTCTCTGGGCGCAGGGGCATTTTGTGCCCATTTTTGGCCTTCGCTAGGCGAGCCATTCTGCTCGCCTAGCGAACGTGACAGTTCTGCACTTGTCTATAAGTAGCAGGTGCCACTTTTTGTGCCCAGACCACTTTTTACCAACTTTTCCATTTTTTGTACTTTCTCTTAGATATTTTACAGCATTGTTTGGAGGGATTTTTTATGCCCTAATTTCATTTCTCTTCATCTAGCAACCATTTTCCACAAAAAGAAGGTGGATTCCCATCCAACTTCGATCATTCGACTTGGATGTTGATCAACCCTCTTTTCTTACTTGCCGACCAAGCTACCATGAAAATGAGTAGCTAAGTCTTCCATTTGTCAAGGTTAGATGTAGGTGATTTCCAAGCTTTGTGTGTAAATGTAAGGATCCTCATTTGTAAACTCTTTAACGGTAAATATATGATGAAAACTTTGTTTCTATTTAAAACTCTTTGTGTTGGTATTTGATCGAGAGATGTTTACCGATTCTTGACCTAGGTTTTCATCCAAACTTGTTTGTTAGCTAGAGATAGTAACGAATGATTTTGTTCACCATAAGGTTGAACCAAAACGTTGTCTTTTTGATAGATTGTGTTCGAGAGAAACAATGGATCAAAATGACAAAACTCACAATGGGTGTTCGAGAGAAACGCATTGAGAGGACCTTGTGAAATAATTTATCATCTAAAGGAGTTTATAATATTGTTGACCGTGCAAAAACATGCAAAGCAAATGTAATCATTGAAACCTAACTTTGACAATATTTCTCATATTAATCAAAACGTAACTTTTACCGCAATTAAATTACTTTGTATGCAAGATAACTTGATTAAAACCCAAAACCCTAGTGTTACTTTAAGTTAAGATTAATTCAACCATTGAACGGCAGCGATATCTTACAATCTCTGTGGATACGATAACAAAACCCGACACTTAAAAACTGTCTTCAACAGCGGGCCCCGTCTCCAATATTGCCTTTGTCTTATTTTGATTTATTTTTATCCCTTTCTTATGGATTAAAAATCCAAGACAATCTCATGCACTAACAAAAAAGACACATTTCAGAGGATTCATTTTCAAACCATGTTTCCTCATCCTTTCGAAGGACTGTCGAATGTGGTTAATTTGACCATCTTTGGATAAGGATTTGACGATAATATCGTCTATATAGACCTACATAAAATCCTCAATGAAGTCGTGAAAAATAAGATTCATTTCCTTTTAGTATGTTACGCCAACATTTTGCAATCCAAATGGAATTATGACCCATTCGTAGGTCCCTAAAGTACATGGGCACCCAAATGTTGTTTTAGGCATGTCATTTTCAGCTATCAAGATGTAATTGTACCCAGAGTATCCATCTAACATACCTAAATATTTAGGGCTTGTTGCCGAGTCAACAAGCATCTTTGTGACTGGCATGGGATACTCATCTTTATGGGTAGCTTTGTTCAGATCTCTGAAATATATGCATTCCCTAAAAGTCCCATTTTTCTTAATTATTAAGATTATCGTAGCAAGCCACTCGACACACCTGGCTATCCTTGTCAATTTTATTTTCATAAGCCTCTCAATTTCTTCTTTTATCTTCGACATAACTGTTGGAGCGACCCTTCTTGGTAGTTGCTTCACAAGTTTCTCTCTCGGCTGAATGGGAAACTTCAACTCTACCAGTTCTCAACTAATGCTTGGTATTTATCCATATTATCATGCAAAGCAATCCTTTTAGTTATTAATAGTTTCACTACCTGGTTCTTCATATCCGGATCTATATTAGCACTGATATATGTATTCCTCTCGACTGATCCATCTCCCAAGTCGATTTCTTCCAAAGGATCTTGTGCTTGGATTTTTTCAAGTGAAATCGTTGGGTCTTTTTCAAATCGCAAAGGCTCATCGTCATATATACAATTGACCTTTGGTCAAGCGTGTGGTCTATAACTCTCACCGTGTTGGCCTCACTAGCCAATTCATGGTGTAACTTAGCCTCTTGGGCCATCTTTTCTTGCTTTTCAGCCAGGTAGGCCGTGATTCGAGTCCATGCGTTAGACTAGACTCTATCTTTGGCTCTTCTAGACAACTCATTTTGCATTTTGGCCTCTTAGGCAATTTTTATTTGGGTTTCAGTCACATAGGTTGTAATCTTGGTGCAACCATTTGACTTAGACATAGTGAGGTTCATCATCGCCCCATCTAGTTGGGGCCATTTCACCATCTTTAGAGGGTATTTATCCCCAAACTTCTATTTCCCATATGAAACCATGGTTTAGGTGGCATCTTACTAAATGGAATACATTATTCTATGGCCTGAAACCCTCGTACTTTGGTGGAAATGGTGTTATGTTTGCCAGGTTCTTGTCGAAGGTCATCCTAATAACATGGTTTACTTCCGCCATGTAATAGATTTGGTCTTCCTCCACATTCTCCACTATGCAATCTTCCCTCAATATAGATATCCTTTGATTAAGAGATGATGAGACAACACTGATGCCATGTATCCATTCCCTTCCTAACAATAGATTATAATTAGCTTTGAAAGGTACAACCATAAACAAGGTTGGTCGAACGGTAGTCCCGACAACCAAGTCCACTTGGATTTCCCCTAAGGATTGGCCACTCTTTCCCTCATAATTGGAAAGTACAATATTATTATGCCTAAGGTATGTGTTGAATTTCTCTATCCGTCTCAGTAGAGAATGTGGCATCATATTGACTACTACGTCACTGTCAACTAAGACTTTGTTAACACCATAGTTGTCAACTTTGGCTTTGATAAAGAGTGGTTTTAAATGGCTCTTCATTCCTAAATAAGGTTTCTCGAAAATGGCATTATGCTCTTCGACACAGTTGTTGTTCATTAAATAATAGCACATTGGCCTATGATCAATCATTTCCACTACATAAAATTCTTATTATGCATTTGTCACTTCAACTACCACATAATATGCGACTGGTAACACCGACACCATATTACAAAGGATGTCAAAGTCGTCCTCTAAATCAGAGAAGTCATCTTATATCATCTCTCAATCCTCATCCTTATCTCCTTCCTTATTACTAGGTAAAGGTGGATATACTCTCTCCTTTCATGGCCTCCTAGTCAGTTCGGTCTTGGGTTCGATGGAAGAATGTGGATTCACCATCTCTTTTGGTGGCCTTCTCGCCACTTCGACATTTGATTCAACGAGTGAAGGTGGGGGGAGGATTCTTTCTTTGGTTGGACTTTTAACCATTTTGTTGTTAGACTCTAGGTTCTGGCTGTTCCCAGAATTTTGCATCTTTTTGAACACTTTCTTTTTGTGTTGATATTTGCGCCAATGCGTTCGAGTAATTAGATTTTTACCCTTATAATTGGGATCGTATGGATGGTTCTTGGTGGTCTGAGAATTGTATAGGTGTTTCCAAGATGTGTTTAAAGCCAACACCTCTCCCTTATTTTGGTTGGTCCCTGCTTTGTCGTGGGGGTGCTTCCACTACCTCACATGTGCCTTTAATTGAGGCGTGAAGGTTCTGGATCGACCACCATAGTGGCTTGGGGTCACATTTTTTTGTCTTGTAGGGGACACCCCTATTGTTAAAAGGATAGTTTGGCCTTTGCTGGGGCCATTTACCTCCTCTGGACAATTGAGGCTTAGCTTTTTCAAGGCTCTCAGTAGCCTTTTTATCAAACACAGTGTTGTATCTAGCGCACAACATCACTTATGAGCCTTTCGGTTTGCAACAGATGAGGAAGTCGACAAGCTCCTCTTCAGCGGTAGGGCAGGCTGCCTTAACATTTTTAGCATAGATCGACTGAGAAACCTCCATCTCTATGTTGGGGCTCTTAGTAGTCTCAACCGTTAAGCACTCAAGTATCTTTGTATAGTTAGCGTCCTTAATCTGCAAAGGATCACAATCCACTTGCATTGAAATTTTGGCTTTGTCAGCAAACTTTAGCCTTCATTCATTCAGTCCTCCACCAAATCCCTGAAAAGGACACAATAAGAGGTTTCATCACCCAGAAAGTTATGAAACTTAAAAAATCCTATATTCTTACGCTGCTCTAAAGGTGGCATCTTTATTCCCTTAAGGACTATGATTTTTCCATCAGCGACTAAGAGGTCAAAGATATCACTGCACTTCGATACATCGAAGGTATACGTTTTGGCGACAAACTATTCATTTTTTGGTTCAACCATATTCTTTCTGTCAGGTGGTTTTAATAGTTTACAAACATAGGGAGGTCATGGCTTAAGTTCAGCCACATTTACATCATTTTATTCGACCTTCTCATATCCTATGTCATAATCCATGCCCCTCTCATATGCCTCTATGTAGGAAACCTTCTTATTTTATGGAACTTGCTCGTTCTGGCTTTTTAAGCCTTCAAGCATTCGACCTATCGAACTTTGTCGGCCAACTGTGTCATATCTTTAAAATATTGGGTATCTAGTTTCTTTCTAATAGAATAATCCAGACCCTCAGCGGCCATTTTGACCAACTCATGCTCAGACACTTAGGTAAAGCACCTCACCTTCAACAATCTAAACCTATTTAGGTAATCATCAATCGACTTAGACGCCTTGTGTCTCACACTAGCCAACTCTTTAAGACTGATTTTTTACTGCCCCATGTAGAACTACTCATTGAATACCCTTTCTAACTGATTCCATTTTTGTATGGAATGAGGAAGGAGCATTGTGAACCCTGTGAAATAATTCTTTGTTAGAGAATTTAGAAAGAATATCATTTTCAAGTTCTCGTTGTTTTCTATATCACCCGCTTCAGTTTGATATCGGGCGATATGTTTGATAGTCAACTCACTTGTGCCTCCTGCAAACTTAGTAAGTTTAGGGACTTTCCAGCCCCTAGGAAGTTCTATCTACAAAACATACTCAGTCAAAGGAGACACAAAGTTTGACATATGTAATCCTACATTAAGGCCATTCTGAGCAAGGATATTTTTGACTATGTGGGCTAGATTATTCGGACCCCTCGGGTTATCTTGTCGAATGTTCGTTACAACCTCTTCAGCATCTTGGTTTGTACCCACCATGACTACCCCTGGGATAGCCTAGGCTATTCTTTTTCTCCTCCCATAACTATAGGGGGTCTGATAGGTCAAGGTATCTCTTGTTGTTATTGCCACTGATTAAAAGGAGAACATCTATTTCCAGGCATCCCAATTGGCCTGACTGGCACAATTTGAGGGATTGGTTATGCCTAGGCCTGAGGGGTGCCGAAAAATCGGCTATTCGAACCATTTGGTTGGACAACAACTAGTAACTCTGGTTAGTGTTTTGAATTAGGGGGTTGAACACCGTACCAATTTATGGAGTAAGCATGTTAACCATCTCGTGGTTACTCCCATCCATTTGTTGTCTAATGGAAAACATGAAGTTTGTCATAAGACAAGACGTGTTCGTGGTAGAAAATGCAATCCCTTCGTGTTGTGTTGCTCAACTAACGTAACTGATAGCAAACCCTAACACCATGTATAGATTCAAAGGGGATTTTATCGTTACATTATTATCTGCAAACATCGAAATGTTTCTCTGTAATCCTGTTATCATTGTAGTCGGCATATCATATGGAAAGTCTCTTAACACTTGTGGCATCGTGAAACTTGGTAGATAAGAAGACTTAGGACCCACCAAAGGAGTGTTTTCCAACTGGGGAGTAGTTAGAATACTTGTTACCATAGGCAAAGCAACCACCATCCCTGGCATCAATGTCGTACTCGCTATTGGGTTTAGGATAGGTTGATTAGTTCCTATGTGATTAGTATTTTCTATCGCGATGGGTCTGATTGCTCATTCTCTGTAGCATTATTTTGGAGAAGTCATGTATTTCTAGGATGAACCATCTTGACTAAAGTTTTACCGCTCCTCAAGCGCATACAAATCCAGATGCAGAAAATATTATTAAATATAAGAGAAAATCACAACAAATTCAAAATGAGAATACTCTTCGAAATAAACTCAAAATTGCACAAACAGCGTCCCACTAGGTGTGCCAATTTGTTCACCGGTGTTTTTGGTAAACAATCACTTGTTTTTAGATTAATTACTTGAAGGACCAACCTAATAAATCCTAGGGAAAGTTTGTGCAAAAAAATTTAGAAGAGAAAGTATGCATTTAATGTTGTCAGATTACTTGTAATGAATGTTGAGTATTTTTCCAATAAAATAACTATGTTATAGAAATGAACTAACTAAATGATTTTGACACAGTCAAAATTAGTCTTTGAATGTTAAAGGAAACAATTAAAGAAAAACTTTAAATAGAAAACAAATTTATTTGCATAAACGTAAAAGTGGTAGACAAGTACATTTGCTTCAGGAAAAATCGTCTATCTCTTATATGCAGGTACTTGGAGTGTATGTAGAAGTTTACAATGTTTTTGCCACCCCTGATCCTAACACTAGATTCTTTATTTATAATGCTATGAACTAACGGTCTTTCAGCAATCAAATGCTTCTCCGTCTGACACATCATCCTTGCAAGCGTGACTGGCACTCGAGTGATTTCCATGTCTCTTTGCAATTTGGATAAGACCAAAAAGCAGTTACTTCAGTTTGAAATTTGAATATGCCTCTAGTTGAACCCATTCGACCCGTCGATCTTGACGCATCATTAAGCTTCCTGAAATTTTACTAAGTCCACAACCAAACTCTTCGATGTCAAATACCGTCGTTCCCTTGGTAGGCCATTTGGTCGAAAAAGCCTTGACCTTATTCTATGTTTGGAGAAATTCCCAGTTGCTTTTCCTTCCAATTTCCTCTTTTAGAATTTATTGACTAACAACTTTATGACAAATTCTAAATTGAAATATAGTTATCTATTAGAAAAGAATTTCAACAGGTAACTCTTGATAAGAGTATTCTTGCTAGTTATCACCGAGGTCTAAGGATAACACCTTGAAACTGTAATAATGTTCATGTTAATCAAATTCTTAGTTTTATCTATACTTCACCAATATCCATAGAAATTTAATATAAGGCTAGAGATTTATTCACTGAAGAATTTGGATAAATATTTTAGGAAACCAATAATGATTAGGAAAAATAATGAATTGTTATAATGTCAATTTAGGATACAAAAAGATTCAAGATCAAACTCTTATCCCGAACATATTTTCATCAATTATTTTCTACTCCCTTAAATTTCCTTTCTACTTTATAGTTTTAGTTTATAAACAAACAATTTAAATATTCCTAAATATCCTTTTTGTTCAACTAATTTTAATTCAAACCCTATAATGACAACATTCAATTCTATATATCGACATTCAGGAATTCCTTATATTATTATATTGCATGATTTAGTAAACTTCAAAAATTCACAATCAAATTTTTGGCGCCATTGCATGAGACTTTCAATTATTATAGAATATTAACTTTGGTGTATCAGTTGAAACTTTATTGCTTTGGAATAATTTTTATTTTATTTTATTTTAACTAATGCTTGTCTAACATTTGTATGCAGGGTGAAACATCAATTCGTTTTATTTTTGATTCAAAACTCGATAGAATATTATGTGTTAAGCGTAAGGAAGATCAATTATTAAAGCATGAAGAAGAAGAGGGAACAGGTCACCAAACATCAGATATAGAGACAAAAGAAGAACCAAAGATCATCATGGTTGAAGATCCACAACCAATAGTTGAAGGACTTCTCAGAGACTATGGAGGGTGAAACACATAGGGATGTAGGCTCACAATAGTTAAATAATCGATGAGTGTACCACACTTTCAATTTAACCCAACAATATTGTGTCAGCTAGAAAATAAACCATTCATGTGTAAAATGAGCGAAGATGCCAATAAACACCTATAAGGTTCCTCACTATAAGTTCAACTTTGAATATATAATGGAATAAAGAAGCAGAAAACGCCCAAGAGTGGCATGGGAAATGGAGGATTTGAGCTTGGGAAGTTCATTTATGTTATCGTCTCATCGAAGAAGATGCATGAATAGATGAATCAAATATTTCCAACAAGTGCACAAAACTCACATTAGATATTTGATTTGTGTGGAATATAAGTAATTCTAAAATTGGGCTTGTGGTATTTCCTTTTAAAATTTTCTATAATTTCCATTTCCATTTTATTTCTTCACATTTTTATCATCCTTTTTTATCCTAGTGGAACTTTAATAACCACTGAGGGATCAGACCAACTATGGAAATGAATCATAAGATCAACAGCTAGATTTTCACTCATTGATACACAAAAACTCTGGTAAACTCGTGTACTCTATAAGTTGCGCCATACCCTAAATGGCCATATCACTATACGTATCAGGAAACGATAATAAAGCGTTTCAATGGTGGAACCGTATTAAATGCATATGTTCCATATCACTTTTTCAAAAACAGATCCCAAGCGTTTTAGTTCCTTTTTACATCGGACCATATCATGGAGGTTGGTAATTGATACTTAAAGCTTCCCATGACTCCTTTAGTGTCTGGAAAAGTCTTGGGAGCAATTGTTCTAGACTGTACAAAGGTTCAAATGATCAATGCTCAATCCATTTCAAATCCATTCAACTTGGCTTAAGGTATAAAATCAATTTACACGCTAAAAGTAAGGTACAATTTATTATCTCCAATTTCCATTATACTTATTTTGATTTTTTTAATTTACTTGAGCATTGGAGTGCTAACCATGCAAATTGAGGATATCAAAGCCACCATTCAAGATCTTCAATTTTCAACATGCATCTATTTTCGGTTTCCGAACAGAACATAACGAAATTCTAACTATTAAAGACTGAGATATGGATAATGATCAGTTGGAGAAAACTCGAAAATCATTGATTAGTGTAAGTTGTTCTTCAAAATAACATAATTTTTTAAATTATTATTTTCTAAATTAATTTGAAAGGTTATGTGTTTAGTGAGCGGTTGGTGAAACAATCATTCCACATAAGTTATAATAAATTCAAATGTATATCACCTCGGTTAGAAGCCACAATCATGGTGAAATATAATGATGCTTCATTTTAAAATTCTAAATGCTATTGCTGGGTTTCAAACCCATGACCATCTATTTTTCACTACGATCAGAATTTACAATTTTGGTGAAATATTGCATGATGTATTATTTTTACCATGGCTGCTAGTTTGTGGAGGAAAGTAGTGCATTTACTATCACACTCTTTATTACCACGGACCTCTAACAATGGTAAAATCTTTTTTCCAACACGATGAAAAGTGATTTTTATAGTTGTTTAATGGTTTCTAGCATGTTGGTTTCTTTGTTGTACCCTATCATAGAAAAAGTAGAGCTCTTTATACACCAACATATGGTGTCTTTCCTTTTGTTGTTGTTCAATCTTCTATGACTTTGTATGTTTTTCTTCGCGAGTCTGTATTATTTTGGTTTATTTTCTATCAACCAGTTGTTTTTATTTTTTGTTAAATTGTTGATCCCTGATGTGCTAAGTTTAACCTAACTTTAGTATTATTGCTTCACTTTTTAGCCATTAGACCTTCTAACATTCACCTTTTAGCTTTTGACCTGAGTGGTTTTTACTCTTGATGATTAAGCATTGTCTTAATTGGCCTTATTATTAGCTTCTACTTAATGGTTAAGATTTTTCCTTTATGACCTTGATCATTGTCGATTAATTTCCGTCTTCTCTTGTATTCTCTTTTAAATTGATGTATTTCAATCACATATCAACTAAATTGGAAACACTATTTAAAAAAAATCTTGTACTTTTGTGAATGCAACCTACTTGCATTTCTTGAACTACTTGGCTACTTTAAGTCTTTTATTTTAATTTACTTTAAATATTAAAAAACAAAACAATTCAAAACTCTAGTTATAATAGCTGGATTCGTTATATGCAAGAACAAATAGTTAAAAGACAACTTATAAAAAAAATTGTTAAAGTACAAGCTGACTAATGACTATGGAAAGAGTTGACTCTAACAACCTCAATTATGCAAAGATTGTTTAGTATTATTTCTTGTTTTATCCTTTTCTTATTATCTACAACTTGAACCTTTCATAAAACAATGACTAAGTTGCAAATTTTGTAGTCAAGTCAACAAAAAATGTATCCACACCAATGTATTATGTATATATCATAACATGTTCTAATCACTCAGTTCCAAAGCAGAAGACAAATACGAAGAAAAACTTTGTTTGTTTCCAATCACAGAAACAAAACAAGCAAAAAGTTTCTGTTTGTTTCAATTAAGGAAGAATGAAGGTTTGATTAGTTAGATAATTACTTATTGAGTTTTTATTTTACTTTTTCTTTTCCTTTGTGGTAATTTTTTTAGCAAACTAAATTCGTAACATGACAAATACAGCAAAAAATAGTTATAAAGTTGCAAATGGACTGTGACAAATGCAGAAACAAAGCCCTCAAAACTGCTGCTGAGGTCAAAGGTATTCATCATGCCAATCCTTTTATTTGTTTGCAATTTGCATGGTGATTATGAATGCATATTCATTTTTAAAATACCAAAAATTTAAATATTACTATCTCTAATCATATTTATCGAGATATTTAAGTTTTAAAATAACTAACATATTTGATTTAATATATGAATGAAATATATCAATTTTTGTTGATTGAATAATCTTTTTTTTAAATGATTGGAAAAAATATTATTTTTATATTTTTCTCTAATTGTATATTTACTTAAATAAGGTAGCTCAAATAAGATATTTTAGTAGAGCATTGCTTTAGAACTCTTGTGGAAGAATTGATGCAAAATGTCCACACAAAAACTCTAAAGAACAAAAATAAATAATTACTATAAGAAAGAAGATAAAAAAAAATTGAAATAATGGATGGAATTATAAAAATGAAATTTTGTTTTCAATTCTTGTCTTTAATATTTAATGATGAAATTAATGAATAACATATTATGATTTTCTTTGTGTGCTTAAATTTTATGGAAAAGTCAACTTTTCAATAGTAAATCACAATTTGTGTTATTTAAATATCAAAATTTTCAAAGTTCTTTACACTATGTATTCATTTTTATCTTTCTACACACTTCACATATAATATTCAGGACCGTCTTAAAGGGGCGTGCAAGACGGACTATCACATAGAATATTAAATTTGTCAGAGTTAAACTATACTTAAATAAAACATCAGAAAATATTTCTTAAGGTTAAATTGTAACTAAGTTATACAAACCTCTAAACATTTGAGACAATTCTAAATAAATATTTTTGGCATTACAAATATAGACATCACTTAAATTGTTATGACTTATATAATCAAAAATCAAAACACATGCATATATAGGTGTGACATCAGTTTCATTGGAAGGAGATGATAAAGATAAGGTATCTGTTACCGGTGATAACGTAAACACAATTTGCTTAGCCAACCAGCTAAAGAAGAAATTCAAAAATGTCACGATTCTAAGTGTGGAAGAAGTGAAAAAGAAAACAGAAGCAGAAAAGAAAAAGGAGGAAGAAAAGAAAAAAGAAGAAGAAAAGAAAAAGATGATGGAAGCATGTCGTGCCGTTTTGCATGGTTCTTGCATCAAGTGTCATAGCAATAGTTGTAATGGTAAGTGTTCATGCACAAAATGTTCAAGTCCAAAGTGTGATGGAAAATTTTGTGTCACTATTTGCTTCAAGTGTGAGAATCCAAAAAGTTGTTGTGAGTGTAAGCCAAGTTGCTCTTGTGACCACAAAACGTGTGATGGTGGTTGCAAAGCTAAGAAGCTTCCTTCACCATGCCCTCAACAATGTCCTCCATGGTGCACATGTCCTAAGTGCTGTGCTCAATATCAATATCAACCTTGTTACAACCCGTATCCACCTTATTGCACGGTTGCTTACGAGCCATGCCCCGATAATTGCTCCATCATGTGATTCATATCTACATATTTGATTCTCTACGACTATGATACGGTATTACGGTAATAAAGATTATTAAATTTTTAGAGATAAATTTTATTTCTTAAAATTCAATAGTCTCTATAGATTGAATACCGTGTCTCATTTGCAGAGCATCCTTAAACCATATCACAAGTAAGGACTATGGCTTAAATAAAAATTGCAAGCATTGTCTCATTATAAGATATTTGTATACTTGTATACAATAATCTTATAAAAAAAATAGTGACGAGATTATGAGATGAAAAAATATGAAATTTATTTATCTAATTCTATCATTCTGTGATTAAAGAATTATTGATGAATTTCATTTTTGAATCTCAAATTTTGGTTACTAATTTTATTTTCCGTCCTACCTAGACGATTAAGGAAGGTTTATTTGGTTTGCCTGTATTCATTTATCGTGTATATTTCTGAATATGCTTTGTCATTTTATTTCTGTTTGACCTAGATTTAATTGTGTATCTTTCATAATCTCCCTCGTATCAATAATAAGAATAAACTTTGTTTTCATGCAATTATTTTATTGAGTAATGCAAAGCACTTCTTTCAAAGACTCATGAAGTGATTTGAGAGAAAAATATAAGAATTGGAGAGATAAGATGTGTATTAAAAAAACAATACTTTGATTTGAATAATAATAAATGATCTATCTGCCCACCCACATTTGCTAAATTATTGGTTAGGTAGAATTAATAATAATTATAAAGTTAATTAAGATATCAATATATAAAATATTATAATGTACCGCATTGTAGAGTCAAGGCCTGATCATTAATTTTACACGATTTGCATTAAATATGATTGTAATGAATATATAAAAAATTTAACTATTGTATTTTGAGGCTTGCCCATCTATTTATTTATTTTTTCATTTTTTTAATAAATTAATAGATTTATTTTTATATTTTAATTAAATTTTTTATTTACTTTCTAGAATAAATTTTTATAAAACATTTTTTTAACAAATTTTATTTTAAAAAATGTTATGTATATTCACAAATAAATATATAAAATAGAATTATCAATCAGAATTTTAAAATTATCATTCAAATATTAATCTTTTATCATCTAAACTATTTTGAGTGTTCATAACTAGATTGACAAAATCTCTCTTTATTTGACGGATTTAAGATAGTGCGGACTTAAAATGGAGTGGGCACAAAATTCTAATTCAATCCACTATTTTTTAAGGGGTGTGTGGACCAGTTCGACGGATCATGATCCGTTTTGCCACCGCTATTACTTATTACTTAGTTAATAATCTTTTTATTCTAATTATTACTACAAGTAATTGCCACATAATTTCCTTTTCCTTTACAATAATAAACTTATTCAATAATTCAACTTTTGTTAAATTGGTATGATTGTGGTAGCTGGTGTGGAATTGCTTTCATCCATGGACTTATAACATGTAAACATTAAACACATGTAATGAAATTCTAATATTATAACCATAATTATACGTTATAGCATATTCACGTATTAAAAGATAGATGAACACTGTGTACTTTAGATTCTATGAGAACGGTTGAAGCAAGTTAGCATTATTTATATATAACTAGCGCATAGTCTGTAAATATATTTCATACGATATAAAATATATAAATATAAGTTTAAATTTAAAATAAGTTCCTTAATTGTAAAATGAAAATTAATTTTATAAATGTAATTTTATTAAATGTAAGAACAAGTAATCACAAAGTTGGCCGAACAAATGGAGAGAGAGTTCGAGGATGAAACTCAATACTTGCATTACCAAGGATGAGAGTGCACCATTAACACTTATATATGTCTTACCAATAATTGAAATACAATTTGATCAAGTACAATAGAAAAAGATACAAAAACTCGGGTTTGTAACCGGTTACACTACCACGTGTTACCAGTTACACCTGACAGTGAAAATAAAATAAAATAATTCAACTTCAATGGTAATCGGTTACACCATTTCTGGTAACCGGTTACGCCTTCAAAAACTCTAATTTTCTACTACTGGAAAGCATATCAGCATCAGTTGGAACCGGTAACACACTCGTTATAACCGGTTACAGCACTTGAATTACAACATAAACTTCAACACACCACCTTATTTCAAGCGTTGCAAGTCCACCATGCCCATGCTCATCTTCAACCTCTTGAATACATCATTTGTGACCCCCTTAGTCAGCAAACCAGCAAATTGATTCTCACTCCTGCAATATCTCAATCGTAACCTCTCTTCGCTTACAAGTTCCCTCAAATAATAGAACTTCATCTCAATGTGTTTTCTCCTCTCATGTGCAATTGGGTTCTTAGCAAGATTTATCGCTGAAACATTGTCAACTAAGAGTGTGACAGCCCCGCCCTCACTGCTGTCGAGCTCTTTCAATATATTCATAAGTCATACGGGTTGGCACGCACATAACGAAGCGACAATATACTTGGCCTCACAATATGAGAGTGCAACCATCGATGCTTTCTTCGAACACCAAGAATTGGAGTCGCACCGAACATAAAGATGTATCCAGCTGTAGACTTTCGATCATCTTTATCTTCGTACCAGTTAAAATTGAGCAAATTGTATTTTTTTACTGTATCCGCTGCGGGAAACAGAATTTCGCAGCCAACAGAACCTTTGACATAATGTGTGATCCTCTTCACTGCTGCCATATGAGACACCTTCGGTCTCTCTATGAATCTACTAGCAATATCGACACTAAACACTAGGTCTGGTTGCGTATTGCACAAGTAACACAAAGATCCAATCAAGTACCTATATTGAGTTGGATCAACATCTTCTTCACCCTCATTCTTAGACAATTTCAACCTTGGTTTAGCTGGAGAAATGGTAGCATTGTAATGCTCCATTTCACACTTTTTCAATATCTCAAGAGCATATCTCCTTTGATGCATGAGCAATCTCATTTTGGACTTGTGGAACTCAATGCCAAGAAAATATGTCATGAGATCAAGGTCTGTCGTCTCAAATCCATCCATAAGTTCACTCTTAAACTTTAAAATGCACTCACCATTGCTGATCATGATCAATAAATCATCCACATATAGACAAAGAATGATTACTCCTTCACTAGCATTCGTTTTCACATATACTCCATGCTTTGATATACATTTCTTGAAGCCAATGTCCTTTTGGAAACCATCAATTCTTTTATTCCAAGCTCTTGGAGATTGCTTCAAACCATATAGCGTTTTCCTTAACTTGTTGAATTTCAACTCTTGTTTTTTCACAACAAAACCAGGGGGTTTTCCTACATATACCTCCTTTTCAAGATGTCCATTCAAAAATGCGGATTGGACATCCATTTGATAAATAGGCCAATTGTGGTTATTTGCAATACCTACAACAAGCTTAATGGTTTTAATCCTAGCTACCAGTGCAAATACCTCCTCAAAGTGTATACCTTCTTTTTATAAAAATCCCTTAGCCATTAATCGAGACTTATGCTTGATTATCTCACCCTTGGGATTTGCCTTCACTTTGAACACCCACTTTACTCCAATTTCCTTCTTCCCTTTTGGAAGATCAACTAGCTCCCAAGTATTGTTTTTCTCAATGGATTCCAGCTCCCCTTTCATAGCACAAATCCACTTTGGACCACTTAAAGCCTCTTCCACATTAATGGGTTCAGATTCTGCCATAAGTGCAAAATGGACGAAATCACCATCATCATTGACTTCATTATCACGAAACAACTTATAATCTTGGAGTCTCTAAGGCAAACCCCCTTGCCTTGTTGACTTCCTGACATTTACTTCATTTTGGGCTTCGACGACATAGTGTTTTGTCCTTCCTGCTACCTCAGAATCTGGAATTTTGAACCTGTAACCGGTTACAGGATTCTGGTAACCAGTTACAGACTACTGGTAATTGGTTACACCCTGTTGCAGCTGCTTCAATTTATCGATTACAGTATGTCGACGGATCACGATCCTTCTATTAACATAATCAAACAGTTTGTAACCACCGGTAGAGTGATATCCAACAAGTATCATCACCTCTCCCTTATCGCCGAACTTCTTTCTAAGTTGACCCGGAACATGTCGGTATGCAATGAAACCAAAGACTTTCAAATGGTTCAGATTTTGCTTGAACCCCGACCATGCTTCCTCCGGTGTTACATTTTCCAGCTCCTTTTTGGGGCACCTATTCACCAAATAGGTTATTGTAGATACCGCTTCTCCCCATAGCTCCCTCGGCAAGTTCTTCCCTTTCAACATGCTTCTCACCATTTTCATAATCGACTGATTCTTCCTTTCGGCCACACCATTTTGTTGTGGTGTATAGGGTGGTACTACCTCATGTACAATCCCTTCTTGATCACAAAACCTCCCAAAGTCATTTGAGACATATTCACCTCCACCGTCCGTTTTGAGCACTTTGAGCTTGTGACCACTTTGCCTCTCCACCATGGACTTAAAATTTTTCAACACTTTCAATACCTTATCCTTCCTTTTGATTAGGTATGTCCATATCTTTCTACTATAATCGTTAATAAATGTGACAAAATATTTATTGCCACCAATGTAATATACTTGCATTGATCCACACACATTCGAATACACCACCTCAAGGTGATTTTTGGTTCTCTGGTCTGCATCTTTGCTGAATTTTCCCTTATGTTTCTTATCTTGCACACATTCTTCATAAATCTCAGCTGGTATATTGATAGATGGCAGCCTCATTACCATACCGTTCCATAACAAATCTCTGAGATCTCTAACATTGAGATTTCCTAGACGATAATGCCACATCCACTCTTCTCTACTTGTTGCAGTAGCAAGACATCTATACTCCATAACCTTCAAATCAACCTTGAAGGTTCTATTAGCAACGATCGGTGCTTTAAGGACCAAAACTTCATTTGCATCCAATATGTGCAGCCCCTTGTTTTCCATATGAATCTTGTAATTCTTCTCAAGCAATTGGCCAATGCTTAGAAGGTTACATTTAATTCATGGAATATACAATACATCTTTGATAAAGTAATTCCCACCATCCCTTCTCATGATCAAAGTATCACCGATACCGTCGACCATTAGAGTGGTGTCGTCCGCAAACTTTACTTTGTTCTTCATGGCACGGTTGATTTTGACAACCCAATCCTTTCTTCACGTCATATGAGTTGAACAACCTGGGTCCAAATACAACTCCTCATTACATTGAACTCCTTTCATACTCATCATGGCGTCTTCCTCTTCAAGCAACCGGTCAATCGTATTATTCAACCGGCTGCACCCTATTTTTTTTGCATTCTTTGAGCTGCTGTAGCTGTTATCCCGCAGCTAATTCCTGCTATAATTCTCTTACGTGATCATGACCAGGAGTGTATTCTCTTCATAAAACTCTTGTCTTGCAACCTTGGCTTCATCCCCTTAAGATTCCTTTTTGTTCGCATTACATTCTTTCATAAAATGATTGAACCGTTGACACTTGTAGCATTGCTCCTTGCTTTTTTCAAATATCTTTCTTTCACCTCTAAAGTTGCCATGACCACCATGTTTTTTGTAGCTTTTCTCACTTTCCTTTCAATTTCTTGTCCTTTTAATTGAAATGAGCTTGCAAAGCGATCTCCGCATTTTCCTTATCATTATTTCTCTCCTTCATCCTTTGTTCATGAGCATCGAGAGAACTTTGCAACTCCTCTTTGCTCATCGTCATAAGATCATTTAACTCCTCAATTGTCATAACTATGTTGTCAAATCTTGGTGTTAAAGAATGCAAGATCTTAGACACAACATATTACTCTGTAATGGTTTCTCCACACATCTTCACTTGGTTCACCAACCGCGTGATTCTCATTACGAAATCGTTAACTGTCTCATATTTTTCCATTTGGATTAATTTGAGCTTTCATTTGTGAGTTTGTAACCTCACCAAATTTTCCTTTTCAGCTCCTACATAAGCTTTCTCTAAGATCTCCCAAACTTGCTTCGATGAATTTCAATCACCAACTTTCTCAAAGTTGTCGCCATCAACACATTGATGAATCAAGAACAACACTTTGTAATCCTTCTTCTTATTTTCTTTATGTGTTGCTTGTTGCACTTTAGTAGCATTCTGAATAAGAGGAGTAACATCATTCTTGATCTCCTGAAAAATATCTTGGTAGCCAAACAACACCTTCATTTTCTTGCACCACATGTCGTAGTTCTTCGCATCAAGATTGGGTAAATTTGCAAGGATTCTTTCATTAGAAACTGAATTCATGTTGCACACTAGGTGTTTGTTGAATTGAACGAGTCTCTTGATGTCAAATGTTAGAACAAGCAACCACAAAGTTGGTGAAACAAAGGTAGAGAAGTTTTAGATTTGGAAAGTTAAAGAGGATAATCACTACGCCAAAAACTGGAATAGACAGCGCCCCTTAGAGGGCGCTTTATTACAAAAGCGCACTCTAAAGTGAAGAGAAAAAATAAGGAGCATACTATTGGAATAGACAGCGCACTTTAGAGGGCGCTTTTGTAACAAAGCGCACTCTAAAGTGAAGCGAAAAAATAATGAGGAAATGGAGGGACACCAATAGAGGACGCTTTATTGAAAGCGCCCTCTAAGGGTAACCTTAGAGGGCGCTTTTAAAAAAGCGCTCTCTATGTCCATGTACATTTCCAGTTTATAAGGTGTTTTTGGAAAGCCTTAGAGAGCGCTTTTAGAAGCGCCCTCTTAGGCCCCCTTTAGAGGGCGCTTTTGTAACAAAGCGCCCTCTAAAGTGAAGCCAAAAAAATAATAATGAGGAAATGGAGGGACAACAATAGAGGGCGCTTTAGTGAAAGCGCCCTCTAAGGTTACCCTTAGAGGGCGCTTTTAAAAAAGCGCTCTCTAAGTCCATGTACATTTCCAATTTAGAAGGCGCTTTTGGAAAGCCTTAGAGAGCGCTTTCAGAAGCGCCCTCTTAGGCCCCCTTTAGAGGGCGCTTTTTTTACAAAAGCGCCCTCTAAGGTCCCCTTTAGTAAACATTAAAATTATAACATATACTGCATGTCTCTTTATTTTCCCTCTCTATAAGCTATTTCGTTTACGTAACTGGGTTTTCTCTCTACTGCGATTACTCTCTACTGCGATTACTCTCGTCCTCCGTTCGTTCTCCCTCCCTCACCGTCATCGTCGCCGTCGCCTTTTTTTGCTGCTGCGTTCACGTTCACTGAGTTATCTGCGTCCACCGTCACTGTTCACTTTCTTCTCCATCGTTACCGTCACCTTGAAGGTATTTCTCTTCTCCATCGTTACCGTTCACTTTCTTCATGTGTTTGATTAGGGCATTTTCTAAACTTAGTTTTACATTTTGTGCATTATGTTGATTAATGTTGTTTAGGGCAAACTGAGTTTTTTATTTCTGATTGAAAACTGATATCATTTGAAGTGTGTTTGAGCTTGTGCTTGGAAGTTTGATGATTATGGATGCAAGTTTGTTCTTGTTCCAAACACCATAAGTTTGCATTGGTCTTTTGCATGCAGTAGGTGTGTGTGAGTTTGTATTCAATAATGATAAAAAAAAAAAAGAGTTTAGATTGTTGTAACATGAGAGAAATGGAAGGTATATGAATGTGTTCACGTATTGAATCATTGTCTTACTTGGGTCTTATTGAATCATTTCTATATTACAGATAAAATGGCTAACCAAGACGATACCCATGACGCGAATGGATCACGTAACAATGTTGAAAAAGAAATCAAACGAGGATTGACTGTTATGAAGTCAATCATTCGTGCAAGAGACAAGGGTGTAAAATTTGAAGTACATTGGAGTGCTGAAGACCAACTAATTGAGTCTAACGGTTCAATGTTGGCAAGTTACATTGGTTTCCTTATTCGACAACATATTCTGATTACATGTGATAATTGGAGAAGTCCGGACTTGAAGGTTGGCAAAGAAAAAATATGGTCCGAGATACAGGTACTTACCATATATTGTTATATGTTTTTTTTGTTGACTATTTGTTGACCATATATTGTTATAATATTACTTTATAATAACACACTCCATGTGTATGTTTTTTAGAGATCCTTTCACATCGATGAAAGCCGGCAAAAATATTGTATTCAATTGGCCGGAAAAAGACTCTGAGGATTTCGATCCTTTTTGTCCAACAAATTTCTCAAGGATGAGGAAGGAAAATTTGTTGAAGCAGAACGGCCAATGAAGTATGCCGAGATTATTTCAGCCAATGAATGGGATAATTTTGTCGCCAAACGAAGAAACGAAAAATTCCATGTAATGTCTATTAATTATGGTATTATACAATTGTTAAGTTACTTGGTTCTAATATGCCTTAAACTTTTTTATCCAGGAAGTAAGCGACAAAAATCGGAAAAGGGCATCAAAACCCGCGTATCCGTACAAAAAAGGGCGTACGGGATATGCACGGTTACAACAAAGAATTGTGAGTATATTCAAATGCTATGAGCTTATACATTGTCACAATATGTTATAATTGATGATCTTATAATCTAATTCAATGTGTAGCTAGCCGAGGAGAAAAGTGACGCAACATCTCTTCCGGAGCACGTATTATGGAAGGCTGCTCGGGTTGGGAAGGATGGGGCTGTCGTTGAAGCGGTCCAAAATGTTTATGACGAATGTGTAAGTATATGTAACATTATTTCTTTAATTATATCGAAAATTTTGTTAGACATATAATTCATTTTTAATCTCCTCTAATAATATTTCAGGAGACTTTATCCCAAACCTTACCTTCAACCGAGGTCCAGGATTGCAGGAGCGTACTTAGTCGAGTACTAAATGTTCCTGAGTATTCCGGTCGTGTGAGGGGTAAGGGTTTTGGTGTGACTCCGTCGTCATTTTATAAAAAACCAAAAACAAAAAATCCTACCAACAAAGAGGTGATGGAGACCTTGGCGGAGTTAAGGGCACAAGTACTCCAACTGCAAAACGAGAATGCAAGGTATAGAGAGGAAAGGTGCGCCTCCGAGGCAAAAGATACTAGTGACCGAGCTAGTATCAATTGTCAACCGAAATTTCCCGAGGTAATTATATATGTTATTATGAAATTAAAATAGCACTTTTTTACTTGACACATATACACGTTAACAATAACATTTATTATTGGTTTAGGGCATTTCACCTTGTCAGCTGTATCTATCGTCACCAACTTATCGCATGGTTGGCAAGGGAAAAGTGCACAACACTTCGGGTCAATTACTTCACCATAATCCCCTCCCGGTGGGATATATGAAAGTTTCGGTTGACCTTGTATTAGATACCGACGCGCTTCTACCATTACCTGACGTTGTTTCAGAGACAACGTTGATGCGAGAAGCAGTCGGATCCTTTGTTGGATGGCCGTCAGATCTAATTTTCCCAGATGCCGAGGTATATATGTTCTAAATGATTATGAATATTTAGTATTCACATTTCAATTCAGCTACAATTATGATATTTAATCAATCCTTATTACATGGTAATGTTAGACTCCTACAAGACCCACGCATAAAGCTGGTAAAGGGATTTCAAGACGCATCGAGTCGGTTGCATCTCAAAAGAGGTACAAATATATATACCCATTGAATTATATACGCAACGATTCTGTTGCATCACAAAAAGTCATGATTTAATTTATATGAATTTTTAGGTTCCCGGTCGAAAGTTGAAAAAAGCTGGTAACGATATTCCTCCAACGACGTCCGGGACAAAATCTCAAATTATGATGCGTCTTGAGAAAATGGTGGAAGAGTCCGATATTATACACGGCGCCATCCGTAGTGTAGATTTTGATGAAGGTGTTTTCGGATTTGCTCATTCCGAAATAATTACAAAGGAGGACATGCAACAACTTTTTGAACACGAAGAATTGGGCATCGCTGTCATTCATACATACATATGGTACTCCGATCAATCTATTATTTACTTAGTTGAACAATTTATTTACACATTTCAATGAGTAGTCTAATGTTTATTATGTTTCTATTTAAGGTATATGTATGTAACATTGATGCGGGGAACTGAATTGTGTAACCGATTCAATTTTATTGCTGCTTCCCGTATCAACACAACGCTTATAACGAAAAATCCAACATCCGTAAAGAATGAACTAGTCGATAGATTCATGGCGGCCGGCGATAATACTACACCCAGTTTGTATTTTTTACCGTTTAATTCTGGAAAAGGGTTAGATTTTCTTTCTAATAATTTCATTCTAATCTATGTATATCTTTTACGTAGAAAATTTTCATGCATCTAAATTTTTGTTTTATTTTATAGTGGTCACTGGGTGTTAGTTGCTATGGATCTTTCGAGACTAATTGTATATTATCTCGATTCATTATCGGGTGATTGGAGTAAATATCCGAGTATGAAGAAGACGGTTGACGCGTAAGTGAAATTCGCCTAAATATTCGTGTGTATTTGTATATTTAATTATGTCTGTCAGATTGATCTCAATATACGTTTTTATTTTGTTAGGGCAATACTAAAATTTAGATCGAAAAAGAATTACCGCAATAGGAAGGACATTACCTGGGTCAGAGTTCAGGTATATATTAAGTATCTTATTTTTGCTTATAATAGTGTTTGTTTTTTTGCTTATAATAGTGTTTGTAAGAAATTAACTATATATATATTGTTTGTTTTTCTGTGTAGTGTCCTCAGCAAAATAATTCGGTCGATTGCGGATTTTTTGTATTGAGATTTATGAGAGATATCATTGCGTTGAATCGTATAGACATCCCAAAAATGGTATGGAATAATAACTTAGGGTTTATTTTAATATTATCGGATATTTCATCTAATTTGTTACTAAATCATGAATATGTTTTATTCTCTTAATTGTAGTACTTTGAGGAATACAAATCTTACTCAAGAGCTCATTTGGATGAAATGAAGGATGAATTGTGTCAATTCATTGTTGATCAAAGAATCATATAGCTAGGTTGTATATTGTTGTACATATATGTATGGAATGTTGTTGTTGTATGCTGTTGTTGTATATATGTTGTATATTGTTGTTGTACTTTTACTAAATCATGAATATGTTGTTGTATATTGTTGATCAAAGAATCATATATTAATGTTGTATATATGGAGGATTAATGTTGTATATAAATGGATTCATGTTGTATATATCAATGGATTAATGGTGTATAACATTGGATTAAATGATGAAATCAATATGAATTTTACACTTTTGCAGCATGCGAACAGGTTACCAATTAAATATCCATTGTTTTTCAAACAAATTTTTTTAAAATAACTAACACTTTAGAGGGCGCTTTCTGTAGGAAGCTCCCTCTAAACACTTTACATTGACAACTTTAGAGGGCGCTTTGTCCAGAAAGCGCCCTCTAAACACTTTACATTGACAACTTTAGAGGGCGTTTTTTCCTGAAAGCGCCCTCTAAACACTTTACATTGACAACTTTAGAGGGCGCTTTTTCCAGAAAGCGCCCTCTAAGGTGTCCCTTTATGGACCACTCCAGAGGGCGCTTTTTTCTGAAAGCGCACTATAATGTGGCCCTTAAAGGGCCACTTTAGACAGCGCTTTCTCCAGGAAAACAAAGCGCTGTCTTTACCTATGCCAGCGCCACTTTAGAGGGCGCTTAAAAGCGCTGTTATAGGCCAAAATAAGCGCCCTCTTTTCCCTTATTTGGCGTAGTGAATTATGTGTGTGTGTATGTGTGTGTGTGTGAGAGAGAGAGAGAGAGAGAGACAGAGAGAGAGAGAGAAAATTGAGGGTGAGATTCAATACTTGCATTAACACGGGTGAGAGTGCACCATAAACACTTGTATATCTGTTACACAATGATTGAAGTATAATTTGACCAGGTACAATTGTAGAAAATACAAAAACTTGGGCCTATAACCAGTTGCACCAAAACGTGTAACCGATTATACCTGACACTGAAAATAAAACAAATTAATTCAACTTCAGTGGTAACCGGTTACACCATTTCTGATAACCGGTTAGACCTTTGAAAACCCCAATTTTCTGCTATTGGAAAGCATATCGACATCAACTCTAACCGGTTACACACCCGTGATAATCGGTTACAACACTTGAATTATAACATAAACTTCAACATTAAATAAGTAGTGTGTTGATAGTATCTCATAAGATGAAAAATTAGTTGTTTAGACGACTATCGAATATTATCCAATTTGATACGGTATAAAATATATATAAATACACATGTAAATTTGAAATAAATTATTTAATTGTACAATGAACAATGATTCTATAAACTCAATTAATGTTGATTAAAAATAAGAGTAATGCTAACTTGTGCCCTAGGGACACAAGTAAAAAAAACTCACTTTCAGAAAGTTTGTATTGGAAAAAACAATTAAAACATTAATTTTATATTTTTCTTAAAATCAATGCGCAATTTCCAAAAGAATAATTCTTTATTTAATTTTTAACTTATGCCCCTAGGACACATGTTAGCATTACCCTAAAAATAAAATAGGTATTGTGTTGATAGTGACTTGTGAGATGAAAAGTTAGTTGTCTGGACGACTATGAAGTATTATCTAATTTGATATAGTATAAAATGTATTAATACATATAAATTTAAAATAAGTTACTTAATTGTACAATGAACAATGATCTTATAAATTTAATTGTATTAAATAATCATACAAAAATAAAAAAGAAACTCCGTAGATGGAGAAAGTAAAAAAAAAAAACAAAATTTCGACAGTTGAAAATAAAGATTTTATCTCTACAATAAAGACAATTGTTGATTAAAATAAAATAGATGGAAATTTAATTGTCTATACCACTATTGAGTATTTTTCAATTTGGTAAGACATAAAATATATTTAGATACACATGAAAATTTGAAATGAATTACTTAGAACAATAATTGTATAAACTCAATTGTATTAAATAACCATAAAAAAAACTAGTAAGATGGAGGAAGAAAATAACTTTTAAGATTTGAAAATAAGAATTTTGTCTCTCAAACAAAAACAATTATTAATTAAAAATAAAATAATTATTGTGTTGATAATGACTCGATAGTTGTCTGAACAATTTGATAAAATAATTTATTAATTGTATGTTATGAATTATTTTTAATAATTATAAGAATTTTTTAATAATTATAAAATAATTATGTTTTCGGATGATGCTAAATTTTGCATTTTAAAAATTTAATATTTTTATGTGTTCTTCTTCATTCCATTAAAAAAGGTTAAGTTTATTTATTTATTTATGCTTAAAAAATTATAAAACGAAAATAGTAAAATGGAGATAGAAAAAATTAAAAGGAAAGTAAAAATGTGTGGGAAAAATGTGATGGAAATTTGAAAATTGAGAAAGTAATTGAGCCATATGTCATGTTTGATTTAGAATGAGAATAATTGATACATTAGCTAATTACCAAGAAGTTTCAAATGTAATGTAAATATTATTAACACTGAAGGGTAATTTAAGATATTTGGTAGTATCTTCCATTAATTGATATATAATTGAAACTGTTTAATTGAACAATCGATTAAATAGCTAAATGATTGAGAATATCTACCTCTAGTTGAATTTAATAAAATAACAACACATTACGGTTCTTTTAGAAAGAAAAAAAAGTGTATCTAACTGTTCATAAATAATTTTACTATAAAATGGGTTTATACAAAATAATAACACATTGGGGTACGCTATGAGCTCAATTAATTGTTTTTTAATTCGAGAAGTTACGGACTTCTTGTCTAGAATTGAACATGTAAATTATTTTCTAATATAACTTTATTTATCACATTATAATTTGCTAATGCAATCTGAAAAATTATATGTTCGATAAATGGTTGGAAAAATATTTAAACTACATAAGATATATAAACTCATCTTTTAAAAAAACATTAACAACAACATACAAGATACAATAAACAACTCTTATTAAAACCAACAAAGTCATCAACACATAGCATACTACATACAACATAAAACTTTTATTAATAACAAGAACAATAACATATCAACTCATAGAATGTTTCAAAAACGTATTTGTCTCATAATGACATCCACAATGAAAAGAGGATGAAGTTGAAGCGAGAGCTGTAAACTTGTGTTAATTTTGAATGGATTTCATTATGGGTCTTTCACACAAGTTTGCAACGCTCACTTTATCTTCATCATCGTTATTGAAACAAACATCCCTACCTACAAGTCAAAACAAACAAAAAAGTTCAAACATTATGAAAGAAACTATTGAAACGTGAATAATGATACATAAACAAATTTTGAAACTTAAAAATTATTTAAAGACGAACTTGTAAGGTCGTCATTTACTAAGGTTTTATGCAACAAAGGTAACCCTTTGAAGAAGACGAGTTGGCTTCATAAATTTTGGATTTTTATATGAGAGAGAAGAGTGGCAGAGATGTTAGGATTTTGTTTTGATAGAGACGAGTGAAAATGATATTAAGTTTTGTTTTGAGAGAGACAATTGTAATGTACTGAAGCGGGAGATAATCTTGCTTATAACTAAATGTGTAAGACCGCTCACCACAGTTGATAATATGAACCATGATGAAATGATCGCACCTTACACCATGATTGATTATAAGAATCGTGGTGGTATACAATGTCAAGCTCATTATGTCATAAAAAATGGAAAAAATTTGGTGTTGAGATTCAAACCCTTTCACTCAAAGTACATTTCACTACGGTTGTTAACTATGACCATAGTGAAATGTCTTTTAATAATACCAAAAAAAAGCGCCCAAAAAAGAGTTATTACCATGGTTAACAGGATGATCAGTGTAATACGGTGTTACGAAAGGTCTATTGTGTAGTAGTTTGTCCTATCTTTTTTCAGGCTTTAATGATACATAATCATATTTTGTTGTGACCATTGGAGGAGTCTAACCATTGATAAATGTAACACCCCATTTTTAATTTAGTCATTAAATTAATTTATCCATGAGTTAATTGTGAGTTGGTGTATTTTATTTTATTATAATATGTGGGGTGCAGAGGTTAGTTGGAATAAGTTAGAATTATTTATGAGTATCTTGATAATTAAATAATAGGAGTATATTTCACTAAATTGAGTAAATAATATTGGAATAATAAAATAGTAAAAAAAAAAGGGAGAATGTGTAGAGATTTTGAGGGTAAGGTGGTAATTACAAGGTTAAATTGAGGGTAGTATTGAGAAAGTCTAATGGGAGAAATAGGTTTACTAGAAAGCCTAATTGTCATGTGTTGTTGAATCTGCCATTGAAATCATGTTGATATGTGATTGTTGTTATGGTGAATTCTTGAGTTTTGTGGTGAATTGAGAGGCCTCAATGAGCAATTCATGAAAATATAATGTGTTTGTGAGCTATAGAATAAAATAAGTGTGCTTTTGATGTTAGACCCTGAATCAGAGTAAATTAGAAGCGTGTAATTGGATATGGTAAAGAACTGAACAATTAGAAAACTTAGCACTGTCACGTTGTCATACCCCAAAATCTACCCTTCCCTTTTCACTTTTCATTTAACCTATAACCTGAGATTCATATATACTCGTTCATGCATCATTCATGTGCATCATTCATTCATTGATTAATACTTTCTAACAAGCATCATGGATTCAAGGTTTATGATTGATAAAAATCAGGGTCTTGCTTGAAGATAGTGGTATTGCTCATGATATGGGGTGAAACCCTAATTTCTTGATTCTTTGGTACCTTGATTCATGAATCCTACACCATGGCATTCATCTGTGGATCCAAACCCTAATTCTTTAATTTGCTTCTATGGGATCTTGTGTTTGACCTTGTGGATATTTAACTTGGCTTTTAAACCCTAATAGTGGACCTATGGTTTGAGGTGTTGCTTGTGGAGCTTTGTGCTTTGTTTGAAACCCTAATTAGGGATAGTTGATGCTTGAGGACTTGGAGGATGCACCTTGGTGTTCATTCCACACTAAACCCTAATTCTTGATCTGGGAGGTTTGTGAATCATGTGGTTTGCTTTGAGGTAGTGGAAACCCTAGTTGTGGTTCATGAAATTATTGCACTACTTGTGTTGACTTCTCACTTAGCTTGAGGTTCATGGTTGTTGCTTGGCATTGTGATTTTGACCTAGCTAAACTCTAATTCATGGTGTTGTATGATTGATCCAAGGCATGTTTACATTCACGTTTCATTAACATCATGGTCTCATGGTCCATTTGATCCAAGTTTCATTTCATTCATATTTCATTCATTATTTTCATGGTTTTAATAGTGAATTGTTAATTCATGGTCTCATGTTTCATCAGTGTGTCAACATTCATGTCTAGTTTTCGAGTTGTCAACAATGTTCATGTTTCATTGTTCCATTTTGTCAAATCATCCAGAGTCCTTTCTGTAGCGGGAAATTCATGACTGTTAAGCTATGGATAAACTTAACGTCAATAAAACCAGAGTCGCCACCGCGCTTTTATTGTTTCCAATGGAAAGGGGAAAAGTACGAACAAAACCCAAAGATAAGAAGTTTTCAAATTAAAACTAATAAAATATCAGAGATTACAGGTAAGAGGGTTGGTTACACAGAGGGAATGTGTTAGCACCTAAAGTATCCTAGGTACTCCTAGGGAGCCCTTTCTTGTGTGTATATGTGTTTTTGTACAAATGATGTTTGCAAATAAAAAAGAGTGTGGGGATGAGAAAAGAATTCATTAATTATATTTTTGTGTTTGACAAGACCTTCGGACTTGTGCCTACGTACCAACATAAAATGAGGGATCAAAACCTCGTAGTTTGTGGTATCAATTTCAAATTGAGTGCATTTATTTTAACAAAATTTTGAAATTTTAAGTCAAGTATAGTTAAGTTTATTAAAAGTTTGATTAAGAAAAGGAGTTTGAAAATGCAATGGCATAAAGCCAAAGTTTCTAGTTTGCAATATGGTCAAAATTTAGAAAACAACAAACACAAGCAAAGAAAATTTTAAAAGTAGGGAGAGATTTTGAAATTAAAGAAGTAGGGAGGAGATGAAGAGACTAATCCTAAGCATAAATTTAAAAGTTGAGAGTTGAAAAGATCTGACCAATGGGCTGCAATTCAATAGACAAGAATGTCCTATAGAAACCCAGATTTCCCTTGGACTTTTGAATCAAGCAATAAACAATACACAAATAGAAAGTTGAAGAGCAAGACATCAAATAAAGATAGCAACATCCAAGCTTAGCAACTTCATGATCTTCTTCAAATTTTGCCCATGTGTCAGATGACTTCAAAGATGGCATAAGTCACAGGTTCAAAATAACAACTTCACAATGATCATGTTGCAGATGAACTCAAATGGATATTCAAAGTTGTATCAAATGATTGTTCTTTTCACAAGCATTTGGTTACATGAAAGTTGACATTGGTCAAGTCCTTTTGCATAGGGAGTGTTGCCTAAATTCTAAGTCCAATAGTCTCAGATCAAACCAACAATCCACACAAGATGTTTTTTAGGGTTTTTTGTTCTTATTATGTACATTAAGGTCAAAAGACCACACAATCAAACATGTATATACAACCACAAAAATATCACAAAATATGGTCCAAATGGATAAAGTGAAAATGACATTAAAGTAAACAACTTGAATGGTATGAATAATGGCAAATGAATAAGGCTTAAAATTAAAGTGCATTAAAAGTAAATGACTTGAAATTAAATGTTAGTTATTAGTTGATTAGAAGTTAGTATTTATTTTTCTTTTCTTTTGTTTAAGTCATTCTTTGGAGAACACTCAACCCACTTATCACAAGCATGGATCCTTGAACCAAGACATCTTCCAAAGGAAGGAAAAAGATCAAGTTTCCACATAATACCATGAAAGAGGGGAGACTTACAATCTCACTAACTAGAATTATATGCTTTTTGTATCAAAATTTAGCGTTATGTTAAACAATCGTAATTGGACTTATGTAGAAGTCACAACTATTTGAGGTCGGGCAATAGAATTTTGGTGTTAATGCATGTTAGAGACATAATATAATGGACTATGCTCATGATACATACCATACACAAAAAGTATATGCAAAGTGGGAGACCTAATCTCATCCAAACTTATGTTGATTTTCCAATCAACTAGCCTTAGGATATAGAGATATCATAAGTCCATGACTTGAATGGATAAAGAAGAGGAATGAGATGAAGAGGGAGGGGGAATGGATCAAACACAAATTGGTCAAAGGAGGACTTTTACCAAATTAAGATCATTCATTAATTTTGGATGATGGAATTTACATTCCATCAATCCCCTAAATCCAATGATCTTAACCTAGCAAAGTCTAATCAACCGTGACCAAGGCCTAACAACACAAGTCAAACTCACAAAGTCAATTAAAATAGCTCTACACAATTAATTTGGCATTTAAACAATTAAAAATAATAAAAATATACATTAAATTAAATTATGGTTGGTAAAGTTGTTTGGAATGTCATTTAGAATAACTTTTCTCTTGGACTCATTTTCATATGATGAAAATTGTAGGAGATGGGGTGTAAGGGAACCCAGTTTTAATCAAATGAAATCCTCTGGTCAACCTCCATACCCACCTTGTTAACTTGCAATTCTATTGACTTTTTGGATTCTTGGGAGATCATATATGCATAAGATGATGAAATTTGAGATTCCCCTTGAAATATTTGATCAATTGGCGAAGAAGCTTGCTGAAGAAGTTACACAAGATACCCAGATGAACTAGGGTTTCCAAGGCAAACCAATTACAAACTCTTGAAGAATTCTTGATCAAAATAACATGTAAAGATCATGGGGACTCATATATGATGTATAGAGTCTTTGTGGAGCATTCCTTGGTTTAGCTCTTGTAGCGGGGTATTCGTTACCATTAGAGATATTGACTAAATCCAAGGTAAACCATACAAGTCGAGTCGCCACCGTACTTCTATTTATCCAAAGGAATGGTTAGAAAGCGAACAAAAACCTAAAAGTTTTATCAAATAAAAAACTAGTAAAAATGTCAGAGATTTGGGTAAGGGGGTTGGTTATGCAATGGGAAGGTTTTAAGCACCCAAAACATCCTAGGTACTCCTAGGGAGCCCTTTTCATATTTGTTGTAAGGTTGGTATTTTATGAAAAATTTATTTGTGCAAACATAATTGAAGAGATGAGAAGAGAATATACAAATTTATTTACATTTTGTGTTTGGATGGATGAACCCATTGCCTACGTACCATCTTAAAAAAGATTAGGATCAAAACCTCGTAGTTCGGGGTAAAAATCTCAAAATGAGTGAGTGGATTGATTGGTCCAAAAGCCTTAAGGTCTTTTGTTATTCAAGGGAGAAAACTCAACCTAAAACCACAAATCCACCATGTGAGGATAGCTTCAACATGCTAGTGAGGGGTTAACCCTATAATAAGCATGGAAGACTCATTGTCCATCACTAAGGATAAAGTTGAGTATTACATCTACCTCAAGGATAACTCAAACCTAATAGCTAAAGGTTATGAAAAATTTGATTAAGGAAGTGGCCATTGAAACCACAAAAAGGCATTTGAATGGGTTATATTTACCAATAAAAAGTATTTACAAAATATGGTCAAAGTTGACTTAAAAGTTCAATTCAAAATAAGTATTATGAAAAGAGAGTTTGAAAATCAAAAGCATAAGGCTTAGGTTTCTAATGTTGAAAACAAGTGTTAAATGTTTGAACAAAAGTTTTGGCTTGGGTTAGAGCTCCCATCCTTTGGAATAAGCAATCACATAAGCATAAACTCAAGCAATCAACAATCAATGAACTCTTGGAAAATCTCCTCAAGGTATCTTGGATCTCTCTCTCTTAGAAGCTCATGGCAATGGTTCCTCAATTTGGCTCAATTTGGAATCCCTAGCACAAAAACACACACATCAAAAAGTTCTATGGAAACAAATCAAAGAATGGACAAGAGGGAGTTTAGAATATGGTCCTTTCAAGGTTATCTTCAACATTAAGCATTCTAAAGGCCCAATGCCTAGTTGCTCTTTGACTTTTATAGCACTCTAAAGGCCCAATGCCTAGTTGCTCTTTGACTCCAAATTTGCATAGGGAAAGTCCTAAAGTCTAAGTCCATTTTGTCCAATTCTTTGCATTTTAGTTCACAACAAACAGACAAGCACAAACACAAAAGATATATACACAATTATATGCTCAAGTGAGCAAAAGGCAAATGGCATTAACATAAACATGTGCTCCAATGAGCAAAGGAAAAAGAAAATGAATAATATGTGCAAGAATAATAAATTGCATAAATGTAAAAATGCAAAAAGTAAATGTTAATAGTTAATGGTTAGGGTTAGTAATTAGTGTGCCATAAGGCAAATTTAGCGCTATGTTAAGCAATCGTAATTGGACTTATGTAGAAGTCACAACTATCTGAGGCCGGTCAATAATAATGTAGGCAACAACACAAGTTAGAAGTCTTGATTAGTGAACCAAGTTCCAACAACTTGCCATGCCAAAAGAAAAAGAGAATTGATCTTGTATTGGTTTAAGTCCTTTGCATGATTTAGGAAACAACCTATCCTTAATGCAAAGCCATTCACTTGATCATTTGATCAAGATGAATTAGATTTGAATCAAGGAAGATTAAATCTCCTTAATCAATGCTAACTTATCAACCTTCAACTTATTGATCAAAAAGAAAAAAAAAAGAAAAGGAGATGAATAATGGAAATGGAAATGGAAAGGTAAAAGAATAAAGTGCATTAGATGAAATGGCATATACCAATCAACAAATGTTGACCAATGATATTGAGGATCATGGTCAAACACTCAAAAACAGAAGTGAGATGAAGATTGGAAGTCAAGAAATGAACAAAATATTTTTTGGCATTTTTAATATTAAAATAAACTTGAATTAAAAATAAAAGAAAAGGTCAAACTTCAAAATCACTTCAAATCAACTTTGAAAAGTCCAAGTGATTTATCCCAAGTTCAACAAGGTCAAACAAAGTGATTTTTTTAATTTACATTGTTTACACAGAATATTAAAATACATTGTTTAAACAAATCCAGATATTGACAATGGATTCTTGGAGAACAACAAATTTTTGTAAGTTATTCTTGGAGAATAACAAATCTTTGTTGTTATCCAGATTTTGATGTAAACCCTTTGTGCACATTCTTTTCAAGTTCAATGGATTGCATAAATCCAATTTCTAATAAATTATTTGTTCCAACCAAGAGAATTTTTTTCACTTGCAATCCATCTCAGAGATTTGTTCAAAGATTTTATTATCTTGACAAAATATTTTCATAGCAAATGCTTTCACAAGAAAGAGAACAAGATATATAGTGGTGAATGTAGAGAGTTTCTTGTGGATTGATGTATTGATAATATTTTGAGCGTTGTTAAAAAAAAGGACTTTTCCATCGATTTTATTAAAATATCGAGGTAATATATTACTTATAAAAAATGGTTAATGTGTAACGGTAAATTCATGACCATTAAGCTATGGATAAACTTAACATCAATAAAACCAAACTCGCCACCACACTTTTATTGTTTCCAAAGGAAAAGGAAAAGTACAAACAAAACTCAAAGATAAGATGTTTTCAAATCAAAACTAATAAAATGTCAGAGATTACATATAAGGGGGCTGGTTATACAGAGGGAAGGTGTTAGCACCCAAAGTGTCCTAGGTACTCCTAGGGAGCCTTTTTTATGTGTGTATGTGTTTTTGGTATAAAAGATGTTTGAAACAAATATAGTGTGGGGATGGTAAAAGAATTCATTGATTATATTTTTGTGTTTGACAAGACCTTCAGACTTGTACATACGTACCAACATAAAAATGAGGGATCAAAACTTCGTAGTTCGTGGTATCAATTTCAAAATGAGTGGGTTACTTTTAACAAAAGTTTAAGTTTAAAGAGGCACAAAAGGGGCCAAGAGTTTGAATGAGTGTTAGTTCTTTTTGTCTTTTGAAATTTCAACTCAATATTGTTAAGTTTACTTACAAGTTTTGGTTAAGAAAAGAGTTAAAAAATGCAAAGGTATAAGGCCAAAGTTTCTAATTTGCAATAAAGTCTAAGTTCTAAAGTCACAAGTGAAGAAAGTTTTTGAAAAGGGGAAGAGATTTTGAAATTTAAGAAGTGGGAGGGGATAAAGAGACCAATCCTAAGCATACAATTAAAAGTTAAGAGTTGAAAATATCTGACCAATGGGATGCAATCCAACAGACAAGAATGTCATATAGAAAACTCATTTTCCCTTTGGACTTTGAATCAAGCAATAATCAACAAGCAATTAGCTATATCAGACATCATGAAGATCAAGGCATCAAATAAAGATAACCACATCTAAGCAAGCAATTCCCATAGCTAGCAGTATTCTTTGTCTTCTCATGTATCAGATGAAATATTCCTTGATTAACTCAGAATAAGACATTAGACACAAGATCAAAATAACAGTTACATCAACACCATGTGGCAGATGAACTCAAGTGGATCAAAATACTTGCATCAGATGAAAATCTAAATCACAATAACCTGGTCTCAGAAATGTTGGCATTGGCCAAGTTCTTTTTGCATATGGAATGTTGCCTAATTCTAAGTCCAAAAGCTCAGATCAAACCCAACAGTCCACCAAACATTTTTTAGGGTTTTTGTTGTTTATTGAATATTTTAAGGTCCTAAGATCACAAACACAAACAAAGTACACAAACAAATATATACAATCACAATATATGACTCAAATGAGCAAAGTGAAAATAACATAAACATAAGCAAATTAAATGCTATGTAAATGACATTGAATGGTAAATGACTTGTAATTAAATTGCATAAAGATAAATGACTTGAAAGTAGAGCAATATTAATACAAGTTAGTCAAATGTTAGTTGATTAGATGTTAATGATGTTTTTCTTTTCAATTGATTAAGCCATTCTTTGGAGAACACTCAACCATCTATTCACAAGCAAGGATCCTTGAACTAAGACATCTTCCATAGGAAGGAAAAAAGGCCAAGTTTCCACACAATACCATGAAAGCGGGGATACTTACAATCTCACTTACTAGAATGTTATGCCTTTAGGGTCAAAATTTAGCTCGATGTTAAGCAATCGTAATTGGACTTATGTAGAAGTCACAACTATCTGAGGTCGAACAATAAATTTTCGGTGCTAATGCATGTTAGAGATTTGGTATAATAAACCAAACTCCTAAAACATACCACACACTAAAAAAAGAATCAAAGGGTGGACCTATCTCATCCATACTTGTATTGGTTCATCTACAACAAGGTTATTGATGAACCAATTAGCCTTAGGATTTGGAGATTTCATTGGTGAATGAAATGGATGGGAAAGAATGGGATTGAAGATGAAGAGGGAGGGGAGATGAGATAAACACAAATTGGTCATGGGAGGAATTTTATCAAATTAAAATCATTCATTCACCTTGGGAGATGAAATGTACATTTCATCAATCCCCTAAATCCAATGATTTTAACTCAACAAAAGTCAAATCAACCTTGACCAAGGCCCAAACACATAGTCAAACATCACAAGTCAATAAAAATGACTCAACAAAATTTCTACACAATTAATCAATTAAAAATGCATTTAAATTCAATTTAATTTGGTCAAAACCTAAAATCTCTTCAAAACACCAAATAAATGGCCAAGAGATTTATCCTAGGTCAAACAAGGTCAGAAGTATTTTTGAAAAGTCAGAAGTATTTTTAAACAATTAAAAATATGCACAAAAACAATTAATTCATGAAAAATATCAAAATTAATCCAAAAATTAATTTTAATTCAGAAAATAAAAGAGGAAAATATTTAAAGATTTTTGGATAAAGTCCCATATTTTTGGATAAAAAATGAAATTAATATGAATTAATCAAACTAAGTGAATTAAATGAAAAATCAGAAAATACAAAAAAAACAAGGGCCATCAGATCTCCCTCATTAATTGAGGTGACAGATTTGATGGCCAAGCGCGCACGTTCCATGATGCACTGCAGTCAACGCATTGCAAACTTGGTATTTAAAACCAAAGGCTAAGATTAAAACAATTTGAATAGATCTGATGGCTGAAAGGCGTGACAACACACCACTGGAGCTAGGGCTCCGGTCTTCTTCTCCGGTGGACCTCATCGGACTGGTCCACCATCAAGCATCACTAAAATGAAAAACAAGGACATGGACTTAAAGAAAAAATGCTCAGGAGCTCGAATCTGGCCTTAATTTTCTCCAATTCCAAGTATATAAAAAGATACAAGGATTTGAATTTTAAGGATCATGAATTGAGTTGCTTTGATTTGACCTCAAAGCAACTCAATCTTCTTGCCTACATTAGTAGGACTTCATCCAACCAAAAATCACAAAGAATAGTGAAGAATTAAGGGAGAATCGAAGAGATGAAAATTCTGAAAAATTACCTTCGAGGGAGCTTCAACCTTGCTTGATCTTGATTCCAATTGTGCTTGGCTTTGTTTCAAAAGCTTGTAGGAAGTGATTAAGATCAGAAAATGGCCTGGACTCTTAGAGTTTCAATTTCAAAACAGAATGAGATTTAAAGCTCGATTTTCAAATGAAAAACTTCAAGATTATCCTTTAATGGTGAGGGTTTGGATTGCAGGTTCAAAGCTTGGGCATGAGGTCCTCAATTCTGAGCATGAGGGGTTGTATTTATAGGCCATGAGATTCATTTCTACACACTTCCAAATTTTACCAAATTTAGTAATGCAGATTGCATGCTTGCATGGGCGTGTGATAGGCCCATCAAGTGATGTATTCATGTCCAAAAATGAGTGAGAATCATGTTGAAATCATGTCATGTGGCCATGCATTTGTGTTTGAAATGTGGAAGTGAAAATCATCCAAATGGTTCCTCACATTGCACCCATGCGCAAGTCCTTCATTATTTGGCCAAATGAGGTGATCTTGGACTTTTTGGAAAGTTTAGATAAAGGGGAACAACTTTCATATTGAACACTTTTTCATTTGAACCTTGGATCATGATGAATTTTGAGGTGGAAGTTTGGAAAATCAAACATATTTGAAAATTTTCTAAGTACCAAGTCAAATGTTCACTTCTTCCACCTTGAATAGCTTTTGATATGGACTTCAAATGGAAAAAGTTCCTTCATCAAAGTTATATCTCTTTCAAACCTTTTCCATTTGGTCACAAATTTTACCTCATTTGGATTTGGCATGAAGGAGTTATGCATTTTAGAAGTTGAGGAAAATCACTTATTTAATGGTAATGGTCCAAAGCGACCTATAATGTTTCCTCTTGGCACATGCATTTTCAAGTTGAATATGAACTTATTCCAAACATCAAAGTTGAAGTAGACATCTTTAATTTTATCATGTAATTTGAATGGATTTCATATCATAAAAATTGAGTAAGTTATGGTCTTGGGAAGTTGATCTCCAAACTAGGGTTTAGACAAAATGACCTATAATCTTTCACCCTAAAAAATGACTTTCCAAGAAAAATTAGCTCTTGATTTTAACATGAAAGTTGTTTGGGATGTCATTATGAGTAACGTTCATCTTGTAATAATTTTCATATTACAAAAATTGTAGGAGATAGGGTCTAGGGAACCCCAGTTTTAACTAGTTGACTTTCTCTGGTCAACCACCATGAACCACCTTACTGGCTTGACATTCTCTTGACTTTTGGGACTCATGGAGGATCATATATGTGTAAGATGATGTAATATGAAGTATCCCTTGAAATATTTGACCAAATTTTGAAGAAGCTTATTGAGGAAGTCACACAAGATACCCAGATGAATTAGGGTTTCCAAGGCAAACAAACTTCAAACTCTTGATGATTTCTTGATCAAAATGACATGTGAAAATCATGGGGATCCGTATATGATGCCTAGAGACAATGTAAACCATTTCTTGATTGAACTCCTTGTATTAAGGGTCTCAAACCCTAGATATGAGTTTGATATAGCATGGGTGAATACACACACTACCTACAAAAGTAACAAACTAGACATTGACATATTTTTTGCATTTGGGTTAGTAAATAATAAAAAACAAAGTATGATACAATCAAATTTTCTTGGTGACCTCTCCCAATGCAATTCCCAATGAATGAGGGGTAAGAAGTATGTCAAGGTGTGATCCCAAAGCCAATGCATATGATGAGTTAACATGAGGGATCTTAGGGTCAAAATTGGGGTCTTACACAATGATTAAAAATTGAAACTAACATGTCTTATTTCCTTTTCAATTTTTTACCATTCACCATTTTTTTGTACAGCAATTGCTTGCAATTCACAGCATGCTTAGGAATAAATTTCTCAATGTTATCAACCAAAGAAAGTAATAAATTATGAAGTGTTTTATTTGATTGACAATATAAGCATGTTATTCCAAAAATATAACAACAACATCAACTCCATTGTGTGAGATAGATCGCAAGTACAGAAACAATAGTTTATTCTAGACAGAAGAATATTTGACATTTTTCTGTCTTGTAATCCATCCCAAAGAATGATGCATATGAGTTTGGACTGACTACGTATAAGTTAGGTTTATGATAAAATATGATTAACGAGTGTTTTTATAGTAAAATTTGATTATCTAATCATTCGATTATTAAAGAAAATCGAAGGAATAGATGACTAATTTAAAAATAAATAATATAAGAAAAAGAAAAACATCACTTTAAAGAAATAAAAACATAAACTACATTTACTGAGATTCAAAGCAGGTCCTGAATTATTTCCCCTCTCGGTTATATTTAGAAACCGAAGGAATATGTGGTATTTATTTAAAATAAAATAAAACATGGTGCGCCTTGGGCATTATACCTTAGTTTTTTTGTTGGGTGAGGTGAAAATTTTGTCATAAAATGTATTATTGGTAGTAGTGAAATCATCTTATCCAGATAAATTTCACAATATTTTATTTTGAAAGTTATAATGGCGAAAAAAGGAGCGGACTAACATGTGAAGAATAAAAAGAAACTTGAGAAATGTTGCAATAGACAATCAATAGAAGCATGCCTATTTAGCATAGAGGCATAACTTTAGATGTTCAAAGCGACATTTTAATTCCATAACAACACGATTGAAAAATTATGTCAGAGAATTGCAAAATTATCAACAAAAAAATAATTGGGCTATAGCGATGTGAGAGTCTTTATGTGACATAATCGGTTATATTTCTAATTTATTTTATAGATTCAAATACATGTGTAGTCAATAGGGTCCCAAATTTTTTAGAGACATATACATATTTTGGTTCCAAGGAGCAAGAAAAATGAAAAATACCATTAAGTATTAATCCCAACTCGTCGTAAGTTATAAATATTACCTTTTACTTATAATAATCATAAATCTTTTAAAGATGAGTCACTAGTTCTCTTAGAATAATTTTCCCTTATACGATTTTATCCTTACAATATGAAATATTATAATATTTTTTTATTGTATCTATAATGAACCTTTGTTGGATAAATTATATGATATCATTAAGTTTAATGCTTTCCTTCATTTACGGAATTGAGAGAATTTAATTATATGAAAACAAAGACCTAATAGGAGAATTTCATATTCGGTTAATAAAATTGTGAGTTGTTATGATTGCCAAAAGCGTCCATGAGTAGGCTTGTCCATTAGTCTAGTTTCCTTTTTAAAAACCATTCACTTTTAATTATATTCCTACAGGAACTCTTGGAGTCGCATCAGATGAAGCAAGTTAGTTTGACTTCAATCGGTTAGTGTACCATGTTTTTAAAAACAGTCTTCTTATTTATGCACTATAAAACCTTCATCTGCGGCAATTGTATTCTCACATGATATATAGAGTCTCTTTATTCAAAGTGATGATTTAGAAGCAGGAGGGAGACAAGCCAACACATAACAAACAAAGCTTATGTAGTCATTCTTGTATGGTTCACGCTACCCAGTTGCAGTCATTCATTTTCGTTCAATTACCTTTCAAATTGTCTGTCCCCATTTACCATTGATGAATTAACCATAAGAACAAACCCCCTTTGTCAAGCACCTCCATGTTATGTTTCTACCTATTTCTGTTTTGCAAGAGTAAATAGTGATAAGTGATATATTAATATATATATTGATCCTATTATCCTGATAACAAAAGAACAACAAGATCAATAAAACAAAATGCGGAAATAAAATTAGAGGTTTTACCTCCATCCATTATTGCAGTGTTGTGAGCGCACTGCCTTTGATTCTTCCAAGCTCTTGATCTCTCAATATAGATGGTGTATTTCTTTTGCAATGAGAGAAAGCTTTGGGGACCAAAGACTATTTATAGGCTTAATTTTACCATCAAGAATTTAAAGCCATTAAAACTCATTACCACTTAATTAAATGGTCATATCAATTTACATTAAAACCAAAATAAATCATAACCTTTTCAGAACCAAAATCCCAAAACTGTGGACCACTTTAAATTGATTTTTTTATTATTAATACTTATTATAATATAAATAAGAAACTGTTACATTCTCCCACTTGGTCCATAGAACGGATTATTGGCATAAATGAGTCATGGAAAACTTACTCAAGAAATAAATATGTGAATCATAGAGATAATCCCTCTTAAAGTGAGTAGTCTCATCTATGTATCACAACATGTCTATTTTCAAGTATATATCTGTAATATGGTAACTAACTTGATGAATAAACCAATGTTTACTCTTGGTCCAGATGTAACATATTTTCTCAAACTGATGTGCGCATGAAAATGAGAAAACATCACAATATAAGAGTTTTATTAATAAATTGTATGTATACAATCATAAGGAGGATCCAAGTCCCATGTTCTCTACATGATCCTTAAATTTTATTGGTGGCATGCCCTTAGTCAAAGGATCAACGATGATTAAATCAGTACTAATGTGATTAATAACTACTATTTTATCTTTAACTCTTTCTCTAATGGCTAAGTACTTTATGTCGATGTGCTTGCTTCGACTTCCACTTTTATTGTTCTTAGCCATAAACTGCTGAATTATCGCAAAAAATCTTCATAGGTTTAGAAACAGAATCCATGACTCTAAGCCCAGAAATAAAACTCTTAAGCTATACACCATGAGAAGTAGCCTCAAAACAGGAGACAAACTCAGTTTCCATAGTAGAAGTAGCAACCAAGGTTTTCTTAGTACTTCTCCATGAAATAGCTCCATCAGCCATCATAAAAATACATCCTGATGTTGATTCACGAGAATCAACACAACCAGCAAAGTCGGAGTCTGAATAGCCGATCACATCAAGATTGTCCGTCTGCCTATACATTAACATGTAATCTTTTGTTCCTTTAAGATATCTCAACACCTTCTTTGCATCTTTCCAGTGATCCATACCTGGATTACTCTGATATCTTCCTAAGATTCCGACAGCAAATGCAATGTCAAGCCTTGTGCATACTTGAGCATACATAAGACTTCCAACAACAGAAGCATATGGAATGTTCTTCATTTGTTCCCGCTCAAAATCATTCTTAGGGCATTGATTCAAATTAAATCTATCGCCCTTGACAATGGGTGCAACACTTGGTGAACAATCTTTCATTCTAAATCTCTCTAAAACTTTATTGATATAGGTTTCTTGTGATAGACCCAAAATTCCTCAAAGTATATCTCTGTGGATCTTAATGTGAATGACATAAGATGCCTCACCCATATCCTTCATATCAAAGTTTTTAGAGAGGAATTGTTTCACCTCATGTAGAAAACCTTTATCATTGGTTGTAAGTAGTATGTCATCCACATACAAAATGAGAAAACAAATTTTTCTCCCACTGACCTTCTGGTATATACATTGATCCATGGGGTTTTCAATAAACCCAAATGAAGATATCGTTTCATGGAATTTAAGATACCATTGACGAGAGGCTTGTTTTAAACCATATATGGATCTCTTAAGCTTGCAAACCAAATGCTCACCACTATTAGAAGAGAAACCTTCAGGTTGTTTCATATAAACCTTCTCCTCTAAATCACCATTAAAAAAGGTTGTTTTCACATCCATTTGATGCAACTCAAGGTCAAAATGTGCAACTAATGCCAAGATGACACGAAGAGAATCTTTCTTAGATATAGGAGAAAAAGTATCAGTGTAATCGATTCCCTCCTTTTGAGTAAATCCCTTAGCAACGAGTTTGGCCTTGTATCTCTCAATGCTGCCTAATGAATCTTTCTTGGTTTTAAAGACCCATTTACAACCAATGGCCTTTGCCCCATTAGGTAACTCTACAAGATCCCATACGTCATTATTTTTCATGGAATTCATTTCATCATTCATGACATCATACCACAAATTTGACTCTTTGCAACTCATGGCTTGTCTAAAGCTCTCGGGATCATTCTCAGCTCCAACATTATAGTCAGATTCTTGTAGATACACAGTGTAATAATTAGGAATAGCTTATTTTCTTGTCCTAGTAGATCTTCTTAATGTTTGATCAACATTTTCTTGTGGATCTTATTGTTCAACTAATTGTTCATCCTCTTGATGACCAACTTGATTTACTGGATTATCAGTAGCTTGTGGAGTCTCGATGATTGGTTTATCAACATCCATTTGAACTTGAGGGATGTTGTAAATAGTAACCAATCTATTACTTGAAGTGGAAGGTTAATACTCTATATGATCATGCACAGAAATTGAATTTTTGATTTGATAGCTCCCACTAGTCAAATGATTTTCAAGAAACTTTGCATTTCTTGACTCCACAATCCTAGTTATATGAAATGGACAATAAAATCTATAACCTTTAGACCTTTTGGCATATCCAATGAAATACCCATTAATGGTCCTTGGATCTAGTTTGTTTTCTTGTGGGTTATAAATCCTCACCTTAGACGGACATCCCCAAACGCGCATATGTCGTAAACTCGGCTTCCATCCTTTAAATAACTCAAATGGTGTCTTTGGGACAGTCTTGGATGGAACCCGATTTAGAATATACACAACCGTATTTAGTGCTTCATTCCACAATGATTTAGGAAGATTAGAGTTGCTAAGCATACTCCGTACCATGTTCAATAATGTTCGGTTTCTTCTTTCTACAACACCATTTTGGTTCGAAGAACCGGGCATGGTGTATTGGGCAACAATCCCATGTTCTTGAAGAAACTTAGCAAATGGACCAGATGCTTATCCACTCTCAGTGTATCTACCATAGTATTCCCCACCCCGATATGATCTCACTATCTTTATTTGTTTTCCACACTGGTTCTCAACTTCAGCCTTAAAGACTTTAAAGGCATCCAATGCTTCATATTTATTGTTAAGAAAATAAATATTCATATATCGTGAGTAATCATCTATGAAAGTGATGAAATATTTTTGACCATGTGCATCCATATCAGGACAACATATGTCTGTATGAATTATTTCTAATATACTTGAACTTCTATTGGCACCTCTCTTAGACATGTTGGTTTGCTTTCCCTTAATGCAGTCAACATAAGTTTCAAAGTCAGCAAAATCTAGAGTATTAAGTACCCCATCTTTTACTAACCTTTTAATTCTCTCTATGGAGATATGTCCTAATCTCGGATGCCATAACATAGAAGAATTCTCATTAATATTACACCACTTAGTGCCAGTTTGAACATGCATTCAACTATAAATGGATTCGATTTGTAAATTAATACGATAAATACCATCAGACAATATACCATTCCCAACACATTCCAAATTATAAAATAATTCAAACAAGGTGTCTTTAAAATTAAAGGAATAACCAAAAGGTACAAGTCTAGAAACTGAAATTAAGTTTCGTGAGAAACTTGGTACATAAAAGGTCCTTTATAATTTCAAAACAAAACCATTATTCAAAATTAAATTGCAAATTCCAATAGCTTCCACATGTGAGCCCATCCTGCTTCCTGATAGGACAGTCCGCTCACTTCCCACTGGCTTCCTTAGGTTTTGCATACCCTGTAAGGAATTTGTAATATAGATTGTTGATCCAGAATCAATCCACCAGGTGTTAATATTAACATCGATCATATTAGATTCATACGAATAAATGAGAATAAATTACCTTTCTTCTCAAGCCATTCTTTGAATCCAGGGCATTCCTTCTTCATGTGTCCTCCCTTTTTACAAAAGTAACACTTTGCTTCTTTCTTAATATCACCTTGAAGTGGTATTTTGAATTTCCCTTTCTGATTGGCTTGTAACTTGTCAGTTTTGAAAGCTTTGTTCTTCCCGCGAGTACTTGTCAGCAGTGCACTCTCACTCTATTCCATTACAAGCCTTTCTTCTTCCTGAACACACATGGTCATTAATTCATTGATTGACCATTTGTCTTTATGTGTATTGTAGGAGATCTTGAAAGGCCCATACTCAGACGAAAGAGAGTTCAAAAATATAGTGCACCAGGAAGGAGTCATACATATCAACCTCAAGTTTCTTAAGTTGAGCTGAAATTTCATGCATTTTTATTATGTGCTCACGCACACCTTTCACACTAGTGAGTCGGTAGGAGGAAAATTTCATAATTAATGTGTTTGCCAAAGCCTTTTCAGAAGTGACGAACTGATCGTCAATGGCTTTCAGCAAATCACAGACATTCTCATGATGATCGACAAAACCACGTATTCCACATGTGACCTTAGTCTTAATGAACATCACACTGAGCCGGTTGGATCTCTCCCATCGCTCATATAGTGTGATTACAGCTGGAGTACTTTCATCTGTAATTGCAGGTGGTTCGTCTTTCCTAATAGCATAATCTATGTCCATCCATCCTAGATGGAGGAGAATTATTTCCTTCCACACCTTATAGTTATCTCCTCTGAGCTCGGGATATCACATCGGATATCAGAAAAATTAGCAGGTTGAGAAGCTAAAAAGATAAACAAAATTGATGTCAAAATTTGAGGCATAAATATTATTCAAATTGTATGTATTATCAATATAAACATACCATAAAATAAATCTTCTAACATAAAAATTACCTGTGGGCTAAATTTTAATGTAATAAGATTTAAAAAAAAAAATTGCGATAGATTTTTCAAATCTCACACTTTACGTGCATGATATAATTTTGTTTTTCTATCCAAAATTAATACTTTATGATAAAACTATCAAATTATGTACCAATTCATAATTCTTGTGAGCAAGTTATGAAAATATTTTGATATTTTATCTCAATTAATCATACAAATATAATAAAAATTCCTGTAGGATAAAATTCATTATACCATGTATAATTAATTACAATTTTATGTCTAATAATTTATGTGATCTCAAAACTTTAAAAAAATAAACTCAATTAATTTAAGGATGATGTGGCTAATCCAAATTAATCAAAATCATAACGATCACTAGACATAGTAACTTAATTATATGAGAGAACAACAATAAATAAATAAGATCTCTTATACAATTGCTAAACAAAATAATAACATTATATATCAATTTTAATTTTTGCACAAATTTAATTCAAAGATTAAATAATAAGGCATAATAATCAGTAAAAATGAAATCATATGGATATGAACAGAATTAAAATACATGTTTAACAAAGCAGTCCAGTGGTAACATTCATGAATACCATGGATTAAGACTTGGGTTCAATACTCAATTTAAAGCCATTAAAACTCATTACCATCCAATTGAAGGTTTAAGGGGATTTTCAATGATTCTAGCTACAATAGTTGATGTGATAATGGAATATGCTAGAACAAGAGATGTAAGGATCTATTATAAGAAATAGATTTCAGGATTCATTGAAAAGAGGGATAAGTTATGAGAGGGATGACCTTGTTTTTTTAATAGGCAATGACATTAACTAAAGGAACATAGGATCAATATATATATTGATCCTATGTTCCTGATAACAAAAGAACAACAAGATCAATAAACCAAAGACTATTTATAGGCTTGATTTTACCATTAAGAATTTAAAGCCATTAAAACTCATTACCACCCAATTAAATGGTCATATCAATTTACATTAAAACCAAAATAAATCATACCCTTTTCAGAATCAAAATCCCAAAACTATGGACCACATTAAATTGGTTTTTTATTATTAATACTTATTATAATAAAAATAAGAAACCATTACAATAAGTCTATTTAGAACTTGAAGGTTTAAGGGGATTTTCAATGATTCAACGTGCAATTGCATATTTAGGGTTTCACAAGAGCTTTTAATTGACTAAAAGATGCGGTTTTATGGGTTTATAATTTCTTGTTCGTGAAATGTTTGAATTTTCCATTTTAGGGTATGGAGTTGATGTTTTGTGATAGCTACAATAGTTGATGTGATAATGGAATATGCTAGAACAAGAGATGTGAGGATCTATTATAAGAAATAGATTTCAGGATTCATTGAAAAGAGGGATAAGTTATGAGGGGCGTGACTTTGTTTTTTTTTAATAGGCAATGACATTAACTAAAAGAGCATAAGGGGTACTCAAGTCCGTAACAACAAGATAAGCGGGAAAATCAACCGAGTAGTTTGGCACACTAGAATCTACAAACAACCATCTCCAAGAAAAAAATTTAACCAAGTTATTTGTGTCCTCTACCGATTTAATCTTGCCTATAAAAATAAGGTTGTTTCTACTAATCCAAATGAACCACACTGAAAATGCCCAGACGATAATCCCCAAATTGTTACCTATCTTCTTCCTTAATAGGTTGCCAAAGCAAGAGTATGATACAAGACAAATATCATTTAACATTACCTCTATTCCCAACCGTTTCATAATACCATTCCATACATTCTCTGCAAAACTATAGTTTGGGAATAAATTAGCCATGTTTTCTTCGGTTATTTTGCACTGGACACGTGTGGGATCAAAGCCACCGGTACAAATACCTCTCTTCAACAACTGATCTTTTGTTGCTAATTTGTTCAAGAAAAGTCTTCAAAGGAAAACTTAGATTTTGGAAAGAATCTCCACACTCCATAACTCTTTCAAAGAATCTACCATATCATCTTCAAAGACCCAAGGCTGGAGAACCTAAAAAATCAATTCATAACAGGAACTGGCATTAAAACAAAATGAATCTAACGATTCCCAACGAAAACAGTCTTATGCATTTGCAGTTGGCGACACTTCCTGCAACAAAATCCGTAACTCCTCCTCTTCCTTAGGCATCAATGACCCGCTAACAAAGGAAGGAAAACTAAACTTCCACCTCCAGCCTGAATCACTCCAAGACCCTATCTCAACCACACAAGATTTCGAAGCAGGATAGGAGTGAAAGAGATTTGGAAAAGTATCATTCAAAGAAAAATTGTTCAACCACTTACAATGCCAAAAGGAGATACGCCTACCATCTCCCAAGGAACATCATAAATTATCAATAAAAAGATCAGTTGAAATAACCCTATCGAACCTCAAGAGATGTCTCTCGACCAAATAGAGTCGGACCTTTGACCTCCAGCACCGTTGTAACTCATCACTGCCGAAGCCAGAGAAGAATAGGAATACCTGAAATCAATGATTCCCTTCCAAATAGTAAATTTCTTCGAGATGAATATCTGAATCCACTTGATAAGAAGAGATTTATTGAAAGAAGCTATTTCCTTTATACCTAAACCTCCTTTCTCTTTGGCCCACAAATTGTCTTCCAACTAACCTAGTGAAGAATCTTGCAATTGGAGATACCTCCCCAAAGAAAATCACTTTGAATTATTTCAATCTCCTTAAAGATTTCCACTAGAGCCTTATAGAACGACAACATGTGTTAGACGATGGCACGGATCTAGAAGGGGGGGGTTGAATAGATCCCAATTAAAAAACTAAGTCGGCGCTACCAATTAAAAATTGGTTTTGAAAAATTGTTTTAAGTGCGGAAGCGGCCGAGGAAAATATAGTCTAGAACGAACTGTTATTGGAAAACCAGATATGCGTCAAGCCTATGGATTATTGACAATGTGGAATAAGAATCACTACACTAGTCACACAATCAATGATTTTTTTCACTTACTAGGATTCCTAGTTCCAATGATTCAAAGATCAAATTAAACTAGATACACAATTAAGATACTTTTGGTTTAGGCAAATTATCAAACACTTGGTGTGTAGAAACACTCCAAGTGATATTTATGTTGAGTAAGTGATTCCAATTAATCTAGTACAATATCCTATTGTACTTTGGATTCAAAAATAGAGTTTTAATCTCTTACTCAATTAATATCAAGGTTTAACAAAAGTGCTTATACTAAAATCACTTAATTTTTAAGCTCAAAATAATTATGCAGAAAATTAAAGAAGGCAAGGATTTGATGAGGCAGTTCCCCCGTCGTCCTCGCTTCGGGGTACGTCTGCCCTCAATTCTAAAAACTAGAATTGAGATGATTTAATAGATATCACCTGTTGAATTTAACCGTTTATACAAGGATTGCAAAGCAAATATACAACAGAACTCTCAAGATGTTGAATGTTGCTTCCACTCATTGTTCCTTGATTCAAGATGAATCAAGCCCTTCGATTGTTATTGATAGACCTCCGATTCCATCCCCTTTGTTGAATAACCCTCAGTTCTTCAAACCCTTAGCCCGGCTGATCTCAACTACAACAAATCGAACCCGAAATCTTCCCTTCAATATCACTGAATCCGCTACTAGATTGACGAAGACTTCCTCTTCTCAATCACCTTCGCTCAGCTGAAAATTGGTGAAGAAATTCGTCCAAAAACCCCCAAACACAAACCAGTCTTGGAGGACAAAACCCTAACGATTTTATTCAAGAAAAAACCTGTCACAAGCTTCAACCCGAACCGGATTCCCCAATCTCGGCTTCGAACCTTATCACATTTAACCAATCACAAAGCACTTCAAAAATGGTTGTGTGTAGTTGATGTGTTGTGAGATGTTGAAGATGAAGATGATGAATCTTGGACACCTATTTCAATTTTTCTTGTTTCCTTGAACACTTGAAATCAATTTGACAAATGTTGGTTGATACAAGTAACTAACTACTATATATAGTAACCAACTTACCAACCAAAAATAACAGCTTTTCAAACAGAGTGGAAAGTCTTCAAAAACGGAATTTGCGCACGAGCGGTCGACCATAGCAGGTCTATGCGTCGATGCATGGCCTGCAATTTTGGACAGACTGAAGAATGCTTTAGTATGCGTCGACCATATGTCGGCGTGCACTGACCCGTGGGAAAATGAAAGTTTCATGCGCCGACCCTGTGGTCGACTCAAGTCTTCCATGCGCTGTGTGACGGTGTATTCGTCGCTATATGATCTATCGATTAAATCATAAGCTAAGAGATACATTGAAATTTCGAGTCGCCACCGCACTTTTATTTATCCAAAGGACTGGCTAAAAAGCGAACAAAAGCCTAAGAAGTTTTACACGTAGAAAACTAATAAAAAGATCAGAGAGTCTGGGTAAGGGGTAAATTACGCAATGGGAAGGTGTTAGGCACCCACTACGTCCTAGGTACTCCTAGGGAGCCCTTTTCACACTTGTTGTATTAAATTGTTATTTGTTATGACATAAATATTGTGCAAACATGATTGGGATGGTGAGAAAAGAATATACAAGTTAGTTATTTTTGTGTTATTGGGTTTGAACGGATGAACCCGCTGCCTACGTACCTTCCATCAAAGGTAAGGATCAAAACGCCGTAGTTCGGCTAAAAGATTTCCAAAAGTTGGTGGATTCAGTTTTAAACACAAGCACTGAGGCTTTTCATTATCAATGGGAGAACACTCGACCAAGAACAACATCCACCATGTGAGGATAGCTTCGACGCACTAGAGGGGTTAACCCTGTTTTCAGTACGGAAGTCTTACTGTCGACTCACTAAGGATAGGCAAGATTTACATCAACCACAAAGATAATTGAAACCTATGGCTAATGTGAAAAGATTAACAATGGACAGAGCCAAAACAAGTGAATGAGTGAAGTTAATTGATTGTGATTATGAAAATGAAGTCAAAGTATGATTAAGATTGATTCAGAAGTATTATGAAATGGAGTTTGAAAAAAGTCAAGGACTTGGGGTCCAGGTTTTTAATTTGAAAACATGAAGATGTTTGCACAATATCTATGTCAAGTTTGAAATCAAAGTGTGAAAAGGTTTAGGATATAATGAATGATGAACGGATATGGATGGATAGTAAAACTTCTTAGAGGGTTCACTTCTTGAAATCATATAGCAGATGATTCAAGTGTGTCCTTTGGAATGGCAATGGATAATAATAAACAAACAAAGCAAAGAAAGGCGGATACCGGATGCCAATCAATGGTCTTATACCAGTCTCCTAAAACAAAACGGGATATCAGAAGCCACTCAATGGTCTTACACTAATCTCCACAGGCAAAGAAATAAAAGCGGATACCGGATACCAATAAATGGATTTACACCAGTCTCCTAAAACAAAACAGGATATCAGAAGCCACTCAATGGTCTTACACTAATCTCCTCAAAAGAAAACAAGAAAGAAATGTGGAAGTCAACTGCCAATCTATCTGGACTTAGGTTAACTCCACAGTATGGTCCTAGGAATACCAATGCCTCATTGCAGGGACTTACAAGGATCCTCACATACAAGAACAATGCAACATGAGATGATGAGAAAACAAAAGCCAACTTGCAGGGACTTACAATTGCGATTTCTCATACAATCAAACAAATCAACTTATGATCACAGGAAAACAGATGCCAACTTGCAGGGACTTATAGCTGTATCCTCACATACACACAAAGCAATGACAGGAGATATGAGTGACCAAGGAGGTCTTACACTCCATCCTTCCATATCATAGGAACAAATGCCAAAGCAATGGACTTACAATTGTCCTCAATGGGCAAACAACAATAATAAAAGTCTCACAGACAAATGATATGATTATGCACTAATGGCAATTGATGATGATAAATGCATAACATACAGGCAAACAAGTGCACATGAAGCAATCAGTCAATCAATGAATATCAAACAGCACACTCTATAGCCAAACAAAAGGGGGCTCACACAAGAGGGTTTGACTATGAAAGTCCACTGTAATAGGTAAATGTCGCTCTTAACCTTGCCATTGAGAGGCTAAGGTGAAGCAGATGAATAGGAGATGAGGGGTGTGCCTCATTGCTTCTATCTCAGATCAGAGAGAGCATCAAATAGAAAGTGTGGGAGCTCAGAAAGATGGAGCTCTTTCCACATTATTGACTCGATTGATCTTGGGTATTTATCTCAATGCTTCAACCATGTAATGGGAGCAAGGAGAGGACTCACTGAATAGTGGGGGATAGATTACTTATCCCTACCTTCCACCAATTGCCTCAAATGAGGACTTTTCCTGCTTGGGACAATTTTAAACACACACAGGCATTGCCTCTTAAGGAGGACTTCAGACAGTTTGCCCGGTCAAATAACAGACCGGGTCTCCAGACTACATGAAGAAGAAAGGTTTATACCTCAAAGCAAATGCTAAAAAGCAAAGCAAGCAACTAAAGCAACTAAAGTGTACCTGAAAAAGTCAAACTCATTAGTAAACAAGTCAACAATCAAAATCAAAAGAAAATGTACCAATAGTCAACCACAGAGGGACCAATTGTGCAAGGCACAAAGACTCAAGTATGTGAGTCACACCTACAAAACAAAGGTTAGCACAATATATATTCAACTCAAACAAATTTGAATGGTCTTTGAGGCATTGGGGCTTAACCTGAAACAATAGCTCAATTGTAAGCTCAAAAGACCACTAGGACTAGCCTAGGGTCAAAGGTGAAAGAAAAAAGTCAAACAGCAAAGGAAAGTCAACCCAATTCATGTTCAAACACTTAATAAGCAATCTCAATTGGATTCATAATCAAATCATGCATCATTGTCATTTCATATGCAAAAGAATGCAAAGCATGGCAAGAAAGAGCACAAATAGGTCAACAGCAAGACTTCATCCAAAAGTCAACCCAAACAATCTCAAAAATCATGAAATAAATCACACTCAATCCTAACATCTAGCATGGTAGACATGTAAAATTTCATGGCATTTGGATGAGAGGAAGGCAGTCAAGTAAAATCATGAAGTCAAACCAAATTCAAGTAAGCATGATGAAAGTCAACAAGCATGGGTCAACTTCAAAAATCATATCAATTTGAAAACAGAAGAGAAATGAATGAGATTAACACCAATGCAAAGCTTGAGATGTCTAGTTATCACATATGAAATTTCATGGACATACAATATGATATGAGAATTTCACAAAGGATATGGCAATGTATCATTTATGCATACATGTCAAGAAAATAATTATCAATTAAAATCCAGCCAATGAAAAATTAATTAAAAATCACAATCAAATACTAGACATTCTTGTGAGTTTAATGCAAAAAAAATCAGAATTTTTGGAGTTGAAATGAATTAAAAATGAATTGTTTAAGTTGAGTGAATAATTGGAACAAGTATGAACAAGATAGCATGAATAAGTGGTCAACAGGGGGTCAACGATGGCATTTCAGTAAATAAGTGTGCCACTTAGTAAAACGACTGTGCATTGGGGGAGAGAACGAAATGTTCTCATTGGCTCTCAGCCAATGGAACAGTAGCACGGCCAATAGCATTCAAAAATTCTGGTTTTAGAAACCCTTAGGGTTTACAGCAGCCATGGCAAACTTCAAACAAGTTCAATCAACATCCAAACAGAATCAAACATCAAACACACAACAGCATAGCATTTGGCAATGTTCACATAGCAAGCAGTCAACAGCATACAACACAGTCATATGGATTTTCAGGACAATGTTCATGGGGTTTCAAAACTGCAGCAGGGTTTAATCAGCATGGCAGCTCATCATCATCAATCGAAATGGCAAACCACATGGCAGTCAAACAATATGATCATGCAGATACCAATAACAACAGCAGGGCATTAATGTTCATACAACAAAACAATATCAAACAAGAACATTCATGCGAATTTCTGGAAACATTGCTAGGGTTCTAACAGCATCATGAACATCATCATCAACAATTCGAATCTTCAAGAAAATTTCCAGAGATGAAAAGCACATACATAAAAATGCTCAGCATGGCAAGGTGAATGAGAAACCAACATTAATTTTCAACATAATCCAACAAGATTCATGAATCGGACAGAAAAACATCCATCATCAAACATATGTTCATGTATGAAAATTTCCAGAAATGGCTGGTGAGCATATCAAAAGAAGCATTGAAGCGTGGTGATGACAAATCCATGAATAGTTTTCAGTATAACACACCATAAAGTGAGATTCGAACAAAAATGCAAATGTGCATAAAGCCTATTTTCCAGATTTCTTGCAAGTTAGCCAACCAATTCATATGAGACAAAGGACATCAGCTTCAGCATGTTAAGACCTACACTAAACATGTGATAGTTTGGCAAAATGAAGGATTCGAAAAAAATACCAAGTTGAAGAGCAGAAGAAGATGCAGTGGCTATTTTGATGCTGCAAGCATAAACAGATGTTTCATGTGCTTTGGAAGGATGAAGGATGAAGCCCTTTCAGCTCAAGAATGCACAAGGTTGTCTGAATCCTTTTCTGCCATGGTTGATGCTTGGTGAAAACAGGGTCTGAAGATGAAGTTCCAGCTAAGATTTCACACTTGGAACCAGCTTATAATGATGATGGATGATGAAGAAAATACAAGAGAAGGCTCGAGGGTTTGGAGGATTTGACAGAAATTCTCTTTTGGCCAAGAATGCACAATGAGAGTGAGAGGTTTTCTGGTTGGTAGGCTGTCAACACTAGGGTTAGAATCTGGCAGCAAATGAGTTTTTATGTGACTGTTTATCCTTGCTAATCCATGTGCTAAGCTAGTTTTATTTAATGAAGACCAATTGCCAAAATTGCTAATTTTGCATAAGTGAAAAAAATGGAGGTGCAAGCTGGTCGAAATGGGCTTTGGCCAGGCTGTAAACAGACCTTCACAACTGTTGTTTTGTGTGCTAGTGAAATGTGGTACTTTGCTTTGTTCAAAATGAAGGAATTGCATTATTTGCCAATTTTGCATATGGAAATGGAGGGTGTGAAATCTGCACGGATTTGGGCCTGCTACAGGCTGCCAAGGACCAAAACTCTGCTGTTTTATGTTGCTCCTTAATTGCCAACTTTGTTTTGCTCTTTTCAAACTATTTGCAAAAACACCAAGTTTGCAACTTTGGTCCAAAATGATGGCATGATGATAGCATGGTTATGATTTTAAGCTCTAGACAAGTTTCAAATAACATATGAAGCAAATTCCAATTGGCCAAATGGAGAAAAAACCAAAGAATCAAAAAGTCAACTATGAGTCAAACTTGAATTTTAAATGAAATAGGTCAAAAAATGCCATTTTGAATGGTAAGGTTTTGGTGGGTGAAATTTATATTTTTGGAAAGAGGATGAAAAATGTGGTTTGTAGGAAAAAACCCCACCAAATTTGGCCTTATGGTTCATGAGTTATGGCTCTGTGAAGTTCACAAATTTCTGAAATTGAATTGATCATATCTTGACAACCACACATGGGATTTGAGAGTTCTTGGACTTTTTGAAAATGGGAAGACAAGATCTTCAACTTTCATGTTGGGCAAAAATTCATTTGAAGCTTGTATCATGATGTAAGTTTAAGATCAAGAAGTTTCCATTTTTGGCAGTTGAAATTACAGGTCCACTTTCTATTTTGGGAAATTTCTGATTCTACTTGATTTTCTTCCATGATGAGGTTGACATGATAGATGAGGCTTATACAAGCATGAATGAACTCCTTCAAATCAATTCTATCCATCAAATCTCTGATTAAATCAACAGTTGACCAAGTTTGACTTTTCTAGGGTTTTGGATGATTGGAGCACTTCTGATGGATTCCAAACCCTAATTCCTTGAGAACTTGATTTCAAATGATGTCCCAAGATGTATGAACTCTTGATTATTGATCATGGTGTCCAAATTCTGCAAGAATGGCCACCATCCATTGCTTTGACTGACTGTTGACTGACTTTGACCTAATTGCTGATGATTGCTTCCACTGCAAGCAACAAGGTTAGACTGACAATATTTTTGTACTTTTTGGTTAGTAAACATATGAAAGGCAAAGATATACAAATGCACAGTATGCTTGGTGATCAAGAAACAACCCACTAGGCAAACTACCCACTAGGAGGGGACTAGGGCATGCAATGATCCTTGAAGTTATGATATGATATGATATGGGCCATGAGGGATCTTAGGGCCCAAAATTGGGGTCTTACAGATGCCCCTATTTAAGGTCATTCTAGCCGGAGAAGTGAAGTTTAGAAATCTTCATCTCGACGCGGTAGAATGGACTTAAATAACAGTAATGAGACAAATTTTGGTCCCTAAGAGACCTCATGATGCGAATGTATGTATGCAAAAGACACAATTCTGTGGGGAATATGATTCACACAGAAGAAAAGACGATCCATCGGAGTAGTACACTCACCAGGAACAGAGACTCTGACAAGACTCTATGGGGATAATAAAAGAAATGCGTGAACAAGACACGACTCCAAACTGGGGAAGATAAAACTGACATAACGTGAACAAGACACGACTCTGATTAGAAGAACAGAAAACAGACAGGAGAACTCACTGGGGAGTGAAGGACTCATACTGGGGAACAGATTTCCAAAGGAAAATAAATCCATCGGAGAGACACAAGCTGACTCCTGGGGGAGAAGCAACAGAAAATTTCACTGGGGAAGTAACAAGCAAAATGAGGTGTTACCGGGCAAGGGTAACAAAACTCAGGAAGGAACACCAAGGATACCGGGTTGTAGGTATGTAGCAGGTGACCGACCAAAGACGTGAATTGGTGTGTGTTCCAAAACACTCGTCATCCTGAAGAAAGCTAGAACAGCAACTTGTTTATAGGATGGACAAAAAACGTGAATTGGTGTGTGTTCCAAAACACTCATCATCCTGAAGTGAGCGAAAGCAAACTTGTTTATAGGATGGACAAAAAACGTGAATTGGTGTGTGTTCCAAAACACTCATCATCCTGAAGTGAGCGAAAGCAAACTTGTTTATAGGATGGACATTTGATTCTGTAAAGAATGCAAATCTTACTCAGTTGGGGAAACAAACAAAGTGTTCGACAAAAGAGTGCATAAGATATATTATCTATAGCCGTCAAAACGTAGATAATATACTCGCAAGGAAAATTATCCTGAACCGGTTACTGGGTTGTTTATAGGATAAGATCCGGAGACGTGAATTGGTTTGTGTTCCAAAACACTCATCATCCTGAAGAGAGCGAAAGCAAACTTGTTTATAGGATGGATAAAAAAGCTTGAATTGGTGTGTGTTCCAAAACACTCATCATCCAAAACGCAAACTGGTTAAAGGATGGGCAAAAAACGTGAATTGGTGTGTGTTCCAAGACACTCATCATCCGAAAGAAAGCTAGAACAGCAGACTTGTTTAAAGGATGGACAAAAAAACGTGAATTGGTGTGTGTTCCAAAACACTCATCATCCAAAACGCAAACTGGTTAAAGGATGGGCAAAAAAACGTGAATTGGTGTGTGTTCCAAAACACTCATCATCCAAAACGCAAACTGGTTAAAGGATGGGCAAAAAGCGTGAATTGGTGTGTGTTCCAAGACACTCATCATCCGAAAGAAAGCTAGAACAGCAGACTTGTTTAAAGGATGGACAAAAAACGTGAATTGGTGTGTGTTCCAAAACACTCATCATCCAAAACGCAAACTGGTTAAAGGATGGGCAAAAAAACGTGAATTGGTGTGTGTTCCAAGACACTCATCATCCGAAAGAAAGCTAGAACAGCAGACTTGTTTAAAGGATGGATATTCAATTCCACAAGGAAAATGAATCTTACTCGACTGGGGAAGATCAACAAAGGACTCCAACCAAAGAGCGCATGAGACATATTATTCATAGCCGTCAAAACGTGAATAATAAACTCGCATGGAAGATTATCCTTAACTGGGTGGTAGGTTGTTTATAGGATAAAATCCGAAGACGTGAATTGGTTTGTGTTCCAAAACACTCATCACCCTGAAGAAAGCTAGAACAGCAGACTTGTTTATAGGATGGACATTCGATTCCACAAGGAATGCGAATCTTACTCGACTGGGGAAGATCAACAAAGGACTCCAACCAAAGAGCGCATGAAACATATTATTCATAGCCGTCAAAACGTGAATAATATACTCGAAAGGAAAATTATCCTGAACCGGTTACTGGGTTGTTTATAGGATAAAATCCGAAATCGTGAATTGGTGTGTGTTCCAAAACACTCATCATCCTAAACACGAATTGGTTAAAGGATGGCTATTCGATTCTACAAAGAATGAATCTTGCTCAGTTGGGGAAAATCAACAAAGGATTCCAACTAAAGAGCGCATGAGACATATTATTCATAGCCGTCAAAACGTGAATAATTACCTCGCATGGAAGATTATCCTTAACCGGGTTGTAGGTTGTTTATAGGATAAAATCCGAAAAGAAAGGCATCGGGATACCAGAATAGGTATATGATGACCAATCAAAAGGAGCAACAGACATTACCAACAAAAGGGTAAATGAAAGGCGAACTGCTGAGGATAATTTGCAAGCATCCGACAATTATCGACAGAAAACTAGCTGGGGATGCATTGGTATACAACCAATGATCCGGGGAACAAATCACTAGCATACGGTGAAAAGACCCACTGGGGATAAAATTGCTAGCATACGGCAATCATCCACAAAAGACTTGCTAGGGATATAAGTGCTGATCTGAGCAACTTATATAAGCAAAGGAAAATCATCATCAAATATTGAATGAAGATAACCACAAAATTAGGGTTTACATCTACCGAATACGGGGTAGAAGACCAACAACTCCGCGTGGGGATAGAACAAATCACGAATCCGCACGGGAAACCAAAATAGGGTTTATAACAAACCACCAACTGCTGAAGAGCAGGAAAATAGGATTTACAACTACCGGGTAGTAGGTAGAAAACCAAAAACTCTGGCTGGAGAATAAAAGGTGTATAACCACAAATTCTGTTAAGAAAGCCAGGAAAAGTAGGACTTACAACTGCTGGTTTGTAGGCAGAGGCCCAAAAAACATTCCACTGGGGAACAACCCACTGGGAAACACAAGACAAATAGCCAATTCGGGAATGATCCGAAAAGACAGACTGAATCAAGACATGTCCTAATGAGGGTATAACTCAAATAGGAACTTCCATCCCAATATATGTGTTGGGAGGAAACGGAAGAAACCGTCATCCACGAGGATATATCTCAGTGGGGAACTGCAGAAGGAAAGACAACATTTTCTGCTTATGGGCTGACTCTATATGGAGAGATTTTTTACACCCGACATCTGCTTGGGGAGATCTATAAAGAGATCTATATCACCATAGCAGGAGACACGACAAACAAAAGATACATGGCGAGAAATGCAACATGAATATCTGAATGTTTTATGAATATGCATGAATATGCGTGATTTATGTTTGATGAATGCTGACAAAACAGACAATTCTAACGCAACAGGCCCAGGAACTGAACGTCCGGTATTATACTTCCAGGGGAAAACCAGCTGGAGAGCCAATATGCGGAGATCTACATGCTGTAAAGCAAAGATCTGCAAGCACTGCTGAAGAAGCAGAGGGTCATAGATATCAGGAAACAACCCAATCAGGGTACAGAGAGTCACAACGGGCAAGACAGCCACCAAGACAAATCTGTAGAGGAACAAGAGAAATCCCAAAGTATCTGCAGGGGATCCCCAGTGTTAACTGAGAAACAAAGAGTGCATAAGCACAAACTGCTGTAGAAGCAAATCCGCATAACTCCGCTGGGGGGAACAACCCGCTGAGGGAGAATGATATCATCCAAATAGAGTGTAACTGCATAAGCAACTCTATTGGGGAAAACTGTCGGCTACTCTCTTGGGAACAAACCACTGAGGGAGGACAGATCGAACAAGCAGATTCTGCGACGAACCGCTCCACTCGGGGGGAATATACATAGCAAACTGATCGCAACAAGTAGATTTTGCAATATAAGCCGCTCTACTGGGGATCACAAGCAGTCAGGAAATCAAATCCGTTCACTGGAGGCTAAAGCCATCATCCGACCATACCGGGGATTGAAGGAGTATTCAATAGGCAAAACTGCCACAACAAACACTCTGCAGACTAAGCTGAGGAAAAGATGGTTGCAATACTGGGATGTCAACCCAAATCAACCACTGAGTAGGAAAATAAATCCTGCTCTGCTGAAGAGAATAAACTCTGATGGAGAGATAGCAATAATTCCACAGACGACTTCGCCGGGGAAAGGGTAAAGTACCGGGTATCAAACCACTGACTTACCGAGTCTTCAAAAGAAAACAATCATGCTGAGGAAACAGACAGTTCCGCTGGCAACACTGCATGGGGAAAAGCGGTAACAACTCCACTTGCAAACCTGGTGGGGATATTAGTGACAGCTCTACTCGCGACTCCGAGGGGAGTATCAATCAATCAGCTATACTCATGACTGCTGAGGAGACAAATAAAGTCTGGGGGAGGCGACCCACTGGAGAAAGTGACGGGGCACCAGGATGACAAACCATCAACCGCCGAAACTTCTCAAGAAAATACCCATGCTGGGAAAACTGCTGCTGGAGAGAACAAAGTCTTCAACGACAAATCACCGCTTGCGACTGTACTGGGGAACAACCCCAACAACAACTTTGTTTGAGGAACAACCTCAACAAAGATCTGAAGAAAGAAGATACCACCAAACCAGGAATATGAACAAATGTCTTACCTGTTGGGAATCATGCCACCCTCGGGAGAGCACTGAGATATTCTTGAGTATCCTTTCAATCTTGTGAATGTTCACTTTGTTTAAAACAAAAATTTTGAAAAATTTGATTTGTTTAAAACAATGACATTTTATCAATTTAAAACATGCAAAACATTTGTTGAATCGAAACAAATAGGAGTGCAAATAATTGGATAAAAAGCTCAAATTGATTTGATAGAATGGTAGCCTGCAAATGGCAAGACTCCATAGATCTGTACAAATTTGAAATCAGTGATATATATTGGAAGAGGGCTACATTGAACATAATGATCCTTTCTCTACCAATTTGAATCTCGATGTATCCGAAGCTTCAGTTGACGACGAATCGAGAATCTTCTGACGAAATGACGGCTGATGAACCAGAAAGTCTTGTCAGGATGCAGTTATTTGCCAAATCCCTTATTTTTGCCTAGATTGCCCCAGGGTGAGGTACTCAATCTAGCGGGATGCAAATATATCTCTTTTTTCAAGTCTCTAATTTTTGCCTGAATTACCCTTGCGGGTTCTCCACCGAGACGCTCATTTTTGCCTAAGCCGCCCTTTCGGGTTTTCAACTTAGCGAGCTATTCTGTTTTTTCATTTGTTTTTTCATTTGCATATACTTTTTTTTTAGGCAAAGTATCTCTTAACTGCATCTGAATTCACAGGACGAGTGAAATCCTCCCCATCCATTGTTGTAAGCATCAAAGCTCCGCCTGAAAAGGCTCTCTTAACAACATATGGACCCTCGTAGTTTGGAGTCCACTTGCCCCTGGAATCGGGCGCGAAAGACAAAACTTTCTTGAGCACAAGGTCACCTTCTCGGAACACACGAGGCTTGACCTTCTTGTCGAATGCTTTCTTCATCCTCTGCTGATATAACTGACCATGACACATGGCAGTTAAACGCTTCTCTTCAATCAAATTCAGTTGGTCATAACGACTCTGAATCCATTCAGCATCAGTCAACTTGGCTTGAGGGTATAATTTTTCTTTTTCCCTTGGAAAAATTTTGAAAAAAATTTCCTGGTTTTTGATTTTTTCTTATTTTTTTCACCCTCTTTTTTTTTTTTTTTTTTTTTTTTTGATTGATTTTTGATTGCATTTGCAATGCCCCAGTTTGACTGTCTTGCTGATTCTCATGATACAGCTGAATGAGCTTCTTTGGTGCTCAAGAAGGCGGATAATCTCGTCAGGAATCCCCTTCATCATCATCTTCCTCTGCCCCAGATACAAGGACTTCAAGATTGGGAGATGGCGTTGGATCATTATGTTCAATGGGTTTAGAAATCCCTGCATAATGATTCTGGATAATGAAAAGCTTTTGAATTTTAAACAAGCAAATCATTTATGCAGATGAAAAAGCTGTTTTTGTTTTTCAGGGTTTTTTGTGATCACTGATTTCATGCAAAAGCAAAAAGTGAAAACAAATGAAAAAACAAATGTTTAACAATGCATTAATTGAATGAAAACATCATTGTATTAAATGCTGCCAACAATGTCATCACTTCTCCTTTTGGCATGGGAGAAGGGTTTCAAACAAAATGAACAAATCACGCTGACTTATGAATGACCGTAGGAACATCCACAGCGACCCAATTGTGGCAAGACACCACCAGGAATGACAAAATTGTTCAGATCTTCTGCATCCTCTTCCAAGATAGCAGCAGCCTCTTCTTCAGGTTGATCGTCATGGATGAAACCTCCACTTGAATAAACCATGCTCCTTAAGTGCCCCAGAACAGTAGCCAATGCCAGCCCGGGATTTGATTAACCAGGAATAAATCCATCAACAGGAATAAATCCATCAACAGCACTAAGGCTGGCAAAATCCTCCTCGAATTCACAGCTCTAGCTCAGGATGATCCATCAATCTCGGAGAGATTGGCTCTGATATAGTACCGGCGAGGTGCGTCTTCAAAATAAATGAAGATCGCAGGGTCAGACCACAGGACGGGAGACCGGAACAAAACACCTGTTTATGCAAATGATGCATGAAGTGTTTATGCACATGCTTGTTTTTTACTTCAAAGGAACCCGAGGGTTTTATTTGCAAACTTTGAAATGTTTAAGCATTTTGATCATACTTGAGAATATCTCATCAGATATATCAGGTGAAATTTTTTTCCGATTTTTTCATTTTTTTGAAATTTTTTGCAAATAAACTCCTTTGAGTTCCTTGAAAATTTTCTTTTTTTTTGATGATATGGATGTAGATGAATGCATGAATGCATGAATGCAACAATCACACTCAAGGATCAAGCAAGGCACACCAGACAAAGGTCGTGGGAAAGCTCTATGTATCCCTAATATCAATCATCCATTTTGGTGGATTTAGGTTTTCACCTTATCGACACCCAAGTTCCATTGATATTAACGGTACATGAACCGGTTCAGACATTCTTAATATCAACTAGCCGCTTTGGTGGATTTTAGGTTTTACACCTGATCCGGGATCCATTGATATTAACAATGTTTGAACGACTCAACCACGAATCACGGGTTTGTTGAGAGTCACGAGCATGGAGTCTCGGTTAAGAACCACCCAAAGGGAGTATACTAGGGTTTAAACCTGCCAGACATGTTCTATCAGAGGTTCCCATAATCATCGTTCCATCTTTCGAATATTGTCGGAGGAACGAATACTCATATTCTAAGAATATTCTCAAGAGAAACTCTTATGAGTGTAGTATCGCGTAACAATCGTATCAGAACTGACATCTGAACGACCTCCGCACTACGGTCCTAAAAATAGGCCAAGATGGGTTTGGTAAACTAAGGTCCTTGGCTTCTGCGGCACATGATTGAAAGAATAATGCCTAACCACAAATAACTTGTGTGACATTATTAGTTCAACATGACCTCCACCAAGTGAATGGACTCGCAAGTCAACTGGCTAAGGAATACTCCACACCAGTCGACAAGACTATGCCATTCTCCTATCCTAGAGTGCACTCGAGTTCGGGTACAGAACTCATCTCACAGATCACCAAAGCAAACAGCAAATGTATATCAAGCAATTCACACATTACAATCAATACATTGATCCCAAATCGTACAAAAATATGTCAGATAAAGAATAACAATATAGCACAACAAGGGTGAAAAGTAGGCAATACAACCAGGGATAATGTTACATCCCCAGCAGAGTCGCCACTTTTCTGTGCCTTCTCCCCAGCAGAGTCGCCACTTTTCTGTGACGGTGTATTCGTCGCTATATGATCTATCGATTAAATCATAAGCTAAGAGATACATTGAAATTTCGAGTCGCCACCGCACTTTTATTTATCCAAAGGACTGGCTAAAAAGCGAACAAAAGCCTAAGAAGTTTTACACGTAGAAAACTAATAAAAAGATCAGAGAGTCTGGGTAAGGGGTAAATTACGCAATGGGAAGGTGTTAGGCACCCACTACGTCCTAGGTACTCCTAGGGAGCCCTTTTCACACTTGTTGTATTAAATTGTTATTTGTTATGACATAAATATTGTGCAAACATGATTGGGATGGTGAGAAAAGAATATACAAGTTAGTTATTTTTGTGTTATTGGGTTTGAACGGATGAACCCGCTGCCTACGTACCTTCCATCAAAGGTAAGGATCAAAACGCCGTAGTTCGGCTAAAAGATTTCCAAAAGTTGGTGGATTCAGTTTTAAACACAAGCACTGAGGCTTTTCATTATCAATGGGAGAACACTCGACCAAGAACAACATCCACCATGTGAGGATAGCTTCGACGCACTAGAGGGGTTAACCCTGTTTTCAGTACGGAAGTCTTACTGTCGACTCACTAAGGATAGGCAAGATTTACATCAACCACAAAGATAATTGAAACCTATGGCTAATGTGAAAAGATTAACAATGGACAGAGCCAAAACAAGTGAATGAGTGAAGTTAATTGATTGTGATTATGAAAATGAAGTCAAAGTATGATTAAGATTGATTCAGAAGTATTATGAAATGGAGTTTGAAAAAAGTCAAGGACTTGGGGTCCAGGTTTTTAATTTGAAAACATGAAGATGTTTGCACAATATCTATGTCAAGTTTGAAATCAAAGTGTGAAAAGGTTTAGGACATAATGAATGATGAACGGATATGGATGGATAGTAAAACTTCTTAGAGGGTTCACTTCTTGAAATCATATAGCAGATGATTCAAGTGTGTCCTTTGGAATGGCAATGGATAATAATAAACAAACAAAGCAAAGAAAGGCGGATACCGGATGCCAATCAATGGTCTTATACCAGTCTCCTAAAACAAAACGGGATATCAGAAGCCACTCAATGGTCTTACACTAATCTCCACAGGCAAAGAAATAAAAGCGGATACCGGATACCAATAAATGGATTTACACCAGTCTCCTAAAACAAAACAGGATATCAGAAGCCACTCAATGGTCTTACACTAATCTCCTCAAAAGAAAACAAGAAAGAAATGTGGAAGTCAACTGCCAATCTATCTGGACTTAGGTTAACTCCACAGTATGGTCCTAGGAATACCAATGCCTCATTGCAGGGACTTACAAGGATCCTCACATACAAGAACAATGCAACATGAGATGATGAGAAAACAAAAGCCAACTTGCAGGGACTTACAATTGCGATTTCTCATACATCAAACAAATCAACTTATGATCACAGGAAAACAGATGCCAACTTGCAGGGACTTATAGCTGTATCCTCACATACACACAAAGCAATGACAGGAGATATGAGTGACCAAGGAGGTCTTACACTCCATCCTTCCATATCATAGGAACAAATGCCAAAGCAATGGACTTACAATTGTCCTCAATGGGCAAACAACAATAATAAAAGTCTCACAGACAAATGATATGATTATGCACTAATGGCAATTGATGATGATAAATGCATAACATACAGGCAAACAAGTGCACATGAAGCAATCAGTCAATCAATGAATATCAAACAGCACACTCTATAGCCAAACAAAAGGGGGCTCACACAAGAGGGTTTGACTATGAAAGTCCACTGTAATAGGTAAATGTCGCTCTTAACCTTGCCATTGAGAGGCTAAGGTGAAGCAGATGAATAGGAGATGAGGGGTGTGCCTCATTGCTTCTATCTCAGATCAGAGAGAGCATCAAATAGAAAGTGTGGGAGCTCAGAAAGATGGAGCTCTTTCCACATTATTGACTCGATTGATCTTGGGTATTTATCTCAATGCTTCAACCATGTAATGGGAGCAAGGAGAGGACTCACTGAATAGTGGGGGATAGATTACTTATCCCTACCTTCCACCAATTGCCTCAAATGAGGACTTTTCCTGCTTGGGACAATTTTAAACACACACAGGCATTGCCTCTTAAGGAGGACTTCAGACAGTTTGCCCGGTCAAATAACAGACCGGGTCTCCAGACTACATGAAGAAGAAAGGTTTATACCTCAAAGCAAATGCTAAAAAGCAAAGCAAGCAACTAAAGCAACTAAAGTGTACCTGAAAAAGTCAAACTCATTAGTAAACAAGTCAACAATCAAAATCAAAAGAAAATGTACCAATAGTCAACCACAGAGGGACCAATTGTGCAAGGCACAAAGACTCAAGTATGTGAGTCACACCTACAAAACAAAGGTTAGCACAATATATATTCAACTCAAACAAATTTGAATGGTCTTTGAGGCATTGGGGCTTAACCTGAAACAATAGCTCAATTGTAAGCTCAAAAGACCACTAGGACTAGCCTAGGGTCAAAGGTGAAAGAAAAAAGTCAAACAGCAAAGGAAAGTCAACCCAATTCATGTTCAAACACTTAATAAGCAATCTCAATTGGATTCATAATCAAATCATGCATCATTGTCATTTCATATGCAAAAGAATGCAAAGCATGGCAAGAAAGAGCACAAATAGGTCAACAGCAAGACTTCATCCAAAAGTCAACCCAAACAATCTCAAAAATCATGAAATAAATCACACTCAATCCTAACATCTAGCATGGTAGACATGTAAAATTTCATGGCATTTGGATGAGAGGAAGGCAGTCAAGTAAAATCATGAAGTCAAACCAAATTCAAGTAAGCATGATGAAAGTCAACAAGCATGGGTCAACTTCAAAAAATCATATCAATTTGAAAACAGAAGAGAAATGAATGAGATTAACACCAATGCAAAGCTTGAGATGTCTAGTTATCACATATGAAATTTCATGGACATACAATATGATATGAGAATTTCACAAAGGATATGGCAATGTATCATTTATGCATACATGTCAAGAAAATAATTATCAATTAAAATCCAGCCAATGAAAAATTAATTAAAAATCACAATCAAATACTAGACATTCTTGTGAGTTTAATGCAAAAAAAATCAGAATTTTTGGAGTTGAAATGAATTAAAAATGAATTGTTTAAGTTGAGTGAATAATTGGAACAAGTATGAACAAGATAGCATGAATAAGTGGTCAACAGGGGGTCAACGATGGCATTTCAGTAAATAAGTGTGCCACTTAGTAAAACGACTGTGCATTGGGGGAGAGAACGAAATGTTCTCATTGGCTCTCAGCCAATGGAACAGTAGCACGGCCAATAGCATTCAAAAATTCTGGTTTTAGAAACCCTTAGGGTTTACAGCAGCCATGGCAAACTTCAAACAAGTTCAATCAACATCCAAACAGAATCAAACATCAAACACACAACAGCATAGCATTTGGCAATGTTCACATAGCAAGCAGTCAACAGCATACAACACAGTCATATGGATTTTCAGGACAATGTTCATGGGGTTTCAAAACTACAGCAGGGTTTAATCAGCATGGCAGCTCATCATCATCAATCGAAATGGCAAACCACATGGCAGTCAAACAATATGATCATGCAGATACCAATAACAACAGCAGGGCATTAATGTTCATACAACAAAACAATATCAAACAAGAACATTCATGCGAATTTCTGGAAACATTGCTAGGGTTCTAACAGCATCATGAACATCATCATCAACAATTCGAATCTTCAAGAAAATTTCCAGAGATGAAAAGCACATACATAAAAATGCTCAGCATGGCAAGGTGAATGAGAAACCAACATTAATTTTCAACATAATCCAACAAGATTCATGAATCGGACAGAAAAACATCCATCATCAAACATATGTTCATGTATGAAAATTTCCAGAAATGGCTGGTGAGCATATCAAAAGAAGCATTGAAGCGTGGTGATGACAAATCCATGAATAGTTTTCAGTATAACACACCATAAAGTGAGATTCGAACAAAAATGCAAATGTGCATAAAACCTATTTTCCAGATTTCTTGCAAGTTAGCCAACCAATTCATATGAGACAAAGGACATCAGCTTCAGCATGTTAAGACCTACACTAAACATGTGATAGTTTGGCAAAATGAAGGATTCGAAAAAAATACCAAGTTGAAGAGCAGAAGAAGATGCAGTGGCTATTTTGATGCTGCAAGCATAAACAGATGTTTCATGTGCTTTGGAAGGATGAAGGATGAAGCCCTTTCAGCTCAAGAATGCACAAGGTTGTCTGAATCCTTTTCTGCCATGGTTGATGCTTGGTGAAAACAGGGTCTGAAGATGAAGTTCCAGCTAAGATTTCACACTTGGAACCAGCTTATAATGATGATGGATGATGAAGAAAATACAAGAGAAGGCTCGAGGGTTTGGAGGATTTGACAGAAATTCTCTTTTGGCCAAGAATGCACAATGAGAGTGAGAGGTTTTCTGGTTGGTAGGCTGTCAAAACTAGGGTTAGAATCTGGCAGCAAATGAGTTTTTATGTGACTGTTTATCCTTGCTAATCCATGTGCTAAGCTAGTTTTATTTAATGAAGACCAATTGCCAAAATTGCTAATTTTGCATAAGTGAAAAAAATGGAGGTGCAAGCTGGTCGAAATGGGCTTTGGCCAGGCTGTAAACAGACCTTCACAACTGCTGTTTTGTGTGCTAGTGAAATGTGGTACTTTGCTTTGTTCAAAATGAAGGAATTGCATTATTTGCCAATTTTGCATATGGAAATGGAGGGTGTGAAATCTGCACGGATTTGGGCCTGCTACAGGCTGCCAAGGACCAAAACTCTGCTGTTTTATGTTGCTCCTTAATTGCCAACTTTGTTTTGCTCTTTTCAAACTATTTGCAAAAACACCAAGTTTGCAACTTTGGTCCAAAATGATGGCATGATGATAGCATGGTTATGATTTTAAGCTCTAGACAAGTTTCAAATAACATATGAAGCAAATTCCAATTGGCCAAATGGAGAAAAAACCAAAGAATCAAAAAGTCAACTATGAGTCAAACTTGAATTTTAAATGAAATAGGTCAAAAAATGCCATTTTGAATGGTAAGGTTTTGGTGGGTGAAATTTATATTTTTGGAAAGAGGATGAAAAATGTGGTTTGTAGGAAAAAACCCCACCAAATTTGGCCTTATGGTTCATGAGTTATGGCTCTATGAAGTTCACAAATTTCTGAAATTGAATTGATCATATCTTGACAACCACACATGGGATTTGAGAGTTCTTGGACTTTTTGAAAATGGGAAGACAAGATCTTCAACTTTCATGTTGGGCAAAAATTCATTTGAAGCTTGTATCATGATGTAAGTTTAAGATCAAGAAGTTTCCATTTTTGGCAGTTGAAATTACAGGTCCACTTTCTATTTTGGGAAATTTCTGATTCTACTTGATTTTCTTCCATGATGAGGTTGACATGATATATGAGGCTTATACAAGCATGAATGAACTCCTTCAAATCAATTCTATCCATCAAATCTCTGATTAAATCAACAGTTGACCAAGTTTGACTTTTCTAGGGTTTTGGATGATTGGAGCACTTCTGATGGATTCCAAACCCTAATTCCTTGAGAACTTGATTTCAAATGATGTCCCAAGATGTATGAACTCTTGATTATTGATCATGGTGTCCAAATTCTGCAAGAATGGCCACCATCCATTGCTTTGACTGACTGTTGACTGACTTTGACCTAATTGCTGATGATTGCTTCCACTGCAAGCAACAAGGTTAGACTGACAATATTTTTGTACTTTTTGGTTAGTAAACATATGAAAGGCAAAGATATACAAATGCACAGTATGCTTGGTGATCAAGAAACAACCCACTAGGCAAACTACCCACTAGGAGGGGACTAGGGCATGCAATGATCCTTGAAGTTATGATATGATATGATATGGGCCATGAGGGATCTTAGGGCCCAAAATTGGGGTCTTACACGCTGACCCGTGACCAACTGCACTAACTCATGCGCCGACCTGTGGTCGACTCAAGGCACCATGCGCTGACCAGTCACCAACTGGTCTATGTTATGCGCTGACCCGTGGTTCATGCGCTGACCCTTGTGGTCGACTCAAACCCTGCAAATTTGCAAAAATTCATATTTTTGTGATTTTCATGCATTTTGTCATGATCACATTTTATCCACATATGTTGTATGAAATATAACAGTTTTAGATGAGCATAGAAAAGGATATGTTGCATTTGTTTTGTAGAAGTGGAATCAACAATGCCGATTCATCCATGGTGGTCATTTGTCATCATCGAAACCTATGATTGTATGTTGTATGACAATTTCCCCTTACATACTCCCCCTTTTTGATGATGACAACCTGTGTAAAGCCAAAGAGAAAACCAACATGCAATATTTACACACATTATGCACACTCCCCCTTTCTTTTGTAATCTAAGGCTATCTGCAAAACCGACTGTTAATTGTGGTGAACATTTTGGCTGCTTGTACTCTTTCTCCCCCTTTGACAACATCAAAAAGAGACAAGGAACGATTATTCAACGTAACATAAAATTCAACAGGAAATAACACTATCAGATAACAATATCACAACAAATATCATTACTGAACGATAATCATTAATTAAAAGAAGATAATCATTAAAATTGATTTTGCACAAACAAGCATAACAGAAAAATGAATACAGTCAAACAACAAACAAATTCAGATGCATATGCAGTCCTATGTCCTAATGGTGTCGTCCTCGATGGTAACATATATCCGGGTTTCTATAGGGGTCAGCCAGAGACGATATTTGTTCAGCAATACCTCCTAGATACTTGATACCCCCGTCGACCGACCTTTCCTGGCGTTCAAACGTTTCGGTAAATGCTGCATACCGTTCATTCATGCTTGTAGAGAGGTTATCGAGCCTCTCATTTTTGCTTGAATTTGGATGCTAATATGAGCATAGTGCTCATCCTGAGTTTGCATGAAGGATTGTTGAGCCAGCTGCATATTTCGCATCATATCCAACAGTTCGGAAGAGTTTGCGTGTTATGGAGGAGACGGAGGAGATTCTTCATCATCATAGTGATACGGCTGGTAGAATTGACGTTGTGTTGACCAGCCCGTATGTTGCCATTCACCCCAGCCACCCTGGTTGGGGGCATCTTCTTCAGTTGAATGTGAATGCTGAACCCAAGCGGAGTTTGAGTAGTCGTGAGTGTCAACTTGTGGAGGACAATCATCTTCACCATGCTGATCAAAGGCTTGTCCTGCTCCCTCTTATTCATTTTCCTCTTCATCTTCTTCTTCACTTTCATCACTTTCATTATCTTCTTCAACAGTCGCAGGAACATACCCTCTTCGAACAAACTTGTAGATACTCCGCTCATCACACCAAAAATATCCCATCATAGATAGAGTTTTTGGGCTGAACTCTTTGTCTGATGAAATGGAGGTATACGGGAAGGACGGATGATCAACGTCGACTGCAGTAAGGACCTCTTGAATAAAAGATCCGTAGGAAAGAGCCGTTCCTCGTCCGGAGTCACATAGACTGAACATCCTACTGGCAATGTAGTAGGACCAGTTGATTTTCCGCTTATTTTTCAGAATATATATGAGATGAACCTCAGCTTGTTCAACTCGGGAAAGACCACCCTTCTTAGGTCTCAGGATGCGTGAGACGATCCACTGGAGAATCCGCTCTCCTGTTTTCAGCTTGCCGGCAGTGACAGTTCGTGGGAATGCATCACTGTTCACAATCTGATCAGGATACTGTCGTTTCAGCATGTCGTTCAACGCGCTCTTAAACTCGTAACCTTCTATTTGGTGAGAGTCAGTTACCTCAGCTAGATGATTTTCATTAGCATCCAATGACATATCAAAATATTTGTTCCAAACATTTGACTTAAACGATACCTTTCTCGTGCCGATCCTTGAGTGAAACTTGTGCCCACGGAATTTGTCATGAAGGCAGGCGTAGAACACGCGGACCAGGTCTTCGCTATATTTGGCATTGCATTCCAGGAATTTGACAATTCCGTGGTATTGTAGCAGAGACATGATTTCCACGAGATGCATGCGTTCTACAGTGAGTTTGTAGAATGCATGTTGTCGCACAATTCCTCTCTTACCAATATCTTTGTTGAAGGAATCGACGAGACCCGGTGGAACTAGCGATACAGCGGAAATGGGTAGAGATGCGGCGGATGATTCCCGTGATCTCTTACCGGTGGGTCTGCGGGATGAGGAAGCCATTGGAAATAATTTTTGAAGCTTTGTGTGTGGATGGAGAGTGAAGCTTGGAGAAGGTTTTTGAGAATGATTTTGCAAGAAAGAGGTTTCCCATTTTTGTAGATGAGGATTTAGGGTTTTGGGAAGAGGAAAGACCAGGAGACAATAGACACTAGGTAGATGCAACTTACAATGTAGTGGGAAGTTTAAAATGTAAATGCACACTTATTGGGAGTTTTGAATGTAGATGCATGAGAAGTTTGAAGGTTTTCTGCAGAGAAAAACTGAATTTTTGAGCGATGCGTCGACCATACCTTTGCATGCATCGACGCATACTGTTTGGATTTTGAAAAACATAAAGATTTTTAAGCGTGCGTCGACCAGTGCCCTGTTACGGTCGACTCATACAGGAAAAATTTCCAGTTTTTTACTTTTCTGCACATACGCTCACATGTTTGATGCATAATTACAATGCCACACAACAATAAACATCCAAAGAGATACGTCATATATATATACAATATTATCATGTAGTACAGCTATTTAACCATGAAAATTTAGAGAGAGAGAGAGAGGAACAATATCACCTCGATGCCGGAGTAACTTGATGAACAATAAACTTGTGCTTGCAACAACATCAACTTGTTATAAGTACAAGATTATAGTCTTAGATGAAATAAGATAAAACCAGCAATTTATAATGCCCGTTCCGAAATATCGAGAATACCAAGTTCTCGGCGAATATGAAAGAAGGACTCAGTCGCTAGCGGCTTTGTGAAAATGTCCGCTAGTTGGTTTTTAGTGTCAACATGTTGGAATACAACATCGCCTTTCTCTACATGGTCCCGAAGAAAATGGTGTCGAATTTCGATATGTTTGGTGCGAGAGTGCAGCACAGGATTTTTGGTAAGATTAATGGCACTTGTATTGTCACAGAAAATGTGAATACGTTCGAGTTTGAGATTAAAATCCAATAGTTGTTGCTTAACCCATAGGATTTGTGCACAACAACTACCGGCGGCAACGTATTCCGCTTCGGCGGTTGACAAAGCAACTGAAACTTGTTTCTTGCTATGCCAACTGACCAAAGAATTTGAAAATAGGTGACAAGTGCCACTGGTGCTTTTCCTATCCGATTTGCAGCCGGCAAAATCGGAATCAGAGAAACCTACCAATGAGCAATCATTACCTTTGGAGTACCATAGCCCATACTTCAGAGTACCGGATTGGTATCGAAGTATTTGTTTGACAACTTTTAGATGAGATTCCTTGGGACATGATTGATATCTTGCGCACATGTACACGCTAAACATAATGTCGGGACGAGAAGTAGTGAGATAGAGAAGTGATCCAATCATACCTCTATACCGTTTTACCTCTACGTCCTTACCGTTTTCATCTTTATCCAAGTTTGTACATGTTGGCATGGGGGTGTCAATGGCCTTGGCTTTTGCCATGTCAAATCTCTTGATAAGGTCCAAATAGTACTTTGTTTGACTCACGAATGTTTCTTCTTTGAGTTGTTTAATTTGCAGACCGAGAAAGTACGTGAGCTCCCCCATCATACTCATCTCGAATTCACCCTGCATAAGATCCGAGAACTCTCTTACAAGATTCATGTTAGTAGACCCAAATATAATATCGTCTACATAAATTTTCACTAATATCAAGTGCTTTCCTTGATGTTTAATGAAGAGAGTTGTGTCAACCTTTCCTCTTGAGTAACCTTGATCGAGTAAAAATTTGCTTAGTCGCTCATACCAAGCTCTAGGAGCTTGTTTGAGACCATATAAAGCCCTTTTTAGTTTATAAGCATGATCAGGATACTCATGAGATTCAAAACCCGGAGGTTGTGCAACGTAAACCTCTTCATTTATGTGACCGTTAAGGAACGCACTCTTAACATCCATTTGGAATAGTTTAAAGTCTTTCGCACAAGCGAAGGCAAGGAGAAGGCGTATAGCCTCGAGTCGGGCAACCGACGCATAAGTTTCCTCATAGTCGATGCCTTCCTCTTGGTTATACCCTTGCGCGACTAAACGCGCCTTGTTACGGGTTATTACCCCGTTTTCGTCCAGCTTGTTCCTAAACACCCATCGGGTGCCGATTACTCGATGATCTCGCGGAGGAGGGACAAGGTCCCAAACCTCATTTCTAGTGAACTGATTTAGTTCCTCCTGCATTGACAAAAACCAGTGTTCATCGAGTAGGGCTTCTTTAGGGTTTTTAGGTTCCATTTGCGAAACGAAAGCGAAGTGATAACAGAAATTACTTAGCTTCGATCGAGTTGTAACACCCTTTGAGATATCTCCGAGAATGTTGTCGATTGGATGGTCTTTGGGAGACTTTCGAGCTTGAGGGAGATCATCGTTTGAAGGTGGATGAGCTACCTCGGTTTCCTCATGGTGTACATCTTTATCCTCCTTAACTTTGACTTTGTCGGGTTGATGAATCCCTGGCTCGACACTTTTGAGTATGTCTTCTGTAAATGTACCTGCACCATGAACAACACTACCCTTTCCGACGTTTCTCGGATAGGATTCATCAAAAGTGACATGTACAGACTCTTCCACAACAAGTAATCGTTTATTATATATTCTATATGCTTTACTAGATTGAGAGTATCCGAGGAAGATACCTTCGTCGGCCTTGAAATCGAATTTGCCCAAGTTTTCCTTTCCATTATTTAATACAAAACATTTGCAGCCAAAAACATGTAAGTGAGAAACATTTGGCTTTCGTCCTTTTAAAAGCTCATACAGTGTTTTATTTAGAATGGGGCGAATGAGCACCCTATTCAAAACATAACAAGCCGTACTAATGGCGTCGGCCCAAAAATATTTCGGTAAACCACTTTCGTTAATCATTGTTCTTCCCAATTCTTCCAAAATTCGATTTTTACGCTCCACAACCCCATTTTGTTGAGGAGTACGTGGAACGGAGAAGTTATGATCGATGCCATGGTTACCGCAATATTCTTCAAATAAATGGTTTTCGAACTCACCCCCATGGTCGCTTCTAATTGCAACAATGTTTGTATTTAATTTATTTTGGGAAAGCTTAGCAAATCTTTCAAAGGCGGCGAACGTATCGCTCTTGCTTACTAAAAAGATAGTCCAACAGAATCTAGAAAAATCGTCCACTATTACGAAAATGACTCATGTCTAAACTTTGAGAAAAGTTTTAGAAGAAAAAGTTCATAAAAGGACACAAAATAATTTGAATGAGTTCATGCATTTTTTAAGTCTTTTGAAATTGGTCTGAATATGCTTAGGATGGATTAGCATTTATTAAGAAAAGAGATTTGAAAATCACTTGACAAAAAGTCAAGGTTTATTGAGAAAGTGGTTCAAGTTTGAAAACAAGAAAGTTTTTGAAAAAAATACAGAGAAGGTTTTGAAAATTAAAGAGGGAGGGAGGAAGAAGAGACTATCCTAGAACATGAAGTAAAAGCTAGGGATGAAAGATCTAACCAAGATATAGCAAGCCTTATGATATAAGTCAAGCAAGAATTTTGTCCTTTGGATTAAGCCTCAAGTAAGCCACATAAGCAAGGAATAGTCATGTATCAAATGGAATCAAAGTATCTAAACTAAGTTTTTACAAAGAGATCCAAAGTCAAAAGTGCCAGATGGATCCCAAGGTCTCAAGTCACAAACTCCCAAAGAAAGGGTCAAGATCTTAGTCTTAAGTCCATAACTCCACAATAATGCTAGGAATAGTAACCATAAGTCAATGAGTCAAGATTATCAATTCCTTTTTTAGGTATTTCCTTTATTAATGTCTTTTTACAGGGAATTGAAAGTCCAAAATGGACAAAGAACAAATAACATAAGCATAAATAATATAACATGAGATGCTAACAATAAAGCATAAAGTAAATGACAAAAGAGTAAAAAGTATAAGATAAAATGATATTAAAGTCAAGGAAAAAACATGTTAGTAAATGTTAGTGATTAAAATGAAAGACGGTTTTGTCATCTTTTAGAGAACACTTGTCGCATTACGCGAAAAACCGGAGGGAAAAAGAAACAACAGAGCCGCCACCGTGCGTTATTTATCCCAAAGGGGAGGAAGGAAACGCTCGAAGTAAACCTGGAAAGGACATGGTCTCGTGACCAGAGATTGATAGGATCGGGAGTCAGTTATGCGAAGGGAAGGTATTAGCACCCCTACGCATCCGTCGTACTCGACGGGATCCACGCTAAAAAAGAATAGAAGAAAGGTTGCTAAAGAAACTGCTCAAACACTGCACACACACTGGAAGGAGACACAGAAAGACAAAAGAAACGGGACTCGACAGGATATCGCATCCTAGGCCTACGTAGTCTGTCAGACACAGACATCAGAGTCGACGTAGTTCGGGAACAAGGGAAACGTGCTCGCTAGGATGTCGCATCCTATGCATACGTATCTTCTCTGACCGGAGAAGAATCAGAGCACTCGTAGCTCGGCTAACGCACGCCAAACAAAACCCACACAGGAAACCGACTGCCAATCGTTGGACTTACGTCAGACTCCACACAAACAGGCAAACATGGAAACCGAATGCCAATCGCTGGACTTACATCAGACTCCGAACCAACAAACACACACAGGAAACCAACTGCCAATCGCTGGACTTACGTCAGACTCCAACAAGCAAACAAGACACAGGAAACCAACTGCCAATCGCTGGACTTACGTCAGACTCCAAACACACACAAAGGGGTTGCAAAAGAAAAAGGGCGCCCGGAGAGATCAGCTCATCTCCTGCCTACGTACCTCATCTGGTATGAGGATCAGGGCGACGTAGTTCCCCTAAACAGGGAAAGAACTTCTATCCTAACCAGAGACAAAGGGAGGATAACAATCTACTAGGGAGACTACGACTCGAGCCTAGAAGTTGTCATGCATAAGATCCCTATGTTGAGGTTTCTATCCTAACTTGCACAAGAAGCAAGCTATCCTAAACAGCACAATCAACAAGTACAAGTACAATAAAGCAAGCACACACATTATATGCAAACAATTGGCTCACACAAGGCTAGGCTGTAGAAACAAGCCAACTGGAATGGGGTGTTTTTAGCTCTTAACCCTAACATTGAGAGTTAGGGTGAAGCAGATGAAATGGAGATGAGGGTTATGCCTCATAGCTCTTATCCCTGGCCTGAGAGAGCATGAACCAAATAGAAAGTGTGAGAGTCCAGAATGTGGGACTCTATTCCACAATGACTGACACAACAAGATTTTGGGTTTTTATTCAAAGTGCATCAACACATGGTGTGAGAAAGATGAAAGACTCAACTGAATAGCAGGGGATGGATTGCACATCCCTTTTATCTGCCAATTGCCTCTTAAGAGGACTTAACCTGCTTGGCACAAAATTAAACAAACAAAGACATGGCCTCTTAAGGAGGGCTTCAGACAGGTGCCTGCCAAAGTAACATGACAGGTCTTCCAGACTACATGAAGATTAGGGATTATACCTAAGTCGTATGACAACCACAAGCAATGCAAAGCAAAGTTCAAATGAACTTAAAGCAACTTAGGTACCTGTGGAAACAGCTAAACCAATCAGTACAACTTTCAGACAAACAAACAACAGTTAATAACCAACAGACAATCCCAATGTACAACACAAAAGCCATAAGGCAAACTCAAATGAGTTATCATCACCCTACAAAACAGCAAGTGTTAGCAATCAAAAGCAAATATCAACATCCAAATGATGAAGCATCATCAACCATGGAACTTGGATGCTTAAACCTGAAATTCAAAGCTCACATGTAAGCAACAAACCACTAGGTCAAAGCCTAGGGTCAAAGATGAAGAAAAAATTCAAAACAGGAGCTGAAATTCAACACATTGCAACTTCAAACACATATTAACATGTCCTAAAAGGCTCACATCAAAATCAATAATCAAAGGCATTTCATGATCAAAAGAAGTCAAAGGCAATTTCAAAGCTCATATGTGATCATCATGAATGAAAATTCCAAAACAAAACAAAAATGATTCAAATAATTCTGGAAACAATCATGAGCATTCAACACATCCAACATGATCATCATACCAAAAATCAGAAGCATCCAAGATCATTTGGCGTGGAAATTAAATTTCACAAGTAAGAACAACCAAATGTGTGACACAAATTGTCACACCATGTTAACACAAGCATAAAACAGAAATGGTACATGAGAAAAATACCAAACCAAGGCTAAAACATCCAACAATGTGTCTAGAATCAGCATGTAAAATTTCAAGTCCATTAGATTAAAATCAAGCATTTCACAATAGAAAGAGCAAGGCAAGGTCACAAATGCACCTATTGTCAAAGATTCTAGAGAAAATAAAATTCCAGCCAGGCACAACTTTCAAACTCATGATCATAAAAAACTAGACAAAACAAGGATCATTTTGCAAAAAATTGGGAGTGATTTGGAGCATTTTTCAATTAGTTATGATTTTTAGAAGTTGGAAAAAAAATAAAAATCACATATGAACATGTACATGGAAAATAGGAGGGAAAATGAACATGAGAAAATAATTTGAAAAAAATGCTTGCGCCAAGAATCGAAGCAGGTAACTGAAAAAATGAAAAAATAAAACTCAAAAACGTGACCGCCAGGGATCGAAGCGAGTATCACAGATCAAACAATGTTCTGGGCACGTTCTTCAGGTAGAACCCTAGCGCACCAGGAGCTATGAAGATCTTCATCTTCTTCATGAAGATGAAGATGAACACCATGAATGTTCATGCAAGCTTTTTCCAGAATTTCCAGATTTTCTCAGAATTTTACAAATTATATATCGTTGGAAATCTCTTTCAATGTAGAATTCAAATATCATATTATCTAAGCCTAAATCTCCATGGATTTTCTGAATCGAAGCAAAGAAGTTTCTAGATCTAAACTTGAAATCATCATATCTCACTCAATTTTCATCCAAATTCCACAAAATTTATATCAGAATTCTCACCACAACAAGATCTACAAGATTATGTACATAAAACAGATAATTAAGAGAATAAAAAATGTGACCTCTTGAAGAACAGTTGGCGAATTCTGCAGATCCAAGGCCAAGCAAGCATGCAAATCCACTCCAAATCACTTGTTATGAAGTTTGATGATGAAATTGAGGCTTGGAAACGTGTAGATCTTGCTTAAATCTCAAATGCCATGGTTATGTTCTTGAGCTTCACATGCACAATTCTGGTCCAAACTTGATGATCCAAGGCTTGATCTCTGCTAAATCAACACTAGAGAATCAGAATATGGAAGAAGATTCAAGGTTTATGTGAGAAAAATTTGAATTAAGATTGAAAGAAAATTTTGGAGGGAAAAAATTCTTAGATCTAGAAATGGTGAATTGTGATTAACCTCTGTCATACCCCAAAATTTGCCCGTTAATATTACAAGGCATTTTTCAAGGCATTCCAACGTGTTTTTCAAGACATTAATCTTAAGGGAACAAAGACCCAGCATACAGGTGGCCAAATCCAGAAAATGGCTCAAACTGGCATGCTCCCTAGGCGAGCAACTCCTTCGCTTAGCGAACCCTTCGCTACACCACTCGCCTAGCGAAGCTTGCGAATACCAAAATTCTGGGCTTCATTCTGAGCCCATTAGGTCACGAAAAAACATTATAAATACCAACACTTCAGTCAAAAAGGGAACGGAAACGAAAGGAAGACGGGAGATAGAGAGTAGGCATAGCAAACCCTGGAGGCTAACCTGGAGAATTCAGAGCAACCCTAAAGGAAACCCTGAAGGAAACTCATCTGCACCAAGGTCACCTCCGCCTAACTCAATCCGACTTGCTAATTCAAGGTTGCAATTCAGTTGCAAACAGGTTTGCCTTACTATTACCGCTTTATGTTCTTAATTTGCATATGGCATCATGATCGAATTTATGAAAATATCTTAAGCTTTGCATGTGAATTTAAATATGTATGAATGTCTTAGATGTTTAACCATGTAATCTCTGTAATGGATGCCATAAGGTTTATAGCTTGCTGAAATTGTACTGTTATCAAAACCGGAATCCGCAGCCGCTCACTAGCACATCGCTAAGCGAGCATGCAGCGAGTATTCGCTAAGCCTTCGCTAGGCGAAGCAGGAGCGAACGTGACAGTAGCTGACTTTTCTGTTCTAATTTTTTTGCTCATCTGACATGTTTTATCATAGCCATGCATTGTTTATCTGATCCTATTACTGTTGTGATTTCTTTTGTGGTGCAATTCTCGATTGCACCCTGATTTGGTATTCTGACATGTTTGCTGAGTTTTGTAAAGGTTCACATATCCCCGGAAAAGATAGCTTGGTAGGTATTCCACTTTATTTGTGGGATACCCTTGTGGAGATTCATCTTAATTACTTAATCGATTTTAATGTGGAGATTCATCCTAATTACTTAATTGATTTTAATGTGGAGATTCATCCTAATTACTTAATTGATTTTAATGTGGACCTAATTACTTAATTGATTACAACTACCTAATTGATTGTAAAATATTGCCTTTGATTTTGTGATCTTGGACCTCTCTTTATTGCCCTACGGTATTACGGTATTACGGTCATGTCCCGCGAATGTGGGGATATACTTAGCAAAGACCCTTCGATTAAATCATCATAAAATAAATCATAGTCCCTCGGATGTTGCCTTCGAATATATGATTTTGTCCCTCGATGACCTTTCGGTGTAGCCTACAGTTAAATGATGAGTGTCCCTTCGAATGCTAAGGTATCCTTACAACTGTTGCCTTCAATGACCAATCGATGACCCTACGATGACCCTTAAATCCAAAAGGACAAGACTACTTACTTCTCAATAGTAAGGACAGTTTTACCCTCATAAGGATAGGAAATGCCCATAAAGACCCTAGGAAGGTATAACTCCTAATTGCTGGCTCACAACCTAAAATATTCTCCATACCTCATACTTTGCAAAATACTAGGAAATCACCACTTGGTATACATTCATACTAGAATCATTACCAAGTTATATTTTTCTAAACCGTTTTCAAAATCAAACGAGATAAATACTTTATATACATTCATACGAGAATCATTACAAAGTTAAACTCTCTTTTCAAAACATTTTTCAAACCATTCACAAACATTTTTTCAGACAAACCTAAGTGATCCAGCAATTAAGAGCCCATGGATAACCATGGATACAAAGGGTGCTAACACCTTCCCTTTGTATAATGTACCTCCCGAACCTAAAATCTAATTAAGGTCTTTCCTGTTCTTTTCCACCTTTCCTTATTGGATAAAAGAAAAGTCGGTGGCGACTCTTGCTATCCGCGACATTGCGATTAAAAGCAAAACACCCCAAGTCAGTTCACCGTATGACAACCTCCCTAAATTCTGTTACAATTATCTATATATACCATGTCCTAATCTCATTTTAATTAAAATTAATCAAAGTTCATAGAGATTAAGCAAAATAAGGGTGCATGGCAAAAATTGGAAATTTGGTGGTGCATGGCAATTCCAAACGTGAACAGTACCATATGGGAGCTCATTTTCACTCAAAATCTTCCCATGCACATGTTAGCAATGGTCATTTGTTCCCATGATGCACCAATTTCAAATTTATGATTTTCCCTCCAAAATTGACTTTAATGCATAAATGATCATATGTTCAAATTTCATGCAATGTGATGGATGTTTTGGAAACTTCATGTCATGACAAGCATTTTGCAAAAAGAACCACCAAATTTGGAGTTATGAACCAAAAGTTATGGCCATTTAAAGTTCCATGTACACTTGGCAATGATTTGACCATATCTCCTCAACCATTCATCAGATGCTCATGATCTTGGACTTTTTGGAAATGGGAGAAAGAGATCTTCAACTTTCATGTTGGACAAAATTTCATTTGAAGCTTCTTTGATGATGCAAGATCAAGTTGAATTTGAATCAAAAACTTTCCATTTTGGGAAACTTTCAATTATAGGTCACTTTCCATTTTTGGAAACTTTTGATCTGACTTCAAAATCTTCAAGGTAGATGTTTGAAATGTTGAATACCCTTCTTTGGGACATGAATGAAATGTCTCAAACCATTTCTCCCTCTCCTAGCCCTCAGTTGACTTGCAGTTGACTTTTATGGGCCTCAGATGACTTGGTCATGCACTGTGGACTTTGAACCTCAAACCAATGGTCAAGTTGCATCAAAATGAACCTTGGGTCATGTAAGCTCTCTAGAACAACCACAGGGCCTTTGTCTCATGGAAATGCTTTTGCTCTCTTGCACAGATGGATTCTCCTGATCAGTTTTGACTGATGAAATGCAACATGCTATGCAATGCTAATGACCTAAAAATGAAATGAATGTACAAATGGGAGGTGTAAATTTGAGGTGCTACAACACTCAACTATTCATCCACAAGCATGAAAATATGAACCTCTACATCACTTATGAGAAGGACTCAAACTTGGATAAAATTAACAAGTATGTCAGTAGCTCTCATAAATGAAAAGGAGGTCATATTTTCACACAATACCATGAGGAGTATGAGACTTACAATCTCACTTATAAAAATGACTTACTTTTTCGGATAAATTTAGCGCTATGTTAAGCAATCGTAATTGGACTTATAAAGAAGTCACAACTATCTGAGGCCGGTCAATAATAATGTTTGTGTTAATACATGCAAGAGACATGATATGTAAATTATACTCCTAAAGCCATGCCAAAAAAAAAGGATGATGGTGAATTACTTCAATCCATACTTCATATTACTTAGGACAAACTTATACATCAATGCAAAGTACCTTAAATGATCCATGATCAATTAGGAGGTAGATTTGAAATGATGAAAGTTCATCAAATACCAATCCACACATCATGAACAAGATGGACAAAAGCCATCTAATTGATCAAGAGGAAAAGAAAGGGATGGAAAAGAAGAGGACAAGAGAAATTACACACAAATTGGACCAAAGGTTTGGTCAAGTCATCATCAAAATCAATCATCCATTTTGGTGGATTAGGGTTCTCACCCCATCAAAACTCAAGATCTATTGAGTTTGATGAGACCTATGATCAAAACAATCATGATCCAAGGCCCACAGAAGTCAACAAAGGTCAATCAAATATAAAATGAAATAAAGTGCATCAAAAATATTTGTAGAATGAATTTTAAAATGCAAATAAAGGAGAAAAGCCATAAAGTTCTTCAAAATAACAAATAAATGGCCAAGCAAATTATCGAAGGTTAGAAATAAAATAAGAGACATAAAATAAATTTTTCAGAATTTTAAAATGCAGAAAGGTATTTTTAAACCAATTAAAACAAAGGAGAAAAGACAAATTCCATGAACAATAGAAAATCAATAAAATAAAATGTGGAAAAATAAAAATCAGATGAAGAAAAATAAAATAGAATTTTAGAAATTATTTTAGGATTTTTTGGATGTAATTAAAACAAAATAGAAAAAAAATAAAATCAGAAAAAACACTGAGCGTTGGATCTGGCCTCATTAATTGATGTGGCAGATCCAACAATCACAAGGCTGGGATGCACGGTGGAATTTTAACAAAAAAGAAACACGGGATCTAATTCAAATTGAACCAATCAGAATATTTCAATTGTCCAATGTGTCTGGCCAAACTCAGACGATCTGAAACACTTCGGTCATCTTCCCCGATGATCTCTCACTAGAGCTTCATTGTTTGGTAAATTTAGAATGCGAGACCACCACCAATGTGATCGCCTCCTCATCACGAATTCAACCTCATGCTCCAAATTCATTTATCTAAATTGAGCATGGAGAATTTCAGAGAAGTTTCAGAAGCAAGCAAGCCACAAAAAATAAAATTAAATAATGAACATGATCAATCAACACCTGATAAGTTAGGGGAAAGTATCAGAGAGTGAAGAACTATATTGTGGTAACTTGTTTGAGTTTAAATGGTGCTCAGAGCAACCTTATCCAAATGGTGCTCAAAAATTGATGAAGCTCGATCTGATTAGAGCACTGCAGGAGGTCTCAGAGCTTGGGAATTGTTGCAAAAGCTTCATAGAAGGCCGGAGATGCTAATGGAATCAAGAAATTGAACTAAAACAAGTTAGACTTCAAAACACGATAGTTGAATTTTTCTAGAAAATTTCATATTGAAGCAAGGGCTTCTTGGCTCTCAAAATCTTGGAAATCAATACAGTAGCTTCCTCTATTTATAGGGAATGTGTTTGGATCCAAATACGTGTGAAATCAAGCTTAATTTGTGCAAAACGAATTTGATCATAATGTGTGGAAAGTGTGACTTGCAATCCATCAAAAGTAATTCAAATGGTGCTTTTCAAGGGTCAATTAACTTCTGAAGACTTGGTTAAACATGTTTAGGTCCAAAACGCGTGCTAATTTGGCTTGCAAGTGAGAATTAGTGAAGTTCAAATTCAGACCATGGTGATTTCTTCAGTTCCAAGTCACCATGTTCAACTCAATGGGGCATCTTGTTCAGAAGGCTTTTTGATCCCATTCTTTTTGTAATGTGTTAACATTATAACAAGATTACAATGTGCCAAGAAATGTTGCATTTGTATGCTTGAGCACAAGGTTATATCATGTTGAAGTTGGCACAAAAAACTGGTCGTGTAACTTAGATAAATCTAAATCCCAAATGCCTGAAAAGGACCTATAATGTCTTAATGAATTCCATGGCCTTCCAGGCATAAATGGACTTTGATCCTTGAAGAAAAATTTTAGAGGGAATCACAAATGATATTTTGAAAAAAGAATCAACCTCGAATGTTGAAAATTGGAGAAGTTGTAATCCTTGAATGTTGAGAAAAAGTCACTTGAAAATAGGTCAAATTTCACTAAGTCCACAAATGACATATAATGTCTCCAAACTTTTGATGATCCTCCAAACATAATTATCTCTAGTCATGTAAAGAGAAGTTGTAGAGGATATCAGAAGATTCATATTCAAAAAGAAGCATTAAAAAATGTTGAGAATTTAAGGAGTTGTGATCTTTTGAACTTTGACTTTAAATGTTGACTTTTTGGTCAAACCTTTTGGAATAAAATCGTGCACTTGAACGTTCCTTGCATTTTAAAGTACATGGAAGATAATATGAGCTAAAAATAAGGTTTCCTTGAATGTATCTTGATTAAATTTCTCAAAGTTTGAAGTCGCTTGTTGAAGAAGGCATGAAAATAAACACATGAACCTTTGACTCTTCTTGAGAAGTAAGCAACAAAACTTTGAGATACCCTTGATTAAAATGAGATTGAAAGGTGCCTGAGGACCTTGGGGATCATGCTTGAGAAATAATCCTCTTGAGAATCAATGGTTGAGCATACTTTATTGAGGAATCCAAAAAAAACCCTAGTTGAGGAACCATGCTTGATGCTCTTGATGGAAAAACCCTACCTTGCACAATAAACTTAAAGAAAACAAACATATTTTTTCTATTTTGATTAGTGGTTATATAAGTAATGAACATATAAACACAAAGGTAAAATACCAACAAAGATGTGCTTGATGATCCCTGCAAAAGACAAACCCAAATATGAGAGGGAGATGGATCAAGAGGTGATCTTGTTTGTATGCAAGGATGCAAATGGTATGTGGGATATTAGGGTTAAAAATTGGGTATGACACCAGTGATTCCGTGTCATTGAGTATGTTGCAGATTTGGACCACCACATTGAGGTTTCTGTCACTTCTCAGATTATACCATGGTACTGTAGTACCTATGAATCCAACTGACTGTGATGTTTGATATACCAGTTGTACGACTTAGTTTCTCCCTTGCCTCATTTGTTACGACAGTCCTATGACTCGATTTCATCCTGCGTCATTTGATACAACATGCAATCACAACAATAATATATAACAATACTTTAATAACAACAAATATGTCTCATATATGAGTAAAATGTAATTCTTAGTTAATTATTATATAACATTACACAATATATGATACAACATACTCAAATTGTGCATGGCCCAATTTTAAAATATACTTGGTAAAGTAAAGGATTATGTGAAGATCACTTATCTTTTGTTAGCAACAGTGTCGACTTTGATTATGGGGTTTAATATCATCGTAGTTGTGGTCATCGACGCACCTCTACCGATATATAGGATAAGTATTCCATTAACATCATCATTGAAATTTCTCGAATACTTGAATGTTTTCCAATGGTTAAACGCTCTCAAGATATATGTTGTGACAAGTCCAACTATGACTCCAAGCACAATGCTCGATGATCATGCTAAATGAAAGAAGTAATCATATACAATTTATCGATGTGCCGAGCAAGCATCCACAACCAACACTTTGCTAGCACCTAATGAACCATTGTAGTTCCTCAACTTTACTGCAATAAATCACAAGGAAAATTGGATGAAGTCATCATCTTGTGTTGTTTCGGTGTTGTTCTGGTGGTTTCAGATCGTCATTTGGTTGCTTTGTCCTTATGAGGTAACTTTATCAGTGTCTACTTTACTTATAACCAAAATGAAGATCCAAATCCTGCAAAATTCCTATCAATAGGTTACATTTTGTAAAATATTTCACAATAAATTACCGAAAACGCTTAGGTTTGTTGTACCCCAAAATTTGCCCCCCCCCCTTTTCATTTTTCATTCAATCCTTAACTTGAGAATCATTTGCATACATTCATGATCCACCCATATACATCATTTATTGATCACTGGAGATTCAAAACTCTTAGCTTACAAAGCTAGTGTTTTTGTTGGGATTAAACCCTCGGGGTATGGCTTGGCTATTCCTCAAAGCGTAGGGGATATAAAACCCTAACTGTCTGATCTTTGGGGTGTGGATTCAACAAGGTTTCATCAAGGCACTCCTAAGGGCTTTCAAACCCTAATTCTTGATGATGTGATTATGGATCCTAATGGAGCTTCTTGGTACTTGGAATTGGTTACCAAAACCCTAATTGGTGCGGTTCATTCATATTCAGGATTGGTTTGTGAAGCATCATGATTAATTCAAAGACCTTGGTTGAAGGGCGTGCTTGATGTAACCCTAATCAAGGAAGGTTTGGTCCTAATGGCTTGAACTTTCATCTGGGTGGTCTTCAAACCCTAGTTTTATCTAATTATTCACCCACTGTGTATTGGATTCTATTGCTTGATCAAGGCCCCCCAATACCCTCTTGTTCATGGTTTATTTATGTTGACTACTTGGCTTTGGTTCCATTCATTTATGCTCAAGCCCATTGGTCCTAACTCAAGTCTTTGATCTCCCAACTTTAATTTGCTTTCATGTCATGACATTTCATTTGGACCTTTCAAGTGCTTAGTCCATACCTTGCTTGGTTTTATCTGATCAATGTTGTCCAAGCCCACTTCATACCATTAATATTTCTTGTTGTCTTGTCCATAAAGCTTTGATTAGATCATGTCATTATCCATTGTGGTCCTTACTAAAGCCTAATTGGATTCATTTATGGATCTTTGGGTGAATTTTGTTCAAGTCATGTCCACAACTAATTCATGTTCAAGTTCATCACTTAGTCCATTTTAAGCATGTTTACACATTGGTTCATAATTCAAATTCAAGTTCATGGCAAAACCATTTCAAGTATCCATTCATATTCAAGATTCAATTATATACATATACAAAATCCAATTCAAAACTAATTTGGAAGCCATTAAAATTCATTCAAATAACAATCTACAATCCCATTAAACCATAAATCATTGAATTTCCATTCAATAATCTCATACATTTAACTCCCATTTTCATCATAATTCATCTTTATACAAAATCCATTCATTTAGTTTCCAAATATATCACAACCAATCATTAACTTTCATAATTAAATCAAACAAAAAAACACAACTACATTCACCATCCTTCAATCCTTGATTATTTTCAAGTTTTGTCTTTCCATGTCGTTCACACAAAATTCCATTCAATTACATATTAAACAATTTGAAACATTCAACCAAGTCTACTTCATCATTCAATCTCATTTAAAAATTACAATCAAATTCATTTACAATTTCATTTACCATTCACTTACAATCGAATTCATTTACAAACCACAAGCAACTTCAAATTCTAATCCATATTTCAAATTTATAGTTTACATTTACATCACCATTCACATCCAAATCCATTCAAAGCAACCAAGTTGCATGATCTTCCTTTGACTCACTCATAACTTCCAAGTCAATTCCTCAAAGCATCTCCATATGAACACAAATCATGTCTCACCGTGATCGCTACAAAGATATATGACCACACAACTTCCAACTGAAAAATGGGTGCCGACATTAGCATTTTAGTCCAACATGATCAATGCAGTAACATTCTCCACCTGCAAAAAAAATCATAACAAAATCAACCACAAATGCAATCTTTGTGATTACTACAGTCTAAAAGCTTCACTTCAGTAGCTGCTGTTTGAAGTAAAAGAGTTAACACCAAGAGGAAGAAATCAAGATCATGTTGTGACTTTCGAGAGAGATGCAAATTCATTTGTGCAGGAAGATAAAGAGTTTCAATCTAAATGGGTTGCTATAGAGAAACTTCCAACTTTCAAAAGGATTAAATGCTACTAAACTTGGAGCTGTTGATAAGTGTTTGTTTATTGATAAACTCATCAAGCATATTGAGAATGACAATCTCAACTTGTTGTAGAAAATTAGAGAAAAGATGGAAAGAGTGAATGTGAAGTTACCTAGTGTGGAGGTAAGGTATTAGAACCTGAATGTAGAAGCAGAATGTAAGGTTGTTCGAGGGAAGCCACTTCCTACTCCATGGATTTATTTTTCTAGCTTATTTTCAGGAGACCAAAATAGACAACAACCCTCTCAAGAACTCTTCAAGTTCCGGCCAACAAGCTGGCATAACCGAATCAAACTAATTTCCATTTTCCTAACTACCTCAACAAACCCTCTAACTGCACCCAAACTTCAACAATCCCTAATCGTTTTTGACTCGCAACTCAATCCTCAATCACCCAATAACTAACTTTTTCATACAACTTCCCTAACCGCTTTCTAACCATAAAACCTCCAAAACATCCGGAATAAAACAGAACCACTTCTTCCAACCTTCAAGGACAGAGACCCCTCTCTAACCTCAGAAACTCCACTCCTTAACCTTCAACTTTCAACCGTTTTTCAAACAATCTCAACAAACTTCTAACAAACTCAAAATCTCCTAACAGAATTTGAGACGAACTAACAAAATTTTCAGAAACCATATAAACAATTCAGTTCACATTTAAAAAAAAACTCATTTTTTTAAAAAAAAAATCACCACCTCCGAATTTATCTTCAACTCTCATTTCGGAAACTCTCACATTCTCATCACCAATCTCAAGCTCGCCACAAACAGAAATCAATCACAAAATTGCAACCTTGACCACCTTCTTCAATTATTTGGCAACTCTTCACCAATACAACTCTGTAAACCTAAGCATCAATCACAACAAGAAATTTGATCCATTCTTCGCTCACCAATTACAAAAAACAGATTGAAGGGAGTAGAAGAAGGAGAAATCAGTGATAAGAAATTGAGATAGGAAACTCACGGTTCAAGAAGCGACGTCGTTTCAATTAGCAAGGCACGAACCAGATTCACCATCTTCATCTCAATCAACAACAAGCTCATCTTCGTGCTTCGTCATCTAAGACCACAATTACGACTCAACAATCACCTTCGCTCTTCATCATCCATGCACGAATCGGCGAATGCAATGACATGAACAGGGGAAATCAAAGGGGAAGAACCTGTTGGATGATTAGAATAAGTCAAATGCAGTGTAATTGGCTTTTGAAGTGTTTTTGGAGAATAGCTTATTTGAAAAGCTATTTTGGAAGGCTTCTTGTTTGCTGCAGAAATAGCAATTTCCTGAAGGCAAAACAGAAAAACAGTTTTGTTTTATTAGGCAGTTTTGGATGCTTTGCTTAGTCTGTTTGTTTAGTGGTTTGTACACTATAAATAGACCTCAATTTTAATATTTGTGGTTAATGCCTTCAGATAATGCCATTCAATATTCTCATCTCAATTTTTCTTATTTCTCTATTTTCATCATCTTCCTCAATTAACCTTTCTACCACCAAAATAACAACTTCCACCATTGATTCACCTTGAACAAGTTTGATCTTGTTCCAATATTTGGCATCAGGAGCTTTGGTTCTGATCCTATTCCGCTGCAATCATGTCCATTTCAAACGATAAAATACCCACCAACCTTCCAATTCTTGATTCGAAGAACTACGACAAATGGTGCAAGCAAATGAAAGTCTTGTTCGGTTATCAAGATGTGCTTGATGTGATTACCACCGGTGTTACTCCTCTTGTTGAAGAGGCTACTGCAGCCCAGCAAGCTACTCACACTGAAGAGAAGAAGAAAGACTACCAAGCTCTCTTCTTGATACATTCTTGCGTCGATAGTGACAACTTTGAGAAAGTTGGCGATTATGACTCAGCAAAGCAAGCTTGGGGGATTCTTGAGAAGGCTTATGCAGGGGCAGACAAAGCGAAGGTTGTGAGGTTACAAACTTACAAACGTCAATTCGAGTTACTTCAAATAGAAGAAAAGGAAACGGTCAACGATTATGTTACGCGTTTGGGGAATCAAATGAAGTCTTGTGGTGAAGCTGCTTCGGAGCAGAATATTGTATCGAAAATGTTGCATTCTTTAACACCTAGATTCGATAACATTGTGGTTGCGATTGAAGAATCGAAGAACCTCAAGACTCTGACCAAATATGAGCTTCAAAGCTCATTGGAAGCTCATGAACAAAGGATGGATAAAAGAGGAAACGATAAGGCGAAAGCGGAAGTGGCTTTGCAAGCTCGTTTAAATGAAAAGAACAAGAGATCGAAAGGGAAATGGTCTTCTAGAAGTAAGAAGAATTTCCAGAATTTTGGTGGAAAAGATCCACAAAATTCAAAGGGGCTAAAGGGTGAAGGAAGCTCCAAAGAGGATAATCAGAGCGCCTACAAACCACTCGACAAAAGTTCCATAAAGTGTTATAATTGTCAAAGGTTTGGGCATTTTTCGAGAGAATGTCGCTCAAAACGCAAGGAAAATGATGCGGATGAGGCTAAGGTAGCTAGGCAAGAAACGAATGATGAAAATACGCTTCTTGTGGTGATTACGGAGGAGAATAATGGCATGGACATCAATAGAAAGTTGCTGAACAACAACTACTGCAGTACCGAAAAAGTGCAGAAAACGCGTTCGGAGAAAAACGCATTGGTAACGGTTCGAGATGGAGTTCAAGGTAGTGATGAGTGGTACTTGGATTCTGGTTGTTTGACTCATATGACTGGTAGAAAGGATTGGTTCGTGAAGATCAATCAAGCCACGCGAAGTAGAGTGATATTCACAAATAACATGACTTTAGCGGCCGACGGTGTCGGTGATGTTTTGATCATGAGAATGGATGGTGGTCATTCCTTGATCAAAGATGTATTGTATATTCCTGAAATCAAATTTAATCTCTTAAGTATTTGCCAATTTTTTGAAAGGAATTACACGATTCGCATGGAAAACAAGGTTTTGCGTGTTTTGGACCAAAACGGTGTTTTGATCCTTAAGGCTCCTATGGCTGCCAATACAACTTTCAAGATTGAGTTGAAAGTTATATAGCATAGGTACTTAGCTACTGCTGCAAGTCGTGAAGAATGGTTATGGCACTACCGTCTCGGTCATCTCAACTTTCGAGACCTCGACGCGCTACATAGGCACGGTATGGTATCCGGGCTACCACAGATTAATATTCCATCTGAAATATGTGATGCGTGTGTGCAAGGGAAGAAACACAAGAGTAATTTCAGCAAGGATGCGGGTCATAGGACCAAGCATCACCTTGAGGTGGTGTATTCCGATGTATGCGGACCAATGCAAGTCAATTCGTATGGAGGCAATCGATACTTCGTCACGTTTATTGATGATTTTAGTAGGAAGCTATGGATTTACCTCATTAGGAGGAAGGAGACCAATTCCCCCACACTTGAACTTTTGTACTCTGAGCAAAACGAAAAACAAAACAAAGAAAGCACAAATACATCATCAGTTACTCATCCTAGACTACAAGTCATCTTCGGTTAACTTTGCATTGATAGGTACTAATCTTGCACACTAAGGATATTGTAAGAACACTAATCCACAGTTATGCAGACATAAACCTCCTGAATACACAAATCAACTCGAATCATATTATTATACTAAAGCCTAACTTACTCATCCTTCTTTTGCTCTTTTTCATTCAGGCGCAATCACATTAAGCCCGTTATCTCCACACACTCATAGCAAGGCGACCGGTTAGTGACTCTGATCCTTTTCTGCACGGGGTTCTGGTACTTAAGTGGCATAACCCTTTACTTACTCACTTGTAGTTGCGGGGGATCGAACCGTAATCCGCCCTACCAAGTTCAGCACCAGAAACCGCTGAACCAACTACGAAAGAGTCTTATTTCCAACTTTTTTTGAAGGTTCCACAACAGTTGGGTTAAGTGACCGGATGAGGGTCACCAAACTTAGAAGGTGCATTCCTTTATTTTTTTTTCTCTTTTTTTTTTCTTTTTCGGAACACTCACTTATATTCATCGGCTTCCCTGCGTAAAGTGTGTGTGAGATGGTGCTGACTGCTGAAATAAACTACTCAAAAGCTGTCAGAGGATGAGAATGTAAGGCTAAAACATAATAAAAATTCAACTCAATTTCCATATGCAGGAGACTTACGGTGTTAAAACAATACCGATCTTGTGAATTTTTCTCAAGTCTCCGCAAACTCGACTCAAAGTAATCTATAGCCTAAAACTTTCAAGAAGATGCAATTTTTTTAGAAAGAAAACAAAAACAAAACAAAACAAAGAACAAAAACAAAGAAACTAAAGTATTCCCTCCCCCACACTTAAAATATGCATTGTCCTCAATGAAAGAAACAAACATAAAATAAGAGAGAGAAGAGAGAGGAAAGAACACACCCGAGTAGTCAAGGAGGATAGGTGATCACATAAGCAGCCTTTCCCAAAGAGATATATTCTACATTTTCTTCTTCCAAAGTGGGGCTGTCGTGGAATAGCTTTGGGTAATGTCCATTGAACTTGAAATTTTTATTAGTATCTTCGCCTTTTATTCCAGGATCAAAGAATCTTCTAAAAGTAAAAGTGTCAAATGGACACGTGAAGGTGATCTGATCTGGAATGTCAGCCAATGTCCAACCAAATGCCTTTTTATGCTTCCTTAAAACCTGCAAAAGCTTATTTTCTTGATCGAAATCAAGGTTAGAAGAAATTATAGCCGGTAGTTTTTCATTCATCTCTAAATAAGCATATTTCATATTTTTAGGAAGTTGCTTCAGCTCGAGGGAAGGTGGCTGCTTAATAGAAGGAGTGTTTGGGGCAGCCGGGATGTCAAGAGCTTTATCTACATTAACAACTTTATTTGCAACCTCATCTGCAGTAAGAATATCAACTTGCAAGGCAACCTCAATTTCAGCACAAACAGAGCAAATTTTAGTTTCAGTACAAATATCACAAGAATACACATCATCAAAATCAGACAATGATGGAAAATCAGATGCAAACAAATCACTACAAGTATCATCAACAATTTCAGAAATCAAATCTATTTGAAAAACAGAATGTTCTTCTAAGGGTTGTTGGTTTGATCCTTGAGCTTGCTGCATGGCATTCACCAAAGTGGTAAGCTGCCCAATCTGTGTTTGCAAAGTCTTTAAAGTAGAATCTACTTGTTGTTGAAATTGGAGATTATTTGCAGCCATTTGTTTGACAATATCTTCTAGTGAAGGTCCAGAAGGTGCAGAGCACACAACCTCAAATTCCTTCAGATGCTCATGCGGATCCTCACCTGCAAGACCACTAAATCTTGGAAACAAGTGTATTAAACCAGATTTTAATTCAAAAGGAGTGAAAACTTCAGGATATTCAATACACATGTCATTACAATTCACATTAGGGACAGCTAACTGCCTTAAAGTTCTTTGGTCAGCCATAGTCAAAAACAAACACAATGAAGAAAAACGATTAAAATAAATTTAAAAAAATAAAACAACACCGAAATTAATCTAATGACGTTAATTAAGAATTTTGAGAATTTTTTCAGATTTTTTTAAAACTACCAAAACCGAAAATAAATCATAAAAAATAGAAAAATAAGGATTTTCGATTTTTTAGGGCGGCATCCACTATTTATTTTATAAATAGAGGCTTTTGATTACTGATTTTTTCCTAATGATTCGACAAAAAATCGGAATAATCTGAGACAATTTGTTTAAAAACAGATTTTTTTTATCCCAAACCGCAAAAAGACCAATACGCAAGTTGGACGAAACTGCGAGGAAACTAGGACCTATACACTTAGACACTAAACCTATGACTCTAAAAACGATTAAAAGAAACAAGAATCCCCGGCAACGGCGCCAATTTGATCCGCTGTCGCGCGCGGATCAAAACGAGTAATTTTGTAAAAAACGTAATACAGCGACAATTAAACTCGGATATCGTCTCAAGGATTCTTGTTTGTAATAGTTAAATGTAATCGAATGGGGGGGGGGGGGGTTGATTTGGTGTTCAATTACAAAAATGCAGAAAATAAGTGATTATAAAAAGTGATTATTTGAATAAGCTGAAATGAATCAACCCACTATATCATCTTCCGACTTATCATTGATCCCTATAAAATTCCAATTCCCTAAAACGAGTCTGATCCTATTCAATTACAAAAGCTACTGACAAGCGCAATAACAATTATATGAAGTCTGTCCCTGAATTCCGAGTAAAGCAAACGGATTAAAACTATTGCGAATTAAGCAAACGCAATATGATCGAACGCGATAATGCAAAAGCTACACTAATCACGAAATTGATTCAAAAGCAGACAACAATCAAATTAAAGAATTCTATCATGTAAAAACAATTAAATTAAGCAAGTAATTGTGATTATAGATATAATTCAAAGGAACAGATTAATGGAAAATTATAAAAGAACCTCAAAGTGGCATCCGATTACAGTGAATTGATTTTTGGGAAATTAGTTCTCCATAGTCATTCTTTGCAAGCTCTCAAATTCGTACATGAACCGTGATTTTTCCGTTCAATTCCCAATCGTGTACGGCTGCTAGACCTAGGGGAAAATAAATACCCGTTTTACAACTCAACTGGTTCGACCCAGCCCACTACAAATGACCCAACAAAAATACAAATAAAATTCTGCAACTTCAACAGACTTTTTGGCCCTGCTACAGTTCGATTCAGCTCTCGACTTCTGAACAAAAGTTGTAGATCTTTTTCTTAGCTTTCCATTGACTGGTAGCACGTCTCAATCCGATACTCCTACCTCAAGATATGATTTTTCTCGCGAAAGCTGCTAATGCTGAAAATTAAATACGAAAATTAAATAAGTGCAAAAATAACATAAATTATGAAAACACATTAAAACATAAAAATAACCAAAGCAAATCGAAGAAATGCTTAAGTACAAACATGAAAGAACGTGCATCAAAATGCACTGATCAAAGGATGAGGTGTTTGAAGTGTTCAAATGGTTCAAATCCATGGTTGAGCGACAAAGAGGTCACAAACTCAAAATTCTCAAAACCGACGGTGGAGGCGAATTTACTTCGGGTGAATTTAGGAGTTATTGTGATGACGAGAGTATAGTGCGTGAGGTTGTACCACCTTATAAGCCTCAGCAAAATGGTGTTGTCGAGAGGAAAAATCGGACGATTATGAACATGGTGCGTAGCATGTTGAAAGCGAAGAATTTACCGAAAGAGCTTTGGGGTGAAGCCGTTTCTACTGTCGCCTATTTGCTGAATAGATGTTCTACAAAGAAGCTTAAAAAGGTTACTCCAGAAGAGGTATGGTCCGGATTCAAACCGAGCTTGAGTCATTTGCATGTTTTCGATTCGGTAGCGTTTCGACATATTCCGAGTCAACTTCGAAAGAAGTTAGATGACAATGGTGAAAAAATGTTGCTTGTTGGTTATCATCCTACCGGAGGCTACAAGTTGTTTGATATGAGTAGCAAGAAGATCGTGATTAGTCGAGACGTGATCGTGGATGAAATTCGGACTTTTGACAGTAGAATTTCTACTATACCAGTCTAGGAAATTGATCCCCAGAAAGGGGAAATCCATTTCCAGCCCGAAATTGCACTTCCTGAAGCTGCTGAGATTCAAAATGCAGGCCCAGAAATCGATTTACCACATGGGGAAATCGATTTCCTGGGAGGAAATTTGAATTTTCAGCCTGTTAATGATGTTGGACAGCAACCATTCGCAACGGAGAATGGTGAATCGAGTAGACGACCAGCGAGGCAGAGAGGTATGCCTCAAAGACTCCGAGATTGTGAGGTATTCCGTGATAGTGATATCAATAATGATGGTGATCTCATTCATTTCGCTTTAATGGCCGAATCCAAACCGGTAGATACGAAGGAGGCATTAAGCGATCCAAAGTGGGTGAATGCAATGAAGGAAGAGCTTGAATCAATTGAAAAAAATAATACTTGGATGTTGGTTGACTTACCGAAAGGTAAAAAGGCAATTGGTGTGAAGTGGGTCTTCAAAGTGAAAGCGAATCCGAAAGGCGAGATAATCAAGCATAAGGCTCAATTAGTTGCAAAGAGATTTTTGCAAAAGGAAGGCATATACTTTGATGCGGTATTTGCTCCGGTTGCTCGACATGAAACCATCCGGTTAGTTGTTGCGATAGAAAATAACAATAGATGGCCGTTATATCAAATGGACGTCAAATCGGCATTTTTGAATGGTCCATTGGATGAGGAGGTGTATGTTGGACAACCCCCTGGTTTTGTTGTTCAAAATCAAGAGGCAAGGGTCTACAAGTTGAGGAAGACTCTCTATGGTTTGAAACAAGCTCCAAGAGCTTGGAACAAACACATAGATGGTTTTCTTAACGACATTGGTTTCAAAAAGTGTGTGTCCGAGCATGGTGTTTATGTGAAATCGGGTGCAAGCGAAGGAGTAATCATACTTTGTCTATATGTGGATGATTTGTTGATTACTGAAAGTTGTGAAAAGTACATTTCAAGCTTCAAAGAAGAGCTTATGAAAGAGTTTGAAATGAGTGACCTTGGGTATGTGAAGTACTTCTTAGGCATAGAGTTCCAAAAGACAAAGTTGGGGCTGCTCATGCATCAAAGTAGGTATGCTTTGGAGATCTTAAAGAGGTGTGATATGGAGCATTGTAATGTTGCCATAACTCCAGCCGAGGCACGGTCACAACTATCCAAAAGCGAGGAAGATCGAGATGTGGATCCGACTCAATACCGGAGATTGATTGGATCATTGCGTTATTTGTGCAATACGCGGCCAGATTTAGCATTTAGTGTCGGTATTGCTAGTAGGTTCATGGAGAGGCCAAAGGTACCACACTTAGCAGCGGTTAAGAGGATCCTTCGTTATGTGAAAGGTACTCTTGGCTGTGGAATTTTGTTTCCGGCAAGTGACACGGGCAAAAGGTGCAATTTACTTGGATACACCGACTCCAATTGGTGCGGAGATAAAGATGATCGAAAGTCTACGGCTGGTTATGTCTTTATGTTCGGCGGAGCACCAATCTCTTGGTGTTCTAAAAAGGAGTCGGTGATTGCTCTCTCTTCTTGCGAGGCGGAGTACATTGCAGCGTCATTGTGTGCATGCCAAGCTGTGTGGCTTGTGAACTTACTGCGTGAGCTGGACAGCAGTACGAGAGAAGTTGTGTTGTTGTTGGTGGACAACGTTTCAGCCATCAATCTTGCTAAGAATCCCATAGCACATGGGAGGAGCAAGCACATTGAGATGAGATTCCATTACTTGAGAGATTTAGTGAGTTCTGGACAGTTACGTTTGAGCTACTGCAGAAGTGAAGAACAAGTCGCGGACTTGTTGACGAAAGCGGTTACGAATGATGTTTTCAAGCGACTCGTAGTGAGGTTGGGCATGCAGAACATTAAGCATTTGACTTCGGGTGGTGTGTTGGATGATTAGAATAAGTCAAATGCAGTGTAATTGGCTTTTGAAGTGTTTTTGGAGAATAGCTTATTTGAGAAGCTATTTTAGAAGACTTCTTGTTTGCTGCAGAAATGGCAATTTCCTGAAGGCAAAACAGAAAAACAGTTTTGTTTTATTAGGCAGTTTTGGATGCTTTGTTTATTCTGTTTGTTTAGTGGTTTGTACACTATAAATAGACCTCAATTGTAATATTTGTGGTTAATGCCTTCAGATAATGCCATTCAATATTCTCATCTCAATTTTTCTTATTTCTCTATTTTCATCATCTTCCTCAATTAATCTTTCTACCACCAAAATAACAACTTCCACCATTGATTCACCTTGAACAAGTTTGATCTTATTCCAACTTTTCCTACAACAGAATCACATAACAAGTTGCTCAAGAAGTTTCGAATTCAACAAACTCCGCAAATAAGTTTCAAACGAAGATCCGAACCTGAATTCTTCTCGTCAAAGCGCTGAATTAGTAAGCTCCTTTTCCTCACGTCAGTACCGTTTTCTTTAAATTCCTCGCATGTACGAAGATGAAACAAAAACTTTGAATCGTTCGAATTCAATTTCGGATTGGGAAGCCATTGATCGCGTTGAGTTCATGGCGCTGTAATTCGTTTGCGGAGTTCACTCATAGAGCATTGTGGAGTTGTTCGTTGATTGTTAGAGTACGAATTTAGAGTTGTGTTCTTCACCATTTTGTCGTGAGAGATTTCGTAATGGAAGAGAGAGGAGTTGTGTTCTTCGATCTCATAAAATCCCTATAATACATACCGGTCATATCCGTGTTATGTAATTAAATGTATGAAGCATCTCTTTCCCGACTGGATATTGATCTCAAGTTCAATAATCTCGGTTCTTTCTCCATTCAACGTACCTTGATTCAGATTTCGACCGGCCAAATAATTTTTAGGTGTCACTTCTTAGAATCACTCCCGATTTCTTTTTATGCTTTGTATTAACTTAGGTTCAATATGGTTATTGTAGTTATGTTTAATTAGTTACATAAATAGTAGCTCAACCTCATTATGCAAATTGTTGTCCATTCTATTTAGTCACTCATGAGTTACTTCAAGATATTATTTGTCTGTCTATTTCACATCCAATACAATTCATGGAGTGTTCTATATTTTTTGTTTTGTGGCTCAAAAAATATATGGTTGAAAAGAAATAAGCAGGTAGTCTCACTAAAAAAACGCCAAACAACAGGGGTTACTTTGCGGTGGTTTTATAAATATAATATCATGAGTTGATATAATAAACACTCCTCCTTTTAAAGAGAACCTCATTCACACCAGTAACACTCCTCTTTTTATGAATACTTCAACAAAAAAAATATTCTCATGTGTTCATCTATATAATTTTGAATTGACCTAATTTTATTTCCATTTTACCCTTTAAAATAAAATTTATTTAGTTTTAAAAAATATTATTAATATGATGCAGTTTTTATTAAATGAATGACAGTTAATTCTAAATTACGGTAACCGCGTGTAACTATCACGTTTAATTATTTGAGTTTATTTTTCCACTTTTATTTTAAACCTATCAAAATGAGTTGGGTGGAATATGATGGAAACATAATTAAAAATGGGTTCATTCAATGTTAGGGGAAACTTGATAAAACACAATCATTCAATTATATTTCATAATTTACGCTTTGTGGTGAATAAAAAAAATATTCTTCATCAGCATCACTTTTTTTTCTCACCAATCTTAATATATTTACTTCATTTTTATTTATTTATTAAAATTGTGTAAGAAAAGTGAATAATAAAAAGAGAAATTATGCAGTTAAATTATATCAACCCCTCTTAGCAGTTACATTATACCAACTCATGTTTTTTCTATATAAATGATGTCCTTTTTTTTCACTCTCTCAACTTTACTCTTTACATCTTTTTCTATCGATTTATTCCTCTTATAAGAGGGAGAGACAGGTGGAACATAAGTTATTATGTCTTCTCTTTTTATATAGTGTTTGCTTTTTGATAATCAAAAGATATAAAAACAATCTATTCTTTTTGTTTTACTATCTTTTATTCTTTCTATGTCTTCTTTAATCTACTGTCCCTACCATATTCTTCATTTCATTCTTCTTTTTTTTTTTCAAGTGTTGCATAGTTGCATTTTCTATGTCTTCTTTAATCTACTGTCCCTACCATATTCTTCATTTCATTCTTCTTTTTTTTTTTTCAAGTGTTGCATAGTTGCATAATACGGAGGGATTGAGAAATATTGAAGCCAATGAATATTGAGTATTGAAGCTAGGAATGTTGCACTTAATTATTTTTTTACTCTAACATTGTTAATTATTTGTTCCCTTTAATCTATAATCTTCTATTACCCTTGAGTAATTAATATGTGCTTTATGTATGATTTTTTTATCCTTCGCATCAATAGTCATACTAATCTCTCTCACACACAAAGAGAGAAAACATAGTGAATGATTTAAGTATCATCATATGCATAATCCATTTTTTCTCTCTTTTTTTCAATTCAATTGAAATAGAGTAGATTTTCATAAAAATGGTATATTTGAGAGAGAGTTGTTTTGGAAAGTTAATGAGAGTAGTTATGGATGCAATTACAATTTATATATAAAATAAGTGATTGCTTATTCTTTTAATGAAAATGGAGGGTAATTAAGGAATAAATTAAGGTCATACTAAAATTTTGTATTCCCTTTATCTATAGACTATCGTTTAAACGGACACTCCCGTTCCTGTTTATCCGTTTTTTTAAATATACACACGCGTTAAAATATGAACATAATTTTTATTTAATTTTAATTTATATCATTTAATATATATATATATATATATATATATATATATATATATATATATATATATATATATATATATATATATATAGAGAGAGAGAGAGAGAGAGAGGATACACACTTTTGGAATGACTTATTTTATCTTCCAAATTTACCCTTGATATGTGTTGGTTACAAAAACAAAACTTACACTCAATTTAAAATTTAAAATTAATTAAAGACTTTACGGATAGGATAAGAATGAGTGGTTAAAAACTCAATTTAAAATTTAAAATTTAAAATTAAATAAAGGCTTTACGGATAGGATAAGAACGGGTGGTTAAAAAAACTAACACGTGAACAACATAACTTATTTAGAAAAAAAAAATTCATAATAGAGAGAGAAGCAAAAGGGAAAAATACAAGACAAAACAAATTGTGGACAAAGGAAACTATGTAAACTACTCTTGGTTCCTAGTACTCATCATCATTTAACAGAAAAGAAAGATGATAGTTACATATCAATAAAGAATGATGTGTAAGTATAATAGTTTCATGCAGTTTAATCATGTTATCTCTTCTTCTTATTTAATCATGATATTTCATGTAATCTGTCTAAGAAAAAAATGGTTGTATTATCATGTCTTATCTCTTCTATTTATTTAATCATGTTATTTCATATAACTTGTATTCTATTCATCAATAATAGAGAAAAAGAGTGTTGCTGTTGCATCAGAGATGAGAAGTAAACAAAAGTAAATAAATAAAATTGAGAAAGAAATTTGATTAAACAAAAATAGTGCATTAGGTTGCCACAAGATTGATTAAAAGAAACAATAATGTTTCCTATTGTCATTTAACAGAGAGCATTAATGAATTTATATTATTTTTAAAACAATTTACTCTCATTGATTAATTTTTGGCCTATTTTTATTTTTTTGTCTTTTGAAGTAATTCTATCACCTAAATTGCATTGAAAGTTTTGCCCAATTATGGGATTTTTTTTGAATATTTTTGTTATGAAACTTTTTTATTTATTTATACATTGTGATTTTGTTTCTTTAATTTCATTTGACTTTATTTTTTAAATTTTTTTAATTGATCCTTTCTATTATTATTATTATTATTTTATTTTATTTTTATTATCTATAACTATAGATAAGAAGATATAAATTTTTTAGTTAACATATTTTTCTTTTCAATTTTACTCTTTAAAAATTACATTTTATTTTAAAATTTAAAAATAAAACATCAATAAAAAGATACAGTTTCTTTAAGGTTATTGTAGTTAAATTTAAGTTGTTATAATTCATATCCAACACATCACATGTATAACTATTAAAAGTTAGTTTTTCCATATTATTCCCCGCCCTATACAATTACCTGTTTATGTAATTTTTTATTTGAAAGAAAAGTTGGTTTTATTTCATCACATTTATAATAAAACAATTATTTCTGTCAATATTTATTCTTTAATAGAGAAAAAAATGAAAATCTCCAGCATAGAATAAGGAATATAGTGAATAGAAAAATGGTAAAATTGAGGATTATTATTTTTAGTTATTATATTTTATATTTTATTTTGTGTTAATGATTATGATATAATTTAGATTTTCCTGGATCTTGCTTTTAATTATCTTTTTTTAGTTATTATCTTTTATCTTTTATTTTGTGTTAATGATTATGATATAATTTAGATTTTCCTGGATCTTGCTTTTAATTATCTATACTTATAGATAAAGGGAATACAAAATTTTAGTATGATCTTAATTTATTCCTTAATTATCCTCAATTTTCATAAAAAAAAATAATAAATCAGTTATTTTATATAAAAAAACTGTAGTTGCATCTATAACTACTCTCATTAATTTTCCAAAACATTTCTCTCTCAAATATACCGTTTTTTACAAAATGTTGTCATAGAAAATTACTTCATTTCAATTGAATTGTAAAAAGAGAGTAAGTATGGATTATGCATATAATAAGTGAAAACTATAATTTAAAGTTTTATTGAAAATCTTAGTTTTTAACATGAACGAGATGTTAATGTGTATGGGAGAGAGGTAAAGGAAAGAAAGTATTGTGGGAGATTATTGTGTTGCTTTCATAATTGCTTATAAATTCGCTTTCAAAATAACATTACACTCGTACACACAGATAATTTAATAACCAAATACATGTGTTGTTAATCGGTTACATTGCAGATATAAGAAACAGAGAGAGACAGAGTTCTGAGTTTGATTATATGGTTGATGATCCGCTGTCGCGCACGGGTTAAAATGAGTAATTAGAAACCTGTAGTTTAGCGGAAGGGACACCTCGAGTATTGTATCGCAAGGACTCTTGAAAAATTAACCAAGTATGAAAACAAAATATGAGGGGTTCGATTCGATTTAGAATAAATGATTATAAAATATGATTAAAAAAGTGATTAAAATAAACGATTATAAAATAAGTCAATCTAATGTTTTCGGTTTCCGGTTAATCACTGAATTTTACCTACCAATTCCCTAAGCGGTTTTGATCTCTAATCGATTCAATTTCGATTGGCAAGCGCAATAGATATATGCTAGATTGATATTCCTATATTCTGAATTAAGCAAGCAGGTTACTACAATCGTGAATTAAGCAAACACGATTTACAAACGCAATTTAACGACAAAGCGACGAAAACGGCGATTAATAGTTAGGAATGCAATCATACAAATTTAATCAAAACCATTCCATAAAATACAGATTAAGCAAATGAATTTTCATAGAATAAAATTGAAAGAGAAACGAAATTAAATTAATAGGATAAAAACCTCAAAGCCTTGGAAATTCGGTTACAGCAGATTGACTCTAGAAAATTAGTTCCTCTTCATGATCGCACAAAATATAAAGTTATGGTGAATAAGGTGTGTTTGCTACCGTACCGCGGCTTTCGTTTTAACCAGAATAAAGGTTTCACTTATAATTCAAACTGGGTCGGAAAACCTAAATTCGGCCCAACAAATGGCCCAAAATAAATTATTTCCTAAAATACGAAACTTCAACGAATTAATTGAGACTTATGCACTCCGAATAAGCTTTCGGCTTCAACACAAAAGTTGTAGCTATTTCTCTTATCTTTCCAACGCCTACCAGAACATGTAAAACAGCATCACATAGCTCAAGTTATGATCCGAACGATGGACAGGTATTAATTAATCGCTAAAACTGAAAATAGCAAACTAAAAAATATGGTTCCATAATAAAATAAGGGTATAGTCTGTGGGGGATCTAGATATCAAAATCTAGTTTCAGCAAGAGATTAATATCTCTTTTATTATAAGGTTCAGATCTTTGTCTTTTGATATTATTTCTTGAAGTTTCAATTTCCTCCTCAAAAATTAGGCAATACAATGGAAGCGAAAATGAGGAGCATGTGTTCCTCTATCCTCGCCCGAAGCAGGCAACTTAACTCTTAAGGAATCACCAATCGTCCAGATCAATCAGGCGAATGTTTGCATAATATGCAACATCTCGCACAGACAATTTTAGCCGCTTCCACTATATAAGAGAGAAAGCATGCAATTTTTAGATATTCAAATAGATTCTCAATATCAAATCACTTTTCATTCTCTCACTAACTTGGACTTTAGAATGTAACCTTGTAGGTTAGCCCCCTCTTCGTTGCATTAGAAGCTTGCACCAACATGCTAAGATCATATTTCATTGTTCACCGAACAAATATGGTTCCATAATAAAATAAGGGTATAGTCTGTGGGGGATCTAGATATCAAAATCTAGTTTCAGCAAGAGATTAATATCTCTTTTATTATAAGGTTCAGATCTTTGTCTTTTGATATTATTTCTTGAAGTTTCAATTTCCTCCTCAAACAAATTCATCTTCGAATTCATCAACTATGGTGGCATTTAAATCCACTCGATCAAACATTCAATGGCAAGATGTCGCTGCAATTGGTGAAGCTATTAGAGCTCCGCCTTTTCCTCCTTCTCAAGTAGAAGACGATCAAGTCCTAGTGGCATCTCCTTCTAATCCTACACAATAAGATGATACTCCATCGAGATTTCATCACATTCAAAGCTCTTTAATTTTTCAAATATACGTGAAAAATTCACCAAGATGAACTATCATTTCGACCTCCACTTCTACCTTTTGTACCGGACATGAAATGCTCCCTAGCCTTCAGTTGTTATAAGTTAAACTTGGAATACAGAGAGCCACCGACTTGGTAAACCCGTTTATAATCAGGTGCAACATTAGAATTTACAATCCTTAGCAGAGAGGTTGTTCAAGATTAAAGAGAGCATGTAACACTTTAAGAAAAACAATATCATTATTCGAAAGGTGACCTCCCAAGGTAATCAAGGTGTCATTTTAGACTCGACCTCTGTTATGAAACACAAACACAAGGAAAGGCCCCAAGGTCTCCAACTAGCATCCAACATCGAAGACATAAAACTCCTCTGCTTGATCTTGAAGGGAGGAGTGGTAGCCATACTCCCTAGAGGTCCACCATCTTCAAATAAGGGAAAGGTATGACGAAGATGCCCTAGTTACAAAATGAAAAAGTAACTCTTTGTCTATCCGCATCCTCGATAATATGATCTCGAGGTTATTACATAATCATCCAAAGTTGCATAGCTATGATAGAACAGAAGATCTAGATGAGCATGTAGACAATCACCTAGATTACTACTAGGCCCAAGGGTAAGTAAAATGAAAACTATTCACACTAATCTTGACCAGGCCGACAATGACGTGGTTCAAAACCCTTATAGATGGAAGCATGTCATCATGGAAATACCTTTGCGAGGCTTTTACAGCCCAGTTCGTTGCCTGAAAGCAAAAACCCATAAAAATGGTTGTACTCAATGGGGTCATTCAAGAAAGAAATAAAACCTATGTAAGTTCATTGACCACTTCACTAAAGTGATAGTGGTCGTGGGTGGTGTAACACCCTTCTAAAATACCCCAATATTTAATTAAAATAACAAAACAGAAATCAGAGTAAATATGCCATTCAAGGGTGTCACACTCGACACTTCACACCATGTTCCAAAATATCCTGTCATGCTCATTTATTTAATCAAAATAAAACATTTGCATAATACGCAGCGGATAACAACTAACAACATTCAACCCATGTAACACATTACATGTAAAGTTGTTCAACAACCAAATGAAAACATAGTAAAACATCCCGTCCCGATGTTACATCTACCAGAGCATGACCCACTAAGGAACTATACTAGACTCCAAGGACTAGCTTCTACTCAATCACTGCTCGTTACCTGAAACATAGTGGTAAGGGTGAGTTCCTCAATCGATATAATAAGCATTATAAAATATCATGTAATGCTAAGTAATTTAACACATTCAATCACCCTAATTAGATCACACAATCAGTAACGGCAATATCAACTCCACAATCATACTCAACACAATCACCAAGACAACACGTATAATATTGGAATACATCCATTCATATTATACGCCATACATACATACATTATGCAATGAGACTCCATGCATGCGGTACCGACTATTCGTGAACATATAGTTCAACCTCACCGATCAAATCCAGATACGGCTACCAAGCCCACTAGTCCCACTCATTTGAGACCTAGTGACTCACTCACTAATTCCTCACCATGGGAATTAGCTACCACCCCAAGGGCTATGCTATGCACGCTAATCACCTAGCATGCAAACATCAACAACAATCCACAATACTAACTCACTAATTCCTCACCATGGGAATTAGCTACCACCATAAAGGCCAAAATATGCAAGCTAAATCACTTAGTCATGCAAACATCAACAATCATCCACAATGGACATATGCTCACACTCTAAGCCATAAACAGTCCATTCACAATTTCATACATGATATACACATTCACAACATTATGCATACCATTATACATCATCAACATATTTATCACATAATCGTATTATGTCATGCCACATAATCAATCACAGTATTAGTACACTCTACTAATACCTATACTGCTCAAAACAACGGGAAATGATCCCTACTCTATCATATATCAGCTAAATTACCTTACTCAGCTGAGCAACCAAAAACTGCACAACAACAGCACAGAAAAAAGAGAGCAAGAATGGATTATGCATATAATAAGTGAAAACTATAATTTAAAGTTTTATTGAAAATCTTAGTTTTTAACATGAAGGAGATATTAATGTGTACGGGAGAGAGGTAAAGGAAAGAAAGTATTGTGGGAGATTATTGTGTTGCTTTCATAATTGCTTATAAATTCGCTTTCAAAATAACATTACACGCGTACACACAGATAGTTTAATAACCAAATACATGTGTTATTAATCGGTTACATTGCAGAAATAAGAGAACAGAGAGAGATAGAGTTCTGAGTTTGATTATATGGTTGATGATCCGCTGTCGCGCACGGGTTAAAATGAGTAATTAGAAACCTGTAGTTTAGCGGAAAGGACACCTCGAGTATTGTATCGCAAGGACTCTTGGCAAATTAACCAAGTATGAAAACAAAATATGAGGGGTTCGATTCGATTTAGAATAACTGATTATAAAACATGATTAAAAAAGTGATTAAAATAAACGATTATAAAATAAGTCAATCTAATGTTTTCGGTTTCCGGTTAATCACTGATTTTTACCTACCAATTCCCTAAGCGGTTTCGATTTCTAATCGATTCAATTTCGATTGCCAAGCGCAATAGATATATGATAGATTGATATTCCTATATTCCGAATTAAGCAAGCAGGTTACTACAATCGTGAATTAAGCAAACACGATTTACAAACGCAATTTAACGACAAAGCGACGAAAACGGCGATTAATAGTTAGGAATGCAATCATACAAATTTAATCAAAACTATTCCATAAAATACAGATTAAGCAAATGAATTTTCATAGAATAGAATTGAAAGAGAAACGAAATTAAATTAATAGGATAAAAACCTCAAAGCCTTGGAAATTCGGTTACAGCAGATTGACTCTAGAAGATTAGTTCCTCTTCATGATCGCACAAAATATAAAGTTATGGTGAATAAGGTGTGTTTGCTACCGTACCGCGGCTGCCGTTTTAACCAGAATAAAGGTTTCACTGTTAATTCAAACTGGGTCGGAAAACCTAAATTCGGCCCAACAAATGGCCCAAAATAAATTATTTCCTAAAATAAGAAACTTCAACGAATTAATTGAGACTTATGAACTCCGAATAAGCTTTCGGCTTCAACACAAAAGTTGTAGCTATTTCTCTTATCTTTCCAACGCATACCAGAACATGCAAAACAGCATCACATAGCTCAAGTTATGATCCGAACGATGGACAAGTATCAATTAATCGCTAAAACTGAAAATAGCAAACGAAAATAGATTAAAGGCAAACATGAACTCGAATCTAAAAACATAATAAAATAGTAAAATAAGCAAAATAAAGTAGATAAATTCCTAAGTACAATTATAGAAGAATGTGCATCAAAACGCACTAATCAATTGACCTTCCTATTAAGCAACAGTGTCACTTAATATCTCTCTTATAAAGTTTATGTTTATTTGCTTAATAAAATGTGAAAACATTTTTTTCTTATTTTATCTAAACCTTTTTATGGTCTTGAACAATCTATAACAATATATAAAGACAAAACTTAGTTTTGGTGTCACCTATTTTCTTTTTTCATAATACGGTATTCCAAATCACCAAATTATTCCACTCACATTATTCATTTGTTTGAAAAAACCGGTTGAATAACGTCACATCACAATGCGGTTTTCTCACTTCAAACAAAATTTAATACAAAAAATATTACATTGCAAACAAAATTTAATATGTATCTGAATAAATACCATATGTTTCATGAAATAAATAGTTTATATTAAAATCAAATTTATAAAAAGAGAAACGGTTAATATTTTCACGCGTTAGAGCAATAAGAAAAGCGGACAAACACTACGCCAAAAACTGGAATAGACAGCGCACCTTAGAGGGCGCTTTATTACAAAAGCGCACTCTAAAGTGAAGCGAAAAAATAAGGAGCGAACAACTGGAATAGACAGCGCACTTTAGAGGGCGCTTTTGTAATAAAGCGCCCTCTAAGGTGAAGCGAAAAAATAAGGAGGAGATAGAAGGACAACAATACAGGGCGCTTTTTAGAAAGCGCCCTCTAAGGTTACCCTTAGAGGGCACTTTTAAAAAAGCGCTCTATAAGTCCATGTGCATTTCCAGTTTATAAAGCGCTTTTGGAAAGCCTTAGAGAGCGCTTTCATAAGCGCCCTCTTAGGCCCCCTTTAGAGGGCGCTTTTTTTCCACAAGCGCCCTCTAAGGTCCCCTTTAGTAAACATTAAAATTATAACATACTACGCGTTTTGTTATTTCACTCTCTGTTATTTTCGTTCTTTTTCACGTTAGGGTTCTCACTGCTACGATTTTCGCTACTTCTAAGGCGTTCTCCTTCCACCTCTGTTAGATCTACGACGTTTCCTCCTTCTATTAATTCGTTGTTAGCTGTTCGATTTTGACACCATAGGTATTTTTCTAATCTTCATATTACTTGGTTTCTCTTCTGACGTTCGCTATTGTTCATTTTTGGTTTCTCTTCTGACTTCGAAGAACTTAATTGGAGTTCTAGATATATACGGATTCGAGAGTTTCAAGACAAACAGGTTCTTAATCTTAACCACCCTCTTGCCTAATTTTATATGAAGTTTATAGACGTATGCACATTTGGCCAATCTCTGTGATCGAATTTTTTGTGTTCTCTATTTACATTTTTCGTATCTATTTACTTTTGAACCACAGTTATTGTTCTAACAGTAACTAACTTTACATCGGCCCTGTTTAGCTTCGAGCAATTTTGTATCAATTTGAAAAATGAGAAGTTATAGCAGCATTTCAACCAGGTTTGATTTTTCTACTATCTCCTGGTAAACAATTTCTATAGACTCAAATAACACTTCATTATTTCATTATGCAGCATGTCTTCAAAATGGAGCAAGAGGAATATACAAAGGAAGAAATTGATTGGAGTTATATAGAGTTCGTTGATAATCAAGATGTTCTCGATCTTATTGAGAAGGTGCAACTCACCCTTGCATTTTTGTCATTTTAGAAAAGTTCTATCAGTTTGTCATCTCATTCTTGTTTATAACTTCAGAAACCTGGCGGCGTTATTGCTCTTCTGGACGAGGCCTGGTATGTATTAAATGACAATAGTTCAAATATTTGTATTATAGTTAATGGTTTGTTTATGCCATTTTACATAATGTAAAGTGGCGTTAGCGCATGCAAATATATATACTTTGAGCAATAACTATGTTTTATAAAACTAGCACTTACCAGTTAAGCTACCCTACCCACTCACTGGCCTAACAGAGGGTTTAATTAAACTTCTTGAACATCGCCGTGGCCAGGATGGCGCATATATTGGATGCATGAAGTCAGGAGACGTGATATCAGAAGAGTACTTTCCTCTATCTGAATTAATTCTGATTATTTATTTATGATGATAGATCTGAGAAAATAGTTGCCAGTTTTTATGTGTAGATGGTCCCAGAAGATTTTGTTTTAAGATGTCTAAAATTGTTCATTTTTAAAAATTGAACATGTGTTGAATTTTATTCATTATTATCTGTTATCCATTTTTGTCGAGTTATTACTGTAGGTTTTTATTTTTCAGTAAATACTTTGAAGTTACCACATTTGTAGATGTAACTGATTATCTTAATTTGCATCCCTTTGCAAGTCTTTAGGCATGTCTCATTTTTGCCAATAAAATTTGCATTCCCTGGTGTTTAGATATTCCCAACCAGTATCTTAATTTCTAATGAGTAATGAAAGTTTCTATTTTGAATTGATATGTACTTAATCTTTTCTTAGTACAATTATATTTCTTTATCGCATGTTATTTTCTCCTTCATAACTACAATATCATTTTGTTTCATAATTTTTTACAAATTTGACCTTTTCAATTGTGATTTTGTATTCAACTTATATGCTCTGTATTTTATCCTTTTTTTTCCAGGGGAAAGCCTTGGTATGAACCTGATTGGTGGAAATTTGGGGATGAAAAATCGTAAGTAATAATACCATTTAGATGAGAAAATATTTGGTGATTATTATTTTTTTTGTTTATTCAGGAATGATCTTCAATGTGATTATGGCTTAATATATTATTTGTTGAAACCAAATCTTATTGAATGGATAAATTAATGATCTTCAGTCTTCACAATATATCACATCAGTGCCAAGTACTAACATATATTAGAGGCAACAAATAATTTTTAACTTCAGCATACTCATCTCTATGATATTATAAGTTATAACTCCTGATGGAAAATGCATGTTGGATACTTTTGACTGAAGTCTCTTTATGTATAAATATTGCACATGATTTTTTTTTCTTTTTTAGTATGGATCTCCATATTGAACTGCTTTATTTTTACAATGTGTATCTCATCTCTATTGATTTATTTTGTTTTTAGGTATTTCCGACATGCATCTGGTTCACTTGTTATACTTTCAAAGAATTTGGCACAGTACATTAACATAAACAGGTTAGTCTTGATGGTATTAAATGTTGCTTTTTCTTTAACTCTGTTTCCTTTTGAAAGATACTTTCTCCTATTTTATCTTCCTATCTAGTAATATATCTTTGATTGATCCGAAAACAAAATGTAGTGTATCTTTGAAGACATATGCTTATAAAACTACCTATTCCAAAGCTGTTTGTATTCAAACCGGCATGCGAGGAATGATTGCTAGAAATGAACTTCGATTCAGGAAGCGGACCCTAAGAAGACTGCGGCTAGCAAAAAAAACATACATCTCAGAGATGCTTTTGCTACTTAGTTTTATTTCTTTTTAAGTTATGAATTGGTTGTATATTTAGAATCTTTAGAAGTTAAACGATTATATATCAGTGGATTGTTGTATATGTATGGATTGTTGTATATAAGGCTTGTTGAATGCAATGTGTGAAAAAGGGCTTCAAATTATACAGTTTTAGGTGTACTGCTTCAATATACAGGTTGTCTAAAATAAATAAATAAAATATAGCGCTTTTTAAAAAAAAAATTTAAATAACCACCCACTTTAGAGGGCGCTTTCCAAAATAAGCGCCCTCTAAACCCTTTAAATTTCCACTTTAGAGGGCGCTTTTCAGTAAAAGCGCCCTCTAAACCCTTAAAAGTTTCCACTTTAGAGGGCGCTTTCCAGTAAAAGCGCCCTCTAAACCCTTAAAAGTTTCCACTTTAGAGGGCGCTTTCTTTAAAAAGCGCCCTTAAAAGTTTCCACTTTAGAGGACGCTTTCTTTAAAAAGCGTCCTCTAAAGTGGCCCTTAAAGGGCTTAAAGAGCCACTTTAGAGAGCGCTTTCACCAGGAAAAAAAGCGCTGTCTTTACCTATGTCAGCGTCAGATTAGAGGGCACTTTAAAGCGCTGTTATAGACCAAAAAAAGCGCCCTCTTTTCCCTTATTTGGCGTAGTGAAACGGGCACGGAGTGAATTGCAAAAACCAACTTTGGTAGTTATGCCATATTTAAAAAGAGTAAATTTTTATTAATATTTTATTTTTGAATTAAATAAATTATATATATTTTAAAGGGTAAATTAAAAATGAAAATATGTCAGTCCAAAATCATTTATCCCTTTTATATATAGTTATAGATATTTAATTTTAATTTATATCATTTAATATATACATGATAGAAGTTATTTTTGGAATAGAAATTACATTTTGAGAGGATTGTGAAAAATTGCAAAAATCAACTTTCATAGTTATGCCATATTTAAAAACAGTAAATTTTAATATTCACTATAATTGATAATGTGTGAAGGGGGAGTAAAGTTTCAATAAGGTGTCACACAATGGTAAAGAACATCATTGCATAATCATGAGATACATGTTTAAATATAATTATTCTAGATATTTTGTTTCTTCTTTTCATTTCAATTTAAATGCAATTATCAATTATTTGATGATATAATTATTGAAATTTTGTTTTTATTATATGTTTAATGTTTTTTATCTATTTTGCTCACAAATTTTCTTCTCAATTTTTATCATTGATTCTATTTTTTATTTATTTTCATTGACTTTTTACGAACACTCATTTAAGAGATTACTATTTTATCATTTTTTTTATTAAAATTGAAAAATTATCATTTTTTTAAAATTCATACATATATAAGTTAATGGTTGATAATAGAAGTTGATAATTTATATGGTTTGTGAAATGATTGGACATAAAAGTCAACCGTTCTTAACATACCTCAAGGATAATGATAACCAGTGATATTGTAATAATTGAAAAAAAGTTGTATGCTAATTTTTGTAAATCATTTATTGTATTATCATAATAAATTTTAATATGTCTTTTATAATTTTTGTCACAAATGTAGTTATAGAATTTGACTCTCAAATTTGTTATTGATGAATTCTTGCTAACACTATGTATCATATCCATTGAAAACAACATGGGTTAGAAATTGATGTATTTGTCTTAAAATATGTTAATGTGTTAGAGGGAGAAAGTGAGTGAGAGAGATGCACAAATAAATTTCACAATAAAACAATAAAAAAATGAAATAACGAACATGAAAGTGCATTAAAGCTCTTTCGCAATATGTTTTCGGTCACACACAATTATACCTTATTTTATCAAGGGTAAATATTATAAAGGGAAAGTTGGAAGGAGAAGAAGGGGAATTTTCTAAAAGTATAGTTTTAAAAAAAATTATATTCACAGACTAAAATATTCATCTTTATATTTAATCGTTGTGACATCACATTTGATGCATATTCACTTGATTATACTATATCGCCGACTAATAAAATTTGCTTCTATTTTTTTCCAATGAAACAAAGGATATTTTTGACTCAAATTCCATATTTGGTTTTCCTATTATGTAAAAAAAGTTATATTAAATCAAAATTAAAGTGTTCCGGACTGGGCCATGACCCTAGGCACGGCACGGCCCAATGCTCGCCAAGCCCACGTCCAAACGGCCATGTCCACACGACCACGAGGACACGTCAGGTGGACGACAGTCCGCCCGACGAACGTCTCCCCGGCCCCTTAAACACGTGTCGGACAGCGAGCGGGTCCTCCTCATACGATCTCCATCCACTCACCGTCAACCCACGTCGCGGGCATCTCAGTTGTGTCGGGCAGGGTCCTAACGGCATCCCACTCACCACGTCACCCAACTCCCCTATATTGTCGCCTTAGGGATAGGGGCAGTTGGACCAGGGGGCAGACTTTGGTCTAGGTCTTGACGCTTCTTACGCGTCCCCTGGCAGCTCCTCCTTGGGCCTAGCTAATCCAGCCCATCAGGAGCCTTGGCCCAGCGCTGGGGGCTCACTATAAATACCCCTTTCATGGCAAAGGGGCAGGTATTCTAACTCACACTCTGATAATCTCATTCTGTACCTTTTCTGACTTAAGCGTTGGAGCACCTTGCAGGTACACCCCCCTCTCATTTCATTCTCCGGCCCATTCACCAAGACCTTGGAAGGCCCTCCTGATCAGGTGAGATCAGTGGCGCCGTCTGTGGGAACTCCCGGGCGGATCCCCGAACTCGGCCATCCCACTATTGATAAGAGCAAAGATGGCCCGATTCGACGTACGACGCATCCTGGTCGACGAAGGCAGCTCAGTGGATATCATGTACGTCCACCTCTTCAAGACTCTGAAGCTAGACAAGACCAACTTAGCCCCCTACGTCGGATCAGATCTCCAAGGATTCAACGGAGCAACAACCAGACCGTGGGGATATGTTGAGCTCCTCGTCACCTTCGGCGAACAAGAAACGGCCAGGGAAGTCAAAATCCAATTCCTGGTCGTAGACTGTCCGTCTCTCTACAATTGCATCTTTGGACGCCCGACACTGGCCGAACTCACTGCGGTCCCATCCACCGTCCACCTGAAGATGAAATATTACACCAAATTGGGACGTGTGGTCACCATCCATGGTGACATCGAAGCAGCCCGGCGATGCTACGACGCCGCAGTAAAAGGACAGGCCGTAGTCAGCACGAAGAGCAACTGCAACAACAAAAAACTCAAGACCGAGGATCCCGCCCGAGGAGTCAACGCCATCGACCTCGACTGTCGCATCGGGCTGGACGAGACCGAAGAGGGGAGGTTCCCCAAGGAACGCTCTCTCGAACACCCGGTCCGACCAATCCCCGACGGGGAGTTCGAACTCATTCCTCTTGGGGACGATCCGGAAAGGACGGTGAAGATAGGTAAGGGACTACCCGAGGAAACAAGAGAAGAGCTAGTAGCATGCCTCAGAGAGAACTCCGACCTCTTCGCGTGGAATGCCGCGGAAATGCCCGGGCTGGACCCCGAGATCGCGTGCCATAAGCTAGCTTTAGACCGGGCAGCCAAGCCCATAGCACAGCGTAGACGCAAGCAATCGCCCGAAAAGGCAGAGGCTGCCGAGCGAGCTGTAAAAGACCTCTTAGAGGCAAATTTTATTTCTGAAGCCCAGTACACAACCTGGCTCTCTAATGTAGTCCTCGTTAAGAAAAATAATGGAAAATGGCGTATGTGTGTTGATTATACTGATCTTAATAGGGCTTGCCCGAAAGATGCTTTCCCCCTCCCTAATATAGACTCGCTCGTTGACAACTCTGCAGGTTTTAAACTCTTGTCCTTCATGGACGCATATAGTGGATACAACCAGATCCCTATGTCGCCCGCAGACAAGAAACACACAGCGTTCATGACCCCAACGGGCAATTACTATTACAACGTGATGCCGTTCGGGCTCAAGAACGCTGGCGCTACATACCAACGCATGATGAACAAAGTCTTCAAGGACGAAATAGGGGACATGCTCGAAGTATACATGGACGACATGATCGTCAAATCACACGAGGAGATAACCCATGCTCGACACCTTACGAAGGTATTCGAGCAGGCGAGACAGTGTAAAATGAGGTTCAACCCCGAGAAATGCACGTTCGGAGTCCGGGCAGGCAAGTTCCTCGGTTTCTATCTCACCGAAAGAGGGATCGAGGCCAACCCCGACAAATGCCGGGCATTCTCGGAGTTTCCGACCCCGGAGACCAAAAAATCGATCCAGTCACTCAATGGAGTGCTCGCCTCACTCTCCCGTTTCATCGCCAAGTCCGCCCAGCACGCATTGCCATTCTTCAGACTCCTTCGCAAAGAGGCTACCTTCGACTGGACCGATGAATGCGAGCAAGCGCTACTCCATCTAAAGAAGGTTCTGTCCCAACCCCCGGTCTTATCACGGCCATCAGAAAAGGAAACCCTATACTTATACCTATCCGTGGCGACCGAGGCCGTCAGCGCCGTCCTAATAAGAGAAACCGACGAAGGACAAAAGCCCATCTATTTTACGAGTAAAGCACTCCAAGGTCCCGAGCTCCGATATCAGCAAATCGAAAAGGTCGCCCTGGCCCTCATCAACACAGCGAGGAGACTACGATATTACTTCCTCGCACACACGATAAAGGTGAGGACCGACCAGCCAATCAAACAGCTGCTCGGGCGCCCGGATATGGCCGGGAGGATGCTCAAGTGGTCACTGGAACTCTCCGAATTCGACATACAATACGAAAGTAGGAAAGCCTTGAAAGCTCAGGCACTGGCCGACTTCGTCGCGGAAATGACCCACTGCCCGACTCCAGCAGAAAGCGCCCACAAATGGACGATCTTCGTCGATGGCGCCTCTAGCACATCAGGCAGCGGGGCCGGGATCATCCTCGAAAATGAAGAAGGGATCCTGATAGAGGTATCGTTAGCGCTAGCGTTCCCAACATCAAACAACCAAGCCGAATACGAAGCCTTCCTCGCAGGCCTGAGGTTAGCCGAGGACCTGGGAGCAAAAGAGGTAAAAATATCCACCGACTCCCAGCTCGTGGCCTCACAAGTGCGAGGCGAATACCAAACCAAGAACGACAACCTCCTCGGGTACTTGTCCCTCGTCAAAGAAAAACTTGATAGATTTGAAAAATGGGAAGTTCAACACATACCCCGCGAGCACAACACACGGGCAGACGTCCTCTCGAAACTAGCCAGCACGAGGAAAAAGGGTGGGAATAAATCAGTAATCCAAGAAATTCTCCCGCGGCCCAGCATCGACAAACTACCGCCTCCACTCGAGGTCAACGCTATTGGAGATGCCCACTGTTGGATGACACCCATCTACAATTACCTCACACGAGACGAACTCCCGGCTGACCCGAAAGAGGCGACCACTGTCAAACGACGCGCATGCTCGTACGTACTCCTCGAAGGCAAACTCTACCGGAGAGGATTCTCCATCCCACTACTCAAATGCGTCGAGGAAGAGAGAGTCCCCGACATACTTGGAGAGATACACCGGGGAATTAACGCTCAACACCTCGGCGGACGATCGCTCGCACGAAAAGCCCTTCGGGCAGGCTACTACTGGCCGACCATGCAAAACGATTCGAAAGAGCACGTCAAAAGATGTGACAAATGCCAACGACATGCCGACATGCACCTCGCACCCCCGAACGACCTCAAATCATTGTCTTCCCCATGGCCCTTCGCGTGGTGGGGCATGGACATCCTCGGACCCTTCGTCACCGGATCATATCAGAATAAATACCTCATCGTCGGGGTGGATTACTTCACCAAATGGATCGAGGCGGAGGCACTGGCTAAAATAACCGCGCAGAACATTCTCCGGTTCTTCAAACGCAACATCCTCGCTCGGTTCGGTATACCCCAGGCACTTGTCACAGACAACGGGACACAATTCACGGACGGAGGATTCCAGGACTTCATCGCCAGCCTGGGCACCACGCAGCATTTCACGTCTGTCGAGCATCCGCAGACGAACGGGCAGGCAGAGGCGGCCAACAGGGTAATCTTACGTGGCCTCAAACGCAGACTCGGCGAGGCAAAGAGGGCATGGGTCGAGGAGCTACATAGCGTCCTATGGGCCTACCGCACGACACCACATTCTACCACCGGGGAAACCCCGTTCCGACTAACTTACGGCACCGAAGCAGTCATCCCGGTGGAGATACGGGCGCCAACGAGGAGGACGGAGGAGCCCCTAGACGAGGAAATGAACGATGAAACCCTTAGAGCCGAGCTCGACCTAGTCGAGGAGATACGCTCCGAAGCAGCTCTCAGGGAAACGACCCTCAAACAAAAAATAGCACTACGCCATGACGCGAAAGTCATAAAAAGAGAGTTCCAGGTCGGCACCCTGGTCCTCAGAAGAAACCAGAAAAACCCGAGAGAGGGCAAACTGGCGGCCAACTGGGAAGGTCCTTACCGCGTCCGCGACAAAACGAGCAACGGGGCCTATTACCTAGAAAACCTACAAGGAGAACAACTCGCTCGACCATGGAACGCAGAAAAACTTAGACAGTATTACAGCTAAATACACCACGGGGAGACGTGGAAGGTACGACCACGCTCTTCGTCCCCAAAACCCCAGGGAGGAACCACGAGACCCGGGAACGATCCGGGGTCACATAACACACACAACCCTCCCCGACGGTTGAGATCTTGACCAAGACTCAACGTCGAAGTACCAGGACTGGCAGGGCACCCAGCTCGCGATGGGAGGGCCCAAGCCTCGGGACCAGGGTTCGAACAACGGACCCGGGTTTCGATACCCACGGGCACAAAGCCCGACACTTCGTCGGTTCCCTAAACCGAGGAGATTAACAAAGTCGAGCAGAGTACGAATTCATACAAACAACTATCAAACACAAACGAGCACAATGAATATTCATATATTAGAGCGGCCGAAGCCAAGTACACCCGAAGGCCATATTACAAACGCCCGAAGGCCAAAATACATAAGGCACGCAGGCCATGATAACTGAAATCAAAGAAAAACAGATAAACTAAGACTCCGCTCGGAGCACCTCTTCATCCTCTTCTTCTTCTTCTTCTTCTCCCCCCAGCTCCTCCTCCACTTCAAACGGGCAGACAATCTCACCATCCCGGACGCAGTAGTTATAGGCCGACCCTGCTGTCACCAACCCAGGGTTCAGAAGCCCGAGCTGCTCGACAGCATTGTCGAAACCCTCTTTGAAGCAGGCCACGAGATCTTGGTTGAGAGTCCGAATATGCCCTAGCAGCTCACCGCGCGAACCAAGGGCGCGTTCCTCCTCGGTCTCATCTGCCAGAGGACGGACCTTTCCCTCGAGGGACTCAACCTGAGCCCGTAGGCCAGCGTTGTCCTCGGTCAGCTTCTGATGGTCGACCACCTGCTCTTCCAAGCTCGCCACAGCAGCCTTCAACTGGTCCCTCTCCTTTTCCACCTCCTCCAGCTTCTGGCTCAGCCCTTCCTGCAGCTGATGCTCTTCTTTGTAGTCCGACAGATCTTTGGATAGTCTTTCCTTCTCTGTCCGAACCTGCAAAAGGGCATCCTCCAGCGAGGCGGTGGAGACCGAAGCGTCGGTCATAACCATGGCCGTCTCCATCACCCGGATGACAGCAGCAATATCCCTGGCCAGATCTTTTCTCCGGGCAGCAGCGTCCTGGTCCAGAATCGCCTTGGCCTCAGGCGCAGGCACAACAATCGACTCCTCGGCCTTGAAGAACGACCGCTCCACATAGCAGGGAGGTAGAAGATAGCTGCCCGGTCCATGCGGACTTCCTGGAGACGACCTGGTGAGAGGCCCAGCCGGACGCTTCCGTTTATGGAGGGGAGAAGCCGCTGGCGACGGGCTGCTGTCAGGAATGTTGATCGGGTTAGATCGAGGAGGAGAGGAAGGAATCACGCTCGCCGCCTGCGAGGGACCGACCCCGGCATCGCCAGCAGTCCCCGAGACACGGGCCACAGGTTTCTTCTTCTTCTTGGGCACCCGATCAGGAGCGCCGACCTGATTCGCTAGCTTCAGCACCCGATCACGAGCATTGGGCATGGCACCTGCAAATAAATTACACACAAACATTAGCGACCGAAACGGGCAAAAACAGAAATAAAAGGCTAAACAAAGTCTGCCTACTCAATAACGCCAGAGCTTCCTCCTCGGTATCACACTCGAGCAGAGCCTTCGTATTGACATAACGCGTCTCGGTGATTAGCTCCCCGGCCTCATCCAGGTAGGGCACGCCCTGTCGATTCGCCCAGAACCCCAAGCTGAAGCTCTGCACGTAATCGACCAGCTTCTTGTACGCGAGCCTATCCTCCTCGCCGAGCATCGCGTACTTGACCCGGTAATGCGCCGTGGAGAGATCGAAATGATCACGCTGCCACCTCAGCGGTATCTTCGACATCAGCGTCTCCTCCCCGTTGGGTTCCCGTTGATAGTAGTATAGAGAGTGAAGGGCAGCCCGGGTAATCGGCATCACCACGTACCACCGGCTTTTGAAATGGCGAACAGAATCCTCGTACGTCTTGAACAGACGCACGGGCTGCTTGAAAGAAACCCAACTGTGGCGACCACGGGAACCGGACCTCTGGAGATGGAAAACGTGGAAGAAGAGAGCCCGGGTGCAACCAATGCCGAGGAACTGGCAAACTAACTCGAATGCCCGCATAAATGCGAGAGCATTAGGATGTAGTTGGGACGGCGCCAGCCGGAGCCACTTGAAGACAGACATCTGGAAGGAGTTGAAGGGCAGTCTAATCCCCGCCTCACGAAAAGCAAATTCATACATGGTGAACTGCTTCCCCGGGAAATGATGACAAATGCGGTCTTCTTCCTTGGGGGCGCAGCAATACCAGTTTGGTGGATCCTCCAGGCTTATGGTCTCGACCATAGCGTGAGCAGTGATGGCCTCGTCACAGAAGTCTGATTCCTCCTCCAAGGGCTCGTCCGCAACCCAGGAGAAGTCGACCTGCCCGGAAGAGGAGGCGTGTTCGGTACCATCTCGGACACTCCCATCCCCGACAGGGAGACGAGCGATTGTCGCATCTTCGGTGGAGGACCCAGAATCTTCCTTCCTCGGTCGTAAGCGCCCGGTAGCACCTGAAACGCAGACAGAAAGAGTGAATTCGACGTCATATCAAATCCACCCTTCCACCGCAGGTCAAGTGAAAGGGCGTAGCGGCGACGGACACTAACCGTGCTCAACTCGGTGGCGCGCGCATTCTATGGAGACCGGGCATAAACTTCATACAACCTATGCAAGTGTTGCCCGGCATATGAAGTTTATGCCCGGTACGGTAGGATCCCAACCCTATTTTCTACCATCTAATATACACCTACAGTCCACTACACTGTCCCTAAGTTAAACCTAACCACATTTCTACGAAAATAGCATGCGTTTGACAGAAAACAACAAGGAAAAAGAATGGGTCACAGTGGAAAATCATACCTGACATAGTTAAGTTGAAAAGGTACGGTGGTGTCCGAGCAGAAGACGGTGGTTCAGATAGGAGGACGGGCGGAGACGGCGGTCCAGACGGTTGAGAGAGCAAACGAGAGAGAATGTGGAGAACTCCGATGAACGCGTGAGCAAAAAGAAAAAGTGGAAATGAAGTTACTCAACCCCTTTTTATAGGGCTTGGCACGTAGACCAACACGCTAGGTCATCATTGCCTAGCCTGCCTACGCCGTCTTTGCACGCGAAACGAAGCGACCCCACTAATTCTGAGACACGTCTGTCAAGGATGAGAAGCTGAAACGACCCGAGCACCTATCCGTCTCCTCGACTCACCAAGACGCCACCTCCCCGCGTCATACCCACGTTTACTACAAGGAAGGCGCAGATCAACCGATCACCTCCATCCCCGACATTCCCGAAGAAAGGGTCGGTCATGAATAGGTCTGGTACGACCTCGCCTGTCTAACGATCAAGCTTCCCCATCGTCTCGGGGAACCCTTAGTTGAAACATAAGTCATCCCTCTGGCTCAGAGACTCGACTTGGGGGGCTCCTGTTCCGGACTGGGCCATGACCCTAGGCACGGCACGGCCCAATGCTCGCCAAGCCCACGTCCAAACGGCCATGTCCACACGACCACGAGGACACGTCAGGTGGACGACAGTCCGCCCGACGAACGTCTCCCCGGCCCCTTAAACACGTGTCGGACAGCGAGCGGGTCCTCCTCATACGATCTCCATCCACTCACCGTCAACCCACGTCGCGGGCATCTCAGTTGTGTCGGGCAGGGTCCTAACGGCATCCCACTCACCACGTCACCCAACTCCCCTATATTGTCGCCTTAGGGATAGGGGCAGTTGGACCAGGGGGCAGACTTTGGTCTAGGTCTTGACGCTTCTTACGCGTCCCCTGGCAGCTCCTCCTTGGGCCTAGCTAATCCAGCCCATCAGGAGCCTTGGCCCAGCGCTGGGGGCTCACTATAAATACCCCTTTCATGGCAAAGGGGCAGGTATTCTAACTCACACTCTGATAATCTCATTCTGTACCTTTTCTGACTTAAGCGTTGGAGCACCTTGCAGGTACACCCCCCTCTCATTTCATTCTCCGGCCCATTCACCAAGACCTTGGAAGGCCCTCCTGATCAGGTGAGATCATAAAGTATTAAGACACTTTTTGTGTTTTGATACATTTATAAAAATTCAAAATTATACAATAAATCATTATTTATATTTTACATGCGTTAGAGTAATAAGGAATAAAAATAGGTCAGCCCAAAATCACATAGCATTAAGACACTTTTTGTGTTTTCATACATTTTTAAAAATTCAAAATTATGCAATAAATCATTATTTATATTTTACATGTGTTAGAGTAATAAGGAATGAAAATAGGTCAGTCCAAAATCACATATCCCCTTTATATATAGTTATAGATATATATAATTAAAAGCAAGAAAAATCTAAATTATATCATTAGCACAAAATAAAATATAAAAGATAATAACTAAAAATAATGAATAATCCTTAATTTTACCATTTTTCTATTCACTATATTCCTTATTCTTTGTTGGAGATTTTTATTTTTTTCTCTAATGAAGGATAAATAATGACAGAAATAATATATTTATTATAAATGTGATGAAATAAAATCACCCTTTAGTTTGTAGCAGGTTTTTTTTGCAGTTATTAAACCAACTTATTTTTTCAAATAAAAAATTACATTAAATAGGTAATTGTATAGGGAGGGGATAATGGAAATGAAAAAACCAACTTTTAATAGTTATACATGTTATACATGTGATATGTTGGAAAAGAATTATAACAACTTAGATTTTACTACAATAATCTTAAAGAAAATGTATCTTTTTATTGATGTTTTATTTTAAAATTTTAAAATAAAATGTAATTTTTAAAGAGTAAAATCGAAAAGAAAAATATGTTAACTAAAAAATTTATATCTTCTTACCTATAATTATAGATAATAAAAATAAATAATAATAATAATAATAGAAAGGATCAATTAAAAAAATAAATAAAGCCAAATGAAATTAAAGAAACAAAATCACAATGTTTAAATAAAAAATAAAAAGTTTCATAACAAAAATAAAATAAAATAGCACAATTGGGTAAAACTTTCAATGCAATTTAGGTGATAGAATTACTTTAAATGATAAAAAAATTAGGTTCAAAATTAATCAATCAGACTAAATTGGTTTAAAATTAATATAAATTCATTAATCCTCTCTATTAAATGACAATAGGAAACATCATTATTTCTTTTAATCAATCTTGTGGCAAAGTAATGCACTGATTTTTGTTTACTCAAATTTCTTTCTCAATTCTTTTATCTATTTTTGTTTACTTCTCATTTCTGTTGCACCAACAACACTCTTTTTTTCTATTATTGATGAATAGAACACAAACTATATGAATAACATGATTCAATAAATAGAAGAAATAAGACATGATAATATAACAACAATTTTTTTTTACACAAACTACATGAAATACCATGATTAAATAAGAAGAAGAGATAACATGATGAAATAACATGATTAAATTGCATGAAACTATTATACTTATATAGCATTCTTTTTTGATATGTAACAATCATCTTTTCTTTTCTGCTAATGATGGTGATTACTAAGAATCAATAATAGTTTCCATAGTTCCCTTTGTCCACAATTTGATTTGTGTTCTATTTTTCCCTTTGTTTCTCTCTCTAATTTTTTAACTTTTTGTTTTGTTTTTGATTGTGTGGTGTAAATGTTATAATAATATGGGAAATTATAATAGGGGAAATAAATTATTTTGGGTAGTAACCATGATTTTGGTCATAAATAACCGAAGGAAGTTAACTATAATGGATTGTTAGAATAAAGGATATAATTGAAAAGAAAATATTCCATGTGATTGGAATAAAGGATATAATTGGAGTGAAAATAGCTCATCCCAAAACAACCTATTACCTTTATCTATAGTTATACATTAGAATTACAAATCATTTAACAACCAAACCTACTTTTTCTAATATAAATCTCCTTCCAAAACAAGAAAACACATTTTCGACAAATAACCCTCGAGGCTCAGAGTTGTCTAAAAATTAAACTTAATTGATTTTCTTAAATTTCTACTTTTGATCCTTACCAGATTATTTAAAATTATGTAACTATGCATTTAGAAGACCAAAATTTGCTAAAACTAAATTGCCTTTTTTTATCTATAAGAATAAGAAATAAGAATGGGTTCTATAGACAGTCTATCATTAGAGTTATTAATCTAAAATAAAAGACTACTCCTGTTCAATCAAAAATAATACAAGATAAATAAATAACAAAATAATGCTAAACAATGTTTAATAAAAAATATGTTTATAAACTTATACAATGTTACGAAAATAAGAAGAATAATCACACTACCTCATAAATATGTGATGGCTGCATCAATTAGAGATATCAATTAGAAATAAGATGATAATTTTAAAAGTTGAATGCTAATACCTTTATGTTTCTCCGTTTCTCTGACACGAATTAACATTGTGTATATGTTGTTGAACTTTATTGATGCAATCGCTAGTATTTATTTCTATTATTGGATTTGTTTAACAGAAGCATAGACCTCACAATTATTTCATGCGCTTATTATGATCATATGAGGATTGAAATATGTTACGTGATTGAGAGGTCTATGCTGCCGTTAAACAATACCAATATTAGATGTTTTAAATTCTTTTAAGGCTTAAGCATTTAGGATGTTCGGAGGGAGAGAATGAGGATGTTGTAGTGTGTCTTCTTATACTATACTGTGTGTACATTGCTTTTAAGCTTTTTTCTAAAACCAAACCTCTACTAGAATGGCGTGAATTTTGGATAATGGATAAGGTCTCGCTTTTGACTTTCACATTGCATAAAAGGCGGACCACTAGAAATATGCTATGATGAAATATGTTAGAGAAAGATTAGGTTTTATTACAAAGGGGTTTGAAAAATATTTGGATTACTAAATAACTTAAATTTTATTCCCAACTTCCCATTAACTATACCTATATATGTGGTGAGTAGCCCATTTCCCTATCATGTAGGGAGGAAATCTCTTTTCATGATATTTCACCATACAGGGTTGGGTTTGTTTGAATAAGTTTTTTATTTTTAAAAACTATTTTATAAATTAATTTTAAATTATTGTTAAAAAAATAAAAATAAAACCTGTTTCATAATTTTATTTTTGAAAATTGTTTTCAGATGAAAAAATGAATTAAAAAAATGATAGATTTAATTCTAAATTACATTTTAAAAATAAAAAGTAATAATTTAACTCGTATTTCATTTTTTTCATAATAATTTTATCATATTATATTTTATTTTGTATTCTAAAGTTTGTAATTTGTAAGTATCAACAACTTATTACAACAATATATTATAAGAAAATATAAAAATTATATTGTTGTTAGGAGTTGAACCATAGGTAACAACTCACACCCTATTCTATTTTAAGGTATATATAGTTCAAAATATTTATATTACAATAATAACTATATTAAAAATATTTAATATAATAACAATTATATTAAATTAAATGTAAAATGTTTTTATTTCATTTTTAATATTTTTGAATCAATTATATATATATATATATATATATATATATATATATATATATATATATATATATATATATTATATATATATATATATATATTATATATATATATATATATATATATATATATATATATATATATATATATATATATATATGGGTAGATATTAGAATAATTTTACTAATATCTAATTCGTTGTATTTTACATAAGTTATTTTTATATTTGGATCCACAATAAGAATATTTAAGAACACACCATATTTAAGAATGTCAAATGAATATGAACTTTATTGTTATTTTTTATTTAATAAATATATGTAGTAGATTTTTAGAAATATTGTTGGCCACTCACAATGCCCAGGAAAAAAGGCCCATAGGCAATACAATGGAAGTGAAAATGAGGAGCATGTGTTCCTCTATCCTCGCCCGAAGCAGGCAACTTCACTCTTAAGGAATCACCAATCGTCCAGATCAATCAGGCGAATGTTTGCATAATATGCAACATCTCGCGCAGACAATCTAAGCCGCTTCCACTATATAAGAGAGAAAGCATGCAATTTTTAGATATTCAAATAGATTCTCAATATCAAATCACTTTTCATTCTCTCACTAACTTGGACTTTAGAATGTAACCTTGTAGGTTAGCCCCCTCTTCGTTGCATTAGAAGCTTGAACCAACATGCTAAGATCATATTTCATTGTTCACCGAACAAATATGGTTCCATAATAAAATAAGGGTATAGTCTGTGGGGGATCTAGATATCAAAATCTAGTTTCAGCAAGAGATTAATATCTCTTTTATTATAAGGTTCAGATCTTTGTCTTTTGATATTATTTCTTGAAGTTTCAATTTCCTCCTCAAACAAATTCATCTTCGAATTCATCAACTATGGTGGCATTTAAATCCACTCGATCAAACATTCAATGGCAAGATGTCGCTGCAATTGGTGAAGCTATTAGAGCTCCGCCTTTTCCTCCTTCTCAAGTAGAAGACGATCAAGTCCTAGTGGCATCTCCTTCTAATCCTACACAATAAGATGATACTCCATCGAGATTTCATCATATTCAAAGCTCTTTAATTTTTCAAATGTACGTGAAAAATTCACCAGGATGAACTATCATTTCGACCTCCACTTCTACCTTTTGTACCGGACATGAAATGCTCCCTAGCCTTCAGTTGTTACAAGTTAAACTTGGAATACAGGGAGCCACCGACTTGGTAAACCCGTTTATAATCTGGTGCAACATTAGAATTTACAATCCTTAGCAGAGAGGTTGTTCAAGATTAAAGAGAGCATGTAACACTTTACGAAAAACAATATCATTATTCGAAAGGTGACCTCCCAAGGTAATCAAGGTGTCATTTTAGACTCGACCTCTGTTATGAAACACAAACACAAGGAGAGGCCCCAAGGTCTCCAACTAGCATCCAACATCGAAGACATAGAACTCCTCTGCTTGATCTTGAAGGGAGGAGTGGTAGCCATACTCCCTAGAGGTCCACCATCTTCAAATAAGGGAAACGTATGACGAAGATGCCCTAGTTACAAAATGAAAAAGGAACTCTTTGTCTACCCGCATCCTCGATAATATGATCCCGAGGTTATTACATAATCATCCAAAGTTGCATAGCTATGATAGAACAGAAGATCTAGATGAGCATGTAGACAATCACCTAGATTACTACTAGGCCCAAGGGTAAGTAAAATGAAAACTATTCACACTAATCTTGACCAGGCCGACAATGACGTGGTTCAAAACCCTTATAGATGGGAGCATGTCATCATGGAAATACCTTTGCGAGGCTTTTACAACCCAGTTCGTTGCCTGAAAGCAGAAACACATAAAAATGGTTGTACTCAATGGGGTCATTCAAGAAATAAATAAAACCTATGTAAGTTCATTGACCACTTCACTAAAGTGATAGTGGTCGTGGGTGGCATGAATGACAAGCTGAAATGTTGGATGTTTGAGAAGGGGTTGAGATCCAATAGCATTTTTTGGGAAATTCTTGGGCTCAACGGAGCCCATAGTCTATGTAATTTGTTTAGTAGGGCACAACCTTACATCAGTTATTATTAAAAAAACTTGGCCAGGGAAAGAGAAAAAGTCCAAGGAGTTGGTAACTTCAAACTTAATCGAGCACTAGAAAGGTATAATGGTTTTCTTAAAGAAGAAGGAAATTACAGTCCTCGATCCAAGTTCAAGGCTTACACTCCCCTTAACACTTTAAAGGAGAAATTTTTGAAATAATGTTAAAATATTGAGTTCAAGGAGGCCGAGATAAAAAATCTTTACCTAGTCAAGGAATCATCCTAGACAGACAAGTCCAAATACTGTCATTTCCACAAGAGTCACAACCATCATACAAATTATGGCGTCCAACAAAAAGATGTAATCAAAGTATTGATTAAGAAAGAGGGACTTACTGAGTGCACTTGAGACAATAATAGAGGGTGTGGGAGCCCATAAGATTTGACAAAGAAGAAGTGTTCCCCTCGTAGAGAAAAATCTTCCAAGAAGAGCATTAAAGTTGTCGCTAGAGCCAAAAGGGAGAAATACATCATTAGACACTTCTCCAAGTTGTTTTTCTAAATGCAGCTAATCCAAATGACCAATCGACTAGGAATAACAATCTCCCCCTTTGGGAAATTGTGGCAAAACAACTCTTCAAGATGAATATCAATTTTTCCATGAGAACAAGTGACAACCAGTTGATGTACTGAATCTTCAGAGCATTTAAGAAGCAACAACTTCCATGTATTAGAGTTAAGAACTAGCAGCAGTAGATGTCAGAAGCATTAATACAAATGCTTACACATAGTCCATTTAGTTGCTCCAAACCAAACAGACAATCATGCAATCATTCATAGACTTAGTCATGCATGAATCTAATATCACATAGCTCCACGAAGGAAGCTCCAAAGAGGGTAATCAAAGCGCCTACAATTGAAATAGAGTAGATTTTCATAAAAATGGTATATTAGAGAGATAGTTGTTTTGGAAAGTTAATGAGAGTAGTTATAGATGCAATTACAGTTTATATATAAAATAAGTGATTGCTTATTCTTTTAATGAAAATGGAGGGTAATTAAGGAATAAATTAAGGTCATACTAAAATTTTGTATTCCCTTTATCTATAGACTATCGTTTAAACGGGCACTCCCGTTCCTGTTTATCCTTTTTTTTAAATATACACACGCGTTAAAATATGAACATAATTTTTATTTAATTTTAATTTATATCATTTAATATATATATATATATATATATATATATATATATATATATATATATATATATATAGAGAGAGAGAGAGAGAGAGAGGATACACACTTTTGGAATGGCTTATTTTATCTTCCAAATTTACGCTTGATATGTGTTGGTTACAAAAACAAAACTTACACTCAATTTAAAATTTAAAATTAATTAAACGCTTTACGGATAGGATAAGAATGGGTGGTTAAAAACTCAATTTAAAATTTAAAATTAAATAAAGGCTTTACGGATAGGATAAGAGCGGGTGGTTAAAAAAACTAACACGTGAACAACATAACTTATTTAGAAAGAAAAAATTCATAATAGAGAGAGAAGCAATAGGGAAAAATACAAGACAAAGCAAATTGTGGACAAAGGAAACTATGTAAACTACTCTTGGTTCCTAGTAATCATCATCATTTAACAGAAAAGAAAGATGATAGTTACATATCAAAAAAGAATGATGTGTAAGTATAATAGTTTCATGCAGTTTAATCATGTTATCTCTTCTTCTTGTTTAATTATGATATTTCATGTAATCTGTCTAAGAAAAAAAACTGGTTGTATTATCATGTCTTATCTCTTCTATTTATTTAATCATGTTATTTTATATAATTTGTGTTCTATTCATCAATAATAGAGAAAAAGAGTGTTGTTGTTGCATCAGAGAAGAGAAGTAAACAAAAATAAATAAATAAAACTGAGAAAGAAATTTGAGTAAACAAAAATAGTGCATTAGGTTGCCACAAGATTGATTAAAAGAAACAATAATGTTTCCTATTGTCATTTAACAGAGAGCATTAATGAATTTATATTATTTTTAAAACAATTTACTCTCATTGATTAATTTTTGGCCTATTTTTATTTTTTTGTCTTTTGAAGTAATTCTATCACCTAAATTTCATTGAAAGTTTTGCCCAATTATGGGTTTTTTTTTTAATATTTTTGTTATGAAACTTTTTTATTTATTTATACATTGTGATTTTGTTTCTTTAATTTCATTTGACTTTATTTTTTAAATTTTTTTAATTGATCCTTTCTATTATTATTATTATTATTTTATTTTATTTTTATTATCTATAACTATAGGTAAGAAGATATAAATTTTTTAGTTAACATAGTTTTCTTTTCGATTTTACTCTTTAAAAATTACATTTTATTTTAAAATTTAAAAATTACATTTCTTGAAGGTTATTGTAGTTAAATTTAAGTTGTTATAATTCCTATCCAACACATCACATGTATAACTATTAAAAGTTAGTTTTTCCATTCCCATTATTCCCCGCCCTATACAATTACCCGTTTATGTAATTTTTTATTTGAAAGAAAAGTTGGTTTTATTTCATCACATTTATAATAAAACAATTATTTCTGTCATTATTTATTCTTCAATAGAGAAAAAAATGAAAATCTCCAGCATATAATAAGGAATATAGTGAATAAAAAATGATAAAATTGAGGATTATTTTTTTTAGTTATTATCTTTTATATTTTATTTTGTGTTAATGATTATGATATAATTTAGATTTTCCTGGATCTTGCTTTTAATTTTCTTTTTTTTAGTTTTTATCTTTTATCTTTTATTTTGTGTTAATGATTATGATATAGTTTAGATTTTCCTGGATCTTGCTTTTAATTATCTATACCTATAGATAAAGGGAATACAAAATTTTAGTATGATCTTAATTTATTCCTTAATTACCCTCAATTTTCATTAAAAAAATAATAAATCAGTTATTTTATATAAAAAAACTGTAGTTGCATCAATAACTACTCTCATTAATTTTCCAAAACATTTCTCTCTCAAATATACCGCTTTTTACAAAATGTTGTCATAGAAAATTACTTCATTTCAATTGAATTGAAAAAAGAGAGCACGAATGGATTATGCATATAATAAGTGAAAACTATAATTTAAAGTTTTATTGAAAATCTTAGTTTTTAACATGAAGGAGATGTTAATGTGTACGGGAGAGAGGTAAAGGAAAGAAAGTATTGTGGGAGATTATTGTGTTGCTTTCATAATTGCTTATAAATTCGCTTTCAAAATAACATTACACGCGTACACACAGATAGTTTAATAACCAAATACATGTGTTGTTAATCGGTTACATTGCAGAAATAAGAGAACAGAGAGACACAGAGTTCTGAGTTTGATTATATGGTTGATGATCCGCTGTCGCGCACGGGTTAAAATGAGTAATTAGAAACCTGTAGTTTAGCGGAAGGGACACCTCGAGTATTGTATCGCAAGGACTCTTGAAAAATTAACCAAGTATGAAAACAAAATATGAGGGGTTCGATTCGATTTAGAATAAATGATTATAAAACATGATTAAAAAACTGATTAAAAAAAACGATTATAAAATAAGTCAATCTAATGTTTTCGGTTTCCGGTTAATCACTGATTTTTACCTACCAATTCCCTAAGCGTTTTCGATCTCTAATCAATTCAATTTCGATTGGCAAGCGCAATAGATATATGATAGATTGATATTCCTATATTCCGAATTAAGCAAGCAGGTTACTACAATCGTGAATTAAGCAAACACGATTTACAAACGCAATTTAACGACAAAGCGACGAAAACGGCGATTAATAGTTAGGAATGCAATCATACAAATTTAATCAAAACCATTCCATAAAATACAGATTAAGCAAATGAATTTTTATAGAAAAGAATTAAAAGAGAAACGAAATTAAATTAATAGGATAAAAACCTCAAAGCCTTGGAAATTCGGTTACAGCAGATTGACTCTAGAAGATTAGTTCCTCTTCATGATCGCACAAAATAAAAAGTTATGGTGAATAAGGTGTGTTTGTTACCGTACCGCGGCTGCCGTTTTAACCAGAATAAAGGTTTCACTTATAATTCAAACTGGGTCGGGAAACCTAAATTCGGCCCAACAAATGGCCCAAAATAAATTATTTCCTAAAATACGAAACTTCAACGAATTAATTGAGACTTATGCACTCCGAATAAGCTTTCGGCTTCAACACAAAAGTTGTAGCTATTTCTCTTATCTTTCCAACGCATACCAGAACATGCAAAACAGCATCACATAGCTCAAGTTATGATCCGAACGATTGACAGGTATCAATTAATCGCTAAAACTGAAAATAGCAAACGAAAATAGATTAAAGGCAAACATGAACTTGAATCTAAAAACATAATAAAATAGTAAAATAAGCAAAATAAAGTAGATAAATTCCTAAGTACAATTATAGAAGAATGTGCATCAAAACGCACTAATCAATTGACCTTCCTATTAAGCAACAGTGTCACTTAATATCTCTCTTATAAAGTTTATGTTTATTTGCTTAATAAAATGTGAAAACATTTTTTTCTTATTTTATCTAAACCTTTTTATGATTTTGAACAATCTATAACAATATATAAAGACAAAACTTAATTTTGGTGTCACCTATTTTCTTTTTTCATAATACGGTATTCCAAATCACCAAATTATTCCACTCACATTATTCATTTGTTTGAAAAAACCGGTTGAATAACGTCACATCACAATGCGATTTTCTCACTTCAAACAAAATTTAATACAAAAAATATTACATTGCAAACAAAATTTAATATGTATCTGAATAAATACCATATGTTTCATGATATAAATAGTTTATATTAAAATCAAACTTATAAAAAGAGAAACGGTTAATATTTTCACGCGTTAGCGCAATAAAAAAAGCGCACAAACGGGCACGGAGTGAATTGCAAAAACCAACTTTGGTAGTTATGCCATATTTAAAAAGAGTAAATTTTTATTAATATTTTATTTTTGAATTAAATAAATTGTATATATTTTAAAGGGTAAATTAAAAATGAAAATATGTCAGTCCAAAATCATTTATCCCTTTTATATATAGTTATAGATATTTAATTTAATTTATATCATTTAATATATACATGATAGAAGTTATTATTGGAATAGAAATTACATTTTGAGAGGATTGTGAAAAATTGCAAAAACCAACTTTCATAGTTATGCCATATTTAAAAACAGTAAATTTTAATATTCACTATAATTGATAATGTGTGAAGGGGGAGTAAAGTTTCAATAAGGTGTCACACAATGGTAAAGAACATCATTGCATAATCATGAGATATATGTTTAAATATAATTATTCTGGATATTTTGTTTCTTCTTTTCATTTCAATTTAAATGCAATTATCAATTATTTGATGATATAATTATTGAAATTTTGTTTTTATTATATGTTTAATTTTTTTTTATCTATTTTGCTCACAAATTTTCTTCTCAATTTTTATCATTGATTCTATTTTTTATTTATTTTCATTGACTTTTTACGAACACTCATTTAAGAGATTACTATTTTATCATTTTTTTTATTAAAATTGAAAAATTATCATTTTTTTTAAATTCATGCATATATAAGTTAATGGTTGATAATAGAAGTTGATAATTTATATGGTTTGTGAAATGATTGGACATAAAAGTCAACCGTTCTTAACATACCTCAAGGATAATGATAACCAGTGATATTGTAATAATTGAAAAAAAATAGTATGCTAATTTTTGTAAATCATTTATTGTATTATCATAATAAATTTTAATATGTCTTTTATAATTTTTGTCACAAATGTAGTTATAGAATTTGACTCTCAAATTTGTTATTGATGAATTCTTGCTAACACTATGTATCATATCCATTGAAAACAACATGGGTTAGAAATTGATGTATTTGTCTTAAAATATGTTAATGTGTTAGAGGGAGAAAGTGAGTGAGAGAGATGCACAAATAAATTTCACAATAAAACAATAAAAAAATGAAATAACGAACATGAAAGTGCATTAAAGCTCTTTCGCAATATGTTTTCGGTCACACACAATTATACCTTATTTTATCAAGGGTAAATATTATAAAGGGAAAGTTGGAAGGAGAAGAAGGGGAATTTTCTAAAAGTATAGTTTTAAAAAAAATTATATTTACAGACTAAAATATTCATCTTTATATTTAATCGTTGTGACATCACATTTGACGCATATTTACTTGATTATACTATATCGCCGACTAATAAAATTTGCTTCTATTTTTTTTCAATGAAACAAAGGATATTTTTGACTCAAATTTCATATTTGGTTTTCCTATTATGTAAAAAATGTTATATTAAATCAAAATTAAAGTATTAAGACACTTTTTGTGTTTTGATACATTTATAAAAATTCAAAATTATACAATAAATCATTATTTATATTTTACATGCGTTAGAGTAATAAGGAATAAAAATAGGTCAGTCCAAAATCACATAGCATTAAGACACTTTTTGTGTTTTGATACATTTATAAAAATTCAAAATTATGCAATAAATCATTATTTATATTTTACATGTGTTAGAGTAATAAGGAATGAAAATAGGTCAGTCCAAAATCACATATCCCCTTTATATATAGTTATAGATATATATAATTAAAAGCAAGAAAAATCTAAATTATATCATTAGCACAAAATAAAATATAAAAGATAATAACTAAAAATAATGAATAATCCTTAACTTTACCATTTTTCTATTCACTATATTCCTTATTCTTTGTTGGAGATTTTTATTTTTTTCTCTAATGAAGGATAAATAATGACAGAAATAATATATTTATTATAAATGTGATGAAATAAAATCACCCTTTAGTTTGTAGCAGGTTTTTTTTGCAGTTATTAAACCAACTTATTTTTTCAAATAAAAAATTACATTAAATAGGTAATTGTATAGGGAGGGGATAATGGAAATGAAAAAACCAACTTTTAATAGTTATACATGTTATACATGTGATATGTTGGAAAAGAGTTATAACAACTTAGATTTTACTACAATAATCTTAAAGAAAATGTATCTTTTTATTGATGTTTTATTTTAAAATTTTAAAATAAAATGTAATTTTTAAAGAGTAAAATCGAAAAGAAAAATATGTTAACTAAAAAATTTATATCTTCTTACCTATAATTATAGATAATAAAGATAAATAATAATAACAATAGAAAGGATCAATTAAAAAAATAAATAAAGCCAAATGAAATTAAAGAAACAAAATCACAATGTTTAAATAAAAAATAAAAAGTTTCAAAACAAAAATAAAATAAAATAGCACAATTGGGTAAAACTTTCAATGCAATTTAGGTGATAGAATTACTTTAAATGATAAAAAAAAATAGGTTCAAAATTAATCAATGAGAGTAAATTGGTTTAAAATTAATATAAATTTATTAATCCTCTCTATTAAATGACAATAGGAAACATCATTGTTTCTTTTAATCAATCTTGTGGCAAAGTAATGCACTGTTTTTTGTTTACTCAAATTTCTTTCTCAATTCTTTTATCTATTTTTGTTTACTTCTCATTTCTGTTGCACCAACAACACTCTTTTTTTCTATTATTGATGAATAGAACACAAACTATATGAATAACATGATTCAATAAATAGAAGAAATAAGACATGATAATATAACAACAATTTTTTTTTACACAAACTACATGAAATACCATGATTAAATAAGAAGAAGAGATAACATGATGAAATAACATGATTAAATTGCATGAAACTATTATACTTATATAGCATTCTTTTTTGATATGTAACAATCATCTTTTCTTTTCTGTTAAATGATGGTGATTCCTAAGAATCAATAATAGTTTCCATAGTTCCCTTTGTCCACAATTTGATTTGTCTTCTATTTTTCCGTTTGCTTCTCTCTCTAATTTTTTTAACTTTTTTTTTGTTTTTGATTGTGTGGTGTAGATGTTATAATAATATGGGAAATTATAATAGGGGAAATAAATTATTTTGGGTAGTAACCATGATTTTGGTCATAAATAACAGAAGGAAGTTAACTATAATGGATTGTTAGAATAAAGGATATAATTGAAAAGAAAATATACCATGTGATTGGAATAAAGGATATAATTGGAGTGAAAATAGCTCATCCCAAAACAATCTATTACCTTTATCTATAGTTATACATTAGAATTACAAATCATTTAACAACCAAACCTACTTTTTCTAATATAAATCTCCTTCCAAAACAAGAAAACACATTTTAGACAAATAACCCTCGAGGCTCAGAATTGTCTAAAAATTGACCTTAATTGATTTTCTTAAATTTCTACTTTTGATCCTTACCAGATTATTTAAAATTATGTAACTTCGCATTTAGAAGACCGAAATTTGCTAAAACTAAATTGCCTTTTTTTATCTATAAGAATAAGAAATAAGAATGGGTTCTATAGACCGTCTATCATTAGAGTTATTAATCTAAAATAAAAGACTACTCGTGTTCAATCAAAAATAATACAAGATAAATAAATAATAAAATAATGCTAAACAATGTTTAATAAAAAATATGTTTATAAACTTATACAATGTTACGAAAATAAGAAGAATAATCACACTACCTCATAAATATGTGATGGCTGCATCAATTAGAGATATCAATTAGAAATAAGATGATAATTTTAAAAGTTGAATGCTAATACCTTTATGTTTCTCCGTTTCACTGACACGAATTAACATTGTGTATATGTTGGTTGAACTTTATTTCTATTATTGGATTTGTTTAACAGAAGCATAGACCTCACAATTATTTCATGTGCTTATTATGATCATATGAGGATTGAAATATGTTACGTGATTGAGAGGTCTATGCTGCCGTTAAACAATACCAATATTAGATGTTTTAAATTCTTTTAAGGCTTAAGCATTTAGGATGTTCGGAGGGAGAGAATGAGGATGTTGTAGTGTGTCTTCTTATACTATACTGTGTGTACATTGCTTTTAAGCTTTTTTCTAAAACCAAACCTCTACTAGAATGGCGTGAATTTTGGATAATGGATAAGGTCTCGCTTTTGACTTTCACATTGCATAAAAGGCGGACCACTAGAAATATGCTATGATGAAATATGTTAGAGAAAGATTAGGTTTTATTACCAAGGGGTTTGAAAATTATTTGGATTACTAAATAACTTAAATTTTATTCCCAACTTCCCATTAACTATACCTATATATGTGGTGAGTAGCCCATTTCCCTATCATGTAGGGAGGAAATCTCTTTTCATGATATTTCACCATACAGGGTTGGGTTTGTTTGAATAAGTTTTTTATTTTTAAAAACTATTTTATATATTAATTTTAAATTATTGTTAAAAAAATAAAAATAAAATCTGTTTCATAATTTTATTTTTGAAAATTGTTTTCAGATGAAACAATGAATTCAAAAAATGATAGATTTAATTCTAAATTACATTTTATAAATAAAAAGTAATAATTTAACTCGTATTTCATTTGTTCATAATAATTTTATCATATTATATTATATTTTGTATTCTAAAGTTTGTAATTTGTAAGTATCAACAACTTATTACAACAATATATTATAAGAAAATATGAAAATTATATTGTTGTTAGGAGTTGAACCATAGGTAACAACTCACACCCTATTCTATTTTAAGGTATATATAGTTCAAAATATTTATATTACAATAATAACTATATTAAAAATATTTAATATAATAACAATGATATTAAATTAAATGTAAAATGTTTTTATTTCATTTTTAATATTTCTGAATCAATTATATATATATATATATATATATATATATATATATATATATATATATATATATATATATATATATATATATATATATATATATATATATATATATATATATATATATATATATATATATATATATATATATATATATATATATATATAGGGGTAGATATTAGAATAATTTTACTAATATCTAATTCGTTGTATTTTATATAAGTTATTTTTATATTTGGATCCACAATAAGAATATTTAAGAACACACCATATTTAAGAATGTCAAATGAATATGAACTTTATTGTTATTTTTTATTTAATAAATATATGTAGTAGATTTTTAGAAATATTGTTGGCCACTCACAATGCCCAGGAAAAAAGGCCCATAGGCAATACAATGGAAGTGAAAATGAGGAGCATGTGTTCCTCAGTCCTCGCCCGAAGCAGGCAACTCCGCTCTTAAGGAATCACCAATCGTCCAGATCAATCAGGCGAATGTTTGTATAATATGCAACATCTCGCGCAGACAGTTTTAGCCGCTTCCACTATATAAGAGAGAAAGCATGCAATTTTTAGATATTCAAATAGATTCTCAATATCAAATCATTTTTCATTCTCTCACTAACTTGAACTTTAGAATGTAACCTTGTAGGTTAGCCCCCTCTTCGTTGCATTAGAAGCTTGCACCAACATGCTAAGATCATATTTCATTGTTCATCGAACAAATCTGGTTCCACAATAAAATAAGGGTATAGTCTGTGGGGGATCTAGATATCAAAATCTAGTTTCAGCAAGAGATTAATATCTCTTTTATTATAAGGTTCAGATCTTTGTCTTTTGATATTATTTCTTGAAGTTTCAATTTCCTCCTCAAACAAATTCATCTTCGGATTCATCAACTATGGTGGCATTTAAATCCACTCGATCAAACATTCAATGGCAAGATGTCGCTGCAATTGGTGAAGCTATTAGAGCTCCGCCTTTTCCTCCTTCTCAAGTAGAAGACGATCAAGTCCTAGTGGCATCTCCTTCTAATCCTACACAATAAGATGCTACTCCATCGAGATTTCATCACATTCAAAGCTCTTTAATTTTTCAAATGTACGTGAAAAATTCACCAAGATGAACTATCATTTCGACCTCCACTTCTACCTTTTGTACCGGACATGAAATGCTCCCTAGCCTTCAGTTGTTACAAGTTAAACTTGGAATACAGGGAGCCACCGACTTGGTAAACCCGTTTATAATCTGGTGCAACATTAGAATTTACAATCCTTAGCAGAGAGGTTGTTCAAGATTAAAGAGAGCATGTAACACTTTACGAAAAACAACATCATTATTCGAAAGGTGACCTCCCAAGGTAATCAAGGTGTCATTTTAGACTCGACCTCTGTTATGAAACACAAACACAAGGAGAGGCCCCAAGGTCTCCAACTAGCATCCAACATCGAAGACATAAAACTCCTCTGCTTGATCTTAAAGGGAGGAGAGGTAGCCATACTCCATAGAGGTCCACCATCTTCAAATAAGGGAAAGGTATGACGAAGATGCCCTAGTTACAAAATGAAAAAGGAACTCTTTGTCTACCCACATCCTCGATAATATGATCCCGAGGTTATTACATAATCATCCAAAGTTGCATAGCTATGATAGAACAGAAGATCTAGATGAGCATGTAGACAATCACCTAGACTACTACTAGGCCCAAGGGTAAGTAAAATGAAAACTATTCACATTAATCTTGACCAGGCCGACAATGACGTGGTTCAAAACCCTTATAGATGGGAGCATGTCATCATGGAAATACCTTTGCGAGGCTTTTACAGCCCAGTTCGTTGCCTGAAAGCAGAAACCCATAAAAATGGTTGTACTCAGTGGGGTCATTCAAGAAAGAAATAAAACCTATGTAAGTGCATTGACCACTTCACTAAAGTGATAGTGGTCGTGGGTGGCATGAATGACAAGCTGAAATGTTGGATGTTTGAGAAGGGGTTGAGATCCAATAGCATTTTTTGGGAAATTCTTGGGCTCAACGGAGCCCGTAGTCTATGTAATTTGTTTAGTAGGGCACAACCTTACATCAGTTATGATTAAAAAAACTTGGCCAAGGAAAGAGAAAAAGTCCAAGGAGTTGGTAACTTCAAACTTAATCGAGCACTAGAAAGGTATAATGGGTTTCGTAAAGAAGAAGGAAATTACAGTCCTCGATCCAAGTTCAAGGCTTACACTCCCCTTAACACTTTAAAGGAGAAATTTTTGAAATAATGTTAAAATATTGAGTTCAAGTAGGCCAAGATAAAAAATCTTTACCTAGTCAAGGAATCATCCTAGACAGACAAGTCCAAATACTGTCATTTCCACAAGAGTCACAACCATCACACAAATTATGGCGTCCAACAAAAAGATGTAATCAAAGTATTGATTAAGAAAGAGGGACTTACTGAGTGCACTTGAGACAATAATAGAGGGTGTGGGAGCCCATAAGATTTAACAAAGAAGAAGTGTTCCCCTCGTAGAGAAAAATCTTCCAAGAAGAGCATTAAAGTTGTCGCTAGAGCCAAAAGGGAGAAATACATCATTAGACACTTCTCCAAGTTGTTTTTCTAAATGCAGCTAATCCAAATGACCAATCGACTAGGAATAACAATCTCCCCCTTTGGAAAATTGTGGCAAAACAACTCTTCAGGATGAATATCAATTTTCCATGAGAACAAGTGACAACCAGTTGATGTACTGAATCTTCAGAGCATTTAAGAAGCAACAACTTCCATGTATTAGAGTTAAGAACTAGCAGCAGTAGATTTCAGAAGCATCAATACAAATGCTTACACATAGTCCATTTTGTTGCTCCAAACCAAACAGACAATCATGCAATCATTCATAGACTTAGTCATGCATGAATCTAATATCACATAGCTAGTAACACTCAGTCATACTAACTAACACTTATCAGTATGAAATCATTCATATAATTAGTAATGCACACACAATAAGTTAGTAATTGATATCAGAATATCAACAAATACTACTAACACAAATATATCAGTTTTTCACAGATATAAGAACCAAGTGTAACACCTCAAAATTTGCCCTCTTCTCTTGGGACTAGCATAACATATTGCATATCATGTGGTTACATTGTGCAAGTCATCCTCCCAAGTCTTGGTCAGAAGATAAGAGGTTGTGTGCAAGCTAGGGTTTCATTGGACTGGTCATTAATCATCTAAGGATGTGGAGGTCCAAATTAGGGTTTCATGATTCTCAAAGGATATTGGTCTTCATCTTGTTTGAAATGATTCATCATCATCATCATGATTTGGTTTCATCAAGTGTGGGAGCATATTCTTTGAGATTAGGGTTTTGACCACTAGTCAACCCTAATTAGTTGCATTGGGCCAATCAGGGCATAATCAGGAGATGGGGTTTATGATGGATATGAGGATCATTTTATGGTTTTATTGAGATAATTGAGGCTAGGGTTTCACCCTTGAGCCATTTCATCAGAGAATTGGGGCTCAGATTGATCAGTGCATTGCCAAATTCATCTATCAGTTGAAAAAGTCAACTGTGGTCAACTGTGCATGATTTAATGGATTTGGAGGTGAAAATGAGTTGGATACACTTCATTCATGTTGGAACAAGTGTTATTTGACATGTCAAAGCTCAAGAATAAAGAAAATCAAGTCAGAACAAAAACTGCCAAAAATAGAAAGTGACTTGTAATAGAAGTTTCCAAAAATGGAAAGTTTTTGACTTCAAAATTACGTGTCCAAAAAAGCTTCAAATGAAAATTTGTTCAACATGAAAGTTGTAGATCTTGGTCTAACCTTTCCAAAAAGTCCAAGAACTTGAAAATCCCATGTATGGGTGGCAAGTTATGGTCCATTCAATTTCAAAAATGACCCATAATCAGAGGGGCATAACTTCCACATGGAGTGTCCAAATTGAATGATCTTTTTATGCGCAAACTCCATTTGACATGTACTTTTATGGTGCATAATTGGAATTCTTCAAGAATGGTCAATGCAAAAAGTCAAATTTCAAGTGTACAGTTAAAGATCCAGGGGCAAAATTGTCCAACTTGAGAAATAATGGGAATTTTTGAATGGGGATTTTTGTAACACCTCACAAATGCTATTTGGAAATGGTTTGAATGCTCATAACATGCCAAGGCCTCATGGTTTGATAATTCACTTTTGGAATGGATTTGAAAATGCATAACATTACCATGGCATAGTGAAATTGCAAAATACATGGCCAATGAAGATGAGACAAGTTGCAACAGCTCATGACAGATATTTAGGGCATGTGTGAGCTGGCAATGAGCTGTCACAAGGCTTGTATGAAAATACCATTTTGCCCTTGCCATTGAAAATGACATTTTGCTAAACACATTCCATTTTGTTAATTAAGGTGATTAAGTGTGGATTAAGCTGGGGTATATATTCCTAATCATAACCAATTCATAACAGAATTCACATTTCCCAAAATCTCAATCTCTTTTCCCTCCAAATTCACCAAAAACCTCAAGAACACATCAAGCAAAACTCCATCAATCTCTTCCAATTCTTGATCATTTGGCGAAATTCTTTTTGGTTTGATCTTCATTCATCACATCCTTGAACTGTTTCGGTAATTCAACATCAAACAAGCTCCAAATCGCTACTGTCCAAGTGTGATGCATCAATGGTGAATTGGACTTTTGCGCATTAGAAGCAATTTCAATTGATCCTGAGCACCACATTCAACTTCCACAAGCTTAAACTTCATCTGTTTTGGAACTAGAAGCGCAAACACTACACGATCCATCACTGTCATCTCCAGGTAATTGATTTTTCGAACTTCATGATTTAATGAATGCTTATATGCGTTTTGTAGAGTGTTTCATGTAGAATGCAATGATGTGTTTAGTTTTGATTATGGATGATTGTGGATTGAGTTATGTTGATTCAAAGTCTTGAATGCAAAGCTTATTTCGTTCGATCCAGAGTGTACATTAGGAATTAGGTAAAGTCATGATGATATTCGTACTCTACGTACTTAGACCGTTCCAACGCATATCCATTTGTGAAATTTGGTTGAGAAATGAGCAAAACCTAGTTTGGACATGGAGGAGGTTGAGCGCGCGGGGAGGAAGAAGCTTTTCTGGAAATTTCTGCAGTTTGATCCAATTTTGGCTTGTTCCAATTTCAAATGCTGTTTCCCTCCCAAAACTGGCCAATCGCGCGCCTCCTTCTCAATTACTGAAACGCAGAGTTTTGGTCTGGGACTTGATAATTACAAGTTTGCCACTCGGTCCAAATTAATTAATTAAAACATTCAATAAATTATTAAAAAATCATTTTAATCTTAAAAAATTCATAAAAAAATATTGGTTGATCAGAAAAATATGAGGATTTTTCCTATAGATCCCATTTTGTCTCTAGAATTTTATGGACATGATTTTGCAAGTTGAGCATGGGGAATTGTTGACTTGGACCATAGAAGTTTGACTTGTGTGTAATTTTGACATGTTTTACCATTTTTAATGTGAAATGCTCATACCTTAAAAGAAATGCATGAAACTTTTTGTGGTGATTGTAGACATGTTGCTGGTGATTTACATATAAATTTTGGGAATTTTGGATACCTGTGGAGTGAGATATGATTTTTTGAACTTAGGTGTGACAATTTGTGTCACACCTAATTAGGGCAACTTCATGAAATTATTTGCCTAGCCTATGCTTGTCAGAAAGGATTGAAATTTTGCATGTATGATCATTGATATGTTGAGATGCTATGTGAATTTTTCTGGATTTTTATGTGGCATTTTCAATTTGATTGATATTTTTCATCTCTGTTGGTCAATTATGCAAGTTCATATGACACATGTTTGTAAATTTAATGTGAAATTCTCATATGGTTTTAGATAAATGTGAAATTTGGTATGCTGGTTGTAGACACATTATAGGACATCCCTGTTTTGGTCCCATTCATTTCTTAATTGATTTCACTGATTTATGAATTTTTGAAGTGAATGCTTGTGTTGATGTCATGGTTTGGTTGGAATAATTGTGTCTGTATTTCTTGATTTTCATTGACATAGTTCCTTTTGTCCAATTGAGCTGAAAATTGACATGCTATACCTTGAATATGTCCTGTTTAGGTGTGAATTATTTGAGGATTTTTGGAATTATTTTGGTATGCTTTTGATGGAAGTCATTCTGTTTGGACATTGGATGTTGTATTTGACCTAGTTTGACTTGTTTTGGTCATGAAATGAATATGGTGAATGATATGAGTATGGGATCAATTGCATTTGCTTTCTATTTGCATTAATTTAGTTTTGGTTGAGAATTACTTGCTGTTTAGATTTTTTTCTCCCTTTTGGACCCTAGGCTTGGCCTAGTGGTCCAGTTTCTCACATTTGGTTTGACTTTTCAGGATGAAATGCGCAAAGCTTAAGGAGAATGATTCAAGTCAATAAAATTGAATTTGTTTGATGTGGAGAACTAACATAACTTTGTTTTGTAGGTTGTGAAGCTTGAGCTTGAGCTTATAGCTTGCCTTTGTGTGCATTAATCTGTATAGTCTGACTGATTAACATTTGCTGTTTACTGTTTGTCTGTCTGAGTACTAATGATGCTTGATTGATTTCAGGTGCATTTAGTTGCTTACAGTTCTTTAAGAACTTGCTTGCTGTTGCTTGGTTTTTAAACCACTTGAGGTAGGACTTCTATTCTTCATGTAGTCTGGAGACCCCGGCCTGTTATTTGGCCGGGCAAACTGTCTGAAGTCCTCCTTAAGAGGCGATGATTGTGGTTGTTTACATTTGTGCCAAGCAGGTAAAGACCTCTATGAGGCAATTGGTGGATCAAACGGATATGCAATCTATCCCCCACTATTCTGTGAGTCGTCCCTCTGCTCACACGGCTGTGTGTTGATGCATTGGGACACAAACCCAAGATCTCGTGCTGTTGCACAATCGAGTCAGAGTCTTTGAGCGTAGAAGGGTCCCTCCATTCTGGACCCACGCTCCTTTGTCAGAAGCTCTCCCTGGACAGGGATAAGAGCTGTGAAGTCTGATCTTCACTTCACCTTTTCATCTGCTTCACCTTAGCCTCGTAATGGCAAGGTTAAGAGCGAATAATACCCATGTACAGATGAATTGCTTCGGCAGTTAACCCATTGTTTGAGCCCACTTGACTGGTTATAGTGTGTGCTATGTGAATATTTGCTTGAAATGCTTGTTTTGATGCCTGTATGCTTGTATGCTTGCTTTCTTCCTGGATAGGAGTAGCTTGCAGTTGTGCAAGTAGGTAGAAACCTGAACGTAGGGTAATGATGCATGACAACCCTAGGCTCGAGTCCAGCTCCCTGGTAGTGTGTCTTCCCTTGGTTTCTGGCTAGTTTTTTCTTTCCCTTGAGGGGGAACTACATCGCCCTGATCCTCGTTCCAGACGAGGTATGTAGGCAGGAGGTCGTGCGAGACCTCTCCGGGCACTTTTTTTCTTTTTTGCGTGTGTTTACTTGTCATCTGATTGTGTGTTTTGGTTCGGATGCTGACGTAAGTCCAGTGATTGGCGGTCGGGCTCCACGTTTGCCGTTTTGTGCGTGTTTTGGTTCGGATGCTGACGTAATTCCATCGAGTGGTTGTCAGGCTCCATGTTTGCCATCTGTTTGTGCGTTTTGTGTTGTTTGGCGTGCGTAAGCCGAACTACAGTGGCTCTGATTCTCGTTCCGGACGAGATATGTAGGCATAGGATGCGATGTCCTATCGAGCTCCCTTCTCTTAACCCCACCTGCGTTCCCCTGTGTGTGTGTGATGTTTAGCAACCTTTTCTTTTCTTAGAACGTGGATCCCGTCGAGTACGACGGACGTGAGGGGTGCTAATACCTTCCCCTTGCGTAACCGACTCCCTTACCCTTTCTCTTTGGTCGCAAGACCATTTCCTTTCCAGGTTTCTCTGAGCGTTTCCTTTCCCTATCTTGGGATAAATAACGCGCAGTGGCGGCTCTGTGTTGTGTTTTTATTTGAGACCCGCCGGTTGTTTTTTCGCGGATGCGACAGCTGGCGACTCTGCTGGGGAATACGGATGTAGACCTGTGCTGGTCCATCTTCCCTAAGCGAGTCCTTCCTAGCGTTTTAGGATAGTTTAGGTTGCTTGTTTTGCTTGATTTATTGCATTTATTATTCTAACCTGTGTATATATTTGCATAAATATTTGCATGCATCATACTATCATTATTGCCGTCCTCTGTGCAGGTGGTTCCTCTGTTATGGGGTGGGTGTTCTGAGTGGGGCTAAAACCCAGGCCCGAGTATACACCTAGGATTAGTGTGGTCTCACGTTCTTCACATGTTGGGTTGACATGATTGTTGTGACGTGACATACCACAAGCCGGACGAGGTTCTTCTGAGAGGGCTCTTCCTTGTGGAGTTTCCACTATGGTTGAGTTTTATCTCTTTTGAGCTGTTGACTTCGGTGACCGATCATTTCCCGGATCTTTGGATTAGACGATCTCAGGAGAGCTACAATGGCACACCCGAAAGGGCAAACCCATTGAGTATCTCTGCCCGATTGTCGAGACCATTATCCGCCTTAGGATGACCTGATTAGAATTTACCTGTAAGGGGAGGGTGATTCTTTCAGATGCATGTTCAGATGCATGATCAGATGGTGACTTTTTTTTTGTTCCGTGGATCAGAGTCATATTCATAAGTCGGATTTATGGTCATTTATTGCCGAGACGCCGAAATGCTGTCCGTGGTATTTATCAGTGGGGATCCGTTTATTTCAGGATTCCCCGGGCCGATTTTATCAGTGGGGATCCGTTTATTTCAGGATTCCCCGGGCCGATTTTATCAGTGGGGATCCGTTTATTTCAGGATTCCCCGGGCCGATTCAGATGGTTATTGTGGGTATCTGCTCAGAGATTGTCCGTTGATGATGATGGTGTATCATTCAGTTCCGTTTATTTCGGAACCCTTGAGTTGGATTTGTGGTTACATATTCCCTCAGATGGTTGTGATCAGTTCAGTGGACCGAGCTGTGATTCAGAGCAACAGATGATCGGAGGACTTGGAGGATGGCCCAATGCATTGCAATTCATACATCTGCATCATTCTCATTTTGCATTCATCTGCATCGAACCTACATCTAGCCATATGGGGAGTATTATGGATTGAGAATCTGGTTGAGAGACATCTTGAATTTCAGAATGTGGATGTCAAAATATTATCTGTCTCGATGAAGCCAGAATCAAAAGACAGAAGCTTCCTCATATGGATAGACGTTGCATTCATGCATATTAACCTGTTTGCTGTTTTGCAGGAATCATTGCTCGTGCTCGCAGAACTGTACCTTTGCACTCAACCCGTCCTCACAGATATTTCACCAGACGCAATACTCCCAGATTGATGGATCTTCCGAACACAGATATCCTTGAGCTGAAGGACAAGATGACTGAGCTGATCAACATCATGCAAGGCTTTGTAGTTGGTCAGAAGGCTCTGGCAGACAAAGTTGAAAAGCTCGAGCGGGCTTCTGCAGCAAACAGCGGGGTTAACCTGGATGGAGTCTCCAACCAGGGGCTGGGATCCAGAGACGGTGAAAAAAGAGCAACTGTAGGTATGGTGAACAACGCCGGTGGTTTCGGTGGTGCTGCTGGTCAACCTGGGCCGAGTCAGAATCTGAAGGATAATCTGTTGCCTCCATTCTACGGGTTTGATGATGACAGAAAGGAAGACAGGGAAGCAGACCAGTTTTCAATGCATAATGAGCCTTTGGGTCAGTATGGTGCTCAGCCACAAAGCAAAGAAATTCAGTTACTGGCAGAGAAGGTAAGGGCTCTAGAAAGCCATGCTACTCCGGGATTTGTCAACATGTCCAACATGGGGCTGGTCGAGGGGATTGTGATCCCACAAAAGTTCAAAGCGCCCGCGTTTGACAAATACAATGGGAGTTCCTGCCCGGAAACCCATCTCCAAGCTTTCGTCCGCAAGATCTCTGCATACACGACAGATCAGAAGCTATGGATGTACTTCTTCCAGGACAGTCTGTCCGGAGGATCCCTGGAATGGTATACCAAGCTGAAATCTGCTGACATCAAGAGTTGGCAAGATCTTGGAGATGCGTTCTTTAAACAGTACCAATTCAATGCTGACATGGCTCCGAGTCGTACCCAGTTGCAGGGTATGTCTCAGAAAAATAACGAGGGGTTTAAAGAATATGCCCAAAGATGGAGGGAGTTGGCTGCTAGAGTGCAACCTCCTCTAGTGGACAGAGAGATGTCTGATCTCTTCATGGGTACCCTGCAAGGGGTTTTTGCTGAAAGGATGGTTGGTTGTCCGGTAACCAACTTTGCTGATATTGTGGTGGCAGGGGAGAGAATCGAAAGTTGGCTGAAAATGGGGAAAATACAAGGTAATGCTTCGTCATCAGGGTCGAAGAAGCCATTCGGGAACGGTCAGCGCAAGAATGAGGGTAATGCCAGTGCGGTCTACGCTCAGAGAGGACCCAGTAGGGATCGTTACTTCCAGCACACCGCTGCGGTAACTATTCCTGCTGACAATCAGCCTGCACAACAGCAACAACAGCGTCAGCCATTTCAGCAGAGGTCTCAGAGGGTAGGATATCCAGTCAGGAGGAGGATGAGTGATCGACATTTTGACAGGCCGCCTGTGACATATTCTTTCCTATTGAAAAAGTTGAAAGATATGGGGCTGGTACAGTTGAGGACTTTGGCACCTATGGGACCTGATCAAAGGCCAGCCAATTTTGATGAAAATGTCAAATGTGAATTCCATTCGGGTGCTCCCGGGCACAGTGTAGAGGACTGCAAAGCTTTTAAGCACGTAGTCCAAGACCTGGTGGATTCCAAGGCTATTAATTTCGCGCCATCACCGAATGTTAATGCTAATCCCATGCCGGCGCATGGTCAGGCGGTGGTGAGTGCAATTGCTGAAGATTCGGATCACGCCTGTGCAATGGGTGAAAGGACTGTCAGTGACTGCGAGTTTGATGGTTGGATAACGCCGTGCGTACCAGGAAGCTGGAAGGCTTAAAAAGATCATCACTGTCACTCATCCGGAAGAGCAATATTTCTGTTTTGATTTTATCTGCATGAAAGCCTTGCGTGTTGCCCGACACGTATTGGTTCATTATAAGGGCCACCTCATGTTTCATTTTGCAACATTTCTGCATCATCAATAAATGGATGTTTTTCAGTCAAAAAGCGGTGTTCCCTGTTTTTCATTTATTTTTGCAGTTTAAAAACAAATAAAAATGGCAATGTTTGTTTTCATTTTTCTTTCTTGATTTGTCTCGTCCCAAAGTCGAAAAATAATTCTCTGGATCTCGTTGATAACAATTTGGTTACACCTCATATGACTTCGACAAACCGATCTATCAGGCCGAAGAAGAAGGCGAAGAAGATTGTGATCTGTTGGAATTAGCCAGGATGTTAAACAAGAGGAGAAGGTGATTCAGCCGCATGAGGAGCGGATTGAGGTTGTTATTCCGAGCACCGCCGAGGTCAGGAAGGAAATAGGAAAATTAGAGCCGCTTCAGAGGCGAATCGAGAGCAGAACGGTAGTCCTGTCGAAGGGACATGTGGATACCTTCACCTGGTCATGTCAGGATATGCCAGGGTCGGATACCGATGTCGTTGTGCACAAGCTGCCATGGAGAGAAGACTGTCCTCTAGAGAAGCAGAACGCCAGTGCCTGTATTAGAGAGCCATGGTGACTTTGTTTCATGATATGATTCATCATGAAATCAATTGCTATGTTGATGACGTGATAACAAAGTCCCGAGCAGGAGAGGGGCATCTGGTAGACCGAGGCAAGTCGGTTGACCAGTTGAGACAATTCAAACTGAGGTTGAATTCAAGTGAGTGCACTATCAGAGTGCGATCCGGTAAGCTGCTGGGGTTCATTGTAAGGGAGGAATCGAGGTTCATCCTGCAAAAAAAAAAAAAAAAAAAAAAACAAGAAAAAAGAACAATAAGAGAAATGCCTGAACCGAGAGAAAAGAAAAAAAAGAGGTTCGTGTTTTCTTAGATAGATTGAACTACATGTCATGGTTCACATCTCATCTAACAGCCACGTGCGAACCTATGTTCAAGTTGTTGGAAAAAAGAATCAAACGGTCAGGTGTGTCGCATCCTGCGAAAAATCAACCGGCGAAGCTCAAAATAAAACACACACAGAGCCGCCACTAAACGTTATTTATCCCAAGATAGGGAAAGGAAACGCTCAGAGAAACCTGGAAAGGCATGGTCTCGCGACCAGAGAGACAAGGTTCGGGAGTCGGTTACGCAAGGGGAAGGTATTAGCACCCCTCACGTCCGTCGTACTCGACGGGATCCACGTCCTAGAATAAAGAAAAGGTTGCTAAACATCACACACACACACGGGGAACGCAGGTGGGGTTAAGAGGAACGGGCTCGATAAGGTATCGCACCTTATGCCTACATATCTTGTCTGGAACAAGAATCAGAGCCTCTGTAGTTCGGCTTACGCACGCCAAACAACACGAAACAACACAAACAAGCAAGGGTGGCAAACATGGAGCCCGACAACCACTGGATGGAATTACGTCAGCATCCGAACCAAAATATGTACAAAACGGCAAACGTGGAGCCCGACTGCCAATCCTGGGCTTATGTCAGCATCCGAACCCAAACAAACAATCAGATAACAAACAAACACACGCAAAAAGAAAAAGGTTGCCCGGAGTGGTCTCGCACGACCACCTGCCTACATACCTCGTCTGGCACGAGGATCAGGGCGATGTAGTTCCCCTGAAAGGGACTAAATTGCTAACCAGAAACCGGGGAAAGATACACAACTAGGGAGCTGAGACTCGAGCCTAATGTTGTCATGCATCGTTAACCCTAAGTTCGGTTTTCTATCCTACTTGCATAAGCAAACTAACCTAACCAGGGAAGAAGCTAGCACACAAGCATACAATCATATATCAGCATTAAATGAGAACAGGCATCTCAAACAAACATGTCAATCAGATATCCACATATCACGCACTATAGCCAAACAAGGGGGCTCAATCAATCAGGTTTGACTGCCTAAGCAATCGTCTGTACAGGTTGCGTTTGCTCTTAACCTTGCCATTACGAGGCTAAGGTGAAGCAGATGAAAGGATGAAGTGAGGATGAGACCTCACAGCTCTTATCCCTAACCAGGGAGAGCTGACAAATGAGCATGGGTCCAGAATAGGGGAACCCTTCTATACTCGATGACTCTGACTCAATGTGCACTGCACAGGATCTTGGGCTTTTGATCTCAATGCTACAACCATGTAATGGGAGCAAGGAGAAGACTCACTGAATAGTGGGGGACAGGTTGCTTGTCCCTACCTTCCACCAATCGCCTTACTTGAAGGACTTTTCCTGCTTGGGCTTAAAAATAAACATACACAAGCATTGCCTCTTAAGGAGGACTTCAGACAATTTGCCCGGCCCGGTAACAGCCGGGTCTCCAGACTACATGAAGTAAGAAGGTTATACCTCAAATGCAAGTTGCTTAAGCAACGCAAAGCAAAAGTTCACAAGGAACTGAGCAACTAAAAGTACCTGGAAACAATCAAACACAGTCAGTACTCAATCAGACAAACTGTAAAGCAAACAGTTAAACAGCTTAAACAATACAACACAAAGCAAGCCCAAGGCTTAAGCCCAAGCTCCAACACCTACAAAACAATGTTATGTTAGTGTACAAACATCCACAACATCAATTAAAATCAACTTGTATCATTCTCCATGTACATTGCTTTTTTTTGATCCTGAAAAATCAAGCAAATATTAGCAACTAGACCACTAGGCCAAGCCTAGGGTCCAAAAGCAAGAAAAAACTTAAAACAGCAAGGTATCCACCATCCAACATCAAATTATCATCAAACACAAGCAAACATCATTGGTCTCATGTTTATATCATCCATCATGTTCAATTCATACACAAAACAATCCATATGAGGTCAAATGAACCACCAAGCATACAAACAGAAGTATTGCATTCAAATCCCTATCAAAATAAATCCAAAAATTCTCAAATTAAATACACCTAAACAGGGGTCAATCAAGGTCTACCATGTCAAATTTGAGCTCAATTGGGCAAATGAAACCATGTCAATGAAAATCGACAAAAACAGACACAATTATATGCTCCAATTCACACCATCAATGCATACATCCAATTCAAAAATTCATATCTCATTGAAAACAAAAAAGAAATGGATGAGACCAAAACAGGGAGGTCACACAACGTGTCTAGTTCATGCATATCAAATTTCATGGCCATACAATACAATATGAGGATTTCCCAATCAATCTACCAACATGTATCACATGAGCTTGCAATTCAACAACCAGAAATGAAAAATCAAGATCAAATTGAAAATGCAGTGAAAAATTCTACAAAAATTCATACAACATCCTAACATATCAACAATTCACCATGCCAAATTTCATTCAATTCTAACATGCATAGGCTATCCAATTAAATTCAACAAGTTGACATCAAGAGGTGTGACACAAATTGTCACACCTAAGTTCCAAAATTCATATCTCAATGATCAGGTATCAAAAACTCATGAAATTTACATATAAATGAACATCATCCAGTCAACAATCATCACAAAAATTGTCAAGAATTTATTTTACATTATGAGCATTTCACATTGGATTTGGCAAAATATGTACAAAATGACACATACAATCAAACCTTAGGCATTTTAATTTTCTACACATGCAAAAAAAATCCACAAAAATCATGATAAAATTCTACACATTTCCAGAAGAACAATGCAAAAAATCTCACCAAAATTGGATAAAAAACGAGTGAGTTATGAATTTCTAAAGATCAGGCATCAAAATGAAATGAAATTGTGAAAAAAAAATGAAATAAATGGTGCCAGTGGCAAACTTGTAAATACAGCGAAACATTTGAATCTGGCGCCTATATAAAACCGCGCGGTTTCGCTAAGCGAACCGGAAGCTTCGCTAGGCGAACACTCATCTTCTTCAAGCTTCGCTAGGCGAATGGATCACTCGCTAGGCGAATACGCGATTTCCTCGCGAAAAAAGACGACGGAACAGTGAACACAACACACACTTACGAACAAATTTTCACAGAATCATGCAAGCAATATACCGATCGAAACGTCTCGTCATGTAGAACATCGAAACAACAAGCATTCATCCTAAATCTACTCATGCTAACCGGATCGAGCAAAAGAAAGTTTATCATCAAAAGTTCAGATCTACATATCTCATTCAATTCTTAACGAAAACGCATGATTCAAGTTGCAGTGTGTTCTACGTTGCAAGATCTACCTAAACCACATGTCAATTTCAAGAATCGAAAGGTTTGAATTCTGACCTTATGAAGCAACAGTTGCGAAATCGAGCTCCTCAAGGCTCCAATGGTGAAAACAGATGGAGTTTGTTGATTAGGAAGGTGAATGGAGAAGCTAACTTAGCTCGAAACAGCTCCAAGTGCAAGAATCATGAAGATGCCATTGTTGTGCAAGCCTTTGGACAGTTGGAATTCTTGAAGATTTGGCCACGAATTCTGCAAAACAGTTCACCACAACCACATGTAGAACCTGAATCAATCAAAAACGAAGCAAATTGATGAAGATTTTGTGAAGAAATGTGAAAAAAAGTGATGAAGTTTTGAGAGAATTTGAGAGGTTTTGGAGGGAAATTCAGTTTGGATCTTGAAGAATGAAATGTGGTTAACAAATTCTGTTATGATTAACAATATATACCATCTCCTTAATCCACTTCTTAATCCATAATTACCAAAATCATGTGATTAGTGCTAATGAGCTTTTTAAGTGCAATGGCAAAATGGTCCTCTCCAAATAATGCAATGTGACAGCAAATGACAGCTCAAACAAGTTCTATTTGGCATATGGAGTGTATTAGAATTGGCCTTGCATTCAAAAACCATGAATTTGCAAAATGTCCATTTTTAGCACTTCATTTTCCAAGCCCAAATCCAATTTACATGCCTTAGCCATGAAATGAATATTCAAACACCCTTAAAATGCCATTCCTAAGGTGTTGGAAAAAGTCCCATTCAAAAATTCCAATTATTTTGAAAGTTGGACAATTTTGCCCCTGGTCCAATTCAGCTGTCCAGTTGAAAAGTGACTTTTTGCCTTGGCCATTTTTGGACAAATCCAATGATGCACCCTTGAAGTACATGTCAAATGGAGTTTGTGCATATAAAGAACTTGCAATTTGGACAATCCATGTGGAAGTTATGGCCTCCTGATTACGGGTCATTTTTGAAATTCACTGAGCCCCAATTTCCAAACCATACATTGGATTTTCAAGTTCTTGGACTTTTTAGAAAGGTGAGAGCAAGATCTACAACTTTCATGTTGAACAAATTTTCATTTGAAGCTTCCTTGGACATCTGTTTTTGAGGTCCAAAACTTTCCATTTTTGGAAACTTCAGTTAAAGGTCACTTTCTATTTTTGGCAGTTTTTGTCCTGACTTGATTTCCTTCATTTTTAAGCTTTGAGATGTCATTCAACACTTGTTCCAACATGATTGAAGTGTCTTCAACTCATTTTCACCTCCAAATCCATCAGATCATGTACAGTTGACCACGGTTGACTTTTCATCTGACAGATGAATTTGGCAATGCATAGATCACATTAAGCCCCAATCTCCAACTGAAATGGCTCAAGGGTGAAACCCTAGCCTCAATAAGCACAATATAATCACAAAATGAACCCCACAACCATCAGAAACCTCATCTACTGACTAAGCCCTGACTGGCCCAATGCAACTGATTAGGGTTGACCAGTGGTCAAAACCCTAATCTCAAGGAATCTTCTTCAATCTTCTGATGACATCCAACCATGATGATGATGATGTATCAATTCAAACAAGATGAAGACCAATATCCATTGAGAATCATGAAACCCTAATCTCACAGCCCAATCCTCAGATGGCCAATGATCAATCAATAAACCCTAGGCTTGCACTTAGACTTCTCCATCTTCTGATCAAGACTTGGGAGAATAGCTTGCACAATGTAACCACATGATATGCAATATGCAATGCCTGATGACCTAAAATGAAATGCAAATATGTTAATGCTAGTCCCAAGAGAGGAGGGCAAATTTTGAGGTGTTACAGCTGCCCCTATTCAATCCACTGTGAACCTGTTGATACGAATAGCCTCGGCTTTCGGATGATCAGGATGAAGAGTGATTGAATACCAAGAACAGACGAACAATTTGCACTCTGATGAGATAATAATTAACAACGCCTGTCAGCATCGGCGAAGAAACAAACTCGAAACCGTCGACCTGGATACCAAAATAAATGGTAGCACAGGGATAACCATGGTCTGAGCACCACACATCCACTCAGGATTATCATTCTCTTTTTTTTTTCTTTTTTTTCTTTTCTTGAACCCCGAAATTTCCTCTGCGCAAACGATCCTCAGATCTCTGCATTTGAACCCCGGAAAATGCCTCAGCACTCCTTCTTTGCCAAAATAATGAACCCCATCTCCGGTTTGAACCCCAGTCGCCTGACGATAACTCTCGATCGCCAGAATGAACCCCATTCTCCAGAAAATGTCGCAACATCTCCCTTTCTCCGCTTGAACCCCGTCTCCAGAAAATGTATCCACATTTCCTTTTCTCCATTTGAACCCCATCTCCAGAAAATGTATCCACATTTCCTTTTCTCCATTTGAACCCCATCTCCAGAAAATGTATCCACATTTCCTTTTCTCCATTTGAACCCCAGAAAATGCCTCAGCATCTCCTTTTCTCCAATCTCTCGTGATAATTCTGCTGGCAACGTCGGAAATAACACTCAACCACTCTGAGGGCGACATGTCAGAGGGTAAACCTTCACAAAGGAAGGTAGCATGTGTATCTCTTCCTCAGAAGACACCTATAACAACCTCCATTGGCATCCGCCAAGGCCTAAGGTGACACATGAATAGAAGACACTCCTAAGGACCTCATCCCGGATACAATCTTCAACTCCAATCTCCATTTGAACCCCAGAAAATGCCGCAACACTTCCTTTTCTCCATTTGAACCCCGAAAATCGCGTTGATCGCGCAACGTCTTCTGATTTTATCTCCATCTCTGTCCGACGGAAACACTTCCTCCAATATCGCACTACTGGGGAACATTGTTGATCTGACGTCGTGATGCTAAACTCCTCAGAGTAACATCTTCATCATCCAGCGAAACCAAAACTCCAAGCGGTAACCACGGCTTGAATTGCGCTGATCGCATAACCTTTCCATCTCTGTTCGACGGAAAACAATTACTCCAGTATCGCACCACTGGGGAAATACCTTTGATTCAATCACGATGCTGAACTCCTCGGAGTAACACCTCTTCACCTTTGGGCAAAACCACCTCTCAAACGGTAACCACGGCTTGAATCGCGCTGGTCGCGTAACGCCCTTTGATGTTATTTCCATCTCTGTCCGACGGAAACATTTCCTCCAGTATCGCACTACTGGGGTACATCTCTGATCCAATCATGAGGCTAAACTCTTCGGAGTAACATCTTCACCTCTGGGCAAAACCACCTCTCAAACGGTAACCACGGCTTGAGACTAGCTCTATGCTTGCCATGATGAATGATTGATTTTTTCAGCGTAATGCTCCACAATTATGGAAATGCTACGCGATCATTTATTTTTCTATGCAATATGCCATGTTTATTTTTTCATGATGAATGCATAAAGAAAGTATCCCCCTCAAGGGACTCTTCTGGGGAATACGAGACACTCTGCTGAGGGACTCGTCAACGCTCCGATTTCCACCATGCTGGGGAATCACTGCTGCTAGGGATAAGGCACCCTTGCTGGGGAATACCTCCTTTGCACCCAACCCTCTCGAGGACCTGCTGGGGAAGAAGAACCATCATCGCGCTCTGTGGGGATACACCAACCTTTGACTTGTTGGGGATACCAATCCTGACTCCGCTTCGGGAAAACCCTCACAGATACCCGTGGACTTCGCTGGGGAAACACTCACAGAGACTCTGCTAGGGGAATAACAACCTCCAGGCTCAACTGGGGAAGCACTAAACCATCACCTGCTGGAGATAACCATCTTGACCCTGCTAGGGAACCACATACTACTCCGCTGGGGATTACCCATGCAATCCATAGGTAGCATCAACTCAGCTGGGGATGCAGAAATTCGTCCGCTACAGGAACTTGTCCAATCCACTGGTAGGATGAACACTGCTGGAGAAATATGTCATTGAAACCCGCTCCACTCGGGGAACTGCAACCTTCTGGCCTGGCTGCTGAGGAAACAACGTTGTAACCCTGCCGGGGACAGCCCTCTTGACTCGGCTGGAGAAGTCACAGACATTGGATCTGCTGGGGAGCTAGTCCTATAACTCTGCCTGGGGACTTAGTTGGGAAATGAGAATAGTTGGTATAAAAACACCCGTCAACTCGTCGAACCATGGTGTCTACCTCCAATACTCATATCGGCTTTCCACTTTTGAGAGTCCCCAGACTCGTCTGGACCTTTTCTGCTCCATCATCTTGTATTCCAAATCGCCCCGCGCTCGACGAGAAACGTACTCCTGGGATTTATACAGAAATTTCAATTTTCCGACTTTGAAGAGTCTTCTTGATTAATTTCAAGGGTCGTCGGACGTCTCTCGTCGCCTCTTCGTCGCCCTCCTTTGTGCACTCGTCCCTGATCGAACTCTGCGGGGAATTACAAACTTTCAAGTCTTCCGACTTTGAAGAGTCTTCTTGATTACCATCAAGGATCGTCGTACGCCGCAACGTCTTCGTTATTCTTCAGATATCTCTGTCCCTGATCGGACTCTCTGGGGATTTATTACAAAGCTTCCACATCACAACCTGCAAGTGAGTGAAAATATCTAACAGTTCCTGCAAAACAGATCGTCAGATAAAACCGTGCCCCAGGCGTGTCCAGATTTCAACACTTGGGTCACTCAACCTTCCAAATAAGATTTCCAGCATTCAATCTTATAAACATGCATTGGAAGGAACCTGTATGTCTTAAAATGCAAAGATTCTTTATCAAAATAATCGGATGTTTTTGCAATCAAAGCGGTAATGAAAAACAAAAACAAAATTATTTGACTGAATATGCATTTTATTGATTGGAAAAGTGTGGCTCAAATGAGCAATACAAAAGGAAGCAATTCTTGAAAAGAGGTAATTGCGCACAAAAGGAAAAATCTATCCTAATGGCAATGTGAAACCCATGATCTCATCGAGTTCCAACTCGGTTACACCCCATATGTCCTCAGACTCTCCTTGCTTTCTGCCTTCTGAATAAGACAATTCTGATTGATCCCTACCGGGTATTATCCATGATGCTTTAACCAAAGCGCAAACGATCATGCTAGACGCAGTTGTTCGTTTCAATCCCTCTTTTGCCTGGACCGCCCTTTCAGGTTTTCAGTCCACCGGGATACCCTTTTTTGCCCAAGTCGCCTTTTCAGGTTTTCGACTTGCCGGGTGTACAATTTTTCATTTATATCCCTAACTTTTGCCCGAACCTTTTTTCTGTTTTTGGTTCGCCGGGATGCCCATTTTTGCCTGGACTATTTTATTCTTTTCGTCCAGCGGGTCTTTTTCATACGAAGTATTTTTTAACTGCGTCCGCGTTCACAGGGGATGGAAAATCCTCACCATCCATGGTCGTCAACAACAAGGCTCCACCAGAGAAAACCTTCTTGACCACGAATGGACCCTCATAATTCGGCGTCCACTTGCCCCTTCGATCGTTTTGAGGAGGAAGGATCCTTTTCAGCACCACATCACCTACGTGATATACCCGAGGTCGCACCTTCTTGTCAAAAGCACGCTTCATCCGTTGCTGGTACAACTGCCCATGACAGATGGCTGCAAGCCTCTTTTCCTCTATCAGGCTCAATTCTTCGTACCGGGTCCTTACCCATTCAGCCTCTTGCAATTTCACGTCCATCAGGACTCTCAAAGAAGGAATCTGAACCTCCACAGGTAATACCGCCTCCATCCCATATACCAATGAGAAAGGAGTTGCCCCAGTAGATGTGCGCACCGACGTTCGATACCCATGCAATGCAAACGGCAACATCTCATGCCAATCCTTGTAGGTCACCACCATTTTCTGCACAATCTTCTTTATATTCTTGTTGGCTGCCTCAACCGCCCCATTCATCTTCGGACGATAGGGAGAAGAATTGTGATGCTCAATCTTGAATTCCCGACACAGCTCTGCCATCATCTTATTATTCAAGTTAGAACCATTATCAGTAATGATCCTCTCGGGAACCCCATATCTGCAAATGATGTCTCTCTTAAGAAATCTGGCTACAACCTGCTTCGTCACATTCGTATAAGAAGCTGCTTCTACCCACTTGGTGAAGTAATCAATAGCCACTAATATGAACCTGTGCCCATTCGAAGCTGTAGGCTCAATCTTCCCGATCATATCAATGCCCCACATAGCAAACGGCCACGGAGACGACATCAAGCTCAACGGATTTGGAGGCACGTGCACCTTGTCAGCATAAATCTGGCATTTATGGCACTTCCGCACGAAATTAAAACATTGGGCCTCCATTGTCATCCAGTAATAACCTGCTCTCAGCAGCTTCTTCACCATCGCATTCCCACTGGCATGGGTACCGAACGATCCCTCATGAACCTCTTTCATCAATTGGCTTGCTTCTGCATCATCAACACATCTGAGCAAGACCCAATCAAAATTTCTCTTATATAAAACCCCATCCTTATTCAGGTAGAATACCATGGCCAGCCTCCGCAGAGTCTTTCTATCTTTCTTAGATGCTCCCTCAGGATACTCTTGCGTCTCAAGATAGCGTTTGATATCATAATACCACGGCTTCTCATCATCAGGTGTTGTATCCACAGCAAACACATAAGCCGGTCTATCCAGACGACCCACTTCCACACTGGGGAACTGATTCCACCTCTGCACCTTGATCAAGGCAGCCAGAGTAGCCAAAGCATCTGCCAAAGGGTTCTCCTCTCTGGGCACGTGATGCATCTTCACCTTAGTAAAAAACGTCAACAATCTCCTCGTATAATCTCGATACGGAACCAAATGAGATTGATGCGTATACCATTTCCCGTTAACCTGATTTATCACCAGAGCTGAATCTCCATATATGACAAGGTTCTTGATTCTCAAATCAATCGCCTCTTCAATTCCCAGTATGCAAGCTTCATATTCAGCTACGTTGTTGGTACACTCAAATGTTAGCCGGGCAGCAAAAGGAATATGAGATCCTTTCGGCGTAACCAAAACAGCACCAACACCGCTTCCATTCACGTTAACGGCCCCATCAAACATCAGAATCCATTCGGATTCAGGGTCAGGCCCCTCCTCCGGGATTGGTTCCTCGCAATCTTTCGATTTGAGAAACATGATGTCCTCATCAGGGAATTCAAACTTCATCGGTTGATAATCATCAATGGGTTGCTGGGCGAGGTAATCAGACAATACACTCCCCTTGATCGCTTTCTGAGAGGTGTACTGAATATCATATTCCGTCAAAATCATTTGCCACCTCGCAACCCGCCCGGTCAATGCTGGCTTCTCAAAAATGTACTTGATTGGATCCATCTTGGAAATCAATAAAGTGGTATGAACCAACATGTACTGCCTTAGTCGGCGAGCAGCCCAGACCAAAGCACAGCAAGTTTTCTCGAGCAGTGAATATCTTGTTTCACAGTCGGTAAACTTTTTGCTAAGGTAGTATATGGCATGCTCTTTTCGACCAGACTCGTCATGCTGCCCCAATACACACCCCATAGACCCCTCGAGGACTGTCAGGTACAGAATTAACGGTCTTCCCTCCACAGGAGGCATCAGAATCGGAGGCTCCTGCAAATACTCTTTTATTTTTTCAAATGCCGCTTGGCAATCATCATTCCACCTGACCGTTTGGTCTTTTCTCAACAATTTAAAGATTGGTTCACACGTGGCTGTTAAGTGAGATATGAACCGTGAAATGTAGTTCAATCTACCTAAGAAACCACGAACCTCCTTCTCTGTTCTCGGTTCAGGCATTTCTTTTATCGCTTTTACTTTTGCAGGATCAACCTCGATTCCTTTCCCACTTACAATGAACCCCAGCAGTTTACCGGACCGCACTCCGAAAGTGCACTTGTTCGGATTCAACCTCAGTCTGAATTGTCTCAGCCGGTCAAACAACTTGGCCAGATCTACCAAATGCCCCTCTTCTGTCTGGGACTTTGCTATCATGTCATCAACATAGCATTCAATTTCATGATGAATCATATCATGAAACAAAGTCACCATGGCTCTCTGATAAGTAGCACCGGCGTTCTTGAGACCGAATGGCATCACCTTGTAACAAAAGGTGCCCCACGGTGTAATGAACGTTGTTTTCTCCATATCATCTGGCGACATTTTGATTTGATTATAGCCAGAAAAGCCATCCATGAAGGAAAACACCGAGAATTGAGCAGTATTATCTACCAACACGTCAATGTGAGGTAATGGAAAATCATCTTTCGGACTAGCTCTATTCAGATCTCGGTAGTCCACACACATTCTCACCTTCCCATCCTTCTTCGGGACTGGCACAATGTTCGCAACCCATGGCGGATAATTAGTGACAGCAAGGAAACCAGCATCCCACTGCTTCTGCACTTCTTCCTTAATCTTCATCGCCATATCAGGTCGAGTTCTGCGCAACTTCTGCTTCACTGGAGGACAATCTGTTCTCAACGGTAGCTTGTGCACAACAATATCGGTATCCAACCCTGGCATATCTTGATAAGACCAGGCAAAGATGTCGACATATTCTTTCAACAATGCCACCATTCTGCTCTTGACACTTTCCTCCAAAGCAGCCCCGATTTTCACTTCCTTCTTAGCCTCGTCGGTACCCAGATTTACAACCTCTATCTGTTCTTCATGCGGTTGAATCACCTTCTCCTCTTGTTTTAACAACCTGACTAATTCCCCTGGCAGTTCACAATCTTCTTCGTCTTCTTCTTCGGCAAGATAGATCGGATTGTCGAAGTCATACGAGGGTGTAACAGGATCGTTATCAATGAGATCCGGAGAGGAATCGCATCTGCATGAATGTTGATTCATGCATTGCTTTAGAACCGGTGTGAAAAATTGAAAAAGGAAAATGAAAACATTGCCATTTTTATTTTGTTTTTATTTTTAAACTGCAAAAATAAATGAAAAACAGGGAACACCGCTTTTAACTGAAAAACATCCTTTTATTAATGATGCAAAATTCTGTAAATTTAAACATGAGGTGGCCCTTACAATGGACCATTACGTGTCGGGCAACACGCATGGTTTGCATGCAAATAAGAAAGAAAACAAGAAAAATATTACTCTTCGAGGAGAGTGACCCGGATGATTTCCTCGGCCTTCCAGTTGTGGATTTCCATCCCTGGTTCGCACGGCGTTATCCACCGGTCCATGTCACAGTCGCTGTCAGTATCTTCACCCATCATGCAGATGTGGTCTGGATCTAGCATTCCGGCACTCGTGAAAGTTACAGACGTACGACCCCCTCTGTTCGGCCCAGAGCCTCGGCTCGGCTTATATCCGACCCCAAACCGGTCCTTCTTCTCAGGGACTTCCATCATTCTGCCCCAGCCTAGAGCCTCTCCACTTTTAACTACCTCAGCAGCCTGCTTGTACGAAGCGATGGATGGTTTCTCCTCTTCTTGCTTAGCAAACAGAGCATTCTCCACCTTGACGGTTTCAAATGCCTGACTAGGCGTTTCCCATATCTCTCCATCCATCTCCACATACTTAAACGAAGACAGGTGGCTGACAAAGATGTCCTCCTCTCCGCAAACAGTAACGACTTGGCTTCCCCAGACATATTTCAGTTTCTGGTGCAAAGTCGATGTAACTGCTCCCGCAGCATGGATCCACGGCCTACCCAACAAACAACTGTAGGCTGGCTGGATGTCCATAACATAAAAGGTCGACTTAAACACTTCTGGGCCAATCTTCACTGGCAATTCCACCTCCCCAAATACAGCCCGCTTTGACCCATCAAATGCCCGCACAATCAGATCAGTCGGGGTCAAAATCAACCCATCACAGTTTAGCTTTGCCAGGGCCTTCTTAGGCAACACATTCAAAGAGGAACCGGTATCAACCAGCACATGCGAAAGCACGGCTCCTTTGCATTCCATGGCAATGTGTAGAGCCCGGTTATGATTCCTGCCGTCCACTGTCAGGTCCATATCCGTAAAGCCCAGCCCATGGCTAGCATGCACGTTGGATACGACCGTCTCCAATTGGTTGATTGTGATCTCCTGAGGAACATAAGCTTTCTTCAATATTTTCAACAAGGCTTCCCTATGCCCCTCTGAGCTCAGTAACAGTGAAAGAATGGAGATTTTGGACGGAGTTTGCTGCAAATGATCCACCAGCTTGTACTCTGACTTCTTGATGATCCTCAGAAACTCTTCAGCTTCATCATCAAATTTATTATCCGACCCCGCAGGCGTCGGTGTCGTCACAGGAGTATTTCCATTCTCTGCCACAGCCTTCCCTTTCGCCCTGGCTAAAGCCTCGGCCTTTTCTTTTTTCTCTTTTTCTTCCTCCCCCCTCCTCAATGCGTCGGGAGCAAACAACCTACCGCTGCGAGTGAAACCGCTGGGACCGGCATTATCCACCTTTAGCACGGTGGTTTCACTAGCAGATGACTCTTCAACCTTCTCACCATTACAGTATACCTCTCCACCATAATGCCAAGGCACGGCATCATCTTTGTCATATGGAATTGGCCCAGGTACCGTGATGGTAACTGGGGCCTCCTCCACCAGATTTGACAAATCTACCGGGTCATAGAAAATGGTTATGGTGGAGACCTCCTCCTTTTTCCCTTCAGACTTCTCGATCACAATCTCCCCATCGTCCATCAGCCCCTGGACATGCTTCCTCAGAAGCTCACAACCATTTGCAGAAATAGTGCACTCAGCACACTCAAACCCGCAGCCCGGGTAAACCCCATTTCTTAACAACTGCCTCTTGACCTTAGCCAAAGGCGTCTTCAGCTGATCAACATCAAATAGCCCAACTCGACTTTCCTCAGAAATTGCATTCACCCCCCTCTGACCATGCGCAGGCATGGGATTTGCATTGACATTGGGGGATGGAGCAAAATTAATAGCCTTGGAATCCACTAGATCCTGAACTGTGTGCTTAAAAGCTTTACAGTTCTCAATGTTATGCCCAGGCGCACCTGAGTGGAATTCACATTTCGCAGTCTCATCATAACTGGCTGGCCTCTGATCAGGTCTCAAAGGTGCCAGAGTTCTGGTTTGCACAAGGCCCAAATCCATCAACTTTTTGAACAAAAAGGCATAGGTCACCGGAGGCCTATCGAATTGTCTGTCCTGCGCTCTGCCCCGGACTTGATAACCAGCCCTTTGTGGTCTCTGTTGAAAGGGTTGTTGTCTCTGTTGCTGTTGCTGTTGCGGTTGTGCTGAATGAGACTCAGCAGGAATTGTTACCGCAGCGGTATGCTGGAAGTAACGTTCCCTACCGGGTCCGCGCTGCGTGTACACTGCGCTGGTGTCTCCTTCCTTCTTTCTCTGCCCACCATTATTGCCGAATGGTTTCTTCGTACCAGAAGAAGAAGAAGACGCACCCTGAATTTTGCCCAGCTTTAACCAACTCTCTATCCTTTCCCCCGCCACCACAATGTCGGAGAAGTTGGTGACAGGACAACCTACCATCCTCTCAGCAAATGGCCCCTGCAGGGTCCCCATAAACAAATCAGACATCTCCCGATCTACCAACGGAGGTTGAACTCTGGCAGCCAACTCTCTCCACCTTTGCGCATACTCTTTAAAGCCCTCATTATGTTTCTGAGACATACCCTGCAGCTGGGTACGACTCGGAGCCATATCTGCATTAAACTGGTACTGCTTAAAGAAAGCATCTCCCAAATCTTGCCAGCTTTTGATATCGGACGATCTCAACTTGGTGTACCATTCCAAGGAGCCTCCAGACAGGCTGTCCTGGAAAAAGTACATCCACAGTTTTTGATCCGTGGTGTATGCTGAGATTTTGCGGACAAATGCCTGGAGATGAGTTTCCGGGCAAGAACTGCCAGTGTATTTGTCGAATGCGGGCGCCTTGAATTTCTGAGGGATTACAATCCCCTCCACCAGCCCCATGTTGGACATATTTACCACCCCAGGCGTGGCATAGCTCTCCAGCACTTTGATTTTCTCAGCCAGCAGCTGGATTTCCTTATTCTGAGGAGGAATGTCGTAAGGCACAAAAGGCTCATTTCGCATAGAGAACTGGTCAGCCTCTCTATCTTCCTCCTGATCTTCGTCAAACCCATAAAACGGAGGCACAAAGTTGTCTTTCATATTCTGACTAGGCCCAGGTTGACCAGCAGCACCAGCATTATTCACCAGACCAACTGTTGTCCTCTTTCCCCCATCACGAGATCCCTGCCCCTGGTTGGAGACTCCATCCAGGTTGACCCCACTGTTCTGAGCAGAAACCCGCTCGAGTTTCTCAACTTTATCCGCCAGCGCTTTCTGACCAATTGCAAAACCTTGCATTATATTGATCAGCTCGTTCATCTTATCCTTTAGTTCAAGCATGTCTGCACTAGGAAGCTCCATGAGTCTGGGTGTATTCCTTCGGGTGTAATATCTGTGAGGACGTGTTGAGTGCAAAGGTACTGTCCTTCGAGCACGAGCAATGATTCCTGCAAAACAGCAAACAGGTTAATATGCATGAATGCAACGTCTATCCATATGAGGAAGCTTCTGTCCTTTGATTCTGGTTTCATCGAGACAAATAAAATTTTTGACAATAGCATTCTGACATCAGGATGTCTCTCAACCAGATTCTCAATCAATAATACTCCCCATATGGCTAGACGTAGGTTAGGTGCAGATGAATGCAAAATGAGAATGATGCAGATGTATGCCATGCATTGTGCCATCCTCCAAGTCATCTGATCATTTGTTGCTCTGAGTCACAGCCTTGATCTCTGAACTGATCATAACCATCTGAGGGAATATGTAACCACCAATCTGACCCACGGGTTCCGAAATAAACGGAAGACAGATACATCATCATCATCATCTGACAATCTCTGAGCAGACATTCTCAACCATCTGAATCGGCCCGGGGAATCCTGAAATAAACGGATCCCCACTGATAAATATCTCGGCCCGGGGAATTCTGAAATAAACGGATTCCCACTGATAAATCACGGACAGCACTCCGGCGTCACGGCAATAAATGACCATAAATCCGACTTATAAATATGACCCACGGAACAAACAGTCACCATCTGAGTCACCATCAATCACCAACAGTCACCATCTGTACCTGTTAAAATGATCATTCCCTCCCCACTCACGGGTGTCATCTAGGCCAGGGTAAAGTCGAGAGAAACGCAGCATAAATAACCTTTCGCAGAATACCATCATATACACACCCGAAGTATGTAACGATAATATCCCACCAGGGTCTGAACTGCTCGTGATATCAATGTTCCGCTAAGTGGCGCCATACCACCCGCTTCCCATGAATCACTCTATTCCTAGGTTTCCTAGATTTCACTCATAACCTGGGTATTGGGCCTTTTACCTCGAGTAACTCCCACCCCAAAATAGAGGAACCACCTGTACAGAGGACGGCAACAATATGATAGTATGATGCATGCAGACATTAATGCAAATATATACACAATGGTTAGAATAATAAATGCAATAAATAACACACAATAAGCAACCCAAACCAATCCTAAAATGCTAGGAAAGACTCGCTTAGGGACGATGGACCAGCATAGGTCTACATATGATCCCCAGCAGAGTCGCCAGCTGTCGCATCCTGCGAAAAATCAACCGGCGAAGCTCAAAATAAAACACACACAGAGCCGCCACTAAACGTTATTTATCCCAAGATAGGGAAAGGAAACGCTCAGAGAAACCTGGAAAGGCATGGTCTCGCGACCAGAGAGACAAGGTTCGGGAGTCGGTTACGCAAGGGGAAGGTATTAGCACCCCTCACGTCCGTCGTACTCGACGGGATCCACGTCCTAGAATAAAGAAAAGGTTGCTAAACATCACACACACACACGGGGAACGCAGGTGGGGTTAAGAGGAACGGGCTCGATAAGGTATCGCACCTTATGCCTACATATCTTGTCTGGAACAAGAATCAGAGCCTCTGTAGTTCGGCTTACGCACGCCAAACAACACGAAACAACACAAACAAGCAAGGGTGGCAAACATGGAGCCCGACAACCACTGGATGGAATTACGTCAGCATCCGAACCAAAATATGTACAAAACGGCAAACGTGGAGCCCGACTGCCAATCCTGGGCTTATGTCAGCATCCGAACCCAAACAAACAATCAGATAACAAACAAACACACGCAAAAAGAAAAAGGTTGCCCGGAGTGGTCTCGCACGACCACCTGCCTACATACCTCGTCTGGCACGAGGATCAGGGCGATGTAGTTCCCCTGAAAGGGACTAAATTGCTAACCAGAAACCGGGGAAAGATACACAACTAGGGAGCTGAGACTCGAGCCTAATGTTGTCATGCATCGTTAACCCTAAGTTCGGTTTTCTATCCTACTTGCATAAGCAAACTAACCTAACCAGGGAAGAAGCTAGCACACAAGCATACAATCATATATCAGCATTAAATGAGAACAGGCATCTCAAACAAACATGTCAATCAGATATCCACATATCACGCACTATAGCCAAACAAGGGGGCTCAATCAATCAGGTTTGACTGCCTAAGCAATCGTCTGTACAGGTTGCGTTTGCTCTTAACCTTGCCATTACGAGGCTAAGGTGAAGCAGATGAAAGGATGAAGTGAGGATGAGACCCCTCAGCTCTTATCCCTAACCAGGGAGAGCTGACAAATGAGCATGGGTCCAGAATAGGGGAACCCTTCTATACTCGATGACTCTGACTCAATGTGCACTGCACAGGATCTTGGGCTTTTGATCTCAATGCTACAACCATGTAATGGGAGCAAGGAGAAGACTCACTGAATAGTGGGGGACAGGTTGCTTGTCCCTACCTTCCACCAATCGCCTTACTTGAAGGACTTTTCCTGCTTGGGCTTAAAAATAAACATACACAAGCATTGCCTCTTAAGGAGGACTTCAGACAATTTGCCCGGCCCGGTAACAGCCGGGTCTCCAGACTACATGAAGTAAGAAGGTTATACCTCAAATGCAAGTTGCTTAAGCAACGCAAAGCAAAAGTTCACAAGGAACTGAGCAACTAAAAGTACCTGGAAACAATCAAACACAGTCAGTACTCAATCAGACAAACTGTAAAGCAAACAGTTAAACAGCTTAAACAATACAACACAAAGCAAGCCCAAGGCTTAAGCCCAAGCTCCAACACCTACAAAACAATGTTATGTTAGTGTACAAACATCCACAACATCAATTAAAATCAACTTGTATCATTCTCCATGTACATTGCTTTTTTTTGATCCTGAAAAATCAAGCAAATATTAGCAACTAGACCACTAGGCCAAGCCTAGGGTCCAAAAGCAAGAAAAAACTTAAAACAGCAAGGTATCCACCATCCAACATCAAATTATCATCAAACACAAGCAAACATCATTGGTCTCATGTTTATATCATCCATCATGTTCAATTCATACACAAAACAATCCATATGAGGTCAAATGAACCACCAAGCATACAAACAGAAGTATTGCATTCAAATCCCTATCAAAATAAATCCAAAAATTCTCAAATTAAATACACCTAAACAGGGGTCAATCAAGGTCTACCATGTCAAATTTGAACTCAATTGGGCAAATGAAACCATGTCAATGAAAATCGACAAAAACAGACACAATTATATGCTCCAATTCACACCATCAATGCATACATCCAATTCAAAAATTCATATCTCATTGAAAACAAAAAAGAAATGGATGAGACCAAAACAGGGAGGTCACACAACGTGTCTAGTTCATGCATATCAAATTTCATGGCCATACAATACAATATGAGGATTTCCCAATCAATCTACCAACATGTATCACATGAGCTTGCAATTCAACAACCAGAAATGAAAAATCAAGATCAAATTGAAAATGCAGTGAAAAATTCTACAAAACTTCATACAACATCCTAACATATCAACAATTCCCCATGCCAAATTTCATTCAATTCTAACATGCATAGGCTATCCAATTAAATTCAACAAGTTGACATCAAGAGGTGTGACACAAATTGTCACACCTAAGTTCCAAAATTCATATCTCAATGATCAGGTATCAAAAACTCATGAAATTTACATATAAATGAACATCATCCAGTCAACAATCATCACTAAAATTGTCAAGAATTTATTTTACATTATGAGCATTTCACATTGGATTTGGCAAAATATGTACAAAATGACACATACAATCAAACCTTAGGCATTTTAATTTTCTACACATGCAAAAAAAATCCACAAAAATCATGATAAAATTCTACACATTTCCAGAAGAACAATGCAAAAAATCTCACCAAAATTGGATAAAAAACGAGTGAGTTATGAATTTCTAAAGATCAGGCATCAAAATGAAATGAAATTGTGAAAAAAAAATGAAATAAATGGTGCCAGTGGCAAACTTGTAAATACAGCGAAACATTTGAATCTGGCGCCTATATAAAACCGCGCGGTTTCGCTAAGCGAACCGGAAGCTTCGCTAGGCGAACACTCATCTTCTTCAAGCTTCGCTAGGCGAATGGATCACTCGCTAGGCGAATACGCGATTTCCTCGCGAAAAAAGACGACGGAACAGTGAACACAACACACACTTACGAACAAATTTTCACAGAATCATGCAAGCAATATACCGATCGAAACGTCTCGTCATGTAGAACATCGAAACAACAAGCATTCATCCTAAATCTACTCATGCTAACCGGATCGAGCAAAAGAAAGTTTATCATCAAAAGTTCAGATCTACATATCTCATTCAATTCTTAACGAAAACGCATGATTCAAGTTGCAGTGTGTTCTACGTTGCAAGATCTACCTAAACCACATGTCAATTTCAAGAATCGAAAGGTTTGAATTCTGACCTTATGAAGCAACAGTTGCGAAATCGAGCTCCTCAAGGCTCCAATGGTGAAAACAGATGGAGTTTGTTGATTAGGAAGGTGAATGGAGAAGCTAACTTAGCTCGAAACAGCTCCAAGTGCAAGAATCATGAAGATGCCATTGTTGTGCAAGCCTTTGGACAGTTGGAATTCTTGAAGATTTGGCCACGAATTCTGCAAAACAGTTCACCACAACCACATGTAGAACCTGAATCAATCAAAAACGAAGCAAATTGATGAAGATTTTGTGAAGAAATGTGAAAAAAAAGTGATGAAGTTTTGAGAGAATTTGAGAGGTTTTGGAGGGAAATTCAGTTTGGATCTTGAAGAATGAAATGTGGTTAACAAATTCTGTTATGATTAACAATATATACCATCTCCTTAATCCACTTCTTAATCCATAATTACCAAAATCATGTGATTAGTGCTAATGAGCTTTTTAAGTGCAAGGGCAAAATGGTCCTCTCCAAATAATGCAATGTGACAGCAAATGACAGCTCAAACAAGTTCTATTTGGCATATGGAGTGTATTAGAATTGGCCTTGCATTCAAAAACCATGAATTTGCAAAATGTCCATTTTTAGCACTTCATTTTCCAAGCCCAAATCCAATTTACATGCCTTAGCCATGAAATGAATATTCAAACACCCTTAAAATGCCATTCCTGAGGTGTTGGAAAAAGTCCCATTCAAAAATTCCAATTATTTTGAAAGTTGGACAATTTTGCCCCTGGTCCAATTCAGCTGTCCAGTTGAAAAGTGACTTTTTGCCTTGGCCATTTTTGGACAAATCCAATGATGCACCCTTGAAGTACATGTCAAATGGAGTTTGTGCATATAAAGAACTTGCAATTTGGACAATCCATGTGGAAGTTATGGCCTCCTGATTACGGGTCATTTTTGAAATTCACTGAGCCCCAATTTCCAAACCATACATTGGATTTTCAAGTTCTTGGACTTTTTAGAAAGGTGAGAGCAAGATCTACAACTTTCATGTTGAACAAATTTTCATTTGAAGCTTCCTTGGACATCTGTTTTTGAGGTCCAAAACTTTCCATTTTTGGAAACTTCAGTTAAAGGTCACTTTCTATTTTTGGCAGTTTTTGTCCTGACTTGATTTCCTTCATTTTTAAGCTTTGAGATGTCATTCAACACTTGTTCCAACATGATTGAAGTGTCTTCAACTCATTTTCACCTCCAAATCCATCAGATCATGTACAGTTGACCACGGTTGACTTTTCATCTGACAGATGAATTTGGCAATGCATAGATCACATTAAGCCCCAATCTCCAACTGAAATGGCTCAAGGGTGAAACCCTAGCCTCAATAAGCACAATATAATCACAAAATGAACCCCACAACCATCAGAAACCTCATCTCCTGACTAAGCCCTGACTGGCCCAATGCAACTGATTAGGGTTGACCAGTGGTCAAAACCCTAATCTCAAGGAATCTTCTTCAATCTTCTGATGACATCCAACCATGATGATGATGATGTATCAATTCAAACAAGATGAAGACCAATATCCATTGAGAATCATGAAACCCTAATCTCACAGCCCAATCCTCAGATGGCCAATGATCAATCAATAAACCCTAGGCTTGCACTTAGACTTCTCCATCTTCTGATCAAGACTTGGGAGAATAGCTTGCACAATGTAACCACATGATATGCAATATGCAATGCCTGATGACCTAAAATGAAATGCAAATATGTTAATGCTAGTCCCAAGAGAGGAGGGCAAATTTTGAGGTGTTACAAGGTGGAATAATGATTGCCAAGGGGCATTGAAAGAATAAAAGAATAAGTTGCAGGAACCTCTGATTCTGATGCCTTATGTGGAGGGAGAAATTGTTAATCTAATACTTGACGGCCTTCGAGGGGTCTACGAGGTGTATTGGGTCAGCATGACGAGTCTTGTCGAAAAGAGCATGCAATTTACCTTAGCAAAAAGTTTATCGACTGTGAAACAGTACATTCACTGTTCGAGAAAACTTGATGTACTTTGGCATAGGCTGCTCGCCGACTGAGACAGTATATGCTGATTCATACCACTTTGTGGATTTCGAGATGGATCTGATCAGGTAGATTTCTGAAAGAGCCAACATTGACCGGACGGGTTGCGAAAGGGCCAATGATTTTGATTGAATACGATATTTGATATACCTCTCAGAAAGCAATCAAGGGGAGGGTGTTGTCTGATTACATCGCCCAGCAACCCGTGGAGGATTATCAACCGAGGAGGTTTGAGTTCCCTGATGAGGACATCTCGAGGTACTCTAATCGAAAGATTGAGAGTAACCGATCCCGGAGGAGGGGCCTGACCCTAAATCCGAACGGATTCTGATGTCTGACGGGGTTAATGTGAAGAAGGAGTTAGTACTGCTTTGGTTACACTGAAAGGATCCCACATTCCTTTTGTTGCCCGGATAACGCTTGAAGGCACCGACAGTGTGATTGAGTAGGAAGCTGGTATCCTGGGTATTGAACCTCGGTGCACCTACTGGGGCAACGCCGTTCTCACTCATGTATGGAAGGGAAGCAGTATTACCGGTTGAGGTTCAAATTCCCTCTTTGAGAGTCCTGATGGACGTGAAATTGCAAGAGGCGGAATGGGTAAGGACCCGGTACGAAGAGTTGAGCCTGATGGAAGAAAAGAGGCTGGCAGCCATCTGTCCTGGGCAGTTGTACCAGCAAAGGATGAAGCGTGCTTTTGACAAGAAGGTGCGACCTCGGGTGTATCACGTGGGTGATATGGTGCTGAAAAGGATCCTTCCTCCTCAAAACGATCGAAGGGGCAAATGGACGCCGAATTATGAAGGTCCATTCGTGGTCAAGAAGGTCTTCTCTGGTGGAGCCTTGTTGCTAACGACCATGGATGGCGAGGATTTTCCATCCCCTGTGAATGCGGACGCAGTTAAAAAATACTTCGTATAAAGAGACCCGCTGGACGAAAAGAACAAAAAAGTCCAGGCAAAAAAGGGCATCCCGGCGAACCAAAAACAGTTCGGGCAAAAATTAGGGATAAAAGTGAAAAAATGTACACCCGGCAAGTCGAAAACCTGAAAAGGCGACTTGGGCAAAAAGGGGTATCCCGGTGGACTGAAAACCCGAAAGGGCGGTCCAGGCAAAAGAGGGATTGAAACGAACAACTGCGTCTGGCATGATCGTTTGCGCTTTGGTTAAAGCATCATGGATAATACCCGGTAGGGATCGATTTGAATCGTCTTGTTCAGAAGGCAGGAAGCATGGAGAGTCTGAGGACATATGGGGTGTAACCGAGTTGGAACTCGATGAGATCACGGGTTTCACATTGCCATTAGGATAGATTTTTCCTTTTGTGCAATTACCTCTTTTCAGGAATTGCTTCCTTTGTATTGCTCAACTTGAGCCACACACTTTTTCAATCAATAAAATGCATGTTCAGTCAAATAATTTTGTTTTTGTTTTTCATTACCGCTTTGATTGCAAAAACATCCAGATATTTTTGATAAAGAATCTTGCATTTTAAGACATACAGGTCCCTTCCAATGCGTGCATATAAGATTGAAAGCTTGAAATCTTATTTGGAAGGTGGAGTGACCCAAGTGTTGAAATCTTGACACGCCTGGGGCACGGTTTTATCTGACGGCCTGTTTTGCAGGTGCTGTTAGGTATTTTCACTCACTTGCAGGTTGTGATGTGGAATCTGTTGATAAACAAATCCCCATGGGGTCCAAGCAGGGACGAATGAATGAAAGAACGGCGAGGAAGAGACGACGTCGAGGCGTACGACGACCTTTGAAATTAATCAAGAAGACTCTTCAAAGTCGGAAAATTGAAAAGTATGTATAAATCCCAGGAGTTCGATCTTCGTCGAGCGCGGAGCGACTTGGAATACAAGATGATGGAGCAGAAAAGGTCCAGACGAGTCTGGGAATTCTCAAAAGTGAAAGTCGGTACGAGATTGGGAGGTGGATACCATGGTTCGACGAGTCGACGGGTGTTCTGTACCAACTTTTCTCGTTTCCCCAGTGAGGTCCCCAAGCAGAAGTAGAGGATCAACTCCTCGGCAGATCCCAAAGGTCTGTGTATCCCCAGCTGAGTCAGGAGGGTTATCCCCGGCAGGTGTAAAACGGTATTTCCTCAGCAGCCAGGCCAGAAGGTTGTTGTTCCCCGAGTGGAGCGGGTTTCAATGAAATATATCTCCAGCAGTGTTCATCCTACCAGTGGATTGGACGAGTTTCCGTAGCAGACTGATATCTGCATCCCCAGCTGAGCGTATCCTACGTGTGGATTGCATGGGTTGTCCCCAGCGGAGTAGCATTCGTTTTCCCTAGCAGGGTTTGGATGGTTATCCCCAGCAGGTGTCAGATCGACGCTTCCCCAGTTGCCAGGCCTGGAGGTGGCTGTTTTCCCAGCAGAGTATCTGTGAGCATTTCCCCAGTGAAGTCGTCAGGTATCTGTGAGGTTTTCTCGAAGCAGAGTCGAGATTTATACCCCCAGCAAGTCAAAAGACTGTATCCCCACAGAGTGCATTGGTGGTTCTTATCCCCAGCAAATTCCCGAGCGGATTGGGTGCAAAGGAGGTTTCCTCAGCAAGGGTTGCCTTTTCCCAGCAGCAGTGCTATTCCCCAGCAGGGTGGAGTTGGAGTATTGACGAGTTCCTCAGCGGAGTGTCTCGTGCTCCCCAGAAGAGTCCCTTGAGGGGGATACTTTTTTATACATTCATCATGTAAATAAGCATAGCATATTGCATAGAAAAATAATAAATCGCGTAGCATTTCCATAAGTATGGAGCATTACGCAGAAAAAGATCATGCATCATTGTTGCAAAGCATAGAGCTAGTCTCAAGCCGTGGTTACCGTTTGAGAGGTGGTTGTGCCAGAAAGCGAAGATGTTACTCTGTGGATTTTAGCATCATGACGTCAGATCAGCAATGTTCCCCAGTAGTGCGATATTGGAGGAAATGTTTCCGTCGGACAGAGATGGAAATAATATCAGAAGACGTTACGCGATCAGCGCGATTCAAGCCGTGGTTACCGTTTGGGAGGTGGTTTTATCAGACAGTGAAGGTGTTACTCCGAGGAGTCTAGCATCATGGTTTTAATCAAGGATATTCCCCAGTAGTACGATACTGGAGGGTAAGTTTCTGTCGAGCAGAGATGGGAATGTTAATCAAGAAAGTTTCGGGGTCCAAAAAGAAAAACAAGAAAGAAGATAATCCCCAGCTAAACGCGAAGTGTTTGTCTGCCAGGGTTGAATAGAGAGCAGTCGGCTCAGGGCTTGTCATCCTCAGCATGGGTCGTTGTGGCACTCCGGCCAGTTTCCGATTTCCAGATCGAAGAGGTTCTCAACCATCAGGACGAAGAACTTGTGGCACTCCGGCCAGTTTCCGATTTCCAGATCGAAGAGGTTCTCAACCATCAGGACGAAGAACTTGTGGCACTCCGGCCAGTTTCCGATTTCCAGATCGAAGAGGTTCTCAACCATCAGGACGAAGAACTTGTGGCACTCCGACCAGTTTCCGATTTCCAGATCGAAGAAGTTCTCAACCATCAGGACGAAGAACTTGTGGCACTCCGGCCAGTTTCCGATTTCCAGATCGAAGAGGTTCTCAACAGTCAGGACGAAGAACTTGTGGCACTCCGGCCAGTTTCCGATTTCCAGATCGAAGAGGTTCTCAACCGTCAGGACGAAGAACTTGTGGCAATCCGGCCAGTTTCCGATTTCCAGATCGAAGAGGTTCTCAACAGTCAGGACGAAGAACTTGTGGCACTCCGGCCAGTTCCGATTTCCAGATCGAAGAAGCTCACGATGATTAGATCGATGCAGCTTGCGGCAATCCGGCCAGTTCCCCGGTATCCAGACCGAAGTGGTATCCAGACCGAAGAGGTGTTCAGACCAAAGTGGTGTTCATGCCAAGAAAATGAAAAAAAGCAGAAAAATGTCGGGGTTCAAATGCAGTGATCTGGGATCATTTGCGCGAAAGAAAAAAATTCGGGGTTCAAGAAAAGCATAAAAAAGAAAGGAATAATAATCCCGAGCGAGTGGTGTTCAGGCCATGGGTTATCCCTGTGTTACCATTTATTTTGGTATCCAGGTCGACAGTGTTGTTTTGGTACCCAGGTCGACGTTTATGTTTTGGGGTTCAAGCTGAGTTTTTTCCGTTCCGGACGGATTCTTTCAGAAGATTATTTCTTCGCCGAAGCTGGCAGGCGTTGTTAATTATTTTCCCATCAGAGTGCAAATTGTTCGTCTGTTCTTGGTATTCAATCACTCTTCATCCTGATCATCTGAAAGCCGAGGCTGTTCATATCGACAGGTTCATAGTGGATTGAATAGGGGCAGCTGTAACACCTCAAAATTTGCCCTCTTCTCTTGGGACTAGCATAACATATTGCATATCATGTGGTTACATTGTGCAAGTCATCCTCCCAAGTCTTGGTCAGAAGATAAGAGGTTGTGTGCAAGCTAGGGTTTCATTGGACTGGTCATTAATCATCTGAGGATGTGGAGGTCCAAATTAGGGTTTCATGATTCTCAAAGGATATTGGTCTTCATCTTGTTTGAAATGATTCATCATCATCATCATGATTTGGTTTCATCAAGTGTGGGAGCATATTCTTTGAGATTAGGGTTTTGACCACTAGTCAACCCTAATTAGTTGCATTGGGCCAATCAGGGCATGATCAGGAGATGGGGTTTATGATGGATATGAGGATCATTTTATGGTTTTATTGAGATAATTGAGGCTAGGGTTTCACCCTTGAGCCATTTCATCAGAGAATTGGGGCTCAGATTGATCAGTGCATTGCCAAATTCATTTATCAGTTGAAAAAGTCAACTGTGGTCAACTGTGCATGATTTAATGGATTTGGAGGTGAAAATGAGTTGGATACACTTCATTCATGTTGGAACAAGTGTTATTTGACATGTCAAAGCTCAAGAATAAAGAAAATCAAGTCAGAACAAAAACTGCCAAAAATAGAAAGTGACTTGTAATAGAAGTTTCCAAAAATGGAAAGTTTTTGACTTCAAAATTACGTGTCCAAAAAAGCTTCAAATGAAAATTTGTTCAACATGAAAGTTGTAGATCTTGGTCTAACCTTTCCAAAAAGTCCAAGAACTTGAAAATCCCATGTATGGGTGGCAAGTTATGGTCCATTCAATTTCAAAAATGACCCATAATCAGAGGGGCATAACTTCCACATGGAGTGTCCAAATTGAATGATCTTTTTATTTGCAAACTCCATTTGACATGTACTTTCATGGTGCATAATTGGAATTCTTCAAGAATGGTCAATGCAAAAAGTCAAATTTCAAGTGTACAGTTAAAGATCCAGGGGCAAAATTGTCCAACTTGAGAAATAATGAGAATTTTTGAATGGGGATTTTTGTAACACCTCACAAATGCTATTTGGAAATGGTTTGAATGCTCATAACATGCCAAGGCCTCATGGTTTGATAATTCACTTTTGGAATGGATTTGAAAATGCATAACATTACCATGGCATAGTGAAATTGCAAAATACATGGCCAATGAAGATGAGACAAGTTGCAACAGCTCATGACAGATATTTAGGGCATGTGTGAGCTGGCAATGAGCTGTCACAAGGCTTGTATGAAAATACCATTTTGCCCTTGCCATTGAAAATGACATTTTGCTAAACACATTCCATTTTGTTAATTAAGGTGATTAAGTGTGGATTAAGCTGGGGTATATATTCCTAATCATAACCAATTCATAACAGAATTCACATTTCCCAAAATCTCAATCTCTTTTCCCTCCAAATTCACCAAAAACCTCAAGAACACATCAAGCAAAACTCCATCAATCTCTTCCAATTCTTGATCATTTGGCGAAATTCTTTTTGGTTTGATCTTCATTCATCACATCCTTGAACTATTTCGGTAATTCAACATCAAACAAGCTCCAAATCGCTACTGTCCAAGTGTGATGCATCAATGGTGAATTGGACTTTTGCGCATTAGAAGCAATTTCAATTGATCCTGAGCACCGCATTCAACTTCCACAAGCTTAAACTTCATCTGTTTTGGAACTAGAAGCGCAAACACTACACGATCCATCACTGCCATCTCCAGGTAATTGATTTTTCGAACTTCATGATTTAATGAATGCTTATATGCGTTTTGTAGAGTGTTTCATGTAGAATGCAATGATGTGTTTAGTTTTGATTATGGATGATTGTGGATTGAGTTATGTTGATTCAAAGTCTTGAATGCAAAGCTTATTTCGTTCGATCCAGAGTGTACATTAGGAATTAGGTAAAGTCATGATGATATTCGTACTCTACGTACTTAGACCGTTCCAACGCATATCCATTTGTGAGATTTGGTTGAGAAATGAGCAAAACCTAGTTTGGACATGGAGGAGGTTGAGCGCGCGGGGAGGAAGAAGCTTTTCTGGAAATTTCTGCAGTTTGATCCAATTTTGGCTTGTTCCAATTTCAAATGCTGTTTCCCTCCCAAAACTGGCCAATCGCGCGCCTCCTTCTCAATTACTGAAACGCAGAGTTTTGGTCTGGGACTTGATAATTACAAGTTTGCCACTCGGTCCAAATTAATTAATTAAAACATTCAATAAATTATTAAAAAATCATTTTAATCTTAAAAAATTCATAAAAAAATATTGGTTGATCAGAAAAATATGAGGATTTTTCCTATAGATCCCATTTTGTCTCTAGAATTTTATGGACATGATTTTGCAAGTTGAGCATGGGGAATTGTTGACTTGGACCATAGAAGTTTGACTTGTGTGTAATTTTGACATGTTTTACCATTTTTAATGTGAAATGCTCATACCTTAAAAGAAATGCATGAAATTTTTTGTGGTGATTGTAGACATGTTGCTGGTGATTTACATATAAATTTTGGGAATTTTGGATACCTGTGGAGTGAGATATGATTTTTTGAACTTAGGTGTGACAATTTGTGTCACACCTAATTAGGGCAACTTCATGAAATTATTTGCCTAGCCTATGCTTGTCAGAAAGGATTGAAATTTTGCATGTATGATCATTGATATGTTGAGATGCTATGTGAATTTTTCTGGATTTTTATGTGGCATTTTCAATTTGATTGATATTTTTCATCTCTGTTGGTCAATTATGCAAGTTCATATGACACATGTTTGTAAATTTAATGTGAAATTCTCATATGGTTTTAGATAAATGTGAAATTTGGTATGCTGGTTGTAGACACATTGTAGGACATCCCTGTTTTGGTCCCATTCATTTCTTAATTGATTTCACTGATTTATGAATTTTTGAAGTGAATGCTTGTGTTGATGTCATGGTTTGGTTGGAATAATTGTGTCTGTATTTCTTGATTTTCATTGACATAGTTCCTTTTGTCCAATTGAGCTGAAAATTGACATGCTATACCTTGAATATGTCCTGTTTAGGTGTGAATTATTTGAGGATTTTTGGAATTATTTTGGTATGCTTTTGATGGAAGTCATTCTGTTTGGACATTGGATGTTGTATTTGACCTAGTTTGACTTGTTTTGGTCATGAAATGAATATGGTGAATGATATGAGTATGGGATCAATTGCATTTGCTTTCTATTTGCATTAATTTGGTTTTGGTTGAGAATTACTTGCTGTTTAGATTTTTTTCTCCCTTTTGGACCCTAGGCTTGGCCTAGTGGTCCAGTTTCTCACATTTGGTTTGACTTTTCAGGATGAAATGCGCAAAGCTTAAGGAGAATGATTCAAGTCAATAAAATTGAATTTGTTTGATGTGGAGAACTAACATAACTTTGTTTTGTAGGTTGTGAAGCTTGAGCTTGAGCTTATAGCTTGCCTTTGTGTGCATTAATCTGTATAGTCTGACTGATTAACATTTGCTGTTTACTGTTTGTCTGTCTGAGTACTAATGATGCTTGATTGATTTCAGGTGCATTTAGTTGCTTACAGTTCTTTAAGAACTTGCTTGATGTTGCTTGGTTTTTAAACCACTTGAGGTAGGACTTCTATTCTTCATGTAGTCTGGAGACCCGGCCTGTTATTTGGCCGGGCAAACTGTCTGAAGTCCTCCTTAAGAGGCGATGATTGTGGTTGTTTACATTTGTGCCAAGCAGGTAAAGACCTCTATGAGGCAATTGGTGGATCAAACGGATATGCAATTTATCCCCCACTATTCTGTGAGTCGTCCCTCTGCTCACACGGCTGTGTGTTGATGCATTGGGACACAAACCCAAGATCTCGTGCTGTTGCACAATCGAGTCAGAGTCTTTGAGCGTAGAAGGGTCCCTCCATTCTGGACCCACGCTCCTTTGTCAGAAGCTCTCCCTGGACAGGGATAAGAGCTGTGAAGTCTGATCTTCACTTCACCTTTTCATCTGCTTCACCTTAGCCTCGTAATGGCAAGGTTAAGAGCGAATAATACCCATGTACAGATGAATTGCTTCGGCAGTTAACCCATTGTTTGAGCCCACTTGACTGGTTATAGTGTGTGCTATGTGAATATTTGCTTGAAATGCTTGTTTTGATGCCTGTATGCTTGTATGCTTGCTTTCTTCCTGGATAGGAGTAGCTTGCAGTTGTGCAAGTAGGTAGAAACCTGAACGTAGGGTAATGATGCATGACAACCCTAGGCTCGAGTCCAGCTCCCTGGTAGTGTGTCTTCCCTTGGTTTCTGGCTAGTTTTTTCTTTCCCTTGAGGGGGAACTACATCGCCCTGATCCTCGTTCCAGACGAGGTATGTAGGCAGGAGGTCGTGCGAGACCTCTCCGGGCACTTTTTTTCTTTTTTGCGTGTGTTTACTTGTCATCTGATTGTGTGTTTTGGTTCGGATGCTGACGTAAGTCCAGTGATTGGCGGTCGGGCTCCACGTTTTCCGTTTTGTGCGTGTTTTGGTTCGGATGCTGACGTAATTCCATCGAGTGGTTGTCAGGCTCCATGTTTGCCATCTGTTTGTGCGTTTTGTGTTGTTTGGCGTGCGTAAGCCGAACTACAGTGGCTCTGATTCTCGTTCCGGACGAGATATGTAGGCATAGGATGCGATGTCCTATCGAGCTCCCTTCTCTTAACCCCACCTGCGTTCCCCTGTGTGTGTGTGATGTTTAGCAACCTTTTCTTTTCTTAGAACGTGGATCCCGTCGAGTACGACGGACGTGAGGGGTGCTAATACCTTCCCCTTGCGTAACCGACTCCCTTACCCTTTCTCTTTGGTCGCAAGACCATTTCCTTTCCAGGTTTCTCTGAGCGTTTCCTTTCCCTATCTTGGGATAAATAACGCACAGTGGCGGCTCTGTGTTGTGTTTTTATTTGAGACCCGCCGGTTGTTTTTTCGCGGATGCGACACCAGGACCAGATTTCCTTCCCGAGGCTCCATCATGGAGAACATCATTAGCATTATCCTAGAAGGGGTTAGTACTAAATAATAACCGGTTATCTAAAAGATCACCATTACTCCCTCTTTTTTCCATAATCTGCCAAAAGGTAAGGTCTTCAATCTGACATCTAGAAGTTAGTCATGCATAGGTTAGTATGTTAGCACATACACAGTCAAAAACATGAGAAAACATTCTGTAATACAACTATAAATATTTAGTGTTCACAGAAAGGAGTACTGAAAACATAGATAATACAGCCCCAAACAAGCATTAGGAACAAAAAAAAACAATTATCATCAAAAGTCAGCTTGTGTAGACACTCTCAGAAAGATGTCTGGCCCATTGATTCCAACCATTTTTCCTTCCAGAGATTTAATCTTTATAGTTTCCTTCTACTTATTCACTTCCATATACTCTGTCATTTTCACCTTTTTCTTCATTTTATTCCTCTTCCATGGTCAGTTTACTGAGAAGTGCCTCCACCTTTTTCTTCTTGAGAGTACAATGGGTAATGGTGTCCTGAAGGTCATTTGACAACTCTTATAGCTCCATAATCATTTATTTCCTGTTGTCTTGGACAATGGAGAATATTTATCCTCAACAACATGTCTCGGGTTCCTTGGTAACTCAATATCTAGGACATGTGTCCAAGTGAATAATTTCTTATCAAAGGTCAGTAAGCCAACCCTTTTAAATGGTGTTTCTTGAGGATGGATTATTTTAGGATGTTGTCTCAAGATAGTCCATGTTAATAAGCTATGGAAGGAAATGGACAACTTCACATCATATGACCCAACATACTTCATGGTCTGTTCAAACACATACTCTTTAATGTTCAACTTAGTTTTGGTTCCTATTAAATATATCAGACTAGCCAACATTATGGTGATGCTGGAGCTATGGTTAGTTGGTACTCAATTAGCTACACCAAATGTGTTCTACATAGCATATTTAACACTTAATTTCTTACTAGCCAATAGTCCTTGTGTAGGCCAGATTTGCACTTAGCCTCTAGTTATTTCCTTGGCTTATTTGTCAAGAGAGACCTTCTCAATTTCAGCAAATGATTTTCTCTTCGCATGTTCATTAATGAGTGAAGGTGAGAAAAATATACATAAGAAGGGGGAGGAGGTTGAATTTTGTATATGAAAATTTACTTCTTTTTCTTAAATCTATTCAGAACTAAGATATTAAGCTTCAAATTCTGATTCAAGTAAGAGTCTGAATCAGATCAGAGTCTAACTTCAGAGTTTCTTGCATAGCGGAATATAAATGCATAAGTAAATAAAGAGACACACAATATATACCAGTTCCTCTCAAACCGAGAGTAGTCCAGTCCTCTTGTAGCACAAGATATTTTCACTATAATCAACAAATTACAATTTGCTCAATCAAACTAGAAAGAGACATATTCTCAAGCCCTCAAGAAAGAGACTTCAATGCCTTAACCACATGTTTAGAACTTCTCTTTAAATCCCATAGAAAGAGGCTTCTTGCTCTTCCCTCAAGCATGATACTTCAATGCTCAATATATCCAGAAAAAGACTTTTTCTATGCCCACAAGCATGAGACTTAAATACTCAATCTATCTAGAAAAAGACTTATGCTCTGCCCGCAAGCATGAGACTTCAATGCTACATATATCCAGAAAGAGACTTATTTTTTCAAGCATTCAATAAGAGACTTCTTACATTTTTTTAATCAGTAGTTTAGAATAGTAATTACATATGTGTTTGATACTCTTATTGGTGGTGCATAGTTATAACACAGATTCTGATGTCTTTAAGATTTCTAAGATTAACAATGATAAGAAATATTAAGACTCTATTGTACAAGCTAATAAATATACATAAGTGTTCTTGCTTGTATCAGATCCTCTTTGTGTTGTATGGCTCTGTTGACAACTTATTCAAATACTTCCATAATATTGAATCTTTAGCATATTCAGAGTTTTCAACCAAAGTCAACAAACCTATATTGATCAACTTGACCTTGACCAATCATCTTCATCACCTTCTTCATATCCTTTAAATTCCTTTTATAGGACTAGGAAAATATTCGTTGGATGATTTGAGCATAGTGAGCAGGCTTGTTAAAGAAGTGCTGCAAGAGAGTCGTTGGAGATTAACATATGGTATGAAGCTTTATCCATTGAATAATAACAAACCTCTCATTACCTTTCAAGGAACTAGATATCTACCAACATGTAGAGCAGACTGAAGATGTTACATCTTTATTTCTTGAGCCTTGTAAAACAAAACCTAGTAGACTTTTATCCATAATTTTTGGGCTTTGATAAGACAAAACTGCTTTGGTACAATGTATGGATCAGATGCTCTTTAGTCTATCAGAAGCTGAGTTGTCATCAGAGGCTGGGTCGAGACCAGAGTCTGAAGCCTTCAGATGCTGATGAACAACTTACATATTCTGATCAATTTGAATCTGAATCACCTTTTTATGGAACTAAGTCCTTTGATAGGCTTGAAACCTTGATGTAGTTTGACTTCAGATTACGCAGGCTTGGTTTCGATCCTTTAGATTGATAACAAATTTGCTTCTCTTTAATGATTTTTCTAAGTGATTAACTTAATTTATATCAAGGTTAATGTCTTTTGATCCTACACACTAGAACAACCATTAGTAAACCTTATTGTTATTTAAATACTTTGGTATCATCAAAACCTTTTAAGGGCGTGAACAAATCTTGTTCTAACAATCTCCCTCTTTTTGATGATGACAAATAAATGTATTTAAGAATAATGATTAATGATTAATTAACACAGTCTAACATCAGAGTTTGAGGTTTGTAAGTTCTCTATGAGTTAAATAGTCCATTAAGGTGAGGTTTGTAAGCTTCCCCTAAGTCTGATAATCCATTAAGACAAGGTTTGTAAGATCCCCTTATCTATGTTAATTGAATACTATAATGTTAATCAACAAATTCTAACATCAGGGTCTGAGGTTTGTAAGCTCTCCATAATTTTGACATACCTTAGGTTGAGGTTTGTAAGCTTTTCCTTTAGTTTGACAGTTCATTAAGGTAAGGTTTGCAAGCTTTCATTAAGTTTTGTCTTTGTTAATCAAATTAGTCATTTAAGCTTAATAAGATAAATGACTCAAAATATAAATAACATCAAAGCTTATAATTCATAAGTTATTTTGACAGAAACTGCTTTGTTCAAGTTCTAATGCTTTAGTCTCTTCTTAAATAATCTATGCACTTTCTCCCCCTTTGTCATTATCAAAAATATTTTTAAAAGAAAGAGAAAAATAATAAACTGAGAAAAATAAAGAGAAATTTAAAACAGTTTAAATGTACAGAATTTTGAAATAGGTTAAAAAAATTTGAAACAGTTAAAAACACTTAAAAAAACTTTTTGGAAGTAGAAGACGATTTGAAAAAATTTAAGAATCTGAAAGAGAAGACAATTAACCAAAGAGATTCTTTAATTCATTATGGTAAATCACTACGACTTCAGTTTTCAAGAAGTAATAATGATTCACTATGGCATGATTAATTAGTTATTGACTTTAAGAATTTCAAAGATCAGAAACTGAAACATGCAGAGTGTTTTTGATCTACTAAAATTTTGTTATATAAAAGCTTACAACTTGTTCAAGCCAAATTACAAATCCATATTCACTCAACATTTATCTTATTCAAAATGAATACCACTTCTAAGCAATCTACTACTCCCATTATTTCAGAGGCTCCCATAGTCTCTGAGGTATATTTTGAACAGAAGGTCAGATCCTCTCAAGAAATTCCTTTACTCTCTCTTCCTCATGCACTGAAGCCATAAAAGAAGAAGATTAGTAAGAAGAAGAAGAAGTCCAAGAGGAGACGACGATTAAGAGAAATGGTTCATTTTGATTCTGATTAAGAAGAAGAATTGGATTAAGATTTGGGAAACCTTTTCTATGCTTAAATATCTAGGGATGATTAATGTTATAACATCTTTTTGTAATTATTCCTTTAATTCAATGAAATTCTTTTACCTTTAAATTTTTGCATACCATCCTTTCAATCATAATTATTCCTTTAAAGTAAATTGATTAATAAGTTCATAATACAGAAAGAAGACACAACACTTTTAACTTGATATTTCATTTTCATTAGATTTATTTGATACTTCCAATTAACCATAGAACTTGCTTTGATTATACAATCAGAGGCTAGAAGAGAATACATCAAATTAAACTAAGGATCATACAAGTCTTTCGCAAAAAGAAATTATAAAGGAATTCTTTTGACATAATGTTTTACAATATGCATTAATTGATTAGATATAATTTACAAGTCTTATAATTCAAATCAAAATAGAATATCATTAACATTAAATCTCGGAATCTAAACAAAAAGAAAAATATGCATAAAAGAGAAACTTAAGGACATGCTGCCCGCCGAAGTTAAACAGAAGGCAGATCCTAAAGTTGGACATTAGAAGAATTTGCATTACCCTGATGTCAGCTATCGACTTCTTCCTTAGATATTGAATGAATTTTCATTCACATTTAAAACATGAAGAGGATAAATCTTTAATATCTACGTTGAGAAGAAGCATGAGATCTATTTTGTTAGATTCCATTAAATCTAAGTTCTCAAGTGGTTTGACATCAAAAGATGATTCCAAATTACCTTTTTTCGAGAATAAAGACTAGATATCTTTGATAGATCTGGGATATCCTTAAATAAATACTGAAATTATTTCAAAACATGAACATATGGGGTAACTCCATCAAATTCAAAGTCGGTTGCATAAGAAGAAGTGCATGAGTTGATGATGAAATGTACATCAGAAGCTCCTGAGAGGATGGCAAGTTTATCAGAAGCGTTAATCCATAATTCTTTAATCAAACCTGAGCGTATATGACCAAAGATCCTTTTGGAGTAGTCATCCCAACCTTTTTTAGATACACACCTTTGGAGATCATTTCCAGAGGCACTCATATCTTCAAGGTTGACAACCCTTTCATTGATGATAACTAGTTGATTTCTCAGGCCAAGGTTAGATCTGGAGGTCATCTCAGGTTGAGACTAAGGATTCAGGAGGAAGGTTTTGAAGAACACAAACAAGGTGATTTTTTGAGATGAGATACAGAGAAGAAGAAGGTCAATTTAAATAGAAAACATACAAACAAAATCCAAGAGATAAAAATCAAAGGATAAAAGAAAAGTAAAGGAAAATCTTTTGAGAAGACAATTCTCAGAATTTTTTTTGGAAAATCAACAAGTAAGATAAAGAAGTACAATAAGAAATTAAGAAATGACAAAAAAGAGAGGCCACAGAGAATATAAGAAGTAAAATATTACTACTCTACAGATTCTTCCCAAATAGCTTCATAGGTAGCATATCAATTTTCAGATACGTGTATTTTAGAAAACAAATGTCAAAATATTTTCATTTTAAAAAGTTACAAGTAGTCCTTATTATTTTTCTGAGTCTCAGAGCCTGATGCTTTTCAAAGGCCACGTGTCATCAGAGACTATTCAAGACTTTTATGAAGCTACTTCTAATTAGCATAAATCTTTGATATTTCATATTCAGAATCAAGCTTTTAAATAATATATGAAACCCATTCTTAGATAAAAATTAATTCTTTAAAAGACAAAAGGTAAGACAAGTAAAACAACTCATTAAAGAATTGACTTGAACAACAACACATTTCTAATCAAAACCTTTGAGCCCACAATTCTTGGTTCTGAATAAAAAATAAGAACAAGGATATAAAAGAATATTTTCCACTTGTTCTGAAAATTCTTATGCATCGAGGATATAGATACATAGACTAAAGTAAATAATATCTCATTCTAAAAGTTGTCTAGATAAAAAGAAGGAGTTTAGCCATACCTTAGTGTGGCTTCTGAACAACTTTTGATTCCAACAATATTCTTACTGATGAGAATCAATCTTAAACACTCTTGTTTTTGAACTTGATCATCGTTCAACACAGTCTTAGAGTAGTATTAGTAAACATAATACTCTTATTCTGCTTATCTCCAGACCTCAACTTTCCTTCCTCTTTCAGAGTTAGGATTAGAACATATGCTTTCCTCTTGTTGTAGGATGTAGTAATCAATTGTCCAGATATTAGGACAAATGCACTATCTTTTCCTTTTAGCATATCTTTCGACCTTCTTTGAAGCCTTTTTATCGAACACAACATTGCATCTAGGGTAGAGCATCACTTATGAATCTTCATATTTTCATATGTGGAGAAATTCTAGCAACCCCTCTCTAGCCTTCGGTAAACAACCTCAATCTGGTTCTCACTATCTTTGAACTCTGCCATGTCAAAATCCTCAGTAATTTCGACCATGTTGATTGCCACAAGCTCCACATAACTGGCTTCCCCAACTTGTATTGGGTCACAATCTATATTCATTGTATCTTTGCCTTTGGAAACTTTTAGCCTTCCTTCGTTCAATGTATTCTAACCAAGATATCTAAAAATAAAGCATTGTGATGTCTTATGCCCTAGAGAATTATGATATTTATAAAACCCTCGTTTCTTTCTTTATTCTAATAGTGGTACTTTCGCGCCTGGTGGAACTAGTACTTGACTATCTACGACCAACAAGTCAAAAATCTCGTCACATTTGGTCACGTCGAAGGTATAGGTTTTCTTAGGGAATTTATCATTTTTCTCAGGTTCAGAAGGGTTCTTCCCATTTGAAGGCATAAGCAACTTACACACACATGGGGGACCCGACTTTAATTCAACCACATCAACCTTAATTTCTACGACATGGTTGTATTCAACATCTGACGTCAAGTCATTGTCTTCCATATTGACGAAGGCCATACGTTCCTTCTTACCCCTGTTCACTCTGGCTTTCTCAGCCTTCAGTCTTTTGACCTATCGAACTCTGTCAGATAACTGAGCCATATCTCTTAGATGTGTATCAAATTTCTTCATAATGGAGTAATTTAATCCCCTAGCGACCATTTTAACTAGCCCGTGCTCAGGAACTTGAGTAAAATATTATGTCTTCAATAATCGGAATTGATTTAAGTAATCATTAATTGATTCGGCGAACTTTCTCTTCACACTCGACAATTATTTCAGACTAATCTTGGATTGTCCCATGTAAAACTGCTTATGGAACAATCTTTCTAATTAAGTCCAATCATTGATGGAATGGGCAGGGAGGGTTGTAAACCATGTAAAGGCATTTTTTGTAAGAGAACTAGGAATATATCTCATCCTTAAGTTCACATTATTTTCTATGTCTCCCGCCTCGATCAGATATCAGGCAATATACTCAATGATATACTCATTAGTATCACCAGCAAATTTGGTGAACTTAGGGACCTTCCATCCCTTTGGAAATTCAGTCTGAAAGACATATTCTGATAGAAGATATGTATAATTTGGCCTTTGTTGGCCCATGTTCACACCGTTTTGAGCCATTATCCCTTCGACAATGGTTGCAAGGTTATTTTCTACCAATAGATTTCCTTGTCAAACTTGATGAACGACTTAATCAACATCGTGGTTTTGATTAACCATTATGACATGTGGACGCTCAACTTCCCTAGGCATCTATTGTTTGACTACCTGTGACACAAATTGTTGCCCCTGATTTACCGTGTTTTCCTATAAGATTACCCCTTCAATTCGAACTTTCCTAGCGACTTGTGGTTGTATAACAGGTTGAACTTGCGCTGGAGGAGCGCCAAAAAAATCAGTAATTCAATTCATTTGAGTTGCCAACTGTTGGTAACTCTGATTTGTATTTTGAATCAATTAGTTAATTATAGTACCCATTTGTTAGGTAAGAGTATTCACCATATCATGGTTACTCTCATCTGTCTGTTGTCTTATTGCCATTATAGAATTCATCGTAAAACATCGGCATTGCCTGGGAACCAAATCCCATTCCCATCTGGGGTGGTATGGTTCAACCATGGTTAACTCTGACCGACCCAGACGCCAATATTGATGAATATGTATTTGCAGCATTATCAGCAAATGTCAAAGGATTACTATGTAGGTTTGCCACCATTGATGTTGGCATCCCATAAGGTTGTTCATACCCTGACATGGGTATCGTAAAAATTATGGTGAAAGTCCTAAACTCTGTCTCCATAATTGGTATAGGAGTCACTGAATGACTCTGGATTACTGAAGGGGAAAATTGTCCCTTCTTGCACAGTTGATGGTGCAATCGTCGTTGATGGTATGGCCATTGTGCTAGCAATCAAAGGGATTGGCTCAATCGACGTCGTAGTGACCGTGCCTGCCCCAATGCAATTAGAGGGTTGTTCTCCATTATTGTTTCTGGGAATAGTTATTCTCCTGACGTATTTCATCATAGGTTTCCTAACTTCTCTCTTGGTTATCTTACCACTCCTCAATCTCATGCACACTCATAAAATGAGAAGTTAATAAAATGAAGAACTTAAAAATGACATTTTTTTCGAAATGAAAAGTAGAAATTCACACAGAAAGGGTCCCACTGGGTGTGCCAATTTGTTTAATGGGAAATTTGGTAAACAAAACAAGTTTTTATTAATACTTAAGGGATCAAACTCGAAAATATCCAAGAACATATTTGTGTGAATCATGACCTTTGAACAACATATTGCTATCGAAATCGAAATGCAATGTTTGAGAGATAATAATTTGAAATTGACTAAAATCTAAATGTAAAGGCTTTGAAAGTAAAATGGCTGAAATCGAAATGTAAAGACTTCGAAATTAAAATGACTGAAAGTAACTTAAATGCAGGAATGACTTTAATGTAAAATAGTTGAAATTTATAAGTATGGAACGCCTACGTACATTTCCTCACTCATTTCTCAATTACACAGATACTTTGAGTTTGTAGAATTTTGAGTACAATTGAGGACTCTTATAACATAAGTGAGCGTCTACTTATATACTAGTCTAAAATAACTGCATACAACGGTCGACTAGACACGTCGCGCCACATTTATACTTCCATGCAAGCCTTGTCTTCGAAAGACTTCCACGTGTCTATGAATAACCACCTAATCCTATCTAATTTTTACTCATTCAAATAATTAGAATAATCAACCTAAATATTGGAATTTTTACTAAGTCTAGACTCCACAAATACTCCTTGACCTTTGAATGCAGGATCCGATTGGAAATTTGCAAATCATCCTTTGACAGGTCACAATCATCAAATCAACTTATGGTCTCGATTGACCATGTTCTACTTCACACCTCACTATGGCATGCCCTCGTGTCTTACTTACCATTAATATCTATGTCAAAATCCAAGGTAAATTGGTCCTTCCATAAGTAATCATTAGTACCATCATGAATTAAATGACGTTTAACAAATCCTCTTTCTTTGGTTTTGTCAATCTTAAATAGAATAGGTACCTTGAAATACACCCAACTAAAATAAGGTGATTTCTCTAGCACCTATTGAAATTTAATTTGATCAATAATAAGATGTTTCACAAAATGGTTGAGACAATATGATCTTAATTATTCAATGAGCAATAAAACATAAAATAAAATCTAGACATAAAGAATTGGTAATCTAGTTTGGTGTAATAGACACCTACATCTCGAGAGCTATAACTAATCAATAATGCACAACAGTCTCATATGAAATCTCTCAATTCATTGCTTTTTTCCTATTACTATCAATGAATTTCAACTCAGACTCCCCTTAAATCTAATATCTCTTCACTTTCACTAAAACACTCTCCTGAGTATTTACAAGGACAAATTATTTAAGATGTGACAAATATCACGATTATATACCAAATACTCTATCTCTCATAGATATGATAGACTAACTAGAATAGAGTATTGCATAATAAATACAAAACACATACTTAGCAAAACATGAATGCGACACACAAATGATTTCTTCAAAAATATGAATCTTTAAATATGGAGAGTCATCTATTTAAATAGGAAATATGATCCAATTGAAAATTCCAATAGGGTTTAACCAAAAATCAACTTAATCTTAAATTCAACAAATCGAATCTATTAATTAAACCAAATCCAATTTTTTTAATTAAATCATATCCAATTAACTCTTCTCCAACATATTTTGATTCAATAACTTTTTTTCCGAACTGATTTAGATCAACAAATCTTTATCTACAAGAAATCTTTGCAAATGCTGAAAACATTTCTGATTGAAAATAAATCTAAAACAAATCTTCTAATAAATGCTAAAGTGATCATATATTTTTCTAAGAAGCATGTGCAAGTGAAAACAAGAGATATGGTGTCTCACCATAAGTCAATACATCTTACTAACTACAAAATTATGTTAATTAACTTTAATCACAAAGTGTATGAGTGATGAGTGATTATTTAATGACCATGATAAATAATATTGGAAGAAGTGAATGAGTGTCAATGGGTTAGTTAGGTATAAACTTTTGTTGGAGAGTTGTGGAGGTTTGAGAAGTTTATCGGGGAGTGACTTTAGAAAAAAAAATTATGATTTTTGTTTTAGAAAAAAATCTAATAACATGACCGTGTTGCCCCAACACAGGCATGCAATGTTTCTATCTGGTTTCTGTTGGAGGAGTTTATCATTAGGGAGCATTGAACATTGTGGGACTTATTCTTTTTAGAGCAACATCTTTTGTGAGAGACACACCACATATTCACCCAAAACCTTAAGGTGATAGACGGGTGGATTCTCTCACTTATAAATGCTCAAGTCTCCATATTTCCAACCACACTACTCACACTTGATACATTCTCAACACCCCCCCCCCCCCCCCCCCCCCCTCAAGTGTGAGTTCACAATGCTCCCCCTCAAGTGAAAGCTCATCTTACTTTCACAAATTCTTATACCGCACGGAACGTCTCTTATTCACCACACTGGCGCTGTTGATACTCTTCAACGGAACATTTGTTATTCACCACACTGACGTCGTTGACTTACGATACAAGTAAGTCGGTCCCTTTCTGAAACCAGGTTCTGATACCATTTGTTGGAGGAGTTTATCACTAGGGAGCATTGAACATTGTGAGTCTTCTTCTTTTTAGAGAAAACACCTTTTGTGAGAGACACACCACATATTCATCCAAAAACTTAAGGTGATAGGTGGATGAGTTTTCTCACTTATAAATGCTCAAGTCTCCATATTTCCAACCAATGCGAGACTATTATTCACACTACTCACACTTGATACATTCTCAACAGTTTTGTGGCTTTTTGTATGTTGAAGCCCAACAAGAGCATCTCATGTTTGCTTATATATTTTTAAATCATATTTTCATATTTTCTTCTTTTATTCATGGGGCCAATCTAAATTATGATGCATACTTCACCAATCATTTAGTTAGTTAATTTTGGTTTTTCATGGACAAAAAATAGGGTTTCTACTCAAAATTATATGCTTCAATAGAGGAGAGATTTGTACTTGGATATAGGAATGCATTGGTGGGCAATGTGTAATCCTTTAAATAACAATTTTAGACATCATTGTATGTTTTTCTTTTACAAAAATAAATTGTATTTATTTCATTTACTTCCTTTTTTGTGCAACAATACTCTAAAGACGTCGTTTTTTTTTTGCATTCAAATAAATAATAAAAAAAATTGCTGATAGATAAATGAAGGTTAATATCAAACAAATTTCAAGGCAACAATGCTAAAAATATGACATCATAGAAAATGTACATTTATATCATGTTGAAACTAAATTAGTTCTCACGAGGAGGACGAGGATTTGTGTTAAATATTGATTTTTATTTTTTGTGGTGATTAGGTTTAGTTTAACAAGTAAATAATTTAGTAGATTGATTTTAATTAAAAATAAAAAAATAATAGCGATGCCTCATAGTAGTGACTCCTCACAAAGTCTATATGGCATATAGTTTCAATATATTCATATTATTACCATTGCAAATGGTTGAAGGACCAAACATATCTCTTGTAATTTAAGTCTCCTTTAGAAAAAGAAAACACGTGTTAAACTAATAACGTTCTATTTTTTGGGTTGACAGTGTCTTAAAATTGATTTTCCTGTGTTAACAGTGTTTTTTTAATATTATCAGATTTTTAAATTTCTTTTGATCCTCACCTGATTATCTAAATATATGTAATTATAATTTTATGATAGTAAAATTCGCTAAAACTAAATTGTTTTTTATCTATAATGATTAAAAATAAAAATGGATTCTATAAAAAGGAGAGTTTCCATTAATATAAAATAAGAGAAATAAGCAATAAAATAATGCTAAACAAATTAAAAATTTGAAAACATGTTAGGAAAATGAGAAGATAACTTTTCTAAAGACAATTAGTGTCCCATTTAAAGCAGAATAATTATTTACAAGTTGATTCTATTGAATATATGTAATTGTACTTTTACAAGAGTAAAATTTGCTAAAAATAAATTGTTTTTTATTTATAATGATATGAAATAAAAATGAATTCTATAAAATGTCTATCGTTAGAACTCGCATTAATATAAAATAAGAGACTATTAGGACACTATTAAAAATAAAACAAGGGAAATAAACAATAAAATAATGCTAAACAAATTAAAATTTTGAAAATATATGCTCATAAAGCTATACAATGTTAGGAGAATGAGAAGATAATTTTTCTAAAGATAATTAGTGTCGTATTTAAAGCATAAAAATTATTAGTCCTCATAAATATTTGGTGGTTACATTAGTCATATTTAAAATAAACGGTTTTAGAAAGTAAATGGTAATTGGGTTGTGTTTCTGTGTTATCAGTTGATTCTATTGAATTTTTTTGATGGAAAGCATACTCTAATATTTATTATTGTTGAAGGTGTTTGATGAAAAGCATAATCCTTCCTCACAAGCATCTAACATATTATATGTGTATATTATGACCAACTTAGAGATGAAATATGTTAAGTGATTGTGAGGATTACATGCTTTCACCAAACAAATTCAAAATGGTATATTTTAAATTTTGAGACTTAAACCTCTAGGATCTTAGGATCTTTTAAGGTAGATCTTTCAAGGTAGAAATCAAACCTAATCTCATTGATTCGGTTTTCTCAATTTATAAGAAAAAAAACACTTATTTTTTTAAAAATAAATTATTAAAAAACCATCAAAGTTTTTATTTAACAATTTTATTTTTAAATAGTCATTATTTAAAAAAAATGTAAATTGCATTTAATTTAGTTTTTTTCTTATTTTTTCTATAAATAACAACCAATTAAAATTGTTTTTACTTCATTTTACAAAATATATTTAAAAAAATACAAAAGTTTATATTTCTTTAATAAATATAAAATATTTATCTTTTACTTATAAATTGGTACACCGAGTAGTTTGCTTTTTAAGTAAGTTTTATTTTTTCTAGCACGGAACCTCCCGTTTGATTGCTTGAATTTTGGATAAGGACTCACTTTAGACATTTACATGTGTGGTTGCTGAATGCGAGCAATGTGAATATGCCAATTGCTTTATGAATAATTTGCTATGATCAAGGCACTTAATGCTCTAGAAGCATGAACAGATGGCCTCACTAGGTAGCCCATTTCCCGATCATGTAGATAGGGGGTCTCTTTTCTTGATATTTTATCATTTAGGATTTTTCAATTGAGTTTTAATTTTTAATTTTTAGAAATTAATTTTAAAAAATTGTTTTAAAAAATAAAATAAAACACGTTTGGTAATTTTTAATTTTAAAAATTATTTCAGAGATGAAAAATGAAAAAAAAAATTTGATCAATTTATGTTTAAAATATATTTTAAAAAAATATTTAAAAAATATTTATTCACATTTCATATTTTTATAATAATTTTATTTTAATATATTTTGTTTAATTAAAATATATTAAATTAAAATTGATTAGAACAATACATTATAAAAATATATAAAACATATTGGTGTCATGATTACCAACAACTCACATCCTATTTTACTTTAATCTAAATAAATTTCAAAATATTGAAAGTATAACACTTATTATATTAAGTTAAATGTAAAATTCATCATATATTTTAAAATATTTTTGAAACATTATATTTATAGATATTAGAATAATCATATTAATATTTAATATACTCAATTTCACATTAATTATCTTTATATTTGTATCCACAATATAAATATTTAACAAATACATCATATTTATAAATACGAAATAAATACCACAATATAAATATTTAACAAATACATCATATTTATAAATACGAAATAAATACGAGCATGATTCTCATTGTTCATTTAATTTAAGAGATCAATTACTATACAGTGTCAGTGTAAAAAGTTTTACACCGTCGTTTCATCACCATCATCCGTTTGTATTACTTTATAGATTTTTAAAATAAAAGTCAAACATCTTTTAATATCCAACGTCTATAATTATCTGACGATGTAAAACCCTTTTACACTGTCAATATATTTCAATTAATCTATTTAATAAATATATGTGATTGCCTACTATTTTAGAAATATTCAACAACATTTAAGAAAAATAATGCTAAACAATAGAATAATGAAACGATAATTTACAAATATTCAACAAGGTAAATAAATAATAAAATAATGCTAAACAATATTTAAGAAAAAATAAAGCTATAACTTATTCAAATAATTTATATATACGAGGTGGATATGAGAATAATCTTATTAACAACTAATCTGATCTATTTAATTACTTTTATATTTGTATCCACAATATGAATATTTAACGAACACACCATAATTACAAATGTCAAATAAATATGAATTTTATCATCATTGTTCATTTAATAAATATATGTATTTAACTATTGTTTTAGAAATGTTGGTGGCCGCACACAATTCTCAAGACAAAACATCCTCCGGCAAAAGTAATGGAAGTGAACACGAGGAAAATGTATTAGTCTATCCTGCCTAAAGAATGCAACTCCACCCTTAAGGTATCACCAATCTTCCAGATCAATCAAAGGTTGCCCGCATAGTATGATATATTCCTCGTACACGGTTTTAGTCACTCCCACTATATAATAGAGAAAACACGTCATTCTCAGATATTCAAATTCAAGATCACTTTTCATTATGTCACTGACTTGAACTTTGAAGTGATAACTTTCTAGATCACCCTTCTTCTTCGCATCAGAAGTTTGGCAACCACGCCAAGATCCCATCTCACTATTTATCGAACAAATCTAGTTCCACAACAAAATAGTGGAATCGTCTATGGGAATATGGAAATCAAAATCTGACGTTTGCAAATTTCCACGTTCATATCTGTTTCTTGATCTTCTTTTTTGAAGTTTCAACTTCCTTCTCTAACAGATTCATCAACTAAGATGGCATCCAAAGTCACTCAGTTTGTCGTTCAACGGCACGCTGCAGCAGCAACTGCTGAAGTTGTTAGAGCTTCGTCTCTTCTTCCTCCTCAAGTAGAGGACGATCAAGTCCTAGTAACATCTCCTTTTATTCTTACACAACAAAATCCTACTCCACGGAGAGTCAATTAAAAAAACTACACCAAAAATGACTTTTGATAACTTTTTTTTGCATTTAATAGCACTTTTAAGCGCTATTAATGTCGCTGCTATTATAGGTCAACCACCTTCAATAGCTCTTTTAAGCGCTAAAAATAATGTTTATGATAGCACTTTTTAAAAAGCTACCATAGAATGTGTTTACATGCTTATTTTAATTGGATTTAATAGCGCTCTTGAGAAAAGTGCTATTATAGTTCTATTCTAGACCATTACCTTTAATAGCACTTTTTAGAAAAATGCTATTAAATGTCATTTTTTTCCTATTAACAAATGGGAGATTTTTTTTTTTAGTTTAATGCCATAGTAAAACAAAAATATTCATTCTTCTAAATGATACAAGTACTATCTTTTAATTTTAACATTAAAGGAATTGCATCTTCTAAAGTTGTTAGACCTCCGATAGCTCTAATCTTATCAGCATTAATATGCTTCCTATATATAATAGATGAAGATACTCAAGTGTGATTTGACCATCAAACTAAATTCAAAATAAATAGATGAAGATACTCAAGTGTGATTTAGTTTAAAAGCTTGAAACTATGTCATCTCGTTGTAACATTTTACTACAAAATGAAGAAAATCAAGATATTTTATATGTGATAAGGAACTTTGAAGTGTTTCTTGACGTATTTGATCATCAAACTCATCCAAATAAAATAGTTTCTCATATTGTACATGTCTATATACATGCTATTTCATAAAGAGATTCAAACTTCCTATAAACATTATTCGGCCAATCATAAAAGAGAAATAGACATTCATCAATATTATATCTGAAATGAAAGAAATATAAAATTCAGTACAACAAGTTGACGTTCAAATTAGTGGAAATTCCATCTAACAATTCAAGAAAGCAATGCTAAGCTACTAAAAACATTGCAATCAAGTCATTATAAAGTTACCACTATTCAGAAAGAAGTAATAGATGTACAATTTCAATAGGTAAGAAATGATAATATTAGGTTTGGTTCACACTAAGTTAAAGCTGGGAATGCAATCAATGGCCAAGAATATGCTTAGTTTTAAGTAAATTATGTCCCCATAAATCTTAGACAAAAGATGCATCAAAAAATATCACAAGAAAGCAAAGTGCTGACTAAAACGAGAAATAATTTGCATATAATCATGAGCTACCTGGAAAACTAGAAAAGATAATTCCAATACTCTTAAATACAATGTCCAAAATGATTGAAAATAACCACAATTTCATCTCTAAATCACATAACTGCAAAACTACAACATTGAAAACAGAGTCGGGCATGAACAAAATCTTTTCCTATAGCTTTATATTTTAAAATTAATATACTTAAAGGTAAAACTCAAATTTGATAAACTACCACAGAGATCTCAAAACATGCACTAATAGAACATCATTTGGATGACAAAATTTAACTTAAAGAGGAGCAAAAACACAAGAATTCAATATTAGGCCAAAGTAAATAGAGAAAAAGAAACCAAACTATGAAATAAAATGAGCCCAAAGAAGACATACATAAATATTTAGGGTTTTAAATTAAGAACTCAAATATCAAGTGAATCACCTCTTCCAAACAAAATTGAAGAGATTAGAAAGATGATTAAGAGGAAATCAATCAATATTTATAGTTTTTAAAGGAGAAAATATGTTCAATAATTTTGCCAAGAGACACTAGAAACACTCACCAAAGTGAAGAGGACGATAATCAAGATGAACTGGGACGGTGGTAATTAACGACAACAATTAGAGTTGGTGGTGAAAAACAAAGTTGTTAAACTAAAATCGAACTGACACAAACAATTGAAAAGGGACAAAAAAAGAATAAGAAGGAAGACCTCCCACATGGAACTTATCGCGACCGAAATTACAATATAGGTTATGTTGTGTCGATGGGGCTGGAAACATGACCATGCTTCTTATGTCGAAGCAACAAGCCTCTGTGTTGTGTTTGGAAGGAAATGCATCTAACCCAGTAGAAATTTAAAAAAAATAGTAGCTTATTTTAAAAGTTTCAAAATATTTTTGTTTTGGAATCAGTTAAACTTTTAAGCAAACCTGAAGAAAGAAAATTGATCGTGTTTTAAAATGCGGACCGTTATGGACCGATCAGACCAGTTAGATTATGAACTGAAGGGTAAGACAGTCTAGTAAGGTTATCAGATCATAATTGTAATTGATTCGATAAAAATCGGTGTAACCCGATTAATTTACTGGTCAAACCAATGAATAAGTGAATTTCTTAATCCAGCGTGTTGATCTTTTTATATTTATTTATCTTAGTTTAATCTTAATTTGATCCCTTATTTTTATTTTTCTTAAGTTTTGGTGTCTTTTTTTTAAAATGTGATTTTATTAATTTTTCTTAAGTCATATGTTAGCAAGAGATTCTAAGCAGCTGTTCCGTTCTCCGTAGATGTGAGAAGCCACAATTGAAATATTTTCAGTTATATTTACACAGTTAATCCATCTCGTTCGGATTTGCCAATGCACTTGTAGGGAAGCTTGAAAGCTTGTACTACAACTATAGAATCTGATTCATACCATAAATACTTCCAACTCTTCTCATTAGCGAACTCAATTGTTGACATAACACCAAAGACTTCGGCAAAGAGAGTTCGAAACACCCAAAAAAATGTGCAAAAGCACCTGGAAATTTGCCCTCAAAATATTTGGCAATACCACCACAGGCAGAGGGATCCAGATTACTAAAAGACGCGTCATCACAGTTGAATTTAATCTAGTTATTCATTAAGTGCTATTAAGCTACTATATCATTTTTTTTAATTTTTTCTCAACATGCTATAATAATGCTTTTAACAAAAGTGATATTATAAAGATTACCTTATAATAGCGCTCGATAAAAAGAGCTATTAAAAGTCAAAGTTTTATTAGACCTTACATCAAAGTTTTATTAAATTAGTGCTATTATAGGTAGAATTTGTAGTAGTGGAAACATTCCAAACTCTTCTATTTTTCAGTTATACGCGACAAATTCACCAAGACAAACCATTGCATCAAACTCCATTACTATCTGTTGTACCTTGACATGAAATTCTTCCCGACCTTCAGTCGTTATAGGCCAAACTTAGAATGCAGGGAGCCACCAAACTAGTGAACATCGTCTATTATAATCTGGTGCAACAATAGAATTTACAATTCTAAGTAGAGAGGTTTGTTCAGGATTAAAGAGAGGGCATGCAGATTACTAAAAGACGCGTCATCGCAATTGAATTTAATCTAGTTATTCATTAAGTGCTATTAAGCTACTATATCATTTTTTTAATTTTTTCTCAACATGCTATAATAATGCTTTTAGCAAAAGTGATATTATAAAGGTTACCTTATAATAGCGCTCGATAAAAAGAGCTATTAAAAGTCAACGTTTTATTAGACCTTACATCAAAGTTTTATTAAATTAGTGCTATTATAGGTAGAATTTGTAGTAGTGGAAACATTCCAAACTCTTCTATTTCTCAGTTATACGCGACAAATTCACCAAGACAAACCATTGCATCAAACTCCATTACTATCTGTTGTACCTTGACATGAAATTCTTCCCGACCTTCAGTCGTTATAGGCCAAACTTAGAATGCAGGGAGCCACCGAACTAGTGAACATCGTCTATTATAATCTGGTGCAACAATAGAATTTACAATTCTAAGTAGAGAGGTTTGTTCAGGATTAAAGAGAGGGCATGCAATACGTTACACCAAACAATAGAACTATTTAAAAGGGAGTCTCCCAAGGAATTCAAGTCATCATTCTAGTGTTATCCTATGGTAGGACAACAATGCCACGAGGTTGCCAATTCTCGGCTAACATTTTTCTACTCAAGGATGTGGTTCAAGACCCTCCTAAATAGGAGCATAGAATCATGGAAAGACCTCTATGAAGCTTTCATCTCCTAGTTATATGCTCGAAAGAAAACGGAGGGGGTCACTCAGCAAAGGAAAGAAACCATATGCGAGTGCGTTGATTTCTTCACTAAAATTATAGTGGTTGTGGGGGTCGCGAATGACAGGCTGAAATGTTGAATATTTGAGAAGGGGCTGCGATTAGATTGCATATTTTGGGAAAAGCTTAAGCTCAAGGGATCCCGTAGTCTAAGTGATTTTTTTAGTAGGGTAAAACCTTACATCAATTATAAAGAAAATCACTTGGATGAGAAAGAGAAAGAGGTCGGGGAACGCGGGACTCCAAATTCAACGCTTAGTTGCAGAACACTTGAAGGGAGAAATTTTCAAAAGAATGTGAAAATGTTGAGTTCAAGGAAGCCATGATAAAAAACCTCTACTCGATAAAAAAATAGTACTTTACCCCTCGGTTATTGATAAAAACTATGGGACAAAAAGTAGCGCAGTTTTAAAAATCCAAAAAATTTAGTTGCTAGGGATCGAACCCTTCACTGCCACTTTCACCTCGGTTTTTAAATAACTGATCCGCTGTCGCACACGGGTCAAAAACGAGTAATGATATGTAGTAAACGGAAAGTGACACCTCGAATATTGTATCACAAGGACTCTTGAATGTTATAACCAAACGAATAGAAAGAAGAGGTTTTTAAGGTTCAAAACTTAAATCGAAGATGATTAAAGGTAAAAGCAAAATTGATAAATAAGCTAATCTATTGTATCGATTTCCGACTTATCATCGATTCTTATAATTTCAATTCCCTAGCGGATTCAATTACATTCGATTACAATACCCACCGACAAACGCAAATTGGTATTATATGATGTATGTTCCTAATTTCCGAATTAAGCAAACAGATTTAAGCAGACACTGTAACAACCCAATTTTAGTATTTATTTCTTATATTATTATTATTATATTTTATTTTATTTATTTGGAGTGTTAATTAATTAATTGGTTGTTAGGTACTATAATAATTGATTATATTAATTAATCTGGTGTGTATACTGTGTTGGTTTAATTTATTTGAATTAAATAGAGATATTATAAGACTATGTCTTATTAGGCCTAATAATTAAATTAGAGGTATCATTCTTTAAGCCCAAATATAATAATATAAATAGTAAGAGGTGAGGAGAGTGAGAAGTAGGATTCATTTGCTCATTGACGGCAACAGAGAAAGAAAAGAGGAAAAGTAAGGAGAAGAGGGGAAGAACAAGAGAGAAGCTAAGGTTTCCAGAAAATTGAAGAGGTAAGGGGGAGAATCCTTATTATTATGGGTTAGTATGATTGGGTCAATGGGTAGAAATATGTTTAGGTTGAAACCCTAATTTTCATAGTTTTGAAATTATTAGGTTTTGATGAGAAATCTTTGATTTGTGATGATTAATTTCGTTTTGGAATGGATATATGGATGAGATTGAGTGATAAATTGAGAAACCAATTATTTTATTAAATTCCATTACAGTACAGGTAACGTTCAGGAAAATTTCAGTTTCGAATGCGTTAACCGGTTAACCAAAAGCGTTAACCGGTTACTTACTCAAAAATCTACGCAGAGATTGCATTCTATTTTGTGTTAACCGGTTAACCAAAAGCGTTAACCGGTTACTTGTTTAAAATCTGCTCATAAATTGCATTCTATTTTGTGTTAACCGATTAACCAAATACGTTAACCGGTTAACACTGTTGAAAAATGACAAATTGAGACTTTAAAGGCTGTATCCAGTTTGACATGAAATCTAAGTGTGCGTATTTGATAATTAGTCTATATTTGTGAATGATATATTGTTATGAATGTGTATATGTACCATTGGTGGATAATTCATAGAGTTGAATTATGGTGATATGTGGAATGTTAAGATGGTAGAGATGATCTTAATTGCATATGTGTTGTTATTTGTACATTCATTCATGGCATGGTCGACTTCATGGTGGAAGCGGTGAAACTGTGGGTTCACGTGGTAATAGATGTAGATCCTTGAATGGAAATAGGTGTAGCAGATGTTGATCCTTAATTGGAAATAGACGTAGTGGCTTTGATCTTGTCCAGATCGGAAGCGTGGCTTGGATTCTAGATATTGAATCGGAAAGCGGTGAAACGTTGGGTTCACATTGCGGTACCACATGCATAGAGTCACATGTCTTGCATTGAGTCACATTAGAGTTATGTGATAATTGAGTGCATGCATTGTTGTGATTGTGATGTGTGTATGAGATATGATAATTGAATTTGGTGATGTTTGGATACATAACTTGGTAAAATATGTGATTATGTGATAATTGTAGTTATGTGTATATTTGGGAATATAGTATTGGATTTTAATATTATACTCCTTGAATTTTGATGGATGTTTGACACATGTGAAATAAATATTGGTTAGTAGTATTTACATGGTTATACGAAGTGTGATGAATTCCTTTAATTGTTGATTTAATCATTGTGCCTTATTATACTTCTTCATAATGATTTGAATTCTCACCCTTCTGTTTGAATGTTGCCTTTACATGGGCATCGTGCAGATACTCCAGAGTAGTATTGCTGAAGTAAGTGGACGGTAGCTCACTCGAGATTAGCTGGAGAGTTTCGGTGCTTTGTTTTAGAGACTATGTAGTGAGTTAATGCTCTGGTCATGTAACACTGGGTAGATTGGTAGTATTGAACTCATATCTGATTTGGATATGTATTATGTTATTACTTGTGAACATGGTTATTTGAAATTTGTTGTTTGAGAGGCCATAGTGCCAAATATTCTGGATATGGTTTTATCTTATCTTGAAGAGATTGTTGAGAGATGATCATGGTATGGGACATGAATCATTTTATGAAATGCATGAATATTCATTATTTTCCGTTGCGAACGCATATTCTTGTATATTCATGATATTTGAAATGTGTTATTTTAAATGACCAGGTGTATTGTATATTGATGATGAATGATGTTGGTTTTTGAAAGCTTTTAGTTTTTGAAAACGTCGATGTGACGCCCTTTTGTTTATATGCGTGCTTATTTACTCTGACTAAATGTTAAGTATTTTGGGGTAGAAAAGTGGGTGTTACAGACACGAATTAAGCAAATACGATAACGAAAAAGCTACACTAACGTGATTATAGTTAAGGATCATACAAACAATCAAATTTAATCAACTCTATCCTATAAGAAATAATCGAATTAAGAAAACGAAAGTAATCGAATTAAGCAAACAAGTTTATATGAAGAACTGAAAAGAAATTAAAATTAAATTGAAATTAATAAAAACCTCAAAGTGGAATTCCAATACAACAGATCAACTCTTTGGGAATTAGCTCTCCATGAAATCTTCTAAGCAATATTGTATCATCAAAATTCAGAATTAGTATTTCTATAGTAGTGAAAGACCTAATATAATAAAAGGTAAATTTGGGCCCGTATAGGATTTGACCCGAAAATTACAAAAATTGACCAAAACTAACTATTTTAATTAAGTCTGGAACTTCAACGAATTATTAGACCATCCTTCACTTAGAATCAAATTTTTTACGTCAACATGAAACTTTTAGCTTATCCTCTTAGCTTTCCAACGCATATTAGAATGCATCAATCTGATCCTCATAGCTCAAGTTATGATCGACATAGTAACAAGGTATGAAATAACTATTTATGCTGAAAATAAAGTACGAAAATAAAATAAAATAAAAACAAAACAAAACTTAAATATAAAAATACACTAAAATAGTAAAAATAATAGAATAAACTATAAAGTTGTCTAAGTACAATAGTAGAATAAGGTGCATCAAAATGCACTGATCAAATTCCCCCACACTTGAACTTTTGCACTCCGAGCAAAATTATAAATTCAAAACTCAAAACAGAAAGAAAAAAACAAGAACAAACAAAACATGCAATTCCAAAGTTTATCAAGATACAAGGTACAAGCAAAATTTTAAGTCTAAGCTTCAAGAATATGGTGTTAGTGAGCAACTTCTTGTGGCATTCAAAGAAGATAGAAAAATAGATTACCAAATAGTACATCCAAAAGTAATAAGATCCTCACAGGATAAATTTCACTCAACTCTCAGGTGTTTAAGTTAATTGTTTACATTCAAAGCACAATATGAAAGTTAGTACTACCATAAGCTTGAAAAGACTTGAACATCCACAATTGAAATACATGCATACAAAGATCAAAAGGACTTTTATTTGGTTGTAACATGCAGTGGCGGAGCTAGATAAAAAAATTTGGGATGACCGCTAACGTAAAATAAAGATTATAAATAAAATGTAAATAGTATTTTAAATAAAACATTAAAGTTAAAATAAATACAAAGTTAATTACTAAAAAATTAAATTACATGACTTAAAACTACCTTAAAGTAATTCTTTACGCGTTCCGAGTGACTTGAAATCGTCAATAATTGACTCTGAACTAATGCTTGCACTAATCTCCCTTTCAATATATACTGTCATGATATCTCCAAGAAACTCATCATCCATCTTGTTTCTCAAATTAGTCTTAATAATTTTCATTGCTGAAAAAGACCTCTCAGTTGTGGCCGTAGAAACGGGAAGAGTCATGATAAGACGAAGTATTCTATCAATCAAGAAGTAAGTTTCAGCCTGTCCAGATGCAACCAAACATGAACATAGTGTCGCAACCTGAGAAATACAGTGTGCGAAAAAACAACCGGCGAAAGAAAATGACAGAAGAGTCGCCACCGTGCGTTATTTATCCCAAAGGAGGGAAAGGAAACGCTCGAAGTAAACCTGAAGAGAGGAAAGGAAAAGACAAGGTCTCGCAACCAAATCTTGGGTTCGGGAGTCGATTATGCGAAGGGAAGGTATTAGCACCCCTACGCATTCGTAGTTCTCTACGGGATCCACTCTTGTTGTTCTTGTCTAAAGGGTGTGTGTTTATCTAATGTACTATTTACTAAAAGAGAGGGTCAAAGAAAATGACTCGCACGGATGTCGCATCCACTGCATACGTATCTCATCTAGAATGAGAATCAGAGTCTTCGTAGCTCGGCTACCTATGGGTTAAAGAGGAGTGTGCTCGCTAAGACATCGTGTCTTATGCCTACGTATCTCATCTGGAATGAGAATCAGAGCAAAACGTAGTTCAAACTAACTACGGGAACAAAGGTCTCGATTGCAACTAGGGCAAGAGAAAGGGAAGGTCTCGATCGCAACGAGGGCGAGAGAAAGGATCGCAACAAGGGCGAAAGCAAACAAGGATTAGTTGTTAGTCGTTAGTCAAACTCGGCAAGACATCGCATCTTGTGCCTACGTATCTCATCTGAACATGAGAATCAGAGTTGCCGTAGTTCGGCTACATAGGGATTGCCATCTGAACATGGACTTACAAAAGGAGGACACCAGTTGTGTCAAAGGAGAGTGGGCGATGTGTTCACTTCCTAGCAGTAGGTGTCGCAGCTCGCTGAATCGAGTCTTAGGCAGTTACCTCTTTGCAATAGAACGGACTACATGCCACAAGATCGGAGACGCTCGGAAAGGTCTAGAAGTGGGGAAGCTCTGCCCTAGAGTTGTCATGCAATATGTACTTAGGTGTTTAGGATTTACAAATGGGAATATCTACCTAATGTTATCATACAAAAGAATATGGGAATCCTACCTATGTTATCATACAAAAGAATATGGGAATCCTACCTATGTTATCATACAAAAGGATATGGGAATCTTACCTATGTTATCATACAAAGGGTTCTATCTAATGGGTGCTACCTAATCGGAACAAGAGTTGACGAGTGGAGCAAGGAGAAGTGTTAGGGATAAGGGTAGATGGCGATGCATGAAGCAATCGACTTACAAGGTTGATGGCGATGCATAAAGCAATCGACTTACAAAAGGGTGGATGAATACGTGCTGGTTCTGTTAGGTTTTGAAAAATGATTACTCGATGTTGGATCGAGGTTTTGATCTTGTTTTGAAATGGTTATCGAATGTTCATTTTAATTCTTGTATTAACAGATGAATAAAGAATGAAAGAATAAATATTATACATTTCATGGGAGAGGGATACATTTGTTATGAATGGGGGTTGACAAAAATCATGAAATAATTAAATCGGGCCCAAACAACAAAATGACTCGAAATATGAGTGTAAGTGCAAGAGAACCGGCTCATTGTAAGAAAGCCCAAGAGTAAGCTATGTGAGGTTGATGGCGATGCTTTAAAAGCAATCGACTTACAAGGGTGTGGAAAAATGGGCTCGACATTGAATCGAGAAAATATGATTTTTATAATTTTAAAATGGTTTTGAATGGGTTTTTTTTATCAATGAGATTGTGATGATTTATCATGATTGTAACGTAACTCACATATAAAGGCAAATAATTTGTACAAATGAATGAACAAACACAAATATAATAATTCACATAAATCCCAAAAAAAATGAATAATCACATAAGTCATATTAAAAATAAAATAATAAAAAAATGAATAAATGATAGAAACATGTTAGTTAAATGATAAGGCTAGATAATTAAATGTGAGAATTGAAGAAAATATGGAAAAAAATCAAAGTGTTGGAAAACCAAGGCAACATACCCAGGTATTGAACCCACCCCACTCAAGACTATGATACTACCCTTCTCCACCAGACCACTCATGGTTATTTATTATTTTGATGCTACTTTAAATATATAAACCAAAATAGATTACACATTAGAATAAAAACTAAAATAAAAAAAGTCTGTTGGACTACCAGTGGTTAAACCCAGCCGCCTGGCTGTTGGGTTTTTCAAAGGGGAATAAGTTGAAAACATAAACACAATTATTAACTAAACCTAGGAATTCTAAGCAAAACCTTTAATGTTTTTTAAAAAAACTATCCTATTTAAAATGAAATAAAAAAAGAAACAATGGAACAGTAGCAGACTCGTTCTCTCCCTCACTCTCTCCCCAATCTCACAAAATCACTCTTTCCACCCAACGAAATCCTCGTACGAACTCGCTTCTCTCATCCCTCTTACGAAATCGCTCGCAATCATCTCTCAAGCCTTTCTCTCGAAGTCTTTCTACCTCAAAATCGCTCATCAACGAACCCTCTCACGCTCTCAAACTCAAAGAATCACTCTCTCTCAACTCTCACGATATCTCCATCAACAAGCATATGAAAAGGATAAAAGGAAAAAGGAGAAGTTCTTAAAAAGTGTCACGGCGGTGGTGAAAGGCGTGAAGAAGCTCTCCCAATCCAGGTAATCGATTTTGGGATTTTAGGGTTTTTGTTTGAGATTTTCCGCCTCCCAGTTTTTCTCGTCGTTAATTCCTCCTCTCTCTTACTGATTCGTTTTCTATTTATGCTTTGCTGATTAGGGTTTCAATGGGTATCGTGGAGTTCAAAAGGAGCATCCTGCAAAATCTCTTTTTTGATGCTCAGAATTTGGTCCATCTCGTTTGATACTTGGATCTGGAACAGGTAACCTGAGCATGTGCCTTCTTCTTTGTTTTTGTCTCTATTCTGTTTCGGGATTTTTCTGGAATTTAACTGCCTTGCTGTTTTACTTTATCCTTTTTACTGCAGTGAATTAAATGGAGCATTGGTTTGATTACAACTCTGTTTTTTTGATCATGTATTCCACATTGAAGTTGTAGTGTCTGATTGTTGCTCCATATGATAGTTCCAATAAACCCAACCATAAACACCAAACAAAAGCTGTTTTTGACAAACTCCTTGTTAATGAGTTTGCTTTTGTTAACAGGAGTTAGGACCGTTTGTATCTGTCTAAAGGAGTTACATCAGGATTGTGTTTTTTTGAGTGAGGGTAATGAGAGCACTAGCATTGGCTCTTGGACTTGGCATGATATTGTTTGAATTGTTTTTTATGATGTTTGTGGTCAGGTTTGAAAGTTATGAACCAGGATTGCAGCAGACTTTCCATTGGCCATTCTTTGGACTTCCAGTAAGAGATCAAGAGGTTGCAGCATGAAGTCACGTTCTGACTTGGACAAGTTATTTTTGCAACAAATTGGTTGGCCTTGCTGAACTATTTTAACTCCTTGGTTATTGCTCTTGATCATTTGTTGTAGGCCTAGCTTTGGAGGCGTGGGCTATTGCAGGATTATGTTTGGATTGGAAGTCTCTTTTCTTTTTGCCCTTTGATCATGAACTGAATGCTTGTCTTGAATAATTGCTGCATTACTTGGACTCTGCAGGACACATGTTGATGCAATAGATGGCTCATCTTGGACCAACTCCATGACCATTAGTTCAGCTTGTAGGACACTCATCTTAGGTTTGCTTTCTTTTTGAATGGTTCAATTAGCTAGTTGTTGCATTCAATTTGATTTGTGTCCAATTTTGTGTGCCCCTGAATGAATTAACATGCATGGTCCTTTGTGGTTTATTGAACATTTCCTGCAAATGGCTTACTGTCTTGCATTAGGCCTTTCGAGACCTGCTTGATATTCAATGGCTGCTGTATCGAAGGGGCTCATGATGATGGTTATGCGGTCAGGTGCAGGTCTGCAGTTCATATGGTGTCTGATGAATTTCAGTTTTAGTTCTTCAGCTTGTTAACCCCAATCTTTCTTTTGCAGGGTGATTTTCGGTTGTGACTTGGTGGGGCAATCTCTGCAGGGTCTGCACGTGTTATGTATGTTGATCCTGTTAGAGTTGTAGGACATGGTTGTTGGCTGCAACTGATGGTTAATGCAGGTACAACAGGGGTTGCCTTGGTTCAGGTTGCACCTTGCATTAACTTTGCTAGCAAAATTGAACCAATGCATTGAAGTGGTCTATCAACTGCTGATGGTCTTGTTTGATCCTTCTCATGTGATGCAGGTAAGGTCAGGTCAAGCTGGAAATTGTCCAGAATTTGCATGGTCTCAATTGGCATTGCTATTTGTAATTTCATCCTCATGCTTGGAGAAATGACCACTGCAGTAGGCTCACCCTTGTCTTCAAGTGGAAAATGGCAAAAGTAAGGTGGTTAACCCTTCCGTTGGACAACTCTGGTGTGACAGTGTACATGTTGTTGGCTGCTGTGAGACCACAGGTGTAGGATGCTAATTCAAAGCCAAGTTCAAAATAAATTGTCTAGTCCAAATAACCATTGTAAGCACACATATGATTAGGTGGTTGTGATATTTGTTTGGTGGTGAATGCTGGTTTTATAACGAGGCAACAAGGTTGCATATTTTTGCTGCAGTGACAAGGGTTGAATGTGCTTGCAGGTCGGATGTTACAACTCTATTGTGCAAGTTGATGCAAGTTAGTGCAGGGTGCTTGCAAGGCAATGTTAAATGTGTTGATGAGGATGGTAAGTGAAACTTGGTTGGTCCTCTTGCAGGCAAACTATTGGTTGCGCTGGTTTTGGTTTACATCGTATGTAATGCATACCTAGTTCAACCCATGGCTTGGCATGTTTCAAGGATGAAAATGGTTTTACCTTTGCATTAGGTCCTGCTGGCTCATGCTCACAGCAGGTTTATCATTGACAACACTTGTGGTTTTAGGTCATGGCATATTAGCAACACTTCATGGATGGACCTTAATGTTGGTTATGACTTTGGTCTGTGCAGGTTAGGCGTTGCAGCAGGTTGGTATAGCAGGGCAAATGCAGCATGATGGAAGTTAATTGGCAAAGCAAGATTCCAAAGGTTCAAGGTGTGACCATGTTGACATTAAAGTGAAGAGGCCAAGCACAAGTGGTTAAACCAAAGATAACAGGGACATGGATAATGTCATGAGAGTTAGGACTAGTCATTTAGTGATTAGGGATGACCAATGGCATAGGGTTGACTTTGGTCAAAGTTGACCAAAAAGTCAATTGTTGACCAAAGTCAACAATTGGTTAAAATTCAATTTTATTTGCATTTTTCTTGTAAATGGACAAATGATTGATGATTGTGGCGAAAATTAAGGCTTTTGGTTTTTGGGTGACTTTGGTCAATGTTGACCAAAAAGTCAACTCTTGACCAAAGTCAACAATTGGTCAAAAATTGTCAAGACTTGTACCCCTTTTTTTTTATGTAGAATCAAATGTGATGGTTTAGAATGATGTGAAATGAATTGAAATGGTTTGAAATTTGTTTTACAATTGGTTTATTTTATGACTTGAATGCTTGATTTTGAAAAGAACATGACTTGACTGGTAGTATGTGTTAACAAGGCCATGAAATGATGGTATAAGATTAGGATTTGAAAGGGATATTCATGAATCAAGTGGCATGATTGGCAATTGGCTTGTGACACAAGAAGGTTGGTTGTTTGGATGACCCAAACCATATGTGCATTAACAATCACATGAACAACACCATGACTTTGGACCAAGACCAATCCTCATATAAAACCAAAGTAAGGTTAGGCCAAGCATGCTAAACAAAAATAAAAAAACATAAAGAATTCAGGACCAAAATCGGGGTATGACACATAGTTCTTGAATAGTTGATAAATTATTCAAGTTTGATGCTTGACGAGCAACAAATAGAAAATGTTGGAGTTGAAATTGCAAATTATTCTTCTCTTGATCACTAAAATCCATAGGATAATATTTTTCAACTAAAGAACAAATAGTATCAATGCTAAAAGCTATCCATCCTTAGGAGATAAAGAACAAGAAAGAGTTAACAAATCCATTTCCTGCTCACTGAATCTGCTATTCAACTCTTGTAAATGTTTGTCAATGGTAGTGAAAAAGATTTCAACTTTAAAGTAATATTGAATTGTGACTTGATTCTCTTCAAGACGGGAGCGTCCAAATCTTATTGTTGAATGGACATCATTAAGATCAGGAATCTCAATACCATGCTTTTCACAAAAAGATACCACTTTAGTAAACGATATATCCCAACCATTTTCTCTCAAACCTTGAATAAGATGTTTTGTTGAACGAACCAAGTTCATAGCATTAACTACATCTTGATTTTTTTTGTAAGGCTTGACAAAGCATATCTGTTATTCCCATGATTTCTTTCATCAAGTGCAAAATAAATATAAAATAAAATGCCTTCAAGTAATTGTAACAACTATCTGCATCGCCACGTGTAGCATAACTCCCTCTATCTTTTAAATTTTTTTTAAAAACTAAACAAGTTGCTTCATACATGTTTATCAAGCTAGAAATTGAATCGTAATGTGATCCTCAACGAGTATCTCCAGCTCGTTTCAATGTACCAACTTGATTTGCACCTTTACCGGTTACAATCTCAACAATCTCTAACAAATAAGCAATTTCTTCTAATTGGGCAGCTTGTAACTTATCATGACGCTTTGTAGAAGAACAAACAACATTCACAACAAAGATTAGCTTCTCAAAAAATTTATGAACATGTTTGACTTCTCTTGATGACGTAACTAATACAAGTTGCAATCGATGAGCAAAACAATGAACATAGTATGCATAAGTACAATCCTTCATAAAAAGGGCTTGTAAACCATTCCATTCTCCTCTCATATTGCTAGCACCATCATACCCTTGGCCACGAATGTTAGCAACATCAAGGTTATGTCGAGAAAGTATATCACATATTGCTTCCTTAAGAGTTAAAGATGTGGTGTCTTTAACATATGCCACATCAAAAAACCTCTCTTGTATTAAACCAACTTTATCAACAAATCTTAATAGAAGAGCCATTTGTTCCTTTTTTGACTCATCACGAGCTTCATCAACAACGATACAAAATTTGGAATCACCAATTTCCTCACGAATACTCTTTTTCACCCTACTAGAAAGAATTTGCAAGAGCTCTTTTTGAATTTGATGTGAAGTATACTTTCAATTTTGTGGAGCATTTTCCAACACAACTTTTGCAACTTCATCATTGTAGGATGCTAAAAGTTTCAATAACTCAAGAAAGTTACCTTGATTTCTTGATTTTCTACTTTCGTCGTGACCCCTAAAAGCACAAGCTTGTAGTGTTAACCAACGAACAGTGTCAATTGAAGTCTTGAGTCGTAACCGATTATTCATTCTTTGACTTGAACTTTGCACTTGAATAAAACTTCTAATATGACCATCTTGATTCAACAAGTCTTGACAAGCTTTCATTGCATTGTTGTATGGTGAGCAAGGATCCTTCCCTATGTGTTTAAGAAAGGAACAATGTTTTCCATTCCTAACTTTCTTCCAATTTCTAAAACCCATAGAAATAAAGACAAGTGATCTGGGACATCCACTTAGTTTTTTGCTAAAAAGGTAACATGGTTAGCAATATGCGGCATCTCCATATGGTGAATATTCTAACCATGATGGAAATATGTTAAACCAAGTATGTTGAAACCTTCTCGGATGATCCTAGTTACCGGACAAAGGATATTTTTCTAAATAAATTTGATATGGACCCCATTTTAGATAAGCTCTTCATATTGCATCCACTTGATTTGGTGGATATTGCCAAATCGGGGGACGCTTTCCAGGATCGCGTTCCAAAGAATTTTCAAAATCATGATGCTCTTCAATTGTTGGATTCTCAAGAACTGTTTCAGATTCGAATGTCGGGATTATAATTTCTTCATCTCTCTCTTCTCTTTCAATTTCACATGCTTTCCTTTTGAAAAAAGAATCAATTTTCCTATTATTCATCTTTACTCTTCCTATAATATCATATCAGATCCAAAAATCAATTTAAAGAACATAAAAATTAAAAGAGAAAAAATTAATAAACTTAATTAATAAACTTTAATCCGTTTTCAAATACCGGTAACTTCACTATTAGAAATTAGTAGCAACAATGATTAAATAAACCTTATTACAGTGTATAACTATATTTGTAAATTACAGTGTTATGAATTGGCTTAATAAACCTCATGTAGATTATTTTAACACATCAAGAAAGAAGAACCCTAAAAATCTCAAAAACACAAATCAAGCAATCACTTTAATTTGTTACTTTTTATAAAAGAAGAATGAATAAAGCTTTTTACCTGTTAGATGCCGATCACTTTAATCTGTTCCGATTCCGGTGTCGGTAGCAACCCCATATGAGACAAAAGAGACTTGAAAGAAACTGCGGGAGTTGAATTTACAAAATATTTCATTCACTTCAACAACTCTATATTAACTGTTTTCGTTCATATTTTTTTCTCCTTTCTCTTTTTTCTTCTTCTTTTTTTCTTTTTCATAAGGAGTATGTATTGACATGTATACATCCTTCTATTTTTTTCATTTATTTTTTTTGTTTCTATTTTCTTTTTCTATTTTTCTTTTTCTATTTTTCTTTTCTTTTTCTATCAACTTCTGAAATATTACAAATATAATTATTCAATCCCACACAACTCCAAACAAGACTCTTTCAACCCTTTAAATAGGGTGATATAACATTGTTTTTCACTTCTCGATTTCTAATGAGTTTTAAACAAAAAAAAGGATAATAGGCTCAAGGGTGTTTCAAACAAGGGATGATATTATTTCAGGGTTGGCTTTTTGGCTAACTGGCTAAAAAAAAATTGCCTTTATCATATCAGTGTGCATAAGTAAATAACAGCACCAACAAGAGTCAGTTCAAGTTCTAGAGACTAACAGACATGAGTGAATCATACAAGAAAGAAAGAGATGGATTTTTGTATGTTATCCATATAAGGCTCAAAATCTCACAAGGTTCATTGATCTACCACAAATGATGTACAATTTAGAGTTTAGTCCTACCTATCATACTAAAAATGCACAACAATTTTTCACATCACACCACAAGACTTTAGTCAAGAGAACTAAGAAAAATACTCATAATTGTAACTCAAAAATCAAAGGAAAAAGCATGCAATTTTTTTAAGAAAGCAAACAAAAACCAAAACAGAGAAAAACTGAAAACAAAACAAAGAAAACAAAACAAATAAATGGTTCTCTCCCCCACACTTAAAACATACATTGGCCTCAATGAAAGAGCATAAATATAAAATAAGAGTGAGAGAAAGGAAAGAGCACATCCGAGGAGTAAAGGCGGATAAATGATTGCATAAGCAGCATTTCCCAAAGAGAGCTCTTCTACGTTCTCTTCTTCCAAAGTCGTGTTCTCATGGAGTAGCTTTGGGTAGTACTCCAACACATATTTCTCAACAACCTTTTGATGAGAGAGCAACTTGTACTTATACTTTGGATATGCTTGAGGCTAGTCAGAGAGATTTTATGTTCATGCATGATTCCATGCGTCAATTGTAATTGCAGATTAGGGAACCTCATATTGATTATAGCCTTCCTTCGTGAGATGCTTTTCAGCAACATACTAATTGGCCTAAGGCAATGCCATTTTATCCGGAGGGGTAACTGAAGAAGAGGAGGAGGAAAGCGAAGAAATTGATGATGAAGAGGATTTGAGTGATGAGGATTGATGGATGCCCTTTTTGGCCTTTTTGATGTTATGTTATTTTAATTTCCAGTTTATTATCTTTGGATTTGTTTCAGACATATGTTTTTGTTATTTAACTTAAGTTGTTAGATTATTAAACTTATTTTGTGGTAATTTATCTTGGTCCATCTTTTGATAGGATGTGGAATTGTAGAACTTTTGTGCGGCACTTCATGTCGCCAAAACCTTTTGATGAATGTGGTTTGTTTGATTACGTTGTTTAGTTTGAATTTAAGTTATTTTACTTTTTAGAAAATACCCATTTTTGAGTTTATTCCAAATAATTGTATTGTTTCACTTGAAGAAGAAAATAGTGAAGATTCCAAATTTGAATGTGTCGACTTGCAAATGAATGGTAATGATAAAAGCCTGAAAAGAATGGTATAAAAGCAAGGTGCATGTTTATTTCTTTCTAAACCATAGCATGAATATGAAACTTATAGTTTGTACAAATAACATGTCATGCATTCTTTTACATCACACGTTGTTGATTGAATCACTTTAGATCAAATCCTAAAAGTAAGGAACTCCCATTGTTTACCATATGCACAAGAGATCAACAATCTATTGTTTTAACTTGGTTTATTTATGTTTAATCTTGCATTTATATTGAAGTTATGAAAGCGTGAAAATCATCAAGACAAATTTTGATTTTAATCACAACCACCTGACTAAAAGTGACCTACCTTGTAAGTGAGTGAGAACTTAAGAACCCCTTTGAGCCAAAATGTCAGGATCCATATCGATGTAGGGATTCTGAATAAACTTTTTTTTGGAACACTTGAACCATCATCCTTCTATTGAGGTTTAGATTTTATTCCTTGCCTTAGATAATTGAGGATCATTCTCATAATGTGAGTTGTATTCAAGTTGGGGAGAAGAAAGAAAAAGGGTGGGTTGCTAAGAAATTTGAAAAGAATTTGAAAAGGAAAGAGAAATTCGAAAAGAATATGAAAAAGAAAGATAAATTTGAAAATAATTGAAAAAGAAGTGAGATAGTTTGGAAGTAAGAGTGGAAAGTAAATTATGCTAGCAATTGTGATCAAGGGTGTTTAATTTAACCAAAGAGAAGAGGTAAATTAAGTTGTGAATTGTAAAGAACTTGATAAGTGAATGCTCCTCTAGAGTTTGACAACTTTGTTTCAAAGACCTTTAGATATGATCCTTCTTTGTTAACCATGCCTCATTATAACCCTTAAAAGTCCTTTGTGATTTGTGCTTTTGTGATTTCAATGTGTTTTGATTGGATGAATGCATAACTTGATCAAGATGTTAGCAAGATTTTTGGGTGTGAGTCAAGTCCCTCAATTTTGTCATTTGTCCAATGATGAAGATGTGTGTTAGGTGTGATTCATGATTGAGGATGCATTGTCTTAGAATTTTTGACATGAGATTTATGCTTAGTATTTGTTTCATGATCGTGGTGTTAAGGTAGTATAGTGATAAGCATCACTTTAACCTTGAAAAATTTGAACCATACATTTGTCTTCTTTTCTCAAAGCTTGTTTAATCTTTTGATTTTGGAAGTTGCTTGTTTCTTTAGGTCGGCAAGACTCTTGTTGAGGACAAACAAAGTTCTAAGTTGGGGATAGTTGATAAGGGCTAAATTGTGTTGATTATTTGTATAATTTAGTGGTACTTATTTGCTTAATTAATTGGATTTGAAAGTAAATTTTTGTGTAAATATAGCGTTATAATTTCATCATGTGAATTTTGTGAAGTTTAATCAAATTTGTAACTCATTGTGTAGTTTTGTTGCATTGAAGGAGCTTTGGAAGTTAAAAGGCCAAATAATGACTTCAACATGTAATTTTGGATCAAAGGCATGCTTGCGGGTGGGGATAAACACAGTCATAACGCAATTTACTGGACAAGAGAGATCATGCTAAGTGCGATTTAGGGCCCCAAGAACCAACTAAGACGGTTTGATACTTTTTATCTTCTAGCCTCGCTAAGCATGGTCTGATGGGGCTTAGTATGGTCTGCATTTTTGTGTTTCTATAAAAGCCCCCTCACTTCATCTTTTTAGAGCTAGACACCAATTTTGGGAACCAAATACACCAAAAACTCAGAGAAACTCTGAAATCGGAGAATCAAAATTGGATACGCATTAATACTCGGGAAATCATTGTTGGTGCTCATTCATCTCTTATGCTTTCTTGTGAATCAAGCTATTATACTGATGTGTAGCTAAATCCCTTTTGTCCGGATTGGATGTAATTAATAATACTCGTATGTGTTTCTTTTGATCATTGTTATATGAACTAGTTATGAATCAATATAGATGTATCTTTGTTTTCATGTTTTCTTTTATGGTTTGAACTATTATTGAGAAATATATTTAAAACCATGACCTAAAATCATCATATATCAAAGACCAATGTCTAGACATAGATTTTGGATTTGAAATTCACTTGTATCAAGTCTTAAAGTTATTGTATTTCTTAATATATTGAGAGATCGTCAATTAAACAATACAGTTGAAAACCCACAACACCGGTTAGACATAAGTGGTGTTGAAGAGTGATATGTGATTATAGTGATTGATAACGATGTTCATATACTAGATTGATTGAAGATATATGATAAAGTTAATGAAGTCTAATCTTGACATGTTTCTTTATCTGTTAATTTACGAATCATTTAACGTTGTTACATTTTAAAGAAATTGTTTATTTTCACAACAAAAAATCCTTTTAAACCATACCTTATAACAATATTAACTGTGGAACAACATTGATATCGCATTAATCCCTATGGAGACGATACAAAAATACTTACCCTAACCAAAGTGTTATCAACACTGCATAATGATTATTGAAGAAGAATAGAAAATATGAATTGGGGAAGAAAGATAAATTAAGGTTTTATTGAGAGAAGGAGGAAGATGAATAATTCTACAGAGAAACTTCTTTGCTTTCAAACTGAAAGTTTTATTCAACTTTTCTATGCAACTGCATTCACTTTTTGTATATTACAATAATATGGTACCTCCCTATTTATAGATTGAGATTGCTTGCACACCAAGCAATCTCCAACTAACCTCACTAACTCAACTAAAACAAACAAGTAAAGTTAAGTTAAAATTCTGTCGAGATACATTTCTTCGATATTTCGACAGTACTAAGTATTTTGACAACATCTTGCTTCCTTCGAGCAACATGCTTCGACATTATGAATTACATTCTCAACACATACTACATTTTTCTTATTTTGGGATTAGTGCACTTATTTATTTAAGAGTAATATTTGTATGGTTAAAAAAAATTCACGATTAAGTCACACTTAATACCAAATATACTAATTATTTTAGAGATTTTATTACTGTAAGAATAATGTTCTTATACTTACACTACAAGAAAATAATGCTCCAACCTCGTGAATTAGCCGCATAAATTTTTCACGTCGCTATAAAAGAAAGTTGCCACGTGAATATCACATGGGTGAAGGGATAAATTTTGAAAAACTGAGTAGTGACGTGAAAATCACGTCGCTACCATAAAGTTAAAATAAATAAAGAAAATTTTTAGCTTCATGTTTCAGCTTCATGTGGGGAAATTTGAAATATTTGAAAAATCTACAATGTTATGATTATCACGTCGCTACTAAAATTTTAAAACTTTTAAAATTAATTTGGAAAAAGTTATTGGAAAAAAAAGTAAATGTGACTGACACTTTATTTGTGTCATAATAATCACGTTGCAATGACCAACAGATTTATTTGTTGCGACATGTTTATCACAACAGTATTTTGTGCCGTGAATAACAAGACGGTAAAATGGCTATATAATCAGATTTGCATCGTTCCCATTTCAGTAAAACTTATTCTCTTATCTTCTTCATTTTTTCTCTCCCTCATTTCTCTTATTGCGTGCTATCTTTCACCATTTCTCTCGCTCCTCTCAAAATTCCAAACCACATAAACTCTTTTTCTTCTCATTTTTTTAAAAATATGTATTAATTTTATTCTATTTAATTGTTTTATACTATTTAATTTTTGTCTTATTTAATTTTTTGTTTTGTTAATCAAGAATGAGACTCAAGAAGTAGATCATGCTTAAAAATTGCTCAAGAAATTAAGACTGTATTAGTTATTATTTTCGAACATAAGTATTAGTTGTTGGTTGTTAGTTGTTTAATAAAAATATAGTATTATAGAGTATTATATAGAGAGGGTTGAGATGAGTTGATGAGTTGTTGAGTTGTTTAAAAATAGATTATTATTATTATTTTTGAAAACAAACAGTATTATTATTTTTTTAAATGAAAAACAGTATTTTATTATTTTAAAACAAAAAGCAGTATAAAAATATTTTTTAGCACAAAATATATGTAAGATTTAAATCAGAATATATATTTAAAAATATTATATTTTAAAACATGATAGATAATTTACTAAAACAAAATATATAATAGAAACTTAATATTTATAAAAACATACCATATATATTTTAAATATAATATATAGTTATAAAGAATATATATATATATATATATATATATATATATATATATATATATATATATATATATATATATATATATATATATATATATATATATATATATATATATATTATATATATATATATATATATATATATATATATATATATATATATATATATATATATATATATATATAATTTTGTGACGTGAAAATCACGTGACAAATCTTGTCAATCTAAGTAGTTTAGGTCTGTTATACGACGTGAAAATCACGTGGCAAAATATTGTGACGTAAAAATCACGAGAATAATTTATGACGTGATTTTCACGTGGTAAAATTGTTGCCACAACTGCTTCTTTCTCGTGAATAACTACAACGCTAATTTTGCTTTGTAACGTGATTTTCATCTTTGTGACGTAAAAATCACGTCGCTAATAATTATTTTTTTTAGTATTAATAGAGTTTCACGATTAAATTTAATTTAATATTTCATCAAATATACTAATTATTTTAAAAAATATATTACTTTAAATAAATAAACATAATAAAGAAGGTCTTATCATTATTCATTTTAGAGGCCATAGATATTTATATATATTAGATAGACATATAGTGGGGGAAATCCAACAATACAACAATGAGAGTCTAATGATGCAAGGAGTTTTGAGCAAAAAGCTTAAAATACAAAAGACGAAAACAGAAAGAAAAAAAACCAATCCATTACAAGGACGCACATCAAGAACAACCAACTAACAAACTACAACTAGAGCTTATTAATAGATAATTTAACACAAGTATCAAATTTGAATAAAATTATTTGCCTGTCGAACTTACACCAACATTCTATCCATTTTTCTCAATAGTGAAATTTTGTTAATGCTAATTATGTTGAAATAACACTAATTATGCATTTTCTTTTTGTAATTTAGTAATTATGCATTTGTTGAAACAATATTTTTGCAAAAATGCTATATGTAGCTAAAGAAATTATCATGAAGAGATCAAGAATATAGACTAATCAATGCAAAATTAGAGTTTGTTTGAGTGAATTTAGGCAAGGCTGGCACAACAGAAGGAAGTCATAAATAATAGTTGTATCGTGATGGAATTCATTCGTTTGCTGTACATTGGCTTAAAAATATCATTGTCCTTTATTTATATTCAATGTTAATTATGTTTCTTTCTCAATAAGTGAGAGCCACAATGGCTTTTTTCATGGAAATTACTTATGTTGTATTCTCGGTTCTATGTTTTTGCTTTCTTCTCTTGAGATGGAATGAAATGAGGTATAGGAAGAATGGTTTGCCCCCTGGTACAATGGGGTGGCCAGTTTTTGGAGAGACAACTAAGTTTCTTAAACAAGGTCCAAATTTTATGAAAAATCAAAAAGCAAGGTAAAATCTTCATATGAGTTTCTCTTATGTTTAGATTTTATATGTTTCATTAACTTTTCCTTTGTTCACTTTGCATATGTTGGAAAAAAATGATTATCTTTTAAATGGGGTCCAAATATTTAATTAATAAATATTTTTTTATATATAAGCATATTTGACATTTATAATTTAGAAAATCAAAATTAAACAAAAATAATTGTAGGTATTTAAGTGAAAACTTTAAAATAACTTTAAAATAATTATAATATATATATATATATATATATATATATATATATATATATATATATATATATATATATATATATATATATATATATATATATATATATATATATATATATATATATATATATATATTCAAAATCAAATGACACTAAAATGTGAAACTTAATATTATGACACTTCTGTATAACAAAATCATCAGTTAGATTGAAAACTATAACTATATAGATTATGTTTATAAAACTCAACATCAATAAAAAATCATTTGATATATTAAATAGATTGATCAAAATTAACCATTTTGTAAGATATTAATTTTTATGCATTATTTATATAGTAATAATTTTCAATCCAACTTCTGATTTTGTTATACACATATGCTAAAAGACTTATCAAAGGTATCATGATATTATATTTGATATGTTAGTGTCATTTGATCCTCTTTATTTATATATATATATATATATATATATATATATATATATATATATATATATATATATATATATATATATATATATATATATATATATATATATATATATATATATATATATATATTATTGAAAAATAATTATTATTCCTAATAAAACTTAAAAAACTCGAAGTTTTAGAAAGGAAGTAGGGGTCAGAGCCCACCATTGCCTTCGCTATATCAATCCTGATTTTGATAGATCTTAAATATTTTTTAAAGGTAATGAAAGTATTTCACCATCATTTAATTTGATTTTCTTTTGTTTTTGTTATTAATATGTCACTATGATCTTGTCAAAGTTATCACAATTATAAGAGGATATTTTGTTATTTGGTTGTATGGTAGGTAAAACGTATAATTAAACAAAAAAATTATTTGATTTTGGGATAGAGTGTTTAGGTGCGTGGAGTGGTTTATGTGAAACTATATCAATGATTTGGTATAGAGTGTTTAGGTGCGTGGAGTGGTTTAGGCCTTTTAAGCATTCGATTTTAGGATTGTTTAAGTTATTTTAGGGTGTCAGCCAAGACATGCAAACAGACTTCTTTAACTCTTGTCACGATGTGACATTTTGTGGTCTGAACTATTTAAAAATTATGAAAAAAATGTTTTTTTTGTTGGGAAAACTCGGTAGTTAATCCCTGAATGTCTTTTATCATTAGCTTGGTGTGAAAATAGGTTCATGCTCATGTTCTGTGCAGTGAAGTTTCTCTCCTTGATTAAGTGTATGATCCGATCAAATGGTTGGGTTTATAGGGGTGTTGGGTGGTCAACTATTGTCCTTTTATTTTGCGTAGGTCGATTTGACTTTTACCATCAAGTATGCTCTCTCAGGAATGTTTGTTGTGTTTGAGTATTCAACATAGATCGGTTTGTTGGTCCGGTTGGTTTGGTTTTTTATTTTACTGATTATTCTATTGGTTTGCTCTTCGGTTTTTTGTTCGGCCGACGTTGTGTGGATTTGTTGTTTTTGTGTATTGTTCGTACTCTTTGTTTCTTTTGTAAGTTTTGTAATTCTTGTTTCTCCGTTATATTTATATATATGTTTGCCCCTTTACTATTATTATTATTATTATTTTAATTTACAATTTTTTTTTTATGATATGTTAGGGTTTTTATTTGTTTTAATTTTGATAAAAACAGAAAGAAGAAAAATAGTTATGGCATGGCCTATATGAGAGATATTTTTCTTATTTATTAATGTTTCTTAAATTTGTCAAACTTGTTTTGAATTAAGCATTGTAGAAGCATGCATACTTTTACCTAAAAAATAATCAGTTTTTTTTTCTTTCTTACTTTATCTTAATGGCAGGTATGGAAGTTTTTTCAAATCACACATACTTGGCAGTCCTACAATTATTTCAATGGATGCAGAGCTTAATAGATACATATTAATGAATGAATCAAAAGGTCTTGTTGCTGGATATCCTCAATCTATGTTAGATATCTTAGGAAATTCTAATATTGCTGCTGTTCATGGCTCTGCTCATAAATTCTTGAGAGGAGCACTTTTATCACTTGTTAGCCCACAGATGTTAAGAGATATAGTCTTGCCAAGAATTGATCGTTTTATGAGTTCTCAATTAAGTAATTGGGATGGCAAAATCATCAACCTTCAAGATCATACTAAAGAGGTTTGTACACCATTATACTAATTTTAATTTAATTATAAATCGACCTAAAAGTTTAACCAAAACCGATCTTATTAATTAAGAGCGGATACTATTTCCGATTCAATTGTGTTTTTGTCATGGTTCAAGTAGTTTAAAACAGTTGAACCATAATTTGATGTTTTGTCGATTTATGTTTGGTTCTGGTTTTTAAAAAGTTAGGGTTTTATGACTAATTGATAAAAATTCTTGAATATTTCAACAGGTGATATTCCTCTCAATTATGGATCAGATTGCAAGCATAGACCCAGCCTCAAGAAGAGCTGATTATTTCAAGACACATTTTTTTAAGCTTGTTTTAGGAACCCTTTCTCTACCTATTAACCTTCCTGGAACAAATTACCGCAATGGAGTTCAGGTTAGATCATTGATCTTTTTTCACATTTTAGTATTAATTGATATGCAGATGCATGATAATTTTTTTACGAAACACCGACACAAACATACGCGAACATTAAATATAAATTTAACACTACTAATATAATTAGAATTGTGAAAGTAATTGATTATAACCAGATGAATTTGTATCAGATGTGTAGGATATTGAACACGCATTCGATAAGAATATTTTGTGTTTTTTTTTTAATATAGGTAAACTTCACTATGTTTTGCAGGCAAGGAAGGATTTACTTAGCATGTTGAGACAAATACTAGAGGAAAGAAAAGCATCGAATGAAAGTTACAAAGACATGCTTAGTTGTTTAATGAAAACAGATGAAAACAAGTACAAACTAAATGATGATGAAATCCTTGACTTGGAACTTACACTTATGTATTCTGGTTATGAAACTGTTTCAACCACATCTATGATGGCTCTCAAGTTTCTCCATGACAATCCCAAAGCTCTTGAAGAAATTAGAGTGAGTACAAAACTCAATTATTTCCTTATTATATAATATTAATCATTTTCAATTAAAATTAATGTTACCAATAGTATACTTAAAATATTGGTTATAATATTTTTTTTAAATTTTGTATGGATTATGTTGCAGAAAGAGCATTTGGCCATAAGAGAGAGGAAAAAGACAAATGAACCAATTGATTTTGATGATATTAAATCAATGAGGTTTACACGTGCGGTAAGATTGTATGCATTTCAGTGACTTAATTAAAATAAATTATTTTGAAAACTGCTAATAATATTTTGTTTTCAATTTTTTATTTACATTTTTCAGGTGATTTTTGAGACATCTAGATTGGCCACAATAGTTAATGGAGTTTTACGGAAAACCACTAAAGATGTGGAACTAAATGGTATGTTTTTATTATTATTATTATTATTATTATTATTATTATTATTATTATTATTATTATTATTATTATTATTATTATTATTATTATTATTATTATTCCCATCAATTGAATAAAAATAATAAGAATGTAATTTTCCCAAATTCAATTTCGTTTTAGAATGAATAGATAACAAAAGATTTTGAAACAGAAAAGATACAAAAAGAAATGGATGAATTTTAATAGGAGACTTGAATTATTGTTGTAATTTTTTTTTTTTGAAAAGATAAAACTATATTAATAATATAGGGTAAAAGGGTCAAACAGAGGATATATGAGAAGACGTTTGAATAAGATGTAACAAAAGTTACAATAGAGAAACCAAACAAAATAAATAGGTGGAGAAAAACTACAGGCCCTAAACAAACAATTCGCAACAAGATATGTTTTAAAATAAAAAGCCCTATAAAAATTACATCCTAAAGAAAGATGGGGCTAGATCTCAAGTCAATTGAACCACCAACCATGAATCAAAACCCACTATGGGAAGAGTAAATAATCACAGATACTCTAAATCATTCCAAAATTTTGATTCACTGTTGGTTAATCTAAAGGTCGGGATTTTGAAATCATTCTAAGGTGCAAGGATTATCCATTGATTTACAAAAAATTATTTTCGGGCTCATAAAAAACAATCTCATTTCGGGCCCACAAATGGTCTTGACCACAACATGCCAAGTCATAAAAAATCACTTGAAGACTTCGCCCTACCACCTAAAAAAATAAAACTCTAAAAAAGAAGATTGAGATATCTAGGAAGGACTATCTGTCATCACAACCAGTTAAAAATTATATACTAGACACTACTAACTAAGTCACAGGTAGAAAATAAGTGAGAACCATAATCAACTAAGTTACCACAAAAAAGGATAAGAAGTATGAACACGGTTAACAATCACATTTCTCTTGAGTAAACTTTTTTAGAGGAGAATTTGTCATGGAGAAGCTGTCAAGAGAAAACAATCACTTTATAAGGAGTCCAATCACCCAAAATATGAGGGAGAGATTTGAATAATTAGAAAAAGACAAAAGATAATGATAAGATAACACAAAGAAACTACCATCCCTAGCTAACTTTTAGATGGTCGCGAGAAATTCAATAACAAGTTCCTCTTAAACAAAGAAAGATATCCTCTACATGAGGTCTCAAATAAGAGTCTCAACTTTTCACCTATCTATCTAACCCACACTTTCCTCATGGTAATTAGTGATTGTAAACAACCTGGGGAACCTCTTATTAAGGGGATACTCCTGACTCAAAGATTAGTCTAAAAAGATGTCTGAAATTCTAAATCGGCCTTCCAAGTGATACCATCCACAAACCAATTAATCAGAAGGTTCATCATATTTAGAACCAAGAAGGGAAAATTCTTCTACCAAGAGGATGAATTTCGAAAGCCTGAATCTCTAGCACCCTTTAAAGAAGAGACAACAGAGGCATCATATATGACAATTAGCAATGATATCTCTCCAAAAACTAGAAGCACATGAGATAAATCTCCACCTCCACTTAACCAAAAGAGCTAAATTAACCAAACTGAAATCTCTAACCACAATGTCACCTTTAATCTTAGGCTTACAAACATCGATCTCCCTTAACACCATTCCACAAAAATCTTCTTTAAAAAGAATTTGAACGATCTTCCTCCAAATTTTTCCGAACATTTCCAGAAAAGACAAAAACAAGATAATGGTAAAATTAAGCACTAAATTGAACAAAATCACCTGCCTCAAACTACCATACATGTGTTTTTAAGCATTAAGTCTGTTAGATATTGTTGTAATTAAAAATTGTTACTAATCTATGTTTTTATTTTGCAGGCTACTTAATTCCTAAAGGATGGAGAATATATGTCTATACAAGAGAGATAAATTATGACCCTTTTCTATATACTGAACCATTAACATTCAATCCATGGAGATGGATGGTTAGTAAAAAAATACCTTTCTTTCCTTTTTTTTTCTTCTTTTTCTAATGCATAAAAATAATTTATATCATTGGATGAGTATATTGATATCATTCAAATTCAATATGCAGGAGAAGAATTCGGAATCACACAATTACTTCTTGCTATTTGGAGGTGGCACTAGACTTTGTCCAGCAAAAGAGTTGGGAATAACAGAAGTTTCAACTTTTTTGCACTACATTCTAACTAGATACAGGTGATTAATTTTTAATATAAAATCTAAACCTTAAAGTTTATGATGATTCTAATATTTTATTATCGTGTATTTAATGTTGATTATAGGTGGGAAGAAGTAGGAGAAACTAAACTAAAGAAATTTCCTAGAGTTCAAGCACCAAATGGAATGCACATGAGATTTTTATCTAACTAACTGTATTGATACCAGTATTATACTTGTGACACACGAGCAAAAACTTATGACATAAAATATAATTATAAAAAATATAATCTATAAGTAACACATTTGTAATTAGATTAAATAAACTAAATAAATTATAATAATCAACTTTGAATATAGTAAGGAATTTTGGCAAGAAACTTTTGTAGAGAGAGAAACTTTTCTCTAGTCACTTTCTTCATGCATACATTCATACAAACACTATTCATCATGATGGATACTCCCAATCTACCACCATTTCCACCGGTGTATATTAGAGTAATCATAACCAATTCTACTTTTGGAAATCTAGTTACCCAAGTTAGTTAAAACGGTTAGTTAGTTAGTTAAGTTAGATAGTTAGTTGGAGACATTATGTGATGCAACTAACTTTTCTTAGTGCTAGCTTGTATAAATATAAATCACCCATCTCGTAATGAACTCATTCTATCTCTCGTATATACACTCTAGTTCATTCAATATGGTATCAATTGCCTAAAGGAACCTCTTACGCTTCATCATTATCATCGTTTTCATCATCTTCGATTTATTTAGCTGAAGATTTAAGGTTCATAGCTTAACACTCTATTTAATCGAGCTCTGCATTAAGTTTCATAGGAGTTTTCATGGTGGATGTTGAAAGTTCACCTCAATATTCACATCATGTGGTCCGTTCATCCCAAACTACGTCAACGCAACTTGCACATTTAACCTCAACAAATATGTTTGCATCAAAATTATCAATCAAACTAAAAAAAATAACTTTCTACTTTGGAATCAGCAAGTAAAAAAGTTATCTTCTGTCATAAACTCCATAAAATGGCTGTGAATCCTCATATTCCTCCTATGTATCCTCATATTCCTCCTATGTTCAAAACTAACGATGATAGGGTGATGAATGTTGTATCTAAAGATTATGAAGAAATACTTCCTTGAGTTTCCTCATGTAAACATACTTATCAAATTTGGGACAAAGTTCACAAGCACTTGAATTTTCAAATTAGAGATTGGGTCCATTAATTGAGATTCAGAATCGAAAACTAGAAGAAAAAGAATGGGAATCACACAATTATGAGTATGTTCTTCGAGTAAGAGACACATTTGTTTCTCTTTTAGAAACCGGTAATTTTATCTCTAAAAGAGATCATATATATGCAATCCTTCAAGGCTTACTTAAAGAATACAACCCTTTCATCATAATCATCTATGCTAAGGTTGAATCAATTGATATATATATATATATATATATATATATATATATATATATATATATATATATATATATATATATATATATAATATATATATATATATATATATATATATATATATATATATATAATATATATATATAATATATATATATATATATATATATATATATATATATATATATATAATATATATATATATATAAATATGTTGAAATGTTGAATGTTTGTATGTTCAAAAAGGACAATTGAACAAGTTTAATAAGAACATTCCATCCCTCATTATTAAAATTAATATATTTTATGACAAATCTTAACCTATCTTCAAGGTATAATTCACGGGCGCGCAAAGTTTTAAATTATATTAATAAACAAATATCATATATTCCCTCAATTGTGAGAAGCAATGATAGAAAATTCGCCTGACAAACCAAGTCTCAAAACCCACATTTTGCATTTTTACTTTTACTTTTTCAATTGATACCTTTATTTATTTATTTCTAATATATATATTCTCTTGGTTGAGACTTCCAACGGAAAGGAAATGTAACTCACGGACCAAGCCTAAAAATTCACATTTTGCAATTTTACTTTTATTTTTAATAAATTGGCATCTTTCTTATTTAATATTTATTTGTAATTTATTTATTAATTCGATTGAGACTTCCAACTGAGAGGAAATATCACATATCTATTTCACATGATGCTTTTATCTTTTTTTATTTTATTTATTTAGTCCCTCGGGTGGACTTTCCAACCGAGAGAAGTTATCTTTTGTAGATATTTTCCATAAGTAGACACTAACTTTTCATTTACTTTTCAACATTCATTTCATCTTCATTCTTCAGCGAAATTGAACACTCTCTAAAAAAATCATAACCTAAGAAATTACTATCTTCATCTTCTCCATCTAAATGCCCTAACATATTTCTAAATGCATCTTCCATCATTGTTTTCGAAACCTCATTCCAACACACTTACGTGTTCGAACATCAACCTTCCAACACACATATATTTCCTCCCTTCGGACGCCATTGAAGTACCAACAATGCTTGAAATGAAGGAAAGGCAACCAAACTGAAATGAGACTTCGTCTTCCATTATTATATCTTCTTCCTCACATTCTAGGTACTTAACTCACTTTATACATGTCCATAACTTAGAAATGTTAGTTTTTGTTGTTGTTCATTGATTATTGCTTATAGATTATGTTGAGTGAAGTTAATTTTTCTATTACTATTTTTGTTATTCTTATTTGTTGATAAAAATTGAAATACGTTTTTTTCTGTATAGTGTTGATGTTGTCAAAAGTCCATATGTAACATGAGTTAAATAAAGTCCATATGTATCATGAGTTGAGTAATATATATTTTTCCTTTTTAATATTGATGTTGTCAAAAGTCCATATGTACCATGAGTTAAATAAATTCCATATGTATCATGTGTTAAGTAATATGTTTTTCCTGCGAAATTGAACGGTCTCTAAAAAAATCATATCCTAAGAAATTATCATATTCATCTTCCCCATCTAAACTCCCTAACATATTTCTAAACTCAGCTTTCATCATCGTTTTCGAAGCATCGTCTCTTCCAACTGTCATACCCCAAAATTTGTCCTCCCCTTTTTCATTTTTCATCTAACATATGACTTGAGATTCATCTGCATTTATTCATGCCTCATTCATGTGCATCAGTCGTTCATTTTAACACTTGCTAATAAGCATAATAGATTCAAAGCTTGTGGATAATAAAAATAAGGGTTTTGTTTGAGCATTGGAGTTTGGCTCACCATATGAGGGGAAACCCTAATTTCATGCCCTCTTGGACCTTGACTCATGAAGACCACAACATGATTTTCATATATGCATTCAAACCCTAATTCATGCCCTGGTTATTCATGGAACATATGTTATACCTCATGAGCTTTCATATGTGCATATAAACTCTAATTTTGGGGTCCTTGTGTTTGAGATTGATTGTAAAGCTTCATCCTTAGTTTGAAGACCTTGATTAGGGGGGGTGTATCATGAAACCCTAATCAGGGATACCTGGTCTTCTGTGCCACTTTTGATTTGAATTTTTTACCATGGCATTGATTGAAACCCTAGCTCATTGGGAAGAGACTCTTGATCATCTTGTCATGCATCATCGACCATTAAACTTGCTTTGTGCATAAAATTCATTCATCTAACCTACATGTCCATTTGTTGCGGATTGCATCTGGTTCAAGGTTTGGTCATTGCATCCCTTCATATGGTGATTTAAAGACCTTAAGTTTTGATTCCTAGTCATTGCATCCATTCAAATTGTGTTTTCAAGATCAAGCTCATAAGTTTTGATCATCAGTCCTTGGTTATGGATTCTTGGATTTTCAGGATAACTTCTAGCCAAACAACGTACAAGGCTTAGTTGAAAGAATACTAGATATTGTTTTTTATAATAAGAATTGGTTGGTTGATTGTGTTTTAATGTCTATAAATGCATTGCCTATACTGATATTTGGCCATTGTCCTATCTTATTTGATTTTAATTTCTCTGCTATAGAAAGAATTTTTCCTTTCAAATTTCATGACATGTGGTTTATGTAACACCCTAAATCCTGAAACAGATAAACCATAGGATAATTCAAGTATTTATCATAATACACACATTTAGGATGTCACTCATCATAAAATACACTTGTCCCACAACACTTATCAATTAAGGTAAAGCATTCTAATACACTTATCATCTCATGCTCATCTTCACTTAGGTTATCATCGCAGCCGAAATTATCAAATAAACATGCTTCACAATAATTACGTCTCATTAAAATACCTTATTTGAATTAAAACAATGTGACAAAAGTCTCCATTATAACATAAGCTCAAACGTCAAGAGTATAACATACAACTCTCAATTAGCAAAAACACAAACTAAATAAAGCAATTAAACATTCCAAACCCCGATGTTACAGGATCTGAGCAAGACTTCTAAACAATGATGAACTAAACGAAGTAACTCCAAGAGCTAACATCCATTTACTACAGCAAACTCTACTCCCGAATATCTGCAAGATGTCCATGGTGGACAACATCAAATCAAAATGAGTGAGAAACAACAAACCAATACAAACAGTGTAAATAATGCTAAGGTAGAGAATACACAAGAAGCACACATTCATTACACATCCATCAACAACATATTCTCCCACCCAAATCATGACAACATTTACATAATCACATTCAATCATCAACATCATGAACAATCAATTGCATATGCAACCTTGTATGCAAATGTATTCCACAACTTACTCATTATGCATGCGGTATCATTCATGAACACTCATATTCATCTGACTATCGATCCCCACCATAGGACCAGAGCACACCAAATCGTTACCCTCACCATAGGTAGCGCTTCACTAGTTCCCATATAGAATTGACTACTCGATCTTGATACCCACCATAGGTCAAGAGCACACCAAAACTGGACTGAAGCCCATACATCATGATGCATGACTCTCAACAACATGGATTATCACTAACAAGATTCACCAAAAGGATCCCAAAACACATCTCACCATTTATGCATCACATCATTCATCATAGGCAATAATCAATCCATGTTATGACATCAAACAACAACAAACAACACTAACTCAACAAATGTAACTTCATACGCATTTGTTCATGTTACTTCACTAAAACAACAACACATCATCATATAAACATAACGATTTATGAAGCTATTCATCTATTCTATAACATATATTCACACATCACTTCAAATAGGTTGATTTTTCATATTGGCCATCACCAAACAACAACCAATTTTCGTTGGCATTGAAAAACGGATTGAGAATTTGACACCAAACATCAATTTAGCAATATCCCTCTCTAAGAAAAGCCTTTTCTCGATAAGCGACGCATCTCTCGCTAAGCGAAAGTCACAGAAAACCATAAACTTTACCATGTCACGTCTGCTTCAGCAAACACAATAGCTCGGTAAGCGAACTCTCGCTAAGAGAATTCACCCTCGCTAAGCAAACACGTCTAGGTCTACAAAGTATATACAAACGTGAATTGCCTCTGTGGAAACGGAAAAACTCCCCAAATTCAATCCCAAACATCTCCAAATGCCTAGAAAATTATATCACGTGATATAACACCATTAGAAAATATTAAATAACATAATTACATCATTTAATTCATTCAATCTCATCAATTCATATTTATGTTCATACTTTCAACAACTTAAACAATGGCATACGCACATAGGAACAAAAATAGAATTGTATACATGTAATTCAACATACGAAAATTGATTTATACATCTCAATTCACTAATTTTTCAGAACCATATATCATCAACAACAATCATTGACAAATCACAAAATCTCTATAGAGAGTATGGACATCTCATCTCTAACCCCATCATGCAATACACCTGAATTTATAGACTTTTCCCCCTTACCTAGATTTCCAGCAATGATAGTGAATTGGATAGCTTCTATGAGTCCCCTTTTCAAATTCCTAGCTTTCACTTTTTCTCTCCTTTTTGCCTCTTGTCTAACGTATGTCATATGTTTCTCTAAAACTTATCTTCTTCCCTACTTTTAGAATATATAGTACCCACATCACTTTTGCTTAATTAGTATTTTTACCCAACTCATTACTATCCCTTATACTTTTACAACTTATTTTCTTCAATTTTCGCAATTGGCCCAAAACTCCTATTTTAGTATTTTATTTATATAATTCAAATAAAATGCTATTTATTCTAATATTTAATTAAAAGTCCAAAAACTTCTAAATAACTAAACCAAACTCTTACTCTCTCTATACTTTATTCCAAGGATACTTACCCCCATAGTCACACAACAATAATTTAAAAACACCGATTAATCAAATAAAATTATAAATAGTTAAACTAAATTAATTAATTGAATTTAGGGTGTTACAACTCTCCCCCACTTAGAAATATTTTTGCCCTCAAAAATTAGCTGAAGGAAACATAGTCGGATACGACTCCCTCATCTGACTCTCCCGCTCCCAAGTTATGCTTCCACCAGCTGGTCCTCCCCACACTATCTTCACTAAGGTAATCTTATTACCACACAACTACTTCATTTCTTGATCCTCTATTTGCATGGGTGGTACCTCAACAGTCAGGTTTTCTCTCACCTATATATCGTCCACTTGGATCACATGAGACAGATCCAGAATGTATCCCTTAGCTAAGACACATGAAACATATCATTAAGATTAACAAATGGAGGTGGCAAGGCAATCTGATAGGCCACCTCTGATATCCTCTACAAGATCTAGTATGGACCAATAAAATGTGGCGTGAGCTTTCGAGGCTTCAAAGCTCGAACGACATCGGTTACTGGAGTAACTCTAAAAACCACATGGTCTCCCTCTTAGAACTCAAGTTATTTCCTACTCTTATCATGGTAACTCTTCTGGAGACTCTGAGAAGCTTTCATCTTCTCTTGGATCATCTTGATCTTCTTAGAAGTTTGTTGCACAATCTCCGATTCAATCACTACACTCTCCCCAAATTCATATCAACACAAATGTATTCTATACCTCCTACCATATAACGCCTCAAACGAGCTCATCCCAATACTTGAATGGAAATTATTATTGTAAGGAAACTCAATCAGCACAAGTAGCTTTCCCAAGCACCTCCTTTTATAGCACATAAGCCCTCAACAGATCCTCCAAGGATTGGATAGTCCTCTCTGTCTGACCATTGTCTGTGGATCATAAGCATAACTTAACTTTAACTTAGTACCCAATGCTTCTTGCAAACTCTGCCAGAACCTCAACATAAACCTCAGATCTCTATCCCACACAATGCTCTCTAGAATACCATGCAGACTAACAATCTTCTCAATATACAGCTCAACTAACTTATGCAAAGGATAACTGATCTTAATCGGTATTAAATGAGCTAATTTAGTCATCGTATTAACAATCACCCAAATAGAGTCACACCCCTTCATCGTCTTCAAAAAACTTGTCACAAAATCCATGGAAATGTTGTCCCACTTCTACTCCGAAAAACTCAACGGTTGCTTGCATCAAACCCAACAAATTATGATGTTCAATCTTTGACTTCTAACAAGTCAAACAAGCGTAGATAAACTCAGATACTTCCTTTTTATTCCTGGCCACCAAAATAAATTCTTCAGGTCTTGATACATCTTAGTGGCACCTGGATGAATATTCAACCCACTTTTGTGACCCTCCTCAAAAATACTCTTAAGTTCAGGTATGTCTAGTATACAATGCAATTCTCATCAATTCTGAAGTCACCACCCTTATTTTAATTGATTAACACAAGTCGGTCAACCAATATCACATTGGTCTTCCAACCCTCTCTGATCTCTTCAAGAATACTACTTGTCAGCTTCAACATACATAGCTTCACACTATTAGGAGTCTCTTCACATACCAAACTCATGTCTCTTAAAATTTCTCGATCAACTCTAACTCTCGAACCATCAACATTGACATTTGCTAAGACTTCCTTCTCAATGCGTTAGCTGCAACATTATCCTTAATCAGATGATAACTGAATCCAAAATCTTAATCTTTTAGAAACTCGAGCCATCTCCTCCGCCTCATATTCATTCCTTTTAAACTCTTGTGATCATTGAACACCTTAAATCTAGAGCGAAACAAATAGTGCTTTCAAATCTTCAACGCGAATATCATTGCTGCCAACTCAAGATCATGCGTAGGATAATTCCTCTCATGAACTCTCAACTATCTAGAAGCGTAAGCCACAACCTGACCATTCTGCCTCAACACCCCACCTAGAACGATATTTGAAGCATTACAATACACAACAAAGGATTCACTTGGATTCGGAAAAATCAAAACAGGAGCATACATGAACTTCTTCTTGAGTTCTTGGAAACTCTCTTTATAATCACACCTCAAACATAGGCTTGACCCTTTCGAGTCAACTGAGTCAAAGGCAACGCTAACTTCAAAAAACCTTCAATGAACTTCCTGTAGTAACCAGCCAACCCAAGAAAACTTCTAATCTCAGTGAAAAACTTCAGAGTCTCCCATTGTAACACATCATCTATCTTCAATGGATCCATAAATATAACACCACTAGAAATCACATGATCGAGGAAACTCGCTTCTCTTAACCAAAACTCGCACTTGGATAACTTTGCATACAACTGGTTCTCTTTCAATGTCTGCAATACAATTCTCATATTTTCCACGTGCTCTTCATCAGACTTTGAATGTATCAAGGTGTCATCTATAAGCACAGCCACAAACTAGTTTAAATACGGATGAAAGATTATATTCATGCATTCCATGAACACTCCAAAAGTATTATACATCCCAAACGGAATCACTGAATACTCGTAATGATCATACCTTGTTTAGAAAGAAGTCTTCAAAATATGTTCAGTCTTCACACGAATCTGATGATAACCCGAATGCAGATCGATCTTACTAAACACACAGTCACCTACCAACTGATCCATCAAATCATCAATCCTAGGAAGTGGATACAGTTTCTTGATTGTCACTTTATTCAATTGTCAGTAGTCAATGCATATCCTCATACTATCGTCCTTCTTCTTCACTAACAACAATGGCGCAACCCATGGCGAAACACTCGGAGGAACGAACTTCTTTTCAAGTAGACCTTCCAGTTGCTTCTTCAATTCACTCAACTCTGAATCATACATCCTATAAGGATCCATCGACACCGGACTAGTACCGGGTACTAAGTCGATAATAAACTTAACTTCACGCTCTTAGGACAAATCAAAGATATCATCTGGAAACTCCTCTGGAAAATCACTCACCATCGGTAACTCGCTCAACACAACTTTACTTTATACCTTCATAAAAGCTAGTATCATAAACATTGCAGTATCATCCTTTACGAAACTCATTCACTTGCTTAGCCGATACGAACAACTCATCACTAGCATGAAACTCTAGAAATGACATTGTCTTGTCGAATTAGTTAATATGAATATGATTGAACTCCAACTAGTTCATTCCAAGGATAACATCGAGATTCCTCAAAGGTAGGAATACTAAATCCATACTGTAGCACCTCAAATTTGCACCTCCCATTTGTACATACATTTTCATTCTAGGTCATTAACTTTGCATTACCATTGTCTAGATCATTGCATAGTCTATCAAGTCATCAGTCAAGACTGGTCAGGAGATTTAGTTATGCAAGCAAGCAAGTGCATTTTCTACGGAAGTAAAGCCCTAGGGTGGTTCTATTGAGTTCATATGATTCAAGGATCATTTTGAAGTGGTTTGGCCAAGGGTGGAAGGCTCAAAGCTCATCAGTCAATGTGCAATTCATCTGAAACCCTGAAAAGTCAACAAAAGTCAACTGTCATTCAACCATGGATTTGGAGGTGGGAGATGGTTAGAGATGCCTCATTCATGTTCATACAAGTCTCATTTGACATTTCAAACATCAACAATGAAGAATTTGAGGTCAGATCAAAACATGCCAAAAATAGTAAGTGACCTGTAATTTGAAATTGCCAAAAATGGAAAGGTTTTCTCCTCAAGATTACATCATCAATAAAGCTTCAAATGAAATTTTGTCCAACATGAAAGTTAAATATCTTTCTCTCCCATTTCCAAAAAGTCCAAGATCATGAATTTCTCATGTATGGTTGAAAAGATATGGATCAATCATGGCCAAGTGAATTTGAACTTCAAGCATGCATAACTTTCACACCAAATGGCCAAATGAAGTGGTTCTTTTTGCAACATTCATGTTTTGACCTCTACTATCCAAATTATGCACCACAAGCCATGCATTCTCATCACATAATTTTTTGATTTTTCACTTGATTTTTGGATGGAATTTTCAAATTTTAAAATAATGCATTGTTTACACATGGCAACACTTGCATTGGCTTCCAAACAGAATTTCAAGTAAATTCAAGCCCAAAAACGTGCACTGTTCCATTCATTTTCATGCATAGAGGGTGAATGGTCATTTTGCATTTGCACCTTGTTTTCACTAATCCAATTGCCATAAGCTTAAACCTGATTAAGGACATGATTAGGAGGGAGTATAAAGTGCAAACCCTAACAGATTTCAGCATCAGCATTCAGAACTTTCAGATCTAGAAAAAACTCTTCAAATTTTATCTCTCAATTTTCTTTGAAATTCTGCAAATACATTGCCTTGTTCTTGATTGATTCTTCACCTGGAAGCATATTTGAGTATTTTTGAAGCAAGATCTCATGGAATTCGTGCAAGGTGGAAGCATATTTGAAGCTTGATACATCAATGGCAGTTGCAATTTCCAAAGGAATCAAGCACGATTAAACCTTCATTCTTCATCCAATCAACTTCATAAACACTTTGGAAGATCTGTTGAGCTTTGCCAAGGCCTAAATCCATCGATTCCAATTCTGTTTGCTCCAAGAGGTCAGAACTCGAGTTTCTTCTTTCTTAAATTGATTATGTGATAGTTGTAGATCTTGTGATGCTGGTGAAACTGAGCTTTGAATCATTGATTTCCATGCCAAATTGAATGAGTTATGCTGTTTTGAAGATTCACATGTGGAATTTGTTTGCTTCGATTTGCTTTGTTTAGTTAGAATTAGGTTAAATCATGTATGGATTGTTGATGTGTGTTACAAGATCTATCCAATGATATGCTTGTTTTGTGTTTCTGAGAAAAATGTTCTTGAAGTATGATGAACATGATGAACGCGATGAAGAATGCATTTCCAGAACCGGTTTGATCTTTTCTAGCGCGAATTTAGGGTTTGCATGTGTTTTTGGAGAGACGCTCATGTATTGGTCCAGCACACTGCCATGCTTGCACGTGATTGGTTCTTGCTTTCTGTTGACCGGGCGTTGACTTCCTCATTTAAATAAAACGCTGAGTTTTATCCTCAGCAAGCGCGCCTCTTCCATTTAAATAAATATTAAATAATTAATTCATATTATTTCCATTTCTTTCTTCAATGTTTATTTCATTTCCAATTGCATTTTCTAAAATTCATATAAAATCAAAGAATGATCCAAATGACATGGGGATTTTTGCTATGGTTTTGTATCTTCCTCTAGTTTTTTATCAGCATGATAGTCAAAATTGTGCACGGTTAAAAATTGTTTTGGCTTAGGGTTTGTTAACATGTATGCTTTTTGAACCTTGTTTTCTATATGCTTTGTGAAATGATGAGTTTTAATCTAATGATTATGAAATTTGGTATGCTTAAACTAGACATCTTGCTGAACATTTTGGTGTTGAGTTTTCATTTTTCTCATTTGTGGTTGCTGAGATATGCTCATGTTAAGGTAGGTGTGACAATGTGTGTCACACCTTTGCTTGCTCAATTTGATGAATTTCTTTGCCATGCCAAATAAATGCCAAATGATGTGATTTTTTGTATGATGCTTCTTCTAGATATTGTGATTAATCTTGAATTTGCTTGGAATTTTTGGATTCATTTCTGATTTGTTTGAGATTTTTCTTTCTGGATTGCCATTTGTGAGCTTTTGAATAGTCTTGAACTTCCATGATTTGTGAAATGCTGGTTGTTTATCATATGGATGTGGAATTTTGCACATTGTTTCTAGACATATTGAAGTTTATTGTGGCTTTGGTTTGAGGTCTTTTTCATTTTCCAATTCTGTTTTAGGCTTGTGCTAAGTTGATGTATCAAATTGTGTCCTATTTGAGCTTGTTTGTGCTTACCTTGCCTTATGGAATTTGATTGCCATGCTTAATCATGTTCAATTGCTCTAATTTTTTGTGTGTTGGTCATGTTATGTGTTCTGTTTAGCCATGATTTTTCTTGAGATTTATTGAGCCATGTTGGAATTATTGTGCATTTTTTCATTCTGTTGTCTCAATGTGCTTCCAACTTGCATGCCTTGCCATGATTGATTTGTGAAATAAATTTGGTAGATGCTATTGACATGAGACCTTTTGGATGATGTTCTTAATTGATTGAAGTTGATTCATGTCAATTTTCATGTTCTGTTTTGAATTATTTCTCCCTCTTTGACCCTAGGCCTTGTCCTAGTGGTTTGTGCTTATGTTTGAGTTTTGTTTTCAGGATAAGAAGCATATGGCCATGAGGAGATTGATTCACATTGCTTGAGTTGGATTATTTGGTTGATGTTGACTAATCTTGAGTTGTTTTGTAGGTGGCTCTTAGCTCATTTGAGTTGAGCTTGTGCCTTGCACCTTGTTGCATTGCTTGTTTGACTATGTCTGTTGACTGTTGACTATTGGTTATTTGTTTGACTTTTTGAGTTGTGTACTGATTGAGTTGGATTGTTTTCAGGTACATTAGTTGCTTAAGTTCTTTTGAACTTGCTCTTGGGTTTTGCTTGATTGCTTAAGCATTGAGGTATAATTCACTGACTTCATGTAGTCTGGAAGACCTGTCCTGTTACTTGGGCAGGCACCTGTCCTGTTACTTAAGAGGCAATGCTTGTGTTTGTTTATCTTTGTCCCCTGTACATATCAAAGACCTCCTAAGTGAAGAGGCATTGGCAGATACAAGAGATGTGTAGTCCATCTCCTGCTATTCAGTTTGTCATCCCTTTGCTCACACACCTTGTGTTGATGCATTGTGGATAATAGCCCAAGATCTTTGTTGTGTCGGTCTTGTGGATAGAAGAGTTCCAACTTTCTGAACTCCCACATTTTCATTTGTCTGAAGCTCTCCCAGGCCAGGGATAAGAGCTGTGGGGCACACCCCCCACTTCCTATTTCATCTGCTTCACCCTAACTCTCAATGTTAGGGTTAAGAGCTAACATCACCCTGTTACAGTGGTTTGTTTGTCGAGGTTGATATGACCCCTTGACTAAAACCTAACCTTGATTGAGCCCATTGATTGCATATAGTGTGTGCTATTTGTGCTTGTGTGTTTGTGCTTTTTAGTTTAGCTTGCTTCCTGTGCAAGTTAGGATTAGTTTGGCTTGCTTCATGTGCAAGTCATGTTTAGGTTAGCTTGCTTCCTGTGCAAGTTAGATAGAAACCTTAACATAGGGCTATGATACATGACAACTTCTAGGCTCGAGTCGTAGTCTCCTTAGTAGTTTGTGTCTCCCTTTGTATCTGGTTAGGCAAGTTCTTTCCCTGCGTAGGGGAACTACGTCGCCCTGATCCTCATACCTGATGAGGTACGTAGGCAGGAGATGAGCAGATCTCTCCGGGCGCCCTTTTTCTTTTTCACCCCTTTGTGTGTGTTTGTTGGTTCGGAGTCTGACATAAGTCCAGCGATTGGCAGTTGGTTTCCTGTGTGTGTTTGTTGGTTCGGAGTATGATGTAAGTCCAGCGATTGGCATTCGGTCTCCAGGTTTGCCTGTTTGTGTGGAGTCTGACATAAGTCCAGCGATTGGCAGTCGGTTTCCTGTGTTGGTTTTGTTTGGCGTGCGTTAGCCGAGCTACGAGTGCTCTGATTCTTCTCCAGACAGAGAAGATACGTATGCATAGGATGCGACATCCTAGCGAGCACGTTTCCCCCTGTCCCGAACTACGTCGACTCTGATGTCTGTGCTTGACAGACTACGTAGGCCCAGGATGCGATATCCTGCCGAGTTAGTTTCTTTTGTTTTCTGTGTCTCTTTCAGCCAGTGTTTGATGTTTGAGCAGCGTTTAGCAACCTTTATCCTTTCTTTTGTGCGTGGATCCCGTCGAGTACGACGGATGCGTAGGGGTGCTAATACCTTCCCTTCGCATAACCGACTCCCGATCCCATCTTTCTCTGGTCGCGAGACCATGTCTTTTCCAGGTTTACTTCGAGCGTTTCCTTTCCCTCTTTTGGGATAAATAACGCACGGTGGCGGCTCTGTTGTTTTCGTTTCCCGCCGGTTTTTCGCGTAATATGACAGCTGGCGACTCTGCTGGGGAAATAACAGAAGTTGACCTCTTGCTGGTCCGTCTTCCCTGAGCGAGTCTCTCCTAGCGCTCTCTAGGATATGGTTTGGTTGCTTATTGCTGTTTCATTTATTGCATTCATTTATTTATGTTTGCATTTATTGTTTGCATTTATGTTTGCATTCATTATTCATATTCATCTGTTCATCTGGCTGGCTGGTTGTCTGTTTCTCTCTGTTGGGGTGGGAGTTACTTGAGGTAAAAGGCCCAATACCCAGGCCATGAGTGAAATCTAGGATACTTAGGAATAGAGTGATTCATGGGAAGCGGGTGGTATTGCGCCACTTAGCGGAACATTGATATCACGAGCAGTTCAGACTCTGATGGGGTATCGTCATTACATACTTCGGGTGTGTATATGATGATATTCTATGAAAGGGTTATTTATGCTGCGTTTCTCTCGACCTTACCCTGGCCTAGATGACACCCGTGAGTGGGGAGGGAATGATCATTATTACAGGTACAGTTGGTGACTTGTTGGTGACCTGTGATACTGTTGGTGACTTGGTTCTTCAGATTGGGTCGTCTCAGATGACTTTGGGTTTCGGATGATTTGTGGTTCTGAGTTCAAGCCGAAGCTTTGATCCCGTGCTCCGAGATACACAGCCAGCCAGTCTTGTCTGCATCATTTGCATCATAGCATGTTTATTTTCAAAAAAATACGCAATAAAAAAAAAGAAGAAAAGAAAAAAGAAAAAGAAAAAAGCTAATCTCTGCATGCATATCATTTCTCAGGTTCATTCAGGAGTTCGATTCACTGATAGAGATGGCAACAGTCCCGGAGTTGAAGCGGAAGACTTGTTCCTATAGCTTTCACCGTGAGCCTTTGACATCGTTGATAGAGTTGAGCAACCTGATGACCAGTGGTAATCAGAAAGGGTTTGTTGACCAGTATGGGGATATTCTGACATTGCTGAAGATGGTAGTTGATCCAGTGCCGTTGCAGACTCTTCTACAGTTCTACGACCCAGAGCTTCGTTGTTTCACCTTTCAGGATTATCAGTTGGCGCCTACTCTTGAGGAGTACTCTATTCTGCTGAATGTCCCGATCAGGTATCAGGTTCCTTTCTTGGACGTTCCAGAGGAGGTTGATTTTAGGGTTGTTGCCAGAGCTTTTCATCTGAGTATCAAAGAAGTCAGTGATAATTGGAAGTCTAGTGGGGATGTTGTAGGTTTGCCTTTGAAATTCTTGTTGAGGATTGCTAGAGAAGAAGTAGAGAAAGGAAATTGGGAAGCTTTTCATGCTCAGTTGGCCATCATGATCTATGGGATTGTCTTGTTCCCGAGTATGCCCAACTTTGTGGACTATGCTGCAGTCACTATCTTTCTTGGAGGAAACCCGGTTCCTACTCTGTTAGCTGACACTTATTATGCTATTCACAGTAGGCATGGTAAGGGTGGAGCTATCAGATGTTGTCTCCCACTTTTGCTCAGATGGTTCTTGTCTCTCCTACTAGTCAGTGGACCTTTTGTGGATGCTCAGAGCACGCATAAGTGGACTCAGAGGGTTATGTCTCTTACCTTATATGATATCAGATGGCAATCTTACTGGATGGATGTGTGTAACGTCATTATGAGCTGTGGAGAGTTTCGTAATGTGCCACTTATAGGGACTAAGGGTTGCATCAATTACAACCCAGTTCTTTCTCTTCGCCAGTTAGGGTTTGTGATGAAGGGAAGACCACTTGATGCTGAGATAGCTGAAAGTGTGTATTTTGAGAAGCAGAGTGACCTGGCTAGATTGGAGCAGATAGGAAGAGCTTGGAAGACTATGGGTGTTAAGGATGGATCTGTCTTAGGGAAGAAGTTTGCCATTGCTATGCCTGATTACGCTGAGTGGGTCAAGGAGAGAGTGGAAACTTTGTTGTTACCCTACGATAGGATGGAGCCGTTGCAGGAGCAACCACCTTTGATCCTTGCTGAGAGTGTACCTGCTAGCACTACAAGCAAGCCTTGATGGAGAATCGCCGGTTGAAAGAGAAGGAGCAAGATACCCAGATGGAGCTTTACAAAGCCAAAGCTGATAGGTTGAACTTGGCTCATCAACTCAGAGGAGTGCATGGAGAAGATGCTAGCAGATTGAGAAGCAAGAAGAGATCCTACGAGGAGATGGAAGCCTTGTTGAATACAGAACACCGGGAGTGCTTAAAGCTGCAAAGAGCTGAAGCCAGTTATCAGAAGAAGATCAGAGACCTGGAGAAGCAACTCAGAGACAAAAACATCCAGTTGAAGAAGGAAGTAGACTTGAGACATGCATCAGAGAACTATCTTGGAGGAGAAGTTGTGGAGCTCAGAAGACAACTTAAGGAGAAGATCACTCCTTTGCCAGAATGTTCAGAGTGTGACCTGTTGATAGACCAGTGTCAGTACTTGAAGACTCTCATTCCGGGAGGCCGTTTGTCTTAACTTGTATCTTTGATGTGTATGTTGAGAATCACCTCCAGGCTTGTTGGATGGGATTCATTTGTTGTACCCCGATTATGTGGATCTTTATTTGGATCTTTGTTGACTTTGTTGTATGATCCTGTTGCTCTTATCTATAGATAAGGTTGTTGGTGTTTCATTTTGTTCTCATTTATCTCGTATATGTTGTTCCCTTGTTGCTGCAGGTTGCCATCCTTTGAGGATGAATTAGGCTCTTTGAATGCCTGAGAAATGAACATATCATGTGCATCATACGCATCATTACAGGTGTTCTTGTTCGTGACTTCTCACTTTGGTTCCTGTGTTCAGGCAGGATTGCTGATCAACGACCACATCGCTACTCAACGAGGTTGAACCAACAGAGGAACATGGATCAAGTGCAAGCTGAGTTAGCTGAGATGAGGGCTAACATGGCCTAATTCATGCACATGATGCAAGGGGTTGCACAAGGTCAAGAAGAACTTCGAGCCCTAGTTCAGAGACAAGAAGCTGCAATTCCACCGGTCAACCAAGCTCTGCCAGAGGAAGGCCCGATCAATGACCCTGCTACTACGGCTGTGCCCATCAACAACTATGTTGTAGGTGATGAGTTGAGGGGTATTCGAATCAACGGTCAACCTATTGCTCCAGATACTGCTAATGCCAGAGTAGTCCGTGCTCCGGCCCGTAATCCTGCTCCGATTGTTGACAGACAAGAGGATATGTTCACTCTGCTCAGTGAAGACAAAGACGTTGTGGGAAGGGTTGATGAGAGGGATCGTAAAGTGGATGCCCTTGCTGAGAAATCAGAGCTATGGAATGTCAGAATTCTCTCGGTTTTGATGTTACCAACATGGGACTGGTGGAAGGGTTGAGAATTCCCTACAAGTTCAAAGCGCCTTCATTCGATAAATACAATGGTACTTCTTGCCCTCGCACCCACGTGCAGGGATACTACAAGAAGATCTCTGCTTACACAGATGATGAGAAGATGTGGATGTATTTTTTCCAAGATAGCTTATCTGGAGCTTCCTTGGATTGGTACATGGAGCTGAAGAGAGATTCTATCCGAAGTTGGAGGGATCTGGGTGAGGCCTTCTTGAGGCAGTACAAACATAATATGGACATGGCGCCGAGCCGGACTCAGTTGCAGAGTCTTTGTCAAAAATCTGGTGAAAGCTTCAAGGAGTACGCCCAGAGGTGGCGTGAGCTGGCTGCAAGAGTACAACCCCCTATGCTGGAGAGGGAGTTGACTGATATGTTCATCGGGACTCTTCAAGGTGTATTTATGGACCGGATGGGGAGCTGTCCATTCGGTAGTTTCTCAAATGTTGTGATATGTGGGGAGAGGACTGAAAGCCTGATTAAAGCCGGAAAGATTCAGGATGTGGGTTCCTCGTCTTCAAAGAAACCATTTGCTGGGGCACCTCGCCGGAGAGAGGGTGAAACCAATGCTGTACAACACCGAGGGAATGTGTATAGAGGAAGTGTGAATAGAAATCAGTATCGCCAGGTTGCTGCTGTAACCATCCCAGCACCTCAACCTCGTCAACAACAACAACCGAGAGTTCAACAACCGCAACAACAACAACAACAGCAACGTCCGTATCAGCCTAGACAAAGGATGCCTGATCGACGTTTTGATCCTCTACCAATGTCGTACGCCGAATTGTTGCCCGAACTACTCAGGTTGGGATTTGTTGAGTTGCGTACCATGGCTCCGCCAACAATATTGCCCCCTGGGTACGATGCCAACGTACGTTGTGACTTTCACTCTGGGGCACCAGGACACCATACTGAGAAATGTCGGGCTTTCCAGCACAAAGTCCAAGATTTGATCGACGCCAAGACGATCAACTTCGCTCCAGTGCCTAACGTCGTGAACAATCTTATGCCTCAGCATGGTGGGCATAGGGTGAACAATGTTGAAGGGGGAGAAGCTGAAGACTTGGTGGTCAGTGTTGAGGAGATCCAGACTCCGTTGATGGTTGTGAAGGGTCGTCTGTTGGAAGGTGGAGTATTCCCGTGCTGTTGTGAGGGCTGTGTAGACTGTACAGAGTCAGAGAATGGTTGTGATCAGTTGAAGACTGGTATTCAGAGTCTGATTAATGAGGGTTGTCTACAGTTTGTTCGGGCTGTTAAAGATAATAGGGTGGTGTCGACCGTCACCATTTATTTCAAACCGTCTGAGGGACGTGGCCAGAGAAGTGCCTCTACAAATGTTGGTACCCCAGTCACCATTTCCACTCCTGTAACCATCAATGCTCCAACTACTATCGTTGCGTCTGGAAGAAGACCGGTTGAGAATAGTAGGGTTGTGCCATAGAAATATGACAATGCCTACCGCAGTAACAGAAGGGCTGAAAATCAAGTTAGGCCGGTGAATCAGTCTCCTGTGACTATCAGTGTGCCCAGTAGAACTCCTGTGGTTATGAGTCCAGTTGTGGACAATGTTGGAGGACCAGGAGGTTTTACCAGGAGCGGACGTCTGTTTGCTCCGCAACCATTGAGGGATAACAATGCTGAGGCTCTCGCCAAAGCTAAAGGCAAACAGGCAGTGGTTGATGAGGAACCGACTCAGAAGGAGGCGCCCGAGGGTTCGTTCGAGAAAGACGTGGAGGAGTTCATGAAGATAATCAAGAAGAGTGACTACAAGATTGTAGACCAATTGAATCAGACTCCGTCCAAGATTTCCATCCTCTCTTTGCTTCTGTGCTCTGAGGCACACCGTAATGCCTTGTTGAAAATGTTGAATCTGGCTTACGTGCCTCAAGAGATCTCTGTCAACCAGCTGGAGGGTGTGATTGCTAATGTGAGCACCAGGCATGGGTTGGGGTTCACCGATTTGGACTTGACGCCTGAAGGACGTAACCATAACAAGGCCTTGCACATCACTATGGAGTGCAAGGGGGCTGTTTTATCTCACGTGTTGGTAGACACTGGCTCTTCGTTGAATGTGCTGCCCAAGAAGATTCTGGGTAAGATTGATGTGGAAGGGGTTGTGCTCACTCCGAGTGACCTGATTGTGCGTGCATTTGACGGATCCAAATGTTCTGTTTTTGGTGAAGTCACCTTGCCAGTGAAGATCGGTCTGGAGGTCTTTAACATTGTCTTCTATGTGATGGACATCCAACCAGCATACAATTGTTTGTTGGGGCGTCCGTGGATTCACGCAGCCGGGGCAGTTTCGTCAACTCTCCACCAGAAGTTGAAATATGTCTGGAACGGTCAGATTTTGACTGTGTGCGGTGAAGAAGATATTCTGGTGAGTCACCTATCCTCTTTCAAGTATGTAGAGGTGGATGGAGAGATCCATGAAACTTTATGTCAGGCATTCGAGACTGTTGCTCTTGAGAGGGTGGCTTTTGCTGAGCAGAAGAAGCCAGGTGCCTCAATTGCGTCGTATAAGCAGGCCAAGGAGGTTGTTGACTCTGGTAGAGCTGAAGGCTGGGGCAAGATGGTGGATTTGCCTATCAAGGAGGACAAGTTTGGAATTGGCTATCAACCCTTGCAGGTGGAGCAGGGTATGCAGACAAGTCTGAGTACCTTTACCAGCGCTGGGCTGATGAATCACGGTGACGTCTTTGCAGCCAGTAGTGAAGACGGTGATAGTGATTATGATCTAGACAACTGGGTTCGCCCGTGTGCACCAGGGGAGTCTATCAACAACTGGACGGCTGAAGAAGTGGTCCAAGTTACTCTTCAGACAAAGGAATTTTCTTTTGTTTTTCATTTTTGCATGAAAACCCTACGTTCTGCCCAAGGCGTAGTGGTTCATTGTAGGGCCTCATCATGTTTTTAATGATTATCATTAATAAAGGACGTTCTGCAATCAAATTTTGTGATCCCTGTCTTTCTATTTTTGTTTTCATTTTTCAAAACAATAAAAATGGCAATGTTTTTGTTTTTGTGACTTTCTTGAACTCTTTTTTCTAAAATAAAGCATTAAACATGCAGAAGTGATATCACGGAATCCACTATGAACAGTTCTGTTATGGCTCAGTATGATTTTGATAATCCCATCTACCAAGCCGAAGAGGAGAGTGAGGAAGACTGTGAACTCCCCGCAGAATTGGTCAGATTGCTGAAGCAGGAGGAAAGGGTCATCCATCCTCATCAGGAGGAGTTGGAGATTGTTAATCTGGATACCGAGGACGCCAGAAGAGAGATCAAGATTGGGGCTGCTTTAGAGGACTCTGTCAAGAGGAGGCTGATTGAGATGCTGAGAGAATATGTGGAGATATTCGCCTGGTCATATCAAGATATGCCTGGGTTGGATACAGATATTGTGGTGCATCGACTACCCCTCAGAGAAGAGTGTCCTTCGGTCAAGCAGAAGCTTCGCAGAACTAGTCCTGATATGGCTGTCAAGATCAAGGAAGAGGTTCAGAAGCAGTGGGATGTGGGTTTTCTGGCTGTTACCAGTTATCCCCCGTGGGTGGCCAACATCGTTCCCGTGCCGAAGAAGGATGGCAAAGTCAGAATGTGTGTCGATTACCGGGATTTGAATAGAGCAAGTCCGAAAGATGATTTCCCATTACCTCACATTGATGTATTGGTTGATAATACGGCTCAATCCTCGGTTTTCTCTTTCATGGATGGTTTTTCTGGGTATAATCAGATTAAGATGGCGCCAGAAGACATGGAAAAGACGACATTCATTACGCCTTGGGGCACGTTCTGCTATAAGGTGATGCCATTTGGGCTGAAGAATGCCGGTGCTACCTATCAGAGGGATATGACGACTCTCTTTCATGACATGATGCACAAAGAGATTGAAGTGTACGTGGATGATATGATTGCGAAGTCGCAGACAGAAGAGGAGCACCTGGTTAATTTGCAGAAGTTGTTTGACAGGTTGAGAAAGTTCAGACTAAGGCTGAATCCGAACAAGTGTATGTTTGGAGTGAGATCAGGGAAGCTGTTGGGTTTCATTGTCAGTGAGAAAGGGATTGAGGTTGATCCAGCGAAAGTCAAAGCTACTCAAGAGATGTCTGAACCGAAAACGGAAAAGCAAGTCCGTGGGTTTTTAGGGAGGTTGAACTACATTGCAAGGTTCATATCTCACCTAACTGCCACGTGTGAACCAATTTTCAAATTGCTGAGAAAAGATCAAGCAATCAGGTGGAATGATGACTATCAGAAAGCTTTTGACAAGATAAAAGAGTATTTGCAGAAACCTCCAATCCTTATACCTCCAGTTCAAGGGAGACCTCTGATAATGTACATATCAGTGACTGAGAACTCGATGGGGTGCGTATTGGGACAGCATGACGAGTCTGGTCGAAAAGAGCATGCCATATACTACCTTAGCAAAAAGTTTACCGACTGTGAAACAAGATATTCACTGCTCGAGAAAACTTGCTGTGCTTTGGCCTGGGCTGCTCGCCGACTGAGGCAGTATATGCTGAACCATACTACCTTATTGATTTCTAAGATGGATCTAGTGAAATACATCTTTGAGAAGCCGACTCTCACCGGGCGCGTTGCTCGATGGCAGATGATTTTAATAGAATATGATATCCAGTATACATCGCAGAAGGCCATCAAAGGTAGTATTCTGTCTGACTACCTTGCCGAGCAACCGATTGATGATTATCAGCCGATGATGTTTGAATTCCCTGATGAAGACATCATGTATCTTAAGATGAAAGATTGCGAAGAGCCTCTTGTCGAGGAAGGACCGGATCCTGATGACAAGTGGACACTGATGTTTGATGGGGCTGTGAATATGAATGGCAACGGTGTTGGGGCAGTTTTGATTAATCCCAAAGGTGCACATATACCTTTTTCTGCCATATTGATTTTTGATGTCACCAACAACGAAGCTGAGTATGAGGCTTGTATCATGGGGATAGAAGAAGCCATCGATCTGAGAATCAAGACTCTTGACATCTATGGAGATTCCGCTCTAGTGATCAATTAGGTCAACGGAGATTGGAATACCAATCAGCCACATTTGATTCCTTATAGAGATTACACTAGAAGAATACTGACGTTCTTCAAGAAGGTGAAGTTGTATCATGTCCTCCGAGACGAGAATCAGATGGCTGACGCTTTGGCTACTTTATCTTCGATGATCAAAGTTCATTGGTGGAATCATGTGCCACATGTTGCGGTGAATCGACTCGAGAGGCCTGCGTATGTGTTTGCAGCCGAGTCTGTTGTTGATGAGAAGCCGTGGTACTTTGACATCAAGAACTTCCTTAAGAGCCAGGAGTATCCTGAAGGTGCGTCAAAGAATGATAAGAAAACCCTGAGAAGGCTAGCCGGAAGCTTTTATTTGAATCAGGATGATGTGTTGTACAAGAGGAACTTCGACATGGTTCTGCTCAGATGCGTGGATAGACACGAAGCAGACATGTTAATGCAAGAAGTGCATGAAGGTTCGTTTGGTACCCATGCTGATGGTCATGCAATGTCCAAGAAATTGTTGAGAGCCGGTTATTACTGGATGACTATGGAATCCGATTGTTTCAAGTACGCTCGGAAGTGCCATAAGTGTCAAATCTATGCTGATAAGGTGCATGTACCACCAAGCCCTCTGAATGTCATGAATTCTCCTTGGCCATTCGCGATGTGGGGCATTGATATGATTGGGAAGATTGAACCCACTGCTTCTAATGGACATCGTTTCATCTTGGTTGCGATTGATTACTTCACCAAGTGGGTGGAAGCAGCTTCCTATGCTAATGTTACCAAACAAGTGGTTGCCCGATTTATCAAGAAGGAAATCATCTGTCGTTATGGGGTTCCTGAGAGAATCATCACTGACAATGGTTCGAATCTCAATAACAAGATGATGAAAGAGCTTTGTAGAGATTTCAAGATTGAACATCACAATTCTTCTCCTTACAGACCGAAGATGAACGGTGTTGTAGAGGCGGCTAACAAGAATATCAAGAAGATTGTGCAAAAGATGGTCGTGACGTACAAGGATTGGCATGAGATGCTGCCTTTCGCTTTGCATGGGTACCGTATATCAGTACGTACGTCGACCGGGGCAACCCCTTACTCCCTTGTGTATGGTATGGAGGCGGTCCTACCTGTTGAAGTGGAGATTCCTTCTCTGAGAGTCTTTCTAGATGTCAAGCTTGATGAAGCCGAGTGGATTCGGACAAGGTTTAACGAGCTGAGCCTTATTGAAGAGAGACGGTTAGCAGCCGTGTGCCATGGGCAGTTGTATCAGAGAAGAATGAAGAGAGCCTTTGATCAGAAAGTGCGTCCTCGAAGCTATCAAACTGGTGATCTAGTTTTGAAGAGAATCCTTCCTCCCGGTATAGATAACAGGGGCAAGTGGACTCCTAATTATGAAGGTCCATATGTTGTTAAGAAGGTCTTCTCCGGTGGAGCCTTGATGCTTACAACTATGGACGGTGAAGATTTTCCGTCCCCTGTTAACTCAGATGTAGTCAAAAAATACTTCGCATAAATTGACCCGCTGGACAAAAAGAACAAAAAAGTCCAGGCAAAAAAGGGGCATCCCGGCGAACCAAAAAATAGAAAGAAAAGGTTCGGGCAAAAGTTAGGGATATAAATGAAAAGATTGTACACCCGGTAAGTTGAAAACCCGTAAGGGCGACTTAGGCAAAAATGGGTATCCCGGTGGATTGAAAACCCGCAAGGGCGATCCAGGCAAAAAAGGGATTAGAGCGAAGACTACAGTCTGAGTTATCTGTATTTCATCGCGCTTCGACGTCGACCGTCTCGAAGGATATGACCAGTCCAATCATTCTTCTCAGAAAGCAAGGAATTTGGGGAGAAATTGAAGATCTATGAGTCATAACAGAATTGGAAAATAGTGGATGCCGTATTCACATTGCCATTAGGGTAGATTTTTTCCTTTTGTGCGCAATTACCTCTTCCTAGGAATTGCTTCCTGATGTATTTGCCTTTTCAGGCCCATTTTCAATCAATAAAAGTCGTTATTCAGATAAATTGCTCTCTTGTTTTTATTTTACTGTTTTGTTTGCAAAAACGTCCGAATTTTTGATAAACATTGCATATAAAAACATGAAGGTCAGACAATAACGTGCAGAAAGATGAGACATTTGAAAATCATTTTGAATGTTGAGTACGCTTGGGTGTATTGTGTCCATGCAATCCCCTGGGGCATGTTTGTATTGCTGTTTGTAGGATATTATCTTTTGATTGCTGGCTAAGCAGGAGCCACCGTTTATTCAAAAGGATTTTCAACACTGTCCAGTAGTGTGAGAGGTTGATTTTTTATCCAAGACAAATTTAGGGTTTGTATCCCCAGCGAAGTAAGATCAGGGTTACCTCAGCAGTCAGTTCTGAGATTGATTGCAAACCCCCGGTAGGGTCGTGAAGAGTATTCTCCCCAGCAGGCCTGAGAGTTGGTCTATCCCCAGCAGGTTTGAGTTCCCCACTGAGTCGGAAGATTGTTGTTTCCCTAGTGGATTGGGATTGGTTTGTTTGTTTCCCCAGCGGATTGGGATTGGGTTGTTTCCCCAACGGTATCCCCAAGCAGATCGGGTTCAGTTTAAGTCGTCTCCAGTAAGGATCATCTGTTCCCCAGCAGTAGTGGTTCGTCCCCACAGAGTTGGGGGATCAAATCAGATTCTGTGCACTCAGCCGAGCAATTTGTTGCTACCCAGCCAGGGTTCGCCTACATTTGCATTTTGCATATAGTAATCATCATTGCATCCTCAAATCGCGTAGCATTTCCATTCAATATGGAGCATTACGCCATAAAAACTCAAACATATGCATACATATGTTACACCAGTATTATCATATCCCCAGCCGAGGTGAATCGTATTTCAGCACCAGCATTTGCTACAGTTGCTCCTGACAGCATTCAGGATTGATATCTCCCGAGAGATTTGTTTCCCCACTCGTCTGAGAAGGAAGTTTGATTACCCCCAGTGTAGTCCCAGGCAAGTGATTGACCTTGTCTCGACATAAGAATATGTCATTCTCTTGATACCAGTAAGTGTCCTGTCAGCACCCGTGTGTGTTCTTTCCTTGGTGTCAGTAAACACCATTCTTTCGGTGTCGGTAAACATCGAGTCTTTCTTCCAGGTCATCCGTTGATGTCTGATAACCTCTCCGTTGGTTTCGATAAACGTTGAGTTTTTCCCCAGTCGCCCGTTGACGTCTGGTTGTATGTTATCATTTCCAGTCATCGGTCAATGTCTGGTCATCCTCTTTTTGGTGTCGGTAAACATCGAGTCTTTTTCCCAGTCATCGGTAAATGTCTGTTTTTCTTTGTTGATGTCGGTAAACATCATCTTTCGATGTTCGTAACATCTTTTCTCTTTCCCCAAGCAGAATTCACCTCTCCGTTGGTGTCGATAAACGTCGAGCTTTTTCCTATTCGTCCGTTGACGTATAGTTGTACCCTTGATCCCCAGTGGTAACCTCTCTGTTGGTTTCGATAAACGATGAGTTTTTCCTATTCGTCCGTTGACGTCTAGTTGTATCTCCCCCACAGGTCATCCGTTGATGTCTGTTCACATCTCAGTTGGTGTCGATAAACGTTGAGTTTTTTCCCATTCGTCCGTTGACGTCTGGTTGCACATTCTGATTCCCAGTCATTCGTTAATGTCTGGTCGTCTTTTTTTGATGTCGGTAAACATCATCTTTCGATGTCGGTAAACGTCGAGTTTTTTCCCCAGTCATCGGTAAATGTCTGGTTGTTTCCCAACCAGAGATCCTCAGAAGAGTCGTCAGTAAACGTCCTGTCTGGTTTCCGGTTGCAATTAGTTTGTCATCCGTTAGTGATCGTCTTTCTTTTGATGTTGGTAAACATCATCTTTCGATGTCGGTAAATGTCGAGTTTTCTCCCATGCATCCGTTGATGTCTGGTCGAGTCTTCCCAGTCATCGGTAAATGTCTGGTCGATCTTTTCTTGGTGTCGGTGAACATCATCTTTCGATGTCGGTAAACGTCGAGTTTCTTTCCCATTCATCCGTTGATGATTGGTAACCTCTTCGTTGGTTTCGGTAAACGTGAAGTTTTTCCCTCTCGTCCGTAGACGTTTGGTTGTACCTTTCCTTTGAAAAAATCAGAATCCCCAGTAGAGTCGTCGGTAAACGTCCTGTCTGGTTTCCTATTGTAAATACCTTGTTCATCCCGCAGAGTGCAAATTTTCCGGTTCTTTCGGTATTCAATCCTTGTTTACCTTGAAGGTCTGACAGCCATTGCTCTCATCCGTTCAGGTTCCCAGTTGATTGAATAGGGGCAGCTGTAGCACCTCAAATTTGCACCTCCCATTTGTACATACATTTTCATTCTAGGTCATTAACTTTGCATTACCATTGTCTAGATCATTGCATAGTCTATCAAGTCATCAATCAAGACTGGTCAGGAGATTCAGTTATGCAAGCAAGCAAGTGCATTTTCTACGAAAGTAAAGCCCTAGGGTGGTTCTATTGAGTTCATATGATTCAAGGATCATTTTGAAGTGGTTTGGCCAAGGGTGGAAGGCCCAAAGCTCATCAGTCAATGTGCAATTCATCTGAAACCCTGAAAAGTCAACAAAAGTCAACTGTCATTCAACCATGGATTTGGAGGTGGGAGATGGTTAGAGATGCCTCATTCATGTTCATACAAGTCTCATTTGACATTTCAAACATCAACAATGAAGAATTTGAGGTCAGATCAAAACTTGCCAAAAATAGTAAGTGACCTGTAATTTGAAATTGCCAAAAATGGAAAGGTTTTCTCCTCAAGATTATATCTTCAAGAAAGCTTCAAATGAATTTTTGTCCAACATTAAAGTTGAAGATCTTTCTCTTCCATTTCCAACAAGTCCAAGATCATGAATTTCTCATGTATGGTTGAAAAGATATGGATCAATCATGGCCAAGTGAATTTGAACTTCAAGCATGCATAACTTTCACACCAAATGGCCAAATGAAGTGGTTCTTTTTGCAAAATTCATGTTTTGACCTCTACTATCCAAATTATGCACCACAAGCCATGCATTCTCATCACATAATTTTTTGATTTTTCACTTGATTTTTGGATGGAATTTTCAAATTTTAAAATAATGCATTGTTTACACATGGCAACACTTGCATTGGCTTCCAAACAGAATTTCAAGTAAATTCAAGCCCAAAAACGTGCACTGTTCCATTCATTTTCATGCATAGAGGGTGAATGGTCATTTTGCATTTGCACCTTGTTTTCACTAATCCAATTGCCATAAGCTTAAACCTGATTAAGGACATGATTAGGAGGGAGTATAAAGTGCAAACCCTAACAGATTTCAGCATCAACATTCAGAACTTTCAGATCTAGAAAAAACTCTTCAAATTTTATCTCTCAATTTTCTTTGAAATTCTGCAAATACATTGCCTTGTTCTTGATTGATTCTTCACCTGGAAACATATTTGAGTATTTTTGAAGCAAGATCTCATGGAATTCGTGCAAGGTGGAAGCATATTTGAAGCTTGATACATCAATGGCAGTTGCAATTTCCAAAGGAATCAAGCACGATTAAACCTTCATTCTTCATCCAATCAACTTCATAAACACTTTGGAAGATCTGTTGAGCTTTGCCAAGGCCTAAATCCATCGATTCCAATTCTGTTTGCTCCAAGAGGTCAGAACTCGAGTTTCTTCTTTCTTAAATTGATTATGTGATAGTTGTAGATCTTGTGATGCTGGTGAAACTGAGCTTTGAATCGTTGATTTCCATGCCAAATTGAATGAGTTATGCTGTTTTGAAGATTCACAGGTGGAATTTGTTTGCTTCGATTTGCTTTGTTTAGTTAGAATTAGGTTAAATCATGTATGGATTGTTGATGTGTGTTACAAGATCTATCCAATGATATGCTTGTTTTGTGTTTCTGAGAAAAATGTTCTTGAAGTATGATGAACATGATGAACGCGATGAAGAATGCATTTCCAGAACCGGTTTGATCTTTTCTAGCGCGAATTTAGGGTTTGCATGTGTTTTTGGAGAGACGCTCATGTATTGGTCCAGCACACTGCCATGCTTGCACGTGATTGGTTCTTGCTTTCTGTTGACCGGGCGTTGACTTCCTCATTTAAATAAAACGCTGAGTTTTATCCTCAGCAAGCGCGCCTCTTCCATTTAAATAAATATTAAATAATTAATTCATATTATTTCCATTTCTTTCTTCAATGTTTATTTCATTTCCAATTGCATTTTCTAAAATTCATATAAAATCAAAGAATGATCCAAATGACATGGGGATTTTTGCTATGGTTTTGTCTCTTCCTCTAGTTTTTTATCAGCATGATAGTCAAAATTGTGCACGGTTAAAAATTGTTTTGGCTTAGGGTTTGTTAACATGTATGCTTTTTGAACCTTGTTTGCCATATGCTTTGTGAAATGATGAGTTTTAATCCAATGATTATGAAATTTGGTATGCTTAAACTAGACATCTTTCTGAACATTTCGGTGTTGAGTTTGCATTTTTCTCATTTGTGGTTGCTGAGATATGCTCATGTTAAGGTAGGTATGACAATGTGTGTCACACCTTTGCTTGCTCAAATTGATGAATTTCTTTGCCATGCCAAATAAATGCAAAATGATGTGATTTTTTGTATGATGCTTCTTCTGGATGTTGTGATTAATCATGAATGTTCTTGGAATTTTTGGATTCATTTCTGATTTGTTTGAGATTTTTCTTTCTGGATTGCCATTTGTGAGCCTTTGAATAGTCTTGAACTTCCATGATTTGTGAAATTCTGGTTGTTTATCATATGGATGTGGAAGTTTGCACATTGTTTCTAGACATATTGAAGTTTATTGTGGCTTTGGTTTGAGGTCTTTTTCATTTGTCAATTCTGTTTTAGGCTTGTGCTAAGTTGATGTATCAAATTGTGTCCTATTTGAGCTTGTTTGTGCTTACCTTGCCTTATGGAATTTGATTTCCATGCTTAATCATGTTCAATTGCTCTAATTTTTTGTGTGTTGGTCATGTTATGTGTTCTGTTTAGCCATGATTTTTCTTGAGATTTATTGAGCCATGTTGGAATTATTGTGCATTTGTTCATTCTGTTGTCTCAATGTGCTTCCAACTTGCATGCCTTGCCATGATTGATTTGTGAAATAAATTTGGTAGATGCTATTGACATGAGACCTTATGGATGATGTTCTTAATTGATTGAAGTTGATTCATGTCAATTTTCATGTTCTGTTTTGAATTATTTCTCCCTCTTTGACCCTAGGCCTTGTCCTAGTGGTTTGTGCTTATGTTTGAGTTTTGTTTTCAAGATAAGAAGCATATGGCCATGAGGAGATTGATTCACATTGCTTGAGTTGGATTATTTGGTTGATGTTGACTAATCTTGAGTTGTTTTGTACGTGGCTCTTAGCTCATTTGATTTGAGCTTGTGCCTTGCACCTTGTTGCATTGCTTGTTTGACTATGTCTGTTGACTGTTGACTATTGGTTATTTGTTTGACTTTTTGAGTTGTGTACTGATTGAGTTGGATTGTTTTCAGGTTCATTAGTTGCTTAAGTTTTTTTGAACTTGCTCTTGGCTTTTGCTTGATTGCTTAAGCATTGAGGTATAATTCACTGACTTCATGTAGTCTGGAAGACCTGTCCTGTTACTTGGGCAGGCACCTGTCTGAAGTCCTCCTTAAGAGGCAACGCTTGTGTTTGTTTATCTTTGTCCCCTGTACATATCAAAGACCTCCTAAGTGAAGAGGCATTGGCAGATACAAGAGATGTGTAGTCCATCTCCTGCTATTCAGTTTGTCATCCCTTTGCTCACACACCTTGTGTTGATGCATTGTGAATAATAGCCCAAGATCTTTGTTGTGTTGGTCATGTGGATAGAAGAGTTCCAACTTTCTGAACTCCCACATTTTCATTTGTCTGAAGCTCTCCCAGGCCAGGGATAAGAGCTGTGGGGCACACCCCCCACTTCCTATTTCATCTGCTTCACCCTAACTCTCAATGTTAGGGTTAAGAGCTAACATCACCCTGTTACAGTGGTTTGTTTGTCGAGGTTGATATGACCCCTTGACTAAAACCTAACCTTGATTGAGCCCATTGATTGCATATAGTGTGTGCTATTTGTGCTTGTGTTTTTGTGCTTTTTAGTTTAGCTTGCTTCCTGTGCAAGTTAGGATTAGTTTGGCTTGCTTCCTGTGCAAGTCATGTTTAGGTTAGCTTGCTTCCTGTGTAAGTTAGATAGAAACCTTAACATAGGGCTATGATGCATGACAACTTTTAGGCTCGAGTCGTAGTCTCCCTAGTAGTTTGTGTCTCCCTTTGTATCTGGTTAGGCAAGTTCTTTCCCTGCGTAGGGGAACTACGTCGCCCTGATCCTCACTCCAGATGAGGTACGTAGGCAGGAGATGAGCAGATCTCTCCGGGCGCCCTTTTTCTTTTTCACCCCTTTGTGTGTTTGTTGGTTCGAAGTCTGACATAAGTCCAGCGATTGGCAGTTGGTTTCCTGTGTGTGTTTGTTGGTTCGGAGTATGATGTAAGTCCAGTGATTGGCATTCGGTCTCCAGGTTTTCCTGTTTGTGTGGAGTCTGACATAAGTCCAGCGATTGGCAGTCGGTTTCCTGTGTTGGTTTTGTTTGGCGTGTGTTAGCCGAGCTACGAGTGCTCTGATTCTTCTCCAGTCAGAGAAGATACGTATGCATAGGATGCGACATCCTAGCGAGCACGTTTCCCCCTGTCCCGAACTACGTCGACTCTGATGTCTGTGCTTGACAGACTACATAGACCCAGGATGCGATATCCTGCCGAGTTAGTTTCTTTTGTTTTCTGTGTCTCTTTCAGCCAGTGTTTGATGTTTGAGCAGCGTTTAGCAACCTTTATCCTTTCTTTTGTGCGTGGATCCCGTCGAGTACGACGGATGCGTAGGGGTGCTAATACCTTCCCTTCGCATAACCGACTCCCGATCCCATCTTTCTCTGGTCGCGAGACCATGTCTTTTCCAGGTTTACTTCGAGCGTTTCCTTTCCCTCTTTTGGGATAAATAACGCACAGTGGCGGCTCTGTTGTTTTCGTTTCCCGCCGGTTTTTCGCGTAATGCGACACACACCAAAAATCTTAGCATAGATAGTAATCGGCAATTCAAACAAACCTATTAAATGGTTACCAGACCTAGAGTCGGGGTATCAACAGTCATATTCCCTTCCATATCAGAAAATTTCAAACCCAACCTCTCAGCATAATCAAGAGAAACAAATGAATGTGTTGCACCCGTGTTACTAATAGAAATCAAAGGAATATTATTTATAAAACACGTACCACAAATCAAACAGTCAGCACTAGTAGTATTTGTCCCAGTCAAAGCAAAGACTTTTCCTCCAGGCTATATTTTCTTTAGCTTCTAGCAATTGGTATTGATATGATTCTGCTAGCCACAGTTATAAAAAATCAACCCATCACTCCTACAATCTACATCATGGTGACTTGTCTTACCATACTTAAAGCACCTCAGAACATTATTCTTGTACTCATTAGCATGGTGGCCCAACTCGCCACACTTGAAACACTTGATAGAAGCGGGAGTCCCTCCCCTACTTGTCCTTTTCTCATCTGCAGCTCTCTGCTTTCCTTTGTTAGCTGCAACATTGCATGGTTTCCCCTAAACCAATTATTTCCCTTCCTCTCACTAACACTCTTGTAGTGAGAGGAACGAGCATTGCAGTCCTCATCATAAATCCTACACTTGTTCACTAGAGTTAGAAACCTACAAATCTTCTATTAGCCAATACCCTGCTTAATCTCAGGTCATAGTCTGTTCTCAAACTTATGCATTTTGATCCCTCCACAGCTGCACCATTGTAGTGAGGGTAGAACTTCACTAGTTCCTCAAACTTTGCGGCATACTCAGCAACCGTCATGTTTCCTTGCTAAAGCTCAAGAAATTCATTTTCCTTCTTTCTACGTACCTATTCAAGAAAATACTTCTCAAGGAATTGCACCCTTAACATGGTCCAAGTGATCCCAACACCAACAACTTCTAATCTCTGGTGAGCATTATTCCACCAATCTTTAGCTTTCTCAAACAACATGTGAGTACTAAACAAATCCTTATGTTCTTCAGTATATGCCATCACTCAGAAAATTTTCTCGATCTCTCAGAGCCACACCTGAGCACCCTCCGGATCATACTTGTCATTGAACGTCGACGGGTTATTCCTCTGAAATTTCCCAAACCACAAAACTTATCACCTGCCTGATTCTACTGCTCGTGCAGTGCTTGAGCCACTGACTCAAAAGCATCAGCAATAGCGTGATCGTTTCTTCTAGTCATTCTATACACCATCAAACATATGTTAGAAGAAACAATGTATAGACAGTGTACACACATTTGTCACATACTAGGGACTAGATAACATTATAAAACTTGCACGAATGGACCGACCAGGCTTTGATACCACTATGTAACACCCTAAACCCTGAAACAGTTAAATCATAGAATAATTCAAGTATTGATCATAATGCACATGTTTATGATATCACTTGTCATAAAACAACACATGCACTACAACACTTATCAATTAAGGTAAAACATTCTAATACACCTGTCATCACATGCTCACCTTCACTTAGGGTATCATCGCAGCCGAAATTATCAAACAAACATGCTTCACAATAGTTAAGTCTTATTAAAATACCTTATTTGAATTATAACTATGTGGAAAAAGTTCCACTATAACATAAGCTTAAACGTCAAGAGTATAACATATGACTATCGATTAGCAAAAACACAAATTAAATAAAGCAATCAAACATTCCCAACCTCATTGTTACATGATCTGAGCAAGTATTCTAAACAACAATGAACTAAATAAAGAAAATTTGGGAGCTAACTTCCACTTACTGTAGCAAACTCAACTCACAAGTATCTACAAGATGTCCATGGTAAACAACATCAAAGAAAAGGGGGTGAGAAATAACAAACCAATATAAATTGTGTAAAGAGTGTTAAGGTAGAGAATACGCAATAAGCCCACATTCATTACACATCCATCAATAACATATTCTCACACCCAAATTGTGACAACATTTACATAATCACATCCAATCATCAACGTCATGAACAATCAACTACATATGCACCATTCGTGCAAATGTACTCCACAACTGACTCATTATACATGCGGTATCATTAATGAACACTCAGGTTCATCTTTCTTTCGATCCCCACCATAGGACAAGAGCACACCAAATAATTACCCTCACCATAGGTAATGCTTCACCAGTTCCCATATAGAACCGGCTACTCGCTCCCGATTCCTACCATAGGATCAGAGCATACCAAAACTGGACTAAAGCCTGTACACCATGATGCATGACTCTCAACAATATGCATTATCACTAAAAAGGTTCACCAAAAAGATCTCCATACACATATCACCATTTATGCATCACATCATTCATCATATGCAACACTAAATCCATGTTACGACATCAATAAACAACAACAAACAACAACAACTCTACAAATGTAACTTATATGCATTCGTTCATGTTACTTCACTAAAACAACAACACATCATCATATAAACATAACAATTTACGAAGCTAATCATATATCCCATAACACATATTCACACATCACTTCAACAAGTTAATTTGTCATATTGAACATCACCAAACAACAACCAATCGTAGTTGGCATCGGAAAACAGGCCGATAATTCGACACAAAACAACAATTCAACATTATACCTCACTAAGTGAAGCCTTTGTTTGTTAAGCAAGCTCTCGCTAAGGAACGCATCTCTCGCTAAGCGAAAGTCATAGAAAACCAGAACCCTAACCCTGTCACATTCGCTTTAATGAACATAATAGCTTGCTTAGCGAACTCTCGCTAAGAAAATTCAACCTCGCTAAGCGAGCACGTCCAGATCTGCAAAAAAATACATACGCGATTTGCCTCTACATAAACCCCAAAACTCTCCCAATTCAATCCCAAACATCCCCAAACGCCCAAAAAATTATATCACATGTTATAACACCATTAGGACATGTTAAATCACATAATTACATCATTTAATTCATTCAATATCATCAACTAATGTTTATGTTCATACTTTCAACAACTTCAACAATGGGATACACACATAGGAACAAAAAGAAAATTTTATACATCTAATTCAGCATACGAAAATTGATTAATACATCTCAATTCACTAATATTTCAGAACCATATATCATCAACAATAATCATGAACAAATCATACAATCCCTAAAGAGAGTCTGGACCTCTCATCTCTACCCCATCATGCTATACTCCTGAATTGATAGCCCTCCCCGTTTTTACCTTAGATTTCCAATAATGATAGTGAATTGAATAGCTTCTATAAATTCCCTCTTCAAAATTCCCTCTTCAAATTCCTCACTTCTGCTTTTTCTCTCCTTTTTGCCTCTTGTTTTACGTATGTAAGATGTTTCTCTAAAACTTAGTTTTCTCCCTACTTTTAGAATATATAGTATCCCCTATCACTTTTGCTTAAATAATATTTTTGCCCAACTCATTACTAGCTCCTCTACTCTTACCACATATTTTCTCCAATTCCCACAATTCGCCCAAAACTCCTATTTTACTATTTTATTTAATTAATTCAAATAAAATACTATTTATTCTAATATTTAATTAAACTTCTAATAACTTCTAAACAACTAAATCAGTCTTTTACTCTCTCTATACCTCTATTCCAAGGATATTTACCCCCACAATCACACAACAATAATTTAAAAACATCAATTAACCAAATAAAATTATAAATAAATCAATTAAATTATTTAATCGAATTTGGAGTGTTACACAAAGAATGCCACTACTTTATCCAGAATTGACAGAGTGTTCATGTTGTGTGTTGTCTTATGTACTTCTTGAACAAGAAGTTACAATTTCTTAAGGTTAAGGTCAAACAGTGGAACAAGGATGTTTTTGTGGATGTGAACATCCAGGTGAAAAACTTAACTCTCAATCTCTTCAAAGTTCAAGAATCAATTCAAAAAGAGAGAGGCATAAAGGATATTCTTAGGAAGGAGAAGATGGTGTAGATGGAATTGGAGAAGGCTTTGGATAGAGAAGAGTTGTTCTTCTAGGAAAAATCCAAAATTACATGGCATTGTGAAGGTTATAGGAACACATCTTTCTTTCATAAGATGGCCAAAATTAATAATTTAAGAGGTCAAATTAATATGCTCATGGATGGGGAAATCTTTCTCACTAATTCCCAAGACATTGCAATGCCTGCAACATCTTATTTCTATAACATGTTTGCTCATGCAAATGTCGCTCAACATTATTCTCTTAATGAAGGCGTAATTCCTGAATTAATGGATGAGAAAATGGATGTGCTTCATGACGGAAAATTGTGATCCAAAACGCAGCGGAAATTAAAAAAATTCCTTTAGTGATCCTTACAAATGGGCATGATCAGTGATAGAAACCGTTACCTCTTGTGGTGATTGAAACCTTTGATGCAGATCTAAGGAGTGATCACGAGTGTTAAATGGTGAAAACACCTCTACCCAGTCCACATGAATAGATTCCTTCAGTCTCAGTGTTAGCTACTACGAATGAAGGCTTCGAGTAAGAGAGAGAGAGAGAGAGAGAGAGAGAGAGGAACGAAATTTCATCAAGTGAAATGCTTCTGCACAAGGGTTCTATTTAAAGAACCACTTATGTGGGATACAAGCTAAAAAGCTCATTTAAGTGTATGTGGCCCATATCTTATGGTATACCAAAATCACTTAAGCGTATGGTACCTTATCATATTTTGTATTCTACTTAAGTGCACCGTACCTTACGATGTTCTATAATTCACTTAAGTGCATCGTACCTTATGGTGTTCCTTATTTACTCTATCTCTCACCAATTCGTCCCTTTGTATGTGACCTTGTAGGTTTTTGCGAAATTAGCAATTATATTAAATCACATATTTAACATAATAAACAATGAGCGATATTTAGCAACACATCACTGCTACCCAAGACACGGAAATATCATGTGATCTGACAAATCCTTTTTGTGATAATACTTATGTGTATAATTACCCTTTTTTCCCTTATGTCTATATTGAACACAAGGCATAGATTGTGTCATCCTTATCTAGTTCAATATTAGGCCCTTAGACATTTATCCTGTTACGCAGGATGTGCAAATTCTATCTAGGTCACTCATGTCCCTCAACATGCTTCATGGAGTACCCATCAACTGTCTTTATGGACATCCAATTACGGATAATGTTTGATCAACAATAAAGCACTCGACTCTACATCTAGGGTCCATAGTGGTTTCAGGTCGAAGGGTGGTATACAAAACATTCACCATGAGAATAACTTATGACACTTTGCATAACATTCTATTTAGTATTCTCATAACGGGTCAATCCAGTATAAATATTACTCCTAATATTCATATCTATGTTTAAGACTTGATAACTCCTTATCCATGATCCATGAGATGTGATCATCATTCTATATACATAATAGTCTTAATGCTTTAATGTTATCCTATTTCACATCAAAGCTCGACTACGGATACTTTAATAATATTGTCCTTATGTTTAATGAGATCTCATGATTAAGTCACACTTAATACATTAAACAGACTAGATATTCTAGGGACTTTATTAAACAAAAATAATAAAGAAAAAGTCTTTTATTATTAATAAATAATTTGATAGAAGTACCAAAAGTATTGGCCTCTAGGGCTTACACCAACACTTCAAAACTCAAATCCATATGTGGAGGAAATTTCCAAAGTAATGTTTAATTTAAGAAAAGATAGCTCCCCATGTCCTGATGATTTTGGAGGATTCTTTTTTCTATATTTTTGGGAGATTGTTAAAATGGATATGTGTAATGGTTTTATCCAAATCTTCATATCAAGATGGATTCTGCCTAACTTTATTGTCAAATTAATAGTTCTTATTCTAAAATCAATTGATGCTAAAAAAATTGAGAAGTATATTCCAATTACTATGGTTAATTTTAAAATCAAAATTATATCAAAGAAAATGTATGCAAACCTTTTGACCCCAAGTATAATTTTATTGGATCTCAAGTAAAACGGCCCATGAGTCTGTGATACAAGCCTGTTGTCTCAACATTGAGAAGACATCCAACAAGTGGTTACAAACAGCCCAATGTGGGGCTTGAGGCCACCCTAACCATGGAGATAGATCATCTGATTGGGCGTGGGCCACCCAAACTAACTCCCACTATCCATTTAGTTGATAAATGGGGGAGATGATGTGTCCCTATAATAACTAAGAGGAGAAGTTGATCAAGAGAGAAAAATGGTCTGCCTCATGATCCATGGGAGAACAAGTCCTCCCCTCTCCATGTTTCTGTTGAGGATGTGGAGTAACATGTTAGGCCTAGGCACAAAGGGTCCTTATACATATCTCTCCTCCTTGAAGGGAAAGAGATATCCAATATTTCTAACAAAATTATGTATGGATAGCCTCTCACAATCCTATGTGAGCAATCAATAAACACAATTAAATACCCTAAAATGCCACAAACAACCCTACACAACAAGGGATTATCTTCATTGTACGTTTAAGCAAGTAGAACCCAAGATTATTTTTTAAGATTGATATCTAGGTTTGGTTTCTATAAGAATATCTTCAACTAGACTTATATTATTCTGTCTTCTGCTCATATATTTGTGTGGAAATTAATGTCTCCGTTCATGTTTACTTCAAGTGTGTTATAGGGGCCAGGCAAGTTGGGTCGAAGGAAGTCTTAACAGGCGTGAAGAAACAAGGCGTGTATACCCTTGAGGCTGAAGTTATCAGTGATTATGTATATGTTGCATCAATGAAACCTTTGTCTAATACATAAATTTGTCACATGAGATTGGGCCATTTCAGTGAAAGGGGTATGGTCGAATTGGGGAAACAAAATTTACATGGTGGAGACTAAGTCGAAAAGCTAAAGTTTTGTGAATCCTGTGTACTTGGAAAATCTTGCATAGTGAAGTTCAATAAAGGCAAACAAAGAACACATGGATCCCTTGATTTTATCCATGCTGATCTTTAGGGCCTATGAGGTGTCCATCACATTCAGGAGCGAAGAATTTCTATCCCTAGTTGATGATTATTCTAGAAAGTTATGGGTATTCACCCAGAAGACTAAGAATGAAACGTTTGAGAACTTCAAAATTTGGAAGACTCTGATCGAAAATCAGACTGACAGTAAGGTCAAGAGGTTGAGAACCGATAATGGCCTTGAATTTTGCAATGAGGCGTTCGAAAATTTTTGTGCAGCCTCTGGTATTGCAAGGCACATAGCTACTGCAACTACTCCCCATCAAAACCTGAATGCTTTCTTATCAATTCAAAACAACTTTTATTTTCCTGCATTCAAACTCAACCCTCCCACCCCCAATCGTTACTTTATATATTGCACAACTATTTTCTTTTTAAGTAGAAGCCCCTAAGGAATCGGTATATTTCTATTATTGCGACGTTATCGGTACACTTGTCGAGAAGTCATCAACCTACCCAAGGAAAATCCAAGTCTCTTAGACGGGGAGCTTAGATGACCTTTTTTTCTATTTTCGTGAAGGGAAACAGGGACATTTAACAGAAAGTCAGAATTCAAAATATTTCCTTAAAAGGTGGAAAGGTTCTTTGCCATGAAGTTCGACATACAAAATATTTCCTTAAGAGACGGCAAGGATCTTCGCCATGAAGTCCAACATACAAGATATTTCCTTAAGAGGTGTGTAAGACCCCAATTTTGGCCCTAAGATCCCTCATGGCATCATATCATAACATTGCGTTGACTCAAGGATCATTAGACACCTTGCTTCCTTACCTGTGGGTGGGATCCTTTCTTTAAGAGTGGTTCTTGATCACCAAGCATTGCTTGCATTTGTATATCATTGCTTTTCTTTTAATCACTAACCAAAATGTACAAAAATATGTCATTAACAGTTGTCTTGCAGCTTAAGCAGTCAATAGGTCAAGGCATCAGGTGAATTCATGGAACAAAGAGCAGATGGTATTTTCTTGAAATATGGATCATGTGATCATCATATGGAGCTTATTTGAGCTATAGGTTCATTTTGGAGAAAATTCCCAAGTGGTAGAGGCTTAAATTTCATCAGAACATTTTCAGGACATCTGAAGACCAAGAAAGTCAACTGCAAAGTCAACTGTGGATTTGGAGGTGGGAAGTGATTAGAAATACTTCATTCATGTTCAAACAAGTCTCATTTGACATTTCAAACACTCACATTGAAGAATTTGAAGTCAAGGCAAAAAATTCCCAAAATGGAAAGTGACCCATAATTTGAAATTTCCAAAAATGGAAGGGTTTTGGACCAACTTCAACTCAATCTTACATCATCAAGAAAGTTTCAAATGAAATTTTGTTGAACATGAAAGTTGTAGATATTTCTCTCCCATTTCCAAAATGTCCAAGATCATGAGCATCTGATATGTGGGTGAGGAGATATGATCAAATCATTGCCAAGGGTGCTTGAAACTTCAAATGAGCATAACTTTTGAACCAAAGCTCCAAAATGAGTGGCTCTTCTTGCAATATTCTTCTCTTGACCTCTAATTTTCAAATCATGCATCACATTACATAAAATCTCATCACATAATCATTTGTTATTTCATGACTTTTTTGGAGGGAAAATGGCTAATTCAAAAATGGTGCATTATGAGAACTTTCTACCATTGCCAATGTGTTTAAAAAGTGATTTTGAGTGACTTTGATCAAGCACATGACACTGTTCACGTGGGTTTACTACATGCACCATGCAATTTTCAAGTTTTGGTCATAACACCTTATTTTCATTAATTTCAACTAAACATGATTAACTTTTAATTAAATTGAGATTAGGACATCATATAAATAGAAACCCTAACAGAATTTGAGATTAACTTGATCATTTCACCATTTTCTAGATCTAGAACTTTTTGCCTCCAAAATTTTCTCTCAAGCACAATTTAAATTTCTTCAACATAGCACCTTGTTTTTGTTGAAGATTCATGATCAGTGAGTTGAATAGAGTGTAAATCCAATGATTGTTTGAAGAATTCGTGCATAATCAAGCAGTTGAAGTTCAAGAAGTCAAGAATGGAAGTTGATTTATAAGCTAGATCTACACGTTTTCAAGCTTCAATTCCTTCACCAAACATCATCACAAGTATTCTGAAGCTGATTTGGAGCATTCAAGGCCTTGGATCGTGCATTTCAAGAATCTGCTCTTCAAGAGGTCACATTTATTATCCTTTTAATTCTCTGTTTTATGTGCATATTCATGTAGATCATTGTTAGCTGATGATTCTGGTGGAAATTTCGTGTGATTTGATGCATTATTGAGAGAGATATGCTTAAATGAAGTTTTGAATGTTAACTTGATTTTGCTTCGTTTTGCATGAATCATGATGAATTAACATGAAATATTGCTTGATCTATAACCTACATGACATGAGGATTTTAATGATGTAAAAAATTTTGAAATCTGAGAAATTCTGGAAATTCTGGAAAAAATTTGATGAACTTCATACTGTTCATCATCATCTTCGTGAAGAAGATGAAGATCTTCATCTTAGCGACGACATAGTGACGGCTTAGCGTCCAACCTGGTTCGCTAGGGTTCTTGATGAAGAACGCGCCCAGGCCTTGTTTGATCCGTTGGTTCTCGCTTCGATCCATGTGTAGCGCGTTTCTGTCTCTTTTTTTTCATTTTATTTACATGCCATGAAACGACGCCGTTTTGATTGGCCAGCGCGTTTCTCAATTCGATTCCTGGCGCCATCACTTTTCAAATTAATTCTCATTTTCTTCATTTCCCTCCAAATATTACATGCTATGCCATTTTTTATTTCAATTTTTTCTTCCAACTTTAAAAATTCATATAAAATTGAAAAATGATCCAAAAAATGCCTGGTTTTTGTAGCATGATCCTCTGTTTGTCTAGTTTTTTATGATGATAATTGCTGAAGTTGTGCATGGCTGGATTTTGAATGGTGTTAGACTCTTTGATCATGTGTACATTTGTGACCTTGCTCCATTCATCTTACCATGAAATGCTTGATTTTAATCCAAATGCCATGAAATTTTGCATGATTGTTCTTAATTTGTTGATGGATGTTTTGGTTTTGGTTTGACATTTTTCCCATTTACCATTTCTGTTTTATGCATGTGTTTGCATGGTGTGACAATTTGTGTCACACATTTGGTTGTTCAACTTGTGCAATTTTATTTCCATGCCATTTGAACTTGGATGCTTCTGATTTTTTGTATGATGATAATGTTGGATTTGTTGAATGCTCATGAGTTTTTCCAGAATTTTTTGAATCATTTCTGTTTTGATTTAGAATTTTCATTCTCAATGTCCAAATATGTGCTTTGAAATTGTCTTTGACTTCCTTTGCACATGAAATGCTTTTGCTTGATGATTTTGATGTGTTCCTTTTTAAGACATGTTAATATGTGTTTGAAGTTGCATTGTGTTAAATTTCAGCTCCTGTTTTGAATTTTTTCTTCATCTTTGACCCTCGGCTTTGACCTAGTGGTTTGGACTTACATGTGAGTTTTGAATTTCAGGACCAAGCACCTAATCTCCATGGTTGATGTTGCTTCATCATTTGAATGTTGATATTTGCTTTTGATTGCTAACATTTGTTGTTTTGTAGGTTGATGATAAGTCACTTGAGTTTGCCCTATGGCTTATGTGTTGTACATTGGGATTGTCTGTTTGTTATTGACTGTTGTCTGTTTGTCTGAGTATTGTACTGATTTGTTTAGTTGTTTCCACAGGTACCTAAGTTGCTTTAAGTTCATTTGAACTTTGCTTTGCTTTTGCTTGTGGTTGGCATACCACTTAGGTATAATCCCTTGATCTTCATGTAGTCTGGAAGACCTGCTGTTATTGGCAGGCACCTGTCTGAAGCCCTCCTTAAGAGGCCATGTCTTTGTTTGTTTATCTTTGTGCCAAGCAGGTAAAGTCCTCTTAAGAGGCAATTGGCAGATAAAAGGGATGTGTAATCCATCCCCTGCTATTCAGTTGTGTCATTAACTTTGCTCACACCATGTGTTGATGCATTTTGAATAAAAACCCAAAATCATGTCCATAGAGTCATTCATTTGTGGAGAAGAGTTCCTACATTCTGAACTCCCACACTTTCTATTGTTTAAAGCTCTCCCAGGCCAGGGATAAGAGCTATGAGCAATAACCCTCATCTCCATTTCATCTGCTTCACCCTAACTCTCAATGTTAGGGTTAAGAGCTCAAAACACCCCATTCCAGTGGGCTTGTTTCTAAAGCCTAACCTTGCTTGAGCCTATTGATTGTGTATAGTGTGTGATAACTGATTGCTTGATTGCTTGTTGGTTCAGCTGTGCATAATTGTTTGTGTGTGCCTCTGTGCATTGTGTTCATCTTTGAGCATTAATTGTATATCATTTCATGATCATTGTTCATACTTTGTGACATGTTGCTTTGTCCATTGAGGAGTCAATTGTAAGCCCATTTATTGGCAGTTGTTTCCTATGATCTGGTAGGAGTTGAGTGTAAGACCATTTATTGGCAACTTGTTTCCTCTTGCTTATTGCATTTTGTTTTCTTTGTGAGACTAGTGTAAGTCCATAGATTGGCATCTGGTGTCCATGTTTCTTTGCTTTGTGAGACTAGTATAAGTCCATAGATTGGCATCTGGTATCCATGTTTTCTTTGCTTGGTGAGATTGGTGTAAGTCCATTGATTGGCATCCGGTATCCATCTTTGTTTTGTGAGACTAGTGTAAGTCCATTGATTGGCATTTGGCATCCATTTATATTGGCTTTTTCTGTTACATTGTTTACCTGTTATTTGTTTGTTGCCTTTTCCAAAGGAGTCACTTGGATCATCTACATATGATCTCAAGAGGTGAACAATTAAGAAGTTTTGCATCCCTTAACCTCCCACCTTTTATTTCTTTACAACCTCCATTTGCATGTTAACCTAAACCAAAAACTTTGTGCAAACATTTTCATTTCTTTTTCAAATTAGAAACCTAGGCCTTAGGCCTTTGATTTTCAAATTTCATTTTCATAATACTTCTTTTGAATTGAATTCTTATCATACTTTGACCATCTTTTATGAATAATTCTAATTGATTAATTCCACTCATTCAATTGTTTTGTGGCTCAAGTCCACTTCTTGATAAGTTTTCATACATTAGCCATAGGTTTGATTTATTCTAGTGGTTGATGTTAATCTCACCTTTTGTCCTTAGTGATTGAATTGTAAGACTTCCTTGCTTATTATAGGGCATGGTCCCTCACTAGCAAGTTGAAGCTGTTCTCACATGGTGGACTTGTGGTTGTATAGGTTGAGTTTTCTCCCGTGGATAACGAAAGACCTTAAGGCTCTTGTTTAAAATCAATCCATTCACTTTTTGGAAATCTTTTAGCCGAACTACGGCGTTTTGATCCTTATCTTTCATGAAAACGTACGTAGGCAATGGGTTTCATCCATCCAAACACAAAAATAATAAAAATTGTATATTCTTCTCTCATCTCTACAATCAATGTTTGCACAAAAATATTTCATAAACAAATAATGATACAACAAGTTGTGAAAAGGGTTCTCTAGGAGTACCTAGGATGCCTGGGGTGCCTAACACCTTCCCTTTGCATAATTACCCCCTTACCCAGATCTCTGACCTTTCATTAGTTTTCTATGTGTAAAACTTCTTAGGCTTTTGTTCGCTTTTTAGCCATTCCTTTGGATAAATAAAAGTGCGGTGGCGACTCTATCTTCGTATGCTTTGCTTTTGATTTAGTCAATAAATCATAAAGTGACGAATACACCGCTACAGAAAAGTGGCGACTCTGCTGGGGAGGAAAAAAATTTCCTGGTGGGTTTGCCTACTTTTCACACTTTGTTGTATTATATTTGTCTATTGTTATATGACATATTTTTGTACAATTTGGGATTACTGTATTGATTGTAATGATTGAATTGCTTGATATACAATTGCTTGTTTGCTTGGTGATCTCTGTGAGATGAGTTCTATACCCGAACTCGAGTGCACCTAGCTATGATAGGAGAATGGCATAGTCTCGTCGACTTGTGTGGAGTTATTCCTTAGCAAGTTGACTTGGGAGTCCATTCACTTGGTGGAGGTCATGTTGGATTAATAATGTCACACAAGTTATTTGTGGTTAAGCATTATTCTTTCAATGTGTGCCGTAGAAGCCAAGGACTTTAGTTTACCAAGCCCATCTTGGCCTATTTTTAGGACGTAGTGCGGAGGTCGTTCAGATGTAATATCTGATGCGATTGTTACGCGATACTACACTCATAAGAGTCTCTCTTGAGAATATTTTTGGAATACGAGTATTCGTTCCTCCGATAATATTCGAAAGATGGGATGATGACTATGGGAACCTCTGGTAGAACATGTTCGGCAGGTTTAAACCATAGTACACTCCCTTTGGGTGGTTCTTAACCGAGACTCCATGCTCGTGACTCACAACAAACCCGTGATTCATGGTTGAGTCGTTCAGACATCCTTAATATCAATGGAACTTGGGTGTTGATAAGGTGAAAACCATAATCCACCAAAATGGATGATTGATATTAAGGATGATTGAGCCGGTTCATATATCGTTAATATCAATAGAACATGGGTGTCGATAAGGTGTAAACCATAATCCACCAAAATGGATGATTGATATTAAGGATGCTATGAGCTTTCCCATGACCTTTGTCTGGTGTGTTTTGCTTGATCCTTGAGTGTGATTGTTGCATTCACGCATTCATGCATTCATCTGCATCCATATCATTAGATAAAAAGGAAGAAAATTTTCAAGGAACTTAAGGGGTTTATTTGCAAAATTTTCAGATATGGAAAGACCAAAAAGGCATACAAAGAAGTACAGCTTCAGACAACCCGATCTGAAAGAGTTAAGGAATCTGATATCCTATGTATTAGATCCCTTGGGTTTCAAAGCTCGTTATGGGAAGCTTCTGCCTCTGCTGACTACTCAGGTTGATGAAGGGTTGATGAGTACTTTGGCGCAGTTCTATGATCCTCTGTATCACTGCTTCTCTTTTCCAGACTTTCAGCTATTGCCTACCCTTGAGGAGTATGCTCATCTTGTGGGTATTCCTATTCTGGATCAAGTGTCGTTCAGTGGCTTAGAGAGTATTCCGACTTCTCGAGAGATTGCAGACTTGTTGCACATAGATGAATCCTTGGTTAAAGCTCATATGACTACCAAAGGTGGAATTCAAGGTCTCCCTTCTGAGTTCCTCATTGCTCAAGCTATCGTTTATGGGAAGGCCATGAGTGAGGATGCCTTTGAAGCCATATTCGTGCTGCTCATCTATGGGTTGGTATTATTCCCCAACATCGATAAATTTGTGGATGTGAACGCTATTAGGATCTTCTCTGTTCTTAATCCCGTTCCGACTCTGTTGGGTGATACCTATTTCTCTTTGCACCTGAGGAATGCAAAGGGTGGTGGCGCTATTGTGTGTTGTTTGCCTCTGTTGTATAAGTGGTTTATTTCTCACTTACCTCAGACGGTCGCTTTCAAGGAGAACAAGGGATGTCTACGGTGGTCTACGAGACTCATGTCTCTCACTAATGATGATATCTCTTGGTATGATCGTGCATATGATGGAGTCCAGATCATTGATTCTTGTGGTGAATTCTCCAATGTGCCTCTTCTTGGTACATGTGGTGGGATTAGCTACAACCCTATATTAGCACGTCGTCAGCTTGGGTTCCCCCTAAAGGATAAACCTAATAACATTCTGTTAGAAGGTGTGTTCTTTCAGGAGGGTAAAGATCCCCAAGGCCTGAAAACAAGGATGGTCCGCGCGTGGCGCAAGATTCACAAGAAGGGTAGAAGTGAGTTGGGTCCGAAGAACTGCATAGCTTTGGAGCCGTATACTACTTGGGTGAGGAAGAGAGCATCTGAGTATCTCATGCCTTATGATTATCCGAGACCTACACCTATGGTTGTGGTTGGGCCTTCAACCCTCCCTAACTAAGGCGTAGAGGAGTTGAGAGACGAAGACCTTTCGCGTGCCTGGATCCGTGAAAGAGAAGAGTTGCTTCAACAACTTAAGGAGAAAGATGCTATGATCGAGTTCCTCGAGCATCAGGTCATTGACGATCCTGATGATACTTGGACTTCTTTACTTCCTCATTCTTCCAAGTTCTGGAAAAGGAGGTATGACAGACTCACCAAAGAGAAGGCGGACATGGAAGCAGCATACGAGAGAGAGATCAAGAGGCTTCGTGCAGCTTATCTTCCGGCATCCCGAGCTTCTAGGGATCCATAGGATGTTTATTTTCCTTTTCTCTTGTAATATAATTGACAATGATGTACTTCTTTTCTCAAATATATTTGATGAGATATTTTCCATATGCGATTAAATGCTAAATATTCAAAATTTGCAAATAATAACCCTAAAGTTCCTTTGAAATAAAAACAAATCATATGCACCAGCATTGCATGCATCATTTGCATAAGCAGGTGTTGTTCCGGTCTTCTTGTCTGTGGCCTAACTCTGTGCTCTTCATTTATTTTGAAGACAAGCTGACTCATCGGTACTACACCAGAGCCAACTCTTCTAGATTGATGGATCATCTTGAGCAAGAGAATCGTGAACTTAAGGATGAAGTTGCCAGACTCACTGCTTTGATGGAGCAATTCCTAGCTGCTCAGAATCAACCGTCTCCACCACCTGCAACTCCTCCCCAGAGGACTGTTATTTCAGAGATAGTCTCCTCGACAGTGCCAGCTTCCAGTGCCCATTTTGTGCCAACAGCCATGCCGCCCGGGTTTCCGTGGGGGATGCCTCCTGGTTATATGCCTGATATTCCTGCGCCAATATTTGCTTCCATGCCGGCATCTAGCCCGGTCATTAATGTTCCTCCTCCTGTCATACATACCGTTCCTAGGGTAGATGACACCATCTATCATTCTGAGTCGTCTGAGGGCCCAGATGTTAATGAGGAGATGGATGCGATGAATGACCAATTCCTTGAACTCCATAAGGAATTGAAGACCCTTCGAGGAAAGGATTTGTTTGGCAAGTCTGCTGTTGAACTCTGTTTAGTTCCCGGTGTGAAAATACCTGTCAAATTCAAGGTCCCAGACTTTGAGAAGTATAAGGGGAACACCTGCCCGCTTAGCCACCTGGTTATGTATGCCAGGAAAATGTCTACTCAAACGGATAATGATCAGCTTCTTATTCATTATTTCCAGGACAGTCTGTCCAGTGCTGCACTGAGATGGTATATGAGTCTGGATAGTGCAAACATTCGTTCCTTCAATGATCTTGGCGAAGCCTTCGTCAAGCAGTACAAGTACAACGTGGATATGGCTCTCGATCGTGATCAGCTCAGAGCCATGTCCCAGAAGGACAAAGAGACATTTAAAGAGTACGCCCAGAGGTGGCGAGAGCTGGCAACTCAGATTACTCCTCCGCTGGAAGAGAAGGAAATGACTAAGATCTTTCTGAAGACTCTTAGTTTATTTTATTATGAGCGGATGATCGCTAGTGCTCCCTCTGATTTCACTGAAATGGTGAACATGGGGATGCGATTGGAGGAAGGAGTCCGTGAAGGACGACTATCCAAAGATGAAGGCTCTTCAAGCAAGCGATATGGGGCGTTTGCTAAGAAGAAAGATGGGGAGGCACATGCTGTGCAATCCCATGTCAAACCCAGAAGACCCTCCGTGGGGAGGAAGCCTGTGCGTTCAGCCAGTAACCAGCACCAGGTGGCTCACATAGCACCTGTCTTCAGAGACAACAATCAGCAATATCAGCAACATAACAATCAACAACAATCTCCACAGTATCAGCAACATCATCGTCCTCAACAGCAGGCTTACCAGCCTTGCAACAACAGTAATCAAGCTAGTACGAGTTATGAGAGGAAGAAGATTACTTTCGATCCTATTCCTGTCATACGCAGAGCTGTATCCCTCTTTAATAGAGCGGAAACTGATTACTCCGAGGGACCCTCCAGCTATACCGGTCAACTCGCAGGGGAGGTATAAGCCTGATCAGCATTGTCTTTACCACTCGGGTGCTCCCGGTCATGATGTAGAGAACTGCTTTCAGTTGAAGACTAAGGTTCAAGACCTTATGAGATGCGGTATTCTAAGCTTTAAGGACGCAGGTCCTAATGTTAAAAAGAACCCACTGCCCGAGCATGGGAAGTCAGTTAACATGGTCCAGGGTTGTCCTGGAAAATATAAGGTCAAATATGTAAGCCATATTCGACAGTCATTGGTTGAGTTGCATCGTCTACTGTGTGATTACAGTCATATGGAGCATGACCATGACAAATGCCGTATCTGCTCTGTCAATCGTCTGGGTTGTCGCCAAGTGCGTAGAGAGCTGCAAGAGTTGTTAGATGATGGGACTATTGAGATTCTTCAGAACAGAAATGTTGATGAAGACGAACCATAGGTGAATGTGATTTCCCCGGTGTTCAAAATTCCTGAGCCTGTTGTCATCCGTTATGATGGTAGCAAGCAGAAAGTTTCTCCTTCGCTGATTATCAAGCCTGCAGGTCCTGTGCCTTATTCGTCTGAGAAAGCAGTTCCGTTCCGCTATAATCCTGTTGCTATTGAAGATGGGAAAGAAGTGTCGTTTCCTTCATCCTCCGTTGTGAATATAGCTGATGTGAGCGGGTTGACCCGTAGCGGTCGTGTGTTTTCTGCACCCCCGAAGCCTCACGTTGTTTCTGATTCTGCTGAGCGTCCGGTTGGGATTGCTGTGAATCCTCCGAATCCGGCACCTGTTGCTAAACCCTCCTCTGTAAAAAAAATCCTACTTCTTCTGTTGGCCCTATCGGCATTGTGAATGAAGACTGTGATGAGATGCTGAAGCTCATCAAGAAGAGTGAGTACAACGTTGTAGACCAGCTTCTACAAACGCCGTCCAAAATCTCCGTGTTACCTTTGCTTCTGAATTCAGAACCCCATAGGGAGGCTCTGCAGAAAGTATTGGACTTAGCTTATGTTGATCACGATGTCACTATAGAACAGTTTGACAGCATTGTTGCAAACATTACTGCTTGCAACACTTTGAGTTTCTGTGACGCTGATCTCCCTGAGGAGGGAAGAGACCACAACATGGCTTTACATATATCTATGAATTGCAAGAACGACGCCATGTCCAACGTGCTGGTGGACACTGGGTCATCTCTGAATGTATTGCCGAAGACCACTCTCTCTAGATTGTCATATCAAGGGCCTCCCATGAGGCAGAGTGGTGTCGTTGTGAAAGCTTTTGATGGGTCGCGTAAGACTGTGATTGGGGAAGTTGATCTCCCAATCAAGATTGGACCAAGTGATTTCCAAGTTACCTTTCAGGTTATGGATATCCACCCATCTTATAGCTGTCTCCTTGGTAGACCATGGATTCACGAGGCTGGCGCCGTGACATCCACCCTGCACCAGAAGCTGAAATTTGTTAAGAACAAGAAACTGGTCGTGGTAGGGGGAGAAAAGGCTCTCCTGGTTAGCCACTTGTCTTCCTTCTCATATATTGATGCTGAGGATGAAGTTGGAACGCCTTTCCAAGCTTTATCTGTTGCTGAGCCGATTGAGAAGAAGTCTCCTTCATTTGCTTCCTATCGAGATGCGAAACTGGTCATTGAATGTGGTGCAGTTGCTGGTTTAGGGAAAATGATTGAGCTTGAAGACAACAAGTCCCGGGCTGGCATTGGTTATTCTTCTAGGGTCTTCAACGACAAAGGGTTGTTCAAGAGTGGAGGTTTCATCCACGCCGATCAAGCTGAGGAAGCTGCTGCTATTCTGGAAGAGGATGCAGAGGATATTGACAATCTTGTTATCCCTGGCGGGATCTGCCACAATTGAGTCGCTGTGGATGTTCCTACAGTCATTCATAAGTCAGCGTAATATGTTCACTTTGTTTGAAAACCCTTCTCCCATGCCAAAAGGAGAAGTGATGACATTGTTGGCATCATATATACAATGATATTTCATTCAATAAATGCATGTTAAACATTTGTTTTTCCAATTGTTTTCACTTTTTTCTTTTTTGCATGAAATTGGTGATCACAAAAAACCCTAAAAACAAGAATAAAAGCAATCTTTTCATCTGCATAATGATTTGTTTGTTTAAATTCTAAAGTTTTTATTATCCAAAATCATTATGCAGGTTGATTCTAAAACCCATTGAACATAATGATCCAACGCCATCTCCCAATTTTGAATTCCCTGTATTCGAGGCAGAGGAAGATGATGTTGAAGAGATTCCTGATGAGATTACCCGTCTTCTTGAGCACGAAGAGAAGGTCATTCAGCCGCACCTTGAGAATTTGGAAACAGTCAACTTGGGGTCTGAAGATTATGTTCGATTGGTGAAGATTGGGGCACTCCTTGAAGAGTCTGTCAAGAAGGGGTTGATCAGTTTGCTGCGAGAATATTCTGATATCTTTGCTTGGTCGTATGAAGACATGTCAGGTCTAGATACAAATATTGTGCAACATTTCCTGCCTTTGAAGCCTGAGTGCGTGCCAGTGAAGCAGAAGCTTAGAAGAACTCATCCAGATATGGCAGTGAAGATCAAAGAGGAAGTTCAGAAGCAAATTGATGCGGGGTTTCTGGTGACTTCTACATATCCTCTATGGGTGGCCAATATTGTGCCTGTGCCTAAGAAAGACGGAAAAGTCCGTATGTGTGTTGATTACAGAGATTTGAATAAAGCTAGTCCAAAAGATGATTTCCCTCTGCCACACATTGATATGTTGGTAGACAATACAGCTAAATTCAAAGTCTTTTCCTTTATGGACGGATTTTCCGGATATAATCAAATCAAGATGGCACCCGAGGATATGGAGAAGACAACATTCATCACACCTTGGGGAACATTCTGTTATCGAGTGACGCCCTTCGGTTTGAAGAACGCCGGAGCCACGTATCAATGAGCTATGACTACCTTGTTTCATGATATGATACACAAGGAGATAGAGGTCTACATCGATGACATGATTGCTAAGTCACGAATAGAAGTGGAACATGTTGAGCATTTGTTGAGGCTTTTTCAGCGTCTGAGGAAGTTCAAGCTTCGGCTGAATCCGAACAAGTGTACATTTGGAGTCCGTTCTGACAAGTTGTTGGGCTTTATAGTCAGCGAGAGAGGTATTGAGGTTGATCCTGCAAAGGTCAAAGCAATACAAGAGATGCCTGCGCCCAAAACTGAAAAGCAAGTCCGAGGTTTTCTTGGCCGCTTGAATTATATTTCCAGATTTATATCCCACATGACTGCCACATGTGCGCCGAAATTCAAGCTCCTCCGGAAAGATCAATCTCATGATTGGACCGAGGATTGCCAGAAAGCTTTCGACAGTATCAAAGAATATCTGTCTGAACCTCCAATCTTATCTCCGCTTGTAGAAGGAAGACCTCTGATCATGTATCTGACTGTTCTTGAAGACTCGATGGGTTGTGTACTTGGTCAATAAGACGAATCGGGAAAGAAAGAATCTGCTATTTACTACCTGAGTAAAAAGTTCACTGATTGTGAGTCTCGATACTCTATGCTTGAGAAGACGTGTTGTGCTTTGGCTTGGGCCGCTAAGCGTTTACGCCAGTACATGATAAATCATACAACTTGATTGATATCCAGAATGGATCCATTCAAGTACATCTTCGAGAAGCCTGCTTTAACAGGGAGAATTGCCCGTTGGCAGATGTTATTGTCTGAGTATGATATTGAGTATCGAGCTCAGAAAGCTATCAAAGGTAGTATCTTGGCTGACCATTTGGCACATCAGCCGATTGAAGATCATCAGTCTGTTCAGTACGACTTCCCAGATGAGGAGATTATGTATTTGAAAATGAAAGATTGCGATGATCCTACACTTGATGAAGGTCCAGAACCTGGTTCCAGATGGACGATGGTGTTTGATGGCGCTGTAAATCAGTATGGAAATGGTATTGGGGCAGTAATCATTACTCCTCAGGGCACACATATTCCTTTTACAGCAAGGCTAACTTTCAAATGCACGAATAATATGGCTGAGTATGAGGCCTGCATTATGGGACTAGAAGAATGTATTGATCTGAGGATCAAACATCTTGATGTTTATGGTGATTCGGCCCTGGTTGTCAATCAGATCAAGGGTGAATGGGAGACGAATCAGCCTGGTCTCATCCCGTATAGAGATTATGCGAGGAGGATTTCAACGTTCTTTACTGAAGTTGACTTTCATCATATTCCTCGAGAAGATAATTGGATGGCAGATGCGCTTGCTACGCTTGCTTCCATGATAGTGGTGAAGTTTTGGAATGAAGTTCCCAATATCACTGTGATGCGCTTGGACAGACCAGCTCACATATTTGTAGTTGAAGAAGTCAAAGATGATAAGCCTTGGTATTTTGATATCAAGAATTTCCTTCAGAGTCAGATTTACCCACCCGGGGCATCTGTGAAAGATAGGAAAACTTTGAGGAGACTAGCAGGCAGTTTCTACCTCAATGGAGAAGTGCTTTACAAGAGAAATTTTGATATGGTTCTGCTCAGATGCGTGGATAGACACGAAGCAGACCTGTTGATGACTGAGGTCCATGAGGGTTCATTTGGTACTCATTCCAATGGACATGCCATGGCTAGAAAGATGTTGAGAGCAGTCTACTATTGGCTGACAATGGAGTCTGACTGCTGCAAATATGTGAAGAAATGCCACAAGTGTCAGATTTACGCGGATAAGATTCATATTCCTCCGACACTTCTGAATGTGATTTCATCACCATGGCCTTTCTCTATGTGGGGAATTGACATGATTGGCATGATTGAACCGAAAGCGTCCAACGGACACAGGTTTATTCTCGTAGCAATTGACTATTTCACCAAATGGGTTGAAGCGGCATCGTATGCTAATGTGGCCAGGCAGGTGGTCGTGAAGTTTGTCAAGAATCAGCTTATTTGCCGTTATGGTGTGCCTGATAAGATCATTACTAATAATGGATCTAACTTGAACGACAAAATGATGGAAGAGTTGTGCGCTGAGTTCAAGATTGCACACCATAATTCCTCTCCTTACAGACCCAAGATGAATGGGGCTGTTAAAGCTGCTAACAAGAATATCAAGAAGATTATCCAGAAGATGACAGTCACGTACAAAGATTGGCATGAGATGCTGCCATTTGCTTTGCATGGATATCGTACATCTGTCTGCACTTCAACAGGGGCAACCCCTTTCTCTCTTGTTTACGGCATGGAGGTTGTTCTCCCAGTAGAGGTGGAGATCCCATCAATGAGAATCTTGATGGAAGCCAAGTTGACTCATGCACTCTTTGGCTGAATCCTTTGTTTGTTGCCCCAATTGAGTATGATTCGCATTCTTTACAGAATCGAATGTCCATCCTATAAACCAGTCTGGTTTTCCAGCTTTCTTCAGGATGATGAGTGTTTTGGAACACACACCAATTCACGCCTTGGTCGGTCACCTGTTACATGCCTACAACCCGGTATCCTTGGTGTTCCTTCCTGTCTGCTCCCTATTATGACCTTGGTCCCCTGTGGAGTTAGATTTTCCTGAGTGATATACCTTTTTCAGGTCTTCCTCAAATGTTTTGGTCGATTGATATCTCTCACCCGTACACAGGTCTTAGATATTCATTCTTCCTGAGCTTGTTACTCACTAACCGGTAACACCTCATCCTTTTGCTTCCTCTGGAGAGTCTTTGTTAGACATTCCCCAGCGGAGTTCCTGTTGTGATTTACCCTTTTGCTGTATTGGCGTTTTCCCCAATATATGCAATTTTCCCCAGGCAGGGAGGTTCTGTGTGAATCTTTTCCCCAGCCTGAGTCCGGATTTTTATCCGAAGTATCCTTTGTGGATAGTTGTGATGTGTTGGCGTTTCCCCAATACACGCATCTTTGAGTCAGCTTGAGTCTTTCCATTGGATTTGTTCCCTTTGGAATTTTCTTTTCCCCAGTTTGAGTCCTTTACTCCCCAGTGAGGTCTCCAGTCGAGTCGCGTCCTGCTCGCGCAGTGTCAAGTTCTTCTTTCCTCTAATTCAGAGTCGTGTCCTGCTTACGCATTTCTTTTTCTTATCCCCATGAGAGTCCTGTTAGAGTCTCTGTTCCTGGTGAGGGTATTACTCCGATGGATCGTCTTTTCTTCTTTGTGGACCCGTATTCCCCACAGGGTTTGTTTCTTTCGCATTCATACATTTGCATCATGAGGTCTCTTAGGGACCAAACTTTGTCTCATTTACTGTTATTTAAGCCCATTCTACCGCGTCGAGATGAAGATTTTAACCTTCACTTCTCCGGCTAGAATGACCTTAAATAGGGGCATCTGTAAGACCCCAATTTTGGCCCTAAGATCCCTCATGGCATCATATCATAACATTGCATTGCCTCAAGGATCATTAGACACCTTTCTTCCTTACCTGTGGGTGGGATCCTTTCTTTGAGAGCGGTTCTTGATCACCAAGCATTGCTTGCATTTGTATATCATTGCTTTTCTTTTAATCACTAACCAAAATGTACAAAAATATGTCATTAACAGTTGTCTTGCAGCTTAAGCAGTCAATAGGTCAAGGCATCAGGTGAATTCATGGAACAAAGAGAAGATGGTATTTTCTTGAAATATGGATCATGTGATCATCATATGGAGCTTATTTGAGCTATAGGTTCATTTTGGAGCAAATTCCCAAGTGGTAGAGGCTTAAATTTCATCAGAACATTTTCAGGACATCTGAAGACCCAAAAAGTCAACTGTGGATTTGGAGGTGGGAAGTGATTATAAATACTTCATTCATGTTCAAACAAGTCTCATTTGACATTTCAAACACTCACATTGAAGAATTTGAAGTCAAGGCAAAAATTTCCCAAAATGGAAAGTGACCCATAATTTGAAATTTCCAAAAATGGAAGGGTTTTAGACCAACTTCAATTCAATCTTACATCATCAATAAAGCTTCAAATGAAATTTTGTTGAACATGAAAGTTGTAGATATTCCTTTCCCATTTCCAAAATGTCCAAGATCATGAGCATCTGATATGTGGGTGAGGAGATATGATCAAATCATTGCCAAGGGTGCTTGAAACTTCAAATGAGCATAACTTTTGAACCAAAGCTCCAAAATGAGTGGCTCTTCTTGCAATATTCTTATCTTGACCTCTAATTTTCAAATCATGCATCACATTACATAAAATCTCATCATATAATCATTTGTTATTTCATGACTTTTTTGGAGGGAAAATGGCTAATTCAAAAATGGTGCATTATGAGAACTTTCTACCATTGCCAATGTGTTTAAAAAGTGATTTTGAGTGACTTTGATCAAGCACATGACACTGTTCACGTGGGTTTACTACATGCACCATGCAATTTTCAAGTTTTGGTCATAACACCTTATTTTCATTAATTTCAACTAAACATGATTAACTTTTAATTAAATTGAGATTAGGACATCATATAAATAGAAACCCTAACAGAATTTGAGATTAACTTGATCATTTCATCATTTTCTAGATCGAGAACTTTTTGCCTCCAAAATTTTCTCTCAAGCACAATTAAAATTTCTTCAACATAGCACCTTGTTTTTGTTGAAGATTCATGATCAGTGAGTTGAATAGAGTGTAAATCCAGTGATTGTTTGAAGAATTCGTGCATAATCAAGCAGTTGAAGTTCAAGAAATCAAGAATGGAAGTTGATTGATAAGCTAGATCTACACGTTTTCAAGCTTCAATTCCTTCACCAAACATCATCACAAGTATTCTGAAGCTGATTTGGAGCATTCAAGGCCTTGGATCGTGCGTTTCAAGAATCTGCTCTTCAAGAGGTCACATTTTTTATCCTTTTAATTCTCTGTTTTATGTGCATATTCATGTAGATTATTGTTTGCTGATGATTCTGGTGGAAATTTCGTGTGATTTGATGCATTATTGAGAGAGATATGCTTAAATGAAGTTTTGAATGTTAACTTGATTTTGCTTCGTTTTGCATGAATCATGATGAATTAACATGAAATATTGCTTGATCTATAACCTACATGACATGAGGATTTTAATGATGTAAAAAATTTTGAAATCTGAGAAATTCTGGAAATTCTGGAAAAAATTTGATGAACTTCATACTGTTCATCATCATCTTCGTGAAGAAGATGAAGATCTTCATCTTAGCGACGACATAGTGACGGCTTAGCGTCCAACCTGGTTCGCTAGGGTTCTTGATGAAGAACGCGCCCAGGCCTTGTTTGATCCGTTGGTTCTCGCTTCGATCCATGTGTAGCGCGTTTGTGTCTCTTTTTTTTTCATTTTATTTACATGCCATGAAACGACGCCGTTTTAATTGGCCAGCGCGTTTCTCAATTCGATTCCTGGCGCCATCACTTTTCAAATTAATTCTCATTTTCTTCATTTCCCTCCAAATATTACATGCTATGCCATTTTTTATTTCAATTTTTTCTTCCAACTTTAAAAATTCATATAAAATTGAAAAATGATCCAAAAAATGCCTGGTTTTTGTAGCATGATCCTCTGTTTGTCTAGTTTTTTATGATGATAATTGCTGAAGTTGTGCATGGCTGGATTTTGAATGGTGTTAGACTCTTTGATCATGTGTACATTTGTGACCTTGCTCCATTCATCTTACCATGAAATGCTTGATTTTAATCCAAATGCCATGAAATTTTGCATGATTGTTCTTAATTTGTTGATGGATGTTTTGGTTTTGGTTTGACATTTTTCCCATTTACCATTTCTGTTTTATGCATGTGTTTGCATGGTGTGACAATTTGTGTCACACATTTGGTTGTTCAACTTGTGCAATTTTATTTCCATGCCATTTGAACTTGGATGCTTCTGATTTTTTGTATGATGATAATGTTGGATTTGTTGAATGCTCATGAGTTTTTCCAGAATTTTTTGAATCATTTCTGTTTTGATTTAGAGTTTTCATTCTCAATGTCCAAATATGAGCTTTGAAATTGTCTTTGACTTCCTTTGCACATGAAATGCTTTTGCTTTATGATTTTGATGTGTTCCTTTTTAAGACATGTTAATATGTGTTTGAAGTTGCATTGTGTTGAATTTCAGCTCCTGTTTTGAATTTTTTCTTCATCTTTGACCCTAGGCTTTGACCTAGTGGTTTGGACTTACATGTGAGTTTTGAATTTCAGGACCAAGCACCTAATCTCCATGGTTGATGTTGCTTCATCATTTGAATGTTGATATTTGCTTTTGATTGCTAACATTTGCTGTTTTGTAGGTTGATGATAAGTCACTTGAGTTTGCCCTATGGCTTATATGTTGTACATTGGGATTGTCTGTTTGTTATTGACTGTTGTCTGTTTGTCTGAGTATTGTACTGATTTGTTTAGTTGTTTCCACAGGTACCTAAGTTGCTTTAAGTTCATTTGAACTTTGCTTTGCTTTTGCTTGTGGTTGGCATACCACTTAGGTATAATCCCTTGATCTTCATGTAGTCTGGAAGACCTGCTGTTATTGGCAGGCACCTGTCTGAAGCCCTCCTTAAGAGGCCATGTCTTTGTTTGTTTATCTTTGTGCCAAGCAGGTAAAGTCCTCTTAAGAGGCAATTGGCAGATAAAAGGGATGTGTAATCCATCCCCTGCTATTCAGTTGTGTCATTCACTTTGCTCACACCATGTGTTGATGCATTTTGAATAAAAACCCAAAATCATGTCCATAGAGTCAGTCATTTGTGGAGAAGAGTTCCTACATTCTGAACTCCCACACTTTCTATTGTTTAAGGCTCTCCCAGGCCAGGGATAAGAGCTATGAGGCATAACCCTCATCTCCATTTCATCTGCTTCACCCTAACTCTCAATGTTAGGGTTAAGAGCTCAAAACACCCCATTCCAGTGGGCTTATTTCTAAAGCCTAACCTTGCTTGAGCCTATTGATTGTGTATAGTGTGTGATAACTGATTGCTTGATTGCTTGTTGGTTCAGCTGTGCATAATTGTTTGTGTGTGCCTCTGTGCATTGTGTTCATCTTTGAGCATTAATTGTATATCATTTCATGATCATTGTTCATACTTTGTGACATGTTGCTTTGTCCATTGAGGAGTCAATTGTAAGCACATTTATTCGCAGTTGTTTCCTATGATCTGGTAGGAGTTGAGTGTAAGACCATTTATTTGCAACTTGTTTCCTCTTGCTTATTGCATTTTGTTTTCTTTGTGAGACTAGTGTAAGTCCATAGAATGGCATCTGGTATCCATGTTTCTTTGTTTTGTGAGACTAGTATAAGTCCATAGATTGGCATCTGGTATCCATGTTTTCTTTGCTTGGTGAGATTGGTGTAAGTCCATTGATTGGCATCCGATATCCATCTTTGTTTTGTGAGACTAGTGTAAGTCCATTGATTGGCATCTGGCATCCATTTATATTGGCTTTTTCTGTTACATTGTTTACCTGTTATTTATTTGTTGCCTTTTCCAAAGGAGTCACTTGGATCATATACATATGATCTCAAGAGGTGAACAATTAAGAAGTTTTGCATCCCTTAACCTCCCACCTTTTATTTCTTTACAACCTCCATTTGCATGTTAACCTAAACCAAAAACTTTGTGCAAACATTTTCATTTCTTTTTCAAATTAGAAACCTAGGCCTTAGGCCTTTGATTTTCAAATTTCATTTTTATAATACTTCTTTTGAATTGAATTCTTATCATACTTTGACCATCTTTTGTGAATAGTTCTAATTGATTAATTCCACTCATTCAATTGTTTTGTGGCTCAAGTCCACTTCTTGATAAGTTTTCATACATTAGCCATAGGTTTGATTTATTCTAGTGGTTGATGTTAATCTCACCTTTTGTCCTTAGTGATTGAATTGTAAGACTTCCTTGCTTATTATAGGGCATGGTCCCTCACTAGCAAGTTGAAGTTGTTCTCACATGGTGGACTTGTGGTTGTATAGGTTGAGTTTACTCCCGTGGATAACGAAAGACCTTAAGGCTCTTGTTTAAAATCAATCCATTCACTTTTTGGAAATCTTTTAGCCGAACTACGGCGTTTTGATCCTTATCTTTCATGAAAAGGTACATAGGCAATGGGTTTCATCCATCCAAACACAAAAATAATAAAAATTGTATATTCTTCTCTCATCTCTACAATCAATGTTTGCACAAAAATATTTCATAAGCAAATAATGATACAACAAGTTGTGAAAAGGGTTCCCTAGGAGTACCTAGGATGCATGGGGTGCCTAACACCTTCCCTTTGCATAATTACCCCCTTACCCAGATCTCTGACCTTTCATTAGTTTTCTATGTGTAAAACTTCTTAGGCTTTTGTTCGCTTTTTAGCCATTCCTTTGGATAAATAAAAGTGTGGTGGCGACTCTATCTTTGTATGCTTTGCTTTTGATTTAGTCAATAAATCATAAAGTGACGAATACACCGCTACAAGGTGGCAATGATATTTGCAATAAAGTCCAACATACAAAGTATTTCCTTAAGAGGTGGAAAGGATCTTTGTCATGAAGTCCAACATACAAAATATTTCCTTAAGAGGTGGCAATGATATTTGCAATAAAGTCCAACATACAAAATATTTCCTTAAGTGGTGGAAAGGACCTTTGTCATGAAGTCCAACATACAAAATATTATCTTAAAAGGCAAAAAGGATCTTTTCCATGAAGTCCAACATACATAATATTGTCTTAAGAGCTGTCAAGGATCTTCGCCATGAAGTCCAACGTACAAAATACAAGAAAATGTTCTTTCTACCCATAAACATTCAAGAAATTACTCATATATAAGTACTTATTATGTGCCTTAAGAAATTACAATAATATTAATTGTAATAATATTTAAGGTGGAGGGCATTCCATGTTTTAGGAAGGAGATGTTTGTCCAATTCCTAAAACTTGTATGCTCTATGAGGGAGCTTTTGGAATACGCAACATGACCCCTCCTATTTAGGTTGTAGCTTTCCCTAATATGCGGGCACAACCACTCACATATATGTTAGAACAAGATTTAGTTATGCATCTATACCTTGAGTTTTGATGGTGATAATGTTGTATTTATGTGAGAACAGTTTTGGTACCCTAGTGGTTTGTTATTGTGTAACTTTAACAACCAGTTCTGATTCTGATCATATGATGTGCAACATAATCAGTTTCTGAACTTTGTGTTCCAAATTCTCTTTTGCACCTGTAATTAGAAGTTCTGAAAGACGTCAATATTTTTGTTGCAATGTTCTTTCTGCTTCTGTGTTATTTCACCCATTAGAAGTTTCTGAGGAGACTCTAGATGCAATGTTCTCTCATTTCTTGCTTCTGGACATGACTCTGATTACCAAACTTCTGAAGAATGGCAAACTTCTGAAGTTGTGTTGTGTAGCTGAAGATTGTGGAGAACTCAAGAAAGACAATTGAAGTTATCAAGGTTCTAACTGAGTATTCTGAAGACTCTGAAGATTCTGAAGATACTGAAGACCTCAAGCCAGAGTACTGGCGCTATCAAGGTTCTGACCCAAGGTTATAAAGTTTCATAATCTAGCTCTCTACTTCTTCACTTCATGCTTCAATCATCTTTTATCAGAAGCCAATAAATATGAAGATAAGATCAAATGGGAATGTGGTCAAATAGTACATAGTACAAATCGAACAACCTTTCCACTACCCGATTTCGTGGGTAATGACAGTACTATACATCACACATGTCACTGAATTTATGGGCAAAAGAACAGTACAGAGTATCATTCATTTCCCATCCAACAGTGGACAACCGCTCAAGAAGCTTTCCCCATTTTTCCCTCCAACATTCACATGCTTCTCTATATAAGCATGCATTGGACACTTGAAGAAAACGCTGATTTTGCACAAGTATTTTGATAAGTTATTTTTGTTTGTGAAAAGATATCATTCTTTGTATACAATTTTCTTTAAGTGTTTGTTATTCATTTGTGTAAAAATATGCTTGTGTAGAAGCATCTTTTAACACACAAACTATTATTCAAACTATTTGTTTGATTCCTTAAGAAGGTTATCCTTGAGAAGACAAAGACAATTGTTCTTTGTGAGTCCTTAAGGAGACTAAGGTTTAGTTGGATCTTTGAGAAGACAAAGAATTTTATTCTTTGTGTTTATTATATACTATTGATTATAATGGATTAAGTCTTTATGTATAAGACAAATCACCTTGGCGGGTGGACTGGATTAGCTTTGAGTTTGAAGCAAACCAGGATAAAAATCTATGTGTTTTTATCTCTTCATTATGAAACTTGTTAGTGGTGTTTTTATTTTGGAAAAAGATTTTGCTTGTAAAACCCAATTCAAACCCCCTCATTTTTGTGTTTTTCACACCTTCAATTGGTATCAGAGCTCCGATTCTGATTGTGATAATAGTTTTATCAACACCTCACAGTGTCCAGTACTGATCCAGTTGTGTGAGAAACAATGGTTGCTGCTAACGCTACTAACGTTGTTAATAATAATGATAGAGATCATTACAGTGCAAAACCACCTATTTTTGATGGTGGGAAATTTGACTACTGGAAAGACAGAATATAAATTTTCTTTCTTGGTTACGATTTTGATCTCTGGGATCTCGTAGTCAATGGCTATTTCACCTAGTAAATGCTGAAGGAAATACTTTACCAAGAAGTGTTATGTCTGATCAACAGAAGAAAAACTTCAAAAATCATCATAAGGCCAGAACCATATTGCTTAACGTTATCTCTTATACAGAATATGAGAAGATAACAAACATATATTCTTCCAAATCCATCTTTGACTCTCTGAGAATGACACGTGAGGGAAACACTCAAGGAAAGGAGACAAAGGACTTGGCCTTAATCCAGAAATATGAGGCTTTCAAAATGGAAGATGATGAAAAAGTTGAGACTATGTTCTCAAGGTTTCAGATGCTTGTCGTGGGGCTTAAGGTTCTGGACAAAGGGTATTTTACAATTGATCATGTCAAGAAAATGATCAGAAGTCTTCCCAAAAAATTGAGACCTATGGTAACTGCCTTGAAGCTGGCTAAGGATCTCAACAACATCAGTCTTGAAGAACTTGTTAGTTCTTTAAGAAGTCACAAGATTGAGCTAGAAGAAGATGAACCTCAGAAGAGAGGTAAATTTGTAGTTCTAAAATCCAAGCCTGAGAAGACTAAAGCATATTAAACTAAGGAAAAATCAGAAGGATCCGATGAAGACTCAGAAGATGATGATGAGTTGTCTCTAATCTCAAAGAGAGTCAACAAACTCTGGAAACACATGTGAAGTGGTCAAGGGAAATTCAAAGGAGTCAGAAGGACTACTAGTCGCTTTGAATCCTCATCTGGTCAAAAGAAGCAAACTTCTGCAAAAGAAGTTATCTGTTTCGAGTGCAAGGAACAAGGCCACTACAAGAATGATTGTCCTAAACTGAAGAAGGACAGAAGGCCCAGGAATAACTTTTCCAAAGTCAAGAAGGGGCTAATGGCTACCTAGGATGACTCAGAATCTGAAGAAGAAGATTATGATGAAGAAAAAGCCAACATTGCACTAATGGCAATCACAGAGGATCCCATAAGTTCTGAGGAACCAGAAGACAAGGTCTTATCAAAATCAGAATCCGACTCTGATTCTGAAGAGTTATTCTCTAATCTATCTCGTTCTGGTATTGAAATTTTTCTTTCTGAAATGCTGGAAAAGTACCAAAGTCATCAAAGTAAATACAAGGGCCTTAAATGAGTCCAAGTAACTACTTCTGAAACTCAGAAAGAGCTTGAGAATGATATTTCCTCTCTAAACGAAAAAGTATTTTCTTTAGAAAGTAATAACTCTTCTTTGAAAATGAAAATTTCAAAACTAGAGGAGGAAATAACTTCGGAAGCTTCTGCTACTGATTGCATCATCAGATATGACAGAGCATTCCAGTACTTTCTGGCTAAAAGCATAGATAGAAGCAAAATGGCGTCCTTGATCTATGGAGTTAGCAGAAATGGAAGGAAAGGTTTAGGTAGTACAAAATCTATAAAACCTGACGAAAGTCAGAAGGTCAAACCAAAACCTCTCTATGTACATTTCGTGCCTGCTAGCACTGAGCCTAATAATTCCGCACAAACACAAAAGCATACTAAGGATAAGAACTATGTTCTGAAACCTAAGTATCATGCACAAATGTCTCATGATTATCCTTCTGCTAAGAGATCCAAAGTTGTAAGAAATTCTGGGAAAACCAACAAAAGAGGACCTAGAAAGTGGGTACCTAAGGATAAAATCATTTATATTGCATAGATCCTTGACAGCTCAGCTGAGACACCAGTCATGGTACCTGAATAGTGAATGCTCCAAGACAGGAAAAAGGTCTATGCTCCAAGATTTGAAACTTAAGAATGGAGGCTTCGTTGGTTTCGGATGAAACCAGAAAGGGAAGATCATTGGCTCTGGAACCATTGGTAATGGTAAACTTCCTTATATTACTAATGTTCTTTTAGTTGATGGTCTGATGCATAACATATTGTCTATTAGCCAACTTAGTGACAATGGTTATGATATCATCTTTAATCAAAAGTCTTGTAAGGCTGTTAGTCAGAAAGATGACACAATCTTTTTTAGCGGAAAGGGGAAAAACAACATTTATAAAATTAGACTTTCTAATCTTGAAGATCAAAATGTAAAATGTCTAATGTCTGTTAATACGGAGCAATGGGTCTGGCATAAACATTTGGGTCATGTTAGCATGAGAAATATTTCTCAGCTAAATAAGCTTGAATTAGTCAGAGGTCCACCCAAACTGATGTTCGCTTCAGATGCTCTTTGTGAAGCATGTCAGAAAGGCAAGTTTTCTAAAACTTCTTTCAAAGCAAAAACTGTTGTTTCTACCTCTAGACCGTTAGAAATTATGCACATTTATTTGTTTGGACCAGTGAAAATTGATTCTATAAATAGAAAGAAGTATGGATTAGTCATAGTTGATGACTATAGTCGATGGACATGGGTAAAGTTATCAAAACACAAGGATGAGTAACACTCTGTGTTTTCTACCTTCTACTCACTAGTGCAAACAAAAATGAACTGCAAAATAGTCAAAGTCAGAAGTGATCATGGTAGAGAATTTGAAAATAAACTTTTTGAAAATATTTTTGATTCAAATGGTATTTCCCATGATTTCTCCTGTCCTAAAACTCCACAGCAAAATGGAGTTGTAGAAAGGAAGAATAGGACATTGCAAGAAATGGCTTGCACCATGATCCAAGAAATTGATATGGCTAAGCATTTTTGGGCAGAAGCAGTCAACACAATGTGTTATGTTCAAAACAGGATTTCGATCTGACCTATTCTGGGTAAGACTCCTTATGAATTGTAGAATAACAGAGAGCCCAACATTTCTTACTTTCATCCTTTTGGATGGGAATGTTTTATGTTAAACACTAAAGACAATCTTGGCAAGTTTGACTCTAAGGCACATAAGTGTTTACTCTTAAAATATTTTGAATGCTCCAAAGGCTACATAATCTTTAATACAGGAACATAAATGGTTGAGTAATCAATTCATGTTAGATTTAATGATAAGCTTGACCCTGAAAAGTTAAAGCTAGTTGAGAAATTTGCAGATCTGAAGATCAACCTTTCAGAATCCAAAGATATTGTCTATAGAGAAAGGGACTCAAAAGGAAATGCCAACGAATTTGAAGAAACGAATCAACCAGAAGCAATCCTTGATCCAACTCATCAGAATAAGAGTAGATCAAGAACTTCTCACTCCGAAGAACTGATTCTGGGAGACAAGAATGCTCTAGTTAGAACTAGATCTTCATTCAGACCTTCTAAAGAGACTCTTCTAGGTTTGGTGTCTCTGATAGAACCCACATCCATTGATGAAGCTCTTCTAGATAATGAATGGATTTTGGCCATGAAAGATGAACTGAACCAATTCACTAGAAACGATGTTTGGGATCTTGTTCAGAAACCAAAAGGCTTCTATGTCATTGGAACCATATGGGTTTTTAGAAACAAGCTGAATGAGAAAGGCGAAGTTGTCATAAACAAAGCTCGACTGGTAGCACGAGGTTATAGTCAGCAAGAAGGTATAGACTATACATAAACCTTTGCTCCAGTTGCGAGGTTAGAGTCTATTCATCTTTTAATTTATTTTGCTGTAAATCATAACATCATACTTTATCAGATGGATGTTAAGAGTGCATTCCTGAATGGTTATATTTCTGAAGAAGTTTATGTGCATCAACCTCCTGGTTTTGAAAGTTCTCAATATTCCTGATTTTGTTTTTAAACTGAAAAAAGTCTTTGTATGGTCTAAAGCAGGATCCAAGAGCTTGGTATGATAGACTAAGCAACTTTCTGTTTGAAAATGATTTTACCAAAGGGAAAGTGAACACAACTCTCTTTTGAAAAACCTTCAAGAATGACATTCTAGTTGTGTAAATATATGTTGATGATATTATTTTTGGTTTTACTAATGTGTTGTTGTGCAAGGATTTTACTAAGTCTATGCAGGAACAATTAGAGATGAGTCTGATGAGAGAACTTAAGTTCTTTATGGGAATCCAGATTGATCAAAGACCAGAAGGCATGTAATTCATCAAAGAAAATATATAAAGGAACTTCTGAAGAAATTCAACTTATTAGAATGTAAGCTAGCAAAGACTCCATTGCATCCGACATGCATTATGGAGAAAGAAGAGGTAAGTAGTAAGGAAAATCAGAAACTTTTCAGAGGTATGATAGGTTCTCTTTTATATCTAAGATCTTATAGACATGATATCTTATTTAGTGTCTACTTATATGCTCGCTTTCAATCAGATCCTATGGAAACTCACTTAACCGTTGTTAAGAGAATCTTTAGGTATCTGAAAGGTACTACTAATCTTTATTTATTTTATAGAAAATCAAGTGAGTATAAATTAGTAGGCTATTGTGACGCTGACTATGCTGGAGATAGAATTGAAAAAAAATTACTTCTGGAAGTTGCCAATTTCAGAGAGATAACTTGATATCATGGACTAGCAAGAGACAATCAACAATTTCTCTCTCAACAACCGAAGCTGAATACATTGCAACTTTTGGATGCAGCACTCAGATACTCTGGATGAAGAGTCAGCTGGAAGATTATCAGATATCTGAGAGTAACATTCCTATTCTTTGTGATAATACTTCTGCTATCTGTTTATCTAAGAATCCTATCTTTCATTCTAGGGCTAAGCATATTGAAATAAAACATCACTTTTTATGTAACTATTTTCATAAGGGAATTTTTCACTTAAAATTTATTGATACAGACCATCAATGGGATGATATCTTTATAAAACCCCTTTCTAAAGATAGATTCATATTCATTCTGAAAAACCTATTTATGAAACCGTGTCCAAAATGAAAAGATGTAATTAAGAATGTTAAGTCTTTAGAACTCTATATTAGATTCTGATATTGTTATGCTTTCTGACTCTGAAACATGAAGCTTTCTGAAGTAAGGAAGTTTTCATGAATCAGAAAGGTTCTGATCAGAAGCAATCTTATCAATTTGTCTTTCTGATTCTAAAAAGTTGTTGCATTTAATGGTTGTCTTATCGTTTTATTTCATGTGGTTCTTAATGGAGACAATTGTCGCACATTCTAAGCATGTGTGATAAAAGCATGACACATTGGAATTAACAATTCTTGGAATTAGGTCTAAACCTTTACACTCCCTCCAATATTGGGCACTCTTGTTTTTCATCATTGCAAAAAAAATAAATTTAAACCCACTTCACTCACATTTTCACACTACGCGCACAATCCTCCCACACTTTCGAGTTTTCAAACATCAAACAACCTCTCTTCTCTCTCTTCAATTGTTCTTCATCTTCATTCTCCTCTAATCAATGGATGAATAAAAACAAACTTCAAAGGAAGATGAAAGCAACTTGTTGGAAGGAATTCTCGAGTTAACTCTCCATACTCTAGTCAATGAGCTAACTGTACTATGTGAAACTATAGTTGATTTCAAAAACCTAAAGGATAACCATTTTGATTTCACGGAGACGTTGAATGTTCAAGGATGAAACACCTTCTTCGAGAGACTCATATGCTCAGTTTACCCTGTGTTGGTAAAACAATTTTGGGTTCATGCTACAACTGAAAGGGAAACCATAACTTCCTATGTCATGAATAGAAAGATTGTCATCACTGAGAAGTCCATTGCGGACCTTATTGGTCATGATGGCAAAGGAAAGAGGGTTCATAGTGCAACCATCATTGCTAAGAGAGATGTTGATATTTCTCTTGTCATATTCAAAGAGGAAAAAAATTGTTGATGAAAAGGGTCCTAGTGTTAAGGACTTAACAATGAACCTAAGGGTGTAGTTCAAAATCATTTTTGGGTGCATCAACCGCAGGCCAAGTACAAATAGTTCTGACTACATCAATGCATGTTAGAAAATCATGTTATTCCTTCTGGAAAAGGGTGTTAAGCTGGGACTGCCATCACTTCTGTTCAAGTTCATAAGGGATTCTATTAGAGAATCCAGAACTGGTGACTTATCCAAGAAGGCTAGAAGCAAGTTCATTCCCAATGGAAGATTGATTTCAGATATTCTTGTAGAAAGCAGTGTGGTGGATGATCTTCTGGTAAGTGGCTTGACAAAAGAATTGGTAAAGGACGCTGGGAAAGTCTTCTGGGGGAATAACATGAGGAGCATAGGTATCTGAAAGGTACTACTAAACTTTGTTTATTTTATAGAAAATCAAGTGAGTATAAATTAGTAAGCTATTATGATGCTGACTATGTTGGAGATAGAATTGAAAGAAAAAGTACTTCTGGAAGTTGCCAATTTATGGGAGATAATTTGATCTCATGGTCTAGCAAGAGTCAGTTGACAATTGTGCTCTCAACAATCGAAGTTGAATACATTGCAGCTTTGGGATGTAGCACTCAGATACTCTGGATGAAGAGCCAGCTGGAAGATTATCAGATATCTGAGAGTAACATTCCTATTCTCTGTGATAATACTTCTGCTATCTGTTTATCTAAGAATCCTATCTTGTATTCTAGGGCTAAGCATATTGAAATAAAACATCACTTCTTACCTGACTATGTTCAGAAGGGAATTTTTCACTTAAAATTTGTTGATATAGACCATCAATGGGCTGATACCTTTACAAAACCCCTTTTCTGAAGATGGATTGATATTCATTTTAAAAACCTATTTATGAAACCATATCCAGAATGAAAACATGTAATTCATAATGTTAAGTCTTTAGAACTCTAGATTAGATTATGAGATTTTTATGCTTTTTGACTCTAAAACATGAAGCTTTCTGAAGTAAGGAAGTTTTCATGAATGAGAAAGGTTCTGATCAGAAGCAATCTTATCGATTTGTCTTCAAGATTCTGAACAGTTGCTGCATTTAACGGTTGTCTTATCGCTTGATTTCATGTGTTCTTAGTGGAGACAGTTGTCCCACTTTTTGAGTCTCCGTTATAAAATCGTGACACATTGGTTTTAATAATTCTTGGAATTAGGACTAAACCTTTACACTCCCCCCATGACTACGCACACCTTTTTGTCACCATTGAATAAATTTTCTATTTAAACCCACTTCACTCACATTTTCACACTACACGCACAATTCTCCCACACTTTCAAGTTTTCAAACTTCAAACAACCTCTCTTCTCTCTCTTCAGATGTTCTTCTTTTCATATTCATCTTCATCCTCCTCAAATTAATGGCTGAATAATAACAATCTTTAAAGGCAACTAAAAGCAATAACTTATTGGAAGGAATCCTGAGTTAACTCTTCACACTCCAGTCAATGAGTTAACAATGTTGTTTCAAACCACAGTTGATTTCAAAAACCTAATGGATAACGATTTTGATTTCACTGAGACATTGAACGTTCAAGGATGGAACACCTTCTTTGAGAGACTAATACGCCCAGTTTACTCTGTGTTGGTAAAATAGTTTTGGGTTCATGCAACAGCTGAAAGGGAAACCATAACTTCCTATGTCATGAATAGGAAGGTCGTCATCACTGAGAAGTCAATTACGGACCTTATTAGTCATGGTGGCAAAGGAAAGAGGGGCATAGTGCAACCATCACTGCTAAGAGAGATGTTGATATTTCTCCTGTCATATTCAAAGAAGAAAGAAATTCCAATGATGAAAAGGGTCCTAGTGCTGAGGACTTTAAAAGGAACCTAAGAGTGTGGTTAAAGATCATTTTGGTGTGCATCAAACATAGGACAAGTACAAACAGTTCTGACTACATCAACACACGTCACAAAATCATGTTATTTCTTTGGGAAAAGGGTGTTAAGTTGGGATTGTCGTCACATCTGTTTAAGTTCATAAGGGATTCTATCAGAGAATCCATAACCGGTGGATCATCCAAGAAGGCTAAGAGCAAGTTCATTCCCAATGGTAGATTGATTTCAAATATTCTAATGGAAAGTGGTTTGGTGGATGATCTTCTAGTCAGTGGCTTGACAAAAGAATTGGTAAAGGACGCTTGGAAAGTCTTCTAGGGGAAGAATTTGAAGAGTATGGGTCTTATCTCCAAATTTTGAAGACCAGATATCATTCTCACCAAGGATAATATCTACATTACAAGAAATCCTATTTATAACTACCATATATTCACCAAAATTGATCCTCCATAGGTTCTGATGGCTTATCTGGAAAGTTGTTTGAAGGATAGAATTGACCCATTGGTGGATCCTTTTAACCTTTCAGAAACGTACCCAGATGTTCATAGAAAGAGAAAGAAAGAGTTCAGAGGCGAAAGATCTTCTAGGGCTTAAAAGAAGAAGAAGATTTCTATCTTTCAAGACGAAGATATGGTGCCTCTAAGTGAGCGCCAGAAGGCCATGATTCTGAAGGATACTTATGGGTCATCCAGTCTTCAAGAGTTTCTGGTAAGCTTCCTTCTAATAACGCTTCTTTAGATTCTGATCCAATGTCTTCTAGAATCTTACTGATTCCTCATCCATCTCAATCTACCATTTTTGAACCAATTCCAATACAACCACCAGAAACAAATCCACAAATATCAACACCTATCATAGAAATTCCACCACCAATATCGACTCCCATTATAGAAACACCTATCACAGAAAATCCTCTAGTTTTTGCTCCTGTTTTGGAACAACAATCGATACCACCACCATTATCTCCTCCACAATTACAAACTACACCCATCTCACCACCACCAACTGTTTCTGCTCCCCAACCAAATAATCCAAACTTTACAACACCTAAAATATATCCTGCAAGAAGTGTTTATTATGGACATGTTTTCGAAGGCACTCCTGAAGGAATATATTGAATTCGAACCAGAAATCACTTCACCAGAATCATCTCCCATTATTCAACCATCACATCCCTCCATTTTTTGTCGTGATTTTGATGAGTCCAGAATCAACCTCACCATAAAATAACCAAAAATACCAACACAATCCTCCCCTGACCTTGGTTAGGTTCTAACGGATTTTGACTCTGAATCTAAGAGACGTTTGGAGAAAGCAATGACGGTTATTCATTCTTATGTAAACCCTGCTACAAGTGATTCAACTTGGGAAGTGTAAGACCCCAATTTTGTCCCTAAGATCCCTCATGGCATCATAACATTGCATTTGCATAGCCTCAAGGATCATAAGCATATTGGTTCCCCTTACCTTTGGGTGGGACCTCTTGTGAGTGGTTTGAGATAACCAAGCATGCTTGAATTGTATATTATTGCTTTTCTTATTTTTACTAACCAAAAGCACAAAAATATGTCACTAACATCTTTTGTTTGTAGCTTGAGCAATCACAAGGTCCAAAGCTTCAAGGAGATCATTAATACAAAGATATGGCCAAGAGGAGATGAAAGCAAGCATGGTAATGGTTCCCAAAGCTCTCATCCATCAAATATGCCTCCCTAGATTCTCAATTCATCATTTTATCAAAGCAAGTAAAAGGGATTGAGGTTTGTTCCCCAAAGAAACCCTGATTCATCTGTGCACCACAATGCCTTGCTCTTGAAGCAACCTCAGCCCATGGTCAAATACAATCAAGGGAAGTTATTTAATTCATCATTTTATGCATATTTGAACTTATTTGAGTGTCCTCAATCATCAATTCATCAAGATATGAGTCATGGACTTGAGAAGTTGATCAGTCAATTCATCTGACTATTTTGAAATGCACTGAGACCTAACTTGTTATGTGTTGGTCAAATGGAGATGATCCCAAAAGAAAAACTGTTCTTAAGGACAAAATGAACAACTTTCATGTTCATCAAAAATTTATTTGAAGCTTGTAAGGTCATCTCCCATTCCAAGACATTATAGGTCATTTTGACTAAAACCCTAATTTTGGGTCAACTTCCCAAGGACATAACTCATTCATTTTTTATGATTTTGAGGTGGGATCAAATGCATTGGAAATCTTAAGATGTCTAATTCAAATGTTATGTTTAACAAAATTTCAAAATCTCAAAGAAAATACATGTTATAATGCAAGACATTATAGGTCCTTTTGGACCAAATGCATTAAAAGGCAAAAAAGTCCAACTTCAAGTGCCCATAACTCTTTCATCAAAAATCCAAATGATGTAAAATTTAAGTCCATTTTGATTATCTTGAAAAGATCTACAATGTTGATGTTGGGGGTTTTTTCCATTTGAGGCTTGCATCATCAAAACAGAGGGGCTTGAACATTGGCCAAATTTAGAAACTTTGCCTTTACATGTTTTGCACCTTGCACTTTAAACTCCAATTTCACCAATTTCCACACTTCAAATGGATTTTTAACCAACATAGCAATTGTTCCTTACATCAAAACCTTTCCAACCATTACTCACATGCTCATGTTTGGATTTGGAAAATGGTATTTTCGAAGAGGAGAAGCTTTTGGTTCAATTATGCATAACACCTCAAAATTCCATGCACAAGCAATTACCATTCAGATTACACGTCAATTTCACTTTGGTATGATTTCAGATTGCATTTGGCATTGAATTTGGGTATTTTGAGTGATCATGCAAGCCCATGCAATGAATATCCAATTCCATGCACACGGCTTTGATCACACTTACCTTGCCATTCCATCTATAAATAGGAGCTCTATTCCATTCAAAATTCATCCATGAATCAATCTGAAATGCTGTAGAACTGAAAACCTAACCTCTCACCAAAGAAGCTATTTCACTTTTTTTCATATTTTTCAGATCTAAAGTTCAACTACATCTGGTTGAATCTTTGGATCTAAAGCTTCTAGACCTTCATCCTTTACTCCATTGATCTTCTGTTTTGCCAAAGGAAGCAAGGAAGCAAGCTCAAATTTCCAGAATCCAAGGTTGATCATCACCTGATTTTCTCTTCGAAACTCATTACTCTTTGATCTATTTGCCTGGCCATTGTGTTTTCTGAAGTCCTCACTTGAGAGGCAAGCTAGTGGTAGCTTCAATTTTGTGTTTTATTGAACTGCATTTTTCATACCTGAATCTTCCATCTCGGATTTCTTACTCTATAGGAATCTTGAGTGTGATTCAAGGTTATAGGGGTGATGTACATCACCCCAGCTTTATTTTGATATAAGGATCGTGCAAAATGATGAAGGTTTGAAAACCTGCAAATGTCACCGGATTCTGGCTTCTCACCGGAGAAGAAGGTGGCTCTGGTGACCGTCCATTTGCCAGATGCGTTGTGGACCATTGGATCTGATTTCCAGATCTAATCTCCACCCTTGCTTCTTATGACTTTCATTAATTCATGGTGTTACGCGTGGACTTTGGTCTATGGTGGAAGCGCGCTTCTGGAGCGTATGATCTGCCAGCTCAATTAATGAGCTCAGATCTAACGCTCCTTGTTTTTTTGATTTTTTATTTTTTGATTTTATTTCTTTTATTTCCATTATTTTCAAAAATTCATATCTTCTTCATTTTAAATCCAAAAAATATGGGACCAATTGCATTCTTCTCCAAATAAATTCTAGTTTCTGATTTTGATTTTTAATATTTTTTATTTTATCATTTGATATTTTTTGTGAATTTTCTCTTTTCTGGTTATTTTTAATTCATTTTAAATAGTTTTTGACATTCAAAAAATACAAAAATATTTTCCTAACCTATTTGAATGATGATGGATCTATGAAAAATATTCTCATCAATTTTTTAATTGATTTGAGATTTATTTGAGATTTTAGTTCAATTAGGTTATTTTTATTCATTTTTAATTGATTAAAAATACTTTCTGACTTTTAAAAATGATGAAATTTTTTGTCAAACTTTGTTTGACCTTGTTGAACTTGGGATAAATCACTTGGACCTTTCAAGGTTGATTTGAAGTGATTTTGAAGTTTGACCTTTCTTTTATTTTTAATTCAAGTTTATTTTAATATTAAAAAAATGCCAAAAATATTTTGCTTGTTGTTTGACCTCCAATCTTCATCCCATTTCTGATTTCTCATTGTTTGACTTTGACTTTCAATGTCATTTGGTCAACACACATGGATTGGTACATTTTATTTCACCTTATGCACTTTATTCTTTTCCATTTCCTTTTCATCTCTTTCTCCTTCTTCTTCTTCTTTCTTCTTTTTGATCAATGAGTTAAAGGTTGATAAGTTAGCATTGATTAGGGAGACTTAACCTTCCTTGATTCAAATCTATTTCATCTTGATCAATTGATCAAGTGAATGGCTTTGCATTAAGGATAGGTTGTCTCCTAAATCATGCAAAAGACTTAAACCAATACAAGATCAATTCTCTTCTTCTTTTTGGCATGGCAAGTTGTTGGAACTTGGTTCACTAATCAAGACTTCTAACTTGTGTTGTTGCCTACATTATTATTGACCGGCCTCAGATAGTTATGACTTCTACATAAGTCCAATTACGATTACTTAACATAGCGCTAAATTTGCCTTATGGCCCACTAACTACTAACACTAACCATTAACAATTAACATTTACTTTTTGCCCTTTACTTTTATGCAATTTACTATTCTTGCACATATTATCCATTTTCTTTTTTCCTTTGCTCACTTGAGCACATGTTTATGTTAATGCCATTTGCCTTTTGCTCACTTGAGCACATAATTGTGTATATACTATTGTGCTTGTATTTTGCTTTGATTGTTGTGAACCAAATGCAAAGAAATGAACAAATGGACTTAGTTTCTAGGACATTCCCTATGCAAAAATGGAGTAAAAAGGATCTTAATGTTGAAGATGGATTAGAAGGACTAAATCTCTAAACTCACTCTTGTCCATTCTTGATTTACTTCATGGAACTTTTGATGTGTGTGCTTTTGTGCTAGGGAATCCTATGAAGGCTCAAATTGAAGAACCATTGCCATGTTCATCCAAAATGAAAGATACAAGATGCATTGAGGATCTCTTAAGAGGCTTGTTTGATTGTTGCTTGAGCTTACTATTATTGTGATTGCTTATTCCAAAGGATGAGAGCTACTTGGATCATCAATATAATCTCAAGAGAGGAACTCCATTGTGGTTTTGTTTCTTATTCCTTACCTCTTGCATGCTTAGGACTTTAGTCCTTCTTCTTCTTCTCTCCACTCTAACCCAAGCCAAAACTTTTGTGCAAACATTTAACTCCTGTTTTCAACATTAGAAACCTAAGCCTTATGCTTTTGATTTTCAAACTTTCTTTTCATAATACTTATTTTGAATTGAATCTTTAAGTTCACTTTGACCACTTTGTATATACTTCTAATTGGTAAATATAATCCATTCAAAAGTCTTTTTGTGGTTCCAATGGCCACTTCCTTAATCAAAACTTTTTTCATAACCTTTAGTTATTAGGTTTGAGTTATCTTTGTGGTAGATGTAATACTCACCTATATCCTTAGTGATGGACAATGAGTCTTCCATGCTTATTATAGGGTTAACCCCTCACTAGCATGTTGAAGCTATCCTCACATGGTGGATTTGTGGTTTTAGGTTGAGTCTTCTCCCTTTGATAACAAAAGACCTTGAGGCTTTTGGACGAATCAATTCACCAACTCATTTTGAGATTTTTACCCCAAACTACGAGGTTTTGATCCTAATCTTTTTAAGATGGTACGTAGGCAATGGGTTTATCCATCCAAACACAAAAATGTAAATAACTTGTATATTCTCTTCTCATCTCTTCAATCATGTTTGCACAAATAAACTTTCACAAAACAATAACCTTGCAACAAGTATGAAAAGGGCTCCCTAGGAGTACCTGGGATGTTTTGGGTGCCTAACACCTTCCCATTACATAACCCACCCCCTTACCCAAATCTCTGATTCTCTTTTACTAGTTTTTGTTAAAACTTTTAGGTTTTTGTTTGCTTTCTAACCATTCCTTTGGATAAATAGAAGTGCGGTGGCGACTCGACTTGTATGATTTACCTTGGATTCAGTCAATATCTCTAATGGTAACGAATACCCCGCTATAGGAAGCTTATAGATGTTGGATAAACTCCTAGATTTCCAAGATGAAGGATCTTGGGTACACTCTTGCTGAAAGAAAATTTAGTTTTGCGTTCGTGCCCTTAATGGAATTGTGGAAGCTTAGAATTTCCCAATTATGCCTTCCTGTACATGTTGAACCTGCTGCTTCAGAACCTGCTGTTCTAGAACCTCAAGACTATGCTATGGAAGAAGCTCCTAATTAGATAGTCGTCTCAGAAGCTTTTGCTCCTCAGCCTACTCCAGTTTATCTTCTAAGAACAATCAAACAGATTAAGGTTGATAATGCAAAGATCAATGAGTGTCTGGATAAGAAAAATCTGATGTTTCAGCTGATTCTGTCAAGACTTCCTCCCCCTCCTCCACAAAACCCCTATATACTTTATTTACTTTAACTTTCTTACAATTTTTACTTTGTTTCTTTTCAGTTGTATCTCTACACTTCTTGTTGGCATTTTTAATCAATGAAAAATTGTTTTATTTCTCTCTATTTATTTTTGTCTTTTATCTTTTTCATTGATGACAAAGGGGGAGAAAATATAACATTCTAAAATGGAAGAATTAAGTGTTTATTTTGATATCTGATTTACTAAGTAAAGACCCATGCATTTCTTAAATGCTTATGTTAACAAATACTTCGAGAAAAGATTGTTAAGTGTTTTTGCAGGGTCAATTCTCAAGAATCAGAATGGTTCTGAAGGTGCTACTTCTGAAAAACCTGCTTTTGAAAAATTAAGGTTATGAAAACCTTATTCTTCTAGGAAGAGAAGTTTCTGAAGAAAGGTTTCTAAAGAAAATATTTTGAAGTAAAGCCTATCAAAATGAAGATGTTATCAACCAGTGTTCTGGACAACATCAACCAACTTCTGAAGATAAACCAAATTCTGACTAAATATTCACTTTGGTACTTCAAAAGGTAAATCAGGAAAATGTTCTTTCATTTTGATTGTATCTTTATAGGACTATACATATCAGGGGGAGCTTTGTGCTTCTGTAAGATGTATTCTTATGTGATTATCCTGTACAAAACTGTTCATCAAAATACATGTTTTGTCATCATCAAAAAGGGGACATTGTTAGAACAAGATTTGGTTCTTCATATATACCTTGAGTTTTGATAATAATAAAGTTGTGTTTGTGTGAGAACAATTTTAGTACCCTAATGGTTTGTTATTGTGTAGTTTTAACAACCAGTTCTGATTTTGATCATATGATGTGCAACATCATCAATTTCTGAACTTTGCATTCCAAATCCGCTTCTACGCCTGCAATTAGAAGTTTTAAAAGACGTAAATATTTCTACTGCAATGTTACTTCTGCTTCTGTGTTATTTCACCCATCAGAAGTTTATGAGGAGACTCTATGTTGCTGCTACAATGTTCTCTCAGTTCTTGCTTATGGACATGACTCTGATCACCAAACTTCTGAAGAATGGCAAGCTTCTAAAGTTGTGTTATGTAGCTAAAGATTTTGAAGATCTCAAGACAGATGATTGAGGTTATCAAGGTTCTGACTGAGTATTCTGAAGACTGAATATTTTGAAGATACTGAAGACCTCAAGCCAGACTACTGGCATTGTCAAGGTTCGGAAGTTTTTGAATCTAGCTTCTTCACTTCATGCTTCAATCATATTTTATCAGAAGCCAATGAATATGAAGATAAGATCAAATGGGAATATGGTCAAATAGTACATATTACAAATCGAACAACCTTTCCACTACCTGATTTCGTGGGCAAGGACATTACTATACATCACACCTGTCACTGAAATTGTGGGCGAAAGGACAATATGCAGTGTCATTCCTTTCCCATCCAACAGTGGGAAGCCACTCAAGAAGCTTTCTCCATTTTCCCTCCAACGGTCACATGCTTCTCTATATAAGCATGCATTGGAGAGTTAAAGAAAACACTGATTTTGCACAAGTATTTTAACAATCTATTTTTCTTTGTGAAAAACTATCATTCTTTGTATACAATTTTCTTTAAGTGTTTGTTATTCATTTGTGTAAAAATATGCTTGTGTAGAAGCATCTTGTAACACAAAAACTATTATTCAAACTATTTGTTTGATTCCTTAAGGAGGTTATCCTTGAGAAGACAAATAAAGTTGTTATTTGTGAGTCCTTGAGGAGACTAAGGTTTAGTTGGATCTTTGAGAAGACAAAGAAGGTTATTCTTTGTGTTTATTATAATTTGTTGATTATAGTGGATTAAGTCCCTATGTATAAGGCAAATCACCTTGGCGGGTGGACTAGATTAGCTTTGAGTTTCAAGTGAATCAAGATAAAAATCTATGTGTTTTTATCTCTTCATTATTAAACTTGTTAGTAGTGTTTTTATTTTGGAAAAAGCTTTTGCTTGTAAAACCCAATTCAAACCCTCCTTTCTTGTGTGTTTCACACCATCAATATCCCCCCGCTTGAATTCGGAGTTGTGCTTCTTGACGGCTCTATACTTGTCGAAGAATTATTTTTAGTCCTTTTCAGATTACCTTGTTCGCTGATTTGGATTTTCCATTGTACTTATAATCCTCGACAAAATTCAGTGACCATGGAACTCAAAAACCAGGTTCCGTTGCCAAACAAAATGGCTCCAAGAATCCAAATCTTATACATAATTTTCTGCCAATAGAAGCAGACAACTCTTTTTGTCGTCATTTTGGCAAAAACTTCCGCCTCTATCCACTTTGTGAGGTAATCTACACCCATTATCAAGAACTTACGCATGCCTAACACTAGGGGGAACAAACCTAAGATATACATACCTCAATTGGTAGAAAGCCAGGGTGTCGTCATTTACTGGAGAAGCTCGACTAGGGCATGGTGAAGGTCAACATGCCTCTAACAATGGTCACACTTCTTGATAAAGGTGATGGTATCCTTCATCAGGGTATGCCAATAGTATCCTTCCCTTAATAACTTGCGGGCGAGTTCTTTTCCACCAATATGACTATTGTGTACTTTGGCTAGTACTAGGATTGTTTCATGCTCACCCAGAAATCGTAGCATTGGAGACTCTCTACTCATTTTATAAAGCTTTCTCGAGAGAATGGTGTACTTAGCGGCCTGCTTTCAGACTCTCCTTGCTCGCCCCTTATCCAGCGGGATTTCGTCTTCTTACAGGTAGCGCACTATAGGAGATATATAACTAGACTCAAGAACAACTTCTAGGGAGTAATCATCGCCTTCCTCGATGTTGGGAAGAAGAGAGTGTCCTGGATCACTCTTCTGTTAATCCATGTCGTCTTCGAGGTGTTAATTTTGGACAACAGGTATGCTCTGAAGTTCAGTTCATAGGGAACATGCTCTATTTCAAAAGGAGTAAAGCGAGAGGATGGATTTCGTACCTTTTGCATATATTTTATCTGTTGTGGTTTTTTTTTGTTTGGTATTGTTCGGAGACCTGCTTGGTGACTAATTGGGAGATGCTCTTAGATTTTGGTATGAAGGCTCCCATTTCTAAGGCAAGAACCACGTCAGTGATGAGGACCTCATACTCTGCCTGATTGTTGCTGGCCATGAACCTGAACTTCAAAGCATGCTCGATGAGTATGTCTCTAGTTCCTTCTAAGAATATTCACGCGCCGATCCCATCACATTTTAGGCGCCATCAACAGATAGTGCCTACTTTGAGGGAGTATCCTCTTCCATAGGCGAGCTAAATTCTTCCAGAAAATTGCCAGAGCTTGGAATTTAATGCATCCTCTTGAGATGTATATCATATTTTGAGAATCTCACCACCCAATACACCATCATTCTCACAAAGTTTGGGTTTTTCAATACCATCCAAACAGGATAGTTCGGTTTTCACAAAGATCTTGTGACCCTGGAAGTAAGGTCTTAACTTCCTCGCCGCGATGATAATGATGATTTCTAGCTTCTCAATCTTCTAATATTGTGTTTCGGTGCCTCTGAATAACCTGCTTATGAAATTCATGGGCCTTTATTCCTTATTGGTCTCCTGGACGAGTACTGAGTTCATCGTCTGGTCTATGACTGAGAGGTAAAGGAGTAGTAGCGGTTCTAATTTTAGGAGAGTGACAATGGTAGGAGATGCCAGAAAGGATTTTACCTTTGAAAATGCCTCATCACACTCTGTTGTCCATTCGAAACTCTTTGTTTTCTTCAAGGCAGCAAAGAAAAGGAAATCTTTTATCGCACACACATGAAAGGAAGAAAGATTGGATGGCGAGGCGACCAGTTAGATGTTGCACTTCTTTGATATTGGTGGGGCTTCTCTAGCGATGATGGCCATGCATTTATTCGGGTTAACTTCAATACATATTTTTGTCAACATGAAACTAGAAACTTCCCAGCTTGAAATCCAAAAGAGCACTTTGTGGGATTCAAACGCATGTGTAATTCCTAAATGACTACATGACATCCTTTAAATCTTCAGCATGTATGCACCCCTCGATAGTATTTACAATCATATCATCAACATAGACCTATAGGTTCTGACAATCTGATCGGAGAACATGACATCCATGAGTTTTGTAGGTAGCACCGGTATTTTTGAAGTCGAAGGGAATTGTAGTAGTAGTTGCCATGATTCGACATAAAGGAAATTTTAGGGGCATATATAGGATCCATCTGAATATAGTTATACCCCGAATAGGAATTCATGAAGCTCAACACGCGGTAGCTTGAGGACCCTTTGATAAGACGATCCATGTCGGGTAATGGATACAAGTCATTGGGACAGGCGGCGTTAAGGTCAGTGAAGTCCACACACATGCACCATCTGTTATTTTCTTCCTTTATTAATACCACGTTGGCTAACCAGATAGGGTATTTTGTATCCGTATGAATCCATCTTCGAATATAGATTTGATACTTCATCGTCAATGGCGACCCTCTTTTCCTTAGGGAATTTCTACTTTCTTTGCGCCATTGGTTTGGCAGGAGCATGGATGGAGAGGTGATGGCTCACCAACTTATTATTTATCCCATGCATATCAGAGGAGCACCTGACGAACAAGTCGACACTTTTAATTAATTGGTCGACTTGCTCGTGTTCTTCTTCCTCAGTAAAAGAGATGCCTATCTTTGACACCTGATGGGCTGAAGGGCCTATTCATATTTCCTTCAAGTCCTCCATAGGCATTAGTCTTTCCATGTCCGCGCCAACCTAGGATCCTAAAAATCGAGGTTTGCATTTAGTACTTCAGGGAGGGGGCACAAACTAGGGGGAAATTTTCCCTCTTTATCGTTAGACTACTGTGATAGCATTCTTAAGTGATTTGTTGGTCTCCTTGGATCATACTCACTCACCCTCTAGGCAACGGGTATTAAAAGACCAAATATTGGGTGGAAATAACCTCCCTTAGTGCATTGATGGCACGTATGATGATAGTACATGGTGACACGACGTCTACAATGAGGTAGTTATCGTCAATCGTCTTGGAGTCTGATCCCTCGCCACATGTTGTCTCTAGGGTCAAATGACCCTTTACTTGTACCTTTTTGTCTAACAATCCTATTAACAGGCCACTGAACATTCTAACATCGTTAGAATTGAGTTGGAGTTTCTGAAAAGAATCCCAACACAGGACATCAGTAGAGCTCTAAGGATCTATTAAGACTCACTTGATATCCTAGTTACCATGTTGCACGGTGATGACCAGAGGGTCATTATCATGAGGGTTGACTCCAATGGAGTCCTATTAGAAAAGGTGATGTTAACCTCCACTTCTCCTTTTTTTCCTTTGGAGGAATCAAGAGATATTACGTTTGCGGCAAGCACCTACCTTGCGTATTTCCTTCGGGAGGAGTTTGAACTACCTTCACCGGTGATACTCCATGCTATGGTGTTTGTGTTAAAGTGTAGAGTGTTATCTACCATATTCGGAAGGAATATAGAAGAAGCGAGAATGAAAGAGGTGCGACCTAGGTTAATTTTACAAGAGTCCCGCGGAATACGCCACTGTACTAGTAAAAAAGTAAAACTTTTCATGGTATCCCTGCGAGCGTAGGGGATACTCATGGGCATTAAAAGACTTATAAAATATATAAGATGGTTAAAATTTCCTTAGGAATGATCATTGCCTACTCAGTCAATAATGGACAGTTGAATATCTATTTTCTAAGGAGACATAGACCATGACTATGACTTGTCTTTGACCGAAAGGAGGATACTTGGAACGAAATGACATCTTCCAGGAGAGACTACGTCTTGAAATAAATCATTATGAAAATGTTTTTTTTAACATTCCTTCTTAATATAGAGTCTCGAAAATAATTAAAATTATGTTTTATGAAAAATTAAATTATATATTACTTCATCATATCATTTACATCAAATAATACTTTCATGGAAAGTGGAGTGTTAGCTTTAATGTTTGATTTAAAATTCACATTGCAAAAACTTAAATATAAAGTAATTCATTTATTATTATTTATTATTTTCTTCCATATTGATGATATGTTTGGAGTTCAACCAATTAAAATGATTTATTCTTAATTTACAAATAATTTATAAAATATTTGAAGGAGATGGATTTATGACTTATTTTGAACTTAATATTCTAACAACACTATAATTACTTTAATAAGTATAATCTCCCTAATTTCATAAATAAAAACGATGTGTAAATTCAAACACTATAAAATATATTTTATTTTCTTGAAATCATAGCAATAATAAAAGTAACAGTTGGAATAAATTTATTTTATTTCAAGCTAATTGTTACATAATTTTAAAAAATAAGTCACTCTCAGTTGATGTTAAAATATGATTGAATATATGACACTCTTTTATTGTATTTCTATATATTAATACTACATTCTTTATATCATGTCGGATCTTATAAATTAAAGGCAAAAAATTAAATTTTTAATTTCTTACACGTGAGAATATAGAGTTTGTTTTAAATATCGTAGTTTGTCTAATTTTTTCACAGTAGTGACTATATGAAATGTAATAAAGAAATCATAGATAGAAATCCTTAAAATAAAAAATCTTACATTTTAACTAATATCAACCGAAAAAATCACTTAAAATTTTTATAATCTCATTAATTACAGCTTGCAATAATTTTTATTGACTTAATATTTGTTTTGATCCCGTATGTTAATTTTAGTATTCATTTTAAGTTTTTAATTTAAAAAATATAATATTAGTTTCTTAATTCTTTAAAATTTATCATGTTAGTTATTTTTGCCTAATTAGAGACGAAAAAATATAAAAATTAAATTTATCACTAATTAAATAAAAATGACTAATATATCACGTTTTGAAGAGTTAAATGATCAATATAATTTTTATTAAGTTAAGGAACTAAGATAAATCACGAGATTAACATATGAAAAAAATATTAAATCTTAAAAAATACCAAATTAAGCCAATAAGTAACTCACATTTGCAATGTTTATTCAATATATAACTAAATTTTGTCAATATAGACATCAAATTGTAAGCCTATTGAAGGATTTTTTTAAAATACTTATAAATAAACTTGAAATTTTATTTTAGATTAAAAATAAATAAATAATTTTAAAATTTTAAAATTAAATACCTAAAATAAATCAAGTACCAAAAAGACAACATAATCCAAATATATAACAACAAATCATTAGTGACATATTCTAGAATGATTTGAATTTACAAAATTAAATAGTAAAGTAAAGCGTACATTTTGTCTTTCAAGTAAAATATATCTTTTTTATTTGTGTTTAAATAATATGGATATATTAATTATAATTTACATTAAATTAATATAATCTTAATTTATTGATCATATTTTTAAAAATTAACATACTTAAAATCAATATAAAATAAATAAAAATTAATTTATAACCACAAATGACACGTCATTCTCTATCTAGTAAATTATTTAGGTGTGATAAAGAGTTTAGTGGATATTCATGCTTTTGTTGGAAAAAGTTTTAAATAGATATTGTTATTATGATGTTCATTACATCAGAAGGAAAACCCATCTACACTGATAAAATAGATGGCCACTTCATCTGGGATGTTGATCCTACCAGATGTGACTCAGATTGTGACTGCTGGATGCACGACAATGATATTGACCGAGATATCATTCTTCCCAAAACAAATAAAAAGGGGAGGTGTAAACCCTCTCCACCTCCTCAAAGAAGATTTGATCCAGACAATGGTCCATGGGTAGGAATCCATGGGAAAAAGAAACCCCTCTCTATCTACGAAGAAGGACTAAAAATCCTCAGGAAAGAAGGATTGTTACCACCTGATGATCCAACTCTTGTTACATGGTCACCAACAGACCATTGTAAGCCACTACATCCTCCAACTGTCGTCCAACCAATTCCTTGTTTTATGTACTCAACTGCAACTCCAGAGTACGAACGACAATTTCCTTCCCTGGAAAGGAAAATGGATCCAATCACAGGCAGAACATCTAAACCCTTCATTCATCCCAGTGAAGTCCAGCCCGATGGGAAACTTAAGCCTTTAACCCAAGCTGAAGAAGTGCTAAACTGGCAATCTGAAAACATGGTTTCTCAAAATGAGATTCTCCAGAGCCTTGACAAAAGGGTAGATAAGATTGCTGAGAAAATTGATGAGACAGATGATAATCTCAAGGTTTTATCCCAAAAAATGCAGAAGCACTACAGGAGCTTAAAAGCCCAAGTATCTCAACTGGATCGTGATTTGCGGCAGATGTTAGAAGAAAGAACTTTTGGCAAAACCTTTGACCAAAAGGAAAGAGAGATCAGAAATCTACAAGGCCAAGTAAAAGAGATAGATGATTTCTTAAGAGCCTCTCATGAAAGAAAGCCCAAGCCCGTTGAAAACTCTTTCTTTGACCCTCCTGTTTTTCCTACATATTTTAAACAACCAGAAAGGCCTTCTCCTTTCTACCCTACCTATGCTTCATCACCACCAGAGCAGGCTAGATACATACCTACAGCTTACAGGCCAAAATCTACTAGAACTTCAACTCCCTCGACCTCCAAGACAAAAGGCAAAGCTTCCTGCCTAAGCGCCTCATCCTCAGACTCTCAGGATATCCCTGAAACACCTCCTCCAAAAATTCAAAAGGAAGAAGAAACTCTAGATAAAGGTTTCCAAGCCATGGCGATCACCAGAAAGTACGAATCTTCCCAGAAAAATCACCACCTTGCGGAAACATCGGCACACAAGGAAGATGAGTCCTCGACAGATAGTGACAATAACTCTGATCAGGAAACATCTACTGATGAAACACCAGAATCTGTTTCCTCAAAATCAGAATCTGAAGACAACTATATCCCAAGACTCTTCATGGCAAATATAAAAGAGGAAGATTCCTTTTTTGAAGAAGAGTCCCCTGAAGAAACTCTGATCCCTGAAAGGATTAAACCAAATGGCGGTCCCTGGTTCACCTTTGATGACATTCCACCCAGTCGCTGGAGGAAACGACTACTTGAATTTGGAGCTTGGCTTGACACCCAGATGATGAAAACAAGTGCAGATAGCTATAAGATCATTGAAGAATTTTGCTGTAGGATGACAGGCACAATGAAAGAATGGTATCACAATCTTGGAACCTTCAAACAAGATGAGTTACACCGTTTAGAAACTACAGCTAATGTTCTTGGTGTGCTTCACCGTGAATTTATCGGTGATATGGAGATGTTTGATAGGAAGAACAGACAAGAATTCTTTGAGATGAAGTGTTGTTCCCTCAAAACAAAGGATCTTGACAGACACTATCACAGAATGGCACAGAGATATTATGTCCTTAATGGATATAATGACCCTAGTCTCAAGAATACCTATGTCTCCTCTCTACCACAAGAGCTCCAACCAGAAATCCATAGAATGTTAGCCACAACTCAAAGAGATATCCAAACCATGAGTCTTGGACAAATTCACCAGGTGACACTAGAAGCACTTGAAAAGCTTTGCAGTTTTCATCACCAATTTTCTGAAGTTATAGAACAAAAGTCAAAATTCACACACGCGTGTAGAAAACCCTACCTGGAGATTAAATGTAAAGACAAAAGGTGTAGTTGTACAACAAAAAAGAAACACCAAAGACAAAAATACACCAAGTCTCATAGGACCTTCAAGGGAAAGAAAAGGAAGAATATGAAGTTCTTCAGAAGAAAACCTTTTAGAGAAAAAGGGAAAAATGAGAGATGCTTTATTTGTGGAAAGAAGGGACATTTCTCTAAAGAATGTCCTAATAATACTCATAAAGCCGCAAAACTGATTAACTCTCTTCAACCTTTAGAAGGAGACTTAGAATCATTGTATTCTGAGCAAAGCTCTGCTGACGAAGAAACAATTTTTGCCCTCCAAGACTCTTCGTCTGATGAATCATCATCTTCGGAGTTAGAAGATGGCAGATATCTCCCTGTTTACTCCTTCAAAGAAATAGGAAGTTCTCTTCCTACTCCACCTCTCCCTTGTGTTGAAGTTCATGTCCTTGCGACGAAGTTTTCACGTCCAAAGAAAGTTATAGCTTACATGGACACTGGGGCCCAGATTACAATGATGAACCCTAGCATTCTCCCAGCAGAATCATGGGTAACACATGCCGCATACTTTGTAGCAGCAGATGGGAAAGTTTTCAAGACAGATCTAATGACCAAGGAGAAAATAGGAATAAAATTCTTCCCCGACTGCATCGTCTGGACCAGGGTCATTGGCAGTAATCTTCCAAACAAAGATATTGTAGTAGGAATGGATGTCTATTCAGCAGCAAACAGGCTTCAAATTCTCCCCACAGGAATCAAGTTCAAAAGAGAATTCAAGCCTTATTCCGGAATAATGAAACTATATTCCTTGTCTAAGATCCCTGCTGGTTATGAAGAAATCAAGACCAACCTACTCAAACTCTGCGCAGACAGCCATGAAGAATTCCGCCATCCGAAACCCCTATGGAAAAATAAGGACTTTTTTGTTCAACTTCCTTTTAAGCTAAATGAAGATATTAACCCAACCAAGGCCACTCATCCAGGAATGAGTCCATCAGATTATTCATTGGCAAGGGAGGAATGCCACCAGTTGCTCAAGCAAGGTCTGATAGAGCCCACCAAATCAGAATGGGCTTGTCAAGCATTTTATGTGGAGAAAAGATCTGAAAAGTTAAGAGGGAAAAAGAGGCTAGTAATTGTTACAAACCTCTAAATTATTTTCTCAAAGATGATAAATTCCCCATTCCGAAGGCCTCGTCCTTAAATGTTTTCATCAAAGATGCCCAAATCTATTCTAAGTTCGATCTTAAGTCAGGATTTTGGCAATTGGGTATCAATCCAGAGGATCGTTACAAAACAGCATTTTGCATTCCCAACGCCCAGTACCAATGGACTGTGTTACCATTTGGGCTTAAAGTTGCGCCGTCACTCTTCCAAAAGGCCATGACAAGAATTTTTGAACCCATTCTCAATAGTATCCTCATCTATATTGATGATGTGCTATTGTTCTCAAAAGATGAAAAGACCCATAAACAACTATTGGGCCGATTTCTTCAAATAGCCCAACAACATGGAATTATGCTCTCTGAAAGGAAAAGTCAATTGGGCCAAACAGAGATTGACTTTTTAGGGATGCATTTCTCCCAAGGGAAATACCAACCTCAACCCCATATTGCCCAAGAACTGTTAAACTTTCCTGATGAAAACCTCACTGTCAAACAAATCCAACAATTTCTTGGTATAATTAATTATATCAGAGATTTCCTTCCAAGACTGGCGAAATACACAAGCCCTCTATCACAAATGTTAAAGAAAAACCCCCCACCGTGGGGAACAATGCAAACCGAAGCAGTAAAAGCCTTGAAGAAGATCGCACAAACTCCACCTGCCCTAAAAATCCCTGGAAATGGGAAAAGAATCCTGCAGACTGATGCTAGTGATCACTATTGGGGAGCAGTTTTGATAGAGGAACTTGAAGGGAAAAGATACTACTGTGGTCATGCCAGTGGCCAATTTAAAGAAGCTGAAAAACACTATCACACTACTTACAAAGAAGCTCTTGCCGTAAAAATGGGAATTCAAAAGTTTGACTTCCATCTAAGAGGCTACCAGTTTGAAGTACAGATGGATAATTCATCTTTTCCCAAAATCCTTGAATTTAAAAATAAGATGCCACCGGATCCTCAAACCCTTCGCCTAAAAGATTGGTTTTCCAGATATGATTTCTCGGTAAAACACATCAAAGGGACCCAAAATGTGATTCCGGATCTACTATCCCGACCTATGAAACCTATCCAGATTATCACAGCCAAACACACTTTCCCTTTGATACTTATGGTCAAACCACTGCCAGATCATGCATCCACAACCAGAACTCTCCCTCCAGGAATAACAGTCTCCTCTTCACCATCTCAGCTCAAACAATATGCCAAGAACAATCTCTTCTATTACATGACAAAAATCATAAAGAATAAACTCCCTGATCATACTCCTTATTTCCCTGACACACCTTTCCTCCTACCAATTTTAATAAACCCAAATGCCAAATTCACAAAAAACCATTTATGGTATATCTGGTGTGCCACAGTATTGTATTATATGCCCGTTCTTATTCCCACTGAAGCCATGTATCAACACCTGATGGATCCCAAAAATCACAAGTCCTTGATTTGGACTACTCTTGAATGGTATTCTCCATTGCAATGGTGGAGGAGTCAATTAAAACCAGTCATAGACGAGGTCAAAGAGAGAAGATTAGCCTTAGAAGCTATTAACAAGCTCAAGTCTGTTTTCTTTCTACACAGGCCTTATCAGACAGATCCAGAAACAAAGTTGCTTAATTGTAAGAGTTATGTCCACTTATGGGAAACAATCGATGATTATCCTCCCAGTCTAAAAATCACAAGGGAATTAATGGAATATGTCAACTGTATCAATCTTTATGACCCAAAGAACTTTGATGATAATACAACTTGTATAAGTCATGGAAAGTTCAGAAGACCAGAAGTTGGAGAAAGCTCAACTCAAGCCATACAACAGAATCCAGACTCGCCAATGGAAGCTGAATTCTCAGAAGGACAAGTGGAAGAAGCTAATAGAAAATTGATGGATCACACTTACATGATGGATGACATCTGGCAACATGAGTCATCACGTTATGGAGATTGTTTTTCTGATGAGAACTTATCCGATCAGAACCTGTCCCCATCTCATGAACCCATTTTCAAAGACTAGGTGACAAGTGTCCCTTATGGGCCATTAGCATGCTTATGAATAGTATTTTCTCGTCTTTTTGTGTAAAAGTAACTCTATTATGTATGCTTTAGAGATAAGGGTGTCGGACTTTTAGAAAAAGGCATTTCTATAATGCCATGCTTGTAATAGTATTGTTTTTGTCTTTTATGCTCCTCCTTGCCTATAAAAGGAGGGCTCTTGTAAGCTATTTTCATCAAGCAATCATAAATAAAAACTCTTTGTGTGTTCAAGAACAACTATGTTCTAAATATCCTCTCTTTCTCCCTAAAAGCTTTAGTTACTATATTCATATCATAATCCCCCACATAGATGCAAGTATGCTCTACACCTGCCTCAACTGAGGATCTTGTGTATCAGAAAACATCTGACCTTCGATCCATGCTACGGTCCTCACTGTTATGGAATATCAGTTTTAATTGGTAGTCTGTGTTATGCCTATGGTTGGCTGTTTAATGACGATTCAGTGGAGACTGAGTTTCATGATATGTGAGGCTCCCGGACAGTGTGATCTATGTTAATTTTTAATCATTCTTAATTTTTGATTTGAATTATTATCTCATTTCTTTTTTATTCTTTTGTGTATCTTTGATGATAAAAATATTTTTGTCTGTACGTTAGAAATCAAAAGGAATAAAAAAAAGAATTATTTTTCTAAAAGATATCTATTTTATAGAAATTTCATCCCTACAATAACATCACATCCCAATAGTCATGACTTGAGAAAAAAAATTAAAATTTATTTTGTATTTTAAAATAAAAAATTTCATTTACTTAATTATCCAGTCGAATTCAAACAGTCATCACATTTATAGAGACACATTTAATTGATTAAATTAATTAATCTAACAAATTTTATCTAAAAAATTAGATATAAAATTGACCTAAGTTTAATTTTCTGAGTTATGATAATCATATCATACTCAATTGTTATACAGTTGGAACCTATATTACAAATAGTGGCAGGGGAGTTAAACAATCATAATTGTTTTAGTATAACAATTTATCATCAATTTATTTTCAGCTAATTTAAATTTAATTGCAAAAAAATATCATACAAATCTCCTATTTTCTAACTTAAATATTGTTATGATTCACATATTATTTAATTAATAACGATTCATTTAATTATAAATTTTATTTATTATTTGACCATGTTTTAATATATTTGCCAAACCTTCATAGCTCATTAACTACTTGAGTCGACCATTTTGTCTTATTTTTGTCTCTTTAATTAATATAACTTACTTGGGATTAAAGTCTCGAATCTTTTCATTCCCATAATTAATCTTCATATATTCACCTCTCTTTCCGTCATTCTAATTACGTCCTTTCCCTACATTTCACATGCATATATTCTATTATTCTACTATAATATATTATCCTTGAAAAGTTTATTCCCAATGCCCCTTCAAAAATACATCCCAATTCACAAGTCCTTGGTCTAAGATCAATCAACGATGAACTTTTGATGTTTTTATTTCAAAGATACCAATCATAATTCCAAAACACATCAAAAGCCATAGAGATATTGGCATCAATAATGCTGTTTGGTTACATTTTATTGATTCCTTTAACTCTTTTTCCATAGTGATCCTTATATTGGCCAACCAAATAGGGTATGTGGTACCCAAATAAATGTGAAAAATACATGTTAGAACTGACAACACACAAGAAGAATAGTTCTATGCCCAAAAAAGGAAAGTCCAGAAGGTTGAAATTTATATAATCTTTTAACAATGGCAGACCAGGAGTGTCTATGATTCTTATCAGTCAATGAAGTGGACCTATTGAGGCCTAAAGAGGAACTGTGGTATGGTATGGGGTACTGACAGATGTTAGAGATAAATTAAGTCTCAATCTTTATTCACCTTTAAGTTCTTTTGTCCAATGCTCTTTCACCTTTTGTTAAAGGTTTAAATGAAATTTTATCCCTATGTTTTGATTAAAATATTAAATAATAGTAGTAATAATTATTAAAAACTCAAACACAAATCCAGAACTGTAAATATGAGATTTCGAATTCTAATGGTAACATTCAATTTAACAATGATATTTGCAAGTTGAATTAGACTTTACGAACTTAAACTCATGATTTTAGTTCTTCTATTTATAAATGTTTGAATATTTTTTCAACAAATTTGTATTTTATTTTGTTACGACTAGTCATATTTATTAATAATATAGAAATATAACTGATGGAATCATGTTCACTTTATTTTCATCAAAATATTAAACTAGTCATATTAACAATTTTAACACTTCTATTTTATAAATTTTAGAATAATATTTTTTTTTAATTCTTCTATTGTTAATATGAGACATATTTTTTTTATTTGAATAAAAAACATAAGATTTTAATATAATAAATTTATCTTTGACTAGGGAAAAATAATAAAATGGTTTCTAATTTCATTAAGAGATTAACATGATTAAAAAGAGGGATAACTCATAAAAAAAAGCACGAAATTATATCTTTTGAGTTTTGTTGACCATTCAAATGAGTATGCCGATTGATCGCGATATGATTTAATATCAGACTGTCAACATTATTGAGCTTTGTTTATAGCAAAAACTTAATAGCAGAAGACGGTCGTATAGGCATTTGATATGATTTAGTATTATTTAAGAATTTTAGTGGAACACTCAGACGTGGGCGGCTTCCCTCATTTGTCGATCAAGTATATTGCATATTTCAAACCTATCTCATTTGCTTCTTCGTTGAAATGGGATCGTCACCACGAGGGTCTGTCGATATCTACAGGTAGCATGACGTCTACACCGTAGACCTTGGTAGTTGATTATGGAGTGCTGTGGTATGACCATAATATCTCATGGAGTAATTTCGTTCAAAAGCCTTTGGCATCGTCAAGCTTTTTCTTGAGTCCCTTAAAAATTACTTTGTTTGCTGACCTGACTTGACCATTAGCTTGAGGCTGTATAACAAACACAAACTTTATTTGTATTCCCAAGTATTTGAAAAAGTCGGTGACCATAGTACTGACGAACTAGGTCCCATTGTCGGAGACAATGGCTCTAAGAATTTTGTATTTACTCAATATTTTGGTTGATAGAAACAACACACTCTATTTGCGATGATTTTTGAAAAATCGTCTACTTATATCTATTTGGTGAAGTAATCAACTCCTACTATCAATAATTTCAGTTTGCTGGATGCCAAGGGGAACCGACCCATAATGTCCAGGTCTCATTGATAGAAAGGCCAGGGGGAAGTTATCGATTTGAGAAGTTATGATAGGGTGTGGTGAAGGTCAGCATGTCTCTGGAATTGATCACAACCTTGACAAAGGCGATGTTATCTTCATTAGGGTAGGCCAATAATACCACACTCTTATTAGTTTGTGGCTGCTGCAGGCACCTTTATGTACCTCTGCAAGTACCAGAGCAGTTTCATGCTCGCCCATGCATCACATAATTGGAGAAGCCCTCCCAATTTTGTTCAGTTTCCTAGAGAGTAGTGTGTACTTTGAAGCTTATTTTTTGTGCCTTCTTGTTTCTCCCTCGTCAAACGGAAGTTCGTCAGACTGTAGATAACTTAGTTTGGGCGACATTCAGCTTGATTCTGGGACAACTTTCAGGGAGTACACTTCGTCTACCTCAAGGATGGGGGAATGAGATGTCTTTTGTATAAGTGTTTATTAAACCCCACTGTCTTTAATGTGCCTAGCTTGGACAAAAGGTTTGATATGAAGTTTTTCTCGCTGAGGACATGCTCTTTTCAAAAGGAGGAGAAATAAGAGGACATAATGCATACCTTTTGCATACATTTTATCAACTGTGGCTCCTTCTATGGTATTTCCCAGAGACTTTGTTGGCGACCAATTGGGATTCTCCTTTAGTATGGAGGCTCCCAATTCCAAGGCGATAACCATGCTGACAATAAGGGCCTCGTACTATGCCTGATTGTTGTTTGCGGTGAACTCAGACTTTAGCGTCTTCTCGATGAGTATGTCGCAAAGACCTTCCAAAGCTATTAAGGCACAAATTTCTTTCATGTTAGAGGCTCAATTGATGTACAATTTTTTAGGAAGTGTACTAGTTTTGTTATTGAAGTAAAAAAAATAAATTCGTCTCCACAAGGATTGCGAACTTAAAACCAGATACATTGTGCGATATGATTAAAAACAGTAAATGAGGGTTTTTTAGATTGTTTTGGTCAAAAACTAAAGTGAGAGGTTTAATAACAAATATGATAAAGGAGATCAAGTCTTATTGTCAGAATCCCTTAGTTTTACTTGATAGATGAAACATGCATTAAGAGAATACAAAGACTACATAATTACACGACAGATTAACTCTACCACTACACCCAATCCCTTGGCGTGTATCTCACTGTTGTACCCCTAAATTTGCCCTCCCCTTTCTCACCTATGTATCTAATCACTTGATCAAGAGATGACTTGCATACATCTATAACTCATCCACATGCATCATTCCTCATGGATTCAGAAGAAACTTGGGCCCATAAAGTTAGGACTCACACAGGTATCAAAGTCCAAAGGCATGGGTTGATCACATCATCAACATAAGGAATGTGAAACCCTAATGAGGATAGTGAAGGCTGGATTTCAATAAAGGTGTGGTCAATCCTATGGGGTCTTCAAAGCCCTAATTACTCAAGACTTGATGATGGGATCCTAGGGAGCCTATTTGAATCTGGGCTTGGCCATCAAAACCCTAGGGCAGACTCTTTGGTTTGGTTCAAAAGGTTTGCTTGAGGGATAGGCTTCATAGAGACCCTAATCAAGAAGGAAATGGTCTTGATGGACTTTATGGCTTGACTTTCCATTTAAAGGTATCCTAACCTTAACTCCATCAATTTTTCACCCGCTGGTTGGTTAGCACCACCTTGATCTTTGTCCCTTTTGTCTTTCATCCCATCTAATCACCTCAAGCACAAAGGCCAATCTTGGTTCACTTTCCTCTAGTCATTGGTCTTATTCATCTTAGTCTCAATGCCTGGTTGTTTTGTTCATGGATGGTTTTGTCTCCTCAAAACACTAAAGTCTATTGTATCACCATCCAAGAGGTAGTTGTCCTTTGATTCATAGTTAAGCCTTAACCTTGTTTCATTAGGCAATAACCTTGTTCATAAACCATTCCATTTACAAGTCATGACCATGTTCATTTCAATTCAAGCACATACCAATACAAAATCCATTGTAAAATGAAAACAACTTGAGAACCATTTAACATCCAAACATCCATATATAAACCATCACATTGGTCATTACATGAAAAATTACAAGTCTTGGCAACTTTTGACCAAATGTTGACTTTGGTCAATAGTTGACTTTTTGGTCAACTTTGACCAAAGTCAACCAAAATCCATTAAACCCTAAATCTCACCCATTACCATCCATAAAATATCCATTACATACAAAAAAAGCCAAAAATTACATGTTGACCAAGTGTTGACTTTGGTCAATAGTTGACCTTTTGGTCAATTTTGACCAAAGTAAACTCAAGTCCTTTTATATTCCAAACCCCTAAAATTTCCCATTCTAGTCTAATCTTCCAAAGCCATGACAATATTGGACTTGTACCTTGCACTTATTTATTTCAAAATCCATGGTGAGATATGGCAATACACTTCCTTTTTTTTCCTTTCATGCACACATGGCCTGTAAAACCAAGTTAAAACATGGAACAAGGTTTATTAGAAGCATGGAAGAGCCAATCATTGAAACTACAATTTATTAACAACCATAACATGCCTGAACTTGCAACCTACAACTGCAACAAACAAGGCAATTGCAGTTCAACAGCTTGAAACACAGTAGGCTGCAGTGAACCATACGTGAACCTGCAGCAGACCATATCCTGACCAAGCCACCACATTGGACATCAACTTGCAGTCCAAACAGGAGCAAATACGACCTGTAAGGAATGAGAAACAAGGAACACAAAATCCTGCAGCAAACATGTAGTAAAACAAGGACTTGCAGCAGACCATAACCTTACCAAATCCATGCCTAACAAGTCATAATTGCAGCCAGACCTAACTATGGAAACTTGTATCAACATGAGTCAAGCTTCCTACAAAAACCACACCACATACCTGTAGCACATTATAGCCATCCTGCAGTATGCACCCAAATGCCTAAACCTTTCCACAAATATCACAAACCAGGGCAACACAAGACATTCAATGACTACACACCAACCCTGACCAGCATGAAGGATGTAGCAATCAAAAGACAACAGATGAGACAAATCACCAAGTCAGAAATATTGGTCAACAATCCTGTAAGGGAAATTCAAAAGCATCATCATTGCATTAGCCAAACAAAAACCTCACATACCTTGGATCACATGAAAACCATCACATGCTAGTAGCAATGCTGTCATATGAAAACTCCCCCTAAAAACCTGCAGTGGACACACTTGACATTGCTACACTTTGGCCTGGAATTAGTAGCATCTCACAGCATCCTACAAGCCAATGTTGCATAATAACAACCTGCAGCTCATGTGCATTTTAATCAACCCAACCATTCACAACATCAACTCATAAGCATAACCTGCAATGTGCCAAGCAATGACAAAATGATGTCAAAACCAACACCCTATTCAGCAATCTACAACAGTATAGTGTGGTTCATATAGTGGAAAACATAAATATCAAGAAAGCTATAACAACCCTACAACATTATCCAATGGCAAACATTCACATACTAACCAACACAATGCCGACATATACAAACTTCATTAACCATGCATACCTAGCAATACATGATAGTAGCATCATCAACCTAACAAAAAACCCTAACACATCATGATGTCAACCTGGCCACAAACATCTCAATGGGAGTGCATCAAAACAAGTAGCCTGTACAAATATTCCAAGCCTTCATCAATATTTATGAATGTTTCACAAACCAATAGAATAACTCACCATCAATGTCAGATATAACCAAACCAAATCTTAGCAGGATTTGCCACAAGATGATGAGAGCAAACAAGCATCAATTCAAAGCAAACTCAAACATACTGTAAGTTCAGGCCCAAACTTGCAAGATCCTTGTACCTCATAAGCAAGACCATGTCAACCCCACCATTGCCCCTGCAGCAGACAGGAAACATGAATGGAATCCACAGTATTCTTGCATAACACCTGCAGACAAGCCAACATCCTTGTTCAACCAGTCAAGTGCAAACCTGCATCAAAATATCACCATGTTCAAATAGCCACACTAACTAATCCAAGGCAGTGTAAGAGGAAGCAAGATAAAACAGGTATGAGAAGTAGTGCAAGGCCAAAGCCACTTAAAAGCTCAGCCTGTAACCTGCAATAGCCAGTCACTTGAACTAACTCCACTGAAACTAACCCAACATGACTTCAATCCAACCCTAACTTTCAATGGTTTCAGTAAGGGAAATAGAAATTCACATGAATCACTACACAGACCAACTCATTAATCACCAAAGGCAAAACCTGCTCAGCAGGTCATCATTCATGAGTATGTTCAATTCCACTTAAGCTAACCTACCTTAGCCAGTGTAATTCACTCACTCATTAATCAATCTTAACTAACTGAGTTGATTCTAACTAACTTAGTTTCACCATGAACTCAGTGAGTTGAATGCAACTAATTCCTAACCTGAACATAATAGACTCCAATCCTAACTCCAAGCCTAAACACTTTCAAGCCTAAACTCTATTTAAACAATTGATCACTCTCATTTTTATCACCTTTGGAACCTTGCGAATTTGTGCACTCTCGCTGCAACCTCTCTCATCACCCTCACCAAAGCTCTCTTATTCTCTCACAGAAAAGTCATTGAAGCTTCACATTGAAGCTTCAATTTAGCTTAAGCTAAAACACTTCATTCTCACTCTGCTATCAATTCCAAAGTTTCAGAAGAAGAAGGAGACGAAAAGAAGAAGAAGAAGGAAGAATCAAGATCAGAAAACTTACCCGCAAATTCTCCGACCATCTTCTCCGGTATGTCATTTACAATTCATTGTCATTTTCTTGCTCTGACTGCACTAAGGCGTAACATTTAGGTTAAGGAACGGAACCCCCATGGCGTTAGGAATTGATCTTCAGTGAGCGCCATTTAATTTGACTTAGAAAGGCTAGGGTTCTTCCATTGTTTAGGTTCGATTCAACCAATTCATTGAATGTCGCTCATATCCCTTACCATAGGCATATCCAGCGTATCATTAGGTGTATTTGGTGGTGTGGTTAGGTAGAAGCCAACACCGGCGCCGGCGTAAGACACTTGTGTGGCGAGCCAAGATGAATGGATGGTGAGAGAGCGCGCACATGTAAACGTTTTGACTCTGTTGACTTGTCTAAGTCAACAGAGGTGAGTTGATTGGGCTTAAGTGCTCAGGCCCATGGATATTACTCTTTACACACCAGTTATTGCTAATGAACCCCCTGATTAGTGAATGAAATGAACTTGGGCTTTAGAGGCCCGTTAACACTTTTACTAGTTTCCCACGCGGTTTCACTTCCGCACCCCCATCTGGAATGGATATTGGGGCTTTTTGGGCTCAGAGGCCCGTTTCTTCTTTTTTACCTCATACACCCCTGTTTGGATTTTTTTGTTTGACCAAGAAAAGACTCAGTGGGCTCAATTAGCAGCCCATTAGCCTTAATTTCTTTCCAACCCCCACTCAGCCATTGCACCCCATGGTCATTTCTTTGTTTTTTTATTGTTTTTTTTTGCAAGTTGATTGATTAGAATAATATTAGCTTAATTAGGTTAATTGACAATTAGGATTAATTTAGATCTTAGAATTAGAGTTTCAATTAGATTTAATTCACATCATTAGAATTCTCATTAGAATTAATTAGGACTTTTAAATAGAAATTTAATTAGGCCTTTATATAGGTTTTTCTAATTAGAAACAATTAGCTCTTGATTAAATTTAGAATTACATTTCTCAATATTAGGGTAAAATCCAACTTTAGGATAGAATCCCTTTTAGACCATAGAATTTGGACATATTTTCACAATTGACCATTTTGCCCTTTATGGGCTTATTTTGATATTTTGTGTTGAAAATTGCATGTTCCCCTTAGGATTAGAATTCAATAATTCCTAGGACTTAACATAGATTTTTAATCATGATTTTGATCAATACTTTGACGTGCTCCCTTAGGATTTCTAATCTAACTTAGAATATTCAACCAATTTCTAATGCATGATCCCTTAGGTTAGTTCTAACAATTACTAACTTCAATTAGATCCAAAACTTAGTTCCCCACAAAACCAAATCAAAACCCCCGATTGAATTGATAAAAAGCAATTTTGATTAATTAAATCCTTTGAACTTGTATAATCCCCCAGTCTAATTGAGTGACCAAAAGACCCTTGGTCACTTAGTAGGACTTTTCTTTCACGCTGTGGAGCTCAAGGCCTCAAGACAAGATCTTCAATCAAGGCATCCTCAATCATATCAAGCAGCGGGTTATTCAAGCACATCAAAGGTGGCATCTTCAAAACTTGTTAAATCAAAGTTAGAAGAGTGTGACACGAGCCTTAAGCAATAGAGAAGGAGTGGGACTGGAGTATTCCTACCCCCATTCTGAGTATCTTTGGGTATGGGACGTATGACCCAACGGTCATCGTATTCACCTCTATTCATAGACTTTAGCACAATTCTAACCATAAAATTGACAAGTCTCTCTCCACAAAGCAAGGACAATGTCAACAACTTATCAATCATGAATTAAGTTGTACGATACGATCCTTAAGTAATGGAGAAGGAGTGGGACTAGAGTATTCCTACCCCCATTATGAGTATCTTTGGGTATGGGACGTATGACCCAACGCTCATCGTATTCTCCTCTATTCATAGACTTTAGTGCAATTCGAATCTAACGATTGATAAGGTCTTCATCACTACAAGAGCAACTACAAAGACTCTTCTCTCTCCACTTGAAAGTTAGTGTGATTCTCATCATCCAATAACTATCAAGTCTATTCATTCCGCATTCGATTCAATTCTCAATCCTTCTATTCTAATCATTTCAATCTCAATCATCCATTTCCTCTTGCCTCAATCAATTTCTTTTCAGCCCTAGTGGGCTGAACTACGAAAGTTATGATTTCCTCATTGCACAATGAGGGTACGTAGGGAGGAGAACCCAGTTTCTTCGCGAGTTATCTTATTTATTAATCCACTTTCTCTATCCCATGGATCACTCTCCATTAATGCAATATATACCATCTCTTCGAGATCAATCATACTTCTCCTTGGACTCCTTGTCCATCCTTTTAGGATGTCCTGATGACAGTCTGTCTCTCCAATCGAGGCTTGTTTGGCTCTCATCCCAAACACTAACTTCATCTTTGTTTGACTCTCATCCCAAACACTAACTTCATCTTTGTTTGGCTCTCATTTCAAACACCAACCTCATCTTTGTTTGGCTCTCATCCCAAACACTAACTTCATCTTTGTTTGGCTCTCATCCCAAACACTTAATTCAGTCTTTCTTTTCGGCTTTACCTTATAGTGGCGGTCCGCTAGTCCACGTATTGGTAAATGCCTACCTACCTCTTCGATTGAGAGTCTACCCTTCTCTTGGAACCAAGCTACTATCCTGATTTGATCTCGAATTGCCAATTCCCCAACAAGTGATATAATACTCCTTGCATTCCAATACTGCAATCCTCCCTTGTATGTTTGCCTTGTTAGACCCTTTTGCTTACACAAACATCTCTCTCCCTTTATTCTCGTAGTTCCGAACTACGATTACTCTGACTTTCTCATTGCACAATGAGAATACATAGGCACGAGGATGCGAATCCTTGGAGAGCATACTTCTAATTATTCCTTCTTCGCCTTAGGGCATCATTCATATCTTTCACAATTCAGTATCTACCTTCAGTCATAAATCGTTCACCCAGTGACATACTGTCTTTTGACATCGAAATACATTTATTTGGAATTCCATACATGTCTTTTTAGGACGCCTAACGAACAATCCGCATTTCATACCTAGAGTTATTTGGCTCTCATCCCAAACATTTAATTCCTTCTTTTTAGCTAAAACCCTATAGTGGCGGTCCGCTAGTCCACGTATTGGTTAACGATGTTTCCCTCTATGGTAGAAATCCCACTTCTCTTATGGATTCCAATACACTTTCACCTTTCGATCTCAAACAATACTTATCCAGTCACTTGTTACCACCAAATCTTCTATTCTGTGACTTTGGTCACTTTACTCCATTCATCTCCATGATATCTTCATATTCTACCTTCATTCACTCCACGTGATATACTTATTCTTTGAGCCAAATACACTATACCTTTTGTGCTCCATCTTGTACATCTTTTTGTGAACCAATAGCCGATTTGTTCGTCTTGTTAGACCCTGTTGCTTTGACGAACATCTCCTTACTTACTCTATAGCCGCACTTAGGCAACCCTTTCTTTTCGGTTATTCCAATACAGTGATACTGGTGCTATACGCCCTCACTTATTGGTTCACACCAGTTTTACTCCTGGGTTCACATTTTCACCCTTGTTGGAGTTAAAACAACACAATCTTTGGTTCAGATCATACCTTCTATCACGTTCCTTTCCACCTCTTGCCTCTAGTTCCTTGAACTACGAAGCTTTGAAATCCTCATTGCACTATGAGGATACGTAGGCATGAGGGCCCCAATCCTCACCGAGCGCTCTATCTATTTCCTTTCCTTTCCCTCCATTCTTTTGCGAGTAATCTTTAGTTAACACCTATTCGAGCGAGAACAATCAAAACGGTTCCCATGGAGTACCATGGATGTTTGGGGTGTTAATACCTTCCCCTTGCATAACCGACTTCCTTACCCAGTATATCTCTTTCCCCGGGTTTTATCGATGTTTTCCCTTTCCTTTGGGGATTAATAAAGTTCGATGGCGACTCTATTGTATGTTCGAGTGTGCGATACATTCAGGTATATTTCCGCTAGCTTCAGCTGGCGACTCTGCTCGGGACTACTTCGTTACTGGGAGTATTTCCTCGTCGCTAAAAGGAGTCGGGCCTATTTTAGGTTGTTCCCTCGCTAGTTTAGGTGCTTAACTCATAGTTATACTCGCTTTTATTTATCGCATTCGCTTTATATTATGGATATATCTGTTACACTGTTGTTGGGATGGGTTAGATTACATGAGAGGAAAACTCTATACCCGAGCTTAGTATACACATAGGTTAGACTCGTGGATAGTCGTGTACACCTGCATTTCGCGCGTTGGGGGTCACGAGAACCACACCCAGACTAGATTCACTCGGAAGTACTTTTATCCTGTGAGTATCCACTACGGTAGGGTATTTTCATTTCGAGTCGATGACTCTGGGAGACCTTCTAGGGACCACCTTGGAGCATAGTCCACACCTCTGAGGGGGATATGGGTTTTCATTGCAGGAAACCATAGACTCTACCTACCTTAATACTCATGCTACGTCGAACTTTTGAACTTTCAACATGTGGCACTTACAAATTTTCCAGAACTTGCCACGGTTCCGACCCCATGTGACTTATTATCATATCATCATTGCATTATCATTCATAATGACCAATTTTTTTGCATATGCATGTCTTTTCCAGGAATCCAAGAGTCCAGTCTATTCACCAAGCAATTGAAGTGAAGCATGAATCCTGAGAGAAAAAGCATCCACAATTACAAGTTTGTGGAACCTCCATTGGCTGTGTTGAGAGGACTTGGGGCACGTTTAGATCTGACTCATAAAGACGCCTGTAAGACCCTAATTTTGTCCCTAAGATCCCTCATGGCATCATAACATTGCAGTTGCATAGCCTCAAGGATCATAAGCATCTTGGTTCCCTTTACCTTTGGGTGGGGTCTCTTGTGAGTGGTTTGAGATCACCAAGCATGTTTGAATTGTATATCATTGCTTTTCTTATTTTTCTTACTAACCAAAAGCACAAAAATATGTCACTAACATCTTTTGTTTGTAGCTTGAGCAATCACAAGGTCAAAAGCCTCTAGGAGATCATAAGTACAAAGATATGGCCAAGAGAAGATGAAAACAAGAATGGTAATGGTTCCCAAAGCTCTCATCCATCAAATATGCCTCCCTAGCATCTCAATTCATCATTTTTGATCAAAGTAAGTCAAAGAGTTTGAGGTTTGTTTCCAAAGGAAACCCTAATTCAACTGTGTACCACAATGCCTTGCTCTTGAAGCAACCTCAGCCCATGATCAAATACAATCAAGGGAAGTTCTCTCATTCATCATTTCATGCATATTTGAACTTATTTGAGTGTCCTCAATCATCAATTTATCAAGATATGAGTCTTGGACTTAAGAAGTTGATCAGTCAATTCATCTGACTATTTTGAAATGCACTGAGACCTAACATTTTATGTGTTGGTCAAATGGAGATGATCCCAAAATAAAAACTTTTCTTAAGGACAATATGAACAACTTTCATGTTCATCAAAAATTGATTTGAAGCTTGGAAGGTCATCATCCATTCCAAGACATTATAGGTCATTTTGACTGAAACCCTAATTTTGGGTCAACTTCCAAAGAACATAACTCATTCATTTTTTTATTATTTTGAGGTGGCATCAAATGCATTGGAAAGCTTAAGATGTCTACTTAAAATGTTATTTTGAACAAAATTTCAAAATCTCAAAGGAAATACATGTGATAATGCAAAACATTATAGGTCACTTAGGACCAAATGCAAAATTTCAAAATCTCAAAGGAAATACATGTGATAATGGAATTTTCGAAGAGGAGAAGTTTTAGGCATAATTGTGCATAACATGTTGAAACTCATTACACAAGCCTATGCATTGCCAACTACACGTCCATTTCAGCTCAATTATACTTCAGATTGCATTTGGCATTGGATTTGGGCCTTCTACATGATCATGCAATGCATATCCTCTTGCCATGCACACGGATTTTCCACCTCCTTGCATCAGATTCCACTATAAATACACTTGCTTGCTTCACTTGAAATGATCCATGAATCAACCTGAAATGGTGCTGAACTGAAAACCAAACCTCTCACCAAAGGAACTATTTCATTTTCACTCAAATTTCTCAGATCTGAAATTCAACTAAATCTGGTTGAATTTCTAGATCTAAAGTTCCTAGACCTCTCTCTCATAATCCATTGAAGCTATGTTTGGCCAAAGGAAGCAAGGAAGCAAGCTCAGATCACCACAATTCAAAGGTTCTCTCCAACTGTTTTTTTTCTTCGAAACTCACTATTTCTTGACCTATTTGCTTGGATATTGTGTTGGCTGAAGTCCTCTTCATAGAGGCAATTGTTTTGAGTGCTCAATTGTTGAAATCCATGAAGTTCAGTATGAACACCATGATTTTCTCTCTCTGATTTCTCTCTCTATGAGGATCAAGAGGAGAAACCAATGGTACAGGGGTGATGTACATCACCCCAGCTTTCCAATGATGTATGGGTCGTGTATTTTGGTTAAGCTTTTGAAACCTGCAATTTTGGCCGGAATCTTCATGCTCACCGGAGAAGACGGTGGCTCCGGTCACTGTCCCTTTGTCAGATGCATCGTGAGCCCTTGGATCTGATCTCCAGATTTAATCTCCACTGTCCAATGTTATGACTTTGTTTTAATGTTTGTGTGACGCATTGACTTGGACGTACCATGGAAGCGCGCATCTGGAGCGTTTGATCAACCACGTCAATTAATGAGGCTTGATCAGACGCTCCTGGTTTTTTTGATTTTATTAATTTCTGATTTAATTTCTTTTATTTCTTTTATTTTCAAAAATTCATATCTTCTTCATTTTAATTCCAAAAAATATGGGACCAATTTCATTCTTCTCCATTTAAATTCTAGTTTTTAAAAATGATTTTTAATATTTTTTATTTTGTCATTTGATATTTTTTGTGAATTTTCTCTTTTCTGGTTATTTTTAATTCATTTTAAATAGTATTTGATATTCAAAAAATACAAAAATATTTTCCTAACCTATTTGAATGATGATGGATCTATGAAAAATATTCTCATCAATTTTCTAATTGATTTAAGATTTTAGTTCAATTAGGTTATTTTTATTCATTTTTAATTGATTAAAAATAGTTTCTGACTTTTAAAAATACTGGAATTTTTTTTCAAACCTTGTTTGACCTTGTTGTTCTTGGGATAAATCACTTGGACCTTTCAAGGTTGATTTGAAGTGATTTTGAAGTTTGACCTTTCTTTTATTTTTAATTCAAGTTTATTTTGATATTAAAAATGCCAAAAATATTTTGCTTATTATTTGACCTCCAATCTTCATCCCATTTCTGGTTTCTCATGGTTTGACTTTGACTTCAAATGTCATTTGGTCAACACACATGGATTGGTACATTTTATTTCACCTTATGCACTTTATTCTTTCCATTTCCTTTTCTATTATTCATCTCTTTCTTCTTCTTCTTCTTTTTCTTTTTGATCAATGAGTTGAAGGTTGATAAGTTAGCATTGATTAGGGAGACTTAATCTTCCTTGATTCAAATCTAATTCATCTTGATCAATTGATCAAGTGAATGGCTTTGCATTAAGGATAGGTTGTTTCCTAAATCATGCAAAAGACTTAAACCAATACAAGATCAATTCTCTTCTTCTTTTTGGCATGACAAGTTGTTGGAACTTGGTTCACTAATCAAGACTTCTAACTTGTGTTGTTGCCTACATTATTATTGACCGACCTCAGATAGTTGTGACTTCTACATAAGTCCAATTATGATTGCTTAACATAGCTCTAAATTTTCCTTATGGCACACTAACTACTAACACTAACTATTAACCATTAACATTTACTTTTGCTCTTTACTTTTATGCAATTTACTATTCTTGCACATATTATCCATTTGTTTTTTCCTTTGCTCACTTGAGCACATGTTTATGTTAATGCAATTTGCCTTTTGCTCACTTGAGCATATAATTGTGTATATACTATTGTATTTGTGTTTTGTTTGATTGTTATGAACCAAATGCAAAGAAATGGACAAAAGGACTTAGACTTTAGGACCTTCCCTATGCAAAATGGAGTCAAAGAGCAACTAGGTCTCATGCCTTTAGAGTGCTATAAATGTCAAAGAGCAACTAGGCCTCATGCCTTTAGAATGCTTAAAGCTTGAAGATGAACATTGAAAGGACCATATTCTAAACTCCCTCTTGTCCATTCTTTGATTTGTAAATAGAACCTTTTGATGTGTGTGTTTCTTTGTGCTAGGGATTCCAACTTGATCCAAATTGGGGAACCATTGCCATGGGCTTCCAAGAGAGAGAAATCCAAGATTCATTGAGGAGTTTGCTAAGAGATTTGATTGTTGATTGCTTGAGTTTATGCTTATGTGATTGCTTATTCCAAAGGATGGGAGCTACTTGGATCATCCATATGATCTCAAGAGAGGAACTCCATTGTGGTCTTATTCTTTATCCCTCACCTTTTTCATTGCTTAGGATCTTAGCCATTCTTCTTCTTCCCTCCACTCTAACCCAAGCCAAAACTCTTGTGCAAACATCTAACACTTGTTTTCAACATTAGAAACCTAAGCCTTATGCTTTTGATTTTCAAACTTTCTTTTCATAACACTTATTTTGAATTGAACTTCTAAGTCAACTTTGACCATTCTTGAAAATACTTTTCATTGGTAAATATAACCCATTCAAATGCTTTTGTGGTTTCAATGGCCACTTTCTTAAATCACTTTTTCATAACCTTTAGCTATTAGGTTTGAGTTATCCTTGAGGTAGATGTAATACTCTCCTATATCCTTAGTGATGGACAATGAGTCTTCCATGCTTATTATAGGGTTAAACCCTCACTAGCATGTTGAAGCTGTCCTCACATGGTGGATTTGTGGTTTTAGGTTGAGTTTTCTCCCTTGGATAACAAAAGACCTTAAGGCTTTTGGACCAATCAATTCACCAACTCATTTTGAGATTTTTACCCCGAACTACGAGGTTTTGATCCTAATCTTTTTTTAAGATGGTACGTAGGCAATGGGTTTATCCATCCAAACACAAAAATGTAAATAACTTGTATATTCTCTTCTCATCTCTTCAATCATGTTTGCACAAACAAATTTTTTCACAAAAAAACAACAACCTTACAACAAGTATGAAAAGGGCTCCCTAGGAGTACCTAGGATGTTTTGGGTGCCTAACACTTTCCCATTGCATAACCAAACCCCTACCCAGATCTCTGACTCTCTTTTACTAGTTTTTGATTCGATAAAACTTTTAGGTTTTTGTTCGCTTTCTAACCATTCCTTTGGATAAATAGAAGTGCGGTGGCGACTCGACTTGTATGATTTACCTTGGATTTAGTCAATATCTCTAATGGTAACGAATACCCCGATACAACGCCTTCAAGGAAAAGTATGGTAACCTGCTGGGTATTCTGAACACCGAGGTCAACATCACCGCTGTGCACACCTTGGTGCAGTTCTACGATCCACCACTAAGGTGCTTTACTTTCCAAGATTATCAGCTAGCACCGACATCGGAAGATGTCGCATCTCGAAAAATACGATTCCTCGCGATGGTCGCGGAAAAAATTACGTTCGAATAGAGTCGCCATCGAACTTTATTTATCCCAATGAAGGAATAGGAAAATATCGATAAAACCTTTAGAAAATGGAATAATGGTCGTCACAACCATATTCGGGTTCGGGAGTGGATTACGTAAGGGGAAGGTACTAACACCCCTTACGTCCGTTGTACTCAACGGGGACCTTTTAGTTCTAATGTGTGTTTAGAGTGTTAATTTATGTTTGTTTTTTATCTTTAGGTTATAAAATTATTAAAAATAGAAATGGATGAGAACCTCGAAAAGGGAAAGGGGAAGTTTTTTATTAGTGTGCTCGCGAAGATACAACAATCTCCTGCCTACATATTCTTATGGTATAATAAGGAAATCAGAGCATTCGTAGTTAGGGGAACTACGGTTGGTTGGTGTATTTTAGTGAACAATTGTTTTAAATCGCGTTCTAAAGGCTAAAAGCTGGCTTGTCTACTCTTGGCGGAGGCTTAAGCATTGGTTTGTTGTGCGCATTAGAAAGGATTAACAGTGTTCTTTCAGAAAAGAGTTTTGGTCACACGGGGGTGACAAGTTGGATTAATATGTTGGATGTTTTGATTGGTTGAGATGTTTTTGGTTGGATGACGATTACTCGGATAATCGAGTAAGATAACTCGTATCCTAATAGTCGGGAAAGGGAATAAAAGACTCTAGACCGCTTTCTGTTTCATCTGAGTAATTATGAAAAGGATTGGATAATAATTAAGGTGTTTTGAATGGATGACGATTACTCGGATAATCGAGTAAGACAACTCGTATCCTAATAATCGGGAAAAGGAATAGAAGACTCTAGACCGCTTTCTGTTTCATATGAATATTTATGAAAATAAGGTTGTATATGGTTGATGTATTTTAGAATGAACGACAAGTACTTGAACGATTGAGTAAAACAAATCATATCCAAGCATATGAGAAGAGGAGTTGAAAGCTCAAAACCATCTCCCTTTTCGTATAGTTTTTTAAGAAAATGATTTGATTAAGTTGTATGTTTGGCAGAAAATGACAATTGTTTGACTGACCGAGTAAGAAAACTCGTATTCGTTCAATTGAGGAGTGAAGTTGAAAACTCAAAGTAGACTCCCTTTTCATTTAGCTTATTTTGATTTAATCGGGGTTTGGAGATTTGTGTTTATGAATGAAATAAATTTTATTTAGTGTATGGTTCATCCACTCAATTAATCAATAACCGAATAGGACTCATTGTAAGAAAGCCCAAGAGTAAGCTATGTGAGGTTGATGGCGATGCTAGAGAGCAATCGACTTACAAAGGTGTTTTGAAAATGGGCTCGACATTTGAATCGAGAATTGCATGATTTATTTATGGTTTGATGATTTGATGATGAATTGAATGGGCTTGGTTTTGAAATGAGATTGCTTATGAAATTTGGCTTATGCAACGTGAATGCAAAGTAACCAACAAGAAATTAAAGAGTCTCATTGTAAGGTAGCCTAAGAGAAAGCCTTTTGTGTGCTAAAGTGACCTAAGCTAAACAAAGGATAATGGTCTTACAAACATGTCCCCCTAAGATGGTGCCATGATGCCATTCTTACAACATGCATGTAAGTTACGGATGAAAATCCAAGTGTTTACAAAGTATCACGAAGAGTAAAGGAAGACTTCCAAGCAAAGGTCCTAAGACGAAATCCTCTAAGTTCAAGTTGATTAAGAGTGGAGTGAATATTTTTGGTCTTGATCATTTTATCATGTTTTTGTTATTTTTAATGTATGATGACAATAAAATAAATAACAAGTAAATAAACAGCCATGATGAGTTTGTACAATGATGATGATAAGGAGTACTTGAATGTAAATTACAAGGTAATGACATAAAAATAAATCACAAGATAAAGAATGGTAATGTCATAATAATAATGGTTAGTGAATGTAAATGAAACAAAATAAACCACAAGTTAATGAAGTAAAGTGAAATAATGTAAATGTTAGAAGTTATTAGTTAGTGGTTAGTGGTTAGTGACAATAAAATAAATTGCAAGGAATTAAAGTGCAATAATATAAATGTTAGGAGTTAGTAGTTAGTAGAATAACAATAAGCAAATGGATTAGCAAGTTAATGTAAAGGATATGGTTTCATCTATGCATCAAATGACTCAAATATGGTTGGAATAGAGGCAATCTATCAATACCTTAAAGTATCATGAATGATCTATTGCTCAACCATTAATAGGTTTGAAATATTGAAGATTTAATCAACTTTAAACAACCATGGTCATGATCTAATAGAGCTCATCAACCAAATAAATGTAACAACAAGTCAACAATAAATATTAAATGATAACAAGAAACAATGTAAAGGAAATGGTTTCATCTATGTATCAAATGACCCAAACATGGTTGAAATAGAGGCAACCTATCAATGCCTCAAAGTATCATGAAGGATCTATTGATCAATCATTAATAGGTTTGAAACATTGAAGGTTTTATCAACTCTAAACAACAATAGTCATGACCTAATAGATCTCATCAACCAAATAAATGTAAATAATAACAAGAAACAAAGTTTGATTGAAAATGGTGGATAAAAAGTAATAAGAGCAAAAAATCCCCAAAAGGGTGTAAACCCAACAATAACCACTTGTCTCAAAGTTGACTCAAATATCTCTCAAAATACAACCCGAGTAAAAATCCATTTTTTAAACACAAAACAAAACCAAAAATATCAAGGAGTTTGAGTCCAAAATATTACCAAGATTGTGGTGTCAAAACTAGGTTGTTGTTGTGTTTGGGTTTGAGAATGAAGCAAAAAGCTTAGAAGAGGGTGGCTATGGTTGTTATGGTAGAAAAATGGAAGGGAAGGAAGTTGTATGTTTATGTGATGGTGGTGAATGATTATGTAGGTGAAGGTCACAAGTTTGCTACTGTTTTTGTTGTGTGGAGATTGTGGATTTTTACATGGTGGTTGGGTGGTTCAAAGAAGAAAAGAGGGTTTGGGTGAGTTAGGGTTTAGGTTGAAAAGAGGGAGTTTGAAGGTGATTTAGGCAGAGGTTTTGTGGCTTTCAAGCTTGAAAAATGAGTGGGGATATTGCTTTATTTATATGGGAAGCAAAGGAGTTGAAGTGGCTGAAAGAAAAGGTCCTCTGGGTAAAAAACAAAGTCATTTCTGTTGTCTGCGCAGGTGTAATCGGTTACCCTGATTAGGGTAATCGGTTACACAGTCCCAAAATGGCCAAAAAATCAGTTTTTGGTCTGGGTAATCGGTTACCCAATTTTTTTTTGAAATAATGAATGTATGCATGTGCAGTAGGGTCATGGATCAGATGAAAATTGTATCGGGGTAGGGACAAAATTGGGGTATGACAGAAGAGTATTCTCATATTTTGGGTATCAGGATAAAGAACCAGGTGCCCTACATCCGCACTAAGAAACTTTCTGAATATCAAGAACTTGTTGAAGCTCTGCATATGGGAAAGAAAGAGATAGAATTGAACCTGAAACCAAAAGGTGGAATCCATGGCTTCATCTCTAAGTTTCTCGTAGACAAAGCTATCACTTTCGCTGAAGCTGGAAGCTGGACGGCCTTCAACGCCCATCTAGCTTTACTCATCTATGGGATTGTGTTGTTTCTGAATATGGAGGAGTTCATAGACTTGGTTGCTATTCACATCTTCTTGACTCAGAACTCGATTCTCACTCTCCTTGCTGATACTTACTACTCCATTAACGTAAGAACCCATAAGAAGAAGGGGACTATCGTCTGTTGCACCCCTTTAATGTATAAATGGTTTATTTCACATCTACCCAATGATGGTCCATTCTTTGAGAACAAAGATAACTTGAAATGGCCCCAGAGGATCATGTCCTTAAAAGCCGAAGACATCCCTTAGTATTCTCGAGTGTATGATGGTGTCAAGCTTATCCTCAATTGTGGGGATTTTCCTAATGTGCCTCTTCTTGGTACAAAAGGAGGAATCAACTACGACCCGAGGTTAGCATTGCGACAACTTGGATATCCTATGATGGACAAACCTGATCTCGAAAGTGTGGAAGGTTTTGTTTTATATGAAGGAGTCGAAGAGCCAGAGTTGATCAAGAAGATTGTCTAGGCTTGGGGGTCGATTTGTCCTCAAGGAAGAGCAGAGATGGGTAAGAAGAATTGTATCGCCAAGGAAGCCTACACCAGTTGGGTCAAAAGCAGAGTTAGTGAGGTCTTATTGTCGTTCCCGTCCGAACGATCCATGAACCTCCAATCTTCTGAGCTAGAGAACGAGCCGAATTCTGAGATGGATGAATTGAAGAAGGTTATCAAGACTCTAGAGAAAGAGAATGCCGATCTCAGATCTAAGCTTGCTAAGATCTCATTGGAGAAAGAGACCTTGAAATTCAATCTGAATCAGAAGAGAAACCGAGTTCGCCAAGCTGATCATGAGGTACAGACAGAGGTTTTCAAAAGACTCAAAGTGGGTGACACCCTCAAAGGGACTTATGCCAATCTGAAGACCAAGAAGAAGCAGTTGGTCGAAGCCCAATATCGAGCTGGTAAAATAGAACTAGAACACATGGAGCAAATGAAGAAACTTCAAAGCCTGCTAGAAACTTGTAAGAAGGAGTTGAAGGATGAAAGAAGTCGCAACAAACAGATAGAAGTCACCCTTCGCCAGAACCAGTACGAGCTGAATCATAAGCTATAAGAGATTCAAAAGCTGAAGGAGCAATCACATGGGAACCCGAACGACAACAACATACAGTTGGATAAGCGTCCTTAAGACCCCTCCGACCGAGGGAAGACAGTTGTGAACAACTCCCCCACCTGAAGGGAGTGCGATGTTGGGAAAATGGGGTGCCTGCCTGTCTCCCAAATCACAAGCTTACTATGAAGAGTTGTTATCTAATTGTTTTTAGCCGCTTGTAATTTCATTAGATTGAGGTCTGACCGGACTGATGTGATCTTCTTGTAGCCGAGGGGCATTTCCTTGATGTATTTGTATTCTATTTTGTCGACATGGAATAAAAAAGTTTCTCGATTATTGGCTTCATAAATTGTCTCTCTTTATTCACTTCATAATTGCTTGTGTTAAATAAACTCGTAGATTCCTTGGAATTTTGTCTTTACAAAAATAATAGTACTGTTGAATGCACATATCAAATCTTTTTGCATACATACATGCATTCACGCATATACTTGCCAAAAGCTGTCAGAAAACAAAATGCTTACACTCGTCGTTTTACTACAGCAACAACGACGACTCGTCATCTGTACTACACCCGTTCCAGCAAATCTAAGATCATGGATGAATACGAAGCTGACAATGTTGTTGTCTGTGAATCCCTTGCCCAGGTGCAAGGAGAGATGAACTTGTTCAGGGGCAACATGGAGACCATCCTTTAGGTCCTCCAATCTCAGAGGAACACTGCCTTTGCTGCTGCCAACGTCACCCGTGCTGCTGGGGTGACCATTCCTGATACCACTGTTGGCACTACCATCGACCCTCCGGCGGAAACTGTGGTGCCTAACTCTGGGAACCGCCAGGTGGTCCCCACAGATCCTGTTATGCTTGTTGTTGCCTATCTGTGGGGAATGCCTCCACACCTTGCTGCTAGCCTCGCTAGTGGGGGAGCTTTCTTCCCTCATTCGGCTCTTACTGCTGCTGATGGAAACTCTGGTTTCCCTTAGGTTCTCCCCGCTCTCCAAACTACCCCGGTCATTGTTGCTGACCCGGATGACCACCAGGGTCAGGACTCTAACGACCTCCTTAACGATGAAGAAGACTACCGAGGCTCGTGCCTTCATTTTCAACTGCCTAGTCAGGCTACTCAAGCTGCGAGCACCAGCCAAATCCCCGTTCCTTTTGGCTACCCAGGGCAGGCTCTGTGCCTATGATGATGAATCCTGCATCCCAGTATATGCAGGCAGGGGCACCTCAGGCCCCCAATGCTTAACCTGGGATGCAATATTTTCAACCTGCTACTGCTGCTCAGACCGTGCCACCAGGTTTCTCTTACCCGCCAATATGGTTCAACCCGAGCATGCCAGCGCCAATCGCTCCTGAAGTCTCTCGACCGGCCAGTCAGGTCGCTCCTCCCGTTGTTGATCCGGCCAAACCGGCAGATTACCAACTACTAGACGACAGAATAAGGGCCATTGAGGGCTTCTCTTCTTTCGGCATAGACGCTCGAGACCTCTGTCTGGTCCCGAACATGGTGTTGCCCCAGTAATTCAAAGTGCCCGATCTCCCCAAGTACAAAGGCCTTAGCTGTCCCCGCAGTCATCTTGTTATGTATTGCAGGAAGATGGCTTCGCACATTGATAACAACAACCTCCTGATTCATTGCTTCCAAGATAGCCTGACTGGGACTTTCTTGGATTGGTATATGAGTTTGGTGTGCTCGAAGATCCGATCATGGAGGGACCTCTCCGAGGCATTTTTGAAACAATACAAGTACAACCTTGACATGGCTCCAACAAGGCTTCAACTACAGAACCAGTCGCAGAGATCTAATGAAACCTTCAAGGAGTATGCTCAACGTTGGCACGAAATGGCGTCTAGGGTTCGACCAACACTATCTGACAATGAGTTGGTTGACATCTTCATGGGTACACTGCAAGGGCTCTATTTTGAGAAAATGATTGGCAGTTCATCAACAAATTTCGCCGATATGGTCAATATTGGGGAACATGTTGAGAGTGGGCTGGAATCAGGAAAGATAACAAACACAACCGCGCCGCAGACAGTCAACAAGAGGCCGCATGGGGGCTTCACAAAGAAGAAGGAGGGGGAAGCAAACGCTGTGACAGCGAGGGCTCGCCCCCGATATCGAGTTATGACAGCCCCTATGCCGTATTACCCATACCAGTACGTTGCCGCATCTCAATACCAATAGTTGCCTTTCCAGTATCAACCGCAAAAAGACAATCGAAAATTAACATCCACTCAGAGAAATCCAGACCAACAATATAATCGAGCATATAATCGAGGAAACAAATTTGGGAATTACCCCCAATTTGACAAAATTCTGGTGTCGTACTCCGAATTAGTCCTCTATCATGTTCATGTAGGGGCAATCATACCAAAGGAATTGCCCGTGGCCACTCCTCCATTCTGTAACAACCACGATCCTAATGCTTCGTGCGCGTATCATGCCGGATTCATAGGGCCTTCTATAGAAAATTGTTGGGCACTTAAGTGCAAGATTCAAGATTTGATCAACCAGAACATCCTGGCCTTCTCCGAAGAAAAACCGAATGTAAAGACAAATCCTTTGCCGAATCATAGTGGCACGTCAGTCAACGCCATGATTGAGGAAGTAAATGCCGATGTCGTACTGAAATTTGATGAGGTGAAGACTCCGATGTCCGTCGTGTTACAAAAGCTTGAAAAAATTGGGTTTTTAGAAGAGGTGCATGACGATTGTACAGTATGCGAGTTTGATCCAGATAGTTGCGAGCAGTTCAAAGGGTGCGTGCAGGCACTAATGGACCAAGGGTTAATACAGTTCTCTAGAGCTCAAGCAGCAAAAGAGGTAGCGGTAATTTAACCAATAACTATTGTATAAAAGAAGAAGAAGGTTAAAGCTCTTCCCAAGAGGATTCAGCCGACCCATTTCCGTGTTCCAACTCTGTTTCCGTATCAGAATACCAAGGCAGTGCTTGGAATTATGAGACCACAATGTATTTGGGAGGGAAAGAAATCCGCATTCCTGATACAGAGATCGTCAACATCGCTGGAGCGGGAGGCATGACTCGAAGTGGCCGTGTATTCGCTCCTAAATACACTCCCAGGGTGTCTCCAGCACCCACAGTTGTCTCACCTAAAGAGAAGGCAACTCCTACGCCGACTCCGCAGGCAGGGGCAACTGTACTCGCCACTCCGACCGTGATGACTACTCCGGTATTGACGAGAGTTATTGACAATGATAAAGCTGCAGAGGCCGAAGTCTCCAAGGGTAAAGGGTCTATGATTGAAAAAGAATAGTCTAATGATCACAAGAAGAGTATCACCTTTAAGGAAAGTCAGGAATTCCTCAAACTGATCAGAAAGAGTGACTTCAAGATTGTTGAACAGTTGAATCAGACACCTTCCAAAATATCATTTTTGTCTTTGCTGTTGAGTTCTGAGGCTCATCGCAAAGCATTGCTGAAAGTTCTAAATGCCACTCACGTGATACAAGATATCATGGTCAATCAATTTGACGACGTAGTTGCCAACATCACCGCCAGTAGGTATCTGGGATTTAATGAATCAGAGTTACCTCCTGAGGGAAAGGCCCACAACAAAGCACTACACATTTTGGTCACATGTACTGACTCTCTCTTATCAGGAGTCCTTGTTGATATTGGACCCTCTCTTAATGTACTGCCAAAATCTACATTAAGACAGTTACAGTTTAAGGGGCCCGAGATGAGAACCAGTTGATTGATTGTTAGAGCTTTCAACGGTTCCCGAAGGCAGGTAATTGGGGAGGTCGATTTGCCTATCTGTGTTGGACCACACCAGTCGATATCACTTTTCAAGTCATGGACATCAACCCAGCCTACAGTTGTTTGTTGGGCCGCCCATGGATTCATGCCGCTGGGGCAGTTACTTCTACTTTGCATCAGAAGTTGAAGTACTTGATAGATGACAAACTGGTAATTATGTGTGGGAAAGAAGATTTGTTGGTCAGTGAACTCTCCTCCTTCAGATATGTTGAAACAAATGAGGGGATCGTCGAGGTTCCGCTCCACTGTCTCGAATTTGAAGATGCCAGTTCCGCATCCACCAACAACAATCAATCATCCGCTACCATCCTATCCTCAACGAAGAGTGCCAAGCAGACATTGGAGAAAGGCCCGCTTCCCGGTTGGGGCAAGATCGTCAATGTGGAAGAAAAGCACGACAGGTTTGGTATCAGTTATCACCCAGCAACATCCAAGGTGAGTCCGAAGAAAAAACAATTCAACCCGGTCAAGTTCAGCAGCGCCGGCTATCAAAATGAGCATATCGTAGCAGTCATCGAAGAATCCAGTGGTAATAAGCCAGGGGCACCCAGCCTCGTCCGCAGATGTCCTCCAGGATTCAAGCTTCCCAATTGGACGGCCACCGTGATACCTATGGTGTACTCGGAAAAAACATAATGCATTTTGTTTTCTCCATCCCTTGTCCCTGCCCGAGACGAGAGGATAGCTTGTAAGGGCCCCCATGTTTAAAAGTATTATGTGAATAAATAAAAGTACTTTTTGCATGCAAAACTCGTGTTCCCTTTCTTTCAGTTATTTTTCGTTTTCACTAAAAACAACGAAATGGAAAAATATTTCTTTTTCTTTTTCCACTTTTTCTAAAATAAAAGCATACTAAAATAAGCTCATCATATGCAGAGCAAATAACATCACTGATTACAACTTGGCTAAAATCAACCGTGAATCTGGACTTCCAATCAACCAAGCTGAAGATGACAGTGAGGAAGATTGCGAATTACCAGTTGAACTAGCACGACTCCTTGAACATGAAGAGGAGGAGATTCACCCATACAAAGAACCAGTGGATGTCATTAAATTAGGTTCTGAAACTGATAAAAAAGAGGTAAAAGTTGAGGCATCTCTCACCAAGCATGTACACTTTGAGTTGGTAGATCTGTTGCATGAATATGTGGACGTCTTCGCTTGGTCATATCAAGATATGCCAGGGTTAGACACCAGCATTGTTGAACATCATCTACCGCGTAAGCTCGAATGTCCTCCGGTCAAGCAGAATCTCAGAAGGACCAGACCTGATATGGCGCTCAAGATCAAGGAAGAGGTTAAAAAGCAGCTAGATGCTGGCTTCTTAGCCATTTTTGAGTATCCACAGTGGGTTGCTAATATCGTTCCAGTTCCTAAGAAAGATGGTAAAGTCAGAATGTGTGTAGACTATCGAGACCTCAATAGAGCCAACCCAAAAGATGACTTTCCTTTGCCTCATATTGATGTTTTAGTCGACAACACAACTTAATTCTCCGTCTTTTCTTTCATGGATGGGTTCTCCGAATACAATCAGATAAAGATGTCACTAGACGATATGGAGAAGAGAACCTTTATCATACCTTGGGGAACTTACTGCTACAAAGTCATGCCATTCGACTTAAATAATGCAGGGGAAACATATCAACACGCCATGGTAACACTCTTTCACGACATGATTCATGAAGAGATCGAGGTTTACGTGGACGACATGATTGCCAAATCCAGAACTGAGGAAGATCACCTGGTTAATCTGAGAAAGTTATTTGTCAGACTTCGAAAGTTTAAATTGCATCTGAATCCAGCCAAATGTACTTTTGGAGTCTAATCAGGTAAACTCCTGGGTTTCATAGTCCGTCAGAAGGGTATTAAGGGTGATCCTGACAAAGTTCGAGCCATCCAAGATATGCCAGCTCCCCGAACAGAAAAAGAAGTCTGAGGCTTCCTTGGACGACTTAATTATATCTTCAGATTCATATCTCACCTGACAGCTACCTGCGAACTGATTTTTAAATTGTTGAGGAAGAACCAATCGATTGTGTGGAACGAAGATTGCCAAGGGGCATTCGATAAAATAAAAAAGTACTTGCAAGAACCACCAATCTTGGTACCACCGGTTCCTGGTAGACCACTCATTATGTATCTGACAGTGTTGGATGAATCCATGGGGTGCATTTTGGGTCAACATGACGACACAGGCAAGAAAGAACACGCTATCTACTATCTCAGCAAGGAATTCACTGAATGTGAGACCCGATACTCACTTTTAGAGAAGACTTGTTGTGCCTTGACTTGGGCTGCTCGATGCCTGAGACAATATATGATTTGCCACACTACTTTATTGATAACCAAGATGGATCTGATAAAGTATATATTTGAAAAGCCTGTTGTTACTGGTAGAATTTCCCGGTGGCAAATGCTGCTAACCGAGTATGATATACAGTACGTGACTCAGAAAGCAATAAAAGGGAGTGTCCTGTCTGACTATCTAGCCCACCTTCCTGTTGAAGGCTACCAACCGTTGAAGTTTGACTTTCCAGATGAAGACATCATGTTTATTAGAGATTTTACTATGCCAGGCTTCGAGGTAAGCCCCGAACCAGGATCGCGATGGACGCTCGTGTTCGATAGTGCTTCCAATGCCCGAGGTCACGGTATAGGCGTTGTTATCACTTCTCCAACTAGTTTCCACATCCCCTTCACCGCTAGATTATGTTTTGACTGCACCAACAATATGGCAGAATACGAAGCATGTATCTATGGTTTAGAGGCGGTAATCGATTTGAGAATCAAAATCCTCGAGGTATTCGGTGGTTCAGCTCTGGTATTTAGTCAGGTGAAAGGTGACTGGGAGACTCGAGATAGCAAGTTGATACCCTACAAAGAGCATATTAGAAAATTGATACCCTACTTTGATGAAATCTCCTTTCATCATATTTCTAGGGAAGAAAATCAATTAGCAGATGCTCTGGCTACATTGGTATCTATGTTCAAAGTCAAATGGAAGATTGAAGCACCATCCATCCAAATTGACTACTTAGCTGAACCAACACATTGTCTAGCAATTGAGGTTGATCCTGACGATAAGCCTTGTTCTATGACATCAAAACATTTCTGGAAAAGCAACAATATCCCGAGGGTATATCCATTACCGATAAGAAAGCTCTGAGAAGACTCTCTTCTAAGTTCTTCCTAAACGGTGATGTACTATACAAGAGGAATTATGATTCTGTACTGCTCAGATGCGTGGATAGACATGAAGCTAGTACAATCATAAGATCCATACACGAAGGCTGCGAGGGTGTACATGCGAAGGGTCCTGCTATGGCCAAGAAGAATCTCCGGGCTGGTTATTATTGGACAACAATGGAGGTTGGTTGCTACAATTTTGTGAAAATATGCCATAAGTGCCAGATATATGGTGATAAGATATTTGTACCACCAACTCCGTTGAATGTTCTAACTTCTTCATGGCCTTTTTCTATGTGGGGCATCGATATGATTGGGATGATAGAACCCAAAGCTTCCAATGGACATCGATTCATCCTGGTCGCTATTGATTACTTCATGAAATGGGTCGAGGCTACTTCATATGCCAATGTCACTCGACAAGTGGTTACCCGGTTTATCAAGAAAGAGATAATTTGCCGCTATGGGATACCTAGCAAGATCATCACTGACAACGCCAATAACCTCAACAACATTATGATGAGGGAGTTGTGCAAAGAATTTAAGATCGAGCACCACAACTCTTCACCATATCGACCCAAGATGAATGGCGTCGTAGAAGCAGCTAACAAGAATATCAAGATGATCGTCCAGAAGATGGTCAAGGCATACAAGGACTGGCATGAGATGTTACCTTTCGCTTTGCATGGTTACAGAACTTCAGTCCGCACATCCACTGGGGCAACTCCGTACTCTCTGGTTTATGGGATGGAGGCCGTCCTACCAATCGAAGTTGAGATTCCTTCACTTAGGGTCATCATGGAAGCAGATCTTGATGAAGTTGAATGGGTTCAATCTCGGTATGACCAACTGAATCTAATTGAAGACAAGTGTTTGACGGTCGTCTGTCATGGTCAGTTATACCAAAGACGTCTCAAACAAGCTTTTGACAAGAAGGTTCTTCCTCGTGCGTACCACGTTGGAGACCTCATGCTCAAGAGATATTCTGCCATTCACTCGGACCCGCGAGGCAAATGGACTCCCAACTATGTGGGACCTTTCGTAGTCAAAAAGGCCTTCTCAGGTGGGTCTCTAATCCTCACAACAATGGATGGGGAAGATTTTCCCTCGCTAGTGAATGCAGACATAATCAAAAAATATTATGCCTAAAAGAAATGATGAAAAGCCCGCTAGATTAACCTCCACAAGGTGAATCTAGGCAAAAATGGCTATCCCGATGGACCAAAAAATGATTTGTCCATGCAAATGTTAGGGAACACATACGAAGCTCGCTAAGTCGAAAACTCGAAAGGGCAGCTTGGGCAAAAAGGAGCATCCCGGTGGACAAAAAGAATTGAAAGATCCAGGCAAAAGTTAGGGATAAAGGCATTGACTATGATTCTTGAGTCTATACGCTACAAGCTAGATATCAGAGGGTCAAGGACCGATTGATAACACGAAATTATATCACATTTTAAGACTTAATTCTATTAGATTATATTATCATTTACTTTAGTTTATCTCATTTTATCAGATATTATGCAGTATTTCCTTGCTATTTATGTCAGGTATCCATTTTGAAGCAAAAGTGAAAAAGGGAAGAAAAGGAGGTGTAAAAAGCAATAAAAAGGAAACAAATAACCAAGACCAAGCCCAGCCCAAAGAAAGCGCACGTTGCCCCTGTGACGGGCGTCACAAGGGTTGTGACGAGCGTCACGCGAAGTAGCCTTGTGACGAGCGTCACACCAGTCCACTAGCTTTTTGGCGCAAGTTACGCTCTCAGAAGAATGGAAGTAACGTTGAGGACTTCGTGTCCTATTCCCAAGCCATGTATTTAGCTATGCTGAAGACTCGTGGAAAAGAAAAAAGGCAGTTAGTAGCACTACTATAAATAGCTACCTTAAAACCTAAAAGAACTCTCCTCTCTCTGCCGTCTACACACACCGAAGCTCTGCCAAATTTTCTTTTCACGCCTTTTGCTTATTTTTTCTTTTCCAGCATTGTTTATTTTATTTATTTCTTTTGCAAGCTTTACATTCTTTTCCCTTGCAAATTTACCTTTCCAATTTTAACTTTTAGATATTTTTTCGCATAATAGTTTCTACACCGGAAACTATTGTGCAACTTTATACTGGATTTAACCTTACGTTATATTCCAGTTTTATTTCCTTGATTTAATTTACTGTTTAATTGAAGAATCCAAGAACAAATCCTACCGGCTTGTGGTGGAGTGTTCAAGACCATTGTATTACGCATTCAGGTTCTTTAATCGTTATTTAATATTTTGTTTTATTATTTATCTATATTATCTGCCTGGAATGAGTCTGTTTATGCATGATATAAGTTCTTATTTATTTAGCATGTCTGGCTAATTTGCCTAGGTATCGGTATGTAAAGTAAGCAGAATAAGGGATCAAGACTGAGTCGGTCTATCTAAACTTAAAATCAAAATCAATCTTTTTACGGTTTCAACTTACAGGTTTAATAACAAGATTTTTTTTACAAAAGTAAAAGACATAAAGAAGTTAAAATCAATAGAGCGAGAGTTTGAGATTTTAACTGGACAGTGTAAGTTAGGCATTAATTCTAGATCAGGGCGAGAGCAAGTTTTAGAGTTAATTAAATTCTGACCTTTTCCAAAAAGTATTTTTAAAGATTGAATGTGAGAACGAGAGTTAAGCATTTGGATTTAATTATATAACCTAAGTCAACAGAGCGAGAGTTTGAGATAAGGGTGTTTAAAACGGTCAGTATTTTCTTAAAAAGAGTTTCTGCAACTTTATTGTTTTCAAAATATGGTTTTTGACTTAATTATAAGTGACAGCAACATTAATATAAAATCATGGTTTATTCAACAGAGCGAGAGTTTGAGATAGAACCTTTAACCAATAAAGTTAACCGAAACGATTCATTTTAAAACTAAGAAACCGACAAAGACTTGATTCCCTAGTTTTGACGAACTACATACCGATATCCGTCTTATTAATATTTAATCTAGATATTAGTTTAGCTCTTAGTTTTTCCCAAACAATCAAATATTTTCACCTTAGATTTACGTAGTAACCTTAGATAACGGTATATCGATTCATAAGTCCCTGTGGGATCGATATCTTTTAAAACTACGCGATAGAACTGTGCACTTGCAGTTTGTATCCCATTCTCGACTCACCCAGTCGAGCGATCAAGTTTTTGGCGCCGTTGCCGGGGACTTTTATTCAATCGATATCGTAACTCTTCCGTTACGCTGTAGAGACTAAGGTTTCTTTTTCTTCTATTTTCTTTCTTTCGTTGATTTGTATGCCACGCACTCGCTCTCAAGGCGAACCGCTCTATTTACGAATCAACGATATCGAACTATATCTCCGAGTCTTACGACGAATTCGGGAATATCGTGCTGAAAACAATCTCCCTCCTATAGACCTTCCTGATCTCAAAGATTTTCCTTCTTTAACCGAGATGGCAGAACCAGCTCGTGCTCTTAGAGATTACGCCGCTCCATCGCAAGATGAACCGCATTCAAGTATTGCTCCGCCCGCAATCGAAGCAAACAACTTTGAACTTAAACCTTCGTTGTTGCAGGCTGTGCAACAGAACCAATTCTCTGGAAATCTTACCGAAGATCCAAACCTTCATTTATCCGTATTTGTCCAATACGCTGATACTGTTAAAGCTAATGGTGTCACTTCAGAGGCAATTCGACTTCGTCTTTTTCCTTTCTCATTAAGAGATAGCGCTAGAAGATGGCTTCAATCTCTTCCTTCCAACTCAGTCACCACATGGAACGAGTTGAAGAAAGTTTTTCTTGCCCGATATTTTCCGCCAAGCAAAACAGCTATGTTAAGAGCCCAGATAAACGGATTTAAACAGAAAGACAACGAGTCTCTTTTCGAAGCATGGGAAAGATACAAAGACATGATGAGACTTTGCCCACACCATGGTTTGGAAGACTGGTTAGTAATTCACACATTTTATAATGGTCTCTTATACAACACAAGGTTAACAATAGACGCCGCTGCAGGTGGTGCACTAATGAATAAACCTTATGCTGATGCTTACCAGCTTATCGAGAGCATGGCCCAAAACCACTATCAGTGGGGAACCGAACGAACGAATGTGGAAAAACCTCAACCGAAAACTGGCATGTACGAGATAAGTAACCTTGATCACGTCAATGCAAAAGCGGATGCTTTGGTCCAGAAGATTGAAAGTTTAAACGTATCGCCTCCAGCAGCCGTGGTTGCTATAACTCAGAATTGCGAGGTCTGTGGAATCCAAGGCCACACTCCTGCGGAATGTCGACTCTTGACTGGAATCCAAGCAGAGCAAGTAAACTATGCTCAAGGAAGCCCCTATTCGAATACCTATAACCCAAATTGGAAGAACCATCCAAACTTCTCATATAAGAGTAATAATGCTTTATACGCACCTGGACAGTCTCCAAATCAAGCCCCATCTATACCTCCGGGATATCAGAAACCGAATCCTAACAATAATACCCCTAGAAAATCCAACTTGGAAATCATGATGGAAAACTTTATAGCTTCCCAACAACAAACCAATAAAGATTTCTTAAACCAGAACATACACACTGGCGAACAACTTAAACAACTAGCAAGCAAAGTAGATGCCTTGGCTACCCATAACAAAATGCTGGAACGCAAATATCTCAAGTAGCTCAACAACAAGCACCTACTGCTGCACCAACTGGTACATTCCCTGGACAGCCCCAACCCAATCCGAGAAGCCAAGCTCATGCAATTATATTAAGAAGTGGAACGGAAGTGGAAGGACCGTCTGGCCCAAGGATAGAAAACCAAAACCCTAAGAAATCTACTGAGGAAAGTGAACCTAAGGAAAAGGAAGAGAGTAATAAGGAAACCCTAGAAAAGAAGGAACCTTATGTACCTCCACCACCTTACAAACCACCTATACCTTACCCTCAAAGGCTTGTTAAAACCAAAGATGTAGGCCAATTTAGAAAATTTGTTGATCTCCTTAAACAATTAAACGTTACAATTCCGTTTACCGAAGCTATTACGCAGATGCCCTCATATGCTAAATTCTTAAAAGAAATTCTTTCTAATAAGAGGAAACTTGAGGATAGCGAAACCGTTACACTCCCTGCCGAATGTAGCGCTATAATCCAAAACATGCCCCCTAAACTCAAGGATCCGGGTAGTTTCTCTATACCCTGTCACATAGGAAAATTTGTCATCGACAAAGCCTTATGCGATTTAGGAGCCGGAATTAGCGTTATGCCTTTATCCATATGTAAGAAACTGGAAATGGGAGAATTAAGACCGACCAAAATGTTTGTGCAATTAGCAGATCGTTCCATCAAATATCCTGTAGGAATCCTTGAAAACGTTCCCGTACGCTTAGGTCAGTTTTACATTCCCACTGACTTCACAATTATGGACATTAGAGAAGATGATACGACACCTATTATACTAGGAAGACCATTCTTAGCAACTGCCGGTGCAATCATAGACGTAAAACGAGGACGACTCACCTTCGAAGTAGGTGAAGAGAAAATTGAATTCATTCTTTCCCAATTCTTGAAAGCACCTGCAATAGGAGATATATGTTATTTCATGGATATCATCGATGAATGCATAAAAGAAGCAGAGTCAGGAGAAGACAAATCATCAGACTATCTTTTAGAGGACAAATCTAAACAATGCCTAGCAATAACACCGGATCCTACGCAGTGTCTTAACAAACCAACCCCTGATTTGAAAACACTTCCCAAAAATCTGAGATATGAATTCCTAGACTTAGAACTTGAACGACCTGTGATAGTTAATGCAGATCTAGGAAGACTCGAAACAGAAAAACTCCTACATATCTTAAGAAAATATCCAACCGCACTAGGATACCACATCACCGATCTCAAAGGAATAAGCCCTTCTATTTGTATGCACCGCATCATGTTAGAAGAAGACTGTAAAACCTCTAGGGAACACCAGAGAAGACTGAATCCGATCCTAAGTGAGGTAGTAAAGAAAGAAATAACCAAGTTATTAGAAGCAGGTATTATATATCCTATATCTGATAGCAAATGGGTTAGTCCTGTACACGTTGTACCAAAGAAAGGAGGCATAACCGTTATTGAAAACGAAAAAGGAGAAACTATAACTAAACGAATCGAATCGGGATGGAGAATGTGCATTGATTATAGGAAACTAAACAAAGCAACCCGAAAAGATCATTTCCCTTTACCATTCATTGACCAGATGTTAGAACGATTAGCTAAACATTCACATTTCTGTTATTTAGACGGTTATTCAGGCTTCTTTCAAATACCAATTCACCCTGATGACCAAGAAAAGACAACATTCACATACCCTTTTGGTACCTTCGCTTATAGACGAATGCCGTTTGGTCTGTGTAATGCCCCTGCTACTTTTCAAAGATGCATGATGGCAATATTCGCCGACTTTCTCGAAAACATCATGGAAGTATTTATGGATGACTTTTCTGTATACGGACAAAGTTTCGAAGAATGCCTTGAAAACCTGGAAAGAGTTCTGGAACGATGTGTAAAAGTAAACTTAGTACTTAATTGGGAAAAGTGCCACTTTATGGTACAAGAAGGCATTGTTTTAGGACACATCATCTCGAACAGAGGAATTGAAGTAGACAAAGCCAAAATAGAGGTAATCGAAAATCTTCAACCCCCAAGAACTGTGAGAGAAGTACGAAGCTTTTTAGGACACGCCGGTTTTTACCGACGATTCATCAAAGACTTCTCTAAGATAACTAAACCCTTAACCGGACTGTTGATGAAAGATGCTGAATTCATATTCGACGATAACTGTTTAAAAGCATTTCAAACTCTTAAACAAGCATTGATCTCCGCACCCATTATGCAGACACCAGACTGGAATGAACCATTCGAAATAATGTGCGATGCCAGTGATTATGCTGTAGGTGCTGTTTTAGGACAAAGAAAGGATAAAAAGCTTCACGTTATATATTACGCTAGCAGAACCCTGGATGAAGCACAGATGAATTATGCCACAACCGAGAAAGAACTCCTAGCAGTGGTATTTGCGCTAGATAAATTTCGTTCTTACCTGGTAGGAGCCAAAATAATAGTTTACACTGATCACGCAGCTATCAGGTACCTTTTAACAAAAAGGATGCTAAACCTAGACTCCTAAGATGGATCTTGTTACTACAAGAATTCGACTTAGAAATCAAGGACAAGAAAGGAACTGAAAACGTAGTAGCAGACCATCTCTCTAGACTTGAGAACCTTGAACCAGAAAGAACATCCATTAATGATGATTTCTCGTATGATAAACTCATAGCTACTTTGGAAGAGAACAACTCCGACATGCAAGTAGAAACCACCTTAGCTATATCTGTCACACCATGGTACGCTGATCTAGTCAATTATTTAGCTGCCGGAATAGTTCCACCTACTTTATCTTACCAGCAGAAGAAACGATTCTTCCACGACATAAAACACTATTACTGGGATGATCCCTTACTTTTCAAAAGAAGCCCCGATGGTATCTTCCGTCGATGTATACCCGAAGAAGAGGTAGAAAATATAATCCAACACTGTCACTCTGCGCCTTATGGTGGACACACAAGTACATCCAAGACCTGCTCTAAAATCCTACAAGCTGGCTTTTATTGGCCAACTATATGGAAGGACGTACATGCGGCTATTAAGGAGTGTGACAGATGTCAACGCACGGGAAACATATCTAGACGTGACGAGATGCCACAAAAAGGTATTTTGGAAGTAGAGATTTTTGACGTGTGGGGGATAGACTTCATGGGACCTTTCCCATCCTCTTTCGGTAACAAATACATACTCGTGGCAGTTGACTACGTATCAAAATGGATCGAAGCTATAGCTTCTCCAACAAATGACACCCGAGTAGTAACTAGACTCTTTAAAAATATAATATTTCCGAGATTTGGCATCCCAAGAATAGTAGTCAGTGATGGTGGATCACACTTTATATCCAAGGTACTCGAAAAACTACTACTTAAATATGGAGTGAGACATAGGATAGCAACACCTTACCACCCTCAAACCAGTGGACAAGTGGAAGTATCTAACAGAGAAATCAAGCAAATACTAGAAAAAACGGTCGCCACTTCAAGGAAAGATTGGTCATTGAAATTACCAGAAGCTTTATGGGCATACCGAACTGCTTATAAAACTCCCATAGGGACGACCCCATTTAAGCTCATTTATGGAAAATCCTGTCACCTCCCGGTAGAATTAGAACATAAAGCCTATTGGGCTATTAGAAATTTAAATTTGAATTATAAAGCCGCCGGTGAAAAGAGAATCCTTGACATAAACGAATTAGAGGAACTCAGAAGAGACGCCTATGAAAATGCCAAAATCTATAAAGAAAGAACAAAACAATGGCATGACAAGCGTATATCAAGGAAAATCTTCAAGCAAGGCGACGCAGTACTTTTATTTAACTCTAGACTAAAGTTATTCCCGGGAAAACTACGATCCAGATGGTCAGGACCTTTTCATATCACTAAAATCTTTCCCAGTGGAGCGGTAGAAATAAAAGGACAATCTACAGAACCGTTCACCGTAAACGGGCAACGTCTGAAACATTATCACTATGCGGAAACCAACGAGGATTCGCAAATTCTACACTTAGACGAAACGCCCCCAGGACTCATAGACTATATTTAACAGTTTCTTTGTCGAGCTTGCGACATTTAAACAAAGCGCTTAGTGGGAGACAACCCACAAAATTAATTTGTTATTTTATTATTCTATTATTATTCATCTCCCTATTTTTCTCTTAAATTATTCTTTTAATTTCTATTTAGTATTCATTATTGATTTATAAAAAAAAATAATATATATATATATATATATATATATATATATAATAATAATAATTCTTTTCTTCTTTCGGCATTTGGCCAAATCCTGACTTAAACTCATGTTTCTTTTCTCTAGCTAACACACTCCATGACGAGCGGCACGCAAAACGCCTGTTACGAACGTCACAGCCTTGTGACGAGCGTAACGCCCCTCAGACATGTGAACGTTAGGGAGCCGTTGGAGACGAACGTTACACTTTAATTTTTTTACATTCCCCATTCATTTTTCATTTACCACACTTAATTACTCTTCAACCACTTTTTCTTTTATCTTCCAATCCTTCTCCTATAAATACCTACCAAAACTTCCTTCATTCACCACAAAACAATTCTCTCATATCAAATACATTTCTTTCCAAATCACCCCTTCAAAAAATTCATCACAATGGCGGGAAATCAAAATTTCGGAAATATCATCTTCCGATCCGGAGATGACAACTATCAGCAAGAGCAATTCGAACGTTTCCAACAGCGAGGCGTCGCTTCCACCAGGTACCCCGATTTAACTTGTTTACAACAATTAGGATTACTCCAAGGTATCGAATGGATGCTCCGCCTAGCCGACTTAACCTTCCTTTGCACTCATAATCAACCCACCTACCCGTCCCTAACCTTAGAATTCTTAAGTTCATACGACTACACCACTCCCGCCGGTGAAGACGAATTTTTAACCGGTACCGCAACCTTCCGCATGTTCAACACTGAGTACTCCTTAACCCAAAACCAATTGAGTACCATGTTACAATTTCCCATAGAAGGTCAGGTACATCCCAGAATCCCTCCAAACTCAAACTGGAACACAGTTGGCGTTTTTGGCCTTTTTAAGAAAATTACCGGTATAGATACCTACAACTGGGAAGAACTCCTTCTCTCCCATATACATAACCCCACTATCCGGTACTTCATCCGCATCTTGCAAAACACAATTTTTGGAAGACCAAACAACAGCAAGGTCAACTCAAAGGAGCTATTTTTCCTCCAATGCGTTTTCGAACCGGATACTCAGGTAAACGCCGCCTCTTTTCTCTTTCATCATATCCGCACCTTATGTGCTAGAGGCCGGCAACCCTTTATAATTGGTGGATTAATAACCTCCATAGCACTTGGCCTACACCTAGGGGATAGACTCCAAACTTTAGAATCCCTACCTCCCCTGTCTATGGATATCAGCTATTGCCGCTCCAGCCGCCTGATTAAAAACAGAGTGGGCGGAGGATATTATCTTATGGTGAACAACCAGGCTGTCCCAAGCGTTGTTCTACCAAATATCGCCCTAACTGATGTCACAAACCCCGACCGCCACCTCTATGATCTAAACGCTCCTGAAACCACCGAGCCTTTACAAACAAACCCACAAACAGATGAGTTTGAAGAAATGGAACAAGGTGATCATCCTCCTACACAACATTCAGCCCCGCTCAACCCTTCCAGTAATGCAGCCGGCCCATCCTCCCAACGTCGTCGACGAAGAAGGCCTGCGACCAACGACGACATTATGGATGCTATCGATGGAATGCAGGCACAGAATACAGAGATGATGCAGATGATGCGTCAAATGCAACAGCAACAGGACGCTCGGAATGCCATAACCGACCAGTGGTTTACTGAATTGTTCAGCAGGTTCGACAACTTAGACATACGTCAAAGATCACCAGGTCCAAGAACCAGAGGCGGAAGGCAACCTTAGTTGTTATTTTCTTTGCATTTCCATTTTGTATTTCTTTCCCTTAAAACATTGAGGACAATGTTTAGTTTAAGTATGGGGGGGAAACAATATTCTTCCTATTACCATTTTTCAAGTATGTTATTTTCCCTTTTCATTGTTATTTCCCTTTCTTATTATGAAAAAAAAAAAAAAAAATTTATTATAATATATATTTATTTTAAGTCAAGTCCCTAGTGTGAAAAATTCTTATTATCTATTCCCCTCAATTTTCTTGAGCCATAACAAAAAAAAATTTTAACACACCCAATAAGTATAAAGGTTGCCTACTCTATAAAACTTGAGTGAAATCAAAATAAAATCATTACCATAACAACGCTCTGAGAACCTCAATATGTTATATCAGGATAAAGTACCTATTATACCGATTCCTTGAACTTTTAGTTCTATGGCAACCCCAAGTAGTTTATACAGAAGTCAGCACCATCTTAATAGCAAACTACGTGGAGGACCGATGAATATAAGTGAATGATCCCCAAAGTAACCTAAAATATATAAATATATCAAGAAATGCACTAATTAAATTAGGTGATCCTTACCAGATCATTTAATCTAAAGGTTGCAGATCATGCAAAAGCACAATACGAAAGATCCATTATGAGTTGGTTCAGTAGGAATCTGGTACTGAACTTGGTAGGGCGGACTACGGTTCGATCCCCCGCAATTTGCAATGGACTGAATAATGAAGTTATCCGACTTATGTACCAGAACTTCTAGCTAAAAGCGGATCATAATCACTAACCGGCCACTCCACTATGTGCGCGAAAAGATAAAGGGCTTAATGTGATTTCGCTAGAATGAAAACGGGTAAAATAAGACTAAAGGAACCAGGATAGCTATCATAGGGTACTTGAACTAATTTGCATAAGGTAGGGTTATCTGAGTTGTAACGGTAGTTGTTGATGTCAAGATTAAACTCAAGTCCTCCTAAACAAAAATCCATTTGCAACCTAGTACGAATTGATGTGTGCTTTGAAATTTCATCTGGCTAAAACTTTTAACAAGTTCTATACTGAATTTTGCTTGAGGACAAGCAAAGATTTAAGTATGGGGGAGTTTGATAACACGAAATTATATCACATTTTAAGACTTAATTCTATTAGATTATATTATCATTTACTTTAGTTTATCTCATTTTATCAGATATTATGCAGTATTTCCTTGCTATTTATGTCAGGTATCCATTTTGAAGCAAAAGTGAAAAAGGGAAGAAAAGGAGGTGTAAAAAGCAATAAAAAGGAAACAAATAACCAAGACCAAGCCCAGCCCAAAGAAAGCGCACGTTGCCCCTGTGACGGGCGTCACAAGGGTTGTGACGAGCGTCACGCGAAGTAGCCTTGTGACGAGCGTCACACCAGTCCACTAGCTTTTTGGCGCAAGTTACGCTCTCAGAAGAATGGAAGTAACGTTGAGGACTTCGTGTCCTATTCCCAAGCCATGTATTTAGCTATGCTGAAGACTCGTGGAAAAGAAAAAAGGCAGTTAGTAGCACTACTATAAATAGCTACCTTAAAACCTAAAAGAACTCTCCTCTCTCTGCCGTCTACACACACCGAAGCTCTGCCAAATTTTCTTTTCACGCCTTTTGCTTATTTTTTCTTTTCCAGCATTGTTTATTTTATTTATTTCTTTTGCAAGCTTTACATTCTTTTTCCCTTGCAAATTTACCTTTCCAATTTTAACTTTTAGATATTTTTTCGCATAATAGTTTCTACACCGGAAACTATTGTGCAACTTTATACTGGATTTAACCTTACGTTATATTCCAGTTTTATTTCCTTGATTTAATTTACTGTTTAATTGAAGAATCCAAGAACAAATCCTACCGACTTGTGGTGGAGTGTTCAAGACCATTGTATTACGCATTCAGGTTCTTTAATCGTTATTTAATATTTTGTTTTATTATTTATCTATATTATCTGCCTGGAATGAGTCTGTTTATGCATGATATAAGTTCTTATTTATTTAGCATGTCTGGCTAATTTGCCTAGGTATCGGTATGTAAAGTAAGCAGAATAAGGGATCAAGACTGAGTCGGTCTATCTAAACTTAAAATCAAAATCAATCTTTTTACGGTTTCAACTTACAGGTTTAATAACAAGATTTTTTTACAAAAGTAAAAGACATAAAGAAGTTAAAATCAATAGAGCGAGAGTTTGAGATTTTAACTGGACAGTGTAAGTTAGGCATTAATTCTAGATCAGGGCGAGAGCAAGTTTTAGAGTTAATTAAATTCTGACCTTTTCCAAAAAGTATTTTTAAAGATTGAATGTGAGAACGAGAGTTAAGCATTTGGATTTAATTATATAACCTAAGTCAACAGAGCGAGAGTTTGAGATAAGGGTGTTTAAAACGGTCAGTATTTTCTTAAAAAGAGTTTCTGCAACTTTATTGTTTTCAAAATATGGTTTTTGACTTAATTATAAGTGACAGCAACATTAATATAAAATCATGGTTTATTCAACAGAGCGAGAGTTTGAGATAGAACCTTTAACCAATAAAGTTAACCGAAACGATTCATTTTAAAACTAAGAAACCGACAAAGACTTGATTCCCTAGTTTTGACGAACTACATACCGATATCCGTCTTATTAATATTTAATCTAGATATTAGTTTAGCTCTTAGTTTTTCCCAAACAATCAAACATTTTCACCTTAGATTTACGTAGTAACCTTAGATAACGGTATATCGATTCATAAGTCCCTGTGGGATCGATATCTTTTAAAACTACGCGATAGAACTGTGCACTTGCAGTTTGTATCCCATTCTCGACTCACCCAGTCGAGCGATCACCGATCCAGTCACCGTCAGCCGAAGCAAGGTCTTGGGGTTCAGATTATATGGTAGATTAAGGCCAACGTTGTAATCAATGGAGAAAATCATACAAAAATATTTCCCATTGCCATTTCAATTATTTTTCAATTTTTGCAACGTCCTCATTAAGGGCGTCTGCATCTTTGTACTCACAATATGTACAAATTCTATATCAATAAAACTCAGTTTATTCCACCAAACGTGTTTGTTCTATGTTTTGTATGCAAAATAACCGACTTGTCTTAATCACATAATTCTTTAAAATTCCGGGGAATAATAAAAAAGCTCCATTAAAAGGGAAACAATTTGCATTACCGTTGAAATCCGATAAACTTGATAGGTTATTGGTGACTCAACAGTAGTGTTGCTCGGATGCCCGTGATATTCAATTTGACTGGGGGAACCATAGGGACTCCAGCCTTTTAGTATCCCTTAACAGGCAAGGGAATCCATGATTGTAGCATTGGCACCAATTGAAACTTCTCGGTGATCATATTCTAATTCTTGATGACAGGTCAAAATCCCTACCACAATAAAGACTCATCCCTACAAAAGCATGCATCATAAAAAATAAGCATACCTCATGCACTGCATAAAACATCCACACTGGTAATAAAGCCAATCATTTGGTCCGGCAAATCTCGGGCACATAGGTATTTAACCCTCTTCTACCTTGAATACCCTAAAAGCTTCTACTATTCCTGTATTTAGGTCCAAGAGCTTGAAACCACAGTAGGCTGCAGTGAACCATACCTGAACCTGCAGCAGACCACATCCTGACCAAGCCACCACATTGGACATCAACTTGAAGTCCAAACAGGAGCAAATACAACCTGTAAGGCATGAGAAACAAGGAACACCAAATCCTGCAGCAAAGATGTAGTAAAACAGGGACTTGCAGAAGACCATAACCTTACCAAATCCATGCCTAACAAGTCATAATTGCAGCCAGACCTAACTATGGAAACTTGCATCAACATGAGTCAAGCTTCCTGCAAAAACCACACCACATACCTGTAGCACATTATAGCCATCCTGCAGTATGCACCGAAATGCCAAAACCTAGCCACAAACATCACAAACCAGGGCAACACAAGACATTCAATGACTACACACCAACCCTGACCAGCATGAAGGATGTAGCAATCAAAAGACAACAGATGAGACAAATCACCAAGTCAGAAACATTGGTCAAGAATCCTGTAAGGGAAATTCAAAAGCATCATCATTGCATTATCCAAACAAAAACCTCACAGACCTTGGATCACATGACAACCATCACCTGTTAGTAGCAATGTTGTCACATGAAAACTCCCCCTAAAAACTTGCAGTGGACACACTTGACATTGCTACACTTTGTCCTGGAATTAGCAGCATCTCACAACATCCTACAAGCCAATGTTGCACAATATCAACCTGCAGCTCATGTGCATTTTAACCAACCCAACTATTCACAACATCAACTCATAAGCCTAACCTGCAATGTGCCAAGCAATGCCAAAATGATGTCAAAAGCAACACCCTATTCAGCAATCTACAACAGTATAGTGTGGTTCATACAGTGGAAAACATAAATATCAAGCAAGCCATAACAACCCTGCAACATTATCCAATGGCAAACATTCACATACTAATCAACACAATGCCAACATATACAAACTTCATTAACCATACATACCTAGCAATACATGACAGTAGCATTATCAACCTAACAAAAATCCCTAGCACATCATGATGTCAACCTGGCCACAAACATCTCAATGGGAGTGCATCAAAACAAGTAGACTGTACAAATATTCCAAGCCTTCATCAATATTTATGAATGTTTCACAAACCAATAGAATAACTCACCATCAATGTCAGCTATAACCAAACCAAATCTTAGCAGGATTTGCCACAAGATGATGAGAGCAAACAAGCATCAATTCAAAGCAAACTCAAACATACTGTAAGTTCAGGCCCAAACTTGCAAGATCCTTGTACCTCATAAGCAAGACCATGCCAAACCCACCATTGGCCCGACAGCAGACAGGAAACATGAATGGAAGCTACAGTAGTCTTGCATAACACCTGCAGACAAGCCAACATCCTTGTTCAACCAGTCAAGTGCAAACCTGCATCAAAATATCACCATGTTCAAATAGCCACACTAACTAATCCAAGGAAGTGTAAGAGGAAGCAAGATAAAACAAGTATGAGAAGTAGTGCAAGGCCAAAGCCACTTAAAAGCTCATCCTGTAACCTGCAATGGCCAGTCACTTGAACTAACTCCATTAAAACTAACCTAACATGACTTCAATCCAACCCTAACTTGCAATGGTTTCAATAAGGGAAATAGAAATTCACATGAAACACTACACATACCAACTCACTAATCACCAAAGGAAAAACCTGCTCAGCAGGTCATCATTCATGAGTATGTTCAATTCCACTTAAGCTAACCTACAATAGCCAGTCTAATTCACTCACTCATTAATCAATCTTAACTAACTGAGTTGATTCTAACTAACTGAGTTTCACCATGAACTCAGTGAGTTGAATGCAACTAATTCCTAACCTGGAGATAACAAACTCCAATTCTAACTCCAAGCCTAAACACTTTCAAGCCTGAACTCTATTTAAACAATTGATCACTCTCATTTTCATCACCTTTGGAACCTTGCGAATTTGTGCACTCTCTCTGCAACCTCTCTCATCACCCTCACCAAAGCTCTCTTATTCTCTCACAGAAAAGCCATTGAAGCTTCACATTGAAGCTTCAATTTAGCTTGAGCTAAACCACTTCAGTCTCACTCTTCTATCAATTCCAAAGTTTCAGAAGAAGAAGAAGGAGACGAAAAGAAGAAGAAGAAGGAAGAATCAAGATCAGAAAACTTACCCGCGAATTCTCCGATCATCTTCTACGGCATGTCATTTACAATTCATTGTCATTTTCTTGCTCTGAATGCACTAAGGCGTAGCATTTAGGTTAAGGAACGAAACTCCCATGGCGTTAGGAATTGATTTTGAGTGAGCGTCATTTAATTTGACTTAGAAAGGCTAGGGTTCTTCCTTTGTTTAGGTTCGATTCAACCAATTCATTGACCGTCGCCCAAATCCCTTACCATAGGCGTATCCAATGTATCATTATGCGTAATTTGGTGGTGGTGGTTAGGTAGAAGCCAACACCGGCGCTGGCGAAGGACGCCGGTGCGGCGAGCTAAGATGAATGGACGGTGAGAGAGCGCGGGCATGTAAACGTTTTGACTCTGTTGACTTGTCTAAGTCATCAGAGGTGAGTTGATTGGGCTTAAGTGCTCAGGCCCATAGATATTACTATTTACACACCAGTTATTGCTAATGAACCCCCTGATTAGTGAATGAAATGAACTTGGGCGTCAGAGGCCCATTAACACTTTTACTAGTTTCCCACGCAGTTTCACTTCCGCACCCTCATTTGGAATGGATATTGGGGCTTTTTGGGCTCAGAGGCCCGTTTCTTCTTTTTTACCTCATATACCCCTGTTTGGAGTTTGTTGTTTGACCAAGAAAAGACTCATTGGGCTCAATTAGCAGCCCAGTAGCCTTAATTTCTTTCCAACCCCCACTCAACCATTGCACCCCATGGTCATTTCTTTGTTTTTTTATTGTTTTTTTTGCAAGTTGATTGATTAGAATAATATTAGTTTAATTAGGTTAATTGACAATTAGGATTAATTTAGATCATAGAATTAGAGTTTCAATTAGATTTAATTCACATCATTAGAATTCTCATTAGAATTAATTAGGACTTTTAAATAGAAATTTAATTAGGCCTTTATATAGGTTTTTCTAATTAGAAACAATTAGCTCTTGATTAAATTTAGAATTACATTTCTCAACATTAGGGTAAAATTCAACTTTAGTATAGAATCCATTTTAGACCATAGAATTTGGACATATTTTCACAATTGACCATTTTGCCCTTTATGGGCTTATTTTGATATTTTGTGTTGAAAATTGCATGTTCCCCCTAGGATTAGAATTCAATAATTCCTAGGACTTAACATAGAATTTTAATCATGATTTTGATCAATACTTTGACATGCTACCTTAGGATTTCTAATCTAACTTAGAATATTCAACCAATTTCAAATGCATGATCCCTTAGGTTAGTTCTAACAATTACTAACTTCAATTAGATCCAAAACTTAGTTCCTCACAAAACCAAATCAAAACCCCCGATTGAATTGATCAAAAGCAATTTTGATTAATTAAATCCTTTGAACTTGTATAATCCCCTAGTCTAATTGAGTGACCAAAAGACCCTTGGTCACTTAGTAGGACTTTTCTTTCACGTTGTGGGGCTCAAGGCCTCAAGACAAGATCTTCAATCAAGGCATCCTCAGTCATATCAAGAAGCGGATTATTCAAGCACATCAAAGGTGGCATCTTCAACACTTGTTAAATCAAAGTTATAAGAGTGTGACACGGGCCTTAAGCAATAGAGAAGGAGTGAGACTGGAGTATTCCTACCCCCATTCTGAGTATCTTTGGGCATGAGACGTATGACCCAGCGCTCATCGTATTCACCTATATTCATAGACTTTAGAATAATTCTAACCATACAATTGACAAGTCTCTCTCCACAAAGCAAGGACAACGTCAACAACTTATCGATCATGAATCAAGTTGTACGATACGAGCCTTAAGTAATGGAGAAGGAGTGGGACTGGAGTATTCCTACCCCCATTCTGAGTATCTTTGGGTATGGGACGTATGACCCAACGCTCATCGTATTCACCTACATTCATAAACTTTAGTGCAATTTGAATCTAACGATTGATAAGGTCTTCATCACTACAAGAGCAACTACAAAGACTCTTCTCTCTCCACTTGAAAGTTAGTGTGATTCTCATCATCTAGTAACTATCAAGTCTATTCATTCCTCATTCTATTCAATTCTTCATCCTTCTATTCTAATCATTTCAATATCAATCATCCATTTCCTCTTGGCTCCAATCAATTTCTTTTCAGCCCTAGTGGGCTGAACTACGAAAGCTCTGATTTCCTCATTGCACAATGAGGGTACGTAGGCAGGAGAACCCAATTTCTTCGCGAGCTATCTTATTTATTAATCTACTTTCTCTATCCCATGAATCACTCTCCATTCATGCAATCTATACCATCACTTCGAGATTAATCATACTTCTCCTTGGACTCCTTGTCCATCCTTTTAGGACGTCCTGATGACAGTCCGTCTCTCCAATCGAGGCTTGTTTGACTCTCATCCCAAACACTAACTTTATCTTTGTTTGGCTCTCATCCCAAACACTAACTTCATCTTTGTTTGGCTCTCATCCCAAACACTAACTTCATCTTTGTTTGGCTCTCATCCCAAACACTAACCTCATCTTTGTTTGGCTCTCATCCCAAACACTAACTTCATCTTTGTTTGGCTCTCATCCCAAACACTTAATTTAGTCTTTCTTTTCGGCTTTACTTTATAGTGGCGGTCCACTAGTCCATGTATTGGTAAATGCCTACCTACCTCTTCGATTGAGAGTTTACCCTTCTCTTGGATCCAAGCTACTATCATGATTTGATCTCGAATTGCCAATTCCCCAGCAAGTGATATAATACTCCTTGCATTCCAGTACTGCAATTCTGACTTGTGTGTTTGTCTTATTAGACCCTGTTGCTTAGACAAACATCTCTCCCCCTCTATTCTCGTGGTTCCGAACTACGATTGCTCTGACCTTCTTATTGCACAATAAGAATACGTAGGCACGAGGATGCGAATCCTTGGCGGGAATTCTTCTAATTATTCCTTCTTTACCTTAGGGCATCATTCATATTTTTCACAATTCACTATCTACCTTCGATCATAAATCGTTCACCCAGTGACATACTGTCTTTTGACATCGAAATACATTTATTTGGAATTCCATACATATCCTTTTAGGACGCCTAACGAACAATCCGCATTTCATACCTAGTGTTGTTTGGCTCTCATCCCAAACATTTAATTCCTTCTTTTTAGCTAAAACCCTAAAGTGGCGGTCCGCTAGTCCACGTATTGGTTAACGTTGTTTCCCTCTATGGTAGAAATCTCACTTCTCTTATGGATTCCAATACACTTTCACCTTTCGATCTCAAACAATACTTATCGAGTCACTTGTTACCACCAGATCTTCTATTCTGTGACTTTGGTCACTTCTCTCCATTCATCTCCATGATATCTTCATATTCTACCTTCATTCACTCCACATGATATACTTATTCTTTGAGCCAAATACACTATACCTTTGTGCTCCATCTTGTACCCCTTTTTGTGAACCAAGAGCCGATTTGTTCATCTTGTTATACCCTGTTGCTTAGACGAACATCTCCTTACTTACTTTGCAGCCACACTTAGGCAACCCTTTCTTTTCGGTTATTCCAATACAGTGATACTAGTGCTATACGCCCTCACTTATTGGTTCACACCGGTTTTACTCTTGGGTTCACATTTTCACCCTTGTTGGAGTTCAAACAACACAATCTTTGGTTCATATCATACCTTCTATCACGTTCCTTTTCATCTCTTGCCTCTAGTTCCTTGAACTACGAATCTCTGAATTCCTCATAGTGCAATAAGGATACGTAGGCATGAGGGCCCCAATCCTCACCGAGCGCTTTATCTATTTCCTTTCCTTTGCCTCCATTCTTTTGCGAGTAATATTTAGTTAACACCTAATTGAGTGAGACCAATCAAAATGGTTCCCATGGAGTACCATGGATGTTTGGGGTGCTAATACCATCCCCTTGCATAACTGACTTCCTTACCCAGTATATCTCTTTCCCGGGTTTTATCGATGTTTTCCCTTCCCCTTGGGGATAAATAAAGTTCGATGACGACTCTGTTGTATGTGCGAGTGTGCGATACGTTCGGGTATATTTCCGCTAGCTTCACTCACTATCCTAAGTGTTAATGATATGATCCCTCAAGTTAATTATACCATTAAACTAGGAATGAAAATGCGTTAATCCATAAGTAATAATTCCTAATCATATTATCCTTAGTCAATTAGTGAATTAAACTATTAAAGTATGTTAGATAAATAGCCATAGAGTAGGTAGCCACTACTTATCAAGATCAATTCGAATGTCGTAACAAACAAAACGAAATGAGCATAATCAATAAATGAATAACAATAATGAGTCATAACAATTGCATTAACATCATCCAATACATGTCTCAATCTAGTAAAAACAGGTTCATCATCAAATGAGACCTAACCAAATAGGAATCTAGCTACTCATTTTGAAACAATTCAATAACATAAGTGTAGATTTGAAGAACATGAACCTCTCCAACGACTTCTGTCGCTACGCAAAAAATGGCTACAACACAAAGTCGCCACTAGATTTTATTTATTCAAAAAAGAGGAAATGGAAAATATCGATAAAACCTCCTAACAAAAAGAAAATTGATCTCGCAATCAAAACTAGGATTCAGAAGTCAGTAATGCGAGGGGAAGGTATTAGCACCCCTCACATCCATCTACTCGATTGGAACCATCTAAGTTTTCTATACGAATGGGTGTCATTGTCTTAAGGTTTACTTTCTAAAAGGGTAAATGGTTAGTTTTTTATTATTGTGCTCAACAAGGATTAAGGACCTTGTGCCTACGTATCATCATTGTGGAATGAAGAATTAGAGCTTTGTAGTTAGAAGTAGAAAATGTTTATTTATTGGTTGATTTTACCTTGAAAAAGGGTTTTCATAGTGATGCACTAAGGCATAAAAATGAGTTTGATGAGGTGATGTCGATTTTAGGTTTTTTAAAAAGAGATTATTTTTTATTAGAATTTCACTAAAGACTGTAGCACCTCAAATTTGCACCTCCCATTTGTACATTCATTTCATTTTAGGTCATTAACATTGCATTCACATTGCATAGTGCATTACATATCATCAGGCAAAACTGATCAGGAGAATCCATCTGTGCAAGAGAGCAAGGGTTTTTCCATGAGATGAAGGCCCTATGGTTGTTCTAGAGAGCTTACATGAGTCAAGGATCATTTTGAAGCAACTTGACCAAAGGCTAGAGGCTCAAAGTCCACAGTGCATGTCCAAGTCATCTGAGGCCTATAAAAGTCAACTGCAAGTCAACTGAGGGCTAGGAGATGGAGAAATGGTTTGAGACACTTCATTCATGTCCCAAAGAAGGTTATTCAACATGTCAAAAATCTACCTTGAAGATTTTGAAGCCAGATCAAAAGTTTCCAAAATGGAAGGTGACCTGTAATTTGAAAATTTCTAAAAATGGCAAGTTTTCAGACCAACTTCAACTCAACTTTCCGATATCAAAGAAGCTTCAAATGAAATTTTGTCCAACATGAAAGTTGAATATCTTTCTCTCCCATTTCCAAAAAGTCCAAGATCATGAATTTCTAATTAATGGTTAAGGAGTTATGATCAAATCATGGAAAAGTGTGCTTGAAACTTCAAATGGCCATATCTTTTGAACCAAGACTCCAAATTTGGTGGTTCTTTTTGCAAAATGTTTCTCATGTCATGAAGTTTCTAAATCAACCATCATATTGCATGAATTTCCAACACATGAGCATTTGCACATCCAAGTCAATTTTGGAGGGAAAATTGGAAATTTAAAAATGGTGCATTGTATGGACTTTCTACCATTACCATTGGGTTTGAAATGTGATTTTGAGTGAAAATAGTGAGCTACATGTTACTGTTCACGCATGCATTTCATGCATGAGGTGAAAATACAAATTTGTGCATGCACCTTATTTCTTTCTAATCTTAATTAGTTTTGGTTTAGTGTTAATTTCAGAATCATTAACAAGGCATATATAAGGTTAATCATAACTGTTTTCATTCAGAACACAAGTTTCAGATCTAGATCCAAATTCCATTCTCAAATTTCTCTCAAAAAGATTTTCCAAATTCTTCACACAAACTTCATTTCTCTTGTTGAATTGTTGATCATGGAATGGTTTTGAGTGAGATTGGACGTGCCATTGGTGTTTCTCTGCTCAATTTCGTGCATGCTTGAAGCTTGAAGCATTAATGGAGTTTTCAAATTCAGTTGGATTCACACGTGTTTAAGCTTCCAGTTCTTCATCAATCATCTCCATAAGGCTTCTGAAACAGCTTTGGATCATTTAGAACCGTGAAACGTGCAAAACAAGAACCTGCTCTTCAAGAGGTATAAAATTCGATCTCAATTATTCTCAAATCCATGTGTATGTTTGTGTAGATCTTTATTTACTGAGAATTCTGGTAGAAAAATCGTGTGAATTGGTGCATTATTGGACAAGATATGTGTGATTAAAGTTTTATGTGTGAAAATGATTTTGCTCGATTCTGTTAATTGATGATGATTTAGCATAAAATAAGGATTGATCCGTGTTCCTCGTTGCATGAACTTCATTTTGATATAAAATTTATGTGATTCTGGACATTTCTGGAAATTTTCTGGAAATTTGGATGAAGTTCATGTGATGTTCATCATGAAGAAGATGAAGATGCATGCATTTCTAGATTTTCTGGAAAATTGCGTCAGTTTTCTGGAAATAGTGACGGTTTGAACCGTCCTAATCTGCGCGCTAGGGTTCTTAGAGGAAACGCGGTCGTTATGTAGTTGGCGCGCTCACTTTTGAACTTTGACAGGGATCGATTCCCAGCGCCAGCATTATTTCAAATTGCTTCATATTTTTTTGTTTTCCCTCCTATTTTCCATGTACATGTTCATATGTGATTTTTTTTTCCAACTTCTAAAAATCATAACTAATTGAAAAATGCTCCAAATCACTCCCAATTTTTTGCAAAATGATCCTTGTTTTGTCTAGTTTTTTATGATCATGAGTTTGAAAGTTATGCCTGGCTGGAAATCTATTTGCTCGAGAATCTTTGACCATAGGTGCATTTGTGACCTTGCCTTGCTCTTTCTATTGTGAAATGCTTGATTTTAATCCAATGAACTTGAAATTTTACATGCTGATTCTAGACACATTGATGGACCTTTGAGGCTTGGTTTGGGAGTTTTCTCATGCACCAATTCTGTTTTATGCTTGTGTTTACATGGTGTGACAATTTGTGTCACACATTTGATTGTCTTGATTGTGCAAGTTGATTTCCATGCCAAATGACCTCTAATGCTTCTGATTTTTTGCATGATGGATGTTTTGGATGTGTTGAATGTTCATGAATTTTTCCAGAATTATTTGAATCATTTCTGTTTTGATTGGGAATTTTCATTCTTAATGTTCAAATGTATGCCTTGAATTGGTCATTGACTTCTCTCGCCTATTATATGAACTTGCATGATGATTTTGCTTTGGTCCTTTTTAGGAATTGTTCTTGATGGATTAAATATGATTCATGTTGAGTTTGAGGTTCAGTTTTGGATTTTTGATTCACTTTTGACCCTAGGCTTTGACCTACTGGTTTGTTACTTACATTTGAGTTGTGGATTTCAGGTTCAAGTGTGCATCTCCTTGATTGATGTTGCTCCTTCATTTGAGCTTGATAATTTGTTGTTATTGGCTAACATTTGCTTGTTTTGTAGGCTTTGAGAACAATTCACTTGTGTTTATGGCTCATGTGTTGCATATTGGGTTGTCTGTTGGATATTGACTGTTGTTTGATTGTCTGGATTTTATACTGATTGGTTTAGCTGTTTCCACAGGTATCTAAGTTGCTTTAAGTTCATTTGAACTTTGCTTTGAATTGCTTGTGGTTTGCATACCAGTGAGGTATAATCTCTTGATCTTCATGTAGTCTGGAAGACCTGTCATTTTATGTTGGCAGGCACCTGTCTAAAGCCCTCCTTAAGAGGCAATGCTTGTGGATGTTTAATTTTGTGCCAAGTAGATAAAGACCTCTTAAGAGGAAATTGGAAGATAAAAGGGATGTGCAATCCATCCCCTTCTATTCAGTTGTGTCATTCACTTCGCTCACACCAGGTGTTGATGCATTGTGAATAAGAACCCAAGATCTTGTTGTGTCAGTCATTTGTGGAGAAGAGTTCCTACATTCTGAACTCCCACACTTTCTATTTGATTCAAGCTCTCCCAGGCCAGGGATAAGAGTTATGAGGCATAACCCTCATCTCCATTTCATCTGCTTCACCCTAACTCTCAATGTTAGGGTTAAGAGCTAACCACACCCCATTCCAGTTGGCCTGTTTGTCGAGGTTGACATGACCCCTTGACTAAAGCCTAGCATTGTGTGAGCCAATTGTTTGCATATAGTGTGTGCTACTTGTGCTTATGTTTGAGGATGTGCTGTTTAGGCTAGCTTGCTTCCGGTGCAAGTTAGGATAGAGACCTCAACATAGGGATCTTATGCATGACAACTTCTAGGCTCGAGTCGTAGTCTCCCTAGTAGCTTGTTATCTCCCTTTGTCTCTAGTTAGGATAGAAGTTCTTTCCCTGTTTAGGGGAACTACGTCGCCCTGATCCTCATACCAGATGAGGTACGTAGGCAGGAGATGAGCTGATCTCTCCGGGCGCCCTTTTTCTTTTTCAGCCCCTTTGTGTGTGTTTGGAGTCTGACGTAAGTCCATCGATTGGCAGTTGGTTTCCAGTGTCTTGTTTGCTTGTTGGAGTCTGACATAAGTCCAGCGATTGGCAGTTGGTTTCCTGTGTGTGTTTGTTGGTTCGGAGTCTGATGTAAGTCCAGCGATTGGCATTCGGTTTCCATGTTTGCCTGTTTGTGGTGGAGTCTGACGTAAGTCCAGCGATTGGCAGTCGGTTTCCTGTTTGTGTTTTATTTGGCGTGCGTTAGCCGAGATACGAGTGCTCTGATTCTTCCTCTGGTTAGAGAAGATACGTATGCATAGGATGCGACATCCTAGCGAGCATGTTACCCCTGTCCCCGAACTACGTCGACTCTGATGTCTGTGTCTGACGGACTACGTAGGCCCAGGATGAGATATCCTGCCGAGTCCCGTTTCTTCCGTTTTTTTGTGTTTCCTTCTAGCCTTGTGCAGTTTGTGAGCAGTTTCTTTAGCAACCTTTCTTCTATTCTTTCTGAGCGTGGATCCCGTCGAGTACGACAGATGCGTAGGGGTGCTAATACCTTCCCTTCGCATAATCGACTCCCGATCCTATCAATCTCTGGTCGCGAGACCATGTCCTTTCCAGGTTTACTTCGAGCGTTTCCTTTCTCTCCTTTGGGATAAATAACGCACGGTGGCGGCTCTGTTGTTTCTTTTTCCCGCCGGTTTTTCGCGTAATGCGACAGCTGGAGACTCTGCTGGGGACTAAGATAAGTTGACCTCTTGCTGGTCCATCTTCCCTAAGCGAGTCAATCCTAGCGCTCATTAGGATATTTTTGGTTGCTTTTGTTGCTTTATTTATTGCATCCCTGTTCATTATGCTGTGATTGTATATTCTTGCATAGATACTTGCATGCATTATACTGTCATCATATTGGATTCTGTACAGGTGGGTTCCTCTGATTTGGGGTGGGTGTTCTGAGTGAGGCCCAATACCCAGGCCTGAGTATACACCTAGGATTAGAGTGGTCTCATGTTTCTTCACATGTTGTACGACATGATGAGGAGACGTGTCACCACAGCCGGAAGAGGTTCATTTGAGAGAGTCCTTCCGGGTGGAGTTATTCCACTTAGGTTGGGTTATCCCATTTGAGTTGTTGACTTCGGTGACCGTTCTTTCCCGGATCTTTGGTTTAGATGATCTTAAGAGAGCTGCAACGGCACACCCGAAAGGGCAAACCCGTTGAGTATCTTGCCTGATCGTCGAGACCATTATCCGCCTTAGGATGACCTTGTTAGAATTCACCTGTGAGGGGAGGGTTTGATTCTTGCCAGTACAGTGTCTGCCAGTGATGATGTGATGGTGATTTTGGTACAACGGATTTTTGGATCTTTATTTCTGGACGCCGGAGGTTTGTCCGTGGTATTTATCAGCGGGTTCCGTTTATTTCGGATCCCCAGGTTGAATCCAAAGGTACTTGTTCAGAGGATCTGGTTGTCATCCGTTCAGTGGATTTCCTCGATGATGGTGATATATCCCCCGGTTCCGTTTATTTCGGAACTCCCCAAGTTGGATATATGGTTACTCGGGCCCTCAGATGATTGTGATCAGTTCAGAGATCGGTCCAGTGCAGTTGATCCTGAAATGACTTAGAAGATGGCACAGTGACCTGCCTGCATGCATTTGCATCATTCCCATTTCGCATCCATCTGCATTTAACCCATGTCTATCCGTACTCAGGGTCCATTTTTGATTGAGATTCCGGTTGAGAGACATCCAGATGTCAATGTTATTGTTGAAATATTATCCGTCTCGAGGAAGCCAGAATCAGAAGGACAGAATATTCCTAGTACGGATAGACATTGCATGTGTGAGTCATATTAACCTGTTTTCTGTTTTGTAGGTGTCAGTATCTAACCGGTGCGCATAGCTCTTTCGCTCGGATACCCTGCCAGACTCAACAAATCCAAGCTGATGGATCCACCCAACGCCGACATTCTCGAATTGAAAGAGATGATGAGAGAGCTGTTCAAAGTCGTGCAAGGGCTCGCCTTGGGGCAAAAAGCAATTGCTGAGAGGTTGGAAAGGATTGAAGGCTGGATGATAAAGGAGAAAGTTCAGGGAAAGGCTCCGTCCTCCGTAGTAAAGAAGCCTGAATCAAGTGGTGTGCAGGACAAGAAAGAACGTGGTAAGGATCGTTACCACCCTTATGCTGCCACTGTAACCACTCCTTTTGGTAATCCACCTGTACAACAGCAACAACCGCTACCTCAACAAAAAGCACAGAAAGCTAAGGGCCAAATGAAGAAGGGGACGACGGATCGTCACTTTGATAAGCCACCCGTGACTTATACCCTTTTGTTCAAGAGGTTGAGGGATCTTGGGTTAGTTCGAACAAGGATATTGGTACCTGTAGAGATGCATCGGAGGCCTGCAAACTACGATGAGAATGCCAAGTGCGAGTTCCATTCTGGGGCACCAGGACATAACATTGAGGGTTGTAGAGCTTTTAAGCATGCCGTCCAGGACATGGTGGATTCTAAGGCCATCAATTTGGCGCCAACACTGAATGTTAACGCTAACCCCGTGCCAGGTCCCGTGGGGGTGAAGGTGATGTCAAAGGACAAGAGAAGAACAGAGGTGACTGAGGGGGATCAGTTAAAAACTTCAGTGTCTGTGGTCCCAAAACATTTGATGAAGAGAGGAGCTTTCCCTAGTATTGATAACTGTTGTGCGGCTGTCGCCACAAATGGGTGTGTAGTGATGGAGGAAACGATCCAGAGAATGATGGAAGTAGAAATGGACGGTGAAAAATTTGTAACACCAAGTCAGGAAGTTGAAACCGCCAAGGTAGAGGATGCCATTCTAGCTGAGAAAGAGAAGAAGCTGTCCATTTCTTCTTACAAACAGGCCATGGAAGTGGTGAAGAACGGAGAAGCCCTAGGCTGGGGAAAGATCATAGACATTGTGGTGAAAACAGATATGTTCGGGGTTGGCTATCAGCCAGACCAAGACTCGTCTAGACAAAACAGAGGACGTCGTCCACCGTTCACATTCGTCAGTGCCGGAATGCTGGATCCAGGTCACGCCTGTACAGTGGGTGAAGAGATTGACCGTGACCGCGAGCTTGAGTCGTGGATAAAGTCGTGCGTACCAGGGAACTGGAAGGCCTCAAAGATCATCACTGTCACTCATCATGAAGAGTAGTATTTCTGTTTTTCAATTTTGTTTGCATGAAAGCCATACGTTTTGCCCGAAACGTAATGGTCCATTGTAAGGGCCATCTCATGTGTTTCATTTGGCAACATTTTGCATCATTAATAAATGGATGTTTTTGTGATTAAAAGCGGTGTTCCTTGTTTTTCATTTATTTTTGCAGTTTAAAAATAAAAATAAAAATGGCAATGTTTGTTTTCATTTTCTTTCCTTTTGATTCGTCTTGGTCCGACCTCAAAAGTGACTATTCTCCTGATCTCATTGACAACAATTCGGTTACACCTCTGTATGACTTCGACAATCCGATCTATCATGCCGAAGAAGAAGGCGAAGAAGATTGTGATCTGCTGGAATTAGCCAGGTTGTTAAAATAGGAGGAGAGGGTGATTCAACCACACGAGGAGCGATTCAAGATTGTTATTCCAGGCACCGCCGAGGTCAGAAAGGAAGTGAAAGTTGGGGGCCGCTTTAGGGGCTAATATAAAGAGCAGAATGGTAGCACTGTTAAAAGAGCATGTGGATACCTTTGTCCGGTTGCATCAGGATATGCCAGGGTCGGATACCGATGTCGTTGTGCACAAGCTACCATTGAGAGAAGATTGTCCTCTAGTGAAGTAGAATGCCTGTGCCACGTATCAGAGTGACTTTGTTTCATGATATGATTCATCATGGAATCAAATGCTATGTTGATGACATGATAGCAAAGTCCCAAGCAGAAGAGGGGCATCCAGTAGACCGGGGCAAGTTTTTTGACCGGTTGAGACAACTCAGACTGAGGTTGAGTCCGAATCAGTGCACTTGTGGAGTACTGTCCGGTAAAACGCTGAGGCTTATTGTGAGCGGATAAGAGGAATCGAGGTCGATCCTGCTAAAAAGAAAAAAAAAAGAAAAAAAAAGGAGAAAAAAAAAAGAAAAAGAAATGCCTGAACCGAGAACAAAAAAGAAGGTTCGTGGTTTCTTAGATAGATTGAACTGCATTTCACGGTTCATATCTCATCTGACAGCCACGTGGGAGCCCATTCAAGCTGTTGAAAAAAAAGAGAGATCAAACGGTCAGGTAGAATAATGATTGCCAATGGGCATTGAAAGATAAAAGAATAAGTTGCAGGAACCTCTGATTCTGATGCCTCCCATGGAAGGAACAACTGCTAATCTGGTACTTGACAACCCTCGAGGGGTCTGTGAGGTGTGTAGTGGGTCAGCATGACGAGTCTGGTCGAAAAGAGCATGCAATTTACCTTAGCAAAAAGTTTATCGACTGTGAAACAATACATTCACTGCTCGAGAAAACTTGTTGTACTTTGGCATAGGCTGCTCGCCGACTGAGACAGTATATGCTGGTTCATACCACTTTGTGGATGTCCAAGATGGATCCGATCAAGTATGCGTTTGAGAAGTAAGCATTGACCGGACGGGTTGCGAGAGGGCAAATGATGTTGACTGAATACGATATTCAGTATACCTCTCAGAAAGCAATCGAGGGGAGTGTATTGTCCGATTACCTCGCCCCGCAACCCATTGAGGATTATCAACCAAGGAAGTTTGAGTTCCCTGATGAGGACATCTCGAGGTGCTCAAATCGAAAGATTGTGAGGAACCGATCCCGGAGGAGGGGCCTGACCCTAAATCCGAACGGATTCTGATATCTGATGGGGGGAGGTTAATGCGGATGAGTTAGTGCCGTTTTGGTTACGCCGAAAAGATCCCACATTCCTTTTGTTACCCGGATAACATTTGAATGCACCAACAATGGTGGCTGAGTACGAAGCTTGTATCCTGGGTATCGATCTTCGGTGCGTGCATCTACTGGGGCAACGCCGCGCTCACTCGTGTATGGGATAGAAGTGGTATTACTTACTGAGGTCTAGATCCCATTGTGGAGAGTCCTGATGGACGAGAAATTAGAGAAGGCTGAGTGGATAAGGACTCGGTATGACGCGTTGAGCCTGACTGAGGAAAAGAGGCTGACAGTTACTTTGTCATGAGCAGTTGTACCCAGTGAATGAAACGTGCTTGTGGCTGAAAAGTGCAACTTCGTGCGTATCATGTGGGAGACGCGTTGTTGAAAAGGATCCTTCCTCCTCAACGATCGTAGGGGCAAGTGGATATACAGTTATGAATGTCCATTCGTGGTCAAGAAGGTTTTTTCTGGCAGAGCTTTGTTGTCAATGACCACGGATGACGAAGATTTTCCATCCCTTGTGAATGCGGACGCAGTTAGAAAATACTTCGTAAAAGAGACCCGCTGGACGAAAAGAACAAAAGAGTCCAGGCAAAAATGGGCATCCCGGCGAACCAAAAGAAAAGGAAAAGGTTCGGGCAAAAATTAGGGATAAAAAAGAGAAAAAACTGTACACCCGGCAAGTCGAAAACCCCACAAGGGCCGCTTGGGCAAAAAAGGGTATCCCGGTGGACTGAAAACCCAAAAGGGGCGGTCCAGGCAAAAGAGGGATTGAAACGAACAACTGCGTCCAGCATAATCGTTGATATTTTGGTTAACACATCATGGATAATCCCCGACAGAGATCGATCGGAAGCGTCTTGTTCAGAAGACAGAAAGTGCGGAAAGTCTTGAGGACATATGGGGTGTAACCGAGTTGAAACCCGATGAGATCACGGTTTCACATTGCCATTAGGATAGATTTTTCCTTTTGTGCGCAATCACCTCTTTCCAGGGATTGCTTCCGGTGTGCGGCTCTGTTACGAGCCACACCTCTTTTAGTCAATAAAATGCATGTTCAGTCAAATAATTTTGTTTTTGTTTTCATGACCGCTTTGATTGCAAAAACATCCGTTTATTTTTAATAAGAATATTTGCATTTTGAAACATAGAGGTTCCTTCCGATGCATGCTTATAAGATTGGAATCTGGAAATCTTATTCGGAAGTTTGAGTGACCTAGGTGGTGAAATGTTGGCACGCCTGGGGCACGCTTTTATCTAACGATCTCTTGTGCAGGTGCTGTTAGATATCTTCATTCACTTGCAGTTTGTGATGGGTAACATTTTGACAGAAGATCCCTGCAGAGTCCAATCAGGGGCAAGGGATAGAAGAACGGTGAAAAGACGGCGAAAGAAGGACGACGATCCTAGAGGGTAATCAAGAAGACTCTTCAAAGTCTGAAGATTAGAGAGTTGGCCCGAATCTGAGGAGATCGATTGGCTCGAAGCAAAGAAGAGACGAGAATATTAGGTGATGAATCAGAAAAGACCGGATGAGTCTGGGAGTCTCTCAAAAGTGGAAAGTTGACACTATGGTTGGATGGTAAATTCCAGGGTTAGACGAATCGATGGGCGTTCCATGTCAAATAGACCGTATTTCCCCAGTGGATTTGGGAGTGTTATCTCCACAGCAGGTTCAGGACTTGTCTCCCCAGCATAATCCAGATCAGGGATTCCTCAGCAGGGTTGAGTGATGTTCCCCCAGCAGGCTTGGAAGTGGTTGTTTCCCCAAGCAAGTCTGAAAACTATTAGAATTATTCTTCCCCGGTAGAGGCGTCTGTGGATGGTATGTCCCTCAGCAGCAGGTTCAAAGGCTATTCTATCCCCAGCAGGTCTAAGGATTCTTAGTTCCCCAGCAGGCCTGAGAGTTGATCTATCCCAGTGAGTCTGAAGACTGTTAGTTCCCCACTGAGCCTGAAAGTTTGCTATGTCCCCAGCGGAGTTGTCTGTGGGTAGATTGTTTCTCAGCAAGCAGGTTCTAAGCGCCTTTCCCCAGCAGAGTTGTGTTTTTTTCCAAGGCTGAGGTGGGTAGTCTTCCTAGCGGAGGTTCGTGTTGATAGGTTCTCCCCAGCGAAGTCCCCAAGCGGATCAGGTTTGGTGAAAATTATCCCCAGTAGAGATAAGCATTGTTTGCTTCCCTTAGCAGGGTAGTCCCCAAGCAGATCGGGTTCGGTGGAGATCATCCCCAGCAAGGGTTATCTTTCCCCAGCAGGGTGGAAATTGACGTGGTATTGAAATCCTCAGCAGAGTTCCTTGAGCTCCCCGGTGTTGTCTCTGAAGGAGACGTGTTTTTATGCATTCATCATTTAGATAAGCATAGCATATTGCATCATTAGTGCGTAGCATTTCCATGATTATGGAGCATTGCGCTAAAAAAAAACTCATGCATCAGCATTGCAAACATAAATTAGCCCTAGGCCGTGGTGACCATCCGAGAATGGGTTGTCGAAAGAGTTTAGCATCGCGCCATTGGATCGATTTCAGAACTGGGTTCCCCAGCAGGGTAGAGAGGTTGGTGTTTTCCCAACAAGTGACTCCTTAGTTGAGTGGGTATCCCCAGCAATGCTACTCCCCACAAAATTGGTAGCATCTTGCAAGCTAGGATCAATTCCCCAAGCAGATGTGGGTGTGTCTGATCTCTCCATATAAAGTCGACCCCTTAGGCAGAAAGTGTCTACCATTTCCTTCTGCACTCCCCACTGAGTTATATCCTCGTGGATGACGGTTGTTTCCGTTCCCTCCCTACGCACATAATGGGATGGGTTTTCCCTATTGAGTTCTTTCCTCATTAGGATGAGTCTTGATTCAGCCTGCCTTTTTGGATTGATCCTAAATTGGCTTCCTATTGGCTGTCTCTTGTGCCTCCCTGTGGTATAAATGAATAGTTGCTCACTAACCGGCACTCGTTCATCTTATCCTCAGCGGAAGTTGTTGGCTTCTACCCACTAACCGGTAGTTGTAAGTCCTATCTTTGTGGTCTTCTACCTACTAACCGGTAGATGTGAATCCTCTTTTCTCCCCTTTGTGGAGTTAACCCTTGTGCTCATCCTAGTCGATGACGGTCACCTTTCTGTGGTTTTCTACCTACAAACCGGTAGATGTAATCCCCTCTTTGCGGTTATCATTATCCAGTTTTCAGTATTGATAGTCCTTTTCCCTTTTTGGATATTTGCTTTGATTAAGCAATCTTATCGCCAGTGAGTCATCTCTCATCTACCCTGTTGTTGTTGGTAACGATTGTTTCTCTTTTCGGTCGATCTATCCTTTGTCAACCTACAACCCGGTTATGGATAATCTTCCATGCGAGTATATTATCTATGTTTTGACGGCTATAGATAATATATCTCATGCGCTCCTTGGTCAAAGCCTTGTCCTTCCCAGTCGAGTAAGATTCGTATTCCTTGTGGAATCGAATGTCCATCCTTTAACAAGTTTGCTTTCGCTCTCTTCAGGATGATGAGTGTTTTGGAACACACACCAATCCACGATTTCGGTCGATTTATCGTTTGACAACCTACAACCCGGTTATGGATGATCTTCCATGCGAGTATATTATCTACGTTTTGAAGGCTATAGATAATATATCTCATGCGCTCCTTGGTCGAAGCCTTTTCCTTCCCAGTCGAGTAAGATTCGTATTCCTTGTGGAATCGAATGTCCATCCTTTAACAAGTTTGCTTTCGCTCTCTTCAGGATGATGAGTGTTTTGGAACACACACCAATTCACGATTTCGGTCGATTTATCCTTTGTCAACCTACAACCCGGTTATGGATAATCTTCCATGCGAGTATATTATCCATATTTTGACGGCTATATATAATATATCTCATGCGCTCTTTGGTTGAACCCTTTGTTTGTTTCCCCAACTAAGTAAGATTCGTATTCCTTGTGGAATCGAATGTCCATCCTTTAACAAGATTGCTTTTGCTCTCTTCAGGATGATGAGTGTTTTGGAACACAAACCAATTCACGCCTTGGTCGGTCACCTGTTTTATGCCTACAACCCGGTATCCTTGGTGTTCCTTCCTGTCTGCTCCCTATTGCGACCTTGGTCCCCTGTGGAGTCAGATTTTCCTGAGTGGAAATATGCCTATTCAGGTTTTCCTCAGATGTTTTTGGTTGATTGATATCTCTCACCCGTGCACCGGTTTTAGATATTCCTTCTTCCCGAGCTTGTTACCTACTAACCGGTAACACCTCACCCCTTTCTTTGAGTCTTCCCATTCATCTGTTGATGTCTGGTCACCTCTCCGTTGGTATCGATAAACGTTGAGTTTTTCCCATTCGTCCGTTGACGTTTGGTTGTATCTCCTTTTCCCATTCATCCGTTGATGTCTGGTCACCTCTCCGTTGGTGTCGGTAAACGTCGAGCTTCTCCCGTTCGTCCGTTGACGTCTGGTCGAGTCTTCCCAGTTCATCCGATGATGTCTGGTCACCTCTCCGTTGGTATCGATAAACGTTGAGTTTTTCCTATTCGTCTGTTGACGTCTAGTTGTATCCTTTCCCATTCATCCGTTGATGTCTGGTCACCTTTCCGTTGGTATTGGTAAACGTCGAGCTTCTCCCGTTCGTCCGTTGACGTCTGGTCGAGTCTTCCCATTCATCCGTTGATGTCTGGTCACCTCTCTGTTGGTATTGGTAAACGTCGAGCTTCTCCCGTTCGTCCGTTGACGTCTGGTCGAGTTTCTTCCCATTCATCCGTTGATGTCTGGTCACCTCTCCGTTGGTATCGATAAACGTCGAGTTTTTCATATTCGTCCGTTGACGTCTAGTTGTGTCCTTTCCCAGTTCATCCGTTGATGTCTGGTCACCTCTCCGTTGGTATCGATAAACGTTGAGTTTTTCCTATTCGTCCGTTGACGTCTAGTTGTGTCCTTTCCCAGTTCATCCGTTGATGTCTGGTCACCTCTCCGTTGGTATCGATAAACATCGAGTTTTTCATATTCGTCCGTTGATGTCTTGTTGTATCCTTTCCCAGTTCATCCGTTGATGTCTGGTCACCTCTCCGTTGGTATCGATGAACGTTGAGTTTTTCCTATTCGTCCGTTGACGTCTAGTTGTTTCCTTTCCCAGTTCATCCGTTGATGTCTGGTCACCTCTCTGTTGGTATCGATAAACATCGAGTTTTTCATATTCGTCCGTTGATGTCTTGTTGTATCCTTTCCCAGTTCATCCGTTGATGTCTGGTCACCTCTCCGTTGGTATCGATGAACGTTGAGTTTTTCCTATTCGTCCGTTGACGTCTAGTTGTTTCCTTTCCCAGTTCATCCGTTGATGTCTGGTCACCTCTCCGTTGGTATCGATAAACGTTGAGTTTTTCATATTCGTCCGTTGACGTCTAGTTGTATCCTTTCCCATTCATCCGTTGATGTCTGGTCAGCTCTCCGTTGGTATCGATAAACGTCGAGTTTTTCATATTCGTTTGTTGACGTCTAGTTGTATCCTTTCCCATTCATCCGTTGATGTCTGGTCACCTCTTCGTTGGTATTGGTAAACGTCGAGTTTTTCCCATTCGTCCGTTGACGTCTGGTTGTATCTCTTTCTCCCAATTCATCCTTTGATGTCTGGTCACCTCTCCGTTGGTATCGGTAAACGTTGAGTTTTTCCCATTCGTCTATTGACGTCTGGATGTATCCTTTTCCATTCATCTTTCGATGTCTGGACGTGGTTCCTTCCTTTGATAAAAATCAAAATCCCCAGTGGAGTCGTTGAAAAACGTCTTGTCTGGTCCAGTGATAAATATCAGATCCCAGTGGAAGTTGCCGTTGTTGAACTTTCTTTTCTTGGACCCCCGCAGAGTGCAAATTTCTACGGTTCTTTGGTATTCAATCCTTGTGTACCTTGAAGGTCTGACAGCCGTTGCTCTCATCCGTTCAGGTTCCCAGTTGATTGAATAGGGGCAGCTGTAGAACCTCAAATTTGCACCTCCCATTTGTACATTCATTTCATTTTAGGTCATTAACATTGCATTCACATTGCATAGTGCATTGCATATCATCAGGCAAAACTGATCAGGAGAATCCATTTGTGCAAGAGAGCAAGGGTTTTCCATGAGATGGAGGCCCTATGGTTGTTCTAGAGAGCTTACATGAGTCAAGGATCATTTTGAAGCAACTTGACCAAAGGCTAGAGGCTCAAACTCCATAGTGCATGTCCAAGTCATCTGAGGCCTATAAAAGTCAACTGCAAGTCAACTGAGGGCTAGGAGATGGAGAAATGGTTTGAGACACTTCATTCATGTCCCAAATAAGGTTATTCAACATGTCAAACATCTACCTTGAAGATTTTGAAGCCAGATCAAAAGTTTCCAAAATGGAAGGTGACCTGTAATTTGAAAATTTCTAAAAATGGCAAGTTTTCGGACCAACTTCAACTTAACTTTCCGACATCAAAGAAGCTTCAAATGAAATTTTGTCCAACATGAAAGTTGAAGATCTTTCTCTCCCATTTCCAAAACGTCCAAGATCATGAATTTCTAATGAATGGTTAAGGAGTTATGATCAAATCATGGCAAAGTGTGCTTGAAACTTCAAATGGCCATATCTTTTGAACCAAGACTCCAAATTTGGTGGTTCTTTTTGCAAAATGTTTCTCATGTCATGAAGTTTCTAAATCAACCATCATATTGCATGAATTTCCAACACATGAGCATTTGCACATCCAAGTCAAATTTGGAGGGAAAATTGGAAATTTAAAAATGGTGCATTGTATGGACTTTCTACCATTACCATTGGGTTTGAAATGTGATTTTGAGTGAAAATAGTGAGCTACATGTTACTGTTCACGCATGCATTTCATGCATGAGGTGAAAATACAAATTTGTGCATGCACCTTATTTCTTTCTAATCTTAATTAGTTTTGGTTTAGTGTTAATTTCAGAATCATTAACAAGGCATATATAAGGTTAATCATAACTGTTTTCATTCAGAACACAAGGTTCAGATCTAGATCCAAATTCCATTCTCAAATTTCTCTCAAAAAGATTTTCCAAATTCTTCACACAAACTTCATTTCTCTTGTTGAATTGTTGATCATGGAGTGGTTTTGAGTGAGATTGGACGTGCCATTGGTGTTTCTCTGCTCAATTTCGTGCATGCTTGAAGCTTGAAGCATTAATGGAGTTTTCAAATTCAGTTGGATTCACACATGTTTAAGCTTCCAGTTCTTCATCAATCATCTCCATAAGGCTTCTGGAACAACTTTGGATCATTTAGAACCGTGAAACGTGCAAAACAAGAACCTGCTCTTCAAGAGGTATAAAATTCGATCTCAATTATTCTCAAATCCATGTGTATGTTTGTGTAGATCTTTGTTTACTGAGAATTCTGGTAGAAAAATCGTGTGAATTGGTGCATTATTGAGCAAGATATGTGTGATTAAAGTTTTATGTGTGAAAATGATTTTGCTCGATTCTGTTAATTGATGATGATTTAGCATGAAATAAGGATTGATCCGTGTTCCTCGTTGCATGAACTTCATTTTGATATAAAATTTATGTGATTCTGGACATTTCTGGAAATTTTCTGGAAATTTGGATGAAGTTCATGTGATGTTCATCATGAAGAAGATGAAGATGCATGCATTTCTGGATTTTCTGGAAAATTGCGTCAGTTTTCTGGAAATAGTGACGGTTTGAACCGTCCTAATCTGCGCGCTAGGGTTCTTAGAGGAAACGCGGTCGTTTTGTAGTTGGCGCGCTCACTTTTGAACTTTGACAGGGATCGATTCCCAGCGCCAGCATTATTTCAAATTGCTTCATATTTTTTTGTTTTCCCTCCTATTTTCCATGTACATGTTCATATGTGATTTTTATTTTTTTTCCAACTTCTAAAAATCATAACTAATTGAAAAATGCTCCAAATCACTCCCAATTTTTTGCAAAATGATCCTTGTTTTGTCTAGTTTTTTATGATCATGAGTTTGAAAGTTGTGCCTGGCTGGAAATTTATTTGCTCGAGAATCTTTGACCATAGGTGCATTTGTGACCTTGCCTTGCTCTTTCTATTGTGAAATGCTTGATTTTAATCCAATGAACTTGAAATTTTACATGCTGATTCTAGACACATTGATGGACCTTTGAGGCTTGGTTTGGGATTTTTCTCATGCACCAATTCTGTTTTATGCTTGTGCTTACATGGTGTGACAATTTGTGTCACACATTTGATTGTCTTGATTGTGCAAGTTGATTTCCATGCCAAATGACCTCTAATGCTTCTGATTTTTTGCATGATGGATGTTTTGGATGTGTTGAATGTTCATGAGTTGTTCCAGAATTATTTGAATCATTTCTGTTTTGATTGGGAATTTTCATTCTTAATGTTCAAATGTATGCCTTGAATTGGTCATTGACTTCTCTCGCCTATTACATGAACTTGCATGATGATTTTGCTTTGGTCCTTTTTAGGACTTGTTCTTGATGGATTAAATATGATTCATGTTGAGTTTGAGGTTCTGTTTTGGATTTTTGATTCACTTTTGACCCTAGGCTTTGACCTAGTGGTTTGTTACTTACATTTGAGTTGTGGATTTCAGGTTCAAGTGTGCATCTCCTTGATTGATGTTGCTCCTTCATTTGAGCTTGATAATTTGTTGTTGTTGGCTAACATTTGATTATTTTGTAGGCTTTGAGAACAATTCACTTATGTTTATGGCTCATGTGTTGCATATTGGGTTGTCTGTTGGATATTGACTGTTGTCTGATTGTCTGGATTTTATACTGATTGGTTTAGCTGTTTCCACAGGTACCTAAGTTGCTTTAAGTTCATTTGAACTTTGCTTTGCATTTCTTGTGGTTTGCAAACAACTAAGGTATAATCTCTTGATCTTCATGTAGTCTGGAAGACCTGTCATGTTATGTTGGCAGGCACCTGTCTGAAGCCTTCCTTAAGAGGCAATGCTTGTGGATGTTTAATTTTGTGCCAAGCAGGTAAAGACCTCTTAAGAGGCAATTGGAAGATAAAAGGGATGTGCAATCCATCCCCTTCTATTCAGTTGTGTCATTCACTTTGCTCACACCAGGTGTTGATGCATTGTGAATAAGAACCCAAGATCTTGTTGTGTCAGTCATTTGTGGAGAAGAGTTCCTACATTCTGAATTCCCACACTTTCTATTTGATTCAAGCTCTCCCAGGCCAGGGATAAGAGCTATGAGGCATAACCCTCATCTCCATTTCATCTGCTTCACCCTAAATCTCAATGTTAGGGTTAAGAGCTAACCACACCCCATTCCAGTTGGCTTGTTTGTCGAGGTTGACATGACCTCTTGACTAAAGCCTATCCTTGTGTGAGCCAATTGTTTGCATATAGTGTGTGCTACTTGTGCTTATGTTTGAGGATGTGCTGTTTAGGCTAGCTTGCTTCCGGTGCAAGTTAGGATAGAGACCTCAACATAGGGATCTTATGCATGACAACTTCTAGGCTCGAGTCGTAGTCTCCCTAGTAGCTTGTTATCTCCCTTTGTCTCTGGTTAGGATAGAAGTTCTTTCCCTGTTTAGGGGAACTACGTTGCCCTGATCCTCATACCAGATGAGGTACGTAGGCAGGCGATGAGCCGATCTCTCCGGGCGCCCTTTTTCTTTTTCAGCCCCTTTGTGTGTGTTTGGAGTCTGACGTAAGTCCAACGATTGACAGTTGGTTTCCAGTGTCTTGTTTGCTTGTTGGAGTCTGACATAAGTCCAGCGATTGGCAGTTGGTTTCCTGTATGTGTTTGTTGGTTCGGAGTCTGATGTAAGTCCAGCGATTGGCATTCGGTTTCCATGTTTGCCTGTTTGTGGTGGAGTCTGACGTAAGTCCAGCGATTGGCAGTCGGTTTCCTGTTTGTGTTTTGTTTGGCGTCCGTTAGCCGAGCTACGAGTGCTCTGATTCTTCCTCTAGTTAGAGAAGATACGTATGCATAGGATGCGACATCCTAGCGAGCATGTTACCCCTGTCCCCGAACTACGTCGACTCTGATGTCTGTGTCTGACGGACTACGTAGGCCCAGGATGCGATATCCTGCTGAGTCCCGTTTCTTCCATTTTTTTGTGTTTCCTTCCAGCCTTGTGCAGTTTGTGAGCAGTTTCTTTAGCAACCTTTCTTCTATTCTTTCTGAGCGTGGATCCCATCGAGTACGATGGATGCGTAGGGGTGCTAATACCTTCCCTTCGCATAACCGACTCCCGATCCTATCAATCTCTGGTCGCGAGACCATGTCCTTTCCAGGTTTACTTCGAGCGTTTCCTTTCCCTCCTTTGGGATAAATAACGCACGGTGGAGGCTCTGTTGTTTCTTTTTCCCGCCGGTTTTTCGCGTAATGCGACAAAGACTATGGGTAGAGATGAATATTTCAGACAACTAAGCCAATCATCTTGTGTCCAAATTACTCAGAGTCATGGATTCCCTTGATTGTTTCCCACTTAGGTCAATTTTACTTGCCAGGCGTCAATCCCATCAAGGAAATCTATTATGAATGAGGTCTTCATACCGACCCTCGCGGGAAAATATTCTTAGGGACCCGTGTTAGACTATGGCACGAATCTAGAAGGGGAGGTTGAATAGATCCCAATTAAAAATTGAGTCGGCGCTACCAATTTAAAAATTGGTTTTGAAAAATTTGTTTTAAGTGCGGAAGCGGCCGAGGAAAATATAGTCTAAAACGAACTGTTATTGGAAAACCGGATATGCGTCAAGCCTATGGATTAGTGATAATGTAAAATATGAATCACTACACTCGTCACACAATCAAAGATTTGTTTCACTAGCTAGGATTCCTAGTTCCAATGATTCAAAGAGCAAACCAAACTAGATACACAACTAAGATGATTTTGGTTTAGGCAAATTATCAAACACTTGGTGTGTAAAAAACACTCCAAGTGATATTTATGTTGAGTAAGTGATTCCAATTAATCTAGCACAATATCCTATTGTACTTTGGATTCAAAAGCAGAGTTTTAACTTCTTACTCAATTAATATCAAGGTTTGATAAAAGTGCTTATACAAAAATTACTTAATTTTTAAGCTAAAAACAAATATGCAGAAAATTAGAGAAGGCAAAGATTTGATGAGGCAGTTCCCCCGTCGTCCTCGCTTCGGGGTACGTCTGCCCTCAATTCTAAAACTAGAATTGAGATGATTTAATAGATATCACCTATTGAATTTAACCGTTTATACAAGGATTGCAAAGCAAATATACAACAGAACTCTCAAGACGTTGAATGTTGCTTCCACTCCTTGTTCCTTGATTCAAGGTGAATCAAGTCCTTCGATTGTTGTTGATAGACCTCCGATTCCAGCCCCTTTGTTGAATAACCCTCAGTTCTTCAAACCCTCGGCCCGGCTGATCTCAACTACAATAAATCGAACCCGAAATCTTCCCTTCAATATCACTGAATCCGCTACTAGATTGACAAAGACTTCCTCTTCTCAATCACCTTCGCTCAGCTGAAAATTGATGAAGAATTCGTCTAAAAACCCCCAAACACAAACCAGTCTTGGAGGACAAAACCCTAACGGTTTTATTCAAGAAAAAACCTGTCACAAGCTTCAACCCGAACCGGATTCCCCAATCTCGGCTTCGAACCTTATCACCTTTAACCAATCACAAAGCACTTCAAAAATGGTTGTGTGTAGTTGATGTGTTGTGAGATGTTGAAGATGAAGATGATGAATCTTGGACACCTATTTCACTTTTTCTTGTTTCTTTGAACACTTGAATCAATTTGACAAATGTTAGTTGATACAAGTAACTGAAGTTCTATTTATAGTAACAAACTAACCAACCCACTTAACAACTTTTCAAACAGAGTGGGAAATACTTAAAAACTGAATTTGCGCACGAACGGTCGACCATAGCAGGTCTGTGCGTCGACTCATGGCCTGCAGTTTTGGACAGACTGAAAAGCACAACAGTATGCATCGACCATAGGTCGGCGTGCGCTGACCCGTGGGAAAGTGAAAGCTTCATGCGTCGACCCTGTGGTCGACTCAAGTCTCCATGCGCTGACCCGTGACCAACTGCACTATGTTATGCGCCGACCTGTGGTCGACTCAAGCCTTCATGCGCTGACCCGTGACCAACTGAACTATGTTATGCGCTGACCTGTGGTCGACTCAAGCCTCCATGCGCTGACCCGTGACCAACTGCACTATGTTATGTGCTGACCTATGGTCGACTCAAGCCTTTTGTGCGCTGACCCGTGGGAAATGCACTATGTTATGCGCTGACCCTACGGTCGACTCAAACCCTGTAAATCTGCAAAAATTTAGACTTTTGTGGTTTTCATGCATTTTGTCATGACCATATTTTATCCACATATGTTGTATGAAATATAGAAATTTATATGAGCATAGAAAAGGATATGATAGGTGATATGTTGCATTTGTCATGACCACATTTTATCCATATATGTTGTATGAAATATAGCAGTTTAGATGAGCATAGAAAAGGATATGATAGGTGATATGTTGCATTTTTTTTGTAGAGGTGGAATCGACAATGCCGATTCATCCATGGTGGTCATTTGTCATCATCGAAACCTATGATCGTATGTTGTATGACAGTTTGCCCTTACAACCCGCACTACGTGACCATTGTTTCTATTTGGCCAAAGGTTTAGGGTTTTACAAATTTCCTTAGAATCAAGGATTCAAATGAAAATATTGGCGCTTACACCAAAAGCTTGACGGTCGTCAATATCTTCAAAAGAATCTACCCTGAGCGAGGTTTTGGCATCGATCCTTATGAGAAAAGCTTCTCGGGGACCCATACTACTCAACCTCTCATATCTTATGTTTACTCTCTAGATCGGGTAGAGAGTTTTTCCCTCATGCTTTTTTTTCTTTTGCAATCAAAGTAATCAATCCAAAATCGTAGTATCATGGAGCCATGTTGAAGATGAGGTGATATTAATAACAATGAAAGAAAGAAATTAGATAGAAAGATAAATAAAAAATAAAAACACCCAAACATGAGAAAAGGCAACCTAGACTAGGCTTGACTGGTTTAGGGGAACCAGGTCCCCAGCAGAATCGCCAGTTGTCACTACGAGAAAAATGGCTACAATACAAAGTCGCCATCAAATTTTATTTATTCCAAAAAAAGGAAAGGGAAATATCAATAAAACCCTCTAACAAAAAGAAAATTGGTCTCGCAACCAAAACTAGGGTTCGAGAGTCGGTTATGTGAGGGGTAGGTATTATCACCCCTCACATCCAGTATATTCCATGGGAACCATCTAAGTTGTCTACACGAATGGGTGTCACTGTGAGGGAAAGGTATTCGCCAATGATTGGGGCCCTTGTGCCTATGTATCATCATCGTGAAATAAAGAATCAGAACTCCGTAGTTCATAGTAGAAAATTATTGTTTATTGGTTTATTTTACCTTTAAAAAGGGTTTTCGTAATGATGCCCTAAGGTGCAAAAATGAGTTTAATGAGTTGATGTTGATTTTAGGTTTTATGAAAAGAGATTGTTTTTTATTAGAATTGCACTAAACACTATGGGTAGAGATGAATATTTCAGACAACCAAGTCAAGCGTCTTGTGTCCAAAATACACAGAGTAAGAGTAGGAAAACTCCATTCTTACTCATTCTCCACCACTTAAGGCTCGTGGCGCGTAATTGTATTCGTATTTCTTTATTATGTTTTGAATTTGATTTAGGAAAATCTCGTTTGACGTTGGATCAAGGGTTTATTGTTTATTGTTTTGAAATGGTGAGGTTGATCTAATTCCTAAGAAATCAAAAGGAAAACCAAGAAGAAATGTACAATGTAAAGGAGAAGGGTACATAGAAAATTACAGGGGGATAATGCAAGAAATAAAGGGTCTCATTGTAAGGTAGCCCAAGAGAAAGCCTTGTGTGTGCAAAGTAGTCTAAGCTTAACAAGTGGATAATGGGCTCAAAACATGTCTCCCTACGGTAGTGCCATGAATGATATTATCGCAATAAAAGATTGCAAGTATATGATGAAACTCCAAGTCAAAGAAATAGGTCAAATACAATTGTTCAAGGTCCAAATGCAATGGTCCTAACAAGTCCTCTAAGTCCAACATTAGGTCACAAATGATACATCTTTTTGGTATTTTTATTTTATCATGTTTTTATTCTTTTTGACTATGCAAAGTGATAAATAAATGATAAGAAAGAAAATGGCATAAAATAAGGATATATGAAGTAATTGGATGATGATGGACATAAACGTAAAGTGCTTGGAATAAAATGAGCAATAAAAGTAAATTGCAGAATCGTGAATTGCGAGAATTTAAATGGCGAGGAAATAAAGTGAAATATTGTAAAAGTTAGAAGTTAGTAGTTAGTAGTTAATGATCAAAGGATCAATTAACTGAATTAGAACAAATTAGTGCTATGTTAAGTAATCGTAAGTGGACTTATGTAGAAGTCATATCTTTTTGAGGTCGGTCAATAACAATCTATGTGCTCAAACATGTTAGAGATATAACACAAAGTTATTTTCCTAAAACGTGTAACACAATGAGAACATTAAAAGAAAAATACCTCAAAATAATTAAAAATAAATTAAACATAAATTAAACATATAATAGAAATTGATGGAAAATAAATTGGAAAGTCGAAAGAAAGAAATATGAAAATTAAAGGTTGAATAAAAATAAAAAATGTAAAAGAAAAATGAAGAATAGGTATGAAGAAAAAAAACATGGAGAGAAAAGAAAGAGTGAGAAATCGGTAGCAAGGGTTTGAACCCAAGACATGGTGGTTGGGTGACATAGGTGTCAACCACTCCATCATATTCAACTAGTTATCATTTTTACACAACCATTGATATATATATATAATATGAAAAACAACATAAATGGAAAAATAAAAAATGAATAGAAATCAAACATAATATGTTTTCACGAACACAACATTGTTCATCTTCTCATGCACATGAAAGAAAAAGAGAAAAAACAAAGTTCCACAAAAGTGAAAACCAACCAACTCATTTTCCTCACTCTTTGATTCAAATCCCTCTCAAAAGAACATCATGAATAAACACCAAATTTAAAGCAAAAAACATAACTTAAACATTAACAAGCTTGAGTTACAATCATTACCAAAATTGTGATGTCGAAACTGAGTTGTGGTGGTGTTGAGTTTGAAAATGGAGCAAGAGGTTCAGAAAAGGGTGACTATGGTTGAAAATTGATGTAAGGGGATAAGTTGTGAGTGTAGAAGATGAAAGGATTAGGATAAAATGAAATGAGAAGAAAGTTGTGGGTGATTGTTTGAGAAGAGGTGTTTGTGTGAGTTTGGGTTTAGGTTTAAAGATAGAGCTTGAGTACGAATTTGGAAGAATTTTTAGGGGCTGCTAGATTGTGAAAATAAGGGGGAAAGATGTTCTATTTATAGGGCAAGCACATGGGTTGGTGTATGTGAAAGTTGGAGTTCACTTGTGTAAAAAAAAGTTATTGTTGTTGTTCACACATGTGTAACTGGTTACGAAGACTTGGGTAGCCGGTTACCCGTATGAAAATTAGCATGGAATGTTTGTTTTCTATAGGTGTAACCGGTTACCATAATTTGGGTAACCAATTACCCATGCAGAAAGTTTCCTGAGATGTCTGTTTTTGAGTAGGTGTAATCGGTTACCATGATTTGGGTAACCGGTTACTAGAACCCAAATTTGTATTTTTTTTTATAAAAAAAAATCTATTTAATTTGAAATGACATCAAGAAAACCCTAGTTTTCCTTAGTTATAATCACCATGCTTTAATTCCATGTAACATACCTTTGGCTATTAATGCTAATGCAGATGTGGTGATGAATTGATAAATTTATGCATGTGTAGTAGATTCATGGACTAGATGAAAGTTGTATATGATAGGATCAATTTTGGGGTATGACAGTTGTCCCTATTTAATCTTCTTGGATATGAATGTATGGATATCAATGACTTTAATACATTAATGAGATAAGAGGATTAAATACAAAAATATCCAAAAAAAATCCTTATAGGGAATGAATGAATGTGATGTGAAGTGATGGGTATTTGTAAAGGGTTATTTATTGGATGGAAAATGGGCTATGATATGAAGTCATCTGTTGGGGATTAAATATGGTATTTTATAGGAAATATGTATCAACCACACGGAGATATGCTAGGCATGCATGATGTATGTGATGATATGCAATGATATGTAATGTGAGTATCTTTTCAAATGATGGGCTTCGCCAGTCTTGGTGATAAAGACATTCCCGCGAGATTCCGGAGATTTATGAATTTGCAAAGGCAAACCATAAGGGTATGGTTGTAACTTGAATTCTTCTGCAAAAGGCAGAGAGACATCTTGCAAAAGGCAAGCATGATCTGGCTGGGGAGCAAAGTCCTTTGTGAACGAGGCGATGAGAATGCTACGGTGGGTTAAAATATTTTCCACTACAAAAGGTAGAGGAAACTTGCAAAAGGTAATGGAGAATATAATGCTTTCTTATGCAAAAGGCAACGAGAATTCATTGGAAAAAGGTCAAGGAGAAAAGACGGGGGAGGAATAACGACTTCACTGGGGATAAGTTTTTTTCGTATAAAAGGTAGTGAGAACTTTCTTAATGAAAAGTTGATCAATAAATTTCTCGTTCAAAAGGTACCAAGACATTTTAAAAAAAGGTTAAGAAAGGGATACAAGGTTGGATAATAACTCCATTGAGGATATGCTTTTCTTGTACAAAAGGTAGCAAGAAACTTCTTAACAAAAGGTCAAGAAGGAAATGAATGATCTCTCAATACAAAAGGTAACGAGAATTCCTTAAAAAAAGGTTAAGAAGGAAATGAATGATATCCCAATACAAAAGGTAATGAGAATTCCTTAACAAAAGGTTAAGAAGGAAATGAATGTTCTCACAGTACAAAAAGGTAATGAGAATTCCTAGCAAAGACTGGAAGGATCTGAGGTTAAGTTTCTCATGCAAAAGGCGACAAGAACTCCTTAGCAAAAGGTTGAGAAGCAAGGTGAATATATCTCAATACAAAAGGTAATCAGAAACCCTTAACAAAAGGTTAAGAAGAAAAATGGATAAATGACTTCTCATGCAAAAGGCAGTGTAACATCTTAGCAAAAGAGTGGGAAGATACTTACGAAAGGTAAGCAACAAAAGTGTTTCCATGCAAAAGGAAAGGTACCGAGAAAATGCCAATAATATTTGAAAAAGGAAAAAATTTGATACTTTAGGGAATCTGCTAAGAATACTGTTGGGGACATCCAAAAGGAATCTTTGCTTTTAAGAAATACTTGAATGTGACTTATGCTAAGCGTGCATGCCCCCCCTCGATGAGTATGCTATGTGTTTTAATGATGCAATGTTATGTATGCAAAATGCCGATGTATGCTCGGGCTGCTGGGATATGGAAATATGTGGTCCATGGGAGATGATTGTGCCAAGTATGGTTGGGATTTGGTGATAAAGAATTTCTTTTTTTGAAGGTGCCAATAATGATTGGGCTTTGGAGGAATGCCAAGGAAGGTTAGGCTTTATGTTTGTTTTGGGAGAGAAAAACTCTAACTTCCCGACATCGTGATCTGGATCCTTTAGGATGTCCAAAATGCGTTGGATCCATCTACAATGGACTACTAATCATAATGGGGGAGATTCTTTGATCTGGAAAAGTCCAAGGGACCGTGTGACTTGGTGGTGTCTTCGTATACCAAATACATTGTTCATAAACCGTGATTATGTTTCAGACACTTTTTATAAGAGACTAACTTCATGTTTTCCTTCGAAACTCTTATTGCTATCACCCAAATTTTTCAATGCAATATTTATTAAAATAAATTCACATTTCGCAAACAAACATATAAAGTAAAAATAATGAGCACATTTGGTAAAAGAGATTTCATTGATGAAAATGAACGCTTTGATGGGTAAATTACATGAGGAAGTAATTCCTAAAAGAGGTAATTGCCAAAATCGGAAAAATACAATGGCAATGAGAAAAAACTCGGATTTCCACTGAGTTTCAATTTCTGCTATAATCACTATCTCTTCGGAGATCCTTGGATCCAACTTCAGAGGAAAGTGATTGGATTGATTATCTCCATTCAAAGATTCTTCACAGATCGCAACATCTTGCCCCTTATTTAAAATCCCTAACTTTTTCCTAGATCGCCTTTCAGGTTTTTAGTCTACCGGGATACCCTTTTCTTGCCTAAGTTTCCCCTTGGGTTTTTCAACTTATCAGGTTCTTTATTTCTTTCGATTATTATGCGAAATATTTTTTGACTGCATCTGTGTTCACAGGGGATGGAAGATCTTCACCATCCATAGTTAAGAGTATCAAGGCTCCTCTAGAGAAAACCTTTTTTACAACATATGTACCTTCATAGTTAGGTGTTCATTTTCCCCTTGGGTCTGTGTGAACTGACATAATCTTTCTCAACACCAGGTGTCCTGCCTTGATATTTTAAGGACGAACCTTATTGTTAAATTCCCTCTTCAACCGCTTCTGGTATAATTGGCCATGGAAAATGGCTGCCAAGTGCTTTTCACCAATGAGATTGAGTTGATCAAGTCTTTCTTGCACTCACTCGGCCTCATCAAGCTTAACATCAGTCAATATCCTCAAGGAGGGAATCTCTACTTCAATGGGTATTACTGTGTCCATGCCATATACAAGAGAGAACGGGGTTTCCCCCAGTAAAAGTACGTACTAAAGTATGGTAGCCACGTAAAGCAAATGGCAACATCTCATGCCAATCTTTGTATGTCTCCACCATTTTTTGAACAATCTTCTTGATATTCTTATTTGCAGCCTCATCTGTGCCATTTGTCTTTGGACGATATGGTGATGAATTGTGATGCTCAATCTTGAAGTCTTTGCATAACTCCTTCATCATCTTGTTATTGAGATTTGAACCATTGCTAGTAATGATCTTATTAGGAATCCTATAACGGCAGATGATCTCTTTCTTCATAAAATGAGCGACCGTTTGCTTGGTGACATTCACATACGAGACTACTTCCACCCATTTGGTGAAATAGTCAATGGATACCAAGATAAATCGATGTTTGTTCGAAACAGTTGGCTCAATGCGTCCAATTGCATCTATGCCCTACATGGCGAAAGACCAAGGTGATGTCAAGACATTCAAAGGAACTGGTGGCACATGTAATTTATTTGCGTATATCTGGAATTTATGGAATGTTATCACATGGTGATAACAATCAGTTTCCATTGTCATCTAGTAATAACTTTCCCTCAAGATCTTTTTGACCATTGTGTGCCCACTGACATATGTCCCAAAGGATCCTTCATGGAGATTGTTTATGATCATGTCTACTTCGTGTCTATCCATGCATCTAAGCAGTACAAAATCATAATTTCTCTTATAAAGTACATTTATGCTTAGGAAGAATTTAGCTGAGAGCCTTCTCAAGTATTTCTTATATGTGATGGATGCATTCTCTGGGTATTCTTGTTTTTCAATATACCTCTTGATATGATAGAACCATGGTTGACCATCAAATTCTTCCTCAACTGCTAAACTATATGTCGGTTCATCCAAGTGCTCAATGTGAATAGACGGTGATTTGTTGGCCAACTTGACTTTGAACATGGAATCTAAAGTAGTTAAGGCACCTGCCAACTGATTTTTCTCTAGAGGGATATGGTGAAACATGATTTCATCAAAATATGGGATTAGCTTCAAGACATGCTCTTTGTACGAGATTAGCTTGTGATCACAAGCCTCCCAATCTCCTTTCACATGTCTGATACCAGGGTTGAGTCTCCATAGACTTTAAGGTTCTTGATCCTCAGATTAATGGATGCTTTAATGCCAAAAGTACATGCTTAATACCCTGTCGTGTTGTTAGTGCAGGTGAAACATATCCTTGTAGTGAATGGTAGATGAAAACCAGTTGGAGAAGTGATAACTTCCCCAATTCCATTGCCTTGAGAATTGGAAGCACCTTTGAACACGAGCATCCATTGCGATCCAGGTTCAGGTCCTTCCTCTGGGCCTAGAATATTGCAATCCTTGATAAACATAATATCCTCGTCGAGGAAGTCAAATTGCATCGATTGATAATCTTCCAAGGCTTAATGTGCGAGATAATTGGAAAACACACTGCCTTTGATAGCTTTCTGCGTGGCATGTTGGATGTTGTATTCTATTAACGCCATCTTCCAATGGGAAACTCTACCTGTGAGAGCAGTCTTTTCAAATATGTATTTGATCAGATCCATCTTGGAGATCTAAAGATTTGTATGTGTTATCATATATTGTCTTAAGCGTTTGGCATTCCAATCAAGTGTACAACATGTCTTCTCGAGTAGCGAGTAGCTTTGCTCGCAGTTGGTGAACTTTTTGGTTAGATAGTAGATTTTATTCTCTTTTCTACTTGTTTCATCATGCTGTCCGAGAACACATCCCATAGATCCCTCAAGAAATGTTAGGTATGTAATCAAAGGTATGCCTATCATGGGAGGTATCAAGATTGGTGGATCTTGTAAGTATTCTATTATCTTTTCAAACGCCTTTTGGCAGTTATCATTCCACTCGGTCGCCTGATCCTTGTAGAGTAACTTGAATATTGGCTCACATGTGGCTGTAAGGTGAGATATGAATCTAGCAATGTAGTTCAATCTTCCTAGGAAACCACGAACCTCCTTTTCAGTTCTTGGTGTTGGCATACCTTGTATGGCTGTGAATTTATCATGGTCGACCTCAATTCCACATTGGCTGACGATAAATCCTAGCAGTTTTTCAGATCTTACCCCAAAGGTACACTTGTTGGGATTTAGTCTCAGCTTGAATTTCCTCAACCGTGCAAGCAACTTATGCAAATTAACAAGATGCACATATTCGGTCTGATATTTTACAATCATATCATGAACATAAACTTCAAACTCTTTATGAATCATATCATGAAAGCGATTCACCATCACACACTGATAAGTCATGCCAACATTCTTCAAGCCAAATGGCATAACCTTGTAGCAAAAGGTTCCCCATTGGGTGATAAAGGTAGTCTTTTCCATGTCATCCGGGGCCATTTTGATTTGGTTGTATCCGGAGAACCCATCCATGAAAGAAAATACAGAGAACTAAGTCATATTGTCTGCCAACACATCGATATAAGGCCGTGGGAAGTCATCTTTTGGGCTCGCTTTATTCAAGTCTCTATAATCAACCCATATTTTCACCTTACCTTCCTTCTTAGGTACTGGTACAATGTTTTCAACCCATTGAGGGTAATTTTCCATTGCCATGAAGCATGCACCAAGATGCCTTTGGACCTCTTCCTTGATTTTAATAGCCATGTCGGGTCGAGTTCTTCTCAGCTTTTATTTCATTAGAGGAAAATCTACCTTAAGGGGTAGCCTGTGCACTACAATATTTATGTCTTGTTCGGGCATGTTTTTATAAGATCAAGCAAATACATCCATATACTCATGCAAGAGCTCAATAAGATTCTTCTTCAGCTCATCTGTAGCGGTAAATTCATGATCATTAAGCTATGGATAAGCTAAGGATCAAATAACAAGAGTCGCCACCGCGCTTTTATTGTTTCCAAAGGAAAAGGGAAAAAGTACGAACAAAACCCAAAAGTAAGAAGTTTTCAAATCAAAACTAATAAAATGTCAGAGATTACAGGTAAGGGGGTTGGTTACACAGAGGGAAGGTGTTAGCACCCAAAGTGTCCTAGGTACTCCTAGGGAGCCCTTTTTGTGTGCATATGTACTTGGTATAAAGTGATGTTTACAAACAAATAGAATGAGGGGATGAGAAAAGAATTCATTAATTATATTTTTGTGTTTGACAAGACCTTCGGTCTTGTGCCTACGTACCAACATAAAAATGAGGGATCAAAACGTCGTAGTTCATGATACAAATTTCAAAGTGGATGCATTACTTTTAACAAAAATTAAGTTTGAAAGGCACAAAGGCCTAAAAATGATTTGAATGAGTTAGTTCTTTTTGGCTTTTTGAAAGTTTAAGTCAAGTATAATTACATTTATTCACAAGTTTGATTTAAGAAAAGAAGTTTGAAAAATGCAATGGCATAAGGCCAAAGTTTCTATCTTTTTGCAAAGTGGTCAAAGTTTAGAACAAAATAAGTTCAAAAAAAGAAGGTTTTGAAAAGGGAGGGAGATATTTTGAAATTAAAGAAATGGGGAGAAGATGAAGAGACTACCCTATGTATAAAATTAAAAGTTAAGAGTTGAAAAGATCTAACCAAATGGGTAGCAATCCAATAGACAAAAATGTAAATAGAAACCCAGAATTCCCTTAGACATTTAGATTCAAGCAACACACAAATGCACCATTATATTATCTTGAAAAGCAAGGCATCAAATAAAGATGGCCACATCCAAGCTTATCCATTCCATGATCTTCTTCAAAATAGCCCATGTAACAGATGAATTTCATAAGTCACAGGTTCAAAATAACAGCTTCACAATGATCAAGTTGCAGATGAACTTAGAGAGATCTTGAATGATGTATCAGATGAAGTTTAAAAATTGCAAGCACTTGGTTCCTCAATAAGTTGGCATTGTCCAAGTCCTTTAGCATAGAAAGGTTGCCTAGATTCTAAGTCCACTTGTCCAAGATCAAGCCAACAATCCACACAATTTTTTTTTAGGGTTTTTGTTGTTATTATGTACATTAATGGTCAAAGATCACACAAACAAGCAAAGTATACAAAAACAAAACATATCACACAATATGATCCAAGTGGACAAAGTGAAAATTGCATTAACATAAACAATTAGAATGATATGAACAATGGCAAAATGAATAAAAGCTAGAATTAAATGGCATTAAAGTAAAGTGTTTGAATTTAAAAGTTAGTAGTTAATAGGTTAGAAGTTAGTATTGTTTTGCTTTTGCTTTTCATTTTAAGACATTCTTTGGAGAACACTCAACCCACTTATCACAAGCATGAATCCTTGAACCAAGAGATCTTCCAAAGGAAGGAAAAAAGGCCAAATTTCCACACAATACCATGAAAGAGGGGAGACTTGCAATCTCACTAACTAGAATGCTTATGCCTTTTATGTCACAAATTTAGCGCTATGTTAAGCAATCGTAATTGGACTTATGTAGAAGTCACAACTATTTGAGTTTGGGCAATAGAATTTTGGTGTTAATGCATGTTAGAGACATAGTATAATGGACTATGCTCATGAAACACACCACACACAAAAAGAATATGCAAAAAGGGGTGGCCTAATCTCATCCATACTTATGTTAATTTTTCAATCAACTAGCCTTAGGATCTTGAGACATCATAGGACAAATGAAATGAATGAATGAAGAAGGGGAATGAGATGAAGTGGGAGGGGAATAGATGAAAACTCAAATTGATCAAAGGAGGATTTTTACCAAATTAACATCATTCATTCATTTTGGGAGATGGAATGTACATTCCATCAATCCCCTAAATCCAATGATATTAACTCAACAAATTCAAATCAACCTTGACCAAGACCCAACAACAATAGTCAAACACCAACAAGTCATCACAATTGGTCAACAAAATTATTTGGCATTTATTCAAATTAAAAATACTAAAATAGGGCATTTAAATTAAATATGGTTTGTCCAATTCCTAAAACCTCATCAAAACACCAAATAAATGGCCATGAGATCTATCATAGGTCAAACAAGGTCAAAGGACCTTAGAGAAAAAATTTCATAATTTTTGGACACTTAAAAATGTTTTTAAACAATTAAAAACAAATGCAAAATCAATTAAATCATGAAAAATATTAATAATGATCCAAAAAATAATTTTAATTCAGAATATGAAAAAGGAAAATATTTGAATTTTTTTGGTGAAACTCTCATATTTTTTGGATCAATATTAAATTTAATATGAATTAATGAAAATAATACAATTAAAATGAAAATTAAAATATCACAGAAAACATGGACCACTTGATCTCCCTCATTAATTGAGGCGGCAGATCAAGTGGTCACAAACGCGCTATCCACGATGGACTCTAGTCAGCGCGCCACAAACTTGGTAATTCAAACCAACGCACGAGATTATTTCATTTTAAAAGGATCCTGTGGCTCAGAACCATCCAGCTCACCACCGGCGTCCAAAGGCCGGTCGTCTTCTCTGGCGACCCTGGCCGGACTGGTTCAGTCATAACCATCACCAAAATTAAAAAGAAGGACATGATTTCAAAGTAAAAATGGCACTGAGCATGAATCTGACCTCAATTCATCCTAACTCCAAGTATATTGAGAGATACATGGAGTTGAAATTTGAGGTACATGAACTGAGTTGCTTCAATTTGGCCTCAAAGCAACTCAATCTTCTTGCCTACATTTTTAGGACTTCAGACAACCAAAGAATCAATAGAATTGAGCAAGATTTAGAGAGAATCTAAGAGATTAAATTTTTTGGAAAATACCTTCAATGTAGGTCTGGATTCAACTGATCTTGCCATGGCTCGTGCTTGATCTCACTCCAAATGCTTGCAGAAGAAGAATTGAACACAAAAGAGGTCTTGGATCCCTGGAATGTGAGGTTTAGAGGTTGGGGATCAAAGCTGGCGTGAATGTGTCTGAAATGCTGAGCATGTGAGGCTCTATTTGCAGCTGAAACCATTTCTATTTGCACACTTGAAATCACTTTCCAAAATTGGTCATTGATGATGCATGGGCGCATACAGGCCCATGAAATCATCGTCTTAGGTCCATAAATGAATGTGAGAGAGTCTGAAACCAACTTGGATTGCAAGGCTATGCATTCCTTGTACAAAATGGATGAATTTGAGCTCTTTGGAAAAGTGAGATCAAGAGGAACAACTTTCATGTTCAACACTTTTTCATTTGGAGCTTGGAACATGAAGAAATTTGAGGTGGAAGTTTGGAAATTTTTGACATATCAAATTATTTCTAAGTGTCAAGCCATATGTCTCAATATTCCACCTTGCTTAACTTTTTATATGAGCTTCAAATGAGAAATGTGTCTTCTTGTAGCTCTTTCAAAGATCTTAAAAATGGTCACAAATTTCATGTCATTTGGATTTGAAATGATAGAGTTATGCATTTTTGAAGTTTGGAAAAATCACTTGATCAATGGTATAGGTCAAAAGTGACCTATAATGTAGCCTCATATCACATGCTCATAAAAGTTGAATCAGATCTCACTCTAAACATCAAAGTTGAAGTATACATCTTGAATTTGATTGTGCAAATGAGAAGTTGTCTTTCAAATTAGGGTTTAGACAAAATGACCTATAATGTTTCAACATAGAAAATGATTTTCCAAGAAAAAATAGCTCTAGGTATCAACATGAAAGTTGTTTGGAATGTCATTTAGAGTAAGTTTGCTCTTAGAATCATTTTCATATGGTGAAAATTTTAGGAGATAGGGTCTAGGGAGACCCAATTTTGATGAGATGAATTCATCTGGCCAACCACCATCAACCAACTTGCTAACCTTCAATTCTCTTGACTTTATAAGCTCATGGTAGATCATATATGCATAAGATGATGAATTTTGAAGTGTCCCTTTAGAAAATTGATCAATTGATGAGATAGCTTGTTGGAGAAGTTACTCAAGATACCTAGTCAAACTAGGGTTTCCAATGCAAATCACCCTCAAACTCTTAAAGAATGCTTGATCAATATAACATTTAGAGATCATTGGGACTCATATATGATGCTTATAATCATTCTTGAATAAATTCATGGTTGTGCTCTTTGTTTATGAGGGTCTTAAACCCTAGATATGGGCTTGATAGATCAATGGAGATCATGCCCTACCTACAAAAGAGTTAAGCAAATGCAAAGACATATTTTTGGTATTTTGGTTAGTGAAATGATAAAATACAAGTATGATACAATCACATAGTGCTTGGTGATCCCTCCCAAAACAAACCCAATGAAATAGGGGTAAGGAGGATGCCAAGGTATGATCCCAATGCTAATGCTTATGATGAAATTTCATGAGGGATCTTAGGGTCAAAATTGGGGTCTTACAGGCAATGCCTATCCTGACTTCTTTTGTATCCTACTTTATCCCAAGGTTGATAACTTTCACCGCTTCCTTATGTGGTTGAATGAACCTTGATTCCTACCATAATAATCTAGCTAACTCCTCAGACAGCTCGGAATCTTCTTAACCATCCTCGTTGGCGTGGTAGATTGGATTATCGAAGTCATAATCGACTATAGTAGTATCAATGGAAACTGAGGAGAATTTGCATGATTCATGATTTTATTTTTATGATGATGGAAAAAAAATGATGAAAGAAAAAGAAAACATTGTCAACTTTGTAATAAAGAAAGTAAAGAATGAAAAATAAGGAACATAATTTGAATGCAAAATGCTTATTTCATTAATAAACTTGTTTGAAAGTAGGGGCCCCTACAAGTTGCCCCATGCCTTGGGCAGAGCATGGGTTTTTCAAAGTAAAACAAAGAAAATTACTCTTTTGTCATAGTGACTTCGGGCACTTCCACAGATGTCCTATTGTTGAGTTATTCGCCTTCATCCTTTTGATAAACGACGAACATTTCGTCAGTAATACCGTCTTTGTCTTCTACAACACTAATTTTTCCATCAATGAGGTGTCCGACAATGGTAAAGATGTCTGGCAGCGAGAAAATTTGTCCTTTAGCTACATTTGGTGTTGCCTTCCTTTGTGTTAACTGGTGGCAATGATATCCCAAACCAGAATGATCCTTGTTTGCCGGTAACTCAAGCACTCTACCCCAACCTTCGGGGTGTCCGACCTATATCACCGTTTTCAAATCCTTCCATGAAGCCATGGGACATTCAACTTTCTTGGCTTTCTTCACAGAAGTAACTATCACCATGTTCACCACTTCAAAAGCTTGAAAGGGAGTCTCATGGATCTCCCCTCCTACCTCGACATATCAAAATGATGCTAAATGGCTCACCATAATGCCCCCCTCATCTTCCATGACAACCAACTTGTTGTTGATCATAAATTTAAGCCTTTGTTGGAGAGTCGAAGTGACTGCTCCAGCCGAGTGGATCCAAGGTCGTCCCAAAAGACAACTATAAGCTGGATAAATGCCATCACATAAAATGTGATGAAGAAATTATGGGGTCCAACCTTGATAGGGAGGTCTATCTCTCCAAATATCGATCTCCTAGATCCATCAAAAGCTCTCACTATCAATGCACTCAACTTCATCATCAATCCTTCAATGGTCAGCTTCGACAAAGAACTTTTGAGTAGAACATTCAACTGTGAACAAGTATCCACAAAAATTCTAGATAAGACTGTGTCTACACACTTAGCATAGATGTGTAAAGCTTTGTTATGAATTCTTCCTTCGGGTGGTAGCTCATCATCAGTACCCAAGTTGATATTGGAGGAAATGTTGGCCACAACTCCTTTAAATTGATTGACAAATATTTCTTGGGGAACATGAGATATTCTTAAGAATTTTACAATGGTGTCCTTATGATCCTCAAAACACATCAATAAGGATAACATTGAGATTTTGGAAGGTGTTGGGTTGAGTTGATCAACCACTTTGTAATCGATCTTCTATATGATGCGCAAGAATTCATCCACTTCACTAGCCGGAGTTGCTTTTTTAGTAGAATTATGACCTTGGTTATTGTTCCCAACTTGCTTTTCCTTGTCTTTGTCTGAAGCTCCACTATTGTCATTTAGAGGAGGTATTGGTGCAAATACTCTGCCGCTTCTAGTTATATGCCCTGATCCAGTAATATTGGCATTTGTCTCTTTGGACTCTAAGGGTTCATCCTCTATCTTTTTTCCATGGATGTAGACTATGGAGTCGTATATCCATAGAGTTTCCTTCGTACTTTCATAGGGGAAAGGAGAAGGCATAGTAAATACTGTAGGGGCGATCAGATCAGCTGATACCGGTATTAGAGTTAGATCATAAGGGATCTCCAAAGGCTGAATCTAGTCATAGGAAATTTCCAAAGTTGTAACTTCTTCAACGATAGACAAATGCTCCACCAACACAACCCATTGTTCTATCAGCTTTTGAATGCCAAACTTTAAAACTCTGCAAGTTTGCGGAGGTTTTCCAAAAAATGCTCACATGCAACATCACAACCGAGAAATATCTTATTCATTAAAAATTTATCCTTAACATCCGACAGAGGAGTTTTCAATTCGTCCACACTGGACACTATCTTTTTTCCTTCAACTTTTTCCACCATGCTTATAGCATCATTGGCATGTGGAGGCATGGGGTTATGGTTTACATTGGGATCGTTTGGTGTGAATGAGATAGCCTTGGACTCGATTAACTATTTCACCTTGTACTTAAGGGCTTTGTAATTTTAAACAGAATGGTCGGGTGCCCCAGAATGGAGCTCACACCGAGCATTTGCGCCATAATCTGGAGGAAGAACTACTGGAGGAGGTCCTAACTCTCTGAGCTGCACCAAATATCCACATAATAGATGTGGGGGCAAGCGACCATACGACATTGGGATAAGATCAAATATCTTCTCAGGCCTTCTCTGCCTTTGCTGACTTTGTTGGTAGTATCCTGGTTATTGAGGTGCATATTGTTGTTGATATGGAGCCGATTGTTAAATGGCCCATTGATCGACATGGATTGCTAAAGGTTCTTGATACTTAACAAGTCACACGATGACCACTTGCTGATAAGGTGCATGATATGCTGAAGCCTTTCCTTTAGTAGCTGAAGCAACATTAGCTTCTCCCTCCCTCTTCTTCATAAAACCATGGTAAGGTTTCTTTGCCCCAATAGACATATTGGCGGCATTTTGAATCTTTCCCATCTTAATACAATTATCAATTCTTTCACCCGCGAGAACTATGTCTAGAAAACCGGAGGAATCACTCCCCGTCATTCTATCCAAATATGGTCCTTCAAGATTCCCCATAAACATATCCACAAGCTCTCGCTCCAACAGAGGGGGTTGCACCCTCGAAGCCACCTCCTTCCAACATTGAGCGCACTCCTTAAAAGATTCATCTGATTTCTGAGTGAGATTCTGGAGTTAAGTGTGGTTCGAAGCCATATCTGCATTGTACTGATAGTGTTTAAGGAATGCCTCATCCAAATCCCTCCAAGTACGAATGTGTGCACATTCCAATTGCATGTATCATTCAAGGGAAGCCCCGCTAAGGTTGTCTTAAAAGAAATGCATTAAGAGCTTTTCATTATCAGAATATGCGGCCATTTTTCTACAATAGGACCTTTTGTGGGTTCTTGGGTTGCTTTTGTACTTCTCAAAGTATGGGACTTTGAATTTGGCAGGTATCCTTTATTCTAGGCACCAAACACATGTCTGTAGCATCCATCCCGAAGGTGTTGGAACCTTCAATTGCCTTTAGTTTTTCCTCGATGGAGCGAACCTTCTTCTCAACCTCGGAAGTTGGTGGGCCAAAAGCATCATATACTGAACCATCTCTAGGGCTGAAGAAAGCGTCGTGCTGATCATCCACTTCAAGGACCGAAGGATTAACGATAGGGATGTGACCTTGATTTGTCGAACCTCCTCTCACAGGTGGAGGAATATCACTAGGTATAGTTATAGGTATTTGCACGATAAGACTAGTCAGTGATGACAGGGGAGGATATGCAGCGGAAGTCCCTTGAGCAGCTTATCGAATCTCTTCTTGAATCCTAGCCATGGTTTCTTGGCCCCTTGCCATAACTAGGACAGTCTCCATTAGTTTCCCCATCTAGGTACACATGATGGACATCTCTTCCCTCAAGACCGCTTGATTCTTCTCTAGCTAATCCATGAGTGATCTTTGATCGCTTTGGGTATTATATTGATGTTGAGATGTCAGTTTTGCGGTTGCGGATTCTATTCAAAAAGGACCAAGAATAAGTTTCTTGGTTTTTCTCTATGAAATGCAGAATGATGCATGGATGTTGGTTTGTTTTTATCTTTATTTATATATAAAGCTCTTAATTATCATGTTATTCATTGTAAGGAACATTTAAACATTTGACATTGCAATCGGAAAAAAATATACACAAGGTGGAACATAAAAGCCTCATTCATTCATTCTTCTGGGATCAAAAAACAAGTACAAAGAGACAAAACTTCTTGAATTAGAAATGAACCGCAAATTACAAATTAACCCTAAAGGTGCCTCCTTGAGTTATACGGAATGCCTCAATATCAATGATGAGCTCCACCATGGTCTTCTTGTAGAACTTCACAAAGTTAAATACTTTATGAGGAGTATTTTTCGGGCACATGATCTAATATGCCTCTTTCAACGTCTCATGGAAGTCTTGGAGAGAAAATTTTGTCAATATATCCATATTTGCATATTGTTTCTTCCAATATGAGTAGAGACCTTGCAGGTTTTTGATGACTTCATCCATCTGAGCCATAATAGCTTCTGCCCTACAACACTTGTCTTCTCAATATCTGCAATTATTCTTCAACTCTTGGTAGGCTGCTGTCGCTACGCGAAAAATACAAAGTCGCCATCGGTTTTTATTTATTCCAAAGTAATGGGAAAATATCGAGAAAACCCCAAAGAGCGGTCGTCGCAACCACGAACAGGTTCAGAAGTCGGTTATGCAAGGGGAAGGTATTAGAACCCCTCACATCCATGGTACTCCATGGGAACCATCTAGGATGTTTGCACTTACATGTGTATTGTTTATCGAATGTTTGCTTGCCAAAGGTTTGCGGAGTGGAGGTAGATTTTAAATTAGTGTGCTCGCCAAGGATTGGGTCCTTGTGCCTACGTATGCCCACTTGTTGAAGTGAGAAATCAGAGCGTTCGTAGTTCGTGGTTTTGAAATTGTTTGTGTTTGTTTTGTTGATTTTATTACCTTGAAGAAGGGTTTTCGAATGGTGTCGCCCTAAGGCTCAAACAAAAGGTTTGAATGCGTTGAGTTGTTTTTTAAGTTTTGGAGAAAGTGTTATTGATTTCGGATTGCACTAAAGACTATGGATAAAGGTGAATGCCTCAAACGGTCAAGTCGAGCGTCTTGTGTTCGAAGCATTCAGAATGAGTGTAGGAAAGCTCCAGTCTCATCCCTTCTTTATCGCTTAAGGCTCGTGACGTACGATCCTAATCGCCATTTATTGTATTTTTGAATTTGATTTAGAAAAGACCGCTTGACGTTGGATCAAGGGTTTGTTTATTGTTTTTTGACTTGAAAATGGACCACTTGACGTTGGATCAAGGGTTTGATTATTGGTTGCGAAATGGTGAACGTTCCTAATGCCTAAGGAGTAGCTAACAAGCAATAAAAGAAAGCGAGTAAATGCGTACATGAGAAAGGGGAGGGGGGTACATGTAAAGTACAAGGGATGTGCGAAAGTAAAATCATTCAAATGAAAATTACATCTAAAGTCTAAGCTCTATCTAAATATGCATTGGAACCAAGGTTAACCACATGAGAAATAATAGCTAGGCTAATTGACCAATTTAGAAAATTCTAGAAGTCCTAAAACTAGGGGAGCATGCAAGATCGAACTATTTCTAAGCCTAGGGGTAGAATCGTCATTTCACAGTTATGGTTAATAGTAAATTTCTATTCTTTAAGTAAGTTCTATTTAAAGTCAACTAAATTCTAAACAAAGTCACTATTATTTCTAAGAATACTTCTACTTCTAAAGTTATTCCTAATTCTAGTTAAAATTCTAAAATCGTTATTTAATTCTAAAATATTCTAAATTCTAAAATTATTTCTAATTGTTCTAATATTCTAATTAACTAATTCTAAAATCAATTTTTAATATTTTCACAATTAATCCTAAAATTAATCTCTAATACTACTAACCCAATAACTATTGACTAATCCTAATATCAATTAAAATTTCTAATTAGCTTATAACATTTCTAATCAGAATCCTAATTATCTAATTAAACTAATCATCCTAAATTCCTAATTATTCTAAATCCTAATTAAACTAATTACATGCTAATTGACACCCTAATTAAACCAAAGAAAACTGTTAGAACTCAACAAAACTAGGAAGAAAACCTGAATGGAGAGAGTCCGTGTACAACCTTCACGTAAGCTAAAATTGAACAGGGGAAAGCACTTATTCAGAGAAGCTCTTGTGACGCATTTGGATTCTTGGATTCCGACGCCTTTACATGAGAATTCAATCTCCATGTCTTTCCTCCTATAGGACGATGGATATGTGGGCGAAAGAAACCATGTCGCAGTTGCCTATGAATGTGCGTCATCGATCCCCTTGGCTTCCATCGGCTTCGTGTTCGTAGTTCCGGATTTGTTACGCCACTTCGACCGAACCCGTGCTCGGTGTGGAGACGATGATGGTGAATCCTTGCCGTTGTTCGCCGAGTCGACTCGCCTCATCGTGAAACGCAGATGAAGGATGAATAGCTTAAAGATCGACGAGATTCACGGTTGAAACAGTGGATTGATTTCGGCCTCGATTGTGCGTTGGCGGATCCTAGCAGTCTTGACAGTCGCGATTCGTGGCGCAATGGAGCTTCGAAGATGGAAAGCGGAATCGAAGCTGTGGATTCACCGACTCAGGTATTTACCTACTTCTGTTGCAGGTTCCTGGATGAGGTTTTTCTTATCTCTATTAAGTCATTGTATGGCACGTTTTATACTGTTCCGGATTAAGTCTCAAGAACGGAGCAGATTTGGATCGTGTATTTGAAGGTTTAAGGAATGCCAGATTCGATCGGATTGAAGGTGAGGTTTCGGTTGTGTAAGATTGGAAGATGAAGGTTTCGGTGAACGGAGATTACGGTTACGGTTACGGGTTCGTAGTGGTTGAAGGTTTAGCTATGGAGTTTGGAGTTTGGTGAAGGTGGTTGATGAATTGAGGTTGAAGTGGTGGTTAACGGTTTTGTGAGTTTGTTACGGTTGTTGAAGGAATTGAAGAGAGGCTTGGTTCAGTTGCTAGAGGTTGAAGAAGATTAGGTGATGGAGGAAGAAGAAGAATCTGGAAGCTTTGAGAGAAGCGAAGATTGATTTATATAGAGTTATGAGAGTAAGATTAGAAGCTTGTTAGGAAGAAAATTATGTTATTCGATTTGTTATTTTTCTGTGAAATTATGCGGGAATTCTGTTATTTGGAAGCTTGCATCGCCAACTTGGCTTGTGCGTACTAGCTTATGGAAGTCTTGGCTACGCATCGTGTGGTTTAGCGTTTTGCTTTGCGGTTTACCGGCTTGGAAGCTTTAGCTGCGTTTCAATGTGAATTTGCAAGTTGTTTGGCTTGGAGGCTTGTAGCTCATGTTGGCTCGCTTTCATCACCATTTGTTTTGGCCAGCATGAAGTGTGCGTTTGGAGCTGGCTTCTTCATTTGGATAGCAGCTTATTTTCAATTCCATTGCCTCTTTTTCTTGTAGCAGCTTTTTACATTGTTTTCTTTTCAAATTATTTTTATTTAGTTATTTTGGATATATGTTAATATGTGGACAATGGTTGGATTGTAATGTGTGGTATGGATTTATATGGATTGTATTGATAATGAATGATGGATTTGAATAAAAAAAAGGGTCTAATGGATTAAATTGGATAAAATGATAAGAATGGATGACCAAAGTGGATTGGACAATAAAATTGGAATTGGATATGGAGATTAAAACTGGATTTGGTTGTCAGAAATGGATATGGATATTTGCAAATGAAGAAAAAGATACGAAATGGATAACTGAATAGAGTGAATGGATATGGAAGCGGTTTTGATGGATAATGGATAAAAAGTCTGGCTCAAAATGAATGAATGTATTAGTGCCCCAAGGAACACATAATCGGGAATCCAATGGCTAACCAAAGATAGTCACGGATCCAGAGTCAGAAGAGATGTAAAACCATACGGTCACCCGATTAATCCAATTACGTGGCAAACTCTGACGATCAAGGCATGATCGTGTTGATCGAATGCCCCGAAGCCAGGGAATGTACCAAGCAAATGAAATCATTCACCATTGTTATCGACCAAGGGATTAGGGTGGTGTTTTCCTGATCCTTCTCAACTTGTGAATGAACCAAGGTATCCACCAGGTGCAAGCACCAATCCACGCATTCAAGTCATTTGTCCCCTTGTGTTGAGCCATGCTTATGCAGATGACATGAATGTTTATGATGATATGCAAATGATTAGGGTTAGTGATCTATAAGATCAATGTGAAGGGTGAGGCAAATTTCAGGGTATGACAGCTGCCCCTATTTAATCTTCTCGGACCTGAATGTATGGATAGCAACGACTTCCAAACAATCAAGGTAGGAGATGATTAAATACTTGAATAACAGGAAATTTGCCCGCCATGAACAAATGGAAAGCAATATGAAGATAGGTCACAAGGAGGTCTCTTCACGGAGAAATATGGGATGCGCAAGCTAGTGTTTGTGCAGGGCAGCTGCTGGGAATCAGAATGTTATGTGGTAGATGGGTATATGTGAGAGGTTAGATATGCATGACCTATGCAGTATGCTAATGCAAAAATGATTGATTATTTTTCGTCTTTCTCTAAGCTTTTTATTTTTTCTCTTGTTCTTTCCTTTTTCCATTTTCTGTTTTCATTCTCTTTCTTTTCTTTTCTTACCTCCCCTATCATGTTTTGGCATGTAACAGGTGATCGAGGTATTCCTGCAGGATTCTGTGACGGTAAAAGAGTCAGGTGTTTGCAAAAGGCAAGTACCGGTGGATAAAAGAATTGAAATAATATCTCTTGCAAAAGGCAAAGAGACATCTTGCTAAAGGCAATCATCTCAACTAAGAAGTGCCATTTTCTCGTGACAGGTAGCAACGGCTCCTTAGCAAAAGAAAATGAATCTCCCAAGTATAGTTAAGATAACAAGGATAGACAGATTTCTCTCACAAAAGGTGATGAGAACTTCTTAACAAAAGGTTAAGAAGTGAATGGGAATGATACGACCTTGCTGGGGGATATGATTTTCTCGTACAACAGGTAGCAACGACTCCTCTGCACACAAAAAAAAATGGGTCTTCCAAACAAAAGGTTAAGAAGAAAGACGGTCGAATTTCTCACACGAAAGGTAGTGAGAACTCCTTAACAAAAGGTTAAGAAGAGAATGGGGTATGAGATTCTCGTACAAAAGGTAACGGGAACTCCTAGACACAAGTTCTGCTGGGGATTCTCACACAAAAGGTAGTGAGAACTTCTTAACAAAAGGTTAAGAAGGCGCATGAAGATGGACATGATCCCTCATACAAAAGGTAATGAGAGCTCCTTAACAAAAGGTTAAGAAGAAAGGTGAAAGGATTTCTCATACAAAAGGTAATGAGAAACTTCTTAACAGAGGATTAAGAAGAAAATTGGAAGGGATTTCTCATACAAAAGGTAGTGAGAAACTTCTTAACAAAAGGTTAAGAAGAAAAATGGAAGGTATTTCTCATACAAAAGGTAATGAGAAACTTCTTAACAGAGGGTTAAGAAGAAAATATGGAAGGTATTTCTCATACAAAAGGTAATGAGAAAGTTCTTAACAGAGGGTTAAGAAGAAAATATGGAAGGTATTTCTCATACAAAAGGTAATGAGAAACTTCTTAACAAAAGGTTAAGAAGAAAATATGGAAGGTATTTCTCATACAAAAGGTAATGAGAAACTTCTTAACAAAAGGTTAAGAAGAAAAATGGAAAAGGAAAATCTTCCCATACAAGAGGTAGTAACGACTTCTTTGTAGGGGGATATTTCCAGGCCAAAAGCAGGGATCACTTATAAAAGGTAAGCAAGTTCAAGAATGATAATGCTCGAGCGAAAGGCTGAGGAGACTTACAAAAGGTAAGCAGCTGGGGATAACAATCTTTATGCAAAAGGCACAAAGGGGACTCACGAAAGGTAAGCTAGGAGGGGAAGACCTACCGTGCAAAAGGCAGGGAATACTTACGAAAGGTAAGTAAAGGACGAAAGGTCACAAATATTTGCACGAGGCAAAACAAAGAGTGGGACAAGACCTGCTAGGTAAAACCTAGACTAAAGGGGATCTGCCAAACGAATCTGGGCTTTGGCACACTCTGACAGGTGGGGAACTTTGCAAATAGGTATGAAAACCTCATATTGTCCCTCAGGCACAACGACGGGGATGAAGTTCTCAAACAATGGCTACCCAAACCCCGGGACTCACCAAACCTACATCAAGTGTTTAAACAAACCGGACGTAAAGATCTGACAAAGGTACCCTTCTCGTGCGAAAGGCATCGAGGGGGAGACGTGATTTCGTGCACAAAGAAACGAAATAAACTCACGAAAGGTAAGTTGTCTCAATAATCTTCTCCAAGCGAAAGGCAAGGAGGACTGGCACGCGGCCAAAAAAAACTTACGAAAGGTAAGTGACTGATGAAAGACACCAAAGGGTACTTGCAAAAGGCAACACGAAGAAGAAATATCTCGGGAAAACCTGCGGGGAATACCAATCCAAGGGTCCTTGATGATGTTCTCATTGGGGAGAAAGAACGTATCAACAACTGATTTTTTTTCTTTCCCTTTTTTATGCTCTCGAGAAAGACTTTTATGCAGTTATGCATGTTTATTTTGCATGGTGTAATGCTCCATCTTTATGGAATATGCTGCGCTCTTTTGGTGATACAATGTTATATAATGCATGACTATTTATGCAATGCTGATGTGTGGTCAGGCTTTTGGTTAGACGGTATGGCTGAAAGTGTCTGGAGATTGAGAACATTGGGTACCAGTAACCACTGGGTTTATCAATTAAGATCAGTGTTCTTTGTTGAAAGGTTAGGGGATGTGTTTAGCGTGACTCCCCGACATTCTCCTTGAACTTAGCAGTCTCTTATGCACCATGGATCTTGCTCTGAACAACCTCAAAAGTACAGAGAGGATGTTCCTTCTCTAGTTAGCCATGCCCTAGTATGTTGGGAATTTGCATGTATTGCCCCATTCATCAATTATGAAGCAACCTTGTCATGATAGCTATCTCGATCTAACCTGCCCCAGTATTATGGAACTGTATACCTCTGATTAACTATCTCTGAGAGATTGATTTCTTGGATTCCTGAGGTAGCTTTCCCCAATGTAGGTCTTGGAATAAGCTTCTGCCTCTGCTGGCCGATTTCTGAGGGAATGCCCCTGACTAATGTCTTGTAGAGATTTGTCGAATCTCGACGTAACTTCCTTAGATCACTGAATCTTATAGAGATTTATCGCCGTGATTGCTTCAGATTGACCGAAAATTGAAGTGTCTTGTCTTTTCTTCTCAACGGAGTTCTTTAGACATTCTTCTTCTTGATATACTCACACGAAGTGGCTGATTGCTGCTCAACGGAGTCTTAGGCTTTCAGCACTCGTTGTGGTTGATCAAAATAATTTGGCGCTGCTCAACGGAGTCTTAGGTGCTTGGTCTTCTGATGCGATCAACTGGAGTGATTTACTCCCTTGACTATCTGATCTTTGGAGAGATTCGCCGAATCTCGACCTAACTGTTTCAGACTGACTGAATCTTGCTGAAATTTCTTGACATAACTGTCTCAGTTTAATTGAAATATGAAACATCTTGTCCTTCTGCTCAACGGAGTTCTTGGACATTCTGCTCCTTGATGTAATCACGTGAGGTAGCTGGTTGCTGCTCAACGGAGTCTCAGGCTCTCAACACTCATTGTGATCGATCAAAAAATTGGCGCTGCTCAACGGAGTCTTAGGCGTTTTATCTCTCTGAGTACGATCAAATCAAGGCGACCTGTTTCTGCTCGACAGAGTTCTCAGGTGTTCTATCTTAGGATTCAATCAGTTGAAGTAATTGGCCTCTGCTTAACAAAGTATTTAGGCATCATTCTCTTCTAGGGGTATCAAGCTTTCCAATGCACGTTCATTATGGGAAGTCTCTTGACATCAACTGCTCACTCATGAGTAACGCATGTTCATTTTTAGAAATGATAATAACAATGTCATGTTTATGCTAGTTTTGAAATCCAAGCATGCTCACTGAAATTATGACATATATGAATGCATCACTAATTGAGAATGTCATATCAATATCAACGCATATGAGTAAATTGATGAGGAGTCAGTTTTAACAGGACCGTTCTAACTATGGTACGCCTTCGAAATAAACCTTTGCTTCAATTAGGTCTTTTGAGGGTTGTAACATGGTCTGGTTCACGGTTTTAGAAAGAAAGGATATAAGGCTCGAACCTATCCTAACCCACCCGCTCTTCGTGATGTTCTCCAGTCCTACGTTCAGCTAGTTTGAAACAAGCGCTCTTCTTTCAGAAGGGATTTGAAGTGAAAAGGTTAATGGACCCACGAGGTTTTTAGTGTGACAATCACCTTTCTCTTGTTTGGCTTGTAGCCACACGATTTTGCTCTTGCTGAGGGTTTTCTCTTGATTCCTCTTATGCAGATTTGTTTTTTTCGATTTCCCTACTTTTGCTGGATTGGTTCAGATTTACAATCCACAAGGATGCCCTAATTTTTGCCTAAGTCACTCGTTTTCGAGTTTTTGAGTTTTTGACTTAGCGGGCTTTCTTTCTTTTGATTTCTGGTTTTTTTGTTTTCTTTCTTTGTTTCTTTTTGCCGAAACAAGTCGTGTGGCGTCTATCCATTTGATTGGAAGGGTTGTGACCGCCTCGTGCCTCTGTGGGTGAGGGACAACCATTTGAAATTTGGTGGTTTCCAACCTCTTGTGAGGGATAAGATATGGTTGATCCTCAAATAGGACACTCCCCTTTTGAAGTTCGAACGCTTGGTCAAACTGAATGACGACTACCCTGCCCCGGTTTGAGATTGAGGGTTTTTACATTTAAGAAAGAAACTCCTACTTCTTGGCTCGAAGGGGTTAACTAGGGATTATCTTCCTTATGTCTCCGGTGTTTGGGGATTTGAAACAATGCCTTACATCATCAGCAAGGTTTTATTCAAAAGCGTACGAGCAGTGAATTCGTTTCGTGTTTTTAATTTCATCATCCTCCTCCCAAAACCTAACAGTTGGATATTGACAAGATAAAGTATGAGTGGACACGAATGGATTTATTCAAAACATGCATATTCATTTCAATGTCATTATTATTCAAAACAAATAAGTTTATTACAAATGAATGCTACAAATGAATGCTACAAATGACAATCAAGAAAATCACACATGAACATGTTTTAACCAAACTAATGACTACGGGCACAATTGGCCTTATTTAGATCCTCATACTGGAATTATTAGGCTGGCAGCAGATATCATGACCATCTTCAAGGAGACCCTTCTCAGACTTTTCTCACAGGCGTAGACTCTTCAAATCTCCCCTAACTTCCACTTGCATTGATCATGGTATTGCAGATGTGCCCTCTTGTGGATGCATGGGAGGGTTTACTATGTCCAGGCATTGCGGTGTGAACATAATAGCCCTTGAATCAATTAAGCCTTGTACCTTGTGTTTGAAGGCTCTGCAGTTCTCAACGGAATGCCCCTGTGCCCCAGCATGGAAATCACATCGGGCATTGACGTCAAAGCCGGATGGATATGGAAGAATCACTTGGAGCAGTTCCTTTGGCACTATCAATCCATCTTTGATCAAATACGGTAGTACTTGACTGTACGATATTGGAAGTAGATCAATATGCCTTACTGGCTTTCTTGGTCTTTGTCGAGTGGGTTGTTGCAGCTGATTTGGGTACTGGTTCGGCTCAGGGTTCCTTTGCCTTGGTCGGGGAACAGGAAATGGCCGCTGATATGGAGCCCTTGGAGGCACAGGATGTGGGTGAAATCCACGAGGCTGCTCCTGAGGTGGAAGAGGGTCAGGCATGTTCATCGGAGTGACCATTTCTGGTACAACAGTTGGCACGGGATTGCCTTCCTTCCTCAGCATCGACTGCAGGATCTCCATGATCAGACTCATCTGAGTCTTCAGCTGGTTGATTTCAACCTTCATTGCCTCTTGATTTCTTCGTAACTCTTCCATGGTGATCTGCGACATGCTTCTAGTTCAAGACAGATATCGGGCAATCAGCTTTGTGGGAAGTAGTTTGTTTGACAAAAAGCCAAGTGATAGTGAGATTGGTCTCATGAAATGTAGGATGCTATGTGAATGATGCATGAGTATTATATCTTCATGTATCATTTATGATGCATGAATGCATGAATGCATGGATGTACGGTTCATAAGCATGGCTTCACAAGTTGCACAGCTATGCAGGGTCATAGGTTCAAGATATGGATGGAGGATAACATTCTGATTTTTTTCCATAATGGGGTCTCACCGGTCGTAGTCTAGGGTTAGATAGGGACCCTAGAGTCATCGATTCATTTGGCTGTTTACCGCTTACGGCAAAAGCTTGCCGGTCGTCAACTCCCTCAAATGAGCCTCTTCTGGGTGAGATCTTCGTACCGACCCATGCGAGAAAAGCTTCTCGGGGGCCCGAACTACGTGACCATCGACATCGGGTTCTAGACAAGGGTCTCAAAGTCATGGACTTCCTTGACTGTTTGCCGCTTGTGACAAAAGCTTGTCGGTCGTCAACTCCATCAAGAAAATCTCTTTTGAGTGAGATCTTCGTACCGACCCACACGAGAAGAGCTTCGCGGGGACCCGTACTACACGACCATCAATCTTAATGGGCCATAGGTTTAATGTTCTACAAAGGTCCTTAGAGTCATGGATCCAAATGAAGACATTGATCGCTTACGCCAAAAGCTTGACGGTCGTCAACGTCTCTAAAAGAATCTACTCTAAGCGAGGTTCTCGTATCGACCCTTACGAGAAAAGCTTCTCGGTGGCCCATACTACTCAACCTCTCCTATCTCAAGTTTGCACTCTAGACTCGGGTGGAGAGTCTTTCCCACAAGGTTACTTGCAATCGGAGTTGCATCCATCAATACCATAGAACCATGGAATCATATATTACAAAATTTAAAGTAAAAGGCGATAAATAAAACAAGCAATATCAAAAGGATAAGCATACACACACGAGGAAGCAACCTAGATTAGGCTTGACTTGCTTAGGGAGGTCTCCCCAACAGAGTCGCCAGCTGTCGCTACGCGAAAAATACAGAGTCGCCATCGGTTTTTATTTATTCCAAAGGAATGGGAAAATATCGAGAAAACCCCAAAGAGCGGTCGTCGCAACCACAAACAGGTTCGGAAGTCGGTTATGCAAGGGGAAGGTATTAGCACCCCTCACATCCATGTGTATTATTTATCGAATGTTTGCTTGCCAAAGGTTGGCGGAGTGGAGGTAGATTTTACATTAGTGTGCTCGCCAAGGATTGGGTCCTTGTGCCTACGTATGCCCACTTGTTGATGTGAGAAATCAGAGTGTTCGTAGTTCGTGGTTTTGAAATTGTTTGTGTTTGTTTTGTTGACTTTATTACCTTGAAGAAGGGTTTTCGAATGGTGTCGCCCTAAGGCTCAAACAAAAGGTTTGAATGCGTTGAGTTGTTTTTTAAGTTTTGGAGAAAGTGTTATTGATTTCGGATTGCACTAAAGACTATGGATAAAGGTGAATGCCTCAAACGGTCAAGTCGAGCGTCTTGTGTTCGAAGCATTCAGAATGAGTGTAGGAAAGCTCCAGTCTCATCCCTTCTTTATCGCTTAAGGCTCGTGACGTACAATCCTAATCGCCATTTATTGTATTTTTGAATTTGATTTAGAAAAGACCGCTTGACGTTGGATCAAGGGTTTGTTTATTGTTTTTTGACTTGAAAATGGACCACTTGACGTTGGATCAAGGGTTTGATTATTGGTTGCGAAATGGTGAACGTTCCTAATGCCTAAGGAGTAGCTAACAAGCAATAAAAGAAAGCGAGTAAATGCGTACATGAGAAAGGGGAGGGGGGTACATGTAAAGTACAAGGGATGTGCGAAAGTAAAATCATTCAAATGAAAATTACATCTAAAGTCTAAGCTCTATCTAAATATGCATTGGAACCAAGGTTAACCACATGAGAAATAATAGCTAGGCTAATTGACCAATTTAGAAAATTCTAGAAGTCCTAAAACTAGGGGAGCATGCAAGATCGAACTATTTCTAAGCCTAGGGGTAGAATCGTCATTTCACAATTATGGTTAATAGTAAATTTCTATTCTTTAAGTAAGTTCTATTTAAAGTCAACTAAATTCTAAACAAAGTCACTATTATTTCTAAGAATACTTCTACTTCTAAAGTTATTCCTAATTCTAGTTAAAATTCTAAAATCGTTATTTAATTCTAAAATATTCTAAATTCTAAAATTATTTCTAATTGTTCTAATATTCTAATTAACTAATTCTAAAATCAATTTTTAATATTTTCACAATTAATCCTAAAATTAATCTCTAATACTACTAACCCAATAACTATTGACTAATCCTAATATCAATTAAAATTTCTAATTAGCTTATAACATTTCTAATCAGAATCCTAATTATCTAATTAAACTAATCATCCTAAATTCCTAATTATTCTAAATCCTAATTAAACTAATTACATGCTAATTGACACCCTAATTAAACCAAAGAAAACTGTTAGAACTCAACAAAACTAGGAAGAAAACCTGAATGGAGAGAGTCCGTGTACAACCTTCACGTAAGCTAAAATTGAACAGGGGAAAGCACTTATTCAGAGAAGCTCTTGTGACGCATTTGGATTCTTGGATTCCGACGCCTTTACATGAGAATTCAATCTCCATGTCTTTCCTCCTATAGGACGATGGATATGTGGGCGAAAGAAACCATGTCGCAGTTGCCTATGAATGTGCGTCATCGATCCCCTTGGCTTCCATCGGCTTCGTGTTCGTAGTTCCGGATTTGTTACGCCACTTCGACCGAACCCGTGCTCGGTGTGGAGACGATGATGGTGAATCCTTGCCGTTGTTCGCCGAGTCGACTCGCCTCATCGTGAAACGCAGATGAAGGATGAATAGCTTAAAGATCGACGAGATTCACGGTTGAAACAGTGGATTGATTTCGGCCTCGATTGTGCGTTGGCGGATCCTAGCAGTCTTGACAGTCGCGATTCGTGGCGCAATGGAGCTTCGAAGATGGAAAGCGGAATCGAAGCTGTGGATTCACCGACTCAGGTATTTACCTACTTCTGTTGCAGGTTCCTGGATGAGGTTTTTCTTATCTCTATTAAGTCATTGTATGGCACGTTTTATACTGTTCCGGATTAAGTCTCAAGAACGGAGCAGATTTGGATCGTGTATTTGAAGGTTTAAGGAATGCCAGATTCGATCGGATTGAAGGTGAGGTTTCGGTTGTGTAAGATTGGAAGATGAAGGTTTCGGTGAACGGAGATTACGGTTACGGTTACGGGTTCGTAGTGGTTGAAGGTTTAGCTATGGAGTTTGGAGTTTGGTGAAGGTGGTTGATGAATTGAGGTTGAAGTGGTGGTTAACGGTTTTGTGAGTTTGTTACGGTTGTTGAAGGAATTGAAGAGAGGCTTGGTTCAGTTGCTAGAGGTTGAAGAAGATTAGGTGATGGAGGAAGAAGAAGAATCTGGAAGCTTTGAGAGAAGCGAAGATTGATTTATATAGAGTTATGAGAGTAAGATTAGAAGCTTGTTAGGAAGAAAATTATGTTATTCGATTTGTTATTTTTCTGTGAAATTATGCGGGAATTCTGTTATTTGGAAGCTTGCATCGCCAACTTGGCTTGTGCGTACTAGCTTATGGAAGTCTTGGCTACGCATCGTGTGGTTTAGCGTTTTGCTTTGCGGTTTACCGGCTTGGAAGCTTTAGCTGCGTTTCAATGTGAATTTGCAAGTTGTTTGGCTTGGAGGCTTGTAGCTCATGTTGGCTCGCTTTCATCACCATTTGTTTTGGCCAGCATGAAGTGTGCGTTTGGAGCTGGCTTCTTCATTTGGATAGCAGCTTATTTTCAATTCCATTGCCTCTTTTTCTTGTAGCAGCTTTTTACATTGTTTTCTTTTCAAATTATTTTTATTTAGTTATTTTGGATATATGTTAATATGTGGACAATGGTTGGATTGTAATGTGTGGTATGGATTTATATGGATTGTATTGATAATGAATGATGGATTTGAATAAAAAAAGGGTCTAATGGATTAAATTGGATAAAATGATAAGAATGGATGACCAAAGTGGATTGGACAATAAAATTGGAATTGGATATGGAGATTAAAACTGGATTTGGTTGTCAGAAATGGATATGGATATTTGCAAATGAAGAAAAAGATACGAAATGGATAACTGAATAGAGTGAATGGATATGGAAGCGGTTTTGATGGATAATGGATAAAAAGTCTGGCTCAAAATGAATGAATGTATTAGTGCCCCAAGGAACACATAATCGGGAATCCAATGGCTAACCAAAGATAGTCACGGATCCAGAGTCAGAAGAGATGCAAAACCATACGGTCACCCGATTAATCCAATTACGTGGCAAACTCTGACGATCAAGGCATGATCGTGTTGATCGAATGCCCCGAAGCCAGGGAATGTACCAAGCAAATGAAATCGTTCACCATTGTTATCGACCAAGGGATTAGGGTGGTGTTTTCTTGATCCTTCTCAACTTGTGAATGAACCAAGGTATCCACCAGGTGCAAGTACCAATCCACGCATTCAAGTCATTTGTCCCCTTGTGTTGAGCCATGTTTATGCAGATGACATGAATGTTTATGATGATATGCAAATGATTAGGGTTAGTGATCTATAAGATCAATGTGAAAGGTGAGGAAAATTTCAGGGTATGACAGCTGCAACAAAGATTCCATTATTCAAATTCTTGATTTTCTCATGAGCCCTTCCTAGTTGGAATTGTTCATGCAAATAACTTCGGAATATCTTCTCTTTCTCCAACTGCTCACGGGTTAGATGATCTTTGCATTCCTTGATGGTGTTCCTCAGCTCAAGGATATGGGCTTCATAGTCATTTTGTACATCCTTCTTAGTTAAGTTTATTAACTATTTAGTCTTATCCAATTCTCGTACGATGCACCAGGCTCGATCCAACTCATTGTTACGACCATTGAGCTCAGAGTTAGCTCCCAAGAGCGCACCTCCAGCCCATTCTCTCTTCCCTTTTTCATCCCTCAGCATTTTATTATAATTCTAAAACTTCTCCTTGATTTTCTTACTCTCATTTTCCAAGTCTTCATTTCTTTTCTTGGATTGGTTGAGATGGACTCGCAGTAGAGCGCTTTCTAATTCAAGCTCCTTGATCTTATCGGTAAGCTTCTCAACATCTTCGGGTAGGATGGGACCAGTCTCTGGTACTAGAGGTAAGGATAAGGACTCAAAGAAGAAACGTATGTTTACGATTTGAGCTATTTCTCTTACCCACTGGACATATGGCTCTTTGGAAATGGTATTAGTTTTCCATAACTATGGACCAGTTCTGACGATCTTTGTCCAAGCTTTTTTTACCTTCCTTACTACAAGGTTGATTGGATCAACGTCATTGATGACAAATGGAACCAGGTCTTTATCCTCGGGAGGGCCATTCATTGCATGCCAAAATTGTCTCAAGCATAACATGGGGTTATAGTTGATGAAACCATGTGTCCCAATCAAAGGTATATTAGGAAATCCTCCATATTTGAGTATGATATTTTTGATTTCCCATTCCCTTTTGTACCATTGGATAGAATTGGCGGAGAGTGAAGAAAACCTTTGAGGCCACGCGAGACTCTTAGATACAAAATGACCCTTTTGAGGCATATATGTTTTCATCCATATGTGCAAGAGCGGATCATAATAAAGGAAAGTCTTATCTTTCTTCTCATGACAAGTGTGGAAAATGTGGTAGAAGTCTACCAATAGGAAAGGCATTAGATTTCTAGCCAAGAAAATCTCTAATGTCGAGCGGTCTATGAAGTTGTCAATATTTGGAAATAAGATATTTCCATAAATGAAAAGCTCCAAGACTGTACCACAAGATTCCCATTTATCTTCTTTAGCAAACTTCCAAGCATGGCCTTCTAAATACTTCCTTGTGAACCCTTTGATCACCCCCTTAGGTGCCCAATTGTCCACTACATTTGCATTAAGACCCAACACCAAAGCTAACTTGGTCATAGTAAAGTCTTCTTCCATCTTTGGGAAAGGATTATGATATTTGATGGATCAATCCAAAATCCTCTTGAACTCTTCCAAGGTAGGAGCTATCTGGAAGTCGGGAAAAGTGAAACATCGCGCAGGGATATCATAATACTGGGCCAATATGGTGAAAGCCCCAAAGTTAAGTTTTATGTTAATAGGTATAGAATATTCCCATAGGTTGCATGAAGCTTGTTGTGCTTGATAGGTGTCACCTTAGAACTCAAGGTCTTCAAGCTGCCAATCTGAGGTTCCTTATATCAGAATAAGAATGTGCTTTTCCTGGGAGGAGGATTCATGATTATTTTGGAAAATGCTTTATATCCCTGTAATGAACACAAGATACTAAGAGCTTTATTTTTTGGTTTATAATGCATGAATGAATGAATGAATACATGGAACTCAAGCATGGATTCATAAGTCTTAGGTACGAATGGAGTACAACATCAATTTCTTTCTAAACATGTATCTCACTGGATGTGATCTTGGGTTTTAATAAACAAGTACCCCATAGTTATGGATTCATCTGACTGTTTTCCGCTTACGGCAAAAGCATATCAATCAACAACTCCATCAAATGAATCTATTATGGGTTAGGTCTTTATACCGCACTACACGACCATTGATATTGGTTTCTATACAAGGGTTTTAGAGTCATTGATTCCCTTTATTGTTTGCCATTTATGTCAATTTTACTTTCCTGGCGTCAACTCCATCAAGGAAATCTATTATGAATGAGGTCTTCGTACCGACCCTTGCGAGAAAAGATTCTCGGGGACCCGGACTACGCGACCATCGTTTCTATTTGCCCAATGGTTTAGGATTCTACAAAGGTCCTTAGAGTCAAGATTTCCAATGAAAATACTGATGCTTATGCCAAAAGCTTAACGATCATCAATATCTTCAAAAGAATCTATTATAAGCGAGGTTTTTGTATAGATCTTGACAAGAAAAGCTTCTCGGGGACCCATACTACTCAAACTCTCTTGTCTTATGTTTACTCTCTAGACTCGGGTAGAGAGTTTTTCCCTCAAAGTAATCCATCCAAAATTGCGGTATCATGGATCCATGTAGCAGATGAGGTGATATTAGCAACAATGCAATAAAGCTATTAGATAGAAAGATAAAGCAAAAATAAAAAACACCCAAACATGCGAAAAGGCAGCCTAGGCTAGGCTTGACTTTCTTAGGGAAAACGGGTCCCCAATAGAGTCTCCAGCGGTCGCTATGCGAAAAATGACTACAACATAGAGTCGCCACCAGATTTTGTTTATTCCAAAAAGAGGAAAGGTAAAATATTGATAAAACCCCCTAACAAAAAGGAAATTATTCTCGCAACCAAAACTAGGATTCGGAAGTCAGTAATGCGAGGGGAAGGTATTAGCACCCCTCACATCCATCGTACTCAATGGGAACCATCTAAGTTGTCTACACGAATGAGTGTCATTGTCTTAAGGTTTACTTTCTAAAATGGTTGGTTTTTTATTATTGTGCTCGCCAAGGATTAGGGCCCTCGTGCCTACGTATCATCATCGTGAAATGAAGAATCAGAGCTTCGTAGTTCGGATTAGAAAATGTTTGTTTATTGGTTGATTTTACCTTGAAAAAGGGTTTTTGCAGTTGTCGTACCCCATATTTTGACCACCCTTTTCGTCCTTACTACTAACTTAGGAGGCAAGTCACTAACATATTTAGATTCCCATACAGGTCATCTGGTCAATTCCAATGACCTGAAAAATCAAAGGAGGACCATTTTGACCTTTCTAAACCCTAATCCTATCCTGATTAATTACTAATTTTTGTTAGTTATTAGATTAGTTAGATCAACATTATAAAGGAATTAGATAGTGATTAATAAAGTTAGTTGGTTTTTAATTAATTTATGATATTAAGTTGAGGTTATTATTAATTAGGTGAATTAGATTGATAAAATATTGACTAATGTTATTGATTAAGTAAATAGATATTTGGTTAATTTAAATTTATTTATTTAGATTAATATATTAATTATATTATATTTAATTAATTGATTAAATTAGGTTAGATTAGTTTATACTAATAATTTAATTAGGGTAATGCTTGTTAAGATATCGCTGATGTGTTTTATTTGAGGCTAATTCAGGCCCTATTCCATTGGGGTCAAAAAAAGGACCCAAGCCAATAATCCAGTTGGATCGAGCATAATCCAAAATCCACCATCCAAAATGGGTCAAATCGATGACCCAAGTCCATCTCCATCATCCCTAATGTCCAACCCTAAACCCTAAGTCATGCAATTGGAAATCAGAAATAGATCAAAATGCAAAGAATCCAAACTTTCTTTTTTTACAGATACATTCAAACAATTGAATTTACATTAAAATCAATCTCAACACATCAAACCTTAAAAATTAATTCTAATCAAATCTCAATTACAATCAAATTGAAACTTTCTAAGTACATAACAATAAGAATTAAAAACTTCCTAAAAACTACAAATCTAATTAAAACCTAAGACCTAAGATTAATTTATATAAACCTAAGATTAAAACAAAGATGGGAGGAAGAAACCCTAAGATCGGGAGTAGCAGCAACAATCCACAACCTTCACAAAAAGTTCAGGAACTCAGTCGATTAAGGTTCACATCAAACCCTAATCGTACTCGAACATGACCTCCGCCGTTTCAACCCATTGATACATCACACCAGAATAGAGAAAAGAGATCAGAAGAGAAAAAAACAAATAAAGGATTGGGAGCGGAATAAATAAAGTAAAATTACCTTTTGAACCGGAATTCCCCTTGATTTCGTAGGTTGGATCTCTGACCCTTTATTGAATTACTCCAAATCTTTACTTTATTATGTGTTTCGATCTTTGTTTAATCTTATTCAAATGGTATTTTTTATATATAGGATTATGTATGCTTGATTTCGGGTAAAGGTTAGGGAAGGGTATTTGTTGTAGTTGAGGTTGGATTCATGATTCAGGGTTCATAAGGGTTTGATCTGGGCAAGTTGGGATGTTTCTAGAAAAGTGTTAGGGATAGGGTTCATAGCCATGAAGTTTAGGGTTCATATGAGAACCCTAGGGTTCATTTGGGAAGAGGGTAGGGTTCTGGAGAACCTGTAAGACCCCAATTTTGACCCTAAGATCCCTCATGCTATCTCATTATATGCATTGGCTTTGAGATCACACCTTGGCATCCTCCTTACCCCTCATTCATTGGGTTTGCACTGGGAGAGGTCACCAAGCACATTTGACTATATCATACTTTGTTTTATATTATTTACTAACCAAAATACCAAAAAATATGTCAATGTATAGTTTGTTGCTTTTGTAGGTAATGTGTGTGTTCACCCATGCTCCATCAAGCTCATATCTAGGGTTTATGACCCTCAATGCAAGAAGATAAATCAAGAGATGGTTTACATTTGTTCTAGACATCATATATGGATCCCCATGGTCTTCATATATCATTTTTATCAAGAATTCATCAAGAGTTTGAAGCTTGTTTGCCTTGGAAGCCCTAATTCATCTGGGTATCTTGTGTGACTTCCTCAGCAAGTTTATTCATCATTTGATAAAATAATTTCAAGGGATACTTCATATTACATCATATTACAGATATATGATCCTCCATGAGTCCCAAAGATCAAGATAATGTCAAGTTTACAAGTTGGTTCATGGTGGTTGACTAGAGAAAATCAACTGGTCAAAACTGAGGTTCCCTAGACCTTATCTCCTACAATATTTGTCATATGAAAATGATTCCAAGATAAACGTTACTCCTAATGACATCCCAAACAACTTTCATGTTGAAGTCAAGAGCTAGGTTTTCTTGGAAAGTCAATGTTTATGGTGAAAGATTATAGGTCATTTTGGCTGAACCCTAGTTAGGAGGTCAACTTCCAAGGACCATAACTTGCTCAATTATTATAATATGAAATCTATTCAAGTTCCATTATTAAATTCAACATTTCCATTTCAACTTTTATGTTTATAAGAAGATCAAATTCAACTTGTAAATGCATGTGCCAAGAGGAAACATTATATGTCATTTTGGGCCATTTCCATTGAACATGTGATTTTCCTCAACTTCTAAAATATATAACTCCTTCATGCCAAATCCAAATAAGATCAACTTTGTGACCAAATTGAAGAGGTTTTAAAGAGATACAACTTTTATGAAGTAACTTTTTCCATTTGAAGTCTATAGCAAAAGTTATTTAGGTGGAAGAAGTGAACATTTTACTTGGTACTTAGAAAATTTTCAAATATGTTTGATTTCCCAAACTTCCACCTCAATATTCATCATTATTAAAGCTTCAAATGGAAACGTATTCAACATGAAAGTTGTTCCCCTTGATCTAACCTTTCCAAAAAGTACAAGATCAACTTATTTGGATCAAAATTGAGGGACTTGCGCATGACTCCATTGTGGGATTTGTTTTGGCAAGTTTTGGATTCAAGTGATCATTCATCTTTGCATGCTTCCATGTAATGACTTCAGCATCAATTGCACATAAATTAGAGATGGATTGCATCATTCCTTAGGCCCAAATCATTGCCCATGCATCCATGCAACTTGGTTTCCAATTTTGGCAAAATTTCAAGTGGTGCAAAAATAAATTCCCTTGCTCATTTAAACAAGCTCATTGCTTCAGAAATGACATCAACACCTTGCCCAAGCTTTTCCAAGAGAACCCAGACCCTCACACCATAGAATTTCTTGAGGATTTCATTGAAATCGAGTTTGAATTTTACCTTCTGTTTTGAAGTTCAAACTCCAAGGATTCAGTGCCTTTTCCATCTCAATTGATCACTGCAAGCAAGAGGAGGAAGAATCAAGCAAATCCAGATCAAGATCAAGCTGAATTGAAGCTACTTGAAGGTTAAATTTCAGAAACTTCATCTCTTCGATTCTCTCTCAATTCTTCACTATTCTTTGTGATTTTTGGTTGGGTGAAGTCCTACCAATGTAAGAAACAAGATTGAGTTGCTTTGAGGTCAAATCGAAGCAACTCAGTTCATGATCCTCAAAATTCAAATCCCTGTATCTTTTTATATACTTGGAATTGGAGAAAATTGAGGCCAGATTCAAGCTCCTGAGCATTTTCTCTTTGAAATAGTGTCCTTGTTTTTCATTTTTCATGAAGTTGGGGTTGAATCAGTCCGGTGGTGATCATCGGAGAAGATGACCGGAGATAGGGCTCCGGTGGTACGTTGGCAAGTGCCAAGCCATCTGATCTGGTCCAAACGTTTCAATCTTGGCCCTTGGTTGTGATTACTACGCGTGTTGCGCTTTGACTCATGTCTTTGAGGAATAGCACGCGCGTGGCCATCAGATATGTCACCTGATTTAATGAGGAAGATCTGATGGCCCTTGTTTTTTTAAATTTCTTTTTAATTTCTGATTTTATGTTTAATCCGTTTATTTGTTTAATTCATAATAATTTCATTTTTAATCCAAAAAATATGGGACATTCACCAAAAATCTTTTAATATTTTTCTCTTTCATTTTCAATATTAAAATGATTTTTTGGATTAATTTTGATACTTTTTATGAATTAAATATTTTTGTGCATATTTTTAATTGTTTAAAAATACTTCTGACTTTTCAAAAATGATTAAATTTTTTGTCTAAGGTACTTTGACCTTATTTGACCTAGGATAAAACTCTTGGCTATTTATTTGGTGTTTTGAAGAGATTTTAGGTTTTGACCAAATTAAATTAAATTTTAATCCATTTTTAAATTTTTTTTAATTGATTAATTGTGTAAAAATTATGTTGAGTCATTTTTATGGTCTTGTGATGTTTGACTATTTGTTTGGGCCTTGGTCAAGGTCGATTTGACTTTTGTTGAATTAAAATCATTGGATTTAGGGGATTGATGAAATGTACATTTCATCTCCTAAAATGAATGAATGATTTTAATTTGATAAAATTCCTCCCATGATCAATTTTTGTTTCTCTCACTTCCCTTCCCCTTTCATCTTTATCCCTATTCTTTCCCACTCCTTTCATTGACCAATGAAATCTCAAATATCCTAAGGCTAATTGGTTCATCAATGACCTTGTGTTAGATGAACCAATACAAGTATTGATGAGATAGGTTCATCCCTCTTGATCTTTTCTTTTAGTGTGTGGTATGTTTTAGGAGTTTTGCTCATTATACCAAATCTCTAATATGAATTAACACCTAAATTTTTATTGCCCGATCTTAGATAGTTGCGACTTCTACATAACTCCAATTACGATTGCTTAAGATAAAGCTAAATTTGACCCTAAAGGCATATCATTCTAGTAAGTGAGATTGTAAGTCTCCCATCTTTCATGGTATTGTGTGAAAACTTGGCTTTTTTTCCTACGTATGGAAGATGTCTTGGTTCAAGGATCCATGCTTGTGAATAGATGGTTGAGTGTTCTCCAAAGAATGACTTAATCAATTAAAAAACAAAACACCACTAACATTTAATTAATCTTGACTAACATTTGACTAACTATTATTAATATTGCTCTACGTTCAATTCATTTACTTTATGCAATTTAATTTTTAGTCATTTATCATTCATTGCCATTTACATTTCATTTAAATTGTTTATGTTTATGCCATTGTCACTTTGCTCATTTGAGCCATATATTCTGATTGTATATATTTGTTTATATATTTTGACTTTTGTTTGTGGTCTTAAGACCTTAAAAATACTTAATAAACAACAAAAACCCTAAAAATAATTTGGTGGACTGTTGATCTTGATCTGGACTTTTGGACTTTGAACTAGGCAACATTCCCTATACAAAAAGGACTTGGGCAATGCCAATATTCTGAGATCAAGTTATTGTGAACTGAGCCTTCATCTGATGCAAGTCTTGGGATTCATTTGAACTCGTCTGCTACATTGTCTTGATGTAAATTGTTATTTTGATCTGGTGTCTAATGCTTTATTCTGAGTTGATCAAGGAGCATTTCATTTGATACATGATAAGACAAAGAATATTGCTAGCTATGAATTTGCATGCTTGGATATGGCTATCTTTATTTGATGCCTTGATCTTCATGATGTCTGATATTGCTAATTTCTTGCTGATTATTGCTTGATTCAAAGTCCAAAGGGAAAGTGGATTTTCTATATGACATACTTGTCTGTTGGATTTCATCCCATTGGTCAAATCTTTTCAACTCTTAACTTTTAATTTTATGCTTAGGGTTAATCTCTTCATCTCCTCCCACTTCTTATATTTCAAATATCTTCCCCTTTTCAAAAAGACTTTCTTTGCTTGTGATTTCAAACTTAGACCTTATTTCAAGTAGAATCTTGGGCCTTATGCCATTAAATTTGCAAACTCCCTTTTCTTAAATCAAACTTGTAAATAAATCTAATCATATTGACTTAAAATGTCAAAAGACAAAAAGAACTAATAACTTTATTCAAATTTTTGGCCTTTTGTGTCTTTCTTATTAACTTTTGATTAAAAGCAATTCACTCATTTTGAAATTGTTACCACGAACTACGAGGTTTTGGTCCCTCATTTTTATGTTGGTACGTAGGTACAAGTATGAAGGTCTTGTCAAACACAAAAATATAATCAATGAATTCTTTTCTCATCCCTACACTCTATTTTTCTCAAACATCATTTTATACCAAAAACACATACACACCTAAAAAAGGGCTCCCTATGAGTACCTAGGACACTTTGGGTGCTAACACCTTCCCTCTGTGTAACCAACCCCCTTACCTGTAATCTCTGGAATTTTATTAGTTATGATTTGAAAACTTCTTATCTTTGGGTTTTGTTTGTACTTTTCCCTTTTCCTTTGGAAACAATAAAAGCGCGGTGACGACTCTAGTTTTATTGATGTTAAGTTTATTCATAGCTTGATGGTCATGAATTTACCGCTACAGAACCCTTAAGGTTCTTAGGGTTCGTGAGGACCCAATTAGGGTTCTTAGGCTAGGGAGACTTCTAGGTTTAAGAATTGTTAGGGTACAACTTATGAACCTAAGGTTCATATGAGGAACCTAGATATGAAGGTTGAGGGTTTTTCTGGAAAAAGTTTGATGAACGTTTGAAGATTCCGGTTGAAGATCAACCGGAATTTGGAGAAGGAGACGTTTTAAAGGGCGGAGAAGGAAGAAGGGGATGGTCAGAGGGAGAGAAAGTAGAGAGAGGAGAGAGCAGGGAGTAGTAGGAGTAAGAGAGAGAAAGCGGAGTGCAAAATGAAATGGATTCCAAAGGAAGTCCATTTATATACCCCCTAGGGACGCTTCAGATTTGAGACACGTGGGGGCTCCAAAGACCTTCAGATGGTAATATTTTGACTTAATATGATATGTGCGCGCTCATCCTTAGAACCACGCGCTCTCGACCATCACCTCTGATCAGTTGACCCCTTGATGGTCAATTGATCGTATGGATTAGGATGAGTCTGCATTTCCCCTGGTCAATTCATCCAACGGTCTCGGTTGAGAGTCAATTGTTGACTCTCCTGGGTTGACCAGCGTACACTATGGGCTTCAGAAAGCTATGGGCTTTCCAGCCCTCGCTAATTGCATCCCATTTTCAAGCCCATTATTGGCCCAGTTCAGAATACAACCCCCCTCTTTTTTATTAATTTTTAGTTAATTAATTACTTAATTAAATATTAATTAGGATTTATCTATTTAATACTTATGATTAATTCAATAAAAATAATAATTAGGTTTTTGTTATTTATTTATTCATGAAAATTTATTTTTTTAATTGATTAATTAATTATAATAGTAATGTTTTAATTAGTTATGGTTATATCATTATTAGGGTTAATTAAATAAGGGATTATGGGATAGAATCAGGGATAATTCGTAGGGTTTTAAGGGATATAAAAATGGGATAAAATAGGGATATGGGATATATCTTATGACGTGTAATTCTATTTGTTTGTATTACATTTAATTTAATCTATTTTATATTATACTATTATATCATATTTAATTTATTTTCATTAACTAAATTAAATGATATTTTCAAATTTAATGGGACAAGGACATGTGATAAAAATAGGGGATATAACGCTAAAAGTTTTCAAGGGTTAAATCGGGATTGAAACCGGGATAAAGGGTTATGTCTAATACCTAAATATGACTCTTAATTTATTTTCTTAAATATATTAAAATATTACTTTTGCAAGGGATAAAGAGATAAAATCAATTTAAACTCACTTAAAATTGTAAGACCTCTACCCTAGTGTATTGAGACATTTTTCAAATTTTAAGTATTTCTCCGTCTCTGATACGTGAGAATTTTTTAAGGGATAAAAACAACCAACCAACCAACATATTCAAGAAGAACTACGGTACTTTGATCCTTTGCCTAATGTGAAGGTATGTAGACATAAAGTTGTAAACTCTAGCGAGTACAGTTATAAAAAACCTTTTTGGGTCTCTCATCCATTTAAGTAGAATACTTTCTATATATAATTAAATAATCAACCAGTAATCAAGAAAATACATTAGGAATGCACATTAATCCTAGAATTGAAGGAGAATCCCATTGTATACAATGGAGGTAAGAGGTGCCTAGTACCTTCCCCTTACTTAACCTACTCATGAACCTAGTCTCTCATCTTTAACTATTACGTTTTATCATTATTTCCATGTTCCTTAGGAACGAATACAGGATGGTGGCGACTCTGTCATTTTTCCAGTCACGACAGTTGGCGACTCTGCTGGATTATTCTTATACTTTCCCTAAAGAGAGTCCATCCTAGCCTTGGGTTTTAGGGTTGTGCTTGTTTCTCTATGTATTTGCTTTCTTTTATTTATGTTTTTTATTTATTTACTTTATTATTTATTATATTATTATACCTGTCATAACATATTGGTGAGATTTTCAAAGGTGTGAAGCTAAAACCCAGGCTTGAGAAAAAATAATAAGCTTAAGTAAGGGGTCGTCCTGTCATGGCCATTGGGGTTCTCATCCCGTGGGGTCTTTGATGACGATTTCTCCCAGAGTAGATCAATTCAAAAGATTTATCATAATATGGCTAACACTTCTTCATTATGGAACTTTGAATTTGGTCCATGACTCTAGGGACCTCTTCTAGAACACCCTTAAATCCGGGTGATCTTATGTTATCAACCCGCGAGGGTCGTTACTAAGGTCCTGGTTAGATGAGACTTATCCCGAAGGATTACCATAGGAAGACTTCCTTCTTCTCATGGTAAAAAAAGGTATAATCCATGACTCTAGGGATATTATCTTACCTAAAGCTTTATATCCTAAAAGTGAGGGGATTGGGTAGTCTAATCTTAGATCCAACCTAAGAAGCCTATCCAATATAGGGCATACTTACATGTTATCCCAACCATGAAAAACTTTAAAATAAAAAACATTCATATCATCATACCATTTGCATTAAAATAAGTCTTTTTGCGTATATTTACCATCATTTGGGGAGTTTTAAAATTTGTTGTAGGTACTTGATGGAAATGAATTCAAATAAAAAGACAACCCTCTGTATCAAGGAAAGCATGCCAGATTTTCAAAACTTAAAGGTTCTTCAAGGTCTGATGCCTAACTCCATTCAGAGAAAGTTCACACTAAGATATGGATGGATTCTTGATCTCTTGAGAGCCCCTGTAAAGGTAGAGGCAGTCACTGACTTGGCCCAATCCTATGATCCACCCCTGTGGTGTTTCTTGTTTTAAGACTTTCTGCTAGCCCCCATGTTAGAAGAATTTGGGGTATACTTGGACATTCCTAAAGACAGGAAGGGACCCTACATAGGAATGGGGCAAAGGGTAAAATATAAGGAATTGGTTGTGACTTATACCCATCGAGGATCTTTTGTCACACTACAAAGAAGACAGAGACGTCCAAGGTCTCAAGAGAAGTTACTTGGAGGGAGTAGCCCAGAGAATGGATATGGCAGAAAGATGGGAGTCCTATGTTTACGTATTAGCTTTGATAATGTTTTGGATAATCCTTTTTCTCTAATGTGAGTGACTTTGTTGATGCCACTGTTATCAGCATCTTTTGGGCTGTAAAGAATCTAGAGGTAGATCCAGTACCCGCTCTTCTAGCTGATGTATATTACACCATGATCATCTTCCACAGTAAAGAGAAGGGATCATAAAGTTGTTGTATTCCATTATTGTGCCAATTGTTTGCTTCACACCTTTATAAGGACATCCATATGATAGAGACCAAGGGTAATCATGATTGGACTCAAACGCTTATGTCCCTCAATGAAGGATCGATCCTCTGGCACCCAAAGAAGATAAACGGCAGGGATATAATTATCAATTATGGGAGTTTTCCTAATGTACCCCTTATTGGTTCCAAAGGGTTCATTAATTACAATCCCGTATTGGCTCTGAGACAATTGGGTCACCCCATACGGGAAAAGCCTAAGGAAGAGAGCTAGAGGAGTTTATCTTGCATGGCGGAGAGACATCACATAAATAGCTGCTTAGAAAGGTTACTCGTGCATTGGAAGAGGTGCATGTAAAGGAAAACAAGCTAAAGAGGAAGGATACTTCATCCGGAGACTCCTACACCCCATGGGTTAAGGAAAGGGCATGTTTGATTAAGATACCTTTTGTGGCTGACCCAACTTATGTTCCCGACATACCTGATCCTATTCCAGTGTCCATCGAGGAGGTCGACCGTCTCAAAGCCACTATTGTTGGGCTGGAACAAGATAAGGAAATCCTAGAGCATAATCTTTATGATACGACCTATGAAAAGAACCAGATAAGCTACGACCTTGAGCAAAGAGACAAGCAACTTCTTGAGAATATGGAGGAACTCCAATCTGAAAGAAGCAAAAGACAAAAAACTTTAGGAGGTTTATTTAGCGCCGAAGTTGACTTTAAAAATCTCAATAGAAAATTAAAGGAAGCCCAAGTTGAAGGTTAGAGGTGGAAGAGGTCATGGGAGCTAGCTATATGGGAACAAAAAGAGAGGGAAAGTGATGACTCAAATTCGTGGATTCGAAGGGGCACTTGTGGAATCTTAAGCTGTTGCTGCTAAGCAACGACAACTAAGGATAGAAGTTGAGCAGATGATGCCACTTAATTAGAGGAGGATCTACCAAGAGCTCTTGAACCTTAGAGAGCAAATGCATCTTCAATCCCAAGATCACGAAGTCTTGATAACTTAAGTCACACAATTAGAAGGAGAAATCCAGTACCTAAGGGACCTCGCCGCTGCTGCTCAAGTCATTGTTCAGGAACAAGGTGATCGGGTTGAATCATGGAGGGTTGAACATTCCAATTTGGCCGATTTTGCTAAAAACTTGGTTTGGGACATCCCTAGGATGTACGAAAGAGCTAATGATGTTTTAAACTTCCACAACACTCCCCAATAAGTACTTGAGTTTATCAGGTTGTGTAATGCCATGTTGAAGGAGTTTAAGGCCCACTTGAAGAAGGCCATGGAGGAACCACTCTAGTTTTTGCTTTCTATTAAGAATTTGTCTTTTCAATTTTAATTATTCAATGTATTATTGTCGCGCGGGCATCATCACCGTATGAACCTTTGCTTTGGATTTATGAATAAAATTATTTTTATGGTATCTATAATTGTGTCCATGTTCCTAAAAAATATGCAATAATGTATTTTGAATGTTCCCTTAAGAAATAAAAACAAAACATTTTTACATGCATCACCATGCAGTCATGCACACTTCATTTCATATGCATTGAAAAGAAAACAAAATCATTTTTCTCATACTTTCCCAGTATCTTTGAACGTGACAACCTGACTCTCCAAACTCGAGCTCAACGTAAGAAGTCCATGGAGAAACTTGACCAAAATCAAGGCTACACTCAGGGTGGATATGGACTCAGTCAAAGGGAATATGGAGGAGATGAAAGACAAGATGGATCAACTCACGAGAGCCATTACCAACATGATGGCAAGAGAGGTTGAGACTGATAAAAGGAAGGTTTTTTCCATGTCTACCCCTCCACACGGGGATGGTAACCCTCTACAAGGATTTACCTCTGACATCCAAGGGAGCGAAGCTAAGAATGATACCCTTCATCTTAAAGGATCCATCCCAACCATTTTTCATAGTGGGGCATCTCGTCCCATACAAATACCAGTTCCATAGGGCAACTATGTGGATCTAAGCCAACAATATGAGGAGGAAATCCTAGGGGCATGGTCCATGAAAGTAAACCAGTTACTCACTCTGATGTCACTATTGGGGAAACAAGAACTGAAGACAAATATAAAACCCTAGAAGAAAGATTGAAGGTAATTGAAGGTTTTAGTATCTTCGGAGTTGATGCTATGGGGATGTGTTTGGTACTAGATGTTGTTATACCTCCAAAGATCAAAGCTCCTGATTTCGAGAAATACAAGGGTGTCAGTTGCCCAAGGAACCATCTCAGGATGTGTAGCACCTCAAATTTGCACCTCCCATTTTGTACATTCATTTCATGATTAGGTCATTAACATTGCATTGTTCATTACATAGTTCATTGCAAGTCATCAGTCAACTGGTCAGGAGGCTCAGTTGTGCAAGCAAGCAAGTGAATTTTCCATGGAAGCAAAGCCCTAGGGTTGGTTCAATGAGTTCATATGACCTAGGGATCATTTTGAAGTGGTTTGGCCAAGCATTGGATGTTCAAAGCTCATCAGTCAAGATGCAATTCATCTGAAACCCTAGAAAGTCAACCAAAGTCAACTGTCAGTTCAACCATGGATTGGAAGGTGGGAGATGGTTAGAGAGGCCTCATTCATGACCATACAAGTCTCATTTGACATTTCAAACATCAACAATGAAGAATTCGAGGTCAGATCAAAACTTTCCAAAAATAGTAAGTGACCTGTAATTTGAAATTGCCAAAAATGGAAAGGTTTTCTCCTCAAGATTACATCATCAAGCAAGCTTCAAATGAAATTTTGTCCAACATGAAAGTTGAAGATCGTGTTCTCCCATTTCCAAAAAGTCCAAGATCATGAATTTCTCATGTGTGGTTGAAAAGATATGGATCAATCATGGCCAAGTGAATTTGAACTTCAAGAATGCATAACTTTTAAACCATAAGGCCAAATGGAGTGGTTCTTTTTGCAACATTCATGTCTTGACATGCACTATCCAAAACATGCATCATATGCCATGCATTCCCATCAAAAAAATATTTGGTTTTTCATTTGAATTTTGGAGGGAAAGTTATAATTTGAATTTGGCTCATTGTTTTCACATGGCAACACTTGCATTAGCTTCAAAATAGCATTTTCAAGTGAATTAAAACAGAATTCGTACACTGTTCCATTGGTTTTGCATGCATAAGGGTGCATTGGCCAATTTGCATTTACACTCTCTTTTCACTAATCCATTGGCAATTGGTTAAGCATGATTAGCAAACATGATTAAGAGCTCATATATAAGCCTAAGCATAACAGAAAACTGCATTAACATCATCACATTTTCAGATCTGAAATTTTTCTTCACACTTTTTCTCTCAAACTTTTGCAATTTTGCTTCAAACCAATTCATCATCCATTGATCAAATCATCATCTGGAAGGTTCATGGCGCATGTTTGAAGCAAGAACCATCACAATTCATGCAGATTTGAAGCAGATCGAAGCTTACACTCATCCATGGCAGTTGCAAATTCAGCAAGGATCAAGCACGATTGAGCTTTCATTCTTCATCCATTCATCCATATAAGTATTGAGGAACATCTGTTTGTGCATTACAAAGCCTGAATCGAGCAATTCCACTTCTGCATCTTCAACAAGGTCAGAATTCGATTCCCTCTATTCATGAAATTGTTAGGTGATTATGATAGATCTCTGAACACTGAGCATGCTGAGTTTTAGATCAATGATTTTCATGAAGTATTGTGTTAGTTATGGTGATTTTAAGTTTGACATGTGAAACTTCATGGCTTCGAATCTTTGAATATAGGTTGAATTAGGTTAAATTAGATATGGATTGTTGATGTATGAGGAGAGATGAACATGATGATGTGCTTATTTTGTGTTTCTGTGAACATTTGTTCTTGGCTTGTATGAACATGATGAAGAAGTTAGGGTTTTCGTTTCCAGAATCCTTTTGATCTTTCCAGCGACTGTTTGCATGTGTTTAAGTGTTTGTGGACATGTATTGGTCCACGTGGTGTACGCATGGCATTATGATTGGCTATGAGCGCTTCGCTTGGCCACGTAGATTAAGTGAAACGGCGCGTTTCACATGATAGCGCTTCAATTCAAATTCTGCTTCCCTTCGAATCCTGGCGAGGGCAAATCCAAATATGGCATTCACATTTTATGTCATTTTCTCCATCCATTCATGCTATGCTTCTTTCATGTTTTTTTTTATTTTTTACTTCACTTTAAAAATTCATAACTCAATAAATAATCATCCAAATAATGTGTGGATTTTTTCATTGTTCTCCTTGTTGTGTCTAGTATTTTTTGGTTATTTTTTTTCACAATTTGTGCACGGCTGGAAAATATTTTGTCTTAGGGATTGTGCACATGTATTCTTTTTGAACCTTGCTTGCCATATGCTTTGTGAAAGGATGAGTTTTAATCCAATGCTTTTGAAATTTGGCATGCTTAAACTAGACACCTTGCTGGACATTTTGGTGTTGAGTTTGCATTTTTATCATTTGTGGTTGCTGAGTTATGATCCTTTGAATGTAGGTGTGACAATGTGTGTCACACCTTTTCTTGCTCAATTTGATGAATTTCTTTGCCATGCCAAATAAACTCCAAATGATGTGATTTTTTGTATGATGCTTCCTCTGGATGTTGTGATTGATCATGATTTTTTGTGGAATTTTTGGATTCATTTCTGATGTGTTTGAGATTTTTCTTTCTGGATTGTCATTTGTGAGCTTTTGAATAGTCTTGAACTTCAATGATTTGTGAAATGCTGGTTGTTTATCATATGGATGTGCAATTTTGCAAATTGTTTCTAGACACATTGAAGTTTGTTGTGGCTTTGGTTTGAGGTGTTTACCATGTACCAATTCTGTTTTAGGCTTGTGCTAAGTTGATGTATCAAATTGTGTCCTATTTGAGCTTGTTTGTGCTTACTTTGCCTTATGGAATTTGATTACCATGGTTAAACTTGTTCAAATGCCTTGATTTTCGGTGTGTTGATCATGTTGTGTGTTCTGTTTAGCCATGATATTTCTTGAGATTTATTGAATCATTTTTGAATTAATGTGCATTTGTTCATTCTGTTGTCTCAATGTGCTTTCAACTTGCATACCTTGCCATGATTGGTTTGTGAAATGAATTTGGTTGATGATATTGATGTGGAACCTTTTGGATTATGTTCTTGATTGATTGAAGTTGATTCATGTCAATTTTCATGTTCTGTTTTGAATTATTTCTCCCCCTTTGACCCTAGGCCTTGTCCTAGTGGTTTGTGCTTATGTTTGAGCTTTGTTTTCATGTTAAGAAGCATATGGCCATGAGGAGATTGATTCATTTGATTGAGTTGGATTATTTGGTTGATGTTGACTAATCTTGACTTGTTTTGTAGGTTGATGTTAGCTCATTTAAGCTTGAGCTTGTGCCTTGCACATTGTTGCTTGCTTGTTTGACTATGTCTGTTGACTGTTGACTATTGGTTGTCTGTTTGACTTTTTGAGTTGTATACTGATTGAGTTGGATTGTTTTCAGGTACATTAGTTGCTTAAGTTCATTGTGAACTTGCTTTTGCTTTGCTTGGTTGCTTAACCATTTGAGGTATAATTTCTCTGACTTCATGTAGTCTGGAAGACCTGTCCTGTTACTTGGGCAGGCACCTGTCTGAAGCCCTCCTTAAGAGGCAATGCTTGTGTTTGTTTATCTTTGTGCCAAGCAGGAAAAGACCTCTATGAGGCAATTGGCAGATAAAAGAGATGTGCAATCCATCTCCTGCTATTCAGTGAGTCATCCCTTTGCTCACACACCTTGTGTTGATGCATTGTGGATATTAACCCAAGATCTTTGTTGAGTCAGTCATATGTGGAGAAGAGTTCCAACTTTCTGAACTCCCACTTTCATTTGTCTGAAGCTCTCCCAGGCCAAGGATAAGAGCTGTGAAGTCTTATCTTCACTTCCCAGTTCATCTGCTTCACCCTAACTCTCAATGTTAGGGTTAAGAGCTAACATCACCCTGTTATAGTGGCTTGTTTGTCGAGGTTGACATGACCCCTTGACTAAAGCCTAACCTTGTGTGAGCCCACTTTGTTTGTATATAGTGTGTGCTATTTGTGTGAATGTTTGCTTTGCCTGTGCTGCTTAGGATAGCTTGCTCCTTGTGCAAGTGAGATAGCAACCTTAACATAGGGATCGTATGCATGATAACTTCTAGGCTCGAGTCGTAGTCTCCCTAGTAGTTTGTGTCTCCCTTTGTCTCTGGTTAGACTAGTCCTTTGTCCCTGCGTAGGGGAACTACGTCGCCCTGATCCTCATACCAGATGAGGTACGTAGGCAGGAGATGAGCTGATCTCTCCGGGCGCCCTTTTTTCTTTTTCAACCCCTTTGTGTGTGTTGGAGTCTGACGTAAGTCCAGCGATTGGCATTCGGTTTCCTTGTTTGCCTGTTTGTGTGGAGTCTGACGTAAGTCCAGCGATTGGCAGTCGGTTTCCTGTTTGTGTTTTGTTTGGCGTGCGTTAGCCGAGCTACGAGTGCTCTGATTCTTCTCTAGTCCGAGAAGATACGTATGCATAGGATGCGACATCCTAGCGAGCACGTTTCCCCCTGTCCCGAACTACGTCGACTCTGATGTCTGTGCCTGACAGACTACGTAGGCCCAGGATGCGATATCCTGCCGAGTTAGTTTATTTTGTCTTTCCTGTGTCTCTTTCAGCCAGTGTGTGATGTTTGAGCAGTTTTTTAGCAACCTTTATCCTTCCTTTTGTGCGTGGATCCTGTCGAGTACGACGGATGCGTAGGGGTGCTAATACCTTCCCTTCGCATAACCGACTCCCGATCCCATCTCTTTGGTCGCGAGACCATGTCTTTTCCAGGTTTACTTCGAGCGTTTCCTTTCCCTCTTTTGGGATAAATAACGCATGGTGGCGGCTCTGTTGTTTCGTTTTCCCGCCGGTTTTTCGCGTAATACGACAGGATGTTCGTCAGATGGCTTCCTACGCAGCAAATGAGAAACTAATGATGCATAAATTCCAGGAAAGTCTAAGTGGGGCACCCCTGGACTGGTACATGCAGCTGGAAAGAACCCATGTTAAGACTTGTGAAGACCTAGCTAATGCCTTCTTAAGGCAATAAGAATATCACTTGGATATGGCTCCCAATCACATGGAACTTCAAAATCTCTCTCAAAAAGGCACTGAATCCTTCAAGGAGTATACTCAAAGGTGGAGAGAACTCGATTCTTGCGTACAACCTCCACTCTTGGAGAACGAGTTAGTTGACATGTTTATGGGCACCCTGCAAGGCCCTTACTACAAAAAGATGATCGATTTAGTATCTACAGGATTTACGAATTTGGTAATAATTGGGGAAAGAATTGAAAATTGCTTAAAAAGAGGTATGATTGGAACCATCCTCAAATAAAAATAGTAACAAAAGGTACTCCAACAATAACAATTTGAAGAAAGGTAAGACCAACACTGTCACAGTCGAAGGGAGTTCTCAGGTTCCTTACAAACGGAAATGACTCATGTCTAAACTTTGAGAAAAAGTTTTTTACAAAAAAAGTGCACAATGGGGACAAAATGGTTTGAATAAGTTATGTATTTTTTTAGTATTTTTGAAATTGGTTTCAATATGCTTAAGATGTGTTAGCATTTAATAAGAAAAGAATTTGAAAATCACTTGACAAAAGTCAAGGTTTATTGAGAAAGTGGTTCAAGTTTGAAAATAAGAAGGTTTTTGAAAAAGAGAGAAGATTTTTAAAACCAAATAAGGAGAGGAGATGGAGAGACTATGCTAAAACGTAAAGTAAAAGCTAGGGAAGAAAGATCTAACTAAGAGATAGCAAGCTTTATGACATGAGTCAAGCAAGAATTCCCTCCTTTGCATTAAGCCTTAAGAAAAGAATAATCCATGCATCAGATGAAACTAAAATAACCAAGCTAAGTCTTCAAAATAAGCCCAAACTCAAAGGTACCAGATGAATCCCAAGGTTTCAAATCATAAACTCCTAAATCAAGGGTCAAGGTCCTGATTCTAAGTCCATAACTCTACAACAATGCTAAGGACAGTAACCACAAGTCCATGAATCAAGAGAACCAATTTTTTTAGGGGTTTTCCTTTATTAATGTCTTTAAAAGAGAAAGAAGTCCAAATGGACAAAGTAAAAGAGCATAAACACAAAAAATCTGATATGAGATGCTAAAATAAAAGCATTAAGTAAAGAGCACAAGATAAATGACATTAAAGTAAAGTTAATGCAGTAATATGTTAGTAAGTTGTGTTAGTAATCAAGAATAGAAAGGCAACTTGTCATTTTTTGGAGAACACTCAACTATTCACCCACAAGTATGAAAGTATGGACCCTTACATCACCATGAGAAGGGCACCAACTTGGATAAAATCAACAAGTATGCCACTAGCTCTCTTAGGTGAAAAGGAAATAATATTTTTCACCCAATACCATGAGGAGTAGGAGACTTACAATCTCACTTATGAAAATGACTTGTTTTCCAATTCGGGACAAATTTAACGCTATGTTAAGCAATCGTAATTGGACTTATGTAGAAGTCACAACTATCTGAGGCCGGTCAATAATTATATTTGTGTTAATATATGCTAGAGAAGTGATATGTAAATCATTCTCCTAAAGTTATGCCACAAAAAGAAAGAGGATGGATCAAGCACAAAGGTTAGGAGAGTGGTTCATTACATCAATAAATACTTCATGATACTTAGGACAAACTTATGTATAAATCCAAATTACCTTAAATGATCCATGATCAATTAAGAGGTAGATTTGAAATGGCGAAAGTTCATCAAATACCAATCCACACATCATGAACAAGATGAACACAAACCATCCAATTGATCAAAAAAAGAAGAAGAGAAAGGGATGAAAAAAGAAGAAGACAAGAGAAACCAAATCCAAATTGGATCAAAGGCTTGATCAAGTCATCATCAAAATCAATCATCCATTTTGGTGGATAAGGGTTTTCACCCCATCAACACCCAAGATCCATTGAGCTTGATGAGACCAATGATCAAATCAACTAAGATCCAAGGCCAACAGAAGTCAACAAAGGTCAAACAAACATAAAATTCAAGAAAATAAAATAATATGCATTAAAAATATTTTTAAAATGAAATTTAAAAGGGAAATAAAAGAGAAATTCCATAAAGCCCTTCAAAACACCAAATAAATGGAAAAGAAAATTATGGAAGGTTGAAAATAAAATAACAAACATAACATAAAATTTCATAATTTATAAATGCATAAAGATATTTTTAAACCAATTAAAACAAAGGACAAAAGAGAAAATCCATGAAAAATAGAAAATCAAGAAAATAAAATGTGAAAAAATAAAAATTAGATGAAGAAAAATAAAAGAAAATTTTAGAAATTATTTTGGATAAAAGATTAATTTTCTACGAATTTAAAATAAATGCAATTTAAAATAAAATAAAAAAGGAAAAAGAAATAAAATCAGAAAAAACATGAAGCGTTGGATCTGACCTCATTAATTGACGTGGAAGATCCAACAACTATTAGGTTGGAGCACACGATAGAAATTAGCCAAAATAAAACACGAGATCAAATTCAAAATGAACCAATCAAAACATTTTAAATTGTCAACGTGTATGGCCAAACTCGGATGACTTGAAACCCTCTGGTCATCTTCCTCAATGATCCCTCACCGGAGTTTCATCGTTTGGCAAAATTCAGAACATGAGACTACCACCAATGTGATCACCTCCTCATCACGAATTCGACCTCATGCTCAAAGTTCATTTATCTAAACTGAGCATTGAGATTTTCAGAGAAGTTTCAAAAGCAAGCAAGCCACGAAAAATTAAATTAAATGATGAACATGATAAATCAACACCAGATAAGTTTGGGGAAAGCATCAGAGAGTAAATGACTACTTTGTGGTAACTTGTTTGAGTTTAAAAGATGCTCAGAACTACCTTGTCCAAATGATAATAAGAAGTTGATGAATCTTGATTTGGTTAGGGAACTTCATGAGGTCTTAGGGCTTGAGAATTGTTGCAAAAGCTTCAGAGAAGACCAAAGTTGTTAATGGAATCAAGAAATTGGATTGAAACAAGCTAAAATACAAAACACGATAGCTCAATTTTCTGGAAAAAATTTAGAGTGAAACAGGGGTTTCTTGGCTCTCAAAAGCTTGTGAATGAAGCAAGCATGTTGCTCTATTTATAGGGGAGTTATTGGTGATCTCATATGTGCCAAATAATGCTCAATTCGTGCAAAACGAATTTGATCAGAATGTGTTAAAAGTGTGACTTGCAAACCATCAAAACTCATCCAAATCATGTGTTTTAAGAGGTAATTAACTTCTGAAGACTTGATTAAACATGTTTAGGTCCAAAACGCATTGTAATTTGGCTTGTAATTGAGATTAGTGAAGTTCAAAATTCTGATCATGGTGATTTCTTCAGTTCCAAGTCACCATGTTCTATTCAGTGGGGCATCTTGCTCATGAGGCTTTTTCATCCTATTCTTCTTGAAATTTGTTGACATCATATCAAAGCTCATAATATGTCAAGAAAGGTTGCATTTGGATGCTTGAGCACAAGGTTATGACATGTTGAAGTTGGCATGAAAGTATGGTAATGTAACCTAGAAAATTTTAAGTCCTAAATGGATGAAAATGACTTGTAATATCCTAAAGAATTCCATGGTCCTCCAAGCATAATTTGACTTTGATCCTTGAAGAAAACTTGTAGAGGGCATCAGAAGTGATATTGTGCAAAAATAGTCAGCCTCATATGTTGAAAATTGAAGAAGTTATAATTTTTGAAAATTGAGGAAAAGTCACTTAAAAATATATCAATTTTCACTAAGTCCACAAATGACCTATAATGTCTCCAAACATTTGATGATCCTCCAATCATAATTGGCTCTTGTCATATAAGAAGAAGTTGTAAAGGATAATGAGAAGAGTCATATGCAAAAAGAAGAATTCAAAAATATTGAGAATTGAAGGAGTTGTGATCCTTTGAACTTTGACTTCAAATGTTGATTTTTTGGCCAAACCTCTTGGAATAAACTTGTGTACTTGGATCTTTCTTGAAATTCAAGGTACATGGATTATCATTTGAACTCAAGATAAGGTGTACTTGAATGTATTTTGATTGAATTGCTCAAAGTTTGAGGTAACTTATTGAAGAAGGCATGAAAATAAACACATGAACCTTTGACTTCTCTTGAGAAATAAGCAACAAAACTTTGAGATGCTCTTGATCAAAATGAGATTGAAAGATGCTTAAGGACCTTAGAGATCATGCTTTGAGAGATAAGTCCCTTGAGAATCAATGGTTGAACACACTTTGACTTGATGCTCTTGATGAAAAGTCCTACCTTGCAAAATAAACTTAAAGAAAACAAGACAAATTTTTTCTATTTTGATTAGTGGTTAGATAAGTAATGAACATATAAACACAAAGGTAAAACACTAACAAATAAGTGTTTGATGATCCTTGCAATAGGAAAATCCAAAGATAAGAGGGAGAGGACAAAGATGCGATCTTGTTTGTATGCAAGGATGAAAGTGACATGTGGGATCTTAGGATTAAAAATAGGGCATGACACCTCACAATCGAACCATTGTTCAATGGGTGGAAATGAAGGAGATGGTGCCCAAGAAAATGAAGATGAAGAAGACGATATATTTAGTGATGATTGATTTTTTTTATGTTTGTGGCATGAATATTATGTGACTATAACTTTAATATTTTTTAATTATAATAATTATTAGAAAATATTATTTTTAATCGAATGTAATTTTAGTTTTTGTATTTTATTAATTATTAATTAGTTTTTTAGTGATCATTATTATTTGAAAATATTTTTATTAATTATTAATTTTTGTATTTTATAAAAAAAATGTTTTTTATTAAATAAATTTCCTATGAAATAGAAACCACGTGGCTAAAATGCTGGAAAAAAAACCACTAATGGCATGAAATTCACCGCACTACCTAGTAAACTTTTGTGGCCTGCAACGTTTATAGTCTGGCATAAATTAGTGGCGTGAAATTCACGTCACTAGGTAGTAACACTGACCCCATTGTTCCTTACTGCAAGATGTTGCTAAGTGGTATACGCTTTGTGGGTTACGACGTGATTAGTCGGCCACAAATTAATGACATGTTTTTCACGTGGCAATGTGGTCCAAATAACTTTGTGGGTTGCAACGTGATTATTCGACCACAAATTAGTGGTGTCTTTTTCACATGGCAACCGGTTGCCACAAGTGCTCCTTCAACATATTTTAGTTAAGTTGCTAATTACATTTTCTGACGTGATAATTGAGTTTGTGGTGTAATTTTCACGTGACTAATGATTATTTTTTAGTGGTATTTATTTTTCTCATACTTTCTTTGTTTTTTTTATAAGATCATTTTCCACTTTTTATATATTCTAAGAAATATTACTTGTAATTCGGAGGGAGGAAGTATTGTTTATAATTTTAAATCATTAATAAAGTATTGATTATACTTTTTATTAAAATATCTTTATTATTTAGTATTTGAATTTTACTAATTAATATATTAATAACAAATACTTTAAATAAATTTTATTTTATTATAAAAGTTTCCAACATGAGTTATTCTTAAAAATATCACCTTATTTCTTATTTCTTATACTGTATAATCGATTATTTTATGATTTTCTTTCTTGTTTGTCGATTCTTTTAATTATTTTCACAATCCATATAATTTGGTGAAGTATTTCATAACTTTTTTCTACATATAAAATTAGCAGAAATTTTATTAAATGGATCCAATTTGGCTAAAATGACTTATGTTTATGTTAACTCTTAGATTTTTAATAGATTGAAACTCTGGTAATAAGTATAGTCTTTTTAAATTTTGTTTTACCTAAATTTATTTGAAGTTTATTTTCTTAAGCAATTCATCATTTAATAAAATTCATTAATTATTTGATTACAATCATTAGCTAAATAATATATATATATATATATATATATATATATATATATATATATATATATATATATATATATATATATATATATATATATATATATATATATATATATATATATATATATATATATATATATATATATATATATATATATATATATATATATATATTGGTCAAAATAAAAGAGAGATAAAGAGAGTATGAAGGAGAAACAAGAAAAATAATAGTAAAAAGAAACAATAATGGTTATGAGAACTTTGAGGAGATGTTAAATAATAACCATTCATCTTTCTTGTTTTATTGGCTATAAAAGCCTTGTATCTTTCATTTGTAATCATCTGAACATAATTTCAATAAATTATTTTAGTGTAATTGAGTTGTAAAATTTTCATGTGAGGAGAGGTTAATGAATTTATATATTTTATTTTCATTAAGTTTGTGTGCTTCCACGTTAATTTGTTCTTCCACAAATCTGATAATATGGGGAAATTTTGCGTAGTTTCCTAACAACTGGTATCAGAGCCAGTTGGTTTATTTTTCTAATTTTTTCTAGTAAAGAAATTTTTAGAGACGATCCTGAGAAAATCAGATTTAAGTGGGAGTGATGGCTGCAGACGAAGGAAAAATGAAAATTGAAAAGTTTGATGGTGTGGACTTTAGCTTTTGGAAGATGCAGATTGAAGATTATCTATATCAGAAAAAGCTACATCAACCTCTCATGGAAACGGAGCCAGATTCAATGAAGGAAGATGAGTGGAACCTTCTCGATAGGCAAGCACTTGGCGTTATCCAATTGTCGTTATCGCGAAATGTTGCTTTTAACATTGCGAAGGAGAAGACAACTGCTGGTCTTTTGAAGGCTCTTTCAAGCATGTATGAAAAGCCTTCAGCATCAAATAAAGTTCATTTGATGAGACGGTTATTTACACTTCGGATGACAGAAGACACATCAATTGCACAACATATCAATGAACTCAATATTGTAACAACCCAATTGAGTTCAGTTGGAATTGAGTTTGACGATGAAGTATAAGCATTGATACTTTTGTCTTCCTTACCAGATAGTTGGAGTGCTACTGTCACGGCAGTGAGTAGCTCGTCAGGAAGTACAAAGATGAAATTTGATGATATTCGTGATCTGGTTCTCAGTGAAGAGATCAGGCGAAGAGAGTTGGGTGAATCATCATCCTCTTCAATATTGCATACAGAGGAAAGAGGAAGAAATTCAACCAGGGGATATGGATGTGGTAAATCAAAGAACCGACGATCCAAATCCAGAAATCATCGTAGTTTCAATAATTCAAAGACTATCGAATGTTGGAATTGTGGAAAGAAAGGGCATTACAAAAATCAATGTAGACTCCCACCAAAGAATCAAGAGGTAAAGCATGAAGCAAATGTTGCTTCCACTTCAAGAGGAGAAGACGCGTTGATATGCTCTTTGGAGAATAAGGAAGAGTCTTGGGTGTTAGACTCTGGAGCATCCTTCCATGCCACTTCCCAGAAAGAATTCTTTAATAATTATGTCTCTGGAAACCTCGGTAAAGTTTACCTCGGTAATGAGCAATCATGTGAGATTGCAGGTAAAGGTGTAGTGAAGATTAAGTTAGGTGGGTCTGAATGGGGATTGAAAAATGTAAGACATATTCCCGACCTGACAAAGAACTTAATCTCAGTAGGCCAGTTGGCTAGTGAAGGCTACACAACAGTCTTTCATGGTGATCAATGAAAGATTTCAAAGGGTGCAATGACAGTTGCTCGCGGTAAAAAGAGTGGTACTCTTTACAAGATAGCGGGAACTTGTCACTTGATTGCCGTTGCGAAAAATGAAAGTCCCAATCTATGGCACCAAAGATTAGGCCATATGAGTGAGAAAGGGATGAAGATCATGCACTCAAACGGAAAACTACAAGGTCTTAGGTCAATAGAAATTGACATGTGTGAAGACTGTATACTTGGAAAACAAAAGCGAGTCAGCTTTCAGACAAATGGGAGCACCCTAAAGAAGGAAAGGCTTGAGCTTATTCACTCTAATGTTTGGGGTCCAACTACCGTCTCATCTATTGGCGGAAAGAAATACTTCGTGACTTTTATTGATGACCATTCCAGAAAGGTATGGGTATACTTTCTGAAATATAAGTCTGACGTATTTGAGACTTTCAAGGTGTGGAAAGCGATGGTAGAAAACGAGACCGGATTGAAGATCAAAAAGCTCCGAACTGACAATGGTGGTGAATATATAGACACCAAGTTCAAGAATCTATCTTATGAGCATGAAATCAGAATGGAGAGGACTGTGCCAGGTACGCCTCAACAAAATGGTGTAGCTGAGCGTATGAATCGAACTTTGACTGAAAGAGCCTGAAGCTTACGTATGCAGTCAGGCTTACCGAAGCAGTTCTGGGAAGAGGTAGTCAACACATCAGCTTATTTAATCAATCGAGGTCCATCGGTACCATTGGAGCATAGAATACCAGAAGAGGTATGAAGCGAAAAAGAGGTAAGACTCTCACATCTTAGAGTTTTCGGATGTGTAGCATATGTGCACATTAGTGATCATGGCAGGAATAAGCTTGATCCCAAATCAAAGAAATGCATTTTCCTCGGTTATGGTGAGGATGAATTTGGCTATCGACTATGGGATGATGAAAACAAGAAAATGATCCGCAGTAGAGATGTGGTCTTTAATGAAAGAGTTATGTACAAAGATAGGCATAACACAAGCACCAATGAATCAAAATTAAATGACCCAGTTTATGCAGAGGTTGATGATATCCCAGAAAGTCCTATAATTGAAAATCCTCAATTAGAGGAATCAATTGAACAAAGCAGTGAGCAACAGTATGACGCATCAGAGACTTGTACTCCAACTTCTATATTGGGAAGGTCTTCTCGACCTCATGTTCCCAATAGGAGATACATGGACTACATGTTGCTAACTGATGGAGGTGAGCCTGAAGACTATGCATAAGCATGTCAGACCACAGATGCTAGTAAGTGGGAGCTTGCAATGAAAGATGAGATGAAGTCTTTAATCTCCAATCAGACATGGGAACTAGTTAAGTTACCTAGTGGAAAGAAGGCACTTCACAACAAATGGGTGTATCGAGTAAAAGAGGATCATGATGGTTCTAAGCGATACAAAGCTCGACTAGTTATCAAAGGATTTCAGCAAAAAGAAGGAGTTGATTACAATGAAATCTTTGCTCCAGTTGCGAAACTCAATACTATCAGGTCAGTTTTAAGTATTGTGGCCAGCAAAGAGCTCTACCTTGAGCAATTGGACGTGAAGACTGCATTTCTTCACGGAGACTTATATGAGGAGATCTACATGCACCAACCTGAAGATTTCTTAGAGGAAGGGAAACAAAATATGGTGTGCAGATTAAAGAAGAGCTTGTATGGCCTGAAACAAGCTCCAAGACAGTGGTATATGAAGTTTGAAAGCTTTATGCACAAGGAAGGTTTCCAGAAGTGCAATGCCGATAACTATTGTTTCTTCAAGAGATGTAAGTCCAATTACATCATTTTGCTACTCTATGTCGATGATATGTTAGTAGTAGGTCCAGATATGGATGAAATCAGAAACTTGAAGATGCAGTTATCAAAGGAGTTTGACATGAAGGATTTGGGTCCAACGAAGAAGATTCTTGGAATGAAAATCATAAAGATAAGCAAAGTGGAATTTTGCAGTTATCTTAGGCAGAGTACATCAATCACATTTTGCAAAGGTTCAACATGGGCAATGCCAAACCGGTTAGCACATATTTGGCAAGTCATTTTCGCCTATCCAAGGACCAGTCTCCTTAGACGGAGGAAGAAATATAATTCATGGATAAGATTCCATATGCTTCATCCATAGGAAGTTTGATGTACGCAATGGTATGTACTAGGCCAGACATTAGCCATGCAGTGGGAGTTGTAAGCAGGTTTATGGCAAATCCAGGAAAAGCTCATTGGGAAGCAGTCAAGTGGATTTTGCGGTATCTACGAGGCACTAAAAAGAAATGTCTATACTTTGGCAAAGGAGAAATAAAAGTACAAGTATACGTTGATGCAGACTTTGCCGGTGAAGTTGATCACCGAAGAAGTACGACTGGCTATATATTTACTGTTGGTACTGGAGCAGTTAGTTGGATATCGCGAATACAAAAGATTGTTGCTTTATCCACTACTGAGGCTGAGTATGTAGCAGTCACAGAAGCTAGTAAGGAATTAATATGGCTTCAAGGATTGTTAACAGAGTTGGGTTTCATGCAGGAGAAGAGTGTTTTGTATAGTGACAGTCAAAGTGCAATACATCTAGCAGAGAATTCTGCATTTCATTCAAGAACAAAACACATTGGTCTTCGTTATCACTTCATTAGATCTCTTCTTGAGGATGAGGTACTAACATTGAGCAAGATACAAGGAAGTGAGAATCCAGCTGACATGTTAACAAAGGTGGTGACAATTGATAAACTGAAGTTGTGCTATTCTTCAGTTGGCCTGCTTGAATAATAAATTGATAAACGTTGTTGTTTGACCAAGGTGTGAAGACTGATTAAAATCACTCTTCAAGTGGGAGATTGTTGGTCAAAATAAAAGAGAGATAAAGAGAGTATGAAGGAGAAACAAGAAAAATAATAGTAAAAAGAAACAATAATGGTTATGAGAACTTTGAGGAGATGTTAAATAATAACCATTCATCTTTCTTGTTTTATTGGCTATAAAAGCCTTGTATCTTTCATTTGTAATCATCAGAACATAATTTCAATAAATTCTTTTAGTGTAATTGAGTTGTGAAATTTTCATGTGGTGAGAGGTTAATGAATTTATATATTTTGTTTTCATTAAGTTTGTATGCTTCCGCGTTAATTTGTTCTTCCACAAATCTGATAATATGGGGAAATTTTGCGTAGTTTCCTAACAAACAATATATATATATATATATATATATATATATGAGATTAATTGTTATGCATTGTCAGTGTAAAAAGTTTTACACTGTCAATGCATCACAATCATCTGTCGGTATTACTTTTTAGATGTTTAAAATAAAAATCAAACCTTTTAAATAAATGAGTGGTTGTGATTAAGTGACAGTGTAAAAAATCTTTACGGTGTCAGTGTATATCAATTAAATCCTATATATATCATTTAACTAATGATTGTAATCAAATAATTAATAGAGAGATAAAATAATACACTCAATCACTTTCTTAAAAAATATACATAACTATAAACCGAAGGGAGTATTATTTGTCAGGTGATACACTAAAAATATTCATTTGCTTATGGAACTGTTGATATGAAAAGTGGCTTAGTAAGGGATAAGAAATGAGTGTTGAGGGTTGTTCGTAATTTCTTCTCCATACTTCCAGCCATGTTGCATTGACACTTCATTATCATTATCAATTGACAAGTATCATGTCTTATCTGACACGCATGAACATGTTGAAAAATATTCTCCTTTTCCAAAGTTAACCCCATGTCTCGATAAGATATATAGATTTAGTTTCAATTTAGATTTGTTTTTAAATAATTTGTTAAAATATGTTTACTGTATGAAAAATTTCTTATAAACAGAGCTATTATGCAAGTTGACTAACCATAATTCTTCTAAAATAAAAATCTTAGATGTAACTACACATATGGAATAAGAACTATGCATGTGTGTATGTCATGTGCTGACCTGACCCCATTTTGTGTTTTCTATCCATTGGAGTTTTTAATATTATCCCTAAAAAGAGGAAGGAACTATTATTAGGGATCACATGTGAAATTGTTTGGATAGGGTTGAAAAGTGCTGTGTTTTTTCTAAAATGGTGTTTTTAAGTTGTTTTTGTGAAAGTTTACTCTTATGGAGTTTCCTGCCGATTTTTTATATATGATTTTTTTAAATAGGATTTTGTTAATATCCACATTATGTTTGCTGAAATTTTATAGGAATGAATGTTAGACAGACAATTGCCATTTTTTTTATTTTAAGTGTTTGAGTTTACTTGTTTTCAACTTTTCGCTTTATGAATGTGTCTTGTTTTTGGTCTCGAGTAGGATTTTTTTTTGTTTTAGGATTGATGTTAACTTGTGATTATTTTTCTATTTTACTCAATCTTAATTTTTGTCAATTTTGTTGTTTTGAGAGCACTATTTACGTTTGAGTTGTATCTTGTATTTATTTTTTTATCTTTTTGTTATTAATGATCTGTTTTTTCTATTTAAGAAAAAGGAAGGATTAATTATGTGGGTAGTTTTCATAGATATTTTAAATTTATTTTTAATTTATTAAAATATTTTTTTTAAAGAATAATTTTTTTAAAAATTTTCATTTATATATTTTTATCTCTCTGTGACGGTTCTTATAATTAAGAGATTGAATTAACGACAATTTTAGTATTAAAGATAAGAATATAAATGAAAATTTTTAGAAAGATAATTCTTTAAAAAAATTATTTTAAACGACTAAAAATAAAATTTGAAATATTTATAAATATCATAAACATATTTAATTATAAAAGGATAATAATAATCAAATATATATATATATATATATATATATATATATATATATATATATATATATATATATATATATATATATATATATATATATATATATATATATTACAGTTTAAATCTAATTTCCATTGAGAAAATATTAGTTTAATTTGATACTCTGGCTTTTCTTATTTGAGCCGATTTGATAAAGTGGCTATCAACGCAATCATATATTTATCGTGTCCCCTAATTATAGTTCCTTCCTTTTTATAGGGATTATTCTACCTATCTTCTACATTGTCGGATAATATTAAAAACTCCAATGGATTGAAAACACAAGATGGGGTCAGCACATGACACACACACATGCAGAATTTGAAATCCATATGTGTGGTTACATCTAAGAGTTTTCAAAAATGACAAGATATTTATTAAGGTTGGACAGGTCTTTGAGGTCTCGTTGAAAATTATAAAAGGGATATTGTTTTCTTTTTTGTTGATAAAAGGGATATTGTTAGTCCATAAAAGAAATTTTTCAATCAACCTTCACTTTTTTTAATGACATGATTGAAATGATGATATGAATTAAACATGCCAAACTTTAATTTTATTATCACGATTCAAGTCATTCTTTCGTCTCATTCAAATCATTATAGTAGGGTTTGACTTGAATTAAATTACTTATTTTTCATTAATTTTATGTCTTATCTTTATCATATATATTAATCATTTATTGATCAATGGATCAAACATTAATCCATATTTTTCATAATCTTTGAAAAATCAAGAGTATTCTTTCTTTCACCAACACTTTCTCAAACAATTCAAACTTAAAGAAAAACTTCTTTGAGTGTTCAAATAGTCGGACATGAGAATTTTTGTATGATCTAGTGAAGATTGTTGATGGTGAAATCTTATAGTGCTTTGGTTCTAAGAAGGCGGTAGACTTCAGATCGAGTGAAGAACTTGTAGAATTGGCAATTTTGTGGGTTGTGTCCAACATAGGGAAAATCAAGATTCATATATGTGTTTCTTAGAAGCTGGCTACTACAAAAACTCATATAATGACGGTGCGAAACACATATAATGACGGTGGATGTCTGTTGTTAGGTAGCTTGTGATTGTATGTATGCTGATTTCCACAATGGACGTGTGACTGTGGTTATAAGCCAGGTAACGCGCTACCTATCACAACAGTTATATGTTCCAACTGTTGTAGTATGTGTAAGATTTTATTTTAAAATATATGATTGTTTGTTTTTTCATGCCCCTCATTAACCATATACAACCATTCAAATAGATTTTTGAGATAATAATCAAAAAAATTAAATTATCCTTGAAAAACAACTTAAACGGTCCAATATTTTTCGAATTGCATGCATCTTGTAATTCATTATTTCCTCATTAACCCATATAATTTGATTCAATCCCAAATTCTTCAAAATAATGATGATGAATGAATGTCTTATAAGTCTTTGACACAAATTTTGGTTTCTTATTTTTTTTCTAGTTTATTTTGCAAACAACAAAATTTGTGTGAAAGACTCAGACTGGCATCGATTTATCATCATTGTTTTGAAGAATTTGTGGCATTGAGTCAAATTCTATAGGTTAAAGAGGAAATCATGATTACAAGATGCATGTAATTCGATAAACATTGGATCGTCTAAGTTGATTTTCAAGAATAATTTATTTTTTCTAATTATTGTCTCAAAAATCTATTTAAATGAATGCAAGTTCAATGAGGGTTAGTGAAACAAGTAATCACATATGATATAACAAACTCACTAACAACATTTATCAACGAAAATATCAATTAATTAACATAGATTGGAAGAACTTGATAACTAACAATTCCTGGAAGCTATGAAGAGGATAAAGTAGACGCGGAGTAGAAAACATATGTCCACTATGGCAATATGAAAGACTCGTATAATATTTCCACAATAAACACAAGTTTGTAACTCTCTTGTTAGATCCATGTTCACACAACCAGTTGCATTAGTGACAAGTGAAGAACCCTAACCACTTACTAGTTTCACATGAAGAACTATTTATTGACAAACAACATAAAACAACATCAACAAAAAACAACATTTGTCAACAACATACATACCTTTAATTGGAAAATTTTGGGGGAAATTAAGATAAACCATCATGTGAACCACACCCTTAGTATGCAAACTTGTAAAATGAAAGGAGGGTGGAACTGAGGAAAAAGCTGTAAACTTGTGTTAAATTTGTATTATTTTTTTTCATAACAACACAAATCAATTGTAATCCTACAAACACCATGAAAAAAATAGAATGCTAATATAAACTAGTAGTATATTATAATCCAACAAAAATTTATCAACATACATAACAATAACATCAACATAACAATAACATACACAAAAAAGAGAAAATATGGAAAAAGATTTGACAACAACAACAACCAACGATGAAACATGTGAAATCGAAGTAAATAATATGAAAATCATGTCAACTAACATTTATCTATATTTATCAACAACAATAACAACATACAACAACTAAGAAACCCATAAACTCTTGAACAAGAAGAAAATCATGTGAAACATAATAACAACATACACGAAAACGAGAGAATAAGGAAGAAGAAGAAGAATACCTTTGTTTATGAAGAACAAGATTGACGCTATATTGTAGAATATGAAAGCTAATGATGAATAAGAAGAGAGAAAATGCGTGCTAAGGTTTTATTGTGAAAAGATATGTCGATACTATCAAGAAGCGAGAGTTAATTCACTTATATATGGATAAACAATTTCACCACAATCGTATTCAAAAACCGTGATGAAATATAATGTCTTTCACAACGGTTAGCATTACCAACAGTGGTGATATGTATTTTAATTTTAATTTTAATTTTAATATATATATATATATATATATATATATATATATATATATATATATATATATATATATATATATATATATATATATATATAAGGACAATAGTCATTGTAACAAAAAAGTAGAAAATTATTGGAGATGAGATTCGAACCTTATCACTCCATGAATATATAATCATGGTTAATTGTTATTGTAGCGGTAAATTCATGACCATCAAGATGTGGATAAACTAGACGTCAATTAAACCAGAGTCGCCACCGTGCTTTGATTGTTTCCAAGGGAAAAGGGAAAATTACGAACAAAACCCAAGAGATAAGAAGTTTTCAAATCAAAACTAATAAAATGCCAGAGATTATAGGTAAGGGGGTTGGTTACACAGAGGGAAGATGTTAGCACCCAAAGTGTCCTAAGTACTCATAGGGAGCCCTTTTTTGTGTGCATATGTGTTTTTTGTACAAAATGATGTTTGCAATAAATAAAGTGGAAGGATGGAAAAATAATTCATTAATTATGTTTTTGTGTTTGACAAGACCTTCGGAGTTGTGCCTACGTACCAACATAAAATGAGGGATTAAAACCTCGTAATTCGTGGTATAAATTTCAAAGTGAGTGAGTTACTTTTAACAAAATTTTAAGTTTAACAAAGGAACAAAGGGCCTAAAAATGTTTGGATGAGTGTTAATTCTTTTTGGCTTTTGAAATCTTAAGTCAAGTATAGTTAAGTTCATTTACAAGTTTATTTAAGAAAAAAGAGTTTGAAAATGCAATGGCATAAGATCCAAGTTTCTAATTTGCAATATGGTCAAAGTTTAGAAATCACAAGCAAAGAAGATTTTTTAAAGAGGGGTAGATTTTGAAATTAAATAAATGGGAAGGAGATGAAGAGACTAATCCTAAGCACAAATTTAAAAGTTGAGAGTTGAAAAGATCTGACCAATGGGCTGCAATCCAATAGACAAGAATGTCATATAGAAATCCAAATTTCCCTTGGATTTTAGAATCAAGCAACGTCAATACACAAATAGCAAGATGAAGAGCAAGTCATCAAATAAAGATAGCCGCATCTAAGCTTAGCAACTATATGATCTTATTCATAATTCCCCATGTATCAGATGACATCAAAGATATGCATTAGACACAGGTTTAAAATAACAGCTTCAATATGATCATGTTGCAGATGAACTCCAATAGATCTTCAATATTATATCAGATAAAAGTTCACTTCACAAGCACTTGGGTTTTGAAAGATGGCATTGGCCAAGTCCTTTTACATCCGGAGTGTTTCCTAATTCTAAGTCCAATGTCTCAGAGCAAACCAACAGTCCACACGAAGTGTCTTTTAGGGTTTTTTGTTCTTATTATGTACATTAAGGTCAAAAGACCACAAACACAAACAAGTATATACAAACACAATATATTCACAAAGTATGTCTAAAATGAGCAAAGTGAAAATGACATTAAAACAAACAAATTGAATGGTATGAATAATGGTAAATGAATAAAGACTTGAAATTAAAGTGCATAAAAGTAAATAACTTGAAATTAAATGTTAGTTGTTAATTGATTAGAAGTTAGTATTGCTTTTGCTTTGTTTTGTTTAAGTCATTCTTTAGAGAACACTCAACCCACTATTCACAAGCACGAATCCTTGAACTAAGACATCTTCCAAAGGAAGGAAAAAAGGCCAAGTTTCCACGCAAAACCATGAAAGATGGGAGACTTACAATCTCACTTACTAGAATGTTATTCCTTTTGTGTCACAAATTTAGTCTTATGTTAAGAAATCATAATTGGACTTATGTAGAAGTCACAACTATTTGAGGTCGGGCAATAGAATTTTGGTGTTAGTGCATGTTGGAGACATAGTATAATGGACTATGCTCATAAAGATACCACACACAAAAAGAATATGCAAAAGGGTGGACCTAATCTCATCCACACTCATGTTGATTTTTCAATCAACTAGCCTTAGGATATGGAGATATCATAGGTCCATGACATTAATGAATAAAGAAGGGGAATGAGATGAAGAGGGAGGAGAAATGGAATCAACACAAATTGGTCAAAGGAGGACTTTTACCAAATTAAGATCATTCATTCATTTTGGGAGATGAAATGTACATTTCATCAATCCCCTAAATCCAATGATCTTAACTCAACAAAGTCAAATTAATCTTGACCAAGACCCAACAACACAAGTCAAACTCAACAAGTCAAAATTAGAAGCTCAACACAATTTATCTGGCATTTAAATAATTAAAATCAACTAAAATATGCATTAAATTAAATCATGCTTTATCAAATTCCTAAGACCTCATCAAAACACCAAAGAAATGGCCATGAGATTTATCACAGGTCAAACAAGGTCAAAGGACCTTGGAGAAAAAATTTCATCATTTTTGGAAACTTAAAACTATTTTTAAACAATTAAAAATATTCACAAATTCAATTAAATCGTGAAAAATATTAATAATGATCCAAAAAATAATTTTAATTCAGAAAATGAAAGAGGAAATAATTTAATTTTTTTGGGTGAAACTCTCATATTTTTTGGATCAATATTAAAATTAATATGAATTAATAAAATAAAATAAATAAATGAAAATCAAATAATCAGAAAATTTGTGGACCACTTGATCTCCCTCATTAATTGAGGTGGCAGATCAAGTGGTCACAAACGCGCAATCCACGATGGTCTTTAGTCAGTGCGTCACAACAATGGTCATTCACACCAACGCTTAAGATTAAATCATTTCAAATGGATCCTATGGTTCTGAACCTGCCAATTCACCACCGGAGCAACAACTCCGGTCTCCTTCTGCGGTGAGCTTCACCGGACTGGTTCAGTCACAACCATCACCAAAATTAAAAAGAAGGACATGATTTTAAAGTAAAAATGGCATTGAGCTCGAATCTGGCCTCAGTTCATCCTAACTCCAAGTATATTGAGAGATACAAGGAGTTGAAATTTGAGGTGCACGATATGAGTTGCTTCGATTTAACCTCAAAGCAACTCAATCTTGTTGCCTACATTGGTAGGACTTCAGACAACAAAAGATTCAAGAGAATTGTGAAGAATTGAGTGAGAATCGAAGAGATAATTTTTTTTGAAAAATACCTTCAATGCAGGTCTGGATTCGATTGTTCTTGCTCTTGCTTGTGCTTGATCTTGTTCTGAATGCTTGAAGGAGTATATTAGAATGATCAAAAGGCTTTGTAACCCTGGAGATTTGAATCTCAAAGTAGTGAGATTCAAACTCAATTTCCAATGGAAATTCTCATATTTATCCTCTCAAATGGAAGGGTTTGGATGCTTGGGGTCAAATTTGGCGCGCCGGGTCCATAATTCTGAGCATGCAGGGTTCTATTTATAGCCAATTCAATTGATATTTGCACACTTGAAGTGAACTTCCAAAATTAGCAATGTGTGATTCATGGGTGCATGGGCGTGTACAGGCCCATGAAATCACTCCATCTGATCCATAATTGAGTGTAAACAAGGTTGAAGTCATGTTGGAATGCTAGGCAATTGTGCATGGATGTTTGAAGTTCAATCTTGCCAAATGATGATGCAATGTTCAAGCCATGTGAAGCCCATTCAAATCTTGTCTAAAATGGATGAAATTGGACTTTTTGGAAAGGTTAGATCAAGAGGAACAAGTTTCATGTCGAACACTTTTTCATTTGAAGCTTGTATCATGGTGAATTTTGAGGTGGAAGTTTGGAAAATCAAACATGTCAAAAAAAAAATCTAAGTGTCAAGCCATATGTTCACTTATTCCACCTTGGCTAACTTTTTATGTGAGCTTCAAATGAGAAACGTTCCTTCATCAAAGTTGTATCTCTCTCAAATTCCTTCAAAATGGTCACAAATTGGACCTCATTTGATTTAATATGAAGGAGTTATACACTTTTGAAGTTGAGGAAAATCACTTATTCAATGGCATTGCTCCAAAATGACCTATAATGTATCCTCATATCACATGCTCATAAAAGTTGAATTAGATCTTCCTCCAAACATCAAATTTGAATTAGACATATTTAATTTGATTGTTAAACTTGAAAATCTTTCATCTCATAAAAATTGAGCAAGTTATGGCCTTGGGAAGTTGACCTCCAAATTAGGGTTTAGACAAAATGACCTATAATCTTTCACCATAAAAAAAGACTTTCCAAGCAAAACTAGATCTTGACCTCAACATGAAAGTTGTTTTTAATGTCATTTAGAGAAACGTTTTTCTTAGAATCATTTTGATATGAAAAAAATTCTAGGAGATAAGGTCTAGGGAACCCCAGTTTTGATCAGATGAATTCCTCTAGTAAACCACCATCAACCAACTTGCTAGCTTGCAATTCTCTTGACTTTTGGGACTCATGGGAGATCATATATTCATAAGATGATGAAATTTGAAGTATCCCTTGAAATATTTGATCAAATGTTGAAGAAGCGTGTTGAAGAAGTTACACAAGACACCCAGGTGAACTAGGGTTTCCAAGACAAACCAACTCCAAGCTCTTGATGATTTCTTGATCAAAATAACATATGGAGATCATGAGGATCCATATATGATGCCTAAATCCAATGTAGGTCATTCTTGATTGAGCTCTTAGCAATGAGGATCTTAAACTCTATATACGAGCTTGATAGATCAAAGGTGAGCATGTGCCCTACCTACAAAAGAGTTAGACAAATGCAAAGACATATTTTTGGGATTTTGGTTAATAAAATGATAAAAATACAAAGTATCATACAATCAAATGGTGCTTGGTGATCTCTCCTAATACAAACCCAATGAGTGAGGGGTAAGGAGGATGCCAAGGTGTGATCCCAGTGCCAATGCATATGATGAGGTAGCATGAGGGATCTTAGGGTCAAAATTGGGGTTTTACAGCTGCCCTTATTTAAGGACATTCTAACTGAGGAGGTGAAGTTTAAAGTCTTCGTATCGACTCAGTAGAATGGGCTTAAATAACAACATATAGAAACAAATTTTGGTCCCTAAGAGACCTCATGATGCATATGATGTGAATGTTAAAATAAATCTTTGTGGGGACATGTTGCCACAAAGGAAAAGAATCCGAGGAGACTGAAAGTCCGCAGGAGTATAATGCATTCCGTAAGGAAAACTCATTGCGGAAACATAGACTCTGAGGGGATGAAAAGGTTGTGCGTAGGCCAGGCTACGACTTAAAACTGCTGGGGGACACAAGGGGTTCCATACAAATAAATCAATGGAAAGACTCAGCCAGGGGACAAAAGGAACAATTGCATGGGAAACGGGTAGATCAGAACAAAACTAAAATACTCGATCCAAGCAGGAACAACGATTTCATCAAGGAAAAACACACTCAAACTCGACTGGGGAAGAAAAGATCTTCAACATATGAGGAGCATAAATATACCATCCACTACCGGTTATTGGATACGGGGATAACAAAATTTGACAAGGAGGACATCCGTTACTAGTTAGGGTAAACATATCAAGGATGAATCGCTGAAGGCCGCCAGGAGGTGTATTCAATACCGACTACTGGGTAAGAATAGACTTGATGGGGAAAAGCTGAAAATAGGATTTACAACTACTAGTTACTGTGCAGAAGACCGACAAGGAGAGAATATTCGTCACTGATTAAGGTGAACCTATCAAGGATAGACTCAAAGGAAAGAAAAAGTGTCATTGGTTAAGATGAACATATAAAGGATAAACCACCTAAACAAAGTAGGAATTACATTTGTCGAATGCTGGATAGAATACCAGAAAGAGAATATCCGTCACCGGTTAGGATGAACATATCAAGGATAGACTTCGAGGGGAAGAATAGGAATTATATCTATCAGTTACTGGATAGAAAACCAAAATGAGGATATTTGTCACCGATTAGGGTAAACATATCAAGGATAAACTCTACAAAGGGGAAAAAAGAAGGATTTACAACTACCGGTTACTGGGCAGAAGACCACAAAGAGAAGGAAACCTGTCATCGGTTAGGATGAACATATCAAGGATTAACTCTATGGGTAACAAAAAAATAGGGATTACAACTACCTTTTTACTGGGTAGAATACCAGAAAGAGAATATTAGTCACCGGTTAAGATGAACATATTAAGGATAAACTCAAAGCTAGGGGAAGAAAATACCCATCATCGATTAGGATGAACATATCAAGGATAAACTTCCTGGGAAAGATGAAAACGAATCCGCTAGGGAAAAAAGGGGTTACTTTTGTCGGGTATTGGGCAAGAAGTAACAAACTGCAAACTAAGAAGAATACTATCAGTTACTGGGTAATAGACTCTCAGGGGACCAAGGACATCTATCTAGGCAAGATCTAGAAAGAGACGGTCAATCAAAGACTCAACCCAATGAGGATATAACTCCAGGGAAGTGGTTCCATCCAGATAATCAACTTGGAAGGAAACTGAAATAATAATCATCCACGAGGAAATAACTCAGTGGGGAAGGGAGAAAGGTTAAAGTCTTTCTGCTTAAGGGGATGACACTCTACAATTGAAAGAGGACAGACACACTGAACTTTCATGGAGGTAAAGTACCATCATAGCAAAGGATTAAAAAATGAAATAATGCGATAATGGAAGTTGTATGAGTGTATATGTATATGTATATGGTTGGAAGCTGACAAAACAATCACAAAGGATACAAAATGCCGTTGGTGCGAATCATCGGTGCAATTCCTAGCCAATCCACAAAAGAGGGAAACAACTGCTGGAGAAGAGATCGCACATCTCAAAGGCTCAAACCTAGTTGGGGAAGAAAGGAGAAGATCTGCTGAGGAAACTGTTATCAACTTTGCGGGGAATTTTAGATCAACACCATATCAAATGATAGACAACCCTACAGGGGATAAACACAAATAACTGCTCAGAAAAAGGGAGTAACCCTGTCTGGGAGGATAATCACAAACTCAGTTGGAGAAGATGAACAACTCGGCTGGGGAAATCAACAAACACCGGGTGTTGACACGCTGTTGGGGATGAAATAGGGAATCACACCAACTTCTTGGGGAGAATCAATAATGTTCCACATGTACGACTTACCGCTTTCAAACCACTATTGATATTCTTTTAATGAAATCGATTGCTTAAAATTACAGCTTTTATATGTTTAAGAAAAATATGATTTTGATTAAAAAATTTAATTTCAAAAATGATCACAATAAAATTTAAATCTATTTGGCTGAATTAAACAAGAGTAAAAACAATTGGATAAAATCTCGACTTTATTTAATAGAATGGTAGTCTGTAAATGACAAGACTCCATAGATCTTTACAAAAGTTTGAAAAATGGTAATTTATACGGAAAAGGGCTACATTGAATACAATGATCACTAATCCATCTACCAACTCTTGATATCCACTGTGCTCTTGGCCACTCTACTGGGATGATGAATCAGACTTAACCGTTGTGCTCGAGAAAGTCTTCAAAACTGAAGATCAGCAGGATGCAGTTACTTGTCATAATCCCTAATTTTTGCATAAATTGCCGCAAGGCGGGGTACTCAATTTATTGATATAACTCTTTCTGTTTTATGTCTCTAATTTTTTCCTGGGTCGCCCTTTCGGGGTTTCAATCCACTGAGAAGCTCATTTTTGCCTAAGCCTCCCTTTCGGGTTTTCAACTTAGCGAGTTGTTCTTTTATTTTTAAGCAAAGTATTTCTTGACTGCATCTGCGTTCACAGGACGAGTGAACTCTTCACCATCCATAGTTGTAAGAATCAAAGCACCACCTGAAAAGGTTCTCTTGACAACATATGGGCCTTCATAATTAGGATTCAATTTTCCCCTAGAATCTGGTTTGAAAGATAGAATCTTCTTGAGCACAAGGTCACCTTCTCTGAACACAGGAGGCCTAACCTTCTTATCAAAAGCTTTCTTCATTCTCTGCTGATATAACTGACCATGACACATGAAAGTCAATCTTTTCTCTTCTATCAAATTTAGCTAATCATACCTGGTCTGACACCATTCATCCTCGGTCAACTTAGCTTCCATGAGCACACATAGTGATGGGATTTCAACCTCTACTAGGAGCACAATTTCCATACCATGAACAAGAGAGAAAGGGGTTTCCCCTGTTGAAGTGTGAATGGATGTACGATACCCGTGCAAAGAAAATGGGAGCATCTCATGCCAATCCTTATACATTACAACCATCTTCTGAATGATCTTCTTGATGTTCTTGTTTGCAACTTCAACAACCCCATTCATCTTAGGTATGTAGGGAGAAGAATTATGACATTCAATCTTGGAGTCTTTGCAAAGAGCTTCCACCATATTGTTATTCAAGTTCGAACCATTTTCAGTAATGATCTTACTTGGCACACCATAACAGCATACGATCTGATTCTTGATAAACCTCACAATAACTTGCTTGGTTACATTCGCATACGATGTCGCTTCAACCCACTTTGTGAAGTAGTCAACAGCCACTAAAATGAAACGATGTCCATTTGACGCTTTGGGCTCAATCATGCCAATCATATCGATTCCCCACATGGAGAAGGTCCACGGGGAGGAAATGACGTTCAACAGTGTCGGAGGAACGTGAATCTTATCTGCATAGATTTGACACTTGTGACATTTCTTCATAAACTTGCAACAGTTAGATTCCATTTTCAGCCAATAGTAACCTGCTCTCAGCATCTTCTTTGTCATTGGATGTCCATCGGAATGAGTACCAAAAGAACCTTCATGGACTTCAGTCATCAATAAGTCTGCTTCGTATCTATCCAAGCATATGAGTAGAACCATATCGAAGTTTCTCTTGTACAATACATCACCATTCAGGTAGAAGTTGTCGGCTAATCTTCTCAAAGTCTTCTTATCTTTCAAAGATGCCCCAGGCGGGTAAATCTGACTCTGGAGGAAGCATTTTATATCGAAATACCACGGCTTCTCGTCTTTGACTTCTTCAACAACAAACACATGAGTTGGCCTATCAAGATGCATCACAGTCAAATTGGGAACTTCATTCCAATACTTCACCACAATCATTGAAGCCAACGTTGCAAGAGCATCTGCCATCCGATTTTCATCTCGAGGGATATGATGAAATTCAACCTTTGTATAGAAAGTTGAAATCCTCCTCGCATAATCTCCATATGGTATCAAATCAGGTTGATTCGTCTCACATTCTCCTTTGATCTGATTCACAACCAAAGCTAAATCTCCATAGACGTCCAAATACTTGATTCTGAGATCAATGGCCTCTTCAAGCCCCATAATGCAAGCTTCATACTCAGCCATATTATTTTTACACTTGAAAGTCAATCTGGCTGTAAACGGAAAATGAGTGCCTTGAGGAGTAATAATCAATGCCCCAATGCCATTACCGTACTGATTAACAGCTCCATCAAATACCATGCCCCAACGGGAACCAAGTCCTGGCCCTTCTTCGAGCAATGGTTCATCACAATCTTTCATTTTCAGGTACAAAACCTCTTCATTAGGAAAATCGTACTGCACTGACTGGTAATCTTCAATTGGTTGGTGAGCCAAATGGTCAGCCAAGACACTATCCTTAATTGGTTTCTGAGATCGGTATTCAATATCATACTCGGACAATAACATCTGCCAACGGGCAATCCTCCCAGTTAAAGCAGGATTCTCAAAAATATACTTGATTGAATCCATTTTGGATATCAACCAAGTGGTATGATTCAACATATACTGACGTAGACGCTTAGTAGCCCAGGCCAATCCGCAACAAGTCTTCTCAAGCATAAATACCGAGTCTCACAGTCGGTGAACTTCTTACTGAGGTAGTAAATTGCATATTATTTCTTTCCAGTTTCATCTTGCTGACCAAGAACACAACCCATACTCTCTTCAAGCAGAGTCAAATACATGATCAATGGTCTTCCTTCAACAGGCGAAGACAGAATCATAGGTTCAAGCAAATACTCTTTAATACTCTCAAAAGATTTTTGGCAATCTTCGATCCAATCACAAGAATGATCTTTCCGAAGGAGCTTGAATATAGAGGCACATGTGGCAGTCATGTGTGAAATGAATCTCGAGATATATTCAAGCGGTCGAGAAAGCCTCTGACTTGCTTCTCAGTTTTGGGCGCAGGCATCTCTTGTATTGCTTTGACCTTGGCAGGATCAACTTCAATACCCTTCTCGCTGACAATAAAGCCCAACATCTTACCAGAACGAACACCAAAAGTACACTTATTGGGATTCAAGCAGAGTTTGTACTTCCTCAAATGTTGGAATAGCTTCAACAAATGCTCAACATGCTCCGCTTCATCAATGGATTTATCAATCGTATCATCAACATAGACTTCGATCTCTTTATGCATCATATCATGAAAAAGAGTAGTCATTGCTCTCTGGTAAGTTGCACTAGCATTCTTTAAACCGAAAGGCATCACTCTATAACAAAATGTTCCCCAGGGTGTAATGAACGTGGTCTTCTCCATATCTTCGGGTGCCATCTTGATCTGATTATATCCGGAAAATCCGTCCATAAACGAAAAGACTTTTAATTTAGTTGTATTGTCTACCAATATATCAATGTGTGGCAGAGGGAAATCATCTTTCAGATTGGCTTTATTCAAATCTCTATAACCAACGCACATACGGAATTTTCATCCTTCATCGGAACAAGCACAATATTGGCCACCCACTACGGATATTCAACAGTCACAAGGAAACCGACATCAATCTGCTTTTGCATTTCTTCTTTGATCTTCACTACCATATCAGGATGAGTCCTCCTCAACTTCTGCTTGACTAGCGGGCATTCTGGCTTCAACGGCAATCTATGTTCCACAATCTCAGAATCTGAACCAGGCATGTCTTGATTGGACCAAGCAAACACCTCTGAATATTCTCGGAGAAGATCAATCAACCCCTTCTTTACTTCAGGACACAGTCGAGATCCAATCTTGACTTCCTTCACATCATCTTTAGAACCTAAGTTGACTAACTCAATCTGCTCTTCGAATGGCTGAATGACTTTTCCTTCGTGCTTAAGAAGGCGAGACAAATCATCAGATACTTCTTCATCACTTCCTTCCTCGGCCTCAAACACAGGGAATTCAAAGTTTGGAGAAGGAGTAAGATCATTGTATTCAATGGGTTTAGAAACCAACCTGCATAATGATTTGATATTTTGATTTTAGAGAAGTGATTTGGTGACCAAATATTATGCAGATGGACAAGTTATATTTTAATTATGTTTTTTGTGATTACCATTTTCAAAAAAGAAAAAAGTAAAAATAAACATCATAGATGTGAATGAATAGGATTATATTTTATTGATGATCAATTTTGAAAATGCCCAAACAATGTTCACTTCTCCCTTAGGCAAAGGAGAAGGATTTTCAAAAATAAATAAAAGCAATAGGAACATCAACAGCAGTCCAATTGTTGCAAGTTTTTCCACGCGTCACAAAATTGGTGCAGTCTTCGTCTTCATCACCCTCGATCATAACAACTAAGTGTTGTTCATTACCATGAATGAACCCTCCGCTACGGAAACTGGGTTGCATATCTTCAACTCTAAACACAGATGAACCTCGTTGGAATCCCAAACCAGCTCTGCTTTTGTTGTCGGCGACCTCTACCATTTGACCCCACTAATCATAATTACCATCTTCAATAACCTTCTACGCATCCTTGAATGAGGATATAGGTGCCCCAACTCTCTTTTCCTCAGCAATAGATAAGGCTTGGAACGGAGTTGCTAACTCTCTTTTGAAGTTGATATATGATGCCTATATATGATCAAAATAACATGTGGAGATCATGGGGGTCCATATATGATGCCTAAAGCCAATGTAGGTCATTCTTGATTGAGCTCTTAGAAATGAGGATCTTAAACCCTATATATGAGCTTGATAGATCAAAGGTGAGCATGTGCCCTACCTACAAAAACGTTAGACAAATGCAAAGACATATTTTTGGTATTTTTGTTAGTAAAATGATAAAAATACAAAGTATGATACAATCAAATGGTGCTTGGTGATCTCTCCCAATACAAACCTAATGAGTTAGGGGTAAGGAGGATGCCAAGGTGTGATTCCAATGCCAATGCATATGATGAGATAGCATGAGAGATCTTAGGGTCAAAATTGGGGTCTTACAGTTATGACCGTAATGCAATGTCTTTTCGTAAATATAAGAAAACAAAACGTATCCAAAAATGAGGTATTACCATATTTAACTGTAAAGCCATTGTAATTTAGTGTTACCAAAGGTATATTTTGTAGTAGTGACAATTATCTGTTGTACAAAAAATTGTGTAATAATTTGTGAAATAGTGGAAAACCAACAAATTTTCAATGGTACGCCATTGGAGAATGAATTACGTGCAAGTGAGGATTACACATTGAACCAGTATAATTATCAGTGTACAATTTTCTCTACCCCCTTGTAAGACCCCAATTTTGACCCTAAGATCCCCCATGCAATCTCATCATATGCATTGGCTTTGGGATCACACCTTGGCATTTTCCTTACCCCTCATTCACTGTGTTTGCATTGTGAGAGATCACCAAGCATATTTAATTGTATAATACTTTATTTATCTTTGTTTACTAACTAAAATACCAAAATATGTCCATGTATAACTTTGTTTCTTTTGTAGGTAGTGTGTGCATCCACCTGTGCCCTATAAAGCTCACAACTAGGGTTTGAGAATCTCATGATAAGATATCAATCAAGAGATGGTTCAAATTGGTTCTAGACATCATATATGGGTCCCCATAATATTCACTTATCATTTTAATCAAGAAATCATCAAGAGTTTGAAGCTTGTTTGCCTTGGAAGCCCTAATTCATATAGGTATGTTGTGTGACTTCCTCAACAAGTTTCTTCACCATTTGATCAAATATTTCAAGGGATAGTTCATATTACATCATATTATACATATATGATCCTCCATGATTCCCAAAGATCAAGAGAACTTCAAGTTTGCAAGTTGGTCCAAGGAGGTTGACCAGAGAAAGTCAACTAGTCAAAACTGGGGTTCTCTAGACCCTATCTCCTATACTTTATGTCATAAGAAAATGATTCCAAGAGAAAAGTTACTTTTTATTACATTCTAAATAATGTTAATTTTTACATAAAGATCTATTTTTACATGGAAAGTCATTTTTTATGGTAAAACATTATAGGTCATTTTGTTTGTGCCCTAGTTAGAAGGTCAACTTACAAGGCCCATAACTTGTACAATTTTTTATGAGATGAAGGTCATCAAAGTTTAAAGATCAAATTCAAGATGTATTATACAACTTTTATTCTTTGAGAAACTTCAAATTCAACTTGAAAAGGCATGTGGCTAGAGGAAACATTATAGGTCATTTTGGGCCATTACCATTGAACAAGCAATTTTCCTCAACTTCTAAAATGCATAACTACTTCATGCCAAATCCAAATAAGGTAAAATTTGTGACCAAATTGAATAGGATTGAAATAGCTACAACTTTTATGACGGAACTTATTCCATTTGAATCTCATAGCAAGAGTTACTCAAGGTGGAAGAAGTGGATATTTGACTTGGTACTTAGAAAATTTTCAATTATGTTTGATTTCTAAAACTTCCACCTCAAAATTTATCATGATCCAAGCTTCAAATGGAAAAAATTTTAACATGAAAGTTGTTCCACTTAATGTCACCTTTCCAAAAAGTCCAATATCACCACATTTGGACAAGATTTGAATGACTTGCACATGCTTACTCTTCATGGTTCCATTTGGATGAATTACATGATCATTCCCCAATTTCAAATGCATGGCTTCATGTTATACTTTCATCATCACTCATGATCATTTTTGGACCCGATTACATCATCTTATGGGCCAATCACACGCCCATGCAAACATGCACTTCATATTTCTATTTTTGGCCAAAATTCAAAAGGTGTGAAAAGCAATGAACATGGTAATAAATACATGCCCTTGGTGATCAGAATTTGGATCCTCTTGCCCAAGCTTCATCGTTATTCTTCCCCAAACCCCATTGAAAGGACATTCTTTAAGATTTCTTGAGAAATCGAGTTTCAATTCTCATTCTGTTTTGGAATTGAAACTCCAAGAGTCCAAGCTTTTTAATCATCAATATCCTCTCCTGCAAGCTTTTAGAGTAAAGCCAAGCCAAATTGGAAGCAAGATCAAATTGATTTGAAGCTCCTCGAAGGTGAGATTTCAGAAACTTTTCTTCTTCGATTCTCCCTCATTTCTCATCCATTTTGATTGATTGTTGGTTTGCTGAAGTCCTACTAATGTAGGCAACAAGATTGAGTTGCTTTGAGGTCAAATTGAAGCAACTCAGATCATGATCCTCAAAATTCAAATCCATGTATCTTTTAATATACTTGGAATTGGAGAAAATTGAGGCCAGATTCGAGCTCCTGGGCATTTTTTCTTTAAAATCATGTCCTTGTTTTTCATTTTGGTGACCCGTTTGACATGGTCTATTGTGGATAGCGCGCGCATGGCCATCAGATCTGCCACCTCAATTAATGAGGGAGCCGATAGCCCTTGTTTTTTTTGAATTTATTAATATTTTCTGATTTTTCATTTAATCCCTTTATTTTGTTTAATTCATATTAATTTCATATTTAATCCAAAAAGTATGGGACTTTCACAAAAAAACTTTAAATATTTTTCTCTTCCATATTTTGAATTAAAATTAGTTTTTGGATTAATTTTGGTATTTTTCATGAATTAAATGTTTTTGTGCATATTTTTAAGTGTTTAAAAATACTTTTGACTTTTTAAAAATAGTGATTTTTTTTGTCTAAAGTCCTTTCACCTTGTTTGACCTAAGATGAATCCCTTGGCCATTTATTTGGTGTTTTGAAGGGACTTTAGGTTTTGACCAAATTTAAATGCATTTGAATCCCTTTTTTAAATTGATTAAATGTTTAAAGATATTATTGAGCTATTTTTATGGTCTTGTGATGTTTGACTTTTTGTTTGGGCCTTTGTCATGGATGATTTGAATTTTTTTCGATCAAAACCATTGGATTTTAAGGGATTGATGAAATGTACATTTCATCTCCCAAAATAAATTGATGGTTTTGATTTGATGAAATTCCTCTCATGATCAATTTGTGTTTCTATCTTCCTGTAAGACCCTAATTTTGACCCTAAGATCCCTCATGGCATCATGTTATTGCACAAGTGCATTGCCTCAAGGATCATGGCATGTTTGGCTCCTTAACCCTAGGGTTGGGACTTGTTTGAGTGTTTTGAGACCACCGAGCATGCTTGTATTGTATATTATTGCTTTTCTTATTTAATTACTAACCAAAATCACAAAAATATGTCACTAACTCTTTTTGTTTTGAAGCTTAAGTGATCATGTGTTCCAATGCTCCTAGGAGGCTCCTAAGCCCAATGAACTGGCTAGATGAAGATGAGAAAAAGCATGACAATGGTCCATAAAGCTCCTAATAATCATATATGTGTCCCAAGTATCTCAATTTTCCAATTTGATCAAGATAACCCAAAGGGCTTGAAGATTGTTTCCCAAGGAAACCCTAATTTCACTGTGCTTTGATTGTGCCTTGCCCAACCTCTGATCAAATTTAATCAAGGGAAGTTCCTTCATATATCATTTTATGCACATTTGAGCCTATTTGAGGCCCCTCAATCATTTATTCATCAAGATTGGAAGTTTGACTTTGAAAAGTTAACCAGTCAAGTCATCTGACTAAGCTGAGATTCAATGAGCCATAACGTTTGATGTGTTTGTCAAATGAATATGACCCCAAAATAAAAAATGTTCCTAAGAACCCTATGAACAACTTTAATGTTCATCAAAAATCCATTTGAAACTTGTAAGGTCGTTATTCATTTCAAAACATTATAGGTAATTTTGACTGAAACCCTAATTTTGGGATGTCTACTTCAAATGTTATGTTGGACAAAACTTCATAATCCTAAAGGAAATACATTTTATAATGCAAAACATTATAGGTCATTTTGGACCTAATTCATTGAATTTGAAAACGTACCCAACTTCAAATGCCGATAACTTTGTCATAGAAAATCCAAATGATGCAAACTTTGAGTCTAGATTGACCATATTGAAAAGATATACAACTTTGATGTTAGAGATGTTTTCATTTGAAGCTTGTATCATGAGGACAAAGGGGTTGGTTAAGCTTACTTTTTGTTAACTTTTTTCAAAGTGATTTGAATATGTTTTACACTTGAACTTTCCAAGCCAGTTTTGATCAATTTGCACATGCCAAATGATTTTTTTTCCCAACATGACTTTTGTTCCTTATTTCAAGAGCTTTCCAACCATTACTCACAATTGTCCTTGGGGTCTACTATTTTTGAGTTTCGAATTTCTTTTCATTTATGTGCATTCTTGATATTTTATGTTGAAACTTGAAATGCGAGTCCTTTCCATCCAATGTACACGACCACATGCCTTTTATGTGAACTCAACAAGCTCCTTCAGCCATCCATGGGCCTCTCACACGTCCGCAAAGGCCCATGCACTCAAAATTTCAAATCCCATGCACATGAGCATAGTGTGAATTCATAAGCATTTACCTATAAATAAGGGCCTCATGAGCTTCATTTAATAACCTTTTGGAGATCCCTTATGCTGTAGAACTGAAACCATAACCGTCACCAAAGGAATCATTCACTATTCTTCACATTTTCGAGCTTGAAATTCAGCAACATTAGTTGAATTTCAAAGCCAGATTCCTTAGCCAATCATCTCCCCTACATTCAGAGATCAAAGAGGAACAAGAAGTTTGAAGAATTCATGGCCAGAAGCTCATCAATTTGAAGGTATAAACTCAAACTGTTTGGATCTGAAACTCCTAATTCAATGTAGTATTCTTGTGTTTCTGTGGTTCTCGGAAGTCCTCATACTTGAGGCAAGCCTTTGGTGCATTCAATTTACCATTTCATGAACAATCCGTGTGGACACCATGATTTTCTCCTTCATATTTCTCTCAATATAGGAAGAATGAAAGAAATCCAATGGTACAGTGATGATCTACATCACACGAGCTTCATTTCCATGTCCCTGTTTTTCATTTTTGTTGAGCTTTATTTTTCTGCAAATTTGGCCAGAGTTTGTGTGGTTGATCGGTGAAGACGGTGATTTCCACCACCACCACCACGTGTTCTGATCCATGGCCCTTGGATCTCCCTTTCATGATCTAATCTCATACGTCCGTTTTAATTACTTCCTTTAATCCATTATGTTGCACTGTTGACTTGAGCCTACCGTGCATCATCAGATCCAAGCCGACAGTGTGCCACGTCAATTAATGAATTGGATCCGGTGGCTTAACATTTTTGGTTTTATTTCATTTTCTCTTTATTTTCTTTTAATTCATTTCATTTTCAATAATTCATTAAAAATTCATTTGAGGTCAGAAAAATATGAGACCAACTCTAAAAATTTTCTTGAAAAATCTAGTTTCATATTATGATTTTTAATTATTTTTGTGACTTCATTTGATATTTTTTTATGAATTACTTGGTTTTTAATGATTTTAATCCATTTTAAAATACTTTCTGACTTTTAAAAAATACAAAAATATTTTCATAGCATCTATGGATCAGGATAAGTCAATGAAAAATAGTCTCAACAATTTCTTGTTTGTTTTGAGATTATTTGAGATTTTAATTCATATTATGCTATTTTTGGTTGTTTTTAATTAATTTTAATTACTTTCTGACTTTAAAAATTTGTGAGAAAATTAGTCAAAGTTTGTTTGACTATGTTGAACCTATGAAAATTTAATTGGACTTATTGAAGTTGTTTTGAATTGAATTTGAGGTTCAACTTTGTTTGTTTACTTTTTATTTGTATTTTCTTTTAATTCAAAAAATACCAAAAAAATATTGTGGACTTCTTGACTTGTTATATTCATTCCTCTTCTGTTTGGTGTTGATTAAGGCTGAATTGGTTCAACTTTGATCAAATTCATTGGATCTTGTGGTTTGAGAATCCTTAAGGATCATCACCTAGAAAGATGAATGAATTTGATCAAGGATGAGTTATCCCTTGATCAATTGGGATTGGTTGTTGACTTCTTACCCCCTCCCTTTCATCTTCATCCCTTTCTTTCCCTCAATGGCCAATGACTTAAAGTCTTGAGGTTGGTCTTGACAAATAGGAGTTTAATCTTCTTTGATCCAAACCAAACTCAACTTGATCCATGATCAAGTGAGTTATTTTGTGTCAAAGATAGGTTACTTCTTGGTCAAGCAAATAACCAAAAGTCAATACAAGGCCCTTCCCCTTTTATTTGGCATGGCAAGTTGATGGAGCTTGGCTTACTAGTCATGACCTCTAACTTGTGTTCTTTGCCTATATTCTTATTGACCGGCCTCAGATAGGTGTGGCTACTATATTAGTCCACTTACGATTGCTTAACATAGCGCTACATTGTCTTATGACAAGCTAACATAACTCTACTAACTACTAAGTTTAATTTGAGCTTTTAAATTCTTGTCATTTACTTTTAACGTCATTTATTTCTTACTCATTATTCATCTTGATTTTCATCTTTGCTCACTTGAGCACATATTTTATGTTTATGTCATTTTTCTTTTGCTCATTTGAGCCCATTATTGTGTATAAATATATTGATATTTTGTGTTATTTTTGTGTTTGTTTTGATGTGAACCAAAATGCAAAAGGAGAAAGGACTTAGAATTAGGATTTACCCATGCTTAAAGGAGTTCAAGAGCAACTAGGCCTCATGCCTTTAGAATGAAAAATTTATTGAAGAGCAACTAGACCTCATGCCTTTAGAATGCTAAAATTTAAAGTTGACCTCAAAGGTCTTCTCTTAAAACTTATTCTTTGTCCATTCCCTTTATTATTTTGTGAGCTTTTTGATGTCTGCTTTTGTGTGATAGGAACCTCATCTTAAGATTGTGAAGAGAGGACCATTGTCATGAGTAGACAAGTTAAGAGCCAAGCCAAATGGAGATCCTATGAGCTTGAATTCAAATTATTGATTGCTTATTTGTGTGCTAAATCCAAAGTAAAGAAGCATCTTGAGTCATCTCTATATGACTCCAAGAAAAGGAACTCCAAGGGTTATCTTTCCTCTCTTATCTTTGTATGCTTTAGGAATAGCCTTTCTCTCTTCTCCCCACTCTAACCAAGCCAAAAAATCATTTTTTTAAAACTTTAACTTTGTTTCAAATTAGAAACATAGGCCTTAAGCCTTTGACTTTTCAAAACCATTTTCATAAATACTCATTGTAAATAAACTTTAATCCAACTTTGACCTCATTTTGTAAATAAATTTAACTTATAAATATAACCCATTTCCAGTTGTTTTTATGGTTCCAATGGCCACTTGTTAAACCCTTTTCAGAAACATTAGTCATAGGTTTGAGTTATCATAGTGGTTGATGTAAATCTCAACTCATCCTTAGTGTTGGATTATAAGCCTTCCATGCTTATTATAGGGTTAACCCCTCACTAGCATGTTGAAGCCTTCCTCGCATGGTGGATTGTTGGTTTAGATTGAGTTTTATCCCTTTGATAACAAAAGACCTTAAGGCTTTTGATCAAAATCATTTCATCAATCTTTGGAATTTTTACCACGAACTACGAGGTTTTGATCCTCCTTTGTGATGGTACATAGGCAATGGGTTCATCCATTCAAACAACAAAATTTGTAAATATAATTTATTCTCTTCTCATCCCTACAATCTTTTGCATAAATCTTTTCACAAATACCAACCTACAACACATATTTGCAAAAAGAGGTTCCCTTAGAGTACTAAGGATGTTTTGGGTGCATAAAACCTTCCCATTTCATAACCAACCCCCTTACCTAGATCTCTGACATTTTTATTAGTTTTTTATTTGAAAAACTTCTTACTTGGCTTTTGTTCACTTTTTAGACTTTCCTTTGGACAAATAAAAGTGCGGTGGCGACTCGAATTGTATGTTTACTTTTGGTTTAGTCAATAAACCTAAAGGTAACGAAAACCCCGCTACTGAAAAGTGGCGACTCTGCTGGGGAACCAAGCCCCGTGGGTTTAGCCTACCTTTTTCTTGTATGTGTTGTATGTTTATATTTATTTGTGGCATATTTTTGTGCAAATTTAGGATGAATGTATTGTTTGTAATATATGAATTGCTTGACATATTAATTGCTTGTATGCTTGGTGGTTTCTTATGACATGAGTCCTATACCCGAACTCGAGTGCACTTATGATAGGAGAATGGCGTAGTCTTGTTGACTTGGGTGGAGTTAGTCCTTAACAAGTTAGCTTGCAAGTCCATTCACTTGGTGGAGGTTTTATTGGGATCACTAATGTCACACGAGTAGTCGTGGTTAGGCATTACTCTTTCCAATATGAACCCTAGAAACCAAGGACCTTAGATACCTAGCCCATCTTGGCCTATTTTAGGATGTAGTGCGAAGGTCATTCAAGTGTAAGACTTGATGCGATTGTTACACGATACTACACTCGTAAGAGTCCCTCTTGAGAATATTTTTGGAAGATGAGTAGTCGTTTTATCCGATAATATCCGAAAGATGGGATAATAATTATGGGAACCTTTTAGAACATAATTGTCAGGTTTAACCATAGTACACTCTCGTTGGGTGGTTCTTAACCGAGACCCCATGCTCGTGACTCACAACAAAACCGTGATTCAAGGTCGATCCGTTCTCGTATATCCTCAAAATCAATGGAACTTGGGTGTTGATAAGGTGTAAACCATAATCCACCAAAATGGATGATTGATATTGACGATGACTTGAGCCATCCCGTGACCTTTGTATGGTGTGACTTGCTTGATCCTTGAGTGTGTTTGTTGCATCCATGCATCCATGCATTCATTCTCATTCATGTAATCAATAATAAGATGTTTGTAAAGAACTTAAAAGGTCTATTTACAAATTTTCAGACATGGATAAGCAAAGAAGAAATACGAAGAAGTACAGTTTCAGACAACCCGACTTGAGAGAGTTAAGTCGTCTGACATCTTATGTATTAGAGCCCTTGGAGTTCAAAGCTCGCCATGGGAAGCTTCTAGCTATTCTCTCTACCAAGGTGGATGAGGATCTGATGAGTGTGTTGGTGCAGTTCTACGATCCTCTGTATCGGTGCTTCACTTTTCCGGATTTCCAGCTTTTGCCTACACTAGAGGAGTACGCTTATCATGTGGGTATACCTATTCTTGACCGACTGTCGTTCAGTGGTTTGGAGAAGATTCCGTTTTCTCAAGAGATTGCTGACATGCTTCACGTGGAGGTATCTGACATTGTTGCCAATATGACTACCAAGGGTGGAATTCAAGGTCTCCCGTCTGATTTTCTGATTGCCAAAGCTACTTTGTTTGGGAAGGCCATGAGTAAGGAAGCTTTTGAATCCATATTTGTACTCCTCATCTATGGGCTAAAGTTATTTCCCAACATCGACAACTTCGTGGATGTGAATGCTATTAGGATTTTATCTTCTCTTAATCTCATTCCGACTCTGTTGGGTGACACTTATTTCTCTTTGCATATGAGGAATGCAAAGGGTGGTGGTTCCATTGTATGATGTCTGCCTCTATTGTACAAGTGGTTTATTTCGCACTTGCCTCAGACGCTTGCCTTCAAGGAGAACAAGGGATGTCTACGGTGGTCCACGAGACTTATGTCTCTCACTAATGATGATATCTCTTGGTATAATCGTGTTTATGATGGCATTAAGATTATTGATTCTTGTGGTGAGTTCTGCAATGTACCTCTTCTTGGTACATGTGATGGAATTAACTACAATCCTGCTTTGGCTCGCCGTCAGCTTGGGTTCCCCTTAAAGGATAAACCTAACACTATTTCGTTGGAAGGCTTATTCTTTCAAGAGGGTAAAGATCCCCAAAACCTAAAGGATAGGATGGTCCGCGCCTGGAGCAAGGTTCATAGGAAAGGGAGGAATGAGCTTGGTCCGAAGAACTGCATTGCTTTGGAGCCTTACACCTCTTGGGTAAGGAATAGAGCCCTCGAGTACCGCATGCCGTATGAATATCCGAGACCTACCCCTATGGTTATGGCTGGGCCTTCAACCCTCCCTAATCAAGGAGTAAAGGAGTTGAGAGACGAAGATTGTTCGCGTGCTTGGATTCGTGAGCGTGAGGAGCTTCTTCAGCAGCTCGAGGATAAGGATGCAATGATCGAGTTTCTAGAGCATCAGGTTATTTATGAACCCGATGATGTGGTTACTTTTCTCCTGCCTCACTCGTCTAGGTTTTGGAAGAAGAGATATGATTAGCTCTCCAAGGAGAAGGCCGACATGAAAGCAGCTTATGAGAGAGAGGTGAAGAGGCTTCGTGCGACGTATCTTCCGATCTCGAAGGCTTTAGACGACTGCTTCTAGGGATCCATAGGATGTTTATTCTCCTTTTCTCTTGTATTGTATTTGGTTACCGAGACTGTACTACATTTTTTGTGTAAAAAGTTTCCAAATATTATATTGCTATGAGTATTCCACATATGTCTCAAAAAAGTTCAACATTTTCAAAACATTTGCAAATAGATCTTTATAAAGTTCCTCCGATAAAAAAACAAATCATATGCACGAGCATTGCATGCATCATATGCATAAGCAGGTTTTGGTTCCGAGCTCTTGATACAGTGGTCTAACTCGAGCCAATCATTCAAAGATCATGAAACACCTTGAGCAAGAGAACCGAGATTTGAAAAAGGAGATTGCCCGACTGACTGCCATAATGGAGTCAGTTCTTGCTGCTCAGAGCCAAGCTTCTCCAACTCCTGCAACTCCTCCCGTGAGGACTGTCATTTCTGAAGTGGTTACCTCTATAGTGCCTGCTGCCACCGCCCACTTCGCTCTGAATCTGCTTGCTGGATTCCCTTGGGGAATGCCACCCAATTTTGTGCCAGAGGGTTTCGCTCCCACTTTTTCTTCTATGCCGACATCTAGCCCGGTCATGTCTGTGCCACCTCCCGTTGTGCACACTTTGCCGCGTGTAAAAGACACCATCTATCACTCCGAGGCATCTGAAGGCCCGGACGTTTATGAGAAGATGGATGAGATGAAGGACCAATTCCTTGAGCTGCGCAAGGAACTGAAAACACTGAGAGGCAAAGATTTATTTGGGAAGAGTGCTGCTGAACAGTGCTTAGTGCCCAATGTGAAAATCCCAGTCAAATTCAAAGTGCTTGACTTTGAGAAGTATAAGGAAAACTCGTGTCCACTCAATCATCTTGTGATGTATGCTCGTAAGATGTCGACCCAGACAGATAATGATCAACTACTGATTCACTATTTCCAGGATAGTCTGACAGGTGCTGCGCTCCATTGGTATATGGGGCTAGATAGTGCAAGCATCCGCACTTTCAATGATCTAGGAGAGGCTTTTGTGAAACAGTACAAATACAACGTGGATATGGCTCCGGACAGAGATCAGCTGAGGGCAATGTCCTAAAAAGATAAGGAAATTGTAGCGGGGTTCTCGTTACCTTTAGGTTTATTGACTAAACCAAAAGTAAACATACAATTCGAGTCGCCACCGCACTTTTATTTGTCCAAAGGAAAGGCTAAAAAGCGAACAAAAGCCAAGTAAGAAGTTTTTCAAATCAAAAAATAATAAAAATGTCAGAGATCTAGGTAAGGGGGTTGGTTATGAAATGGGAAGGCTTTACACACCCAAAACATCCTTAGTACTCTAAGGGAACCCTTTTTGAAAATATGTGTTGTAGGTTGGTATTTGTGAAAAGATTTGTACAAAAGATTGGGGGGGGGGGATGAGAACAGAATAGATTATATTTACAAATTTGTTGTTTGAATGGATGAAGCCATTGCCTACGTACCATCACAAAGGAGGATCAAAACCTCCTAGTTCGGGGTAAAAATTCCCAAGGTTGGTGAATTGATTTGATCAAAAGCCTTAAGGTCTTTTGTTATCAAAGGGAGAAAACTCAACCTAAACCAACAATCCACCATGTGAGGAAGGCTTCAACGTACTAGTGAGGGGTTAACCCTATAATAAGTATGGAAGACTTATAATCCAATCACTAAGGATGAGGTGAGATTTACATCAACCACTATGATAACTCAAACCTAAGACTAATGTTTTTAAAAAGTTTTAACAAAGGTGGCCATTGGAACCACAAAATAACTTGAAGTGAGTTATATTTACAAGTTAGATGTATTCACAAAAATGAAGTCAAAGTAGGATTTAAGATTTATTCACAATGAGTATTTATGAAAAGATTTTGAAAAATCAAAGACATAAGGCCTAGGTTTCTAGTTTGAAACAAAGTCAAAGTTTGCAAGAAAGTATTTTGGCTTGGTTAGAGTGGGGAGAAGAAGAGAAGGGCTAGTCCTAAAGCATACAAAGATAAGAGAGAAAAGATAAACCCTTGGAGTTCCTTTTCTTGAAATCATAGAGATGATTTAAGATGCTCCTTTCTTTTGGACTTAGCAAACACACAAGCAATCAAACAACTTGGATTCAAGCTCCTAGGATCTCCATTTGGCTTGTCTCTCTTAACTTGGTTATTCATGACAATGGTCCTCTTTACTATCTCAAGATGGAATCCATATCACACAAGAGCAAACATCAAAAAGTTCACAACACAATAAGGGGAATGGACAAAGAATAAGTTTAGATGAGAAGTCCTTTAAAGTCAACTTTGAAATTTAGCATTCTAAAGGCATGAGACCTAGTTGCTCTTCAACAATTTTAGCATTCTAAAGGCATGAGACCTAGTTTCTCTTGAACTCCTTTAAGCATAGGTAAGTCCTAATTCTAAGTCCTTTCTCCTTTTTGCATTAGGTTCACACAAAACAAAGACAAAGGAAACACAAGACAACAATATATTTATATACAATAATGAGCTCAAATGAGCAAAAGAAGAAATGACATAAACATAAAATATGTGCTCAAGTGAGCAAAGTGAAAATCAATATGAATAATGAGCAAGAAATAAATGACATTAAAGTAAATTGCTAGAAATTAAATGCTCAAATTAAAGTTAGTAATTAGTGAAGTTATGTTAGTTTATCATAAGACAATATATCGCTATGTTAAGCAATCGTAAGTGGACTAATGTAGTAGTCACACCTATCTGAGGCCGGTCAATAAAACTATAGGCAAATAAACACAAGTTAGGAATCATGACTAGTTGTAGCGGGGTATTCGTTACCATTAGAGATATTGACTAAATCCAAGGTAAACCATACAAGTCGAGTCGCCACCGCACTTCTATTTATCCAAAGAAATGGTTAGAAAGAGAACAAAAACCTAAAAGTTTTATCGAATCAAAAACTAGTAAAAATGTCAGAGATTTGGGTAAGGGGGTTGGTTATGTAATGGGAAGGTTTTAAGCACCAAAAACATCCTAGGTACTCCTAGGGAGCCCTTTTCATAAGTGTTGTTCTAGTCTAAAGGGTGTAGGTATATCTAAAGTACTATTTACTAAAAGGAAGGTTAAAAGAAAATGACTCGCAAGGATGTCGCATCCACTGCCTACGTATCTCATATGAGTATGAGAATCAGAGTCTTCGTAGCTCGGCTACCTATGGGTTAAAGAGAAGTGTGCTGGGTAAGACGTCGCGTCTTATGCCTACGTATCTCATCTGGAATGAGAAATAGAGCAAAATGTAGTTCGGCTAACTAGGGGTTAAGGATTGCCATCTAAACATGGACTTACAAAAGAGGATACCAGCTGTGTCAAAGGAGGGTGGGCAGTGTGTTCAACGTCCTAGCAGTAGGTGTCGCAGCTCGCTGAATCGAGTCTTAGGCAGTTACCTCTTTACAATAGAACAGACTGACATGCCACAAGATCGGATACGCACGGAAGGTCTAAAAGTGGGGAAGCTCTGCTCTCGAGTTGTCATGCAATATGGACCTATGTGTTAGGATTTACAAAGGGGAACATCTACCTAATGTTAGCATCCAAAGAATAAGGGAATTCTACCTATGTTATCATACAAAGGGTTCTACCTAATGGGTGCTACCTAAACGGAACAAGAGTCGACGGATGGAGCGCGGAGAGGAGTTACGGATAAGGGTAGATGGAGATGCCAAAGGCAATCGACTTACAGGTAAATGGCGATGCCTGAGGCAATCGACTTACAAGAGGATGGATGAATGCGTGCTGGTTCTGTTAAGTTTTGAAAATGATTACTCGACGTTGGATCGAGCTTTTGATCTTATTTTGAAATGGTTATCGAATGTTCGTTTTAGTTCTTGTATTAACAGGTGACTAAAGAAATAAAGAAATAAATATTATACACTTTATGGGAGAGGGGTATATTTGTTATGAATGGGGATTGTTCATGGCAAACAAACAATAAGAATATATGCCTCATACATCATACAAGTAGGCAATACTTATCAATCAGATCGGATAAATAAACAATATATAATCAAACCAAAGAATCAAATAATGGAGCATTTAAACAATGCATGGGAGTATGAACATGTTAAATAATCAAGCAATAGAAAGCATGAATGAGAGAAACAAGTATAAAAGATAACAGATGAATCAAACAGATGAAAATATACACACGAAGGATCCACTGAATAATTTAATCAGGAAATGAGGTAAGGACCAAATAATATCAAGGTAAAAGGCCTCTAATACATGGCATATGAGATGAACAAGGGAGGATCAAAAGATCTCTTCAATTGCCATAAGCAATCCCTAAGTCAAACATCGATCATAAAGAAGTCAATTGAAAATTCAAGTCAACTTAAAAAATAACAAATAAATAGCAAATTAATCAAGAAAATTATGAAAAATTAGACTAAATGAGGTGGGGTCAGGAAATCATCATCCCCCAAAAAGATTTTAAAAATAACGAAAATTGGTACATAAGTTAATTAAAATAAAACAGAGGTCAAACCAAAAGTCAATTAATGAGACTAGGTTAGAAATAAATTAAGAATAAATAGTAAATTAATCAAGAAAATTATGAAAAATTAAACTAAATAAGGTGGGGTCAGGACATCATCATCCCCCAAAAATATTTTAAAAATAACGAAAATTGGTACGTGAATTAATTAAAATAAAACAGAAGTCAAATTAAAAGTCCACCAACCAAACTAGGTCAAAAATAAATCCAAAATAAAGTGAAAATATGAAATAAAATTCCAAGAAAAGGTCAGGTTTACCATGAGACAGTGTTCAACCTTCATCCCAAAAATGAAATGCTAACAATAATTGTAAGTCATAAAAATAAAATCAATAAAAAAGGTGTGTTAAAATGGACCAGTTAGAACAAATAATTAAAATAAAATATTAATATTAAAAAAATACGAAAATAAAAATTATATAAAATTAAATAAAATGTTAAGAAAAGCGAAAAAGATTTTTGGGTAATTTTATGGACGAAGAAAATATTTTAAATAAGAAAAAGAAATACGAAAATGGAAGGATTAATGGTGATGAACATGGTAAGCAAGCGTAGATATATCAAAACATGGCCATGGAAGAGATGATTACCTAATGGAAAATAGAAGTGGAATGGAATATGATATGTGATGAAGCTTTGCCTCCTTGCCACGAAATTCCAATGCTCCTTTAGGGTTAGGGTTTCAGCTTCTTAAATAGGATGGATTAGGTGTTCTCATGGGCTTTTTAATAAGTGATTTATCCATAAGAATAAAAGTGTGAAGTGAGGTGTAAAATGTTGTTATTTTGGGTCAAACTTAAGTGAATGGATGTCCAATGCATGTCCAAAATAGGTAAAAAACGTGACTGGTTTGTGCAACATGCTTAGAAAATCTGATTGGGCCAGCCAGGCCCAAAATCTGCCTAGAAAATCAAGTCATGGTGCTCACTTTAAATGAATGTATCTCTCAAACCATGGATCCAAATGCGATGATTCCAAAAGGATGTGAAAGAGGACATGGCAAGGTACAATTTTTGTGAAGAAATTATTTTCAAATAATGCCTTGAAGTGTAAGAAAACTGGCCAAGAAGTCATGACAAATTTTGAAGATTTTGGACTTAGAAATTTTTCTAAGTGTCCTAAAAAAATGTCTCACTTTGACTAAGCATAACTTTCTCAATTCTAATCCAAATGGAGAAAACTTTATATCTCTAGAAAGCTTGGAACAAGAGTAACAACTTTAATGTTGGAGAAATTTTCAAATGGAGCTTTTATCTTGATGCAAAATGGGCTTAATGTGAGTGCAACGATCATGAAAACTTGCCCTAAATGGAAAGTCAACCATTTCCAAATTAAGTGACTTTTGCAATTCCTGATTAAATGATGAATCCATGATCCAACCTTGATAAAATTTCACATGTAGGATCCCCTATGCATGGATTTTGAGATTCCACTCTCAAAATGTCAGGAGTTGACTTTTCTGGCCCCACAGCTGACTTTTCCCAAACTGTCTGATTCCCGATTCCATTGATCAATTGAAGCACTTCTAGCTCAAATAAAGAGCTTATTTTTTGTATGTAGACCCTTGTGGACATATGGAGGGCCATGGAAAAGAGTTTCACCCAAAGAATCAGAAATAAACTGATTTTATACCAAACCCTAGTTTTAGGGCAAAATCATCAGGAACTGATTGCACTGATTGCCAATGGATCTTTCTGAGATAATTGTGAATCTTCCTAGGCCAAGATGCCTCTCTAATCATGAAATGGATAAGCTCCTCTAATTCCAACCAAACATTTCCTGTTGCAGGTAGCCATGAAACCCTAATTTCTGATTAAATCCAGATGAACACTCTGATAGCTTTGAATCCTTCACTGATGAACTGAGGACCATAATAAGATACTTGGACCCCCCTGAGACCCTTGAGACTTGTATACTTAGAAAATGAAGTCCAATTCTCAATCTTTCTTTGTGTGGACTCCTTATGTTAAGGAGTGATCGATCAAAACCTGATCTCCATGTCACTAATGCAGTATGCAATGAGTATGACCTAGTATGATGCCAATGAAATGTAAAACATAATCCCATGCTTCTAGGAAAAATGAAGGGTAAATTTTGGGGTACTACACTAGTAAGCCAAGCTCCACAAACTTGCCATGCCAAAACAAAAGTGGAAAGGTCTTGTATTGACTTTAAGTTATTTGTTTGACCAAGAAGAATCCTATCTTGGACACAAAACAACTCACTTGATCTTGGATCAAGTTGAGTTTGGTTTGCATCAAAGAAGGTTAAACCTCTGATTTGTCAAGACCAACCATAAGACGTTAACTCATTGGCCAAATGATGAAAATAATGGGATGACGATGAAATGGAGGGAAAGAGAATTCAAGTATCAAACTCCATTGATCAAATGTGAACCAAGTCATCATCAATCAATGCTAAACAGAAAAGAAATGAAGATTACAAGTCAACAAGTCAATCATAATTTTTGGTATTTTTTTGAATTAAAAATAAATGCAAAATAAAATAATCAAAATATGGTTAAACCTCAAATTTAATTCAAATCAACTTCAACAAGTCCAATTAAATTCTCATAGGTCTAACATGGTCAAATAAACTTTGACAAATTTTCTCAACAATTTTAGAAATCAGAAACTATTTAAAAACAATTAAAAATAACAAAAAATAACACACTATGAATTAAAATCTCAAATAAATCTCAAATCAAATAAGAAATTGATGAGACTATTTTTCAATGACTTATCATTATCCATAGGTGTTAGTAAAATATATTTGGATTTTTCAAATATTGAAAAGTAATTAAAAATGAATTAAAACTATTAAAAATCAAATAATTCTCAAAAAATATTAAATGAAGTCACAAAAATAATTAAAAATCAAAATATGAAACTAGATTTTTCAAGAAATTTTTTGGATTGGTCTCAAATTTTTGTGACTTCAAATAAATTTTCTATGAATTTTTGAAAATAAAAGGAATTAACTGAAATTAAAAGAAAATAGAAATAATAGAAAAAGCGCAACCACCAGATCAAACTCATTAATTGATGTGGCAAGGAGAAACGACTCAGATGCAAGGGCGCATGGTACGCTGGAGTCAAACGCGCGGCATAATGCATTAAATCAAGTAATCACAATGGATGCTCAGGATTATAACATTGAGACACGATCCAAGGGCTGGGAAACATACACGTGGGGATGGTGGTGGAAACCACCATCTTCTCCGGTGAGATATCAGATTCCGGCCACCACTTGCAGGGAAAAAATTTGTAACGAAAATAAAAAATAAGGACATCAAAATGAAGCTCAGGTGATGTACATCACCACTGTATCCATGGATCTTCCTCACCCTTCCTATTTTGAGAGAAATGTGAGATGGAAGATCATGGTGTGTCAACTGAAAACGCACGAAATGAAGAATTGAGACCACCATTGGCCTGCCTCAAGTGTGAGGACTTCAGAAAACCACACAAACCAAAGAAAATCACATTGAATTGCAAGATCTAGATCCAAAAAGTTTGACGTTTTACCTCTGAAATGGAGCTTCTAAGGCCACGAATTCTTCAAGATCTTGATCTGCTTTTGCTCTGGAGATGTAATGGAGATGATAGGCTAAGGAATTGATCTTTGAAAATCAACTAATGATGTTGAATTTCAAGCTTGAAAAAGAGAGAAAAATCTGAAAATTCCTTTGGTAATGGTTGGGATTTCAATTCTGCAGCACTTCAGGTCTCCACCAGGTTCAGAAATGAATGAGATTGAGCTCTTATTTATAGCTGAAGAGGGCTGAGATCATGATTCCCTCGTGTGCATGACAACTTTGAACTTTGGTGCATGGGTCTGTACATGCGCATGTAAGGCCCAATGATGGGTGCTAAACCAAGCTGAACTCAAATGAAATGGAACTGGACGTGTAATTGAAGTGGAATTGGCTTGCACATCAAGTTTCGATATGAAATGCAAAACTGAACATAAAGAAAGAGCTCTTTGAAACTCACCAATGGAAAGTCCAAAAAAGTAATGTGAGTAATGGTTGGAAAGCCCTTGAAATAAGGAACAAAAGTCATGTTGGCCAAAAATTCATTTGGCATTTAGAAATTAGTGAAAACTGGCTGTGAAAGTTTGGGCACAAAACATGTATAAGTCACTCTTTGAAAGTTTTCACCAAAAGTAAGCCTCTTCAAGCCCCTCTTTTTCCATGATGAAAGCTTCAAATGGAAACACCTCCAACAACAAAGTTGTAGATATTTTCAAGATGATCAATATAGACTCAAATTTTGCATCATTTGGATTTTTCATGAAAACGTTATGGGCATTTGAAGTTGGGCACTTTTTCAAATTGAATGACTTAGGTACAAGGTGACCTATAATGTTTTGTATTATCACATGTATTTATTTTAGGATTATGAAATTTTGTCCAACATAAAATTTGAATTATACATCTTAAAATTTCCAATGCATTTGGTTTCACCTCAAAATCATAAAAATTAAGGAAGTTAGGTCCTTGGGAAGTTGACCCAAAATTAGGGTTTCAGTCAAAATGATCTATAATGTTTTATAATGAATGATGACCTTCCAAGTTTCAAATGGATTTTTGATGAACATGAAAGTTGTTTATATGGTTCTTAAGAATATGTGTTCTCTTGGGGTCATCTTCATTTGACAAACATATCACAAGTTGTATCTCAGTGGACCTCAGTTTAGTCAGATGACTTGACTAGTCAACTTTTCAAGGCCAAACTTCCAATCTTGATGAATAAATGATTGAGGGGACTCAAATAGGCTCATATATGCATAAAATAATGAATTAAAGAACTTGCCTTGATTAAATTTGATCATAGGTCGAGGTTGCTTCATGAGCAAGGCACAGTCAAGGCACAGTTGAATTAGGGTTTCCTTGGGAATCAATCCTTAAACCCTTTGGATTATCTTGATCAAATTGGAAAATTGAGATACTTAGGAGACATATATGATGGTTAGGAGTTTTGTGGACCATTTCCATGCTTGTTCTCATCTTCATCTAGCCATTTCATTGAGCTTAGGAGCCTCCTAGGAGCATTGGAGCACATGATCACTTGAGCTTCAAAACAAAAAGAATTAGTGACATACTTTTGTGCTTTTGGTTAGTAATAAAAATAAGAAAAGCAATAATGTACAATACAAGCATGCTTGATGGTCTCAAACCACTCACACAAGTCCCAACCCTAGGGTTAAGGGGCCAAACATACTATGATCCTTGAGGCAATGCACTGAGCAATGATATGATGCCATGAGGGACCTTAGGGTCAAAAATAGGATCTTACAGAAACCTTCAAGGAGTATGCCCAGAGGTGGAGGGAATTGGCAGCTCAGATAGTGCCACCATTGGAGGAGAAGGAGATGATAAAGATCTTTCTAAAGACTTTGAGCTCTTTCTATTATGAGCGCATGATTGCTAGTGCTCCCTCGGACTTTACAGAAATGGTAAATATGGGGATGAGGCTAGAAGAGGGAGTCCGTGAAGGACGTCTGTCCCATGATGATTCTTCGGGAAAGAAGTATGGAGGATTTTCCAGGAAGAAGGAAGAAGAGACTCATGTTGTTTCTTCCCATAGTAAAAGAAGACCCTCTGTGAGGAGGAAGAAAGTGCGATCAGTCGTCAACCAACACCAGGTGGCTCATATAGCACCTGCTTTCAGAGAAACTCAATAACCACAACAACAATCTCGTCAACAACAACAAGCTTACCAGCCTCGTGGCAACAATAATAACAACAACACCAACAATTATGAGAGGAAGAGGGTGACTTTTGACCCGATCCCTATAACCTACGCTGAACTGTACCCTTCCTTAATTTATAGGAAGTTGATAACTCCACGTGATCCTCCTGTTATGCCAGCCAATCCTCAATGGTGGTACAAGCCTGAACTTCATTAAGTGTATCATTTCGGTGCGCCCGGACATGATGGGGAGAATTGATTTCCGTTGAAGATGAAGGTGCAAGACCTTGTGAGGAGTGGGATACTATTCTTTAAGGATGTAGCCCCAAACGTTAAGAAGAACCCATTGCCCGAGCATGGGAAGGCAGCTGTCAACATGGTCCAGGGTTGTCCTGGCAAGTATAAGATCCTCTATGTGAATGACATAAGGCAGTCCCTGGTGGAAATGCATAGGCTGTTGTGTGAGCACAATCACTATGAGCACGATCACGATAGGTGCCATGTGTGCACTGTCAATGAAAGAGGATGCCGCAAAGTAAGAAGAGACATCCAAGAGATGCTAGACCAAGGAATGATTGAGATACTTCAAAATCGTGATGAGGACGAAGTTGATGTTATCACTCCCGTGTTCAATATTCCTGATCCCGTTATCATTAAATATGATGGCAACAAAAGGAAGGTGGTGTCAACTCTTGTGATAAAGCCAACAAGCCATGTCCCGTATGTGTCAGATAAAACGGTCTCGTACCGTTACAAGGCTGTTATGCTGGAAGATGGGAAGGAGGTGCCGTTACCCTCAACCTCTATTGTAAGCATATCTGATGTTAGTGGAGTGACCCGTAGTGGCCGTGTTTTCTCGGCTCAGCCGAAATCCCACGAAGACGTTGTGAAGAGAGATGTTGTTAGCTCTACCGGTCCCGTGGGGACCTCTTCTTCAAATCATTTTGTTCCTGCTGTGAAGGGTGTTGACCCTGTTGTTGTTAAAGCTGATAAAGCTCCTATCCTAGTTGGCCAGTCTGGCATCTTGAGAGAGGATGGTGATAAGATGTTGAGGCTCATCAAGAAGAGCGAGTACAACGTTGTGGAGCAGTTGCTTCAAACTCCATCAAAGATATTTGTCCTATCTTTGTTGATGAATTCAGAGCCATACCGTGAAGCGTTGCAAAGGGTGTTGGACGTGGCATATGTGGATCACGATGTCACAATTGAACAGTTTGATAACATTGTTGCAAACATAACTGCCTGCAACAATTTGAGCTTCTGTGATGATGATCTTCCCGAGGAGGGAAAAGACCACAATTTGACCTTACATATCTCTATGAACTGTAAAGATGATGCCATGTCCAATGTGTTGGTGGACACAGGGTCATCACTTAATATATTGCCAAAGTCCACTCTCGCTAAACTTTCATATCAGGGACCTCCAATGAGGCAGAGTGGAGTGGTAGTAAAAGCTTTTGATGGATCACGCAAGACCGTGATCGGTGAATTAGATCTCTCGATCAAGATTGGACCTAGTGATTTCCATATCACTTTCCAAGTTATGGACATACATCCGTCGTACAACTGTTTACTTGGTAGACCATGGATTCACGAGGCAGGTGTCGTGACATCCACCCTGCACCAAAAGTTGAAGTTCGTCAAGAACAAGAAGTTGGTGGTGATAGGGGAGAGAATGCTCTCTTGGTCAGCCATTTATATTTCTTTTCCTACATCGATGCTGAGGATGAGGTTGGAACTCCATTCCAAGCCTTATCTATTGCTGAGCCTTGTAGGAAAGGACTTTCTTCATTTGTTTCCTACAATGACATGAAGTTGGCCATCGAGCATAGCGCAACTAATGGTTTGGGGAAAATGATAAAGATGGAAGATAATAACTCCCAGGATGGTATAGGGTATTCTTCCGGTGCTTCTAATGATCTTGGGTTGTTTCAGAGTGGAGGTTTCATCCACACCGATGGAGATCAAGAAGCTGCTGCCATCATTGAAGAAGACGAAGAGGAAAACCTCAAAAACTTTGTCATACCTGGCGGGATCTGCAATAATTGGGTCGCTGTTGATGTTCCAACACTTATCCATAAGTCAACGTAATATGTTCATTTCTGTTAAAAACCCTTCTCCCATGCCAAAAGGAGAAGTGAAGACATTGTTGGCATAATTGATTAAAACAATGATATTCATTCAATAATCACATGTTAAATGTTTGTTTTCCAAATTATTTTTCATTTTTTCTTTTCACATGAAATTGGTGATCACCATAAAACCCTAAAAAAGGGAATAAAATCAATTTTCCTCTGCATAATGATTTTCATTGTTTGAATTCTGAAATCTCTTTTATACTCAAAATCATTATGCAGGTTAACCAAACCCAGTGAATATAATGATCCCACACCATCTCCCAACTCTGAGTTCCCTGTATTTGAGGTAGAAGAAGATGATGTTAAAGAGATCCCTAATGAGATTACCCGTCTGCTTGAGTACGAGGAGAAGATCATTCAGCCACATCTTGAAAATTTGGAAATAGTCAACTTGGGGTCTGAAGACTGCATTCGTAAAGTGAAGATTGGGGCACTCCTGGAAGAGTCTGTTAAGAAGGGGTTGAATGAGTTGCTACGAGAATATGTCGACGTCTTTGCCTGGCCATATGAAGACATGCCTGGTCTAGATATTGATATCGTGCAACATTTCTTACCGTTAAAGCCTGAGTATGTGCCTGTGAAGCAAAAGCTCAGAAGAACTCATCCTGATATGGCATTGAAGATTAGAGAAGAAGTTCAGAAGCAAATTGATGCGACGTTTCTGGTGACTTCTACATATCCTCAATGGGTGGCCAATATTATGCCTGTACCTAAAAAAGACGGAAAAGTCCGAATGTGCGTGGATTACCGCGACTTGAATAAATATAGCCCAAAAGATGATTTTCCTCTACCACACATTGATATGTTGGTAGAAAATACGACTAAATTCAATGTCTTTTCATTTATGGACGAATTTTCCAGTTATAATCAGATTAAAATGGCACCCGAGGATATGGAGAAGACAACATTCATCACACCTTGGGGAACATTCTGTTATCGAGTGATGCCCTTCGGTTTGAAGAACGTCGGAGCCACGTATCAACGTGCTATGACTACCTTGTTTCATGACATGATGCACAAGGAGATCGAAGTGTATGTCGATGATATGATTGCAAAGTCGAAAACGGAAGTTGAACATGTAGAACACTTGTTGAAGCTTTTCCAGCGTTTGAGGAAGTACAAACTCCGCTTGAATCCGAACAAGTGTACATTTGGAGTCCGTTCCGGCAAGTTATTGGGCTTTATTGTCAGCGAGAGAGGTATTGAAGTTGATCCTGCCAAGGTCAAAGCAATACAAGAGATGCATGCGCCCAAAATAGAGAAGAAAGTCCGAGGTTTTCTTGGCCGCTAGAATTACATTTCGAGATTTATATCCCACGTGACTGCCACATGTGCGCCTATATTCAAGCTCCTCCAGAAAGATCAACATCATGATTGGACCGAGGATTGGCAAAAGGCCTTTGACAGTATCAAAGAGTATCTGTCCGAGTCTCCGATTCTGTCTCCACCTGTTGAAGGGAGACCATTGATTATGTACTTGACTGTGCTTGATGATTCCATGGGTTGTGTCCTTGGTCAGCAAGATGAATCAGGAAAGAAAGAATATGCAATATACTACTTGAGTAAGAAGTGCACCGACTGTGAGTCTCGGTACTCAATGCTTGAGAAGACATGATGTGCTTTGGCGTGGGCTGCTAAGCTTTTACGCTAGTATATGTTGAATCATACAACTTGGTTGATATCCAAAATGGATCCGATCAAGTATATCTTTGAGAAGCCTGCTTTAACCGGGAGAATTGCCCGTTGGCAGATGCTGTTATCTGAGTATGATATTGAGTCTCGATCTCAAAAAGCTATTAAAGGTAGTATCTTAGCTGACCATTTGATACATCAACCAATTGAAGATTATCACTCAGTGAAATACGACTTCCCCGGTGAGGAGATTCTATATTTGAAAATGAAAGATTGTGATGAACCATTACTTGAGGAAGGGCCAGAGCCTGGTTCTCGATGGGGTATGGTGTTCGATGGCGTTGTCAATCAGTATGGAAATGGTATTGGGGCAATGATTATTACTCCTCAAGGCACACATTTTCCTTTTACAGTAAGGCTAGCTTTCAAATGCATGAATAATATGGCGGATGCTCTCGCTACACTTGCTTCAATGATTGCTGTCAATTATTAGAATGAAGTCCCAAAAATTACCATGATGCGCTTGGATAGACCAGCTCATGTGTTTGCAGTTGATGAGGTGAAAGACGATAAGCCATGGTATTATGATATCAAGTGCTTTCTCCAAAGTCAGACTTACCCGCCTGGGGCATCTGTTAAAGATAAGAAGACTTTGAGGAGATTATCTAACAGTTTCTACCTTAATGGTGATGTGCTTTACAAGAGAAATGTTGATATGGTTCTGCTCAGATGCATGGATAGGCACGAAGTAGACCTATTGATGACTGAAGTCCATAAGGGTTCATTTGGTACTCATTCCAATGGACATGCCATGGCAAGAAGGATGTTGAGAGCAGAATACTATTGGCTGACAATGGAGTTTAACTGCTGCATGTTTGTGAAGAAATGCCACAAGTGTCAGATTTATGTGGATAAGATTCATGTTCCTCTGACACTTCTAAATGTTATCTCTTCACCATGGCCTTTCTCCATGTAGGGAATTGACATGATTGGCATGGTTGAGCCTAAAGCGTCAAACGGTCACCGTTTTATTCTCGTAGCCATTGATTACTTCACCAAGTGGGTTGAAGCGGCGTCGTATGCAAATGTGACCAGACAGGTGGTTGTGAGGTTTATCAAGAACCAACTTATATGCTGATATGGTGTGCCAGACAAGATCATTACTGATAATTGATCTAACTTGAATAATAAGATGATGAGAGAGCTATGTAGCGAGTTCAAGATTGCATATCATAATTCTTCTTCCTATAGACTCAAGATGAATAGGGTTGTTGAGGCTGCTAACAATAACATCAAGAAGATTATTCAGAAGATGGTCGTTACGTACAAAGATTGGCATGAGATGTTGCCGTTTGCTTTGCATGGCTATCGTACATTCCTCCACACTTCAACAAGGGCAACCCCTTTCTCTCTTGTATATGGCATGAAGGTTGTGCTCTCCGTAGAGGTCGAGATCCCACCAATGAGAGTCTTGATGGAAGCTAAGTTGACTGAGGCTAAATGGGTTCGGAGTCGTTATGACCAACTGAATTTGATTGAAGAGAAGAGATTAACTGCCATGTGTCATGGTCAGTTATATCAACAAAGGATGAAGAAAGCCTTTGATAAGAAGGCCAAGCCCCGTGCGTTCCGAGAAGGTGACCTCGTGCTCAAGAAAGTCTTGTCTTTCGCGCTCGATTCCAGGGGCAAGTGGACTCCAATCTATGAAGGTCCATACGTTGCTAAGAGAGCCTTTTCAGGCGGTGCTCTATTGCTCACAACTATGGATGGAGAGGATTTCACTCGTCCTGTGAATTCAGATGCAGTCAAGAAATACTTCGCCTAAAAAATAAAATAAAAACAGAATAGCTCGCTATGTTGAAAACCCGAAAGGGCGGCTTAGGCAAAAATGAGCGTCTCGGTGGATTGAAAACCCGAAAGGGCGATCCAGGCAAAAGTTAGAGACATGAAAAAAATGAATATATATATATATATATATATATATATATATATATATATATATATATATATATATATATATATATATATATATATATATATATATATATATATATATATATATATATCCCGCTAGATTGAGTACCTCACCCTGGGGAAATCTAGGCAAAAATTAGGGATTTGGCAAGTAACTGCATCCTGATAAGACTTTGTTCTACAACTGTCGTCTGTCAAAGATTCTCGCTCAGTCATCATCAACCGAAGTTTCGAATACAGTGGATTCAGAGTTGGTGGAGAAACGGTCATTATGTTCAATGTATCCCTTTTCCATGTATATCACCAATTTCAAATTTGTAAAGATCCATGGAGTCTCTCCATTTGCGGACTACCATTCTCTTAAATAAATTTGAGCCTTTATCCAATTCTTTGCACTCTTATTTGTTTCTGTTTAACAAATGTTTGCATGTTTTAATTGATGAATATCAGTGTTTTAAACAAATAAAGTTTTTCATGAATAAACTGTTTTAAACAAAGTGAACATTCACAATGACTGAAAGGATACGTGGAATGTCCTCAGTATTTTCCCAAGGATAGTATGATCACCAAAGGGTAAGACATTTGTTCATATTCTGGCATTCTTGCTCCTTTTATCCTCATCATCAGCTTCCCAGAGAGTCTGGTATGAGAAGTTCTCCTTGATGGTAGTGGATTGATCTGTCCTATGGATTACTTTCCCCTGGTTGGATTTTCATCCAATGCATTCCCGGTAGTTCGTTTGTGTATGCATACTTGTTTCTCCCGTGGAGTTTTTAGCAATCCATGATCGGTATATGGTTGATCTGTGAATGATCCCTTCTTTTCCAATTTTTGCCTCGATATTTTAGAGATGTGTATCCCTCTATATCAGGCACTAGCATTTGTGTTTTATCATTTGTATGGTTGTCATCCCTTGTGTGGACTGACCTAAAATCCCTTATAGATTGGTAAAAGTTGATATGCTTTAAGTTGAGAATATTCCTTGTCTCATTATCTTGACTATCTACTCACGAGGAGGGTTGTTTTCTCCAGCATGAGTAAGAATCTCCAACGCAGTAAGCATGTATTCCCTGCAGAGCTATCTTTCTAGATAATCGTCTCCTCAGCAGGAAGTTGCCTAGTGCAGCTGATGAAGGGCTTATTTCCCATTCCATTTATTTTGAAAAAAGGTATCTCTGGTATGTCGCTTGTTGATGAAGGATTCATTTCCAGTTTCTCCAGCAAGGGTAGTTTCCTCAAGAACATTTATAGCTTGCCCTCAGTAGGGTTGCCAGATCAGAGTTTGATGTCTATATCTCCTACGAGTCTGAAGATTTCTTCTAGCATTAAGAGTTGGTGGTGAAAATGTTTATTTATTTCCCCAGTGGAGCAAAATGCTATTATTTCCCTTTTGTAGAGTTTCCTCTCCGGCAGATAGAAGAGAGTGTTTTGATTGATGTACATCTGATTGGTAATTGTTCCCCATGGAGTTTCACATAATTCCTTAATAAGCTTCCCCAATAGAGTTTCTTCTCCGACGGATCTTATTGTTATTAAACCAACTGTTCCCGAGAGAGTTGATGGAAACTCCCCGACAAATTTTCTGCATCTTCCTTATGTCAGGATTGTTTGCTCCTGGAAGACTTCTCCTATGCAGAGTGTTATCTCCTACAGTTGGAAGCTTTGACTGTGCCTATCCCCAGCTATGGTTAAGGTCTTACCTTTATTTACTCTTATTCCATAGATGATCCCCATCAGAGTTGAGTTCTCTGTTTGATCATCTTCTTTCATTGCTCCTGAATACATCTTCTTTGTATCCTCAGTGAGTGTAGCCTTGGGATAGGGTTTGATATCCCCGATGAGTTATTTTCATCCTTCTCGGGTTATTCCCAAGCTGAGTTCTCCAGTAGGCTTCGCCCTTCTTGTCGAGACGTTTGTCGAGTGTCTGTTCGTGATTCTTGGACTCGTTTGTGTTAGATATGTCTGTTTGTCAGCATTAATTATACATACACAAATCATTCATATACATGCATAATCATAGCATTCTGATATTCATGATGCATTCTTTGCCATATATCTTTACTTGTTATCTCCTGCTATTGGTGAAATGTTCTTCCCCAAGCAGATGTTTGTGTCTGATCTCTCCATATAGAGTCAGCCCCATAGGCAGAAAGTGTCTATCTTTTCTTCTTTATTCCCCACTGAGTTATGTCCTCGTGGATGATTATTGTTTCAGTTTCCTCCCTAGTTATGTATCGGGAAGGAATTACTCCTCTGAGTTATATCCTCATTGGGTTGAGTCTTGTTTGATTGTGTCTTTCTAGTTTGTTCCTAGATTGATTCCTTTCTTGTTACCCCCCGTAGTTCCCTGTGGTTCAGTTGTTCAATTGCTCAGTAACCAGTAATTGTTCATCCTTTCCCAAGTGGATTGATGTGGCCTTCTACCCAGTAACTGGTAGTTATAAGTCCTATTTCTGTGGTTTTCTACCCAGTAACCGGTAGATGTAATCCCCTATTTATTGGTTATCTTTACCCAGTATCGGTATTGATATATCTCTTGGATAATCGCTGTTGTCAGGCAATTTGTCCCTAACGAGTCATCTTTCATTTACCCTTGTTTGGTAATGATTGTTTCTCCTTCTGATTGGTCATTATTTTATACCCAGTAACTGGTATCCCGATGTCCTTTCTTTTCGGTCGATTTATCCTTTATTAACCCAGTGACCGGTTGCGGATAATCTTCCATGCGAGTATGTTATCTACGTTTTACCCATATAACGATAGTAAATAATATATCTCACCTCTTTAGTCGAAGTCTTTTTCTTCCCCAGTCGAGTAAGATTTGTATTTCCTTGTTGAATCGAATGTCCATCCTGTAAGTCGAGTTTGCTTTTTCAGCGCTCCTTTCGGATGATGAGTGTCTTGGATATGTTCCCAATTCACGTCTGGTTGGTCACCTATTATATACCCAGTAACCGGTATCACTGGTGTTCCTTCCTTCTGCTCCCTATTATGACCTTTTGTCCCCTGTGGAGTCAGATTTTCCTGAGTTGAGATGTGCCTTTTGGGTCCTCCTCAGATGTTTCAGATGATTGATATCTTTCACACTTATACCGGTCTTAGATATTCTTTCTCCCTGAGCATGTTGTTCTCTCACCCAGTAACCGGTGCTTTTGATAACATGTCTCTCTTTGAGTTTATTACCCAGTAACCGATAATATCTCGTTGTTTCTTCCTCAGCTGAGTCCTTTGTGGACGTCCCCATCTGAGTCCGGATTTTATCCGATGTATCCTTTGTGGATAGTTTTGCTGTATTGGCATATTCCCCAATACATGCATCTTTGCGTCAGCTCGAGTCTTCCCATCGACTTATTTTCATGGAATCCTTTCGTGTCTCCCAGCAAGTTTTCAAGTTGTGACCTGCTCACGCATTTTTACCTTATTTCCCCCAAAGTATCTATCTACCTAGTGAGTGTGTTACTCATATGGATCTTCAGTTTCTCCTAATTTCATTTACTTTGTGGCAATTATTCACCATGAAGATTTTATTTCGCATGCATACATTTTCATCATGAGGTCTTTTAGGGACCAAAATTCGTCTCTTTGCTATTATTTAAGCTCATTCTATCTCGTTGAGACGAAGATTTTAACCTTCATATCTCCGACTAGAATGACCTTAAATAGAGGCATCTGTAAGACCCTAATTTTGACCCTAAGATCCCTCATGGCATCATGTTATTGCACAAGTGCATTGCCTCAAGGATCATAGCATGTTTGGCTCCTTAACCCTAGGGTTGAGACTTGTTTGAGTGTTTTGAGATCACCAAGCATGCTTGTATTGTATGTTATTGTATTTCTTATTTGATTACTAACCAAAATAACAAAAATATGTCACTAACTCTTTTTGTTTTGAAGCTCAAGTGATCATGTGCTCCACAATGCTCCTAGGAAGCTCCTAAGCCCAATGCAATGGTTAAATGAAGATGAGAAAAAGAATGACAATGGTCCATAAAGTTCCTAATCATCATATATGTCTCCCAAGTATCTCAATTTGCCAATTTGATCAAGATAACCCAAAGGGCTTGAAGATTGTTTCCCAAGGAAACCCTAATTTCATTGTGCTTTGACTGTGCCTTGCCCATGAAGCAATCTCAACCTTTGATCTAATTTAATCAAGGGAAGTTCCTTCATCTATCATTTTATTCACATTTTATCCTATTTGAGGCCCCTCAATCATTTATTCCTCAAGATTGGAAGTTTGACTTTGAAAAATTGACCAGTCAAGTCATCTGACTAAACTGAGATTGAATGAGCCATAACTTTTGATGTGTTTGTCAAATGAATATGACCCCAAAAGCAAACATGTTCCTACGAACCATATGAACAACTTTCATGTTCATCAAAATCCATTTTAAACTTGTAAGGTCATTATTCATTTCAAAACATTATAGGTCATTTTGATTGAAACCCTAATTTTGGGTCAATTTGCCAAGGGCATAACTTCCTTAATTTTTATTATTTTGAGATGAGACCAAAGGAATTAGAAATATTTATATGTCTACTTCAAATGTTATGCTGGACAAAACTTCATAATACTAAAGGAAATACATGTGATATTGCAAAACATTATAGGTCATCTTGGACCTAATTCATTGAATTTGAAAAAGTACCCAACTTCAAATACCCATAACTTTGTCATAGAAAATCCAAATGATGCAAACTGTGAGTCTATATTGACCATCATGAAAAGATCTACAACTTTTATGTTGTAGATTGTTTCATTTGAAGCTTGTATCATGAGGACATAGGGATTGATTAAGCTTACTCTTGGTTAACTTTTTTCAAAGTGATTTGAATATGTTTTACACTTGAACTTTCCAAGCCATTTTTGATCAATTTGCACATGGCAAATGATTTTTTGCCCAACATGACTTTTGTTCCTTATTTCAAGAGCTTTCCAACTTACTCACAATAGTCCTTGGAGTATACCATTTTTGAGTTTCAAATTTCTTTTCATTTATGTGCATTCTTTATATTTTATGTTGAAACTTGAAATGCAAGTCCTTTCCATCCAATGTACATGACTACATGCCTTTTATGTGAACTCAAGAAGCTCTTTCAGCCATCCATGGGCCTCTCACACGTCCACAAAGGCCCATGCACTCAAATTTTCAAATCCCATGCACATGAGCAAAGTGTGAATCCAGAAGCATTTACCTATAAATAAGGGCCTCATGAGCTTCATTTGATAACCTTTTGGAGATCCCTTATGCTGCAGAACTGAAACCATAACCCTCACCAAAGGAATCATTCACTATTCTTCACATTTTCGAGCTTGAAATTCAGCAACATTAGTTGAATTTCAAAGCCAGATTCCTTAGCCAATCATTTCCCCTAAATTCAGAGATCAAAGAGGAACAAGAAGTTTGAATAATTCATGGCCAAAAGCTCATCAATTTGAAGGTATAAACTCAAACTATTTGGATCTGAAACTCCTAATTTAATGTAGTATTCTTGTGTTTATGTGGTTCTCTGAAGTCCTCATACTTGAGGCAAGCCTTTGGTGCATTCAATTTTCCATTTCTTGAACAATCCGTGTGGACACCATGATTTTCTCCTTCATCTTTCTCTCAATATAGGAAGAATGAAAAAAAATCCAATGGTACAGGGATGATCTACATCACACGAGCTTCATTTCCATGTCCCTGTTTTTCATGTTTATTGAGCTTTATTTTTCTACAAATTTGGCTGGAGTTTGTATGGTTGATCAGAGAAGATGGTGGTTTCCACCACCACCACCACCACCACGTGTTGTGATCCCTGGCCCTTGGATCTCCCTTTCATGATCTAATCTCATGCATCCGTTTTAATTACTTGCTTTAATCCATTATGTTGTGATGTTGACTTGAGCCTACCGTGCATCATCAGATCCAAGTCGTGCAGTGTGCCACGTCAATTAATGAATTGGATCCGATGGCTCAACATTTTTGGTTTTATTTCATTTTCTCTTTATTTTCTTTTAATTCTTATCATTTTCAATAATTCATTAAAAATTCATTTAGGTCAGAAAAAAATGAGACCAACTCTAAAATTTTTCTTGAAAAATCTAGTTTCATATTATGATTTTTATTTATTTTTGTGACTTCATTTGATATTTTTTTATTAATTACTTGGTTTTTAATGATTTTAATCCATTTTAAAATACTTTTTGACTTTTAAAAAATACAAAAATATTTTCATAGCATCTATGGATCATGATAAGTCAATGAAAAATAGTCTCAACAATTTCTTGTTTGTTTTGAGATTATTTGAGATTTTAATTCATATTATGCTATTTTTGGTTGTTTTTAATTAATTTTAATTACTTTATGACTTCAAAAATTTGTGAGAAAATTAGTCAAAGTTTGTTTGACTATGTTGAACCTATGAAAATTTAATTGGACTTATTGAAGTTGTTTTGAATTGAATTTGAGGTTCAACTTTGTTTGTTTACTTTTTATTTGTATTTTCTTTTAATTCAAAAAATATCAAAAAAATATTGTGGACTTCTTGACTTGTTATATTCATTCCTCTTCTGTTTGGTGTTGATTAAGGTTGAATTGGTTCAACTTTGATCAAATTCATTGGATCTTGTGGTTTGAGAATCCTTAAGGATCATCACCTAGAAAGATGAATGAATTTGATCAAGGATGAGTTATCCCTTGATCAATTGGGATTGGTTGTTGACTTCTTACCCCCTCCCTTTCATCTTCATCCCTTTCTTTCCCTCAATGACCAATGAGTTAAAGTCTTGAGGTTGGTCTTGACAAACAGGAGTTTAATCTTCTTTGATCCAAACCAAACTCAACTTGATCGATGATCAAGTGAGTTATTTTGTGTCAAAGATAGGTTACTTCTTGGTCAAGCAAATAAACAAAAGTCAACACAAGGCCCTTCCCCTTTTGTTTGGCATGGCAAGTTGATGGAGCTTGGCTTACTAGTCATGACCTCTAACTTGTGTTCTTTGCCAATATTCTTATTGACCGGCCTCAGATAGGTGTGACTACTATATTAGTCCACTTACAATTGCTTAACATAGCGCTACATTGTCTTATGACAAGCTAACATAACTCTACTAACTACTAAATTTAATTTGAGCTTTTAAATTCTTGTTATTTACTTTTAATGTCATTTATTTCTTGCTCATTATTCATCTTGATTTTCATCTTTGCTCACTTGAGCACATATTTTATGTTTATTTCATTTTTCTTTTTCTCATTTGAGCTCATTATTGTGTATAAATATATTCTTATTTTGTGTTGTTTTTGTGTTTTTTTTTGTGTTTTTTTTATGTGAACCAAAATGCAAAAGGAGAAAGGACTTAGAATTAGGATTTACCCATGCTTAAAGGAGTTCAAGAGAAATTAGGCCTCATGCCTTTAGAATGCAAAATTTGTTGAAGAGCAACTAGGCCTCATGCCTTTAAAATGCAAAAAATCAAAGTTGACCTCAAAGGACTTCTCTTCAAACTTATTCTTTGTCCATTCCCTTTATTATGTTGTGAGTTTTTTGATGTGTGCTTTTGTGTGATAGGAACCTCATCTTAAGAGCCAAGCCAAATAGAGATCCTAGGAGCTTGAATTCAAATTATTGATTGCTTGTTTGTGTGCTAAATCCAAAGGAAAGGAGCATCTTGAGTCATCTCTATATGACTTCAAGAAAAGGAACTCCAAGGGTTATCTTTCCCCTCTTATCTTTGTATGCTTTAGGAATAGCCTTTCTCTCTTCTCCCCACTCTAACCAAGCCAAAAAATCAGTTTTTTAAAACTTTGACTTTGTTTCAAATTAGAAACCTAGGCCTTAATTCTTTGACTTTTCAAAACCATTTTCAGAAATACTCATTGTAAATAAACTTTAATCTAACTTTGACCTCATTTTGTAAATAAATTTAACTTATAAATATAACCCATTTTCAGTTGTTTTTGTGGTTCCAATGGCCACTTGTTAAACCCCTCTCAGAAACATTAGTCATAGGTTTGAGTTATCATAGTGGTTGATGTAAATCTCACCTCATCCTTAGTGTTGGATTATAAGCATTCCATGCTTATTATAGGGTTAACCCCTCACTAGCATGTTGAAGCCTTCCTCACATGGTAGGTTGTTGGTTTAGGTTGAGTTTTCTCCCTTTGATAACAAAATACCTTAAGGCTTTTGATCAAAATCAATTCACCAATCTTTGGAATTTTTACCACGAACTACGAGGTTTTGATCCTCCTTTGTGATGGTACGTAGGCAATGGGTTCATCCATTCAAACAACAAAATTTGTAAATATCATTTATTCTCTTCTCATCCCTCCAATCTTTTGCATAAATCTTTTCACAAATATCAACCTACAACACATATTTGCAAAAAGAGGTTCCCTTAGAGTACTAAGGATGTTTTGGGTGCGTAAAACCTTCCCATTTCATAACCAACCCCCTTACCTAGATCTCTGACATTTTTATTAGTTTTTGATTTGAAAAACTTCTTACTTGGCTTTTGTTCTCTTTTTAGCCTTTCCTTTGGACAAATAAAAGTGCGGTGGTGACTCGAATTGTATGTTGACTTTTGGTTTAGTCAATAAACCTAAAGGTAACGAAAACCCCGCTACAGGGTCATGTTGTGGAAGTCGTTGAGAACAAGAACAGAGCCAGGCTAGGATTTCAATCAAGGCCATTCAACGCCAAAGTCAAAGTTATGCAACCAATTTTCCGCAGTGGAGGGTTCATTCATGAGAATAATTAACACTCAACTGCCATTATTGAAGACAGTGGTGATGAAGATGGAACTTGTTCCAACTTTGTAACGCATGGCCAAATTTGCACGAACTAGGTTGTTGTTGATGTTCCTGTTGCCATTCATCGTTCTAAGTAATTTGTTTTTATTATTTTTAAGAAAAATCCTTATCCTATGCCTAAGGGAGAAGTGAACATTATTGGGCATCTTCTTTATTATCATTAATGAAATACAATTTTATTCACCCCCATCTATGATGTTTTATTTTTACTTTTTGATTTTTCTGAAAAATGGTAATCACAAAAAACATAAATAAATAATAATTTTTCCCTCTGCGTAATATTTGTTCGCACTCCACTCTTCTAAAATCAAAATGTCAAATCATTATGCAGGTTGGTTCTCAAACCCATTGAATACAATGATCATACTCCTTCTTAAAACTTTGATTTCCATGTGTTTGAAGCTGAAGAAGAGATTGATGATGAATAAGTATCTGATGAGTTATTCCATTTACTTGAGCACGAGGAAAAAGCCATTCAGCCATTTGAAGAGCAGATTGAATTAGTCAACTTGGGTTCTGAAGATGATGTGAAGGAAGTCAAGATTGGGTCTCAACTTTGTCCAGAAGCTAAGAAGGGGTTGATTGATCCTTCTTCGAGATTATTCTGATGTGTTTGCTTGGTCCTATCAATATATGCCTTGTTTGGATTCTGATATTGTGGAGCATAGATTATCGTTAAAGCCAGAATGCCCGCCGGTGAAGCAAAAATTGAGAAGAACTCATCCTGATATGGCAGTGAAGATTGAAGAGGAAGTGCATAAGCAGATTAATGTTGGTTTTCTTGTTACCTCCGAGTATCCAAAGTGGGTGGCCAATATTGTGCATGTACCAAAGAAAGATGGAAAGGTCCACATGTGTGTTGATTATAGAGATTTGAATAAATCTAGTCTGAAAGATGATTTTCCTCTACCACACATTGATATGTTTGTAGACGATACAACTAGATTCAAAGTCTTTTCGTTTATGGACGGGTTTTCCGGTTATAATCAAATCGAGATAGAACCTGAATATATGAAGAAGACCATATTCATTACACCCTGGGAAATATTTTGTTATAAAGTGATGCCTTTCGGTTTAAAGAATCTTGGTGCAACGTACCAGAGAGCTATGACCAGTCTTTTTCATGATATGATGCATAAAGAGATCAAAGTCTATGTTGATGATATGATTGCTAAGTCAAGTGATGAAGAGGAGCATGTTGAACATTTATTGAAGTTATTCCAGTGTTTGAGGAAATAGAAACTCCACTTGAATCCCAATTGTCATACCTTAATTTTCAACCCTAAGATGCCACCATCATTTGTATCATTTTCATGACATCTAACATCTTTGCACTACTAACCTATTGAAAATACAAAAAGATTTTCTACTTTGTTTGTCTTAAGCTAGGGTTTTGCACCAAGAGCTTTCAAAGATTGATCAATCAAGACTTGGCATGAGTTTTAACACTTCACACTCCTCATCCTTCCCAAGTAATCAAGTTACTTCCATCAATAAGAATCGATTTCAAGATCATTCCATCTCAAGTTCATCAAGCCACAATTCATCTGACACTCAAAATTAGGGTTTTGGTCAAAGTCAGTTTAATGTTGGCTCTTTGACCAAAGCATGATTCTATGGCTTGAGGCATGATCTAAGGTATTAAAATGTGTACTCATAACCCACTCATATAATTCATATGGATCAAGAGGTTAGGTTCATAAGCAGATGAAAGTTTGAACACAACTAATGAAAAAGTTAACAAATGCTTAACGTCAAAGTTTGACTTTTAAGACTTTTTGTCAACTATGGACTTTTCAAGTCAAGGATTATGAAAATATGATCATTGAAGTCATTTGATCAAGAGTAAACAAGAAATTTGAGGTTACTTGCAAAAAGGGCAAGATTTGGTTTTGAAAAATTTTCTAAGTTATGAAAAAATACATGTCCAAGTACCCAACTTTCCAAGGCCATAACTTATGATCCAAGCCACCATTTTCTTTGCTCCAAATATCATATTAAAGACCTTGATTTATACTTCAACTTTGTCCTATGTGATAAAACCTCAAAAAATGCACGAATAAGTAGATATGGGGCCATGAATTGGATGATTCATTTGTTTGTCAAGTGGTAAAACACTTAGTGAAATTTTCAGCATGCTGACCTAGTCAAGTGACCAACTTAATGCCTATTTTTCACCCAGATCCCAACTGATTCAAGAAAAGTGATCAACATGAACGTTGTAGAGGATGGTCTTATCTTTCCAAAATGTCCAATATTGTGAAATTATCATATTGATCTAGGAGTTTCGAAGAGTTGAAGTTGTCTCTCTAAATCTGAATTTTGGGTCATTTTCATGACAAATTCATCATGTAATCTTGAGCCAAAGCTACATGATCTTGCTTTACAGGCTATCTTGCTTCTAAATCTCACCTTAATCAGAAGATTACATAAACCTTTGATGCATTACACAAGGGATTGAGCCATTGACCAAGTCTTGATGCCATATTTGGAAGGTTTTGCAAAAAGCTTCATATCCATTTTGATAAAGGCCAACATTTCCAACCACTCTTGCATTGAGCTTCTAACTTGTTTCTTCTGATCACACTTAACCTCTAAACCAGAAGTAACATCCTAAAATCACCTCTAAACTCCTCCTTTCACTCCACCTTTTCATCATGATCCATTCTGATTTTTTGTGCAAAATGAAACCAAGTCACCAAACTAGCATTCCAATTAAACCAAGATTGATTTCTGGAAGTTACATGAACCATATGGAGCCTCTATAAATAGAGAGACAAGTCTCATAACTCAACACACCAGAATTGGCACAAAAACTCCATTGTAGCAAATTCTCAAAACCTCAAACTTCCAAATTCCATTGTGCTTGTGTTTTCTCCAAACCAACACTTCAAACAACTTCTAAACATCCATTAGAAGTTGTCCAAACACTTGAACAACTTCTGTAACAGCCCTACCATCATCTTACAAATCACATTTTCATAACTTGCAACTTGATTTGGAAAGGAAGAACCAAACACTCGCAGCTCAAGCCAGGCATTCAAACACCTTCATAGAGGTGTAAGGAAGTTGTTCAAATCATAAAATCACATCTGGAACACCCCTACTCCAAAGGAAGATTTTCATTTTTGAGGTATGTATTCATTTCTTAAATTTATGATTTAAGGAACTATTTTGCATCATTCTTGTTACCATTACACTTGCCAAGATGTCAGGAACAAAACCCCTATGACCATTGGTCTTAATCGGTGATGTTTGGAATTTAATTTTAAATTCAATTTTTAGGGTTCATATGCATTTTGTTTGATTTCTGGATATTTATGAAAAATAAATGAAATTGGTGAGTACCATTAGATTCTTTGCGAAATTCTAAGCAGTTTTGGTCTTTACAACTTTTGATTTCGTTAAGAATTGAGAGAGTTAGAGCGTTGACAATATGTGAAAATGGTGGAAACTATGAACTACGGGATGAATGAGGAAGATGAAGTTTGGAGCCATTTTTAAATTTTAAAATTAAATTTAATATATATTTTAATTGATGTAGTTGCTAGGCAAGGGTTACTAGGCAAGGGTTTGAATCTCGGCAATGTAATGTTATTTTTGTTTTCACTTGTTAAATGTTCATTTTTTCTTCATAACTTCAAATATCCATAACTTCATGATCCCTTAACATTTTTGACCCATTATTTTTGCCATATGTTCATGAAAATGTCTATTTTATGATGACACCAAGAAAATCCCAAAAATATTATTTATTTTACCACTTTTGATTGGATGGAAAACATGTGTTTTAAGTGCTTTTTTTAAGGCTCCTAATTGATTCTTTCGGCTTATGTCTTATTTGTTCTTGATGTTGAAAGTTTGTATGATTAAAGCAAACTCTTTTAAATGTTGATTGTTATCCTTAACATGTTTGAACTTGATTATTTTCATACAATGTATCAATTGATTCACCTTAAAAACATGTTTGAATGAATAGTTAGGAGGTGAATAGGTTTCCACTTAAGTTTGGTCTTATCATGAACTTGGATTCAAGTCTAATGTTTATTTTGTGAAGACTTATAGTGTGATGCATGTTTGACCTAAATTGATTCATGTTGTATTTACCATGTACCAATGAATGCTTTTACCATGTCAAGTATGATTTTGTCTTCACCATCAATATGTTGTGTCTTATGATGTTGTGTGAAACTTCATCATGTCTTGTTTATGCTTATCTCAATGCCTAAAAAACCATGTTTAATATTGTCATCCATACTTTGTGATTTCCATTGTATTTATACATATTTTATGCCTTAATGTTAATGCACGTTTAACCTTGTTATTGTTTATATCCAAGGGAAATGAATCATGACATTTTTATCATTTTGCATGTGTGTGTTCATCTGCATTCTATACAACTTTGCTTCCCCTTAATCCAAAAACTTCTAGATACAATCTTTGGTTCCCCTCAATTTAAATCTTAGGATTCTATCTCTCTCTCCTTCTTATAACCACTTTCATAATAAACTTTGACTTAGGTCATTGTTTCCCCTTTTATTTCTTAATCAAATGCTTCAAAACACTTAATCATATTCAAAGATCTTTTCATAAGACCTAAAAAACACAAACTTAATTCAAACCCTTTTTCCCCTTTGGCTTTTCCATGTTTAAAACCTTTTCATAAAAGGATTAGACATGAGTCATCCCTAGTTGAGATTTAAATCTCCTACCCCATAACATTGTTGAGATTGATATTGATTCTTTTCCATTTGGAAGAGGTATGTGGCATACTTGTTGATTCTATATCCAAGTGAGAGCCCTTCTTTCAATTTGATGTAAAGATCTATCTTCCACATGTTTGTGGTGGTTTAAATGTGAGTTTTCTCCTTAAGATGACAATTTGTCTCTTTCTCATAAAACCAACCTCAACAAATCCCTTCTTACTTTTGAACCCGAACTACGAGGTTTTGATCCTTCACGGATACGTAGGCATAAGACTCAACGTCTTTCCAAATCATCAAACAATAAAAAGATGTTCTTTTTCTCATCTCCCCAATCAAATAGCAAACAATTTTAAACCAAACACATATATTTAAAAGGTTCATGTAGAGTACTACAAATGATTAGGATGCTAATACCTTCCCTTTTTCATAACACACCCCCGTACCTTTAGAATCTCCCCCCTTTTTACTTAGCTTAAGTTTAATCTTATAACTTTGCATATACATATTGGGTTACTTTTGAATCTTTTCCCCTTCCCTTGGATAAATTAAAGTTCGGTGGTGATATTTTGATTCATGAGTCAAGTCTAATCAATAGCTTGATCTCTGATTCTTCACCGCGACACCAATAAGTGTACTTTTGGTTGGTAAGTTGATGGGTTTTATTGCCAGTGAGAAGGGTATTGGAGTTGATCTTGCCATGGTCAAAACAATACAAGAGATGCCTACGCCCACAACTGAAAAGCAAGTCATAGATTTTCTCGTCCTCTTGAACTATATCTTAAGATTCATATCGCATATGACTACCACATGTGCGCCTATATTCAAGCTTCTTTGGAAACATCAGTCTTGTCTTTGGACCGAAGATTACCAGAAAGCTTTTGATAGTATCAAAGAGTATCTGCTTGAGCCTCTAATTCTGTCTCCACATGTTGAAGGAAGACCGTTGATCTTGTATTTAATTGTGCTTGATGATAGTATGGGACGTGTTCTTGGTCAACAAGATGAATCTGGAAAGAAAGAGTATGCAATTTACTACCTCAGTAAGAAGTTCATTGACTGTGAGACTCGGTATTCTATGCTTGAGAAAACATGTTGCGCATTGGCTTGGGCTACTAAGCGTCTGTGCAAGTATATGTTGAATCATACTACTTGGTTGATATCCAAAATGGATCAAATCAAGTACATTTTTGAGAAGCCTGCTTTAACTGGGAGGATTGCCCGTTGGCAGATGTTGTTATCTGAATATGATATTGAATACCGATCTCAGAAAGCTGTTAAAGGTAATGTCTTGGATGACAATTTGGCTCACTAACCGATTGAAGATTATCAGTCAGTGCAATATGATTTTCCTGATGAAGAGATTTTATACTTGAAGATGAAAGATTGTGATGAACCATTGCTTGAAGAAGGGCCATAACCTGGTTCCTGTTGGGGCATGGTATTTAATGGAGCTTTTAACTCATATGGTAATGACATTGGGACAGTGATTATTACTCCTCAAGGAACTCATTTTCCGTTTACAGCTAGATTGACCTTCAAGTGTACAAACAATATGACCGAGTATGAAGCTTGCATTATGGGGCTTGAAGAGGCCATTAATCCCAAAATTAAATATCTTGAAGTCTATGGAGATTTAGCTTTGGTTGTGAATCAGATCAAAGGTGAATGAGAGACAAATCAACCCGGTTTGATACCATATAGAGACTATGCAAGAAGGATATCAACTTTCTTTACAAAGGTTGAGTTTCATCATATCCATCGAGATGAAAACCATATGGAAAATGTTCTTGCAACACTGGCTTCATTGATTATGGTGAAATTTTGGAATGGGGTTCCTGACTTGACTGTGATGCGTCTTGATAGGCCAACTCATGTATTTGTTGTTGAAGAAGTTAAAGATGAAAAGGCATGATATTTTGATATCAAATGTTTCCTCCAAAGTTAGAGTTACCCACCTGGAGCATCTTTGAAAGATAAGAAGGCTTTGAGAAGATTAGTTGGCAACTTTTACCTAAATGGTGATGGGCTTTATAAGAGAAACTTCGATATGGTTTTGCTCAGATGTGTGGATAGACACGAAGCAGAGCTGTTGATGACTGAAGTCCATGAAGGTTCCTTTGGTATGTATTCCAATGGATATGATATGGCAAAGAAGATGTTGAGAGCAGGTTACTATTGGCTAACAATGGAATCCGATTATTGCAAGTTTGTGAATAAGTGCCATAAGTGTCAAATTTATGCAGATAAGATTAATGTTCCTCCAACACTGTTGAACTTCCTTTCCTCCCCATGGCCCTTCTCCATGTGGGGAATTGATATGATTTGCATGATTGAGCCCAAAGCTTCAAACGGACATCGTTTCATTCTAGTGGCTATTGATTACTTCACTAAGTGGGTTGAAGCGGCATCGTATGAAAATGTGACCAAGCAGGTTATGGTCCGATTTATCAAAAATCAGATTATATGCTGTTATGGTGTGCCAAGTAAGATTATTACTGATAATGGATCTAACTTGAATAATAATATGGTTGAATCTCTTTGCATAGACTTCAAGATTACACATCATAATTCTTCTCCCTACATACCTAAGATGAATGAGGCTGTTGAAGCTGCAAATAAGAACATTAAGAAGATCACTCAGAAGATGCTTGTGACATATAAAGATTGGTATGAAATGCTCCCATTTGCTTTGCATGGGTATCGTACATCCATCCGAACTTCAACAGGGGCAACCCCTTTCTCTCTTGTTTATGTCATGGAAGCTGTACTCCTCGTAGAGGTTGAGATCCCATCATTGTGTGTCTTGATGGAAGTCGAGTTGACAAAAGCTGAATGGTGCCAGACCAGATATGATCAGTTGAGTTTGATTGAAGAGAAAATACTGACTGCCATGTGTCATGGTCAATTGTATTAGCAGAGAATGAAGAAAACATTTGATAAGAAGGTCAAGCCTCATGTGTTTAAAGAAGGTAACCTCGTGCTCAAGAAGATTCTATCTTTCAAACCTGATGTTAGGGGCAAATGGACTCCTAATTATGAAGCCCCATATGTTGTTAAGGCCTTCTCAGGCGATGCTTTGATTCTTACAACTATGGATGGTGAGGAACTCCCTCTTCCTGTGAATGCCGATGCAGTCAAGAAATACTTCGCCTAAAAAGAAAAGAATAGCTCGCTAAGTTGAAAACCCGAAAGGGTGGCTCAGGCAAAAATGAGCGTCCCGGTGGATTGAAAACCCGAAAGGGAGATCCATGAAAAAGTTAGAGACATAAAACATAAAATTTATCCCGGTATATTGAGTACTCCACCTTGGGGAAATCTAGGCATAATTAGGGATTATGGCAAGTAACTGCACCCGACCGATTTTGAGCAAGTCATTTGGTTCTGACTCATCATTCTCGACCGAAGACAAGCACAATGGACGTTGAAGTTGGTAGGGAGAGTAGTGTTAATTGTATTTAATGTAGATCTTTTCCATGTAAATTACCATTTTCAAACTTTGTAAAGATCCAGGGAGTCTCGTCAGTTACGGACTACCATTCTATTAAATAAAGCTGAGCTTTTATCCAATTGTTTCTATTCTTATTTACTTCTGTTAAATAAAATTGAATTTTTATGATGATAATTTTGAAATAAATTAATAAATAATTATTTTTCTTAAAAAAAAGTAATAAAAACATTCACTTTAAGAATAATCGATTTCAGCAAGGAGTATCAACAACAATCTAAGAACAGGTAGGTCTTGGAGTGTGGAGCATTGTTGGTCTTTCCCATGTAGTTGGTTTGGTAATTATTTTCCTCCCCAACAGTTCATCATTTGTCTCCAGATTGGTCAATAAGTTTCTCCCCGAATAATCTCCTCTCCCGCGTAGCATTGGTGGGTTTTATCCCTAGTTGAGCTGACAATCAGTCCCCTTTGCAAATCCATATACCCCAATTGAGGTACTCATGTTTTGTATCCCCCAGTTAGTGATTTGTGATTGAAACCTGGATATCCAAAACCATTATTTGGTTTCTAAGTTTCCCATTTGCATTTGTTTATGTTGTGTAACCACGGTAATTTCTCCCCTATGTAGATCCAACCCGGTTATCTTTGCCTTGGAATTGGTTTATTTCACAGTTTCCAAGAAGAATTTAATGATTATTGTGATGGTTCTTTGGTTTGCTCCAGAAAGTCACAAGCATCCCAGCATTTTGCTCGATTCCTCGCTCAGAGTTTTATCTCTGATATTCCCTAGCGGAGTTTGTCTTCTGATGAAAGTCTTCTCGATAGTATTTGGTTCTGAGCAGTATTTGGTTTTTGTCCCCTACAAGGTTGTCTCCCATTTAACATGGTGTTGACTTAAAATTCCCCTCAGTATTGACAATTTGGATCCTCAGCAGATCCTTTCTCTATCCTCGACATGTTTGATTGGTCATCCTTCAGGAGTGCTCTCTCCCCTTAGAGTTTGTCGTAATTGATTGAAAGCATGTTTTCCATGTCTTTCCCAGCCATAGTTGATTTATTCAGAGATAGATGATTTATTTTCATCCCTAGCATTGACTCCGGTTGGTGTTTCCATCTTGTTGAGATTAGCCGAGTGTTGTAGTAATGATTCAAATCTTTGTTATTTAAATCCTTTGTATTGTTTTGTCAGCATGACCATAATCATTCACATGCATATTCAGGCTTAAAACACAACATCACATAGTTCATTATGCATTTTATCGCATTTGATATTTTTTGATCCATTGCTTCGGTGATATTATTTCCCCATGCAGATTTGGTGTGTGTTTGTCCTCCTCCAATTATAAAGTGTCAGCCCCTCAAGCAAAAAGAGTTTAACCTTTCTCATTCCCCACTGAGTTATTTCCTCGTGGATGACTATTATTTCAGTTTCCTTCCCAGATGATTATCTAGATGGAACCACTCCCCTTGAGTTATATCCTCATTGGGTTGAGTCTTTGTTTGACCGTTTCTTTCTAGTTATTACCTAGATAGATATTTTGTTCCCCCGAGAATCTATTGCCCAGTAACTGGTAATATTCTTCTCAATGTTGAGTACATTACTTTTGCCCAATACACAGTAAAATGTAATCCACTTCCTTGGTATTCCCTAGCGGATTCGTTTTCACGTTTCCCCAATGAGTCTATCCTTGATATGTTCACTTTAACCGGTGATGGATTTTCTCTTCTCTTTAGGATTCTACCCAGTAACTGGTAGTTGTAATTCCTACTTTCCCCTGCTGAGTTTATCCTTGATATGATCATCCTAACCGGTGACTTATATTCTCTCCTTTGATATTCTACCTAGTAACTGGTAAATATAATTCATATTTCTCCCCGTCAGCCTATCCTTGATATGTTTACCCTAATCGGTAACAAATATTCTTCTTTATTCCCCAGGTGGTCTATCCTTGATATGTTTATCGTAACTGATGACGAATATTCTTCCTTTGAGTTTATCCTTGATATGTTAACCTTAACCAGTGACGGATACTCTCTTTTTGGTCTTCTGCCAAGTAACCGGTAGTTGTAAATCCTATTTGATCTGTTCCCCCAACAGGTTATTCTTACCCAATTGACCGACAATAAATACACCTTTTTTTCTCAACAAGTTATCCTTGATATGTTTACCCTAACCGGTAACGGATGTCCCTCTGTCAGAATGTGCTATCTTCCTACCCAGTAACCGGTAGTAGATAATATATCTCTTGTACTCCTGTGTTGAAGTCCATTCTTCCCTAGTTGAGTTTGAGTGCGTATTTCCTTAGTGGAATCGCATTTTCCTGTTCAATTTGAGTATTTCAACTTTGTTCTGATCTACCTATTTCCCCTGCAGATTTCCTTGGTTCCCCAACCGAGTCTTTCCATTGATTTATTTTAATTGGAATTCCCCTTGTGTCTCCAGTAGTTTGTAAGTCGTATCCTGACTTACACATAACTTTTATCCCCTAGAGTTTATGTCTTCCCCATTGAGTTTTCCTTACGGAATACATTTATGCTCCTGTGGACCTTCAGTCTCTTCCAGATTATTTTCCTTTGTGGCAATATATTCCCCCATAAAGATTATTTTAACATTCATATCATATGCATCATGAGGTCTCTTAGGGACCAAAATTCGTTTCTAGATGTTGTTATTTAAGTCCATTCTACTGATTTGATACGAAGATGTTAAACTTCACATCCTCATTTAGAATGTCCTAATAGAGGCCATTTAGAACGTCCTTAAATAGGGGCATCTGTAAGACCCCAATTTTGACTCTAAGATCCCTCATGCTATCTCATCATATGCATTGGCTTTGGGATCACACCTTGGAATCCTCCTCACCCCTCATTCATTGGGTTTGCATTAGGAGAGATCACCAAGCACATTTGATTGTATCATACTTTATTTCTCTTTTTTTACTAACTAAAATACCAAAATATGTCCATGTATAGCTTTGTTTCTTTTGTAGGTAGTGTGTGCATCCACCTGTGCCCTATCAAGCTCAAAACTAGGGTTTGAGACTCTCATGACAATATATCAACCAAGATATGTTTCACATTGGTTCTAGACATCATATATGGGTCCCCATAATATTCACTTATCATTTTGATCAAGAAATCATCAAGAGTTTGAAGCTTGTTTGCCTTGGAAGCCCTAATTCGTCTGGGTATCTTGTGTGACTTCCTCAGCAAGTTTCTTCACCATTTTATCAAATATTTCAAGGGCTAATTCATATTACATCATATTATACATATGTGATCCTCCATGATTCCCAAATATCAAGAGAACTTCAAGTTTGCAAGTTAGTCCAATGAGGTTGACCAGAGAAGGTTAACTAGTCAAAACTGGGGTTCTTTAGACCCTATATCCTATCATATTTGTCATATGAAAATTATTCCAAGATAAAAGTTACTCTTTATCACATTCCAAAAAAATTTCATGTTGACATCAAAAGCTAGTTTTGCTTGAAAAGTCATTTTTTATGGTTAAACATTATCGGTCATTTTGTATGTGCCCTAGTTAGAAGGTCAACTTCCAAGGACCATAACTTGCTCAATTTTTGTGATATTAAGGCCATCAAAGTTTAATGATCAAATTCAATATGTTTTATCCAACTTTTATTCCTTGAGAAACTTCAAATTCAACTTGCAAGAGCATGTGCAAAGAGGAAACATTATAAGTCATTTTGGGCCATTACCATTGAACAAGCAATTTTCCTCAACTTCTAAAATACATAACTCCTTCATGCCAAATCCAAATGAGGTCATATTCATTACCAAATTTAAGAGAATTTAAAGCGCTAAAACTTTTATGAAGGAACTTTTTCCATTTGAAGCTCATAGAAAAAGTTATTCAAGGTGGAAGAAGTGAATATTTGACTTGGTACTTAGAAAATTTTCAATTATGTTTGATATCTCAAAATTCCACCTCAAAATTTGTCATGATACAAGCTTCAAGTGGAATAGTGTTCAACATGAAAGTTGTTCCCCTTTATGTCACCTCTCCAAAAAAGTCCAAGATCACCTCATTTGGACAAGATTTGAATGACTTGAACATGCTTACTATTCATGGTTCTATTTGGATGAATTACATGATCATTCCCCAATTTCAAATGCATGGCTTCATGTTATACTTTCAGCATCACTCATGATCATTTTTGGACCTGATTACATCATCTCATAGGCCTATCACACGATCATGCAAGCATGCACTTCATATTTCTATTTTTGACCAAAATTCAAAAGGTGTGAAAAGCAATGAACATGGCTATAAATACATACCCTTGGTGATCAGAATTTGGACCCTTTTGCCCAAGCTTCATCCCCATTCTTCCCCAAACCCCATTGAAAGGATAATCTTGAAGATTTCTTGAGAAATCGAGTTTCAATTATCATTCTATTTTGGAATTGAAACTCCAAGAGCCCAAGCTTTTTAATGATCAATATCATCTCCTGCAAGCTTCTAGAGTCAAGCCAAGCCAAATTGTAAGCAAGATCAAGTTAATTTGAAGCTCCTCGAAGGTAAGATTTCAGAAACTTTTCTTCTTCGATTCTCCCTCATTTCTCATCCATTTTGATTGATTATTGGTTTGCTGAAGTCCTACTAATGTAGGAAACAAGATTGGATTACTTTGAGGTCAAATTGAAGCAACTTAGATCATGATCCTCAAAATTCAAATCCTCGTATCTTTCAATATACTTGTAATTGGAGAAAATTGAGGCCAAATTCGAGCTCCTGAGCATATTTTATTTAAAATCATGTCCTTGTTTTTCATTTTGGTGATGGTTAGTTATCATCTAGTCCGGTGAGGTTCACCGGAGAAGATGACTGAAGCCCTAGCTCTGATGGTGTGTTGGTGTGTACCCAACCATTTGATCCATTCAAAATATTTTAATCTTGGCCCTTGGTTCTGATTACCATTGGTGTGACGCATTTGACTTGGTCTATCGTGGATAGCGCGCGCGTAGCCATCAGATCTACCACCTCAATTAATGATATGACCCTTGTTTTTTTTGAATTTATTTATATTTTATGATTTTTCATTTAATCCCTTTATTTTGTTTAATTCATATTAATTTCATTTTTAATCCAAAAAATATGGGACTTTCACCAAAAATCTTTAAATATTTTTCTCTTCCATATTTTGAATTAAAATTATTTTTTGGATTAACTTTGGTATTTTTCATGAATTAAATGTTTTTATGCATATTTTTAAGTGTTTAAAAATAATTTTGAGTTTTTAAAAGTAGTGAAATTTTCTCTAAAGTCCTTTGACCTTGTTTGACCTAGAATAAATTCCTTAGCCATTTATTCGGTGTTTTGAAGGGATTTTAGGTTTTGATCAAATTTTAATGCATTTTAATCCCTTTTTTAAATTGATTTTTAATTGATTAAATGTTTAAAGATATTGTTGAGCCATTTTTATGGTCTTGTGATGTTTGACTTTCTGTTTGGGTCTTGGTCGTGGTTGATTTGACTTTTGTTGAATCAAAACCATTGTATTTAGGGGGTTGATGAAATGTACATTTCATCTCCCAAAACGAATGGATGGTTTTGATTTGATGAAATTTCTCTCTTGATCAATTTGTGTTTCTATCTTCCCATCCCTCTTCATCTTCATCCCTATTCTTTCCCATTCTCCCCATTAGACCAATGAAATCTCTAATGTCTAAATGCTAATTGATTTATCAATGACCTTGTGTCAGATGAATCAATATAAGTATGACTGAGATAGGTCCCTCCTATATTTTTTAGTGTGTGGTATGTTGTATGAGTTTGGTTCATTGTACTAAATCTCTAACATGCATTAACACCAATGTTTTATTTCCAGGCCTAAGATAGTTGTGACTTCTATATAAGTCCAATTATGATTGCTTAACATAGAGATAAATTTGACCCTCAAGGCATAACATTCTAGTAAGTGAGATTGTAAGTCTCCCATTCTTCATGGCATTGTGAGGAGACTTGACCTTTTTTCCTTTCATGGGAGCTAGTGGCATACTTGTTGAATTATTCAAGTTGGAGTCCTTCACATGGAAGATGTCTTGGTTTAAGGATTCATACTTGTGAATGAATAGTTGAGTGTTCTCCAAAGAACGACTTAATCAATTAAGAATCACCACTAACACTTGACTAACTTTTGACTAACATTTGACTAACTCTTGTTAAAATTGCTTTACTTTCAAGTCATTTAAAATTATGCAATTTAAATTTCAGTCATTTATCATCCATTTCCATTTATATTTCATATAACTTATTTATGTTTCAAGTCATTTTCACTTTGCTCATTTGAGCCATATCTTGTGATTGTATATATTGTTACTTGCTTCTGGTTTTGATTATGGTCTTAGGACCTTAGAAATATTTAATAACAAGAAAAACCCTAAAAAAACATTTGGTGGACTGTTGAACTTGATCTAAACTTTTGGACTTAGGATTAGGCAACATTCCCTGTGCTAAAGGACTTGGCCAATGCCAACATTCTGAGACTGAGCTATCTCTGATTTTTCCTTCATCTGATGCAAGACCTTGACGATTTCTTTGATTCATTTGCTACTTTATCTTGGTGCTTAATTGCTTATTTGGTAATTGCCTATGTCTGATGTTTTGTTCTAAATTGATCAAGGAATATTTCATCATGTACATTGGAAGACAATGAAGACTACAAGCTATTGGAATGCTTGCTTGGATGTGGCCATCTTTATTTGATGCCTTGATCTTCATGATGTCTGGATATTGCTCATTGCTTATTGATCATTGCTTGATTAAAGTCCAAAGGAAAATGGTTATTTAGATGACATTCTTTTCTGTTAGATTACATCCCATTGGTCAGATCTTTTCAACTCTTAACTTTTAAATTTGTGCTTAGGATATCCTCTTCATCTCCTCCCACTTCTTAAATTTCAAAATATCTTCCTCTTTTCAAAAACACTTCTTTGCTTGTTACTTCAAATTTAGACATGTTTTAATGATTAGAAACTTTGGCCTTACCCCATTGAATTTTCAAACTCTTTCGTAAATCAAACATGTAAATAAATGTAACCATATTAACTTAAATTTCAAAAGACAAAAAGAACTAACAACTCCATTCAAATTGTTGGTATTTTGTGCCTTTTCTCATTAAACTTTTGTTAAAAACAATTCACCAATTTATTTGAAATTTTTACCACGAACTACGAGGTTTTGATCCCTCATTTTATGTTGGTACGTAGGCGCAAGACCGAAGATCTTGTCAAATACAAAAATATAATCAATGAATTCTTTTCTCACCCCCACGCTGTATTTTACCAAACATCATTTATACCAAAAACATATGCCCACATAAAATGTACAGAGATTACAGGTAAGGGGGTTGGTTGAACAGAGGGAAGGTGTTAGCACCCAAAGTATCCTAGGTACTCCTAGGGAGCCCTTTTTGTGCGCATATGTACTTGGAATAACGTGATGTTTACAAACAAATAGAATGGGGGGATGAGAAAATAATTTATTAATTATATTTTTTGTGTTTGACAAGACCTTCGGTCTTGTGCCTACGTACCAACATAAAAATGAGGGATCAAAACCTTGTAGTTCGTGATACAAATTCCAAAGTGGATGCATTGTTTTTTAACAAAAATTATGTTTGAAAGGCACAAAGGCCTAAAAATGGTTTGAATGAGTTAGTTCTTTTTGGCTTTTTGAAAGTTTAAGTCAAGTATAATTAAGTCTATTTACAAGTTTGATTTAAGAAAAGAAGTTTGAAAATGCAATGGCATAAGGCCAAAGTTTCTAACTTTTTTTGCAAATGTGGACTAAGTTTAGAACAATAGTGGTTCACACAAAGAAGATTTTGAAAAATGGAGGGAGAGTTTTTGAAATTAAATAAATGGGAAGAAGATGAAGAGACTATCCTATGTACAAAATTAAAAGTTATGAGTTGAAAAGATCTGACCAAATGGGTAGCAATCCAATAGACAAGAATATCAATAGAAACCTAGAATTCCCTTGGTCTTTTAGAATCAAGCAACACACAAATGCACAATTATATTATCTTGAAGAGCAAGGCATCAAATAAAGATGGCCACATCCAAGCTTATCCATTCCACGATCTTCTCCAAAATAACCCATGTAACAGATGGATTCCACAAGTCACAAGTTCAAAATAATAGCTTCACAATGATCATGTTACAGATGAACTTAGAGAGGTCTTCAAAGATGTATCATATGAATCTCAAATTGCAAACACTTGGTTCTTCAACAAGTTGGCATTGGCCAAGTCCTTTAGCATAGGAAGGTTACCTAGATTCTGAGTCCATTTGTCCAAGATCAAGCCAACAGTCCACTCAAACGTTTTTTAGGGTTTTTTTGTTATTATTATGTACATTAATGGTCAAAGACCACACAAACAAGCAAAGTATACACAAACAAAATATATTACACAATATGGTCCAAATGGACAAAGTGAAAATTGCATTAACATAAACAATTAGAATGATATGAACAATGGAAAATGAAATAGAGTGCTAAAAGTAAATTGCATTAAAGTAAAGGCTCGAAATTAAAAATTAGTAGTTAATTGGTTAGAAGTTAGTATTGTTTTGCTTTTGCTTTTCATTTCAAGACATTCTTTGGAGAATACTCAACCCACTTATCACAAGTATGAATCCTTGAACCAAAACATCTTCCAAAGGAAGGAAAGAAGGCCAAGTTTCCACACAATACCATGAAAGAGGGGAGACTTACAATCTCACTAACTAGAATGCTTATACCTTTTATGCCACAAATTTAGCGCTATGTTAAGCAATCGTAATTGGACTTATGTAGAAGTCACAACTTTTTGAGGTCGGGCAATAGAATTTTGGTGTTAATGCATGTTAGAGACATAGTATAATGGACTATGCTCATGAAACATACCACACACAAAAATAATATGCAAAAGGTGTGACCTAATCTCATCCATACTCATGTCAATTTTGCAATCAACTAGCATTAGAACTTTGAGATGTCATAGGCCAAATGAAATGAATGAATGAAGAAAGGGAATAAGATGAAGTGGGAGGGGAATGGATCAAAACACAAATTGGTCAAAGGAGGACTTTTACGAAATTAATATCATCCATTCATTTTGGGAGATGGAATGTACATTCCATCAATCCCCTAAATCCAATGATATTAATTTGACAAATTCAAATCAACCTTGACCAAGGCCCAATAATAATAGTCAAACATAAACAAGTCATCACAATTGGTCAACAAATTTATTTGATATTTATTCAAATTAAAAATACTAAAATAGTGCATTTAAATTAAATATGGTTTGTCCAATTGCTAAAATGTCATCAAAACACCAAAGAAATGGCCATGAGGTTTATCATAGGTCAAACAAGATCAAAGGACCTTGGAGAAAAAATTTCATAATTTTTAGACATTTAAAAATAGTTTTAAACAATTAAAAAAATGCAAAATCAATTAATTCATGAAAAATATTAATAATGATCCAAAAAATAATTCAATTCAGAATATGAAAGAGAAAAATATTTGAAAATTTTTGGTGAAAGTCCCATATTTTTTTGATCAATATTGAATTTAATATGAATTATTGAAAATAATGCAATTAAAATGAAAATTAAAATATCAGTAAAAATATGGACCACTTGATCTCCCTCATTAATTGAGGTGGCAGATCAAGTGGCCAGAAACACGCGTTCCACCGTGCACATGAGTCAGCGCGCTATAACATTGGTATTCAAAACGAACGATCGTGATTAAAATAAAATAAGAGGATCATGTGGCTGTGAGACATACCAGCGCACGGTCGGAGCTGTAGCTCCGGTCTTCTTCTCCGGTGGACCTCACCAGACTGATCCACCTTCAACCATCACCAAAATTAAAAACCAGGACATGATTTCAAAGTAAAAATAGCACTGAGTTCGAATCTGGCCTCAATTTACTCTAACTCCAAGTATATTGAGAGATACATGGAGTTGAAATTTGAGGCACATGAACTGAGTTGCTTCGATTTATCCTCAAAGCAACTCAATCTTCTTGCCTAGATTGGTAGGACTTCAGACAACCGAAGAATCAATAGAATTGAGCAAGAATTTAAGAGAATCAAAGAGATCAAAATTTCTGGAAAATACCTTCAATGGAGGTCTGGATTCAACTGATCTTGATCTTGCTTGTGCTTGATCTCACTCCACTTGCTTGCAGAAGAAGGATTGAATGCTTAAAAGGTTGTGGATTCCTGGAGATTTGAATTTTAAAACAATGTAAATTCAACCTCAAATTCAAATGAATTTCTCAGGTTTATCCTTTGCAAAGTGAGGGTTAGAGATGGGGGATCAAAGCTAGTGCCAATGTCTCTCTATTGCTGAGCATATGAGGCTCTATTTATAGCTGAAACCATTGATATTTGCACACTTGAAATCACTTTCCAAATTTGGTCATTGATGATGCATGGGCGCATGGGTGCGCATAGGCACACAAAACCATTGCCATAAGTCCACAAATGAATGTTAGATAGTTTGAATTCAATTTGGATTGCAAGGAAAGTGTACATTTGGATTTGAAGTTTGATCATTGCCAAGTGATGTCACCATGTTCATGCCATGCGCATCCTATGCATTCCTTGTCCAAAATGGATGCATTTGAGCTCTTTGGAAAGGTGAGATCAAGAGGAACAACTTTCATGTTCAACACTTCTTCATTTGGAGCTTAGAACTTGAAGAAATTTGAGGTGGAAGTTTGGAAAATTTTGACATATCAAATTTTTTCTAAGTGTCAAGCCATATGTGTCAATATTCCACCTTGCTTAACTTTTTATATGAGCTTCAAATGAGAAAAGTGTCTTAATAAAAGTTGTAACGCTTTCAAAGACCTTCAAAATGGTCATAAATTCCATGTCATTTGGATTGGAAATAATAGAGTTATGCATTTTTGAAGTTTGGAAAAATCACTTGATCAATGGTATAGGTCAAAAGTGACCTATAATGTAATCTCATATCACATGGTCAAAAAAGTTGAATTAGATTCCACTCCAATAATAAAAGTTGAATTAGACACATTGAATTTGATTGTGAAACTTGGAAATATTTTGTCTCATAAAAATTGAGCAAGTTATGGCCTTGGGAAGTTGACTTTCAAATTAGGGTTTAGACAAAATGACCTATAATGTTTCAACATAGAAAATGATTTTCTAAGCAAAACTAGCTCTAGGTATCAACATAAAAGTTGTTTGGAATGTCATTTAGAGTAATTTTTATCCTGGAATCATTTTCATATGGTGCAAATTGTAGGAGATAGGGTCTAGGGAAACCTAGTTTTGATCAGATGAATTCATCTGGCCAACCACCACCAACCAACTTGCTAAATTCCAATTCTCTTGAATTTCTTAGCTCATGGTAGATCATATATGCATAAGATGATGAATGTTTAAGTGCCCCTTGATAAATTTGATCAATTGGTGAGATAGATTATTGGAGAAGTTACTAAAGATACCCAGTCAAACTAGGGTTTCCAAGGCAAATCACCCTTAAACTCTTGAAGCAAACTTGATCAAAATAACATGTAGAGAACATTGGGACTCATATATGATGTTCATAACCAATATTGATCTGACAGAGAGAACATCCGTCATCGGTTAGGATGAACATATCTAGGATGACTCGCTGAGGACCACCAGGAGGGAGTATTCATTACTGATTACCGGGTAAGAATAACCTTGTTGGGGAAAAAGGTAGAAAAGATAGGATTTACAACTACCATTTATTGGGCAGAAGACCAAGGGTGAGAGTATCCGTCATCGGTTAGGATGAGCATATCAAGGATAAACTCAATAGGGAAGAAAATTTGTCACCGGTTAAGATGAACATATCAAGGATAGACTTGTTTGGAAATGCCAAGGAGGATACCCTTCATCGGTTAGGATGAACATATCAAGGATATACCAACTGAACAAAAAGGGTAGAAATTACATCTATTGAAAGCTGGATAGAAAACCGTCAGAGAGAAAATCCGTCACCCGTTAGGATGAACATATCAAGGATTAACTCTACGAGGGGACAAAGTAGGATTTACAGCTACCGGTTACTGGGTAGAAAACCAATCCAAGAGAAAATCTGTCACCGATTAAGATGAACATATCAAGGATAGACTCTTGAAAATGGGATAAAGTGGGATTTACAACTACCGGTTACTGGGTAGAAAACCAATCAAAGAGAAAATCTGTCACCGGTTAAGATGAACATATCAAGGATTAACTCTCTGAGGAATAAACTAGGGATTACAACTACCTTTTTACTGGGTAGAATACCAAAAATGAGAATATTCGTCACTGATTAAAGTGAACATATCAAGGATAGACTCAGGCATGGGAAACAAAGATATTCGTCACCGGTTAGGATGAACATATCAGGGATACACTTCTTGGGGGATAGATCCACTGTGGACTCTACGGAGGAGAAAAATAAGGGTACTTTTTCTGGGTATTGGGCCAGAAGTAACAAACTGCAAACTAAGAAGAATATTATCATTTACTGGGTAATAGACTCTTAGGGGACCAAAGCATATATCTAGGTAAGAGCTAGAAAGAAACAATCAATCAAGACTCAACCCAATGAGTACATAACTCAAGGGGAGTAATTCCATCCAAAAAATCTACTGGAGAGGAAACTCAAATTCTAAGTCCTACTCGTCATTGGACTAAAGTTCTAACTCATCATTGCACCGAAGTCCTACCTTTATCTAGTATACATGATGCATGAATGCTACACAAATATATGCAATACTTGTCTAAACTTGCAACATCAGTACTCTTCACTAGTTCCTCTCGAACCTAAAACTCAGCGTCACCAATGCAATACCATCAAACAACATCAAACAATCATCAAAAATAGAATCCACTCAAAAAATTGAGTTTAACGACTCAAAATAGTCAACATAGGAGCTAACGGTCAACCCCTCGCAGGTCTGACGATCGTCACCCTACTTGTCACTTCCCTCTCTCAAGCGTCCACCATCTTCCTGAAGAGTGGCAAGGGAGCCCATCTCAGAGGCTCTCACAGTCTGCTCGTCGCCTGGATGCTGTCCATCGGCGTATCCCCAAGGTACGTCTTCCCCAACAAACTGATGGTTGGTCCGTCATGAAGGTGATGCCCGTCAACGCTGCGCAAAACGCAGATTTCTGCATTTTCTCCACTACAACCCGTTATAAACACCAATTTTTATTTTAGAGAACCCCATACGCATATCAAATCATCATACATCAATCATATAACATTTAGCATATCAATGACCACAAATTAACAAATATCTCATCAATTAGACCAAGATTCATCATCATAATTTACAAAACATAACCTAAACTCAAGAACATAACACTTCTAAATTTAACAGACATGTCCACACAAATTCCAACAATAATCAGAGCACGAATATCACATCATATCACATCAATCTAGAGATATTTTGCTCAAACCATCTCAAGATTCGAAAATTAAAACCCTCGTCAATGGAGGAAAAGGAAAGGAAAAAGGGGAGAGGATAAGGAATCCTCTATATCCTTCATGCTTAAACACCCATATCATGAACATTTTCCCTACCTCGAATTCGCGGAAAAAGTTGAAGCTTTGTCTATGGAGGCTCTTCTCCTACTTTTTCTCTACTAGAGTTTTGCTCTCAACTTTACCGATAACTATTTTTACCAAGAATCTCCCTCATTCTATTTCCCTTCTCTATTTAAATAAAAACCCTATTTTTATTTTTATTTTTATTAATTCTACCAACTTCCCTCAACTCTCACTAATTCCATTCACTGTAACACCCAAACTCTTTTAATTGTTTTATTTTGAACTATTGGTGATTCATGATGATTTTCGGTGTTTTATTTAATTATAAAATGTTGGTACGATTTAAAATAAATTATTTGAATATGTGTTGTTGGGGTGTGGTAGAAATAGTAGGGTTCGATGAGACGATAGAGTAAGTTAGAAAATAATTATAATAATTAGAATTTTATTTATTATTATTGATAAAATAAGAAATTGGAGAGAATAGGAGTTTGGGCCAATTGTGGAATTTGAAGAGAGTTTGTGCTAAGAAGAGGGAAGCTAGAGTTAAATTGGGCAAAAATAATAATTAAGTAAAAGTAAGGAGATTACTATATATTTCAAAAGTTGAGAGAAAAACTAGGTTTTTGGGAGATTTTGTTAGTACGTGATATTAGAGCAAAAGAGGCAAAGAGGGAGAGAAAAAGCTTGAGGTTGAAGGAGAAGATCAAGGGCTTTTGCTAGAGATCAAGTAAGGGTGGGAACTTGTTCCAATAATAAAGGGTATGGTAGAAGGGTAGAATGGATGAACCCTTAACCTCCTTAGGGTTGAGTGTTTTGATTCATAATTTTGAATTTGGATGATATGATGGTTATTATATGATGATTATATGATGAATTATGTGTCCCTTATGTGCGTGTATTTTTTTCTATTTTGATGATTGAACATTTATCCACCATTGTTACAATTTCGAAGGTTTTAGACATAATCTTAAAATTATGAATAGATGATTTAATTTTGTTAAAACTGTAAATTAACTTAAGATAATCAAAATATTGCATGAGTTATAATTTTCTGAGCATTTGGCATTTTATGGAATCAAAATCGGAGGTCCGAAAGGCCTCCAACGATGAAAAACGCATAAAATTATGAATTATGTCTGTCATCACCGTGCTCAACACGGGAGTCTCTGTTCGTGTTTTTCGGTCGAAATCATTTTGGCCATAACTGTTGATCCGTAAGTCAAAAATGAGTGTCGTTTGGACAGTTAAATATCTGAAATAGAGGGCTATAACTTTGTTTAAGAAATAAAATAATTTTGGTGATTATTTCATGAATATTTTTGGGGTTGAAGAAGATTAAAATTGTGCTGGAAATTTTAGAAAAACTACAACTTTTTAGTAACGCCTTCGCGCACGGTTTTGATCATAACTTTCAACTCGTGAATCATTTTGGGTTGGGGTTTGAGGCATTAGAAATCTGACTCTTATAGATATAATGTGATAGTGATAATTGAATTTGATTTAGTATTATTCCTATTCCTAATGTGTTGATAAAGTTTTTGTTCATACGTTCGGTTAAGGAATTATTGACATATTCCGACGATTTTGGTCATAACTTTTATTCCGTAAGTTTGATTTTGATGTCGTTTGAAGCGTTAGAAAGCTAACACTCAGACCTATAACATGGTAGTGATTGTTGAGATGTTTGAATATTATTCACATGATTACTATGTTAATAAATGTATTGGTTTATACGTTTGGTTGATGAATCATTTCATTGTTGTAATATTGTGGTGTGATAATTATGTTGTTATATCGATGAGTTGTTGTTGTTTGTTGATATTATTCACGTGCATGATGAATGATGTGATGCATAAATGATAAGATGCGTGTAGGGATCCTTTTGGTGAACCTTGTTGTGTTAATGCATGTTATTTGAGAGTCATGCATCTTGGTGTATGGGCTTCGGTCCAGTTTTGGTGAGGCTCGATCCTTTGATGATGGATCGGGTGCGAGTAGCTAATTCCTATTTTGGGGGATTAGTGAAGTGTTACCTATGATGATGGTATCGAATTTGGTGATCTCTGGTTCCAAGAGAGAATCAATCCTATGGTGGGGATCATGGAGTGAGATGAACGTATGTGTTCGTATTTGGTACCACATGTGTGTTGAGTCAGTGTTGATTACATTGCATAAGTGATGTATTTGTATTGGTTGTTGTTGATGTGTTGTTGGATGAGATGTTGTTACATATGATGTTAATGATATTTGAGATGTGGTTTTGTATGATGTTGATGATAATTGAGATGTTGTCGTGTATGATGTTGATTATGATTTGGATGTGAAAATGTGATATATTTTTGTGCATGATAGTGTAGATGTTGTACTTTATTCTTCATTTTATATCATTTATTATTGAAATGAATTATCACCCCTTTTGTTTGAATGTCTCCTTTACATGGGCATCGTACAGATACTCAAGAGTAGCATTGATGAAGTAAGTGGAAGGTAGCTCTTGGAGTGGCTTCTAATAGTTTTTCGTTTTCTTTAGTAGGGTCTTGCTCTGACCACGTAACATCAGGCTGGGAACGTTTGCTTTCACTTATTATGTTGAAGTATTATAACTGATGTGGTTGTTGAGCGGATTTATTTAAACTCTTTATTTGTTATGGAAGTTGAAGTTGAGACTAAATGGTATGAGTGCAATATGGTTTTTAATTTCTTTAATTATTTTTCCATTGTGATGATACCCTAAGTCAAGGTGAGCATACGATGACAGATGTTTATGTGAAATTTTTAACCCGTATTATGGAGAAGGATATATTTGATGTGAGTGACACCCTTTTTGGTTTGCAATTTTATTAAATTATGCATTAAAATTGTGTGCAGGGTTTAGGGTGTTACAAAGTGGTATCAGAGCAGGTTGGTCCGTCCGGTCAGGTTGTTTAATTATGTTTGTTCCCCAGTATGCGACATGTGTGTGAGAACACTGTTGATACTTGTTTTATTTTCCATTTGTAGGTTGGGAATGAAACAAGTGAGGGAGAAGTGACTGCTTCTCTTGGATGTTCCAAATGTAGAGAGCTCAGACATCATGTTGCTACATCCGAGAGTGCGGTGTTGGCTAGTTTGAATGTTTTAAGAATATTGTGCTTTTCCTGAACCCGTAGAAATGTCAAATTCGAGGATGGTTCCGGTTATAAAAATGGTGTGATCCTTGAGGGAAGATGGTCATGTGTTCTATTTATTCGCTTCCTTTTGAAGGGGAAGGCGACATTTTGGCTAGAGATGAGCCAGTGGTATGTTGAGTACATGTTCCCTGAGGATATATACGGTTTGTATTTAGTTGTAACAAGTTGATCTTATTATGGGAATGAAATGGTTGGAGTTAAACCAAGTGTTTACCAATTGTTTTAATAAGTTGGTGCAGTGTGTCGTTGATTGCAAGAGCTCAGGCAATGTCGAAGTTGTGTTGTTCCTAATATTGAAGATGTTGTGAATTTGAGATTCCTATCTGCCGACCAAGTTGGGATGTCTTTAGGGAGAAAGATTAGGTATTGTTGATGTTGGCTTATTAGAGAGTAGAGAGAAATGTGATGGCTAGTGTTGTGCCAGTGGTGTGTGATCCTTGATGTTTTTCTTGAAAGATTTCTACGACTTGCCTTCAGACCGTGAAGTCGAGTTCGATGGAGGTGGAGAGTTTTTCCATATGTTATGCAAGTAGAAGGATTCTTGGAAGGTGAGGCTTGTATGTTCGCGATGTTTTCGTCCTTGTAAGTCGATAGTAAAGTTGTAATGGTTGAATTTCCAGTTGTATGTGATTTTCCAGATATATTTCTAAAGGATATATGTGACTTACTGCCAGAGCATGAGGTTGAGTTTGCCATCGATTTAGTACCAGGTAATGGATCCTTATAGAAATTTTGCTTCAGAGTTGAGAGAATTGATTAAGCAACTATAAGATTTACTTGAAAATAAGTTTGTTCTTCCGAGTGTTTCATCATGGGGTGTGCCAGTGTTGTTAGTGAAGAAGAAGGACGATAATATAAGGCTATGTGTGGAACATCTGAGAATTGTATTATAGACATTGAAAGAGAACCAATTGTACGCAAAGCTTCTAAAGTGTGAATTTTGGATAAGAGAAGTGAGTTTCCTTGGTTATGTGATTTCTAGTGGTGGTATAGTTGTGGATCGGTTAAAGATAGATGATGTGTTACAATGGGAGACTATGAAGTTTGTCACTAAGATTATAAGCTTTATTGTATTGGTTAGTTACTACAGGAAGTTCTTTGAAGGTTTTTCAAAGTTAACATTGTCGTTAACTCAATTGACTCGAAAGGGTCAAGCCTAGGTTTGGGATGTGAATCATGAAAAGAGTTTCCAAGAACTCAAGAAGAAGTTGACGTCTACTCCAATGTTGATTTTTCCGAAACCAAGTGAATCCCTTGTTGTATATTGTGATGCTTCGAAGACAGGTCCGGGAGGTGTGTTAATGCAGGATGGTTAGGTTGTGGCTTATGCTTTGAGACAACTGAGAGTTTATGAAAAGAATTAACCTATGCATGATCTTGAGTTAGCAACAGTGATATTCGTGCTGAAGATTTGGAGGCACTGCCTATTTGGATCCAAGTTTGAAATGTCCAATGATCACAAGAGTTTGAAATATTTATTTGATCATAAGAGTTGAGTATGAGGCAGAAGAGAAGGATTGAACTTTTGAAGGATTATGATTTTGATTCGATTTATCATCCAGGTAAAGCTAATGTTTTAGTTGTTACGATAAGTAGGAAGTTCTTACGCATGTCGATGTTTACTGTTTGAGTGTTAGAACTGATTGAGAAATTCATTGATATGAGTTTAATGTGTGAAGAAACTCCAAACAGTGTGAAGTTGAGTATGTTGAAGCTAACGAGTTGTATCCTTGAAGAGATCACAGAGGGTCGAGATTCGATTTAACTTTGATAGATCGTCTCACGTTAATCAACCAAGATAACATAAGTGATTTCCGAGTCGATAACAATGGTGTGATGAGGTTTAGAGATAGAGTTATATTCCTGATGTACCTGAGCTTAAGAAGAGTATTCTTGAGGAGGGTCACATGAGTGGTTTGAGTATTCATCCCGGTGCTAGAAAGATGTATTAGAATTTGAGGAATATGTTTTCGGTGGCCTGGAATGAAGAAAGAGATTGCAAAGTTTATGTATGCGTGTTTGACTTGCCAGAAGTCAAAGATTAAGTATCAAACGTTGTTGGGTTGGATGCAACCGTTGTCTATTATTGATTGGAAATGGGATAACCTTTCTGTCGTATTACGCGAAAAACCGGCGGGAAAACAAGAACAACAGAGCCGCCACCGTGCGTTATTTATCCCAAAAGAGGGAAAGGAAACGCTCAGAGTAAACCTGGAAAAAGCATGGTCTCGCGACCAAAGAGAATGGGATCGGGAGTCGGTTATGCGGAGGGAAGGTATTAGCACCCCTACGCATCCGTCGTACTCGACGGGATCCACGCACAATAGGAAAGAAAAATGGTTGCTAAAACACTGCTCAAATAAACATCTATACAGGCTGAAAGAGACACAGGATTACAGACAAGACTGACTCGGCAGGACATCGCGTCCTGGGCCTACTTAGTCTATCAAGCATAGACATCAGAGTCAAAGTAGTTCGGACTGGGGAAACGACACATGCTCGCTAGGATATTGCATCCTATGCATACGTATCTCCTTTGGACGAAGGAGAATCAGAGCATCCGTAGCTCGGCTGACACGCACACAAACAAACACAGGCAAAGGCAAACGTGGAGCCTGAATGCCAATCACTGGGCTTACATCAGCATCCGAACCCAAACACACACAAGAAGGCAAACGTGGAGCCTGAATGCCAATCACTGGACTTACATCAGCATCCGAACCAACACAGGAAGAAGAAGGGTCTCGATTGCAACTAGGGCAAGAGAAGGGGAAGGTCTCAATCGCAACGAGGGCGAGAGAAAAGAATCAGTGTTAGTTGTTAGTCAAACTCGACAAGACATCGCATCTCGTGCCTACGTATCTCATCTGGACATGAGAATCAGAGTTGCCGTAGTTCGGCTAAACTATTCCTGTTGGTTTGTGTTTTTTTAAGTGGATAACATCACTACGCAATCTACCGGATGCTCGACCTTTGGAGACTTACTCACCTGTAGTAGAAGGAATTGACGTATCCTTAAGAGGGGATAATGTTTGTTTGTGTTTTAGGAAAGCTCAAGCAAGAAAGGAAGTCCTATACGAAGGAACCGTGCTACCTTAATTGACATGCAAACGAGACTACGCGGAGTCTAGCAAACCTAGGGGATACAATCACACCACACAAACATATACAGCATGAAATAAACACACCAACAAGGGGCTCAAACATCAGGGCTAGGCTTTAGTCGAGGGGTCATATCAACCTCAACAAACAAGCCTCTGTATCGGGGTAAGGTTAGCTCTTAACCTTGCCATTGAGGGGCTAAGGTGAAGCTGATGAAAGGTGAGTGAAGATAAGACTTCACAGCTCTTATCCCTGGTCAGGGAGAGCTTCAGACAAAGGAGCGTGGGTCCAGAATGGAGGGACCCTTCTACGCTCAAAGACTCTGACTCGATTGTGCAACAGCACAAGATCTTGGGTTTGTGTCCCAATGCATCAACACACAGCCGTGTGAGCAGGGGGACGACTCACAGAATAGTGGGGGATAGATTGCATATCCCTTTGATCCACCAATTGCCTCATAGAGGTCTTCACCTGCTTGGCACAAATGTAAACAACCACAAACATCGCCTCTTAAGGAGGACTTCAGACAGTTGCCTGGCCAAGTAACAGGCCAGGTCTTCCAGACTACATGAAGATTAGAAGTCCTACCTCAAGTGGTTTAAAAACCAAGCAGCAGCAAGCAAGTTCTTAAAGAACTGTAAGCGACTAAATGTACCTGAAATCAATCAAGTATCATCAGTACTCAGATAAATCAACAGTAAACAGCAAATGTTAATCTATACAGACAACACAAGTCAAATGCACACAAGTACAAGCTATAAGCCCAAGCTCAAGCATCACAACCTACAAAAAAAAGTCAAGTTAGTTTGTAAACATCAACCAAAACTCAATTTAATCAACTTGCACTTTTTCCTTTAAGCCTTTTTGCATTTCAACCTGAAAATCCACACCAAATGTGAGAAACTAGACCACTAGGCCAAGCCTAGGGTCCAAAAGTGAGAAAAAAATCTAAACAGCAAGCAATACCAATCCAAAATCAACTTAAAACAATTCAAAAGCAAATGCAATTGGTCCCATGCTCATATCCTTTACCATATTCATTTCATGCACAATTTAGTATAAACTAGGTCAAATACAACACCAAATGACCAAACAGAACTATATCCATTAAAAGCATACCAAAACAATTCCAAAAATCCTCAAATAATACACACCTAAACAGGACACAATCAACAAGTAGCATGTCAATTTTCAGCTCAATTGGACAAAAGGAACTAGGTCAATGAAAATCAAGAAATCCAGACACAATTATTCAAGCCAATTCATAGCACCAACACATGCATTCACTTCAAAAATTCATAAAACAGTAACAACATATTAGAAATGAATGGGACAAAAACAGTGATGTCCTATAATGTGTCTATAATCAGCATACCAAATTTCACATTCATCCAAAACCATACGAGAATTTCACAAAAGATATACAAACATGTGTTACACAATGTTGCAAAATGAGCATACAGTGAAGAAAATTATCAATTAATTGGAAAATGCCATAGAAAAATCCAGAACAATTCACATGTTATCTTGACATATCAATGATCATCCATGCAAAATTTCAATCCAATCCAGCAATCATAGGCCAGGCAAAAGAATTCATGAATTTGACCTAGCTAGGTGTGACACAAATTGTCACACCTAGATTCAAAAAATCATATCTCAATCATCAGGTATCCAAAAATCATAAACTTTATATGGAAATCACCATAAACATGTCCAGAATGAGCACAAACAATTTCAGGAATTTCTTTAAATGTATGAGCATTTCACATTGAAAATGGCAAAACATGTAAAAAATACACACAAGTCAAAGTTCAATAGGCCAGGTCAACATTTTATCATGCACAACTTTTGAAACCATGCCTATAAAAAACTAGAGGGAAATTTGGAGCTATCAAAAAAATCCTCACTATTTTTGGACTAATAATTAATTTTTTATGATTTTCTAAAGTTTTGTTAGATTATTGAATAATTATTTAAAGTGAACATGAATTAATTAATAAATCAGTGGCAGTCTTGTAATTTTGCGCCTAAAGCCTAGAACGACGCCGCATAACTAAATGGTGTGGCGGCTTCTCATTGGCTCGCCTTGGCGGCAAACACTTTTTCAAATTGCCAAGCGCACGGAACGGATTGAACGCGTGACTTTCCCAGAAAATGCGTCTTCTTCGCTGTTCATGAGCTTCCAACGGCAGATTCGGTTACGCTCAAATCCTCACCAAAACTCACAAATGATATACCAATGGAAAGGTCTAAGTGTGTAGATCACAAATATGTAAACTAAATTGTCCAGAAATCCTTGTGCAAAACGAATCGAACAAATGAAGTTTTGACATCAAAGCTTTCAATCAAGATTTCTCTCAACTCACTCAATCATTTCACAAATTACAAGTTGCACATTCATCTACATTGAACATACTACGCTACGCATATCACAATTCAAGAAACCATGAGATTCGAAATCTGACCTTGTGTTAATGGCAGAGGTTGTTCTTTGAGCTTTTGCGCGTAATTCTTCAAAACAGATGAAGATTGAAGTTCAGCCAAGTGAATGCAACTCGTAGCTTGATCCGAAACAGCTCCACGTGTGAGAAATGTCAATTCACCATTGATGAGCACACTTTGAACAGTTGTGATTTTGAAGCTTTTAGCACGCGTCTTGATGAAACAGTCGGAGAAGAAGGCTCAATGAACACGAATCCACAAGAAGTTTGCAATTTGGTTAAGGCTTGATGGAGATTTGGTGAAAAAAAGCTTGATGAAATTGTGAAAAAGTGGAGAAAAAGTGAGAGAATTTTGGAGATTTTTTTGGATGAATCTGAAAAAATGATTAGTGTTAGTGCAATACAGTTATAATTAACTATTTATACCAATGCTTAATCCCAAAATTAATCCCAATTAGCAAAAATGGAAGGTTTAGTGTTAATGTGTAATTTCAAGTGTGGCCAAAATGCCCTTGGTTAATGCAGCTGGTTTTTCTCTCCAAACTTGGTTCCAACAGGTCACAAATGACATTTAGAAATTGTTGCAAAAAGTCCCATCTCAAAATTCCAAATATTTCTCAAATTGGACCATTTTGCCCTTGGATTTTAATTAGTGCACTTGAAAAATGGCCTTTTTATGTGAATGCTTTTGGCAAAATGTAATGATGGATTATGAAAATACACATTAAACGTGGTTTGCTCAAAGAAAAACCATCCAATTTGGCCACTCCATGTGAGAGTTATGGCACTTTGATTTCGGGTATTTTCTGAAAATGATTGGACCATATCTTGCTAACCACACATGGGAATTTCAAGTTCTTGGACTTTTTCGAATGGTGAGATCAAGATCTTCAACTTTCATGTTGGACAAAAATCCATTTGAAGCTTGTATGATGAAGTTATTTTGAGGAGAAAAAGTTTCCATTTTGGGCAGCTGAAATTACAGGTCACCTGCCATTTTAGGAAACTTCTTGTCTGACCTCCAAATCTTCAACCTTGGTCTTTGATATGTCAAATGAGACTTGTATGGACATGAATGAGGCCTTTCAAACCATCTCACACCTTCCAATCCATAAAATCGGGCACGGTTGACCACAGTTGACTTTCTATGATTCCAGCTGAAATTCAGCTTGACTGATGACTTCTGAGCATCCAATCTTTGGCCAAATCACCTCACAATGATCCTTAGACCATATGAACTTGATAAATCAATCCTAGGGCTTTGTCCCAATGAAAATAGCACATGCTTGCTGGTTTGACTGATTCTCCTGACCAGTTTGACCCAATTTGTCTGTTGAGCTTGCACTTGGGCAAATGGACAATGCAATGTTATGCAATGGACTATGTTATGTTAATGACCTAATATGAAAATGAATGTACAAAATGATGGGTGCAAATTTGAGGTGCTACAGCTGCCCCTATTCAATCAGTTGGGAACCCGAATGGATGAGAGCAACGGCTGTCAGACTTTCAGGGTAAACAGGGATTGAATACCAAGTACCGTAGAAATTTGCACACTGCTGGGATTTGTCTTTCTTTTCGGAGGCACAACCACATCCAGACATCGACACACGACGAATGGGAACAGAAGTCATCTCAACTAGATGCCAACGGACAACTAGGAAAAACTCAACGTTTACCAAGACCAACGGAGAGGTAAATCAACTCTACTAGGGATAACCAGGAAAGGATACAACCATACGTCAGCGGACGCAATGGGAAAAACTCAATGTTTACCAAAACCAACGGAGAGGTAGCCAATCATTAATGAATGAATGGAAAGAGAAATCATCTCAACTAGATGCCAACGGACAACTAGGAAACACTCAACGTTTACCAAAACCAACGGAGAGGTAACTCAACTCTACTGGGGATAACCAGGAAAGGATACAACCATACGTCAGCGGACGAAATGGGGAAAAACTCAACGTTTACCAAGACCAACGGAGAGGTAACCAATCATTAATGAATGACTGGAAGGATAGTGATACAACCATACGTCAGCGGACGTAATGAGAAAAACTCAACGTTTACCAAGACCAATGGAGAGGTAACCAATCATTAATGAATGACTGGGAAGACTCGACCAGACTTCATAGGACGAAAGGGAGAAGCTCGACGTTTATCGACACCAACGGAGAAGGAGGAAACTCAGCCAGACGTCATAGGACGAAAGGGAGACTCAACGTTTATCGACACCAACGGAGAAGGAGGAAACTCAGCCAGACATCATAGGACGAAAGGGAGACTCAATGTTTATCGACACCAACGGAGAAGGAGAAAACTCAGCCAGACGTCATAGGACGAAAGGGAGACTCAACGTTTATCGACACCAACGGAGAAGGAGAAAACTCAGCCAGACGTCATAGGACGAAAGGGAGACTCAACGTTTATCGACACCAACGGAGAAGGAGAAAACTCAGCCAGACGTCATAGGACGAAAGGGAGACCACAACCGGACACCAAATAGGACGTCTACTGGGGATTCTGGCTGGGGAATCAACCAGACATTAATGAATGACTGGGAATAGGGTATACAATCAGACGTCATCGGACGAATGAGAAAAACACAACGTTTATCGAAACCAACGGGGAGGTAAATCCACTTGGGGAAGGGTACAACTAGACGTCATAGGACGACTAGGAAAAACTCGACGTTTATCGACACCAACGGAGAGGAGGAAACTCTGAGGGGAATCATATGGTATTACCAAATGATCTGTAGGGAATAAGCAACTAGACATCATCGGACGACTAGGAAAAACTCGACGTTTATCGACACCAACGGAGAGGAGGATTCTTCTGGGGACGACCCTGTGGGGAAAGATATCAACTATACGCCAACGGACGCATAGGAAAAACTCGACGTTTATCGACACCAACGGAGAGGAGGGCTCTTATGGGGAGAGAAGGACGCAACCAAATCATCAACGGATGATAGGGAAAAACTCGACGTTTATCGACACCAACGGAGAGGAGGACTCTTCTGGGGAGAGAAGGACGCAACCAAATCATCAACGGATGATAGGGAAAAACTCGACGTTTATCGACACCAACGGAGAGGAGGAATCTTCACTAGGGAAGAAGGACGCAACCAAATCATCAACGGATGATAGGGAAAAACTCGACGTTTATCGACACCAACGGAGAGGAGGAAACTCTGAGGGGAATCATATGGTATTACCAAATGATCTGTAGGGAATAAGCAACTAGACATCATCGGACGACTAGGAAAAACTCGACGTTTATCGACACCAACGGAGAGGAGGATTCTTCTGGGGAAGACCCTGTGGGGAAAGATATCAACTATACGCCAACGGACGCATAGGAAAAACTCGACGTTTATCGACACCAACGGAGAGGAGGACTCTTCTAGGGAGAGTGAACACAACCAAATCATCAACGGATGATCGGGAAAAACTCGACGTTTATCGACACCAACGGAGAGGAGGACTCTTCACTAGGGAAGGAAGGACGACGTTACGAACATCGAAGGATGATGTTTACCGTCACCAAAGAATACCAGACACTACGCATGACTGGAAATCACCGAAAGATGGTGTTTACCGACACCAAAGAAGCAACACACGCGGGTGCTGACGGGATACTGACATCTACAAGATGACAGGGCAAGGCTGAACACTTGCAGGGGATCTCACCGGGGAACAAGGTCACGACAGCGAGCAAACAGGAAGGAACACCAAGGATACCGGGTTGTAGGTATGAAACAGGTGACCGACCAAAGTGTGAATTGGTTTGTGTTCCAAAACACTCAACATCCTGAAGAGGGCTTAGAAAAGCAGTCTTGTTAAAGGATGGACATTCGATTCCACAAGGAATACGAATCTTACTCGACTGGGGAGGACGACTTCGACCCAAGAGCGCATGAGACATATTATCTATAGCCGTCGAAACATAGATAACATACTCGCATGGAAGATTATCCATAACCGGGTTGCAGGTTGTTAGATGGATAAACGACCGACATCATCCTGAAGAGAGCGAAAGCAAACTTGTTAAAGGATGGATATTCGATTCCACGAGGAGTACGAATCTTACTCTGCTGGAGAAAACAATCAAAAGACTGACCAGAGAGTGCATGAGATATATTATCTATAGCCGTCGGAACGTAGATAACACACTCGCATGGAAGATTATCCATAACCGGGTTGCAGGTTGTTAAATGGATAAACGACCGAAAAGAAAGGCATCGGGGTACCAGGAATAGGTATGCAAAAGATGACCAATCAAAAGGGGATAAAGTTGCTTACTCGGAGCAAGTATCCAAAAGGAAGGGGAAGACCCACTAGGGACAATACTGCTTGATCAAGGCCAGTATCCAGAGGGGACAAGACCATCAATACCGCAAACTGGGTACTGATAACTGCAAAGAGGGGATTATATCTACCGGTTTGTAGGCAGAAAACCACGGAAAAAGTAACCATTCATCGATAAGATGAGCACACAGGGTTAACTCCACCAAGGGGATGAAAGTGGGATTTTACAACTACCGATTTGTAGGTAGAAAACCACAAAGATAGGACTTACAACTACCGGGTTGTAGGTAGAAGCCAACCGACAGAATGAACCACAAAGGCTACCTCTGCTAGGGGATGAAAGTGGGATTTTACAACTACCGGCTTGTAGGTAGAAAACCACAAAGATAGGACTTACAACTACCGGTTTGTAGGTAGAGGCCAACGAACAGTCAACGGGGAGCCAATTTAGGATCAATCCCAAAAGGCAGACTGAAACAAGACTCATCCTAATGAGAAAAGAACTCAATAGGGAAACCCGTCCCGTGAGGGAGGGAACGAAAACAACCGTCATCCACGAGGATCTAACTCAATGGGGGAACACAGAAGGAAATGGTAGACACTTTCTGCTTAAGGGGTAGACTCTACATGGAGAGATCGGACACACCCACATCTGCTAGGGGAATTGTACTGCTGGGGATACCCGCTCGACTAAGGAGTCGCTGCTGAGAAAACACCGACCTCTCAACTATGCCGGGGGACCCAACTCTGAAGCCGATCCAATAGCGCGATGCTAAACTCTTCCAACAACCCAATCTCGGCTGGTCACTGTAAGACCCCAATTTTGGCCCTAAGATCCCCCATGGCCCATAACATACCATATCATGGCCTCAAGGATCATTGCATACCCTAGCTTCTCTCCTAGTGGGTGGGTTACCTTGTGAGTGTGGCTCTTGATCACCAAGCATGTATAGCATATTGTATATCATTGCTTTTCATATGTTCACTAACCAAAAGTACAAAAATATTGTCATCTAACCATGTTGCTTGCAGCTGAAGCAATCATCAGTCAATCAGTCAAATCAGGCCTTGAGCAATTGATGGTGGCCATTCTGGAAGAATTTGAACACCATGATCATTCATAAAGAGTTCATATAACTTGTGATATCATTTGGAAGCAAGATCTCAATTGAAAGAGGTTTGAAATTCATCAGAACATGGCCCAGTCATCCAAAACCCTAGAAAAGTCAACAAAAGTCAACTGTGGTCAACTGTGCGTTTAATCAGGGATTTGGGAGGTGTGAGATGGTTGGAAAGGTCTCATTCATGTCCATATAAGCTTCATTTGGCATTTCAAGGATCAAGGTTGAAAGAATTGAAGTCAGACAAAAAGTTTCCTAAAATGGAAATGACCTGTAATTCTCACCTGCCAAAAATGGAAAGTTTTGCTCCTCAAATTTACTTCATGATACAAGCTTCAAATGGAATTTTGTCCAACATGAGAATTGAAGATCTTGTCCTCACCTTTCTAAAAAGTCCAAGAACTTGAAATTCCCATGTATGGTTGTCAAGTTATGGTCCAGTGAATTTCAAAAATGACCCATAATCAGGAGGGCATAACTTCCACATGGAGTGTCCAAATTGGTTGTTCTTTATATGCACAAACTCCATTTGACATGTACTTTCATGGTGCATAATTGGATTTCTTCAAAAAAGGTCAATGCAAAAAGTCAAATTTCAACTGGACAGTTAAATGAACCAGGGGCAAAATTGTCCAACTGGTGAAATAATTGGAATTTTTGGGTGGGGATTTTTGCAACACTTCATAAATGGCATTTGAAACTTGTTGGAATATTCATAACATGCTAAGGCTTCATGGTTTGGAAATTAGTTTTTGAAATGGACTTGAAAATGAACACATAAGCCATCACATAGTGAAATTGAGAAGTATACACTCAATGGACATGGGATCAATTCCAATGACTTCCAAATGATATTTATGGTTTGCTTGAGGTGATAAATCACTGTTACATTGCTTCTAACCATCCAAGGGCAAAAATGCCAAACTACACATAAGCTCATTTTGCTAATCACCATTTTTTTGCTAATCTTGATTATGAGTTGGATTAAGAGCATCATATATAAGCTTAATTCTAACAGAATCACACAAGACTAATCACAATTCACAGATCCAAAAGCAAAACTCTCAAATTCTCTCATTTTCTCTCATTTTTGCTCCAATTTCCACAACACACTTTTTTGATCATTTCATCAAGATCTCATCAATTTTGTGCGAATTTCTCTGTTGATTCACAACTTGCAGGTAGTATTGAACTTCTGTTGATCAAGATTGAAGCAAAACCATGGCCGATTCAAGCTGTTGCAAAGTCTTCTCCTCCAATGGCAGTTGGTGATTCTTGATGATCCGTGCATCTTTGAGCTAAAAGAACACCACTATACGCCTTCTGAATCAATATCCTTGATCTGTTTCACTGAATTGGAGCTCAAGACATCCAGATTCCGCACTGCACACTCTTAAGGTTGGAAATCAAAACTCGCGATTGCCTCAATTATGTTAGGGATTTGGTAGAGTAATCATCGTAGAGTAGTCTGAAATTTGTGGATTGTAATTTCGTTGTAAATTGATTGAGTTATCGTCGATTGAAATTTGTATGCGTTATCTTCTTTCCATCGATTCGCTCTATACATGAGGTTCTGGACGATTTCACTAGGATATTCGAGTTCTACTCGATTAAACCTTTCCAACGGTGTGCGGTTCGAGTGATTTGGCGCACAAAAGTTCTTGGACGTTTTCTGCAGATGGAGTTCATGAAGAACAGCGATGAAGATTCAAAGATTGCTGGAGATTTCACGTTTTGATCCAAGCTGGTGCAGTTCCGTTTCAAATTTCAGTTTCCCGCTTGGGCGAGCGAATCAGATGCCGCCACCTCATTTAATTACACGACCGCGTTTTGGCTTGGCATATATTATTTACAGAATTGCCACTCGGTCACATAATTAATTACTAAAATCTAAATAAATCCATAAATAAATATTCAATAATTATTTCAAATCTTCAAAAAATCATAGATTAACCAATATTCATCCAATTAATTTGGGACTTTTTTTGATGATCTCCATTTTTAATCTACTTTTTTTTAGGCATAGAATTTAAAGTTGTGCCTGGTAGAAAATTTTAATTGGCATAGGGATGTTCATAATGTGTGCAATATTCATATCTTTTGCTATTTTAATCATAAAATGACCATGCCTGCTCCAAATGAATTGAAATTTTATAGGATGATTCTTGACCCTCTCCTGGAGATTTTGACATATGATTTGTAATTTTTGGACCTCTGGTTTGTTAGATGTGATTAATTCTTTTTGAGTGTGACAATATGTGTCACACTTTGATATGCTGAGTTTATGAATTATTTTCCCATGCTTCCATTAGGCCTATGGTCCTGATTTTTTGCATGAGATACCTTTGATATGTTAGCTTTCAATATGAATTTTTGTGGATTTTAATAATCCATTTTCTAATTGATTAGGATTTTTGTCTACTGCTTAGCATTTTTTGGGCTTTGCTTGTGTAACATTCTTATATATGTTGCCAAATGCTCATCCCTAACCCTATGAATATGAAACTTGGTGGAGTAGTTCCTGACATGTATAGCTTTCATTTGGCTTTGGTCCTACTCATTTCCCATTTAATATCACTGTTTACCATTTGATTGAAGTTGGTGTACATTTTGTGACTTGATTTGGTTGTGTTTTTGCATACCTTGACATGTTGAATTAATTCCCATAGCTCCACTAGTCCAAATGGCATGAAAATTAACATGTAGCTTGTTGAATGTCCTCTGTTTAGGATATAATTTTTGTGGAATTTTCTATGCTGTTTTGATATTTTTTGTGATGTAATCATTCTGGTTGTTCATATGTGACTCAACATTGCTTACTTAGCCTTAATTTGTGCATAAAATGAAATTAGTGCATAGTGTGGATATGAGACCGATTGGGGTCTCTTCTTATTTGAATTATCTTGACTTTGATCATGATCCACTTGCTGTTTTACATTTTTTCCCTCCTTTGGACCCTAGGCTTGGCCTAGTGGTCTTGCTACTTATGTTTGAGCTTGACTTTGACTTTTCAGGTTAAAAAGCTAATGCCTTAAGGAGGTTGATTCATAATTGAGTTGTTTACTTTGATCATTGTATACTAATTTGTTTGTGTTGTAGGGTGCTTGGTTCTCATGGACTTGGTGCTATGTACATCATTGTTTGATTGTTGATTGATTCTTATTGTTGTTGTTTTGTTTATGTTGGGATGCTGATCATATTGGACTGATTTCAGGTACCCTTAGTTGCTCAGTTCTCTTAAGAACTTGCATTGCTTTGCTTATAAGCAATTGGCATTGAGGTATAGCACCTTCTTCTTCATGTAGTCTGGAGACCCGGCCTGTTATTTGGCCGGGCAAACTGTCTGAAGTCCTCCTTAAGAGGCAATGTTTGTGATTGTTTATGTTTGTCCCAAGCAGGAAAAGTCCTCATTAGAGGCAATTGGTGGATATAAGAGATATGTAGCCTATCTCCCACTATTCTGTGAGTCTTCTCCTTGCTCCCATTACATGGTTGTAGCATCGAGATCCAAACCCAAGATCTATAGAGTCTCCAATTGGGGAAAGAGTTCCATCTTTCTGAACTCCCCCACATTCTTATATTTACATGCTCTCTCGGACCTGAGATAGAAGCAATGAGGCACACCCCTCATACCCTTTCATCTGCTTCACCTTAGCCCCTCAATGGCAAGGTTAAGAGCGACACTTACCTCTTACAGTGGACTTTCATAGTCAAACCCTTTTGCTTGAGCCTCGTTGAATGGTTATAGTGTGTGCTACTTGAATTTATGTGATTGATTACTTGACTCATTTATACATGATTACTTGATTGCCATCGTGCATTTACTATCATTGATTGCCGTTGTGCATTTATCATCTTTGTTTGCCATTAGTGCATGACCATTTCTTTTGTCCTTGTGACACTGATGTTTTCCCATTGAGGACAATTGTAAGTCCATATTGATTGGCTTTTGTTCCTATGACATGGAAGAGATAGAGTGTAAGACCTCATTGGTCACTCATATCTTCTTTGCTCTTTGTTTGAGCATTGTTGTTGTATGTGAGGATTCATTGTGAGTCCCTGTGATGTGGCATTTGTATTCCTAGGATCATACTGTGGAGGTTAACATAAGTCCAGATGGATTGGCAGTTGACTTCCCTGTTTTGTTTTTTTGTTTTATTCTGATGGAGATTAGTGTAAGTCCATAGAGTGGCTTCTGATATCCTTACTTGTTTTAGGAGACAGGTATAAGACCATTGAGTGGCATCCAGTATCCGCTTTTATTTACTTTCATCTGTTACCATGTTCATATTATTGCTCATTTGTAGCCTATTCCTAAGGACCCACTTGAATCATCTTATATATGATTTCAAGAGGTGGACCCTTCTAAGAAGTTTTACATTCCACCATTATCCATTCATCCCATTGTGTCCTAACTTTTCACACATGTTTAAAAACTTGAAATAAGTGTTGTGCAAACATTCTCACCTCTTTCCAAATTAGAAACATGGACCTTAAGTCCATGATTTTCCAAACTTCATTTTTGTAAATACTTCATTTTGAATTGACTTTAATCATACTTTGACCTTTTTGTAAATAATCCAAATAACTTCACCCATTCAAATGATTTTGTGGCTTTGTCCATGTTTGTTAAGTTTTCATACATTAGCTATAGGTTTGATTTACCCTAGTTGGTTGATATTAATCTCACCTATTTGTCCTTAGTTGATTGAATTGTAAGTCTTCCTTGCTTATTATAGGGTTAACCCCTCTCTAGCAAGTTGAAGCTTTTCTCACATGGTGGACTAGTTGTTATACAAGGTTGAGTTTTCTCCCGTGGGTAACGTAAGACCTTTGAGCTTTTGTTTTAAAATTGAATCCACTAACTTTTGGAAGTTTTTAGCCGAACTACGGCGTTTTGATCCTTACCTTTGATGGAAGGTACGTAGGCAACGGGTTCATCCGTTCGAACACAAAAATAATTAACATGTATATTCTTTTCTCATCATCCCAATCATGTTTGCACATCACTTATGTCATAATAAATAATAATCTTTTACAACAAAGTGTGAAAAGGGCTCCCTAGGAGTACCTAGGACGTAGTGGGTGCCTAACACCTTCCCATTGCGTAATTTACCCCTTACCCGATCTCTGATCTTTTCATTGGTTTTCTACGTGTAAAACTTCTTAGGCTTTTGTTCGCTTTTTAGCCAGTCCTTTGGATAAATAAAAGTGCGGTGGCGACTCTATATTCATTGTATACATTGCTTATGATTTAATCAATAGATCATATAGCGACGAATACACCGCTACAGAAAAGTGGCGACTCTGCTGGGGAAATTATCCTTGGTGGTATTGCCTACTTTTCACCCTTGTTGTGATATATTATTATTTGTTATTTGACATATTTTTGTATAATTTGGGATAACTGTATTGATTGTAATGTTTGAATTGCTTGATATACAAATGCTGTTTGCTTTGGTGATCTCTGTGAGATGAGTTCTATACCCGAACTCGAGTGCACTCTAGGATAGGAGAATGGCATAGTCTTGTTGACTGGTGTGGAGTATTCCTTAGCCAGTTGACTTGCGAGTCCATTCACTTGGTGGAGGTCATGTTGGATTAATAATGTCACACAAGTTATTTGTGGTTAGGCATTATTCTTTCAATCATGTGCCTTAGAAGCCAAGGACCTTAGTTTACCAAACCCATCTTGGCCTATTTTTAGGACGTAGTGCGGAGGTCGTTCAGATGTCAGATCTGATGCGATTGTTACGCGATACTACACTCATAAGAGTCTCTCTTGAGAATATTTTTGGAATACGAGTATTCGTTCCTCCGATAATATCCGAAACATGGAACGATGATTATGGGAACCTCTGATAGAACATGTCTGGCAGGTTTAAACCCTAGTACACTCCCCTTGGGTGGTTCTTAACCGAGACTCCATGCTCGTGACTCTCAGCAAACCCGTGATTCATGGTTGAGTCGTTCAGACACCGTTAATATCAATGGAACTTGGGTGTTGATAAGGTGTAAAACCTAAATCTACCAAAATGGATGATTGATATTAAGGATGTCAGAGCCGGTTCATGTACCGTTAATATCAATGGAACTTGGGTGTCGATAAGGTGAAAACCTAAATCCACCAAAATGGATGATTGATATTAGGGATACAATGAGCTTTCCCATGACCTTTGTTTGGTGTGCTTTGCTTGATCCTTGAGTGTGATTGTTGCATTCATACATTCATGCATTCATCTGCATCCATATCATCAGATAAAAAGAAAATTTTCAAGGAACTCAAAGGAGTTTATTTGCAAAAAATTTCAAACGTGGAAAAACCGGGAAAATTTTTTCACCTGATATATCTTATGAGATATTCTCATATACGATCAAAAGGTTGATATTTCAAAGTTTGCAAATAAAACCCTCGAGTTCCTTTGAAATAAAAACAAGCATATGCACAAACACTTCATGCATCATTTGCATAAGCGGGTGTTTTGTTCCGGTCTCCCGTCCTGTGGTCTGACCCTGCGATCTTCATTTATTTTGAAGACGCACTTCGCCGGTATTATACCAGAGCCAACTCTGCCAGATTGATGGATCATCTTGAGCAAGAGAATTATGAACTCAGAGGAGGTATTTGCCAGACTATGTACTGTTGATGGATTTATTCCTGGTTAACCAATCCCGGGCTGGCATTGGCTACTGTTCTGGGGTGTATAATGAACAAGGTTTTTTCGAGAGTGGAGGATTCATCCATGATGATCAGCCTGAAGAGGAAGCTGCTGCTATCTTGGAAGAGGATGCAGAGGATGTGAACAATTTTGTTATTCCTGGTGGTGTCTGCCACAATTGGGTCGCTGTGGATGTTCCTACGGTCATTCATAAGTCAGCGTAATATGTTCACTTTGTTTAAAACCCTTCTCCCATGCCAAAAGGAGAAGTGATGACACTGCTGGCAGCATTTAATACAATGATGTTTTCATTCAGTTAATGCATTGTCAAACATTTGTTTTTCCATTTGTTTTCACTTTTTGCTTTTGCATGAAATCAGTGATCACAAAAAACCTGAAAAACAAGAAAAACAGCTTTTTCATCTGCATAAATGATTTGCTTGTTTAAATACAAAAGCTTTTCATTATCCAGAATCATTATGCAGGGATTTCTAAACCCATTGAACATAATGATCCAACGCCATCTCCCAATCTTGAATTCCTTGTATTCGGAGCAGAGGAAGATGATGTTGAAGAGGATTCCTGATGAGATTACCCGACTTCGTGAGCACAAAAGGAAGCTCATTCAGCTGTATCATGAGAATCAGCAAAACAGTCAAACTGGGGCATTACAAATGTAATGTAAAAAAAAAAATGAAAAAAAGAGAGGGTGAAAAAGATGAAAATTCAAAAAATCAGCAAAATTTTTTTCAAGATTTCTTCAAAAGAAAAAAAAGAAAAAGTATACCCTCAAGTCCCTAGCTGACTGATGCTGAATGGGTTCAAGATCGTTATGACCAACTGAATTTGATTGAAGAGAAGCGATTGACTGCCATGTGTCATGGTCAGTTGTATCAGCAGAGAATGAAGAAAACATTCGATAAGAAGGTCAAGCCTCGCGTGTTCAGAGAAGGTGACCTCGTGCTCAAGAAAGTCTTGTCTTTCGTGCCCGATTCCAGGGGCAAGTGGACTCCAAACTACGAGGGTCCATATGTTGTTAAGAGAGCCTTTTCAGGCGGAGCTTTGATGCTTACAACAATGGATGGGGAGGATTTCACTCGTCCTGTGAATTCAGATGCAGTTAAGAGATACTTTGCCTAAAAAAAAAAAGTATATGCAAATGAAAAACAGAATAGCTCGCTAAGTTGAAAACCCGAAAGGGCGGCTTAGGCAAAAATGAGCGTCTCGATGGAGAACCCGCATGGGTAATCCAGGCAAAAGTTAGAGACTTGATAAAAAAGCATATTTGCATCCCGCTAGATTGAGTACCTCACTCTGGGGCAATCTAGGCAAAAATTAGGGATCAGGCAAGTAACCGCATCCTGACAAGACTTTCTGTTTCACCAGTCGTCTGTTCGTCAGAGGATTCTCGGTTCGTCGTCAACTGAAGCTTCGAATACATCGAGATTCAAATTGGTAGAGAAAGGATCATTATGTTCAATGTAGCCCTCTTCCAATATACATCACTGATTTCAAATTTGTACAGATCTATGGAGCCTTGCCATTTGCAGACTACCATTCCATCAAATAAATTTGAGCTTTTATCCAATTATTTGCACTCTTATTTGTTTCAATTCAACAAATGTTTTGCATGTTTTAATTGATAAAAATATCATTGTTTTAAAAACAAAATTTTTCAAAGATTATTGTTTTAAACAAAGTGAACATTCACAATGATAAAAGGATACTCAAAGAATTTCTCAGTGCTCTCCCAAGGGTGGCATGGTTTCCAACAGGTAAGACATTTGTTCATACTCCTGGTTTGGTTTGTATCCTTCTTCTCCAGATTTGATTGTTGGGGTTGTCTCCCAAGCAGAGATTTTGGTTGTTGGGGTTGTTCCCTAAGCAGAGCTTCTGTGGATTTTGACTCCCCGAAGCAGAATTGTGGATTGAAGGCTCAGTCTGTTCTCCAGCAGTAGTCTCTCCCCGGCTTGATTGCTCAGCTGTTCAGAAAATTTGTGGTTAGTGGGTTGGTATCCCCGTATCCCGTGTTTCTCCCCAAGTGATCTGCCAGCATAATTGCAAGTCGAGTTGTTGGTGGGGTTGTTCCCCAAGCAGAGTGTTGTTGAAGACTCAGTGTTCTCCAGCCGCAGGTTTCCCCCAGCATGGATGCTTTCCTTGTGGAAGATTCGGCGGTTGATTGGTTTGTCACCTTGGTGCCTCGCCACTTTCTCCAATGGATCGCTATCCCCAGACTTTATTTGTCTCCTTGGCACAGTAGAGCTGTTATTGACATCCCCATCGAAGTCGCGAGCAGAGTTGTTGTCACTCCTTCCCAGCGCAGTCGCGAGCGGAGCTGTTTACTTTCGCTCTATCAGAATGGTTGATCTCCTCAGTAGAGTAGGATTTATTTTCCTACTCCGTGGTTGATTGGGTTGATATCCCAGTATTTTCATCCATCTTTCTCCAGCATTTGTCTGCAGAGCGGTTGTTGTGGCGGTATTGCCTGTTGAACCTCCTTCAATCCCCGGTATGGTCGGTTGATAGCTCCGTCATCCAGAGATTGTATTGATTTCCTGATTACTCTTCGATCCTCAGTAGAGCGGATTTTGTTGCAGAATCTGCCGATGTGATCCATCAGATGTGTGTTCGCCCCGAGTAGAGTGGTTTGTTGCAGAATCTACTTATTTGGTGCTTTCCTTCCTCAGTGGGTTGTTCCCCAAGAGAGTAATTGATGATATCCCCAGTAGAGTTGCTTGTGCAACCAAACTCTATCCGGGTGACCTTTGCTCCCTCAGTGGGTTGTTCCCCAATGGAGTTATGTTGGATCCGTTCCCATAGCAGTGTTTGCTAGGATCCCCTGCAGGACTTTGAGATTCTCTTGTTCGCCGACAGATTCGTCTTGGTGGCTGTTTTGCCCGTTGTGACTTTCTGTGCCCTAGTTGGGGCGATCGCTGATCCATCGCTCAGAGATTTGGTATTTTCCGGATCTATCTGATTCTTTTGCTTCTGCTTCCCAGCAGTACCCTCAGATCTTTGCTTTATAGCATGGAGATCTCCAGCAAAATTGGCTTTCCAGTTGGTTTTCCCCTGGAAGTGTAATACCGGACGTTTGATTCCTGGACCTGTTGTGTTAGAAATGTCTGTTTTGTCAGCATTCATCAAACATAAATCACGCATATTCATGCATATTCATGAAACATTCAGATATTCATGTTGCATTTTTGCCATATATCCTTTGTTTGTTGTTCCCTGCTAGGGTGATATAGATCTTTATAGATCTCCCTAAGCAGATGTCGGGTGTTAAATCTCTCTATATAGAGTCAACCCATAAGCAGAAAGTGTCTGTCTTTCCTTCTGCGGTTCCCCACTGAGATATACCCTCGTGGATGACGGTTTCTTCCGTTTCCTCCCAACACATATATTGGGATGGAGGTTCCTATTTGAGTTATATCCTCATTAGGACGTGTCTTGATTCAGTCTGTCCTTTCGGATCTTTCCTGAATTGACATTTGTCATCTGTTCCTTGTGCTTCCCTGTGGTGATTTTTATCCCCAGCGGAGTTTCGGGCCTCTACCCTTATACCGGTAGTTGTAAGTCCTATTGTTCCTTGTCCTCTTGGCGGAATTTGTGGTTATATACCTCTCATTCCTCCGCAAGAGTCGATTTTGGCCCCTACCCTTATACCGGTAGTTGTAAGTCCTATTTTCCTGGCTTCTTGGCAGAACTTGTGGTCATATACCTTTTAGTCCCCAGCCAGAGTTGTTGGTTTTCTACCTGATAGTCGGTAGTCGTAAATCCTAATTCCCTGCTCTCCAACAAAGTCTGTGGTCTGTTATAAACCTCATTTTGGTTTCTCGTGAGGATTCGTGATTTATTCTATCCCCACGCAGAGTTTTTGGTTTTCTACCCCGTATTCGGTAGATGTAAACCCCAATTTGTGGTTATTCCCACCAGAGTACGGCTTCTACCCCGTATCCGGTAGTCGTAAGTCCTATCTCTTTTCCCCTAGCAGCGGTAACCTTTGTGGTTCGGTCTGGCTGATGGTGGATCTTCTGTTGTTGTGGTGTTATCCCTACCAGAGTTCTGTTCCCTGTGGTGATTGGTATCCCCAGTGGAGTTTGTGGTCTTCTACCCCATATTCGGTAGTTGTAAATCCTATGTCGCTGTGATTTTTTTTTCTCCCCAGCGGAGTGGTATCTTATGATACATATGGATAATTGCCGGTTGCTAGCAATTTTATCCTCAGCTGAGTCTTTGGTTTCTTATCCAGTAGTCGGTATTGTTAAACCCCTTGTTTTCTCAGCCAGATTTTTGGTCTTCTGCCCCGTATTCGGTAGATATAAACCCTAATGTCTCTCTTTGTGGTTATCTTCATTCGATATTCGATGTTGATATTCCTCCCTGCCTTGGGTAGTTGCTCTTGAGTAAGCACTTGTATTCCCAGCAGTCTTCTGGATCATTGCCGGATGCTTGCAATGTTATCCTTTTTGAAGTCGCCAGTGGGTCTTTTCACCGTTTGCTAGTGATTTATTCCCCGGATCATTGATTGTTTATCAATGTATTCCCAGCTTGTGTGGATAATTGTCGGATGCTTGCAATTAATCCCCAGTGAGTCTTTCATTTACCCTGTTGTTGGTAATGTTGTTACACTCTTTGATTGGTCATCATTATATGCCTGTTTGGTATCCCGATGCCTCTCTTTTCGGACGATTTATCCTTTGTTAACCCAGTAACCGGTTGTGGATAATCTTCTATGCGAGTATACTATCCATGTTCTGACGGTAATGGATAATATATCTCTTGCACTCCTCAGTTGAAGCCTTTTGTGTTTCCCTGGTCGAGTAAGATTCGTTATTTCCCTTTTGCGGAGTCGAATATTCTTGTTGTTGGATAATTGCCGGATGCTCGCAATTTATCCCCTTGAGTTGTCTTTCGTTTACCCGATGCTTGGTAACGATTGTCTCTCTTTTTGGTTAGTCACCTATTATATACTTCGGTATCTCTGGTGTCTTTTCCTTTCGAGTATATTATTCACGGTCTGCCGGTAATGAATAATATGTCTCATGCGCTCTTTGGTTGGAGTCCTTTGTTGATTTTCCCCAGTAGAGTAAGATTCGTATTCTTTGTAGAATCGAATATCCATCCTTTAACCAACTTGTGTTTTGGATGATGTGTGTTTTGGCATATATACCAATTCACGTTTTCGGTAGATCACCTATTATATACTTCGGTATCTCTGGTGTTTCTTACCATGCGAGTTTATTATCTACGTTCTGACGGTAATAGATAATATGTCTCATGCGAGTATCTTATCCACGGTCTGCCGGTAATGGATATTATATCTCATGCGCTCTTTGGGTTTGTGTCCCCATTTGAGTAAGATTCGTTTTCCCGTTGTGGATTCGAATGTCCATCCTCTAAGTCGATTTTGCTTTTTCAAGCCCTCCTTTCGGATGATGTGTGTCTTGGCATATATACCAATTCACGTTCTGTCGGTCACCTATTATATACCTCGGTATCCCTGGTGTTCCTTTCCGTCTACTCCCTATTATGACCTTGGTCCCCTGTGGAGTCAGATTTTCCTGAGTATTATACCCTTTGTAGGTCTTTCTCAGATGTTGGTTGATTGATATCTCTCACCCTTATACCGGTCTTAGATATTCATTCTTCCTGAGTTTGTTACCCTTATACCGGTGACACCTCATTTCTTGTTGCTTTTCCCAGGAGAGTCTCTTTGTTAGACCTTCCCCTGTGGAGTTTCCTTTGGTGATTTTTACCCCTTTGCTATATGGGTGTTTATTCCCCAATATATGCATTTCTGGCAGGGAAGTTCTATGTGAATCTTCTCCTGGTCCGAGTCCGGATTTTTATCCGAAGTATCCTTTCTGGATAGTTGAGTCAGCTTATGTCTTTCCTATGGATTTATTTTCCTTTGGAATTTCTTTATTCCCCGGTGTGAGTCCTTTGCTTCCCCAGCAAGTTCTCCATTCCGATATCTGTTATCCCCACTCGGAGTCGTGTCTAATTCACGCTGTGTCAGTTTTGTTTTCCCTAATCAGAGTCGTGTCCTGTTCACGCATTCTTTCTTCTTACTATCCCCTAATAGAGTCCCAATGAGAGTCTCATTAGAGTCTCTGTTCCTGGTGAGGGTATTACTCCGATGGATCGTCTTTTCTTCTGTGTGAACCATATTCTCCACAGAATTTGCTTTTGCATGCATACATCCGCATCATGAGGTCTCTTAGGGACCAAAATTTGTCTCATTACTGTTATTTAAGCCCATTCTACCGCGTCGAGATGAAGATTTCTAAACTTCACTTCGCCGGATAGAATGACCTTAAATAGGGGCATCTGTAAGACCCCAATTTTGGCCCTAAGATCCCCCATGGCCCATAACATACCATATCATGGCCTCAAGGATCATTGCATACCCTAGCTTCTCTCCTAGTGGGTGGGTTACCTTGTGAGTGTGGCTCTTGATCACCAAGCATGTATAGCATATTGTATATCATTGCTTTTCATATGTTCACTAACCAAAAGTACAAAAATATTGTCATCTAACCATGTTGCTTGCAGCTGAAGCAATCATCAGTCAATCAGTCAAATCAGGCCTTGAGCAATTGATGGTGGCCATTCTGGAAGAATTTGAACACCATTGTCGCACCTCGAAAAAATGGGGATACGACTTCAAAGCGAAGCGCGATCGCACGCTCGCAATGATGGACTGAACAGAGTCGCCACCGAACTTTATTTATTCCTAAAAAGGAAAGGGGAAATATCGATAAAACCCAAGACAAAAGAAAGGATAAGATATGGTCATCGCAACCAATATCAGGGTTCGGGAGTCGATTACGCGAGGGGAAGGTATTAGCACCCCTCACGTCCGTTGTACTCAACGGGAACCATTAGGTCAGTTGTGTGCGTTAATGTTAGTTTGAAATATTAGGCTTTTCAAATTATTAGGCGGGAAAGAAAGAAAGGATGAGAAGAGAATGTTTTTGGATTTTTTTGACGAAGGACTAAACCTAAGTTTTTTATTAGTGGGCCTGACAAGATTTAAAAATCCTGCTCCTACGTATCTCAAAAGAGAAATCAAGGCTTACGTAGTTCTGGGTAGAAAAATGTTTGTTTGTTGGTCGATTTTAGCGAAAGCTATACTGTATTAATCGATGAAAACATTGTTTTACCCAAAACAGATGAGGAGTGGACGCATACCACACATCGAACGGATTTATAAATCTACATTCGGAAAAGCGTCATTTATCTCTACTCAACAATCGTGGCCGAAACATTGTTTTGTATCACTTAAGACAAGATACCTTTCGTTTATGAAAAAGGTTTCTGATTAATCGCACGGCGGCGAGAAAAGGGTTTGATTGGTTGAATGTATTTTGAGTGATGGCGAGAACTTGGATGAGCGAGATATACATCTCGAATCCTAGCCTCAGGAGTGCATGGTATACACCATGTTCCATTTCCATCTTTATTGAAAGAGTTTAAGATAGAAATTAAGTATTTTGGAATTTGATTGAGAAAGGGTTTGAAGAAACCGCATTGACAATTTTAGGCGATGACGAGAGTTAAGATTGGCGAGGCATACGTCTCGAATCTTAACCTCAGGAGTGCATGGTATACACCATGTTCCATTTCCACCTTTATTGAGAAAGTGTTAAATGAGAATTAGGTATTTTGAGTTTTGTTGTGAAAATGACTTGACCTAGATCAAGTATTGATGGACGTTTAAAAGAAATTTTGAATGAGTATTTGAGAGAAGACAAAGTGGATAAATTTGGATGATGGCGAGAGCTAGGATTGGCGAGATATACATCTCGAATCCTAGTCTCAGGAGTGCGTGGTATACACCACGTTCCATTTCCATCTTTATTGAAAAGGGTTTGAATATGAATTAATATTTTTTGAGTTTTTATTAGAAAAAATGGCTTGACGTTGGATCAAGCATTTGATGAAGTTTGAGAGAAACAGAATAGAAGGGAGGAATGAGTTGATTTGTTTATTGAGAAAATACTCGACGTTGGATCGAGTCATATTTTTTGTATTTTTTTTGAAATTTGTTGATTTTATTCTTGTGTTAGTAGCTAACTAAACAACCAAACAATAAAGAAATAAAATAGTACAAGATTATTACACATCGGGGGAGTGGGGTACATTTTGTCAAATGGGGATTAAAAAATCATGAAATAATTAAATCGGACCCAAACAACAAATAATGCAATGCATGAGTGTAAGTGCAAGAGAACCGGCTCATTGTAAGAAAGCCCAAGAGTAAGCTATGTGAGGTTGACGGCGATGCTTAAAAAAAGCAATCGACTTACAAAGGTGTGAAAAAGGGCTCGATATTAAATCGAGAAAAGTATTGATTTTAATAATTTTAAAACGGTTTTGAATGAATGATGCAATTTAAAAGAAAAACAAATCTATATTATTAAACAATAATAAAAAAAACTATGAGTAATAAAGCATAAACATAAAAGAAAATGTTAAAAGAAAAAAAACTACGCATAGGGGAATCAAACCCACTACACTAACTACCTAGATGCCACTCCCCTCCACCAAACCACTTACCAACTAATGGTTATTTCAATACTAATTTAAATATATAAATCAAAATAAATAAATAAATAAATAAAAAATTAAAATAAAAAAAAACTAATAAATAGGAAACTGTTGGACTACCCTAATTAAACTAATCAAAATTAAAAATCCTAATTAATCAGATTAACTCCTAATTATGATCCTAAATAAATCTAATATTCTAAACTAATATTATTTTACTCTAAACCTAAATCTAATTTTAAATTTCTAATTATATCCTAAAACTCATCCAATTAACCTTAATCCCTAATTAATATTCTAAACTAATTACCTAATATTCCTAATTAACCTATTATATACTTAAGAAAAAAAAATCTAAATTTCAAAACAAAAGCTAATTGCAGGGAGTAGTCTGTTTGGGCTTTAGTTCAAACCAAACCCAAACCCATGAGCCAGTATTCAACACGATGCCATAAAGCGCTTATGCAAATAAGCTACGAAAACAACTCAAGGTGAGAAGCGCTTATGCAAATAAGCTATGAAAACAAATCGTGGGTTTATGTTCACAATAACAAACATCACACTTCATATCAGAGCATCACGCTCATCACCAACTCATTATCGCTCTCCAACTCACCTCTCCATCGCTCTCACCATCTCACGATCGTTCACACCTAAGTCATCATTCCTCAACCAAAGCGCGAAAAGAGAAAGACAAATGGACAGGACGGCTCACCTTCGACGGTGACGGGGTACTCAGGTAGTCCTTGAATCTCCAAATACTGGTCTCTTGCTTCGATTTTGGGATTAGGGTTCTTTGAGATTCCTTTCCGCCTCCACTTTTTGTTTTTTCTTTTTTTCCAATCCCCTCTTTACTGATTTCTTCTCTTCCTTTTATCCTCACAGATTAGGGTTACAAAGGTCCTCCAAAGGTTCCAATGGAGAAAAACTCCAGAAGCGCTTTTGTGGTGCTCAGAATTGGAGTGCCTATTTCGATGATTGGACTTGAAAAAGGTAATCTGAACCACACTCTTTTTTCAATTGTTTTGTCTGGATGCCAAATTGGGAATTCTCTGAAATTTTACTGCTTTGGCTAATTAGTTGTATTTTTACTACAGTGAAATTTCGGGTAACTTGGAGGCTGAGGACAAGGTTGAGGTTCAAGGTGGCCCGCTGGTATTGATCTTGGCTTGCTCAATGTCGTAAAGCTACTCTATTTGACTTTAATTTGGAATAGTTCTGTAGGCTGACATGATATGATCAATTGTGGATTTTGCATTTCAGGAGGTTTCATGGAGCAATGGTGATGGATCAAACCGCTAGGTTCTTGTGCATCACTTTCTGGCAGTATGTTCTTGATTTCCTCACCAAACAGCATTTTCTCAAACTTGACTAATTTCCTTCTCGTAACAGTCAACAACGATAGAGTGTTTTGCCATAAGCTTCTCCTGCAAATCTCTCTCCTTGGCAATAACTTCCTCCACCTTGGGTAATATTGGTGTGGCTTGTGGAGAAGACTGCAAGACTGCTACAGGTGATTTTAACTCCTTTGTGATCTCTTTCAACGAGCTATCAACTGATTTTCGGGTTGCTTTACAGGTTGCTTTACACGCTCGAATATCTCCTGACCTGGAAAGATCACGCAAGGATGCTTCTAGCTTGTCATGTGTTGTTAAGAAAAAGCTAATGATATTATGGATCTAATGAACAGTTGCTTGAACCTCTTCCCATTGGAGCTTTGCCAAATAAGATGCAGAAGTCTTGGAGATTGACAAGTCTGAAAATGCACATTATGCTCAGGCACGGCATTGTTTTTCTCCAGCACAACAACAGGTCTGCCAGCAATATCCAAGTGAGAAAACTTTGTCTCGTGCCTTTGTTTCACAGATACTGCACAGTGAGTGATTGAGCCTTCACGGGATAAGGAGAAAGATACTGCACAGTCTCTTGAAACAGCAGAAGCTGGATATCGGCCTGAGTAATTTTCTCCGGAAACGGTTGCAAAATGCGAGTAAAAACCGCCAAGACATCCAATGTCAGAGTCTCTCCCTTGGCAAGGCCTTGCTTGTATTGGCATGTTGTTAATTACGTCCAATGCCGTATTCAACTCTCCTATTCGACCAAGAAGATCAACCGTTATCGCGTAATGCTCTGAGTTTGGTAACAATTCATACTTGTTAATCATGATATCAAACCTTTGTATCCCTTCTTTAATCAAAACTGAATGGCCTTTTTTCTGGATATGTTTTATTGCAGGGAGTTTTCCAGCATTCTCGGATGGATACCATAGCTCTCCGTTCATGTTTGTTTTTGTACTAGTTTTAAAGAACTTGATACCATACTCATCAGCAAGAGCTTGACCTTTGGAGGTAGGTACAGCCCTTTTACTTTCATCCATATCAACCTTGTTTCCCACAAGTATCTTGTTTACATTGTCAGAAAGCATGCTGTTCAATATTGCGAATCCGATTCCTAATATTATTGAAAGATGTTTTATCAGTAGCATCCCAAACCAACAAGATACCCATGGCTCCACGGTAATAAGCTGTAGTAATAGTTCTGAATCTCTCCCGACCAGCTGTATCCCAGATTTGCAACTTAATGCGTTTGCCATCAAGTTCAATGGTTATTATCTTGAAATCAAATACCAATGGTGGTGATAAAACTGGTTGTGAAGGAACCATCAGAAAATCTCAAAAGCAAAACAACTCTTCCCCACACCACTTCCGCCGATAAGAAGAAACTTGATGAGGTAATCGTAATCGGCATGTGCTCTAACGGGTGCTGCTGCCATGGCGTTGCGGTTGAAAATGAAGAGTTCTTGTAAAGTGACTCAGTTGGGCTGCCTTGCACTATGGGCAAAATCCAAGATCCTATATTTTTACTCTTTGATGTCCTGGTTTATTATCCCACTATTAAGTTTATTGTAGTACCAAAAATGTGAAGGCTGATTTTTCCATACGTTATTGCAGGATTGCAAGCATGTTGCAGCTTCCTTGCAGCAAGTATCACACTTCACGACCTAGACTTGGTCGAAACCGACAACTTATGCTCTAGTACTTCATGGTATGTAAGTTGTTCATGCTGTTGATAGAAATTCATGCTTTAGAACGATTTGATGTGCTGTACCGGTAAAATGAAATTCCAGAAGATTGACTATTGTATTGTCCGGTTGAGTCAATTTGTCTTCCATTTGTGACGGTATCCGATCCCTTGTTTTTTGGAGCGCTCTAATATTGAACTGCATTTGTTCATTGTGCAGGCATTAAGAAGACCATGATTCCAAAGTTTGATCATGAATAATGTCCAACACCAATGTAAAGTTCGGAATGTGATCAACTCTTCTGCACGATGCTTCGAAAATGCCTCACAAGCCCACGACACATGACCATTAGCCAGTACTTCATTGTTATTTTTGACGGTTGCAGTCTTATGAGAATCCATCTTTCTTCCCGTGATCTTAGAGTGAGAAGATTGTTAGCAAATTTTGCATCAGACACAGTACCGGTGGACGAAACTTTATTTCGAATAGCCGTTGTAGGTGGCTATTGTTGCATGCCATGATGTGAGACACAGTTCTGTCATTTGCTCAAGTATGCTTCTAGCCATAGGCAGTTTTCCAGACTTAGCATACATAGTAATAAGATAATTATTTACAGGGAGCTTATTACCATGGAAAAATTGATAACTGTAACAGTGAACTTCCTTAACAAATCTTAGACATCCAAGCTGGGATAATGTTTGAATGAGACCAATTAGAGTAACAAAGTCAATATTTAGATTCTTCTTTTTGCAGCAGACGAAACAAATTTATGGCTTCGTCAATGTGGCAGTGATAAATATAACCTGTCACCATCGAAGTCCATGAAACCAAGTCCATTGTTCTCATCCTATTGAAGGCTACCCTGCATCCACTACATACCCGTATTTTGCATGTGTATGAATAATTTGATTTGCAATCTCCACATGTGATATGTGCATATGCTTCAACGCATAACCATGTATAGACCTGACTAATATAATGTCTCTCTTTGCAAATATTATAATATGCTCGTCACCGTTAACACTAATGACTCTTGAACAGCAATTTGGTGCACATGAATGATTAAATAAATGAGCGATGCTTCCTGCTCTGGTGGCATCAATGTCTCTTGCATCATCAACTCGAAACAAATATGTTCCAGCACCCACTAAAGAATTGTATATAAAACGCTCTCTTCGATCAGCAATAGAAGGTCTAACAAGTTCACCGGTATATTCAATCACCATGTCTCCACCTTTATATGGATGCTTTGCAAAGATGCCAAATCCATGAATTCTTGATTTCCCACATGCTAACTCTTGATTTCCCAAATGCCAACTGTTTCCGGCAGGTTTCCTTCGTGTACTTACATTTCTCAGGAACACTAAGTATGTTGTCTGCAGAATCAACCACGTCGTTCAACAATCCATGTTGGCAGTATCCACAAACTAAATATGGTTGATTCTCCACAAATAAACGTTTCAGCGGAGAAGCTGCAAGTACTTCAGGTTCTTTTCGGCCTCTCCAACCAGAGTAATCATATGGCTCACTTCGAGCACAACCAGATGAATTGGGTGGTGGTTTATAATCTGAACATTGACCAATAACCTGAACGCGTTCGTCGGCTACTGAATGTTCATGAGATGACTGCCTATGTCTCTTGCTAAGCCTTACTAGCCAACACCAAAATCTTAGCAGCAAGATGCTGAACTTTAAGTTCATTCACAATCGTAGCAGCATCATTCGCCACAAAAAATCTATCCAAATGATTTACAACCATCTCATCCATCCCGTTGGGGCCGAGGGAAGTGTGAGTGATTGGGAAAAGTTTTTTTTTTCAGGGTCAAAATCGGGGTATGACAACCATGATCATTCATAAAGAGTTCATATAACTTGTGATATCATTTGGAAGCAAGATCTCAATTGAAAGAGGTTTGAAATTCATCAGAACATGGCCCAGTCATCCAAAACCCTAGAAAAGTCAACAAAAGTCAACTGTGGTCAACTGTGCGTTTAATCAGGGATTTGGGAGGTGTGAGATGGTTGGAAAGGTCTCATTCATGTCCATATAAGCTTCATTTGGCATTTCAAGGATCAAGGTTGAAAGAATTGAAGTCAGACAAAAAGTTTCCTAAAATGGAAATGACCTGTAATTCTCACCTGCCAAAAATGGAAAGTTTTGCTCCTCAAATTTACTTCATGATACAAGCTTCAAATGGAATTTTGTCCAACATGAGAATTGAAGATCTTGTCCTCACCTTTCTAAAAAGTCCAAGAACTTGAAATTCCCATGTATGGTTGTCAAGTTATGGTCCAGTGAATTTCAAAAATGACCCATAATCAGGAGGGCATAACTTCCACATGGAGTGTCCAAATTGGTTGTTCTTTATATGCACAAACTCCATTTGACATGTACTTTCATGGTGCATAATTGGATTTCTTCAAAAAAGGTCAATGCAAAAAGTCAAATTTCAACTGGACAGTTAAATGAACCAGGGGCAAAATTGTCCAACTGGTGAAATAATTGGAATTTTTGGGTGGAGATTTTTGCAACACTTCATAAATGGCATTTGAAACTTGTTGGAATATTCATAACATGCTAAGGCTTCATGGTTTGGAAATTAGTTTTTGAAATGGACTTGAAAATGAACACATAAGCCATCACATAGTGAAATTGAGAAGTATACACTCAATGGACATGGGATCAATTCCAATGACTTCCAAATGATATTTATGGTTTGCTTGAGGTGATAAATCACTGTTACATTGCTTCTAACCATCCAAGGGCAAAAATGCCAAACTACACATAAGCTCATTTTGCTAATCACCATTTTTTTGCTAATCTTGATTATGAGTTGGATTAAGAGCATCATATATAAGCTTAATTCTAACAGAATCACACAAGACTAATCACAATTCACAGATCCAAAAGCAAAACTCTCAAATTCTCTCATTTTCTCTCATTTTTGCTCCAATTTCCACAACACACTTTTTTGATCATTTCATCAAGATCTCATCAATTTTGTGCGAATTTCTCTGTTGATTCACAACTTGCAGGTAGTATTGAACTTCTGTTGATCAAGATTGAAGCAAAACCATGGCCGATTCAAGCTGTTGCAAAGTCTTCTCCTCCAATGGCAGTTGGTGATTCTTGATGATCCGTGCATCTTTGAGCTAAAAGAACACCACTATACGCCTTCTGAATCAATATCCTTGATCTGTTTCACTGAATTGGAGCTCAAGACATCCAGATTCCGCACTGCACACTCTTAAGGTTGGAAATCAAAACTCGCGATTGCCTCAATTATGTTAGGGATTTGGTAGAGTAATCATCGTAGAGTAGTCTGAAATTTGTGGATTGTAATTTCGTTGTAAATTGATTGAGTTATCGTCGATTGAAATTTGTATGCGTTATCTTCTTTCCATCGATTCGCTCTATACATGAGGTTCTGGACGATTTCACTAGGATATTCGAGTTCTACTCGATTAAACCTTTCCAACGGTGTGCGGTTCGAGTGATTTGGCGCACAAAAGTTCTTGGACGTTTTCTGCAGATGGAGTTCATGAAGAACAGCGATGAAGATTCAAAGATTGCTGGAGATTTCACGTTTTGATCCAAGCTGGTGCAGTTCCGTTTCAAATTTCAGTTTCCCGCTTGGGCGAGCGAATCAGATGCCGCCACCTCATTTAATTACACAACCGCGTTTTGGCTTGGCATATATTATTTACAGAATTGCCACTCGGTCACATAATTAATTACTAAAATCTAAATAAATCCATAAATAAATATTCAATAATTATTTCAAATCTTCAAAAAATCATAGATTAACCAATATTCATCCAATTAATTTGGGACTTTTTTTGATGATCTCCATTTTTAATCTACTTTTTTTAGGCATAGAATTTAAAGTTGTGCCTGGTAGAAAATTTTAATTGGCATAGGGATGTTCATAATGTGTGCAATATTCATATGTTTTGCTATTTTAATCATAAAATGACCATGCCTGCTCCAAATGAATTGAAATTTTATAGGATGATTCTTGACCCTCTCCTGGAGATTTTGACATATGATTTGTAATTTTTGGACCTCTGGTTTGTTAGATGTGATTAATTCTTTTTGAGTGTGACAATATGTGTCACACTTTGATATGCTGAGTTTATGAATTATTTTCCCATGCTTCCATTAGGCCTATGGTCCTGATTTTTTGCATGAGATACCTTTGATATGTTAGCTTTCAATATGAATTTTTGTGGATTTTAATAATCCATTTTCTAATTGATTAGGATTTTTGTCTACTGCTTAGCATTTTTTGGGCTTTGCTTGTGTAACATTCTTATATATGTTGCCAAATGCTCATCCCTAACCCTATGAATATGAAACTTGATGGAGTAGTTCCTGACATGTATAGCTTTCATTTGGCTTTGGTCCTACTCATTTCCCATTTAATATCACTGTTTACCATTTGATTGAAGTTGGTGTACATTTTGTGACTTGATTTAGTTGTGTTTTTGCATACCTTGACATGTTGAATTAATTCCCATAGCTCCACTAGTCCAAATGGCATGAAAATTAACATGTAGCTTGTTGAATGTCCTCTGTTTAGGATATAATTTTTGTGGAATTTTCTATGCTGTTTTGATATTTTTTGTGATGTAATCATTCTGGTTGTTCATATGTGACTCAACATTGCTTACTTAGCCTTAATTTGTGCATAAAATGAAATTAGTGCATAGTGTGGATATGAGACCGATTGGGGTCTCTTCTTATTTGAATTATCTTGACTTTGATCATGATCCACTTGCTGTTTTACATTTTTTCCCTCCTTTGGACCCTAGGCTTGGCCTAGTGGTCTTGCTACTTATGTTTGAGCTTGACTTTGACTTTTCAGGTTAAAAAGCTAATGCCTTAAGGAGGTTGATTCATAATTGAGTTGTTTACTTTGATCATTGTATACTAATTTGTTTGTGTTGTAGGGTGCTTGGTTCTCATGGACTTGGTGCTATGTACATCATTGTTTGATTGTTGATTGATTCTTATTGTTGTTGTTTTGTTTATGTTGGGATGCTGATCATATTGGACTGATTTCAGGTACCCTTAGTTGCTCAGTTCTCTTAAGAACTTGCATTGCTTTGCTTATAAGCAATTGGCATTGAGGTATAGCACCTTCTTCTTCATGTAGTCTGGAGACCCGGCCTGTTATTTGGCCGGGCAAACTGTCTGAAGTCCTCCTTAAGAGGCAATGTTTGTGATTGTTTATGTTTGTCCCAAGCAGGAAAAGTCCTCATTAGAGGCAATTGGTGGATATAAGAGATATGTAGCCTATCTCCCACTATTCTGTGAGTCTTCTCCTTGCTCCCATTACATGGTTGTAGCATCGAGATCCAAACCCAAGATCTATAGAGTCTCCAATTGGGGAAAGAGTTCCATCTTTCTGAACTCCCCCACATTCTTATATTTACATGCTCTCTCGGACCTGAGATAGAAGCAATGAGGCACACCCCTCATACCCTTTCATCTGCTTCACCTTAGCCCCTCAATGGCAAGGTTAAGAGCGACACTTACCTCTTACAGTGGACTTTCATAGTCAAACCCTTTTGCTTGAGCCTCGTTGAATGGTTATAGTGTGTGCTACTTGAATTTATGTGATTGATTACTTGACTCATTTATACATGATTACTTGATTGCCATCGTGCATTTACTATCATTGATTGCCGTTGTGCATTTATCATCTTTGTTTGCCATTAGTGCATGACCATTTCTTTTGTCCTTGTGACACTGATGTTTTCCCATTGAGGACAATTGTAAGTCCATATTGATTGGCTTTTGTTCCTATGACATGGAAGAGATAGAGTGTAAGACCTTATTGGTCACTCATATCTTCTTTGCTCTTTGTTTGAGCATTGTTGTTGTATGTGAGGATTCATTGTAAGTCCCTGTGATGTGGCATTTGTATTCCTAGGATCATACTGTGGAGGTTAACATAAGTCCAGATGGATTGGCAGTTGACTTCCCTGTTTTGTTTTTTTGTTTTATTCTGATGGAGATTAGTGTAAGTCCATAGAGTGGCTTCTGATATCCTTACTTGTTTTAGGAGACAGGTATAAGACCATTGAGTGGCATCCAGTATCCGCTTTTATTTACTTTCATCTGTTACCATGTTCATATTATTGCTCATTTGTAGCCTATTCCTAAGGACCCACTTGAATCATCTTATATATGATTTCAAGAGGTGGACCCTTCTAAGAAGTTTTACATTCCACCATTATCCATTCATCCCATTGTGTCCTAACTTTTCACACATGTTTAAAAACTTGAAATAAGTGTTGTGCAAACATTCTCACCTCTTTCCAAATTAGAAACTTGGACCTTAAGTCCATGATTTTCCAAACTTCATTTTGTAAATACTTCATTTTGAATTGACTTTAATCATACTTTGACCTTTTTGTAAATAATCCAAATAACTTCACCCATTCAAATGATTTTGTGGCTTTGTCCATGTTTGTTAAGTTTTCATACATTAGCTATAGGTTTGATTTACCCTAGTTGGTTGATATTAATCTCACCTATTTGTCCTTAGTTGATTGAATTGTAAGTCTTCCTTGCTTATTATAGGGTTAACCCCTCTCTAGCAAGTTGAAGCTTTTCTCACATGGTGGACTAGTTGTTATACAAGGTTGAGTTTTCTCCCGTGGGTAACGTAAGACCTTTGAGCTTTTGTTTTAAAATTGAATCCACTAACTTTTGGAAGTTTTTAGCCGAACTACGGCGTTTTGATCCTTACCTTTGATGGAAGGTACGTAGGCAACGGGTTCATCCGTTCGAACACAAAAATAATTAACATGTATATTCTTTTCTCATCATCCCAATCATGTTTGCACATCACTTATGTCATAATAAATAATAATTTTTTACAACAAAGTGTGAAAAGGGCTCCCTAGGAGTACCTAGGACGTAGTGGGTGCCTAACACCTTCCCATTGCGTAATTTACCCCTTACCCGATCTCTGATCTTTTCATTGGTTTTCTACGTGTAAAACTTCTTAGGCTTTTGTTCGCTTTTTAGCCAGTCCTTTGGATAAATAAAAGTGCGGTGGCGACTCTATATTCATTGTATACATTGCTTATGATTTAATCAATAGATCATATAGCGACGAATACACCGCTACAGAAAAGTGGCGACTCTGCTGGGGAAATTATCCTTGGTGGTATTGCCTACTTTTCACCCTTGTTGTGATATATTATTATTTGTTATTTGACATATTTTTGTACAATTTGGGATAACTGTATTGATTGTAATGTTTGAATTGCTTGATATACAAATGCTGTTTGCTTTGGTGATCTCTGTGAGATGAGTTCTATACCCGAACTCGAGTGCACTCTAGGATAGGAGAATGGCATAGTCTTGTTGACTGGTGTGGAGTATTCCTTAGCCAGTTGACTTGCGAGTCCATTCACTTGGTGGAGGTCATGTTGGATTAATAATGTCACACAAGTTATTTGTGGTTAGGCATTATTCTTTCAATCATGTGCCTTAGAAGCCAAGGACCTTAGTTTACCAAACCCATCTTGGCCTATTTTTAGGACGTAGTGCGGAGGTCGTTCAGATGTCAGATCTGATGCGATTGTTACGCGATACTACACTCATAAGAGTCTCTCTTGAGAATATTTTTGGAATACGAGTATTCGTTCCTCCGATAATATCCGAAAGATGGTACGATGATTATGGGAACCTCTGATAGAACATGTCTGGCAGGTTTAAACCCTAGTACACTCCCCTTGGGTGGTTCTTAACCGAGACTCCATGCTCGTGACTCTCAGCAAACCCGTGATTCATGGTTGAGTCGTTCAGACACCGTTAATATCAATGGAACTTGGGTGTTGATAAGGTGTAAAACCTAAATCTACCAAAATGGATGATTGATATTAAGGATGTCAGAGCCGGTTCATGTACCGTTAATATCAATGGAACTTGGGTGTCGATAAGGTGAAAACCTAAATCCACCAAAATGGATGATTGATATTAGGGATACAATGAGCTTTCCCATGACCTTTGTTTGGTGTGCTTTGCTTGATCCTTGAGTGTGATTGTTGCATTCATACATTCATGCATTCATCTGCATCCATATCATCAGATAAAAAGAAAATTTTCAAGGAACTCAAAGGAGTTTATTTGCAAAAATTTTCAAACGTGGAAAAAACGGGAAAGACAAACCTTGCTGGGGATGAACTTCATCGAACCCGGACTGCTTGGCGATTACCCTGCTAGGGGAGGCAACCCATGCTTATCTCTACCAGGGATAATTTTCGCCGAACCCGATCCGCTTGGGGACCTCGCTGAGGGAAAACCATCAACACAAACTCTGTTGGGAAGACAACTTCAGACTTGGGAAACAGTCACGACTCCGCTGGGGATATGGTAACCTTCAGGCTCGCTAGGGAGACACCGATCTCGAATCTGCTAGGGAGATGACACTCTCAAACCCATTGGGGGAAATACGGCCTATCGGACACGGGCCGCCCTTCGATTCGTCGAACACTGGTGTTCACCATCCTACCACAGTGTTGACTTTCCACTTTTGAGAACTCCCAGGCTCATCTTGGACTGTTCTGATTCATCCCCTTGTATTCCCGAATCCTCCGTACTTCACGGGGATCGAACTCCTGGGATTCATACAAACTTTCCAGTCCTTAGACTTTGAAGAGTCTTCTTGATTAACCCTCCAGGATCGTCGTCGTAATCCTTCACCGTCCTTTCATTGTTCGTCTATCCCTTGCCCCTGGTTGGACTCTTTGGGGATCTTTTGTCAAAAGGCTTTATATCACCGCTTGCCAGCGAATGAAGATATCTAACAGTACCTGTACAAGAGATTGTTAGATAAAAGCGTGCCCCAGGCGTGCCAACGCTTCAACACCTAGGTCACTCAAACCTCCGAATAAGATTTCCAGATTTCAATCTTATAAGCATGCATCGGAAGGGACCTATATGTTTCAAAATGCAAATATTCTTATCAAAACGAACGGATGTTTTCGTAATCAAAGCGGTAATGAAAACAAAAACAAAACTATTTGACTTAACACACACTTTATTGACTGAAACAAAAAGGATGGCTCAGAATTGAGCAACACACAGGAAGCAAACCCTGGAAAGAGGTGATTGTGCACAAAAGGAAAAAATCTATCCTGATGGCAATGTGAAACCGTGATCTCATCGGGTTCCAACTCGGTTAAACCTCATATGTCCTCAAGACTTTCCGCACTTTCGGCCTTCTGAACAAGACGCTTCCAATCGGTCTCTGTCGGAGATTAGCTGAGATGTCTTAACCAAAGCACAAACGATCATGCTAGACGCAGTTGTTCGTTTCAATCCCTCTTTTGCCTGGACCGCCCTTTCGGGTTTCAGTCCACCGGGATACCCTTTTTTGCCCAAGTCGCCCTTGTGGGGTTTTCGACTTGCCGGGTGTACAGCTTTTTATTATCCCTAATTTTTGCCCGAACCTTTTCCCTTTTTTTCTTGGTTCGCCGGGATGCCCCTTTTTTGCCTGGACTCTTTTATTCTTTTTGTCCAGCGGGTCTCTTTTTTTTTCACGAAGTATCTTTTAACTGCGTCCGCATTCCCAGGGTGTGGCAAATCCTCACCATCCGTGGTCGTCAACAACAAGGTTCTGTCAGAGGAGACCTTTTTGACCACGAATGGACATTCATAACTGGTTATCCATTTGCCCCACGATCGTCTTGAGGAGGAAGGATCCTTTTCAACACCACATCTCTTCCATGCTACCCACGAGGTCGCACTTCTTAGTTAACAACACGCTTCATTTACTGGGTACAACTGCCCCATGACAAGTAACCGTCAGCCCTTTTCTCATCGGTCAGGCTCAACGTGTCATACTGAGTCCTTATCCACTCATCCTTTTTCAAGTTTACGTCCAACGGGACCCCATGACGAAACATGAGTCTCAAATGGTAGTACAACCTTCATCTCATACCGGAGTGAGAAAGACGTTGCCCCAGTAGATGCACGTACCGAAGTACGACACTCAGGATACCAACTTCGTACTCAGCCACCATCGTTGGTGCTTTCAACTGTTATCGGGGAAGCACTAGCTCATTCACTTTAAACTATCCCCATCAGACATCAGAACCCGTTCGGATTCAGGGTCAGGCCCCTCCTCCGGGATCGGTCACTCTCAATCTTTCGATTTGAGTACATCGAGATATCCTCATCAGGGACTTCAAACTCCCTTGGTTGAGAATCATCGATGGGTTGTTGGGCGAGATAACCATACAATACCCTCTTCTCGATTGCTTTCTGGGAGGTATACTGAATATCGTATTCAGTTGACGCCATTTGCCCTCTCGCAACCCGTCCGTTCAACGCTATCTCCTCAAGCACATACTTGATCAGATCCATTTTGGACATCCACAAGGTGGTATGAACCAGCATACTGTCTCAGTCGGCGAGCAGCCTATGCCAAAGTACATCAAGTTTTCTCGAGCAGTGAGTGTATTGTTTCACGGTCGATAAACTTTTTGCTTAGGTAAATTGCATGTTCTTTTCGACAAGACTCATCATGCTGACACATACACACCTCGTAGACCCCTTGAGGGCTATCAAGTACCAGATTAACAGTTGTTTCTTCCAAGAAAGGTATCAGAATCAGAGGTTCCTGCTACTCATTTTTTCTTTCCATGCCCCTTGGCAGTCATCATTCCACCTGACCATTTGATTTCTTTTTTTTTCGGCTCAGGCGTTTCTTGTATTGTTTTTTTTTCTGTTTTTTTTTCTTTTTTTTCGCAGGATCGACCTCGATTCCTCTGATTTGCCCACAACAAGCCTCGGCAGCTCACCGGACAGCACTCCATAAGTGCACTGACTCGGACTCAACCTCAGTCTGAGTAGTTTCGATCTGGTCAAACAATTTGCCCCAGATCCACCGGATGCCCCTCTTCTGCTTGGGACTTTGCCATCATGTCATCAACATGGCATTTGATTCCACGATGAATCATATCATGACACAAAGTCACTCTTGACCTGTGGTACGTGGCACCGGCGTTCTGCTTCACTAGAGGACGGTCTTCTCTCCATGGTAGCTTGTGCCCCACAACATGGGTACTCCCCCCTGGTGTATCTTGATACAGACAGGCGAAGATAACAACACGCTCTTTCGACGGAGCTACCATTCTGTTCTCGACCTCTGAAGCGGCCTCAACTTTCATTTCCCTTCTGACCTCGGCGGTACTTGGGATTACAATCTTGACTCGCTCCTCGCGCGGTTGAATCACCTTCTCCTCTTGTTTCAACAACCTGGCTATTTCCAGCAGATCACAATCTTCTTCGCCTTCTTCTTCGGCATGATAGATCGGATTGTCGAAGTCATATAGAGGTGTAACCAGATTGTTATCGATGAGATCAGGATGGTAATCACTTTTGAGGTCGGAACCAAATGAATCAAAAGGAAAGAGAATAAAAACATTGCCATTTTTATTTTTTAAAACTGCAAAAAGTGAAAAACAGGGAACACCGCTTTTAATCACAAAAACATCCATTTATTACTGATGCAAAATGTTGCACAATGAAACACATGAGATGGCCCTTACAATGGACCATTACGTTTCGGGCAAAACGTATGGCTTTCATGCAAACAAAATCAAAACACAGAAATACTACACTTCCGGATGAGCGACAGTGGCGATTTTGGAGGCTTTCCGATTGCCTGGTACGCACGACTTTATCCACAACTCGAGCTCGCGGTCACAGTCGATCTCTTCACTCACCGAACAAGCATGACCAGGATCCAACATTCCTGCACTGACAAAGGTGTACGATGGACGACGTCCTCTGTTTGGTGTAGACGACTCTTGATCTGGCCGATAACCGATCCCAAACATGTCTGCCTTTATCGGTGTTGAGTGGATCCATCAGCTCGAATTTGTCGCCCCTAGCAGGAAATTTGAACAGACGAGCTATGCACACCGGTTGACACCTACAAAATAGCAAATGGGTTAGTATGACTCACACATGCAATGTCTATCCGTACCAGGAATATTCCGTCCTTTGATTCTAGCATCACTGAGACAAATAATTTTTCATCAATAACAATCTGACATCTGGATGTCTCTCAACCAGAATCGCAATCAACAATGGACCCTGAATACGGACAGACATGGGTTGAATGCAGATGAATGCGAAATGAGACCGATGCAAATGCATGAATGCGGGCCACTGTGCCATCTAGTCAGCTGAAGACCCATTCTCTGAACCAGTCACGGTCAACTGAGTCACCATAAATCCGACTTGGGGAGTTCCGAAATAAACGGAACTGGAGATTACATCATTACTATCATCACAGGAACATCCGCTGAACGGATGACAATCAGATCCTCTGAACAAGTACTCTCGAATTCAACCCGGGGATCCGAAATAAACGGAACCCGCTGACAAACCACGGACAGAACTCCGGCGTCCCAGAAATAAATGTCCATAATTCACAGTCATCATCGGTACCAAGAGTCACCAACAAGTCACCAACAAATCAGCAACAATACCTGTAATAATCATCCCCTCCCACTCACGGGTGTCATCTAGGCCAGGGTAAGGTCAAGAGAAACGCAGGATAAACAACCCTTTCAAGAATATCATCCTGTGCACACCAGATATATGCACCGATGATACCCCATCAGAATCTGAACTGCTCGTGATGTCAATGTTCCGCTAAGTGGCGCATACCACCCGCTTCCCATGAATCACTCTATTCCTAGGTTTCCTAGATTGCACTCATAGCCTGGGTATTGGGCCTTTTACCTCGAGTAACTCCCACCCCCAATCAGAGAAAACACAGCCAGCACATCAGATGAAATAAATGAATGCAAACATTAATGCACACATTGAATGCAAACAATGAATAATGAATGCAATAAATAACACAGCAAAAAGCAACCAAAGCCCTAACCTAGAGAGCGCTAGGAGAGACTCGCTTAGGGAAGATGGACCAGCACAGGTCAACTTCTCTTTCTCCCCAGCAGAGTCGCCAGCTGTCGCATTACGCGAAAAACCGGCGGGAAAACAAGAACAACAGAGCCGCCACCGTGCGTTATTTATCCCAAAAGAGGGAAAGGAAACGCTCAGAGTAAACCTGGAAAAAGCATGGTCTCGCGACCAAAGAGAATGGGATCGGGAGTCGGTTATGCGGAGGGAAGGTATTAGCACCCCTACGCATCCGTCGTACTCGACGGGATCCACGCACAATAGGAAAGAAAAATGGTTGCTAAAACACTGCTCAAATAAACATCTATACAGGCTGAAAGAGACACAGGATTACAGACAAGACTGACTCGGCAGGACATCGCGTCCTGGGCCTACTTAGTCTATCAAGCATAGACATCAGAGTCAAAGTAGTTCGGACTGGGGAAATGACACATGCTCGCTAGGATATCGCATCCTATGTATACGTATCTCCTTTGGACGAAGGAGAATCAGAGCATCCGTAGCTCGGCTGACACGCACACAAACAAACACAGGCAAAGGCAAACGTGGAGCCTGAATGCCAATCACTGGGCTTACATCAGCATCCGAACCCAAACACACACAAGAAGCCAAACGTGGAGCCTGAATGCCAATCACTGGACTTACATCAGCATCCGAACCAACACAGGAAGAAGAAGGGTCTCGATTGCAACTAGGGCAAGAGAAGGGGAAGGTCTCAATCGCAACGAGGGCGAGAGAAAAGAATCAGTGTTAGTTGTTAGTCAAACTCGACAAGACATCGCATCTCGTGCCTACGTATCTCATCTGGACATGAGAATCAGAGTTGCCGTAGTTCGGCTAAACTATTCCTGTTGGTTTGTGTTTTTTTAAGTGGATAACATCACTACGCAATCTACCGGATGCTCGACCTTTGGAGACTTACTCACCTGTAGTAGAAGGAATTGACGTATCCTTAAGAGGGGATAATGTTTGTTTGTGTTTTAGGAAAGCTCAAGCAAGAAAGGAAGTCATATACGAAGGAACCGTGCTACCTTAATTGACATGCAAACGAGACTACGCGGAGTCTAGCAAACCTAGGGGATACAATCACACCACACAAACATATACAGCATGAAATAAACACACCAACAAGGGGCTCAAACATCAGGGCTAGGCTTTAGTCGAGGGGTCATATCAACCTCAACAAACAAGCCTCTGTATCGGGGTAAGGTTAGCTCTTAACCTTGCCATTGAGGGGCTAAGGTGAAGCTGATGAAAGGTGAGTGAAGATAAGACTTCACAACTCTTATCCCTGGTCAGGGAGAGCTTCAGACAAAAGAGCGTGGGTCCAGAATGGAGGGACCCTTCTACGCTCAAAGACTCTGACTCGATTGTGCAACAGCACAAGATCTTGGGTTTGTGTCCCAATGCATCAACACACAACCGTGTGAGCAGGGGAACGACTCACAGAATAGTGGGGGATAGATTGCATATCCCTTTGATCCACCAATTGCCTCATAGAGGTCTTCACCTGCTTGGCACAAATGTAAACAACCACAAACATCGCCTCTTAAGGAGGACTTCAGACAGTTGCCTGGCCAAGTAACAGGCCAGGTCTTCCAGACTACATGAAGATTAGAAGTCCTACCTCAAGTGGTTTAAAAACCAAGCAGCAGCAAGCAAGTTCTTAAAGAACTGTAAGCGACTAAATGTACCTGAAATCAATCAAGTATCATCAGTACTCAGATAAATCAACAGTAAACAGCAAATGTTAATCTATACAGACAACACAAGTCAAATGCACACAAGTACAAGCTATAAGCCCAAGCTCAAGCATCACAACCTACAAAACAAAGTCAAGTTAGTTTGTAAACATCAACCAAAACTCAATTTAATCAACTTGCACTTTTTCCTTTAAGCCTTTTTGCATTTCAACCTGAAAATCCACACCAAATGTGAGAAACTAGACCACTAGGCCAAGCCTAGGGTCCAAAAGTGAGAAAAAAATCTAAACAGCAAGCAATACCAATCCAAAATCAACTTAAAACAATTCAAAAGCAAATGCAATTGGTCCAATGCTCATATCCTTTACCATATTCATTTCATGCACAATTTAGTACAAACTAGGTCAAATACAACACCAAATGACCAAACAGAACTATATCCATTAAAAGCATACCAAAACAATTCCAAAAATCCTCAAATAATACACACCTAAACAGGACACAATCAACAAGTAGCATGTCAATTTTCAGCTTAATTGGACAAAAGGAACTAGGTCAATGAAAATCAAGAAATCCAGATACAATTATTCAAGCCAATTCATAGCACCAACACATGCATTCACTTCAAAAATTCATAAAACAGTAACAACATATTAGAAATGAATGGGACAAAAACAGTGATGTCCTACAATGTGTCTATAATCAGCATACCAAATTTCACATTCATCCAAAACCATATGAGAATTTCACAAAAGATATACAAACATGTGTTACACAATGTTGCAAAATGAGCATACAGTGAAGAAAATTATCAATTAATTGGAAAATGCCATAGAAAAATCCAGAACAATTCATATGTTATCTTGACATATCAATGATCATCCATGCAAAATTTCAATCCAATATAGCAATCATAGGCCAGGCAAAAGAATTCATGAATTTGACCTAGCTAGGTGTGACACAAATTGTCACACCTAGATTCAAAAAATCATATCTCAATCATCAGGTATCCAAAAATCATAAACTTTATATGGAAATCACCATCAACATGTCCAGAATGAGCACAAAAAATTTCAGGAATTTCTTTAAATGTATGAGCATTTCACATTGAAAATGGAAAAACATGTAAAAAATACACACAAGTCAAAGTTCAATAGGCCAGGTCAACATTTTATCATGCACAACTTTTGAAACCATGCCTATAAAAAACTAGAGGGAATTTGGGAGCTATCAAAAAAATCCTCACTATTTTTGGACTAATAATTAATTTTTTTATGATTTTCTAAAGTTTTGTTAGATTATTGAATAATTATTTAAAGTGAACATGAATTAATTAATAAATCAGTGGCAGTCTTGTAATTCTGCGCCTAAAGCCTAGAACGACGCCGCATAACTAAATGGTGTGGCGGCTTCTCATTGGCTCGCCTTGGCGGCAAACACTTTTTCAAATTGCCAAGCGCACGGAACGGATTGAACGCGTGACTTTCCCAGAAAATGCGTCTTCTTCGCTGTTCATGAGCTTCCAACGGCAGATTCGGTTACGCTCAAATCCTCACCAAAACTCACAAATGATATACCAATGGAAAGGTCTAAGTGTGTAGATCACAAATATGTAAACTAAATTGTCCAGAAATCCTTGTGCAAAACGAATCGAACAAATGAAGTTTTGACATCAAAGCTTTCAATCAAGATTTCTCTCAACTCACTCAATCATTTCATAAATTACAAGTTGCACATTCATCTACATTGAACATACTACGCTACGCATATCACAATTCAAGAAACCATGAGATTCGAAATCTGACCTTGTGTTAATGGCAGAGGTTGTTCTTTGAGCTTTTGCGCATAATTCTTCAAAACAGATGAAGATTGAAGTTCAGCCAAGTGAATGCAACTCGTAGCTTGATCCGAAACAGCTCCACGTGTGAGAAATGTCAATTCACCATTGATGAGCACACTTTGAACAGTTGTGATTTTGAAGCTTTTAGCACGAATCTTGATGAAACAGTCGGAGAAGAAGGCTCAATGAACACGATTCCACAAGAACTTTGCAATTTGGTTAAGGCTTGATGGAGATTTGGTGAAAAAAAGCTTGATGAAATTGTGAAAAAGTGGAGAAAAAGTGAGAGAATTTTGGAGATTTTTTTGGATGAATCTGAAAAAATGATTAGTGTTAGTGCAATACAGTTATAATTAACTATTTATACCAATGCTTAATCCCAAAATTAATCCCAATTAGCAAAAATGGAAGGTTTAGTGTTAATGTGTAATTTCAAGTGTGGCCAAAATGCCCTTGGTTAATGCAGCTGGTTTTTCTCTCCAAACTTGGTTCCAACAGGTCACAAATGACATTTAGAAATTGTTGCAAAAAGTCCCATCTCAAAATTCCAAATATTTCTCAAATTGGACCATTTTGCCCTTGGATTTTAATTAGTGCACTTGAAAAATGGCCTTTTTGTGTGAATGCTTTTGGCAAAATGTGATGATGGATTATGAAAATACACATTAAACGTGGTTTGCTCAAAGAAAAACCATCCAATTTGGCCACTCCATGTGAGAGTTATGGCACTTTGATTTCAGGTATTTTCTGAAAATGATTGGACCATATCTTGCTAACCACACATGGGAATTTCAAGTTCTTGGACTTTTTCAAATGGTGAGATCAAGATCTTCAACTTTCATGTTGGACAAAAATCCATTTGAAGCTTGTATGATGAAGTTATTTTGAGGAGAAAAAGTTTCCATTTTGGGCAGCTGAAATTACAGGTCACCTGCCATTTTAGGAAACTTCTTGTCTGACCTCCAAATCTTCAACCTTGGTCTTTGATATGTCAAATGAGACTTGTATGGACATGAATGAGGCCTTTCAAACCATCTCACACCTTCCAATCCATAAAATCGGGCACGGTTGACCAAAGTTGACCACAGTTGACTTTCTATGATTCCAGCTGAAATTCAGCTTGACTGATGACTTCTGAGCATCCAATCTTTGGCCAAATCACCTCACAATGATCCTTAGACCATATGAACTTGATAAATCAATCCTAGGGCTTTGTCCCAATGAAAATAGCACATGCTTGCTGGTTTGACTGATTCTCCTGACCAGTTTGACCCAATTTGTCTGTTGAGCTTGCACTTGGGCAAATGGACAATGCAATGTTATGCAATGGACTATGTTATGTTAATGACCTAATATGAAAATGAATGTACAAAATGATGGGTGCAAATTTGAGGTGCTACACTTTCGATGGATTTTGTGTTTGTATTTCCCAAGACTGTGAAGAATGGTGATATTATATGGGTAATTATGGATAGGTTGACGAAGTATTCTCATTTTTTTCCGATGAGACTGGATTATCCATTGGAGAGGTTGGCGAAGTTGTATGTCGAGAGGATTGTCAGTTTGCACGGTATTTTGTCCAGTATTGTATCTGCTAGAGATATGAGGTTTACGTCAGGTTCTGGGAGAGTTTGTGGATGGCTTTGGCTACGAAGTTGCATCTGAGTCATAGTTATCATTCGCAGGAAGATGGTTAAACTAAGAGGACTATTAAGTCGCTAGAGGACTTGATGAAGGCTTGTGTACTTGAACAAGGAGGTGCTTGAGATACCTTTTTACCGTTGATTGAGTTTACCTACAACAATAGTTCCCATGCTAGTATTTCGATATCACCATATGAGGCATGGTATCGTAGAAGGCGTAGCACTCCTTTGTGTCGGTATGAGTCAGGTGAGAGTGTTGTGCTCTGACTTGAGATTGTTCAGTAGACAACTGAGAATATCAAGATGATCCAAAAGGAGGAAAGCACTTGAGTTCTAGGTGGAAGTCACATGTTTTTTAGAGTTACCCCGGTAATCAGTGTTGGTCGAGCCTTGAAGTCTCGAAAGCTCACTTCGTGTTTCATTAGTCCTTACTAGATTTTGTAGAGGATAGAAGGAGTAACCTACCAATTGTCTTGGTGAAGGTAGAGTGGGGAGGACTAGCAGGTGCAATGTAACTTGAGAGCATGAAGAGTCACATAAAGGATTTGTATCTGAATCTGTTCACTTGAGGAAATTTTCGCGGGCGAAAATTCTTTAAGTGGGGGAGAGTTGTAACACCTTAATTCTTTTAATTGTTTTATTTTGAACTATTGGTAATTCATGATGATGTTTGGTGTTTGATTTAATTATTAGATGTTGGTGCAATTTAAAATAAATTATTTGAATATGTGTTGTTGGGGTGTGGTAGAAATAGTACGGTGCGATGAGACGATAAAGTAAGTTAGAAAATGATTATAATAATTAGAATTTTATTTATTATTATCGATAAAATAAGAAATTGGAGAGATTAGGAGTCTGGGTCAATTATGGAATTTGAGGAGAGTTTATAGTAAGAAGAGGGAAACTAGAGTCAAATTGGGCAAAAATACTAATTAAGCAAAAGTAAGTAGATTACTATATATTTTAAAAGTTAGGAGATAAGCTAAGTTTTGGGGAGATTTTGTTTGTACGTGAGATTAGAGAAAAGGAGGGAAAGAGGGAGAGTAAAAGTTTAAGGTTAAAGAAGAAGATCAATGGCTTTTGCTGGAGATCAGGTAAGGGTAAGAACTTGTTCGAATAATAAATGGTATGGTATAAGGGTAGAATAGAGGAACCCTTAACCTCCTTAGGATTGAGTGTTTTGATTTATAATTTTAATTTGGGCACTATGATGGTTGTTATATGATAATTATATAATGAATTTCGTGTCCCATATGTGCGTGTAATTTTTCTATTTTGATGATTGAACATATATCCACCATTGTTACAATTTCAAAGGTTTTAGGCATAATCTTAAAATTGTGATTAGACGATTTAATTGTGTTAAAACTGTAAATTAACTTAAGATAATCAGAGTATTGCATGGGTTGTAATTTTCTAAGAATTTGGCTTTTTACGGAATCGAAATCGGAGGTCAGGAAGGCTACCAACGATGAAAAATGCAAAAGATTTTGCATTATGTCCATCACGACCGCGCTCAGCGCGGAAGCCTCTGTTCATGTTTTTCGGTCGAAAGCGTTTTGACCATAACTTTTGATCCCCAAGTCCAAATCGAGTTCCTTTTGAAGCGTTGGATATATGAAACAGAGGGCTATAACTTTCTTTCAGAGATAAAATAATTTTGGTGATTATTTCATGGACATTTTTATGGTTGAAAAAGATGAAAATTATGCTGAAAAGTTTAGAAAAACAACAACTTTTTAGTAACGCCTTCGTGCACGGTTGTGATCATAATTTCAACTCGTGAATCATTTTGGGTTGGGGTTTGAATAATTAGAAAGCTGACTCTCATAGCTATAATGTGATAGTGATAAGTTAATTGATTGATTATTATTCCTATACCTACTGTGTTGATGAAGTTTTTGTTCACACGTTCGGTTAATGAATTGTTGACATATCCCGACGATTTTGGTCATAACTTTTATTCCGTAAGTCCGATTTTGATGTCGTTTGAAGCGCTATAAAACTAACGCTCAAAACTATAACATGGTAGTGATTGTTGAGATGTTTGAATATTACTCATATGTGTACTATGTTAATAAATATATTGGTTTATACGTTTGGTTGATGAATCATTGCATTGTTGTAATATCGTGGTGTGATAATTATGTTGTTATGTCGATGATGTTAAGATGTTGATGAGTTGCTGTTGTTTGTTGATATTATTCACGTGGTAACATGAATTGGTTATTGCATGATGAATGATGTGATGCATAAATGATGATATGTGTGTGGAGATCCTTTTGGTGAACCCTGTTGTGTTAATGCATGTTATTTGAGAGTCATGTATCTTGGTGTATGGACTTCGGTCCAGTTTTGGTGAGCCTCGATCCTATGGTGATGGATCGAGTGCGAGTAGCTAATTCCTATTTTGGGGGATTAGTAAAGCGTTACCTATGATGATGGTAGCAATTTCGGTGTACTCCGGTTCCAAGAGGGAGTCGATCCTATGGTGAGGATCATGGACTGAGATGAAACTAAGTGTTATATTTGGTACCACATGCATGCCGAATTGGTGTTGAGTACATTGTATAAGTGCTACATTTGTATTGGTTGTTGTTAATGTGTTGTTAGATGGGATGTTGTTACATATGATGTTAATGATAATTGAGATGTGGGTTTGTATGATGTTGATGATAATTGATATGTTGTCGTGTATGATATTGATTATGATTTGGATGTGAGAATCTGATATATTATTATACATGATTGTGTAGATGTTGTACTTTATTATTCTTTTTATATCGTCTATTATTGAAATGAATTGTCACCCCTTATGTTTGAATGTTGCCTCTACATGGGCATTATGCGGATACTCAAGAGTAGCATTGATGAAGTAAGTGGAAGTAAGTGGAAGTTAGCTCTTGGAGTGTCTTCTAATATTTTATCGTTTTATTTAGTAGGGTCATGCTCTGACCACGTAACATCGGGATGGGAACGTCTGCTTTCACTTCTTATGTCATGTTTATGTTGAAGTATTATAACTGATGTGGTTGTTGAGCTGATTTATTTAAACTCTTTATTTGTTATGGAAGTTGAGACTAAATGATCTGAATGCATTATGGTTTTTAGTTGCTTTAATTATGATTCCGCTGCATTGATACCCTAAGTTAGGGTGAGCATGCGATGACAGGTGTTTATATGAAATTTTTAACCTATGTCACGGAGCATGATATATTTGATGTGAGTGACAACCTTTGTGGTTGCAATTTTATTAAATTATGCATTAAAATTATATGTCGAGTTTAGGGTGTTACACACTGTAGCGGGGTATTCGTTACCTTTAGATTTATTGACTAAATCAAAAGTAAATCATACAATTCGAGTTGCCACCGCACTTCTATTTATCCAAAGGAAAGGTTAGAAAGCGAACAAAAACCGAGATGTTTTATCAAATCAAAAACTAATAAAAATGTCATAGATTTGGGTAAGGGGGTTGGTTATGCAATAGGAAGGTTTTAAGCACCCAAAACATCCTTAGTACTCTAAAGGATCCCTTTTTGCAAAGTTGTATGGTAGGTTGGTATTTGTGAAAATATTTGTGCAAACATGATTGGGGAGATGAGAAAAGAATATACAAATTATTTACAATTTTTTTGTTTGAATGGGTAAACCCATTGCCTACGTACCATCACAAAGGTAGGATCAAAACCTCGTAGTTCGGGGTAAAAATATCAAAATAAGTTGGTGAATTGATTGGTCAAAAACCTTAAGGTCTTTTGTTATCAAAGGGAGAAAACCCAACCTAAACCACAATCCACCATGCGAGGAGAGCTTTAACATACTAGTGAGGGATCCACCCTATAATAATTATGGAAGACTTATAGTCCAATCACTAAGGATAAGGTGAGGTTTACATCAACCACTTATGATAACTCAAACCTAATAGCTAATGTTCATGAAAAGTTTTAACAAAAGTGGTCATGGGAACCACAAAAATCATTTGAAGTGAGGGGGATTTACCAATTAGAAGTATTCACAAAATGAAGTCAAAGTTGACTTAAGGTTCAATTCAAAATAAGTATTAATGAAAAGAGTTTGGAAAATCAAAGGCATAATGCCTAGGTTTCTAGTTTTGAAAACAATGTCAATGTTTGCATAAAATGAGTTTGGCTTAGGTTAGAGTGGAGAGAAGAAGAGAATGGCTAGTCCTAAACATGCAAAGATGAGAGAAGAGAATAAAACCCTTGGAGTTCCTTTCTTGAGATCATAAAGATGATCCAAGATGCTCCTTTCCTTTGGACTTAGCAATTAACTCAAGCAATCAAACAAATATTCAATCAAGCTCCTAGGATCTTCCAATTTGGACTTGTTTTTGTTAACTTGGATGCTCATGACAATGGTCCTTCTAACTAGCTCAAGTTTGGAATCCATATCACACAAGAACAAACAATCAAAAGGTTCACAATGCAATAAAAGAAATGGATAAATTAAAGCTGGGGAGATGTACATCACCCCTGTAACCTTGGATTTGCTCTAGATCTCTATGGAAGGAGAAACCAGAGATGGAAAATCCAGGTACTTGATTTGAAGTTCAATAATTCACAAAATTAAAGCCACCATTGGCTTGCCTCTAACATGAGGACTTCAGAAAATAAAACCAACACAAGCAATGCATAATATATAGTGAGATTCGAAGCAAAATAGTTGAGCTCCAAACCTTTGAAGTGCAGCTTTGATGAGCACGATCCAACCAATCTCTTGCTTGCAGCTTGATCTTGATGTATGATATGAGAGCTAGGCTTAGGAATTAGTATTGAAAATCAAATTGATGTTGTTGAAAATCAAACTTGAAAAAGAGAAATTCAAATTCAAATTCCTTTGGTGAGAGGCTGGGAAATGATTTCAGTAGGGTTTCAGGCGCCTTCAGATTGCCAATTCGATGAAGTGATGCATCTATTTATAGCTGAAATGCAAAGGGGAATGGATGGAACTCGTGTGCATGAAAATTGGGTCCTCCATGCATGGGCCTGTACAGGTGCATGTGAGGCCCAAAATCAAATGGTTTTGCATGCTGAGCTCAAATGAAGTAAGTTTAGACGTGCAGATTGAATGGCATTGGCTTGTGTATGAAGTTTCATCATGAAATGCATAAATGGTCACAAAAGTTCCTCTCTTCGAAAGTCCCATTTGGAAAATCCAAACATAGGCATGTGAGTAATGGTTGGAAAGGTCTTGACATAAGGAACACAAGCTATGTTGAACAAAAATCCATTTGGAGTTTGGAAAATTGTTTAAAATGGCCATGAAGTTCAAGGTACAAAACATGTATTTGAAAAATTTGCCAAAAATGGCTAACTTCAAGCCCTTCTGTTTCAATGATGCAAGCCTCAAATGGGAAAACCTTCAACATAAAAGTTGTATATATTTTCAAGAAATAAATTTTAACTTAAAGTTTGCATCATTTGGATTTTTGATGAGAAAGTTATGGGCACTTGAAGTTGGACTTTTTCAAGATTCAATGGCTTTGGTCCAAAGTGACCTATAATGTTTTGTATTATCACATGTGTTTATTTTAGGATTATGAAATTTTGTCCAACATAACAATTGAAGTAGACATCTTAAAATTTCTAATGCACTTGTTTTCACCTCAAAATAATAAAAAATGAAGGAGTTAGGTCTTTGGGAAGTTAACCTAAAATTAGGGTTTCAATCAAAATGACCTATAATGTTTTGAAATTAATGATGACCTTACAAGTTTCAAATGGATTTTTGATGAACATGAAAGTTGTTCATATGGTTCTTAAGAACATTGTTTCTCTTGGGGTCATCATTATTTGACAAACACATCAAAAGTTAGGTCTCAGTGGATTTCAAAATAGTCAGATGAATTGACTGGTCAACTTCTCAAGTCCAAACTTCAAATCTTAATGAATGAATGGTTGAGGACACTTACATAGGCTCATATATGCATAAAATGATGAATTTAAGAGCTTCCCTTTATTGAATTTGATCATAGGTTGAGGTTGCTTCATGATCAAGGCACAATCAATGCCCAGTTGAATTAGGGTTTCCTTGGGAAGCAATCCTCAAGCCCTTTGGTTTATCTTGATCAAATTGACAAATTGAGATACTTGGGAAACATATATGATGATTTAGAGCTTTGTGAACCATTTTCATACTTGCTTTCATCTTCATTTAGCCATTCCTTTGAGTATAAGGGCCTCCTAGGAGCCTTGGATCACATGACTGCTTGAGCTTCAAAACAAAACAAGTTAGTGACATATTTTTGTGCTTTTGGTTAGTAGACAAAATAATAAAATCAATAATATACAATTCAAGCATGCTTGGTGGTCTCAAACCAACTCACACAAGTCCCAACCCAAGGGTTAATGAGCCAAGATGTTATGATCCTTGACGCAAAAATGCAATGAGCAATGATATGATGCCATGAGGGATCTCAGGGTCAAAATTAGGGTCTTACACACACCACTATAATTTAATAAAAATCTATTTTCTCCCCAAAACCACAATTTCTACTTTTCTCTAATATTTTAAATATATAAAAATTATAATAATTTTTACTAAAAACCCAACCATCCTCAATAATACTAACAAAATAATTTAAACCATTCTAAACTCAAATAAAATATTAAAATCAAAATTAGAGTGTTACATATATGATGTTGAAGAAATTGTGTAAGGATGTGATACAAACTCATATCTATTTAATCACCAATAATGAAAGTTCAACTCACACTTGATTAACATGATGTATTGATTTCAATGATAAAAGTACATTACTAGACTGATTACAAGTACTCAAATATAGATACATCTCAAAGGACAAATATACATATAACAATGATTTGTTAAAACCCATGTTATGGTTGCAATTATGATATAGTTTACCTATACGAGAATGAAGTGGGGTCGCTTCATAGAATTAAAGGGCTCTACTTTTATATTCTTGTGAAAAGGGTATGTGATACAAGGTCGTATTAAATGTTTCAATTTGTATAATTCTTTTGATAGCACCGGAGTTTCATGTGAGTTATGCACATTTATTCTAATGAATATTTGGTTCAAAGATTGTCTACCAATTAACTCGAAGATAAGTGTAAACTTAACTTACTAAGTAATGGTTCAAACTGCCATATACTATTATCTGAAACCATGATATTTTCATAAATATGAGATTTAGTTATATTTTATAAATGGTGGGGAATTGAAAGATATTTTCAAAATATTATTTAGAAGATTGCGTTTCTTGAATAATATATATGAATTACAAGCATAGATAATCACATTGTGACTAAATGGAAGCGTGATTGTTGCATCATAAAGGACCTTGTTTTTAATCTCATGTTTGTAACTTTTTCGAATAGAGTTTATTTTACCTACAATAATTAAAAAAATTAAATTCAAAATAAAATAATGTATGGATCAAACTCGCAACCTTTGGATATTGAGCTTGCGCGTGTACGAACTAAACCATCACATTTATTGTCAAACAATGTGAACATTATAACAATATATGCGTTCATTAATGTAAAAGAAAAATTTAATTCAAACGATACTTCCCTTCATCAAGTGGCATAAACTCTTATATAAATAGAGATACTTGAGAAGCAGAAAGAATATACTAATTTAAACTTTTCTAATCCATTTCTCTCATATTATACATTTCTAAATTATCTTTCATTTTATTAATGCATGAGTGAAGTGTAGGAAACATTTTTCTATAATTGATTATCAAAATATAAGTTTTGTGTGTTTGTGCAATTCACATTGAGGAATTCAAAGTATTATAAAAGGAATTTGTCGTTAATCATTAATGCATCTAATATATAATAATTAGTGAGGTGAATTAAACCTAAATTTTAGTGTAATTTCACACGCTTTGAGTTTTCTAAGTGTAATATTCATCAACACCTTCATTATTATAGTGTTGCAACATCCACCAACAACCACAAATATATAGTAATATTTATTCTCTTTATATATTTCATATCATAGTCACACTTAAGTTTTCAAGATTAAATTTCGCTGTCACTTAATTTTTACCTTCATCGCATATTTCATCCTAATGTTTCAATCTAGCTCTTTAATTAATATGATTGTAAAAGGTTGTAACTCTAAAAAAATGGGTTAAATATATTTATGTCCTCCTAAATATTTTAAACTTCACTTTTATTTCTTTAATAAAATTGCTTCAAAGAATGTTCCTCATAATATTTTTCATTAACACATTTCGTCCCTCCCTATGAACTTCCTCTAACATAATCTAACGTGGAAGCACAATTGGCTTAAATTTGAAATTTAGTAGTTAAACTGATGGTCATAATAGAATTTATTGTGTTAAATTATTTTTAATGCATTAAATTTGAATATTATTCTATATTCCCCAAGTTATCATAACCCTCACCCATCCCCACTTCCCCAAATTTTCTTTCATATTGAACACATAAACACATTAATCAAGTAAGAACAATCATATATTCGTTTAACATCACCAATGTTAACCAAACTCATTTTAATGTTATCTTTCAAGACAATCCGAACCAAAGTTGTTTCCATGACTTCCTTATATGTAAAAAGTCAAGTTCGAAGACTGTGTGATGCCCGTACGGTATCATGCCAATGCAAGAATGATCCTAATAAAGGAAGGTTTTTTGGGAGATGTTCATTTTTTCAAGTACAATATAGTTAAATGGGTCATCATGCTCGTATGGTATATATTTTAATTTCAATTTCAATATTAACAGGTTTGACTTTGTTAAGAGGGTGATGAAATATGTGATTTATTTATATGGGATGAAGATATGGGATGAAATATATTTTTGATGTTGGAAATGAGATGGGAGCAGGACAAATGAGTTGGAAGTTGTGGATGTTTTGAAAGAGTTGTATGAAATTTCAAAGAAGAAGAACAAGAAATTGCAGAAGAAACTAAATTCAGAGACATTTGTTGGGAAATTAAAAAATTTATATTTTGTAATCTTGTTTATGTTTAATGTCTACTTTTTAGTGAAATGTAAATGTTGAATGAGCCTGTGCATTAAATTGTTAATTACTGAAGTATGTTGTTGATGCACATCATTCAAATTAATATAATGAAATTTATTTTTAATGTAATGTTGCTTATGGTTTGACAATGCATTATTATTTATGATTAGATAACTTTTGACAGAACTGTGGATGGAGGGTAGTTTGGCCGAATTTGCCATAGTTTGGCCTAATTTTAGACATATTTTTACGATAGTTTAGCCTAATTTTAGACATTTTGGCTATATTTTGGCCAATACACACATCAAAAAACTAAGACAATAGAAACCATTACATGCAGAATTTTGGCAACATTCAAAGTAACATTGATGATACAAGACAACACTAAGCTAGTACAAAACAAAAAAGATTTTTATGATATTACACAAAAAATTAAACTGATACAGTACAAATAAAAAATGGTTGTCAATATATTACAAAACAACACTGAGTGGATATAGTATAAAACATCAATAAGCTGATACAAAATATCGACATTACATATTCTTGACAGTACATAATTCATGATAGAAAATCACTAATATAAGCCCTTGCAAATTTCATCCTATGTTTTTATTCTCCTAGCACTGCCACCAACATTTGTGTCTTCTTCTTCAGGAATTACAACTGGGTCCTCATCATGTTTTCCCAGACCCACTATGTCTCGTGTTTTGAACGTCATAAGTCTTTCACTCTTTCTTTTTTGTAGTGGAACATTATTGACCTTTCTCCTTTTCAGTGTCTTACTTTTGACCTGTTATAATAGCAGTGTGAGTAAGATGAACAAGTGACTAGACTAAGTATAGAAAACTATTTACCATAAGACAACTTACAAGATCACTACTACTTAGCTTATAAGTAGATTCTTTGACAAATCCAGGTGGTCTGAATGCTAGACTCTGAAATTTTTGGTCTTTTACCAATGAATGTTTTAACACCACTTGAACTTAGTTTGACAAGAGTGATTTGGTTGACAAGAGTGGCTTGATTTACAAGACTTGTGTCAATACTAAGTGGTTGAGTGTCAAGTATGACATAATTTTCAAAGTCTTAATCATTCAACAATGTTGCTAAAGTATCAAGGTTAATCCCAGAAAAACTTCTCAAGCTAATGTCTTGTTCAATAGTTCCTTTAGTGTTTTCCTTAATTGATTCAGTGTTGGGCACATTTTCAGCACTGTTAGCCTCATTTTCTTCAGTGTTAGCCTCATTCCCTGTCATCTTGGTTGTATTTTATGTTGTGTTGGATGCATTTCCTGTGTAGTTTGGTCTCTTTGTAGTTTGAACATTAGTTGTTTGGCTTGCTTGTGTAGGTGGTTCAACAGATATCGTATTTTCACCAGGGACAATTGCAAATTATTTTTCCTTCTTGCATATCATACTATTTTACCCATACTTTAAGCATTTCTGGCACTTGTGACTTGTGTTAGATATTTTCCATTTGATTTGGTTTGCCTTATTTTGTTCCCTCCCACGGAGTTTATTTGGCCATAATGGACCATGTTTGAACATAGGAAACAATATCATAGGATCAGTGGTCTTGGGTCATTTGTTTTTCCTATTTAAGGGTGTGATTATCTCATTATAGCACTTTATGTAAGTACTCCTACGATAGCACTATGTACATACTTTATGGGAACTCAACATTCGTATGGATTACATCAACACCATACCTACATGGGATCCCAACCAAGTCCCAAACGTTACATGAACATGTGTGCTTTTCCAAATCAACAACAAAGATATTAGTGAATAAGACATGTGTTACTTAAAATGTTAATCTCCCCACATATGTTGCAGACCAACTTTCACTTTTTTCTATCTCTCTATCTTATCTCCTAAGTTATTTTGACATTATATCTCCCTTATAATTTTATAATTTTTCTATAAGTGTGGAAAACCTACCCGTAAGGTATACCCTCTTCCACTCGAACATGGTTATAATTGGTTTGTCCTTTTTTAGAAAAATAGCTGGATTGAATTATTCACTAAGATTATTCATTACAACATCACACTTAGAGTAAAATGGAAAGACATGCTTATACCATTTTTGTTTGGGAACAAAATTTACCCATTCATAAGCCTCACCTCTTTAATATGCACCATCTTAGCTTCATGTGCTTCATAGTAGGTTGCCTTTGATGTGCCCATCACGAGATCTCTAAACAATGTACCACCTTCAAACCTCTTCATTAAGTGAACATATAAATGTCTAAGACAAAGCATGCATTCATGTCAAGGGTACTGCTCCTCAAAAACATGCACAAGTTCCTACAAAAAATAACATAATTTTTCAATAAACTAAAATGACAAATGAAACAATAAACATGGACCACGAGACATACCTTTTCCTGATCAGAAATGAAACAAGCTGGACTAGACTTCCAATGTTTAATTTGAAAGTGTTTTTTTGGTGAAACCCTCCTAAATTCAACACCACATGGTCATAATAAACTATATTTCTTACTTGGATCACCTTCAATAATTTGTCTAGTAAGCCTCCTAGCTTCCAAGACTCTATAACCAGTGATCTCAGTTGCAAACCTCATCCTTACATTTGACACCATTTCACTTAACTTTATCTTAGTATTTTTCTTCAACTTGTCTATAATAATTTTAGCAACCCAATCATCCTTGGCATTTTTACTAAAGATTTATCTTTCACATTTGTGTTTGTGAAATAATATCTTAACCATGTATGTTGTAGTTCTTAAAACTTTGTTGCTTAACACAATGTAGTTACAATGCATCATATGCTTAAAAACAACCTTACACCTCTTTGCATCATTTTTGGCAAGTCTTACCTTCCTACCATTCAAGACATTGTGCTATAGTATAGTCTTCTTGAAATGATTTGGAGAGAAAAATTTAATTCCAACCTTGAATGTGAAATCCTTTGTAATTGTTATTTCTTCATTAAACCTAATCAATCCATGCATGTCCTCGCAACTATCTTAATTTATCCCATTATCAAGTTCATCAGTCATGTAATCTTCTTCTAAGATATGTTCCTTACCCATCTCTTTTATGATAAAGCTATGGTTTGGTGGTTCACTTGTGGCAACACCATAAGTACTCTCTCTTTTAGGATCACCTTCATCAAACCCAAAACTAAACCCTTCATCAAAGTCTTCATCAAATTCATGCATTCTCTCTTCTTCACTATCTTTAAAGTGTATACCCTTGATAGATTCATAACTTGATTCACTACACTGATCTACATCCTCAACACTTTTTCTCCCTTATTTTTCTCTCTTAACCTCTCCATATATGTGAACTCACATCACTACTACAAATAATACATTATATGACAAAGAGTTCACCTTAGACAACAAAAACTCAAGCTGTAAACTATAGACATCTCACATTTTAATATTGTTTTTTTAAAATACCACCTATTTCCTCGGTTGAGCTTGAAATCGAGGGGGGAAAGTATTCAAGGTACACACATTCGAATCCAAGCAACTGTATTTTAGCACCTTTTAATTTTTTATTTTTTATTACCTATTACCTCGATTAAGCTGGAAACCAAGGGGTAAAGTATTTAGAGGGCACCCCTTTGAATCCCGGCAAATACATTTTAGAATCTTTTAATTTTTTTAATTTTTTATGACATATTACCTCGGTTGGATTGGGAACCAAGGGGAAAAATAGTATATTTTATTTTATTTTTTATTTTTTATTTTTTGTCCAATTTGTTGAAAAAAATTAAGTAACGAATCTTTGTCGTCCATTTATAAATTAACAATGGTCAAGACATTGTCAACTCATTAATCCACGTGAATGCCACGATATTCATCTTGGATGCAAAATGCTGAAATATAAACTTAACATAATGAAAACAATGATAATGAAAGAAGTTGCATGAAGTACAACACTATTCTCTGAGATGAGTTGCAAGAGTAGGAAAATGTTTCAAGGTGTGTTACTTAATGTAATTTATTCTCTAGTAATTCCTTGTTAAAAGTATTTAATGTTAGTTAGTAAAACATGAATGTAACTTATTAATGTTAGTTGTTGAGGCATCAAGTAAAATGTTTAATATTATTTTTGTTGTTGTTATTGTTGAGATTTAATGTTTAACGATCGTATTTATTTTTTATTTGTTATTGTTGTTGTGGTTGTTTTTCACATTTAATGTTTAACGATTCTATTGATTTTGTTGTTGTTGTTGTTGATGATGATGATGTTGATGATGATGATGAAGAAGAGGAAGAGGAAGACGAGGAGGAGGAAGATTTAGAACTTGTCTACAAATTTGATGCTTTGCAGATTAAAATGAAAAAACAGGTTAAAACTGAAATGTTGTAAATAGGGTTTTACTCCTTAGGTATTAATTCCAACCGAGGGGGAAAATGACGCACTTTGAAAATGCAAAAAATATTGTTCTTAGGGATCGAACCCATGACCTGTTCCACTTTTCCCCTCAGTGGAAGTTTAACCGAGGGATAAAGTGACAAATTTTCATGACGCCCTTCATTACCTTGCTTATGAAATCGGGGTAAAACCCTTTTCAACTAAGGTAAAAGAGATTTTTTTGTAGTAGTACATGTATATGGTTTGAGCTCAATATAAATTTTGACTTCACAATTATTTTTATCAACAAACAAAGATAATAATGATGCATCATTGTCATTCCTAAAGGATTTTAGATCTTTTTCCAAACTACCATTCATGTTTCCACCACATTTTCATAGCATCAACATTAAACTCAGAGTGCATCCCCTTAATGTCACATGCTTCAATATAGGACCAGAAGTCGATGTCTTGTCTATTGTATGCATAAACACCCTCGTCTTCATACCTTAATTTAGAGTCTTTTACAAAAATAATCTTTGGTGTATAATACCATCTTAAATAAGCTCATATTTTATACATTATGCATATGATAATGGGTAAATTTGAAATTAATTTCACATAAATACAATATTTTAATCAAGTTCAGATTAAAAATCTAGTCAACATAACATCAATTTTTTACAAACCATAGTGCAATTTCGGTCAAACACAAACAATAGTTAATGTTATTACATTCCATTGGTATATAAGACAAAACAAGAAGTTATAAACAATTTGAAAAAAGAAACACAAAAATAATTAGGACATGGCAAAAAAGAAACCATACACAATTCAAAAAAGCTAAAAGAAAGAATCAGTGTAGGACAAACCTGTCTAAAAGGTGCATGATATACGGTTTAAATGGGACCACGACTTTCAATACCCTAACTTACTTCAAGGATCACACCAAAAACAAATTCAAAATCTCCGTACACCGTTAGAAAGGAAAAAAAAGGATAACCTTCAAATTGTAAAAAAACTTCAACCTGGCGTTAGCAATGCAAGTAAAAATGGTATTTTGTAAAAAAGCTTCAATCTGACGTTGGCAATACAAGTTTCAACCTACATCAATAGCGAGATGAGAGAGAAGCTTACAATGGTATTTTGGAAGAAAAAAAACTAGGATTTTTCGGAAGACAATTGAGAATTAAGAATAAATTTTAAATGTTGGTTATAGTATGGTAACAATAATTTAACATGGTAAATTCCACTCTGGTCATCAATTTAACTCTAATATTTCAAATTTAAGTCAATTCTCCTTCTGTGTCAGATTTTATTAATGGTAAATTTCAAATATGTGGATCAAAAATGTTACGAGACTATTTTTTGATTTTTTTTAAAGAATAAAAGTAAAGTTTAATATATTTAAAAATGCCAAAAACATATTTAACCTAAAAAAAATATGTGAAATCAAATATAATCCATCAGAACCTAATTACTTTTCTAGTCTTGTTAAATCTTCCAACACTATTGATGGATGATTTAATATTTAATAATATTAAAATTTTAGTTTTGCTAATGAAATATCGTTAAGAACTGTTGGTGTGATAGGAATTAATATTCCAAGAAGGAGAATCAGAATTAATTATCTCAAACTAAGGCCCTTTCAATTCTTCTTTTACCGTCTTTTTTTTCTTCTATCTTTCTCTCTCTTTTCTTTTCTCCAACTATGCAATGCACCCCAACCAAAATATGACAACAACCTTTATCCTCACAATATATGGACACAAATTAAACTTAAGACATGAAAAGAAACAATAACCCAACATCTATACCCTCAATTTTTTTTACCAATCCTTTTGGCCTGGTTATTGATGGTGACTTCCCAACTATGCATAAGTACATATCATCATCAACGTTTCAACATTTGTGTGGTTAGGTTTCTTTTTAAGAAATATATAGCTCTAAATAAGGTAATATCAATCGACACATCCTAGCCATCCAAGCCCATGGAAAAAAGTATACATATTTACATAGACATGAGATAAAGACTTAATTGTCACCACATATTATGTAACTTTACATTTCAACAAGAATTTGATTCTTATATAGTTTATGTTAGTGTTTTTTTTCAGATTTTCAATTAAATTATAATGCCATTTCATTAAATAGATAATTTTTGTGTTTAACTATTTTTTTTATAAACAGTATATTCTTTATGTTGCAGAGACTTTAAATTTTAAAAAACTATAATAAAAATATATATTTTTATCACATCGGTATATTCTTGAATTTCATTTAAATATCTTTTTTTTTTGTCGATGGACAAAATGATATAACAACCCAAAACTCAGACATGCAGCTGTTGGTATTAGGATTCGAATTCCGATAAATATTTACTTATGTCAATTGAATTAAAATTTACTAACATTTAATTAGTCTTGTTAACAATATAAAAAATTTATATTCATATATAACAAAAATAAAAAACATTAAAAAAATTATAACTGTTAGACAGCTTCACTTGCCCAAGGTCCCCTACATAAAAAAACTTATTAGTATTTTGAAAAATTGTGGGGCCCACATACCACTCATGGTAAGTGAATGAGATGGAAGTAAATCACAACAACTCAATCTTTATATATGGCATTTGGATTGCTAAGTTAGAAGGAAAAAAATTGTATGATATTTGATGATCTCACCACAAGATTTACAGAAATCCCATTCACATGGGTGAATATCAATAGCAATAACTGCTACTGTTACATAAATATTCGAGTGAGAAGGATATGATATGGACCCTGTAGTACATTACAACCACTATAGCATTGTACAATTTGAATAGGTCATACTATAAGTGCTTAAAATTATAATCTATTAATCACAATATAAGCAATCGAGATAGTAACATCTATATTTTAATTATATTTTAATTTTTTAAATTTTAATTTTAATTTTGAATTATAGATTGTTTGATCTCAATCCATCAAATTTAATATTCATGTTATTATAGATTGTTTGATCTCAATCCATCAAATTTAATATTCATGTTTTAAAAGTCTGCAAGACGGAGTATTAATCACACAAAATATTTTTTGTATGAAAATTATAGTTAAATAAAATTTCTTTTTATTTTACCATAATTAAATTGAGATTAACTTATACAAAATTCTGTAAATGTATGGTGATTGTATAAATAGACATATTGTGTCCAAATTTTATTGATGATATGATTTATTACAAGACTTCATTTTACTTAATGGTTGAATTATTCTTCATCTTAGTTGATAGTTTAAAGTCACTAAATGGATATTAAACGACTTACCTAAACAAAGACTAAATCTTCCAATTGCGCAGGACCACAACAGTAGCAAAATTCTCTCTCAAAAAAATTATAAAAAAATATATTTTTTAAACCCTAAAGTGAAAGAGTCTAAACTAATACTACATTAATAACAGAGTCAAAATAAAAACATTTAATTATCAAACACTTATAGTATTTACTTATAATTTCATCAAATTTTGAGTGCATTTACCTACATATATTCCTTCAAATATTTATGTCTCCACCACTGTATAAAATTAATTAAACTATAACCAATGGCATGCATGGTTTTTACATGGAGTACGTGTGATATATAGGCTAGGAAGTTACCTAATGTACTTTTTTCTGAATATATTTTTTCTCGTGAAAAACGGTTACAAAATTGATATATGAGTACAATATGGAAGAAAAAAAAGGACATGAAAATTAATTATTAGTACTATACCTAGCTTAATAGACGGTGGAATATTTTCATGAGTACCCTTTTCACTCATTGTAAGTTTCAACTATACCCTTCACCTTTTCATTTTCTCCTATAAATAGGTTCTCGTGGCTTCTAAGAAAACACAACAACAAACACTTCAAAACTTCAAATACACAAACTCTCTATTCTTTATGTTTCTTCTTCTAGCTATTTTAATATTATGATTAGTTTTTGTATGCACTTTTCTTCTTTTTTATATAAATATTAGGGAAGGGATAAAAACTGTTTAAGAGGGAGAGGGAGGAAATATAGTTGTTGACAGAAGATAGAGAGCACAGAGGATGATATGCTTATAGATATACATATAGATACATGGAGATGAAGATGAAGGGTCAATTAATTGCATTTCATTTCCTTTGTGCTCTCTAGACTTCTGTCATCCACTTCATCTTTATCCTCCATTTTCTCACTCTCAATTAACTCTAAATAATTTAATTTCAAAACATATTTAGATATATACAATTTTATAAATTATTATATATAAATCTGCAGCTACTATATGGCATTGATATTTTACAGTTTTAGATAAGTCTTTGTTATATGAAAAATTTATAATCGTGCTAGGTTTTTTTGTTAATTATAATTTTAGTATAAAGGGTATTGTAGCCCTTAAAAAATATAAAAAGATAGTGAGCGAAACTAAAAAATAGATCGAATTGTTAGATGGTTTATTTGTTTTTCACTCTTTTATCTATTTTTTGTTATGAATCTTTGTCAATTTGTTGTTCTTGTGTGCTACTGATACTCTTTGTTCTTTTGTAATATTTTTTTCTCCTTTAAATTTCTATATATGGTTCTTGCTTTGGTAATGAAAAAACTTCTGCAAAATTTAACTAAGATATAGATATTTCATATTGATATTTTCTTTTCTTTTGCTAGAAAAGATAAGCATACTTTTTAATATGGAAATCTATATTAGTATGGCTTTAATTTTTTCTTTCTGCCTTGAGTTTGAGTTTTTTTTCTTACACTAGCTATAAATAACTAAGCATACATGTCTTTTAATTTGGAAATATATATTGATTCAACCTTTATATATATATAGAGAGAGAGAGAGAGTGTGTATTTTCATATATTTCTCTCCTAACATAAGAAAAAAATGGCTTAAATATATATTTGATTTTATGGGCTAAATATAACTCTTAGATTTCATGTTGAGTTTTTTTTTATCTCTTTTGCTAGTTAAAAAGAAAATCAATTAAAAGAGAAACTTTCCTACTCTTAATCCTTTAGGTAAGAAAATGTGAATATATTGTTAGAAAATACATTTTAAAATAAAATATATACTTTGAAAGTAAGTTTTTAAAAATATAACTTGGAAATATATATTGATTAGTCCTTCATATATATGGATAATATTAATTTACATTTATTTTAGTTGCTCCTTCCATATAAAAGATGGATTTCATTGTGTGTTTTTTTTAATTTATACTTAAATATGTGAAACTATAATAAAGATAGAAAACAACTCTTACCAATCTACTACTTGGCCTCCTTGTGGAAGAAGGAGCAAATGGAAATTAATGATAATGTATATTATAGCATGGGAGAACAAGAGAAGGACCAAGTGGAAATTAAAAGAAGTATCTGACATAGGGTCCAAAATGATCATTATGACATATTGTAGGGCATATAATTTGTAGGATTTTTTTTTTTTGCAAGTCAGTACCCCACAATTGTTCACTGATTCCAAGTGTGACCACTCTATATATTGGTCAATGATGTACAGGGATATTGTAATATGGAGTCTTCTAGTTTCTTAGTGGATATATTTAGTAATTCTCATAAGCATACACTATTGTTTTTGTCTCAATGTAATTTGACAAATATATAATGCTATGTGTTTGATCAATTCTTTTATGAAAAAAAAGTGTATGATTAATTAATAATGAATATAGATTATTAGTCTATTACTATTTGATTTGAACATAGATAAATAAGTGACCTGGCTAATATTTAATATACTAACAAATTAAAAAAATCAATAATATTGTCTGTTTTGAGTTATCTAAGCATAAGTTTTATAAAACTATTTATTTAAAAAAATTATTTCAACTTATTTTCATAAAATTTTAAAATAAAACAGTTTTATTTTTGTATATTAATTTAAAGTATAAGATACAATTGATAATAATAAATACTTATTGAAATAGTCCAATTTTAAAAATTAAAAGATTTTTTTATGCTTTTCATTTTAATTTTTTTAAAAGAAATACACTTATAAAAAACCTATATTTTTTATTTAATAATAAAAAGTCTAATCTGCTTTAAGTTGGTATATGTTATGCCATGTCATAAGTCTCTCTTAGTTGATATGCCTTTTCTCACCTCCTAGTAATGGTTCAAGCAAGGTTGATAAATTAAATAATTCAAAGTAAAAAGTTATTTTTAAGATAAAAAATAATGCTATCCTCTTAACATAAATCTTCTTAAGCAAGTACAATAAATTTAAATGAGTAAAAAAAATTTAAAATTAGAATTTTTATAAACTAAACAAACAAAAATTAGAAGACGTTTTTATTTTCTTAAATTATTTCCAATAAAAACAATTATACTTAATATATACTAGAAACTAGAAATTAATTGCAGGTACATTTTTGAGTCAGAATTTAAACTTTAATTTGTCATGTTATGAGACTAAATTAAGAGAATTTTAATTTTATTAATTTTTAAAACATTAAAATTTACAAAAATAAAAAATAAAAAATTCACATTTAAAAAGACAACTGAATTTAAATAAATATTATTAATTAAATAAAAATAACAAATTTAAAACTTAAAGTAGTTGCTTTATTTCATCCCAACGGCCTCTAATACTCCTAAAGAATTTGTTTTGCACAACCTAATAATCTTAATTTATCAATAAAAATTGAAAATTGTTCATGGCTCTCTTACAATTACTCATCTGCTCTGGTAAAACTTTGAAAATATTCCTTCCGTACTATTCGAAGCTTGAAATCGAAACGTACCACTAGACTATAAATTCAATCCCATATAACAATATCAAATACAAAAGATGATGGGGTTATAAATGCACCATACGCATATTGAAATCTCAGACAATCTTTCCATCTCCAATTCCTTATATTTGAAATAAAAAAAATTAACTTCTCTCAAGAGCATAAACATAGCTCTCACAGATTCGATTCCAACATTTTTTTTCAACATTTTCTCTCATTATCTATTCATGTTCATTTAAACCAAACACCTTCTTCAACTTTTACTCATCTCCATTCAAGACAAAGAAGTTTCATCTCTCACACATTTAATAAGTTTCTCATTCTTGCATTAAGTTACATCAAATAGAAACTAGTTAAACAGCATTAGGTTATGTCCTTGGTTTGAATTTGGCACATTTGGGTTGTATGGTGCATGATGGAGTTTGTCGTTATTTTGAAAAAATCTAGATTTCAAAATTCGAACGCTATTACGGATATCAATATTTGAACCATAATACGAATAACACAATCCATATTTTTATGCTTGTTATTCTTTTTGTCATTTTGTTTATTAGTTATGTTTGATAATTATATACATTGTCTTGTGTGATTATAGAAAAATGGATGACGAACAACTAAGGTACATATAAGTTCGGTTGTCTCAACATGCTTCAATGCGTAGGGAGAGAGCTAAGTCCTTGTGAATTATTGGAGAATCATCCTGGGCTGCTGAGGGATCGTCTTGTCATGGTCATTGTTGGACAAGTGACTCCAAACACCAGAGGTAGGTGAATTGTGGTATTTAAAAACCGTGTAAATTCAAATTTTTGTTGCTTAAGAAGCAAATTGTGTTAGAATTTTTAGGATCATATAGAAACAACTGAAAATAAAAGTAGTGGAATAAATTAAAAGTTAAGGGAAAGAGCGATGACACCTAATATTTATTCATGTTTGGTCGAACGATGGTCTACTCCTGTTCCCAAGAGATCTTCTTGAGATTTGACTATAATATTGAGTTTTTATAGATTAAGCCCACGAACCTTTGATGCAAGAGAATCTAAAGATTTTGCACTGCCTTATCCCCAACTAAAAAGGTGAGTTTTTCCACAAGCTGAAATTATAAACCTAGTAGAGATTTTACAGACTGATTTCAGTAACCAAATAGAACTTTTTCAGACCGAGTTCTATCACCAAACATAGATTTTTAAATGGTTTATATCAAGAACCAAACTCAATTCTTTAAGAGTATCACATTCTTGAAAATAACAATAGTGGCATGACACCAACATAACTCTTTCCTCACAAGCAGTTTTCACTCACAAGGCACTAAGGAAACTTTGGTGAAAAGAAAATACTTAGAGAGCGTGTGTGTGTGTGTGTGTGTGTGTGTGTGTGTGAGAGAGAGAGAGAGAGAGAGAAGAATTAGATAAATCTTGAATTATGGCATGAAATGAAGAGAGGAGGGGCCTACTTTATATAGGAGAAGAATTTTCTCAAAAAGAAAATGAACCATGGGCTAATTAATTCCCCTAATCAATTAAGCCATATGTCCAATCGATTATTTATGCCCAATATAGAAAGTTCTGATGGATATTCATTAACAATCTTTAAGAGGTTGTCATAATCGATTATATAACTTTTTTTTCTTTATTTAATCGATTAGCCTTAGGATCTAATCAATTAGGTAGTTCAAAAAAAAAATCTAATAAAGCTGACAGTCTCATAATTAACTCATTAAGGCTTAAAAACATTTTTGTTATTTTGTTAGCTAAAAAGAGGTTTTAGAAAATGTTGTGTGTATATGTGTGTGTGAGAGATAGTGTGTGTGTGTGTGTGTGTATGTGTGTTTGTGTGTGTGTGTGTGTGTGTGTGTGTGTACATACGTGTGTGCGTGTTATGTGTGTGTGAGTGTGTGTGCGCGTGCGTGCATTGTAACACCCCAATAAAAATAAGATAATTATTTGATTTAAATTAATATTATATTTATTAATTTAATTAAATAATTGGAATTATTGGATTATTATTATTATTATTTTGGAATAATAATTATTGGAAATATATAAGTGTGAAATAAGGAAAAAGAATCCCATTTTTGTAAAAAGAGTTTTACGTGAAACAGAGAAGCGGCTGAAAAGTGGAAAGTGGAGAAAGGGCAAAGAGGAAGAGCAAGGGCAAAGGTTGGAGAAGAGAAAGCTTGAAGCTCAAAGATTTGCCGGATTAATCAGGTAAGGGGGTTTATCGTCGTTTAATGGGTATTATGGGTTAGCATGTAATGGGTAGTGATAAACCGTTGAATTGACCCTAATTGGGATTTGGAATGCTGAGAAATTGTGATGAATAAGTTGTGTGAAAACTGTAATTTGAATCGATAATGGTGTGTGTCGTAAATTGCTGGACGTGTAGCTTTTTACGGAATTGGAATCGGAGGTCCGGAAGTCCTCCAACGGCAGAAAATGCGGAGAATTCTGCATTCTGCTTTGTGTTAGCGCAGGAACAGCTTCTGTCTTGCGTTAACCGGTTAACCCAGGGTGTTAACCGGTTAACACTGTGTTGTGTTGTGTAAAAACTGCTGTTTTGCTTGCGTTAACCGGTTAACCCAGGGCGTTAACCGGTTAACACTGTTGTGATTGCTGAGATATTGCTGTTTGTGCTGCGTTAACCGGTTAACCCAGGGCGTTAACCGGTTAACACTGTTAAGTTTTGGGCAGGAAGCGTGTTTGTGCTGCGTTAACCGGTTAACCCAGGGCGTTAACCGGTTAACACTGTTGCAGAGTGGGAAATTGGTGTTTTAAATGTTGTGTGCTTAGTCGATGGTTGGCCTATGTTGGCGTATGATGTAATAGGGATTAATTCCTGTTGTTTTGAGTAGTAAGGGTATTAGTAGAGCGTGCTAATACTGTGATTAATTATTTGACATGATATGATGTTGATACATGTGTGGATGATGTATGATGATATGCATAATGTTGTGAATGTATATATTATGCATGTGTTTGTGAATGGACTATTTTATGGCTTAGAGTGTGAGCATATGTCCATTGTGAATTATTGTTGATGATGTTGCATTGCTAGGTGATTAGCATGCATATTGTGGCCTTTATGGTGGTAGCTAATTCCCATGGTGAGGAATTAGTGATGTTAGTCATTTTGGACTGTTGTTGACGTTTGCATGCTAGGTGATTTAGCGTGCATAGCATGGCCCTTGGGGTGGTAGCTAATTCCCATGGTGAGGAATTAGTGATGTGAGTCACTAGGTCTCAAATGAGTGGGACTAGTGAGCTTGGTAGCCGTACCTGGATTTGGTCGGTGAAGTTGAACTATATGTTCACGAATAGTCGGTACCGCATGCATGGAGTCTCATTGCATAATATATGTGTAGCGTATAATATGAATGGATGTATTCCAATGTTATACGTGTGTTGTGTTGGCATTGAGCATGAGTATGAATTGTGTTGACATTGAGTATGATATTCGAGTTGATGTGCCGTTACTGAATGTGTGATGTGATTAGGGTGATTGATGTGTTAAATTACTCAACATTGCATGATATTTTATAATGCTTATTATATCGATTGAGGAACTCACCCTTACAACTATTTTTCAGGTAACGAGCAGTGATTGAGTAGAAGCTAGTGCTTGGAGTCTAGTGTAGTCTCCTTAATGGGTCATGCTCTGATAGATGTAACATCGGGATGGGATGCTTTGAATGTTTTATTGATTGGTTGTGAACCATTTTATATGTAATATGTTACATGTTTCGAATGATCGATTTGATCTCTATCCGCTGCGTATTGTGCAATACTTTATGTTTTGAGTTAAATAATGAGCATGACTAAATAGTATGACGAATGGTGCGAAAGAAATGTGTGACACCCTTAATTGCATGATTACTCTGATTTATATGTTGTTATTTTAATTAAATATTTGGGGTATTTTAGAAGGGTGTTACATTAGTGGTATCAGAGCATAGTCGGTCGAGTCGAGTCGTAATTATTCTGTTTCCCCTGTACGGGATAGGTGTTGTGTAACCCTATCAGTACTTATTGTTTTAGCTGTTGGGTTTTCAGAATAGAGATGGCTGGAAGAGGTAGAGATGATGCTGCGATTGCTGAGGCTCTGGGTATGCTAGCTGGAGTACTTGGAGGAAATCTGAATGTTGTGGGAATGGGAGCTGCTCGTCAATTGAGTGAGTTCCAGAAGAACAATCCTCCAATGTTCAAGGGAGCATACGATCCAGATGGCGCTCAGAAGTGGTTGAAGGAGATAGAGAGAATCTTCCGAGTGACTGAGTGTGCCGATAACCAGAAGGTCAGGTTCGGTACGCATATGCTGTCAGAGGAAGCTGATGATTGGTGGGTTGCTACCCGCACTGAATTGGAATCTGCTGGGAATGCTGAGATCACTTGGGCTGTGTTCAGAGAGAGATTCCTGAGGAAGTACTTTCCAGAAGATGTCAGAGGAAAGAAAGAGATAGAGTTCTTAGAATTGAAGCAGGGTAACAAGTCTGTTACTGAGTATGCTGCTAAGTTCACAGAGCTGTCGAAGTATTACACTCCCTATGATGAGGCTACTGGGGAATTTTCGAAATGTGTGAAGTTTGAGAACGGGTTACGTCCCGAGATCAAGCAGGCTATTGGGTATCAGCGGATTAGAGTGTTTTCCGATTTGGTTGACTGTTGCAGGATTTTTGAACAGGATACCAAGGCTAGAGCAGAGAGCTATCAGCAAAGGGTTGATAAGAAAGGCAAGAATCAAAATGATCGTGGGAAACCGTATGCAGCTGGCAAAGGTTTCCAGAGACAGAGTGGGATGAAGAGGCCTAGTGGGGGAGACTCTAGTGCCCCTGCTAAGTGTTACAGATGTGGTCAGGCTGGACATCGTTTCCATGAGTGTACCAGTGCTGAGAAGAAGTGTTTCAAGTGTGGCAAAGGTGGTCACTTGGCTGCAGAGTGCCGGTTGAAGACTATGACTTGTTTCAACTGTGGAGAGGTGGGTCATATCAGTCCACAGTGTCCTAAGCCGAAGAAAGAGAATCAGTCAGGAGGCAAGGTCTTTGCTTTATCGGGTTCTGAGACTTTTGCAGATGATCGTTTGATCCGAGGTACGTGTTATATTAATGGCTTTCCTCTTGTAGCTATTATTGACACAGGTGCGACTCATTCCTTTATATCTTTGGATTGTGCTGTGAAACTTAAGTTAGAGATATCCGAGATGCATGGTAGTATGGTGATTGATACTCCTGCGAAGGGTTCAGTGACTACTACTTCAGTTTGTTTAAATTGTCCTTTGAGTATTTTTGGTAGAGACTTTGGGGTAGACCTTGTGTGTCTTCCACTAGTGTAGATTGATGTTATCTTGGGTATGAACTGGTTGGTGTTTAACCGAGTTTCTATCAACTGTTTTGATAAGACTGTAATCTTTCCTGAGAGTGAGGAAGGAAAGAGTTTGTTTCTATCAGCAAGGCAGGTGAATGAGGCAGTAGCAGATGGGGCAGAGTTGTTTATGCTGTTAGCGACTTTGGAGGCTAAAGATAAACTGGCGATTTGTGATCTAGCAGTGGTGTGTGATTTTCCTGATGTGTTTCCTGAAGAAGTGAATGAATTGCCGCCAGAGCGTGAAGTTGAATTCTCGATTGATTTGGTACCTGGTACTAGACCGATATCGATGGCTCTGTACCGTATGTCTGCTGTTGAGTTAACTGAATTGAAGAGTCAGTTGGAAGATCTGTTGGATAAGAAATTTATTCGTCCGAGTGTGTCACCGTGGGGTGCACCAGTGTTATTGGTTAAGAAGAAAGAAGGTACTATGAGGTTGTGTGTGGACTATAGGCAACTGAATAAAGTGACGATCAAGAATCGGTATCCTTTGCCGAGGATTGATGATTTGATGGATCAGTTGGTTGGTGCGAGTGTGTTCAGCAAGATAGATTTGAGATCGGGATATCATCAGATACGTGTGAAAACTGAGGATATTCAGAAGACTGCTTTCAGAACAAGGTATGGACATTATGAGTATTCTGTAATGCCTTTTGGTGTGACTAATGCGCCGGGAGTATTCATGGAGTATATGAATAGGATTTTCCATCCGTACCTAGACAAGTTTGTCGTGGTGTTTATTGATGACATTTTGGTGTATTTGAAATCTGAAGAAGAGCATGCTGAGCAATTGAGAGTGGTTTTAGAAGTTCTACGAGAAAAGAAGTTATTTGCTAAACTATCCAAGTGTGAATTTTGGTTAGAGGAGGTTGGTTTTCTTGGTCATGTGATTTCAAGAGGTGGTGTTGCTGTTGATCCTTCTAAGATAGAAGCGGTATCTAAGTGGGAAGCTCCGAAGTCTGTTGCTGAGATTCGAAGTTTCCTTGGTTTGGCTGGTTATTATAGGAAGTTTATTGAGGGATTTTCTAAGTTGGCGTTACCGTTGACGATGTTGACTAGAAAGGGGCAAGCGTTTGTTTGGGACTCAAAATGTGAAGAAGGTTTCCAAGAGTTAAAGAGAAGGTTAACTACTGCTCCTATTCTGATATTACCGAGTCCGTCAGAACTATTTGAAGTTTACTGTGATGCTTCATTGTTGGGTTTGGGTGGTGTGTTGATGCAGAATAAGCAAGTTATAGCTTATGCTTCGAGACAACTGAAGGTTCATGAGAGGAACTATCCGACACACGATTTAGAGTTGGCAGCAGTGGTATTTGTTCTGAAGTTATGGAGGCATTACTTGTATGGGTCAAGATTTGAGGTTTTCAGTGACCATAAAAGTTTAAAGTATTTGTTTGATCAGAAAGAGTTGAATATGAGACAGAGGAGATGGTTAGAGTTTCTGAAGGATTATGACTTTGGTTTGAATTACCATCCGGGTAAAGCAAACATAGTGGCTGATGCATTGAGTCGGAAATCATTGCATATGTCTATGTTAATGGTTAAGGAATTGGAATTAATTGAGCAGTTTAGAGACTTGAGTTTGGTGTGTGAGAGTACTCACAATAGTGTTAAATTGGGAATGTTGAAGTTAACGAGTGGTATTCTGGATGAGATTAGAGAGGGTCAGAAATCCGATGTGCTTTTGGTTGATAAGTTGACTCTAGTGAATCAAGGTCAAGGTGGTGAATTCAGAGTTGATGAGAATGGTGTTTTGAAATTTGGTAATCGGGTGTGTATTCCGGATGTTACCGAACTTAAGAAGAGTATTCTTGAGGAAGGACATCGTAGTGGCCTGAGTATTCATCCTGGAGCTACGAAGATGTATCATGATTTGAAAAAGTTATTTTGGTGGCCGGGAATGAAAAGAGAAATTGCGAGTTTTGTTTATTCCTGTTTGACTTGTCAGAAGTCAAAGATTGAGCATCAGAAGCCGTCTGGGCTAATGCAACCGTTGGCTATTCCAGAGTGGAAGTGGGATAGTATCAGTATGGATTTTGTTTCTGGTTTACCGAGGACAAGTAGGAATTTTGAAGCCATTTGGGTGATTGTTGACAGATTGACGAAATCGGCTCATTTCATTCCGATCAGAATGGATTATCCGTTAGAGAGATTAGCCGAGTTGTATATTGAGAAGATTGTAAGTTTGCATGGTATTCCGTCGAGTATTGTTTCGGACAGAGACCCGAGATTTACATCGAAGTTCTGGGAAGGTTTGCAGAAGGCTTTGGGAACTAAGCTGAGATTGAGTTCTGCATATCATCCGCAGACTGATGGTCAGACTGAGAGGACGATTCAGTCATTGGAAGATCTTTTGAGAGCTTGTGTTTTGGAAAAGGGAGGTGCTTGGAATTGTTATTTGCCTTTGATTGAGTTTACCTACAACAATAGTTTTCATTCGAGCATTGGTATGGCACCGTTTGAAGCTTTGTATGGTAGGAGATGTCGGACGCCTTTATGTTGGTATGAGTCCGGTGAGAGTGCTGTGGTTGGACCGGAGATTGTTCAACAAACTACGGAAAAGATTAAGATGATTCAGGAGAAGATGAGAATTGCTCAGAGTCGTCAGAAGAGTTATCACGACAAGAGGAGGAAGGCACTTGAGTTCCAAGAGGGAGATCATGTGTTTCTTCGTGTTACTCCGATAACTGGGGTTGGTCGAGCTTTGAAGTCGAAGAAGTTGACACCTCGATTTATTGGTCCTTATCAGATTTTGGAGAGGATAGGGGAGGTAGCCTATCGTATCGCTTTACCGCCGTCGCTTGCGAATTTGCATGAGGTTTTTCATGTGTCTAAGTTGAGGAGGTACATTCATGATCCGTCGCATGTAGTCCAAATAGATGATGTACAGGTGAGAGATAACCTGACTGTGGAAACATCACCTATGAGGATCAAGGATCGAGAGTTGAAGCAGTTGCGGGGTAAAGAGATTGCCTTGGTGAAGGTAGCTTGGGGAGGACCAGCAGGTGGCAATGTGACTTGGGAACTTGAGAGTCAGATGAAGGAATCTTATCCGGAGTTATTCGCTTGAGGTATGTTTTCGAGGACGAAAACTCTTTTAGTGGGGGAGAGTTGTAACACCCCAATAAAAATAAGATAATTATTTGATTTAAATTAATATTATATTTATTAATTTAATTAAATAATTGGAATTATTGGATTATTATTATTATTATTTTGGAATAATAATTATTGGAAATATATAAGTGTGAAATAAGGAAAAAGAATCCCATTTTTGTAAAAAGAGTTTTACGTGAAACAGAGAAGCGGCTGAAAAGTGGAAAGTGGAGAAAGGGCAAAGAGGAAGAGCAAGGGCAAAGGTTGGAGAAGAGAAAGCTTGAAGCTCAAAGATTTGCCGGATTAATCAGGTAAGGGGGGTTTATCGTCGTTTAATGGGTATTATGGGTTAGCATGTAATGGGTAGTGATAAACCGTTGAATTGACCCTAATTGGGATTTGGAATGCTGAGAAATTGTGATGAATAAGTTGTGTGAAAACTGTAATTTGAATCGATAATGGTGTGTGTCGTAAATTGCTGGACGTGTAGCTTTTTACGGAATTGGAATCGGAGGTCCGGAAGTCCTCCAACGGCAGAAAATGCGGAGAATTCTGCATTCTGCTTTGTGTTAGCGCAGGAACAGCTTCTGTCTTGCGTTAACCGGTTAACCCAGGGTGTTAACCGGTTAACACTGTGTTGTGTTGTATAAAAACTGCTGTTTTGCTTGCGTTAACCGGTTAACCCAGGGCGTTAACCGGTTAACACTGTTGTGATTGCTGAGATATTGCTGTTTGTGCTGCGTTAACCGGTTAACCCAGGGCGTTAACCGGTTAACACTGTTAAGTTTTGGGCAGGAAGCGTGTTTGTGCTGCGTTAACCGGTTAACCCAGGGCGTTAACCGGTTAACACTGTTGCAGAGTGGGAAATTGGTGTTTTAAATGTTGTGTGCTTAGTCGATGGTTGGCCTATGTTGGCGTATGATGTAATAGGGATTAATTCCTGTTGTTTTGAGTAGTAAGGGTATTAGTAGAGCGTGCTAATACTGTGATTAATTATTTGACATGATATGATGTTGATACATGTGTGGATGATGTATGATGATATGCATAATGTTGTGAATGTATATATTATGCATGTGTTTGTGAATGGACTATTTTATGGCTTAGAGTGTGAGCATATGTCCATTGTGAATTATTGTTGATGATGTTGCATTGCTAGGTGATTAGCATGCATATTGTGGCCTTTATGGTGGTAGCTAATTCCCATGGTGAGGAATTAGTGATGTTAGTCATTTTGGACTGTTGTTGACGTTTGCATGCTAGGTGATTTAGCGTGCATAGCATGGCCCTTGGGGTGGTAGCTAATTCCCATGGTGAGGAATTAGTGATGTGAGTCACTAGGTCTCAAATGAGTGGGACTAGTGAGCTTGGTAGCCGTACCTGGATTTGGTCGGTGAAGTTGAACTATATGTTCACGAATAGTCGGTACCGCATGCATGGAGTCTCATTGCATAATATATGTGTAGCGTATAATATGAATGGATGTATTCCAATGTTATACGTGTGTTGTGTTGGCATTGAGCATGAGTATGAATTGTGTTGACATTGAGTATGATATTCGAGTTGATGTGCCGTTACTGAATGTGTGATGTGATTAGGGTGATTGATGTGTTAAATTACTCAACATTGCATGATATTTTATAATGCTTATTATATTGATTGAGGAACTCACCCTTACAACTATTTTTCAGGTAACGAGCAGTGATTGAGTAGAAGCTAGTGCTTGGAGTCTAGTGTAGTCTCCTTAATGGGTCATGCTCTGATAGATGTAACATCGGGATGGGATGCTTTGAATGTTTTATTGATTGGTTGTGAACCATTTTATATGTAATATGTTACATGTTTCGAATGATCGATTTGATCTCTATCCGCTGCGTATTGTGCAATACTTTATGTTTTGAGTTAAATAATGAGCATGACTAAATAGTATGACGAATGGTGCGAAAGAAATGTGTGACACCCTTAATTGCATGATTACTCTGATTTATATGTTGTTATTTTAATTAAATATTTGGGGTATTTTAGAAGGGTGTTACATGCATGAGTGTGTGTATATGTGTGTGTGTGTGTGTGTGTGTGTGTGTGTGTGTGTGTGTGTGAGAGAGAGAGAGAGAAGAGAGAGAGAGAGAGGGAGAGAGAGAGAGAGAGAGAGAGAGAGAGAGAGAGAGAGGGTGAGAGAGACAGAGTTGTCTTAGTGTCTGAGGAGTTATGCTCCTACTTTCACAAGACTATGGTTCCTTAGACATACACGACTATGAGAGCTTTTATACTTCATCTCTTTCAAATATCTGAGGCTTTCAAGTTCCTTTCCTAAATACACCAATCATATAAGCACTTCTATGGAACCTTGAGTTTCCTACTTGATAAGGCTTGAGATGTCTTCAAGTTAATCACAACCATGAAAGAGTTAGAAGGTTATTACCACAGTTTTCAGCAATCATTGGTGTTTCATCGTCAAAATGCTAGGAAGGTTGTCATCATGATCATCAGTTTCATACTTGCAAGCACATAAATCCATATTCTCCCCCTTTTATGTGATCACAATTCATTTATCATGCAGGTGGTAAAGGAAAGACAGATGGATAAAGTTTGGAGTAGTTAAACTCCCCCTTACATGAGTATAAAGTATACTCTACTCCCGTGAAAGTATATTTTGACCCCCTTTGTCCTAATAAAAAACGTGGGGAAACAAACATAGATAAAAAGACATTATATAGAGAAAGAGAAGAAGAAGAAGAAGAAGAAGAAGAAGAAGAAGGAGAAGAAGAAGAAGAAGAAGAAGAAGAAGAAGAAGGAAAAGATGTGCATAAGTATACTAATCCACGCAATATTTAATTAAGATTCTTAGTTCAGTTCTTATGTAGAAGAAGCTTACATTAGGAAGTGTTTTTGTAAAAATATCTTCAAGTTGATTATACGAGGTCACAAACTCAACTATGCATTCCTCTTTTTCAACATAATCACTAATAAAGTGGTGTCTAACCTCAATGTATTTATCCTGCCAGTGAAGTATCTGGTTTTGAGTAAGGTTTATAGCGTTAGTGTTGTCGCATATAGTCTGGATTCCTCTAAGATTAACATTATAATCATTGAGTTACTGTTTAATCCAGATAATCTGAGAGTAATAACTACCCATATCAACATATTCTTCCTCAACTGCGGATATCGTGACACTTTCTTTTTTCTTGTTATGCCAGGACACAAGCGAGTTCCCAAGTAAGTGACACGTGTAAGAACAAGATTTTGTGTCTACAATTCATCTCTAAGGTTTTGTTGATAACAAAGGATGAAACAAATTGGTACCCTAACATAAGTTATCTAAGTGTGCAGGACTCTAATTGAAAAAGGGTCAAATAGACATACATCTGATATTCATGTAAGTCCAGAATGACCACTTAGAAGTTAGTCAAGCAGAGGTCCTGACTCTGAACAAAAGAAAGTGCATAAAGTTCTACATAGAGAAAAAAATCAGACACTCTGAATCTGAACAGTGCACTCAAGGATCTGATGACTTTACACTCTGAGAGATCACTATCAAAAAGACATCAAGGACCTCTGAAATCAATCAGCTTTCAACAACTATCTGAAGATACACACGCTGAAAAAAGAACATCTGAGCTCCGCGTACTCTGACTCAGAATGATAAAAAAGACTTAGTTGTGAAGGCTTCTGTTTTTGGTATGAATCTATTTTTGGAAAAGAGTTAACGCGCTCCAAATTTGCTATGGAAAGGACAAAGAGATTAATGACATTAAAAGTCCATCATTTCCAAGATATCCATGAATGCCTCAACTAACTGTCTCTTTATCTAATCTCTATATACAGGCTGGATCAGTTTTCATACAAGACAGCGAAGCATACGAGAATACTGCAAACAATTCAAAAATCTCTTTTATTCTTGTTCATTTTTGTTCACACGAGTTGTTGCTCTAAGTGTGAAATATCTTTGTTATTATATCGTGTAACTACTGCTTATTTAGAAGCACTAAGCACATTACTGTATTTTCATTACTTGCTGAATATTCCTCAAGTGACTTGTGAAGTCTATAAACTTGAGAGGGCTAATAGATCTTTATCTTCTTGGACGCTTTTTGTTGTAATCTTTCAAAATTAGTGGATTAAGTCCTTGTTAAAATCGAAATCACCTTGGCCGGATGGACTGGAGTAGCTTTGAATTTCAAGCGAACCAGGATAAACTTTTGTGTTGTTAGCCTTATTTTTCGCATGTGTTTTGTTTGCAAAGGTTTTTATTATCTGTGGAAACAATTCAAACCCCCTTTCTTGTTTTTCTCTACCTTCAATTGGTATCAGAGCTTCGATTCTGTTATTAATTTTTTAATCAAACACTTAACAATGTAGAGAGATCCAGCCTGAGAAAAACACTATGGCCAACACCAATGAAAGAGACAGTTATAATGCCAAACCTTCAGTATTTGATGGAGAAAAGTTTGATTATTAGAAAGATAGAATCGAAAGTTTCTTTCTGGGTTATGATGCTGACCTATGGGACATAGTTACTATTGGCTATGTACCTCTTGTATCTGATGTCGGTATTGCTATTGCCAGAAACAAAATGACTGATGATCAGAAGCGTGATTTCAAAAATTACCACAAAGCCAGAAAAATATTGTTGAATGTCATTTCCTACAATGAATATGAAAAGATCACCAATAGGGAAACTGCTAAAGAAATACTTGACTCCCTAAAGATGACCCACGAAGGAAACTCACAAGTTAAAGAGACAAAGACTCTGGCTCTAATTCAGAAATATGAAGCCTTCAAGATGGAGGACGGTGAAGCTATAGAGGTAATGTTTTCTAGATTTTAAACTTTAATTGCAGGACTCAAGGTTCTGGACAAAGGCTACACAACTGCAGATCATGTCAAAAATATTGTCAGAAGCCTGCCAAAGAAGTGGAGACCTATGGTCACTGCATTGAGACTATCAAAAGATCTAAACAATATAAGCTTGGAAGAACTCGTCAGCTCCCTCAAGAGTTATGAGATAGAACTTGAGGAAGATGAGCCCTAAAAGAAGAGTAAATATGTAGCTCTGAGGTCTAGATCTGAGAGACGCAAACCAGAAAAGAACAAAGCCCTTCAAGAAGAAGAAGAAGATAATGAGGACTCTGAAAAGGATGATTCTGATGATGAAGAAGAGTTATCCCTTCTAACCAGAAGAGTAAAACAACTATGGATAAAAAGGAATAACAACTTCAGAACACCAAGACCCAAGGGAGTTTGCTTAGAATCAACTTCCAGAGGCAAATCAAACAAAGAGGTAACATGCTATGAATGTAAAGAACCAGGTCATTATAGAAACGAATGCCCAAAACTTAAGAAAGAAAGCTCCAGAAGAGAAGGATTCAAGAAAACTTCCTTCAAAACTAAGAAGGGACTCACGGCCACCTGTGATGACTCTGAATTTGTTGCCTCAAAATCAGACTCTGAAGAAGAATAGGCAAATGTGGCATTCATGGCTACCACATCTGGAAGCTCATCAGAAAGAAAATTTGATCCTGAAGAGGTATTTTCTGATCTTTCTCGCTCTGGCCTTGAATCTTGCTTATCTGAATCTCTAAGCTCATATTAGAAACTTCGACAAAAATTTAAAGCATTAAAAAGGGTCCTTGAAGGAACCATTGAAGAATGTGATAAGCTTGAGATAAAAGTTTCTGAATTAAAAGATGACATTCTAATTTTGGAAAGAGAAAAAGAATCTTCAAATAAACGATGTTTAAAACTTGAAGAAGCTTTATCTCAAGCCCCACAAACTTCTAAGACAATTATTTATGAATATGAAAAGGCTTTTCAAAAGTTTATGAAAAATGGGATAAAAAGAAGCAGAATGGCCTCTATGATTTATGGAGTCATTCAGAATAAGAAAAGAGGAATATGATATGATTCTGATGAAGACAAACAAATACCTTATGCAGATGATAAACCTAAATCCTCATTTTCTTATCACTACACACATGCACAAACATAAAATTTTACTAATGCTAGAAAACCCAAAGTTTCAAAAAACTCTAGGAGAACTAATCATAAATGACCCAAAAGATTATGGGTACCAAGGATAAAATAGTTTATGTTGAAGATATCTTATGCAGCAGAGTTAAGACACCAATCATGGTATCTGGACTCTGGATGCTCGCGACACATGACAGGAAGAAGGCATATGTTCCAAAGCCTGGAACTTAAAGATGCTGGCTTCGTAGGTTTCGTAGGAAATCAGAAAGGAAGAATCAGAGACTCCGGAACTATTGGTAATGGATCTCTTCCCTCTATCTTTGATGTTCTCTGTGTAGAAGGATTAATGCATAACCTGTTATCAATTAGCCAATTAAGTCATAACGGTTATGATATAATCTTCAATCAAAAAAGATGTAAAGCAATTAATCAGAACAATGGAACAGTCCTTTTCACTGGCAAGAGGAAAAATAACATTTACAAAATTAATATTTCAGATTTAAAAGATCAAAATGTAAAATGTTTAACGTTTGTAAATGAATAGCACTGGGTATGTCATAGACGCTTGGGTCACATTAGCATGAGAAGGATTTCTCAGCTAAATAAACTCGAGTTAGTCAGAGGCCTACCTAAACTGAAGTTCTCTTCAGATGCTCTGTGTGAGGCATCTCAGAAATGAAAATTTTCAAAAACTTATTTTCAAGAGAAAAATGGTGTTTCTACCTCTAAGCCTCTGGAACTTTTTCACATTGACTTGTTTGGACCTGTTAAGACAACTTCAGTCAATGGAAAGAATTATGGATTGGTCATTGTTGATGATTTTAGTCACTGGACATGGGTAAAATTTCTAAAGCACAAGAATGAGTCACACTTTGTATTCACTAGCTTCTGTTCTAAAGTGCAAAACAAATTTGACTCTAAAATCATCAGAGTTAGAAGTGATCATGGTGGAGAATTTGAAAATAAGTTCTTTGAGGAAATTTTTGATTCAAAATATCCCATGATTTCTCCTGTCCTAGAACTCCACAACATAATGGGGTTGTAGAAAGGAAGAATATGACACTCCAAGAAACGGCCAGAACCATGATTAATGAAACAAATATGGCTAAGCATTTTTGGGCTGAAGCAGTAAATACAGCGCGCTATATTCAGAATAGAATCTCTGTAAGACTTATTCTGGAGAAGACTCCTTATGAACTGTGTAAGAGAAAAAAACCCAATATTTCTTACTTTCATCCTTTTGGATTCTCTTGCTTTATTTTTAATACTAAAGAACATCTGAATAAGTTTGATTCAAAAGCACAAAAAGGTATTATATTAGGATACTCATAGCACTCTAAGGGCTACAGAGTATATAATACAAAAACCAAAATTGTGGAAGAATCAATACATGTCAGATTTGATGATAAGCTTGACTCTGAAAAGTCAAAGCTAGTTGAAAGACTTGCATATATGGAAATAACACTTGCAGGTTCTGACGAAAAGACTAAAGAATCTGAGGAAGCTGAAAAGCAAAATCCATAAACAACTGAAATCTCAACTATACAAAAAAGATCAAGAAAACGTCCAAACATCTCTGAAGATTTGATTCTGGGAAACAAGGATGAACATGTCAGAATAAGGTCTACATTCAAAGTATCTGAAGAAACCCCTATGGGATTAGTGTCTTTGATAGAGCCCACTTCTTGTGATGAGGCACTTCAAGACAATGACTGGATTCTAGCAATGGAAGAAGAACTTGATCAATTTTCAAAGAATGACGTATGGGATCTGGTACCAAGGCCAAAAGGAACCCGCATTATTGGAACAAGATGGTTATTCAGAAACAAACTAAATGAAAAGGGAGAAGTGGTCAGAAATAAAGCACGACTGGTAGCACAAGGTTACAGTCAACAAGAAGGCATTGGCTACAATGAAACCTTTGCTCCAGTCGCTAGGTTAGAATTTATTCACTTGCTTGTATCATTCGCTGTAAATCATTCCATCAAATTATATCAGATGGATGTCAAGAGCGCATTTCTAAATGGTTATATCCCAGAAGAAGTGTACGTTCATCAACCTCCAGGTTTTGAAAACCCTAAATGTCCAGAACATGTTTTTAAACTGAAAAAATCTTTATATGGTCTAAAACAAGCTCCTAGAGCTTGGTATGAAGGACTAAGCACATTTATTCTAGAACATGATTTTATTATAGGAAAGGTTGATTCTACACTCTTCTGTAAAAACATTAGAAATGATCTCATGATATGTCAGATATACGTTGATGATATAATTTTTGGTTCAGCTAACCCCTCTGTTTGTCAAGAATTCTCTGAGTTAATGCAGGCAGAATTTGAAATGAGTTTGATGTAAGAACTAAAATTCTTTCTGGGAGTTCAAATGAGCCAAGTTTCAGAAGCCACATACGTATACCAAAGTAAATACATAAAAGACATTCTGAAGAAATTTGAAATGTCAGAATGCAAACCAGCAAAGACACCTCTGCATCCAACCTGCATTCTAGAGAAAGAAGAAGCAAGTCAAAAGGTTTGTCAGAAGCTCTATCGTGGTATGATAGGCTCTCTTCTCTATCTGACGGCTACACAACCAGATATTCTTTTAGTGTATGTATCTATGCCAGATTCCAATCGGATCCAAGGGAATCTCATTTAACAATAGTTAAGAGAATCCTAAGGTATCTGAAAGGAACACCTAATCTTGGCCTGATGTATGAGAAAACATCAGAGTATAGGCTCTCTGGATATTGTGATGGAGATTATACTGGAGATAGAGTGGAACGTAAAAGCACATATGAAAACTATCATTTCTTGGGAAACAATCTTATATCTTGGGCTAGCAAAAGACAGTCAACCATTGTGCTCGCTACTGCAGAAGCAGAATATATATCAGCTTCATTATGCACTACTTAGATGCTCTGGATGAGGAATCAACTAGAAGATCTTCATATATATGAGAGTAATGTTCCTATCTTCTCTGATAATATTGCTGCCATATGTTTAAGTAAGAACTCTATTCTATATTCCAGAGTAAAGCACATAGAAATAAAACATCATTTTATCATAGACTATTTTCAGAAAGGGGTAATTTCCTTAAAATTCATAGATACAAACCACCAATGGGCTGATATCTTCACAAAACCCCTTGTTGAAGATAGATTCTCATTCATTCTGAAACATTTAAAAATTGAAAATTGCCCCGAATAAATCATACTTGTGCTTCTCTGAAATGGAAAAATAGGCTCTAAATTTAACATCTGGTGTCTGGATCTGAATCTGATACTTCTACCAGTTAGAAGTCATATGAATTAGAAATCCTCAGGATCCAATCTATTGGGATTCCTGAAGATCCGATAGATCAACACGTGGCCTCTTTTGCGTCTAACTTTGGATCTTCTAGACAACTGTCTAGCAGAGAATTCAAGACACAGACCTTTGAGATCTCCTCGAGCAGTGTGATGATTTGTGGATTAGACATTCATCATTAGGTGTAATTAATTTCGCCCCTTGCATGTCAACTCACTTTTCTGTGCCATCATTTAATTATTGTTCCTTTTCCTATCTAACATTGTCGTTTTGCATGTCTAAACTTATGTATTTATAGTTACCATATTTCATACTTTCACACTTTTCACTCACATCTCACACAAACCCTTGTTCTCTCACTTTCAAGCACTCTCATCATCTTCAAGCGTTCTTCAGAAAAACTTCATCTTCTTCATGGATTCCCAACAACATTCACTTTACAACTATTCCCAACAAATGGAATCAACGGAACAACCTCCAAACTCTTCCCAACAAACCACTACAACAACTCCTTCTATTTATACTCCCATCTACAAGGAACCCCGCATTTTGGATTGTGAACCCCACATCAATCTTGCCACTCTGTTTGACAAGCTAGAAGTGCTTTGTGAATCGTTAGTTGATTTTAAGAACATGAAGAGGAATGGGATCGACCTCGCTGAAGAACTTAGAAAGCAAGGGTGGTAAAACTACTTTCAAAGGCTCTATGGTCCTATATGTTCAAGGAATTTTGGAGATTTGCAGATTCAGACGACCACTACATTATGTCTTATGTTCTGGGGGTGAAGATCGTCATCACCGAGAAATCCATCGCTACCCTTCTGAACATGGAGAAGACAGGGGGAAGAAGAATCTACAACATTAACCCTAGGGAAAAATAAATATCCCAGGAGATTGTCTCAACCATCTTCAAATAGAATGCTAAGGGAAACTCGTCCAAGAACAAGGAACTTCACCAGAACCTAAGAGTCTGGCTGAAGATCATTCTGGGGACTATTCATCACCACCCAACGTCCAACTCGTCAGATTATATCAACACTGACCAGAAGTGTATCCTCTACTGCCTCCACAAAGGGCTCAAGCTGAATCTACCAGCTTTTCTATTCAAATACCTGAGGGACTCTATCAGAGAAACCAGGAACAACATGAAACCTAGAACTTACATACCTCTGGGAAGGCTGATCTTTGATGTTCTGATAAAGAGCGGCTTGGTGGATCATCTGATTCATCACAATCTGATGGAAGATGTGATAGTCGATGTCAGAAGACCTCTGAACTCCAGAAACCTCAAGAGCATGGGAATAATAGAGAAGGTTCTAGTTAGGACCTCCTTAGATACCTCATGGGGAGCCCTGAAAGATCATAGGAAGATACCCAATAGCCTCTACCTCTTCTCCAAGATAGATCCCTGGAAGTGGTTGCGCACTATCTGTAGGATCTGGCAAACCAAGGGGTCGACGTCTCCGACTTCTCTGTGGACTGGCTACCAGAACATCCACCGAATTTCATGAAGAGAATGTGTAACACCTCAAAATTTGCCCTCCTCTCTTGGGACTAGCTTAACATATTGCATTTCATTTCTTAGGTCATTAGTCATTAGCATGTTGCATATCATGTGGCTACATTGAGCAAGTCATCCTCCTAAGTCTTGATCAGAAGATAAAGAGGTTAAGATGCAAGCTAGGGTTTCATTGGATTGATCATTAACCATCTGAGGATGTATGAATCAAATTAGGGTTTCTTGATTCTCAAGGGGATTGAGCTTTATCTTGGTTGAAATGATACATCATCATCATCATGGTTTTGTCATCACCAAGTGCTTCATCAGATACCTTGAGATTAGGGTTTTGACCACTGGTCAACCCTAATCATTTGCAGTGGGCCAATCAGGGCTTGGCAAGGAGATGGGGTTTTCAATGGATATGGGGATCATTTTATGGTTTTATTGAGCTTATGGAAGCTAGGGTTTCATCATTGAGCCATTTCATCAGGAGTTTGAGGCTCAACTTGATCAGTGCATAGCCAGATTCATCTGTCAGTCAGAAAAGTCAACTGTGGTCAATTGTGCCTGAATTGATGGATTTGGAGGTGGGAGAGGGCAAGAGACACTTCATTCATGTCTAGACAAGTTTCATTTGACATTTCAAACATCAAGAATGAAGAAAATAAAGTCAGATGGAGACTTTCCAAAAATAGAAAGTGACTTGTAATTGAAAACTGCCAAAAATGGAAAGTTTTTCACCTCAAAATTACGTGTCCAAAAATGCTTCAAATGAAAATTTGTTCAACATGAAAGTTGTATATCTTGCTCTCACCTTTCCAAAAAGTCCAAGAACACTCATTTCTCATGTGTGTTTGGCAAGTTATGATCAAATCATTTGCAGAAAATGTTGAAATTCAAAGTGGCATAACTTTTGAATGGAATGGCCAAATTGAGTGATCTTTCTTTGAGCAAACCACATTTGACATGTACTTTCATGATGCATCATCACATTTCATCAAAAATCATCATATCAAAAAGTCATTTTTCAAGTGATTCATTTTGAAAATTGGTGGGAAAAAAGGTCAATTTCCAAAATACATGGTATTTGCATACAAAGCCTATTCCAACACATCATAAACATCCAATGTGACTTGTTTGAACTGGTTTTTACTGTTGCATTGGCTGATTTTGCAAAAGGCCATTTTGGACATTTATGCATAAACTACACTTTGCTAATTTCACTTGAATTTGCTAATTGTGATTAGCACTTGGATTAGCATGTGGTATAAAACATTAATCATAACAGAAAATGAATAATCACAAATCACAATTTCAGATCTAAACAGAAAACTCATCAAAACCTCTCAATTTTCTCAAAACCTTTTCACACTTTTTCATCATTTTTCATTGCAATTCATCATCCATAGTGTGAATTCTTGCTCGATCCATCATCTCCAAGTGCTTGTGTACATCTGTTTCAACAAAATCGTTGCCAAACATTGAGGAATTCGTGACTGTTGCAATCTCACTCATCCATGGCAAATTGAAAGTTCTTCAGTCTGGCACATAATTGAGCTACAAGATCCATTCTAATCATCTTCTACATCATCAAACTGCATCTGTTTTGGCATTTTTGAACTTGAAACACGTGATTCCAACAGCTGCTTCATCAAGAGGTTAGAACTCGACCTCAATAATTCTCAAAATCATGATATGGCTTGTGTAGATCTAAGTTCATAGAGTGCACTGCAGCTTGTAGTTTTGATTTTCGTTAGGTTTTGAATGAGATATCGCGATTTGAACATTTGGATGAGAAACTTCTTTTGATCGATCTGTGAAGCATGAGTAGATTTAGGTTAAGTGCTTGTTAGATTCATGATCTAGGTTGAATGACGGTCATTTTGGTATATGGCACGATGAATTTGGTTGAAGTTTGTTCTTGATGATTTCTGGAATGATGAATGCACATGAACATGATGAAGAACGCGTTCCAGGAGCGTTTTGATCCATTTGCCTGGCTTTGGATTTTGAAATGGTGTTTCCCGCGGCCACGAGCCAATCACATGCGGCCAGGAAATTTAGTGAAACGCTGAGTTTCAATTAGTGGACTCGGTATTTACAGTTTTGCCATTATCACATATTAATTCATTTTATTTCATTTCTTTTTTCATGTTTATTTCATTCTGATCAATGATCTTTAAAAATTCATAAGTTCTTCATTTTTAATCCAAAATTGATGAGGTTTTTTCCACCATTCTCCTTATGATGTGTAGTTTTTTGTGGTGATTTGTAATATTTTTGTGCACGTGTGGAAAAATAAAATGCCTAGGAATTGTTTGAATGTGTCATTTATGTGTATGCCATGCCATTTTGATCATAAAATCTTGATGCCTTATCCAAAATGTGTGAAATTTTACATGCATGTTCTGGACTCTTTTTTGGTGATTTTGATGTAAGATTTGTAATTTTTGAGTTCCTGGATGATGAGATATGATTTTTTGTATAGAGGTGTGACAATTTGTGTCACACCATGTTATGTGAAACTTCATGATTTTATTTGCCATGCTTGTGGACATTGGATTGAGCTGAATTTTTGCATGATTGAGCATATGGATGTTGAGAATACATGTGAATTTTTCTGGATTTATTGATGGCATTTCCTATTTGATTGGAATTTTCTCCCCTGTTTGGTCATTTCTTGACTTTTTGTGACACATGTTTGTATTTGTTTTGTGAAATTCTGGTCATTAATTGGATGGATGTGAAATTTTGTGGAGTGTTTGTAGACATCTTGAGGTACATCTTTGTTTTAGTCCCATTCATTTATCATGTTTTGTCACTGTTTTATGATTGATTGAAGTTGATGCTTGTTTTGATGCTTTGTATGAGCTTGCTTGAACTTGTCTGGACTTTCTGATTTTTACTGACCTACTTCCTCTTGTCCAAATAGCATGAAATTTGATATGATGCTCATTGAATGTGTTCTGTTTAGTCTTGAATTTTTGTGGAATTTATTGAGCTGTTTTGATATGGATTTGAGTTGAGTCATTCTGTTTGGTCCTTTGAGGTTGCAAATTGCATGTTTTGTGCTATTTTGTTCTTGAAATGATGATGATGAATGATATAAACATGAGACCAATTGGATTTGATTCTTGATTGTGTGATTGTGATTTTGGATAATTTTCACTTGCTGTTTTGAATTTTTCACCTCCTTTTGACCCTAGGCTTGTCCTAGTGGTCTTGGTTCTCACTTTTGAGTTGTGTTTCAGGTTAAAAGCACAAGTGCTTATGCTTGGTGATGTGCTTCCATTGGAATTGACTTGTTGCTTGTTAATGACTAACTTTGGCTTTGTTTTGTAGGTTTTAAAACTTGGTCTTGTGCCTCATGGCTTGCACCTTTGTGCATTGTGATTGTTGTTTGACTGTACAGATTAACTGTTGACTTTTGCTGTTTAATGTTGGGTTGTTACTAGTTCCTAATAGTTCCTTGAGAACTTGCTTGTGCTGCTGCTTGGTTGTATAAACCAATTGAGGTAGACTCTCTTGTCTCCATGTAGTCTGGAAGACCTGGCCTGTTACTTGGCCAGGCAACTGTCTGAAGTCCTCCTTAAGAGGCAATGTTTGTGCTTGTTTATTTTTGTCCCCAAGCAGGTAAAGACCTTTGTTAAGGCAATTGGCAGACACAAGAGGTGTGTAATCCACCTCCTGCTATTCTGTTGAGTCGTCCCTCTGCTCACACCACTGTGTTGATACATTGGGACATTAACCCAATATCTTGTACAGTTGTACAGTTGAGTCAGAGTCATGAGTGTAGAAGGGTTCCCACTTTCTGAACCCACGCTCCTTTGTCTGAAGCTCTCCCTGGCCAGGGATAAGAGCTGTGAAGTCTAATCTTCACTCACCTTTCATCAGCTTCATCCTGACTCTCAATGTCAGGGTTAAGAGCTAACACCACCCTGACACAGTTGACTTGCCTTGGCAGTCTAACCCTTTGTTTGAGCCCACTTTGACTGGATATAGTGTGTGCTATTTGAAATGTCTGCTTTGTTTTGTTTATGCTTGCATGCTTTGCTTTTTCCTGGTTAGGATTAGCTTGCTGTTGTGCAAGTAGATAAAAACCATAACATAGGGCAATGATGCATGATAACATCTAGGCTCGAGTCCAGCTCCCTAGTAGTGTGTCTCCCTTTGTATCTGGTTAGAATTTCTTTCCCGTTCAGGGGAACTACGTCGCCCTGATCCTCATACCAGATGAGGTACGTAGGCAGGAGACCGTGCGAGGTCTCTCCGGGAAAACCTTTTTCCTTTTGTGTGTGTTTTCTTGTTAACCCTTTTGTGTGTCAGGATATGGATGTAAGCCCAGCGATTAGCTGTCCGTATCCTGATTGTGTTTGTTTGGTTCGGAAGCCGATGTAAGTCCAGCGATTGGCGTTCGGGTTCCAAGTTTGCCTGTGTTTGTGTGTGTCTTGTTTGGCGTGCGTGAGCCGAACTACGGCAGCTCTGATTCTCGTTCCAGACGAGATACGTAGGCATAGGACGCGATGTCCTAGCGAGCCCTCTCCTCTCTTCCCCCACCTGTGTTGTCTTCAGTGTGTGTGTGTGATGTTTGTTTTAGCAACCTTAACCTATCTTTTAGAGTGTGGATCCCGTCGAGTACGACGGACGTGAGGGGTGCTAATACCTTCCCCTTGCGTAACCGACTCCCGATCCCATTCTCTTTGGTCGCGAGACCATGCTTTTCCCAGGTTTACTTCGAGCGTTTCCTTTCCCTCTTTTGGGATAAATAACGCACGGTGGCGGCTCTGTGTTGTTTTTGTTTCAGCCCGCCGGTTGTTTTTCGCGGATGCGACAGCTGGCGACTCTGCTGGGGATCCAAGATGTTGACCTGTGCTGGTCCATCTTCCCTAAGCGAGTCTCTCCTAGCGTTCTAGGATAGTTTAGGTTGCTTGTGCTGCTATTTATTGCATTTATTATTCTGACTGTGTATATATTTGCATAAATACTTGCATGCATCATACTATCATGTTGCCGTCCTCTGTGCAGGTGGTTCCACTGTTTGGGGTGAGTGTTCCGAGTGGGGCTAAAACCCAGGCCCGAGTATACACCTAGGATTAGTGTGGTCTCATGTTGCCTCCTTCATGTTAGGTCAACATGTGCTTGGCAACGTGATGTACCACAAGCCGGACGAGGTTCATTTGATAGTGCTCTTCCTTTGTGGGGTACTCCACTCTGGTTGAGTCACTTCATCTGACCTATTGACTTCGGTGACCGATCATTTCCCGGATCTTTGGTTTAGACAATCTTAAGGGAGCTACAATGGCACACCCGAAAGGGCAAACCCATTGAGTATCTCTGCCCGATTGTCGAGGCTATTGTCTGCCTTAGGATAACCTGATTAGAATTTACCTGTGAGGGGAGGGTGATTCTTACAGATGCATGTTCAGATGGTGACTTTTGGTTCCGTTGATCAGAGTCCTATTTATAAGGCGGATTTATGGCCATTTATTTCCGAGACGCCGGAGTGCTGTCCGCGTTATTTATCAGTGGGGATCCGTTTATTTCAGGATTCCCCGGGCCGATTCAGAGGATTGAGGTTATCTGCTCAGAGATTGTTTGGTGATGATGATGATGGTGTATCTGTCAGTTCCGTTTATTTCGGAACCCTTGAGTTGGATTTGTGGTTACATATTCCCTCAGATGGTTGTGATCGGTTCAGAAGTCAGGGTTGTGATTCAGAGCAACAGATGATCAGATGACTTGGAGGATGGCAAAATGCATTGCATTCATTCATCAGCATCATGACATTTTGCATTTACCTGCATCTAACACATGTTTATCCATATGCAGGGACGGTTTTTATCAAGATCCTGGTTGAGAGACTTCCTGCTCAGATATGAGGACTGGTTTGAAGGACGATGTTGTCTACAGCTTCTTCAACCCAGAGATTGACGAGCTGAGAGATATGATAGCATTGATTACGCCCGACCATGTGGGGATGTTCAGAGAGGCATACGGTGGTATTTTGAAGACGGTTTTCAGACTCACTGACAGCGATAGGAGCGCCATTCATACTTTTCTCCAGTTCTATGACCCGGGTTTGAGATGTTTTGTGTTCCCGGACTATTTGTTGGGGCCTCTGATGGAGGACTATGCCAGCATCTTAGGTATGCAGATCCGAGATCAGATTCCTTTCTTTGCCACTAAGGTGGAGCCTGTTGTTATGGAGATTTCTCGTGCTCTTTATTTGAGTCCGGAGATGATCAAGGAGGGTTTGAAGGAGAAGGGCAAATTACCGGGTTTCCATTTGAGTTTCTTGGAAGCTAAAGCCAAGGAATATACTGCTGCGGGTAATTGGAAGACGGTCTGTGCTTTGACTGCTGTGAGCATTTATGGGATCATTTTGTTTCCTAATCAGAAGAACTTCGTAGACATTAATGCTATTAGGCTGTTTATGCAGAGGAGTCCTATTCCTACTCTGGTCGGAGATGTCTATTACTCGGTTCATAACAGGAACGAGAAGCGGCGTGGGGGACTGATCTGATGTTGTGCTCAGATGCTATTCAGGTGGTTTATGGGGTATCTGCCTTCCAGAGGTGCTTTTGCTCATCTCGATCCGACTGTCAAGTGGTCATTCAGATTGATGGGTTTGCGGGCTGCTGATATAGCATGGACTCATAACGGTATGGCCGGACGGGATTTCATATATAGCTGTGGGAGTCTCCCCAATGTGCCTCTTGTAAGAGTTCAGGGTTGCATCAATTACAACCCGGTGCTTCTCAGGAGACAGATGGGGTTTGCTGTGGAGGGTCCTCCTCTTGGACGAGAGATTCAGGAGTCCTTCTACTTTCCGATTGAGGGCAATCAGGCCAAGCTGAGGCAAGTATTGGATGAGTGGCGTGACATTCAGAGGAAGGGTAAGGTTCCTTTTGGCAAGGTCAATAGCCGGTATTTCCCTCTATTTGATGATTGGCTTCGGAAGAGGATAGAGCTCACACATCTACCATTTCCGGGAGGTGATCCTGGGTGTCCTTTGATTGAGGGTCCGCGTTCTTCTGTCAGTATGGAAGAATTCCTCGAGATGAAGAGAGCCAGAGATCAGTTGCTAGCGGAGAAAGCTGAATTGGAGATGAGTGTCGCTCGGATTCAGATGGCTAATCAAGAGATCAAAGTAAGAATGGAAGATCAAGACAAGCGACATGCCCTAGAAGCAAAGCGCTTTGAGATGGATACTGCCTACTATGGGAAGATCATCCAAGCCTTAGTGTCATCCACAAGGGAGCACGACATCACGAAGGAGAAGCTAGCCAGAGCTTCAAGGGTCATCGAAGATGAGAAGAGGAGGCAAATTCTCGTGAGGGATCAGAGGGATGACAGAGTCAGAGTTCTCATTGCTGAATGGGAGTCAAAGCTGAAGATCAAGGAAGCAGAGAATGGGAAGATCATTGCTGAGAGAGATCATTACATTGCTGAGAGAGATCATTACTTCAGGCAGATGAAGATTCACCAGAAAGAGGTGGGGAGATTACAGCAAGAGAACACCGAGCTCAGGTTTGCCACAGAGTTCGCGAAGATGGTTGATGAGATAGGGCCTTCGGTGGGACCTTCATCAGGCTAGATTTTTCTCATTTGTGTTGGATTACCGTCAGGCTTGTTGACAGAATTCATTTTGCTTGTATTTCTTTCCCGATTCTGGAAGATTGTATTGGATTTATATCAGCTTTGATGGATGACTATGGCACTTATTGTGCAATTTTGCTATGTGATGGTTATTTTCATTAAGTGATCGATCTTCAAGCTTTATTTGCTTTACCATATGCACTCACACAGCACACACACATGGTTGGGGGTATTTTTTCTAAATCATATATCTCTGATCTGTATGATGAAATCAAATGCTGAATATCAGAATATTGCTGCCGAGTTATTATATGTCTCGATGAAGCCAGGATCGAGAGACAAAGTGTTCCTCATATGGATAAATACTGCATTCATGCATGATCATAATAACGTGTTTTATTTTGCAGGTATCAGTTCTAACGTGCTTGATTGTTGCAGGAATCATTGCTCGTGCTCGTAGAGTTGTACCTTTGCACTCGACACGCCCTCATAGATATTTCACTCGACGCAATACTCCCAGACTGATGGATCTCCCAAACACTGATATTCTCGAGTTGAAGGACAAGATGAACGAGCTGATCAACATCATGCAAGGTTTTGCAGTTGGTCAGAAAGCTCTGGCTGATAAAGTCGAGAAGCTCGAGCGGGCTTCAGCGGCAAATAGTGGTGTGAACCTGGATGGTGTCTCCAACCAGGGGCTGGGTGGTTCTCGAGATGGTGGCAAGAGAACAACAGTGGGTATAGTGAATAACAATGCTGGAGGTTTTGGTGCTCCTACTGGTGGTCAACCTGGGCAGAACTTGAAGGACAGTCTTTTCCCGCCTTTCTTCGGGGCTGAAGATGACAGAGAGGAAGACCGAGAAGCGGATCAGTTCTCGATGCACAACGAACCTTTCGGTCAATAAAGTGCCCCACCACAGAACAAAGAGATTCAGCTGCTGGGTGAGAAGATCCGAGCTTTGGAGAGCTATGCCACTCCTGGGGTGGTCAACATGTCAAACATGGGGCTAGTGGAGGGGATTGTGATCCCGCAGAAATTTAAAGCGCCCACATTTGATAGGTACAATGGGAGTTCCTGCCCCGAGACTCATCTGCAGGCGTTTGTCCGAAAGATCTCTGCATACACCATGGACCAAAAGCTGTGGATGTACTTCTTCCAGGACAGTCTGTCCGGAGGCTCACTTGAGTGGTACACCAAGCTCAAGTCCTCAGATATCAAGAGTTGGCAAGATCTTGGGGACGCATTCTTTAAACAGTATCAGTTCAATGCTGATATGGCTCCGAGTCGTACCCAGCTGCAGGGTATGTCTCAGAAGAATAATGAAGGGTTTAAAGAATACGCTCAGAGATGGAGGGAATTGGCTGCCAGAGTGCAACCTCCTTTGGTGGACAGAGAGATGTCTGATCTCTTTATGGGTACCTTGCAAGGGGCATTCGCCGAGAGAATGGTTGGTTGTCCAGTCACCAATTTCTCAGATATAGTTGTGGCTGGTGAGAGGATAGAGAGCTGGCTGAAGCTCGGGTAGATTCAGGGTAATGCTTCATCTTCAAGATCGAAGAAGCCCTTCAGTAATGGCCAGAGGAAGAAAGAGGGTGGTACCAGTGCGGTATATGCTCAGAGAGGACCCAATAGGGATCGTTACTTCCAGCACACTGTTGCAGTAACTATTCCTGCTGACAATCAGCCAGCACAACAACAGCAACAACAGCAACCTCAACAACAAAGACAACCATTTCAGCAGAGGCCTCAGAGGGCTGGTTATCAGGTGCGGGGAAGGATGAATGACCGTCAGTTTGACAGACCTCCTGTTACCTACTCTTTCTTATTGAAGAAATTGCAAGACTTGGGGCTGGTACAGTTGAGAACTCTGGCACCTTTGAGACCTGATCAAAGGCCAGCCAATTATGACGAAAATGCCAAATGTGAATTCCATTCGGGTGCTCCCGGACATAACGTAGAGAACTGCAAAGCTTTTAAGCATGTGGTTCAAGACCTGGTGGATTCAAAAGCTATCAACTTTGCTCCGTCTCCCAACGTTAATGCTAATCCCATGCCCGCGCATGGTCAAAGGGGGGTGAATGCTATCTCTGAGGAGGGCCGAATCGGGTTGTTGAGTGTTGATCAACTGAAGACTCCTTTGACTGAGGTTAAGAGGCAGTTGATGTTAAATGGGGTTCATCCGGGTTGTGGTGATGATTGTGCTGTGTGCCCTATTTCTGTCAATGGGTGTGATTTGTTGAGAGAGACTGTCCAGGGTTTGATGGACAATGGAAGTATTCTGATTGAGAAGGTTGATATGGGAAAAGAAGAGGTCTCCACCATAACGATTTATTTTGACCCGGTGGATTTGTCTACTCTGGCGGAGGCGGCCCTAGTTACCATCACGGTACCTGGACCAATTCCATATGACAAAGATGATGCCGTGCCTTGGCATTATGGTGGAGAGGTATATTGCAATGGTGAGAAAGTAGAAGATCAGACTGCAAGTGAAACCACCGTTTCAAAGGTGGATAATGCCGGTACCAGCGGTTTCACTCGCAGTGGCAAACTGTTTGCTCCTGATGCCTTGAGGGGAGGAGAAGGAGAAAAAGAGAAAAAAGAAAAGGTCGAGGCTTTAGCCAGGGCGAAAGGAAAACTAGTGGTGAATGATAGTACTCCAGTAGTGACACCGGCGCCTGTCGGGTCGGAAGAGAAACTTGATGATGATGCAGAGGAATTCTTAAGAATCATCAAGAAGTCTGAGTACAAGTTGGTGGACCATTTGCAGCAGACTCCCTCCAAAATATCGATTCTATCTTTGTTGTTAAGCTCTGAGGGGCATAGAGAGGCTTTGATGAAAATTCTGAAGAAAGCCTATGTTCCTCAAGAGATAACCATTAACCAGTTGGAGACGGTCGTGTCTAATGTGCATGCCAGCCATGGATTGGGTTTTACCGACATGGACTTGACTGTGGATGGGAGGAATCATAACCGGGCATTACACATCGCAATGGAGTGTAAAGGGGCCGTGCTTTCGCATGTGCTGGTTGATACCGGCTCCTCATTAAATGTGTTGCCGAAGAAAGCTCTGGCTAAGCTGAATTGTGACGGGCTGATTCTGACACCCACTGATCTGATAGTGCGGGCATTTGACGGGTCGAAGCGGGCCGTATTCGGAGAGGTTGAGCTGCTAGTGAAGATAGGCCCGGAGGTGTTTAAGTCGACTTTCTATGTCATGGATATTCAGCCGGCATACAGTTGCTTGTTGGGTAGACCATGGATCCATGCTGCTGGGGCAGTGACCTCGACCTTGCATCAAAAGCTGAAATATATCTGGGAAGGACAGGTTGTCACTGTGTGCGGAGAAGAGGACATCTTTGTCAGCCACCTGTCCTCATTCAAATATGTTGAGATGGATGGTGAAATCTGGGAGACGCCCAGTCAAGCATTTGAAACCGTCAAGGTGGAGAATGCTCTGTTTGCAAAGGAAGAAGAGAAACCGTCCATATCTTCGTATAAACAGGCCGCTGAGGTGGTGAAGAATGGAGAGGCTCCCGGTTGGGGTAGGATGATGGATATCTCTGCCAAGAAGGACCGCTTCGGAGTGGGATATCAGCCTGGCAGAGGCTCATCTGGACAAGGAAGAGGACGCCGTACGTCAGTCACCTTCACTAGTGCCGGAATGCTGGATCCGGATCACATCTGCATGATAAGTGAGGAAGCTGACAGTGAGTGCGAAATGGACCGATGGATAAAGCCGTTCCCGCCAGGGATGGGAATCCAGAACTGGAAGGCTGAAAAGATCATCACGGTCACTTTGCTGGAAGAGTAATATTTTTCTTGTTTCAATTTTATATGCATGAAAGCCATATGTGTTGCCCGACACGTAAGTGTTCATTGTAAGGGCCACCTCATGTTTAATTTTGCAAGTTTTACATCATTAATAAAAGGATGTTTTTCAGTTAAAAGCGGTGTTCCCTGTTTTTCATTTATTTGGCAGTTTAAAAATAAAAAACAAAACAAAAATGGCAATGTTTTCATTTTTCTTTTTCAATTTGACTCGTTCCGGTTCTAAAGCAATGCATGAATCCACATTCATGCAGATGCGATCATTCTCCGGATCTCATTGATAACAATCCTGTTACACCCTCATATGATTTCGACAATCCAATCTATCATGCTGAAGAAGAAGACGAAGAAGATTGTGAACTGCCAGGGGAGTTAGCCAGGTTGTTGAAACAAGAGGAGAAGGTGATTCAGCCGCACGAAGAGCAGATTGAGGTTGTGAATTTGGGTACCGCCGAGGTTAAGAGAGAGGTGAAAATCGGGGCTGCTTTGGAGGAAAGTGTCAAGAGCAGAATGGTGGCATTGTTGAAAGAGTATGTCGACATCTTTGCCTGGTCTTATCAAGATATGCCAGGGTTGGATACCGATATCGTTGTGCATAAGCTACCGTTGAGAGCAGATTGTCCTCCAGTGAAGCAGAAATTGCGCAGAACTCGACCTGACATGGCAATGAAAATTAAAGAGGAAGTGCAGAAGCAGTGGGATGCTGGCTTCCTTGCTGTCACTAACTATCCGCCATGGGTTGCGAACATTGTGCCAGTCCCGAAGAAAGATGGTAAAGTGAGAATGTGTGTGGACTACCGAGATTTGAACAGAGCTAGTCCGAAAGATGACTTTCCATTACCTCATATCGATGTGTTGGTAGATAATACAGCTCAATTCTCGGTGTTTTCCTTCATGGATGGCTTCTCTGGCTATAATCAAATCAAAATGTCGCCAGATGATATGGAGAAAACAACGTTCATTACACCGTGGGGCACCTTTTGTTTTAAGGTGATGCCGTTTGGTCTCAAGAACGCCGGTGCTACTTATTAGAGGGCCATGGTGACTTTGTTTCATGATATGATTCACCATGAAATCAAATGCTATGTTGATGACATGATAGCAAAGTCCCAAACAGAAGAGGGGCATTTGGTAGATCTGGCCAAGTTGTTCGACCGGCTGAGACAGTTCAGACTGAGGTTGAATCCGAACAAGTGCACGTTCGGAGTGCGGTCCGGTAAATTGCTGGGGTTCATTGTAAGTGAAAAAGGAATAGAGGTTGATCCTGGTAAAGTAAAAGCAATAAGAGAAATGCCTGAACCGAGAACAGAGAAGGAGGTTCGTGGTTTCTTAGGTAGATTGAACTACATTTCAAGGTTCATATCTCATCTAACAGCCACGTGTGAACCAATATTCAAATTGTTGAGAAAAGATCAAACGGTCAGGTGGAATAATGAGTGCCAAGCGGCTTTTGAAAAGATAAAAGAATATTTGCAGGAGCCTCCGATTCTGATGCCTCCTGTGGAGGGAAGACCGTTAATTCTGTACCTGACCGTCCTCGAGGGGTCTATGGGGTGTGTACTGGGGCAGCATGACGAGTCTGGTCGAAAAGAGCATGCCATATATTACCTTAGCAAAAAGTTTACCGACTGTGAAACAAGATATTCACTGCTCGAGAAAACTTGCTGTGCTTTGGTCTGGGCTGCTCGCCGACTGAGACAGTATATGTTGGTTCATACCACTTTATTGATTTCCAAGATGGATCCAATCAAGTACATTTTTGAAAAGCCAGCATTGACCGGACGGGTTGCGAGGTGGCAAATGATTTTGACAGAATATGATATACAGTATACCTCTCAGAAGGCGATCAAGGGGAGTGTATTGTCTGATTACCTCGCTCAGCAACCCATTGATGATTATCAACCGATGAAGTTTGAATTCCCTGATGAGGACATCATGTTTCTCAAATCGAAAGATTGCGAGGAACCAATCCCGGAGGAGGGGCCTGACCCTGAATCCGAATGGATTCTGATGTTTGATGGGGCCGTTAACGTGAATGGTAGCGGTGTTGGTGCTGTTTTGGTTACGCCGAAAGGATCCCACATTCCTTTTGCTGCTCGGCTGACGTTTGAGTGCACCAACAACGTGGCTGAATATGAAGCTTGCATATTGGGGATTGAAGAGGCGATTGATTTAAGAATCAAGAACCTCGTCATCTATGGAGATTCAGCTCTGGTTGTAAATCAGGTTAACGGAAAATGGTATACGCATCAATCTCATTTAGTTCCATACCAGGATTATACGAGGAGATTGTTGACGTTTTTCACCAAGGTGAAGATGCATCATGTGCCTAGAGAGGAGAATCCTTTGGCAGATGCTTTGGCTACTTTGGCTGCCTTGATTAAAGTGCAGTGGTGGAAATCCGAATGTTGTGGGAATGGGAGCTGCTCGTCAATTGAGTGAGTTCCAGAAGAACAATCCTCCAATGTTCAAGGGAGCATACGATCCAGATGGCGCTCAGAAGTGGTTGAAGGAGATAGAGAGAATCTTCCGAGTGACTGAGTGTGCCGATAACCAGAAGGTCAGGTTCGGTACGCATATGCTGTCAGAAGAAGCAGATGATTGGTAGGTTGCTACCCGCACTGAGTTGGAATCTGCTGGGAATGCTGAGATCACTTGGGCTGTATTCAGAGAGAGATTTCTAAGGAAGTACTTTCCAGAGGATGACAGAGGAAAGAAAGAGATAGAATTCTTGGAATTGAAACAGGGTAACAGGTCTGTTACTGAGTATGCTGCTAAGTTCACAGAGCTATCGAAGTATTACACTCCCTATGATGAGGCTACTGGGGAATTTTCAAAATGTGTGAAGTTTGAGAACGGGTTGCGTCCCGAGATCAAGCAGGCTATTGGATATCAGCGGATTAGAGTGTTTTCCGATTTGGTTGATTGTTGCAGGATTTTTGAACATGATACCAAGGCCAGAGCAGAGAGCTATCAGCAGAGGGTTGATAGGAAATGCAAGAATCAGAATGATCGTGGGAAACCGTATGCAGCTGGCAAAGGTTTCCAGAGACAGAGTGGGATGAAGAGGCCTAGTGGGGGAGACTCTAGTGCTCCTGCTAAGTGTTATAGATGTGGTCAGGCGGGACATCGTTTCCATGAGTGTATCAGTGCTGAGAAGAAGTGTTTCAAGTCTGGTAAAGGTGGTCATTTGGCTGCAGAGTGCCGGTTGAAGACTCTGACTTGCTTCAACTGTGGAGAGGTGGGTCATATCAGTCCACAGTGTCCTAAGCCAAAGAAGGAGAACCAGTCGGGAGGCAAGGTCTTTGCTTTATCGGGTTCTGAGACTTTTGCAGACGATCGTTTGATCCGAGGTACGTGTTATATTAATGGCTTTCCTCTTGTAGCTATTATTGACACAGGTGCTACTCATTCCTTTATATCTTTGGATTGTGCTGTGAAACTTAAGTTAGAGATATCTGAGATGCATGGAAGTATGGTGATTGATACTCCTGCGAAGGGTTCAGTGACTACTACTTCAGTTTGTTTAAATTGTCCTTTGAGTATTTTTGGTAGAGACTTTGGGATGGACCTAGTGTGTCTTCCACTAGTGCAGATTGACGTTATCTTGGGTATGAACTGGTTGGTGTTTAACCGAGTTTATATCAACTGTTTTGATAAGACTGTGATCTTTCCTGAGATTGAGGAAGGAAAGAGTTTGTTTCTATCAGCAAGGCAGGTGAATGAGGCAGTAGCAGATGGGGCAGAGTTGTTTATGCTGTTAGCGACTTTGGGGGCTAAAGATAAACTGGCGATTTGTGATCTAGCAGTGGTGTGTGATTTTCCTGATGTGTTTCCAGAAGAAGTGAATGAATTACCGCCAGAGCGTGAAGTTGAGTTCTCGATTGATTTGGTACCTGGTACTAGACCGATATCGATGGCTCCGTACCGTATGTCTGCAGTTGAGTTAACTGAATTGAAGAGTCAGTTGGAAGATCTGTTGGATAAGAAATTTATTGGTCCTTATCAGATTTTGGAGAGGATAGGGGAGGTAGCCTATCGTATCGCTTTACCGCCGTCGCTTGCGAATTTGCATGAGGTTTTTCATGTGTCTCAGTTGAGGAGGTACATTCATGATCCGTCGCATGTAGTCCAAATAGATGATGTACAGGTGAGAGATAACCTGACTGTTGAAACATCACCTATGAGGATCGAGGATCGAGAGTTGAAGCAGTTGCGGGGTAAAGAGATTGCCTTGGTGAAGGTAGCTTGGGGAGGACCAGCAGGTGGCAATGTGACTTGGGAACTGGAGAGTCAGATGAAGGAGTCTTATCCGGAGTTATTCGCTTGAGGTATGTTTTCGAGGACGAAAACTCTTTTAGTGGGGGAGAGTTGTAACACCCCGATAATAATATGATAATTATTTAAATTAAGTTAATAATATATTTATTAATTTAATTAGATAATTGGATTATTATTATTATTATTTTGGAATTATTGAATTATTATTATTATTGGGATAATAATATAAAGTGGAAAATATATAAGTGTGAAATAAGGAAAAAGAGTCTCATTTGGAAAAGAAAGTTTTCACATGAAACAGAGAAGCGATTGAGAAAGTGGAGAAAGGGCAAAGAGGAAGAGCAAGGGCAAAAGTTGGAGAAGAGAAAAGCTTGAAGCTTAAAGATTCGCCGGATTAACTCAGGTAAGGGGGTTTATCGTCGTTTAATGGGTATTATGGGTTAGCATGTAATGGGTAGTGATAAACCGTTGAATTGACCCTAATTGGGATTTGAAATGCTGAGAAATTGTGATGAATAAGTTGTGTGAAAACTGTAATTGAATCGATAATGGTGTGTGTCATAAATTTCTGGACGTGTAGCTTTTTACGGAATTGGAATCGGAGGTCCGGAAGTCCTCCAACGGCGGAAAATGCGGAGAATTCTGCATTCTGCTTTGTGTTAGCGCAGGAACAACTTCTGTCTTGCGTTAACCGGTTAACCCAGGGTGTTAACCGGTTAACACTGTGTTGTGTTGTGTAAAAACTGCTGTTTTGCTTGCGTTAACCGGTTAACCTAGGGCGTTAACCGGTTAACACTGTTGTGATTACTGAGATATTGCTGTTTGTGCTGCGTTAACCGGTTAACCCAGGGCATTAACCGGTTAACACTGTTAAGTTTTGGCAGGAAGCGTGTTTGTGCTGCGTTAACCGGTTAACCCAGGGCGTTAACCGGTTAACACTGTTGCAGAGTGGAAAAATTGTTAATTAAGATGTTGTGTGCCTAATTGATGGTTGCCTATATCGATGTGTGATATAGTAGGGATTATTTCCCGCTGTTTTGAGCAGTATAGGTATTAGTAGAGTGTGCTAATACTGTGTTTAATTATTTGACATGATATGATGTATTGATACATGTGTTGATAATGTATGATGGTATGCATAATGTTGTGAATGTGTATGTTATGCATGTGTTGTGAATGGACTGTTTTATGGCTTAGAGAGTGAGCGTCGGTCCATTGTGGATTATTGTTGGGATGTTGCATTTCTAGGTGATTAGCGTGCATAATGTGGCCTTTATGGTGGTAGCTAATTCCCATGGTAAGGAATTAGTGATGTTAGTCATTTGGACTGTTTTTGATGTTTGCATGCTAGGTGAATTAGCGTGCATAGCATGGCCCTTGGGGTGGTAGCTAATTCCCATGGTGAGGAATTAGTGATGTGAGTCACTAGGTCTCAAATGAGTGGGACTAGTGAGCTTGGTAGCCGTACCTGGATTTGGTCGGTGAAGTTGAACTATATGTTCACAAAGAGTCGGTACCGCATGCATGGAGTCTCATTGCATAATATATGTGTAGTGTATGATATGAATGGATGTATTCCAATGTTATACATGTGTTGTGTTGGCATTGAGCATGAGTATGATTTGTGTTGATATTGAGTATGATATTTGAGTTGATGTGCCGTTACTGAATGTGTGATACGATTAGGGTGATTAATGTGTTAAATTAGTTAACATGACATTATATTCTATAATGCTTATTATATCGATTGAGGAACTCACCCTTACAACTATTTTTCAGGTAACGAGCAGTGATTGAGTAGAAGCTAATGCTTGGAGTCTAGTGTAGTCTCCTTAGTGGGTCATGCTCTGATAGATGTAACATCGGGAGGGAACATTTTAATTGTGTTGTTGATGTTTGTTGAGCCAGTTTACATGTAGTATGTTACATGTTTTGAATGATCGATTTGATCTCTATCCGCTGCGTATTATGCAATACTTTATGTTTTGAGTTAAATAATGAGCATGACTAAATAGTATGACGAATGGTGCGAAAGAAATGTGTGACACCCTTAATTGCATGATTACTCTGATTTATATGTTGTTATTTTAATTAAATATTTGGGGTATTTTAGAAGGGTGTTACATTAATGAAGGATCGTTCGGTACCCATGCCAGTGGGAATGCAATGGTGAAGAAGCTGCTGAGGGCAGGTTATTATTGGATGACAATGGAGGCCCAATGTTTTAATTACGTGCGGAAGTGTCATAAATGCCAGATTAATGCTGATAAGGTGCACGTACCTCCAAACCCATTGAGCTTAATGTCGTCTCCGTGGCCGTTCGCTATGTGGGGCATTGATATGATTGGGAAGATTGAGCCTACGGCTTCGAATGGGCATCGGTTCATATTGGTGGCTATTGATTACTTCACCAAGTGGGTAGAAGCAGCCTCTTATACGAACGTGACGAAGCAGGTCGTTGCCAGGTTTCTCAAGAGAGACATCATTTGCCGATATGGGGTTCCCGAGAGAATCATTACTGATAATAGTTCTAATTTGAACAATAAGATGATGGCAGAACTGTGCCGGGAATTCAAGATTGAACATCACAATTCTTCTCCCTATCGTCCGAAGATGAATGGGGCGGTTGAGGCAGCCAACAAGAATATTAAGAAGATTGTGCAAAAGATGGTGGTGACCTATAAAGACTGGCATGAGATATTGCTGTTTGCATTGCATGGGTATCGAACGTCGGTGCGTACATCTACTGGGGCAACGCCTTTTTCACTTGTGTATGGAATGGAAGTCGTGCTACCAGTTGAGGTTCAGATTCCCTCTTTGAGAGTCCTGATGGACGTGAAGTTGCAAGAGGCTGAATGGGTGAGGACCCGGTATGAAGAGTTGAGCCTAATAAAAGAAAAGAGGCTGGCAGCCATCTGTCACGGGCAGTTGTACCAGCAACGGATGAAGCGTGCTTTTGACAGAAAGGTATGACCTCGGGTATATCACGTGGGTGATATGGTGCTGAAAAGGATCCTTCCTCCTCAAAACGATCGAAGGGGCAAATGGACACCCAATTATGAAGGTCCATTCGTGGTCAAGAAGGTTTTCTCTGGCGGAGCCTTGTTGCTAACGACCATGGATGGCGAGGATTTTCCATCCCCTGTGAATGCAGACGCAGTTAAAAAATACTTCGTATAAAGAGACCCGCTGGACGAAAAGAAGAAAATAGTCCAGGCAAAAATGGGCATCCCGGCGAACCAAAAAAACAAAAAGAAAAGGTTCGGGCAAAAATTAGGGATAAAAATGAAAAATTGTACACCCGGCAAGTCGAAAACCTGAAAAGGCGGCTTGGGCAAAAAAGGGTATCCCGATGGACTGAAAACCCGAAAGGGCGGTCCAGGCAAAAGAGGGATTGAAACGAACAACTGCGTCTGGCATGATCGTTTGCGCTTTTGTTAAAGCATCATGGATAATACCCGGTAGGGATCAATCAGAAGCGTCTTGTTCAGAAGGCAGAAAGCACGGAGAGTCTGAGGACATATGGGGTGTAACCGAGTTGGAACTCGATGAGATCACGGATTTCACATTGCCATTAGGATAGATTTTTCCTTTTGTGCGCAATTACCTCTTTTCAGGAATTGCTTCCTTTGTATTGCTCATTTGAGCCACACTTTTCAATCAATAAAATGCACATTCAGTCAAATAATTTTGTTTTTTGTTTTTCATTACCGCTTTGATTGCAAAAACATCCGATTATTTTGATAAAGAATCTTGCATTTTAAGACAAACAGGTCCCTTCCAATGCATGCTTATAAGATTGGAAGTTTGAAATCTTATTCGGAAGGTTGAGTGGCCCAAGTGTTGAAATCTTGACACGCCTGGGGCACGGTTTTATCTAACGATCTCTTTTGCAGGTGTTGTTAGATATTTTTCACTCACTTGCAGGTTGTGGTGTGGAAGCTCTTGACAAAACAGTCCCCACGGAGTCCAATCAGGGACGAATGGATAGAAGAACGGTGAAGAGACGACGGCGAGACGTACGACGATCCTTGGAATTAATCAAGAAGACTCTTCAAAGTCTGAAAATTGAAAAGTCTGTATAAATCCCATGAGGTCGTTCTCCGTCGAGTGCGGAGCGGTTGGGAATACAAGATGATGGAGCAGAAAAGGTCCAGATGAGTCTGGGAGTTCTCAAAATTGGAAAGAGGATAGTGGAATTGGATGTGGAATACCAAGGGGTCGACGAGTCGACGGGTGTTCGGTATCAAATTTTCCCCATCTCTCCAAGCAGAGTCGTAAGGACTAATTCCCCAGCAGATTCAAGGTCTGTGGATTCCCTAGCAGGGTCCGGATGGTTATCCCCCAGCAGGTTTCAGATCGATGCTTCCCCAGTCGCCCGGCCTGAAGGTTGCAGTTTTCCCAGCGGAAGTATCTGTGTGTGGTGGTTTCTCAAGCAGAGTCGGGATTAATATCCCCAGCAAGTCAAAGACTGTTGTTTCCCCACAGAGTGTATTGGTGGATCTTTCCCCAGCAATTCCCCAAGCGGATTGGGTGCGAAGGAGGTTTATCCCCAGCAAGGGTTGCCTTTTCCCAGCAGCAGCGATATTCCCCAGCAGGGCGGAATTGAAGTGGAGGCGAGTGCCTCAGCAGAGTGTCTCGAGCTCCTCAGAAGGGTCCCCTGAGGGGGATGCTTTTTATACATTCATCATGTAGATAAGCATAGCATATTGCATAACAAATCGCGTAGCATTTCCATAATTATGGAGCATTGCGCTGGAAAAAATCAATCATGCATCATATTGCAAGCATGAGCTAGTCTCAGACCGTGGTTACCGTTTGAGAAGTAGTAGCCTGAGGGTGAAGGTGTTGCTCCGAGGAGTTTGACACCGTTTTTTTATCAACAGTACTTCCCCAGTAGTGCGATACTGGAGGAAACTTTTCTGTCGGACAGAGATGGGAATGTTACGCGATCAGCGCGACTCAAGCCGTGGTTACCGTTTGAGATTTAGTTCGCCGGATGGTGAAGGTGTTACTCTGAGGAGTTTCGCATCATGATGTCAGATCAACAGTGTTCCCCAGTAGTGCGATACTGGAGGAAATTTTTCCGTCGGGTGGAGATGGAAATAAAATCAAAGGACGTTACGCGATCAGCGCGACAATCGGGGTTCAATTGGAGAAAGGGAAATGTCGAGGCATTTTCTGGAGATCGGGGTTCAATTGGAGAAAGGGAAATGTTGAGGCATTTTCTGGAGATCGGGGTTCAATTGGAGAAAAGGAAATGATGAGACATTTCCTGGAGATCGGGGTTCAAATAGAGATTAGAGTTGAAGATCATATCCGGGATGAGGTCCTTAGGATTATCTTCTGTTCATGTGTCACCTTAGACTTTGGCTGAGGCCAATGGAGGTCGTTATGGGTGTCTTCTGAGGAAGAGATGCACATGTTACCTTCCTTTTGTGAAGGTGTACCCTCTGATATGTCGCCCTCAGAGGGGTGTTTGGTGTTATTTCCGACGTTGCCAGCGGAATTATCACAAGAAAGCGGAGAACGGGGTTCAAATGGAGAAAGGGAAATGTTGAGGCATTTTCTGGAGATTGAGGTTCAAATGGAGAAAGGGAGACACGAGGTGTTTTCTGGAGAATGGGGTTCACAGTGGCGATCACAAGTTATCGTCAGGCGACTGGGGTTCAAATGGAGAATGGGGTTCATTATTTTGGCAAACAAGGTGTCGGGGTTCAAATGCAGTGATCCGGGATCATTTGCGCGAAAGGAAAATTTCGGGGTTCAAGAAAACGAAAAAATAGAAAAAATTTCGGGGTTCAAGAAAAGTATTAAAAAGAGATGATAATCCCCAGCGGATATGTGGTGTTCAGGCCATGGTTATCTCTGTGTTACCATTTATTTTGGTATCCAGGTCGACGTTTCTGTTTCGGTGATCAGGCCGACTTTTTCCGTACCAGACGGGTTTTTTCTTCAGGATTGTTTCTTTGCCGATTCTGACAGGCATTGTTAATTATTTCCCATCAGAGTGCAAATTGTTCGTCTGTTCTTGGTATTCAATCACTCTTCATCCTGATCATCTGAAAGCCGAGGCTATTCATATCGACAGGTTCACAGTGGATTGAATAGGGGCAGCTGTAACACCTCAAAATTTGCCCTCCTCTCTTGGGACTAGCTTAACATATTGCATTGCATTTCTTAGGTCATTAGTCATTAGCATGTTGCATATCATGTGGCTACATTGAGCAAGTCATCCTCCTAAGTCTTGATCAGAAGATAAAGAGGTTAAGATGCAAGCTAGGGTTTCATTGGATTGATCATTAACCATCTGAGGATGTATGATTCAAATTAGGGTTTCTTGATTCTCAAGGGGATTGAGCTTTATCTTGGTTGAAATGATACATCATCATCATCATGGTTTTGTCATCACCAAGTGCTTCATCAGATACCTTGAGATTAGGGTTTTGACCACTGGTCAACCCTAATCATTTGCAGTGGGCCAATCAGGGCTTGGCAAGGAGATGGGGTTTTCATGGATATGGGGATCATTTTATGGTTTTATTGAGCTTATGGAAGCTAGGGTTTCATCATTGAGCCATTTCATCAGGAGTTTGAGGCTCAACTTGATCAGTGCATAGCCAGATTCATCTGTCAGTCAGAAAAGTCAACTATGGTCAACTGTGCCTGAATTGATGGATTTGGAGGTGGGAGAGGGCAAGAGACACTTCATTCATGTCTAGACAAGTTTCATTTGACATTTCAAACATCAAGAATGAAGAAAATAAAGTCAGATGGAGACTTTCCAAAAATAGAAAGTGACTTGTAATTGAAAACTGCCAAAAATGGAAAGTTTTTCACCTCAAAATTACGTGTCCAAAAATGCTTCAAATGAAAATTTGTTCAACATGAAAGTTGTAGATCTTGCTCTCACCTTTCCAAAAAGTCCAAGAACACTCATTTCTCATGTGTGGTTGGCAAGTTATGATCAAATCATTTGCAGAAAATGTTGAAATTCAAAGTGGCATAACTTTTGAATGGAATGGCCAAATTGAGTGATCTTTCTTTGAGAAAACCACATTTGACATGTACTTTCATGATGCATCATCACATTTCATAAAAAATCATCATAGCAAAAAGTCATTTTTCAAGTGATTCATTTTGAAAATTGGTGGGAAAAAAGGTCAATTTCCAAAATACATGGTATTTGCATACAAAGCCTATTCCAACACATCATAAACATCCAATGTGACTTGTTTGAACTGGTTTTTACTGTTGCATTGGCTGATTTTGCAAAAGGCCATTTTGGACATTTATGCATAAACTACACTTTGCTAATTTCACTTGAATTTGCTAATTGTGATTAGCACTTGGATTAGCATGTGGTATAAAACATTAATCATAACAGAAAATGAATAATCACAAATCACAATTTCAGATCTAAACAGAAAACTCATCAAAACCTCTCAATTTTCTCAAAACCTTTTCACACTTTTTCATCATTTTTCATTGCAATTCATCATCCATAGTGTGAATTCTTGCTCGATCCATCATCTCCAAGTGCTTGTGTACATCTGTTTCAACAAAATCGTGGCCAAACATTGAGGAATTCGTGACTGTTGCAATCTCACTCATCCATGGCAAATTGAAAGTTCTTCAGTCTGGCACATAATTGAGCTACAAGATCCATTCTAATCATCTTCTACATCATCAAATTGCATCTGTTTTGGCATTTTTGACCTTGAAACGCGTGATTCCAACAGCTGCTTCATCAAGAGGTTAGAACTCGACCTCAATAATTCTCAAAATCATGATATGGCTTGTGTAGATCTAAGTTCATAGAGTGCACTGCAGCTTGTAGTTTTGATTTTCGTTAGGTTTTGAATGAGATATCGCGATTTGAACATTTGGATGAGAAACTTCTTTTGATCGATCTGTGAAGCATGAGTAGATTTAGGTTAAGTGCTTGTTAGATTCATGATCTAGGTTGAATGACGGTCATTTTGGTATATGGCACGATGAATTTGGTTGAAGTTTGTTCTTGATGATTTCTGGAATGATGAATGCACATGAACATGATGAAGAACGCGTTCCAGGAGCGTTTTGATCCATTTGCCTGGCTTTGGATTTTGAAATGGTGTTTCCCGCGGCCACGAGCCAATCACATGCGGCCAGGAAATTTAGTGAAACGCTGAGTTTCAATTAGTGGACTCGGTATTTACAGTTTTGCCATTATCACATATTAATTCATTTTATTTCATTTCTTTTTTCATGTTTATTTCATTCTGATCAATGATCTTTAAAAATTCATAAGTTCTTCATTTTTAATCCAAAATTGATGAGGTTTTTTCCACCATTCTCCTTATGATGTGTAGTTTTTTGTGGTGATTTGTAATATTTTTGTGCACGTGTGGAAAAATAAAATGCCTAGGAATTGTTTGAATGTGTCATTTATGTGTATGCCATGCCATTTTGATCATAAAATCTTGATGCCTTATCCAAAATGTGTGAAATTTTACATGCATGTTCTGGACTCTTTTCTGGTGATTTTGTTGTATGATTTGTAATTTTGAGTTCCTGGATGATGAGATATGATTTTTTGAATAGAGGTGTGACAATTTGTGTCACACCATGTTATGTGCAACTTCATGATTTTATTTGCCATGCTTGTGGACATTGGATTGAGCTGAATTTTTGCATGATTGAGCATATGGATGTTGAGAATACATGTGAATGTTTCTGGATTTATTGATGGCATTTCCTATTTGATTGGAATTTTCTCCCCTGTTTGGTAACTTCTTGACTTTTTGTGACACATGTTTGTATTTGTTTTGTGAAATTCTGGTCATTAATTGGATGGATGTGAAATTTTGTGGAGTGATTGTAGACATCTTGAGGTACATCTTGGTTTTAGTCCCATTCATTTATCATGTTTTGTCACTGTTTTATGATTGATTGAAGTTGATGCTTGTTTTGATGCTTTGTATGAGCTTGCTTGAACTTGTCTGGACTTTCTGATTTTCATTGACCTACTTTATCTTGTCCAAATAGCATGAAATTTGATATGATGCTCATTGAATGTGTTCTGTTTAGGCTTGAATTTTTGTGGAATTTATTGAGCTGTTTTGATATGGATTTGAGTTGAGTCATTCTGTTTGGTCCTTTGAGGTTGCAAATTGCATGTTTTGTGCTATTTTGTTCTTGAAATGATGATGATGAATGATATAAACATGAGACCAATTGGATTTGATTCTTGATTGTGTGATTGTGATTTTGGATAATTTTCACTTGCTGTTTTGAATTTTTCACCTCCTTTTGACCCTAGGCTTGTCCTAGTGGTCTTGGTTCTCACTTTTGAGTTGTGTTTCAGGTTAAAAGCACAAGTGCTTATGCTTGGTGATGTGCTTCCATTGGAATTGACTTGTTGCTTGTTAATGACTAACTTTGGCTTTGTTTTGTAGATTTTAAAACTTGGTCTTGTGCCTCATGGCTTGCACCTTTGTGCATTGTGATTGTTGTTTGACTGTACAGAATAACTGTTGACTTTTGTTGTTTAATGTTGGGTTGTCTGAGTACTGATTGTATTTGATTGACTTCAGGTACATTAGTTGCTAATAGTTCCTTGAGAACTTGCTTGTGCTGCTGCTTGGTTGTATAAACCAATTGAGGTAGACTCTCTTGTCTCCATGTAGTCTGGAAGACCTGGCCTGTTACTTGGCCAGGCAACTGTCTGAAGTCCTCCTTAAGAGGCAATGTTTGTGCTTGTTTATTTTTGTCCCCAAGAAGGTAAAGACCTTTGTTAAGGCAATTGGCAGACACAAGAGGTGTGTAATCCACCTCCTGCTATTCTGTTGAGTCGTCCCTCTGCTCACACCACTGTGTTGATACATTGGGACATTAACCCAAGATCTTGTACAGTTGTACAGTTGAGTCAGAGTCATGAGTGTAGAAGGGTTCCCACTTTCTGAACCCACGCTCCTTTGTCTGAAGCTCTCCCTGGCCAGGGATAAGAGCTGTGAAGTCTAATCTTCACTCACCTTTCATCAGCTTTGTAACACCCCGATAAAAATAAAATAATTATTTAATTTAAGTTAATATTATATTTATTAATTTAATTAAATAATTGGAATTATTGGATTATTATTATTATTATTATTGGAATAATAATTATTGGAAAGTATATAAGTGGGAATTAAGAAAAGAGTTTCATTTGGTAAAGAAAGGGTTTCACGTGAAAAGCAGAGAAGCGGCTGAAAAGAGGAAAAGGGCAAAGAGACAGAGCAAGAGGAAGAGGGTTGGAGAAGAGAAAAGCTTGAAGCTTAAAGATTCGCCGGATTAACTCAGGTAAGGGGGGTTTATCGTCGTTTAATGGGTATTATGGGTTAACATGTAATGGGTAGTGATAAGCCATTGATTTGACCCTAATTGGGATGTTGAATGCTGAAAAATTGAGATGAATAAGTTATGTTAAAGCTGTAATTAAATCTGTAATTGGATGAGTCTTGATTTTCCGAAAGTGTAGCTTTTTACGGAATTGGAATCGGAGGTCCGGAAGTCCTCCAACGGCGGAAAATGCGGAGAATTCTGCATTCTGCTTCGTGTTAGCGCAGGAACAGCTTTCTGTCTTGCGTTAACCGGTTAACCCAGGGTGTTAACCGGTTAACACTGTTATGAATTGTGAAAAATTGTTGTTTGTCTTGCGTTAACCGGTTAACCCAGGGCGTTAACCGGTTAACACTGTTAAAATTTGCCAGGAAGTGTATTCTGTCCTGCGTTAACGGGTTAACCCAGGGCGTTAACGGGTTAACGCTGTTGAAATATTGTTAGAATTGCATTCTGTCTTCCGTTAACAGGTTAACCCAGGGCGTTAACCGGTTAACGCTGTTGAAAAACTGAAAAAAAATTGTATTCTGTCTTGCGTTAACGGGTTAACCCAGGGCGTTAACGGGTTAACGCTGTTGGAAAAGTGAAAAAATCGAATTGCTCAGAATTTAATGAAATTCGTCGGGGGTGAGTCGGGTAATATTATAGTTAATTTTGATGAGTAATTTTGTTGGGTTTATGTTATGAAATGTCGATACAAGTATGACTGAGTTGTTAAGTTATTCCGTGTACGGAAAGTTGTTAAAGATACTGAGTTGTAAGTTTGGTGAGCCAAAGTTGATTATAAGTTGATTATGTTGAAAACATTGTTGTGTTGCTATTATTATTATGTTGTCGGAATGTTAAAGTCGTGTATGTCATGTAAATTCATATGCATTAAGTCGGAGCCTTGCTCACACCACGTTGGCCTAGATTGGCAAAAGTTGAAAGTTGAAGGCTTAAGCCTTGATGCCTCGTTAAATCGGCAAATTTTAAGTTGGGAGTTTTACTCCGAATGGTACCACATGCATGGAGTCTCATTGCATAATGTATGTATGGCGTATAATATGAATGGATGTATTCCAATATTATACGTGTGTTTTGTGTTGGTGTTGAGTATGAATTGAGATTATACGTGTGCTTTATGTTGGTGTTGAGTATGATGTTTGAGTTGATGTGCCGTACTGAATGTGTGTTATGATTAGGGTGATGAAATGTGTTAAATTACTTAACATTGCATGATATTTTATAATGCTTATTATATCGATTGAGGAACTCACCCTTACAACTATTTTTCAGGTAACGAGCAGTGATTGAGTAGGAGCTAGTGCTTGGAGTCTAGTGTAGTTCCTTAGTGGGTCATGCTCTGGTAGATGTAACATCGGGATGGGATGTTTTAAATGTTTTATTGTTGGTTGTGAACCAGTTTACATGTAATATGCTACATGTTTTGCATGATTGATTTAATCTCTATCCGCTGCGTATTGTGCAAATGCTTTATGTTTTGAATTAATAAAAGAGCATGACAGTTATCATGGTGAATGGTGTGAAGTAATTGTGTGACACCCTTAATTGCATATTTACTCTGATTTATATATGTTGTTATTTTAACTAAACTTTTGGGGTATTTTAGAAGGGTGTTACATTAGTGGTATCAGAGCATAGTCGGTCGAGTCGAGTCGTAATTATTCTGTTTTCCCTGTACGGGATAGGTGTTGTGTAACCCTATCAGTACTTATTGTTTTATCTTGTTGGATTAACTCAGAATAGAGATGGCTGGAAGAGGAAGAGACGATGCTGCGATTGCTAAGGCTCTGGGTATGCTAGCTGGAGTACTTGGGGGAAATCCGAATGTTGTGGGAATGGGAGCTGCTCGTCAACTGAGTGAGTTCCAGAAGAACAATCCTCCAATGTTCAAGGGAGCATACGATCCAGATGGTGCTCAGAAGTGGTTGAAGGAGATCGAGAGGATCTTCCGAGTGACTGAGTGTGCCGATAACCAGAAGGTCAGGTTCGGTACGCATATGCTGTCCGAGGAAGCAGATGATTGGTGGGTTGCTACCCGCACTGAGTTGGAATCTGCTGGGAATGCTGAGATCACTTGGGCTGTGTTCAGAGAGAGATTCCTGAGGAAGTACTTTCCAGAGGATGTCAGAGGAAAGAAAGAGATAGAGTTCTTGGAATTGAAGCAGGGCAACCGGTCTGTTACTGAGTATGCTGTTAAGTTCACAGAGCTGTCGAAGTATTACACTCCCTATGATGAGGCTACTGGGGAATTTTCAAAATGTGTGAAGTTTGAGAACGGGTTACGTCCCGAGATAAAGCAGGCTATTGGGTATCAGCGGATTAGAGTGTTTTCTGACTTGGTTGACTGTTGCAGGATTTTTGAACATGATACCAAGGCCAGAGCGGAGAGCTATCAGCAGAGGGTTGATAGGAAAGGCAAGAATCAGAATGATCGTGGGAAACCGTATGCAGCTGGCAAAGGTTTCCAGAGACAGAGTGGGATGAGGAGACCTAGTGGGGGAGACTCCAGTGCCCCTGCTAAGTGTTACAGATGTGGTCAGGCTGGACATCGTATCCATGAGTGTACCAGTACTGAGAAGAAGTGTTTCAAGTGTGGAAAAGGTGGTCACTTGGCTGCAGAGTGCCGGTTGAAGACTATGACTTGTTTCAACTGTGGAGAGGTGGGTCATATTAGCCCACAGTGTCCTAAGCCGAAGAAAGAGAACCAGTCGGGAGGCAAGGTCTTTGCTTTATCGGGTTCTGAGACTTCTGCAGATGATCGTTTGATCCGAGGTACGTGTTATATTAATGGCTTTCCTCTTGTAGCTATTATTGACACAGGTGCGACTCATTCCTTTATATCTTTGGATTGTGCTGTGAAACTTAAGTTAGAGATATCTCAGATGCATGGAAGTATGGTGATTGATACTCCTGCGAAGGGTTCAGTGACTACTACTTCAGTTTGTTTAAATTGTCCTTTGAGTATTTTTGGTAGAGACTTTGGGATGGACCTAGTGTGTCTTCCACTAGTGCAGATTGATGTTATTCTGGGTATGAACTGGTTGGTGTGTAACCGAGTTTATATCAACTGTTTTGATAAGACTGTGATTTTTCCTGAGATTGAGGAAGGAAAGGAGTTGTTTCTATCAGCGAGGCAGGTGAATGAGGCAGTAGCAGATGGGGCAGAGTTGTTTATGCTGTTAGCGACTTTGGAGGCTAAAAATAAACTGGTGAATTGCGATCTAGCCGTGGTGTGTGATTCTCCTGATGTGTTTCCTGAAGAAGTGAACAAATTACCGCCAGAGCGTGAAGTTGAATTCTCGATTGATTTGGTACCTGGTACTAGGCCGGTGTCGATGGCTCCGTACCGTATGTCTGCTGTTGAGTTAACTGAATTGAAGAGTCAGTTGGAAGATCTGTTGGATAAGAAATTTATTCGTCCGAGTGTGTCACCGTGGGGTGCACCGGTGTTGTTGGTTAGAAGAAGTTAGTTTTCTCGGTCATGTGATTTCAAGAGGTGGTGTTGCTGTTGATCCTTCTAAGATAGAAGCGGTATCTCAGTGGGAAGCTCCGAAGTCTGTTGCTGAGATTCGAAGTTTCCTTGGTTTGGCTGGTTATTATAGGAAGTTCATTGAGGGATTTTCTAAGTTGGCGTTACCGTTGACGATGTTGACTAGAAAGGGGCAAGCGTTTGTTTGGGACTCAAAATGTGAAGAAGGTTTCCAAGAGTTAAAGAGAAGGTTAACTACTGCTCCTATTCTGATATTACCAAGTCCGTCGGAACCATTTGAGGTTTACTGTGATGCTTCATTGTTGGGTTGGGTGGTGTTTTGATGCAGAATAAGCAGGTTATAGCTTATGCTTCGAGACAGCTGAGGGTTCATGAGAGGAACTATCCGACACACGATTTAGAGTTGGCAGCCGTGGTATTTGTTCTGAAGTTATGGAGGCATTACTTGTACGGGTCAAGATTTGAGGTTTTCAGTGACCATAAAAGTTTAAAGTATTTGTTTGATCAGAAAGAACTGAATATGAGACAGAGGAGATGGTTAGAGTTTCTGAAAGATTATGACTTTGGTTTGAATTACCATCCGGGTAAGGCAAACGTAGTGGCTGATGCATTGAGTCGGAAATCATTGCATATGTCTATGTTAATGGTTAAGTAATTGGATTTAATTGAGCAGTTTAGAGACTTGAGTTTGGTGTGTGAGAGTACTCACAATAGTGTTAAATTGGGAATGTTGAAGTTAACGAGTAGTATTCTGGATGAGATTAGAGAGGGTCAGAAATTCGATGTGCTTTTGGTTGATAAGTTGACTCTAGTGAATCAAGGTCAAGGTGGTGAATTCAGAATTGATGAGAATGGCGTTTTGAAATTTGGTAATCGGGTGTGTATTCCGGATGTTACCGAACTTAAGAAGAGTATTCTTGAGGAAGGACATCGTAGCGGCCTGAGTATTCATCCTGGAGCTACGAAGATGTATCATGATTTGAAAAAGCTATTCTGGTGGCCGGGAATGAAAAGAGAAATTGCGAGTTTTGTTTATTCTTGTTTGACTTGTCAGAAGTCAAAGATTGAGCATCAGAAGCCGTCTGGGCTAATGCAACCGTTGGCTATTCCAGAGTGGAAGTGGGATAGTATCAGTATGGAATTTGTTTCTGGTTTACCGAGGCAAGTAAGAATTTTGAAGCTATTTGGGTGATTGTTGATAGATTGACGAAATCGGCTCATTTCATTCCGATCAGAATGGATTATCCGTTAGAGAGATTAGCTGAGTTGTATATTGAGAAAATTGTAAGTTTGCATGGTATTCCGTCGAGTATTGTTTCAGACAGAGATCCTAGATTTACATCGAAGTTTTGGGAAGGTTTGCAGAAGGCTTTGGGAACTAAGCTGAGATTGAGTTCTGCATATCATCCGCAGACTGATGGTCAGACTGAGAGGACGATTCAGTCACTAGAGGATCTTTTGAGGGCTTGTGTTTTGGAAAAGGGAGGTGCTTGGGATTGTTATTTACCTTTGATTGAGTTTACCTACAACAATAGTTTTCATTCGAGCATTGGTATGGCACCGTTAGAAGCTTTGTATGGTAGGAGATGTCGGACACCTTTATGTTGGTATGAGTCCGGTGAGAGTGCTGTGGTTGGACCGGAGATTGTTCAACAGACTACGGAAAAGATTAAGATGATTCAGGAGAAGATGAGAATTGCTCAGAGTCGTCAGAAGAGTTATCACGACAAGCGAAGGAAGTCACTTGAGTTTCAAGAGGGGGATCATGTGTTTCTCCGTGTTACTCCGATAACTGGAGTTGGTCGAGCTTTGAAGTCGAAGAAGTTGACACCTCGATTTATTGGTCCTTATAAGATTTTGGAGAGGATAGGGGAGGTAGCCTATCGTATCGCTTTACCGCCGTCACTTGCGAATTTGCATGAGGTTTTCCATGTGTCTCAGTTGAGGAGGTACATTCCTGATCCGTCGCATGTGGTCCAAGTGGATGATGTACATGTGAGAGATAACCTGACTGTTGAAACATCACCTATGAGGATCGAGGATCGAGAGTTGAAGCAGTTGCGGGGTAAAGAGATTGCCTTGGTGAAGGTAGCTTGGGGAGGACCAGCAGGTGGCAATGTGACTTGGGAACTTGAGAGTCAGATGAAGGAGTCCTATCCAGAGTTATTCGCTTGAGGTATGTTTTCGAGGACGAAAACTCTTTTAGTGGGGGAGAGTTGTAACACCCCGATAAAAATAAGATAATTATTTAATTTAAGTTAATATTATATTTATTAATTTAATTAAATAATTGGAATTATTGGATTATTATTATTATTATTATTATTGGAATAATAATTATTGGAAAGTATATAAGTGGGAATTAAGAAAAGAGTTTCATTTGGTAAAGAAAGGGTTTCACGTGAAAAGCAGAGAAGCGGCTGAAAAGAGGAAAAGGGCAAAGAGACAGAGCAAGAGGAAGAGGGTTGGAGAAGAGAAAAGCTTGAAGCTTAAAGATTCGCCGGATTAACTCAGGTAAGGGGGGTTTATCGTCGTTTAATGGGTATTATGGGTTAACATGTAATGGGTAGTGATAAGCCATTGATTTGACCCTAATTGGGATGTTGAATGCTGAAAAATTGAGATGAATAAGTTATGTTAAAGCTGTAATTGAATCTGTAATTGGATGAGTCTTGATTTTCCGAAAGTGTAGCTTTTTACGGAATTGGAATCGGAGGTCCGGAAGTCCTCCAACGGCGGAAAATGCGGAGAATTCTGCATTCTGCTTCGTGTTAGCGCAGGAACAGCTTTCTGTCTTGCGTTAACCGGTTAACCCAGGGTGTTAACCGGTTAACACTGTTATGAATTGTGAAAAATTGTTGTTTGTCTTGCGTTAACCGGTTAACCCAGGGCGTTAACCGGTTAACACTGTTAAAATTTGCCAGGAAGTGTATTCTGTCCTGCATTAACGGGTTAACCCAGGGCGTTAACGGGTTAACGCTGTTGAAATACTGTTAGAATTGCATTCTGTCTTCCGTTAACAGGTTAACCCAGGGCGTTAACCGGTTAACGCTGTTGAAAAACTGAAAAAAAATTGTATTCTGTCTTGCGTTAACGGGTTAACGCTGTTGGAAAAGTGAAAAAATCGAATTGCTCAGAATTTAATGAAATTCGTCGGGGGTGAGTCGGGTAATATTATAGTTAATTTTGATGAGTAATTTTGTTGGGTTTATGTTATGAAATGTCGATACAAGTATGTCTGAGTTGTTAAGTTATTTCGTGTACGGAAAGTTGTTAAAGATACTGAGTTGTAAGTTTGGTGAGCCAAAGTTGATTATAAGTTGATTATGTTGAAAACATTGTTGTGTTGCTATTATTATTATGTTGTCGGAATGTTAAAGTCGTGTATGTCATGTAAATTCATATGCATTAAGTCGGAGCCTTGCTCACACCACGTTGGCCTGGATTGGCAAAAGTTGAAAGTTGAAGGCTTAAGCCTTGATGCCTCGTTAAATCGGCAAATTTTAAGTTGGGAGTTTTACTCCGAATGGTACCACATGCATGGAGTCTCATTGCATAATGTATGTATGGCGTATAATATGAATGGATGTATTCCAATATTATACGTGTGTTTTATGTTGGTGTTGAGTATGAATTGAGATTATACGTGTGCTTTATGTTGGTGTTGAGTATGATGTTTGAGTTGATGTGCCGTACTGAATGTGTGTTATGATTAAGGTGATGAAATGTGTTAAATTACTTAACATTGCATGATATTTTATAATGCTTATTATATCGATTGAGGAACTCACCCTTACAACTATTTTTCAGGTAACGAGCAGTGATTGAGTAGGAGCTAGTGCTTGGAGTCTAGTGTAGTTCCTTAGTGGGTCATGCTCTGGTAGATGTAACATCGGGATGGGATGTTTTAAATGTTTTATTGTTGGTTGCGAACCAGTTTACATGTAATATGCTACATGTTTTGCATGATTGATTTAATCTCTATCCGCTGCGTATTGTGCAAATGCTTTATGTTTTGAATTAATAAAAGAGCATGACAGTTATCATGGTGAATGGTGTGAAGTAATTGTGTGACACCCTTAATTGCATATTTACTCTGATTTATATATGTTGTTATTTTAACTAAACTTTTGGGGTATTTTAGAAGGGTGTTACAAGCTTCATCCTGACTCTCAATGTCAGGGTTAAGAGCTAACACCACCCTGACACAGTTGACTTGCCTTGGCAGTCTAACCCTTTGTTTGAGCCCACTTTGACTGGATATAGTGTGTGCTATTTGAAATGTCTGCTTTGTTTTGTTTATGCTTGCATGCTTTGCTTTTTCCTGGTTAGGATTAGCTTGCTGTTGTGAAAGTAGATAGAAACCATAACATAGGGCAATGATGCATGATAACATCTAGGCTCGAGTCCAGCTCCCTAGTAGTGTGTCTCCCTTTGTATCTGGTTAGAATTTCTTTCCCGTTCAGGGGAACTACGTCGCCCTGATCCTCATACCAGATGAGGTACGTAGGCAGGAGACCGTGCGAGGTCTCTCCGGGCAAATCTTTTTCCTTTTTGTGTGTGTTTTCTTGTTAACCCTTTTGTGTGTCAGGATATGGATGTAAGCCCAGCGATTGGCTGTCCGTATCCTGATTGTGTTTGTTTGGTTCGGAAGCCGATGTAAGTCCAGCGATTGGCGTTCGGGTTCCAAGTTTGCCTGTGTTTGTGTGTGTCTTGTTTGGCGTGCGTGAGCCGAACTACGACAGCTCTGATTCTCGTTCCAGACGAGATACGTAGGCATAGGACGTGATGTCCTAGCGAGCCCTCTCCTCTCTTCCCCCACCTGTGTTGTCTTCGGTGTGTGTGTGTGATGTTTGTTTTAGCAACCTTAACCTATCTTTTAGAGCGTGGATCCCGTCGAGTACGACGGACGTGAGGGGTGCTAATACCTTCCCCTTGCGTAACCGACTCCCGATCCCATTCTCTTTGGTCGCGAGACCATGCTTTTCCCAGGTTTACCTCGAGCGTTTCCTTTCCCTCTTTTGGGATAAATAACGCACGGTGGCGGCTCTGTGTTGTTTTTGTTTCAGCCCGCCGGTTGTTTTTCGCGGATGCGACAGAATGCAAGAACCTTCTGAAAGGAAGACGAAGAAGAAAGCTCAGAAGCTGGGAGAAACTTCTGTCTTTAGACCTCTTGTGCCTCTGGTTTCCTCCTCCTCTCCAAGCAAGTCTATGCCTTCTGACTCTCCCTCTATTCATTTAAGGAAAATGCCTTCTTCCCTACCTCTACTCTCTCCCATTTACACACCCTCTGAACCTACACCTTCCACCACTAAGCCCTATGAAACACATACTTCTAACCCACCATCACCGCCCCTTCAAAAATTTAACCTCACCACCACCACTCTACCCATATCTGAGGCCCAAATGTTCAATGAACCCATATCACCACCTTCCTCAACACCCTCATACTCACCTTACTATAAAATCTCCTTCGACTCTGAGCCTTCTGACCCATAATCCCCCACTATAGCTTAACTTCAGGCTCGTGCCCTCTCCCCCCACAACCAACCTGAACCAGAAACAAATATTCCATCACCGTCTCAACAACCACCACCACCTCCATCTGAACTACACATCGAAACTCCCACTGAAAACCCCATCTCCCATCATTATGAACCTCCCATTGAAACCATTTCCACACCACCAGAACCTACATCCCCAACCTCTGAACTAGAACCCGCCTTTCCCACCCTGGAAGAAGCAGTAACTTTATTTGTAGAGTCTTCAGTGGAAAAGATCAGATCATTATCTGAAAACTCTGGTATTAGTGATGATCCCTCTACAATGAGGATTCACTAGAACAGAGTGATCATATGGATGACTTCTGAGGCTGTCAAGTTGAAAGGCCTCTCTGAACAAGTTTGTAACGACTTCATCAGAGAAGATGGAGAGAGGTTGTAGGAACGCCTGGCCAGAGAGGCAGAAGAGAAGGCTAGAAGAGAAGCTAAAGAGAAGGCCCGTCTGGAGGAAGAACAAAGAGCAAGAGAAGCTGTAGAGAAGGCCGCTTCTGAGGATGTTGTTGCTGCTGAAGCTGAAGACAAAGAAAAGGCTGATGTTGAAGAAGCAGCACACATAGCTGCAGAAGAAGCTGCCAAGGCAAGGAATGACGCTCTGACTCAGGGGGAGCAATCTCACTCTGACTTTGCTCCTCTAATGTTGAAGATTTTGGAAGAGCTACAGCAGGAGCAGCAGATTGTAAGAGCCATACTGGATCAACATGACTCTGTCAACTCCAACATTCAGAACCTGCTGACTCAGTTGCTTCAGAGGATGCCACTACCTCCGAACCCTTAGGCACTTAGGATTTGTTTTGTTGTTTTCTCTACTTGCCTATCTGATATGTATTCTCTAAGTGTTTTTCTCTCTCTGTTCTTAATATCTAAACATCTTATCTGTAATTCTCTTTCCCATATATGAATCATATTTTGCCTGCTCTAAATTTTTTTGCTAAGTCTTTTTCAGTATGACAAAAAGGTGGAGAATACAAACAACTTTGATGAAATAATATCTAAGCCTGTTAATGCAATGCGCACATTTAAAACTCTTATGAAATTCAAAGCCATGCAGGAAGTATCTAAGGTAAAAACTGGCTACTACGCAAGGAGATTTGGTAAGAACATCTAAAATTTGCTATGATCTATCTTAGGGGGAGTCGTTACTCATCTGACTCTGAGATGATTTTCTTAAAATCCTTATTATAGTATCATTGTTTTATCGTCACTCTGAGGTTTTTGACATCATAAAAAAGGGGGAGATTGTAAGAACAAGATACTGTGTCTACAATTCATCTCTAAGGTTTTGATGATAATAAAGGATGAAACAAATTGGTACCCTAACATAAGTTATCTAAGTGTGCAGGACTCTAATCGAAAAAGGGTCAGATAGACACACATTTGATATTCACGTAAGTCCATAATGACCACTTAGAAGTTAGTCAAGCAGAGGTTCTGACTCTGAACAAAAGAAAGCGCACAAAGTTCTACATAGATAGAAGAATCAGACGCTCTGAATCTGAACAGTGCAATCAAGGATCTGATGACTTTACGCTTTGAGGAATCACTATCAGAAAGACATCAAGAACCTATGAAATCAATCAGCTTTCAGCAACTATTTGAAGATACACATGCTGAACAAAGAACATCTGAGCTCCGCGTACTCTGACTCAGAATGATAAAAAAGACTTAGCTGCAAAGTCTTCTATTTTTTGTATGAATCTATTTTTGGAAGAGAGTTAACACGCTGCAAAATTGCTATGGAAAGGACAAAGAGATTAATGAGATTAAAAGTCCATCATTGCCAAGATATCCATGAATGCCTCAACTAACGGTCTCTTTATCTAATCTCTATATAAAGGTTGGATCATCTTCATACAAGATAGCGAAGCATACGAGAATACTGCAAACAATTCAAAAATCTCTTTTATTCTTGTTCATTTTTGTTCACACGAGTTGTTGCTCTAAGTGTGAAATATATATGTTCTTATATCGTGTAACAACTGCTTATCTAGAAGCACTAAGCACATTACTGTATTTTCATTACTTGCTGAATATTCCTCAAGTGACTTGTGAAGCCTGTAAAGTTGAGAGGGCTAAGAGATCTTTATCTTCTTAGACGCTCTTTGTTGTAATCTTTCAAGATTGGTGGATTAAGTCCTTGTTAAAGGAGAAATCACCTTGGCCGGGTGGACTGTAGTAACTTTGAATTTCAAGTGAACCAGGATAAACTTCTGTGATGTTAGCCTTATTTTTTGCGTGTTTTTTGTTTGCAAAAGTTTTTATTATTTATGGAAACGAATCAAACCCCCCTTTCTTGTTTTTCTCTACCTTCAACATGTACCGTTGGTACTTTTCCTGTTCAATTTGGACCTAGCAAAGTCATGATCGATGTACCAAACTAAGTCAAAATTTTCTCCCATAGGGTACTATAGACCCATTTGTGTTATGCCAATGACATATCTCATGATGTGTTTGACCGTACTGAGATGTGATTCTTTCGGGGATGCTTCAAAAAAATCATAGAAACATACATCAAACATCCTATTAGGACGTAATGAAGTGAGATAAAGAATAGATCCTCTAATACCTCGGTATTTTATTTCTGCAATTGGTTCTCCATTGTCATCCTTGTCGAGGTTGCATGACATTGACATTGGAGTTTCTACTACTTTGGACTTCTTCATGTCAAACTTCTTTAGTAATTATTTGTAATATTTGACTTGATTGATGAAGGTTCCTTCCTTAGTTTGATGGATTTGAAGTCATAAGAATTATCTAAGCTCCCCCATCATTGACAATTCGAATCCGTTCGACATTATTTCAGAAAATGCTTTGCTTAAGAATTAGTTAATAACACAAAATATGATATAATCAGATATAAATACGAACTAGTAAAATGTCATGTTCATTTTTCTTGATGAAAAGAGTTTTATCTACTTGTCCTCTCTGGAACTTGTTTTCAATCAATAATTTTCTCAGATGATCGTACCATGCTCTAGGATCTTGTTTATGACCATATAAGGCTTTCTTGAGCTTGAAAACATGATCATGAAAGGTTAAGTTGATAAAACCTGGAGGTTGATCAACATATACCTCCTATTGGATGTAGCCATTTAGAAAAGTGATTTTCACATGCATTTTAAATAGTTTGAAATTCATGATGCAGGAAAAACCTATTAAAATTCTTATGGCCTCTAATATAAAAACATGAGCATATGTTTCATAAAAATATGTTTCTTCCTGTTGATTATAACCTTTTGCTATGAGTCTGGCTTTATTTACTAAAACATTGTCATCTTCTTCCAACTTGTTGTAAAAGACCTCTCATACGTCAATCACTAGATTAACTTAAGCTTAGGGAGTGAGTTCCTAAATGTTGTTTCGTTCAAAATACGTGCACAATCAATCACTTCTACTTATAATGGTTTAGGGTTAGTTTCATCAAAAGTAACCTAAACCGATTCATTTGTTTTTAGGGTTATTTTGTTGAATACTCTAAAAGCTCTATTTGAAGCAGAATATCATATCAATATGCCTTCATCAGCATTTACATCAAATTTTCTGAGGTTACCTTTCCTGTTTTTTAAGGATAAAGCATTTTGTTCCAAAAACATGTAAGTGGGAGATATTTGAATTTCTTCCTTTATATACTTCATAGGGTGTTCTCTTTAGAATTGGTCTTATCAAGACACGATTCATGACATACCAAGTGGTGCTTACTACATTAGCCCATAAATATTTAGGAAGATTAGTCTCGTTGAACATCTTTCTCACAATCTCTAATATAGATCTATTTTTCCTCTCCACTAACCCATTTTTTCGAGGAGTTTATGGAGTATAAAAGGTGTGGAGAATATCCTTCTTGCTACAAATTTTTTGAATTCTCATTTTGGATTTCCCCACTGTGGTCTCTTCTAATGGATGAAATGTTTACTCCCTTTTTCCGTTCTAGATAACCTTGACTACATTTCAAAAGGAAACAAACACAACTCTTTTCTGAGATAAGAATAATGTTCAAGTGTAGCGAGAGTAGTCATCCAAAATTACAAGGGAATAAACATTTCCACCAAGACTTACGGTTCTAGATGAGCTAAAAAGGAAAAGTAAAAGAGAGAGGAACTGACAGCTCATACCATTGGTTCCTCAACTCTATCCACTCACTTGCTTCGGTTAAAATAAAAAGGAAAAGTTTGAGCTGCCACGAAAAAAGGTTTTGGAGACGTGAATATCCAAACACAACCTTAAGTCATGAGCTGGCATCGTGTAATTTGGAAAGAATTAATAGTCCCACCCATTTAAAAGAGAGAGGAACATTACCAGTGGGGTTTGTGATTTTTTTTTGCAGAAGAAAACGACAAGTTGTCTTTGAGCATTTCCTTGGTTCAAAACGACACGGTTTTTTTTCCTTCTCTTCGACCACCCTGCTCCCTTAAAATCACCACACCTCATACTCCAAATCACTAAAAAAGCACCACTCCCAACCACCATTACCATAACTACTCCTCTGAACGCCATACAACAACGTGTAAACCGTCGCCAGCGTAGGACGACGACCACTTTAATTTGGTTGTGAAGCACCTCAATGTCACCTTCCTCAAGCTCGACGGACCTTCGCCACGAACAACAACTCAGCAGGTATGAATGATGTTAACTCGATTTCGACTTTTGTAGCGTAATAACTCTCATTAGTGAGTAATGATTTCGATTCAGATATGTCTTGGTTTTTTCTACATCTGTTTTGTTTATAGTATCTGTTTTCCTAGAGACCTTAAAGGACCGAATGTCGGTCTCATTGTTTTTGTCGTAATGATGCCAGCGTGTGTGGTTTTGCTGTATGGGTTTGTTACTTTGTAAGATTGATAGTGTGAATCTTTGTTTCACTCTTGGTTAAGTCTCAAAATTGACGGAACCTCTTTCTTTTCCTTGCTGATATGCGTTACTGTTTGTCGCTTTTGTTCATATTTATTATTGCGTCAACGCTTTAGTTATGTATTACTAAGTGTTGCGGTCATGACTAGACATCCAGTCCGATAGTAAAGTCATTGGTTGATAGTTCCAGGGTCAGGGGTTTGATCCCTATTTCCAGCAATTTTTTGTTTTATTTATTTTACACTTCTCTTGTTAATTCATATGTTAGTGGATTTATTTGATGTTGACTAATCCTCTGTGGCCTAGCGGTGGAGGCGTCTAGTGCTTCCTGTTAGGTTGTGGGTTTGACTCTTGTGCAAGTCATTTTATATTTGTATAATTGTTTTTACCATTTTTGTTTATTATTTTCTCTTTTTTTTATGTTTTATTCTCACTTCTCCGACACTTATTGATTTTAATGTTTGGCCTTGATTTATTTTATTGTTTGGCCTTGATTTATTTTATTGTTTAAACATCGATTTTAAATCTATGGATTTGGCAATTCCCGTGTTATTTATCCATTATTATTTTTATCGATATATTGATAGTATTTCGCCGCGTTTTGATTAATCGAATATGACATTTCAATTATTGTCAATATATGCAAACCGACTTTGAGCACATTATCTAGGTTTTGTTTGTTCCTCAATTTCCATCCACCTTGCACATCTTTGCGTTATGTGACCTTGATTCGCATCATCGCATCCCGATTTTAATCCGTGCACGTCCCAATTTTACTCCTTTTGATTTAATTGTTGATTATCTTGTAAATATGACTTTGTGTTTGTTTCTTTCTTCACATGGCTTACTCTTGGGCCTTCTTACAATGAGACCATACTTTTGCACTTACACTCATGCATTGTTTATTCAATTATTGGGCTCGATTTAATTATTTCACAATCTTGAATCCCCATTCGACAAAATGTACCCCCACTCCCAGAATGTGTAATAATTTTACCGTCTTATTTCTTTATTGCTTGATTGTTTAGTTTAGTACTTACACAAAAATAAAATCCATCATTTCCAAAATTAACAAAAATAAAGACTCGATCCAATATCGATTATTTTCTCAATAAACAAATTAATCCATTTCTATCCATTCTATTTCTTTCAAACCATGTCATTCTAATCTTTCTCAACCGCTCATCAAATTCTTGATCCAACATCAAGACATTTTCACAATAAAAACTCAAAAAAATACTTAATTCCTATTTAACACTTTTCAATAAAGATGGAAATGGAAGATGGTGGATACCATGCACTCCTGAGACTAGGATTCGAGATGGATATCTCGCCTATCTTAGCTCTCGCCATCATCCAAAATTGTCAATGCGGTTTCTTCAAACCCTTTCTCAATCAAATTCAAAAACACTTAATTCTTATTAAATACTTTTGCAAATAAGATGGAAATGGAACATGGTGGATACCATGCACTCTTGGGACTAGGATTTGAGATGGATATCTCGCCCATCCAAGTTCTCGCCATTACTCAAAACACATTTAAACCAATCAAACTCTTTTCTCTCCACCGTGCAATCCATTCGGTTGTGATGCAAACGTCCCCTTCTCCACTTGTTTTGGGTAGTCCAACAATGTTTTCATCAATTGACACAAAGTAGCTTTTGCTAAAATCGACCAACAAAGAAACATTTTTCTACCCAGAACTACGTAAGCCTTGAGTTCTCTATTGCACCCAGAGATACGTAGGAGTAGGATTTGTAAATCTTGTCAGGCCTATTAATAAAAAACTTAGGTTTAGACCCTTCGTTGAAAATACAAAAACATTCTTCTCTCTTCTACTCTTTCTTTCCCACCTAATAACTTGAGAAAGCCTAACATTTCAAACTAACACTAACGCGCATAACTAACCTAATGGTTCCCGTTGAGTACAACGGATGTGAGGGGTGCTAATACCTCCCCCTTGCGTAACCGACTCCCGAACCCTGATATTGGTTACGACGACCATAGTCATTGTCGTTCTTTCTTGGGTTTTATCGATATTTCCCCTTTCCTTTTAGGAATAAATAAAGTTCGGTGGTGAATCTGTTCAGTCCATCATTGCGATCCTACGATTGCGCTTCGCTAGGTCGTGTCTCTCATTTTTTTGAGGTACGACAGATGACGACTCTGCTGGGGACTATGTTTCCCTAATTGAGTCAAGCCTAGTTAGGACGTTTGTGTGCCTTTGTTTGTTTACTTGTATGGCTTTTTCTGTATTGCTTATGTTATCTTTATTTTTATATTGATATATATGTTATATTTTGGTTCCATTGTGATGTTGGTATTTGGATATTATGATTGCAAACCATGTGGGAAAGACTCTATACCTGAGTCTAGAGTGGAAAAACATAAGATAAGATGATGGTTGAGTAGTACAGACTCCCGGGGTGAATACTTCGTAAGAGCTGGTATAAGAACCTCACTTAGAGTAGATCCTTTTGCAAATATTGTCGCCTGAGGTGTATACTTCGTAAGAGCTGGTATAAGAACCTCACTTAGAGTAGATCCTTTTGCAAATATTGTCGCCTGAGGTGTATACTTCGTAAGCTTCAATATTTCAAAGGGGTCCATAACTCTAAGGACCTTTTAGAACATTGAACCTTTGGCCAACTAGGAATGATGGTTGCGTAGTATGGATTCCCGAGGTGAATACTTTGTAAGAATCGATATGAATACCTCGCTCAGAATAGATTCTCTAGATGGAGTTGACGACCGGAAAGCATTTTCTGTAAGCGTCAAACATTCTTTTGAATCCATGACTTTGAGTACCCTGTCTAGAACCAAAGTCGATGTTTGCGTAGTACGGACTCCCGAGGTGAATACCTCGTAAGGGTCGGTACGAGAACCTCACCCAGAATAGATTCCCTTGATGGAGTTGATAACCGGAAAGCATTTTCTGTAAGCGTCAAACATTCTCGTGAATCAGTGACTTTGGGGGTCCTTTGTAACAAAACCCTAGATCATACCCGGTGAGAATCCTATTTTAGAAAGCAATCATATTTATTCGTACCTCGGACCTTTGAACCTGTACCAAAAACATTGCATACACATCAAAAGAAAAACTCTTAGTTTACTTCACATTGTTTCAGGAATTCAAGACTTGTTAGCAAAATGAATCCTGAGAGAAGAAGCACTTTTCAGTTCAAATACAAGAAAGTGGACCTTGTGAGCCTGTAGAAGTTGAGTGTCAAAGTGACACCGATCAAACTCAACATCTTTGTGCAAGACTATGGAAGAATTCTGGACATCTTAGATGAGAAGATGGACATGATGACTGCGGTGACTATTGCTCAATTTTATGATCCACCTATCTATTGTTTCACATTTTCTAATTTACAATTGGCTCCTACCCTGAAAGAGTTCGAGAGGATTGTAGGCCAGAATTTGAGGGATCATAATCCATTTCCTAAGTTTGATGAAGGTATTCCTTCCAAGAGGATATCTTTAGCTTTGGGTTTGAAGGTTTCTGAAGTTGTAGAGAATTGGGATGTGAATGGAGCTTTCAATGGTTTTTCTAGAAATTTCTTGGAAGATCAAGCTAAGAAGATGGAAAAAGAGGGGAACTGGAAAGCTTTCTATGCCGTGTTAGCTGCGTTGGTATATAAGATAGTTCTCTTCCCAAATATTGACCATTTTGTGGACCATCTGGCTATGAGTATCTTTCTCTTTGGTAACCCTGTACCATTCCTCCTAGCAAACCTTCATTATGATCTCCATGAGCGTCATGAGAAGAAATGAGGAACTATATTATGTTGTGCGCAACTGTTGCACGCTTGGTTTAGATCTCATATGCCCAAAGAGGGCCCCTTTGTCTCAAAGGAACTCAAGCCCTCTCAGAAGTTAGCTTCTCTCACCTCCAATCATGTTAAGTGGTATATCAGGGATTGGGAAACCGAGGATATTATTGTCAACATTTGAGACTTCCCCAATGTACCTTTGATAGGAACCAAGGGTTGAATCAACTACAACCCCATGTTATCCTTGAGGCAACACAGTTACCCCATGAGCGGCCCTCAAAGAGCTGAAGCTTTAGAGCCTTTCATCTTGCATAGTGTTGAAGCAGATCACCCCACGATGAAGAAAATCAAGAGGTCATGGCAAGAAATTATCAGAAAGGGTAAAGAATTAGGTAAGAGAAATGTCATCGCTCGAGAGCCTTATACATATTGGGTGAAAGAGAGGGTTCAAATGATTAATCTCCCTTTTCCATTTGATCCTTCTATCTATCCATTGGTTCCTGATCCAGAACCCATATTACCTGAAGATGTGGAGAAGCTTAATGCCCAGATTAAGGAGCTGGAATTAGAGAATGCTGACTTGAGGGTTAAGCTCGGTCGAGTCTCTGTGGAGAATGGAAATCTGCAAGATAGTTAGCAGAAGAAGGACAAAGAACTTGAAGCTTTCAACAAAAGGGCTAGGGAGTCTGAGGCAAGGAGAGAGAACTTCGAACAAGCACTCTAAGGTACTAAATCTGTGTTCAAGATGAAGAATGAAGAGTTGGATCAAGTTGTACTCCAGATCCAAAAGCTCAACAAAACTTTGGAGTTGACTCTTGAAATGAAGAGAGAAGCACATCTAATTTTTGAGATCCGTACTCGTGAACTTGAGAACACCATTCAAAGGTACAAGGATGCTTTAGAACGTGAGAGGTTGAGGACTGAAGAGTCGGAAAGAGTTTGTACAGGTTTCAATTATCAGCTGGAGCAAGCAGATATCAGGATCCAGGCACTTGATGGTATGGATCAGGATGCTGCTTATTTGGTGTTGATGAATGAGTGCATATATTGGAGAAACCTCTATAGAAACATAGAGGTGACCAAGGCTGAAGACTTGCGCATCATTCAAGACCTCCAAGGACTTTATGCTGAGTGGAAGGGAAAATTTCTGAGGCTGTCCAGATTTGCAAATTCCATCATGCAAGAGTTACCTGGGAAATCGCAAGAAGCTGATTGTTGCATGTGTCCAGAGAACACTCCACATAAAGTTTTTAATTTTATTAAATTTTGTAAGATGATGTTGAAGGGGATGACTGCCGACCTTGCTATGGTTCGGAAGGTCTGTATGCCGTAGGAATTTGCTTGTGTTTGAACCTTGTTCTAAATTAATGAAAAAATAGATTTTGGGATTCATTTTATTATGTTTTATTGATTTATTACTTTGAATACTTGCGAACAAATGTTGTGGCATTTCTGAAATGAATAACTGAAACTAACCAAGAGTTTTACAAACAAGATGCATCCATACATGCATTCATACATTTTCAAAATAGAGTCTCACTTCGTCCTTTTTTCTAGCAGTTTCACGCAGAATCTTCAACACCCATATAATACTCGCGCCCGAGCAAGACAAAGGATGGCTGAACAAGAGCAAGAATGCGCTCGAGTTAGAGCCGAATTAGATGAAATCAAGGGAGGAATGTCCTAGATGAGGGAAATGCTACAAGCTTTGACCTTCAGATTTGAAGCTCCACAAGTTACCGTGATTTTAGAGATCACAGGCCCAATAGTCGAAGTCTAACTTCATAGGTCTTTACCTTCAATCCTACCTCCATATGGGTTGCCTTACGACTTCATCCCTCGAGCAGAGGTAGTGCATGGCATGGGGAAATTTGTCCAACAAGATGTGCCATTGCTAGGTTACATCGATGCACGCCCAGTCGTCCATACTGTTGCCCCACCAGCTGCCTATGCTAGGCATGTTCCGCATTTTGAAGATCAACATCACCTATATCAGATTGCTGAGTCAACTGTTAGGGGTGATGAAGTAAGATTTGAATATTTTAGAGAAGTGAAGGAGAACATGCAACTCCTTGAGAAGAAGTTTCAAGCGTTGGAACGAGACCACGTATTTGGTTCTGCTGCCAAAGAAATGTGCCTTGTATCTGGGCTGGTAATTCCAAATAAGTTCAAAACTATGGATTTTGACAAATACAAGGGGCATACTTCCCCAAAGATACATCTCATTATGTATTACCATAAAATGGCTGCTCACATGGAAGATGACAAGCTGATGATCCACTGTTTCCAAGATAACTTGAGTGGGGCTCCTTCCAAATGGTATTTGAGTCTGGATCAAAGTAGGATCAGATGCTTCCAAGACCTATCCGACGCGTTCATCAAACATTACAAATACAGCATGGACATGACACCTTATAGAAGACAGTTGCAAAGCATGTTCCAGCATGACAAAGAGTCCTTCAAGGAATATGCTCAGAGATGGAGGCAACTAGCTTCTCAAGTTGAACCACCTCTTGCCGAAAAGGAACTTGCTGAACTATTCATTGACAATGTCCAACCCCAATTCTACGAGAAGATTGTTGGAAGCTCTTCCTTGGGTTTCTCCGAGCATGCTGCCATATGAGCTCATGTTTAATATGGTTTGAGAAATGGTAAACTTGTAGTTGTGGCTGAAACTTCAAGTGCTAATCCAAAGAAGTTCTCTGGAGGGTTTCCCAAAAAGAAGGAAGGTGAGACCAATGCGGTGTCTAGTGGCCAAGGAAGAGCTCCTCCAAGAAGAATACATCAACAACAATATTCACAACAGAAATATGTTCAACAACCTTTTCTATATCAACAACCTATATATCCCGCTCAGTACACCCCACAATCGTACATAGCCGTTGTGACGCCTGCCTTCAATCAACAACCTCCTCAGACTTATCGACCAGCTTCATCTCAACAACGTGCTCCTGCTCCCCTAGTTTATCAGCGAGCGCCAGAAGCTCCTGCCTATCAACATCCAAGAGCTCAAGCTCCAAGACAAAATGCTCAAAGTCAAAACAGGAGACAAGGGGATAAGGCAACCTTCAATCCAATTCCAATGTCATATACTGAGCTTTATCCTTCTTTGTTGCAAAAAGTATTAGTGGTTCCTTGACCTATGGTACCTCCACTTGATCATCTTCCTCCATGGTACAACTCTAATTCACATTGTCCTTTTCATAAGGGTGCTCCCAGGAATGACCTAGAGGGTTGCTATGTTGAAGCATAGGGTTCGTGAGCTGATTGATAGCAAGATTATGTCTTTTAGGGATATGGGACCAAACGTGAAGAATAATCCTCTTCCCCCCATGGAGACCCTACAGTGAAGATGATTGAAGATGCCTCTGATGGTGTTATGGTTGAGAAGATTGATGATGTTAAAACTCCTTTGGCAGCATTCCATGCTCGATTGATGAAAGCTGGCCTGATTGATGTTTGTCATGACAGCTGTGAAGAGTGTGCCACATACCCAAGGGGGTGTCAGATGGTACGTGATAATATTCAAGACTTGATGAAAAAAGGAGTGCTTCAAATCTCCGGTGTTGCAAAGAATGAAGATGTGTCAGTAATTGAACCTTGTTTCAATTTACCTGAACCGATTGAAATACCTTACTATAGTACGAGAATGGTGCCTATGAATAGTCATCTGTCACCTGTTTTGATCTGTATGCCTACACCGTTTCCATATTAAAGCACTAAGGTTGTGCCTTGAAAATATGAGATTACCGTTGTGGATAAGATCGTTGAAGGAAGTGAGGACGGTGAAGTGACAGAAGCTGTGAATGAAGACGTCACCAGTATTGTAGGAATGAGAAGAATGACCCGTAGTGGTCGAATTTATATGCTTGAATTCAATGTGACTCCTTAAGTACCATCCAAGGAATCTACAGTTATAGCTCCTGCTAAAGAACCCAAAGTGGTCCAACCTGAAGATGTTGTTGAATTCCTAAAGTTGATAAAGAGAAGTGATTACAAAGTTGTGGATCAGCTGCATCAGCCACCATCTAAGATTTCTATTTTGTCTCTGCTATTGAACTCCCAAGCCCATAAGGAGGCTTTGTTAAAGGTGCTTGCCCAAGCTCATGTAACACAAAACATAACAGTAGACCAGTTTGATGGGGTGGTTGCGAACATCACAACTTGCAATACTTTAAGCTTTAGTGGAAAGGAATTACCTAAAGATGGACAAAATCACAATCGTGCTCTTCATATCTCAGTGAAGTGCAAAGATTATGCTTTGGCAAGAGTCTTGGTTGATACCGAATCTTCTTTGAATTTGAAAGCTTTTGATGGTTCCCGGAGAATCGTGATTGGAGAGGTAGAACTGCCCATATTGATTTGCCCTCATATATTTCCAATTAATTTCCAAGTCATGGATATTAATCCGGCGTATAGCTGCTTATTGATGCATCCATGGATTCATGCTGCAGGGGCAATTAGCTCCACTTTACATCAGAAAATGAAGTTTGTAGTGGACAATCAACTAATCATCATTTCTGGAGAGGATGACTTTATGGTCAGTCACCTTTCATCCTTCAGGTATATTGAGGTTGATGAGGACGCTTTGGAAACTTGTTTCCAAACTCTTGAAATAGCCAATGCCATTTTTGTGGAGATGAAGGACCCTATTGGGAAAGCTTGTTCATCTTTCGCTTCTTTGAAAAGCGTAAAGTCTAGCATTGAAGGAGGAAACCCTGAAGGTTGGGCTCAACCTATTGATGTTCGTGAGAAGCATGATCGTTCGGTCTGGGATATGTGTCTTCCGCTGTGAAAGGAGCCTGGGTCCATACAAAGGACAACACCCGAAGCATCCAGGAAGTATTCCTCAGTACAAGATTCATCCATGGAGATTAGGTCAACACAATTGAAGACAACACCGAAGATGAAGATGTGCCATGTTTGGTTTACCGGTGTGAGACAACTTTGAACAATTGGAAGGCGGTTGAGATCCCTGAAATTTTTCCTTTGTCAAAGTAATAATTGTTGTTTTTCCTTTCAACTCCATAGCTCTGCCCAAGGATAATGGATCATGTTATAGGTCCCCTTTTCATTTTCAAATAATCATTACCAGTGAATGAAAGGAATTTTATTAAACTCTTATTATTCATTTATTTGATTTCTCTTAAGAAAATGGCAATCTTTTCAAAAACGAAAACAAATATTTTTCCATTCGTGCATCTTTTATTTTACTTTTCGAAAAAAATCAATCATTCAAACATGCAGAATAAATGATAACCCAATGACTCTACTCCCTCTCATAACTTCGACTCCCCTATCTACCAAGCGGAAGAAGAGGGTGAAGAAGATTGTTACATCCCCAACAAATTGGCAAGGTTGCTCGAGCATGAGTTTAAAGCCCTTCATCCACATAAAGAACCAGTGGAAACAATCAACATTGGCACAGAGGAAGAGAAGAAAAAAGTCAAGGTCGGGACCACACTTGAAGAAAGCATCAAAGAGAGATTGGTCAAGCTGCTACAAGAATACATGGGTGTATTTGCATGGTCATACCAGGATATGCCAGGCCTGGACACCGACATCGTTGAACAAAAGTTGCCGCTTCAGCCAGACTGCCCTCCAGTAAAATAGAAACTCCAAAGAACAAAACCAAATACGGCTCTGAAGATTCGTGAAGAAGTCAAACGACAATTTGACGCTGGTTTCCTCGCAGTGGTGAAGTACCCACAATGGGTAGCTAATATTGTACCTGTGCCTAAAAAGGATGGCAAGGTAAGGATGTGTGTTGACTATAAGGATCTAAACAAAGCTAGCCCAAAGGACGATTTCCCTCTACCACACATTGATATTCTGGTAGACAAGACAACAAGTTTTGCTGTATTCTCCTTTATGGATGGATTTTATGGATACAATCAAATCAAGATGGCTCCAGATGACATCGAGAAGATCACTTTTATTATCCCTCAGGGCATATTCTGTTACAAGGTGATGCCTTTCGGTCTCAAAAATGTCGGGGCAACTTACCAAAGAGCTATGGTCACTCTTTTCCATGATATGATACACAAGGAGATAGAGGTCTATGTCGATGACATGATCTCTAAATCTCAGAATAAAGAAGATCATATGAACCATCTGAAGAAGCTGTTTGAACGCCTCAGAAAGTTTATAATATGATTAAACCCTGTAAAATGCACATTTGGTGTTCGTTCAGGGAAGTTGCTTGGTTTCATTGTTAGCCAACAAGGAATTGAGGTGGACCCTGACAAGGTCCGAGCTATACAAGAAATGCCTGCTCCACGCACTGAGCGAGAAGTTAGAGGGTTCCTCGGACGTTTGAATTACATCTCAAGGTTTATCTCACATATCATGGCCATATGTGAGCCTATCTTCAAATTTCTTCGAAAAGATCAAGCAATTGAATGGAATTCTGATTGTCAAAAAGCTTTTGAGAAGATCCATCAATACTTGCAAGAGCCTCCTATTCTGATTCCACCTGTCCCCGGAAAGCCATTAATCATGTATCTAATTGTTCTTGAAGAGTCAATGGGATGCGTGCTGGGGAAACATGATGAAACTGGTAGGAAAGAACATGCTATTTACTATCTGAGCAAAAACTTTACCGATTATGAGAGTCGATATTCGCTTTTGGAGAAAACTTATCATGCGCTAGCATGGGCCTCTCGTCGTTTGAGGCAGTATATGATTTGTCATACTACTTTGTTAATCTCAAAAATGGATCCAATAAAGTATATCATTGAGAAACCTGCCTTGACTGGAAGACTTGCCCGTCGGCAAATGCTTTTGTCTGAGTACGACATCCAATATGTGACCCAGAAGGCAATCAAGAGAAGTGATTTAGCAGAGTATCTCGCTCACCAACCAGTTGAGGACTATCAACCGTTAAAGTTTGATTTCCCCGATAACGATATAATGGTGATAAAGGATTGTGAGATCCCAGGCCTAGATGAAGGACCAGAACTAGGATCTTGATGGGAGCTCGCGTTCGATAGTTACTCAAAATATAGTGGTCATGGTGTGGGAGTTGTTTTGATGAATCCAAATGGTGGCTTTACCCCTTTCACAGTGAGGCTGTGCTTTGATTGTATGAATAATGTCACAGAGTATGAAGCTTGTATCCTTGGTATTGAAGCCACAATTTATCTCCGAATCAAGATTCTTGAAGTGTATGGAGACTCAGCCTTGGTTATCTATCAGGTCAAAGGTGAATGGGAGACCTGTGATGCAAAGTTGATCCCGTATCGTGCGCAAGTTGTAAAACTGATTGAGTACTTTGACGATAGTACTTTCCATCACATCCCAAGAGTAGAAAATCAAGTGGCTGACGCTTTGGCAACATTAGCATCAATGGACCAAGCCAGATTCCGTAATGAAGCTCCAATTATTCGAATAGAGCGAATAGATGAGCCTGCCTACTGTCAACTGACTGAAGAAGAAACTGATGGTAAACCATGGTTTCATGACATCAAGCGCTATCTTTTAAGTCAAGAGTATCCAGAAGATGCTACATTGTTGGATAAGAAAATGCTGAGGAGGTTATCATTTAAATTCTTTTTGAGCAATGATATGCTTTACAATAGAAACCATGACATGGTTCTGCTCAGACGCGTGGATAGACACGAAGCATACATGTTAGTCAAGGAGATTCATGAAGGATCCTTTGGAACCCATGCTAAATAGCCAAGAATATTTTGAGAGCTGGTTATTATTGGTTAACCATGGAGTCCGATTGTTTCAGCTATACTAGAAAATATCATAAATGCCAAATTTATGCTGACAAAGTGCATGTACCGCCAACACTGCTGAATGTTTTGACATCTCCTTGGCCCTCCTCAATGTGGGGCATTGATATGATTGGTGCTATAGAGCCTAAGGCTTCCAACGGTCATCATTTCATCCTGGTTGCCATCAATTACTTTACTAAATGGGTGGAGGCTGCTTCCTACACCAATATGACGAGACACGTGGTCGCTCGCTTTATCAAGAAGGAGATTATCTGCCGCTATGGAATCCCAAACAAGATCATTACCGACAACGGTTCAAACTTGAACAACAAGACAATGACATAATTATGTGAGATTTTTAAGATTGACCACCATAATTCTTCTCCATATCGTCCAAAGATGAACGATGTTGTTGAAGCTGCCAACAAAAATATCAAGAAGATCCTGCAAAAGATGGTGAAAACCTACAAAGACTGGCATGAGATGTTGCCCTTTGCTTTGCATGGATATTGGACCTCAGCCCACACTTCAACATGGGAAACCCCATTATCCTTGGTCTATGGGATGGAAGCAGTTCTCCCAGTCGAAATAGAGATACCTTCAATCAGAATATTGATGGAGGCCAAGCTAGATGAAGCTGAATGGATCCAGAATAATTATGATCAACTTAACCTTATTGATGAGAAGCGTATGACCGCTATGTGCCATGGAAAATTGTACCATCAACGAATCAAGAAAGCATTTGACAAGAAGGTATTTCTTCGAGAGTTCAAGGAATGGGAGCTCGTGCTCAAATAAATCTTGCCAGTGCACAAAGATTCATGTGGGAAGTGAACTCCCAACTATAAAGGCCCATATGTTGTAAAGAGAGCATACTCTGGAGGTGCTTTATTTCTCACAACTATGGATGACGAAGAGCTCATTCACCCTGTGAACTCTGATGCAGTCAAAAGACACTATGCCTAACAAAAACCCGCTAAGTCGAAAACCTGAAATGGCGATTTAGGCAAAAATGGGTATCCCGGTGGACTGAAAACCCGAAAGGGCGGTCCAGGAAAAAGTTAGGGATAATAAATAAAATGGTAGCTCGCTAAGTCGAAAACCTGAAAGGGCGACTTAGGAAAAAACGAGCGTCCCGGTGGATTGAAAACCCGAAAGGGTGATCCAGGAAAAAATTAGAGACAAAAGGCATAGAATGCATCCGTTGTCACTGATCAGCATAGAAGAGCTAAAGGCAGAAGATCAATTCAGCTGCTCCCTTCAGAAGCAAGGTTTTATGGAGTCATTGTTATTAGGGATAGTAGTAGCCATTATGATTCAATGTAAACCTTTTCCCCGTTGCCATTTTCAAATCTGTAACGTTCCCTGAAGCTACACCATATGTGTGCTACCATTCTTGAATAAATACAAGTTTGCCTATCAATTTTTATCATTTGCTATTTTTTTTTCTGATTTTCTTTGTTATTCAAAATGCCATTTATTTGTTAATAATGAAATTTTGAACTTAAAAAGAATTTTTCAACATATTGAGAAACACGATTTTTGCTTTGACATGTGGGAATATTAAAAGGAAATCTTTCGTCTTTCCCCACAAGTCTCAAGTTGTAAGACTTTTCCTGGAATAATCAACATGTATCTCTAGAGAGCACAATTCATCATTCTTCGAAAGGATTACTCGGCGAGTTGTAACTGTTTAGCTTTATAGATCCCCCTATATTGCATCTATCATCACTCCTTTGGTTGAGTTGTTGGTGTTGAGGATTCAGTACCTCCATAAAGCCTTCTTTAAACTCCAAGTCTACATGTTGTCAACATTTGCATATCATGATCATTCATATATCATGGATATAAACAAAATAAAAATAAAAATCATGCATAACCCGAAGGACTTCATGCTCATTTGCATAACCTTAGGTTTCATTGTTGATTTTTATTCCTCGACCTCTAAGTCCAGTTGTTACTGGCGCCATTTGTTAAGTCTGGTTGTCACCAGCATCTTTAATCAAATCCAGTTGTAACTGGTATCTCTATAAATTTGGTTGTCACCAACATCTTTTGTCAAGTCTAGTTGTAACTTGCGTCCCGTTTCCAAATCCAGTTGTAATTGGTACCTTTTTAAAGTCTGGTTGTAACCAGCATTGTTTGCAAGTCCAATTGTTATTGGCATTACCTCTTAAGTCCAGCTGTAACTGGCATCTTATTTTCAAAATCCAATGGTAATTGGTACCTGTAAGTCTGGTTGTAACCAACATTTGTTTGCAAGTCTAATTGTTATTGGCATTTACCTGTTAAGTCCAGTTGTGACTGACATCCGGTTTTCAAATCCAGTTGTTACTGGTACCTTTTCGAGCCTAGTTGTAATTAGCATTTTTTGTTAAAATCCAATTGTAAATGGTACCTTAAGTCTGGTTGTAACTAGCATTGTTTGCAAGTCCAATTGTTATTGGCATTACCTCTCAGGTCCAGTTATAATTGGCATGTTGTTTGCAAATCCAATTGTAATTGGTATCTTAAGTTTGGTTGTCACCAGCACTCTAGAAGTCCAGTTGTAACTAGCACCAATCCGTTTGAAGTTGGTTGTAACCCACGCTTACGGTAGAAGTCCAATTTTTGTTGGCACCTACAGAGAGTTTTTCTATCCTGTTGGCCCTGGTGTTTCCTAAAAATTTGTCGTTTGAACTCTTTCATTGATAGGAATTTCTTGAATTTTTAATCGGATGTTTTTCTTGTGAGAAATCTCCGAATTTGTCAAGAATGTTCAAGTCGTCACCAGGTCATGTATGAACCTATTGATATACTCTCTTTGATTTTTCTAATGTTGTCAGGTCATTGTGTGAACCTACTGTCAGAACTTCTTGACATTCCCCAGCATTGGCAGGTCATGTTTGAACCTGTTTTTGAAAGTTTTCTTTTATTTGCTTTCCAGTATCGACAAGGCATGTTTGAACTTTCTAATGGAACTTTTAATTTCAGTATCGTCAGGTCATGTATGAACATGTTGGCTAAACCTCTTTGTTTGATCAGATGTTGTTAGGTCGTGTATGAACCTATCTGGTCAATTTTTTTTCTTCTGTTTTCCAGCATTAACAAGTCATGTTTGCACTTGGTGATGGGACTTTTCATTCCATTATTGTCAGGTCATGTCTGAACTTGTTGACAAAATCTCTCTGTTTACTCCCTAGTGTGTGTCTGATTGTCCAGCAGGATTGTTATCCCCAACAAGTTTCTATCCTCATTGTTATTTCCCATGGGTCACTAGTACCTTAGTGTCCATCATTCCCCACATATTTGTCTGTCTTGCATAATGTCTCCTGTTAGGATTCATCATATTCCTAGCAGATAAAAATCAAAAAAATAAAGAGTCCCGTATTGTATCATATCATATCATTTTCATTTCATGATCAAAATCCGGGTCTTCTTAGTATTTAATTATGTCCTCCTATGATAATATGAAGGGTGTCCTACTTCATATTCTCCAGTTGAAGATACTTAAATAGGGGAAACTGTCACACCCCGATTTTGACCCTGAATCGCCGATTCAACACATTCATCATAGCTATTGCATTTCTACATAGCATAACATTCATTCCATACCGCATAGTGCCTAGAGTATCATTCGAAATGAATTTTAGGATCTACAGGCAAACCAGTTGAATTAATTGATAGGTGCACGTCAAATCAGTAGACGATTTTTTTTTTAAGATCAAGCTTACAGACATCAATTTTATTAATCTACATTTCACGTAGTTTAATCTGGTATGCTCGATTTATTTTTTCAGACACTTTTTGCCCGCATTTTGATCAGCCTGAGCGTTTTAACCGGGCGTTTCCCATTTCAAAATTTGACAAAAATCTGTATGTTTATGAGTCATTTATTTCGCACTGACCATTTTAGTACACCCGGTTAATCTTTTGGGCACTTTCGTGTTCAACTTTTATTCATCTTTGATTCGCTTATTTTTTTTAACCAAGATATCATTTGAATAAATTAGAATTAATTAAATAATCAGTATGAATTTATTTTAATTAATTAATTTTACTTTATTTTCAATGTGATTACCAACTCTTTGTAATTTCTAAAATTAAAAAAAAGAGAAAATAATAAAAATATATGCATTGGATCCCTCTTTACATTGCACGTTGACAACGTATACCATTGGTTCCTCAAGTCTATCCACTCACTTGCTTCGGTTAAAAGAAAAAGAAAAAGTTTGAGATGTCACGAAAAAAGGTTTTGGAGACGTGAATATCCAAACACGGCCTCAAGTCATGAGCTGACATCGTGTAATTTGGAAAGAATTAATACTCCCACCCATTTAAAAGAGAGAGGTACGTTACCAGTGGGGTTGGTGATTTTTTTTTGCAGAAGAAAACAACAAGTTTTCTTTGAGCGTTTCCTTGGTTCAAAACGACACGGGTTTTTTTACTTCTCTTCGACCACCCTGCTCCCTTAAAATCAACACACCTCATACTCCAAATCACTAAAAAAGCACCACTCCTAACCACCATTACCATAACTACTCCGCCACATGCCATACAACAACGCGTAAACCACCGCCAACGTAGGACGACGACCACTTTCATTTGGGTGTGAAGTACCTCAACATTGCCTTCTCCAAGCTCGACGGCCCTTCGCCACGAACAAAAACTCAACAGGTATGAAAGATGTTAACTCGGTTTCGACTTGAGTAGCGTAATAACTCTCGTTAGTGAGTAATGATTTTGATTCAGATCTGTCTTGGTTTTTTCTACATCTGTTTTGTTTATCGTATATGTTTTTCCAGAGACCTTAAAGAACCGAATGTCGGTGTCGTTGTTTTTGTCGTAATGATGCCAGCGTGTGTGGTTTTGCTATATGGGTTTGTTGCGTTGCAATATCGGTAGTGTGAATCGTTGTTTCACTCTCGATTATGTCTCAATGCATACATCATGTTAATCATATTTTTGTTTGGACGATGCATCAATGAAATGGTGTAGCATGCGCGTTTGAGCTGCTGTTGTTGTTCATATTGTTTTAATGTCAATTTTTTAGATTCAGAAAATTTGTCTAGAATATCAGTTTGTGATGGAAAAACTGGTCTGTCCATGGTAAATATTACATGATTTATTGTTCGTGCCAATCTTTATTTATTTATTTTTATTTGGACTGCTTATATTTTTTAGAAGAATGGATGAATAGGAGCATAGAAATTGAAGGAACCTCACTCTTTTCCTTGCTGATATGCGTTAGTGTTTGTGGCTTTTGTTCATATTTGTTATTGCATCAACGCTTTGGTTATGTATTACTAAGTGCTGCTAGCGGTCACGACCAGACATCCAGTCCAATGGGAAAGTCGTTGGTTGATAGTTCCAGGGTCAGGGGTTTGATCCCTATTGCTAGAATTTTTTTTTGTTTTATTTATATTACACTTCTCTTGTTAATTCATATATTAGTGGATTTATTAGATGTTGACTAATCCTCCATGGCCTAGCGGTAGAGGCGTCCGATGCTTCCTGTTAAGTTGTGGGTTCGACCATTGTGCAAATCATTTTTTATTTGTATCATTGTTTTTACCATTTTTGTTTATTATTTTCTATTTGTTTTTATGTTTTATTCTCACTTCTCTGACACTTGTTGATTTTAATGTTTGTCCTTGATTTATTTTATTCTTTAAACGTCAATTTTTAATCTATGGATTTGGCAATTCCCGTGTTATTTATCCATTATTATTTTTATCGATATATTGATAGTATTTCGCCGCATTTTGATTAATCACATATGAAATTTCAATTATTGTCAATATGTGCAAACTAGCTTTGAGCACATTATCTAGGTTTTGTTTGTTCCTTAATTTCCATCCGCCTTGCATGTCTTTGTGTTATGTGACCTGGATTCGCATCCTCGCATCCCGATTTTAATCCGTGTATGTCCCGATTTTACTCCTTTTGATTTAATTGTTGATTATTTTGTAAATATAACTTTGTGTTTGTTGCTTTCTTCACATGACTTACTCTTGGACCTTCTTACAATGAGAACATCCTTTTGCACTTACACTCATGCATTGTTTGTTCGTTGATTGGGCCCGATTTAATTATTTCACTATCTTGAATCCCCATTCGATAAAATGTACCCCCACTCCCAGGATGTGTAATAATTTTACCGTCTTATTTCTTTATTGCTTGATTGTTTAGTTTAGTACTTACACAAAAATAAAATTCATCATTTCCAAAATTAACAAAAATAAAGACTCGATCCAACGTCGAGTATTTTCTCAATAAACAAATTAATCCATTTCTGTCCATTCCATTTCTTTCAAACCATGTCATTCTAATCTTTCTCAACCGCTCATCAAATTCTTGATCCAACATCAAGACATTTTCACAATAAAAACTCAAAAAAAATACTTAATTCCTATTTAACACTTTTCAATAAAGATGGAAATGGAACATGGTGGATACCACGCACTCCTGAGACTAGGATTCGCGATGGATATCTCGCCTATCTTAGCTCTCGCCATCATCCGAAATTGTCAATGCGGTTTCTTCAAACCCTTTCTCAATCAAATTCAAAAACACTTAATTCTTATTAAATACTTTTGCAAATAAGATGGAAATGGAACATGGTGGATACCACACACTCTTGAGATTCAAATTTGAGATGGATATCCCGCCCATCCAAGTTCTCACCATTACTCAAAACACATTTAAACCAATCAAACTCTTTTCTCTCCGCCGTGCGATCAACCCTTAAACCCTTTTTCCCAAACGAAAGGTATTTTGTTTCAAGATGATGCAAAGCAATGTTTCTCCCACTTGAACGTGTGAGTAGGCTTGCGACGTTGCCCACGAATGTTGATTTGTAAATCCATTCGGTTGTGATGCAAACATCCCCTTATCCACTTGTTTTGGGTAGTCCAACAATGTTTTCATCGATTGACACAAAGTAGCTTTCGCTAAAATTGACCAACAAAGAAACATTTTTCTTCCCAGAACTACATAAGCCTTGAGTTCTCTATTGCATCCAGAGATACGTAGGAGCAGGATTTGTAAATCTTGTCAGACACATTAATAAAAAACTTAGGTTTAGACCCTTCGTTGAAAATCCAAAAAGATTCTCCTCTCTTCTACTCTTTCTTTCCCACCTAATAACTTGAGAAAGCCTAACATTTCAAACTAACACTAATTGCACAACTAACCTAATGGTTCCCGTTGAGTACAACGGACGTGAGGGGTGCTAATACCTTCCCCTTGCGTAATCGAATCCCGAACCCTGATATTGGTTGCGACGACCATAATCATTGTCGTTCTTTCTTGGATTTTATTGATATTTCCCCTTTCCTTTTAGGAATAAATAAAGTTCGGTGGCGACTTTGTTCAGTTCATCATTGCGAGCGTGCGATTGCGCTTTGCTAGGTCGTGTCTCTCATTTTTTTTGAGGTACGCAGCACGCATTGCATAATATGTTCTTTCAAAATGTAAGTCTGGAAGGCCATCTATAAGATCCTTGCGGACTAACTTATTTAAGGAGTCCATATGGATGTGAGATTTTTTGATATGCCATTGCCAAGATTCATCCTTGTTACTCACAAGACATACATCGTTTGAAGGAATTTTAGTTAAATTTAAGATGTAGATATTTCCACTTCTTGAGAAAATAAATAGACTTCCCTTTAATTTAAGTTCTATGACCCTACAACTAGATGAACCAAAGGTTACAATGTTATCTTTGTCACATAATTGACTTATGCTAAGTAAATTATGCTTTAGCCCTTTAACCAAAAAAACTTCCCCAATCTTTGGACTAGGGGGCTTACCAACAGTGCCAAAACCTAAATTTTTTTACCTTATTATTATCACCATAGGACACAAAACCTCCCTTCTTGGGAAAGAAGGAGGAGAATAAGGTTTTATTACCACTCATATGATTTGAACAACCACTATCAAGGTACCATTTAGTGTTCGAGAATGTAAAGCACTCCTATAATAAAAAAAATAGATTTTAACTTTAGGTACCCATATCATCTTGGGTACTCTAGTGTTAGTTTCATAAACATTATTTTCATTTGACTTTATGGAGACATTCTTTTTATTTTAGGCTCACAATGTTTTTTTTTTTATAAAAGTATGAAGAAGGATGTCCTTCTTTATTCTCATGACTTTTCTTAATAAAGCAAAACATATCAATATCACCTTCTTTATTATAATAGTTTCATTTTAAGATTTTGCAATGAGAAGTTGATTTATCTTTACAAATGTTACTAAAGTTCTTATTGTTATTGTTGGATTCATAGCTAAGTCTGACTTTATTGTTGGAAGATCTTTGATTTACCAACAAAAGATTCAAATTATCTATTTCTTTGGTGAACTTGACAAGTGTCTTTTGAAGATCGCAAATTTTATTTTTTAAAGTACCACATTCATTGCCCTTGTCAAGTTCATCCTCTTCGTTAGAAGTGGAAGAGTTTTGAAATGTATCATTTTGTATTTTTCTAAGAATTTGAATTTCTTTATCAAGGTTTTTATTTTTAGATTCAAAAGAACAAATAATATCCTTGGATATGGAGGTAATTTATTCTAGTTTACTTGTTTCTTTTGTTACTTTCTTACAAAAGCGAAAAAGATCATGATAAGAAAAATAAGAGGTTACCTAATCATTTTGATGATTTTCCAAGAGACAGACGTTGTCTTCTTGTTAATCATCTGAAGATTCTATATCATTAATTTCCCGTGTGATGTAAGTTTTCTTACCATTTTTTAAAGGTTTTTTCAATTTCCTTTTAATGCATTTTTAGCTAAAGGAAAATTTGACTTGATGTGTCCTTTCTTTCCACACAAGAAGTATGTGGGATGAATATATATTTTTCCTTAGATTTTTCTTGCCCTTATTTTTGTTGTTTCTCATTCCTTAGGAAACTTTTGAAGTTCTTTACTATAAGATACATGTCACAATCAGAGTTGGAGTCTTCAACTGTGAGTGCTAGACTTTTATTTTTCTTTTTTCCTTCTTTATCTATGGCAAGCCTCTTCAATTTCATCTTGTATTCCTGTAATTTTACAAAAAGAGTATATGTTTCGGTAGTTGATAGATCCCGAGATTTGAAAATCTCAGCGACTTTAGGTTTCCAGCTATAGTTTAAGCATCTAATAATTTTCACAATAAGTTCCTCATTTGAAAATGTTTTTTCCAAAGTTCTCATACGTCCCACAATGTGAGTAAACCGTGTTTACATTTGATTTATGTTCTCTTCAGGTTTCATTATGAAAAGTTCATAATCATGAGTTGATTTGTCCAACCTAGCCCTCTTAATCTTAGTAGTTACTTCATGAGTAATTTAGAGGATGTACCACATTTCTTTTGAAGTCTCGTAATGAGAAAATCGCAAAAATTCATCATGACTGAGAGCGGTAGTGATAACAATTTTTTTCTTTCCAATTGCGTTGCACATTTTCTTCATCATCTTTAGTCTAATCCTTTTTAGGTTTGTTTGCTACAACACCTTTGAGGTCATGTTTAGGAAAAAATGGGCCTTTCTTCATTACCTTCCAAATAACCAAGATCAATCCCTTCTATGAGAAAAGTCATTTTATCTTTCCACAAACTAAACTCTACTCCACTAAAGGATGGGGATTTGTTTAATGAATAAATTAAATTCATTTTTTACTTTTGGGACGATTAGTATTTAACAAGAGTTAGCCTTAATGCCACTTGTTGAACAAAATGACTCCAAACACAAGAGAAAGGTGAATTGTGTTATTTAAAATTCATGATTAAATTGGAATTCTTGTTGCTTAAGAAGAAAATTGTGTTAGAATTTTTAATATAAGTGAAAAATTATGGAAAATAAAATAAGTAAATTAAATATCAAAAATCAAAAGTTAGTGGTTAGAGAGATGGTACCACAGATTAACCCAGTTTCAGCCGAATATTTGCCTACTCCTTTCCTCAAGAGAACTTTTTGATATTTGACTAAAATATTGAGCTTTTATACTATATGCCCACAAACCTTTGATATAAGAGAATCTAAATATTTTGCACTGGTTTATCACGAATTAAAGGTGAGCATTTCCAATGGTTGAACTCATGAACTAAGTAGAGATTTTACAGGCTGATCTCAGTAACCCCACAGAACTCTTCGAGGTCGAGTTCTATAACTAAACAAATATTTTTAAAATGGTTTACCTCAAAACCCAAACTCAAAATCTTATCTTACTATTGAAAATAACAATAATTGCACGACACTGGTCCAAATTTTTCTCATAAGGAATTTTCACTCCCAAGGCACTAAGGCAACTTTGGTGAAAACAAAATATTTAGAGAGAGAGAGAGAGAGAGAGAGAGAGAGAGAGAGAGAGAGAGAGAGAGAGAGAAAATTGGGAATAATTAGAGAAATCTGTGAAGACAAGCATTTTATAAGATGGTGTATTGATGAAGATAAATATATAGAAAGAAGGAAAAATCTCTCAAGTTTAAAAGAACTTTCAAAACAAGGATTGATCCTGCTTATATCAAATATTTCAAGGAATTGGATCATATGTTAAGGTAAAATATACAATTCAATTATGTATAAGTCTTAGTTTCTAAAGTCTTTTCATCTAAATATTTCTAAATGATCCCTAACATTTATGCATGACACTCTTTCAAGTTTCATCTTTTACTTAGATAAATTTTAAGTTTTAAAAGGAAGCAATCGATTGATCCTTTACCTTAATAAATAATTGAAAATTGGAAAAGAACAATTGATTTATGCTTAGAAACAATCAATTGAGGGGTCTAAAATTTACCCCCACAATTGATAAATATAGTGTATTTTTGCATAATTTTTTACATTAGCAATAGAATAATCGATTGCTCCATATATGCAATCAATTGGTTCCTGATGCTCTGTGAAGAATCTTAAACATCACAACACCTTTTCATTGTACATGTTCATGAAACCTTTTCCAAAACATTGCAATTATATACTGATTATTTTACAAATATTGTCACTCATTCAAGAGGCATCTTGTGATGTATTTATGGAAAGAAATTTTTCACATTACATTTCACCTTTATCATATCAATTTTCAAACAATTCATCTGTTCATATTTAAAACTCTTAGAAACTTTTACTTCATAACTTTCAAATATCAGAGAAAATGTTTCTTCAGATCTTGAGCACGTTGAGTTTATATTTTGTTGAATTGTTTTATTAGAAAGAGAAAAAATGGAATTTTGGAAATCATCCAAAACCATCTCTCCTAATATATATATATATATATATATATATATATATATATATATATATATATATATATATATATATATATATATATATATATATCATTATACTGCAACTTGCTTGACAAGCTTGTGGAAACAAGAAAGTTTAGGAGAAACTAGGGTTCTTTATCTGTGTGCTGTAAAATCTGAAAGCGATGTACTTTTATGATCTTGTTAGAAGATTGTAAATATAGTATTGGTGTGAGGCTGTAAAAATTTCTAACATAGTGAAATCCTTCACAGGGTGTGGAGGGACTGAATTATCCTTATTTATAAAGAGGAACCAGGATATATCTTGTCTCATTTACTTTACCGCACTTTTATTTTTCTGCACTATCATTCATAAGATTATATTGGTTCTTCCAGAAAAATAGAAGAATCATAACATCTGTAAAATATAAAGAACTTAAACTCTAATTCACCTCTCTCCCCTTTTAGGTTGCACTTTATAGTTACAATTGAAATCATAACACGTTAAGGTAACTTTCTCCTTAATTTGGGTAAAAATGGCTTCTTCAAAACCATTTTTGGTAGATGGTGGCAGCAACAACAAAACCTTTGTATTTTGTTGGTGAATACTATAATTTCTGAGAGACTCGCATGCAGATGCATCTAGAAGCACAAGGAGACAAAATATGGGATGCTATTAAAAATGGTTCATATATTCCTAAATGGTCCTTAACTAAGTAGAACATGTAAAGGTGAAAGACTCTTGGAATGATGAAAACAAGAATAAAGTGTTATTTGATTAAAAGGCAAAGAACGTTCTTGAATTTGCACTTGGTATGGATGAATTATTTTGTGTTACAAATTTTTCAACAAAAAAATCAATTTAGGATACTTTAGAAATAACAGATGAAGGAACCGTAGAGGTAAAAGATCCAAAATAAACCCTTTATCATAGGAATATGAATTGTTTAGAATACAACTCAGTGAATCAATTCTTGCTTTGAAAAAGAGATTCTCACCCTTAACAAATCATTTTATGGCACTTGGAAAAACATTTACAAATGATTATTTGAATCTCAAAGTCCTTAGATCATTAATAAGGGCAGTGTAACCAAAGGTAACGACAATATCGAAAGAAAAAAAAAAGTCTCTCTAAAATGTCTTCTACAAAATTGTTTGGTAAACACCAAAAAATGAGATAGAACTTAGAAGATTAAAAAAGCAGGAAGATAAAGAAAATAAATCCAAAAGTATTGCCTTAAGAGTGGAATTAAAGGAAGCAATGATAGATGATGGTTTGTATCAATAAGAAAATATTACCCTACTTGTAAAAAGATTTGAATTTTTTTTTCAAAATGACAAAACTATAAAATTTGGTAAAATAAGGAAATTCTTCAAGAAAATGAGGCATCAAAATCAAACCAAAATTTCACATGTTTTGAATGCGGAAAGCAAGGTCAGATGAATGCGGACTGCTCTTCTCTTGCAAAGAAAATCATCTTCAAATGAAAGAAAGAATCAAAATCAAAGAAGACCTACATTGCTTTGGATGATAATGAAGTAAGTTTGTCTTCTGACTCGGAGAATGAAGAATATGCGAACTTCACAATAATGGCGTCACATCATTCAAATGATGATGAAGAGGTTAGTGATTGTGAAATGAATGATAGATCTTTATATGAAAAATTACAAAATTCCTTTCATGAATTATGTGAGGAATGCTTGACATTTCTAGAACTTGTGCAAAGGAAAAGAAAATAATTTTATCTTTAGAAAACAAGGCTAATGACACTAATATGAAATTAAAAAAGGTCAAAAATTCTGCATGTAATAAATTTTAAGAACATGAATACAAAATTGTTGAACTAAACTAAGTGATCAAGAAATATGAAAAATGTCAAATTGGCTTGAGAGATGTGCTAAGTAGACAAATACATTCAAATGATAAACATGGTCTTGGCTTTTCTAATTTTGTTAAACCAAGCACAAGTAAACTCATCTTTATTAAAGCTAGCACACAATTTAACAATGTGGTATCAAATAAAATGCATGTTATAATTCCTCCAACAAGGGCTTATGTTAGAAATAATTCATCTAGAAATAATTCTCATGTTAAAAATAATTCATATGATAGAAATAACTCTCGTGTTAGAAATAATTCATATGATAGAAATAATTCTTATGTGAGAAATAATTCACATGGTTAATATTATTCATACGCATATAAAAACAATCATGTTCATAATTCTACATGTTTTTATTCCAACACAAAAGGTCATACCCCAAATGCTTGCTACATAAGAAACTATGGTGTTCCTAATGGTGAGTATGTCTGGGTTAAGAAATGATCTAACCAATAAGGACCCAAAGCATATTGGGTACCTAACAAAGGTTAATTTGTTTTGTATGTATGTTTGAAGACCACTACAAACATGTGGTATATAGATAGTGGTTACTCCAAACACATGACCTAAGACAAAACAAAATTTGTAAGAACAAAAATTGTTCTACAACAGATTCCTTGATTTTGATGATAACAAAGGATGAAACCAAAAATGGCACCCTAACGAAAAGTTTCTAAGTGTGCAGGGTTCTAAAGAAAGAAGGAAGAAATCTGATGACGTCATCAGATACAGAACCAGATCAGATACAAATTATCAAATGATCAGAAGCATCTGAAGTAGAAACACGTTCAAGAAAGTCTAACTCTGAGCAAAACAGCAAAGTATCAGAAGCATCTAAACAAGAAGTAAGCTCTAGAAGTTCTGACTCTGAACAACGGTATGTCTAACTCCAGAAACTCTCAGCGCTATCTGAAGAATCCATCAGAACTCAAAAGAGATCAACATCAGAAGCAAGATTCCAAGATCTCCAGAAACATGAAGACTCTGATCATGGAAATACTAATTATGAAAGAGTAACGTTAAAGTCAAGTAAAGTTTTGCAAATGGATTTCCTAATACAGAAAGAGACGTTAATCTCCAATTTCAATAAAGAAGGTACTATATGTGGTAAGTAGTCATTTCAAGGAGAGAAAGTTATCCTGGCATAAGCTATTTATGTTATGGCGTAAATTCATTTTATTACTCATCAGTTTCAACTACTACCTCACTGATCTATATAAAGGACTGCAAATCAACATTCAGTAACAACAACACATACAAGGAAAAATCATACTGAAACATCAACGCTCAAGAAAACACTCTTGCTCTCTAAATCTTCACGAAGCTTTTGCTTATAACGTGAATCACTTTGTTCTTACTATTGCAATATTTGCTTTCTTAGAAGCACTTTAGATTACATAAATCTTTTATCTATTGTTTGTTTATTTCCTCAAGTGACTCTGTGTAGTCTGTATACTTGAGAGGACTAAGAGATCTTTCTCTTAGACGTTGTTTGTAATCAATCTTTCAAGATTAGTGGATTAAGTCCTTGTTGAAGGCGAAATCACCTTGGCCGGGTGGACTGGAGTAGCTTTGTGTTATAAGCGAACCAGTATAAAATCCTTGTGTGATTTTCATTTTGAAAAAGCGCTTATTTTCCAAACAATTCAAACCCCCCCTTTCTTGTTTTTCTCACCTTCAATTGGTATCAGAGCTCCGGCTCTGTTATTGATTTTCTAATCAAACACTTAACAGTGTAGAGAGATCCAGAAAGAGAAAAACTATGGCCCACACAAATGAAAAGGATAGTTATAATCCTAAGCCTCCTGTCTTTGATGGAGAGAAATTCGATTACTGGAAAGATAGAATTGAAAGTTTCTTTCTAGGCTATGATGCTGAACTCTGGGACATTGTCACAGATGGATACAAACCTCCTGTCACAGAGGATGGAGCTGAAGTTCCCAGAAGTAAGATGTCAGATGATCAGAAACGAGTTTTCAAGAATCATCACAAGGCCAGAACCATACTCCTAAATGCTATATCTTACAACGAGTATGAAAAGATCACCAACAGAGAAACAACCAAAGACATACTTGACTCTCTAAGGATGACTCGTGAAGGAAACTCTCAAGTCAAAGAGACAAAGGCTCTGGCGCTTATCCAGAAATATGAAGCCTTCAAAATGGAGGATGATGAAGCCATAGAGGCAATGTTCTCTAGATTCCAAACTCTGATTGCAGGTCTCAAGGTTCTAGACAAAGGATACACAACTGCAGACCATGTCAAAAAGATAGTCAGAAGTCTGCCAAAGAAATGGAGACCTATGGTTACTGCTCTGAAGCTGTCAAAGGATCTGAACAATATTAGCCTTGAAGAACTTGTCAGTTCTCTCAGAAGCCATGAGATAGAACTAGAGGATGATGAGCCTCAGAAAAGGAACAAGTCTGTAGCATTAAAGTCCAGACCTGAAAGACGCAAACTTGACAGAACTAAAGCTCTCCAGGCAGAAACTGAAGATGCTGACAACTCTGAACCAGAAGACTCTGATGATGAAGAAGAATTGTCCCTACTAACCAGAAGAGTTAAGCAACTCTGGAAAAAGAGGAACAACAACTTCAGAAGACCAAGACCCAGAGGGGATCGATCAGAATCAACTTCAAAAGGTAAATCTAACAAAGATATTACCTGTTATGAATGTAAAGAAACAGGTCATTACAGGAATGAATGCCCCAAGCTAAAGAAAGACAACTCTAGAAAAGAAAGCTTCAAGAAAAATACCTTCAGGACAAAGAAAGGACTGATGGCTACCTGGGATGATAGTGAATCTGGATCATCAGAATCTGACTCTGATGAACAGGCCAATGTGGCACTTATGGCTACCACATCCAGGAGTAGCTCAGATGAAGAATCTGAAGAGGTATTTTCTGAACTTTCTCGATCTGATCTAGAATCTTGTTTGTCAGAAACTCTTAGCTCATATCAGAAATTAAAACAATAGTTTAAAAACATTAAAGGCTGTCTTAAAGCAAAATTTGAAGAATGTAGTGAACTTGAGATGACAATTCTAGCACGAGAAGATACAATCAGATCTTTAACACTAGAAAGAGATGGAGCAAAAAGAAAAAGCTTAGAATTAGAAGAAGCGTTGTCTCAAGCACCACAAACTTCAAATAAAATTATTTTTGAATACGAAGAAGCCTTTCAAGAATTTCTGAAAAATGGAATAGGTAGGAGTATTATGGCATCCATGATTTATGGAGTCAGTCAGAACAATAAAAAGGGAATTGGGTATGATCCTAAGGAAGATAAAACTTCTACCAGTGACCAACTTAAATCTCCCTTTTCATATCATTACACACACACAAGAACAAAAATTTAAAAATGCTAGAAAACCCAAAGTTATAAGAAACTATGGGAAAACTAATCTGAAAGGACCCAAGAGATTCTGGGTACCAAAAGATAAGATTGTGTATGTTGCAGATATCCTATGCAGCAAAGTTCAGACACCAGTCATGGTACCTGGACTCTGGATGCTCGCGACACATGACGGGAAGAAAGTCTATGTTCCAAAGTCTGGAACTTAAAGACGCTGGATTTGTAGGCTTCGGAGGAGATCAGAAAGGAAGGATCAGAGGCTCCGGAACTATTGGTAATGGTACTCTTCCCTCTATATCTGATGTTCTTTATGTAGAAGGATTAATGCATAACCTGTTATCCATAAGTCAATTAAGTGATAACGGTTATGATGTAATCTTTAATCAAAAAACATGTAAAGCCATTAATCAGAACAATGGCTCTGTCCTTTTCACAGGCAAGAGGAAAAACAACATTTATAAAATTAATCTTTCTGATTTAAAAGAACAAAATGCTAAATGTCTGATGTCTGTTCACAAAGAGCAACGGATATGGCATAAACGCTTGGGCCACATTAGCATGAGGAAACTTTCTCAGCTAACTAAACTCGAGTTAGTTAGAGGCCTACCTAAACTGAAGTTTTCTTCAGATGCTCTGTGTGAAGCATGTAACACCCCAATAAAAATAAGATAATTATTTGATTTAAATTAATATTATATTTATTAATTTAGTTAAATAATTGGAATTTTTGGATTATTATTATTATTATTTTGGAATAATAATTATTGGAAAATATATAAGTGTGAAGTAAGGAAAAAGAATCCCATTTGGTAAAAAGAGTTTTACGTGAAACAGAGAAGCGGCTGAAAAGTGGAAAGTGGAGAAAGGGCAAAGAGGCAGAGCAAGAGGAAGAAGATTGGAGAAGAGAAAAGCTTGGAGATTAGAGATTGCCGGATTAACTCAGGTAAGGGGGGTTTATCGTCGTTTAATGGGTATTATGGGTTAGCATGTAATGGGTAGTGATAAACCGTTGAATTGACCCTAATTGGGATTTGAAATGCTGAGAAATTGTGATGAATAAGTTGTGTGAAAACTGTAATTTGAATCGATAATGGTGTGTGTCGTAAATTTCTGGACGTGTAGCTTTTTACGGAATTGGGATCGGAGGTCCGGAAGTCCTCCAACGGCGGAAAATGCGGAGAATTCTGCATTCTGCTTTGTGTTAGTGCAGGAACAGCTTCTGTCTTGCGTTAACCGGTTAACCCAGGGTGTTAACCGGTTAACACTGTGTTATGTTGTGTAAAAACTGCTGTTTTTCTTGCGTTAACCGGTTAACCCAGGGCGTTAACCGGTTAACACTGTTGTGATTGCTGAGATATTGTTGTTTGTGCTGCGTTAACCGGTTAACCCAGGGCGTTAACCGGTTAACACTGTTAAGTTTTGGGCAGGAAGCGTGTTTGTGCTGTGTTAACCGGTTAACCCAGGGCGTTAACCGGTTAACACTGTTGCAGAGTGGAAAAAAAATTGTTAATTAAAATGTTGTGTGCCTAATTGATGGTTGCCTATATCGGTGTGTGATATAGTAGGGATTATTTCCCGCTGGTTTGAGCAGTATAGGTATTAGTAGAGTGTGCTAATACTGTGTTTAATTATTTGACATGATTTGATGTGTTGATACATGTGTTGATAATGTATGATGGTATGCATAATGTTGTGAATGTGTATGTTATGCATATGTTGCGAATGTACTGTTTTATGGCTTAGAGAGTGAGCATCGGTCCATTGTGGATTATTGTTGTGATGTTGCATTGCTAGGTGATTAGCGTGCATAATGTGGCCTTTATGGTGGTAGCTAATTCCCATGGTGAGGAATTAGTGATGTTAGTCATTTTGGACTGTTTTTGATGTTGCATGCTAGGTGAATTAGCGTGCATAGCATGGCCCTTGGGGTGGTAGCTAATTCCCATGGTGAGGAATTAGTGATGTGAGTCACTAGGTCTCAAATGAGTGGGACTAGTGAGCTTGGTAGCCGTACCTGGATTTGGTCGGTGAAGTTGAACTATATGTTCACGAATAGTCGGTACCGCATGCATGGAGTCTCATTGCATAATATATGTGTAGTGTATAATATGAATGGATGTATTCCAATATTATATGTGTGTTGTGTTGGCATTGGGCATTAATATGAATTGTGTTGATATTGAGTATGATATTTGAGTTGATGTGCCGTTACTGAATGTGTGATACGATTAGGGTGATTAATGTGTTAAATTACTTAACATGACATTATATTCTATAATGCTTATTATATCGATTGAGGAACTCACCCTTACAACTATTTTTCAGGTAACGAGCAGTGATTGAGTAGAAGCTAATGCTTGGAGTCTAGTGTAGTCTCCTTAGTGGGTCATGCTCTGATAGATGTAACATCGGGAGGGAACATTTTAGTTGTGTTGTTGATGTTTGTTGAGCCAGTTTACATGTAGTATGTTACATGTTTTGAATGATCGATTTGATCTCTATCCGCTGCGTATTGTGCAATACTTTATGTTTTGAGTTAAATAATGAGCATGACTAAATAGTATGACGAATGGTGCGAAATAAATGTGTGACACCCTTAATTGCATGATTACTCTGATTTATATGTTGTTATTTTAATTAAATATTTGGGGTATTTTAGAAGGGTGTTACATTAGTGGTATCAGAGCCTGGTTGGTCGAGTCGAGTCGTAATTATTTTGTTTCCCTGTACGGGATAGGTGTTGTGTAACCCTATCAGTACTTATTGTTTTAGCTTGTTGGGTTTTCAGAATAGAAATGGCTGGAAGAGGTAGAGACGATGCTGCGATTGCTGAGGCTCTGGGTATGCTAGCTGGAGTACTTGGAGGAAATCCGAATGTTGTGGGAATGGGAGCTGCTCGTCAATTGAGTGAGTTCCAGAAGAACAATCCTCCAATGTTCAAGGGAGCATACGATCCAGATGGCGCTCAGAAGTGGTTGAAGGAGATAGAGAGAATCTTCCGAGTGACTGAGTGTGCCGATAACCAGAAGGTCAGGTTCGGTACGCATATGCTGTCAGAAGAAGCAGATGATTGGTGGGTTGCTACCCGCACTGAGTTGGAAACTGCTGGGAATGCTGAGATCACTTGGGCTGTGTTCAGAGAGAGATTCCTGAGGAAGTACTTTCTAGAGGATGTCAGAGGAAAGAAGGAGATAGAGTTCTTGGAATTGAAACAGGGTAACAGGTCTGTTACTGAGTATGCGGCTAAGTTCACAGAGCTGTCAAAGTATTATACTCCCTATAATGAGGCTGCTGGAGAATTTTCAAAATGTGTGAAGTTTGAGAACGGGTTACGTCCCGAGATCAAGCAGGCTATTGGATACCAACGGATCAGAGTGTTTTCTGATTTGGTTGACTGTTGCAGGATTTTTGAACAGGATTCCAAAGCCAGAGCAGAGAGCTATCAGCAAAGGGTTGATAGGAAAGGCAAGAATCAGAATGATCGTGGAAAACCGTATGCAGCTGGAAAAGGTTTCCAGAGACAGAGTGGGATGAAGAGGCCTAGTGGGGGAGACTCTAGTGCCCCTGCTAAGTGTTACAGATGTGGTCAGGCTGGACATCGTTTCCATGAGTGTACTAGTGCTGAGAAGAAGTGTTTCAAGTGTGGCAAAGGTGGTCACTTGGCTGCAGAGTGCCGGTTGAAGACTATGACTTGTTTCAACTGTGGAGAGGTGGGTCACATCAGTCCACAGTGTCCTAAGCCGAAGAAAGAGAATCAGTCAGGAGGCAAGGTCTTTGCTTTATCGGGTTCTGAGACTTTTGCAGATGATCGGTTGATCCGAGGTACGTGTTATATTAATGGCTTTCCTCTTGTAGCTATTATTGACACAGGTGCGACTCATTCCTTTATATCTTTGGATTGTGCTGTGAAACTTAAGTTAGAGATATCTGAGATGCATGGAAGTATGGTGATTGATACTCCTGCGAAGGGTTCGGTGACTACTACTTCAGTTTGTTTAAATTGTTCTTTGAGTATTTTTGGTAGAGACTTTGGGATGGACCTAGTGTGTCTTCCACTAGTGCAGATTGATGTTATTCTGGGTATGAACTGGTTGGTGTCTAACCGAGTCTATATCAACTGTTTTGATAAGACTGTGATCTTTCCTGAGATTGAGGAAGGGAAGAGTTTGTTTCTATCTGCAAGGCAGGTGAATGAGGCAGTAGCAGATGGGGCAGAGTTGTTTATGCTGTTAGCGACTTTGGAGGCTAAAGATAAACTGGTGATTGGCGATCTAGCCGTGGTGTGTGATTTTCCTGATGTATTTCCAGAAGAAGTGAATGAATTACCGCCAGAGCGTGAAGTTGAGTTCTCGATTGATTTGGTACCTGGTACTAGGCCGGTATCGATGGCTCCGTACCGTATGTCTGCTGTTGAGTTAACTGAATTGAAGAGTCAGTTGGAAGATCTGTTGGATAAGAAATTTATTCGTCCGAGTGTGTCACCGTGGGGTGCACCAGTGTTATTGGTTAAGAAGAAAGAAGGTACTATGAGGTTGTGTGTGGACTACAGGCAACTGAATAAAGTGACGATCAAGAATCGGTATCCTTTGCCGAGGATTGATGATTTGATGGATCAATTGGTTGGTGCGAGTGTGTTCAGCAAGATAGATTTGAGATCTGGGTATCATCAGATACGTGTGAAAACTGAGGATATTCAGAAGACTGCTTTCAGAACAAGGTATGGACATTATGAGTATTCTGTAATGCCTTTTGGTGTGACTAATGCGCCTGGAGTATTTATGGAGTATATGAATAGGATTTTCCATCCGTACCTAGATCAGTTTGTTGTGGTGTTTATTGATGATATTTTGGTATATTCGAAATCTGAAGAAGAGCATGCTGAGCATTTGAGAGTGGTTTTAGAAGTTCTACGCGAAAAGAAGTTATTTGCTAAACTATCTAAGTGTGAATTTTGGTTAGAAGAGGTTAGCTTTCTTGGTCATGTGATTTCAAGAGGTGGTAATGCTGTTGATCCTTCTAAGATAGAAGCGGTATCTAAGTGGGAAGCTCCGAAGTCGGTTTCTGAGATAAGGAGTTTTCTTGGACTTGCAGGTTATTATAGGAAATTCATTGAGGGATTTTCTAAGTTGGCGTTACCGTTGACGATGTTGACTAGAAAGGGGAAAGCGTTTGTTTGGGACTCAAAATGTGAAGAAGGTTTCCAAGAGTTAAAGAGAAGGTTGACTACTGCTCCTATTCTGATATTACCGAGTTCGTCGGAATCATTTGAGGTTTACTGTGATGCTTCATTGTTGGGTTTGGGTGGTGTGTTGATGCAGAATAAGCAGGTTATAGCTTATGCTTCAAGACAACTGAGGATTCATGAAAGGAACTACCCAACACACGATTTAGAGTTGGCAGCTGTGGTATTTGTTCTGAAGTTATGGAGGCATTACTTGTACGGGTCAAGATTTGAGGTTTTCAGTGACCATAAGAGTTTAAAGTATTTGTTTGATCAGAAAGAGTTGAATATGAGACAGAGGAGATGGTTAGAGTTTCTGAAGGATTATGACTTTGGTTTGAATTACCATCCGGGTAAAGCAAACGTAGTGGCTGATGCATTGAGTCGGAAATCATTGCATATGTCTATGTTAATGGTTAAGGAATTGGATTTAATTGAGCAGTTTAGAGATTTGAGTTTGGTATGTGAGAGTACTCACAATAGTGTTAAATTGGGAATGTTGAAGTTAACAAGTGGTATTCTGGATGAGATTAGGGAGGGTCAGAAATCCTATGTGCTTTTGGTGGATAAGTTGACTTTAGTGAATCAAGGTCAAGGTGGTGAATTCAGAGTTGATGAGAATGGTGTTTTGAAATTTGGTAATCGGGTGTGTATTCCGGATGTTACCGAGCTTAAGATGAGTATTCTTGAGGAAGGACATCGTAGTGGCCTGAGTATTCATCCTGGGGCTACGAAGATGTACCATGATTTGAAAAAGTTATTTTGGTGGCCGGGAATGAAAAGAGAAATTGCGAGTTTTTTTTATTCTTGTTTGACTTGTCAGAAGTCAAAGATTGAGCATCAGAAGCCATCTGGGCTAATGCAACCGTTGGCTATTCCAGAATGGAAGTGGGATAGTATCAGTATGGATTTTGTTTCTGGTTTACCGAGGACAAGTAAGAGTTTTGAAGCTATTTGGGTGATTGTAGATAGATTGACGAAATCGGCTCATTTTATTCCGATCAGAATGGATTATCCGTTAAAGAGATTAGCCGAGTTGTATATTGAGAAGATTGTAAGTTTGCATGGTATTCCGTCGAGTATTGTTTCGGACAGAGATCCTAGATTTACATCGAAGTTCTGGGAAGGTTTGCAGAGGGCTTTGGGAACTAAGCTGAGATTGAGTTCTGCATATCATCCGCAGACTGATGGTCAGACTGAGAGGACGATTCAGTCACTGGAGGATCTTTTGAGAGCTTGTGTTTTGGAAAAGGGAGGTGCTTGGGATTGTTACTTACCTTTGATTGAGTTTACCTACAACAATAGTTTTCATTCGAGCATTGGTATGGCACCGTTTGAAGCTTTGTATGGTAGGAGATGTCGGACGCCTTTATGTTGGTACGAGTCCGGTGAGAGTGTTGTGGTTGGACCGGAGATTGTTCAACAGACTACAGAAAAGATTAAGATGATTCAGGAGAAGATGAGAATTGCTCAGAGTCGTCAGAAGAGTTATCACGACAAGAGGAGGAAGGCACTTGAGTTCCAAGAGGGAGATCATGTGTTTCTTCGTGTTACTCCAATAACTGGGGTTGGTCGAGCTTTGAAGTCGAAGAAGTTGACACCTCGATTTATTGGTCCTTATCAGATTTTGGAGAGGATAGGGGAGGTAGCCTATCGTATCGCTTTACCGCCGTCGCTTGCGAATTTGCATGAGGTTTTTCATGTGTCTCAGTTGAGGAGGTACATTCATGATCCGTCGCATGTAGTCCAAATAGATGATGTACAGGTGAGAGATAACCTGACTGTGGAAACATCACCTATGAGGATCGAAGATCGAGAGTTGAAGCAGTTGCGGGGTAAAGAGATTGCCTTGGTGAAGGTAGCTTGGGGAGGACCAGCAGGTGGCAATGTGACTTGGGAACATGAGAGTCAGATGAAGGAATCTTATCCGGAGTTATTCGCTTGAGGTATGTTTTCGAGGACGAAAACTCTTTTAGTGGGGGAGAGTTGTAACACCCCAATAAAAATAAGATAATTATTTGATTTAAATTAATATTATATTTATTAATTTAGTTAAATAATTGGAATTTTTGGATTATTATTATTATTATTTTGGAATAAAAATTATTGGAAAATATATAAGTGTGAAGTAAGGAAAAAGAATCCCATTTGGTAAAAAGAGTTTTACGTGAAACAGAGAAGCGGCTGAAAAGTGGAAAGTGGAGAAAGGGCAAAGAGGCAGAGCAAGAGGAAGAAGATTGGAGAAGAGAAAAGCTTGGAGATTAGAGATTGCCGGATTAACTCAGGTAAGGGGGGTTTATCGTCGTTTAATGGGTATTATGGGTTAGCATGTAATGGGTAGTGATAAACCGTTGAATTGACCCTAATTGGGATTTGAAATGCTGAGAAATTGTGATGAATAAGTTGTGTGAAAATTGTAATTTGAATCGATAATGGTGTGTGTCGTAAATTTCTGGACGTGTAGCTTTTTATGGAATTGGGATCGGAGGTCCGGAAGTCCTCCAACGGCGGAAAATGCGGAGAATTCTGCATTCTGCTTTGTGTTAGCGCAGGAACAGCTTCTGTCTTGCGTTAACCGGTTAACCCAGGGTGTTAACCGGTTAACACTGTGTTATGTTGTGTAAAAACTGCTGTTTTTCTTGCGTTAACCGGTTAACCCAGGGCGTTAACCGGTTAACACTGTTGTGATTGCTGAGATATTGCTGTTTGTGCTGCGTTAACCGGTTAACCCAGGGCGTTAACCGGTTAACACTGTTAAGTTTTGGGCAGGAAGCGTGTTTGTGCTGCGTTAACCGGTTAACCCAGGGCGTTAACCGGTTAACACTGTTGCAGAGTGGAAAAAAAATTGTTAATTAAAATGTTGTGTGCCTAATTGATGGTTGCCTATATCGGTGTGTGATATAGTAGGGATTATTTCCCGGTGGTTTGAGCAGTATAGGTATTAGTAGAGTGTGCTAATACTGTGTTTAATTATTTGACATGATTTGATGTGTTGATACATGTGTTGATAATGTATGATGGTATGCATAATGTTGTGAATGTGTATGTTATGCATATGTTGCGAATGTACTGTTTTATGGCTTAGAGAGTGAGCATCGGTCCATTGTGGATTATTGTTGTGATGTTGCATTGCTAGGTGATTAGCGTGCATAATGTGGCCTTTATGGTGGTAGCTAATTCCCATGGTGAGGAATTAGTGATGTTAGTCATTTTGGACTGTTTTTGATGTTGCATGCTAGGTGAATTAGCGTGCATAGCATGGCCCTTGGGGTGGTAGCTAATTCCCATGGTGAGGAATTAGTGATGTGAGTCACTAGGTCTCAAATGAGTGGGACTAGTGAGCTTGGTAGCCGTACCTGGATTTGGTCGGTGAAGTTGAACTATATGTTCACGAATAGTCGGTACCGCATGCATGGAGTCTCATTGCATAATATATGTGTAGTGTATAATATGAATGGATGTATTCCAATATTATATGTGTGTTGTGTTGGCATTGGGCATGAATATGAATTGTGTTGATATTGAGTATGATATTTGAGTTGATGTGCCGTTACTGAATGTGTGATACGATTAGGGTGATTAATGTGTTAAATTACTTAACATGACATTATACTCTATAATGCTTATTATATCGATTGAGGAACTCACCCTTACAACTATTTTTCAGGTAACGAGCAGTGATTGAGTAGAAGCTAATGCTTGGAGTCTAGTGTAGTCTCCTTAGTGGGTCATGCTCTGATAGATGTAACATCGGGAGGGAACATTTTAATTGTGTTGTTGATGTTTGTTGAGCCAGTTTACATGTAGTATGTTACATGTTTTGAATGATCGATTTGATCTCTATCCGTTGCGTATTGTGCAATACTTTATGTTTTGAGTTAAATAATGAGCATGACTAAATAGTATGACGAATGGTGCGAAATAAATGTGTGACACCCTTAATTGCATGATTACTCTGATTTATATGTTGTTATTTTAATTAAATATTTGAGGTATTTTAGAAGGGTGTTACAAAGCATGTCAGAAAGGAAAATTTTCAAAAACATCCTTTAAAAAGAAAAATGTTGTTTCTACCTCTAAGCCTCTGGAACTTCTCCACATTGACTTATTTGGTCCTGTGAAAACAGCATCAGTCAATGGAAAGAAGTATGGACTAGTCATTGTTGATGATTACAGTCGCTGGACATGGGTGAAATTCCTAAAGCACAAGAGTGAGTCTCACTCTGTATTCACTAGTTTCTGCTCCAAAGTGCAAAAAGAATTTGATGCTAAAATTGTTAGAGTCAGAAGTGATCATGGTGGAGAATTTGAAAACAAAGATTTTGAAGAATTATTTGACTCTAATGGAATATCCCATGATTTCTCCTGCCCTAGAACTCCACAACAAAATGGAGTTGTAGAGAGGAAGAATAGGACACTCCAAGAGATGGCTAGAACCATGATCAATGAAACTAATGTGGCAAAGCATTTTTGGGCAGAAGCTGTAAATACAGCGTGTTACATTCAGAATAGAATCTCTATAAGACCCATTCTGGAAAAGACTCCCTATGAACTGTGTAAAGGAAGAAAACCAAACATTTCATATTTTCATCCTTTTGGATGTTCTTGCTTTATTTTAAACACTAAAGAACATCTGAACAAGTTTGATTCCAAAGCACAGAAAGGTATCATGTTAGGATACTCAGAACGCTCTAAAGGCTACAGAGTATACAACACAGAAACCAAAATTGTGGAAGAATCAATTCATGTCAGATTTGATGATAAGCTTGACCCTGAAAAGTCAAAGCTAGTTGAAGATTTTGCAGATTTAGAAATCACCCTTGCAGGTTCTGATAAAGCTCCAGAAGCAACTGTCACTCAGAACTCTGAAGAAATTAAAACCCCAGAAATCCCAAAGAAAGTTAAAAGTCGTATCAACGTATCTGAAGATTTGATTCTGGGAAACAAGGACGAACCTGTCAGAACCAGATCTACCTTCAGAACCTCTGAAGATACTCCTCTGGGACTAGTGTCTCTGATTGAGCCTACGTCCTGTGATGAAGCACTTCAAGATAACGACTGGGTTTCAGCCATGCAAGAAGAATTCGATCAATTCACAAAGAATGATGTCTGGGATCTTGTTCCAAAGCCCAGAGGCACTCACGTTATTGGAACCAGATGGGTATTCAGAAACAAGCTGAATGAGAAAGGAGAAGTCGTCAGAAACAAAGCTCGACTGGTAGCTCAAGGTTATAGTCAACAAGAAGGTATTGATTATAATGAAACTTTTGCTCTAGTCGCAAGGTTAGAATCTATTCGTCTTCTTGTATCTTTTGCTATTAACCATTCTATTAAATTATATCAAATGGATGTCAAGAGTGCATTCCTTAATGGTTATATATCAGAAGAAGTGTATGTCAACCAACCTCCAGGTTTTGAAAATCCAAACTTTCCAGAACATGTTTTTAAACTTAAAAAATCTTTATATGGACTTAAACAAGCTCCAGAGCTTGGTATGAACGTTTAAGCAATTTTCTTCTGGAACACAATTTTATCAGAGGGAAAGTTGACTCCACACTTTTCTGTAAGAACCTTAACAATGATCTCATGATATGCCAGATATACGTTGATGACATTATTTTTGGTTCAGTTAATGCCTCTGTTTGTCAAGAATTCTCTAAGTTAATGCAGGCAGAATTTGAAATGAGTCTAATGCAAGAACTAAAGTTCTTTCTGGGAATTCAAATTAACCAAACTTCAGAAGCTACATATGTTCATCAAAGCAAATATATTAAAGATGTTCTAAAGAAATTTGACATGGCTAACTGCAACTCTGCAAAAACTCCAATGCATCCAACATGCATTCTTGAAAAAGAAGAAGTAAGCTCAAAGGTTTGTCAGAAGCTCTATCGAGGTATGATAGGCTCTCTTCTCTATCTGACTGCTATTCGTCCTGATATTCTCTTTAGTGTCTGTCTCTGTGCCAGATTCCAATCAGATCCTAGAGAATCTCATTTAACAGCAGTTAAGAGAATTCTTAAGTATCTGAAAGGAACTCTTAACCTGGGCCTGATGTATAAGAAAACATCAGAGTATAGACTTTCTGGTTACTGTGATGCAGATTATGCAGGAGATAGACTAGAACGAAAAAGCACATCTGGAAATTGCCAGCTTCTGGGAAACAATCTAATCTCCTGGGCTAGCAAAAGACAGTCAACTATCGCTCTATCAACTACAGAAGCAGAATATATCTCAGCATCACTGTGCACAACTAAGATGCTCTGGATGAAGCATCAGTTAGAAGATCTGCAAATTTTTGAGAGTAACATTCCTATCTTCTGTGATAATACTGCTGCCATTTGTCTAAGTAAGAATCCCATTCTACATTCCAGAGCTAAACACATTGAAATAAAACATCATTTTATCAGAGACTATGTTCAGAAAGGGATAGTAACATTGAAGTTCATTGATACAGATCATCAATGGGCAGATATCTTTACTAAGCCTCTAGCTGAAGATAGATTTCTTTTTATCTTAGAAAATCTGAACATTCAAAATTGTCCAGAATGAAGTGTGGCTCTGAAAATGTAAAATGAGACTCTGATGTAAACAAATATACTTCTGTCTCTGACTCTGATACTTCTACCAAGTTAAGAAGATATCTGAGTTAGAAATCTCCAGGAACCAATCCTTTGGTATTCCTGAAGATCAGATACATCAACACGTGAAGCACTTAGCGTTCAACCCTAGAACTTCTAGACAGCTGTCCAGAAGAAAATCAAAGGTGAAACGTTTGAGATCTCCTCGAGCAGTGTACGTACTGTTGGGATTAGACATTCATTAATTAGCCTTAATCATTTCTCCCCCAAGCGTGCTTACTTGAGCTTTGTGCTAACGCAATATTGTGTGTCGTTTTGCATGTGTTTTAACTTAGGGTATTTAAACACTTTTCTCACTTTTCACACACTTATCACTCTCACTCACTCTCAAACCCTCTCTAAAACCCTAAACCTCTCTGAAGCTTTTCTGCAAACTCTTCATCTTCTTCTTCAACTATGGATGCTCAACAACAAGAAGTTTTCAACTTTTCTCAACAAATGGAATCCACCACCACTGCCCAAACTTCAAGCATTCCAAATCCAACTGTTACAGGAGTCTCCATCACCCCAGTTTACAAAGAACCCCATATCCTTGATCGTTTACCTCACATCAACCTAGCAACTCCCTTTGAAGGATTGGATGTGTTATGTGAAACACTGGTGGACTTTGACAACTTGAGAAGAAATGGAGTTGATCTTACTGAAGAACTTCGTCAACAAGGTTGGGGAAACTACTTCCAAAGGCTCTATGGCCCTGTTTACCCACTTCTGATCAAGGAGTTCTGGAGATTTGCAGATGCTGATGACCATTTCATCGTCTCCTATATTTTGGGGGTAAAGATAGTAATTACTGAAGAGTCAATTGCTTCTTTGTTGAACATGGAGAAAGATGGAGGAAAAAGGATTTACAACATCAACCCAAGATCAAGGCGCGTTGCTGAAGTAATCAATCCAACCATCTTCAAACCCAACACTGAAGGAAATCCTTCAAAGAACAAAGAGCTGCATCAGAACCTCAGAGTGTGGCTCAAGATCATTCTGGGAACTATTCACCACCGCCCAGCCTCAAACTCCTCTGATTACATCAATGCAAATCAGAAGTGCATTCTGTATTGCATTCACAAGGGTGTGAAGATCTGCCTTCCTGCACTACTCCTTAGATACCTAAGAGACTCTGTCAGGGAGACCAGAAACAACATGAAGCCCAGATCCTACATCCCTCTGGGAAGATTGTTATCTGATGTTTTCATCGAGAATGGGCTGGTAGATCATTTGGAGAAGGCCAAGCTGATGCAAGATCTGGCAATAGATACTGGGAAGCCTCTGAACGCCAGAAATCTCAAGAGTATGGGAATAATAAAGAAGATTCAAGTCAGACCCACGCTGGACACATCCTGGGATTCCTTGAAAGATCAGAGGAAGCTGCCTCATGGTCTTGCTAGGTTCTACAAGAATGAACCCAGAGATGCGGTTGCTATCTATCTTAATCGTCTGCTGGATGAAGGTGTTGACATCTCTGACTTCAGCCTCGACGATTGCCTAGATTCAGAAGAAGACTTCGTCAGGTACAAGAGAGGTCTCTCTGAGAAGAAGATAACATCACAGGCAAAGAAGGCAAGACTTGGAGAATCTTCTGGAAGCAGATCTCCAGCTCCTCTGCAAATTTCTACTCGTACGTCTGTTCCTCCTATTTCCTCTGAACCTCTGATGGTTTCCTCTACTCCTTCCTCTAACCCTCTCCCAACACCACCCATTTATACAACCTCTGAAATCCCACCTTCTACAACCAGAACCTCACAACCTTCACCAATTTTAAATATCGCCCATGCATTCATACCTCCTTCTGAACCTGAACAAATGAACCAAAGCACTTCCTCTTCATCATCTTTAGAACCAGAATCACCCCCATACCTTCAAATCTCCTCTGACCAAGAATACTCTGACCCTGACTCTCCAACCTTAGCCCAAATTCAGGCTCAAAACCTTTCTTCACAACAACAAACACAAACACAATCTGAAGCAACTTCACCTCCACCAGAACAAACAACCAACATTACTTCTGAAGACCAACCCTCTGAAACTCAACAATCTGACCTCCACACCTCTGATATCATCCCTTCTGAACCTGAAGCTGAAACTGAACCATTAGACTTAAACCCTCTTTACGCTTCACCCCAAAGATCTGAACCTCAACCTGAAGCAGAATCTGAACCTCTCACATTAAATCTCAGCCCTCCAACATCTCCACCTCATACCTCTGAACCTGACCTTTCTATCCCTACCCTTGAGGAAGCCATCATGCTGGTCGCAGGGGCTTCAGTACAAAAGGTCAAGTCTCTGACCACTAACTCTGAAGTCAGTGATGATCCTGACTCTGTAAGGACACACTGGAACAGAGTCATTGGCTGGATGACCTCTGAGGCTTTTAGACTGAAGAACATCTCTGAACAAGTCAGAAATGGCTACATCAGAGATGCTGAGGCAAGACTTCAGGAAAGACTTGCAAGAGAAGCTGAAGCCAGAAGGCTGGAAGAAGAGAGATTAGCAAGAGAAGCTGAAGAATAGGCTAGAAGGCTGGAGGAAGAAAGAGCAAGAGAAGCTGAAGTTCTAAGGATAAAGGAAGCTGAAGCACAAGCTGCTGCTGAAGCTGAAGCGCTGGCTGCTGCTGAAGCACAGCAGGCTCTGACTCAGGGGGAGTCTTCTTCTTCTGTTATCCCTATGGTTCTCCAGACGCTGAAAGAACTTAAGCAAGATCAGAATGAACTCCGTGCCAGAATGGACAAACAAGACACTGTCAACGACAACATTCAGAACATGCTGGCTATGTTGCTTCAGAGAATGCCTCCGCCTCCGAACCCTTAGGCACTTAGGATTTTTTTTTTTGCTTTGCTTTTCTTGTTTCTGATGTTTTGTTCTTTTTGCATCTGTTGCTTTTTATCTAATACAATGTTTTTCTCTTCAACTATTTATTTTTTGCTATGTCTTTTTTGATTCTGACAAAAAGGGGGAGAAGTCATTAATAGCTCTGATGAAAATATTGTCTAAATACCTTAAGCATTCTGCAACATATTTTTCTTAAAAATAAATTTATCTAACCTGGACTTAAGAAATTGCAGAAGGTATCAAGAAACCTCTTTACTTAGAAGCTCTGGTAAGAACTTCTGAACTCCCTAGCACTATCTCAGGGGGAGCTCTTATCTATCTGATCTGATATTATTCATGTTTCATCTGCTAATTAAGATTGTTTTGTCATCATCAAAAAGGGGGAGATTGTAAGAACAAAAATTGTTCTACAACAGATTCCTTGATTTTGATGATAACAAAGGATGAAACCAAAAATGGCACCCTAACGAAAAGTTTCTAAGTGTGCAGGGTTCTAAAGAAAGAAGGAAGAAATCTGATGACGTCATCAGATACAGAACCAGATCAGATACAAATTATCAAATGATCAGAAGCATCTGAAGTAGAAACACGTTCAAGAAAGTCTAACTCTGAGCAAAACAGCAAAGTATCAGAAGCATCTAAACAAGAAGTAAGCTCTAGAAGTTCTGACTCTGAACAACGGTATGTCTAACTCCAGAAACTCTCAGCGCTATCTGAAGAATCCATCAGAACTCAAAAGAGATCAACATCAGAAGCAAGATTCCAAGATCTCCAGAAACATGAAGACTCTGATCATGGAAATACTAATTATGAAAGAGTAACGTTAAAGTCAAGTAAAGTTTTGCAAATGGATTTCCTAATACAGAAAGAGACGTTAATCTCCAATTTCAATAAAGAAGGTACTATATGTGGTAAGTAGTCATTTCAAGGAGAGAAAGTTATCCTGGCAGAAGCTATTTATGTTATGGCGTAAATTCATTTTATTACTCATCAGTTTCAACTACTACCTCACTGATCTATATAAAGGACTGCAAATCAACATTCAGTAACAACAACACATACAAGGAAAAATCATACTGAAACATCAACGCTCAAGAAAACACTCTTGCTCTCTAAATCTTCACGAAGCTTTTGCTTATAACATGAATCACTTTGTTCTTACTATTGTAATATTTGCTTTCTTAGAAGCACTTTAGATTACATAAATCTTTTATCTATTGTTTGTTTATTTCCTCAAGTGACTCTGTGTAGTCTGTATACTTGAGAGGACTAAGAGATCTTTCTCTTAGACGTTGTTTGTAATCAATCTTTCAAGATTAGTGGATTAAGTCCTTGTTGAAGGCGAAATCACCTTGGCCGGGTGGACTGGAGTAGCTTTGTGTTATAAGCGAACCAGTATAAAATCCTTGTGTGATTTTCATTTTGAAAAAGCACTTATTTTCCAAACAATTCAAACCCCCCCTTTCTTGTTTTTCTCACCTTCAAAATTTCCATCCATTACTCTAAAATCTAAAGGATATGTTCGATGTGGAAACAATAACAAAGGAAGTATTGTTGGTATCGGAAAATTTGGAATTCCTCATTTACAATAATTGATGATGTTCTCTATGTTCAAGGCTTGAAGAATAACCTTCTAAGAATTAGAAAAGTTTGTGACAAAGGACTCGGGATCAACTTTACCAAAGATGAATTCATTATAGAAGATGAAGCCTCTCATGAAATAAATTTTGTTGGAAAAAGAATCAACAATATCTTCATGATATCATTTGATGATTTATCTTGAAACTTAAGTGTCTCGTGGTAAGTAACAAATGATGCATGGCTTTGGCACAAGAGGATAACATATATTCATATGAAACATTTGAATTAACTAGACAAGAATGACCTTGTTATTGGATTACCCAAGATAAAACTTGTCAAAGATATGAGGTGAAATCAATGTCAAAAGGGAAAGAAAACCAAAGTCTCTTTCAAACCAAAGAAAGTGGTGTCTACTACTAGGTCTCTCTAATTGATACACATAGATTTGTTCAGTCCTTCAAGGACTAAAAGCTTTGTAGGTAAATTTTATGCTTTTAGTTATTATTGATGATTTTTCTATATTTACTTGAACTTTATTTTTAAAACATAAAAGTAACGCATTCAAAAGGTATGCAAAGTTGGTATAAAATGAGAAATACATGAAGACCATATCAATTTGAAGTGACCATGGAGGAGAATTTAAAAATGCATCATTCATAGAATTTTATGATAAGTATGGCATCTCCCACAATGTTTTTAGCAGCAAGAACCCCTTAACAAAATGGTCTGGTCGAAAGAAATAACAGGTCTCTTGAAGAACTTGCAAGGACAAAGCTTTGTGAATTAAATCTTCCAAAATATTTTATAACAGATGTGGTAAGCACGACATGTTATTTACTTAATCTTGTAATCATTATACATATATTAAAGAAGAAACCATATGAAATTTACAAGGGGAGAAAAGCAAACATTTATCCTTTTCATGTCTTTAGGTGCAATTGTTTTGTTCTAAATAATGGCAAAGACAACCTTGATAAGTTTGATGAGAAATCTGATAAAGGTATATTTCTTCGTTACTCTTTTACAAGTAAGACCTATTGAATATTTAATAAAATAATTTTTTTTATCGTAGATCCATGCATGTTTCATTTTTTATGAGTCTAACCCCTCTAAGAAGAAAAAAGTTATTATTTGTGTTGATGATGATATGGTAGAAGTACCAATTGAAGGAAATGTCAAAAATGACCATGTTAAACAATCTGGAGATCAATATGAACTTATTAAAAAAGAGTATAACTAAAATGATCTTCCTAAAGAATGGAGAACCCGTCGTGATCACCCAATCGACAACATCATTGGTGATTTTAGAAAAGGAGTATATACTTGTCTCAATCTCAAGGATGCTTCCTTGAACATGAATTTTTTTCTCAAGTAGAACCTTCATAAGTTAATGAAGCCTTATAAGATGACTAATGGATATTTTCCATGCAAGAAGAATTAAACCAATTCGAAAGAAACAAAGTTTGGGAACTTGTTCTTATACCTAATGTCAAACAAATCATTGGTACAAAATGGGTGTTTAAGAACAACCTTGATGAGAATGGAATAATTATTCAAAATAAGAAAATATTGGTTGCTCAAGGATATAATAAATAAAAAGGATTTGATTTTGACAAAAAATTTGCTCTGGTTGCAAGGTTAGAAGTTATTTGATTATTACTTGCTTATTCTTGTTAATTAAATTTTCAGTTATCCCAAATGGACGTCTATAGTGCATTCTTAAATGGCTACACCATTGAAAAAGTCTACGTAAATCAACCTCCCGATTTTGAAGACTTAAAAAATCCCTCACACGTGTACAAATAGAGAAATGCTCTTTATGGCTTAAATCAAGCACCAAGGGCTTGGTATGATAGACTTAGCAACTTTCTATGTGAAATTTTTTTAAATATATGTTGATGATATCATATTTGGATCAACAAATAAAGACTTATGTGAAGATTTTTCAATGATGATGCATGGAGAATTTGAGATGTCTATGATGGGTAAGTTGATTTATTTTCTTGGACTTTAAATCAAGAAATAAAATAATGGTATCTCCATCTGTCAATCCATGTATTGCAAAGAACAATGCAAGAAATTCGATATGGAAAATTGCAAAGACATTGATACTCCAATGGGTTCAAGCACTTATCTAGATCAAAATTAATGTGATACACTAGTTGATATATCAAAATTTAGAGGTATGATTGGTTCATTATTATATATAACTTCTAGTCGTCCTAATATTATATTTTGTTTTATTTTTATTTGTGCTCGATATCAAGCTTGTCCAAAGAAATATCATCTCTCCTCGGTGAAAAGGAACATGAAGTATCTCAAAGGAACCACAAATGTTGGGTTATGGTATCCAAAAGATAGTATATGTGATTTAGTTGGATATTCTGACTCAGATTATGTAGGTTCAGAACAAATAACAAAAACACAAGTGGTACTTGCCACATTCCAAGTAATTCATTAGTTTTATGGTCTTGTAAGAATCAAGTATGTGTTGCCCTTAGTACCGCAGAAGCAGAGTATTTAGAAGCAGAAAGTGGTTGTGCTCATATTCTATGGCTAAAGCAATAACTTTGTGATTACAAGCTTGATCTATGATGCATTTCACTTAGAAGTGACAATACAAGTAAAATCAACATAACAAAGAATATGCTCATGTACTCAAGAACCAAACACATAGATATTCAACATCAGTTCCTAAGAGACCATATTCTTAAAAAAGATGTTGAAGTCACTTTTATGGATACGCATAATCAATTGGCGGAAATTTTCACGAAACCTCTAGAAAAGGAAATGTTTTACTAAATAAGGAGAGAGCTTGGATTTTTGGATGAAAACAATGCATAAACGATCATAAAGTCATTACTACATATGTCAAGATGATGGTTGGTTATTGATTTTTCAAAATGTTCAAGGTACATGTTATTCATCTTTTATTATAATATTTGATCAATTCACAATTTCATTTTGGAATTTATTATGAATGATCATGTATGTTGATTTGTGTTGTTTGATTTGAATTAATACGTGCTAAATGATAATATTATGTTTAAGTATCATATAATATGTTTGTCTATACATACTTGCCTAAAATATGGAGATTTTTTTAAAATTTTAATTTTTTACAGGGAACAATGAATTTATTAGGAAGAATAGATTATATGGATAAATATTTCCAATTTTTTTATAATAGCATGAAGAAATTGATTGCATGGGTTGATCAATCGATTGCCCTGTTCAATTTTTTCATTTTTTTAAATTCATTCAAATCTTAGTCAAATTCAACATTCTCTCTCCTCAGTTAAAAGGAAAAAGTTCCCCGTCCCCTCTGGTAACCCTATTAGTCGCACATTGCACTTCAAATAAAAGAGAAAAATCGATCCACACTTCCTTCATCTCTCTTCACCAAAAATGCAACAAACTCCATTAAAGCTTCATTCTTTCTCCATCTTGATCAATGTAAACTCAAAGAAAAGGAAAGGTAAAGGAAAAACATCAAGTTCTAGACCTCCAACCATGAATTTTCCAAGGCTCCTCACCACCTATCACCAAAGGGAAATATTCATGGCCTATTTTCATGAGGAAAAGATCATTCCTCCAAGGTTTGGTAACCCTACCATTTTTTCTTATGCATGTTTTACTTTCCCTTCATTATTTAGAACTAAAAAATGAAAGATCTAATTATGGATGGTGGTTCATACTATCCGGATTTAGTAAAGGTATTTTAAAGTAATGTGAGTTTGAAGAAGGATAAGTTAACCTCCTCTGGAAATGGTGTTCCTATTTCATTATCAGTTAAGGAATTTGGGAAATTTTTAAAGATTCCATTTGTTGGTGCTAAGATTATAACTAACTTTGATGCTCACTTGGAAAACTATGTTAAAAGGATTTTTATTATAGTATGTCTTGATTTTCTAAAGAAGAAGTATACCGAGAGAGAAGAAGAACAAGTGGGATAATTCTTGAGCATCCCTTATGGTCAGTCCGTAACCTAACCCTTGATGACAAAATGGTACATTATTTTTTATGTTATTTGTTGGTGCCTAGATACTCTAATCATGCAGTTATAACAGATGTTGAGATGAAGTTGATGTTTTCCTACTAAAAACTAAATTTAGGTTAATTGGTCTTATGTGATTATGCATCACATGTTGTCCACTGTGAAAGATCTGGTGGTTTACTCTATGCAAGGCTCTTAATAGAGGTTTTCAAGTATTACAATGTGAAACTTGCTAATGAAATTCGCATCAAAGTGACTGAGACAAATTCTCTGACTACAAAAGATATTATCAACAATAAGATGGGATTTCTTTTTAATAATGCAACATATACCATAAAATACCTAGATGAAGCAACAACTAAACCTTCTATTCCTCCTTTTCCTCATCCTCAAGAAGATGTTGGACCAACCAATAAGATGATTATGGATTATATGGTTCAAAGATTTGATAATATGGATCATCATTTTAGTGGCATTCATCAGAAGTTGGCTGGACTTTTGAATAGGGTGGGTCACTTGGAAGCTTCTCAAAGAGGCCTTGAGAATAATGAGAACGAAGATATGAAGCAAGGTAAAAGTTTGACTATATTCTTCTTGTTGTTTAATTTATTTCAGCTTTAGTAAAAACATATTTCAATTATGTAATATTTTAGACATCTTTGTGTGTTATTTCTATGGTATGCCGAGTTAAATTTTAATATCGTTGTGTATGCTTTGATGTGTAAATATTTGTGTTTATGTTTGTATGCTTTTATACTTTAATACCATCTATTTTCATCCATCTTTCCTTGTTTTTGATAATGTCAAAACGGGGATAAGGATGTATGTATGCGTTTTTTTCCTTGTCCATATTATATGAAGGAGTTAAAATGGTATAAAGATGAGGAACTCAAATAAATCAAGGTTTCATCAATTAACGGGGAGATATTCATCTTAGAGGGAGATTTCCGGAAAAAAAGAATCGACAAATGAGATATTTGTCATCATAAAAAATGGGTAGATTGTGAAGACAAACGTTTTATGAGATAATGTTTTGATGAAGACAAGTATATGCAATGAAGGAAAAGATCTCTCAAATTTTAAAGAAGATACAAGACAACAGATAAATCATGCTTATATCAAAGATTTCAAGGAATTGGATCATATGTTATGGTATAATAAGAAATTCAATTATGTATAAGACTTACGTGCTCAAGTCTTTTCATTTAAATCTTTCTAAATGATCCCTAACATTTATGCATGACACTCTTTCAAGTTTCATATTTTACTTAGATAAATTTCATGTTTTAAAAGGAAGGAAGCGATTATTCCTTTACCTGAATCAATTTCTTGAGCTCCCTGTAAATCTAAGAATTGAAAATTTGAAAGGAATAATTGATTGATGCTTAGAGGAAATATATTAAGGGGTCTAAATTTTACCCCCATATTCGATTGATCTAGTGTATTTTTGCATAATATTTTATGTTATAAATGGAATAATCGATTACTGCATATATGCAATCGATTGGTTCCTGATGCTTGGTGAAAAATTTGAAACATCACAACACCTTTTCATTGGACATGTTCATGAAACCTCTTACAAAACATTGCAATTAAATTATGATTATTTTCCAAACATAGACACTCATTCAAGAAGCATCTTGTGATATATTGATATAAAGAAATGGTTCACATTACATTTCACCTCTTTCATATGAATTTTCAAAAATTTCATCTGCTCATATTTAAAACTCTTAAAATATTTTACTGCATAGTTTTTAAATATCAGAGAAAAAATTCTTCAGATCTTGAGCACTTAGACTTTACATTTTTTTGAATTATTTTATTGGAAAGAAAAGAAGTTAGAATTTGGTAAATTGTCTAAAACCATTTGTATTCAAATATATTTAAATCATTATACTGTAACTTGCTTGCCAAGTTTGTCGAAACAAGAAAGTTTAGGAGAAAGTAGGGTTCTTTCTACGTGTGTTGTGAAATCATAAAATGGTGTACTTTCTTGATCTTATTAGAATATTGTATAGAGAGTGTTGTTGTGAGGCTGTAAAAATTTCTAACATAGTAAAATTCTTCATGGGGTGTGGAGGAAATGGACTTCCCTTGTTTTGAAAGGGGAAGTAGAAAATATCCTATCTCATTTACTATACTGCACTTTATTTTTCTGCACTATCATTCATATGTCCATCTTTGTTCTTTCAGAAAAATAAAAGAATCATAACATCTACAAACTAACGAGAAATCATCTTAAAACCTAACTTACCCCCCCCCCCCCCCCCCCCCCCCCCTCCCCCCCCTCTCTTAGGTTGCACTATATAGTTATAAAACCCCAAATTTTGGTGTAAAATGAAGAAAGGACACACATGTTTTATACAAGAGAATAAATAGTTCAAAAAGGAAATGATCCATGGGTCAATTAACTCATCTAATCGATTGGTTTCTCTGTCTAATCGATTATTTGTGGCTAATAAGTAAAGTTTTGATAGAGAGATGTTACCAATCATTAAGAGGCTATCATAATAGATTATATAATTGATTTTTCTTTATCTTATTGATTAATCTTAAGATCTAATTGATTAAGAAGTTAAAAAAATTCTAATTAAGCTAAAAGTCTCCTAATTAACTAGCTAAGGCTAAAAAAAATTAGGTATTTTGTTAGTTTAAAAGATGTTTTAGAAAATATTGCAAGTGTGTTTTATTTTCCTTAGTATATTAGGAATTACTCTCTGTAAGACCCTAATTTTGACCCTAAGATCCCTCATGGCATCATATCATTGCTCATTGCATTGCCTCAAGGCTCATAGCATGTGTGGCTCCTTACCCTAGGGTTGGGACTTGTGTGAGTTGGTTTGAGACCACCAAGCATGCTTGAATTGTATATTATTGCTTTTCTTATTTTTTTTACTAACCAAAAGCACAAAAATATGTCACTAGTTTTCTTTTGAAGCTCAAGCAATCATGTGTGCCCTTGCTCCTAGGAGGCTCCTATGCTCAATAAAGTGGCCAGATAAAGATGAAAGCAAGCATGACAATGGTTCACAAAGCTCTATATAATCATATATGTTTCCCAAGTATCTCAATTTGCCAATTTGATCGAGATAAACCAAAGGGTTTGAGGCTTGTTTCCCAAGGAAACCCTAATTCAACTATGCATTAACTATGTCTTGCCCATGAAGCAACCTCAACCTATGATCAAATTTAATAAAGGGAAGTTCTTTCGTTCATTATTTTATGCATATATGAGCCTATGTGAGTATCCTCAATCATTCACTCATCAAGATTTGAAGTTTGGACTTGAGAAGTTGACCAGTTAAGGCATCTGACTAAGCTGAAGATCCCTGAGACCTAAATTTTCATGTGTTTGTCAAATGAAGATAACCCCAAGAAACAAAATGTTCTTACGAACCATGTGAACAACTTTCATGTTCATCAAAAATCCATTTGAAACATGGAATGTCATCATTCATTTCAAAACATTATAGGTCATTTTTACTGAAACCCTAATTTTGGGTCAACTTCCCAAGGACCTAACTTTTTCATTTTTTATGATTTTGAGGTGAGACCAATTTAATTGGAAAGCTTAAGATGTCTAATTCAAATGTTATGTTGGACAAAATTTCATAATCCTAAAATAAACACATGTGATAATACAAAACATTATAGGTCACTTTGGACCAAAACCATTGAATATTGAAAAAGTCCAACTTCAAGTGCCCATAACTTTCTAATAAAAAATCCAAATGATGCATAATTTGAGTCTATATTGATCATCTTGAAAAGATATAAAACTTTTATGTTGGAGGTTTTTCCATTTGATGCTTGCATCATTGAAACAGAAGGGCTTGAATTTGGCCATTTTTGGCAAATTTTTCAAAGGCATGTTTTGTACCTCAAACTTCATGATCAGTTTTCACAATTTTCCAAACTCCAAATGGAATTTTATCCAACATAGTCTTTGTTCCATATGTCAAGACCTTTCTAACCATTACTCACATGCCTATGTTTGGATTTTCTATATGGGACTTTCGAAGAGGGGAACATTTGTGACCAAATATGAAATTCACTTGGAATCTTCATGCACAAGCAAACACAAGGCAAATTGCACGTCCAATTCAACTTGATATCAGCTCATCTTGCATTTCCAATTGATTTTGGGCCTCACATGCGCCTGCACAAGCCCATGCATGGAGGACCCAATGATCATGCACACGTGTTTTACCTCACTTGCCTTGCAGCTCAGCTATAAATACCATGCCATGCTCATTCTAAATGGAACCTTAAGGCTACCTGAAGCTCTACAGAATTGGAAACCCAACCATACCAAAGGAATTCTGATTTTATTTTTCTCATTTCAAGCTTGAATTTCAACAAAATCAGTTGATCTTCAAGACTCATTACTTAGCCTTGCACTCATATCACCTATCTAGATCAAATTGCAAGCAAAAGTTGGAAGGAATCGTGTTGATCAAAGCTGCTCTTCAAAGGTTATTGCTCAACTATTTTGATCTTAATCTCATCATATAATGTGAATTGCTTGTGTTCAAATGGTTTTCTGAAGTCCTCGGGCAAGAGGAAAGCCAGTGGTGGCTTTGATTTCATGTTTTGAGAAGTTTCAATTTGCATACCTGGATTTTCAAGTTCAGATTTCTCATTCAATAGAGATCTTGAGAGAAATCCAAGGTTACAGGGGTGATGTACATCACCCCAGCTTCATTTTGGTATAAGGCTCGTGCATTTTAGTTGAGGTTCAAAAACCTGCAACAGGTGGCCGAAATCAATTGGTCCACCGGAGAAGACGATGGTTTCCACCACCGTTCCCACGTGGATGATTCCAGGCCCTTGGATAAGGCTCCAGCGTTCTAATCCTGGCAAATGATTCAGCTGACTTATTTTAATTCGTTTTACTTCGCGTTTGACTGTGGACCATGGTACGCGTGCGCTTCTGGGCCACTTGGTGTGTCCACATCATTTAATGAAGCAAATCATGTGCTCATTGTTTTTCCTATTTTATTATTTTTGTTTTAATTTCTTTTATTTTCAAAAATTCATAACTATTTTATTTGGAATAACAAAAATATGAGACCAACACTAAAAATTTTCTTGAAAAATCTAGTTTCATAATTTGATTTTTAATTATTTTTGTGATTCCATTTAATATTTTTTGTGAATTATTTTGTTTTTGATAGTTTTTAATTCATTTTAATTACTTTTTGATATCCAAAAATTCCAAAAAATATTTTCTTAACACGTATGGATGATGATAAATCTATGAAAAATATTCTCATCAATTTCATAATTGATTTGAGATTTATTTGAGATTTTAATTCATTTGTGTTATTTTTCTTGATTTTTAATTGTTTAAAAATAGTTTATGTTTTCAAAAAATGTTGAGAAAATTTGTCAAACTTTGTTTGACCATGTTAGACTTATGATGATTCAATTGGACTTGTCTAAGTTGATTTGAATTGAATTTGAAGTTTAACCATATTTTGTTCATTTTATTTTATGTTTTTATTTTAATTCCAAAAAATACCAAAAATATGTTTGACCTTTATTGACTTCTAATATTCATTTCTCTTCTGTTTACCATTGGTTGATGTTGATTTCATTCACATTTGATCATTGTGTTTTAATTATGTCATTGGAATTCTCATTTGGCCCATTTCATCTTCATCTCTTTTCTTCTTCTATTTCTTTTGGTCAATGAGTTAATGATTTGTGGTTAGTCTAGACATACGAGAGGCTTAACCTTCTTTGATCTAAATCAAACTCAACTTGATCAAAGATCAAGTGAGTTTCTTTGTGTCCATGATAGGTTGCTTCTTGGTCAAGCAAAAAACCTAAAATCCATACAAGGCCTTTCTTGTTTTCTTTTGGCATGGCAAGTTGTAGGAGCTTGGCTTACTAGTCATGATCTCTAACTTGTGTTTATTTGCCTATAGTTTTATTGACCGGCCTCAGATAGGTGTGACTACTACATTAGTCCACTTACGATTGCTTAACATAGCGCTAAATTTCCTTATGGCACACTAACATTAACTACTAACTACTAACTTTAATTCAAGCATTTAATTATTGCAATTTACTTTAATGCAATTTACTTTCTTGCTCATTTATTCATATTTCCTTTTCCCTTTGCTCACTTGAGCTCATATTTTATGTTTATGCCATTTTCCTTTTGCTCACTTGAGCTCATTATTGTGAATAAATATATTGTTGCTTTGTGATTGTTTTGTCTTTGTTTGTGTGAACCCAATGCCAAGGAGAAAGGACTTAGAATTCGGACCTTACCTATGCTTAAAGGAGTTTAAGAGCAACTAGGCCGTATGCCTTTAGAATGCTAAACTTGTTGAAGAGCAACTAGGCCTCATGCCTTTAGAATGCTTAATCTTAAAAGTTGACTTCAAAGGACCCCTAATCTAAACTCATTTTTTGTCCATTTCTCTTATTACATTGTGAACCTTTTGATTGTTTGTTCTTGTGTGATAGAGATTCCAAACTTGAGATAGTAAGGAGGACCGTTGTCATGAATAGCCAAGTTAAGAGAGACAAGTCAATTGGAAATCCTAGGAGCTTGATTGAATATTTGTTTGATTGCTTGAGTTATTTGCTAAGTTCAAAGGAAAGGAGCATCTTGAATCATCTTTATGATCTCAAGAAAAGGAACTCCAAGGGTTTTATCTCTTCTCTCATCTTTGCATGTTTAGGACTAACCCTTCTCTTCTTCTCCTCACTCTAACCCAAGCCAAACTCATTTTGTGCAAACATTGACATTGTTTTCAAAACTAGAAACCTAGGCCATATGCCTTTGAATTTTCAAACTCTTTTCATTAATTCTTATGTTAAATGAACCTTAAGTCAACTTTGACTTCATTTTGTGAATACTCCTAACTTGTAAATACAATTCACTTCAAGTTGTTTTTGTGGTTCCAATGGTCATCTTTGTTAAAACCTTTTTCATAAACATTAGTCATAGGTTTGAGTTATCATAGTGGTTGATATAAACCTCACCTTATCCTTAGTGATTGGACTATAAGTCTTCCATACTTCTTATAGGGTGGATCCCTCACTAGTATGTTGAAGCCTTCCTCACATGGTGGATTGTTGGTTTAGGTTGAGTTTTCTCCCTCTGATAACAAAAGAACTTAAGGCTTTTGATCAAATCAATTCACCAATCTTTTTTTGAGATTTTTACCCCGAACTACGAGGTTTTGATCCTACCTTTGTGATGGTACATAGGCAATGGGTTCATCCATTCAAACAACAAAATTATAAATAATATGTATATTCTCTTCTCATCTCCCCAATCATGTTTGCACAAATCTTTTCACAAATACCAACCTACAATACATCTTTGCAAAAAGGGCTCCCTTAGAGTACTAAGGATGTTTTGGGTGCTTAAAACCTTCCCATCTCATAACCAACCCCCTTACCCAGATCTCTGACATTTTTATTAGTTTTTGATTTGATAAAACTACTTGGTTTTTGTTCGCTTTCTAACCTTTCCTTTGGATAAATAGAAGTCCGGTGGCGACTCGAATTGTATGCTTACTTTTGATTTAGTCAATAAATCTAAAGGTAACAAATACCCCGCTACAGAAAAGTGGCGACTCCGTTGGGGATAGTCCTAGTGGGTTTAGCCTACTTTTTGCTTGTACGTATTGTATGTTTATGTTTATTTGTGACATATTTTTTATGCAAATTTGGGATGACTGTATTGTTTGTAATGTATGATTTGCCTGATATATATCAATTGCTTGTGTGCTTGGTGGTCTCTTGTGAGATGAGTTCTATACCCGAACTCGAGTGCACTTATGATAGGAGAATGGCATAGTCTTGTTGACTTGTGTGGAGTTATTCCTTAGCAAGTTGACTTGCAAGCCCATTAACTTGGTGGAGGTCTTGTTGCGATCAATAATGTCACACGAGTAGTCGTGGTTAGGCATTACTCTTTCTAATAAGAACCTTAGAAACCAAGGACCTTAGATTACCTAGCCCATCTTGGCCTATTTTAGGACGTAGTGCGAAGGTCGTTCAAGTGTAAGATTTGATACGATTGTTACACAATACTACACTCATAAGAGTCTCTCTTGAGAATATTTTTGGAATATGAGTAGTCGTTTTATCCGATAATGTCCGAAAGATGAGATGATGACTATGGGAACCTTTTTAGGACATGATTGTTAGGTTTAACCATAGTACACTCCCATTGGGTGGTTCTTAACCAAGACTCCATGCTCGTGACTCACAACAAACCCTTGATTTGCGGTTGATCTGTTCTCGTATATCCTCAATATCAATGGAACTTGGGTGTTGATAAGGTGTAAACCATAATCCACCAAAATGGATGATTGATATTAAGGATGAATTGATCCATCCTGTGACCTTTGTGTGGCGTGACTTGCTTGATCCTTGAGTGTGATTGTTGCATCCATGCATTCATGCATTGATTTGCATCCATATCATCAACAATGAGAAAAATTTGAAGGAACTTAAGAGGTCTATTTGCAAATTTTCAGACATGAATAAGCAAAGAAGGGATACGAGGAAGTATAGTTTGAGACAACCCGACTTGAAAGAGTTAAGGAGTTTGACATCCTATGTATTAGATCCCTTGGAGTTCAAAGCTCGCCATGGGAAGCTTTTGTCTATTCTTGCTACTCAGGTGGATGAAGCTCTGATGAGTGTGTTGGTGCAGTTCTATGACCCTCGGTACCGTTGCTTCACTCTTCCGGATTTCCAGCTTTTTCCTACACTTGAGGAGTATGCCTATCTTGTGGGTATACCTATCTTGGATCAGTTGTCGTTCAGTGGCTTGGAGAGAGTTCCTTCTTCCCAAGAGATTGTTGATCTGCTTCACATAGATGTATCCGAGATTAGTGCTCATATGACTACCAAATGTGGAATTCAGGGTCTTCCATCTGATTTTCTCATTACCCAAGCTACTTTGTTTGGGAAGGCCATGAGTGAGGACGCATTTGAAGCCATATTCGTGCTGCTCATCTATGGGCTAGTGTTATTCCCCAACATCGACAATTTTATGGATGTGAATGCTATTAGGATTTTCTCTACTCTTAATCCCGTTCCGACTCTGTTAGGTGACACTTATTTCTCTTTGCATATGAGGAATGCAAAGGGCGGTGGTACCATTGTGTGATGTTTGCCTCTGTTGTACAAGTGGTTTATTTCGCACTTGCCCCAGACGCTTGCCTTCAAGGAGAACAAAGGATGTCTACGGTGGTCCACGAGACTTATGTCTCTCACTAATGATGATATCATTTGGTATAACCGTGTGTATGATGGTGTGCAGATTATTGACTCTTGTGGTGAATTCTCCAATGTGCCTCTTTTTGGTACATGTGGTGGGATTAACTACAACCCTGTTTTGGCTCGTCGTCAGCTTGGGTTCCCCTTAAAGGATAAACCTAATAACATTTTGTTAGAAGGTGTGTCCTTTCAAGAGGGTAAAGATCCCCAGAACTTGAAGGGCAGAATGGTCCGCGCTTGGCGCAAGATTCATAGGAAGGGAAGGAAGGAGCTTGGTCCGAAGAATTGTATTGCTTTGGAACCCTACACCTCTTGGGTGAGGAGGAGAGCACTTGAGTACCGCATGCCCTATGACTATCCGAGACCCACCCCTATGGTTTTGGTTGGGCCTTCAACCCTCCCTAACCCAGGAGTAGAGGAGTTGAGAGATGAAGACCGTTCGCGTGCTTAGGTTCGTGAACGAGAGGAACTACTTCAGCAAATCATAGATAAAGATGATGTGATAGAATTTCTGGAGCATTAGGTTATTGATGAGCCTGATGATGTAGTTACTTCTCTTCTTCCTCAGTCATCCAAGTTTTGGAGGAGGAAGTATGATCGACTTGCCAAGGAGAAGGTAGATATGGAGGCAGCCTATGAGAGAGAGGTGAAGAGGCTTCGTGCAGCTTATCTTCCAGTCTCAAGGGCTTTGGACGATTGCTTCTAGGGTTCCATAGGATGTTTTTTATCCTTTCCTTTCGTATTGTATTTGGTTACCAAGACTGTACTTCTTCATTGGTTTAAAAAAATCCAAATATTATTGCTATATAAGTATTCCATGTATGTCTAAAAAGATTAATATTTCCAAATATTTGCAAATAGATCTCTATAAAGTTCATCTGATTAAAAAACAAATCATATGCACAAGCATTGCATGCATCATATGCATAAGCAGGTTTTGTTCAACTCTGATCAGTGGTCTAACTCTTTGCTCTTCATTTATTTTGAAGACAAGCTGACACACCGGTATAACACCAGGGTCAATCTTCCAAAGCTGATGCATCACCTAGAGCAAGAGAACAGAGAGCTGAAAGAGGAGGTAGCTAGGCTGACTGCCATGATGGAGTCAGTGCTGGCCGCTCAGAGCCAATCATCTCCAACTCCTGCAGCTCCTCCCGTGAGGACTGTCATTTCAGAGGTAGCTTCCTCAACTGTGCCTGCCGCAACAGCTCACTTTGCGCCGACTATGCCATCCGGGTTCCCCTGGGGAATATCCGCAAACTTCGTGCCAGAGGGACTTGCTGCAACCTTCGCTTCTTTGCCGACATCTAGCCCGGTCCTTGCCGTGCCACCTTCCGTTGTGCACACTTTACCTAGAGTCAAAGACACCATTTATCATTCTGAGCCATCTGAGGGCCCAGATGTTTATGAGTAAATGGATGCGATGAACGACCAATTCCTTGAGCTGCGCAAGAAACTGAAGACTCTAAGGGGGAAAGACCTCTTTGGTAAAATTGCTGCTGAGTTGTGCCTTGTGCCCAACGTCAAAATCCCTATTAAATTCAAAGTGCCTAACTTTGAGAAGTATAAGGGAAACACATGCCCTCTCAGCCATCTTGTGATGTACGCTCGCAAGATGTAAACACAGACAGAGAATGATCAACTTCTAATCCACTACTTCCAGGACAGCCTGTCCGATGCCGCTCTCAGATGGTACATGGGTCTGGACAACCCAGACATTCGCTCCTTCAATGATCTTGGCGAAGCTTTTGTCAGGAAATATAAGCACAATATGGATATGGCTCCCTATAGGAACCAGCTGAGGGCGATGTCCCAGAAAGAGAAGGAGACTTTCAAGGCGTACGCCTAGAGCTGGCGTGAGTTGGCCGCTCATATTGTGCCATCCCTCGAGGATAAAGAAATGATGAAGATATTTTTAAAGACTTTAAGCTCTTTCTACTATGAGCGGATGATTGCTAGTGCTCCCTCGGACTTCACCGAGATGGTGAATATGGGGATGAGGCTAGAGGAAGGAGTCCGTGAAGGACGTCTATCAAAGGATGAAGGCTCTTCAGCAAAGCGATATGGGGGTGTCATACCCCAAAATTTGCCCGTTAATCTTTCAAGACATTCTTCAAGGCACTCCAACTCATTGTTCAAGGCATTGATCTTAAAAGAACAAAGATCCAGCACACAGGTGGCAAAATCCAGAAAATGGCCCAAACTGGCATGCTCGCTAGGCGAGCAACTCCTTCGCCTAGAGAACCCTTCGCTACGCCACTCTCCTAGCGAAGCTTGCGAATACCAGAAAATTCTGGGCTTCATTCTGAGCCCATCAGGTCACAAAAATTATTATAAATAGCAGAGCTTCATTTAGAAAAAGGGGACAGAGGCAGACAAACAGAAACCCTAGCAAGGAAACCCTAACAGAAGTAACACAGCAAACCCTGGAGGCTAACCTAGAGAATTCAGAGCAACCCTCAAGGAAACCCTGAAGGAAACTCATCTGTACCAAGGTTACCTCCGCCCAACTCAATCCGGCGCCAACCCTAAGAGCGACTTGCCAATTCAAGGTTGCAATTCAGTTGCAAACAGGTTTGCGTTACTATTACCGCTTTACGTCCTTAACTTGCATGTGGCATTGTGATTGAATCTATAAAAATATCTTAAGTTTTTGCATGTGAATTTAAGTATGTATGAATATCTTGAACGTTTAACCATGTAATTTCTGTAATGGATGCCATAGGGTTTAAAGCTTTCTGGAATTGTACTGTTACCAAAACCGGAACTCGCAGCCGCTCGCTTGCACATCGCTAAGCGAGCATGTAGCGAGTATTCGCTAAGCCTTCGCTAGGCAAGGCAGGGGCGAACGTGACAGTCGCTGATTTTGCTGTTCTGTTCTATGCTTATCTGATCTATTTTATTCTAACCATGCATTATTTTGCCTGACATTCCTACCGCTGTGTTTCTTTTATGGTGTAATTCTCGATTGCACCCTGATTTGGTATTCTGACCTGTTTGCTGAATTTTGTAAGGATTCACATACTCCCGGAGAAGGTAGCTTGCTAGGTATTCCACTTTATTTGTGGGATACCCTTGTGGAGATTCACCCTAATTACCTAATTGATTACAACTACCTAATTGATTGTAAAATATTGCCTTTGAATATGTGATCTCGGACCTCTCTTTGTTGCCTTACGGTATTATGGTCATGTCCCGCGAATATGGGGATACACTTAGCAAAGACCCTTCGATTAAATCATCATGTCCCTATAAAATAAATCATTGTCCCTCGGATGTTGCCTACAAATATATGATTTTGTCCCTCGGTGACCCATCGTTGTAGCCTACGGTTAAATGATGATCGTCCCTTCGAATGCTAAGGTATCCTTACAGATGTTGCGTTCAATGACCAATCGATGACCCTACGATGACCCTTTTACATCCAAAGGATAAAACTACTTACTTCTCAATAGTAAGGACAGTTTTACCCTCATAAGGATAGGAAATACCCATAAAGACCTTGGGTAGGTATAACTCTTAATTGCTGACTCACAACCTAAAACATTTTTCATACATCACACTTTGCAAAACATCTACTAGAAAATCACCACTTGGTATACATTCATACTAGAATCATTGCCAAGTTATATTTTTCTAAACAACTTTCAAAATTAAATGAGATAAATACTTTGTATACATTCGGACAAGAATCATTACAAAGCTAAACTCTCTTTTCAAAACATTTTCTAAGCATATTCACATTCAATAAATCAATGGACCTTTTTGCATTCAAATATTGCGCTCTCTATCTTTCCTGTCATCTTTCAAATAAGCTATGTTTTCTTGCACACACTCACGTAACAAATTTCATATCCATATTCACTCTGGATCCTGTTGATAATAATTCTGCTACTGTTAATTATGTATTCGAAAATCCGATCTACCAAACCGAGGATGGAAGTGAGGAAGATTGTGAAGTCCCTGGAGAACTTGCCAGAATGTTACTACAAGAAGAAAAGACTATACAGCCGCACGAGGAATCAATTGAGGTTGTAAATCTGGGTACTGAAGTAGACAAGAAAGAAGTCAAAAGAGGAGCAGGCTTGGAAAACAGTGTCAAAGAAAGATTGAGTCGGATGTTACGTGACTATGTAGAGGTTTTCGCTGGAAAAATCAAGAGATGATATGGAATGATGAACGTCAAAATCAAGAAGTATCTCCAAGAACCTCCAATTCTGATGCCACCAGTTGAAGGAAGACCTCTAATCATGTATTTGACCGTGTTAGAAAATTCAATGGGGTGTGTGTTGGGGCAACATGACGAGTCTGGTCGAAAAGAGCATGCCATATACTACCTTAGCAAAAAGTTTACCGACTGTGAAACAAGATACTCACTGCTCGAGAGAACTTGCCGTGCTTTGGCCTGGGCTGCTCGCCAACTAAGACAGTATATGTTGAATCATGCCACTTTATTGATTTCTAAGATGGATCCTATCAAATACATATTTGAGAAACCTGCCCTCTCCGGAAGAATAGCAAGATGGCATATGATTTTAACAGAGTATGATATCCAATACACTACTCAGAAAGCAATCAAAGGAAGCATGTTAGCCGATCATTTGGCTCATCAAGCAGTTGATGATTACCAATCTATGAATTTTGAGTTCCCAGATGAGGATGTCATGCTTGTTACTGATTATGAAGAACCTGGACCAGATGAAGGACCCGAACTGGGATCCCGATGGACTATGGTTTTCGATGGATCTTCTAATGCGTTGGGCAATGGTGTCGGTGTTGTAATTATTTCCCCAAAGGGTTGCCATACGTCCTTCACTACTAGACTATGTTTTGATTGTACCAACAATATGGCCGAGTATGAAGCCTGTATTTTGGGACTCAGAGCTGCTATAGACCTGAGAATCAAGTTTTTGAGTGTGTATGGAGACTCGGCTTTGGTAATCAGTACGATCAAAGGAGCATGGGACACTAAACATCCGAATCTCATCCCTTATCGAGAACGGGTGTTGACATTAATCCCATATTTTGAAGAGATTACATTCGAACATATTCCACGAGAGGAGAATCAGTTGGCAGACGCCTTGGCCACCATGTCATCTATGTTCAGAGTCAGATGGGACAATGAAGCTCCCACGATCACCATTGAGCGACTAGATGAACCAGCATATTGTTATGAACTTAACGCTGATGAAGTAGAAGAGAAACCTTGGTTCCACGAAGTAAAAAGATATTTAGAAGCTCAGGAATACCCTGAAGGGGCATCCATCAATGACAGAAAATTTTTGAGGAAGTTCTCCGCTAAATTCTTTTTGAGTAATGGAATATTATACAAACGTAATCATGATTCGACTTTGCTTCGTTGTGTGGATAAAAAGGAAGCAGAAAAGATCATGTAAGGCATGCACGACGGTATCTTTGGGACTCACTCTAGTGGACATACGATGGCCAAGAAGATTCTGAGATCAGGGTACTATTGGTCTACCATGGAAGCTGATTGCCACCATCACTCCAGAACTTGTCACAAGTGCCAGATCTATGCGGATAAAGTACATGTGCCTCCTGCTCCATTGAACGTGTTGACAGCACCTTGGCCCTTTGCAATGTGGGGCATTGATATGATTGGAGAGATTAAACCTACTGCTTCTTATGGACACCGTTTCATCCTTGTTGCTATTGATTACTTTACAAAGTGGGTAGAGGCAACCTCATTTGCTTCCGTCACCAAGAATATGGTGGCACGGTTCATTAAGAATAGTCTTATTTGTCGATATGGCGTCCCTGAAAGAGTTATCACTGATAATGGTACCAATTTGAACAACAAGCTGATTACTGAACTCTGCACGCAGTTCAAAATAAAACACCATAACTCTTCTCCGTACCGGCCAAAGATGAACGGCGCCGTAGAAGCTGCTAATAAGAATATTAAGAAGATTATACAAAAGATGACAGTGACGTACAAAGACTGGCATGAGAAGTTACAAAGACTGACAGTGACGTACAAACACTGGCATTAAAGAGGCAGGTTTAGACGAGGATGAATGGATTCAGACTCGACTCGGTCAGATAAATTTGATTGATGAAAAGAGACTTGCGGCTGTTTGTCATGGGCAGATATATCAGAAGCGCATGACCCAGGCATTTAACAAAAGGGTCAAGAGACGGGTGTATCAAATCGGCGACTTGGTGATCAAGCGTATCATTCTACCACAAAGTGATCCCAGGGGCAAATGGACTCCCACATACGAAGGGCCATTTGTAGTTAAGAAGGTATTCTCTGGTGGAGCCATGATACTTGCTACGATGGATGGCGAAGACTTCCCACATCCCGTGAACGCAGACATAGTTAAAAAATACTACGCCTAAAAGAGACCCGCTAGGTCGACGTACCTAGGCAAAAGTAAGGGGATCCCGGCGAACCAAAAGTGTTCGGGCAAAAATTAGGGATAAACATATAAAAATGTACACCCGGCCGGTCGAAAACCTGAAAAGGCGGCTTGGGCAAAAAAGGGTATCCTGGTGGACTGAAAACTTGAAAAGGAGGTCCAGGCAAAAATTAGGGATTAAAAGCGCATGACTATGTCCCGTTTTCAGACAGCTTCATCCAAGTTCAAGGGACTGAACAAGCCAATCACTTCTATCCGACAGTAGGAGATGAGATGCTTGAAGACATAATGACAGTGGCAGAATTAAAATCAATAGGACTTTTTCTTCATAGCTTTTCTTTGTTGTCTCGACGATTTCCTCTTACTAGGATTTCTGTCTCCTTGTGCTCAAATTTCCTAGTTATAGGCCCTCTTTCAAAATCAATACAATTTCATTTCCAAAAAGATGCTTTGTTTTACTTTCTCTGTTTTGCTTGCGTAAACGTCCATTGATTTAATTTGAATTGATATATGCATTTGAATATGATCGATGTTTATAAAAAATACATGCATAAAACAGAAATAGCAATTACTAAAAGACTTCAGGATCGAGGAGAAGGTCTAATCATGCTTTCCAATGAATCCGGTTGCCAATCCTATTCCCCAGCAAGGCCAGTTATTCCCCAGAAAAAATCGGCATTACTAGACAGACTTGTCATCTCTTCTATCCCCAGCCAGACTCTGTTGAATATCTCTACCATCAGACAGAAATCAAGTATCCCCAGCTAAGAGAGGGTCATCGATACAAATGTTCCCAACCAGAATATTGGGATTTATTTTCCCCTGGAAAAACCTTCCTCATGCATAGTTCATTCATTACATCATTTCACAGCATACGCATACCTACAACATCCACATTTATTTCCGAAAGCATAAAACATCTCATGCATCATGACATAGCATGAAGCTAACTTTATTTTTCAGGTTAATTATCCTCCTGATACAGTCAAAACAAAGGTCCATTCAGACGGATATCTTTATCGATTACGTTCAAGATTCAAATACATCCCTTAGATATAGTCTATATGAACATTCATTCTGACAAGCATTCTGATATCCTCCTAATGGTGGCATGTTTAAGCCCATCCCAGACATTTACTGCAAATACAACAAATATTATCAGATACAGCCTAACGTACGGTTCATTCTGATTCAGCTCAACATATGACTCCTTCAACTCAGATGCGATCTAACGTACGATCCATTTTGATCCTCAAATCCTCAGATACTGCCTAGCGCACGGTACATTCCGGGGTGCAGTCTAGCGTACGACTACTTTCTTCTTCAGATACAGCCTAACGTACGGCTCATTTTGCAACTCCAATACGGTCTAGCGTACGACCTATTTGGACCTTCAAATCCTCAGATACTGCCTAGCGTACGGTACATTCCGGGGTGTAGTCTAGCGTACGACTACTTTCTTCTTCAGATACAGCCTAACGTACGGCTCATTCTGCAACTCAGATACGATCTAATGTACGATCCATTCTGACCTTCAAATCCTTAGATACTGCCTAGCGTACGGTACATTCCGGGGTGTAGTCTAGCGTACGACTACTTTCTTCTTCAGATACAACCTAACGTACGGCTCATTCTGCAACCCCAATACGGTCTAGCGTACGACCTATTTGGACCTTCAAATTCTCAGATACTGCCTAGCGTAAGGTACATTCCGGGGTGTAGTCTAGCGTACGACTACTTTCGTCTTCAGATACAGCCTAACGTACGGCTCATTCTGCAACTCAGATACGATCTAACGTACGATCCATTCTGACCTTCAAATCCTCAGTTACTGCCTAGCGTACGGTACATTCCGGGGTGTAGTCTAGCGTACGACTACTTTCTTTTTCAGATACAGCCTAACGTACGGCTCATTCTGCAACTCCAATACGGTCTAACGTACGACCCATCTGGATCTTCAACTCAGATGCGATCTACGTACGATCCATTCTGACCCCTTTTTTCAGATACAACCTAACGTACAGCTCATTCTGCAACTCTGATACGATCTAGCGTATGATCCATTCTGATCTTTCCTCCCCAGCGAAGTCACCCGCCTAATGAATAACTCATTCTTCGATTCAGATACGATCTAGTGTATGGTCCATTCTGATCCTTTATCCCCAGCAGTGTATGTCCCATTCTGATCTTTCATCATCAAACTTCCTGGATGGCATCTCTAAGCCCATCTCCATCAAGACTAACCTTTGATTAACAAGTGCAAAATTTTGGGGCATTCTAGTGTTCAATAATCTTCCACCTCCAGACCACGAATGACATACATACCATTCTAACTCTCTCGGTTCAAGAATATTGAACAGGGGCAGCTGTCATACCCCAAAATTTACCCGTTAATCTTTCAAGACATTCTTCAAGGCACTCCAACTCATTGTTCAAGGCATTGATCTTAAAAGAACAAAGACCCAGCACACAGGTGGCCAAATCCAGAAAATGGCCCAAACTGGCATGCTCGCTAGACGAGCAACTCCTTCGCCTAGCGAACCCTTCGCTACGCCACTCGCCTAGCGAAGCTTGCGAATACCAGAAAATTCTGGGCTTCATTCTGAGCCCATCAGGTCACAAAAATTATTATAAATAGCAGAGTTTCATTCAGAAAAAGGGGAGAGAGGCAGACAGACAGAAACCCTAGCAAGGAAACCCTAACAGAAGCAACACAGCAAACCCTGGAGGCTAACCTAGAGAATTCAGAGCAACCCTCAAGGAAACCCTGAAGGAAACTCATTTGTACCAAGGTTACCTCCGCCCAACTCAATCTGGCGCCAACCCTAAGAGCGACTTGCCAATTCAAGGTTGCAATTCAGTTGCAAACAGGTTTGCGTTACTATTACCGCTTTACGTCCTTAACTTGCATGTGGCATTATGATTGAATCTATAAAAATATCTTAAGTTTTTGCATGTGAATTTAAGTATGTATGAATATCTTGAACGTTTAACCATGTAATTTCTGTAATGGATGCCATAGGGTTTGGAGCTTTCTGGAATTGTACTGTTACCAAAACCAGAACCCGCAGTCGCTCGCTAGCACATCGCTAAGCGAGCATGTAGCGAGTATTCGCTAAGCCTTCGCTAGGCGAGGCAGGGGCGAACGTGACAGTCGCTGATTTTGCTGTTCTGTTCTATGCTTATCTGATCTGTTTTATTCTAACCATGCGTTATTTTGCCTGACATTCCTACCGCTGTGTGTCTTTTGTGGTGTAATTCTCGATTGCACCCTGATTTGGTATTCTGACCTGTTTGCTGAATTTTGTAAGGATTCACATACTCCCAGAGAAGGTAGCTTGCTAGGTATTCCACTTTATTTGTGGGATACCCTTGTGGAGATTCACCCTAATTAACTAATTGATTACAACTACCTAATTGATTGTAAAATATTGCCTTTGAATATGTGATCTCGGACCTCTCTTTGTTGCCTTACGGTATTACGGTATTATGGTCATGTCCCGCGAATGTGGGGATACACTTAGCAAAGACCCTTCGATTAAATCATCATGTCCCTATAAAATAAATCATTGTCCCTCGGATGTTGCCTGCAAATATATGATTTTGTCCCTCGGTGACCCGTCGTTGTAGCCTACGGTTAAATGATGATCGTCCCTTTGAATGCTAAGGTATCCTTACAGATGTTGCGTTCAATGACCAATCGATGACCCTACGATGACCCTTTTACATCCAAAGGATAAAACTACTTACTTCTCAATAGTAAGGACAGTTTTACCCTCATAAGGATAGGAAATACCCATAAAGACCTTGGGTAGGTATAACTCTTAATTGCTGACTCACAACCTAAAACATTTTTCATACATCACGCTTTGCAAAACATCTACTAGAAAATCACCACTTGGTATACATTCATACTAGAATCATTGCCAAGTTTTATTTTTCTAAACAACTTTCAAAATTAAATGAGATAAATACTTTGTACACATTCGGACAAGAATCATTACAAAGCTAAACTCTCTTTTCAAAACATTTTCTAAGCAGTTCACAAACACTTTTTCAGACAAGAAAAACATAAGTGATCCAGCAATTAAGAGCCCATGGATAACCATGGATACAAAGGGTGCTAACACCTTCCCTTTGTATAATGTACCTCCCGAACCCAAAATCTAATTAAGGTCTTTCCTGTTCTTTTCCACCTTTCCTTATTGGATAAAAGAAAAGTCGGTGGCGACTCTTGCTATCCGCGACATTTGCTTTCCAAAGCAAAAATACACAAAGTCAGTCCACCGTATGACAGAACTGGCGAATCTGCTGGGGACATTGAAGAAAGGTTACCTTAAAAAACAAGATCACTTATTTAAATTGTCTGATTTACTTTTAAGGGAGTGCTTGGGTATTTTATGCTTGAGTGAAAGATCCTACACCCGGATCTACTGTACCTTAGGTAAGTAGCAAAAGATCATCGCGACTATCCGGCGTATACTGGAATGGTCAAAATGATGGCTACGGTTAATGTGACACTTTGGATGTCCTGATGTTCCTCATGTTTACTTGAGGAAAAATTTGGCTTCCGCGTGGTGTCATCAAAGCATTAACCAGACCTTTAGAACCCTAATTGACTCATCCTAGCCATTAGAAAGTAGTGAGATAACTGACTTCGGTTCCGACTGGGGTTGGTTGAGACTCGATACTACACTCTTTGAGATTGGACTTTAGGGAAGCTTTGGTCAACCACTTGGTGTTGCACTGAAGTGGTCTTAAGGGAAGGTCAATGATTGGAGATCCTTTTAGAACCCGATTACTATTCTAGGACAGGTTGAACCAACCAAACTTCAGTGGGGAGGGTACTTACCTATGGAACTCATGCAAGCCTTAAAATTTAGGAATGATCGTTGTGTGTCTTGCTTGTGCTTGTTATTTACTTAACATCATAACATCATAACATCATAACATCATAACATCATAACGTCATGGCATTGTACTAACCATTTCAAGGACTCTAAACCTTGAAAACATTTCATACATTGCATAGCATAACATAACATTGCATAACAGGTACGCTAAAGGGATCAATGTTCTCACGGTTTTCCTGCAAACAGAAAAATGGCCCTCGAACAAACTGTCAAAGATCTCCAGGCTCAAAATGCTCAATTCCAGGAGTTGATCCTAAACTTATCCAAGGGGCAGGAGGAACTGAAGGCTCTCTTGCTCGAGAAGAAGAAAGACAGGAAACCTGTGAGTTACATTAACCCGGGAAGAAGGCTTAAAGGACAGGCTGCAGGAGTCAAAATTAGACTTCCGAAGGATCAAGAAGAGGAGACAGAAAATGATTCGGAAGATGAGAATGCTGATCCTCTCAACCATGAGGACGACGATGAAGATTATGAAGATGAACAGTACTCTCCGAAGGATGATAAGTACAAGTTACTGGAAGAACGTATGCTAGCTATGGAGGGTCAAAAGGCACCCGGTATGGATTTCGAAAGCCTGGGTCTGGTCTCTGATGTGGTCATTCCTCGCAAATTTAAGGCCCCCGCTTTCACTAAGTACGATGGTGTATCTTGTCCTCAGATGCATTTGAGAGCTTATGTGAGAAAGATTCAGCCGTATACCACTGATAGGAAGCTATGGATCCATTTCTTCCAAGAGAGTCTGTCTGGCACACAGTTAGAGTGGTATTATCAGCTCTAGAACTCTAACATCCACACCTGGACTGATTTAGCGACAGCTTTCTACAAGCATTACCAATATAATTCTGAATTGGCGCCTACTCGGCTACAGTTGTAGAATATGACTATGGGATCTAAAGAAAGCTTCAAAGAATATGCTCAAAAATGGAGAGATTTGGCTGGCAGAGTCAAACCCCCTATGACTGATCGAGAATTAGTGGACATGTTCATGGGTACACTGACGGGTCCATTCTACAGCCATCTATTGAGAAGTTCCTCGTCGGGTTTCACTGAACTTATATTAACAGGTGAACATGTTGAAAGCGGCATTCGAAGTGGAAAGATACAGGCGGCTACCTCTGATCCTCCGGAGACCCCTAATGTCATCACTGCTCCTCTGCCTAATCATGACAAGGCTGTTAATGCTGTAGAAGAGGCTGATAACGATTGTGACTTGGATAGCTGGATTTTCCCAACAATTGGTGACGGACTCGACAATTGGAAGGCTGAAGACACTATCCCGATTTCCCTTAGTCAGGAGTAATTGTTATTGCTTATTTTAATGTATCCAATTTTGTTAAAAGTCTTGTTGTTTTCATAAGCATATTCACATTCAATAAATCAATGGACCTTTTTGCATTCAAATATTGCGCTCTTTATCTTTCCTGTCATCTTTCAAATAAGCTATGTTTTCTTGCACACACTCACGTAACAAATTTCATATCCATATTCACTCTGGATCCTGTTGATAATAATTCTGCTGCTGTTAATTATGTCTTCGAAAATCCGATCTACCAAACCGAGGATGGAAGTGAGGAAGATTGTGAAGTCCCTAGAGAACTTGCCAGACTGTTACTACAAGAAGAAAAGACTATACAGCCGCATGAGGAATCAATTGAGGTTGTAAATCTGGGTACTGAAGTAGACAAGAAAGAAGTCAAAAGAGGAGCAGGCTTGGAAAACAGTGTCAAAGAAAGATTGAGTCGGATGTTACGTGACTGTAGCGGTGTATTCGTCGCTGTATGATCTATCGATTAAATCATAAGCTAAGAGATACATTGAAATTTCGAGTCGCCACCGCACTTTTATTTATCCAAAGGATTGGCTAAAAAAGCGAACAAAAGCCTAAGAAGTTTTACACGTAGAAAACTAATAAAAAGATCAGAGATTCTGGGTAAGGGGTAAATTACGCAATGGGAAGGTGTTAGGCACCCACTACGTCCTAGGTACTCCTAGGGAGCCCTTTTCACATTTGTTATGCTAAATTATTATTTATTATGACAAAAATATTGTGCAAACATGATTGGGATGGTAAGAAAAGAATATACACTTTATTATTATTGGGTTCGAACGGATGAACCCGTTGCCTACGTACCTTCCATCAAAGGTAAGGATCAGAACGCCGTAGTTCGGCTAAAAGATTTCCAAGAGTGGGTTAGGTTCAATTTTAAACGCAAACCCTAGGTCTTACGTTATCCACGGGAGAAAACTCAACCTTATACAGACAACAACGTCCACCATGTGAGAACAGCTTCAACTGGCCAGAGAGGGGTTAACCCTATAATAGGCGAGGAAGACTTACAATTCAATCACTAAAGACAGAAGGTGAGATTAACATCAACCACTAAGATAAATCAAACCTATAGCTCATGTATGAAAGCATTAATAATGGACAAAGCCAAAACAAGTGAATGAGTGGAATTACTGATTATGATTATGAAAATGGAGTCAAAGTATAATTAAGATCAATTCAAATAAGTATTATGAAATGGATTTTGGAAAAAGGTCAAGGACTTGAGTCCAGGTTTTTTAGTTAGAAAAACATGAAAATGTTTGCACAACACTTATGTCAAGTTTTAAAAGATAAAGTGTGAAAAGTCTAGGACATAATGAATGATGAATGGATGGAGATGGAAAGTAAAACTTCTTAGAAGGTTCACTTCTTGAAATCATATAACAGATGATTCAAGTGTGTCCTTTGGAATAGCAATTAATAATAACAAACAAACAAAGCAAGCAAAAGCGGATATCGGATGCCAATCACTGGTCTTATACCAATCTCCTAAAACAAAATGGGATATCAGATGCCACTCAATGGACTTACACTAATCTCCACAGACAAAGCAATAAAAGCGGATACCGGATACCAATAGATGGATTTACACCAGTCTCCTAAAACAGAAATGGATATCAGATGCCACTCAATGGACTTACACTAATCTCCACAGAATAAAACAAGAAAGGAAATATGGAAGTCAACTGCCAATCTATCTGGACTTAGGTTAACTCCACAGTATGGTCCTAGGAAATCCAATGCCACGTTACAGGGACTTACAATGGATCCTCACATACAAGAACAAAAGCAACAATATGATCACAGGAATGCAAATGCCAACTTACAGGGACTTATAATTGCAACCTCTCATACAAACAGATAAAACAAACTATGATCACAGGAAAGCAGATGCCAACTTACAGGGACTTATAACTGCAACCTCACATACAACATCAAACAGATCAAATTATGATCACAGGATAACAGATGCCAACTTACAGGGACTTATAACTGTATCCTCACATACAAAACCAAACAGATCAAATTATGATCACAGGATAACAGATGCCAACTCACAGGGACTTATAACTGTATCCTCACATACAAAACAGATAAACAGAGGATATGAGTGACCAATGAGGTCTTACACTCTATCCTTCCATATCACAGGAGCAAATGCCAAAGCAATGGACTTACAATTGTCCTCAATGGGCAAACAACAATGATAACATCACAAAAAGTAAATGGGATGATCATGCTTTAATGGCAATTGATGATGATGATAAATGCATAGCATATAGGCAAGCAAGTGCATATGAAGCAATCAATCAATCAATGAATAGCAAACAGCACACTCTATAGCCAAACAATGGGGGCTCACAAAAGAGGGTTTGACTTTTAAAGTCCACTGTAATGGGTAAAGGTCGCTCTTAACCTGGCCATTGAGGGGCTCAGGTGAAGCAAATGAATAGGAGATGAGGGATATGCCTCATTGCTTCTATCTCATATCAGAGAGAGCATCAAAGAAAGTGTGGGAGTTCAGAAAGTAGGAACTCTCTCCACATTATTGACTCGATTAGATCTTGGGTATTTATCTCATTGCTTCAACCAGGTACTGGGAGCAAAGAGAGGACACACTGAATAGTGGGGGATAGATTGCTTATCCCTACCTTCCACCAATTGCCTTACTTGAAGGACTTTTCCTGCTTAGGACAAATTTAAACAAACACAGGCATTGCCTCTTAAGGAGGACTTCAGACAGTTTGCCCGGTCAAATAACAGACCGGGTCTCCAGACTACATGAAGAAGAAGTATTTATACCTCAAAGCAAATGCTATAAAGCAAAGCAAGCAAGCAAGTTCAAAGAACTTAGGCAACTAAAGTACCTGAAAAAGTCAAACTCATTAGTAAACAAGTCAACAGTCAAAAGCAAAAGAAAATGAACCAATGGTCACACAGAGGGACCAATTGTGCAAGGCACAAAGACTCAAGCATATGAGTCACCTACAAAACAAAGGTTAGCACATTTAACAATCAAACTCAAGCACATTAGAATGATCCTCAATGCATTGGTGCTTAACCTGAAACAGATGAACTCAACATAAGCTCAGAAGACCACTAGGACTAGCCTAGGGTCAAAGATGAAAGAAAAAGTCAAGGCAGCAAGAAAAAGTCAACCCAAACCAAGACTAAATATTCAAGAAGCATTCTCAATTGGATTCAATATAAAATCATGCATCATGGTCATTTCATGTGCAAAAGGATGCAAAGCATGGCAAGAGAAGCATACAAAAGTCAACAGCAAAGACTTCATTAAAAAGTCAATTCAAACAATCTCAAAAATCATGAAATAAATCACACTCAATCCTAACATCTAACATAGCAAGCATGTCAAATTTCAATGAATTTGGATGAGAGGAAGGCAGTCAAATAAAATCATGAAGTCAAACCAAATTCAAGTAAGCAAGGTGAAAGTCAACAAACATAAGTCAACTTCAAAAAATCATATCAATTTGAAAACAGAAGAGAAATGAATGAGATTAACACCATTGCAAAGCTTGAGATGTCTAGTATGCACATATGAAATTTCATGGTCATACAATAAGATATGAGAATTTCACAAAAGATTTGGCAAGGCATAGCACAAAAAGTCAACAAATGACCACATATGGAAGAAAATTCTCAATCAAATGGAAAACAGCAAGATTAATTCCAAGAAAAATCATACATGAACTAGACATACAAGGGATCATTCATGCAAAATTTGGGATCATTTGGATGTAGGGAAGTGTGTGAACAAAAATTGTGAAAATGCATGATCATGGTATAGCACCAAATGCAACACACAACTTCAAAAAATCATAACTGTCAATCCACAAATGATAAATGCACAAACTTTATATGGAAATGAAGGTCAATGTGTCTAGTTTTACCACAAAAAATTTCAAGCTCATTGGATGCAACATGAGAATTTCACAATTAAAATGGCACAATGTATCATTTATGCACACATGTTGGAAAATCATTTATCATTAAAAATCCAGCCAATGGAAAAATAATTAAAATTCACAATAAAATTCTAGACACATTCATGAGTATGAGGAAAAAATTTCAAGATTTTTGGATGAAATGTGAAAGAGAAAATAATTTGCAAAGTTAAGTGAAATAATTGATGAAACATGAAACAATAGGCATGGCAAATGGTCAAATAAAGTCAACCGGTGGCAATTGGGTAATTTCTGCCAACTTAAATGAAACGACACAGCATTGGAAAACAAAATGAAATGTTCTCATTGGCTGGAACCAATGGAACAGTGCTCATGCGCCAATGAGCTCAAAATTCTGGTTTTCTACATAAACCCTTAGGGTTTCCTAACAACATGGCTCAGCATCATGTTATCATGTTCAAAAAACAACAACATTAAAATCAAACCAAGCAAAAAAAACCAACAGCATGGCAAAGGCATTTCATACAAGTTCAAAACAGCAGCAGTATTGGCATTTGCAGCATCACTATGTAATCATCAAAACAACAGCACTCATTATGTTTATGGGATCTCAACACTGCAGCATGCATGGCATTGTGGATCTCAAGCAATATTAAACAGACATAAATCAAAGAAATTCTAGGCGTGGCAGGGTTTAACAACAGCAGGATTCATTCATCCTTATGCAATCAAACAAAACAGACAATATCAACAGTATTCATTATCATGTGCTCATCATGAATAAAAGCATCACAATAAACAAGCACACAATAGTCATGTCAAACTATCCTCATGCAACAATAACCACAACAAAACAATCATTATCCATAGGAACTTCTGGTTATGGTCATATTTAAACAACAGCAAAACATCATAACAGCAGTAGCAACATCATTATTGTTCATTATCCAACAGCAAGCAACAACATGATATTCAAAAATCTGGGCATATCAAGATAGCAACACAGCAGCAGGGTATTGCAAACAGTCAGCATCATGCACAAAAGCATTAACAAATAATCAAGGCCACGAAACATTGACTAACAACAAACCAAGCAAAAACATGAGAAAAAAATTCTGGACAAGGTTATGTTCATGTAACAGCAGCATATCATTATCCACATGTTATCATCAATTGAAAATCGAACAAACCCAAACCAACATGGCAATGATGATGTTCAACAACACACAAACAACAGCAGGAAAACTTTAATGTGCTTCATGTCATAAACATCAAACAACACAAGCATGACAAAAAGATTCTGGGCGTAGCAAGTAGTTTGGGCAGCAGCAGCATGTTCATCAAAATCATCAAGTGAAGTTTGACATAGTCATAAGAATTCTGGCCAATGGTTGTTCATCAACATTCAAACAAAATAAACAACAGCACACAACATGTTTCATGGATTTTTTTAAGCATGGTTCATTATGTAGTTACCAACACCAAAACAAACTCCTAACACCAACAGACAAACATCAAGAAAAAATACTGGACAGTTTGAGGTTTAACAGCATGGCAGGGTTCATCAATAGCAGCAGTATTTCATCCTTCAGTTTCATGTTTATGGTTCATCAACATGCCAAATTTCGAGCAAAACACACAATGGCAAAGCAAGCAGCATGATACTAGCACCTAACAACCACATACCAAATGCAATTCATGAGGGTTTTCTGGACATGAGTACTTGGTTCAAATAACAGCAGTAGGGTTTTATTAGCACGGCTTGGCATTCTCAAGCAATCAAAGCAATTGAAATCTCAACACAGCATACAAACAAACATGGCAATGATGAACATCTAAACAGCAACACACTCATACAACAATTCAGGCAAAATTCTGGACAGAGTTTGGTTAATCATGAATAGCATATCAACTTCAACATCATCATACACTTAAAATCAAATCAACCAGAAGTTCAAATTAAGCATGGTCACAGCATCAGTAAGCATCAAATAACAAGAATACAACATCAAACTTCCCAGAATCAAATCAAACATGGCAAATCGAGCAAGACTTCACTTGTACACAAAACTTCAATTTCAAATATCTCATGCAATACTTCATCAATTCAAACAAACTATGGCTCTTTAGAATCAGTGAAGCAAGGCCTACTTAAAGCATATCATTATTTGACAAAACAAGGTAATCGAAAAACTCACTTGTTTGGAGGAAATCAATGGAACAGTGTCTGTTTGAAGGTTTGAAGCTGAAACAGTTCCTCTCTATGCTATACAATGATGGAGTCTTGAGGTGGTTTGGCTCAGAGGTGCATCGAGTTCTTCAAATCCTCCTTCACCATTGTTGATAGCTTGGAGATGCATTGTTAAAGAAGGTGTTCCAGTTGATAAAGGATGGTTCAAAATGCCTCACAATGCAGTCCAAATGATGATGGATGCAAAGGTTCTTTGTGGTTTTTGGTGGTTTCTCCAAATCGAGTCAAAATGCAAGGTTGCAAGAGAGAAGGGAATGAGTTTTTCTGTGTGGTAGGCTGCAGAACTAGGGTTTGTTTGGACAGAAAAACCATTATATATCACCTGTTTAATACCACTTAATCAAATGATAAGCTGGTTTTGTGTGTAATGATCATTTTGCAAATTGCTAATTGTGGAACAAATGGAAAAAATGGAGGGTGTGTTTGCTGCGAATGGGCCTGCAATCAGGCTGGAAACAGACTGCATTTCTGCTGCTTTGGTTGTACATATGGAATGCTGCAGCATGTTGTACTGGTTTTACTCTTTTTGTACCTCTATTTGCAATATTGCCAAATGTGCATTTTGATTCAAAATAATGATGGAATGATGGTATGGACATGGTTTTGGAATTGGAACAAGTCACAAATGTGATATGGAACATTTCCCAATTGACCAAATCAAGAAAAAGTCAAAAACTCAAAAAGTCAAAGTTTGGTCAAACTTTGAACTTAAATGCAAAAGGTCCAAAAATGCCATTTTGATTGGCAAGGTTTTAGGTCATGAAATATATATTTTTGGAAAGAGGATGAAAAATGTGGTTTGTAGGAAAAAACCCCACCAAATTTGGCCTTATGGTTTGGGAGATATGGCCCTTTGAAGTTCAAAAATTGGTGAAAATGATTTGATCATATCTTGACAACCACACATGGGATTTTGATGTTCTTGGACTTTTTGAAAATGGGAGAACAAGATCTTCAACTTTCATGTTGGGCAAAAATTCATTTGGAGCTTGTATCATGATGTAAGTTTAAGATCAAGAAGTTTCCATTTTTGGCAGTTGAAATTATAGGTCCACTTTCTATTTCTGGAAAATTTTCTGATTGACTTGATTTTCTTCCATGATGAGGTTGAACATGATAGATGAGGCTTATACAAGCATGAATGAACTTCTTCAAATCAATTCTATCCATCAAATCTTGATTAAATCAACTGTTGACCAAGTTTGACTGTCTGTTGACTTTTCTAGGGTTTTGGACTGATTGAACTTCTTCTGATGATTTCCAAACCCTAATTCCTTGAGAACTTGTTTTCAAATGATGTCCCAAGATGTATGAACTTTTGATTATGGGCCATGGTGCCCAAATTCTGCAAGAATGGCCACCATCCATTGCTTTGACTGATCAATGACTGACTTTGACCTAATTGCTGATGATTGCTTCAACTGCAAGCAACAAGGTTAAACAGACAATATTTTTGTACTTTTTGAATGATAAACATATGAAAGCAAAGATATACAAATGCAAAGTATGCTTGATGATCAAGAATCAAACCACAAGGCAATCTACCCACTAGGAGGGGACAAAGGCATGCAATGATCCTTGAGGTTATGATATGAATGATATGGGCCATGAGGGATCTTAGGGCCCAAAATTGGGGTCTTACAGATGCCCCTATTTAAGGTCATTCTAGCCGGAGAAGTGAAGTTTAGAAATCTTCATCTCGACGCGGTAGAATGGACTTAAATAACAGTAATGAGACAAATTTTGGTCCCTAAGAGACCTCATGATGCAGATGTATGTATGCAAAAGACACAAATTCTGTGGGGAATATGATTCACACAGAAGAAAAGACGATCCATCGGAGTAGTACACTCACCAGGAACAGAGACTCAAACAAGACTCTATGGGGATAATAAAAGAAAAAAGAAATGCGTGAACAAGACACGACTCTAAACTGGGGAAGATAAAACTGACATAACGTGAACAAGACACGACTCTGATTTAAGGAAAACAGAAAAACAGACTGGAGAACTCACTGGGGAGTGAAGGACTCACACTAGGAAGAGAATTCCAAATGGAAAATAAATCCATTGGAGAGACACAAGCTGACTCCTGAGGAGAAATAACAGAAAACTTCACTGGGGAAGTAACAAGCAAAATGAGACGTCACCGAGCATACGGGTAACGAACTCAGGAAAATCTGACTCCACAGGGGGACCGAAGTCATAATAGGGAGCAGAAAGGAGGGAACACCAAGGATACCGGTTACTGGGTATACAATAGGTGACCGACCAAAGCGTGAATTGGATTTCACTTCCAAAGCACTCATCATCCTGAAGAAGCTAGAAAAGCAAACTTGTTTATAGGATGGACATTCAATTCCACAAGGAAAATGAATCTTACTCTGAGGGGAAAACAATCAAAAGATTTGACTCAAGAGCGAACGAGATATAATATCCATTACCGTCAGAACGTGGATAGAATACTCAGATGAGACATATTATTCATTACCGGCAGACCGTGAATAATATACTCGAAAGGAAAAAATCCTGAACCGGTTACTGGGTTGTTTATAGGATAAAATCCGAAGACGTGAATTGGTTTTCACTTCCAAAACACTCATCATCCGAAAGGAGGGCTTGAAAAAGCAAACTGACTTACAGGATGGCCATTCGAATCCACAACGGGAAAACGAATCTTACTCAAATGGGGACACAAACCCAAAGAGTACATGAGATATAATATCCATTACCGGCAGACCGTGGATAAGAATACTCGCATGAGATATATTATCTATTACCGTCAGAACGTAGATAATAAACTCGCATGGTAAGAAACACCAGAGATACCGGTTACTGGGTATATAATAGGTGATCTACCGAAAACGTGAATTGGTTTTCACTTCCAAAACACTCATCATCCAAAACACAAACTGGTTAAAGGATGGCTATTCGATTCTACAAAGAATACGAATCTTGCTCAGTTGGGGAAAATCAACAAAGGATTCCAACTAAAGAGCGCATGAGAAATATTATTCATTACCGGCAGACCGTGAATAATATACTCGAAAGGAAAAGACACCAGAGATACCGGTTACTGGGTATATAATAGGTGACTAACCAAAAAAGAGAGACAATCGATACCAAGCATCCGGGTAAACGAAAGACAACTCAAAGGGATAAATTGCAAGCATCCGGCGATTATCCAACAACAAGAATATTCGACTCCGCAAAGGGAAATAACGAATCTTACTCGACTGGGGAAACACAAAAGGCTTCGACTGAAGAGTGCATGAGATATACTATTCATTACCGGCAGACCGTGAATAATATACTCGCATGGAAGATTATCCACAACCGGTTACTGGGTTAACAAAGGATAAATCAACCGAACAGAAAGGCATCGGGATACCAAATTAGGTATATAATGATAACCAATCAAAAGGGAGCAACAAGACATTACCGACAAAAGGGTAAATGACAGGCGAACTGCTGAGGATAAATTGCAAGCATCCGGCAATTATCGACAGAAGACTAGCTGGGGATGCATTGATAAAGAATCAATGATCCGGGGAACAAATCACTAGCATACGGTGAAAAGACCCATTGGGGATAAAATTGCTAGCATACGGCAATTATCCACAAAAGACTTGCTGAGTATATAAGTGCTGATCTGAGCAACTTATACAAGCAAAGGAAAATCATCATCAAATATTGAATGAAGATAACCACAAGATTAGGGTTTACATCTACCGAATACGGGGTAGAAGACCAAAAACTCCGCGTGGGGATAGAACAAATCACAAATCCGCACGGGAAACCAAAATAGGGTTTATAACAAACCACCAACTGCTGAAGAGCAGGAAAATAGGATTTACAACTACCGGGTAGGAGGTAGAAGACCAAAAACTCTGGCTGGAGAAATAAAGGTGTATAACCACAAATTCTGTCAAGAAAGCCAGGAAAAGATAGGACTTACAACTACCGGTTATGAGGGTAGAGGCCCAAAAAACATTCCGCTGGGGAACAACCCACTGGGAAACACAAAACATTGACAAATAGCCAATTCGGGAACGATTCGAAAAGCCAGACTGAATAAAGACACGTCCTAATGAGGATATAACTCAAATAGGAAAATCCATCCCAATATATGTGTTGGGAGGAAACGGAAGAAACCGTCATCCACGAGGATATATCTCGGTGGGGAACTGCAGAAGGAAAGACAAACATTTTCTGCTTATGGGGTTGACTCTATATGGAGAGATTTTAAACACCCGACATCTGCTTGGGGAGATCTGTAAAGAGATCTATATCACCATAGCAGGAGACACGACAAACAAAAGATATATGGCGAGAAATGCAACATGAATATCTGAATGTTTATGAATATGCATGAATATGCGTGATTGATGTTTGATGAATGCTGACAAAACAGACAATTCTAACACAAACAGGTTCAGGAACCAAACGTCCGGTATTATACTTCCAGGGGAAAAACCAGCTGGAGAGCCAATCTGCGGAGATCTGCATGCTGTAAAGCAAAGATCTGCAGGCACTGCTGAAGAAGCAGCGAATCAAAGATATCAGGAAACAACCCAATCAGGATACAGAAAGTCACAACGGGCGAAACAGCCACCAAGACAAATCTGTAAGGGAACAAGAGAAGTCCCAAAGTATATCTGCAGGGGATCCCAATGTCAACTGAGAAACAAAAAGGTGCATAAGCACGAGCAAGAACTGCTGTAGAAGCAAAAATCCACATAACTCCACTGAGGGACAACCCACTGAGGGAGAATGATATCATCCAAATAGAATCTAACTGCATAAGCAACTCTATTGGGGAAAAACTGTCGGCTACTCTCTCGGGAACAAGCCACTGAGGGAGGACAGATCAAACAAATAGATTCTGCGACGGACCGCTCCACTTGGGGAGAATACACAGCAAACTGATCACAACAAGTAGATTCTGCAATGTAAGCCACTCTACTGGGAATCACAGACAGTCAGGAAATCAAATCCGTTCACTGGAGGTTAAAGCCATCATCCGGCCATACCGGGGATTGAAAGAGTATTCAACAGGCGAAACTGCCACAACAAGCACCCTGCAGACCAAGCTGACGAAAAGATGATTGAAATATACTGGGATGTCAACCCGAACAAACATCGAGTAGGAAAATAAATCCTGCTCTGCTGGAGAGAAAAAACTCTGATGGAGAGATAGCAAAACTTCCACAAACGACTTCGCCGGGGAAAAGGTATAGTACCGGGTATCAAACCACTGACTTACCGAGTCTTCAAAAGAAAGCGATCACACTGAGGAAACAGACAGTTCCTGCTGGCAACACTGCATGGGGAAGAGCGGTAACAACTCCACTTGCAATCCTGGTGGGGATATCAATAACAGCTCTAACCGCGACTCCGAGGGGAGTATCAATCAATCAGTCATACTCATGACTGTGCTGAGGAGACAAATAAAGTCTGGGGCGTACGACCCACTGGAGAAAGTGATGGGGCACCAGGATGACAAACCATCAACCGCCGAAACTTCTCAAGAAAACACCCATGCTAGGGGAAAACTGCTGCTGGAGAGAACAAAGTCTTCAACCACAAATCACTTGCGACTGTACTGGGGAACAGCCCCAACAACAACTTTGTTTGAGGAACAACCTCAACAAAGATCCGAAGAAAGAAAATACCACCAAACCAGGAGTATGAACAAATGTCTTACCTGTTGGGGAATCATGCCACCCTCGGGAGAGCATTGAGATATTCTTGAGTATCCTTTTAATCTTGTGAATGTTCGCTTTGTTTAAAACAAAAATTTTGAAAAATTTGATTTGTTTAAAACAATGACATTTTTATCAATTTAAAACATGCAAAACATTTGTTGAATTGAAACAAATAAGAGTGCAAATAAATGGATAAAAGCTCGAATTGATTTGATAGAATGGTAGCCTGCAAATGGCAAGACTCCATAGATCTGTACAAATTTGAAATCAGTGATATATATTGGAAGAGGGCTACATTGAACATAATGATCCTTTCTCTACCAATTTGAATCTCGATGTATCCGAAGCTTCAGTTGACGACGAATCGAGAATCTTCTGACGAACTGACGACTGATGAACCAGAAAGTCTTGTCAGGATGCAGTTACTTGCCAAAAATCCCTAATTTTTGCCTAGATTGCCCCAGAGTGAGGTACTCAATCTAGCGGGATGCAAATATATTCTTTTTTTTCAAGTCTCTAATTTTTGCCTGGATTATCCTTGCGGGTTCTCCACCGAGACGCTCATTTTTGCCTAAGCCGCCCTTTCGGGTTTTCAACTTAGCGAGCAATTCTGTTTTTTCATTCTTTTTATTTTTCATTTGCATATACCTTTTTTTTTTAGGCAAAGTATCTCTTAACTGCATCTGAATTCACAGGACGAGTGAAATCCTCCCCATCCATTGTTGTAAGCATCAAAGCTCCGCCTGAAAAGGCTCTCTTAACAACATATGGACCCTCGTAGTTTGGAGTCCACTTGCCCCTGGAATCGGGCGCGAAAGACAAAACTTTCTTGAGCACGAGGTCACCTTCTCGGAACACACGAGGCTTGACCTTCTTGTCGAATGCTTTCTTCATTCTTTGTTGATACAACTGACCATGGCACATGGCAGTTAATCGCTTCTCTTCAATTAAATTCAACTGGTCGTAACGACTCTGAATCCATTCAGCATCAGTCAACTTGGCTTCCATCAAGACTCGCATTGATGGGATCTCCACCTCTACTGGGAGAACGGCTTCCATGCCATAAACAAGAGAGAAAGGGGTTGCCCCTGTTGAGGTGCGTACGGACGTACGATATCCATGCAAAGCAAATGGCAGCATCTCATGCCAATCTTTGTACGTGACAGTCATCTTCTGGATAATTCTCTTGATATTTTTGTTAGCAGCTTCAACAGCCCCATTCATCTTAGGTCTGTAAGGAGAGGAATTATGGTGTGCAATCTTAAATTCGGCGCACAACTCATCCATCATCTTGTTATTCAGATTGGATCCATTATCAGTAATGATCCTCTCTGGCACACCATAACGGCAAATCAGCTGATTCTTGATAAACTTCACAACCACCTGCCTGGTTACATTCGCGTACGAAGCGGCTTCAACCCATTTGGTGAAGTAGTCGATTGCTACGAGAATAAAACGATGTCCATTGGACGCCTTCGGCTCAATCATACCGATCATGTCAATTCCCCACATAGAGAAAGGCCATGGTGATGAAATCACATTCAAGAGTGTCGGAGGAATATGAATCTTATCCGCATAAATTTGACACTTGTGACATTTCTTCACATACTTGCAACAGTCAGACTCCATTGTCAGCCAATAGTAGCCTGCTCTCAACATCTTCTTAGCCATGGCATGTCCATTGGAATGAGTACCAAATGAACCCTCATGGACCTCAGTCATCAATAGGTTTGCTTCGTGTCTATCCACGCATCTGAGCAAAACCATATCAAAATTTCTCTTGTACAGCACTTCACCACTGAGGTAGAAACTGCCTGAAAACCTTCTCAAAGTTTTCCTATCTTTGTTTGATGCCCCAGGCGGGTAGACCTGGTTCTGGAGGAAATTCTTGATATCAAAATACCAAGGCTTGTCATCTTTCACTTCTTCAATTGCAAATATGTGAGCTGGTCTATCCAAGCGCATCACAGTAATGTTGGGAACATCATTCCACCATCTGACAACAATCATGGAAGCAAGTGTTGCAAGGGCATCTGCCATCCGATTATCCTCTCGAGGAATATGATAAAATTCAACCTCTGTGAAGAATGTTGAAATTCTCCTTGCATAATCTCTGTATGGGATGAGACCTGGTTGATTCGTCTCCCATTCACCTTTGATCTGATTGACAACCAAAGCTGAATCACCATAGACATCAAGATATTTGATCCTTAAATCAATGCATTCTTCAAGTCCCATAATACAGGCTTCGTACTCCGCCATATTATTCGTGCATTTGAAAGTTAGCCTTGCTGTAAACGGAATGTGCGATCCCTGGGGATTAACAATTACTGCCCCAATTCCATTTCCATATTGATTAACAGCGCCATCAAACACCATCGTCCATCTGGAACCAGGTTCTGGACCTTCATCAAGTGTAGGCTCATCGCAATCTTTCATCTTCAAATACAGAATTTCCTCGTCAGGGAAGTCATACTGAACAGACTGATGATCTTCAATTGGCTGGTGCGCTAGATGGTCAGCCAAGATACTACCTTTGATAGCTTTCTGAGCTCGATACTCGATATCATACTCAGACAATAACATCTGCCAACGGGCAATCCTCCCAGTTAAAGCAGGCTTCTCGAAGATATACTTAATTGGATCCATTCTGGATATCAACCAAGTTGTATGATTTATCATGTACTGGCGCAAACGCTTAGCTGCCCAAGCTAAAGCACAGCACGTCTTCTCAAGCATAGAGTACCGAGACTCACAGTCAGTAAACTTCTTACTGAGGTAGTATATAGCAAACTCCTTCTTCCCTGATTCATCTTGTTGACCGAGTACACAACCCATCGAGTCTTCAAGAACTGTCAAGTACATAATCAGAGGTCTTCCTTCTACTGGCGGAGACAAAATCGGAGGTTCGGACAGATAATCTTTGATACTGTCGAAAGCTTTCTGGCAGTCCTCGGTCCAATCATGAGACTGATCTTTCCGGAGGAGCTTGAATATCGGCGCACATGTGGCAGTCATGTGGGATATAAATCTGGAAATGTAGTTCAAGCGGCCAAGAAAACCTCGGACTTGCTTCTCAGTTTTGGGTGCGGGCATCTCTTGTATTGCTTTGACCTTTGCAGGATCAACCTCAATACCTCTTTCACTTACCACAAAACCCAACAACTTTCCGGAACGGACTCCAAAAGTACATTTGTTCGGATTCAGACGAAGCTGGAATTTCTTCAAACGCTGAAAAAGCTTCAACAAATGCTCAATATGCTCAACTTCCGTTCGGGACTTAGCAATCATATCATCAACATAGACTTCTATCTCCTTGTGCATCATGTCATGAAACAAGGTAGTCATAGCTCGTTGATACGTGGCTCCGGCGTTCTTCAAACCGAAGGGCATCACTCGATAACAGAATGTTCCCCAAGGTGTGATGAATGTTGTCTTCTCCATATCCTCTGGTGCCATCTTGATTTGATTATATCCGGAAAATCCGTCCATAAAGGGAAAGACTTTGAATTTAGCTGTATTGTCTACCAACATGTCAATGTGTGGTAGAGGAAAATCATCTTTTGGGCTAGCTTTATTCAAATCTCTATAATCAACGCACATACGGACTTTTCCGTCCTTCTTAGGAACAGGCACAATATTGGCCACCCATAGAGGATATGTCGAAGTCACCAGAAACCCCGCATCAATTTGCTTCTGAACTTCCTCTTTGATCTTCACTGCCATATCTGGATGGGTTCTTCTGAGCTTCTGCTTCACAGGCACGCACTCAGGCTTCAAAGGCAGGAAATGTTGCACAATATCTGTATCTAAACCCGGCATGTCTTCATAGGACCAAGCAAAGATATCTGAATATTCTCGTAGCAAGCTGATCAAATCTTCTTTAACAGACCCTTCAAGAAGTGCCCCAATCTTCACTAGGCGTTCACAATCTTCGGATCCCAAGTTGACTGTTTCCAAGTCTTCGAGATGCGGCTGAATGATCTTCTCTTCGTGCTCAAGGAGACGGGTGATCTCATCAGGAATCTCCTCAACGTCATCTTCCTCTGCCTCAAATACAGGGAATTCAAAATTGGGAGATGGCGTTGGATCATTATGTTCAATGGGTTTTAGGATCAACCTGCATAATGATTTTGGTTAAGAAAAATTCAGAATTTAAGCAAGCAAATCATTATGCAGATGAAAAATATTGCTTTTACAGCTTTTATTTTTGTTTTTATGGTTTTTTGTGATCACTGATTTCATAAAGAAAAGCAAAAAGTGAAAACAAAGGAAAAACAAATGTTTTGACAATGCAAAAATTGAATGAAAACATCATTGTATATATGCTTTGCCAACAATGTCATCACTTCTCCTTTTGGCATGGGAGAAGGGTTTTAAACAAAATGAACAATTACTCTGATCTATGGATAACTGCAGGAACATCCACAGCGACCCAATTGTGGCAGACACCACCAGGAATGATAAAATTGTTCAAGTCTTCTGCATCTTCTTCTTCAACGATAGCAGCAGCTTCCTCTTCTACAGGTTGATCAGCATGGATGAATCCTCCACTCGTGAACAGACCTTGCTCGTTGCATGCCCCAGAACCATAGCCAATGCCAGCCCGGGAACGGTTATCTTCAAGTTCAAGCACTTTCCCTAATCCAGCGACTGCACCACATTCAATGGCCAGCTTAGCATCACGGTAGGAAGTGAATGAAGGAGACTTCTTCTCGATTGGTTTATCAATAGATAAAGCTTGAAACTGAGTTCCAACTTCATCCTCAGCATCAATGTACGAGAAAGAAGATAGATTACTGACCAGGAGAGCCTTTTCTCCCCCTACTACAACCAATTTCTTGTTTTTCACAAACTTCAACTTTTGGTGTAGGGTGGATGTCACGGCGCCAGCCTCATGAATCCATGGTCTGCCCAAGAGACAGCTGTATGATGGGTGGATATCCATTACTTGAAAAGTGATCTGGAAATCACTTGGTCCAATTTTGATTGGGAGGTCAACTTCCCCAATCACGGTCTTACGCGACCCATCAAAAGCTTTAACAACAACCCCACTCTGCCTCATAGGAGGACCTTGATATGACAAACGTGAGAGTGTGGATTTTGGCAATACATTCAGAGATGATCCAGTGTCCACCAGTACATTGGACATTGCGTCAGATTTGCAATTCATGGATATGTGTAAAGCCATGTTGTGGTCTCTTCCCTCCTCAGGGAGATCAGCGTCACAAAAGCTCAGAGTGTTGCAAGCGGTAATGTTTGCAACAATGCTATCGAATTGTTCCAAGGTGACGTCGTGATCAACATACGCCAGGTCCAAGACTTTCTGCAGAGATTCCCGATGAGGCTCTGAATTCAGCAGTAAAGAAAGAATGGAGATCTTGGAGGGCGTGTGTAGAAGCTGGTCTACAATATTGTACTCACTCTTTCTGATGAGCCTCAGCATCTCATCAGATTCTTCATCAACAATGCCGCTTGGGCCAACTGAAGAAATAGGAGTCTTTTGTATGGACGAGGAGGGTTTGGCAACATCAAGTGCCGGATTCTGAACATTCACAGCATTCCCTACAGGGCGCTCAACAGATTCAGAAGCAACAGCCTTAGCAGGCGCAGAAAAGACACGACCACTGCGGGTCAACCCACTAACATCAGCAATAGTGGTCACGGAAGTGGAAGGCAAAGGTACTTCAACCCCATCCTGGACAGCAACAGGATTGTATCTGAAAGGTACAGCTTTATCAGATGAATACGGCACAGGGCCGGCTGGTTTGATAATCAGAGAAGACGAAGCTTTGGGCTTGTTACTATTATACCGAATAACAACGGGCTCTGGCAATTTGAACACCGGGGAGATGACACTCACCTCGGGCTCAACAACATCAACATTGCGATTCTGGAGAATCTCAATGGTACCTTCATTCAACATCATCTGAAGCTCTCTGCGGACTCGATCACAACCCAAGCGGTTTATAGAACAGACGCGGCACTTATCGTGGTTATGCTCCAAATAGCTGTGCTGACACAGCATCTTATGTAAATCAACCAACGATTGCCGGATATGGCTGACATATTTAACCTTGTACTTCCCAAGGTCCTCCTGGATCATATTCACAGACTTCCCATGCGAAGGCAATGGGTTCCTGGTGACATTCGGATTGGAGTCTTCAAAACTCAGAATTCCGCTTCTCATGAGGTCTTGAACCTTATTCTTCAGCGGGAAACAGTTCTCAACGTTGTGGCCCGGAGCACCGGAATGGTAGACACAATGCTGGTCTGGTTTGTACCACCATTGCGGGTTAGCAGGAATAGCAGGAGGATCCCTGGGAGAAACCAACTTCCTCTCCAACAAGGAGGGATAAAGCTCTGTATATGTCATCGGAATAGGGTCGAAGCTGACCTTCTTCCTATCATAGTTCACATTTGCTTGATTGGTTGTACTTCCACGAGGCTGGTAAGCCTGTTGCTGTGGACGCTGCTGTTGCTGTTGATATTGCGGTTGCGGATATTGCTGCTGATGCTGATACTGTTGAGCATTATCCTTGAACACAGGTGCCACATGAGCCACCTGATGCTGATGTTTGGAATGATGTGCAGGCTTCCTCTGAACAGAGGGTCTTCGATGCTTCGGCTGAGACTGCACAGCATGAGCTTCTCCTTCTTTCCTCTTAAACGCTCCATAACGCTTAGAGGAAGAACCATCATCTTTTGCTAGTCGTCCTTCGCGGACGCCTTCTTCAAGTCGCATCCCCATGTTCACCATCTCGGTGAAATCAGAGGGAGCGCTGGCCACCATTCTCTCATAATAGAATGACCCAAGAGTTTTCAGAAAAATCTTGGTCATCTCTTTCTCTTCTAATGGTGGAGTGATTTGAGCTGCCAGCTCACGCCATCTCTGGGCGTACTCCTTGAACGTCTCCTTGTCCTTTTGTGACATAGACCTGAGTTGATCTCTGTCAGGCGCCATGTCAACGTTGTATTTATATTGCTTGACGAAAGCTTCGCCAAGGTCATTGAAAGAGCGGATGTTGGCACTGTCCAGACTCATGTACCAACGGAGAGCAGCACCAGACAAACTGTCTTGGAAGTAGTGGATCAAGAGTTGATCGTTGTCGGTCTGCGTGGACATCTTTCTGGCATACATGACCAGATGTGCCAAAGGACAAGTGTTCCCTTTATATTTCTCAAAGTCTGGGACCTTGAACTTGACTGGTATTTTCACACCGGGAACCAGACAAAGTTCGGCTGCTGACTTGCCGAAGAGATCTTTGCCTCTAAGAGTTCTCAATTCCTTTCTCAGCTCGAGGAATTGATCGTTCATTGCATCCATTTTCTCGTGAACATCTGAGCCCTCAGAAGCTTCAGAGTGATAAATGGTGTCGTCTACCCTTGGCATGGTATGCACGACAGGAGGAACAGGAATAGGGACCGGGCTAGATGCCGGCATTTGAGCGAATGTTGGAGCTGGCAGATCGGGCATAAAGCCAGGAGGCATCCCCCAAGGAAAACCGGGAGGCATGGCATTTGGCTGCTGGGCACTAACAGGCACCGATGAAGTAGCTACTTCAGAGATAACCGTCCGCTGAACCGGAGTTGCTGGCTGTTGAGGAGCAGGCTGATTCTGGGCAGCAAGAAGTTGCTCCATCAGAGCGCCAAGTCTGGCGACTTCATCTCTCAAACTCTGGTTCTCTTGTTCCAACTGCTCCATAATCCTTGCAGAATTGACTCTCGTATAATACCGGTGAGTCAGCTTGTCTTCAAAATAAATGAAGAACAGAGGGTTAGAACCAGAAGACCAGAAAAATGGGTACCTGTTTATGCAAGAATGATGCATGAAATGCTTGTGCAAATGCTTTGATTTTCAAGGAACCCTTAGGGTATTTGTTTGCAATATTTTGAATATTTAAACATTTTGATTGCTCATGGAAAATATTTCATTCAAAATATTAAGACAAAGAAGTACAGCATTCTTTTAAATATTACAAAGAGAAAAGGTAAATAACATCCTATGGATCCCTATTAGCTCGGGATGCTGGAAGACGAGAAGTGTACAACTTCTTGATCTCTCTCTCATAGGCGGCCTCCATATCAGCTTTCTCCTTTGCAAGTTGATCATACTTCCTTTTCCAGAATTTGGAAGACTGAGGAAGCAGAGAAGTCCAAGTGTCATTCGGATCGTCGATCACTCGGTGCTCGAGAAATTCAATCATATCATCCTTTTCCTTGAGCTGCTGCAGCAATTCCTCTCTCTCGCGGATCCAGGCACGCGAAAGGTCTTCTTCTCTCAACTCCTCTACACGTTGGGTAGGGAGGGTTGAAGGCCCAGCCATATCCAACAGTGTAGGTCTCGGATGATCATACGGCATCAGGTAGGTAGCAGCCCTCTGTCTGACCCAAGAGGTGTAGGGCTCCAAAGCAATGCAGTTCTTTGGACCCAATTCATTCCTACTCTTTATGCGAATATTGCGCCAAGCGCGGACGAATCTGGCTTTCAGGCCTTGGGGATCTTTACCCTCCTGAAAGAACACACCTTCTAACAGAATGTTATGGGGTTTATCCTTTAGGGGGAACCCAAGCTGACGACGTGCAAGCGTAGGGTTGTAGGTAATCCCACCACATGTACCAAGAAGAGGCACGTTGGGGAATTCACCACAAGAATTGATGATCTGAACGGTATCATACACGCGATCATACCAGGTGATATCATCATTGGTGAGAGACATGAGCCTCTGGGACCACCGTAGACATCCCTTGTTCTCCTTGAAAGCAACTGTCTGCGGCAAGTGCGAAATAAACCACTTGTACAGCAGGGGTAAACAGCAGACAATGACTCCTCCATTCTTCATATTCCTCAGATGCATAGAGACATAAGCATCACCCAACAAGGTCGGAACCGGATTAAGGACTGAAAAGATCCTAATGGCATTCATGTCGACGAACTTGTCAAAGTTGGGAAACAGCACCAATCCATAGATAAGCAATACAAATAGAGCCTCAAAGGCATCCTCACTCATGGCCTTCCCATAGAAAATGGCTTGAGCAATAAGGAACTCGGAGGGAAAACCCTGAATTCCACCTTTGGTAGTCAGATTAGCTCTAATCAGATCTTCATCTATATGCAACAGGCTGGAAATCTCTCGAGCAGATAGAATACTCTCTAAGCCACTGAACGGCACTTGATCCAGAATAGGAATCCCAATAAGGTGAGAGTATTCTTCCAAAGTTGGCAACAACTGGAAGTCCGGAAATAAGAAGCAATGATAGAGCGGATCATAAAACTGAGCGAGAGTGCTCATCAATCCCTCATCCACTTGAGTAGTCAGCAACGGCAGAAGCTTCCCATATCGAGCTTTGAAACCCAAGGGATCTAATACATACGATGTCAGATTCCTTAACTCTTTTACATCGGGCTGCTTGAAGTTGTACTTCTTTGTGTGCCTTTTCGGTCTTTCCATGTCTGAAAATTTTGCAAATAACCCTTTAAGTTCCTTGAAAATTTTCTCCTTTGATGACATGAAGGCGGATGAATGCGTGAATGCATGAATGCAACAAACACACTCAAGGATCAAGCAAAGCACACCAAACAAAGGTCGTGGGAAAGCTCAATGTATCCCTAATATCAATCATCCATTTTGGTGGATTTAGGTTTTCACCTTATCGACACCCAAGTTCCATTGATATTAACGGTACATGAACCGGTTCAACCATTCCTAATATCAACCAGCCGCTTTGATGGATTTTAGGTTTTACACCTGATCCGGGATCCATTGATATTAACAATGCTTGAACGACTCAACCACGAATCACGGGTTTGTTGAGAGTCACGAGCATGGAGTCTCGGTTAAGAACCACCCAAAGGGAGTGTACTAGGGTTTAAACCTGCCAGACATGTTCTATCAGAGGTTCCCATAATCATCGTTCCATCTTTCGAATATTATCGGAGGAACAAATACTCGTATTCCAAGAATATTCTCAAGAGAAACTCTTATGAGTGTAGTATCGCGTAACAATCGTATCAGAACTGACATCTGAACGACCTCCGCACTACGGTCCTAAAAATAGGCCAAGATGGGTTTGGTAAACTAAGGTCCTTGGCTTCTGCGGAACATGATTGAAAGAATAATGTCTAACCACAAATAACTTGTGTGACATTATTAGTTCAACATGACCTCCACCAAGTGAATGGGCTCGCAAGTCAACTGGCTAAGGACTACTCCACACCAGCCGACAAGACTATGCCATTCTCCTATCCTAGAGTGCACTCGAGTTCGGGTATAGAACTCATCTCACAGATCACCAAAGCACACAGCATATGTATATCAAGCAATTCACACATTACAATCAATACAGTTATCCCAAATTGTACAAAAATATGCCAGATACACAATAACAATATAGCACAACAAGGGTGAAAAGTAGGCAATACAACCAGAGACTCTGGGTTCGGTCCCCAGCAGAGTCGCCACTTTTCTGTAGCGGTGTATTCGTCGCTGTATGATCTATCGATTAAATCATAAGCTAAGAGATACATTGAAATTTCGAGTCGCCACCGCACTTTTATTTATCCAAAGGATTGGCTAAAAAAGCGAACAAAAGCCTAAGAAGTTTTACACGTAGAAAACTAATAAAAAGATCAGAGATTCTGGGTAAGGGGTAAATTACGCAATGGGAAGGTGTTAGGCACCCACTACGTCCTAGGTACTCCTAGGGAGCCCTTTTCACATTTGTTATGCTAAATTATTATTTATTATGACAAAAATATTGTGCAAACATGATTGGGATGGTAAGAAAAGAATATACACTTTATTATTATTGGGTTCGAACGGATGAACCCGTTGCCTACGTACCTTCCATCAAAGGTAAGGATCAGAACGCCGTAGTTCGGCTAAAAGATTTCCAAGAGTGGGTTAGGTTCAATTTTAAACGCAAACCCTAGGTCTTACGTTATCCACGGGAGAAAACTCAACCTTATACAGACAACAACGTCCACCATGTGAGAACAGCTTCAACTGGCCAGAGAGGGGTTAACCCTATAATAGGCGAGGAAGACTTACAATTCAATCACTAAAGACAGAAGGTGAGATTAACATCAACCACTAAGATAAATCAAACCTATAGCTCATGTATGAAAGCATTAATAATGGACAAAGCCAAAACAAGTGAATGAGTGGAATTACTGATTATGATTATGAAAATGGAGTCAAAGTATAATTAAGATCAATTCAAATAAGTATTATGAAATGGATTTTGGAAAAAGGTCAAGGACTTGAGTCCAGGTTTTTTAGTTAGAAAAACATGAAAATGTTTGCACAACACTTATGTCAAGTTTTAAAAGATAAAGTGTGAAAAGTCTAGGACATAATGAATGATGAATGGATGGAGATGGAAAGTAAAACTTCTTAGAAGGTTCACTTCTTGAAATCATATAACAGATGATTCAAGTGTGTCCTTTGGAATAGCAATTAATAATAACAAACAAACAAAGCAAGCAAAAGCGGATATCGGATGCCAATCACTGGTCTTATACCAATCTCCTAAAACAAAATGGGATATCAGATGCCACTCAATGGACTTACACTAATCTCCACAGACAAAGCAATAAAAGCGGATACCGGATACCAATAGATGGATTTACACCAGTCTCCTAAAACAGAAATGGATATCAGATGCCACTCAATGGACTTACACTAATCTCCACAGAATAAAACAAGAAAGGAAATATGGAAGTCAACTGCCAATCTATCTGGACTTAGGTTAACTCCACAGTATGGTCCTAGGAAATCCAATGCCACGTTACAGGGACTTACAATGGATCCTCACATACAAGAACAAAAGCAACAATATGATCACAGGAATGCAAATGCCAACTTACAGGGACTTATAATTGCAACCTCTAATACAAACAGATAAAACAAACTATGATCACAGGAAAGCAGATGCCAACTTACAGGGACTTATAACTGCAACCTCACATACAACATCAAACAGATCAAATTATGATCACAGGATAACAGATGCCAACTTACAGGGACTTATAACTGTATCCTCACATACAAAACCAAACAGATCAAATTATGATCACAGGATAACAGATGCCAACTCACAGGGACTTATAACTGTATCCTCACATACAAAACAGATAAACAGAGGATATGAGTGACCAATGAGGTCTTACACTCTATCCTTCCATATCACAGGAGCAAATGCCAAAGCAATGGACTTACAATTGTCCTCAATGGGCAAACAACAATGATAACATCACAAAAAGTAAATGGGATGATCATGCTTTAATGGCAATTGATGATGATGATAAATGCATAGCATATAGGCAAGCAAGTGCATATGAAGCAATCAATCAATCAATGAATAGCAAACAGCACACTCTATAGCCAAACAATGGGGGCTCACAAAAGAGGGTTTGACTTTTAAAGTCCACTGTAATGGGTAAAGGTCGCTCTTAACCTGGCCATTGAGGGGCTCAGGTGAAGCAAATGAATAGGAGATGAGGGATATGCCTCATTGCTTCTATCTCATATCAGAGAGAGCATCAAAGAAAGTGTGGGAGTTCAGAAAGTAGGAACTCTCTCCACATTATTGACTCGATTAGATCTTGGGTATTTATCTCATTGCTTCAACCAGGTACTGGGAGCAAAGAGAGGACACACTGAATAGTGGGGGATAGATTGCTTATCCCTACCTTCCACCAATTGCCTTACTTGAAGGACTTTTCCTGCTTAGGACAAATTTAAACAAACACAGGCATTGCCTCTTAAGGAGGACTTCAGACAGTTTGCCCGGTCAAATAACAGACCGGGTCTCCAGACTACATGAAGAAGAAGTATTTATACCTCAAAGCAAATGCTATAAAGCAAAGCAAGCAAGCAAGTTCAAAGAACTTAGGCAACTAAAGTACCTGAAAAAGTCAAACTCATTAGTAAACAAGTCAACAGTCAAAAGCAAAAGAAAATGAACCAATGGTCACACAGAGGGACCAATTGTGCAAGGCACAAAGACTCAAGCATATGAGTCACCTACAAAACAAAGGTTAGCACATTTAACAATCAAACTCAAGCACATTAGAATGATCCTCAATGCATTGGTGCTTAACCTGAAACAGATGAACTCAACATAAGCTCAGAAGACCACTAGGACTAGCCTAGGGTCAAAGATGAAAGAAAAAGTCAAGGCAGCAAGAAAAAGTCAACCCAAACCAAGACTAAATATTCAAGAAGCATTCTCAATTGGATTCAATATAAAATCATGCATCATGGTCATTTCATGTGCAAAAGGATGCAAAGCATGGCAAGAGAAGCATACAAAAGTCAACAGCAAAGACTTCATTAAAAAGTCAATTCAAACAATCTCAAAAATCATGAAATAAATCACACTCAATCCTAACATCTAACATAGCAAGCATGTCAAATTTCAATGAATTTGGATGAGAGGAAGGCAGTCAAATAAAATCATGAAGTCAAACCAAATTCAAGTAAGCAAGGTGAAAGTCAACAAACATAAGTCAACTTCAAAAAATCATATCAATTTGAAAACAGAAGAGAAATGAATGAGATTAACACCATTGCAAAGCTTGAGATGTCTAGTATGCACATATGAAATTTCATGGTCATACAATAAGATATGAGAATTTCACAAAAGATTTGGCAAGGCATAGCACAAAAAGTCAACAAATGACCACATATGGAAGAAAATTCTCAATCAAATGGAAAACAGCAAGATTAATTCCAAGAAAAATCATACATGAACTAGACATACAAGGGATCATTCATGCAAAATTTGGGATCATTTGGATGTAGGGAAGTGTGTGAACAAAAATTGTGAAAATGCATGATCATGGTATAGCACCAAATGCAACACACAACTTCAAAAAATCATAACTGTCAATCCACAAATGATAAATGCACAAACTTTATATGGAAATGAAGGTCAATGTGTCTAGTTTTACCACAAAAAATTTCAAGCTCATTGGATGCAACATGAGAATTTCACAATTAAAATGGCACAATGTATCATTTATGCACACATGTTGGAAAATCATTTATCATTAAAAATCCAGCCAATGGAAAAATAATTAAAATTCACAATAAAATTCTAGACACATTCATGAGTATGAGGAAAAAATTTCAAGATTTTTGGATGAAATGTGAAAGAGAAAATAATTTGCAAAGTTAAGTGAAATAATTGATGAAACATGAAACAATAGGCATGGCAAATGGTCAAATAAAGTCAACCGGTGGCAATTGGGTAATTTCTGCCAACTTAAATGAAACGACACAACATTGGCAAACAAAATGAAATGTTCTCATTGGCTGGAACCAATGGAACAGTGCTCATGCGCCAATGAGCTCAAAATTCTGGTTTTCTACATAAACCCTTAGGGTTTCCTAACAGCATGGCTCAGCATCATGTTATCATGTTCAAAAAACAACAACATTAAAATCAAACCAAGCAAAAAAAACCAACAGCATGGCAAAGGCATTTCATACAAGTTCAAAACAGCAGCAGTATTGGCATTTGCAGCATCACTATGTAATCATCAAAACAACAGCACTCATTATGTTTATGGGATCTCAACACTGCAGCATGCATGGCATTGTGGATCTCAAGCAATATTAAACAGACATAAATCAAAGAAATTCTAGGCGTGGCAGGGTTTAACAACAGCAGGATTCATTCATCCTTATGCAATCAAACAAAACAGACAATATCAACAGTATTCATTATCATGTGCTCATCATGAATAAAAGCATCACAATAAACAAGCACACAATAGTCATGTCAAACTATCCTCATGCAACAATAACCACAACAAAACAATCATTATCCATAGGAACTTCTGGTTATGGTCATATTTAAACAACAGCAAAACATCATAACAGCAGTAGCAACATCATTATTGTTCATTATCCAACAGCAAGCAACAGCATGATATTCAAAAATCTGGGCATATCAAGATAGCAACACAGCAGCAGGGTATTGCAAACAGTCAGCATCATGCACAAAAGCATTAACAAATAATCAAGGCCACGAAACATTGACTAACAACAAACCAAGCAAAAACATGAGAAAAAAATCTGGACAAGGTTATGTTCATGTAACAGCAGCATATCATTATCCACATGTTATCATCAATTGAAAATCGAACAAACCCAAACCAACATGGCAATGATGATGTTCAACAACACACAAACAACAGCAGGAAAACTTTAATGTGCTTCATGTCATAAACATCAAACAACACAAGCATGACAAAAAGATTCTGGGCGTAGCAAGTAGTTTGGGCAGCAGCAGCATGTTCATCAAAATCATCAAGTGAAGTTTGACATAGTCATAAGAATTCTGGCCAATGGTTGTTCATCAACATTCAAACAAAATAAACAACAGCACACAACATGTTTCATGGATTTTTTTAAGCATGGTTCATTATGTAGTTACCAACACCAAAACAAACTCCTAACACCAACAGACAAACATCAAGAAAAAATACTGGACAGTTTGAGGTTTAACAGCATGGCAGGGTTCATCAATAGCAGCAGTATTTCATCCTTCAGTTTCATGTTTATGGTTCATCAACATGCCAAATTTCGAGCAAAACACACAATGGCAAAGCAAGCAGCATGATACTAGCACCTAACAACCACATACCAAATGCAATTCATGAGGGTTTTCTGGACATGAGTACTTGGTTCAAATAACAGCAGTAGGGTTTTATTAGCACGGCTTGGCATTCTCAAGCAATCAAAGCAATTGAAATCTCAACACAGCATACAAACAAACATGGCAATGATGAACATCTAAACAGCAACACACTCATACAACAATTCAGGCAAAATTCTGGACAGAGTTTGGTTAATCATGAATAGCATATCAACTTCAACATCATCATACACTTAAAATCAAATCAACCAGAAGTTCAAATTAAGCATGGTCACAGCATCAGTAAGCATCAAATAACAAGAATACAACATCAAACTTCCCAGAATCAAATCAAACATGGCAAATCGAGCAAGACTTCACTTGTACACAAAACTTCAATTTCAAATATCTCATGCAATACTTCATCAATTCAAACAAACTATGGCTCTTTAGAATCAGTGAAGCAAGGCCTACTTAAAGCATATCATTATTTGACAAAACAAGGTAATCGAAAAACTCACTTGTTTGGAGGAAATCAATGGAACAGTGTCTGTTTGAAGGTTTGAAGCTGAAACAGTTCCTCTCTATGCTATACAATGATGGAGTCTTGAGGTGGTTTGGCTCAGAGGTGCATCGAGTTCTTCAAATCCTCCTTCACCATTGTTGATAGCTTGGAGATGCATTGTTAAAGAAGGTGTTCCAGTTGATAAAGGATGGTTCAAAATGCCTCACAATGCAGTCCAAATGATGATGGATGCAAAGGTTCTTTGTGGTTTTTGGTGGTTTCTCCAAATCGAGTCAAAATGCAAGGTTGCAAGAGAGAAGGGAATGAGTTTTTCTGTGTGGTAGGCTGCAGAACTAGGGTTTGTTTGGACAGAAAAACCATTATATATCACCTGTTTAATACCACTTAATCAAATGATAAGCTGGTTTTGTGTGTAATGATCATTTTGCAAATTGCTAATTGTGGAACAAATGGAAAAAATGGAGGGTGTGTTTGCTGCGAATGGGCCTGCAATCAGGCTGGAAACAGACTGCATTTCTGCTGCTTTGGTTGTACATATGGAATGCTGCAGCATGTTGTACTGGTTTTACTCTTTTTGTACCTCTATTTGCAATATTGCCAAATGTGCATTTTGATTCAAAATAATGATGGAATGATGGTATGGACATGGTTTTGGAATTGGAACAAGTCACAAATGTGATATGGAACATTTCCCAATTGACCAAATCAAGAAAAAGTCAAAAACTCAAAAAGTCAAAGTTTGGTCAAACTTTGAACTTAAATGCAAAAGGTCCAAAAATGCCATTTTGATTGGCAAGGTTTTAGGTCATGAAATATATATTTTTGGAAAGAGGATGAAAAATGTGGTTTGTAGGAAAAAACCCCACCAAATTTGGCCTTATGGTTTGGGAGATATGGCCCTTTGAAGTTCAAAAATTGGTGAAAATGATTTGATCATATCTTGACAACCACACATGGGATTTTGATGTTCTTGGACTTTTTGAAAATGGGAGAACAAGATCTTCAACTTTCATGTTGGGCAAAAATTCATTTGGAGCTTGTATCATGATGTAAGTTTAAGATCAAGAAGTTTCCATTTTTGGCAGTTGAAATTATAGGTCCACTTTCTATTTCTGGAAAATTTTCTGATTGACTTGATTTTCTTCCATGATGAGGTTGAACATGATAGATGAGGCTTATACAAGCATGAATGAACTTCTTCAAATCAATTCTATCCATCAAATCTTGATTAAATCAACTGTTGACCAAGTTTGAATGTCTGTTGACTTTTCTAGGGTTTTGGACTGATTGAACTTCTTCTGATGATTTCCAAACCCTAATTCCTTGAGAACTTGTTTTCAAATGATGTCCCAAGATGTATGAACTTTTGATTATGGGCCATGGTGCCCAAATTCTGCAAGAATGGCCACCATCCATTGCTTTGACTGATCAATGACTGACTTTGACCTAATTGCTGATGATTGCTTCAACTGCAAGCAACAAGGTTAAACAGACAATATTTTTGTACTTTTTGAATGATAAACATATGAAAGCAAAGATATACAAATGCAAAGTATGCTTGATGATCAAGAATCAAACCACAAGGCAATCTACCCACTAGGAGGGGACAAAGGCATGCAATGATCCTTGAGGTTATGATATGAATGATATGGGCCATGAGGGATCTTAGGGCCCAAAATTGGGGTCTTACAGTGACTATGTAGAGGTTTTCGCTGGAAAAATCAAGAGATGATATGGAATGATGAACGTCAAAATCAAGAAGTATCTCCAAGAACCTCCAATTCTGATGCCACCAGTTGAAGGAAGACCTCTAATCATGTATTTGACCATGTTAGAAAATTCAATGGGGTGTGTGATGGGGCAACATGACGAGTCTGGTCGAAAAGAGCATGCCATATACTACCTTAGCAAAAAGTTTACCGACTGTGAAACAAGATACTCACTGCTCGAGAGAACTTGCTGTGCTTTGGCCTGGGCTGCTCGCCGACTAAGACAGTATATGTTGAATCATGCCACTTTATTGATTTCTAAGATGGATCCTATCAAATACATATTTGAGAAACCTGCCCTCTCCGGAAGAATAGCAAGATGGCAGATGATTTTAACAGAGTATGATATCCAATACACTACTCAGAAAGCAATCAAAGGAAGCGTGTTAGCCGATCATTTGGCTCATCAAGCAGTTGATGATTACCAATCTATGAATTTTGAGTTCCCAGATGAGGATGTCATGCTTGTTACTGATTATGAAGAACATGGACCAGATGAAGGACCCGAACTGGGATCCCGATGGACTATGGTTTTCGATGGATCTTCTAATGCGTTGGGCAATGGTGTCGGTGTTGTAATTATTTCCCCAAAGGGTTGCCATACGTCCTTCACTACTAGACTATGTTTTGATTGTACCAACAATATGGCCGAGTATGAAGCCTGTATTTTGGGACTCAGAGCTGCTATAGACCTGAGAATCAAGTTTTTGAGTGTGTATGGAGACTCAACTTTGGTAATCAGTCAGATCAAAGGAGCATGGGACACTAAACATCCGAATCTCATCCCTTATCGAGAACGGGTGTTGACATTAATCCCATATTTTGAAGAGATTACATTCGAACATATTCCACGAGAGGAGAATCAGTTGGCAGACGCCTTGGCCACCATGTCATCTATGTTCAGAGTCAGATGGGACAATGAAGCTCCCACGATCACCATTGAGTGACTAGATGAACCAGCATATTGTTATGAACTTAACGCTGATGAAGTAGAAGAGAAACCTTGGTTCCACGAAGTAAAAAGATATTTAGAAGCTCAAGAATACCCTGAAGGGGCATCCATCAATGACAGAAAATTTCTGAGGAAGTTCTCCGCTAAATTCTTTTTGAGTAATGGAATATTATACAAACGTAATCATGATTCGACTTTGCTTCGTTGTATGGATAAAAAGGAAGCAGAAAAGATCATGGAAGGCATGCACGACGGTATCTTTGGGACTCACTCTAGTGGACATACGATGGCCAAGAAGATTATGAGATCAGGGTACTATTGGTCTACCATGGAAGCTGATTGCCACCATCACTCCAGAACTTGTCACAAGTGCCAGATCTATGCGGATAAAGTACATGTGCCTCCTGCTCCATTGAACGTGTTGACAACACCTTGGCCCTTTGCAATGTGGGGCATTGATATGATTGGAGAGATTAAACCTACTGCTTCTAATGGACATCGTTTCATCCTTGTTGCTATTGATTACTTTACAAAGTGGGTAGAGGCAGCCTCATTTGCTTCCGTCACCAAGAATATGGTGGCACGGTTCATTAAGAATAGTCTTATTTGTCGATATGGCGTCCCTGAAAGAGTTATCACTGATAATGGTACCAATTTGAACAACAAGCTGATTACTGAACTCTGCACGCAGTTCAAAATAAAACACCATAACTCTTCTCCGTACCGGCCAAAGATGAACGGCGCCGTAGAAGCTGCTAATAAGAATATTAAGAAGATTATACAAAAGATGACAGTGACGTACAAAGACTGTCATGAGAAGTTACAAAGACTGACAGTGACGTACAAAGACTGGCATGAAAGAGGCAGGTTTAGACGAGGATGAATGGATTCAGACTCGACTCGGTCAGATAAATTTGATTGATGAAAAGAGACTTGCGGCTGTTTGTCATGGGCAGATATATCAGAAGCGCATGACCCAGGCATTTAACAAAAGGGTCAAGAGACGGGTGTATCAAATCGGCGACTTGGTGATCAAGCGTATCATTCTACCACAAAGTGATCCCAGGGGCAAATGGACTCCCACATACGAAGGGCCATTTGTAGTTAAGAAGGTATTCTCTGGTGGAGCCATGATACTTGCTACGATGGATGGCGAAGACTTCCCACATCCCGTGAACGCAGACATAGTTAAAAAATACTACGCATAAAAGAGACCCGCTAGGTCGACGTACCTAGGCCAAAGTAAGGGCATCCCGGCGAACCAAAAGGGTTCGAGCAAAAATTAGGGATAAACATATAAAAATGTACACCCGGCAAGTCGAAAACCTGAAAAGGCGGCTTGGGCAAAAAAGGGTATCCTGGTGGACTGAAAACTTGAAAAGGAGGTCCAGGCAAAAATTAGGGATTAAAAGCGCATGACTATGTCCCGTTTTCAGACAGCTTCATCCAAGTTCAAGGGACTGAACAAGCCAATCACTTCTATCCGACAGTAGGAGATGAGATGCTTGAAGACATAATGACAGTGGCAGAATTAAAATCAATAGGACTTTTTCTTCATAGCTTTTCTTTGTTGTCTCGACGATTTCCTCTTACTAGGATTTCTGTCTCCTTGTACTCAAAATTTTTAGTTATAGGCCCTCTTTCAAAATCAATACAATTTCATTTCCAAAAAGATGCTTTGTTTTACTTTCTCTGTTTTGCTTGCGTAAACGTCCATTGATTTAATTTGAATTGATATATGCATTTGAATATGATCGATGTTTATCAAAAATACATGCATAAAACGGAAATAGCAATTACTAAAAGACTTCAGGATCGAGGAGAAGGTCTAATCATGCTTTTCAATGAATCCGGTTGCCAATCCTATTCCCCAGCAAGGCCAGTTATTCCCCAGAAAAAATCGGCATTACTAGACAGACTGGTCATCTCTTCTATCCCTAACCAGACTCTGTTGAATATCTCTACCATCAGACAGAAATCAAGTATCCCCAGCTAAGAGAGGGTCATCGATACAAATGTTCCCAACCAGAATATTGGGATTTATTTTCCCCTGGAAAAACCTTCCTCATGCATAGTTCATTCATTACATCATTTCACAGCATACGCATACCTACAACATCCGCATTTATTTCCGAAAGCATAAAACATCTCATGCATCATGACATAACATGAAGCTAACTTTATTTTTCAGGTTAATTATCCTCCTGATACATTCAAAACAAAGGTCCATTCAGACGGATATCTTTATCGATTACGTTCAAGATTCAAATACATCCCTTAGATATAGTCTATATGAACATTCATTCTGACAAGCATTCTGATATCCTCCTAATGGTGGCATCTTTAAGCCCATCCCAGACATTTACTGCAAATACAACAAATATTATTAGATACAGCCTAACGTACGGTTCATTCTGATTCAGCTCAACATATGACTCCTTCAACTCAGATGCAATCTAACGTACGATCCATTTTGATCCTCAAATCCTCAGATACTGCCTAGCGTACGGTACATTCCGGGGTGTAGTCTAGCGTACGACTACTTTCTTCTTCAGATACAGCCTAACGTACGGCTCATTCTGCAACTCAGATACGATCTAACGTACGATCCATTCTGACCTTCAAATCCTCAGATACTGCCTAGCGTACGGTACATTCCGGGGTGTAGTCTAGCGTACGACTACTTTCTTCTTCAGATACAGCCTAACGTACGGCTCATTCTGCAACCCCAATACGGTCTAGCGTACGACCTATTTGGACCTTCAAATTCTCAGATACTGCCTAGCGTACGGTACATTCCGGGGTGTAGTCTAGCGTACGAATACTTTCTTCTTTAGATACAGCCTAACGTACGGCTCATTCTGCAACCCCAATACGGTCTAGCGTACGACCTATTTGGACCTTCAAATTCTCAGATACTGCCTAGCGTACGGTACATTCCGGGGTGTAGTCTAGCGTACGACTACTTTCTTCTTTAGATACAGCCTAACGTACGGCTCATTCTGCAACTCAGATACGATCAAACGTACGATCCATTCTGACCTTCAAATCCTCAGATACTGCCTAGCGTACGGTACATTCCGGGGTGTAGTCTAGCGTACGACTACTTTCTTTTTCAGATACAGCCTAACTTACGGCTCATTCTGCAACTCCAATACGGTCTAACATACGACCCATCTGGATCTTCAACTCAGATGCGATCTAACGTATGATCCATTCTGACCCCTTTTTTCACATATAGCCTAACGTACAACTCATTCTGCAACTCTGATACGATCTAGCGTACGATCCATTCTGATCTTTCCTCCCCAGCGAAGTCACCCGCCTAATGAATAACTCATTCTGCGATTCAGATACGATCTAGTGTATGATCCATTCTAATCCTTTATCCCCAGCAGTGTATGTCCCATTCTGATCTTTCATCATCAAACTTCCTGGATGGCATCTCTAAGCCCATCTCCATCAAGACTAACCTTTGATTAACAAGTGCAAAATTTTGGGGCATTCTAGTGTTCAATAATCTTCCACCTCCAGACCACGAATGACATACATACCATTCTAACTCTCTCGGTTCAAGAATATTGAACAAGGGCACCTGTCATACCCCAAAATTTGCCCGTTAATCTTTCAAGACATTCTTCAAGGCACTCCAACTCATTGTTCAAGGAATTGATCTTAAAAGAACAAAGACCCAACACACAGGTGGCCAAATCCAGAAAATGGCCCAAACTGGCATGCTCGCTAGACGAGCAACTCCTTCGCCTAGCGAACCCTTCGCTACGCCACTCGCCTAGCGAAGCTTGCGAATACCAGAAAATTCTGGGCTTCATTCTGAGCCCATTAGGTCACAAAAATTATTATAAATAGCAGAGCTTCATTCAGAAAAAGGGGAGAGAGGCAGACAGACAGAAACCCTAGCAAGGAAACCCTAACAGAAGCAACACAGCAAACCCTGGAGGCTAACCTAGAGAATTCAGAGCAACCCTCAAGGAAACCCTGAAGGAAACTCATCTGTACCAAGGTTACCTCTGCCCAACTCAATCCGGCGCCAACCCTAAGAGCGACTTGCCAATTCAAGGTTGCAATTCAGTTGCAAACAGGTTTGCGTTACTATTACCGCTTTACGTCCTTAACTTGCATGTGGCATTATGATTGAATCTATAAAAATATCTTAAAGTTTGTGCATGTGAATTTAAGTATGTATGAATATCTTGAATGTTTAACCATGTAATTTCTGTAATGGATGCCATAGGGTTTGGAGCTTTCTGGAATTTTACTGTTACCAAAACCAGAACCCGCAGCCGCTCGCTAGCACATCGCTAAGCGAGCATGTAGCGAGTATTCGCTAAGCCTTCGCTAGGCGAGGCAGGGGCGAACGTGACAGTCGCTGATTTTGCTGTTCTGTTCTATGCTTATCTGATCTGTTTTATTCTAACCATGCGTTATTTTGCCTGACATTCCTACCGCTGTGTTTCTTTTGTGGTGTAATTCTCGATTGCACCCTGATTTGGTATTCTGACCTGTTTGCTGAATTTTGTAAGGATTCACATACTCCCGGAGAAGGTAGCTTGCTAGGTATTCCACTTTATTTGTGGGATACCCTTGTGGAGATTCACCCTAATTACCTAATTGATTACAACTACCTAATTGATTGTAAAATATTGGCTTTGAATATGTGATCTCGGACCTCTCTTTGTTGCCTTACGGTATTACGGTATTATGGTCATGTCCCGCGAATATGGGGATACACTTAGCAAAGACCCTTCGATTAAATCATCATGTCCCTATAAAATAAATCATTGTCCCTCGGATGTTGCCTGCAAATATATGATTTTGTCCCTCGGTGACCCGTCGTTGTAGCCTACGGTTAAATGATGATCGTCCCTTTGAATGCTAAGGTATCCTTACAGATGTTGCGTTCAATGACCAATCGATGACCCTACGATGACCCTTTTACATCCAAAGGATAAAACTACTTACTTCTCAATAGTAAGGACAGTTTTACCCTCATAAGGATAGGAAATACCCATAAAGACCTTGGGTAGGTATAACTCTTAATTGCTGACTCACAACCTAAAACATTTTTCATACATCACACTTTGCAAAACATCTACTAGAAAATCACCACTTGGTATACATTCATACTAGAATCATTGCCAAGTTTTATTTTTCTAAACAACTTTCAAAATTAAATGAGATAAATACTTTGTATACATTCGGACAAGAATCATTACAAAGCTAAACTCTCTTTTCAAAACATTTTCTAAGCAGTTCACAAACACTTTTTCAGACAAGAAAAACATAAGTGATCCAGCAATTAAGAGCCCATGGATAACCATGGATACAAAGGGTGCTAACACCTTCCCTTTGTATAATGTACCTCCCGAACCCAAAATCTAATTAAGGTCTTTCCTGTTCTTTTCCACCTTTCCTTATTGGATAAAAGAAAAGTCGGTGGCGACTCTTGCTATCCGCGACATTTGCTTTCCAAAGCAAAAACACACAAAGTCAGTCCACCGTATGACAGGGGGTTTTACAAAGAAGAAGGAAGGAGAGGCACATTCCGTGTCCTCCCATATCAAATGAAGACCCTCTGTGAAGAGGAAGACTATTCGCCCCGCCGTCAGCCAACACCAGGTGGCTCATATAGCACCTGCATTTCGAGAAGTTCAACAACAGCAACAACAACATTATCAACAACAACATCGTCCATAACAGCAGGCCTACTAGCCTCGAAACAACAACAATACCAGCACCAACTACGATAGGAAGAGGGTCACTTTTGATCCATATCCAATGACCTATGTTGAACTCTATCCTTCGTTGATAGATAGAAAATTGATTACTCCACGTGACCCACCCGCTGTACCGACCAATCCTCAGTGGTGGTACAAACCTGAGCTACATTGTGTATATCATTCCGGTGCTCCCGGACATGATATGGATAACTTCTATCCCCTGAAGACTAAGGTTCAAGACCTTGTTAGAAGTGGGGTTTTGTTTTTCGAGGACGTAGGTCCTAATGTACAGAAGAACCCGTTGCCCGAGCATGGGAAAGCTGCTGTGAACATGGTCCAGGGTTGCCCTGGAAAATATAAAGTCCTGTATGTCATTGATATCAGGCAATCTTTGGTCGAGATGCACAGACTGTTATGTGGATACAGTCATTACGAGCATGACCATGACAGGTGCCAGGTGTGCACTATCAACGAACGAGGATACCGACAAGTCAGGAAGGACATCCAAGAGATGCTAGATCAGGGTATGATTGAGATAATTCAGAATCGAAATGGGGACGAAGTGGATGTAATTTCTCCTGTGTTCAGAATACTAGAACCTGTTATTTTCAAATATGATGGAAGCAAGAAGAAGGTTTCTTCCACTCTAGTGATTAAGCCAGCGGGCCCTATCCCGTATTCCTCAGATAAAGTTGTTCCCTATAGGTATAACGCAGTTGCGTTAGAAGATGGGAAGGAGGTGTCGTTGCCCTCCACCTCTATTGTAAGTATATAAGATGTTAGTGGTGTGACCAGAAGTGGTCGTGTTTTCTCGGTGTAGCCGAAACCCTACGAAGATATCGTGAGAAGAGCTATTGTTGATAATTTTGCCGGTCTTGTGGGGACTTCTTCTTCTTCTTCGAATCCGACACTTGTTGTGAAGGGTATTGACCCTGTTGTTGATAAACCTACTAAAGCTCATGTCCTGGTTGGCCAGCATGGCATTTTTAAAGAGGGTTGTGATGAGATGCTGAGGCTAATTAAGAGGAGCGAGTATAATTTTGTTGATTAACTGCTACAAACTCCATCAAAGATATCTGCATTGTCTTTGTTGATGAATTCTGAGCCACATCGCGAAGCTTTGTAGAGGGTGTTGGATGTGGCATACGTGGATCATGATGTCACAATTGAACAGTTTGATAGCCTTGTTGCAAACATAACTGCTTGTAACAATTTGAGCTTTTGCGATGTTAATCTTCCTGAAGAGGGAAAAGACCATAATTTGGATCTACACATTTCTATGAACTGCAAGGATGATGCCTTGTCTAATTTGTTTGTAGACACAGGATCATCGCTCAATGTGTTGCCAAAATCTACTCTGGCCAAACTATCTTATCAAGGGCCTCCCATGAGGCAGAGTGGAGTGGTAGTTAAAGCTTTTGATGGATCGAGAAAAACTATGATCGGTGAATTTGAACTCCCGGTCAATATTGGACCTAGTGATTTCCAGATCACTTTCTAGGTCATGGATATCCACCCATCATATAGCTGTTTGCTTGGCAGACCATGGATTCACGAGGCAGGCGTCGTGACATCCATCCTACACCAGAAGTTAAAATTCGTCAAGAATAAGAAGTTGGTGGTGATAGGGGGAGAGAAGGCTCTCTTGGTAAGCCATTTATCTTCCTTTTCCTATACAGACGCTGAGGATGAGGTTGGGACTCCGTTCCAAGCCTTATTTATTGCTGAGTCTTCAAGGAAAAAACCTTCTTCATTTGCATCCTACAATGATGCTAAGTTGGCCATTAAGCATGGTGCAACTACTGGTTTAGGACAAATGATTAAGCTGGAAGATAATAAATCCCGGGCTGGCATAGGGTATTCTTCAGGCATTTCCAACGAGCGTGGGTTGTTCCAGAGTGGTGGTTTCATCCACACTGTTGAGGATCAAGAGGCTGCTGCTATAACGGAAGATGATGAAGAGGAAGATTCTGGCAACTTTGTCATCCCTAGAGGAGTCTCCAATAACTGGCTCGCTGTTGATGTTCCAACAGTTGTCCACAAGTCCACGTAATATGTTCATTTTGTTTTAAAACCCTTCTCCCATGCCAAAAGGAGAAGTGATGACATTTTTGGCACATATTACATGTTAAATGTTTGTGTTTCCAAATTATTTTCCTTTTTTTCTTTTTTCATGAAATTGGTGATCACCATAAAACCCTAAAAAGAGAATAAAATCAATCTTTTCATCTGCATAATGATTTGCCTTGTTTGAATTCTGAAATCTCTTTTATAACTCAAAATCATCATGTAGGTTGATCAAACCCATTGAACATAATTATCCGACACCATCTCCCAACTTTGAGTTCCCTATATTTGAGGCCGAAGAAGATGATGTTGAAGAGATTCCTGATGAGATTACCCGTCTGCTTGAGCACGAAGAGAAGATCATTCAGCCGCATCTTGAGAATCTGGAAACAATCAACTTGGGGTCTGAAGATTGTGTTCGTGAATTGAAGATTAGGGCACTCTTGGAAGAGTCTGTGAAGAAGGGGTTGATTGAGTTGCTACGAGAACATGTCGACGTCTTTGCCTGGTCGTATGAAGACATGCCTGGTCTGGATACTGATATCGTGCAACATTTCCTGCCTTTGAAGCCTGAGTGTGTGCCTGTGAAGAAGAAGCTCAAAAGAACTCATCCTGATATGGCAGTGAAGATTAAAGAAGAAGTTTAGAAGCAAATTGATACAGGGTTTCTGGTGACTTTTACATATCCTCAATGGGTGGCCAATATTGTGCCTGTGCCTAAGAAAGATGGAAAAGTCCGAATGTGTGTGGACTATCGAGACTTGAATAGAGCTAGTCCGAAAGATGATTTTCCTCTACCACACATTGATATGTTGGTAGATAATACAGCTAAATTCAATGTCTTCTCATTTATGGACGGATTTTCCGATTATAACCAGATTAAAATGGCACCCGAGGATATGGAGAAGACAACATTCATCACACCTTGGGGAACATTCTGTTATCGAGTGATGCCCTTCGGTTTGAAGAACGCCGGAGCCACATATCAACGAGATATGACTACCTTGTTTCATGATATGATGCACAAGGAGATCGAGGTATATGTTGATGATATGATTGCGAAGTCGAAAACGAAAATTGAACATGTAGAGCACTTGTTGAAGCTTTTCCAGCGTTTGAGGAAGTACAAACTCCGCCTGAATCCGAACTAGAGTACATTTGGAGTACGTTCCGGAAAGTTACTGGGCTTTATTGTCAGTGAAAGAGGTATTGAAGTTGATCCTGCCAAGGTCAAAGCAATACAAGAGATGCCTGCGTCCAAAACTGAGAAGCAAGTCCGAGGTTTTGTTGGCCGCTTGAATTATATTTCCGGATTTATATCCCACATGATTGCCACATGTGCGGCAATATTCAAGCTCTTCTGGAAAGATCAGCGTCATGATTGGACTGAGGATTTCCAGAAGGCCTTTGACAGTATCAAAGAGTATCTGTCTGAGCCTCTGATTCTGTCCCTACTTGTTGAAGGGAGACCATTGATTATGTACTTGGCAGTGCTTGATGACTCCATGGGTTGTGTCCTTGGTCAGCAAGATGAATCAGGGAAGAAAGAATATGCCATATATTACTTGAGTAAGAAGTTCACTGATTGTGAGTCTCGGTACTCAATGCTTGAAAAGACACGCTGTGCTTTGGCTTGGGCTGCTAAGCGCTTACGCCAGTATATGTTAAATCATACGACTTGGTTGATATTCAAAATGGATCCAATCAAGTATATATTTGAGAATCCTGCTTTAATTGGGAGGATTGCCCGTTGGCAGATGTTGTTGTTTGAGTATGATATTGAGTATCGAGCTTAGAAGGCTATTAAAGGTAGTATCTTGGCTGACCACTTGGCACATCAACCAATTGAGGATTATCAGTCTGTTCAGTATGAATTCCCAGATGAGGATATTATGTATTTAAAGATGAAAGATTGCGATGAGCCTACGCTAGATGAAGGGCCAGAGCCTGGTTCCCGATGAGGTATGGTGTTTGATGGCGCTGTTAATCAATATGGAAATGGTATTGTGGCAGTGATTATTACTCCTCAAGGCACACATTTTCCTTTTACAGCAAGGCTAACTTTCAAATGCATGAACAACATGGCGGAGTATGAGGCCTGTATTATGGGTTTGGAAGAGTGTATTGATCTCAGGATCAAACATCTTGATGTTTATGGTGATTCGACCCTCGTTGTTAATCAGATTAAGGGTGAATGAGAGACGAATCAGCCCGGCCTCATCCCATATAGAGATTATGCGAGGAGGATTTCAACTTTCTTTACTGAGGTTGATTTCCATCATATTCCTCGAGATGAGAATCGGATGGCAGATGCGCTTGCTACGCTTGCTTCAATGATTGTGGTGGAATATTGGAATGAAGTCCCCAATATCACTGTGATGCGGTTGGATAGACCAGCTCATGTATTTGCAGTTGAAGAAGCGAAAGATGATAAGTCATGGTATTATGATATCAAGTGCTTTCTCCAAAGTCAGATTTACCCCCCTGGGGCATCTGTTAAAGACAAGAAGACTTTGAGGAGATTATCTAGCAGTTTCTACATGTGCTTTACAAGAGGAATTTTGACATGGTTCTGCTCAGATGCATGGATAGACACGAAGCAGACTTGTTGATGACTGAAGTCCATGAGGACATGCTATGGCGAAGAAGATGTTGAGAGCAGGTTATTATTGGTTGACAATGGAGTCTGACTGCTGCAAATATGTGAAGAAATGCCATAAGTGTCAGATTAATGCGAATAAGATTCATATTCCCCCGACACTTCTGATGTTATTTCCTCATCATGACCTTTCTCTATGTGGGGAATTGACATGATTGGCATGATAGAGCCAAAGGCATCAAACGGTTACCATTTTATTCTCGTAGCAATTGATTACTTCACCAAGTGGGTTGAAGCGACATCATATGCGAATGTGACCAGACAGGTGTGTAGCGGGGTATTCGTTACCATTAGAGATATTGACTAAATCCAAGGTAAACCATACAAGTCGAGTCGCCACCGCACTTCTATTTATCCAAAGGAATGGTTAGAAAGCGAACAAAAACCTAAAAGTTTTATCGAATCAAAAACTAGTAAAAATGTCAGAGATCTGGGTAAGGGGGTTGGTTATGCAATGGGAAGGTTGTAAGCACCCAAAACATCCTAGGTACTCCTATGGATCCCTTTTCATACTTGTTGTAAGGTTGGTATTTTGTGAAAATTTGTTTCTGCAAACATGATTGAAAATATGAGAAGAGAATATACAAGTTTATTTACATTTTTGTGTTTGGATGGATAAACCCATTGCCTACGTACCATCTTAAAAAAAGATTAGGATCAAAACCTCGTAGTTCGTGTAAAAATCTCAAAATGAGTTGGTGGATTGATTGGTCCAAAAACCTTAAGGTCTTTTGTTATCCAAGGGAGAAAACTCAACCTAAAACCACAAATCCACCATGTGAGGATAACTTCAATATGCTAGTGAGGGGTTAACCCTATAATAAGCATGGAAGACTCATTATCCATCACTAAGGATATAGGTGAGTATTACATCTACCTCAAGGATAACTCAAACCTAATAGCTAAAGGTTATGAAAATTTTGATTAAGAGGGTGGCCATTGAAACCACAAAAACAATTGAGTGAGTTGTATTTACAAATGAAAAGTATTCACAAAATATGGTCAAAATTGACTTAAAGATTCAATTCAAATATAAGTGTTATGAAAAGAGTTTGGAAAATCAAAAGCATAATACTTAGTGTTTCAAATGTTTGAAAATAATGTTAAATGTTTGCACAAATTTTTTGGCTTGGATTAGAGTGGAGGGAAGAAGAAGAATGGCTAAAGTCCTAATCATACAAGAGGTAAGGGGTAAGAGAACAAGACCACAAATGGAGTTCCTCTCTTGAGATCATATTGATGATCGAAGTAGCTCCCATCCTTTGGAATATGCAAGCAAAATAATAGTAAGCTCAAGCAATCAACAAAAAATTTTGCTCTTGGAAAGTTCCTCAATGGCTCTTAGATCTCTCTCTCTTGGAAGCTCATGGCAATGGTTCCTCACTTAGGCTCAAAGTTGGAATCCCTAGCACAAGAACACACACATTAAAAAGTTCCATCAAACAATCAAGAATGAACAAGAAGGAGTTTTAGAGATTGGTCATTTCAAAGTTCTCTTCAGCATTTATAGCATTCTAAAGGCCCAATGCCTAGTTGCTCTTTGACTTTTATAGCACTCTAAAGGCTCAATGCCTAGTTTCTCTTTGACTCCACATTTGCATAGGGAAAGTTCTAAAATCTAAGTCCATTTTGTCCACTTATTTGCATTTGGTCCACAACAATCAAAACAAAACACAAGCACAATAGTATATACACAATTATATGCTCAAGTGAGCAAAAGGCAAATTGCATTAACATAAACATGTGCTCAAATGAGAAAAGAAAAAATCAAATGAATAATATGTACAAGAGTAGTAAATTGCATAAAAGTAAAGAGTAAGAATTAAATGTTAATAGTCAATGTTAGTAGTTAGTGTGCCATAAGGCAAATTTAGCGCTATGTTAAGCAATCGTAATTGGACTTATGTAGAAGTCGTAACTATCTGAGATCGGTCAATAATAATGTAGGCAACAACACAAGTTAGAAGTCTTGATTAGTGAACCAAGTTCCAACAACTTGCCATGCCAAAAGGAAGAAGAGAAATGATCTTGTATTGGTTTAAGTTCTTTGCATGATTTAAGAAGCAATCTATCCTTAATGCAAAGCCACTCACTTGATCATTTGATCAAGATGAATTAGATTTGAATCAAGGAAGATTAAACCTCCATAATCAATGCTAACTTATCAATCTTTAACTCATTGATCAAAAAGAAAAGAAGAAGAAGATGAAGATGAATAATGGAGATGAAGAATTAAAGTGCATGGAATGAAATGGAATGTACCAATCTATTAAGAGTTGACCAAAGACATTGAGGATCATGGTCAAACAATCAAAAATATAAGTGGGATGAAGATTGGAAATCAAGCAATAAGCAAAGTATTTTTTGGCATTTTTAATATTTGAAAATAAACTTGAATTAAAATATTAAAGAAAGGTCAAACTTCAAATTCACTTCAAATCAACTTTAAAAAGTCCAAGTGAATTATCCCAAGTTCAACATGGTCAAATAAAGTTTGACAAAAAAATTCAGCATTTTTAAAAGTCAGAAACTATTTTTAATCAATTGAAAAATGAAGAAAAATGACCTAATTGAACTAAAATCTCAAATAAATCTCAAATAAATTAATAAATTGATGAGAATATTTTCATAGATCCATCATCATTCAAAGAGGTTAGGAAAATATTTTTGTATTTTTTGGAGATCAAAAACTATTTAAAATGAATTAAAAATAACCAGAAAAGAGAAAATTCATAAAAAATATCAAATGATGAATTAAAAAATATTAAAAATCATTTTTAGAAACTAGAATTAAAAAGAGAAATAATGCAATTGGTCCCATATTTTTTGGAGTTAAAATGAGAGAGTTATGAATTTTTGAAGTTAAATGAAATAAAAGAAATAAAATGGAAATTATAAAAATCAGAAAAAACCATAGCGCTTGGATGGAACCTCATTAATTGACGTGTCCAATCTGATGGTCATGAAGCGCGCGCGTACCAAAGGCTCAAGTCAAACGCGTCACACAATGCATTTAAAAAAGTCATAACAAACAAAGGCCATGATTCAATCTGGGAAAGAGATCAAACGGTTCACATGCAATCTGGCAATGAGACGGTGGCCAGCGCCACCGTCTTCTCCTGTGAACTCCGGCGAAGCTCAAAAATCACAGAGGTTCAAATGCTCACTAAAATGGACGATCCAGGCACCATTCGAAAGGTGAAGTGATGTACATCACTCCTATACCACTCACTTCCACTCTAGATTCCTATTAAGAGAGAAATCAGAGATGGAAGCTTGACGGTGTTCATCATGAACTTGCTCGATTTCAAAAATTAAGCATACAACAATGATACCTCTATAGAGAGGACTTCAGACAACACAATATCAAGGCCAATAGATCAAAAAACAAAGAGATTCGAAGCAAAAACCAGTTGATCCACACCTTTGAATTGTGGAGCTTTGAGTCCCTTTCCTTGGATCCTTTTGCAAAACAGAACTTCAATGGATCTAACGATGAAGGTTTAGGAACTTTAGATCTAAAAATTCAATCAAATGCAATTGAATTTCATATCTGAATTTTTGAAGAAAGATGAACTTAGTTCCTTTGGTATGGTTGAGGATTCACTCTTGTAGCATTTCAGGTGCCCTTAGGTTGGAGAATTATGAAGCATAGCACATGTATTTATAGCTGGAATTGGATGAGTGCATGAGTTTACTCGTGTGCATGGCAAATGGATTTCTCCTTGCATGGGCTTGTGTGATCACGTGGAAGGCCCAATGAAGATTGGAATGACCTGCTGAGCTCATGTGAATTGCAAATGGACGTGTACAAGAAGTGTAAACAGCTCATGCATGGTGTAGCGGTGTATTCGTCACTTTATGATTTATTGATTAAATCAAAAGCAAAGCATACAAAGAATCGAGTCGCCACCGCACTTTTATTTATCCAAAGGAATGGCTAAAAAGCGAACAAAAGCCTAAGAAGTTTTACACATAGAAAACTAATGAAAGGTCAGAGATCTGGGTAAGGGGTTAATTACGCAATGGGAAGGTGTTAGGCACCCAAAACGTCCTAGGTACTCCTAGGGAGACCTTTTCACAACTTGTTGTATGAAAGTTATTTGTTTATGAAATATTTATTGTGCAAACATGATTGAAGGGATGAGAAAAGAATGTACAAATTATTATTTTTGTGTTTGAACGGATGAACCCGTTGCCTACGTACCTTTCCATGGAAGGTAAGGATCAAAACGCCGTAGTTCGGCTAAAAGATTTCCAAAAGTATGGGTGGATTCATTTTTAAACAAAAGCACTAAGGTCTTTCGTTATCCACGGGAGAAAACTCAACCTATACAACCACAAGTCCACCATGTGAGAAAAGCTTCAACTTGCTAGTGAGGGGTTAACCCTATAATAAGCAAGGAAGTCTTACAATTCAATCACTAAGGACAAAAGGTGAGATTAACATCAACCAACTAGGATAAATCAAACCTATGGCTAATGTATGAAAACTTATCAAGAATGGACAAAGCCACAAAACGATTGAATGAGTGGAATTAATCAATTTAGAATTTATTCACAAAAGATGGTCAAAGTATGATTAGAATTCAATTCAAAAGAAGTATTATGAAAATGAAGTTTGAAAAATCAAAGGCTTAAGGCCTAGGTTTCTAATTGGAAAAGAAATGAAAATGTTTGCACAATAGTTTTTTTTTGGTTTGGGTTAACATGCAAATGGAGTTTTAAAGACACAAAAAGTGGGAGGGTGAGGAAGTAAAACTTCTTAAATGTTCACCTCTTGAGATCATATGTAGATGATTCAAGTGATTCCTTTGGAATAGGCAACAAGCAAATAACAGATGAACAAAGTAAATGGATACCGGATGCCAATCAATGGACTTATTCCAATCTCACAAAACAAAGATGGATACCATATGCCAATCAATGGACTTACACCAATCTCCTAAAACAAAGAGGAACATGGATACCAGATGCCAATCAATGGACTTACACTAGTCTCACAAAACCAAGAAACAAGGATACCAGATGCCAATCAATGGACTTATACTAGTCTCCTACCATATCATAGGAAACAACTGCCAATCAATGGACTTATGCTTGCCTCCTCCATGGACAAATCAAAATGTTACAAAGTAATGAACAATGATTATGAAATCATATACAAGTAATGATGATAAATGCACAAAGGCACACATAAGCAAATATGCACAGATAAATTAAATAAGCAAACAAACAAGTCAATTAGCACACACTATATACAATCAATTGGGCTCAAGCAAGGTTAGGCTTTACAGCCAACTGGAATGGGGTATTTTGAGCTCTTAACCCTAACATTGAGAGTTAGGGTGAAGCAGATGAAATGGAGACGAGGGGTGTGCCTCATAGCTCTTATCCCTGGTCAGGGAGAGCTTTGATCAATGGAAAGTGTGGGAGTTCAGAAAGTAGGAACTCTTCTCCACAAATGATTGACTCTATAAGATCTTGGGTTCTTATTCACAATGCATCAACACATGGTGTGAGCAAAGTGAATGACACAGTGAGTAGTAGGAGATGGATTACACATCTCTTTTATCTGCCAATTGCCTCTTAAGAGGACTTTACCTGCTTGGCACAAAATTAAACAAGCACAAACATTGCCTCTTAAGGAGGGCTTCAGACAGGTGCCTGCCAAAGTAACATGGCAGGTCTTCCAGACTACATGAAGATTAGGGATTATACCTAAGTGGTTAAGCAACCAAGCAAAGCAAAGTTCAAAATGAACTTAAAGCAACTTAAGTACCTGTGGAAACAACTAAACAAATCAGTACAATGCTCAGGCAAACACACAACAGTCAATAAGCAACAGACAATCCCAATGTACAAAATGTGTAAGCCAAAAGGCAAACTCAAATGAGTTAGCATCAACCTACAAAACACAAGTGTTAGTAATAAAAAGAAAACATCAATATTCACATGATGAAGCATCATCAACTATGGAACTTGAATGCTTAAACCTGAAATCAAAGCTCACATGTAAGCAACAAACCACTAGGTCAAAGCCTAGGGTCAAAGATGGAGAAAAAACTCAAAACAGGGGCTGAAATTTAACACAAAGTAACTTCAACCACATATTGACATATCCTAAAAAGGCTCACATCAAAATCATTCACCAAAATCATTTCATGATCAAGTGAAGTTCAAGACAATTTCAAAGCTCATATGTGATCAAACATGAGTGAAAAAATCAAATCAAAACAGAAATGATTCAAATAAATCTGGAAAAATTCATGCACATTCAAGACATCTAACATGATCCACATACAAAAAATCAGAAGCATTGGAGATCATTTGGTATGGAAATTAAATGGCACAAGTTGAACATCAAAAAGTGTGACACAATCCTATGAAGAAACCGTAGCAAATGCATGGAAAAACCGTGGCTAGTTCTGGAAAATGATGATCTTCATCTTCCTCATGAAGATGAAGATGAACTTCAAATGCAGATTTTCCAGAAAATCCAAAACACGTCCAGAAATCATAAATAATTACACCATTCGAATTATCATCACATGCACATGCAAGATCCATAACCAAATCATGCAAAAACATCAAAACAAGTTCGGATCGAAGAAAATAAAATTTGACATCAAACTTTCAATTAAGCATAACTTCATGAATATTGCGCCATTTCACTCAAATTTTATACCAGCATTATCACCAATGAAAGATCTACACAATTATCATGATGAATTGCAAAATAATTGGACTCGAAACCTGACCTCTTTGAAGAACAGAAACTGGAATCGTGCTCTACAAAGCTCAGCAATGCTTCAAATCTTCTCTACAATGCTTATTGAAGTGATTGATGATGAATTGAATGCTCCAGCACGCCTGAATCTAGCTCAATTTCCAAACTCCATTGAACCTTCAAGCTTTGAGTATGGTCCAAACTAGCACGATTTGCTCGAACTCCACGTTCAATCTTGCTCAACAATGCTTCCTGATCATGAATCCATCACTAGAAATGGCTCTTGTGTGAAGAATTGCAAAATATTTTTGAGAGAAAAAATTGGAGGATTTTTGAATCTAGATCTGAAAATGAATGTTTATGATGAATTCAGTTGTGTTTAACCTTATATATCCCATGCTAATCATACTGAAATCATGTTTAAGCCAAATGTAATTAAGATTAGCAAGTTATGAAGGTGTATGCGTCAATTGGTATTTTCACCTCATGCACTTCATGCATGCGTCAACAGTACCAACACAAGGCCCAAAACCACTTAAAAATAGTCCATGCAAGCTTTGGAAGTGATTTTTCATGCATATAATCAACCAAAATGATTTTATGAAATTTCCTTCAAAAATCTTCATGAGTGAGCACATGACCATGCAAGGGAATTTCATGCCATGTAATGAGATGTTTGGAAACTACAAGTCATGATGAACAAAATGCAAAAAGAACCACTCATTTTGGAGCTTTGGTTCAAAAGTTATGCCCATTTGAATTTTCAAGCACACTTTGCCATGATTGGATCATATCTCCTCAACCACACATTAGAAATTCATGATCTTGAACTTTTTAGAAATGGGAGAGAAAGATCTTCAACTTTCATGTTGGACAAAATTTCATTTGAAGCTTTCTTGATGATGTAAGATTGAGTTGAAGTTGGTCCAAAACCTTTCCATTTTTGGAAAGTTCAAATTATGGGTCACTTTCTATTTTGGGAAATTTTTGACTGGACCTCAAATTCTTCAATGTGAGTGTTTGAAATGTCAAATGACACTTGTTTGAACATGAGTGAAGTATTTCTAATCACTTCCCACCTCCAAATCCACAGTTGACTTTGCAGTTGACTGTCTAGGTCTTCAAATGACCTGAAAATGTTCTGATGAAATTCAAGCCTCTACCACTTGGGATTTTGCTTCAAAATGACATCATAACTCATATGAACTCTTGATAATTATCATGGTGTCCAAATCTCAAGAATGACCACCATCTATTGCTCAATGAATGCCTTTAATTGCCTTGACCTGTTATTGCTTCATCTGCAAGACAAAGGTTAGATGACATATTTTTGTACTTTTGATTAGTGATAAAAAGAAAAACAATGATATACAAATGCAAACATGCTTGGTGATCAAGAACCACTCTCAAGAAAGATCCCACCCACAGGAAAGGAAGCAAGGTGTCCAATGATCCTTGAGGCAATGCAATGTTATGATATGATGCCATGAGGGATCTTGGGGACAAAATTGAGGTCTTACAGATGCCCCTATTTAAGGTCATTCTAGCCGGAGAAGTGAAGGTTAAAATCTTCATCCCGACGCGGTAGAATGGGCTTAAATAACAATAATGAGACAAATTTTGGTCCCTAAGAGACCTCATGATGCAAATGTATACATGCAAAAGAAACAACCTCTGTGGGGAATACTGGTCCACAAAGAAAAGACGATCCATCGGAGTAATACACTCACCAGGAACAGAGACTCTAACAGGACTCTCATGGGGCTAAAAACAAAGAATACGAATGCGTGAGCAGGACACGACTCTGAATTAGGGGAAAGAAGAACTTGACACTGCGTGAGCAGGACACGACTCGAGTGGAGACCTTACTAGGAAGTAAAGGACTAAAACTGGGGGAAAGAAAAAGAAATTTCCAAAGGGAATAAACCCATTGGAAAGACTCAAGCTGACTCACACTATCCACGAAGGATACTTCAGATGAAAATCCGGACTCGGACTGGGGAAAGATCCACACAGAATCTCCCTGCCAGGGAAAACTGCATATATTGGGGAAAACGCCAATACAGCAAAAGGGCAAAATCACAACAGAAACTCCACTGGGGAATGTCTAACAAAAGAGACTCTCCTGGAGAAACTCTGCAAGATGAGGTGTTACCAGTTACTGGGTAATCAAACTCAAAGAAACATGTGATCTAAACACCGGTTACTGGGTGAAAGAACAACAAGCTCAAGAAGAATGAATATCTAAGACCGGTATAAGAGTGAGAGATATCAATCAACCAAACATTTGAGAAAGACCTGAAAAAGGTACATTAACTCAGGAAAATCTGACTCCACAGGGGACCAAGGTCATAATAGGGAGCAGAAAGGAAGGAGCACCAGGGATACCGGTTACTGGGTATATAATAGGTGACCGACCAAAGCGTGAATTGGTATATATGCCAAAACACTCATCATCCGAAAGGAGGGCTTGAAAAAGCAAATCGACTTACAGGATGGACATTCGACTCCGCAACGGGAAAACGAATCTTACTCAGCTGGGGAAAAAAAACCCAAAGAGCGCATGAGATATAATATCCATTACCGTCAGAACGTGGATAGTATACTCGCATGAGATATATTATCTATTACCGTCAGAACGTAGATAGTATACTCGCATGGAAGGGACACCAGGGATACCGGTTACTGGGTATATAATAGGTGACCGACCGAAAAGAGAGACAATCGATACCAACACCAACAGGGTAAACGAAAGATAACTCACAGGGGATAAATTGCAAGCATCCGGAAATCATCCAGGAGACATATCACCAGCTACTGGGAGATACACTCAAAAAGGAGACCAAAGAACATTCGATTCCACAAAGGAATACGAATCTTACTCGACTGGGGAAACACAACAGGCTTCGACCGAAGAGTGCATGCGATATATTATCCATTACCGTCAGAACGTGGATAACATACTCACATGGAAGATTATCCACAACCGGCTACTAGGTTAATAAAGGATAAATCAACCGAAAAGAAAGGCATCGGGATACCAAAATTAGGTATATAAAGATGACCGGTCAAAGGGAGCAACGATCATTACCGACAAAAGGGTAAATGAAAGAGAACTCACTAGGGATGCATTGATAAACATCAATGATCCAGGGAACAAATCACTGGCATACGATGAAAGGACCCGCTGAGGATAAAATTGCTAGCATCTGGCAATTATCCACAAGGAAAGATCTGCTGGGAATACAACTGCTAGCATACGGCAATTATCCACAAGGAAAGATCTGCTTGGGATACAACTGCTAGCATACGGCAATTACCCAGAAGAAAGAGGGAATATCAACATCGAATACTGGATGAAGATAACCACAAAGAGTAACCATCATCGGTTAGGATGAATAATCAAGGTTAACTCTGCAAAGGGGAGAAATTAGGATTTACAACTATCGAATACGGGGTAGAAGACTAGAAACTCTGGCTGAGGATAGGGTGAAATAATTGCCGAATACTGAGCAATTATCCAACTATTCCACAAGAAAGCACAGACTCCACTAGGGAGACAATAACAACATAGGGTTTACAACTACCGAAAACTGGGTAGAAGACCACAAAATCCACCATCAACCAGAATGAACCACAAAGGTTACCTCTGCTAGGGGATAAAAGTAGGATTTATAACTACCGAATACATGGTAGAAAACCAACAACTCTCCTGAGGAATAAAAGGTATATAACCACAAATTCCGCCAAGAGGGAAAGGGGAACATAAGACTTACAACTACCGGTTACTGGGTAGAGGCCCAAACTCCGCTGGGGATAAAAAGAACTATTGTCGGTTACTGGGCAATTCATTCATTTATTCCACAGGGAAGCACAAGAGACAGTTGAAAAATGCCAATTCAGGATCAAACCAAAAAGGCAAACTGAATCAAGACTCGTCCTAATGAGGATATAACTCAATAGGAAGATCCATCCCAATATATGTGTTGGGAGGAAACGGAAAAAACCGTCATCCACGAGGATATATCTCAGTGGGGAATTGCAGAAGGAAAGACAGACACTTTCTGCTTATGGGGCTAACTCTATATTGAGATTGGACACCCGACATCTGCTTGGGAAGATCTACTAGAGAGATCTATATCACCATTAGCAGGAGACAACAAACAAAAGATATATGGCAAAAAATGCAATCATGAATATCTGAATGTTGAAAGTATGCATGAATATGCGTAATTTATGTTTGATGAATGCTGACAAAACAGACATATCTAACACAAACAGGCCCAGGAATCAAACGCCCGGTACTACACTTCTAGAGGAAAATCCAAGGAAAGCCAATCTGCTGGAGATCTGACTGCTAAAAAGCAAAGATCTGCTGGAAAGCAAAAGATCAGAGATATCAAAGAAATCACAAAATCTCTGAGTGATGGATCATCAATCAACCCAACTGGGGAAAAGAAGTTCACAACAGGCAGCAACTGCCACAAAGACAAATCTGTTGGGGAAGCGGAGAAATCCCGAGATTTCTGCAGGGGATCCTTAGTCTCAACTGGGAAACAAGAGTTCACTGCACAAGCAAGAACTGTTGAAGAGAACAGAACACACAAGTAGAATCTAGCCGCACAAGCAACTCTACTGGGGATACTGCCGGCCACTCCATTGGGGATAAACCCACTGAGGGAAAATAGATCACAAAAGTAGATTCTGCCATAAGCTACTCTACTGGGGATCAAAAGCATCCGGAAATCACCCAAATCTACGAATGATAGATAACCAACCAACCCAACTAGGGAACAGAAGTTCACAACAAGCAGAAACTGCCACAAAAGCAACTCTGTTGAGGATACCAATTCTGTTGGGGATACTGCAGGGAAATCACGAAACTTTTGCAGGGAAACATCACAGACACAATCCACCATACCACAAATCTACTAGGGAATTATCTGAGGAAGAGAAGGAGAACTGGGGATCAACCCCCAAATGCTGAACCTTCCAAGAAGAAACCACCAACTGCTGAGGAGGAAATAAATCACTGCTCTGCTGAAGGGATAAGAGGTGAGAACCTCAACAAGCACTCTGATGGGGAGATATAGCATAGATGAAGTGTATCATACCAACCACTCCGCTGGCGACTTTACTGAGGAGAGAAATGAAGTACCGGAATGTCAACCCACCAACTACCGAATCTTTCAAAAGCAAAGCACCCATGCTGGGGAGAGAATATTGTTGGAAAGGACTGTGAAGTCCTTAACAAACACTCTGCTTAAGGAACGAAATCTCAACAAAAGCTCTGCTTAGGGAACAACCCCAACAACAATCTGGATAAAGAGGATACAACCATGCCAGGAATATGAACAAATGTCTTACCCTGTTGGAAATCATGCCACCCTTGGGAGAGCACTGAGAAATTCTTAAGTATCCTTTTATCATTGTGAATATTCACTTTGTTTAAAACAAAATTTGAAAAATTTATTTGTTTAAACAATGACATTTTATCAATTAAAACATGCAAAACATTTGTTGAATTGAAACAAATAAGAGTGCAAATAATTGGATAAAAGCTCAAATTGATTTGATGGAATGGTAGCCTGCAAATGGCAAGACTCCATAGATCTATACAAAATTGAAATCGGTGATATATATTGGAAGAGGGCTACATTGAACATAATGACCATTTCTCTACCAATTTGAATCCGATGTATTCGAAGCTTCAGTTGACAACGAATCAAGAATCTCTGACGAACAAACGGCTGCAGAACAGAAAGTCTTGTCAGGATGCAGTTACTTGCCAAATCCCTAATTTTTGCCTAGATTGCCCCAGGGTGAGGTACTCAATCTAGCAGGATGCAAATATTCTTTTTTATCATGTCTCTAACTTTTGCCTGGATCGCCCTTTCGGGTTTTCCACCGAGACGCTCATTTTTGCCTAAGCCGCCCTTTCGGGTTTTCAACTTAGCGAGCTATTCTGTTTTTCTTTTACTCTTTTTTTTTTAGGCAAAGTATTTCTTGACTGCATCTGAATTCACAGGACGAGTGAAATCCTCCCCATCCATTGTTGTGAGCACCAAAGCACCGCCTGAAAAGGCTCTCTTAACAACATATGGACCCTCGTAGTTTGGAGTCCACTTGCCCCTGGAATCGGGCGCGAAAGACAAGACTTTCTTGAGCACGAGGTCACCTTCTCGGAACACACGAGGTTTGACCTTCTTATCGAATGCTTTCTTCATCCTCTACTGATATAACTGACCATGACACATGGCAGTCAATCGCTTCTCTTCAATCAAATTCAACTGGTCATAACGACTCTGGATCCATTCAGCATCAGTCAACTTGGCTTCCATCAAGACTCTCATTGATGGGATCTCCACCTCTACTGGGAGAACAACTTCCATGCCGTAAACAAGAGAGAAATGGGTTGCCCCTGTTGAAGTGCGGACAGATGTACGATATCCATGCAAAGCAAATGGCAGCATCTCATGCCAATCTTTGTACGTGACTGTCATCTTCTGGATAATCTTCTTGATATTCTTGTTAGCAGCTTCAATAGCCCCATTCATCTTGGGTCTATAAGGAGAAGAATTATGGTGTGCAATTTTGAACTCAGCGCACAACTCTTCCATCATCTTATTATTCAGATTAGATCCATTATCAGTAATGATCTTATCTAGCACACCATAACAGCAAATAAGCTGATTCTTGATAAACTTCACGACCACCTGCCTGGTCACATTCGCATACGAAGCGGCTTCAACCCATTTGGTGAAGTAATCAATTGCTACAAGAATAAACTTGTATCCGTTGGACGCTTTCGGTTCAATCATGCCGATCATGTCGATTCCCCACATAGAGAAAGGCCATGGTAATGAAATCACATTCAGAAGTGTCGGAGGAATATGAATCTTATCCGCATAAATCTGACACTTATGGCATTTCTTCACATATTTGCAGCAGTCAGACTCCATTGTCAGCCAATAGTAGCCTGCTCTCAACATCTTTCTAGCCATGGCATGTCCATTGGAATGAGTACCAAATGAACCCTCATGGACCTCATTCATCAACAAGTTTGCTTCGTGTCTATCCACACATCTGAGCAAAACCATGTCAAAATTTGTCTTGTACAGCACTTCACCGCTGAGGTAGAAACTGCCTGACAACCTTCTCAAAGTTTTCCTATCTTTCACAGATGCCCAAGGCGGGTAGATCTGGCTCTGAAGGAAATTCTTGATATCAAAATACCAAGGCTTGTCATCTTGTACTTCTTCAACCGCAAATACGTGAGCTGGTCTATCCAAGCGCATCACGGTAATATTGGGAACTTCATTCCAATATCTGACCACAATCATTGAAGCAAGCGTAGCAAGAGCATCTGCCATCCGATTATCCTCTCGAGGAATATGATGAAAGTCAACTTCTGTAAAGAACGTTGAAATCCTCCTCGCATAATCTCTGTATGGAATGAGACCTGGCTGATTCGTCTCCCATTCACCCCTTATCTGATTGACAACTAGGGCCGAATCACCATACACATCAAGATGCTTGATCCTCAAATCAATGCATTCTTCCAGTCCCATAATACAAGCTTCGTACTCAGCCATATTATTCGTGCATTTGAAAGTTAGCCTTGCTGTAAACGGAATATGCATGCCATGAGGAGTAATGATTACCGCCCCAATTCCATTTCCATACTAATTTACAGCGCCATCAAACACCATCGTCCATCTGGAACCAGGTTCTGGGCCTTCATCAAGTGTAGGCTTATCACAATCTTTCATTTTCAAATACAGAATCTCCTCATCTGGGAAGTCATACTGAACAGACTAATGATCTTCAATCGGCTGGTGCGCTAAATGGTCAGCCAAGATACTACCTTTGATAGCTTTCTGAGCTCGATACTCAATATCATACTCAGACAACAACATCTGCCAACGGGCAATCCTCCCAGTTAAAGCAGGCTTCTCGAAAATATACTTGATTGGATCCATTCGGGATATCAACCAAGTTGTATGATTTATCATGTATTGGCGTAGACGCTTAGCAGCCCAAGCCAAAGCACAGCACGTCTTCTCAAGCATTGAGTATCGAGACTCACAATCAGTAAACTTCTTACTGAGGTAGTAGATAGCAGATTCTTTCTTCCCTGATTCATCTTGCTGACCGAGTACACAACCCATCGAGTCTTCAAGAACAGTCAGATACATGATCAGAGGTTTTCCTTCTATAGGCGGAGACAAGATCGGAGGTTCAGACAGATACTCTTTGATACTGTCGAAAGCTTTCTGGCAATCCTCGGTCCAATCATGAGATTGATCTTTCCGGAGGAGCTTGAATATCGGCGCACATGTGGCAGTCATGTGGGATATAAATCTGGAAATATAATTCAAGCGGCCAAGAAAACCTTGGACTTGCTTTTCATTTTTGGGCGCAGGCATCTCCTGTATTGCTTTGACCTTTGCAGGATCAACCTCAATACCTCTCTCGCTGACAATAAAACCCAACAACTTGCCGGAACGGACTCCAAATGTACATTTGTTCGGATTCAGACGAAGCTTGTACTTCCTCAAACACTGAAAAAGCTTCAACAAATGTTCAACATGTTCAACTTCCGTTCGGGACTTAGCAATCATGTCATCGACATAGACCTCTATCTCTTTGTGCATCATATCATGAAACAAGGTAGTCATAGCACGTTGATACGTGGCTTCGGCGTTCTTCAAACCGAAGGGCATCACTCGATAACAGAATGTTCCCCAAGGTGTGATGAATATTGTCTTCTCCATATCCTCGGGTGCCATCTTGATTTGATTATACCCGGAAAATCCGTCCATAAAGGAAAAGACTTTGAATTTAGTTGTGTTGTCTACCAACATATCAATGTGTGGTAGAGGGAAATCATCTTCCGGACTAGCTTTATTCAAATCTCTGTAATAAACACACATACGGACTTTTCCGTCTTTCTTAGGCACAGGCACAATATTGGCCACCCATTGAGGATACGTAGAAGTCACCAGAAACCCAACATCAATTTGCTTCTGAACTCCCTCTTTGATCTTCACTGCCATATCTGGATGAGTTCTTCTGAGCTTCTGCTTCACAGGCACGCACTCAGGCTTCAAAGGCAGGAAATGTTGCACAATATCTGTATCTAGACCCGGCATGTCTTCATACGACCAAGCAAAGATATCTGAATATTCTCGTAGCAAACTAATCAACCCCTTCTTGACAGACTCTTCAAGAAGTGCCCCAATCTTCACCATACGAACACAATCTTCAGACCCCAAGTTGATTATTTCCAGATCTTTGAGATGCGGCTGAATGATCTTCTTCTCGTGCTCAAGGAGACGGGAAATCTCGTCAGGAATCCTTTCAACATCATCTTCCTCTGCCTCGAATACAGGGAATTCAAAATTGGGAGATGGCGTTGGATCATTATGTTTAATGGGTTTTAGAATCAACCTGCATAATGATTTTGGATAATAAAACTTTAGAATTTAAACAAGCAAATCATTATGCAAATGAAAAGATTGCTTTTATTCTTGTTTTTAGGGTTTTTTGTGATCACCGATTTCATGCAAAAGCAAAAAGTGAAAACAAATGGAAAACCAAATGTTTAACATGCATTAATTGAATGAAATATCATTGTATATATGATGCCGACAATGTCATCAATTCTCCTTTTGGCATGGGAGAAGGGTTTTTTGAACAAAGTGAACAAATTACGCTAACTTATGAATGACCGTAGGAACATCCACAGCGACCCAATTGTGGCAGACACCACCAGGGATAACAAAGTTGCTCAAATCCTCTGCATCCTCTTCCAGAATAGCAGCAGTTTCTTCAGTCTGATTGGCGTGGATAAAACCTCCACTCTTGAACAACCCTTTCTCATTAAAGACCCCAGAAGTATAGCCAATGCCAGCCCGGGATTTATTGTCTTCAAGCTCAATCATCTTCCCTAGACCAGCAACTGCACCACATTCAATGGCCAGTTTCGCATCACGATAGGAAGCAAATGAAGGAGACTTCTTCTCAATCGGCTCAGCTATAGACAAAGCTTGGAAAGGCGTTCCAACTTCATCCTCAGCATCAATATATGAGAAAGAAGACAGATGGCTAACGAGGAGAGCCTTTTCTCCCCCTACCACGACCAGTTTCTTATTCTTAACGAATTTCAGCTTCTGGTGTAGGGTGGATGTCACGGCGCCAGCCTCGTGGATCCATGGTCTACCAAGGAGACAGCTATAAGATGGGTGGATATCCATAACCTGAAAGGTAACTTGTAAATCACTTGGTCCAATCTTGATTGGGAGATTAACTTCCCCAATCACGGTCTTACGCGACCCATCGAAAGCTTTCACAACAACACCACTCTGCCTCATGGGAGGCCCCTGATATGACAATCTCGAAAGAATGGTCTTCGGCAATACATTCAGAGATGACCCAGTGTCCACCAGCACGTTGGACATGGCGTCGTTCCTGCAATTCATAGAAATATGTAAAGCCATGTTGTGGTCTCTTCCCTCCTCAGGGAGATCAGCGTCACAGAAACTCAAAGTGTTGCAAGCAGTGATGTTTGCAACTATATTATAAAACTGTTCGATAGTAACGTCATGATCAACATAAGCCAGATCCAACACTTTCTGCAGAGCCTCCCTATGGGGTTCTGAATTCAGAAGCAAAGATAGCACGGAGATCTTGGACGGCGTTTGTAGAAGTTGATCTACAACATTGTACTCACTCTTCTTGATGAGCCTCAGCATCTCATCACAGTCTTCATTCACAGTGCCACTCGGGCCAACAGAAGAAGCAGGAGTCTTTTGTACAGAGGAGGGTTTAGCAACAGCAAGTGCCGGGTTCGAAACATTCACTGCAGTCCCAACCGGACGCTCAGCAGAGTCAGAAACAACGCGAGGCTTCGGGGGTGCAGAAAACACACGATCACTACGGGTCAACCCGCTCACATCAGCAATATTTACCATAGAGGTTGAAGGCAACGACACTTCTTTCCCATCTTCAACAGCAATTGGATTATAGCGAAAGGGAATTGCTCTATCTGAAGCATAAGGCACAGGGTCCGCAGATTTGATCACCAAAGAAGGAGAGACCTTCGGCTTGCTACCATCATAACGGATGACAACAGGCTCAGGAACCTTGAACACAGGAGAAATCACATTCACCTCTGGTTCGTCTTCATCAACATTTCTGTTTTGAAGAATCTCAATAGTGCCATCATCTAGCAGCTCTTGAAGCTCTCTACGCACTTGGCGGCAACCCAATCTATTGACGGAGCAGATACGGCATTTGTCATGGTCGTGCTCCATATGACTGTAATCACACAGCAGACGATGCAACTCAACCAGTGACTGTCGAATATGGCTTACATATTTGACCTTATATTTGCCAGGGCAACCTTGGACCATGTTAACCGACTTCCCATGCTCAGGCAATGGGTTCTTCGTAACATTGGGGCCTGATTCCTCAAAGCTCAGAATGCCGCATCTCATAAGGTCTTGAACCTTAGTCTTCAACGGATAGCAGTTTTCTATATTGTGACCGAGAGCACCGGAATGATAAACACAATGCTGGTCGGGCTTGTACCACCACTGTGGGTTAGCAGGCACAGCCGGAGGATCCCTCGGGGTAATCAGTTTCCGCTCTATTAAAGAGGGATATAGCTCAACGTATGACATAGGAATTGGATCGAAAGTGATCTTCTTCCTATCATAATTCAAATTAGCCTGATTATTGTTGCCACGAGGCTGGTAAGCCTGTTGCTGTGGGCGATGTTGCTGTTGATACTGAGGTTGTTGCTGATTATGCTGATTGCTGTTGTTTCTGAAGACAGGTGCTATATGAGCCACCTGATGCTGGTTGCTGGCATGACGCACCAGCTTCCTCTTGGCAGAGGGTCTTCTGGGTTTAGCATGGGATTGTACAGCATGTGCCTCCCCACCTTTCTTCTTAAACGCCCCATATCGTTTAGAAGAGCCTTCATCCTTGGATAACCGTCCTTCCCGGACTCCTTCCTCCAATTGCATCCCCATGTTCACTATTTCAGTGAAATCAGAGGGAGCACTAGCGACCATCCGCTCATAATAAAATGAACTAAGAGTCTTCAGAAAGATCTTAGTCATTTCCTTCTCTTCCAGCGGAGGAGTAATCTAAGCTGCCAGCTCTCGCCACCTCTGGGCGTACTCTTTGAATGTCTCTTTGTCCTTCTGAGACATGGCTCTGAGTTGATCACGGTCAGGAGCCATATCCACATTGTATTTATATTGCTTGACGAAGGCCTCGCCAAGATCATTGAAGGAACGTATGTTTGCACTATCAAGGCTCATGTACCAACGAAGAGCTGCACCAGACAAACTATCCTGAAAATAATGAATCAGCAGTTGATCATTATCTGTTTGAGTAGACATTTTCCTGGCATATATAACCAGGTGGCTGAGAGGGCAGGTGTTCCCCTTATACTTCTCAAAGTCTGGGACTTTGAATTTGACAGGAATCTTAACACCGGGAACCAAACATAATTCAGCAGCAGACTTGCCGAACAAATCTTTCCCTCGGAGGGTCTTCAATTCCTTGCGGAGTTCAAGGAATTGGTCGTTCATCGCATCCATCTTTTCATTAACATCTGGGCCCTCAGACGGCTCAGAATGATAGATGGTGTTGTCTACCCTAGGAGTGGTATGCACGACAGGAGGAGACATTCGAAGGACCGGGCTAGATGCCGGCATGGAAGCAAATGTAGGAGCTGGAATATCTGGCATAAAACCTGGAGGCATACCCCACGGAAACCCGGCTGGCATGGCTGGCACGAAGTGGGCACTGGCAGCTGGAACAGTTGAGGAGACAATCTCTGATATAACAGTCCTCTGGGGAGGAGTTGCAGAAGTCGGAGACTGTTGATTCTGAGCAGCTAGAAACTGCTCCATCAGGGCACTTAGTTTGGCAACTTCTTCTTTTAACTCTCGGTTCTCTTGTTCTAACTGATCCATCACTCTTGCAGAATTACCTCGGGTGTAGTACCGATGAGTCAGCTTGTCTTCAAAATAAATGAAGAGGGCAGAGTTAGGCCACAGACAAGAAGACCAGAACAACACCTGCTTATGCGAGATGCTGCATGCAATGCTCGTGCATATGCTTTGTTTTTTATTTCAAGGAACTTTTAGGGTTCTATTTGCAATATTTTTTTTGAAATATTAAACATTTAATCGCATATGGAAAATATCTCATCAAATATGTTCGAGACAAAGAAGTACAACATTGTCAATCATATTACAAGGGAAAAGGAAAATAAACATCCTATGGATCCCTAGAAGCTCGAGATGTCGGAAGACGAGATGCACAAAGCCTCTTGATCTCTCTCTCATATGCTGCTTCCATATCCGCTTTCTCCTTAGCAAGTCGATCATACTTCCTCTTCCAGAATTTGGAAGACTGAGGAAGCAGAAAAGTCCATGTATCATTCGGATCATCTATCACCTGATGTTCGAGAAACTCGATCAGAGCATCCTTCTCTTTAAGCTGTTGAAGCAACTCTTCTCTTTCACGGATCCAGGCACGTGAAAGGTCTTCTTCTCTCAACTCCTCTACGCCTTGGTTAGGGAGGGTTGAAGGCCCAGCCACAACCAAAGGTGTAGGTCTCGGATAATCATAAGGCATAAGATATTCAGAAGCTCTCTGTCTGACCCAAGAAGTATACGGCTCCAAAGCAATGCAGTTCTTCGGACCCAACTCACTTCTACCCTTCTTGTGAATCTTGCGCCAAGCACGGACCATCCTGGCTTTCAGGCCTTGGGGATCTTTACCCTCCTGAAAGAACACACCTTCTAACAGGATGTTATGAGGCTTATCCTTTAGGGGGAACCCAAGCTGACGGCGTGCTAAGATAGGGTTGTAGCTGATCCCACCACATGTACCAAGAAGAGGCACATTAGGGAATTCACCACAATAGTCAATGATCTGAACTGTATCGTACACGCGATCATACCAAGAGATATCGTCATTAGTGAGAGACATAAGTCTCGTAGACCACCGTAGACATCCCTTGTTCTCCTTGAAAGTGACCGTCTGCGGTAAGTGAGAAATAAACCACTTATACAACAGAGGCAAACAGCACACAATAGCTCCTCCACCCTTTGCATTCCTCAGATGCAAAGAGAAATAGGTATCACCCAACAGAGTAGGAACGGGATTAAGAACAGAAAAGATCCTAATGGCGTTCACATCCACAAATTTGTCGATGTTGGGGAACAATACCAAACCAGAGATAAGCAGCACGAATATGGCCTCAAAGGCATCCTCACTCATGGCCTTCCCATAAACGGTAGCTTGAGCGACGAGGAAATCAGAAGGAAGACCCTGAATTCCACCTTTGGTAGTCATATGAGCTTCAATCAGGGATTCATCTATGTGCAACAAGTCTGCGATCTCTCAAGAAATCGGAATACTCTCTAAGCCACTGAACGGCACCTGATCCAGAATAGGAATACCCACAAGATGAGCATACTCCTCAAGCGCAGGCAACAACTGAAAGTCTGGAAAAGAGAAGCAATGATACAGAGGATCATAGAACTGCGCCAAAGTACTCATCAACCCTTCATCAACCTGAGTAGTCAACAGAGGCAGAAGCTTCCCATAACGAGCTTTGAAACCCAAGGGATCTAATACATAGGATGTCAAATTCCTTAACTCTTTCAGATCGGGCTGTCGAAAGCTGTACTTCTTTGTATGCCTTTTTGGTCTTTCCATGTCTGAAAATTTTGCAAATAAACCCTTTAAGTTCCTTGAAAATTTTCTGATTTTTTCTGATGACATGAATGTAGATGAATGCATGAATGTATGAATGCAACAATCACACTCAAGGATCAAGCAAATCAGACCAGACAAAGGTCATGGGAAAGCTCATAGTATCCTTAATATCAATCATCCATTTTGGTGGATTATGGTTTTCACCTTATCAACACCCAAGTTCCATTGATATTAATGATACATGAATCGGCTCAATCATCCTTAATATCAATCATCCATTTTGGTGGATTATGGTTTTCACCTTATCAACACCCAAGTTCCATTGATATTAAGGATGTCTGAACGACTCAACCACGAATCACGGGTTTGTTGAGAATCACGAGCATGGAGTCTCGGTTAAGAACCACCCAAAGGGAGTGTACTAGGGTTTAAACCTGCCGAACATGTTCTATAAGAGGTTCCCATAGTCATCATCCCATCTTTCGAATATTATCGGAGGAACGAATACTCGTATTCCAATAATATTCTCAAGAGAGACTCTTATGAGTGTAGTATCGCGTAACAATCGCATCAGATCTTACATCTGAACGACCTCCGCACTCCGTCCTAAAAATAGGCCAAGATGGGCTTGGTAAACTAAGGTCCTTGGCTTCTAAGGCACATGTTAAAAGAATAATGCCTAACCACAAATGACTTGTGTGACATTATTAATCCAACATGACCTCCACCAAGTGAATGGACTCGCAAGTCAACTTGCTAAGGAATACTCCACACAAGTCGACGAGACTATGCCATTCTCCTATCCTAAGGTGCACTCGAGTTCGGGTATAGAACTCATCTCACAGAGATCACCAAGCAAACAAGCAATTGTATATCAACCAATTCAATCGTTACAATCAATACAGTAATCCCAAATTGTACAAAAATATGTCATATAACAAATAAACAATATCATACAACAAGGGTGAAAAGTAGGCAAAACCACCAAGGATGTATCCCCAACAGAGTCTCCACTTTTCTGTAGCGGTGTATTCGTCACTTTATGATTTATTGATTAAATCAAAAGCAAAGCATACAAAGAATCGAGTCGCCACCGCACTTTTATTTATCCAAAGGAATGGCTAAAAAGCGAACAAAAGCCTAAGAAGTTTTACACATAGAAAACTAATGAAAGGTCAGAGATCTGGGTAAGGGGTTAATTACGCAATGGGAAGGTGTTAGGCACCCAAAACGTCCTAGGTACTCCTAGGGAGCCCTTTTCACAACTTGTTGTATGAAAGTTATTTGTTTATGAAATATTTATTGTGCAAACATGATTGAAGGGATGAGAAAAGAATGTACAAATTACTATTTTTGTGTTTGAACGGATGAACCCGTTGCCTACGTACCTTTCCATGGAAGGTAAGGATCAAAACGCCGTAGTTCGGCTAAAAGATTTCCAAAAGTATGGGTGGATTCATTTTTAAACAAAAGCACTAAGGTCTTTCGTTATCCACGGGAGAAAACTCAACCTATACAACCACAAGTCCACCATGTGAGAAAAGCTTCAACTTGCTAGTGAGGGGTTAACCCTATAATAAGCAAGGAAGTCTTACAATTCAATCACTAAGGACAAAAGGTGAGATTAACATCAACCAACTAGGATAAATCAAACCTATGGCTAATGTATGAAAACTTATCAAGAATGGACAAAGCCACAAAATAATTGAATGAGTGGAATTAATCAATTTAGAATTTATTCACAAAAGATGGTCAAAGTATGATTAGAATTCAATTCAAAAGAAGTATTATGAAAATGAAGTTTGAAAAATCAAAGGCTTAAGGCCTAGGTTTCTAATTTGAAAAGAAATGAAAATGTTTGCACAATAGTTTTTTTTGGTTTGGGTTAACATGCAAATGGAGTTTTAAAGACACAAAAAGTGGGAGGGTGAGGAAGTAAAACTTCTTAGATGTTCACCTCTTGAGATCATATGTAGATGATTCAAGTGATTCCTTTGGAATAGACAACAAGCAAATAACAGATGAACAAAGTAAATGGATACCGGATGCCAATCAATGGACTTATTCCAATCTCACAAAACAAAGATGGATACCATATGCCAATCAATGGACTTACACCAATCTCCTAAAACAAAGAGGAACATGGATACCAGATGCCAATCAATGGACTTACACTAGTCTCACAAAACCAAGAAACAAGGATACCAGATGCCAATCAATGGACTTATACTAGTCTCCTACCATATCATAGGAAACAACTGCCAATCAATGGACTTATGCTTGCCTCCTCCATGGACAAAACAAAATGTTACAAAGTAATGAACAATGATTATGAAATCATATACAAGTAATGATGATAAATGCACAAAGGCACACATAAGCAAATATGCACAGATGAATTAAATAAGCAAACAAACAAGTCAATTAGCACACACTATATATAATCAATTGGGCTCAAGCAAGGTTAGGCTTTACAACCAACTGGAATGGGGTATTTTGAGCTCTTAACCCTAACATTGAGAGTTAGGGTGAAGCAGATGAAATGGAGATGAGGGGTGTGCCTCATAGCTCTTATCCCTGGTCAGGGAGAGCTTTGATCAATGGAAAGTGTGGGAGTTCAGAAAGTAGGAACTCTTCTCCACAAATGATTGACTCTATAAGATCTTGGGTTCTTATTCACAATGCATCAACACATGGTGTGAGCAAAGTGAATGACACACTGAGTAGCAGGAGATGGATTACACATCTCTTTTATCTGCCAATTGCCTCTTAAGAGGACTTTACCTGCTTGGCACAAAATTAAACAAGCACAAACATTGCCTCTTAAGGAGGGCTTCAGACAGGTGCCTGCCAAAGTAACATGGCAGGTCTTCCAGACTACATGAAGATTAGGGATTATACCTAAGTGGTTAAGCAACCAAGCAAAGAAAAGTTCAAAATGAACTTAAAGCAACTTAAGTACCTATGGAAACAACTAAGCAAATCAGTACAATGCTCAGGCAAACAGACAACAGTCAATAAGCAACAGACAATCCCAATGTACAAAATGTGTAAGCCAAAAGGCAAACTCAAATGAGTTAGCATCAACCTACAAAACACAAGTGTTAGTAATCAAAAGCAAACATCAATATTCACATGATGAAGCATCATCAACTATGGAACTTGAATGCTTAAACCTGAAATCAAAGCTCACATGTAAGCAACAAACATCTAGGTCAAAGCCTAGGGTCAAAGATGGAGAAAAAACTCAAAACAGGGGCTGAAATTTAACACAAAGTAACTTCAACCACATATTGACATATCCTAAAAAGGCTCACATCAAAATCATTCACCAAAATCATTTCATGATCAAGTGAAGTTCAAGACAATTTCAAAGCTCATATTTGAACAAACATGAGTAAAAAAATCAAATCAAAACAGAAATGATTCAAATAAATCTGGAAAAATTCATGCACATTCAAGACATCTAACATGATCTACATACAAAAAATCAGAAGCATTGGAGATCATTTGGCATGGAAATTAAATGGCACAAGTTGAACACAAAAAGTGTGACACAATCCTATGAAGAAACCGTAGCAAATGCATGGCAAAACCGTGCTAGTTCTGGAAAATGATGATCTTCATCTTCCTCATGAAGATGAAGATGAACTTCAAATGCAGATTTTCCAGAAAATCCAAAACACGTCCAGAAATCATAAATAATTACACCATTCGAATCATCATCACATGCACATGCAAGATCCATAACCAAATCATGCAAAAACATCAAAATAAGTTCGGATCGAAGAAAATAAAATTTGACATCAAACTTTCAATTAAGCATAACTTCATGAATATTGCGCCATTTCACTCAAATTTTATACCAGCATGATCACCAATGAAAGATCTACACAATTATCATGATGAATTGCAAAATAATTGGACTCGAAACCTGACTTCTTTGAAGAACAGAAACTGGAATCGTGCTCTACAAAGCTCAGCAATGCTTCAAATATTCTCTACAATGCTTATTGAAGTGATTGATGATGAATTGAATGCTCCAGCACGCCTGAATCCAGCTCAATTTCCAAACTCCATTGAACCTTCAAGCTTTGAGTATAGTCGAAACTGGCACGATTTGCTCGAATTCCACGTTCAATCTTGCTCAACAATGCTTCCTGATCATGAATCCATCACTAGAAATGGCTCTTGTGTGAAGAATTGCAAAATATTTTTGAGAGAAAAATTTGGAGGATTTTTGAATCTGGATCTGAAAATGAATGTTTTTGACTGGACCTCAAATTCTTCAATGTGAGTGTTTGAAATGTCAAATGAGACTTGTTTGAACATGAATAAAGTATTTCTAATCACTTCCCACCTCCAAATCCACAGTTGACTTTGCAGTTGACTGTCTAGGTCTTCAAATGACCTGAAAATGTTCTGATGAAATTCAAGCCTCTACCACTTGGGATTTTGCTTCAAAATGACATCATAACTCATATGAACTCTTGATAATGATCATGGGGTCCAAATCTCAAGAATGACCACCATCTATTGCTCAATGAATGCCTTTAATTGCCTTGACCTGTTATTGCTTCATCTGCAAGACAAAGGTTAGATGACATATTTTTGTACTTTTGATTAGTGATAAAAAGAAAAACAATGATATAGAAATGCAAACATGCTTGGTGATCAAGAACCACTCTCAAGAAAGATCCCACCCACAGGGAAGGAAGCAAGGTGTCCAATGATCCTTGAGGCAATGCAATGTTATGATATGATGCCATGAGGGATCTTAGGGACAAAATTGGGGTCTTACACATGGCAATTTGAATTGAATTTCACAAAATGCATTAAATCTTCATGCCTTCGAAAATGGTGCTTCCAAACTCCAAATGCTACCTCATGAGTAATGGTTAGAAATCTTATTGCATAAGGAACAAATGATATGTTGATCAAAGTTTCAATTGGGCCTTGGAAATTAGTGAATTTTGAGTTTAAAGTGTAGGGTGCAAAACATGCATAAGTGAAGTTTCCAAATTTGGCCAATGTTCAAGCCCTTCTGTCTCAATGATGCAACCTCCAAATGATAAAACCTTCAACATGAAAGTTGTATATCTTTTCAATACAATCAATGTGGACTTAAAGTTTGCATCATTTGGATTTTTGATGAAAACGTTATAGGCACCTGAAGTTGGACTTTTTTCCATTTCAATGCATTTGGCCCAAAGTGACCTATAATGTTTTGTATTATCACATGTATTTATTTTGAGATTTTGAAACTTTTCTCAACATAACATTTGAAGTATACATAATAAGATTTCCAATGCATTTGGTTCCACCTTAAAATCATAAAAAATGAATGAGTTATGTTCTTGGGAAGTTGACCCAAAATTAGGGTTTCAGTCAAAATGACCTATAATGTCTTGGAATGGAAGATGACTTTCCAAGATTCAAATCAAATTTTGATGAATATGAAAGTTATTCATCTTGTTCTTAAGGACATCTTTTCTCTTGGAATAATCTTAATTTGACCCACACATAAAAAGTTAGGTCTCAGTGCATTTTAAAATAGACAGATGAATTGACTGATCAACTTTTCAAGTCCACAAATCATATCTTGATGAATTGATGATTGAGGACACTAAAATAAGTTCAAATGTGAATGGGATAATGAATTTAAGAACTTACCTTGATGGTATTTGACAATGGGCTGAGGTTGCTTCATGAGCAAGGCATTGTTGATGATCAAATGAATTAGGGTTTCCTTGGGAGACAAACCTCAAACCCCTTGACTTGCTTTGATAAAAATGATGAATTTAGGTGCTAGGTAAGCATATTTGATGGATGAGAGCTTTGGGAACCATTACCATGCTTGCTTTCATCTCCTCTTGACCTTTTTAGGGCACAAAGGATCTCCTAGAAGCTTTTAGACCTTGTGATTGCTCAAGCTACAAACAAGAAATGTTAGTGATATATTTTTGTGCTTTTGGTTAGTAAATAAATGAGAAAAGCAATGATATACAATTCAAGCATGCTTAGTGATCTCAAATCACTCACAAGAGGTCCTCACCCAAAGGCAAAGAGGACCAAGATGCTCAATGATCCTTGAGGCTTTGCAAATGCAATGTTATGATGCCATGAGGGATCTTAGGGCCAAAATTGGGGTCTTACAAGGTGGTTGTGAAGTTTATCAAGAATCAACTCATATGCCGATGTGGTCTGCCAGACAATATCATTACTGATAATGGATCTAACTTGAACAACAAGATGATGAAAGAGCTGTGTAGCGAGTTCAAGATTGCACATCATAATTATTCTCCCTATAGACCCAAGATGAATGGGGTTGTTGAAGCTGCTAACAAGAACATCAAAAAGATTACCCAGAAGATGGTTGTTACATACAAAGATTGGCATGAGATGCTGCCATTTGCTCTACATGGGTATCGTACATTTGTCCGCACTTCAACAGGGGTAACCCCTTTCTCTCTTGTTTATGGCATGTAGGTTGTGCTCCCCATGGAGGTTGAGATCCCATCAATGAGAGTCTTGATGGAAGCCAAGTTGAATGAGGCTGAATGGGTTCAGAGTCGTTATGACCAACTGAATTTGATTGAAGAGAAGAGATTAACTGCCATGTGCCACGGTCAGTTGTGTAAGACCCTAATTTTGACCCTAAGATTCCTCATGACATCATATCATTGTTCATTTTGCATTTGCCTCAAGGATCATATCATCTTGGCTCCTTAACCCTTGGGTTGGGACTTGTGTGAGTTGGTTTGAGACCACCAAGCATGCTTGAATTGTATATTATTGCTTTTCTTATTTTGTCTACTAACCAAAAGCACAAAAATATGTCACTAACTTGTTTGTTTTAAAGCTCAAGCAACCATGAGACCCAAGGCTCCTAGGAGACCCCTATACTCAAAGAAATGGCCAGATGAAGATAAAAGCAAGCATGACAATGGTTCACAAAGCTCTCAATCATCATATATGTTTCCCAAGTATCTCAATTTATCAATTTGATCAAGATAAACCAAAGGTCTTGAGGATTGTTTCCCAAGGAAACCCTAATTCAACTGTGCATTGACTGTGCCTTGCTCATGAAGCAACCTCAACCTATGATCAAATTCAATCAAGGGAAGTTATTTCATTAATTATTTTGTGCATATATGAGCCTATGTGAGGCCTCTCAATCATTAATTCATTAATATTTGAAGTTTAACTTTGAGAAGTTGATTAGTCAAATCAACTGACTATTTTGAAATCCACTGAGACCTAACTTTTGATGTGTTTGTCAAATGAAGATGACCCCAAGAGAAAACGTGTTCTTAAGAACTACATTAACAACTTTCATGTTCATCAAAAATCCATTTGAAACTTGGAAGGTCATCATTCATTTCAAAACATTATAGGTCATTTTGACTGAAACCCTAATTTTGGGTCAACTTCCCAAGGACCTAACTCCTTCATTTTTTATGATTATGAGGTGATACCAAGTTCATTGGAAATTTTAAGATGTATAATTCAAATGTTATGTTGGACAAAATTTCATAATCTTAAAAGAAACACATGTGATAATACAAAACATTATAGGCCACTTTGGACCAAAGCCATTGAATCTTGAAAAAAGTCCAACTTCAAGTGCCCATAACTTTCTCATCAAAAATCCAAATGATGCAAAATTTAAGTCCAAATTGATTTTTCTGAAATTATCTATAAGTTTTATGTTTCAGGTTTTTCCATTTGAGGCTTTCATCATTGAACCATTAGGGCTTGAAGTTGGTCCTTTTTGGTAAATTTTTCAAATACATATTTTGTACCTTGAACTTCATGGCCAGTTTTCACAATTTTTCAAACTCCAAATGGATTTTTGTTCAACATAGATTTTGTTTCTTATGTCAATACCTTTCCAACCATTACTCGCATGCCTATTTTTGGATTTTCCAAATAGGACTTTCGAAGAAGAGAACAATTATGACCATTTATGCATTTCATGTTAAATCTTGACACACAAGCAAATGTAATGCAATCTGCACGTCCAAACTTACTTCAATTGAGTTCAGCATGCAAAATCATTTGATCTTGGGCCTCACATGTGCCTGTACAGGCCCATGCATGGAGTACCCAATTCTCATGCACACGGTTTTCATCACACTCTCCTTGCAGCTTCAGCTATAAATACATGCTTCACTTCATTCAATTGGCAACCTGAAGGCACCTGAATCCATGCAAAAATCATTCCCCAACCTCTCACCAAAGGAATTTGAATTTTCATTTCTCTTTTTCAAGTTTGATTTTCAACAACATCAGTTGATTATCAACACTAATTCCTAAGTCTAGCTCTCATATCATACATCAAGATCAAGCTGCAAGCAAGCATTTGGTTGGATCGTGCTCATCAAAGCTGCACTTCAAAGGTTTCCATCTGAACTGTTTTGCTTCGAATCTCACCATATATTGTGCATTGGTTGTGTTGGTTTGGTTTTCTGAAGTCCTCATGTGAGAGGCAAGCCAATGGTGGCTTTAATTTTGTGAATTGTTGAACTTCAGATCAAGTACCTGGATTTTCCATCTCTGATTTCTCCTTCCATAGAGATCTAGAGCATAATCCAAGGTTATAGGGGTGATATACATCACCCTAGCTTTAATTTCGTATAAGGATCGTGTGGTTTGGTTAAAGTTGCAAAACCTGCAACTGGTGGACGGATTTTGTCTTCTCACTGGAGAAGACGGTGACTTCCACCACCGTCCACACGTGTTTGAACCATGGCCTTTGGATCCAGCTCTCCAGATCTAGTATTGACCTTTGTTTATTTTGACTATTTTTAATTCAATGTGTTATGCTGTTGACTTGTCCACACCATGCGCGTGCGTCTCATGACTTTCTGATCATCCACGTCAATTAATGAATCCTGATCAGACGCCTGTGGGTTTTCCAGCTTTTATTAATTTCTGTTTTATTTTCTTTAATTCTTTTTATTTTCAAAAATTCATAACTTCTTTATTTGGAATCACAAAAATATGAGACCAATTGCAAAAAATTTCTCTTAAATTCTAGTTTCATAATATGATTTTTAATTATTTTTGTGATTCCATTTAATATTTTTTTGTGAATTATTTTATTTTTGATTGTTTTTAATTCATTTAAAATACCTTTTGATATTCAAAATTGCCAAAAATATTTTCTTAACATCTTTGGATGATGATAAGTCTATGAAAAATATTCTCATCAATTTCTTAATTGATTTGAGATTTATTTGAGATTTTAGTCCAATTATGTTATTTTTCTTTATTTTTAATTGTTTAAAAATAGTTTCTGTTTTGAAAAAATGTTGAGAAAATTTGTCAAACCTTGTTTGACCATGTTAGACTTATGATGATCCAATTGGACTTATCCAAGTTGATTTGAATTGGATTTGAAGTTTGACCTCATTTGTTCATTTTATTTTATGTATTATTTTAATTCCAAAAAAATACCAAAAATATGTTTGACCTTTCTTGACTTCTAATCTTCATTTTACTTCTGTTTACCATTGATTGATGTTGATTCCATTCATGTTTGATCAATGTGTTTTGGTTATGTCATTTGAATTTCCATTTTGTACATTTTATCTTAATCTCCTTTCTTTATCTTTTTCTTTTGACCAATGAGTTAATGATTTGTGGTTAGCCTTGACATATGAGAGGCTTAACCTTCTTTGATCCAAATCAAATTCAACTTGATCAAAGATCAAGTGAGTTGCTTTATGTCCAAGATAGGTTGCTTCTTGGTCAAGCAAGGAACCTGAAATCCATACAAGGTCATTCTTCTTTTCTTTTGGTATGGCAAGTTGTAGGAGCTTGGCTTACTAGTCATGATCTCTAACTTGTGTTTATTTGCCTATAGTTTTATTGACCGACCTCAGATAGGTGTGACTACTACATTAGTCCACTTATGATTGCTTAACGTAGCGCTAAATTGCCTTATGGCACACTAACACTAACTACTAATTACTAACTTTTAATTCAAGCATTTATTTATTGCAATTTATTTTAATGCAATTTAATTTCTTGCTCATTTATTCATATTGCCTTTTCCCTTTGCTCATTTGAGCTCATGTTTATGCTTATGCCATTTGCCTTTTGCTCACTTGAGCACATTATTGTGTAAATATATTATTGCCTTGTGTTTGTTTTGTCTTTGTTTGTGTGAACCCAATGCAAAAAGGAGAAAGGACTTAGAATTAGGACCTTACCTATGCTTAATTGAGTTTCAAGAGCAACTAGGCCTCATGCCTTTAGAATGCTAACATTGATTGAAGAGCAACTAGGCCTCATGCCTTTAGAATTCTTGTATCTTGATGTTGACTTGAAAGGACCCCTAATCTAAATTCTCTCTCTCTCTCTGTCCATTTCTATTATTGCATTGTGGAACTTTTTGATTTGTTTGTTCTTGTGTGATAGGGATTCCAAATTTGAGCTAGTTAGAAGGACCATTGTCATAAGCATCCAACTTAAGAGAAAGACAAGCCAAAATTGGAAGATCCTAGGAGCTTGATTGAATATTTGTGTGATTGCTTGTTGCTTTCTAAGTCCAAAGGAAAGGAGCATCTTGAATCATCTCTATGATCTCAAGAAAAGGAACTCCAAGGGTTTTATCTCTTCTCTCATCTTTGAATGCTTTAGGACTAGCCTTCTCTTCTTCTCTCCACTCTAACCCAAGCCAAACTCATTTTGTGCAAACTTTGACATTGTTTTCAAATTAGAAACCTAGGCTTTATGCCTTTGATTTTTCAAACTCTTTTCATTAATACTCATTGTGAATGAATCTTAATTATACTTTGACTTTATTTTTGTAAATACTCCTAACTTGTAAATACAACTCACTTCAAGTTGTTTTTGTGATTCCAATGGCCACCTTTGTTAAACCTTTTCATAAACATTAGCCATAGGTTTGAGTTATCATAGTGGTTGATGTAAACCTCACCATATCCTTAGTGATTGGACTATAAGTCTTCCATACTTATTATAGGGTTAACCCCTCACTAGTATGTTGAAGCGCTCCTTACATGGTGGATTGTTGGTTTAGGTTGAGTTTTCTCCCTTTGATAACAAAAGACCTTAAGGCTTTTGATCAAATCAATTCACCAATCTTTGAGATTTTTACCCCGAACTACGAGATTTTGATCCTACCTTTGTGATGGTACGTAGGCAATGGGTTTATCCATTCAAACAACAAAATTGTAAATAATTTGTATATTCTTTCCTCATCTCCCCAATCATATTTGCACAAATATTTTCACAAATACCAACCTACCATACAACTTTGCAAAAAGGGCTCCCTTAGAGCACTAAGGATGTTTTGGGTGCTTAAAAGCTTCCCATTGCATAACCAACCCCCTTACCCAGATCTCTGACATTTTTATTAGTTTTTGATTTGATAAAACTTCTCGGTTTTTGTTTGCTTTCTAACCTTTCCTTTGGATAAATAGAAGTGCGGTGGCGACTCAAATTGTATGATTTACTTTTGATTTAGTCAATAAATCTGAAGGTAACGAATACCCCGTTACAAGTTGTATCAGCAAAGAATGAAGAAAGCCTTTGATAAAAAGGTCAAACCTCGCGTGTTCTGAGAAGGTGACCTCGTGCTCAAGAAAGTTTTGTCTTTCGCACCCGATTCCAGGGGCAAGTGGACTCCAAACTATGAAGGTCCATATGTTGTTAAGAGAGCCTTCTCAGTCGATGCTTTGATACTTACAACTATGGATGGTGAGGATTTCACTCGTCCTGTGAATTCAGATGCAGTCAAGAAATACTTCGCCTAAAATAAAAATAGAATAGCTCGCTAAGTTGAAAATCCGAAAGGGCGGCTTAGGAAAAAATGAGTGTCTCGGTGGATTGAAAACCCGAAAGGGAGGTCCAAAAAAAAGTTAGAGACATAAAAATGAATATATATATCCCGCTAGGTTGGGTACCTCACCCTGGGGAAATCTAGGCAAAATTTAGGGATTTGGCAAGTAACTGCATCCTGACAAGACTTTGTTCTACAAGTTGTCATCTATCAAAGATTCTCGCTCGGTCATCGTCAACTGAAGCTTCAAATACATTGGATTCAGAGTTGGTGGAAAAACGGTCATTATGTTCAATGTAGACCTTTTTTCCAATATATATCACTAATTTCAAATTTGTAAAGATCCATGGAGTCTCGCCATTTGTGGACTACCATTCTATCAAATAAATTTGAGCCTTTATCCAATTCTTGGCACTCTTATCTGTTTAACAAATGTTTGCATGTTTTAATCGATAAATATCATTGTTTTAAACAAATAAGGTTTTTATAAACTGTTTATAAACAAAGTGAACATTCACAATGACTGAAAGAATAAATGGAATGTCTTTAGTGCTCTCCCAAGGATAGTACGATTTCCAAAAGGGTAAGACATTTGTTCATATTTTGACATGTTTGTATCCTCTTTCATCATCTTTCAGGTTGTCTCCTCAGCGAGCGCAGAGGAGGGTGATACATCATCAAATCCCCAGAGGGTCTGGAGTTTTGGCCTTGATCTTTTAAAAGAGTCTGAGTCTAGCATTTGTGTTTTATCAATTATATGGTTGTCATCCGTTGTGTGGACGGACCTAAAATCCCTTACAAATTGATAAAAGTTGATATGCTATCTATTCATGAGGAAGTTGGTCTTCCCCCAGCATAAATGGAAATCTCCAGCAGAGTGAGCAGGAATTCCCAGCATGAGTAGAAGTCCTCAGTAGAGTGAGCATGTGTTCCCTGCATGGCTATCTTTCAAATATCTCCTCAGCAGTATTTGCCTAGAGCAGTTGGTGAATGGTTTATTCCCCTTTTCATCCCTAGCATGATGCATGTTGATGGAGAATTCAGCCAAGACAGTTCGTCCGGAGATACTTGTAGTTATCCCGAGCAGGTTGGCTTGCAGTCTCTCCTCAGCAAGTTTGCTTACAACTCATCCTCAGTAGGGTTGCTCACAGCAGACCATCCCCAGTTGGATTACCGCAGTCTATCCCTAGTGGAGTTGCCTGATCAGAGCCTGATAATTTGTTTTCCCCTCCTTATTGGAAATTTTCCTCTAAGTTGAGCTGGTGGTGAAGATGTTCTTTCCTTCCCCAGCGGAGCAATTGGTTCTCTCTCCTCCTTGCAGAGATGTCTCTCCAGCAGATAGAGGAAGTGTTTTGATTGTTGGAATTTCTGTCTGTGGTTGTTCCCCGCAGAATTTCATATCATTCCTTGATAAGTTCCCCAGTAGAGTTTCTTCTACGACGGATCTTATCCGTGTTGGATTCCCCAATAGAGTTTCCTTTATGATGGATCTTTTGTCTGATCAGTAGCAAATCCCTGGCGGCGACTCTGTTTGTTCCCCAACTGACTTTTCCTGATCCTAGGTTGACATTGGTGTCCCCTCCGAGTGGAAGACATTTTCCAGTATTGAGGAACTTTGAGGAAGTTGTGTTGTTTCCTTCCCGAGCGGAGCAGTTTGTTCCTTCTCCCGGTAGCAGAGATGTTTCTTCAGCGGTTAGAAGAGAATGCTCGATTGATGTGTTTCTGTTTGGTGGTTGTTCCCTACAGAATTTCATATTATTGCCTGATAAGATCCCCCCAGTAAAATTCTTCTATGTCAGATCTTATTGATATCTCTGCAGGTTCCCGAGAATTGTTGGAAGATCCCCAGCAGTTGATAGTTGTGACCTTTTGCTGATCCCCAGCAGCGGTCTCTGATCCTCAATAGTGGTCTTTTGTCTCCGGCGGTGATTGGTGTTTCCTGGTATTTGATGCTCCCCACCAGATTTGATTTCTCTTGTGGGCCTGGCCTTTCTCTTTTGAGATGTTATACCGGACGTCCAGACCTGTTTGTGTTAGATATGTCTGTTTGTCATCATTAATCATACATAAACCATGTATATACATGCATAATCTCAGCATTCCGATATTCATGTTGCATTCTTTGCCATATATCTTTGATTGTTATCTCCTGCTGTTGGTGAAATATTCTTCCCCAAGCAGATGTTTGTGTTTGATCTCTCCATATAGAGTCATCCCCATAAGCAGAAAGTGTCTATCTTCCCTTCTATATTCCCCACTAAGTTATATCCTCGTGGATGATTTTGTTTCGGTTTCCTCCCCAGTTGTATATCTGGATGGAATTACTCCCCTGAGTTATATCCTTATTGGGTTGAGTCTTGTTTGATTGTGTCTTTCTAGTTTGTTCCTAGATCGACTCCATTCTTATTTTCCCCTGCAGTTCCCTATGGTTTAGTTGTTCAAATTACTCGGTGACCAGTAATTGTCCATCTTTTCCCCAGCGGATCTTGTGGCCTTCTACCCAGTAACCGGTAGTTGTAAGTCCTATTTCTGTGGTTTTCTACCCAGTAACCGGTAGATGTAATCCCTTCTTTGTTGGTTATCTTTATCCAATATTCGGTATTGATATTCCTTTATTTTTTAGTATACCACCCAGTAACCGGTGATATATCTCTCGGATGATTTGCTTTTTGTCAAGTGATTTATCCCCCGCGAGTCATCTTTCATTTACCCTTGTTTGGTAATGATTTTTTCTCCTTTTGATTGGTCATCATCTTATACCCAGTAACCGGTATCCCGATGTCCTTTCTTCTCGGTCAATTTATCCTTTATTAACCCAGTAACCGGTTGTGGATAATCTTCCATACGAGTATGTTATCTACGTTCTGACGGTAATAGATAATGTATCTCATGCGCTCTTCAGTCGAAGTCTTTTTCTTCCCCAGTTGAGTAAGATTCGTATTTCCTTGTGGAATCGAATGCCCATCATGTAAGTCGAGTTTGCTTTTTCAGCCCTCCTTTTCGGATGATGAGTGTCTTGGATATATTCCCAATTCACGCCTGGTTGGTCACCTATTATATGCCCAGTAACCGGTATCCCTGGTGTTCCTTCCTTCTGCTCCCTATTATGACTTTTTGTCCCCTGTGGAGTCAAATTTTCCTGAGTTGAGATATACCTTTCAGGTCCTCCTCATATGTTTTGGATGATTGATCTCTCACCCTTATACCGATCTTAGATATTCTTTCTCCCTGGGCGTGTTGTTATCTCACCCTTATACCGGTGTTTTGATCACATGTCTCTTTGAGTTTATTACCCAGTAACCGGTAATATCTCATTGTTTCTTCCTCGGCTGAATCCCTTATTGGATATTCCCCATCCAAGTCCGGATTTTTATCCGGAGTATCCCTTGTGGATAGTTTTCTATAATGGCATATTCCCTAATACATGCATCTTTGCGTCAGCTTGAGTCTTTCCATTGATTTATTTTCATGGAATCCCTTCGTGTCTCCCAGCAAGTTTAAGTCGTGACCTGCTCATGCATTTTACCCTCATATCATTGCTCATTGCATTGCCTCAAGGATCATAGCATGTGTGGCTCCTTACCCTAGGGTTAGGACATGTGTGAGTTGGTTTGAGACCACCAAGCATGCTTGAATTGTATATTATGTCACTAACTTGTTTTGTTTTGAAGCTCAAGCAATCATGTGTGCCCTTGCTCCTAGGAGGCTCCTATGCTCAATAAAGTGGCCAGATAAAGATGAAAGCAAGCATGACAATGGTTCAAAAAGCTCTCAATCATCATATAGGTTTCCCAAGTATCTCAATTTTCCAATTTGATCAAGATAAACAAAAGGGTTTGAGGCTTGTTTCCCAAGGAAACCCTAATTCAACTGTGCATTGATTGTGCCTTGCCCATGAAGCAACCTCAACCTATGATCAAATTTAATCAAGGAAAGTTCTTTAATTCATTATTTTATTCATATATGAGCCTATGTGAGTATCCTCAATCATTTATTCATCAAGATTTGAAGTTTGGACTTGAGAAGTTGACCAGTCAAGGCATCTGACTAAACTGAAGATCCCTAAGACCTAACTTTTGATGTGTTTGTCAAATGAAGATGACCCCAAGATAAAAAGTGTTCTTAAGAACCATGTGAAAAACTTTCATGTTAATCAAAAATCCATTTGAAATTTTTAAGGTCATCATTAATTTCAAAACATTATAGGTCATTTTGACTGAAACCCTAATTTTGGGTCAACTTCCCAAGGACCTAACTTCTTCATTTTTTATGATTTTGAGGTGAGACCAATTTCACGTGAAATCTTAAGATGTATAATTCAAATGTTATGTTGTACAAAATTTCATAATCCTAAAATAAACACATGTGATAATACAAAACATTATAGGTCACTTTGGACCAACTTCAAGTGCCCATAACTTTCTCATCAAAAATCCAAATGATGCAAAATTTGAGTCTAAATTGATCATCTTGAAAAGATCTATAACATTGACGTTGGAGGTTTTTCCATTTGAGGCTTTCATCATTGAAACAAAAGGGCTTGAAGTTGGCCATTTTTGGTCAATTTTTCATAGGCATGTTTTGTACCTCAAATTCCATGATCAGTTTTCACAATTTTCCAAACTCCAAATGGATTTTTGTCCAACATAGTTTTTGTTCCTTATGTCAAGACCTTTCTAACTATTACTCACATGCCTACGTTTGGATTTTCTATATGGGACTTTCAAAGAGGGGAATATTTGTGACCAAATATGAAATTCACTTGGAATCTTCATGCACAAGCAAACACAAGGCAAATTGCACGTCCAATTCAACTTGATATCAACTCAGATTGCATTTCCAATTGATTTTGGGCCTCACCTGCGCCTGTACAGGCCCATGCATGGAGGACCCAATGATCATGCGCACGAGTTTTAACTCACTTGCCTTGCAGCTCAGCTATAAATACCATTCCATGCTCATTCTAAATGGAACCTTAAGGCTACCTGAAGCTCTGCAGAATTGGAAACCCAACCATACCAAAGGAATTCTGATTTTATTTTTCTCATTTCAAGCTTGAATTTCAACAAAATCAGTTGATCTTCAAGACTCATTACTTAGCCTTGCACTCATATCACCTCTCTAGATCAAATTGCAAGCAAAAGTTGGAAGGAATCGTGCTGATCAAAGCTGCTCTTCAAAGGTTATTGCTCAACTGTTTTGATCTTAATCTCATCATATAATGTGAATTGCTTGTGTTCAAATGGTTTTCTGAAGTCCTCGTGCAAGAGGCAAGCCAGTGGTGGCTTTGATTTCATGTTTTGAGAAGTTTCAGTTTGCATACCTGGATTTTCAAGTTCAGATTTCTCACTCAATAGATATCTTGAGAGAAATCCAAGGTTACAGGGGTGATGTACATCACCCCAGCGTCATTTTGGTATAAGGCTCGTGCATTTTAGTTGAGGTTCAAAACCTGCAACTGGTGGCCGAAATCAGTTGGTCCACCGGAGAAGACGGTGGTTTCCACCACCGTCCCCACGTGGATGATTCCAGGCCCTTGGATGAGGCTCCAGCGTTCTAATCCTGACCAATGATTCAACTGACTTATTATAATTCGTTTTACCTCGCGTTTGACTATGGACCACGGCACGCGCGCGCTTCTGGACCACTTGATGTGTCCACGTCATTTAATGAAGCATATCATGTGCTCCTTGTTTTTTCTATTTTCTGTTTTAATTTCTTTTAATTTCTTTTATTTTCAAAAATTCATAACTATTTTATTTGGAATCACAAAAATATGAGACCAACACTAAAAATTTTCTTGAAAAATCTAGTTTCATAATCTGATTCTTAATTATTTTTGTGATTCCATTTAATATTTTTTGTGAATTATTTTGTTTTTGATAGTTTTTAATTCATTTTAATTACTTTTTTATATCCAAAAATTCCAAAAAAATATTTTCTTAACACATATGGATGATGATAAATCTATGAAAATTATTCTCATCAATTTCTTAATTGATTTGAGATTTATTTGAGATTTTAATTCATTTGTGTTATTTTTCTTGATTTTTAATTGTTTAAAAATAGTTTCTGTTTTCAAAAAATGTTGAGAAAATTTGTCAAACTTTGTTTGACCATGTTAGGCTTATGATGATTCAATTGGACTTATCTAAGTTGATTTGAATTGAATTTGAAGTTTGACCACATTTTGTTCATTTTATTTTATGTTTTATTTTAATTCCAAAAAATACCAAAAATATGTTTGACCTTTATTGACTTCTAATATTCATTTCCCTTCTGTTTACCATTGGTTGATGTTGATTTCATTCATATTTGATCATTGTGTTTTGATTATATCATTTGAATTCTCATTTTGTCCATTTCATCTTCATCTCTTTTCTTTTTCTTTTTCTTTTGGCCAATGAGTTAATGATTTGTGGTTAGTCTAGACATATGAGAGGCTTAACCTTCTTTGATCCAAATCAAACTCAAATTGATCAAAGATCAAGTGAGTTGCTTTGTGTCCAAGATAGGTTGCTTCTTGGTCAAGTAAAAAACCTAAAATCCATACAAGGCCTTTCTTCTTTTCTTTTGGCATGACAAGTTGTAGGAGCTTGGCTTACTAGTCATGATCTCTAACTTGTGTTTATTTGCCTATAGTTTTATTGACCGGCCTCAGATAGGTGTGACTACTACATTAGTCAACTTACGATTGCTTAACATAGCGTTAAATTGCTCTATGGCACACTAACATTAACTACTAACTACTAACTTTAATTCAAGCATTTAATTCTTGCAATTTACTTCAATGCAATTTACTTTTTTGCTCCTTTATTCATATTGCCTTTTCCCTTTGCTCACATGAGCTCATATTTTATGTTTATGCCATTTTCCTTTTTCTCACTTGAGCTAATTATTATGAATAAATATATTGTTGCTTTGTGATTGTTTTGTATTTGTTTGTGTGAACCCAATGCCAAGGAGAAAGGACTTAGAATTAGGACCTTACCTATGCTTAAAGGAGTTCAAGAGCAACTAGGCCTCATTCCTTTAGAATGCTAAACTTGTTGAAGAGCAACTAGGCCTCATGCCTTTAGAATGCTTAATCTTAAAAGTTGACTTCAAAGGACCCCTAATCTAAACTCATTTTTTGTCCATTTCTATTATTATATTGTGAACCTTTTGATTGTTTGTTCTGGTGTGATAGGGATTCCAAACTTTAGATAGTAAGGAAGACTATTGTCATGAATAGCCAAGTTAAGAGAGACAAGCCAATTGGAAATCCAAGGTACTTGATTGAATATTTGTTTGATTGCTTGAGTTATTTGCTAAGTCCAAAGGAAAGGAGCATCTTAAATCATCTTTATGATCTCAAGAAAAGGAACTCCAAGCGTTTTATCTCTTCTCTCATCTTTGCATGTTTAGGACTAACCCTTCTCTTCTTCTCCTCACTCTAACCCAAGCCAAACTCATTTTGTGCAAACATTGACATTGTTTTCAAAACTAGAAACCTGCGCCATATGCCTTTGATTTTTCAAACTCTTTTCATTAATACTTATGTTAAATGAACCTTAAGTCAACTTTGACTTCATTTTGTGAATACTCCTAACTTGTAAATACAATTCACTTCAAGTTGTTTTTGTGGTTCCAATGGCCATCTTTGTTAAAACCTTTTTCATAAACATTAGTCATAGGTTTGTGTTATCATAGTGGTTGATATAAACCTCACCTTATGCTTGGTGATTAGACTATAATTCTTCCATACTTCTTATAGGATGGATCCCTCACTAGTATGTTGAAGCTCTCCTCACATGGTGAATTGTTGGTTTAGGTTGAGTTTTCTCCCTTTGATAACAAAAGAACTTAAGGCTTTTGATCAAATCAATTCACCAATCTTTTTTTGAGATTTTTACCCCGAACTACGAGGTTTTGATCCTACCTTTGTGATGGTATGTAGGCAATGAGTTCATCCATTCAAACAACAAAATTGTAAATAATATGTATATTCTCTTCTCATCTCCCCAATCATGTTTGCACAAATCTTTTCACAAATACCAACCTACAATATATCTTTGCAAAAAGGGATCCCTTAGAGTACTAAGGATGTTTTGGGTGCTTAAAACCTTCCCATCTCATAACCAAACCCCTTACCCAGATCTCTGACATTTTTATTAGTTTTTGATTTGATAAAACTACTTGGTTTTTGTTCGCTTTCTAACCTTTCCTTTGGATAAATAGAAGTGCGGTGGCGACTCAAATTTTAGGCTTAATTTTGATTTAGTCAATAAATCTAAAGGTAACGAATACCCCGCTACACTCTCCTCCTTTCAGAAGACTTTGATCACTCAGACAGACATGACCAACCAAGCTTTTACACCTCCTCTCTTTCACAACTATGAGGCTTTCAAATTCCTTTGCTAGATACACTGATCATATAAGTACTTCAACAAAACCTTTAGTCTCCTACTTTATGAAGCTTGATATGTCTTCAAGCTATTACTTTAAGTTTTCTTTATTGAAGATTGATTGTTTGATTAATACTTTAAAACTAAAGTAGCATAAAATAAAATTTCGTTGTTTCAACATTATGAGAACTTTGTTGTGGTTAGACTTTATTGACATGTACTTATATAGAATCCTTGACCACTAATATTCAATTATTATCAATTATTAATATTACCATCTATTTCTCTCATGCAACTCTTATTTTTGTCAATAATATGAGATCAATCGTACTACCTAATAGACAATCTCTCAGCCTATTAACTAATACGCATGCATTAAGTTTCAACAGTGAATGCAGATATCAATGTCCACTTTCATCAAATATCATTATTCATGTGGATATCAATGTCCACTTTCATCATATATGTCTAGACTTTAACATCCAATATACGATAGAATTTTATTTAGTAATGACCAGGATCTTTCGAATATCAAGTCATACCATGAAAACATGTTTTAGGTAGCTAATCCAAAACAAGCATTAAAAATAAAGAATCCATCAATATTAAAACTTAAGAAGAATTTCCTAGAATTCTATGGTCAAGATCAAAACATAAGCAATAGAACAACTACATATAACCCCAATAAAATAAAAAACTAGTTATACTTACTCATCGTATATTTACTATTAATCCCTAAAAGAAGGAAGTTGAAAAACATATGTTGATGATTCCTCAAATAGAGATTCCTCCCTCGTTCTTTCTCTCCTATTCTATTTTATTGTGATTTGTGGTGAGAACCTAGTGTCACTAAGGAATCACCTTGAATTACAAAAAATGTGATCCAATCCTCTTGAATCGAATAAATTTAATAAAGAGAATGAAGGCTTGGAACCTGTATTTATAGACTTAGGAAAGGTAGGCTCGCTAAGTGCACCACCCATGCTTTCTTAGCACACATAATTTCTTATTGATTATGACATTATAGCTACCCTATTCCTAGCCATACCACCTATGCTCGCTAAGCGAACCTCCCAAGCTCGCATAGCCACCAAACCCTTGCTTCACCTTAAAGTAACTTAACCTTGAAGTCTTTGATCCGACTTATCTTGCTAAGTGCGCGTGTGCTACCTGGCTTAGTGAGGATGCACCTTTTATTGCTAAATGCACATATATTCTTGGCTATCAAGCCTTGTTTTATTAGGAAAGTTCTTGGCTTGGTCTCTTGTGTTGCTTTGGTTTATTTATAGATCTTTATGCATGTATTACATAAATGCATATTTAAAATTTCCAAACATATTTTTTTATCATTTTTCACTGATAAATTAGGGTTTTTCATTTAATTTCTTGTAAAACAAGATGATGAGTTTTGATGTATTTAACATATTTTTGGTTCTTATCAACTCTCCCCAAATTATATTTTGTTTGTCCTCAAGTTAAATTCATTCAAATGGTTCAGAAGAAGATCATATGCATGTTTTAAAAGAAGTTAAATGACTTGATTGGAACTTTTGAAAAACATTTTTTTATGACATGATTCTTTTTATAATGCAAGTTCATAATAAATAATATAATTACCATTAAATCATAGCATAAATATGAAAAACTTGTTTTTCCAAAGTAAGATTTCAAAACATGCCTAGATCAACAATCAAACTATCATCAAATCATATGCTCATTGATTTATCTCTCTAAGAGGTTAGTATTTCCCTCCCTGTTGGACAATGCATAAACTACAGATACATTTTTCACTTCATATAAGCAATATCACAAGATAACCATCATGCTTGGATCAATAAGGTCTTTATTTTAGCTCTAACGTGGTGGGCTAAAAAAATATTGGTTTTTATTTGGATTACAAAGCCTAAGAAAGAAAAAATAGCCTTTGTGTTTTTTACTAGAAAATACTAAAATCAAAGTCATGACCATGCTATAATTCATAGATAACCAAATTTCAATTATGAATGATGCATTTAAAATAAAAACCTTGTATCATGCCATTGTCCCTAACTTTTGTCATCAAATTAGCCTTTATGTTTCCTATGCATTTGGCTTTTCGAGTTAGTTTAACCATATGTAGAAAAATAGATTTTCAAAACAAAAATTTATGAAAATTTTCAAAAAAAAATTAAACAAACACATAGTTTTCTAAACAAGTAAAACATCACAAACAATGTGTAGGATCTAGCTTTTGATCATCCTTGCATTCCACCCCCTGAATTGAAATTTGGTTTTTCCCCAGGTCATCATAATATGAATGGTGAAATGGATAAGTTAGATTAACCACCAGTGTTTTTGCTTAGCCCCTAATGTGCATCCAGCTTCTTTGAGCAACCAACAAGGATGGCTTAACCACCAGTGAGCATTAGGGATGGCTAAGCAAACACCATAGTTTGCTTAGGTAATTCTTCAACTTTTGTTTGCCTATTGTACTTTTATGAATTTCAATCATCATGTGTACAATTCATTTGGGGGAATATGTTTCAAAGTATGAGTAGTTAGTACTTAAATGTTTTGGGAGCTTTGGCATACTCATGCACTCGCTACAAAATGCAAACATGTCCAAGTTTTTGTGTGCATATTAATGCATAAATAAAACAAAAAGGTTGGTTTATCTTCCAATAAGTGTTTGTTTAACGTCATTAGCTTGATGCTTGTTTTTATTTCAAACTTCTTCCAGTGGTATACTTATGATGTTGTTATCCACTTCACCACCTATGTATCATTTTAACCATTGATATTGATAGTCCAATTCATTTTTGAAAATAGATCTTCCAGTTTCACTTCTCTAAGAACAATTTTATCCTGGAATTGAAGAGTATGTCCATTTCTCCTTGTCTGAGTTTTCTCTTGATGAAGCGTTGATCATGGTACTTTTTATTGTTTCTTTATATAATTTGGAGGATTCATATGCTCGACTTCTAATTTCTTTTAATTCATGGAGTTGTATCTTCCTTTTTATGTCGCATGGGATTGGTCAAAATTCAGGAATTTGGTTGCCCATTAAGCTTTATGTTTGAATTATACTAGGAAATGGCATGATTTATCATAATCCATTTGAAAAGGTGCAAAGCCAATATGAGATTTGTATGATGTCCTATAAGCCCACAACTTTCATATAGTTTTGATGATCAATCTTTTCGTGATGAAGATTCTATATTTTCTACAATTATCCTAATTTCTTGGTTGGACACTTCAACTTGTCCATTAGTTTGGGGATGATATGGAAATGCTACCATGTGCTTGACCGCATAATGTTCTAAAGCTTTGGCTAGCTGGATATTATAGAAATGTGATCCTCCGTCACTTATGAGTATTTGTGGTGTTCCAAAGCAGGCAACAATGTTTCTTTTAAGGAATTTTATTTACGTTTTACTGTCAACTTTGGGTGTTGCAATGAATTCAACCTATTTGGATATATAGTCTACTTCTATTAAAATGCAAGTAGTAATGAAATATGGATGAAATGGTCCTACATGTCACATCTCGAAAAATACGATTTCTCACGATTGTCGTGGAAAAATAGATCAAACAGAGTTGCCACCAAACTTTATTTATTCCAAAGGAGGAATATGAAAATATCGATAAAACCATTTTAAAATAGAATAATAGTCGTCACAACCATATTCGGGTTCGGGATTCGATGATGCACGGGGAAGGTACTAGCACCCTCCACCTCCGTTGTACTCAACGGGAACCTTTTAATCTAATTTTTGATTTGAATGTTACTAACGATATTCATTTTATTTGAGTGAATAAAAGATTGAAAAAGTGAAAAATAATGGAAACCTCAGTAGTGGAAAATGGAGGTTTTTTATTAGTGTGCTCGCCAAGACCTCGCAATATCGTGCCTACGTATCCTTATAGTGCAATAAGGAAATCAAAGCATTCGTAGTTCGGGGAACTGCGGTTTTGTTGGTGTCTTTTAATGAACAACTGTTTGGATCGCATTCTAAAGACTAAACATTGGCTTGTCTACTCTCGACGGAGGCTTAAGCACTTGTTTGTTGGGCGCGTTAGAAAGGATTGAACAATGTTCTTTCTGAAACGAGTTAGGTTATTAGCAATTTCAAGGATACTCATATGAAATTCATGAATATTTTCATCTTCTTTCATCCTTAAATTTTCAAACTTGGAGGTGAGCAATTGTAGTCTAGACATCTTTACTCTAGAGGTGCCTTCATGAGTGGTCTTGAGAATGTCCCAAGCATCTTTAGCCACTTCACAGTTGTTTACCAACCTGAAAATATTCTTGTCTACTCCATCGAATATTGCACTCAATGCTTTAGAATTTCCAAGGGCTAGATCATCCTCCTCCTTGGACCATTGTTCTTCAGGTTTCTTATCAGTTGTGGCTTCTCCTTCTTTAGTAATTATAGGATGTACCATCCTGTTAACACAGTCTTCCAAGCCTTCTTATCAAGAGATTTTAGGAAAGCTACCATTCGAGGTTTCCAATAGTCATAGTTATATCCATCTAAAATTGGTGGCCTGTGAACAGATCCTCCATCTCTATCCATAGTACCAGAAAGTATTGTCCATAGATCTCACCCAGAACCAGAGCAGGATGCCTGCTCTGATACCAATTGAAATTCTGGTATCAGATATGAGATGTCGAAGGTAATATCACGACACTAATATCTGAGTAATGCAAACAGGATAAAGATAAAGAATAGTAATGCAAGAGACACAAGCAATTGTTAACCCAGTTCGGACCAACTCACCTACATCTGGGGGCTACCAAGCCAGGAAGGAAATCCACTAAAATAGAATCAGTTCAAAGACTCTCCGTACACTTCAACAAGTTACAGTCTTTCTCACCTAATCTCTACCCGTGCAATTTCTACCTAAGCACTCTTAGATATGAGAACCCACTCACTTCCCTTCAATCACACCTGTGATTTTAAACAACATTTCCTTGTGAAAAGAAAACACTTTTCAATAACACACACTTGATTTTACTTCACAATTTCGATCAAGTAGATACACACTTGATCTTGCTTAACAACTTTGTTCTAGTAGACAGAAACATGATCTTGCTTAACAGCTTTGATCAAGTAGACACACACTCTTGCTTACAAGCTTTGAGTGACAAATTTACAACCCACAAATCAGACCAATTCAATCATCTATGGATGAACTGAATGGCTTACAAGTCTCACGACTAAACAAGACACAAACCCTTGCTCTCTCTCAGTATTTCGCTTAGTATTGGTTGTGTGTCAAATCAGGTTTTCCAAGTCCCTTTTTATAGAAGCTTTCAGCCGGGCTTGGACATCTTGAAAACCCTAAAACTATTTTCCAATTAAATCTTCTCATAACAACTGGTTAGATCTCTTTGGAAAATAAGTAAATCAGGTTGTAATCGATGATTGAATGCGCCTGCAAATCAGATCTTAAATCATACATAGATTGCCATTAAATGCGCAATCACATAACACATAACATCTACCCTGAATGTTCTGTGTACAGGATGTCATGACATCGGGTCTGACATCCTGGAACAATCCTGCATAATTGCATAATTCCTTTTATAATTTCCAGCAGGTACATAATATCAGATGTCATGACATCGTGTATGACATCCTGAAATAATCCTGCATAATTATGTTTTCCATTTAAACTTCAGCAGGTACATAAATATCTTATGTTAAGACATCACATACAACATCTTGTGAACACTCTTTGTTTTACCAAAATTGCTGCCAACACTTAGAACCAACAACAATTATTAGTCTAAAACAGAATATGTGAATTCATAATTCTTATATACAAATCAAGAATGACAAATAACAAATACGTTTCTCAAACATATAGATGGTGCACTAATTTCAAATCATGGTGCAATAGACACAATAGTATTGTTCAGATTCAAAATTCAAGTAAACTACCTTATGACTGTTTACTACTGCAAATATCAGGATTCAACATAATTATTTTCCAAGCGCTAATATTCTACTAAGAGAAGTTCGAACATGTTCACCTTCTAGATAACAAGCTTTAGCAGCTCTAATAGTCACCACTTATTGTGGTACCAAAATGCACCTTTTCTTTCTTATAGTTTCTTACAGAGTCGCACAACAACAAATTGATTCTCAACAAGCATTCACAAATACAAGCAAACAAACATATAAAAAAATGCATTATCAAAATAGATTTTGCAACTACAACTGTAATTTAAATTCCTAAACAACAACATCACAAAGTAACACAATAATCACAATGAATGAAATCGATCCAAAATCAATACCAAACACCAAGAAATTTTGCAGTGATGTTGTCGAATGCGATCGTTATCGTCAAAGGAACGCCGCTCAATTTAGGGCCAGTTTGTTTTAGCTTTAAAAAATGGATTTTTTCTTTGTATTTTTGAAAATGGATTCTACAAAAATATTTTTCAAAATATTACAAGTTTTTCTGAATTTGTTTTTTATAAATTAAAAGATTGAATTATTCATTCTATAACATAAATATACATTATTGAAGATCAAAACATAGTAAAAATCATAATTTTTTCAAAAAATTGTATTTTAAAAATGATTTTTATGAAAAGCTATTTGAAATAGCTTCAAAATTAAGTGATTTTTTGAAAATTTGATATCCAAATTTTTTTTCGATAAAATGATGAAATACCTAAAATAACATTTTAAGAATAACTATTCAAACCAAATTTTCATTTGAAGCTTTTATAAAAACTTTCTTTGTAAAATTTTTTTACACTAAAATATGTAACACTATAAAAATCATTTTTAAAAAAAGCCAAAACAAACGGGCCCTTAGTTGATGTAATAAAATGATTTTTCTTTAAGTTGTAGTCATCGCGAGAACCACCGAATGTTGGAAGTGAGCAAAGTCAAAATCAAAATTATTTTCGTTTATATCAGTTGTTGCAAAAAGTTGAAGAAAAGTTTTGTTAGTGTTGCTTCTTGAGATATTGTGGTTTCGATGGTGACGACGTGAATGTTGAATGAAAATGGAGGGAGCTTAAGGTGGGTATTGGTTCGTGATGGCTTAAGGGAGGATATTTCGTAATGATGGAAGTGGGAAGTTGTAGGAGGCAAACATGAGGGTGAATCGAGTATGGTGGTTGAACCGAAAATGGATTGTGGCAAAGGGTCACATGAAGATGGGTTAGGTTGTGCTTTGGCGAGTGAATTGATGTGGTGAGCGAGTAAAATAAATGGAGGTTTAGGTGGTTTGGTGGTGGTAAGGATTAGATGGAGTAGGAGTGGTTTCACTTTACATGGTTATGGTGGAGTAAAATATGGTGAAAGAAGCGAGTTAAAGGGTTGGGTTAATTTGCAGAAAAGTGAGAGAGGAAATTGATATGAGGGACCTAAGAAAATCTTCAGATCTCCCCCAAAACGTGAGAGAGGAAGTTCTCTTCAGGTAGAGTTTAGCAAGGGTTATGTGAAAAAAACCATTTTCCAATTCCTTTCTCCAAAGGCATGCTGCCACACCTTTGAGAGAGGCTCCCTCAAGGGAATTCATGTGAATCCCTCTAGAATTATCAATAGCTCAGGTTCTTTTTTTTAATTTCATTTTCTAATTCTTTTATTTCTGATTGATTAAGAGGAAATTACACGGATAGTAACTAAGAGCCTTTGATTAATTGAATTTGATGGCCCTAATCAAAACAAACAAACACACACATTATCAATCAAATTTAAAATGTCCACAATGCCCCTTGTAACTGCTTTGTGAAATAAAATGCAATTAAATCAATTAATCCAAATAAAAATCACACATTTTAAAATAAACACAATAAAATGAAAATGAAGACATGGGAATTCCATTTAATTATTCTGAATTATTTGAAAAAAGAATAAAAATAAAAGGGATTAAAATGAATAAAAATCGAGCGCAAAAGTGCTCAAAAAATAAAAGTGAATGCACTAAAATGACCAGCGCAAAATAAACCTCTCAGAAAAATACAGTTTTTGACCAAATTTTGAAATAAGTTTTGACCGGTAAAACAAGCATATGCTGATCAAAATGTGAATGAAAAAGTAGTAGAAAAATATAACGATCACACCAGGTTAAACTGCGTGAATCGTAGATTAATAATACTGACGTCTGCAAGCTCGATTTTGAAATTTTTTACCCGCTGATTTTACATGTATTTGAGAAATGATTGAATCGGTCTGTCTGTTATTCGAGAATTTATTTTGGCCGATATTTTAGGTGTTATTCATGGTGAAATGTATGTTATGCTATACAAATGATGCAAACTGGAAATAAATTCAAATGTATGGAAGTTTTAAAATGGCCGGACAAAATTGGGGTATGACTGTTGCCCCTATTTAATTAGCTTGAACCAGAAGGTATGAATGACAATGGTCTTCATACATTCGTAGTGGAAGATAATTAAATATGAAAAGGCCCAAATTTTGTCCTTTGAGACGCAAGGAAGAAATGAAGAAAAAAAATGCAGTGACAAATATGGTGAGAAAGGTTATCGTAAGGTAAATGAAACAATCAAGACTCTCTAAGCATCGTCAGAACAGTATCATGGATGACATAATTAAGATATTCCAACAATGGAATGATACTTCAATTGTATCTAAGATTTTCTGAACATTAGTAGAGAAATGTCTTAAACTAAACACACGAGATTCCTTAAGGATCAACGAAGCAGTATCTTACATGATATAATTGAGATATTAGAACAAGGGAATGATACCTCAACTGTATCTAAGACTCTTCGAGGATACTAGAGCGGTATCTAAAAAACGAATGAGACTTTTTAGATCAATGAAGCAGTATCTCAAATAGATAAGTGGGATTCTCTGAATCGACAAAACAACATCTTATATGATCTAATTGAGATATTACAAACAAAGGGAATGATACCTCAATTGTATCTAAGACTCTTCAAGATACTTAGAGCAGTATCTCAAGCAATAAATGAGATTCTCCAGATTAATGAAGCAATATCTCAAACAATAGATGAGATTATCCTAATCAATAAAGCAATATCTCAAACATTCAATTGTTGGGGGAAATAGTTCAGAAAAGGCTCCCTTTTGGAGGAGATTTACTGGAAAAGCTATGCAGGGGAAAAGCTCATAAGAGACTTTTTAGGATATCCTCTGCTTGGGAAGTAATGATAGAAAAGATGATGAGGAATATCATTATCAACCATAAAGTTGAAGAATGACTTGCTGGGAAATAATTTCGCGAGCACATGCAGGGTGAGCATACTCATTAATTGAATGAGAATTGTCCAGGATACACATGATTGACCCTGGATCCTAAATTATGTTATGTTTTTTGTATGATTCTCCACTTTGGATGGAAATACCATGCATGGAATGATGTATGAAATGTATGCAGTTGGTGGGGATTTTTAGGTGTGCATGTAGGAATGAGAATGATTTTTTTATATTTTGTGTAAAGTTATGCATATGTATGTTGATGATTGATATGATTGTGCTTTTGAATATTCTTGTTTGGCAGGAAAACTATGCATGTATGTCGTAGGCAATATATGTGAGAAAGTAAGTAGGTAATTGGGTTTTTGTAGGGTTTTATTCTTGATTGGCATGGAATTAGACTTAAAATGGGAACTTCCAGACGAGAACTGGACTTGAAAGATATGTTACCATGCGAGAATTGGTGAAAAGGATTAAAGTGCCAGACGGTAATTGACTTTGTTTTTTATTTGTCAGACGAGAACTGACTTTTAAAAAGTAGGCTACCAGACGAGAACTGGTTATAAAAAATAGACTACCAGACGGGAACTGGTATCGAAATACATGACCTACCAGACGAGAACTTGTATTTGGTAAATGATTTCTCATACAAGAACATGATTAATAGATGATCTACCATACGAGTAAACTGGTATTTGGTAGAGATTTGCCAAATGGGAACTGGACTTTGGAAATGGTTTTCCAGACGAGAACTAGGCTTTGAGAATGATTTTCCAGAAGGGAACTGGACTTTGAAATGAACTTCCAAATGAGAATTGCCCTTTGAAAATGGTTAGCCAATGAATTTGGACTTTGAAATGGTTTACCAAACGGGAACTGGACTTAAAATGATCTGCCAATGAATTGGACTTTGAAATGGTTTTCCAGACGAGAACCAGATTTGAAATGGTTCGCCAGACGGGAACTGGTTTAAAAGATATTTTCCAGTCATGAACTGGACTGTGAAATGATTTTCCAGACGGGAACTAGACTTTGAATTTCCAAGCAATGTTAGGCATTGATGTCAGATTCATGTTGCAGGGTTATGCCTTATGAATAATATGATGGCTTCATGCTAGAGAAAAGTGACATGACTAATGCATGAGGATTATCTACACAATGATTTGAAGGTTTCAAAAATTCCCCTGTGATGGGTAATGGAAGGAAAGTCCTTTGTAGCAAGGCTTCTCGTATGTCAAAAGGTTATTTTATGGGGTGATAGCATGATTCCCTGATACTCATCTTGAACTTTGCAGTTTCTGACATGCGAAATAACTTTTTCCTGAACAACTTAAAAACATGGATAGGACTTTCTCCTATATGGCTTATCTTGCCCCAATTTGTTGGGTTTTGCAGAAGTCTTTCTTGAAAGGAAACTTTGGGAAGAAATTGTACCAGGATGATAGTTTGGGACGATTTGCCTCAGAATTCTGAGTCATAAAAGGATTTGTCCTTGATTAACCGACTCTTGTAGTGGTTGGCTTGGATTTGCTCTTGAGGTAGCTTGCACCAGTATGAGCGCTAAAGTGACTTGACTCACATTGACTAAATATTGAAGGGATTTTCCCTTGGCCAACAGAACCTCCAGGTGATATGCCCTTAGTTGATAGAGTTCTAAGATGGTTTGATTTAGATCAACTGATTCTTGAAATAATTTGCCCTTAACCCCTGATTAATAGATATTTGAAGACTATTTCAGACTAACTGATTCCTGGAGTAATCTTCCACAGATCAACTAATGGTTTTAGGTGGCATGCCCCTGATTCATAGGATTCTAAGGTGGTATTTATTCTGGCGAATGATCAACTTTCTATGATTGCCCTTTTTTGAAATTTTCTTAATGTCAAGTACTGAATTCAAATTAAAACTGTTTATTCAAAAATGGTAATTTTAATGTGTTACTTATGCAAGTTTTGAAAAAATCATTTATTGGAATGATGTGATAGTGTGTGACGAGTGGACCATTAGTCCAAACACAATGCTGGTTTAGCAATGTGAAAGATACAACAAGAAGATTATACCAAAGTTGCTGATTAGAAAATCTTTATGAGTCACTTTACACAATCTTGCTATAGTATGCTTTCAGAAATAACCCCACTTTAGTTAGGTCTTTTAAGGGTTGTAACATGTCTAAGTTTTGGTTTTTGAAACAAAAGGATGTAAGGCTCAAAATTCAATTTTAACCCACCCCTTTTTCTTGATAAAATCCAGTCCTATGCTCAGTTAATTCAACATACACATTTAACTTCCAAGAGAGTTTCAAGGTGTAATGATAGCTATGATGATTCAAGGTCTCTTGAAATGGAAGTCACCTTATTTTGGTTTTTGGATGTCGGTGGCCCCTTGATTTTGGTATGATGGTCACTAAATCTTGTATTGCTTTTGTTAATGATTTTCATGACCTCTTTAGATTTTTGTTTTGATCCCTAACATTTGCCTAGACTGTTTTTTGATGCTTTTAGTCCACTAGAATTGCCTTAAATTTTTCTTAAGTCGCCTCTTTTGGTGTTCGACTTAGCGGACTTTTTCCTTCTCTTTGTTTTTTATTTTTGCTAAAGGGTTGTGACTGCCAAGTCATTGATTATTGAATAACTTTTGGATTTTTCATGGTTCCTTTGACACTCCAGGATGTGTGCGAATAATGGCATGTGGTTGATCCCCATATAGGATGTATTCTCTTGTAATTCAAATGTGTAGTCAGATTAACTGAACACTACCCTGCCCCGGGTTAAACGTAAGGGTTTGTAGATCCTAAAGAAACACATACATCTAGGCTCAAAATGGTTAACTAGGGATTAACACATTATCCCTCCAGTGTTTGGGGTTTTGAAATATTTTACATAACAACAATTATAGGTATTTTACATAACAATAATTGTATCCTAAAGCATACAATCAGCAATTATATGTATTTTGTTATTGTCATCCTCCCTTAAATATTTTACATAACAACAATTATGATAAATAAAGGTGAATGGTAGAAACATAGTGTAGGACCCCAATTTTAACCCTAAGATCTCTCATGTTATCTCATCATTTGCATTGGTTTTGGGATCACACCTTGGCATCCTCCTTACCCCTCATTCATTGGGTTTGTATTGAGAGAGATCACCAAGCACATTTGATTGTATTATACTTTTTTTTCATTATTTACTAACCAAAATACCAAAAATATGTCCATATATAGTTTGTTGCTTTTGTAGGTAGTATGTAAGTTCACCCATGCTCCATCAAGCTCATATCTAGGGTTTAAGACCCTCAATGCAAGGAGATAAATCAAGATATATTTTAAATTGGATCTAGGCATCATATATGGATCCCCATGTTCTTCAAATATCATTTTGATCAAGAAATCATCAAGAGTTTGAAGCTTGTTTGCCTTGGAAACCCTAATTCATCTAGGTATCTTGTGTGACTTCTTCAACAAGTTTCCTCATCAACTGATCAAATATTTCAAGGTATGCTTAATATTACATCATCTTATACATATACTATCCTTCATGAGTCCCAAAGATCAAGATAATGTCAAGCTAGCAAGATGGTTCATGGTGGTTGACCAGAGAAAGTCAACTGGTCAAAATTGGGGTTCCCTAGACCCTATCTCCTACACTTTTTGTCATATGAAACTTATTCCAAGAGAAAAGATAGTCATAATGACATCCCAAACAACTTTCATGTTGAATTCTAGATCTAGGTTTTCTTGGAAAGTTATTTTTTATGATGAAAGATTATAGGTCATTTTGTCTGAACCCTAGTTAGGAATCAACTTCCCAAGACCATAAGTTGCCCATTTTTTATGAGATGAAAGAAATTCAAGTTCTATGATTAATTTCAAGATGTCCTATTCAAATTTTATGTTTGAAGTAAGTTCAAATTCAACTTGCAAATGCATGTGCCAAGAAGAAAGATTATTGGTCATTTTGGGCCATTACCATTGCAAAAGTGATTTTCCTCAACTTCTAAAAATCATAACTCCTTCATTAAAAATCCAAATGAGGTCAAATTTGTGACCAAATTAAATAGGTTTTAAAGAGATACAACTTTGATGAAGGAACTGTTTCCATTTGAAGTCCATAGCAAAAGTTATTCAAGGTGGAAGAAGTGAACATTTCCAAACTTCCACCTCAAAATTCATCATGATCCAAGATTCAAATGGAAAAGAGTTCAACATGAAAGTTGTTCCCCTTGATATTAAATTTCCGAAAAGTTCAAGATCATCTCATTTGGCCAAATAATAAAGGACTTGCGCATGGGTTCTTTTCAAAGGATCAATTGGATGATTTTCACCTTCACATTTCAAACACAAATGCATGGCCACATGACATGATTTCAGCATGATTCTCAAGCATTTTTGGACCTGGTAGCATCACTTGATGGGCCTATCACACTCCCATGCAAGCATGCATTGAAAATTTCTAAAAATGGCAAAATTTGGAAGTGTGTGGAAATGAATCTCATGGCCTATAAATACATCCCCTCATGCTCAGAATTGAGGACCTCATGCCCAAGCTTTGAACCTGCAATCCAAACCCTCGTCATTAAAGGATAATCTTGAAGGTTTTCATTTGAAAATCGAGCTTCAAATCTCATTTTGTTTTGAGATTGAAACTCCAAGAGTCCAAGCCATTTTTTGATCTTAATCACTTCCTACAAGCTTCTGAAACAAAGCCAAGCACAATTGGAATCAAGATCAAGCAAGGTTGAAGCTCCCTCGAAGGTAATTTTTTAGAATTTTCATCTCTTCGATTCTCCCTCAGTTCTTCACTATTCTTTGTGATTTTTGGTTGGATGAAGTCCTACCAATATAGGCAAGAAGATTTAGTTGCTTTGAGGTCAAATCGAAGCAACTCAGTTCATGATCCTCAAAATTCAAATCCCTGTATCTTTTCATATACTTGGAATTGGAGAAAATTAAGGCCAGATTCGAGCTCCTGAGCATTTTTTCTTTAAATCCATGTCATTGTTTTTCATTTTGGTGGTCGTTGGTGGTGGACCAGTCCGGTGAGATCCACCGGAGAAGAAGACCGAAGCCCTAGCTCCGGTGATGTGTTGGCAATGGCCTGAACCATCAGATCTTCCTCATATTCTCTAATCTTAGCCATCTGTTTTAATTACCAAACGTGTAGACGTGTTGACTGAAATGTTGGTGGATTGTGCGCTTCTGGCCATCAGATCTGCTACCTCAACCAATGAGGGAGATCTGATGGCCCTTTTTTTTAGTATTTTCTGATTTTTCATTTAATTACTTTATTTTGTTTAATTCATATTAATTTCATTTTCAATCCAAAAAATGTGGGAATTTCACCAAAAATATTTAAATATTTTTCTCTTTCCTTTTCAAAATTAAAATTATTTTTTGGATTAATTTTGATATTTTTCATGAATTAAATGTTTTTGTTCATATTTTTAATTGTTTAAAAATACTTCTGACTTTTCAAAAATCATGAAATTTTTTGTCTAAGGTCCTTTGACCTTGTTTGACCTAGGATAAATCCCTTGGCCATTTATTTGGTGTTTTGAAGAGATTTTAGGTTTTGACCAAATTAATTTGAATTTTAATGTATTTTTAATTCCATTTTTAATTGATTAATTGTGTAAAAATTATGTTGAGCCATTTTTATGGTCTTGTGATGTTTGACTATTTGTTTGGGCCTTGGTCAAGGTTAATTTGACTTTTGTTGGGTTAAAATCATTGGATTTAGGGGATTGATAAATGTACATTTCATCTCCTAAAATGAATGAATGATTTTAATTTGATAAAATTCCTCCCATGACCAATTTGTGTTTCTCTCATCTCCCCTCCCTTTTCACCTTCATTCCGATTCTTTCCCATCCCTTTCATTGACCAATGAAATCTCAATATCCTAAGGCTAATAGGTTCATCAATAACCTTGTGTTAGATGAACCAATATAAGTATGGATGAGATAGGTCCATCCTTTTGATCTTTTCTTTTAGTATGTGGTATGTTTTAGGAGTTTGGTTCATTATACCAAATCTATAACATGCATTAGCACCTAAATCTTTATTGCCCGACCTCAGATAGTTGTGAATTCTACATAAGTCCAATTACGATTGCTTAACATAGAGCTAAATTTGACCTTAAAGGCATATCATTCTAGTAAGTGAGATTGTAAGTCTTCCATATTTCATGGTATTGTGTGGAAACTTTGACTTTTTTCCTTTATTTGGAAAATGTCTTGGTTCAAGGATCCATGCTTGTGAATAGATGGTTGAGTGTTCTCCAAATAATGACTTGATCAATTAAAAAGCAAAACACTACTAGCATATAATTAACCTTGACTAACATTTGACAGATTCTTATTAATATTGCTTTACTTTCAAGTCATTTATTTTTATGCAATTTAATTTCAAGTCGTTTACCGTTCATTGTCATTTACATATCATTTAACTTGTTTATGTTTATGCCATTTTCACTTTGCTCATTTGAGCCATATATTGTGATTGTATATATTTGCTTGTGTATTTTGATTATGTTTGTGGTCTTAGGACCTTAAAATACTTAATAAGCAACAAAAAACCTTAAAAAATGTTTGTGTGGACTGTTAGGTTTGATCTGAACTTTTGGACATAGGATTAGGCAACACTCCATATGCAAAAGGACTTGGCCAATGCCAACATTTCTGAAACCAAGTATTGTGATTTGAGTTTTCATCTGATGCAAGTATTGGGATCCACCTGAATTCATCTGCTACGTTGTCTTGATGCCAATTGTTATTTTGATTCTGATGCATTATTCTGAGTTAGTCAATAAGTACTTCATCTGATACATGAGAAGACAAATAAGACAACTAGCTATGGGATTTGATTGCTTGTATGTGGTCATCTTTATTTGATGCCTTGATCTTTATGATGTCTGATATTGCTAATTTCTTATGGATAATTGCTTGATTCAAAGTCCAAAGGGAAAGTGGGTTTTCTATATGACATTCTTGGTTGTTGGATTGCATCCCATTGATCAGATCTTTTCAACTCTTAACTTTTAATTTTATGCTTAGGATTGATCTCTTCATCTCCTCCCACTTCTTAAATTTCACTATCTCCCCCCCTTTTTAAAAACCTTCTTTGCTTGTGATTTCAAACTTAGACCTATTTCAAATAGAAACTTTGGCATTATGCCATTGCATTTTTGAACTCCTTTTCTTAAAATCAAACTTGTAAATAAATCTAATCATATTTACTTAAAATTTCAAAAGACAAAAAGAACTAACACCAATTCAAACCTTTGGCCCCTTTGTGCCTCTTTTAACTTAAATTTTGATTAAAAGCAATCCATTCAATTTGAAATTGATACCACGAACTACGAGGTTTTGATCCCTCATTTTTATGTTGGTATGTAAGCACAAGTCCGAAGGTCTTGTCAAACACAATAATATAATCAATGAATTCTTTTCTCATCCCCACACTATAATTTTCTCAAACATCATTTTATACCAAAAACACATACATACATTAAAAAGGGCTCCCTAGGAGTACCTAGGACACTTTGGGTTCTAACACCTTCCCTCTGTGTAACAAACCCCCTTACCTATAATCTCTGGCATTTTATTAGTTTTGATTTTCTAGCGGTAAAATCGTGACCATTAAGCTATGGATAAGCTTAACATCAATAAAAGCAGAGTTGCCACATCGCTTTTATTGTTTCCAAAGGAAAAAGGGAAAAGTACAAACAAAACCCAAAGATAAGAAGTTTTCCAATCAAAACTAATAAAATGCCAGAGATTACATGTAAGGGGGTTGATTACACAGAGGGAATGTGTTAGCATCCAAAGTGTCCTAGGTACTCCTAGGGGGCCCTTTTTTATGTGTGTGTGTTTTTGGTATAAAAGATGTTTGCAATAAATAGAGTGTGGGGATGAGAAAATAATTCATTAATTATATTTTTGTGTTTGACAAGACCTTCAGACTTGTGCCTATGTACCAACATAAAAATGAGGGATCAAAACCTCGTAGTTCGTTGTAACAATTTCAAAATGAGTGGATTGCTTTTAAAAAAAGTTTAAATTTAAAAGAGGCACAAAGGGCCCAAAAGTTTGAATGAGTGTTAGTTCTTTTTGTCTTTTGAAATTCTAAGTCAATATGATTAGATTCATTTACAAGTTTGATTGAGAAAAGAGTTTTAAAAAAATGCAATGGCATAAGGCCAAAGTTTCTAATTTGCAATAAGGTCTAAGTTTAGAAATCACAAGCAAAGACGTTTTTGAAAGGGGGGAGAGATTTGAAATTTAAGAAGTGGGAGGGGATGAAGAGACTAATCCTAAGTAGAAATTTAAAAGTTAAGAGTTGAAAAGATCTGACCAATGGAATGCAATCCAACAAACAAGAATGTCATATAGAAACCCATTTTCCCTTTGGAATTTAAATCAAGCAATCTCAATAAGCAAGTAGAAAAATGAATAGCAAGACATCAAATAAAGATAGCTACATCCAAGCAAGCAACTTCATAGTCTTCTTCTTCTCATGTATCAAATGACATACTTCTTGATTGGCTCAGAATAAGGCATTAGACAAAGGTTCAAAGTAACAGTTGTATCAAGACCATGTAGCAGATGAATTCATGTGGATCCCAATACTTGCATCTGATGAAAGCTCAAATCATAATAACTTGGTTTCAGAAATGTTGGCATTAGACAAGTCCTTTTGCATAGGGAATGTTGCCTAATTCTAAGTCCAAAAGTTTAGATCAAATCCAACAGTCCACACAATTTTTTTAGGTTTTTTGTTGTTTATTATGTATTTTAAGGTCCTAAGACCACAAACACAAGCAAAATACACAAACAAATATATACAATCACAATATATGGCTCAAACGAGTAAAGTGAAAATGAAATAAACATGAACAAGTTAAATGATATATAAAATGAAAAATGAAATGGTAAATGGATTGAATTTAAATTGCATAAAGTAAATAACTTAAAATTAAAAGCAAGAATAATAAAATTTAGTCACATGCTAGTTGATTAGATGTCAGTGGTGTTTTGTTTTTCAATTGATTAAGTCATTCTTTGGAGAAAACTCAACCCTCTATTCACAAGCATGGATCCTTGAACCAAGACATCTCCCAAAGTAAGGAAAAAAGGCCAAGTTTCCACACAATACCATGAAAGGGGGGAGACTTACAATCTCACTTACTAGACTGCTATGCCCTTGGGTCAAAATTTAGCGCTATGTTAAGCAATCGTAATTGGACTTATGTAGAAGTCACAACTATCTGAGGTCGGGCAATAGAAAGTTTGGTGTTAATGCGTGTTAGAGATATGGTATAATGAACCATACTCCTAAAACATACCACACACAAAAAGAAAAAGATCAAAGGATGAACCTATATCATCCATACTTGTATTGGTTCATCTAACACAAAGTTATTGATGAACCAATTACCCTTAGGATATTGAGACTTCATTGGTCAATGGAAGGGATGGGAAAGAATGGGATTGAAGATGAAGAGGGAGGGAAAATGAGACAAACACAAATTGGTCATGGGAGGACTTTTATCAAATTAAAACCATTCATTCATTTTGGAAGATGAAATGTACATTTCATCAATCCCCTAAATCCAATGATTTTAATCCAACAAAAGTCAAATCAACCTTGACCAAGGCCCAAACACATAGTCAAACATCACAAGTCAATAAAAATGGCTTAACACAATTTCTACACAATTAATCAATTAAAAATCAAATTAAAATGCATTTAAATTGAATTATGCTTGGTCAAAAACCTAAAACCTCTTCAAAACACCAAATAAATGGCCAAGAGATTTATCCTAGGTTAAACAAGGTCAAAGGACCTTAGACAAAAAAATTCATAATTTCTGAAAAGTCAAAAGTATTTTTAAATAGGTAAAAATATGCACAAAAACAATTAAATCATGAAAAATATCAAAATTAATCCAAATAATAATTTTAATTTAAAAAATGAAAGAGAAAAATATTTGAATTTTTTGGTGAAAGTCCCATATTTTTTGGATTAAAAATGAAATTAATATGAATTAATCAAAATAAAAGGATTAAATGAAAAAAAAAAAACAAAAAATCAAAAAAAACAAGGGCCATCTGATCTCCCTCATTAATTGAGGTGGTAGATCAGATGGCCAGGAGCGCGCATTCCACAAGGTCCTTAGTCAAATGCGTTCCAAATATGGTAATCAGATTGAACGCGTGAGATTAAAATATTTCAAACGAATCAGATGGCAAGGATTGACCCAACGCACCACCGGAGCCCTAGCTCTGGTCATCTTCTCCGGTGAGCACCACCGGTCTGGTTCAAGCTCAACTCAATGGAAAATGAAAAGTGAATACACTAATTTGAATGAAAAATGCTTAGGAGCACGAATCTGGCCTCAAATTTCTCCAATTCCAAGTATATAAAAAGATACAAGGATTTGAATTTTTTGAATTTTGAGAATCATGAACTGAGTTGCTTCGATTTGACCTCAAAGCAACTCAATCTTCTTGCCTACATTGATAGGACTTAAAACAACCAAAAATCAACAAGAATGGTGAAGAATTGAGGGAGAGTCGAAGAGAAGAAAATTCCAAAAATTCACCCTCAATGGAGCTTCAGATTGGCACAATCTTGCTTTCAATTATGCTTGGCCTTGCTTCAGATGCTTGTTGGAAGCGATTAGGATCAATTAAAGGTATGGACTCTTGATGTTTCAATTTCAAAACAGATGGAGATTTGAAACTAGACTTTCAAAGAAAATCTTCAAGCTTATCCTTTAATGGTGAGGGTTTGGGATTGTAGGCTCAGAGCTTGAGCATGAGGTCCTTAATTCTGAGCAATGAGGGTCTTATTTATAGGCTATGATATTGATTTCTACACACTTCCGAATTTGGTAATTTTGTAAAGTTCACTTTGCATGCTTTCATGGGCGTGTGATATGCCTATCAAATGATGTAATTAGGTCCAAAATTGATTGTGAATCATGCTGAAACCATGTTACAAAGCCATGCAATCGTGTTTGAAAAATGGAAGTGGAAATCATCCAAATGGTTCATCATGTTGCACCCATGCGCAATTCCTTCATCCTTTGGCCAAATGATATGATCTTGGACTTTTTGAAAAGGAGAGATCAAGGGTAACAACTTTCATGTTGAGAAATGTTTCATTTGAATCTTGTATCATGATGAATTTTGAAGTGGAGGTTTGGGAAATCAAACATATTTGAAAATCTTCTAAGTCCCAAGTCAAATATTCACTTCTTCCACCTTGGATAACTTTTTATATGGACTTCAAATGAGAAATGTTCCTTCATAAAAGTTGTAGATCTTTTGAACCTATTAAATTTGGTCACAAATTTGACCTCATTTGGATTTGGCATGAATGAGTTATGAATTTTAGAAGTTGAGGAAAATCAAGTGTTCTATGGTATTGGCCCAAAATGACCTATATTATTTCCTCTTGGCACATGCATTTTCAAGTTGAATTTGAAATTAATCCAAACATAAATGTTTAATTAGACATATTGAATTTGATTATGGAATTTTAATGGATTTCATATCATAAAGATTGAGCAAGTTATGGTCTTGGGAAGTTGAACTCCAAACTAGGGTTCAGACAAAATGACCTATAATCTTTCACCATAAAACGTGACTTCCCAAGCAAAAATAGATCTTGAGTTAAACATGAAACTTGTTTGTAATGTCATTTAGAGTAAAGTTGATCTTGTAATAATTTTCCTATGACAAAAATTGTAGGAGATAGGGTCTAGGGAAACCCAATTTTGACTAGTTGACTTTCTCTGGTCAACCACCATGAACCATTTTGTACCTTGACATTCTCTTTACTTTTGGGACTCATGGAGGATCATATAGGAATACTATGGTGTAATGTGAAGTATCCCTTGAAATATTTGATCAATTGTTGAAGAAGTCATACATGATACCCAGATGAATTAGGGTTTCCAAGGCAAACAAGCTTCAAACTCTTGGTGATTTCTTGATCAAAATGTTATGTGAAGATCATGGGGATCCATATATGATGCTTAGAGAAAATGTGAACCATTTCTTGATTGAGATCCTTGCATTGAGGGTCTTAATCCCTAGATATGAACTTGATGGAGCATAGGTGAGCATGCACACTACCTACAAAAGCAACAAACTATACATTGACATATTTTTGGTATTTGGTTAGTAAATAATGAAAAAAAAGTATGATACAATCAAAAAGTGTGTTTGGTGATCTCTCCCAATGCAAACCCAATGAATGAGGGGCAAGGAGGAAGCCAAGGTGTGATCCCAATGCCAATGCATATGATGAGATAGGATGAGGGATCTTATGATCAAAATTGGGGTCTTACAGATTTGAAAACATCTTATACTTGGGTTTTGTTCGTACTTTTCCCGTTTTCTTTGGAAACAATAAAAGCACGGCGGAGACTCTGGTTTTATTAACGTTAAGCTTATCCATAGCTTGATGGTCATGAATTTACCGCTACACATAGATGTATTTTTTTTATAATAAGAGAATAAAGATGAGTGAATGTGACATAATTGATCCAAAACATGCGTCATTACTTCATTAATCTTACCATAAAAAACAAAAATGATTGAACACAAGTAGCATTTAACAACAAAGAAATTACGAATGCAAAATGAAAACAAATCAGTCCAATGATTTCTAATGTTAAGGATATCTTGTCTGAACGACTGGCTTTAGGGGGACTCCCTTGAAGTTTTCGAACTCATTCGGGTGAGATGTTGACGTGCACCACCAGGCTTCCTTCTGAAAAAGGATATGTACTTTTTTTCGATTAATGTTGTATTTTGGCCTTGAAAGCGTTGCAGTCTTCAGTTGAATACTCTATTGATCTAGCATGATACCCACATTACACATTTGGATCATACCCAGGTGGGTATGGTTCCAGCTATGAGGGAAAATATTCCTAGTCCTTGTTTTAATGATGTCAAACCTTTTTAGTTGCTCATAATGCGTACTTTGGATGGTGTCATCATATCATAGAATGCATTCATCCTCTAACATTCTCAAAGTATAAGTTCAATGTGTCCATGCATATAGGAGCATATCATAGATGTGCATAATGCACTTGATTATCGTTGGTGCCTTAGGTTCATAAGAGAATGGTTTGAATTGACCAAAATACATCTCAAAAACTCATTTTTGAGAGTTTAAGAGCTTTGAGTTGACTCATGACTTGTAGCGGCAGAACTGTGAGTTGACTCATGACTTGGAGCGTAACTCTCGGGTCTGAACAGGTTGAGTCATAGGTCGACTCAACTCTGGAAAAACTTGTTTGAGTCGACTCATTGCCTGTTTCATTTGAACCATGTTGCCATGGGTCTGAACAGGTCGAGTCATAGGTCGACTCAACTTTGGAAAAACCCTATTTAAGTCGACTCATCCCCTGTTTGAGCCGACTCACCGCCTGCTTCATTTGAGTAGTTTTGCCTCGGGTCTGAATAGGTCGAGTGACCTGTGTGAACAGGTCAAGTGGTCGTTGTTGGTACTCAATTTTCTACTGTGTATCTTAGCAAAATTATTATTATATGTCTATTACTTAGTCCATGTATCATATATATATTCTAGAGTCTCTTCTTCAACAAATAACAAGAAAAGTGAAAGACATACACTGAAGTTCCTCTTCATCTTCATTCTTCATTGCATTTCTCAAGAACTACACATAACAAATTTTGTTGATCATTGTGCATTGTTGTGGTGATAATGTCCAAATAGGATTGTGTAATCTTAGTTTGGGTAGAGGCTTTGAGTGGGGTTTTCTTGAATAAAACCATTGGGGTTCTTGCAATAAGGTAGCTACAACCGGAGGTTTCATGCACATCCGATCGAAATCATCCGAGCTAGAGTTTTGGAGAACATGGATTTCTTACAATAAGGTAGCTATAACCGGAGGTTTGTTCGGAACGCTTGAAGGACTTGGTTCAACTCAAATCAAGGGGAGAGAAGTGAATAGGATCTGCAACAACACTTGGGGTTGGTTGGTGGTGATAATTTCTTCTCTTATATTAACTTTGAAATTTGATAATAAATATCTCAATTCTTGTTTTATAATTGGGGGAAGACGTACCCTAAGCGAGAACGAAAGGGGAACTACCTACATAAATTTGGTGTTGTTCTCTCTTTCTCTTAACTCTTTAAATTCTGCATAAATTGAGTCTTGTGTGAAATTAATAGTAAAATTAATCTCACTTAATTATTGTGCATAGAAGCTGTTTGATAAATTGCTGTAATCACTTTGATTGCAACTAAGTAAAATTCTGCACATTCAATTTGAGTGAAATTGAGACTTGGTGTGGAGTGCACACCAAGTGTTTGATAAAATTAACCTCACACAAGTCTATCAATATTTTACTTGTTCTCTTATTGTGTTAACTCATCATTAGTGATAACTATATCAAGGATTGGGGTAATTAATCAATTGATTAAGATAGTAGTTGATTATCTCTATCTTAGTTATTCCATTTGGTTTCACGCATATCCGATCTTTCCATTAACGGATCGTTTAGACGATTATGGTCTAGGGAGCTTTCGCAACCATTGAAAACAAACTTTTAAAAAGCGCTAAATTTTAAATACTGATCTATTCAATCCCCCTTCTAGATCAGTACTATCGTCTAATAAGTGGTATCACGAGCATTAGTTCATCTAGTGCTTCGCATATAACTTTTTAGAAAATGAGTAACGATCCTACAATTCCACAAGTACATGTACTTCTTGCTTCCATATACCCCATAATCAGAATATTTCACCCATAATTGAGCTATTATCCAACAAGAGATACCATTGAGCTCCCAAATGGATTTGGATCTGATACATACCAACTTCAAACCTCAAGTCAACTCCTATGCTTCAGAAAGAACAGCACAAAACACTCCATTAACTCCTTGCTTTTTCCATGCTTCCCACTTGGTGAGTTGTGCAAGAACCAACCAAGAAAGTAATGAAGTACAAGCCACGATTATGATATCTGAGATTTCTTGAACCCTCGAGAATACCTATAAATAGAGGATAAAGCCTCAGATATCCACACATCAAGCTTTCCATGTGAAACTCCGTTCTTGAGAGCTTTTCAACCTTAACCTCCATTCTCTCATTTTGCTCGTGCATTATGCCAACCAAGGGTTTCAATCATTTTCTTGGAGTTCATAAGCATTAGGAGAAACATCAAATAGTAGTTATAAGTGGTATTAAAGGGGCATTGGACCCTACTCCAATATGTATATTCTTGCACTTTGAAACTCATTATACATGCATCATTTCCATGTGATTTCTGAAGCAAACATGTAGCATTTATTATGTTAAGGTTGATCATAAACTCACATGTCATTTATCTTGGTGTTTATGTGAACTTAAGTTGCATGAAACCTAACTTTTTCAGTTCTAGTTTTGGCCTTCTATCTTCATCTTCGAGCATTAGCTAAAACCTATCGTACCATTGTGTTCCTTACATTTTTCTAAGATATTTTGATCTTTACTTCATGAAATATGATTGAGAAATGAGAGAGATATGTTTGTTAGAAAATCTGGAAAAACTGATGAAAGAAAAAACTAAAAAAAATAAAGAGAGTGTGAGGTTGAAGAAGATGCTGATGTGGCGTTGACATTTCAAAATGTGACACGTTATATAATATATACTTATGTTTGCATTTTAATGAACAGATGTATCGCCACACCAGTGGTAGTAGTGTGCGCCTTAAGTCACTTGTAACGAAAAGGTCTGGGGTTCAAATCCCCCTCGCCCCAACCTTTTATTTTATTTTATTTTTTCAAGCATCGCATATAACCCCAAGAGTGTGGGTTCGAACATGGCCACTGTAATGTTTACTTCTCTCATTTTGTTTAAATGTCCATTTTTCTTCCAACTTCAAAAATCCATAACTTCATGATCCTTTAGCCTTTTTGACCCATTCTTTTTGCCATATGTTCATGAGGATGTCTACTTTATGATGATTTAAAAAAATACCAAAAATATTATTTATTTCACCACTTTTTCTTAGATGGAAAATAGGTGCTTTTAAGTGTTTTTAAGGCTCCCAATCAATTCCTTTGGTTCATCTCTTGGTTGTTCTTGATATTGGAAGCTTGTATGATTATATCACACTCTTTTAAATAATGATTGTTTTCCTTAACATGATAAACTTGATTCTTTTCATACCATGTCTCAATTGATTCACCTTGAAAACATGCTTGAATGAATGGTTAGGAGGTGATTAGGGTTTGCACTTACTTGTTCTTTTTTCAAGCCATGATTAGGGTTTAGGCCTAAACTTGTCCCTAGCATGTTCTTGCCTCTTGTGTGACTTGAATGCATATTGATCCACTTAGGGTTTTACTTTGTCCATACCATGTTCATATGATCCATGTTTTGGATATCTTTCTTTTGACACAATTTGACTTTATAACCATATATCTTGATTGTGATACTTGCCTTGTTTGCTTAATGTAGCTTAATACCCTTGCCAAATGATACTTCTCTTGTGACACTCCACTTGAATTCTATCTCAACTTGTGATATTATATCCATGTCTGGTATATGTTTATCATTTATTCAAGTGTTTCCTCCATGAACTTCAATAATGATTGAATACGTATCTCATACGTGTTCATGTGTTATCTCTTGTGATGTTATATAAACCTTTGTCATGCCTTGTTCATGTTTATCATGCCTCAAAAACATGTAGGTAGCGTGTTCGTGTCTTACCAATTTATGTGTCTTCATGCACCAATCCAAGGGAAAGGATCTTATGTTGACTTCTTAGTCACATACCATCTGTTTGTTTGTTGACTTTATTTGTCCATTCATGCATTAACCCTACCCCTTTTTCATACTAAAACACCCATTCAAACCTTGACTTACTTTTAGTCAATGAATCTTTCAACTACATTTAAAAATGTTTTAGTACACATGAAGCATTTCAAACACAAACCTTGACTTACTTTTAGTCAATGGATCTTTCAATTACAAATGCTTTAGTACACATGAAGCATCTCAACTTAAACTTTGACTTACCTTTAGTCAAGTAACACTTTCCAAAACATTTTTTAACCCATTTTATTCTCCCATTAAAAAATGCAAACAACTCTTACAAACATAGATAAATTCAAGAGGTTCTTGTAGAATATTACAGATGTTTAGGATGCTAATACCTTCCCTTTGCATAACCAACCCCCGTACTTTTGATCTCTACTTGATTTGCTTATAGTTTTTACTATTTTATATGCATGTTTACTTTGGTTTTATTTTGAATCTTTTCCCCTTCCCTTTGAAAATTAAAAGTTCGGTGGTGATATCAATGTTTTGCGAGTCAAGTTAATCCAATAGCTTGGTCTCCGATTCTCACCGTGACAGAAATGGCGACTTCACTAGGGACCACTCCTCAAGAGGGTTATACCTATATTATTTTTATCTATGTTTCATTATTTGTTTGTTTATATTTACTTGGGTGGTCTTTGTTTTAAAATAAGTCATAATCCATACTTGAGTGCATATTAAGATTGGAGGGTGGTATAGTCAAGTTGGCTTGGGTGGAGTAATCCCGAACAAGCTAACTTGAGAATCCCTCAATCAGTGGAGGCCCATTTAGGGATGGTATTTTTTGAACGAGCAATTATGATGACATTTGCTATCTTTGACCTGGGAGCCTGGGAAACTGATGACTTGAGTATCCCTTTATCCTACTAAGCCTTGTTAGGATGTAGTGTGATGACTATGTAGATGTAAACCTAAATTAGTTGATACACGACACTACACTCAGATGAGTTTCTCTTAAGAGTATTATTGGTTGACAAGTAGTTGTCCAAACCTGTAATATCCGAAGTATGGGATTATGAATTTGGGAACTTTCTTAGAACCTTGGTTCCTGTCTTGATGATAAACCCTTAGCACTTACCTTGTTGGGATGGTTAGACCCATGGCCTCATGCTCGTGAAGTCAAACCTTTGAACCCCATGTATTTGATATCTTGCTTATGTTTGTTGATCTTGATGTGTTTGTGCATTCATACATTCATTAACATCATCATAAGTGAAGTATTCAAGGAACTTATAGGCATTTGTCGCAAATATCATAGGTATTTTTTTGCTATGGATTTTGGAAGAAGAGGAACTCAAAAGTACACTTTCAAAAGTCCAAAATTGGAAGATTTAAGAGAGCTAGGATCTTTGGTGGTTAATCCTGAAGACTTCAAAGGCAGATATGAGAGACCTTTACCTCTTTTGAAGACCAACATGATGGTGGGGATTCTCGCTACATTGGTTCAATTCTATGATCCATTGTACCGGTGCTTTACCTTTCTAGATTATCAGCTTGTGCCTACCTTGGAGGAGTTCTCTCACTTGATTGGCCTACCCATTCCTGATCAAGTTCCCTTTTCCAGTTTAGAAGAAATTCCGAAGCATCAAGACATTGTAAAAGCTACTCATTTAAGAGTGTCTGAGATCAAAGCTAACCTAACCATAAAAGGAGGAATTATTGGCTTCCCTACTAAATTATTGATAGAGGAAGCTCATTATTTTGCTAGCATAAAGAGTATGGACGCTTTTGAGGCCATTCATTCCTTGCTCATCTATGTATTATTCCTCTTCCCTAATGTTGACGACTTTGTTGACATTAATGCTATCAAAATATTCTTAATTAAAAATCTACTTCCTACCTTACTTGCAGATGTTTACCATTCAGTCCATCTCAGGAATTTTCATAAAGGAGGAATGATCATATGTTGTACAACTCTGCTCTACAAGTGGTTTATTTTGCACTTGCCTCGATCTTATGCCTTTTAGGACCTTAAGGATGGTTCGCTATGGTCACAAAAGATTATTTCTCTCACTCATTCTGACATTGATTGGTTTGATCATGCTTATGAGGGGTGACAATTATTGATATTTGTGGCGAGTTTCCTAATGTACCTCTTCTTGGTACAAAGGGAGGCATTAACTACAACCTGATTTTGGCTCGCCGTCAGTTTGAATACCCAATGAAGGACAAGCCTAACACCATCTTCTTAGAGAGTTTTTTTTCAAGGAAGGAGAAGACAACAAAGTGTTTAAAGAAAAGATTGTGCATGCTTGGCGCCACGTCCATAATAAAATAAGAGAAGTTCTAGGAAAGATAGATTGTGTCTCTTTGGAGCCTTATCTCCAATGGGTGCAAGCTAGGGCCGTCAGTTTGAAAATGTATTATCCTCGATAAGAGCCTTTGTCTTTAACTGTTAAAGAACCTTCCCTCATTTTCATGACTGACACAGAGAAACTCAAGATTGATTTGACTAGGGTGTAACGAGAAAGGGATGCTTGGAAGAACAAGTATCATATTGTTCACGCAGAGAATGAAGAGCTTCAAAGACACTTGAAGCAGAGTAATGATGAAGACCTTACTAATAAGAAAAGAAAGGTGCAAGAGGATTTATTTTCCCCTAACATTAGGACAGTTCCTGGTTCAGATAATCCTCCTACTTTAGGCACTTGGAAGGTGATTGTTAACAAGCTAGTGGTTGAAAAGGCTCAATGAAGGACCGAATCAAGGAGATTAATAAGAAGCTACAAAGAGAGATTGATCTTCTTCTCATCAAATTCCTTAGGATTCTAGATATTTTCCTTGTATCTTTTGAAAGTGTACTTCAAAAATTGTAATCTTTCCGATATTAATGAAATGAATTTTTAGTTATCAAAAGAGTAATGCTTCTCTCCATGATGTTTGCAATAATTGTGTTTATTAAAGTTCCTTAAAAGACATTTGCATTGCATATCATGCATCATTCTAAACATTACATTTTTTGCATTCCCGAGACTTATCCTTGTCCTTCACTCCAATAGACAAGTTATTTCACCGGTACAACACTCGAGCTAGTCGTCAGAAAAGGATGGAACAACTTGAATAGGAAAACCATGAACTCAGGGAAGAAGTTAATTCACTTAAAAGAAATTTGGAGAGACTCATAACAATGACGAAAACGCTGGTGGCTTCTCAGAATCAGCCACCCCCATAACCTATTCAAAGAACTGTGATTTCAGAGGTCGTGTCTACGCCCATTTGTGTGGCACATGTGAATGCCCCTCAATATCAAATTCACCCCAATTTCCCTTGGGGCATGCCACTAAATTATGTACTAGAAGGTTACCACCCACAAATTCCTGAAGGTCCCGTAATTCCTGTTGTCATGTCAGTGCCACCTCCTGTGATACACACTACTCCATACCACGAAAAGCCCATCTTTCACGCCACTCCAAGTGAGAGTATTAGAGCATATGAGAAAATGGACGAATTCCAAGATCAATTCACCGAGATGCAAAGATAGATTAACGCCCTTAGAGGAAAATATCTATTTGGGAAGAATGCCCACGATCTCTACCTTATGCCAAATGTCAAAATACTAGTCAAATTCAAAGTACCTGACTTTGAAAAATACAAAGGGGAATCTTGTCCGAGGAGCCACTTAACTATATATGCCTGAAAAATTCCACTCAAACTGACAACCACCAGTTTCTAATTCACTAATTTCAAGACAGACTGACTAGTGCTTCTCTCAAGTGGTACATGAACTTAGATAGTGCTTATATCTGCATATTCAATGATCTAGGTGAATCTTTCATCAAGCAGTACAAGTATAATGTCAACATGGTGCCGAACAGAGATCAACTCTGAGCTATGTCCCAAAGAGACAAGGAAAATTTCAAGGAATATGCACAAAGATGACGTGAGGTTGCCGCCCAGATTTGGCCTCCTCTCGAAGAAAGCGAAATGACTAAGATCTACTTGAAGACTCTAAGTTCTTTCTACCATGAACGAATGATAGTGAGTGCACCAAGTGACTTCACTGACATGGTGAATATGGGGATGTTCCTCGAGGAAGGTGTCTGTGAGGGACGATTGGTCATGGAAGGTGGTTCATCTAGCGGCGTCAGAAAGTTCGGAGTTGGGTTCCATAGGAAGAAAGAGCAAGACGTCAGTGCAGTGGTACACAGAAGACCAAGGCAGAGATATCAACAAAAAAAATTATCGCGGTAGCTCTAGCCTACCGACCACAGTTCTTACAAAAATCTCAACCACAAGTTCAACAATGACAATAAAAACCATCATTTACACAACAACAACCTCACAACATCCTGCAGAATATCTCGTAACCCCAACAACGGCCTTATTAATAGGCCCGTCCATAATACAATAATAATCAAGTTCAAAGGAGACCCCAATTTGATATGATACCTATGACTTACACATAATTATTTCCATCTTTGGTCGACAAGAAACACATTTAAACTAGACCACTTCCCCCTATTCTAGAGAAACTTCTGTATTGGTACAAAGTTGACCAGTTTTGCGCTTACCACCAAGGGGCACCCATACACAATCTAGAAGACTGTTATGGCTTGAAATGTGATGTCCAAAGATTGATCTAAAGCGGCATTCTATCTTTCTGAGATGTAAATCCAAATGTACAAGTTAATCAACTACCGCAACATGGATGAGCTTATATCAATGTGGTGGAAGGTTGTCCTGGTACTTTCAGAGTTTATGATGTACGTTATCCAGAGGGAGATTTGGTTGAAATGCACCTTAAGTTGGGTGAGCTCATCTATATGATGCCACACAACTATGCGGCTTACGGAATTTTATGTATGACTCTTCGTGGTTGTCGAATTGTAAGGAAGGATTTGCAAAGAAAACTCGACAACGGGCTTATCTGAGTTGATAGAAATCAGAACTTTAATCAAGTCAATATGGTTGAAGACTGCCAGGATAATCACCAAGTCTACGATGTGATATTCATGAGAATATCTTTGGTTGAGATGCACAAAAGTTTGTTTCGGCTTGCTTTTGTTCTATCACATGATTATACCACCTATGAACTTTTTTCAATAAACCCACGTGCATGTTCCTTGTACGACATGATATACAAGGATTGTTGGATGCAGGAACTATCATGGTTGTCCATCCCAGAAATCTCGAGAACAATGTTCATGTTATAATCTCTCAGTTCAACATTATCGAACCTTTAGAGATCACGTTCGATAGTCGCAACTCTATAAAGTTACCTTTGGTTATCTACTTACTAGGCCTAGCTCCATACTAATCCGACAAAGTCGTACCCTACAAGTACCAGGCTACCATGATCAGAGATGGAAAGGAGGTTTCTCTACCCTTTATTCCTTCTGTTGTTAACATTGCTGATGCAAGTGGGATCACAATAAGCGGGCGTGTGTTCACTACAGTACCTCCAAGAATTTTTGAAGCTTCAGTTGGGAAGAAAATGCAAGTTGAGGCATAGACTGTGAGCAATAAACTTGATATTATGGAAGAGTCCATTGGGCCTAATATCAATTCAGAATTTGATGAGGTTTTGAGATTAATCAAGAAGAACGAATACAAAATTATGGATCAGCTCCTGCAAACCCCTTCCAAGATATATGTTTTATCCCTGCTAATGAGTTCTGAGGCTCATAAGGAGGCTCTACAAAGAGTTCTCGAGAAATCATAAGTCGACCATGATGTAACAATTGATCAATTTGACAACATCATTGCCAATATAACTGTCTACAACAATTTTAGCTTCAGTCACAAAGAACTCCAAGTAGAAGGAAAGGATCACAACATGGCTTTGCATATTTCCATGAATTACCTTACTGATTCTCTATCCGGTGTATTAGTGGACACAAGTTCTTCACTCAACGTCATGCCAAAATAAACTTTGTCTAGATTGACTTTTCAAGGAGCTCCTATGAGATCTAGTGGGGTTATTGCCAAAGCTTTTGATGTCTCCAGAATGACTGTCATCAGCGAAGTGGATCTCCCCGTGACCATTGGCCCATATACCTTTCAAATCACCTTTCAAGTAATGGATATCCATGCTTCTTACAATTGTTTATTGGGTCGCCCTTGGATCCATCAGGCAATGGCTGTGACTTTAACTCTTCACCAGAGGCTCAAGTTTGTAAGAAAAGGGAAGTTAGTCACAGTATGTGGAGAATAAGCTCTACTGGTGAGTCACCTATCATCTTTTTATTTCGTCGATGTCGAGGACGAGGTTGGAACCCAGTTTCAAACTCTATCTATTACTGACAAGAACGTACAAGAGAATGGAGCTTCCATTCGTTCCTTCAACGATGCAAGACAGTTAGTCGAAGATGGTTCAACGAGTGGATGAGGACAAGTTGTGAGTCTCCCTGAAAACAAATTTCGTGAAGGCCTTGGATTCTCACCTACATATTCAAAGTTTTCTCAATAAGACACGATTCAAGAGACTTTCCACAGTGGAGGATTCACCAACCCTATTCAATCGAAAACAAATGTTGTCATTGAAGAAGACCTCGAAGAGGATGCACAAAGCTTCATGACGCGAGGGATGGTCTACCAAAATTGGATAGTTGTTGATGTTCCTACAATTATTCATGTTTCTAAGTAATGTTTGTAAGACCCCAATTTTGACCCTAAGATCCCTCATGATATCTCATCATATGCATTGGCATTGGGATCACATATTGGCATCCTCCTCACCCTTCATTCTTTGGGTTTGTACTGGGAGATATCGCCAAGAACCATTTGATTGTAATATACTTTGTATTTTATCATTTACTAACTAAAATACCAAAAATATGTCATTGTATAGGTAGTGCACATGCTCACCTTTGATCTATCAAGCTCATATCTAGGGTTAAAACCCTCAATGCAAGGAGTTCAATCAAGAATTGGTTTACTATGGCTCTAAGTATCATATATGGATCCCCATGATCTTCACATGTTATTTTGATCAAGAAATCATCAAGAGTTTGGAGTTTATTTGCCTTGGAAACCCTGATTCATCTGAGTATCTTGTATAACTTCTTCAACAAGCTTCTTAAAAAATTGATCAAATATTTAAAGGCATACTTCATATTTCATCATCTTATGCATATATGATCCTTAATGAGCCCCAAAAGTCAAGAGAATAGCAATCTAGCAAGTTGGTCCATGGTGGTTGACTAGAGAAATTCAATTGATCAAAACTGGGGTTCCCTAGACCCTATCTCCTACAATTTGTATCATATGAAAATTATTCCAAGAGACAAGTTACTCTTAATGTCATTCCAAACAACTTTCATGTTGAGTTCTAGAGCTAGTTTTACATGGAAAGTATTTTTTTATGGGGAACAATTATAGGTCATTTTGTCTAAACCTTAATTCGAAAGTCAGCTTCCCAAGATCGTAACTTACTCATTGTTTATGATATGAAATCCATTCAAGTTGCATTATTCAAGATGTCTACTTCAACTTTGATGTTTGGAGGAAGAGAAAATTCAACTTTTGAATGCATGTGATATGAGGAGATATTATAGGTCATTTTGGACAAATGCCATTGAACAAGTGATTTGCCTCAACTTATAAAATGCATAACTCCTTCATGCTAAATTCAAATTAGGTTAAATGTGTGACCAATTTGAATTAATTTGAGAGAGCTAAAACTTTGATGAAGGAACTTTTCTCATTTAAAGTCCATAGAAAAAGTTACTCAAGGTGGAAGAAGTGAACATATGGCTTGACACTTAGAATTTTTTTTGATATGTTTGATTTTCCAAACTTCCACCTCAAAATTCATCATGATCCAAGCTTCAAATGAAAAAGTGTTCAACATGAAAGTTGTTCCTCTTGATCTAGCCTTTCCAAAACGTCCAATTTCATACCATTTGGACAAAGTATGAGTGACTTATGCAAGGCTTAAAGTTGGATCACCATTTGGCATAATTGAAATTTCATCTTCCATACACAAATGCTTGGCTTGCTAACATGACTTCAGTAATGTTTGTACACGATTTTGGACATGATTGAATGATTACATGGGCCTATCACACTCCCATGCATCCATGCAAAGGAAATTGATATTATTGGAGTTTTGAAACAAGTGTGCAAATATCCAATGCTTTGGACATAAATAGAACCCTCCATGATCAGAATTAAAGACACTTGCGCGCCAGATTTGAATCCATAGCCCTAAACCCTCTCATTCAAAGGATAACCTTGAGTATTTCAATTGGAAATCGAGTTTGAATATCCATTGTTTTGAGATTCAAATCTCCAAGAGTCCTGTTTCCTTTTTGATTCAATTCTACTCTATCAAGCATCCAGAGCAAGGCTAAGTGAAGTTGGAAGCAAGATCGTGGCCACCTGAACCTACAATGGAGGTGATTTTTCATTTTTTTCATTTCTTCGATTCTCACCTAATTCTCCATAATTCTTCTTGATTTTTGGTTGTCTGAAGTCCTACCAATGTAGGCAACAAGATTGAGTTGCTTTGAGGTCAAATCGAAGCAACTTAGATCATGATCCTCAAATTTTAACTCCCTGTATCTTTCAATATACTTGGAGTTAGATAAAATAGAGGCCAGATTCGAGCTCCTGAGCATTTTTACTTTAAATTCATGTCTTCCTTTTTTATTTTGGTGATGGTTGAAGGTAGACCAATCCGGTGAGGTCCATCGGAGAAGAAGACCGGAGTTGTAGCTCCGGCGGTGCGTTGGCATGTCTTAGACCATAGGATCCTCTTATTTTGTTTTAATCTCACGCGTTGGTTTTGATTACCACTTGTGCAGCGCTTTGACTAGATTCCATCATGGAACGCGCGCTGAGATCCACTTGATCTGCCACCTCAATTAATGAGGGAGATCAAGTGGTCCACGTTTTTTAGCATTTTCTGATTTTCATTTTATTTGACTTATTTTTATTAATTCATATTAATTTTAATATTGATCCAAAAAATATGAGAGTTTCACCAAAAAAAGAAAAATTCTCTTTCATATTCTGAATGAAAATTACTTTTTGGATCATTATTAATATTTTTCATGATTTTATTGTTTTTAGGGATATTTTTAATTGTTTAAAAATACTTTTAAGTTTCCAAAAATAATGAAAGTTTTTCTCCAAGGTCCTTTGACCTTGTTTGACCTATGATAAATCTCATGACCATTTATTTGATGTATTGATGAGGTTTTAGGATTTTGACCAATCATAATTTAATTTAATGCATTTTTCAATTGATTTTAATTGTTTAATTACAAAATAAATTGTGTTGAGCTTTTCGTATTGACTTGTTGAGTTTGACTTGTGTTGTTGGGCCTTGGTCAAGGTTGATTTGACTTTGTTGAGTTAAAATCATTGGATTTAAGGGATTGATGAAATGTACATTTCATCTCCCAAAATGAAGGAATGATTTTAATTTGATAAAAGTCCTCCTTTGACCAATTTGTGTTGATTCCATTTCCCCTCCCTCTTTATATCAATCCCATTATCTTCTCATTCATTTCATGGACCTATGATATCTCTATATCCTAAGGCTAGTTAATTGCAAAATCAACATAAGTATGGATGAGATTAGGTCCACCCCTTTTGCATTTTCTTTTAAGTGTGGTATGTTTTAGGAGTATGGTTCATAATACCATATTTCTAACATGCATTAACACTAAAATTTCTATTTCCCGGTCTCAAATAGTTGTGACCTCTATATAAGTTCAATTACGATTGCTTAACATATGCTAAATTTTGACACAAAAGGCATAACATTCTAGTAAGTGAGATTGTAAGTCTCCCCCTTTCATGGTATTATGTGGTAACTTGGATTTTTTCCTTCCTTTGGAAGATGTCTTGGTTCAAGGATTTATGCTTGTGAATAGAGCGTTGAGTGTTCTCCAAAGAATGGCTTAAACAATTGAAAATAAAAAGCAATAGTAACTTCTAATCAACTAACAACTAACATTTAATTTCAAGCCATTTACTTTTATGCCCTTTAAATTCAAGTCTTTATTCATTTTCCATTATTCATACCATTTAACTTGTTTATTTTAATGTCATTTTCACTTTGCTCACTTGAGCCATACTTTGTGATTGTATATACTTTTTTGTGTTTGTGGTCCTTTTACCTTAATGTACATAATAACAACAAAAACCCTAAAAGATATTGTAAGACCCCAATTTAGACCCTAAGATCCCTCATGCTACCTCATCATATGCATTAGCGTTGGGATCATACCTTGGCATCCTCCTTACCCCTCTTTCATTGGGTCTGTTTTGGGAGAGATCGCCAAGCACCATGTGATTGTATCATACTTGTTGTTTTGTCCTTTACTAACCAAAATACCAAAAATATGTATTTGTATTTGTCTAACTCTTTTGTAGGTAGGGCACGATCACCATTGATCTATCAAGTTCACATCTAGGGTTTAGGACCCTAACTGCTAAAAGCTCAACCAAGAAATAATCCACAATGGTTCTAGGCATCATATATGAGTCTCATTTATCTCTACATATTATTTTGATAAAGCATTCTTCAAGAGTTGGGAGTTGGTTTGCCTTGGAAACCCTAGTCCATCTAGGTATCTTGAGTAACTTCTTCAACAAGCTTTTTCACCCATTGATCAAATACTTCAAGGTAAACTTCAAATTACATCATATTATGCATATATGATCTCCCATGAGCCTAAAAAGTCAAGATAATTGCAAGTTAGCAAGTTGGTTGATGGTGGTTGGCCAGATGAATTCATCTCATCAAATTTGGGTCTCCCTAGAACCTATCTCCTACACTTTTCATCATATAAAAATGATTCCAAGAGAAACGTTACTCTAAATGATATCGCAAACAACTTTCATATTGAGGTCTAGAGCTAGTTTTGCTTGGAAAGTCATTTTTTATGTTGAAAGATTATAGGTCATTTTGTTTAAACCCTAATTTGAAAGTCAAATTCCCAAGGCCATAACTTGCTCAATATTTATTAGATGGAATATTTCCAAGTTGCACAATCAAATTCAAGGTGTCTACTTAAACTTTGATATTTGGAGTAAGACCTAATTCAACATTTATGACCATGTGATATGAGGATACATTATAGGTCATTTTGGACAAATACCATTTAACAAGTGATTTTCCTCAACTTCAAAAATGCATAACACATTCATCCCTAATCCAAATTATGTGAAATTTGTTACCATTTTCATTTTTTTAAAATAACTACAACTTTGATGAAGACACTTTTCTCATTTGGAGCTCACATAAAAAGTTAGCCAAGGTGGAATAGTTGAACATATGGCTTAACACTTAGAAACTATTTTGACATGTTGAAATTTAGAAACTTCCACCTCAAAATTTACCATGATACAAGTTCCAAATGGAAAATTGTTCAGCATAAGAGTTGTTCCTCTTGATCTTACCTTTCCAAAGAGTCCAAATTCATTCATTTTGGACAAAGTTTGAGGGGTATGCGCAAGGCTTGAACAGGGATGTATCAGTTGGCAAGAATCATGTTTCAAACATCAATACATCTTTTCCTTGCATCACAATTCTCATTCAGACTTCATTTCACTTGCATTTGGACTTAATTGAGTTGCTTCATGGGCCTGTACATGCCCATGCAAGCGTGCACTTCACATTGCCAATTTTGGAAGCATTTTCAAGTGTGCAAATATCACTTATATTTTGCTATAAATAGAGGTCCATTGCATCAGTTTGAAGGACCTTGCATGCCAGCTTTGCCTCCAACCATTGAAACCCTTGTCGCAGCCTAAAAAAATATAGAGTGCGAAAAAACAACCGGCGAGGAAGAAATGACAGAAGAGTCGCCACCGTGCGTTATTTATCCCAAAGGTGGGAAAGGAAACGCTCGAAATAAACCTGGAGAAAGGAAAAGAAAAGACAAGGTCTCGCAACCAAATCTTGGGTTTGGGATTCGATTATGCGAAGGGAAGGTATTAGCACCCCTACGCATCCGTAGTACTCTATGGGGTCCACTCTTGTTGTTCTTGTCTAAAGGGTGTGTGTTTATCTAATATACTATTTACTAAAAGAAAAAAGGGTCAAAAGAAAATGACTCGCACGGATGTCGCATCCACTACATACGTATCTCATCTGAATATGAGAATCAGAGTCTTCGTAGCTCGGCTACCTATGGGTGAAAGAGAAGTGTGCTCGCTAAGACATCGCGTCTTATGCCTACGTATCTCATCGGGAATGAGAATCAGAGCAAAATGTAGTTCAGCTACACAGGGAACAAGGGTCTTGATTGCAACTAGGGCAAGAGAAAAGGAAGGTCTCGATCGCAACGAGGGCGAGAGAAAAGAATCGCAACAAGGGCGAAAACAAGCAAGGATTAGTTGTTAGTTGTTAGTCAAACTCGGCAAGACATCGCATCTTGTGCCTACGTATCTCATTTGAACATGAGAATCAGAGTTTCCGTAGTTCGGCTACCTAGGGATTGCCATCTGAACATGGACTTACAAAGGAGGACACCAGTTGTGTCAAAGGAGAGTGGGTGATGTGTTCACGTCCTAGCAGCAGGTTTCGCAACTCGCTGAATCGAGTCTTAGGCAGTTACCTCTTTGCAATAGAATGGACTGACATGCCATAGGATCGGAGACGCACAGAATAGTCTAAAAGTGGGGAAGCTCTGCCCTAGAGTTGTCATGCAATATGGACCTAAGTGTTAGGATTTACAAATGGGAATATCTACCTAATGTTAACATGCAAAGAACAAGGGAATTCTACCTATGTTATCATACAAAAGAATATGGGAATTCTACCTATGTTATCATACAAAAGAATATGGGAATACTACCTATGTTATCATACAAAAGGGTAAGGGAATACTACCTATGTTATCATACAAAGGGTTCTACCTAATGGGTGCTACCTAAATGGAATGAGAGTCGACGAATGGAGCAAGGAGAGGGTAAGGGTAGATGGCGATGCATGAAGCAATCGACTTACATGTGGTAGATGGCGATGCCTGAAGCAATCAACTTACAAGAGAAATGGCGATGCATAAAGCAATCGACTTACAAAAGGATGGATGAATACATGCTGGTTCTGTTAAGTTTTAAAAATGATTACTCGACGTTGGATCGAGGTTTTGATCTTATTATGAAATGATTATCGGATGTTCGTTTTAGTTCTTGTATTAACAGATTAATAAAGAATGAAAGAATAAACATTATACAATTCATGGGAGAGGGGTACATTTGTTATGAATGGGGGTTGTTCATGGCAATCAGACAATAAAAATATATGCCTCATACAACATACAAGTAGGCCACAGTTATCAAGCAATCAGATAAGCAATCAAGTATATGATCAAATCAAATAATCAAAGAATGAAATGAATGGAGCATTAAACAATGCATGAGAAGTATAAACATGTTAAGCAATCAAACAATAGAAGCATGGATGAAAGAAACAAGTATAAAAAATATCATATGAATCAGACAAGTGAAACTATGCACACAAAGAATCAATGAATAATTTAATCGAGAAATGATGCAAGGATCAAATAAAATCAAGATGAGAGGCCTCTAATACATGGCCTATGAGATGAACAAGGGAGGATCAAAAGATCTCTTCAATTGCCTTAAGCAATCCCTATGTCAAACATCAATCATAGAAAAGTCAACCGAAAAGTCAAGTCAACTTGAAAATTATCAAATAAATAGTAAATTAACCACAATAATTATGAAAAATTAAACTAACTAATGTGGGGTCAGGAAATCATCATCCCCCAAAAAGATTTTAAAAATAATGAAAATTAGTGTATAAATTAATTGAAATAAAACAGAAGTCAAATGAAAAGTCAACCAAGCAAACTAGGTCAAAAATAAATCCAAAATAATATAAAAATGGGAAATAAAATTCCAATAAAAGATCAGGTTGACCATGAGACATTGGTCAACCCTCATCCAAAAAATCAGAAGTTAAAAATGATTCTAAGTCATGAAAATAAAATTAATGAAAAAATGTGTATTAAAATGAACCATTTGAAATAAATAATTGAAATAAAATATTAACATTAAATAAAATATGAAAATAAAATTTAAATAAATTAAATAAAACATTAAGAAATGTAAAAAGTATTTTTTGATATTTTTATGAACAAATAAAATATTTTTATTAATTAAAATGAAAACAGAAATTAAATGTGAAATTAAAAAAGAAATGAAAATAAAAGTGTATAATAGTGGTGATGATGGGCTAGAAGGGTGGTGCTGATAGCGCACTGGTACAGGCCCGGTCCAAATACAACCCAGCGTGACAAAATAAAAAAATAAAAAAATAAAAAAATAAAAAAGAAAGAAGGTATCGTTTAAATAAGCATGTGACTACAGCATCAATTGGGCAAGGGGAGTTTTAGTCATATAAGACAAAATCTAGAACAGATGGTTGAGATTACAAGTTGGCGCGCGGATCAGGCGGCTTAGGCAGTGACACGCAGCCTTTCCTCATGCAATGTGAATAGTTCTAACAACATGCAGCAAAAACACGAAAATGCAGGCAAATTTTCTCCAACTTCTACACAACATATCTCATGCTATGGTTCACGAATTGGCAAGATGTAAAAACCAAAGTTCTAGTTCTAAATGAGTAGAACACAATGGTACCTTGTTTTATTAAAAATAGTGGCTTAAAAATAGAGAAAAGTGAACAACAAGGGGGCTTCATGCACCTGGATTCAACAAAAAATAGTGTCACAAACTCCAACTTAAAAGCAATGTCTCATATTGAAGGATTCATGGACAAGCATGGCACAATAACAACATAAAAAATAAGCATGGAAATAATGGCAAACAAGCATGGCATAAATGAAAACTAACATGAAACATGGATGGATAACATGAAATGAACATGGAAAATATGATGAGCAAGCATAGCATGAGCATGGAAGAGAGTGATAACATGGCCATAAAGTTTAGGTTTCATAGCTGCATAATGGTTGGGCCAGTTTGGCCTAAATGCTGTCAAAAAATTCAGTCTATGATACCAACTTTAGATGAGTGTATCTTTCAAACCAATGATCCAAATGAGATGATTCCAAAAGGATGTGAAAGAGGACATAGCAAGTTACAACTGTCATGAAGAAAGTATTTTCAAAAGATGCCTTGAAGTGCAATAAATCTGGCCCATAAGTCTTGAAAAATTTTGCAAATTTTGGACTTAGACAATTTTCTAAGTGTTCTAAAATAATGTCTCACTTTGACCAAGCATAACTTTCTCAATATTAATCTAAATGAAACAAACTTTATATCTCTAGAAAGCTTGGAACAAGAGGAACAACGTTCATTTTGGAGAAAGTTTCAAATGGGGCTTGCATCGTGATGGAAAATGGGCTTAAAGTGGGTGCAAAAACCATAAAAATTTGCCCTAAATGGAAAATCAACTATTTCCAAATTTAGTAACTTTTCCAACTCCTGATTAAATGATGAATCCATGATCCAACCTTGATCAAATTTCACATGTAGGCTCCCTTAGGCATGAATTTTGAGATTCCACTTTCAAAATGTCAGGAGTTGACTTTTTTGGCCCCACAGTTGACTTTTCCCAAACTGTCCGATTTCCGATTCCATTGATCAATTGAAGCACCTCTGGCTCAAATAAAGAGCTTATTTTTTTGTATGTAGACCCTTGTGGAAATATGGAGGGCCATGGAAATGAGTTTCTCCCGAGGAATCAGAAATAAACCGATTTTATGCAAAACCCTAGTTTAGGGCAAAATGGCCAAGAATTGATTGCACTGATTGCCAATGGATCTTTCTGAGATAATTATGGATCTTCTTAGGCCAAGATGCCTCTATAATCATGACATGAATGATCCTCTTCACTTCCAACCAAACATTTCCTGTTGCAGATAGCCATGAAACCTTGATTTCTGATTAAATCCATATGCACACTCTGAGAGCTCTGAATCTTCCACTGATGAACTGGGGACCATAATGAGACATATGGAACCCCTTGAGACTTGTATATTTGGAGAATGAAGTTCAATTCTCAGTCTTGCTTTGTGTGGGCTCCTTCTTTTAAGGAGTCAGCAATCAAACTCTGATTTCCAAGTCACTGATGCAGTATGCAATTAGTATGACCTAGTATGATGCTAATGCAATGTGAAACATAATCCCATGCTTCCATGAAAAATGAAGGGTAAATTTTGGGGTATTACAACCCTCACAATTCAAAGGAAAACCTGATAAGTTTCACTTGAAATTTGAGTTTAAATCTCACTGTTTTGAGATTTAAGAACACCAGGATCTAAAGCCTTGTACCATTCCTAATCTACTTCTGCAAGCTCCATAAGCAAGATCAAGTACGAATTAAAGGAAAAGAGATCCAGTTTTGCACAGCATTGAAGGTATTTTTCCAGATTTTTCTTTTCTTCGATTCTCCCTCAATTTTCATCAATTCTCTTGGATCCTTGGTTATCTGAAGTCCTACCAATGTAGGCAAGAAGATTGAGTTGCTTTGAGGTCAAATTGAAGCAACTCAATTCATACACCTCAAAATTTAACTTCATGTATCTCTTAATATACTTGGAGTTATGTTAAATTGAGGTGATATTCGTGATTTACGCCATTTTTATTTAAGATCATGTCCTCTTTTTTCATTTTTGTGGTGGAGATAATGTAACTAGTCCGGTCAGAATCATCGGAGAAGATGGCCGACACTTTTCTCCAGCAGTGTGTTGGATGTGTTCTGAGCCATTTGATCAATTCAAATCGTTTTAATCTTGAGCGCTCATTGTGAATACCAGACGTATGACGCGCTGACTCAAGTGTATCATGGAACGTGCGTTTTCCACCACTTGATTTGCCACCTCAATTAATGAGGGAGATCAAGTGGTCCACGTTTTTCTTATTTAATTGATTTTCATTTTATTCCTTTTATTTTCATTAATTCATATTAAATTTAATATTTATCAAAAAAAATTGAGAGTTTCACCAAAAAATTTAAATAAAATCCTCTTTTATTTTCTGAATTAAAATTATTTTTTGGATCATTATTAATATTTTTCATGATTTAATTGATTTTGTGAATATTTTTAATTGTTTAAAAATGCTTTTAAGTTTCCAAGAATTATGAAAGTTTTTCTCCAAGGTCCTTTGACCTTGTGTTGTTGGGCCTTGGTCAAGGTTGATTTGACTTTGCTAGGTTAAGATCATTGGAATTAAGGGATTGATGGAATATACATTCCATCTCCCAAAATGAATGAATGATCTTAATTTGGTAAAAGTCCTCCTTTGACCAATTTCTGTTGAATCCATCCCCCCTCCCTCTTCATCTGATTCCCCTTCTTTATCAATTCATGTCATGGACCTATGATACCTCTATATCCTAAGGCTAGTTGATTGCAAAATCAACATAAGTATGGATGCGATTAGGTCCCCCACTTTGCATATTCTTTTTGTGTGTGGTATGTTTCATGAGCATAGTTCATCATACTATGTCTCTAACATGCATTAACACCAAAATTCTATTGCCCGACCTCAAATAGATGTAACTTCTACATAAGTCCAATTACGATTGCTTAACATAGCGCTAAATTTGTGACACAAAAAGGCACATCATTCTAGTTAGTGAGATTCTAAGTCTCCCCTCTTTCATGGTGTTGTGTGGAAACTTGGCCTTTTTTCCTTCCTTTGGAAGATGTCTTGGTTCAAGGATCCATGCTTGTGATAAGTGAGTTTAGTGTTCTCCAAAGAATGACTTAAACAAAACAAAAGCAAAAGCAATACTAACTTCTAACTCACTAACAACTAACATTTAATTTTAAGTCATTTACTTTTAATGCACTTTAATTTTTAAGCCTTATTCCTTTGCCATTATTCATATCATTCAAGTTGCTTATGTTAATTTTATTTTCACTTTGTCCACTTGGACCATATTTTATGATATTGTGATTTATTTGTGTGGTATTTTTACCTTAATGTACATAATAAGAACAAAAACCTTAAAAAAATATGTTGTGTGGACTGTTGGTGTGATCTGAGACAATTGGACTTAGAATTTAGGCAACATTCCATATGCAAAGGACTTGGCCAATGTCAACTTTCATGAGACCAAATTCTTGTGAATTGAAACTTCATATGATACATCATTGAAGATCCATTTGAGTTCATCTGCAACATGATCATTGTGAAGCTGTTATTTTGAACCTGTGACTTATGCCATCTTGGAAGTCATCTGATACATGGGAAATTTTGGAGAAGATCATGGAGTTGTTAAGCTTGGATGTGTCTATCTTTATTTGATGCCTTTCTATTCAACTTGCTATTTGCGTATTGATTCCTATGTGATTCTAAAGTCCAAGGGAAATTTGGGTTTCTATATGACATTCTTGTCTATTGGATTGTAGCTCATTGGTCAGATCTTTTCAACTCTCAACTTTTAAATTTATGCTTAGGATTAGTATCTTCATCTCCTCCCCATTTCTTTAATTTAAAAATCTCTCCCTCCTTTTAAAATCTTCTTTGCTTGTGTCTGTTTTCTGAACTTTGACCTTATTGCAAACTAGAAACTTTGGCCTTATGCCATTGCATTTTTAAAAATCTTTTCTTAATCAAACTTGTAAATAAATTTAACTATACTTGACTTTAAATTTCAAAAGCCAAAAAGAACTAACACTCATTCAAACCATTTTAGGCCCTTGTGCCTTTCAAACTTAAATTCTAGTTAAAAGCAATGCATCCACTTTAAAATTGATACCACGAACTACGAGGTTTTGATCCCTTATTTTTATGTTAGTACGTGGGCACAAGTCTGAAGGTCTTGTCAAACACAAAAATATAACTAATGAATTCTTCTCTCATCCATCCACTCTATTTATTGCAAACATCATTTTATACAAAAACACATATGCACACAAAAAGGGCTCCCTAGGAGTACCTAGGAAACTTTGGGTGCTAACACCTTCCCTCTATGTAACCAACCGCCTTACCTGTAATCTCTGGCATTTTATTAGTTTTGATTTGAAAAACTTCTTATTTTGGGGTTTTGTTCGTTCTTTTCCCTTTTCCCTTAGAAACAATAAAAGCGCGGTGGCGACTCTGGTTTTATTGACCTCTAGCTTATCCATAGCTTGATAGTCATGAATTTACCGGTACATAATTTAAATGGTGACTCTGCTAGGGAGTAGTCTCCTGTGGGTTTAGCCTACTCTTTTATGTGTATATAATTGTATATATTTGATGTATGTATATTTGTTTGTATGATATAATCTTCTTGTTGTGCTTGGTGATCTCTGAGTGGTAAGATAAGTTCTAACCCGAACTTGAGTGCAATTAAGATAGGAGGATGGTATAGTCATGTTCGACTTATGTGGAGTAGCCCTTAACCAGTTGGCTTGAGACCCATCTACCTAGTGGAGACCCTTTTGGATTTAGGAATGTCACACAAGTATTTATGGTTAGGCATTACTATCTCTAATTTGGGGTCCGAGAAGCTGAGGACCGTAGAACATTTAACCCCTTTTTGCCTATTTAGGACGTAGTGTGGAGACTCCTCAAGTGTAGACTTGATAAAAGTTGTTACACAATACTACACTCAGACGAGTTTCTCTTGAGAATATTATGGGTTTATGAGTCAGTCATCCTAACCTGTAATATCCGATAGATGGAATTAAGACTCTGGGAACTCTTTAGAACATGATCTATAGGTTTTATACTTAGTTCACTCCTTTGGGATGGTTCTTACCTAGACTCCATGCTCGTGACTCACAACAAACCCTTGATTCTTGGTTGATCCATTCAAGTCTTGTCAATATCAATGGAACTTGGGTGTTGATAAGGTGTAAACCATAATCCACCAAAATGGATGATTGCTCTTGACAATGACTCGATTCATCCCTTGACCTTTATTTTTTTTCCTTGTGTGTGATCCCTTATTTGTGAGTGTTGCATTCGTGCATTAATGCGCATCATAACAATCATCACACGAAAATTTCAAGGAACTGAGGTGTTATTTGCAAATATGTTTAGACCATGGATTATGGACGAAGGAACACTAAGAAGTACAGTTTCAGATGTCTCGACTTGAAAGAGTTAAGGAAGCTAGCATCTTTTGTATTAGATCCCTTGGACTTCAAACAATGCCATGGGAAGCTTCTGTCTATCTTATCTGCTGATGTAGTTGAAGGACTTCTGAGTGTGTTGGTCCAGGTTTATGACCCTCTCTATCGTTGCTTCACTTTTATGGATTATAAGATTCTGCCTACGTTAGAGGAGCATGCCCATCTCTTGGGAATACCTATTTCTAACAAAGTGCCCTTTAGTGGATTGGAAGATATTCCCATATCTCATCTTATTGCTGAAGCCCTTCACTTGAAGAAGTTTGAGATAGAGGCTCATTGGGTGAAGAAAGGAGGATTGTTTGGGTTGACTTATGAGTTCCTCATTAAGAAAGATATTGCATTTGCTCAAGCCGGTAGTGTGGATGCTTTTGAAGCTATCTTTGTGTTACTCATTTATGGATTAGCTTTGTTCCCTAACATTGACGGTTTTGTTGATGTTAACACCATTAGAATCTTCTTGATTGCGAATCATGTGCCTACTCTGTTAGGAGATATGTACTTATCTTTGCATCTAAGGAATTCTAAAGGTGGTGGAACTATCGTCTGTTGTGTGCCTCTTCTGTACAATTGATTCATTTCGCACTTGCCTCAGACACCTGCTTTTGTGGAGAACAAATAATGTCTACGATGGTCTCAGAGACTTTTGTCTCTCACTAATGATGATATAGTTTGGTATGATACTTCATTGAGTAGTTTGGAGATTATTGATTGTTGTGGTGAATTCTCTAATGTGCCTCTCATTGGTACGCAAGGAAGGAATTAACTACAACCCTGCTTTGGCTCGTCGTCAACTTGGATTCCTGTTGAAAAGTATATTTTCGGCATATATTTTAATATTGTATCCACAAAGATTGGTTGTTATTACCGTCATTCTATAATCGAAATTGTTATAAGTTTAGAATGTAACCAAGTTGTTTTGTTTGAAAAGTTATCTTTTGAATAAAATGTCACTAAAATAATAAAATAGTTTTAATCAAATGTAAAAGGCTTGGCAAGATTGGAGTTCAGTATTCAAATTGCTTATGATTCCTTATGACAACTATACAGATTTAAGATTATTGATGATGTTCAAGTATCCTCTCAATATCATTTATGTCTAAATGATATTGTGATAATCATTATATTAATCTTTAGACGATTTCTCCACCTAACTATCAATATAGCAATCTTTAATGGTTGATATAAAAGAAGAGTAGTGAATAACTCTATTTCTACAACTTATTCACTACTTGAAAATATATTTTATGTCAAGACTTAAATAATCTCTTTCAACAACTACTCAAATCTAATATTCAACTTAGGGTAAAAATATCATTCAATACATCAACAATATTTTATCATATATAAGAGTCAAATGAAATACATAAACAAATAGGAATAGCTACTACCTCCAATCTTGACAAAATGGGGTTTAGATCCTCATCATCATTTTGGAAAGCAAAAGGCAATGGTAAGAACTCTTTTTTTCTCTTAAAAAATATCAAACTATGAATGAACGAATGACTATTTTCCATTCTGTTTTCTTAAAGGGTTGACCTTTCCTAAAATGCTCATTTTCATCTAAAACTGAAAAGCCCCCTAAAACAGATACAAAACTGTCATACACAGCTGGCATTGGAAACAGAACACTTGGCCAAAACAGCTTGCTGGATTCGCAAGGTTCGCGGCGCGAAGAGAGATCGCGGCGCGAACTGAAGCTACTTCAGCTTCCTTGCCTTGCAAGCTTCATGCAATGATTCTTCCAAGTGTTAATCTTCAAAAATAGGCCTCCAAATTGCATTCAACACTTCTTCCAAATTATGATTATGCATTCCGAAGCTCTCTTGTCCAAAAATTCTACAAAACTAACAAATACGTGAAATAACTACTCAAAACAACAATAATTAAACCAAATTGCATTTATACAAAATAGTGAGAATAAAAGTGTGTAATTACATCAAAAATTTGTAAAAGGGACCAATAAAATTATATAAAAAGTAGTACTAATTGGTCCCTAACAACTCTCCCCAACTTAGCATTTTGTTTGTCCCTAAACAAAAGTTTCCACCAACACAACCAAAGCAATGACACAAAAGATTGAAACAAGGATTAACCAAGGATATTCAAATGGTTCAAAAGTGTTTGGCACTTTCTCAATCCACCTATCTCAATGCTATACAAAACATGAATAAGAGCAATGGTTGGGTGCAAAAATCATACCAAAGAATTCAAAGCTATATATGTCAAAATTGAATCAAACTTACCCACACATCATAATAATGATGAATAACATGAAGGTTTACTTTCACTCATCCAAGCAATTAAATCAACAACAACTCGAATCATGCGGTCATCAAAACAAATACCAAATCATGTGAAAAATGAGAATCAAGAGGTCTTTCAAGGGTTGTAATGTGGCTTGGGTTACAAGAAAGGATATGATTAAGAGAATTCAACAAAGTTGCCTATCCTAAGGGAGCATTCCCAAACATTCAACTCTACCATGAGCCTTTTCTTTGTTATATTATTTTTTTTTCTTTGCTCTATGGTTTCAAGGGTGATTTCTTTTTCTTGTTTCTTTTCATATTTTCACCCTTTCATAAAAACTCACTTTTCCAAGTTTCTAATCAACTCTTTTTTCTTTACTCTCCCCAACTTTAGATTCCAAAACCAAATTTATTCAATAATGCTCCCTACTTAGACATAAGCAAAAGGCAAAATTTGCAAACAACTCGGTTTGAGGGTTCGATTGACACGAAAGAAATTAGGATTCATTTATTCACAAAATTTTCAATTGATTTTACACTTATCAATCAAATGAATCCTAAAGTAAGCTCAAAGGGGGTTAACTAAGGATTACTCCTCACAAGGTTCGTTGATTCAAAAAATTTTGGTCAAGTGGTTTTTCTCATAACAAACAATGCCTCTATCATTTTCAATATTTTCACACAAAAATAGATTGATGCATGATTTAGCCTGATAAGAATGAGTTGAAATAATGTTCGGTTTCCCGTATTTTAGTGTACAATGGAAAGCCTCCTCACAATTGGTTAAGTCCTATTTTGATTCAAAAATGACATGTATTTCAATGAATTTATGATATGGAATTTGCACACACCATCAAACTATTCATGCTAAGTCTAGAAAGCGATAAAGTGTACCTTGAAATGCCGACACTAATTCTTATCATCACCACTCGAAGTGTCCTATGTTTCTTTCTTTGCGAACATTTCTTGGTTGCTTTAAGCTTGACTTAAGAGTAAGAACAATTAAACAAAAAAAAATGTTGGTAAACCAAATTCATTGTAACACACTTAAATCTCACAGAGTATTCATGCAATTAACAAGACAAATTAACAAACCAAAGTTTTGGTGAACTAGAGCCACCTAAAAGTACAATCAAAATTCACCAAAAGCAATAATAATACAAAGGAAACACAAAATAAAAACAAACTCTACAATTCAACAAACTCCTCAATCTTCCTCCTCTTGGCCACCACCAACGGATCCAAGGACGTCCTCCATCTCATCGTCATGGGTCGCACCACCTCCTGCACCCCCCATAAAAGCTGGCGTACCCTCAGGCCAACACATATACCTTGTTGAAACGGCGCCAGTTTGTAGAAATTGACTTGGTTCTTTGTTAACAAGTTGGGATTTGGGGGATGGAGAGGGAAAAATTTTGAGTTTTGGAATTGTATTAGTGGGGTTGTTGAAGAAAATTTTCAATTTGTGAAAATAAGAGTAAACTGAAAATAACCTAAATAGAACTTAAGTGGTTCTGCCACGCTCAGTTCGCTGGACGAACTTTGTTCGCGGCGCGAACTGACCATTCAGTTAGCGGGGAGAAAGCTGATCGCGGAGCGAACTGAAGAAATTTCTGAAAAATTTTATTTGCAGTGGGCAGAACTCAAGTTTCACAAAAATTAACACAACAGAATATCATAACAATCAAAATTGACAAAATATAAAATGCATACTTACAACGTTGGGTTGCCTCCCAACAAGCGCTTTGTTTAACGTCGTTTTGAGCTCGACGGTTCAATGACTAGCTCGGTCCGGTTAGGGAGATGACACAAACATCCCGATTCACTTCGCCACTATGGTAGACTTTGAGTCTTTGTCCATTTACAGTCCAGCTCTCCTGTGATTTTGGATCCTCGACCACAATGGCCCCATAGTTGCGCACCTCTTTGACAACAAACGGTCCTGACCACTTTAACTTCAGCTTACCAGGGAACAACTTCAACCTTGAGTTGAAAAGCAGTACCATTTGTCCAGCTTGAAACTCTTTATGACGGATCTTTCCATCATGATATGCTTTTACCTTTTCCTTGTAAAGTTTATTCGAATGGTAAGCATTGTTCCTTGATTCCTCCAATTCATGGAGTTGTCCTTTTCTTCTTTCTCCAGCTAAAGTGGAGTCAAAGTTCAAGAATTTGAGAGCCCATAATGCTCTATGCTCCATTTCCACCGGAAGATGACAACTCTTCCCATACACCATTTGAAATGGAGTTAGTCCAATAGGTGCTTTGTAGGCGGTACGATACGCCCACAAAGCTTCATCCAGTTTTAATGACCAATCTTTCCTTGAACTCGAGACTGTTTTTTCAAGAATCCGCTTGACTTCCCGGTTAGAAACCTCCGTTTGACCATTCGCTTGTGGATAGTAGGGAGTGGTCACCTTGTGCTTTACACCATAATGTTGCGAAACTTTTTCTAAAGGTGTATTGCAAAAGTGTGATCCTCCATCACTTATTAACACCCTAGGCACACCAAAACGTGAGAATATGTTTTTCTTTAAAAATTTCATCACTGTTTTGGCATCGGCCTTAGGTGAAGCAAATGCTTCCACCCACTTCGAAACATAGTCAACGGCCACTAGGATATACTCATTTGAGAAGGAAGAGGGGAATGGGCCAACGAAATCAATACCCCAACAATCAAAAACTTCTACTTCTAGCATGTTAGTTAGAGGCATTTCATCCTGTTTGCCTATTCCTCCACTCTGTTGGCATGTATCACAACTCTTCGCGTGTTCATATGCATCTTTAAATAAAGATGGCCAATAAAAGCCCGATTGGAGCACTTTAGTGGCTGTTCTCAAACCGCTATAGTGACCTCCATACGGAGAGTTGTGACAATGCCAAAGGATGTCTTTTGACTCCTCAGTTGTTACACACCTTCTCAAAATATTGTCTACACCCACTTTAAACAAATAAGGATCATCCCACACATAATATTTTGCATCCGCCAAGAATTTCCTTCTTTGACTACTAGTGAGGTCTTCTGGTGTTAAACCGGTTGCCTTGTAATTAGCAAAAAATCGGCAAACCAAGGCCTCACTTGAATCGCATATAGTTTTTCATCCGGAAATTCTTCTCTTACTTCCTCTTCTTTGTTTGTAATGTCCACATTAACCAAACGAGACAAATGATCCGCCACCAAGTTTTCGGAACCTTTTTTATCCCGGATTTCCAAATCAAACTCTTGCAATAAGAGAATCCAACGAATTAATCTTTGTTTGGAATCCGGCTTGGTTAACAAATATTTGATCGCCGAATGGTCGGTGTAGACTACAATTTTAGACCCTATCAAGTAAGCTCTAAACTTTTCCAATGCGTACACTATAGCTAGTAATTCTTTTTCAATTGTCGCATAATTGACTTGCGCCTCATTTAACACTTTACTAGCATAGTGGATAGCATGAAAAATTGTATCTCTTCTTTGACCCAACACCGCACCAACCGCATAATCGCTTGCATCACACATAAGTTCAAAATCAAGTGTCCAATTTGGTGCAACGATTATGGGTGCGGTGACTAACTTTTCTTTCAAATCAAAGAAGGCTTTTAGACACGACTCATCGAAAAGAAAGTGGGTACCTTTGTTGAGCAAATTACTCAATGGCTTTGCTATCTTTGAAAAATCTTTGATGAATCTCCGGTAGAAACCGACATGTCCGAGAAAGCTCCTTATTCGTTTTATATTTGTTGGAGGTGGTAATTTCTCAATGACTTCCACCTTTGCTTTGTCAACTCCTAACCCTTCGGAGGAGATCTTGTGACCGAGTACAACACCTTCGGTGACCATAAAGTTGCATTTTTCCCAATTGAGCACTAAGTTGGTCTCCGCACATCTTCCCAAAACCACATCAAGATGTTTTAAGCACAAATCAAAAGACGATCCATAAACGGAAAAAACATCCATGAACACCTCAATTCATTCTTCTATTAAATCCGAGAATATCGCTTGCATACACCGTTGAAATATTATCGGCGCATTACATAACCCAAAAGGCATTCTTCGGTAAGCAAAGATGCCAAAAGGACATGTAAAAGCCGTCTTCTCATGATCCGCCGGATTGACCGAAATTTGGTTGTACCCCGAATACCCGTCCAAGAAACAATAGAGAATTTTTGCCGACTAACCTTTCCAACATTTGGTCCATGAAAGTTAGTGGGAAGTGATCTTTCCTTATAGCTTGGTTTAGCCTTCTATAGTCAATACACATCCTCCACCCGGTTACCGTTCTTGTTGTAATCAACTCATTTTTATCATTTTTGATAATCGTCATGCCACCTTTTTTGGGAACTACTTGCACTAGACTCACCCATTCCCTATCGGAGATAGGATAGATCATTCTGGCTTCCAAGAGTTTGACAACTTCTTTCCGAACTACTTCTTTCATTGATGGATTTAGACGCCTTTGAGGTTGTGCAATGGGTTTGAAATTTTCTTCCATCATGATCTTATGCATACAATAGGCCGGACTAATACCCTTCAAGTCGGATAACACCCACCCTATTGCACCCTCATTCTTTTTCAGCACTTGTATCAATTTGTGTTCCTCTTTTATGGACAAGGTGTTGCTAATGATCACCGGTTTAGTACACTCGTCACCAAGGAACACATACTTCAAGTGTGAAGGTAACATTTTCAACTCTAGTTTTGGTTCTTCCATTTTCTTTGTCGCATCCAAGTCTTCATTTGTTTCTTCATGATAAGCAAGCTCCCCACAAGACTCTAATTCATGCAACATTGCTTCAATCTCTTTTTCTTCATTTTCGATCAACACATTGTAGGCTCCGATAAGAGATCTTTCTAGAGGATTAGAAATATGAACTTGGTTTGAGACCTCCACTATTTTCTCTTCGGTTGCATCGATTCGGAAAGAATCATGCTTGTCATTAGGATGCTTCATGGCTTCAAAAAGATTGAAGGTCACCTCTTCATCTTGCACTCTCACTTTCATCAGTCCATCATCAATGTCAATCATCATCCGGGCTTTTTTCATGAATGGCCTTCCAAGAATTAGAGGAACATCACGATCCTCATCCATCTCCACTATCACGAAATCTACCGGAAACAAGAATTTGTCCACCTTCACTAGCATGCCTTGAGCAACTCTATATGGTGAAGTGGTAGATTTGTCGGTTAGTTGTAAAGTCATCCTTGTAGATTTGATCTCAACATTTCCCAATCTTTTAACAATAGATAGGTGGATTAAATTGATGCTAGATCCCAAGTCAATCAAACCGTTACCAATGTAGGTGCTTCCAATGGTCACCGGTAAAACGACTCGGCCCGAATCGGATTCCTTCCTTGGGAGAGTTTTTTGGATGATGGCACTACAACGTGCATCAAGCAAAATTGTCTCGTCTTTCACATGTCTCCTTTTCTTTGTGAGAATATCCTTCATGAACTTTGCATACCGTGGCATTTGCTCTAATGCATCGGCAAATGGAATATTGATTTGAAGTTGTTTGAATATGTCCATGAACCGTGCATAATGTCTAGCATTGTCCTTCTTTGATGGTGCACGCGGATAAGGTAGATGTTGAGTTGGAATGACGCTCACACCTTTTTCTCCTTTCTTCTTCTTTCTTGGCTCTGCTTCCTTCTTCCTTTCTACCTCGCCCTGCTGTTCTGTTGTCATTTGCTGATCCTCATCTTTTCGCGGCGCGAAGGGAGATCCCGGCGCGAACTGAAGAGTTCCTGTCACTTTCTCCTTTCCACAAGCCATATCCTCATTTTCCAGTACAACATCTATATCATTCTCTACTGTAGTTTCCTCACTTTTTCCACTTGTCAACTCTTTACGGCTTCTCGTAACAATTTCTTTACAATGCTCCTTTGGATTAGTTTGAGTGTTAGCGGAAAAAGAAGATCCCGCGTTTTGTTTTGGCAATTGCTTCGCAAGTTGGCCCACTTGATTTTCCAAATTCTTAATTGCTGCCTCATTGCTCTTCTGATTTGCCATGGAGGCTTGCATGAATTGTTGAAGAGTGTCCTCTAGCTTTGAATTTCCTCCTTGCGATTCTTGTCCTTGAGAGTTTGGGTGTTGATAAGGACTTTGTTGCTGAAAATTTTGGTTATTGAACCTTGATGGTTGATAACCTTGATTGTTTCTTGGATATGAGTTATTGGGAGGTTGTCTTTGATAGCCTTGATTTTGATTGTTCACATAACTCACTTCTTCTAGTGGAGGGCAAAAACCGGTTGGATGATCTCCTTGACATGATTCGCAACATGCTACTTGATGTCGAACTTGAGACCCTTGAATTTCCTTCATTTGTTGTGGAAGTTTGGCCATTTGTTGAGTAAGCAACTCCACTTGTTGAGAAAGTAGCTTGTTTTGAGCAAGAATGGCATCATTGGTATTTAACTCAAGAACTCCCGGTTTACGTTGTGAAGGACTATGGTCATGTTGACTTTGACGATCATTGAGTGCCATCCGGTCAATAATGACTTTAGCTTCTTCCGCATTCTTTGACATAAGAGAACCACTCACGGTAGCATCCAAAAGTCTCTTGTGAGTTGATTGGATCCCATTTAGAAAAATATGGATTTTAGTGAGCTCATCAAAACCATGGCCTTTGCATTTTCTCAACATTGACTTGAATCTTTCCCAAGCCTCATTTAGAGACTCATTGCTTCCTTGAGTGAATACCGCAATAGCCGTTTTGGCTTCCATGAATCGGGATTGAGGGAAATATCTTTCTAAGAACTTTTCTTCTAGCAAATTCCAATCCGTCATCACTCTTGGTGCTTGATCAAGGTACCACTCTTTTGCCTTTCCCACTAAGGAGTGTGGGAACATCCTCTTGAATAATGCTTCTTCACCCGTTTCGTCAATTCCTGTAGAACCCGCAATCTCATAGAATTTGATGAGATGGGTATACAGATCTTCATGGTCCATTCCGGTGAATGGATTTGCATAAAGAAGTTGGAGGATTCCGGTCTTCATCTCCGTATTCCTTCCTCCACGAGAAAATTGAGCATTCCTTCTTGGACTATTAGCGGACATTTCCGTAGGAGTGTCATCCGCCATGTTTCCTTCACAAGCCTCTACAACCACTTCTTTGATTTGAACAAGTGAAGAAGTAGACGCTTCTTCTCTCAGGTTCCTCTCTTCGGCTAGTTTCCTTCTTATTCGTGTTTTGTTATTGAGCTTTCGAAGTGTTCTTTCAATTTCGGGATCGAATTGAAATTGCTCCTCGGTAGCTTTTCCTCGCATGCACTAGAATCTACAAAACTAACAAACCAAGCGAAACACAAGAGTGATAGTAAGTACAAAACTTAAAACAATGAATTATTGCAATGCTTGTAATATCGAACACCAATCCCCGACAACGACGCCAATTTGTTGAAAAGTATATTTTCGGCAAATATTTCAATATCGTATCCACAGAGATTGGTTGTTATTACCGCCGTTCTATAATCCAAATTGTTATAAGTTTAGAATGTAACCAAGATGTTTTGTTTGAAAAGTTATCTTTTGAATAAAATGTCACTAAAATAATAAAATAGTTTTAATCAAATGTAAAAGGCTTGGCAAGATTGGAGTTCAGTATTCAAATTGCTTATGATTCCTTATGACAACTATATAGATTTAAGATTATTGATGATGTTCAAGTATCCTCTCAATATCATTTATGTCTAAATGATATTGTGATAATCACTATATTAATCTTTAGACGATTTCTCCACCTAACTATCAATATAGCAATCTTTAATGGTTGATATAAAAGAAGAGTAGTGAATAACTCTATTTCTACAACTTATTCACTACTTGAAAATATATTTTATGTCAAGACTTAAATAATCTCTTTCAACAACTACTCAAATCTAATATTCAACTTAGGGTAAAAATATCATTCAATACATCAACAATATTTTATCATATATAAGAGTCAAATGAAATACATAAACAAATAGGAATAGCTACTACCTCCAATCTTGACAAAATGGGGTTTAGATCCTCATCATCATTTTGGAAAGCAAAAGGCAATGGTAAGAACTCTTTTTTTCTCTTAAAAAATATCAAACTATGAATGAACGAATGACTATTTTCCATTCTGTTTTCTTAAAGGGTTGACCTTTCCTAAAATGCTCATTTTCATCTAAAACTGAAAAGCCCCCTAAAACAGATACAAAACTGTCATACACAGCTGGCATTGGAAACAGAACACTTGGCCAAAACAGCTTGCTGGATTCGCAAGGTTCGCGGCGCGAAGGGAGATCGCGGCGCGAACTGAAGCTACTTCAGCTTCCTTGCCTTGCAAGCTTCATGCAATGATTCTTCCAAGTGTTAATCTTCAAAAATAGGCCTCCAAATTGCATTCAACACTTCTTCCAAATTATGATTATGCATTCCGAAGCTCTCTTGTCCAAAAATTCTACAAAACTAACAAATACGTGAAATAACTACTCAAAACAACATCAATTAAACCAAATTGCATTTATACAAAATAGTGAGAATAAAAGTGTGTAATTACATCAAAAATTGGTAAAAGGGACCAATAAAATTATATAAAAAGTAGTACTAATTGGTCCCTAACAACTCTCCCCAACTTAGCATTTTGTTTGTCCCTAAACAAAAGTTTCCACCAACACAACCAAAGCAATAACACAAAAGATTGAAACAAGGATTAACCAAGGATATTCAAATGGTCCAAAAGTGTTTGGCACTTTCTCAATCCACCTATCTCAATGCTAGACAAAACATGAATAAGAGCAATGGTTGGATGCAAAAATCATACCAAGGAATTCAAAGCTATATATGTCAAAATTGAATCAAACTTACACACACATCATAATAATGATGAATAACATGAAGGTTTACTTTCACTCATCCAAGCAATTAAATCAACAACAACTCAAATCATGCGGTCATCAAAACAAATATCAAATCATGTGAAAAATGAGAATTAAGAGGTCTTTCAAGGGTTGTAATGTGGCTTGGGTTACAAGAAAGGATATGATTAAGAGAATTCAACAAAGTTGCCTATCCTAAGGGAGCATTCCCAAACATTCAACTCTACACAATTTCCATTTCTTTGATCCCCGTCTTTTTCCTTTTCTCATATTTATCCATACAACCATGAGCCTTTTCTTTGTTATATTTTTTTTCCTTTTTTTTTCTTTGCTCTATGGTTTCATGGGTGATTTCTTTTTCTTGTTTCTTTTCATATTTTCACCCTTTCATAAAAACTCACTTTTCCAAGTTTTTAATCAACTCTTTTTTCTTTACTCTCCCCAACTTTAGATTTCAAAACCAAATTTATTCAATAATGCTCCCTACTTAGACATAAGCAAAAGGAAAAATTTGCAAACAACTCGGTTTGAGGGTTCAATTGATACGAAAGAAATTAGGATTCATTTATTCACAAAATTTTCAATTGATTTTAAACTTATCAATCAAATGAATCCTAAAGTAAGTTCAAAGGGGGTTAACTAAGGATTACTCCTCACAAGGTTCGTTGATTCAAAAAAATTTGGTTAAGTGGTTTTTCTCATAACAAACAATGCTTATATCATTTTCAATATATTCACACAAAAATAGATTGATGCATGATTTAGCATGATAAGAATGAGTTGAAATAATGTTCGGTTTCCCGCATTTTAGTGTACAATGGAAAGCCACCTCACAATTGGTTAAGTCCTATTTTGATTCAAAAATGACATGTATTTCAATGAATTTATGATATGGAAATTGCACACACCATCAAACTACTAATGTTAAGTCTAGAAAGCGATAAAGTGTACCTTGAAATGCCGACACTAATTCTTATCATCACCACTCGAAGTGCCCTATGCTTATTTCTTTGCGAACATTTCTTGGTTGCTTTAAGCTTGACTTAAGAGTAAGAACAATTAAACAAAAAAAAATGTTGGTAAACCAAATTCATTGGAACACAGTTAAATCTCACAGAGTATTCATGCAATTAACAAGACAAATTAACAAACCAAAGTTTTGGTAAACTAGAGCCACCTAAAAGTACAATCAAAATTCAACAAAAGCAATAATAATATAAAGGAAGCTCAAAATAAAAACAAACTCTACAATTCAACAAACTCCTCAATCTTCCTCCTCTTGGCCACCACCAACGGATCCAAGGACGTCCTCCATCTCGTCGTCATGGGTCGCACCACCTCCTGCACCCCCCATAAAAGCTGGCCTGCCCTCAGGCCAACACACATACCTTGTTGAAACGGCGCCAATTTGTTGAAATTGACTTGGTTCTTTGTTAACAAGTTGGGATTTGGGAAATGGAGAGGAAAAAATTTTGAGTTTTGGAATTGTATCAGTGGGGTTGTTGAAGAAAAGTTTCAGTTTGTGAAAATAAGAGTAAACTGAAAATAACCTAAACAGAACTTAAGTGGTTCTGCCACGCTCAGTTCGCTGGGCGAACTTTGTTCGCGGCGCGAACTGAAGTTTTCCATTCAGTTAGCGGGGCGAAAGATGATCACGGAGCGAACTGAAGAAATTTCTGAAAAATTTTATTTGCAGTGGGCAGAACTCAAGTTTCACAAAAATTAACACAACAGAATATCATAACAATCAAAATTGACAAAATATAAAATGCATACTTACAACGTTGGGTTGCCTCCCAACAAGCGCTTTGTTTAACGTCGTTTTGAGCTCGACGGTTCAATGACTAGCTCGGTCCGGTTAGGGAGATGACACAAACATCCCGATTCACTTCGCCACTATGGTAGACTTTGAGTCTTTGTCCATTTACAGTCCAGCTCTCCTGTGATTTTGGATCCTCGACCACAATGGCCCCATAGTTGCGCACCTCTTTGACAACAAACGGTCCTGACCACTTTAACTTCAGCTTACCAGGGAACAACTTCAACCTTGAGTTGAAAAGCAGTACCATTTGTCCAGCTTGAAACTCTTTATGACGGATCTTTCCATCATGATATGCTTTTACCTTTTCCTTGTAAAGTTTATTCGAATGGTAAGCATTGTTCCTTGATTCCTCCAATTCATGGAGTTGTCCTTTTCTTCTTTCTCCAGCTAAAGTGGAGTCAAAGTTCAAGAATTTGAGAGCCCATAATGCTCTATGCTCCATTTCCACCGGAAGATGACAACTCTTCCCATACACCATTTGAAATGGAGTTAGTCCAATAGGTGCTTTGTAGGCGGTACGATACGCCCACAAAGCTTCATCCAGTTTTAATGACCAATCTTTCCTTGAACTCGAGACTGTTTTTTCAAGAATCCGCTTGACTTCCCGGTTCGAAACCTCCGTCTGGCCATTCGCTTGTGGATGGTAGGGAGTGGTCACCTTGTGCTTTACACCATAATGTTGCAAAACTTTTTCTAAAGGTGTATTGCAAAAGTGTGATCCTCCATCACTTTTTAACACCCTAGGCACACCAAAACGTGAGAATATATTTTTCTTTAAAAATTTAATCACTGTTTTGGCATCAGCCTTAGGTGAAGCAATTGCTTCCACCCACTTCGAAACATAATCAGCGGCCACTAGGATATACTCATTTGAGAAGGAAGAGGGGAATGGGCCAACGAAATCAATACCCCAACAATCAAAAACTTCTACTTCTAGCATGTTAGTTAGAGGCATTTCATCTCGTTTGCCAATTCTTCCACTCCGTTGGCATGTATCACAACTCTTCGTGTGTTCATATGCATCTTTAAATAAAGATGGCCAATAAAATCCCGATTGGAGCACTTTAGTGGCTGTTCTCAAACCGCTATAGTGACCTCCATACGGAGAGTTGTGACAATGCCAAAGGATGTCTTTTGACTCCTCAATTGTTACACACCTTCTCAAAATATTGTCTACACCCACTTTAAACAAATAAGGATCATCCCACACATAATATTTCGCATCCGCCAAGAATTTCCTTCTTTGATTACTAGTGAGGTCTTCCGGTGTTAAACCGGTTGCCTTGTAATTAGCAAAATCGGCAAACCAAGGCCTCACTTGAATCGCATACAGTTTTTCATCCGGAAATTCTTCTCTTACTTCCTCTTCTTTGTTTGTAATGTCCACATTAACCAAACGAGACAAATGATCCGCCACCAAGTTTTCGGAACCTTTTTTATCCCGGATTTCCAAATCAAACTCTTGCAATAAGAGAATCCAACGAATTAATCTTTGTTTGGAATCCGGCTTGGTTAACAAATATTTGATCGCCGAATGGTCGGTGTAGACTACAACTTTAGACCCTATCAAGTAAGCTCTAAACTTTTCCAATGCGTACACTATAGCTAGTAATTCTTTTTCAATTGTCGCATAATTGACTTGCGCCTCATTTAACACTTTACTAGCATAGTGGATAGCATGAAAAATTGTATCTCTTCTTTGACCCAACACCGCACCAACCGCATAATCGCTTGCATCACACATAAGTTCAAAATCAAGTGTCCAATTTGGTGCAACGATTATGGGTGCGGTGACTAACTTTTCTTTCAAATCAAAGAAGGCTTTTAGACACGACTCATCGAAAAGAAAGTGGGTACCTTTGTTGAGCAAATTACTCAATGGCTTTGCTATCTTTGAAAAATCTTTGATGAATCTCCGGTAGAAACCGACATGTCCGAGAAAGCTCCTTATTCGTTTTATATTTGTTGGAGGTGGTAATTTCTCAATGACTTCCACCTTTGCTTTGTCAACTCCTAACCCTTCGGAGGAGATCTTGTGACCGAGTACAACACCTTCGGTGACCATAAAGTTGCATTTTTCCCAATTGAGCACTAAGTTGGTCTCCGCACATCTTCCCAAAACCACATCAAGATGTTTTAAGCACAAATCAAAAGACAATCCATAAACGGAAAAATCATCCATGAACACCTCAATGCATTCTTCTAATAAATTCGAGAATATTGCTTGCATACACCGTTGAAATGTTGTCGGTGCATTACATAACCCAAAAGGCATTCTTCGGTAAGCAAAGATGCCAAAAGGACATGTAAAAGTCGTCTTCTCATGATCCGCCGGATTGACCGAAATTTAGTTGTACCCTGAATACCCGTCCAAGAAACAATAGAAATTTTTGCCGGCTAACCTTTCCAAATTTTGGTCCATGAAAAGTAGTGGGAAGTGATCTTTCCTTGTAGCTTGGTTTAGCCTTCTATAGTCAATACACATCCTCCACCAGGTTACCGTTCTTGTTGGAATCAACTCATTTTTATCATTTTTGATAACCGTCATGCCACCTTTTTTGGGAACTACTTTCACTAGACTCACCCATTCCCTATCGGAGATAGGATAGATCATTCTGGCTTCCAAGAGTTTGACAACTTCTTTCCGAACTACTTCTTTCATTGATGGATTTAGACGCCTTTGAGGTTGTGCAACGGGTTTGAAATTTTCTTCCATCATGATCTTATGCATACGATAGGCCGGACTAATACCCTTCAAGTCGGATAACACCCACCCTATTGCACCCTCATTCTTTTTCAGCACTTGTATCAATTTGTGTTCCTCTTTTATGGACAAGGTGTTGCTAATGATCACCGGTTTAGTACACTCGTCACCAAGGAACACATACTTCAAGTGTGAAGGTACCATTTTCAACTCTAGTTTTGGTTCTTCCATTTTCTTTGTCACATCCAAGTCTTCATTTGTTTCTTCACGATAAGCAAGCTCCCCACAAGACTCTAATTCATGCAACATTGCTTCAATCTCTTTTTCATCATTTTCGGTCAACACATTGTAGGCTCCGATAAGAGATCTTTCTAGAGGATTAGAAATATGAACTTGGTTTGCAACCTCCACTATTTCCTCTTCGGTTGCATCGATTCGGAAAGAATCATGCTTGTCATTAGGATGCTTCATGGCTTCAAAAAGATTGAAGGTCGCCTCTTCATCTTGCACTCTCACTTTCATCAGTCCATCATCAATGTCAATCATCATCCGGGATGTTTTCATGAATGGCCTTCCAAGAATTAGAGAAACATCACGATCCTCATCCATCTCCACTATCACGAAATCTACCGGAAACAAGAATTTGTCCACCGTCACTAGCATGTCTTGAGCAACTCCATATGGTGAAGTGGTAGATTTGTCGGCTAGTTGTAAAGTCATCCTTGTAGATTTGATCTCAATATTTCCCAATCTTTTAACAATAGATAGGGGGATTAAATTGATGCTAGGTCCCAAGTTAATCAAATAGTTACCGATGTAGGTGCTTCCAATGGTCACCGGTAAAACGACTCGGCCCGGATCGGATTCCTTCCTTGGGAGAGTTTTTTGGATGATGGCACTACAACGTGCATCAAGCAAAATTGTCTCGTCTTCCACATGTCTCCTTTTCTTTGTGAGAATATCCTCATTAACTTTGCATACCGTGGCATTTGCTCTAATGCATCGGCAAATGGAATATTGATTTGAAGTTGTTTGAATATGTCCCTGAATCGTGCATAATGTCTAGCATTGTCCTTCTTTGATGGTGCATGCGGATAAGGTAGATGTTGAGTTGGAATGACGCTCACACCTTTTTCTCCTTTCTTCTTCTTTCTTGGCTCTGCTTCCTTCTTCCTTTTTACATCGCCCTGCTGTTCTGTTCTCGAGAACACTTTGTTAGAAGGTCTTTTCTATCAAGAGGGTAAAGATCCCCAACATTTGAAGCAGAAGATGGTGCATGCTTGGCATAATGTGTATAGGAAAGGAAGATTCGATCTTGGTCCAGGCAATTGTGTAGCTTTGGAAGCTTACGCTCTTTGGGTGAAGAAGAGAGCTTTGGAGTTGAAGATGCCTTATGCTTGTGAGAGACCTATGTCTATGGTTGTGGTTGAGCCATTAACTCTCCCTAACCAATATGTAGAGGAGTTGGAAGACGCGCTTGCCAAGATGAAACAAGATAAGGATATATGGGAGGAGAGTTTCCATGCTTTGAGCAGAAAGCATGAGGAGTTGCAACTTGAGTCTAAGGACAAAGATGCACTTATTGAGCTACTTGAAGACCGAGTGACAAAGAGACAGAGAGAGCCAGAGGTTTCATCTTCCTCTAGTATGCCTCAGCCTTCCGTCGCTTGGAAGAAGATTGTTGATCAGCTTGTCCTCGAGAAGACTCAGATGAAGGCTTCTTTTGAGACTGAGATCCGACGTATTCGAACGAAGTACACTCCTGCCGCCAGATCATCTGATTTTGTTGTTAGGGATCCTTAGGATGACTAGTCTCATTTTCTCTTGTATTTTGTATTTTTGGTTTCTGAAATTGTACTCAATGTAATCCTTCCAATTATATAAATAAAAGAGATTTTATGGTCATATCAAATTGTTGCATATAAAATAGTAAGTTCCTTGAAAATAAAAACAATCAAGTATTACATTTCATACATCATTTGCATAAGCAGGTTTCTCTTTCTCCAGATGTCTCATTGGTGTTTCTTCTATGCTTCAGCCAAGCTGACTCATCGATACTGTACCCGTGCCAATCACTGAAAGATTATGGTATATATATATATATATATATATATATATATATATATATATATATATATATTTGCATATAAAATAGTAAGTTCCTTGAAAATAAAAACAATCAAGTATTGCATTTCATACATCATTTGCATAAGCAGGTTTCTCTTTCTCCAGATGTCTCATTGGTGTTTCTTCTATGCTTCAGCCAAGCTGACTCATCGATACAGTACCCGTGCCAATCACTCAAAGATTATGGAGCATCTTGAACAAGAGAACAGAGACCTGAATGATGAGATTGCTCGTCTGACAGCCATGATGGAGTCAGTCCTAGCTGCTCAGAGCCAGTCTTTTCCAACACCCGCAACTCCTCCTCCTCAGGGACTGTTATTTCCAAGGTGGCTACCTCTACCATTCCTGCAACTACTGCTCATTTTGCACAAAACATGCATGTCAGATTCCCATGGGGAATGCCTCCGAACTTTGTCCCAGAAGGCTTTGCACCTACCTTTGCTTCTCTGTCGGCATCTAGCCCGGTCATGTATGTGTCGCCGCCTGTTGTGCATACTCATCCCCGTGTAGAAGACACCATTTATTATTCTGAGTCGTTTGAGGGCCCTGATGTGTATGATAAGATGGACAAGATGAAGGACCAATTCCTTGAGATGCGAAAGGAACTAAAAACTTTGAGGGGTAAGGACTTGTTTGGGAAGAGTGTTGCATAACTTTGTTTGGTTCCAAATGTCAAGATTCCGGTGAAATTCAAAGTGCCTGACTTTGAAAGATACAAAGGGAATACCTATCCACTCAGTCATTTGGTGATGTACGCCAGAAAGATGTCTACTCAAATAGATAATGATCAGCTGTTGATCCATTATTTTCAAGACAGTTTGACCGGTGTCGCTCTTAGGTGGTACATGGGATTGGATAGTGCGAGCATCCGCACGTTCAATGATTTGGGTGAAGCACTCGCGAAGCAGTATAAATATAATGTTGATATGGCTCCAGACAGATATCAATTGAGGTCATTGTCTCAGAAACATAAGGAAACATTCAAGGAGTATGCTCAACGATGGAGGGAGTTTTCTGCTCAGATTACCCCTCCTTTAGAGGAAAAGGAGATGGCTAAGATTTTTCTTAAGACCCTGAGCTCATTTTACTATGAGCAGAAGATTGTCAGTGCCCCCAGTGACTTTATCGAAATGGTAAACACGGGGATGAGGCTCGAACAAGGTGTCCGAGAAGAACGGTTGTCTAGAGAGGAGGTGTCATCCAACAACAGGTATGGCAACAATGTCAGCAAGAAGAAGGAGAGTGAAGCTAATGTAGTTTCGGTTGGGAGGCAAAGGAGGCCTCAGGTAAGAAGAAATCAACCACCCTATCAACATCATCATCAAGTATCATCAGTCATTCCGGTATTTTGAGCAAATCAGTCAACACCAATTCAACAACAACAACGTCAATAACAACAACCACATCAATGAACAAACACCTACAACAACAACAATACCAACAATCATCAACAACAAAATTTTGAGAGGAAGAAGGTCTCTTTCGACCCGATTCCGATGACAAATGCAGAATTATATCCCTATTTGGTTCTCAAGAACCTGTTACAACCAAGAAATCCTCCACAAATTCCCGAATCACTTCCTTGGTGGTACAAACCAGAACTCCATTGTGCTCTTCATCAAGGAGCCCCCGGACACGATATTGAGAATTTATACCCCCTCAAGTATGAAGTTCAGAAGTTGGTAAAGAGTGGAATGGTGTCCTTTGAGGACCGTGCGCCAAACGTCAAAGCTAACCCACTACCTACCCATGGGAATTCATCTGTTAATATGGTGGACGGTTGTCCAGGGGAGTTCAAGGTATTCAATGTACGCTTCATTAGAAGATCCTTGGTGACGATGCACAAGGATATTTGCTTTGTGAGTGATTATGAGCATGACCATGATGGTTGTGCTATTTGCAGTGTCAATCCTAGAGGTTGTATGGTTGTGAAGAGGGACATCCAGCGGTTGATGGATGAAGGTTTGATTCATATTGTTTAATCCTGTCATATAGATGACGATGTCAATGTAATAGTACCAGTTTTCAAAAATCCTAAGAGAGTGGTTATTCAGTATAACAACAACAACACTAACAGCGTCAACAATAGATCGGTATCGCCGTTGGTTATACGGTTGGCGGGTCCAATCCCGTATGCATCCTATAAAGTTGTCCCGTATTAGTACAATGCTACTATACTGGAAGATGGTCAAGAGGTCCCGTTACCTACAACCAGTTCTGTTGTAAGCATTGTTGATGTTACTAAGGTGACCCACAATGGTCGTGTGTTTGGGCCGGTGTTCCCAAAGAATATGGAAGATTTGTATGTTAGTAAGAAGGTGGATGTGCCTGTAGTAGAATCTGTTAGTACTCCAAGGAGTCAGTCTGGTGAATCCAGCGGCTTGAAGCCTAATGACGATGATGAAGTACTCAGGATAATTAAGAAAAGTGAGTTCAACATGGTGGAGCAGTTGCTCCAAACCCCCTCGAAGATTTCAGTACTGTCTCTGTTGATGAATTCATAAGCGCACAGAGAAGCACTTCACAAAGTTCTTGAACAAGCGTATATGGAACATGATGTTACGGTGGATCAGTTTGATCATATTATGGATAACATCACTTCCTGTAATAATCTCAGTTTCAGTGATGAAGAACTCCATGAGGAGGGTAGAAATCACAATTTGGATCTGCACATTTCAATGAACTATAAGGAGGATGCTTTGTCAAATGTGTTGGTAGACACCGGATCTTCTTTGAATGTATTGCCAAAGTCAACTCTTTCCAAGTTGTCATACTAATGAGCGCCTATGAGATATAGTGGCGTGATCATTAAGGCTTTTGACGGTTCACACAAGACGGTGATTGGTGAGGTGGACCTTCCGGTGAAGATAGGTCCGAGTGACTTCCAAATTACTTTTCAAGTAATGGATATCCACCCGGCCTACAGTTGTCTATTATGAAGGCCATGGATTCAGGAAGCGGGAGCCATTACTTTAATATTACACCAGAAGCTCAAGTTTGTCAAGAATGGGAAGCTTGTTATTGTAGGCGGGGAGAAGGCGTTGTTGGTCAGCCACCTGTCATCTTTCTCTTATATTGAAGTTGAGGATGAGGTTGGAACTCTGTTCCAAGCCTTATCTATTGCCGTTGAAAAGAGAGTTGGGGTACCCATGTCCTCATTCAAAGATGCAAGGAAGATTGTTGAAGGTGGTCAGTCTGATCAGTGGGGGCGAATTGTATAGGTCTTTGACAACAAGAGTAGAGTCGGTTTGGGTTTCCAACGAGGTTCATCAGTGGTTAGATCTGAAGATGTACAACTCAGCTTCCGTAGCGGAGGGTTCATTAATGGCAATGAACAACACTTAGCTATTGTGCTAGAGAATGATGATGATGCAGACTGCACCAATTTTGTGACGCATAGAAAGGCTTGCAACAATTGGACTGCCTTTGATATTCCTGTTATTATGCATCGATCTAAGTAATTGCTTTTATTAGTTTTTGAAAATCCTTCTCTTATGCCTAAGGGAGAAGTGAACATTGTTGGGCATTTTCAATTAGATCATCAATAAAATATAATTCTATTCATCCACATCTATGATGTTTTGTTTTTACTTTATTGCTTTATTCTGAAAATGGTAATCACAAAAAACATAAATAATAAATATTATTGTTCATCTGCATAATATTTGGTCAAAATTTCACTTCTCTAAAATCAAAATATCAAATCATTATGCAGGTTGGTTTCTAACCCCATTGAATTCAACGATCCTTCTCCTTCTCCAAATTTTGAATTCCCTGTGTTTGAGGCTGAGGAGGAAAGTGATGAAGAAGTGAGTGATGAATTGTCTCATCTTTTTTAGCATGAAGGTAAAGCCATTCATCCGTTCGAAGAGCAGATTAAGCTAGTCAACTTGGGTTCCGAGGATTACGTGAAGGAGGTCAAGATTGGGTCTCGACTGTGTCCTGATGTTAAGAAGGGGTTGGTTGATCTTCTCCGAGAGTATTCAAATGTGTTTGCTTGGTTCTATCAAGACATGCCTGGGTGGGATTCTGAGATTGTGGAGCATAAATTTTCGTTGAAGCTAGAATGCCCACCAGTCAAGCAGAAGTTGAGAAGAACTCATCCTAATATGCCAGTGAAGATCAAAGAAGAAGTACAAAAGCAGATTGATGTTGGTTTCTTTGTAACTACTGAGTATCCGCAGTGGGTGGATAATATTGTGTCTGTGCCGAAGAAGGATGGAAAAGTCTGTATGTGCGTTGATTATAGAGATTTAAATAAAGTCAGTCCGTAAGATAATTTCCCTCTGCCACACATTGATATGTTGGTAGACAATACAGATAAATTCAAAGTCTTTTCGTTTATGGATGGATTTTCCGGATATAATCAGATCAAGATGGAACCCGAAGATATGGAGAAGGCCATATTCATTACACCTTGGGGAACATTCTGTTATAGAGTGATGCCTTTCAGTTTGAAGAATGCTGGTGGAACATACTAGAGAGCAATGACTACTCTTTTTCATGATATGATGCATAAAGAGATTAAGGTTTATGTTGATGATATGATTGTTAAATCCATTAATGAAGAGGAACATGTTAAGCATTTATTGAAGTTATTCCAACGTTTGAGGAAGTATAAACTCCACTTGAATCCCAATAAGTGTACTTTTGGTGTTTGTTCTGGTAATTGTTGGACTTTATTGTCAGCGAGAAAGGTATTGAAGTTGATCCTGCCAAGGTCAAAGCAATACAAGAGATGCATGCACCCAAAACTAAGAAGCAAGTCAGAGGTTTTCTCGGCCGCTTGAATTATATCTCAAGATTCATTTCACACATGACTGCCACATGTGCGCCTATATTCAAGCTTCTTCGGAAAGATCAATCTTGTGATTGGACCGAGGATTGTCATAAAGCTTTTGACAGTATCAAAGAATATTTGCCTGAACCTCTGATTCTGTCTCCACCTGTTGAAGGAAGATTGTGGATCATGTATTTGACTGTGTTTGAAGAGAGTATGGGTTGTATTCTAGGTCAGTAAGATGAGACTGGAAAGAAATAATTTGCTATCTACTACCTCGGTAAGAAATTCACCGACTGTGAGACTCGGTATTCTATGCTTGAAAAGACATGTTACACATTGGCTTGGGCTGCTAAGCGTCTACGTCGGTATATGTTGAATCATATCACTTGGTTGATATCCAAAATGGATCCAATCAAGTATATATTTGAGAAGCCTGCTTTAACTAGGAGGATTGCTCGTTGGCAGATGTTGTTATTAGAGTATGATATTGAATATCGGTCTCAGAAAGCTATCAAAGGTAGTGTCTTGGCTGACCACTTGGCTTACCAACCGATTGAAGATTACCAGTCAGTGCAGTATGACTTCCCTGATGAAGAGATCTTGTACTTAAAAATGAAAGATTGTGAGGAATCGTTGCTTGAAGAAGGGCCAAAACCTGGTTTCCGTTGGGGCATGGCATTTGATGAAGTTGTTAATCAGTATGGTAATGGCATTGGGGAAGTGATTATTACTCCTCAAGGCACACATTTTCCGTTTACCGCTAGATTAACTTTCAAGTGTACAAATAATATGGAAGAATATGAAGCTTACATTATGGGGCTTGAAGAGGCCATTGATCTCAAAATCAAGTATTTTGATGTCTATGGAGATTCATCTTTGGTCGTGAATCATATCAAAGGCGAATGGGAGACGAATCAACCCGGTTTGATACCATATAGAGACTATGCGAGGAGAATTTCAACTTTCTTTACAAAGGTGGAGTTTCATCATAACCTTCGAGATGAAAACCGGATGGCAGATGCTCTTGTGACATTGACTTCAATGATTATGGTGAAATATTGGAATGAGGTTCCCAATTGGACTATGATGCGTCTTGATAAGCCAGCTCATGTGTTTGCTATTGAAGAAGTCAAAAATGAAAAGCCGTGGTATTATGACATCAAGTGTTTCCTCCAAAGTCAGATTTACCCATCTAGGGCATCTTTGAAAGATAAGAAGACTTTGAGAAGATTGGCCGACAATTTCTACCTGAATGGTGATGTACTTTACAAGAGAAACTTCGATATGGTTCTGCTCAGATGCATGGATAGACGTGAAGAAGACCTGTTGATGACTGAAGTCCATGACGGTTCCTTTAGTACTCATTCGAATGGACATGCAATGGCTAAGAAGATGTTGCGAGCAGGTTACTAATGGCTGACAATGGATTCTGACTGCTGCAAATTTGTGAAGAAATGCCACAAGTGTCAAATCTATGCATATAAGATTCATGTTCCTCCGACACTATTGAACGTCATTTCCTCCCCATGACCCTTCTCCATGTGGGGAATCAATATGATTGGCATGATTGAGCCCAAAGCTTCGAATGGACATTGTTTCATTTTGCTGGCTATTGACTAGTTCACAAAATGGGTTGAAGTGGCATCGTATGCGAATGTAACCAAGCAAGTAGTTATGAGGTTTATCAAGAATCAAATTGTATACCATTATGGTGTTCCAAGTAAGATCATTACTGATAATGGATCGAACTTGAACAACAATATGGTGGAAGCTCTTTGCAAAGACTTCGAGATTGCACACCATAATTCTTCTCCCTACAGACCTAAGATGAATGGGGTTGTTGAAGCTGCAAATAAGAACATCAAAAAGATTATTCAGAAGATGGTTGTAACGTATAAAGATTGGCATGAGATGCTCCCATTTGTTTTGCACGGATATCGTACATTTATCCGCACTTCAACAGGGGCAACCCCTTTCTCTCTTGTATATGGTATGGAAGTTGTGCTCCCCGTAGAGGTTGAGATCCCATCATTGTGTATGCTGATGGAAGCCAAGTTGGCTGAGGCTAAATGGTGTCAGACCAAGTACGACCAACTAAATTTGATTGAAGAGAAGAGATTAACTGCCATGTGTCATGGTCAGTTATATCACCAGAGGATGAAGAAGGCATTTGATAAGAAGGTCAGACCTCGTGTTTTTAGGGAAGGTGACCTTGTGCTCAAGAAGATTTTATCTTTCAAACCAGATTCTAGGGGCAAATGAACTCCTAATTATGAAGGCCCATATGTTGTTAAGAGAGCCTTTTCAAGCGGTGCTTTGATCCTTACAACTATGGATGGGGAAGAGTTCACTCGTCATGTGAACGTAAATACAATCAAGAAATACTTCGCCTAAAAAGAAAAGAACAACTCGCTAAGTTGAAAACCCGAAAGGGCAGCTTAGGCAAAAATGAGCTTCTCGATGGATTGAAAACCTGAAAGGGCGATCCAGGCAAAAGTTAGAGACATAAAACAGAAAGATTTATCCCGATATATTGAGTACCCCACCTTGGGGAAATTTATGCAAAAATTAGGGAATATGGCAAGTAACTGCATCTTGCTGATCTTTAGACTTGAAGACGTTATTGAGCATAATGGTTGGTTTTTATTCATCTTTCCCGGTAGCAGTCAAGAGCATAGTGGATATCAAGGTTTGGTAGAAGGATTAGTGATCATTATATTCAATGTAACCCTTTTCCATGTAAATTACCATTTTCAACTTTGTAAAGATCTATGGAGTCTTGTCATTTGCAGACTACCATTCCATTAAATAAAGTTGAGCTTTTATCCAAATTGTTTCCACTCTTATTTATTTTCAGCCAAATAGTTTTAAAACTTATTGTGATCATTTTTGAAAATTAAAATTTTTAATCAAAATCCTGTTTTCTTAAACATATAAAAGCATTAATTTTAAGCAATCAATTTCATTTAAAAGGAGTATCAACAACGGTTCGAAAGCAGTAAGCCCTAAGTGTGGAGCATTATTGGTTCTCCGCAAGCAGTAGGCGCGACTTCTCTTTCATCCCCAACAACATTGATCCGCACTCGGTGTTTGTTGATTTCTCGATACGGTTATTTCTCTGTCATCCCCAACTGAGTTGGTTGATTATTCCCCAGACAAATTTATATTTGGTCTTCAGTAGAGTTAGAACATTTCGTGGTTCCGGAAGGACTTTGGTTTCCTCACCAGTCGCCATCATATTTGTTCCCAGTCAAAGTTTCCTCCTGGTTTCTGAGCAGTTATTTGTGGTTATCCCCTGCGTGGTTGTCTCCCATTGTATATGGTGTTGACCTAAAATTCCCCGCAGAGTTGATAACACTTTTCCTCAACAGATCTCCTCCTTTCCCAGCTAGGGTTGAGCCTTCGAGATATTGATCTCTCTTTTCCCCAGCAGTTGTTTCCCTCTTTTATGGATTGGCCGAGAATTGTATCGATGATTCAAATCTGCGACATTTTGTATCCTTTGTGATTGTTTTGTCAGCATAATCATCATATATAATTCCATTATTGCATCATTTCACTTTGAAACTTATTTCTGTAATTCTTATTCTCTGTTATGGTGGTACTTTAACCCCATATAAATTTGGTGTTTGTCCTCCTTCAATTGTAGAGTGTCATCCCCTTAAGCAGAAAGACTTTAACCTTTCTCTTTTCCCCACTGAGTTATTTCCTCGTGGATAATGATCGTTTCAGCTTCCTCCCTAGTTGATTATCTGGATGGAACTGCTCCCCTTGAGTTATATCCTCATTGGGTTGAGTCTTGATTGACCGTTTCTTTCTAGATCTTACCTAGATAGATATTTTTGGTCTCCCCAGCAGATTCGTTTTCATGTTTCCCTAGGAAGTATATCCTTGATATGTTCATCCTAACTGGTGACAAATTTTCTTTCCTTTGAGTCTATCCTTGATATGTCCACTTTAATCAGTGACGAATATTCTCTCCTTTATGGTCTTCTGCCCAGTAATTGGCAGCTGTAAATCCTATTTTCAGCTTTTCCCCAGCAAGTCTATTCTTACTCAATAATCAGTAATGAATATGTCTCCTAGAAGCCCTCAGTGAGTCATCCTTGATATGTTTACCCTAACCAGTGACGGATGTCCTCTCTGCTACCTCATCATATGCATTAGCATTGGGATCGTACCTTGGCATCCTCATTACCCCTCTTTCATTGGGTTTGTTTTGGGAGAGATCACCAAGTACCATGTGTTTGTATCATACTTGTTATTTTGTCCTTTACTAACCAAAATACCAAAAATATGTATTTGTATTTGTTTAACTCTTTTGTAGGTAGGGCATGATCACCATTGATCTATCAAGTTCACATCTAGGGTTTAAGACCCTCATTACTAAAAGCTCAACCAAGAAATGATCCAAAATGGTTCTTGGCATCATATACGAGTCTCATTGATCTCTACATGTTATTTTGATCAAGCATTCTTCAAGAGTTTGGAGTTGGTTTGCCTTGGAAACCTTAGTTCATATAGGTATCTTCAGTAACTTCTTCAACAAGCTTCTTCACCCATTGATAAAATACTTCAAGGGAAACTTCAAATTCCATTATATTATGCATATATGATCTCCCATTAGCCTAAAAATTCAAGAGAATTGCAAGTTGGAAAGTTGGTTGATGGTGGTTGGCCAGATGAATTCATGTGATCAAAACTGGGTCTCCCTAGACCCTATCTCCTACACTTTTCATCATATTGTCGCAACCTGAAAAATACAGTGTGCAAAAAAACAACTGGCGAAAGAAAAAGACAGAAGAGTCGCCACCGTGCGTTATTCATCCCAAAGGAGGGAAAGGAAACGCTCGAAGTAAACCTGAAAAAGGAAAGGACAAGACGGGGTCTCGCAACCAAATCTTAGGTTCGGGAGTCGGTTATGCGAAGGGAAGGTATTAGCACCCCTACGCATCCGTAGTACTCTACGGGATCCACTTGTGTAGTTCTTGTCTAAAGGGTGTGAGTTTATCTTGTGCTGTTTACCAAAAAAAACAAGGGTTAAATGAAAATGACTCGCGCGGATGTCGCATCCACTGCATACGTATCTCATCTGAATATGAGAATCCGAGTCTTCGTAGCTCGGCTGACCTATGGGTTGGGGGATGTGTGCTCGCTAAGACATCGCGTCTTATGCCTACGTATCTCATCTGGAATGAGAATCAGAGCAAGCCGTAGTTCGGCTAACTACGGGGTTGTGGATTGGGTTTTGGACGAACGACGTCACTACGCAATCTACCGGATGCTCGACCTTTGGAGACTTACTCGCCTGTAGTAGAAGGAGTAAACGTGTGTTATGGAGAAGAAAAATCAATGAAGGGTTTGTTTGCATTGTAGGAACGCGCATGCAAAAGGGTAATGAGGATAAGACCTCATAGCTCTTAACCCTGGACAAAGGAACCTGCATAAAGTAAACACAAAAACATTGCCTCCTATCGAGGTCTTCCAGCTATGAAAGCAGTAAAATGCGGGAAAAATGTAAAAGTACCACGCGGATAAAGATCCGAAGTAACAGCAATTAGAGGAATGGGAAACCCTGAGATCCTTCCAAGCTAACATCATCAAAGAAAGTGGGTCAGTACAGGTAATCGGAATGAACCTCCAGGGGTTATCCCACAAATAAAGTGGGAAACCACGCAAGTTATCCCTGCAAAAGTCATGTGATCCCTCACAAAAATTCAACAAAAGGGTTAGTGAAACACCATAAGCATTTTTTTCATGGATAACAGTATGGTTTCAGAAACCTCAAACCCTGTGGCATACACTTCAGAAATCATGTGATTAAACATTCAAGGCATAGGTTTCACCCATTCATAATACATCACACATTTAAAACATTCAAATTGAAGGCGTAAAATAATGGGAATAGGGCAAACCTGATTGGAGAGCTTGATTGAAATTGAGTTGCACCCGTGAGGCCCTTCAGGGTTTGGAGGCTGCTCTGAATTCTCTGTCAGGTTTCTCTTCAGGTTTTGTCCAGGGTTTTGTTCCAAGGAAACCTCAAAGTATTTTGCTTCTCTTCCTTTTCCTCAAGTGAAGCTTTGGTATTTATCGACTGAATTTAATGGTTTTGTGGGCTCAAATGAGAGAGACCCAAGTCCAAAAAATTTTATTATATTTTATTTATTTTTTTATTATTATTTTTATTTATTTATTTTTTTTGTAAAAAATTATTATTATTATTAATTATTTATTTTTCTTTCGTTTTTTTTTTCTTTTTCGGATCTAATTTTGATTGACATGATGAAATGCGATATGAAATGCGATATGAAAGCATGAATGAGGAGGGCAAATTTTGGGGTGCTACAGCTGCCCCTATTCAATCATCAGCTAAACCGAGTAGGATGAAAGCGAACAGCTTATCAGACAAACGGGGTGAGCTGTGATTGAATACCAAAGATAGACCGAAAATTTGCGCTCCGAGAACACCACAAAAACGCGGAAATACACCGTGCTGTTTATTTTTCTTCCGATCCTCTGGCTTAATCTGGAGTTTCGATCCTCTGGCTGAACCTATACTCAATTTAGTCCTCTGGTTGGATATTAATTTTGATCCTCGGGCTGGATACGATTTTGATCTTCTGGCTAGATCTTCTTCGATCTTCTGGCTTGATCTCCTTCGTTTCGATTCTCTGGCTGAATCTATTTCCTTTGATTCTCTGGCTGAATCTACTTCGATCTTCTGGCTAGATCTGAATTGTTGCGATTCTCTGGCTGAATCTATTTCCGGTCTTCGGGCTAGACCTGACTTCGATCTTCTGGCTAGATCTTCTTCGATCTTCTGGCTAGATCTCCTTTGTTTCGATTCTCTGGCTGAATCTATTTCGATCTTCTGGCTAGATCTAGATTGTTTTGATGATAAATTCCCATCATTAGGATCCCGCATCTGAGGCATGCGCTGGTTGACCCTCTTTTGAAATCTACACCCAACCTTCATATTAGATATGTAGCTTCGAGAATATTCCACTTTTGGGCTTCGTACATATTCTTCGGGCTAGAACATGTTGTAACGACTCCTCAATTAGACTTGGGCTTGCTGGGGAAATAAAGCTTGTAGGCGACTTCACTGGGGAATCTTCAAATTGAGCCTTAGGCTGGCTTACTGGAACACGATTCTCAGGCTGAATCTTCGAAATGACCCTCAGGCTGGATCACTGGAACACGATTCTCAGGCTGAATCTTTGAAATGACCCTCAGGCTGGATCACTGGAACACGATTCTCAGGCTGAATCTTTGAAATGACCCTCAGGCTGGATCACTGGAACATGATTCTCAGGCTGAATCTTCAAAATGACCCTCAGGCTGGATCACTGGAAAACGATTCTCAGGCTGAATCTTCAAAACGACCCTCAGGCTGGATCACTCACGCTTGATCCTCTGGCTGGATCTCATGACCTTGGTTGTAAAGTAATTCTTCTGTCTGCTTGGAAGATCCTGTTTATCAGCTTATGTGTATGCTTGATATGATATGCATGCAAATGCAAATGTTCTGCATGGTGTAAAAAGAAATTTGCTCGGGGAAGCAAACTCCGGTAGGGAACAGATTGCTGTATCAATCCTTGAATGCTCTGTGGGGAATGATCCGTCTGCTGGGACCAATGAGCCACCAAAAATAAATTGGCTGCTTGAAAAGTTGACCTTGCGGGGGGAGTATCAACTATGGAAACTTTGTTCGGCGAGGCTCTGTGAGGAGAGTCTGTGGGGAAAACACTTCTTGGGGAAATGTCGTAGGAAACGACCTTTGCTGGGGATATGAACTTGCTAATCGCCCTCAAGCTGGGGATTAACAAATCTGTTAAAAATATTCTGCTGGGGAATGAGATGAACACTGGGAACGCCACCCTCTCATCTGTTGGTTATGCAACCACTCCGCTGTTGCTAGGAAGATACAGTCTGACACTGTCAACTCCACTGGGGATATATAGTCTGGATACTGTCAACTCTACTGGGGATAGATAGTCTGGATACTGTCAACTCTGTTGGGGAACATGCTCTGCTGAGGAGAGACTTTGTCAACCGCTTGGGGATGAGGATTCATGACTTGGCATCCGGTTCCTGTGACCTGCAACCAAAAATACACGTATGCCTCGGGGAATTACTCGGTTTGAATTCACCGTTCGGGATTAAGCACATTCAAAGCAATTTTAAACGTTTTCCTGTGCAAATCATCTGCAAAAGCCACCATTATGTTCATATGCAATATGTTTTATCAAAAATTCGGACATTTTTGCAAACAAACTGATAAATGAAAAATAAAGAGGCTCTTTAACTGAATTATACGACTCTTAATGGGGAGGAAATTTGTGCCAGGAATAGGCGAGGGTATCAGGAAGCTGATCCCTGAAAAGAGGTGATCGCTATAAAAAGAGAACTATCCTAATGACAACGGGGATACGGGGTCCCACTGAGTTTCGACTCTGCTATGACTCGTATGTCCTCAAGACGCTCTGCTCATCTTGCTTTCTGAAGTGGATGATTAGTCGATCTTTAACCTTCGAAGATTGCCGGATTGAATGAAACAGTGATATAACACTGATGAACTCAGATCACAGTCATTTGCTTATTCCCTAACTTTCGCCTAGATCGCCCCCTTTTCGGGTTTTCAATCCATCGGGATACCCATTTTTGCCTGAGCCGCCCTTTTGGGTTTTCGACTCACCGGGTGTACTCTTTTTTTATATCCCTAATTTTTGCCCGAACCTCTTTATTTTCTTTTTTTTTTGGTTCGTCGGGATGCCCTTTTTTTGCCCGGACTATTCTTTTTATCGTCCAGCGGGTCTATTTTATGCGAAGTATTTTTTTTTAACTGCGTCTGAGTTAATAGGGGACGGGAATCCTTCGCCATCCATGGTTGTTAGCATCAAAACTCCGCCATAGAAAATCCTTTTAACCACGTACGGACCCTCATAGTTCGGTGTCCATTTGCCCCTGTGATCTGTGTTGGGAGGAAGAAATATTTTGAGTACCAATTCACCGACTTGATACCCCCGAGGGCGCACTTTCTGACCAAATGCTTTCTTCATTCGTCTCTGACCGAGATACGTCAATTCTGGGTATGTAGTTCCATCATAGCACCATTTCCCGTTGGTTTGATTGATGACCAAAGCTGAATCCCCGTATACATCCAGGGTTTTAATCTGTATATTGACGGCTTCCTCAAGTCTTAGGATACAAGCTTCGTATTCGACTTCATTGTTGGTGCAGGGAAATGTTATTCTGGCACCAAATGGCATATGAACCCCCTTCCGGTGTGATCAACACTATACCAACTCCGCGACCATTGACGTTGACCGCCCCATCAAACATCATAATCCATTTGGATTCAGGGTCAGGCCCCTCCTCCAGGAGTGGTTCCTCGCAATCTTTCGATTTGAGAAACATGATGTCCTCATCAGGAAAGTCAAACCTCATAGGTTGGTAATCATCAATCGGTTGCTCTGCAAGATAGTCTGACAAGACACTTCCCTTGATGGCTTTTTGTGAAGTGTATTGGATGTCATACTCTGTCAGTATCATTTGTCACCTAGTAACCTTTCCGGTAAGTGATGGCTTTTCAAAAATATACTTGACTGGATCCATTTTTGATATCAATAGAGTCGTGTGAGTCAACATATACTGTCTTAGTCGGCGAGCAGCCCATGCCAAAGCGCGGCAAGTTTTCTCGAGCAATGAGTATCTTTGTTCACAGTCGGTAAACTTTTGCTAAGGTAGTATATTGCATGCTCTTTTCGACCTGACTCGTCATGCTGACCGAGCACACAACCCATTGACCTTTCTAACACAGTCAAGTACATGATCAACGGTCTTTCCTCTCGGCCTGTAGACTGGCCCCGATCTTGATCTCTTTCTTGTCGTCTTCGGTATCAACGTTGATGGTCTCAACCACCTCCTGATAAGGTGTAATAGCTCGGTCCTCCTATTTCAACAATCTGGCTAACCCTTCAGGCAATTCACAATCTTCCTCAGCCCCTTCTTCGGCTTGATAGATAGGATTGTCGAAGTCATACTTGGCCATAGCAGTGTCGTTAGCAGTGAGATCCGAGTGGTCGGCTCTGCATGATGGAGGATCATGCTTTACCTTAGAATGAGAGATTTTTTTTTTGAAAGAAAGGAAAAACGAAAAAAGAAACATTGCCATTTTTTTTTGTAAAAAGTAAAAAAAAACTGAAAGAAAGAGAACACAAAATTGTTTGCAAAAGCCGTCCTTTATTGATGATAAAAATAATTGCGAAACATAACTAAATGGATGGCCCTACAAATGAGCCGTTACACCTTGGGCAAAGTGTAAGACTTTATTATGCATGTAATAAAGGAAAACAATAAAAATCACTCTTTCAGTAGAGTAACCCGGACGGTTTTTTCAGACGACCAATTGTCGAGCTTTTCTCCCAGGACACACGGGCGAATCCAGCTATCTAAGTCACAGTCGCTGTCAGCCTTGTCTTCATCTGCAGCATTGACGATGTGGGGGGAAACCAAACCACCGCTGGAGAGAGTACCGGTTTCATTCTTCTGAGATCCCGGAGCATACCCCAATCCAAACTTGTCTTCTTTGATGACTGGCTCCACAAATTTGCCCCAGCCTTGGGCATTACCAGCTTTAACCATTTCGACAGCTTGCTTGTATGAAGAGATAGAAGTCCTAACCTTCTCAAACTCAGGTGAAAAGATAGCTTTGGGCGCGACCTCATTGATGTTTGTAGTTTCGAAGCCCTGACACAGCATCTCATGCATCTCGCCGTCCATCTCTACATACTTAAATGTAGACAGGTGGCTAACAAAAATATCCTCCTCACCACAGACAGTGACGACCTGACCTTCTAGTTCATATTTGAGCTTCTGGTGGAGGGTAGAAGTAACAGCACCAGCAGCATGAATCCAAGGCCGACCTAGCAGACAGCTGTAGGCAGGCTGGATATCCATCACATAAAAGGTGCTCTTGAACACCTGCGGTCCAATCTCAACTGGCAACTCAACTTCGCCAAAAACAGCTCTCTTAGAGCCATCAAAAGCCCTCACAACTAAGTTACTTGGCCTCAGGATGATGCCATCGCAATCCAACTTCATTAAGGCTTTCTTTGGAAGAACATTCAGAGAAGAGCCTGTATCAACCAAAACATGGGAAAGCACCACCCCTTTGCACTCCATTGTGATATGCAAGGCTTTGTGTGATTCCTGCCCTCAGGTGTCAGGTCATTATCGGTGAAACCTAGCCTCCGGCTAGCGTTTACATTGGAAACTACCGACTCCAGTTGGTTAACAGTTATCTCCGGTGGAACATAGGCCATATTCAGTACTTTCAACAAGGCTGCTCTGTGCGCCTCAGAGCACATCAATAGTGAGAGAATGGAGATCTTTGAGGGTGTCTGATTTAGCAGGTCGACTACCTTGTAGTCACTTTTCTTGATAATCCTCATAAACTCATCCACTTCCTTCTCGAATGCGGTCTTAGGAGGATCTTCCTCAGTAGTAACCTCTTCGGTGGATACCTGTTTCCCTTTAGCCTTGGCAGCTGCCTCGGCTTCAGTATTCGCGCGTAATGTTGATGGTGCAAATAGGCGTCCATTGCGAGTGAAGCCACCAACCCCTCCAACATTGTCTACAGCGGAGCTACCAATGTCAATGTGTTCTTTGTTAACTTTCTGCCCCTGGCAGTAGATATCAGCCCCATAGTGCCACGGGATAGCACTGTCTTTCTCATACGGAACAGGTCCTGGTACCGTGATGGTGATTGGACCAACCAAAGTCGATTGAGGGCTGTCAGAGTAAATTACGACTGGTGCTGAACTTTCGATGTTCACCGCTACTGGTTCTGTACTTTCTGGGAAATATATTGTTGTCGGAGCGAGTCTCTCGGGAACATATATTTCTTCAGGAGTGAAATAAAATGTTACCGTCGATACATCATTCTTCACCGGACGGGCCTGATCGAACTGAAGACAACCTTCATCTATCAGCTGCTGAATACCCCTTCTCAAACCGTCACATCCGTTTTCGGCAGCTTGACAATTTCTGCATTCTTCCCCACCGCCCGGGAAAATCTGTCCTTTCAAAAGTCGGTCTTTAACCACCGATAGTGAAGTCTTCACCTTAGTCACATCAGAAACCAAATTCAAAGTTTCCCCACTATCAACAGCATTAATCCTCTGCCTGCCGTGAGCCGGCATCGGGTTCTGGATAACATTAGGCACCGGAGCGAAATTGATAGCCTGGGCATCTCTCAAATCTTGTACCTTTAACTGGAGAGCCTTGCAATTATCTGTAGTATGGCCAGGTGCGTTGGAGTGAAAAGCGCATCTGGCGTTGACATCATAACCTCTAGGAAAATTATTGGGATCGATTGGTGGGGCCAGAGTTCTCAATGTAACCAGATTCATGTCAATCAGCTTGGGAAGTAATACTGAATAAGGCATTGGGATTGGCTCGATGACCCGGTCCGTCTGCCTTGGACGTTGTTGATAATGTCTCTGCTGACCCGGATTACCTCCTTGTTGTTGATTGTTGTACCTGGGTTGTTGTTGCGGATAATATTGCGGTTGAGGAACAGGTGTTGGAATAGTGACTGCGGCCACTTGATCTTGATAATAATTAGGGCGTCCTTTACTCCTGCCTCTGCCAGCATACACAACGCTTGCCTCGCCTTCTTTTCTTCGCTGACCGTTACCAGCAAACGGTCTCTTGGGACCTGATGGGTTGGAAACACTATTGTCTTGAATTCGGCCCATCTTCAACAGACTCTCGATTCTTTCTCCAGCAATTACTATCTCTGCAAAGTTGATTGACGGGCAAGCAGCCAATCTCTCAATATAATTGCCTTGAAGAGTGTTCATGAACATGTCCGCCATCTCCCTTTCAGACATAGGGGGTTGGACGGACGCAGCAATCTGTCTCCAACGCTGAGCATATTCTCTAAAGGTCTCCTTGGCAGTCTGGGACATACCTTGCAACAAGGTCCGATTTGGAGCCATGTCCAAGTTGTATTGATATTGCTTGACAAAAGCCTCTGCCAAGTCTTTCCAGCTCTTGATGGTAGTACGAGACAAATGAGAATACCATTCACGAGAAGCTCCAGTTAGACTGTCTTCAAAATAGTACATCCACAGCTTTTCATCTTCCGTGTGAGCTCCCAACCTTCCCAAATAAGATTGGAGATGAGTGCGTGGGCAAGAAGTCCCGTTGTATTTCTCAAAAGTAGGGGGTTTGAACTTGTGAGGAATCCTTACTCCCTGAACCAGACCAAGATTTGTGACATCAAAGCCTAAGGAATTTTGAGACTCCAAAGATTTGAGCTTCTCAGCAAGCTCATCCATACGGCGAGTGGTCTCGAGGGCCTCGTCGTGCAAAGAAAATTGATCATACTGATAATCTTCAGTAACGGGGTGCCCGTTAATCCGAATTCCTTGATTCATATTGTACCTTCCGCCAATACCATTTCCAACATTCCCTGTGTTGCCAACATTACCCGGGTTTCCATCAGCATTTGTGTTACCCGCGTTACCAGTGTTCACAGGGTTATAAGCGTTCCCAGGGTTACCAGGGTTTCCCTCAGCATTTAGTATCTCCACCTCAGGCCTCGGTTGCCCAACCAATTCCCTCAGCTTTTCTTGACCTGCTGCCATACCAGTCATCAATGTCATGAACTGATCCATCCTTTCACGCATATCAGCCAGCTCTTTCTGTACTTGGTCCATCGCTAGTCGTGGACGATTTTCCTTTGTCGGGTATCTGTGAACTCGCTTGGGACCAATAACTGCCTGATACAGGGAACAAACATTAGACACTGCGGTGACACCTGCAAAACAGACAAGGGTTAATATGCATGGTATGCGATGCACTGCTTGTTCAGTTTTAAGGCACCCCCATTTTGAAAGGGAATACCCTGCAAATGAATAAGCATGAGATGTTGGATGCAAATATGCAGATGATGTTATGCAATGCAAAGGCATGTCAATCAGAATTGATGGATCCGTTTGAACATCTGTCAGGTTGCACTGCCTGGAGAGAAATTCACTGAGGAATATCATACAAGACCAAAACTCTGCTCCAGAAAACCGGGTTGGTTGGAGGTTAAGGTTTCCTGAATTTAGCCCACCCCTCACTGGTAGGTTCTAAGAACAGAAGTTCGCCAGCTTCAGCCCTTCAGTCGCGAATAATACGTTTACCACTGAAGGTTTGGCATTATTACGGGATAAAAGACCTCCACTGACTCCCCTCAACAGGACATCCTAAAGCAAGTTCCCAGTCTCGGGGTCCTCGGATTGATCAGCGAGAATGCGCCCACCAGAGCTAACATAATCACGTCTCGGAGGAGAGGCCTCGACTGAGTTCTCGGGAAATGGTCACCAGAGTCGACGATTTCTAAAGGAACACCATGTCGTTACGGAACATCCGTAGGACATAATATATCCAAAAGAAACCTCGTCTGGGTGTGGTTCTTCACGAACGACTTAACGTAGCAACATGCCACGCAAGCCTCATGATCATCCATTCTAAAACCTGTGTGTACACTCAAGCCTGGGTAATGGGCTTATCTCTCATAGAACATCCCATCCCAACAAACAAACAACAGCTCCAACAGATACAGCAGATGAATGCAAGCAAGTAAGTAAATAAAGGTACAAAAGCATGAACACCCAATAAACAGACAAACTACAAAAGCTAGGAGGGACTCGCTTAGGGAAGATGGACCAGCAAGAGGTCAACTTCTTAGTCCCCAGCAGAGTCGCCAGCTGTCGCAACCTGAAAAATACAGTGCGCAAAAAAAACAACCGGCGAAAGAAAAAGACAGAAGAGTCGCCACCGTGCGTTATTCATCCCAAAGGAGGGAAAGGAAACGCTCGAAGTAAACCTGAAAAAGGAAAGGACAAGACGGGGTCTCGCAACCAAATCTTGGGTTCGGGAGTCGGTTATGCGAAGGGAAGGTATTAGCACCCCTACGCATCCGTAGTACTCTACGGGATCCACTTGTGTAGTTCTTGTCTAAAGGGTGTGAGTTTATCTTGTGTTGTTTATAAAAAAAAAAGGGTTAAATGAAAATGACTCGCGCGGATGTCGCATCCACTGCATACGTATCTCATCTGAATATGAGAATCAGAGTCTTCGTAGCTCGGCTGACCTATGGGTTGGGGGATGTGTGCTCGCTAAGACATCGCGTCTTATGCCTACGTATCTCATCTGGAATGAGAATCAGAGCAAGCCGTAGTTCGGCTAACTACGGGGTTGTGGATTGGGTTTTGGACGAACGACGTCACTACGCAATCTACCGGATGCTCGACCTTTGGAGACTTACTCGCCTGTAGTAGAAGGAGTAAACGTGTGTTATGGAGAAGAAAAATCAATGAAGGGTTTGTTTGCATTGTAGGAACGCGCATGCAAAAGGGTAATGAGGATAAGACCTCATAGCTCTTAACCCTGGACAAAGGAACCTGCATAAAGTAAACACAAAAACATTGCCTCCTATCGAGGTCTTCCAGCTAGGAAAGCAGTAAAATGCGGGAAAAATGTAAAAGTACCACGCGGATAAAGATCCGAAGTAACAGCAATTAGAGGAATGGGAAACCCTGAGATCCTTCCAAGCTAACATCATCGAAGAAAGTGGGTCAGTACATGTAATCGGAATGAACCTCCAGGGGTTATCCCACAAATAAAGTGGGAAACCACGCAAGTTATCCCTGCAAAAGTCATGTGAGCCCTCACAAAAATTCAACAAAAGGGTTAGTGAAACACCATAAGCATTTTTTTCATGGATAACAGTATGGTTTCAGAAACCTCAAACCTTGTGGCATACACTTCAGAAATCATGTGATTAAACATTCAAGGCATAGGTTTCACCCATTCATAATACATCACACATTTAAAACATTCAAATTGAAGGCGTAAAATAATGGGAATAGGGCAAACCTGATTGGAGAGCTTGATTGAAATTGAGTTGCACCCGTGAGGCCCTTCAGGGTTTGGAGGCTGCTCTGAATTCTCTGTCAGGTTTCTCTTCAGGTTTTGTCCAGGGTTTTGTTCCAAGGAAACCTCAGAGTATTTTGCTTCTCTTCCTTTTCCTCAAATGAAGCCTTGGTATTTATAGACTGAATTTCATGGTTTTGTGGGCTCAAATGAGAGAGACCAAAGTCCAAAATTTTTTATTATATTTTATTTATTTTTTTTATTATTATTTTTATTTATTTATTTTTTTTTGTAAAAAATTATTATTATTATTATTATTTATTTTTTTCGTTTTTCGTTTTTTTTTGTTTTTTTTTTTTTCGGATCTAATTCTGATTGACATGATGAAATGCGATATGAAATGCTAAATGAATGCATGAATGAGGAGGGCAAATTTTGGGGTGTTACACATATGAAAATGATTCCAAGATAAAAGTTAATCTAAATGACATCCCAAACAACTTTCATGTTGAGGTCTAGAACCATGTTTGCTTGGAAAGTCATTTTTTATGTTGAACAATTATAGGTCATTTTGTCTAATTCCTTGTATGAAAGTCAACTTCCCAAGGCCATAACTTGCTCAATTTTCATTATATGGAATATTTCCAAGTTGTAAAATCCAATCCAAGGTGTCTACTTAAACTTTGAATTTTGGAGTAAGATCTAATTCAACTTTTATGAGCATGTGATATGAGGATACATTATAGGTCATTTTGGACCAATACCATTGAACAAGTGATTTTCCTCAACTTCAAAAATGCATAACTCATTCATACCAAATCCTAATGATGTGAAATTTGTTACCATTTTCATGTTTTTTGAAAGAGCTACAACTTTTATGAAGACACATTTCTCATTTGGAGCTCACATTAAAATTTAGCTAAGGTGGAATAGTTGAACATATGGCTTAACACTTAGAAAATATTTTGACATGTTGAAGTTCCCAAACTTACACCTCAAAATTCACCATGATACAAGTTCCAAATGGAAAGGTGTTCAACATAAGAGTGGTTCCTCTTAATGTAACCTTTCCAAAGAGTCCAAATTCATTCATTTTGGACAAAGTTTGAGGGGTCTGCGCATGGCTTGCATCACAGTTCTCATTCAGACTTCATTTCATTTGCATTTGGACCAAATTGAGTTTCTTCATGGGCATGTACATGCCCATGCAAGCATGCACTTCACATTGCCAATTTTGGAAGCATTTTCAAGTGTGCAAATATCACTTACATTTTGCTATAAATAGAGGTCCATTGCATCAGTTTGAAGGACCTTGTGCGCCATCTTTGCCTCCAACCATTGAAACCGTCACAATTCAAAGGAAAACCTGATAAGTTTCACTTGAAATTTGAGTTTAAATCTCACTATTTAGAGATTTAAGACTCCAGGATCCAAAGCCTTGTACCGTTCCTAATCTACTTCTGCAAGCTCCATAAGCAAGATCAAGCACGAACTGAAGCAAAAAAGATCCAGTTCTGCACAGCATTGAAGGTATTTTTCCAGATTTTTCTTTTCTTCAATTCTCCCTCAATTCTCATCAATTCTTTTGGATCCTTGGTTGTCTGAAGTCCTGGCAATATAGGCAAGAAGATTGAGTTGCTTTGAGGTCAAATCGAAGCAACTCAGTTCATACACCTCAAAATTCAACTTCATGTATCTCTTAATATACTTGGAGTTAGGTTAAATTGAGGTGATTTACGCCATTTTTTCTTTAAGATCATGTCCTCTTTTTTCATTTTTGTGATGATGATGAGGGAACCAGTCCAGCCAGATTCATCGGAGAAGATGACTTGCACTTTGCTCCAACGATGCGTAGGATGTGTTCTGAGCCATTGGATCAATTCAAATCTATTTAATCTTGAGCACTCATTGTGAATACCAGACGTATGCCGCGCTGACTCAAGTGTATCATGGAACGCACGTTTTCCACCACTTCATTTGCCACCTCAATTAATGAGGGAGATCAAGTGGTCCATGTTTTTCTGATTTAATTTATTTTCATTTTATTCCTTTTATTTTCATTAATTCATATTAAATTTAATATTGATCCAAAAAATATGAGAGTTTCACCAAAAAAAATTAAATAAAATCCTCTTTTATTTTCTGAATTAAAATTATTTTTTGGATCATTATTAATATTTTTAATAATTTAATTGATTTTGTGAATATTTTTAATTTGGTAAAAGTCCTCCTTTGACCAATTTCTGTTGAATCCATTCCCCCTCCCTCTTCATCTCATTCCTCTTCTTTATCCATTCATGTCAGGGACCTATGATACCTCTATATCCTAAGGCTAGTTGATTACAAAATCAACATAAGTATGGATGAGATTAGGTCCCCCACTTTGCATATTCTTTTTGTGTGTGGTATGTTTCATGAGCATAGTTCATCATACTATGTCTCTAATATGCATTAACACCAAAATTCTATTGTCCGGCCTCAAATAGTTATAACTTCTACATAAGTCCAATTATGATTGCTTAACATAGCGCTAAATTTGTGACACAAAAAGGCATAGCATTCTAGTTAGTGAGATTCTAAGTCTCCCCTCTTTCAAGGTATTGTGTGGAAACTTGGCATTTTTTCCTTCCTTTGGAAGATGTCTTGGTTCAAGGATCCATGCTTGTGATAAGTGGGTTGAGTGTTCTCCAAAGAATGGCTTAAACAAAACAAAAGCAAAAGAAATACTAACTTCTAACTCATTAACAACTAACATTTAATTTCAAGTCATTTACTTTTAATGCACTTTAATTTTTAAGCCTTATTCATTTGCCATTATTCATACCATTCAAGTTGTTTATGTTAATGTCATTTTCACTTTATCCACTTGGACCATATTTTATGATATTGTGATTGTGTATATTGTGATTTGTTTGTATGGTCTTTTGACCTTAATGTACATAATAAGAACAAAAACCCTAAAAAATATGTTGTGTGGACTGTTGGTGTGATCTGAGACAATTGGACTTAGAATTTAAGCAACATTACCTATGAAAAGGACTTGGCCAATGCCAACTTTCATGAGACCAAATGCTTGTGAATTGAAACTTCATCTGATACATCATTGAAGATCCATTTGAGTTCATCTACAACATGATCATTGTGAAGCTGTTATTTTGAACTTGTGACTTATGCCATCTTAGAAGTCATCTGATACATGGGAAATTTTGGAGAAGATCATGGAGTTGTTAAGTTTGGATGTGGCTATCTTTATTTGATGTCTTGCTCTTCAACTTGCTATTTGTGTATTGATTGTTGTGTGATTCTAAAGTTTAAGGGAAATTTGGGTTTCTATATGACATTCTTGTCTATTGGATTACAGCCCATTGGTCAGATCTTTTCAACTCTCAACTTTTAAATTTATCCTTAGGATTAGTCTCTTCATCTCCTCCCCATTTCTTTAATTTAAAAATCTATCCGTCCTTTTAAAATCTTCTTTGCTTGTGTTTGTTTTCTGAACTTTGACCTTATTGCAAACTTGAAACTTTGGCCTTATGTCATTGCATTTTTAAAAATCTTTTCTTAATCAAACTTGTAAATAAATTTAACTATACTTGACTTAAAACTTCAAAAGCCAAAAAGAACTAACACTCATTCAAAGCATTTTAGGTCCTTGTTCCTTTCAAACTTACATTCTTGTTAAAAGCAATGCATCCACTTTGAAATTTATACCACAAAGTACGAGGTTTTGATCCCTCATTTTTATGTTCGTACGTAGGCACAAGTCTAAAGGTCTTGTCAAACACAAAAATATAATTAATAAATTCTTTTCTCATCCCTCCACTCTATTTATTGCAAACATCATTTTGTACAAAAACACATATGCACACAAAAAAGGGCTTCCTAGGAGTACCTAGGACACTTTGGGTGCTAACACCTTCCATCTGTGTAACCAACCGCCTTACCTGTAATCTATGGCATTTTATTAGTTTTGATTTGAAAACTTCTTATTTTTGGTTTTTGTTCGTACTTTTCCCTTTTCCCTTGGAAACAATAAAAGCGCGGTGGTGACTCTAGTTTTATTGACGTCTAGCTTATCCATAGCTTGATGGTCATGAATTTACCGCTACAGATATTTGTGTGGACTATTGGATTTGATTTGAGACATTGGACTTCGAATTAGGAAACACTCCCAATGAAAAAGGACTTGGCCAATGCCAACTTTCATGAAACCAAGTGCTTGTGAAGTGAACTTTCTTCTATGCAAATATTGAAGATCCATTTGAGTTCATCTGCAACTTGATTTTAATGAAGTGGTTACTTTGAACATGTGTCTAATGCTTATCTCTGAATTCATCTGATACATGGGAGATTATGAAGAATATCATGGAGTTGCTAATCTTGGATATGGCTATCTTTATTTGATGCCTTGTTCTTTATCTTGCTATCTGTGTATTGATATTGCTTGATTCTGAAGTCCAAGGGAAATTTGGGTTTCTATACGACATTCTTGTCTATCGGATTGCATCCCATTGGTCAGATCTTTTCAACTCTAAACTGTTAAATTTTTGCTTAGGATTAATCTCTTCATCTCCTCCCCACTTCTTAAATTTCAAATCTCTCCCTCCTTTTAAAAAATCTTCTTTGTTTGTGACTTTTAAACTTAGACTTGATTGCAAATTGGAATGTTTGGCCTTATGCCATTGCATTTTCAAACTCTTTTCTTAATCAACTTGTAAATGAATCTAATCATATTGACTTAAAATTTCAAAAGCCAAAAAATAACTAACACTCATTCAAACCTTTTAGGCCCCTTTGTGCCTCTTTCAAACTTAAAATTTTATTAATAGCAACTCATTCACTTTGAAATTGATACCAAGAACTACGAGGTTTTGATCCCTCATTTTTATGTTCGTACGTAGGCACAAGTCTGAATGTCTTGTCAAACACAAAAAATATATTTAATGAATTCTTTTCTCATCACTCCACTTTATTTATTGCAAACATCATTTTATACAAAAACACATGTGCACACAAGAAAGGGCTCCCTAGGAGTACCTAGGACACTTTGGGTGCTAACACCTTCCCTCTGTGTAACCAACCCCCTTACCTGTAATGTCTAGCATTTTATTAATTTTAATTTGAAAACTTCTTACATATGGGTTTCGTTCGTACTTTTCCCTTTTCCCTTGGAAACAATAAAAGCGCGGTGGCGAATCTAGTTTTATTGACATTAAGTTTATCCATAGCTTAATGGTCATAAATTTACCAATACAGAAATTAAGTGGCGACTATGTTGGGGAGTAGTCCTCAGTGGGTTTAGCTTACTTTCTTATGTGTATATAATGGTGTATTTGATGTTTGTATATTTGTTTATATGATATAATCTGCTTTTTATGCTTGGTGATCTCTAAGTGGTGAGATAAGTTCTAACCCGAACTTGAGTGAAATTAAGATAGGAGGATGATATAGTCATGTTCGACTTGTGTGGAGTAGTCCTTAACAAGTTGGATAGAGACCCATTTACTCATTGGAGACCCTTTTGGAGCTATTGATGTCACACAAGTTATTTGGAGTTAGGCATTACTTTCTCTGATTTGGGGTCCGAGAAGCTGAGGACCGCAGAAAATTTAACCCATCTTGGCCTATTTAGGACGTAGTACAGAGACTGTTCAGGTGTAGACTTGATAATAGTTGTTACGCGATACTACACTCAGACGAGTTTCTCTTGAGAATATTATGGGTTGATGAGTCATGCATCCTAACCTGTAATATCTGATAGATGGAATTAAGACTCTGGGAACTTTTTAGAACATGATCTACATGTTTTATCCTTAGTACACTCCTTTGGAATGGTTCTGAACCAGACTCCATGCTCGTGACTCACAACAAACCCTTGATTCTTGGTTGATCCAATCAAGTCTTGTCAATATCAATGGAACATGGGTGTTGATAAGGTGAAAGCCATAATCCATCAAAATGGATGATTGATCTTGACAATGACTTGATTCATCCCTTGACCTTTATTTGTTTGCCTTGTGTGTGATCTCTAATTTGTGATTGTTGCATTCATGCATTCATATGCATCATAACATTCATCACACGAAAATAACTTCAAGGAACTGAGGTTTTATTTGCAAATATTTTCAGACTATGGATTGTGGACGAAGGAACACTAAGAAGTACAGTTTCAGATGTCCCGATTTGGAAGAGTTAAGGAAGCTATAATATTTAGTATTAGATCCCTTGGACTTCAAGCAACATCATGGGAAGCTTCTATCTGTGTTGTCTGCTGATGTGGTTGAAGGACTCTTGAGTGTGTTGGTTCAGTTCTATGATCCTCTCTACCGTTGTTTCACTTTTCCGGATTATCAGCTTATACCTACGTTGGAGGAGTATGCTCATCTCTTGGGAATACCTGTTTCTAAAAAGGTGACGTTTAGTGGATTGGAGGGGATTCCCAGATCTCGTCTTATAGCTAAAGCTCTTCACTTGAAGAAGTTTGAGATAAAGGCTCATTGGGTGAAGAAAGGAAGTATTTTGGGGTTGACTTTTGATTTCCTCATTAAGGAAGCTACTGCCTTTGCTCAAGCTGGTAGTGTGGATTCTTTTGAAGCCATCTTTGTGTTGCTCATCTATGGTTTGGCTTTGTTCCCAGCATTGACAGTTTTGTTGATGTTAACGCCATTAGAATCTTCTTGATTGGGAATCTTGTGCCTACTCTATTAAGAGATATGTACTTCTCTTTTCATCTAAGGAATTCTAAAGGTGGTGGAACGATTGTGTGTTGTTTTCCTCTTCTGTACAAGTGGTTTATTTTGCACTTGCCTCAGACGCCTACTTTTGTGGAGAACAAACAATGTCTACGGTGGTGTCAGAGACTTATGCATATCACTAATCATGATATAGTTTGGTATGATTCTTCATTGGGTAGCTTGGAGATTATTGATTGTTGTGGTGAATTCTATAATGTGCCCCTCATTGGTACACAAGGAGGAATCGACTACAACCTTGCTTTGGCTCGTCGTCAACTTGGGTTCCCCTTGAGAGATAAATCTAATAACACTCTGTTAGAAGGTCTTTTCTATCAAGAGGGTAAAGATCCCCAACATTTGAAGCAGAAGTTTGTGCATGCTTGGCATAATGTGCATAGGAAAGGAAGATCCGAGCTTGGTTCGTGCAACTGTGTGGCTTTTGAAGCTTACACTACTTGGGTGAAGAAGAGAGATTTGGAGTTGAAGATGTCATATGCTTGTGAAAGACCTATCTCAATGGTTGTGGTTGAGCCATTAAATCTCCATAACCAAGAAATAGAGGAGTTGGAAGACGCACTCGCCAAGATGAAGCAAGAGAAGGATATGTGGGAAGAGTGATTCCATGCTTTGAGCAGAAAGCATGAGGAGTTACAACTTGAGTCTAAGGACAAAGATGCACTTATTGAGCTTCTTGAAGACCGAGTAGTGAAGAAACATAGAGAGCCAGAGGTTTCATCTTCCTCTAGTATGCCTCAGCCTTCCGTTGCTTGGAAGAAGATTGTTGATCAGCTTGTCCTCGAGAAGACTCAGATGAAGACCTCTTTTAAGTCCGAGATTCGACGCATCCGAAGGAAGTATGCGCCTACAGCCAGATCATCTAACACCATTGTTAGGGGATCCTTAGGATGATAAGTTTCCTTTTCTCTTGTATTTGTATTTTGGTTTCTGAAATTGTGCTCAGTGTAATCCTTCCAAATTATATAAATAAATGAGATTTTTATGGTCAATCAAATTGTTACAATTGTTATTATACATTTGTAAATAAAATAGCATGTTCCTTGAAAATAAAAACAATCAAAGCATTTCATTTCATGCATTATTTGCATAGCAGGTTTCTCTTTCGCCAAATGTCTTATTGGTTATTCTGTTGTGCTTCAGCCAAGCTGAGTCATCGATACAATACTCGTGCCAATCATCTGAGAATCATGGAACACTTGGAGCAAGAGAACAGAGAATTGAAGGACGAGATCGCCCGCCTGACTGCCATGATGGAGTCAGTTTTAGCTGCTCAGAGTCAATCTTCTCCAATGCCTGCAACTCCTCCTCCTCAGAGGACTGTCACTTTAGAGGTTGTTTCTTCAACCATGCCTGCCACTCAGTTCGCTCCTACCATGCATGTCGGATTCCCGTGGGGAATGCTGCCCAACTTTGTGCCCGAGGGTTTTGCGCCTACCTTTGCTTCCATGTCGGCATCTAGCCCGGTCATGTCCGTGCCACCACCGGTTGTTCATACTTTGCCTCGTGTTGAGGACACCATCTATCATTCCGATCCGTCTGAGGGTCCGGATGTCTATGAAAAGATGGATGAAATGAAAGACCAAATCCTTGAGCTGCGAAAGGAGTTGAAAACCTTGAGAGGAAAAGATTTGTTTGATAAGAGTGCCTTGGAACTTTGTTTGGTTCCTAATCTTAAAATCCTGATGAAGTTCAAAGTCCCTGACTTTGAAAAGTATAACGGGAACACTTGTCCACTCAGTTATCTCGTCATGTATGCTAGAAAGATGTCGACACAAACTGATAATGATCAGTTATTGATTCATTTTTTCCAAGACAGTCTGACTAGTGCCGCTTTAAGGTGGTACATGGGTTTGGATAGTGCAAGTGTTCGCATGTTCAATGATTTGGGTGAAGCATTTGTGAAGCAGTACAAATATAATATGGATATGGCGCCGGATAGGGACCAGTTGAGGTCATTGTCTCAGAAGCATAAGGATACGTTTAAAGAGTATGCCCAGTGATGGAGGGAGCTTGCTGCTCATATTACCTCTCCTTTGGAAGAAAAGGAGATGACCAAGATTTTTCTCAAGACCCTGAGCTCGTTTTACTATGAGAGGATGATTGCTAGTGCCCCCAGTGATTTTACCGAAATGGTAAATATTGGGATGAGATTAGAAGAAGGTGTCTGAGAGGGACGATTGTATAAAGAGGAGGTTTCGCCAAGCAAGAAGTATGGCAGTGGGTTTGCCAAAAAGAAAGAAGGCGGGACTAATGCAGTATCTGTGGGGAAGCAAAGGAGGCCTCATGTCAGAAGAAGTCCACAACCCCGTCATCATCATCATCAAGTATCATCTGTTATTCCAGTATTTTAAAACAATCAATCAACACCAGTTCAACAACAACATCAACAACCGCCACAACAAAGAAAAAACAACTACAACAACAACACCACCAATAATCTTCAACAACAACAGAACTTTGAGACGAAGAAGGTCTCTTTTAATCCGATTCCTATGACTTATGATGAATTGTATCCATCATTGGTTCTCAAGAACCTTCTGCAACCAAGAAATCCTCCACAGATTCCTGAACCACTTCCATGGTGGTATAAGTCAGAACTCCGTTGTGCCTTTCACCAAGGAACTCCCAGTCATGATATTGAGAATTGCTACCCCCTGAAGTATGAAGTCCATAAGTTGGTCAAGAGTGGGATGGTGTCCTTTAAGGACCGTGAGCCTAATGTCAAAGCTAACCCATTACCCGCTCATTGTGATCCTTCTGTCAATATGGTAGATGGTTGTCCTGGGGAGTTCAAGGTATATGATGTCTATTTCATTAGAAGGTCTTTGGTGACGATGCACAAGGATATCTGTATGGTGAGTGATTGTGTGTGTGACCATGATGGTTGTGCAATTTGCAGTATTAACCCCCGAGGTTGCATAGTTATGAAGAGGGACATTCAAAGATTGATGGATGAAGGTATGATCCAGATTCTTCAGTCTCGTCACTTGGGTGACGATGTGAATGTAATAGTGCCAGTGTTTAAGACACCAGAGAGGTTGGTGATTCAGTTTAACAACAGCAGTAGTAACAGTGTCAGTAATAGATCGGTATCATTATTGGGAATACGGTTAGCGGGTTCTGTCCCGTACACATATGATAGAGTTTTTCCGTACTAGTATAATGCTACTATGTTAGAGAATGGTCAAGAGGTTCCATTTCCCTCGACCAATTCTGTTGTAAGCATTGCTGATGTTATGAAGGTGACCCGTAGTGGTCGAGTTTTTGGGCATGTGTTCCTGAGGAATGTAGGAGATGTATATGTCGGTAAGAAGGTGGATGTGCCTGTAGTAGATCCGGTTAGTGCTCCAAGATGTCAGTATGGTGAATCCATCGATTTGAAGCCTAATGATGATGATGAGGTACTCCGATTAATCAAGAAGAGTGAATTTAATATGGTGGAGCAGCTGCTTCAAACTCCTTCCAAGATTTCAGTGTTGTCTCTGCTAATGAATTTCGAAGCGCATAGAGAAGCATTGCAAAAAGTATTGGAGCAAGCATATGTGGAAGAAGATGTAACAGTGGATCAGTTTGATCATATTGTGGCTAACACCACTTCCTGCAATAATCTAATTTTTTGTGATGAGGAACTTCCCGAGGAAGGCAAAAATCACAACTTAGCATTGCACACATCGATGAACTGTAAGGAGGATGCTCTGTCAAATGTATTGGTTGACATCAGCTCTTCATTAAATGTACTTCCTATATCAATTATTTCCAGATTGTCATATCAAGGAGCTCTGATGAGGTACAGTGGCGTGATCGTCAAGGCATTTGATGGTTCTCGCAAGACTGTGATTAGTGAGGTGGACCTTCCTGTGAAGATAGGTCCGAGTGATTTCCAAATTACTTTCCAAGTAATGGATATCCACCCGGCCTATAGTTGCTTGTTAGGAAGGCCATGGATACATGAGGTTGGAGCTGTGACATCCATTATACACCAGAAGTTGAAGTTTTTAAAGAATGGTAAGCTTGTTATCATCGGCGGAGAGAAGGCTCTTTTGGTGAGCCATCTATCCTCTTTATCTTATGTAGAGGTTGGGGATGATATTGGAACTCCGTTCCAAGCTCTAGCTATTGCCTAGGAAAAGAGAGTTATGGCACATATGTCCTCTTTCAATGACGCGCAGAAGATTGTTGAAGGAGGTAATTTTGAACAGTGGGGCCGGAGGCTAGAGGTCAACGAGAATAAGAGCCGAGCTGGTGTGAGATTCCAAAAAAGTTCGTTTGTGATTAGAGCCGAAGATGTGCAACCCAGTTTCCGTAATGGAGGGTTCATTCATGGTAATGAACAACATTTAGCTGTAGTGATGAAGATGAAGACTGCACCAATTTTGTGACGCATAGAAAGGCTTGCAATATTGGATTGTGTTGTCAATATTCCTGTTATTGTGAATCATTCTAAGCAATTACTTTTATTTTTTTTGAAAATCCTTCTCCTATGTCTAAGGGAGAAGGGAACATTGTTTGGCATTTTCAAATTTGATCATTAATAAAATGCAATTCTATTCATCCACATCTATGATGTTTTATTTTTACTTTTTTTCTTTTCTGAAAAAATGGTAATCACAAAAAACATAAATAAGTAAATAATAATTTGTCCGTCTGCATAATATTTGGTCATCAATTCACTTCTCTAAAATCAAAATATCAAATCATTATGCAGGTTGGTTTCTAAACCCATTGAATACAATGATCATACTCCTTCGCCAAACATTGAATTCCCTATGTTTGAGGCTGAGGAAGAAAGTGATGAAGAAATATCTGGTGAATTGTCTCGTCTACTTAAGCACGAGGAAAAAGCCATTCAGCCGTTCGAAGAGCAGATTGAGCTAGTCAACTTGGGTTTCGAGGATGATGTGAAAGAAGTCAAGATTGGGTCTCGATTGGGTCCTGAAGTCAAGAAGGGGTTGATTGATCTTCTTCGAGAGTATTCATGTGTGTTTGCTTGGTCCTATCAAGACATGCCTGGTTTGGATTCTAAGATTGTGGAGCATAGATTGCCGTTGAAGCCAGAATGCCCGCCAATCAAGCAGAAATTGAGAAGGACTCATCCTGATATGGCAGTAAAGATCAAAGAAGAAGTGTTGAAGCAGATTGATGCAAGTTTCTTGGTTACTGCTGAATATCCGTAATGGGTGGCTAATATTGTGCATGTTCCGAAGAAGGATGGAAAAGTCCGTATGTGCGTTGATTATAGAGATTTGAATAAATCTAGTCCGAAAGATGATTTCCCTTTACCACACATTGATATGTTGGTAGATAATACAACTAAATTCAAAGTCTTTTCGTTTATGGACGTATTTTCCGGATATAATCAGATCAAGATGGCACCCGAAGATATGGAGAAGACCATATTCATTACACCTTGGGGAACATTCTGTTATAGAGTGATGCCTTTCGGTCTAAAGAATGTTGGTGCAACTTACCAAAGCGAAATGACTACTCTTTTTCATGATATGATGCATAAAGAGATTGAGGTCTATGTTGATGATATGATTTCCAAATCAAGTGATGAAGAAGGTCATGTTGAACATTTGTTGAAGTTATTCCAGCGTTTGAGGAAGTAAAAACTCCGCTTGAATCCTAATAAGTGTACATTTGGTGTTCGTTATGGTAAGTTGTTGGGCTTTATTGTCAACGAGAAGGGTATTGAAGTTGATCCTGCCATGTTCAAAGCAATACAAGAGATGTCGGCGCCCAAAACTGAGAAGCAAGTCAGAGGTTTTCTCGGCTGCTTGAATTATATCTCAAGATTCATTTCGCACAAGACTGCCACGTGTGTGCCTATATCCAAGCTTCTTCAGAAAGATCAGTCTTGTGATTGGACCGAGGATTGCCAAAAAGCTTTTGACACTATCAAAGAATATCTGCTTGAGCCTCTGATTCTGTCTCCGCCTATTGGAGGAAGACCGTTGATTATGTATTTACTTGTGCTTGAAGAGAGTATGGGTTGTGATCTTGCATAGCAAGATGAAACTAGAAAGAAAGAATGTGTTATTTACTACCTCAGTAAGAAATTCAACGATTGTGAGACTCGGTATTCTATGCTTGAGAAGACTTGTTACACATTGGCTTGGGTTGCTAAGCGTCTGCATCAGTATATGTTGAATCATACCACTTGGTTGACATCCAAAATGTATCCAATCAATTATATTTTTTAGAAGTCTGCTTTAACTTAGAGGATTGCCTGTTGGCAAATGTCATTATCAGAGTATGATATCGAATACCGATCTCAGAAAGCAATCAAAGGTAGTGTCTTGGTTGACCATTTGGCTCACCAACCAATTGAAGATTATCAGTCAATGCAGTATGACTTCCCTAATAAAGAGATTTTGTACTTAAAAATGAAAGATTCTGATGAACCATTGCTTGAAGAATGGCCAGAACCTGGTTCCCGTTGGGGCATGGTATTTGATGGAGTTGTTAATCAATACGGTAATGGAATTGGTGCATTGATTATTACTCCTCAAGGAACGCATTTTCCATTTACAACTAGATTGACTTTCAAACGTACAAATAATATAGCTGAGTATGAAGCTTGCATTATGGAGCTTGAAGAGGCCATTGATCTCAGAATCAAATATCTTGACGTATATGGAGATTCTGCTTTGGTTGTGAATCAGATCAAAGGTGAATGGGAGATGAATCAACCCGATTTGATACCATATAGAGATTATGCGAGGAGGATTTCAACTTTCTTTACAAAGGTTGAGTTTCATCGTATCGCTCGAGAATAAAACTGGATGGTAGATGCTCTTGCAAAGTTGGCTTCAATGATTATGGTGAAGTATTGGAATGTAGTCCCCAATTTGACAGTGATGCGTCTTGATAGGTGTAGCGGGGTATTCGTTACCATTAGAGATATTGACTAAATCCAAGGTAAACCATACAAGTCGAGTCGCCACCGCACTTCTATTTATCCAAAGGAATGGTTAGAAAGAGAACAAAAACCTAAAAGTTTTATCGAATAAAAAACTAGTAAAAATGTTAGAGATCTGGGTAAGGGGGTTGGTTATGCAATGGGAAGGTTTTAAGCACCCAAAACATCCTAGGTACTCCTAGGGAGCCCTTTTCATAAGTGTAGGTATATCTAAAGTACTATTTACTAAAAGGAAGGTTAAAAGAAAATGACTCGCAAGGATGTTGCATCCACTGCCTACGTATCTCATCTGAGTATGAGAATCAGAGTCTTCGTAGCTCGGCTACCTATGGGTTAAAGAGAAGTGTGCTCGGTAAAACGTCGCTTCTTATGCCTACGTATCTCATCTGGAATGAGAATCAGAGCAAAAAGTAGTTCGGCTAACTAGGGGTTAAGGATTTCCATCTGAACATGGACTTACTAAAGAGGACACCAGCTGTGTCAAAGGAGGGTGGGCAGTGTGTTCAACGTCCTAGCAGTAGGTGTCGCAGCTCGCTGAATCGAGTCTTAGGCAATTACCTCTTTGCAATAGAACAGACTGACATGCCACAAGATCGGAGATGCACGGAAGGTCTAAAAGTGGGGAAGCTCTGCTCTAGAGTTGTCATGTAATATGGACCTATGTGTTAGGATTTTCAAAGGGGAACATTTACCTAATGTTAGCATGCAAAGAATAAGGGAATTCTACCTATGTTATCATACAAAGGGTTCTACCTAATGGGTGCTACCTAAACGGAATAAGAGTTGGCGGATGGAGCGCGGAGAGGAGTTACGGATAAGGGTAGATGGCGATGCCGGAGGCAATCGACTTACAGGTAGATGGCGATGCCTGAGGCAATTGACTTACAAGAGGATGGATGAATGCGTGCTGGTTCTGTTAAGTTTTGAAAATGATTACTCGACGTTGGATCGAGCTTTTAATCTTATTTTGAAATGGTTATCGGATGTTCGTTTTAATTCTGGTATTAACAGGTGACTAAAGAAATAAAGAAATAAATATTATACACTTTATGGGAAAGGGGTACATTTGTTATGAATGGGGATTGTTCATGGCAAACAAACAATAAGAATATATGCCTCATACATCATACAAGTAGGCAACAGTTATCAATCAGATCGGATAAATAAACAATATATAATCAAACCAAAGAATCAAATAATAAAGCCTTTAAATAATGCATGGTAGTATGAACATGTTAAATAATCAAGCAATAGAAAGCATGAATGAGAGAAACAAGTATAAAAGATAACAGATGAATCAAACAGATGAAAATATGCACACGAAGGGTCCACTGAATAATTTAATCAGGATATGAGGTAAGGACCAAAGAAAATCAAGGTAAAAGGCCTCTAATACATGGCATATGAGATGAACGAGGGAGGATCAAAAGATCTCTTCAATTTCCATTAGCAATCCCTAAGTCAAACATCGATCATAAAGAAGCCAACTGAAAATTCAAGTCAACATAAAAAATAACAAATAAAAAGCAAATTAATCAAGAAAATTATGAAAAATTAAACTAAATAAGGTGGGTCCAGGATATCATCATCCCCCAAAAAGATTTTAAAAATAATGAAAATTGGCACGTGAATTAATTAAAACAAAACATAGGTCGAACCAAAAGTCAATTAATAAGACTAGGTTAGAAATAAATCAAGAATAAATAGTAAATTAATCAAGAAAATTATGAAAAATTAAACTAAATAATGTAGGGTTAGGACATCATCATCCCCCAAAAATATTTTAAAAATAATGAAAATTGGTACGTGAATTAATTAAAATAAAACAGAAGTCAAATTAAAAGTCCACCAACCAAACAAGGTCAAAAATAAATCCAAAATAGATTGAAAATGTGAAATAAAACTCCAAGAAAAGGTCAGGTTGACCACGGGACAGTGGTCAACCTTCATCCCAAAAATAAAATGCTAACAATAATTTTAAGTCATAAAAATAAAATCAATAAAAAAAAGTGTGTTAAAATGGACCATTTAGAATAAATAACTAATATAATATATTAATATTAAAAAAATACGAAAATAAAAATTATATAAAATTAAGTAAAACATTAAGAAAAGTGAAAAATATTTTTGGGTAATTTTATGGACGAAGAAAATATTTTAAATAAGAAAAAGAAATATGAAAATGGAAGGATTAATGGTGATGAACATGGTAAGCAAGCGTAGATATATCAAAACATGGTCATGGAAGAGATGATTACCTAATGGAAAATAGAAGTGGAATGGAATCTGATATATGATGAAGCTTTGCCTCCTTTCCACGAAATTCCAATGCTCCTTTAGGGTTAGGGTTTCAGCTTCCTAAATAGGGTGGATTAGGTGTTCTCATGGGCTTTTTAATAAATGATTTATCCATAAGAATAAAAGTGTGAAGTGAGGTGTAAAATGTTGTTATTTTGGGCCAAAATTAAGTGAATGGATTTCCAATGCATGGCCAAAATAGGTAAAAAAAAACGTGACTGGTTTGTGCAGCATGCTTAGAAAATCTGATTGGGCCAGCCACACCCAAAATCTGCCTAGAAAATCAAGTCATGATGCCCACTTTAAATGAATGTATCTCTCAAACCATGGATCCAAATGAGATGATTCTAAAAGGATGTGAAAGAGGACATGGCAAGGTACAATTGTTGTGAAGAAAGTATTTTCAAATAATGCCTTGAAGTGCAAGAAAACTGGCCAAGAAGTCTTGACAAATTTTGAAGATTTTTGACTTAGAAATTTTTCTAAGTGTCCTAAAAAAATGTCTCACTTTGACTAAGCATAACTTTCTCAATTATAATCCAAATGGAGCAAACTTTATATCTATAGAAAGCTTGGAACAAGAGGAACAACTTTCATATTGGAGAAATTTTCAAATAGAGCTTTTATCTTGATGCAAAATGGGCTTAAAGTGAGTGCAACGATCATGAAAACTTGCCCTAAATGGAAAGTCAACCATTTCCAAATTAAGTAACTTTTCCAATTCCTGATTAAATGATGAATCCCTGATCCAAACTTGATCAAATTTCACATGTAGGATCCCCTAGGCATGGATTTTGAGATTCCACTCTCAAAATGTCAGGAGTTGACTTTTTTGGCCCCACAGTTGACTTTTCCCAAACTGTTTGATTCCCGATTCCATTGATCAATTGAAGCAGTTTTAGATCAAATAAAGAGCTTATTTTTTGTATGTAGACCCTTGTGGACATATGGAGGGCCATGGAAAAGAGTTTCACCCAAAGAATCAGAAATAAAATGATTTTATACCAACCCCTAGTTTTAGGGCAAAATGATCAGGAACCGATTGCACTGATTGCCAATGGATCTTTCTGAGATAATTGTGAATCTTCCTAGGACAAGATGCCTCTCTAATCATGACATGGATTAGCTCCTCTACTTCCAACCAAACATTTCCTGTTGCAGGTAGCCATGAAACCCTAATTTCTGATTAAATCCAAATGAACACTCTGATAGCTTTGAATCTTTCACTGATGAACTGAGGACCATAATAAGATACTTGGACCCCCCTGAGGCCCTTGAGACTTGTATACTTAGAAAATGAAGTGCAATTCTCAATATTGCTTTGTGTGGGCTCCTTCTGTTAAGGAGTGATCAATCAAAACCTGATCTCCATGTCACTAATGCAGTATGCAATGAGTATGACCTAATATGATGTTAATGAAGTGTAAAACATAATCCCATGCTTCCAGGAAAAATGTAGGGTAAATTTCAGGGTATTACAATAGGCTAGCTCACGTGTTTGCTATTGAAGAGGTCAAAGACTAAAAGCCGTGGTATTTTGATATTAAGTGTTTCCTCCAAAGTTAGATTTACCCGCCTGGGGAATCTTCGAAAGATAAGAAGACTTTGAGAAGATTAGCTAGCCACTTCTACCTGAATGGTGATGTGTTTTACAAGAGGAATTTAGATATGGTTCTACTCAGATGCGTGCATAGACACGAAGCAGACTTATTGATGATGGAAGTCCATGAAGGTTCCTTTGGTAATCATTCCAATGGACATGCTATGGTAAAAAAAATGTTGCGAGCAGGTTACTATTGGCTGACAATGGAATCTGACTGTTACAAGTTTGTGAAGAAATGCCACAAGTGTCAAATTTATACAGATAAGATTCATGTTCCTCCGACCCTATTGAACATCATTTCCTCTCCATGGCCCTTCTCCATGTGGGGAATTGATATGATTGGCCTGATTGAGCCCAAAGCTTCGAATGGACATCGTTTCATTCTGGTGGCCATTTACTACTTCACAAAGTGGGTTGAAGAGGCATCATATGAGAATGTGACCAAGCAAGTTATTCTGAGGTTTATCAAGAATCAGATTATATGTCGATATGGTGTGCCAAGTAAGATCATTACTGATAATGGATCTAACTTGAATAATAGTATGGTGGAAGCTCTTTGTAAAGACTATAAGATTGCACATCACAATTCTTCTCCGTAAAGACCTAAGATGAATGGGGTTGTTGAAGCTACAAACAAAAACATCAAGAAGATCATTCAAAAGATACTCCCATTGGCTTTGCACGGGTATCGTACATCCATCCGCACTTCAACAGGGGAAACTCATTTCTCACTTGTTTATCTCTCACATGTTCCAAGGTCAATGCAACCACACGCGGTACATGAAAAAGTCATAAGGTTGGACTGCTGAGATTAGATCTGGAAATAGAAAGGGACGGTCTAGATCTGATCTGGAGACCAGACGGTGGTCAGCGCCACCATCTTCTCCGGCTAGCTCCGGTGGAGATCAAAAATTGCAGGTCAAAGAATGTTAACTAAAATGCACGATCCAGGCACCTTTCGAAAGGTGGAGTGATGTACATCACTCCTACGCCACTCAATTCCATTCTAGATTCCTATTAAGAGAGAAATCAGAGATGGAACTTTGGTGGTGGTCAACTGAACTTGCTCGATTTCAACAATTAAGAACACAATAATGATGTCTCTATACAGAGGACTTCAGACAACACAAGATCAAGGCAAATGGAGCAATGTATGATGAGATTCGAAGCAAAATGCAGCTGAGCAAAACCTTTGAATTGTGAAGAATTGAGTCACTCTCTTTGGTTCCTTTTGCAAACAGAAGCTTCAATGGATCAAATGAAGAAGGTCTAGGAACTTTAGATCTGAAGAAAGCAGTCAAGGAAACTGAATTCTAGATCTGAATTTTTTAGAGACAAAATGAAGTTTGTTCCTTTGGTATGGGTGGGGATTCAATTCAGCAGGGATTTAGGCGGCATTAGGTTAAAGAATTGAAGAGCATAGCACTTGTATTTATAGCCAAAACCATCTGAAATGCAATGAATAAAGTGTGCATGGGAGAAGAGGGCCTCCATGCATGGGCCTGTACAGGCGCATGGAGGGCCCAATTCTGATTGGAATGGATTACTGTACATCACCAAATGAGAAGTGGACGTGCAGATTAAATTTTAACAGCTCATGCAATGTGTTTGAAATGAATTTCACAAAATGCACTTAATTCTTCATGTCTTCGAAAATGATGCTTCCAAACTCCAAATGTAACCTTATGAGTAATGGTTAGAAAGCTTGTTGCATAAGAAACAAATGCTATGTTGATCAAAACTCCAATTGGGCCTTGGAAATTGATTAAATTGGAGCTTGAAGTGTAGGGTGCAAAACATGCATATGTGAAGTTTCCAAATTTGGCCAATGCTCAAGCCCTTCTGTTTAAATGATGCAAGCTCCAAATGATAAAATCTTCAAGATGAAAGTTGTAGATCTTTTTAATACAATAAATTTGGACTTAAATTTTGCATCATTTGGATTTTTAATGAAGAAATTATGGGCACTTGAAGTTGGACTTTTTCACATTTCAATGCATTTGGTCCAAAGTGACCTATAATGTTTTGCATTATCACATGTATTTATTTTGAGATTTTGCAATTTTTCTCAACATAACATTTGAAGTAGATACAATAATCTTTCCAATTCATTAAGTCGCACCTCAAAATCATGAAAAATGAATGAGTTATGTTCTTGGGAAGTTGACCCAAAATTAGGGTTTCAGTCAAAATGACCTATAATGTCTTGGAATGGATGATGACCTTCCAAGCTTCAAATCAAATTTTGATGAACATGAAAGTTGTTTGTTCATATTGTCCTTAAGAACATTTTTTCTCTTGGGGTCATCTCCATTTGACCAACACATAAAAAGTTAGGACTCAGTGCATTTCAAAATAGTCAGATGAATTGACTGATCAACTTCTCAAGTCTACAACTCATATCTTGATGAATTAATGATTGAGGACACTCAAATAAGTTCAAATATTCATGATATGATGAATTAAAGAACTTCCCTTGATTGTATTTGATCATGGGCTAAGGTTGCTTCATGGGCAAGACATTGTTGATGAGCAGATGAATTAGGGTTTCCTTGGGAAACAAACCTCAAACCCCTTGACTTGCTTTGATCAAAATGATGAATTGAGATACTTGGGAGGCATATTTGATGTATGAGAGCTTTGGGAGCCATTACCATGGTTGCTTTCATCTTATCTTGACCATATCATTGCACAAAGGATCTCCTAGAAGCTTTTGACCTTGTGACTGCTCAAGCTACAAACAAGAAATGTTAGTGAGATATTTTTGTGCTTTTGAGTTAATAAAAAAATGAGAAAAGCAATAATATACAATTCAAGCATGCTTAGTGATCTCAAACCACTCACAAGGGATCCCACCCAAAGGCAAAAGGAACCAAGATGCTTATGATCCTTGAGGCTATGCAAATGCAATGTTATGATGCCATGAGGGATCTTAGGGCCAAAATTAGGGTCTAACACATATGACATGAATGAAAAAGTTAATGCTCTGTGGGGAGATATTGCCACAAAGGAAAAAGAAATCAGAGAGACCGAAAATCTGCAGGAGCACAATGCATTTCGTAAGGAAAACTTACTGGGGAGACAGAGACTCTGGGAAAAAATGAGTTATGCGTAGGCCAGGCTACGACTTAAAACTACTGGGGGACTAGAGGGATTCCACATAAACATGGAAAAGAATCGGCCGGGGAAACAACAACATCTGCAGGGGATACGAGTAAGTCAGGATAAAACTGAGGTACTCGAATCATGCAGGGGAAAGCGATTTCACTAAGGAAATGCACACTCAACTCAATTGGGGAAGAATGCACTTCGACACAGGAGGAGCAGAAATTTATTATCTATTACCTGTTACTGGATAAGGAGATAGTAAAAATATGACAGAGAGAACATTCATCATCAGTTAGGATGAACATATCAAGGATGACTGGCTGAAGACCACCAGGAGGGAGTATTCATTACCGGTCACTGGGTAAGAATAGCCTTGCTGGGAAGAACTGTAGAAAAATAGGATTTACGACTACCAGTTACTGGGCAGAAGATCAAGGATGAGAGTATTAGTCATCGGTTAGGATGAACATATCAAAGATAAACTCGACAGGGAAGAAAATCTGTCATCGGTTGAGATGAACATATCAAGGATAGACTTGCCTAGAAATACCAAGGAGGATACCCGTCATCGGTTAGGATGAACATATCAAGGATATACCAACTGAACAAAAAGGGTAGGAATTACATCTATCGAAAGCTGGATAGAAAACCGTCGGAGAGAAAATCCGTCACCAGTTAGGATGAACATATGAAAGATAAACTCTGCGAGGGGACAAAGTAGGATTTACAACTACCGGTTACTGGGTAGAAAACCAATCAAAGAGAAAATCTGCCACCGGTTAAGATGAAATATCAAGGATATACTCTGAAAAGGGGATAAAGTAGGATTTACAACTACTGGTTACTGGGTAGAAAACCTGTCATCGGTTAAGATGAACATATCAAGGATTAACTCTCTGAGGAACAAAATAGGGATTACAACTACCTTCTTATTGGGTAGAATACCAAAAATGAGAATATTTGTCACTGGTTAAAGTGAGTATATCAAGGATAGACTCAGGCAAGGGAAAGAAAGGTATCTGTCACCGGTTAGGATGAACATATCAAGGATATACTTCCTGGGGAATAGATCCACTAGGGACTCTACTGAAGAAAGAAATAAGGGTACTTTTGCCGGGTATTGGGCAAGAAGTAACAAACTGAAAACTAAGAAGAATATTACTAGTTACTGGGTAATAGACTCTTAGGGGACCAAAGCATCTATCTAGGTAAGAGCTAGAAAGAAACAATTGATAAGACTCAACCCAATGAGTACATAACTCAAGGGGAGTAATTCCATCCAGATAATCTACTGGAGAGGAAACTGAAATAACAACCATCCAACAGGAAATAAACTCAGTGAGGAAATAGAGAAAGGTTAAAGTCTTTCTGCTTAAGGGGCAAACATTCTACAATTGAGGGAGGACAGACACCAGATTTAATATGGGGATAAAATACCGCCATAAGAATCTCGAACAAATCAAATATGAAGATGCGAGATATGCAAATTTATGAAATTATATGAATGTATATGTATATGTATATATGATGATTATGCTGATAAAACGATCACAAAGGATACAGAGGTGTCGCAAAGAATTTGAACCACCGGTACAATCCTCGGTCGATCCATAAAATATGGAGACAATCTGTTGGAGAACAGAGAGATCAACATCTCAAAGGTTCAAACCTAACTGGGGAAGGAGGAGATCTGCTGAGGATAGAATATCCAATCTGTGGGGAATTTTAGGTTAACACCATAAAAATGGGAGACAACCCTACAGAGAATAATCATAGCAAAAGTTGCTCAGAAACCAGGAGGGAACTCTGACTGGGATCAAGTTGAATGGAGATTGGTGGGGAAACCAATGCAATCCACTGGGGAAGATCAACCATCTCTGAAGGTCAACCCTGCTGAGGACGTACGAACTTCGCTGGAGAAGGCAGAAACTCTATCGAGGAAAACAACACGCCGCAGGATATCTGAATCAACCAAATCAGCTGGGGACAAGGAAAGAAACTCCACTGAGGATCCAACACTCCGTTGAGGGACTGAATCGACACAAACGTCTAGGGATACCCGAAGGGTTAACTGCTTGGGGACCCTTTGATGTTTCACACTTAAGGACTTGCTATCCATTGAAATGTTGTTGATATTCATTTAAAAAAATCTTGCTTTTATATATTAAAGAAAACTTGATTTTGATTTAAAAATTTAATTTCAAAACGATCATAATAAAATTTAAAACTATTGGCTGAAATAAATAAGAGTAGAAACAATTTGGATAAAAGCTCAACTTTATTTAATAGAATGGTAGTCTGTAAATGACAAGACTCCATAGATTTTACAAAGTTGAAAATGGTAATTTACATGTAAAAGGGGTACATTGAATACAAATGATCCTTAATCCCTCTACAAACTCTTGATATCCATTATGCTCTTGACCGCTGCTAGGGTGATGAATCGATGTCAACCCTTGTGCTCAAACAAGCCTTCAAAACACTGAAGATCAGGAGAATGCAGTTACTTGCCATAATCCCTAATTTTTGCATAAGTTGCCCCAAGGTGGGGTACTCAACTTATCGGGAAATTCTTTCTGTTTTATGTCTCTAATTTTTTCCTGGATCGCCCTTTCGGGTTTTCAATCCACCGAGACGCTCATTTTTGCCTAAGCCGCCCTTTCGGGTTTTCAACTTAGCGAGTTATTCTTTTCTTTTTAGGCGAAGTATTTCTCGACTGCATCTGCGTTCACTGGACAAGTGAACTCTTCACCATCCATTGTTGTAAGAATCAATGCACCGCTTTAAAAGGATCTCTTAACAACATATGGGCCTTCATAATTAGGAGTCCATTTTCCTCTGGAATCTGGCTTGAACGTCAAAATCTTCTTGAGCACAAGGTCACCTTCTCTGAACACTCGAGGTCTAACCTTCTTATCAAAATCCTTCTTCATTCTCTACTGATATAATTGACCATGACGCATGGCAGTTAATCTCTTCTCTTCAATTAAATTCAACTGGTCAAATCTGATCTGACACCATTCAGCTTCAGTCAACTTGGCATCCATGAGCACACACAATGAAAGAATCTCAACCTCTACGGGGAGCACTGCTTCCATACCATATACAAGAGAGATAGGGGTTGCCCCTGTTGAAGTATGGATGGATGTACGATACCCATGCAAAGCAAATGGGAGCATCTCATGCCAATCCTTATATGTGACAACCATCTTCTGGATAATCTTCTTGATGTTCTTATTCGCAGCTTCAATAGCCCCATTCATCTTGGGTCTATAGGGAGAAGAATTATGATGTGCAATCTTGAAGTCTTTGCAAAGAGCTTCCACCATATTATTATTCAAGTTCGATCCATTATCAGTAATGATATTACTTGGCACACCATAACGGCATATGATCTGATTCTTGATAAACCTTACAATAACTTGCTTAGTCACATTTGCATACGATGCCGCTTCAACCCATTTTGTGAAGTAGTCAATTGCCACCAAAATGAAACGATGTACATTCGAAGCTTTGGGCTCAATCATCCCAATCATATCAATTCCCCACATGGAGAAGGGCCATGGGGAAGAGATAACATTCAAAAGTGTCGGAGGAACATGGATCTTATCAGCATAAATTTGACACTTGTGGCACTTCTTCATAAATTTGCAACAGTCAGATTCCATTGTCAGCCAATAGTAACATGCTCGCAACATCTTCTTCGTCATTGCATGTCCATTGGAATGAGTACCAAAGGATCCTTCGTGCACTTCGATCATCAACAAGTCTGCTTCGTGTCTATCCACGCATCTGAGCAAAACCATGTCGAAGTTCCTCTTGTATAGTATATCACCATTCAAGTAGAAATTACCGGCTAATCTTCTCAAAGTCTTCTTATCTTTCAAAGATGCCCCAGGCGGATAAATCTGACTTTGGAGGAAACATTTGATGTCGTAATACCACGACTTCTCGTCTTTAATCTCTTCAACAAAAAACACATGAGCTGGCCTATCAAGACGCATCACAGATAAATTGGGAACTTCATTCCAATACTTTACCACAATCATTGATGCCAATGTTGCAAGAGCATCTGCCATCCGGTTTTCATCTCGAGGGATATGATGGAACTCAACCTTTGTAAAGGAAGTTGAAATACTCCTTGCATAATCTCTATATGGTACTAAACCGGGTTGATTTGTCTCCCATTCTCCTTTGATCTGATTCACAACCAAAGTCGAATCACCAAAGACATCCAAATACTTGATTCTGAGATTCATGACCTCTTCAAGCCCCATAACGCAAGCTTCATATTCTGCCATGTTGTTTGTACACTTGAAAGTCAATCTAGCTTTAAATGGTAGATGCATGCCTTGAGGAGATATAATCACTGCCTTAATGCCATTCCCATATTGATTAACAACTCCATCAAATACCATGTCCCAACGGGAACCAGGTTATTGCCTTTCTTCAAGCAATGGTTCATCACAATCTTTCATTTTTAAGTACAAAATCTCTTCGTCGGGAAAATTATATTGCAATGACTGGTCATCTTCAATTGGTTGGTGAGCCAAATGGTCAGCCAGGATACTACCTTTGGTTGCTGTCTGAGATCGGTATTCGATATCATACTCTGATAACAACATCTGCCAACGGGCAATTCTCCCAGTTAAAGCAGGCTTCTCAAATATATACTTGATTGGATCCATTTTGGATATTAACCAAGTGGTATGATTCAACATATATTGACGCAGACGCTTAGCAGCCCAAGCCAATGTGCAACAAGTCTTCTCAAGCATAGAATATTGAGTCTCACAGTCAATGAACTTCTTACTGAGGTAGTAAATTGCAAATTCTTTCTTCCCAGTCTCATCTTGCTGACCAAGAACACAACCCATACTATCTTCTAGCATAGTCAAATACATGATCAATGGGCTTCCTTCAACAAGTGGAGACAAAATCGGAGGTTCAAGCAAATATTCCTTGATACTGTCAAAAGCTTTCTGGCAGTCTTTGGTCCAATCACAAGACTGATCTTTCCGAAGAAGCTTGAATATAGCTGCACATGTGGCAGTCATGTGGGAAATGAATCTGGAAATATAATTCCAGCGGCCGAGAAAACCTCTGACTTGCTTCTCAGTTTTGGGCGCAGGCATCTCTTGTATTGCTTTGACCTTGGCAGGATCAACTTTAATACCCTTCTCGCTGACAATGAAGTCCAACAACTTACTAGAACGAACACCATAAGTACATTTATTGGGATTCAAGCGGAGTTTATATTTCTTCAAACGCTGGAATAGCTTTAACAAATGCTCAACATATTCCTCTTTATCAATTGATTTAGCAATCATGTCCTCGACATATACTTCAATCTCTTTATGCATCATATCATGAAAACGAGTAGTCATTGCTCTTTGGTAATTTGCACCAGCATTCTTTAAACCGAAAGGCATCACTCTATAACAGAATGATCCCCAGGGTGTAATGAATGTGGTCTTCTCCATATCTTCGGGTGCCATTTTGATATGATTATATCCGAAAAATCCATCCATAAACAAAAAGACTTTGAATTTAGCAGTATTGTCTACCAACATATCAATGTGTGACCGAGGGAAATCATCTTTCAGACTGGCTTTATTCAAGTCTCTATAGTCAACACACATGCGGACTTTTCCATCTTTCTTCAGCACAGGCACAATATTGGCCACCCATTGCAGATACTCAGCTATTACAAGGAAACCGACATCAATATGTTTCTGCACTTCCTCTCTGATCTTCACAGCCATATCAGGATGCGTTCGTCTCAACTTCTGCTTGATTGGAGGGCATTCTGTCTTCAACGGAAATCTATGATCCACAATCTCAAAATCCAAACCAGGAATGTCTTGATAGGACCAAGCAAACACATCTGAATACTCTCGAAGAAGATCAATCAACCCTTTCTTAGCATCTGGACACAGTCGAGAACCAATCTTGACTTCCTTCACATCATCTTCGGAACCCAAGTTGACTAGCTCAATCTGCTCTTCAAACGGCTGAATAATCTTTTCATCTTACTCAAGAAGACGAGTCAACTCATCACTCACTTCTACATCACTTTCCTCCTCGGCCTCAAACACAGGGAATTCAAAATTTGGAGAAGGAGAATGATCATTGTATTCAATGGGGTTAGGAACCAACCTGCATAATGATTTGATATTTTGATTTTAGAGAAGTAGATTTGTGACCAAATATTATGCAGATGGACAATTATATTGTTTATTTATGTTTTTTGTGATTACCATTTTCAGAATAAAGAAAAAAGTAAAAATAAACATCAAAAATGTGGATGAATAGAATTAATTTTATTGATGATCAATTTAAAATGCCCAAACAATGTTCACTTCTCCCTTAGGCATAGGGGAAGGATTTTAAAATATAAAAGCAATTACTTAGATCGATGCAAAATAACAAAAATATCAACAGCAGTCCAATTGTTGCATGTCTTTCCATGCGTTACAAAGTTGGTGCAGTCTTCCTCTTCGCTATCCTCTAGCACAACAGCTAAGTGTTGTTCATTGCCATGAATGAACCCTCCGCTACGGAAGCTAAGTTGCATATCTTCAGATCTTGCAATTGATGAGCCTTTTTGGAACCCCAAACTGATTCTGCCTTTATTGTCGGAGACCTCTACCATGCGCCCCCACTGATCAACAACACCTTCTTCCACAATCTTCTTGGCATCTTTCAACGAGGACATGGGTGCCCCAACTCTCTTCTCAGCAGCAATAGACAAGGCTTAGAACGGAGTTCCAACCTCATCCTCAGCTTCAACATACGAGAAAGATGACACATGGCTAACCAACAGCTCTTTCTCTCCTCCAATAATCATAAGCTTGCCATTCTTGACAAATTTCAATTTCTGATGCAGAGTGGAGGTAACAGCCCCTGCCTCATGAATCCATGGCCTTCCCAATAAACAATTGTAGGTCGGGTGGATATCCATCACTTGAAAATTAATATGAAAATCACTCAGACCTATCTTGACTGGAAGGTCCACTTCACCAATTACTGTCTTGTGAGAACCATCAAAGGCTTTGACGATTACACCACTATACCTCATGGGCGCTCCTTGATAAGATAACTTTGACAAAGTTGACTTCGGAAGCACATTGAGTGACGAACCGGTGTCAACAAGCACATTTGACAAAGCATCTTCCTTGCAGTTCATTGAAATATGCAAAGCCAGGTTATGATTTCTTCCCTCCTCAGGGAGTTCTTCATCGCAGAAGCTCAGATTATTGCATGAAGTGATGTTAGCCATGATGTGATCAAACTAATCCACAGTAACATCATGCTCTACATATGCTTGTTGAAGAACTCTCTGTAGTGCTTCTCTATGCGCTTCGGCATTCATCAGTAGAGACAACACTGAGATTTTTGAGGGGGTTTGGAGCAGTTGCTCCACCATATTAAACTCGCTCCTTTTTATCAATCAGAGTACCTCATCATCATCATTGGCTTTCAAGTTGCTGGATTACCAGACTTATCTTTTGAACAGCCAACGGGATCTACATTAGGCACCTCCGCCTTCTTACCAACAATCGTTTCTTCTTTGATTTCTGGGAACACCGGCCCAAACACTCGACCACTGCAGGTCACCTTCGTTACATCAGCAATGCTCACTACTGAACAAGTCTTAGGTAACGAGACCTCTTGACCATTCTTTATCATTGTAGCATTGTACTGGTACGGTTAAAACCTTATCAGATGAATACGGGACTGGGCCCGCTAGCCATATTACCAACGGAGATACTGATCTTTGACTGACATTCTTATTATTACTGCTATCATATTGAATAACCAACCGCTCTTGCTGTTTGAAAACGGGTACTATGACATTAACGTCGTCATCTACATGACGAGATTGAACAATTTGAATCATGCCTTCATCCATCAAACGTTTGATGTCCCTTTTCACCACATCACACCCTCTTGGGGTCACACTACAAACACCATAACCATCATGGTCATGTTCACAGTCACTCACCATACAGATATCCTTATGCATCTGCACCAAGGATCTTCGGATAAACCAGACGTCAAAAACTTTGAATTCTCCAGGACAACCGTCCACCATATTCATTGAAGAGTTCCCCTGAGCAGGCAAATGGTTCGCTTTCACATTTGGCGCGCGGTCCTCAAAGGACACCATACCACTCTTCATAAGCTTTTGAACCTCATACTTCAATGGATAGTAGTTTTCAATATCGTGTCCGGGTGCTCCTTGATGAAAAGCACAACGAAGCTCAAGTTTATACCACCAGGGAAGTGGTTCTGGGATCTGTGGTGGGTTCCTCGATTGGATTAAATTCTTGAGAACTAGCGAGGGATATAGCTCTGCATACGACATAGGAATCGGATCAAAAGAGACCTTTTCCTCTCAAAGTTCTGCTGATGATGATTGTTATTGGTATTGTTGTTGTTGTAGGTGTTCGTTCTTTGTTACGGTTGTTGTTGTCGTTGATGTTGTTGTTGTATTGGTGTTGCTTATTGATTAGAAAATACCGGAATTACTGATGACACTTGATGATGATGATGTTGATGGGATGGTGGATTTCTTCTGATCTGAGGCCTCCTCTTCATCCCACTGATTACTGCATTGGTCTCACTATCCTTCTTCTTGCCAAAGTTGCTACCATATCTCTTGCTTGTTGACGCCTCATCTTTTGACAACCGTCCTTCACGGACTCCTTCCTCAAGTTTCATCCCCATATTTACCATTTTGGTAAAATCACTAGGGGCACTAGCGATCATGCGTTCATCATAAAATGAACTCAGAGTTTTCAAGAAGATTTTTGTCATCTCTTTCTCCTCCAAAGGAGGAGTGATCTGGGCAGTCAACTCCTTCCATCTTTGCGTGTATTCTTTAAAAGTTTCTTTGTCCTTCTAAGACATAGACCTTAACTAGTCTCTATCTAGTGCCATGTCCATATTATACTTGTATTACTTCACAAAAGCCTCTCCCAAGTCGTTGAAAGTGCGAATATTTGCACTACCCAACCCCGTGTACCAACGGAGTGCATCACCGATTAAACTATCTTGGAAGTAGTGAATAAGAAATTGATCATTGTCGGTTTGAGGAGACATCTTGCGGGCATACATCACAATATGACTGAGTGGACAAGAATTCCCCTTATACTTTTCAAAGTCGGGCACTTTGAACTTCACCGGGATTTTGACATTGGGCACCAAACACAACTCGGCAGCATTCTTCCCAAATAGATCTTTACCTCTCAGCGTCTTCAATTTCTTGCGTAGCTCAAGAAACTGATCTTTCATTTTGTCCATCTTCTCACAAACATTCGAACCCTCAAACGGCTCGGAATGATAGATGGTATCCTCTACGCGAGGCAAATTATGCACAACGGGAGGTGGCACGGACATGACCGGGCTAGATGCCGGCATGGAAGCAAATGTAGGCGCAAAGCTTTTGGGCACAAACTTGGGCGGCATTCCCCACGGGAATCCGGCAGGCATATTCGGCGCAAAGTGGGCGGTAGCAGCAGGCACAGTAGATGTAGCTACCTCTGAAATGACAGTCCTTGCGGGAGGAGTTGCAAGAGTTGGAGAAGCTTGGTTTTGAGCAGCAAGAACTGACTCCATCATGGTAGTCAGGCGGGCGATCTCGTCCTTCAGCTCTCTATTCTCTTGCTCTAAATGTTCCATGATTTTCTGATGATTGGCTCGGGTATTATACTGGTGAGTCAGCTTGGCAAAAGCACAGAAGAAACGCCAATCAAACATCTGGCAAAAACCTGCTTATGCAAATGATGCATGAAATCCAATGCTTGTTTATTTTTATTTTTCAAGGAACTTATTATATCATTTGCAAATATATAAAATTTAAATGGCAATTGCAACAATTTGATATGACCAAAAATCTCTTTTTATTTATATAAATTGGAAGGATTAGACTGAGTATAATTTCAGAAACCAAAATAATAGATACAAGAGAAAAGGAGACTAGTCATCCTAAGGATCCCTAACAACAATGTCAGAAGGTCTGGCTGAAGGCGCATACTTCCTTCGAATGCGACAAATCTCGGTTTCAAAAGAAGCCTTCATCTGAGTCTTTTCGAGGACAAGCTGATCAACAATCTTCTTCCAAGCAACGGAAGGCTGAGGTATGCTAGAAGATGAAACCTCTGGCTCTCTCTATCTCTTCGTCACTCGATCTTCAAGTAGCTCGATAAGTGCATCTTTGTCCTTAGACTCCAACTACAACTCTTCATGCTTTTTGCTCAAAGCATGGAAACGCTATTCCCACATATCCTTCTATTGCTTCATCTTGACGAGTGCGTCGTCCAACTCTTCTACATCTTTGTTAGGGAGAGTTAATGGCTCAACCACAACCATAGGCATAGGTCTTTCACAAGGATAAGGAATCTTCAACTCCATAGCTCTCTTCTTCACCCAAAGAGTGTAAGCTTCCAAAGCTACACAATTGCACAGACCAAGCTCGGATCTTCCTTTCCTATGCACATTATGCCAAGCATGCACAATCTTCTGCTTCAAATGTTGGGGATCTTTACCCTCTTGATAGAAAAGACCTTCTAACAACATGTTATTAGGTTTGTCTCTCAAGGGGAACCCAAGTTGACGACGAGCCAAAGCAGGGTTGTAGTTAATTCCTCATTATGTACCAATGAGAGGCACATTAGAGAATTCACCAAAACTATCAATAATCTCCAAATTGCTTAAAGACGGATCATACCAAACTATATCATCATTAGTGAGAGACATAAGTCTCTGAGACCACCTTAGACATTGTTTGTTCTCCATAAAAGCAGGCGTCTGTGGCAAGTGCGAAATAAACCACTTGTATAGAAGAGAAACACAACAGACAATCGTTCCACCACCCTTAGAATTCCTTAGATGCAAAGAGAAATACATATCACCCAACAAATTAGGCACAGGATTCCCAATCAAGAAAAGTCTAATGGCATAACATCAACAAAACCGTCAATGTTAGGGAACAAAGTTAATCCATAGATGAGCAACATAAAGATGGCTTCAAAAGCATCCATACTACCAGCTTGAGAAAAAGTAGTAGCTTCCTTGATGAGGAAAATAGATGGCAACCCAAATAACCCTCCTTTCTTCATCCAATGAGCCTTTATCTCAAACTTCTTCAAGTGAAGAGCTTCAACAATAATACTAGATCGGGGAATCTCCTCCAATCCACTAAAAGGCATTCTAGTAGAAACAGGTATCCCCAAAAGATGAGAGTACTCCTCCAAGGTAGGCACAAGCTGAAAATATGGGAAAGTGAAACAATGCTAGAGAGGATCATAGAACTGCACTAGCACACTCAAAAGTCCTTCAACCACATCAGCAGATAAAATAGACAGAAGCTTCCCATGACGTTGTTTGAAGTCCAAGGGATATAATACAAAAAATGCTAGCTTCCTTAACTCTTTCAAGTCGTGACATCTGAAACTGTACTTCTTAGTGTTCCTTCGTCCATAATCCATGGTCTGAAAATATTTGCAAATGACACCTTAGTTCCTTGAAATTTTCGTGTGATGAATGTTATGATGCGCATGAATGCATGAATGCAACAATCACAAATAAGGGATCACACATAAGGCAAACAAAGGTCAAGGGATTAATCAAGTCATTGTCAAGATTAATCATCCATTTTGGTGGATTATGGCTTTCACCTTATCAACACCCAAGTTCCATTGATATTGACAAGACTTGATTGGATCAACCAAGAATCAAGGGTTTGTTGTGAGTCACAAAGCATGAAGTCTGGGTAAGAACCATCCCAAAGGAGTGAACTAAGGATAAAAACCTATAGATCATGTTCTAAAATATTCCCATAGTCTTAATTCCATCTATCAGATATTACAGGTTAAGATGACTAACTCATCGACCCATAATATTCTCAAGAGAAACTCGTCTGAGTGTAGTATCGCGTAACAACTGTTATGAAGTCTACACTTGAACAGTTTCCGCACTACGTCCTAAATAGGCCAAGATGGGTTAAATGTTCTACGATCCTCAGCTTCTCGGAACCAATTATAAATAGCAATGCCTAACCACAAATACTTATGTGACATTTCCAAATCCAAAGGAGTCTCCACTGAGCAGGTGGATCTCAAGCCAACTTATTAAGGACTACTTCACACAAGTCGAACATGACTATACCATCCTCCTATCTTAATTGCACTCAAGTTCGGGTTAGAACTTATCTCACCACTCAGAGATCACCAAGCATAACAAGCAGATTATATCACACATACATATATACAAACATCACATATATACAAATATATTCACACAAAAAGTAGGCTAAACCCACTGGAGACTACTTCCCAGCAGAGTCGCCACTTAATTTCTGTAGCGGGAAATTTGTGATCATCAAGCTATTGACAAACTAGAGATCAAATAACAAGAATCGCCACCGCGCTTTTATTATTTCCAAGGGAAAAGGGAAAAAGTACGAACAAAACCCAAAAAGTAAGAATTTTTCAAATCAAAACTAATAAAATGTCAGAGATTACAGGTAAGGGGGTTGGTTACACAGAGGGAAGGTGTTAGCACCCAAAGTGTCCTAGGTACTCCTAGGGAGCCCTTTTTGTGTGCATATGTACTTGGTATAAAGTGATGTTTACAAACAAATAGAATATGAGGGTGAGAAAAGAATTCATTAATTATATTTTTGTGTTTGACAAGACCTTCGGTCTCGTGCCTACGTACCAGCATAAAAATGAGGGAACAAAACCTCGTAGTTCGTGATACAAATTTCAAAGTGGATGCATTGCTTTTAATAAAAATTAAGTTTGAAAGGCACATAGGCCTAAAAATGGTTTGAATGTGTTAGTTATTTTTTGCTTTTCGAAAGTTTATGCTAAGTATAGTTAAGTTTATTTACAAGTTTGATTCAAGAAAAGAAGTTTGAAAGTGCAATGGCATAAGGCCAAAGTTTCTATCTTTTTGCAAAAGTGGTCAAATTTTAGAACAAAAATAGTTCACACAAAGAAGATTTTGAAAAATGGAGGGAGAGATTTTGAAATTAAAGAAATGGGGAGAAGATGAAGAGACTATCTTATGTACAAAATTAAAAGTTTATAGTTGAAAAGATCTGATCAAATGGGTAGCAATTCAATAGACAAGACTGTCAATAGAAACCCATAATTCCCTTGGACTTTTAGAATCAAGCAACACACAAATGCACAATTATATTATCTTGAATAGCAAGGCATCAAATAAAGATGTCCACATCTAAGCTTATCCCTTCCATGATCTTCTCCAAAATAGCCCATGTAACAGATGAATTCCACAAGTCACAGGTTCAAAATAACAGCTTCACAATGATCATGTTGCAGATGAATTTAGAGATGTCTTCAAAGATGCATCAGATGAATTTTCAAATTGCAAGCACTTGGTTCTTTAGCAAGTTGGCATTGGCCAAGTCCTTTAGTTTAGGAAGGTTGCCTAGATTCTAAGTCCATTTGTCCAAGATCAAGTCAACAGTCCATTCAAAAGTTTTTTAGGGTTTTTGTTATCATTATGTATATTGATGGTCAAAGACCACACAAACAAGCAAAGTATACACAAACAAAATATATCACACAATATGGTCCAAATGGACAAAGTTAAAATTGCATTAACATAAACAATTAGAATGATATGAACAATGGCAAATGAAATAGAGTGCTAAAAGTAAATTGCAATAAAGTAAAAGCTTGAAATTAAAAGTTAGTAGTTAATTGGTTAGAAGTTAGTATTGTTTTGCTTTTGCTTTTCATTTCAAGACATTCTTTGGAGAACACTCAACCCACTTATCACAAGCAAGAATCCTTGAACCAAAACATCTTCCAAAGGAAGGAAAGAAGGCCAAGTTTCCACACAATACCATGAAAGATGGGAGACTTACAATCTTACTAACTAGAACGCTTATGCCTTTTATGTCACAAATTTAGCGCTATGTTAAGCAATCGTAATTGGACTTACGTAGAAGTCACAACTATTTGAGGTCGGGCAATAGAATTTTGGTGTTAATGCATGTTAGAGACATAGTATAATGGACTATGCTCATGCAACATACCACACACAAAAAGAATATGCAAAAGGTGTGGCCTAATCTCATCCATACTCATGTCAATTTTTCAATCAACTAACATTAGGACTTTGAGATGTCATAGGCCAAATGGAATGAATGTATAAAGAAGGGGAGTAAGATGGAGTGGGATGAGAATGGATCAAAACACAAATTGGTCAAAGGAGGACTTTTACCAAATTAATATCATCCATTCATTTTGGGAGATGGAACGTGCATTCCATCAATCCCCTAAATCCAATGATATTAATTTGACAAAGTCAAAGCAACCTTAACCAAGGCCCAACAACAAGAGTCAAACATAAACAAGTCATCACAATTGGTCAACAAATTTATTTGGCATTTATTCAAATTAAAAATACTAAAATGTGCATTTAAATTAAATATGGTTTGTCCAATTCCTAAAATCTCATCAAAACACCAAAGAAATGGTCATGAGATTTATCATAGGTCTGACAAGGTCAAAGGACCTTGGAGAAAAAAATTCATAATTTTTGGACATTTAAAAATATATTTAAACAATTAAAAACAAATACAAAATCAATTAATTCATGAAAAATATTAATAATGATCCAAAAAATAATTTTAATTTAGAATATGAAAGAGAGAAAATTTTGAAAAATTTTTGTGAAAGTCCCATATTTTTTGGATCAATATTGAATTTAATATGAATTATTGAAAATAAAGCAATTAAAATGAAAATTAAAATATCAGAAAAAACGTGGACCACTTGATCTCCCTCATTAATTGAGGTGGCACATCAAGTGGCCAGAAACACACGTTCCACCGTGCACTCAAGTCAGCGCGCAACAAGCATGGTATTCAAAAGGAACGCACGAGATTAAAACAAATCAGATGGATCCTATGGCTATGAGATATGCCATCACATGGCTGGAGCTGTAGCTCCGGTCTTCTTCTCCGATGGACCTCACCGGACTGGTCCACCATCAACCATCACCAAAATTAAAAACAAGGACATGATTTCAAAGTAAAAATGGCACTGAGCTCGAATCTGGGCTCAATTCACTCTAACTCCAAGTATATTGAGAGATACATGGAGTTGAAATTTGAGGTACATGAACTGAGTTGCTTCAATTTAGCCTCAAAGTGACTCAATCTCCTTGCCTACATTGGTAGTACTTTAGACAACCAAAGAATCAATAGAATTGAGCAAGAATTTGAGAGAATCGAAGAGATCAAAATTTCTAGAAAATACCTTCAATGGAGGTCTGGATTCAACTGATCTTGATCTTGCTTGTTCTTGATCTCACTCTACTTGCTTGCAGAAGAAGGATTGGATGCTTACAAGGTTGTGGATTCCTGGAGATTTGAATTTCAAAACAGGGGAAATTCAACCTCAAATTCAAATGAATTTCTCAGGTTTATCCTTTGCAAAGTGAGGGTTAGAGATGGGGGATCAAAGCTGGCGTGAGTGTCTGTTCATTACTGAGCATATGAGGCTCTATTTATAGCTGAAACCATTGATATTTGCACACTTAAAATTACTTTCCAAATTTGGTCATTGATGATGCATGGGTGCATAGGGGCGCATAGGACCATAAAATCATTGCCATAAGTCCACAAATGAATGTTAGATAGTCTGAATTCAGCTTGGATTGCAAGGCATGTGTGCATTTGGATTTGAAGTTTGATCTTTGCCAAATGATGACACAATGTTCATGCCTGTGCAGCCTATGCATTCCTTTTCCAAAATGAATGAATTTGAGCTCTGTGGAAAGGTGAGATCAAGAGGAACAACTTTCATGTTGAACACTTTTTCATTTTGAGCTTGGAACTTGGAGAAATTTGAGGTGGAAGTTTGAAAAATTTTGACATACCAAAATTTTTCTAGTTGTCAAGCCATGTGTCTCAATATTCCACCTTGCTTAACTTTTTATATGAGTTTTAAATGAGAAAGGTGTCTTCATAAAAGTTGTAGCTCTTTCAAATACCTTCAAAATGGTCAGTAATTTAATGTAATTTGGATTTAAAATGATAGAGTTATGCATTTTTGAAGTTTGGAAAAATCACTTGGTCAATGGTATAGGTCAAAAGTGACCTATAATATAACTTTATATCACATGCTCAAAAAAGTTGAACTAGATCCCACTAAAAACATAAAAGTTGAAGTATACACATTTAATTTGACTTTTCAACTTGGAAATATTTCATCTCATAAAAATTGAGAAAGTTATGGCCTTGGGAAGTTGACTTTCAAATTAGGGTTTAGACAAAATGCCCTATAATGTTTCAACATAGAAAATGATTTTCCAAGCAAAAATAGATCTACGTCTCAACATGAAAGTTATTTGTAATGTCATTCAGAGTGAGTTTTTTCTTGGAATAATTTTCATATGGTGAAAATTGTAGGAGATAGGGTGTAGGGAGACCCAGTTTTGAATAGATGAATTCATATGGCCAACCACCATCAACCAACTTGCTAACTTCCAATTCTCTTGACTTTCTTGGCTCATGGTAGATCATATATACATAAGATGATGAAATTTTAAGTGTCCCTTGAGGAATTTGATCAATTGGTGAGATAGCTTGTTGGAGAAGTTACTCAAGATACCCAGTCAAACTAGGGTTTCCAAGGCAAATCACCCTCAAACTCTTGAAGAAAACTTGATCAAAATAACATGTAGATAACATTGGGACTCATATATGATGTTCATAACCATTATTGAATCAATCCATGGTTGTGCTCTTTGTTCATGAGGGTCTCAAGCCCTAGATGTGAACTTGATGAATCAATGGAATCATGCCCTTCCTACAAAAGAGTTACACAAATGCAAAGACATATTTTTGCTATTTTGGTTAGTGAAATGATAAAATACAAGTATGATATAATCACAAGGTGCTTGGTGATCTCTCCCAAAACAAACCCAATGAAAGAGGGGTAAGGAGGATGTCAAGGTATGATCCCAATGCTAGTGCTTATGATGAAATTGCATGAGGGATCTTAGGGTCAAAATTGGGATCTTACAGTTCCCGTTCACTTTAGCTGAAGATGCAGAAGAATGGTTCTACTCTCTTCCAGCCGGCAGCATCACATCATGGGAAGAGATGGAAACTGCATTCTTAAATGAATACTTTCCAACATCAGTATTCCTGAGAAAAAGGTATGAAATCCTTAATTTCAAACAGAAGGATGGTGAATCATTGGGAGACACCTACAAAAGATTCAAAAGGGTCTTAGTAGCATGCCCAACTCATAATATAGATCAGACTGAACAAATGCAGATGTTCGTTAACGGTCTAAAAATAAAAACAAAATAGTTGATCGATATAGCAGCTGGTGGCTCAACAAATTTCTCAACAGCCACTGGTATTAAAAGGATCATTGAAGCGATAGCCGCAAATGAGCATCTAGAATTATATGATAGGTGTACAAGCAAACCTAAAGGAGTCATTGACCTGAAAATACAAGCAAATAAAACTCGTTTGGAAGATATAGTCATTTCTGAAGTGGAAAAGAAATTGAAAGCGATGAATATAGGTACTCAATAGATAGCTCAAGCCAACCGGCTCAGGCCAGCACTTGTGAAATCTGTAATGGACCCCATCACATGGTCTATTGCTTTGCTACTCCCTAACCAATTGAAGAGATAAAATTCTTAAAGCAGAATAACCCCTACTCTAACACTTACAATCCAAGTTGGAAGAATCATCCAAACTTCTCCTGGAAAGATCAAAAACGGAATGTTCCACAACAGGGTCAAGGTCAATATCAGACTCAATATCAACAACAACAAGCTCCAAGGAAAGAAAACTGAGAGATTTCCATTGAAAACATGGCAGCTCAAAATAGGCAATTTGAAGAAGAGACTAGAAACAATCAGAAAAACACCACCGCCTCCCTAAAGAATCTTGAAGTTCAGCTGAGGCAGATAGCACAGCAACTAGCGAGTTCTCAAACACCGTGTTCCTTACCAAGTGAAACAGTTCAAAATCCGAGAGGTCAAGAGAATGTTAATACTGTCACGACGAAAGAGAAAAAGGTTGCTAAAAAGGAAAAAATTTATATCACCGAGCGAGCCGACTGAAGAGGAAATTACAAAAGAGACTAAACTAGTGATTAAGTTGCCCTACCCTCAGAGAGTGACAAAGAAGGAACCTAGCGAGTCAGACTTGGAGAAATTCATGACAATGTTTAAAAGGGTTGAGGGTTGTATGTCTTTGTTCGAAGCACTCGAAAGAATGCCCATGTACAAGAAATTCATGGAAGAGGTACTGGCCGAAAACAAACCAACCACCGAAGAACAGGTATCCTGGAAGGAACAGTATAGTGCAAACTCACTAGGGGAAAAAATTCCTAACAAACAAAAGGATCCGGGAACGGTAACAGTACCATGCACAATTAAAGAAAGAACCTTTAAAAAGGTACTAATAGATTATGGAGCTAGTGTGAATCTGATGCCATTATCAATCTATCACAGGCTGGGTATTAAAAATATCAGTGATATAAAGACCAATCTGAAGTTTGCGGATCACTCAAGAAAAGATGCATATGGTATAGCTGAAGACGTGCTGGTAACAATAGAGGACTTGATTTTTCCAGTTGATTTTGTAATCCTAGACATACCTGAAGATGATAAGGCACCCATCATTCTGGGTCGACCTTTCATGCAGACAAGTCGATGCAATCTCGACATGGATCAGTGCATGTTAACCTTGAAAATTCATGACAAGGAAATAACATTGAATGCTATTGAAGACCAGGAGATAGAGGAAGATACACAATCTCACTATCAAGTAGGCTTAATTAGGACATTGAATGCTAATAGAATCTCACCGCTGCCATTAGCCACAGTGAATGGAAAGACTCCCATCTCTATTCCAAAAACCAAGAGAAATAAAAGAAAACGAAAACAAGGTAAAAAGATGAGGGTTAAAAAGGACTCGTGGCACTAAGGAATCCAGACAGAGAAAAGAGACAACGTCCTGGTTTTGAGGTGCAACAAGGTTTGGAGCCTGAAATACCCCCCATAACAAGGGGAATGAACCGTCGAGTCAGGCAACGTTAAACGAAGTGCTTCATGGGAGGCAACCCACACATTTTAAATTTAATCAGTTATGTGTGTTTGTAGGTTTACACATGAGCTCTACAAGGAGAAAACATCACATCAACAAATGTCTAAGTCATGCAAAAGAATGATCAACATGGCCAGCGATACCAACAGCTAAACCCGAGAGAAAGCCAAAAACGGCAAAAAGGGGCAGCCTGACACGGCCACCTGTGTCAGCTGACACGGGCCGTGTCAGGAGCACTAAACGTGACAAGGATTTCCTGATCAACAGTGGCCTGACACGGGAGACCGTGTCAGCTAACACGGGCCATGTCAAGAGCATTGAAGGTCATCCCCAACCATGTTTAAAAACAGTTGCCTGACACAGCCACCCGTGTCATCCGACACGGCCGTGTCAGGCAGGAGAAAATTTTGATTTTTTTTTAATTTGAATGTTTAGTGGGACCCACCCATTTACTCCACCATTAACCATAACTTTTCCCCATTAACCTTATCATTATCAGATTTTTCATTACCCACTCATTATTCTCTCTCATCACTCTTACTCTCTTTCTCTCAAAAACCTTCCAACCTCCATTAAAACTCAAAACCCCACTACCTAAAACCTTCCATAACTCCCACTTCCACTCCCCTATCGCCAAAACACCCTTCACTAATATTACTCCACTCGCCATCCCGGTCCTAACCGCGGCTTCGGAATTTCCTAACTCAAAAGTTCAAATAATTTCTATTTTTGCAGGTCCAAAATGCCCCCGTGGAGAATTCTCACCGGAAAGCAATAACTCGCGGAAATGGAGAAGTCACGGAAGTGCCCGAGTCGGAATCCAAATCCATACAACATCGTGTTTGAGGATCCGGAACAAGAAAGGAGATACCAAATTCACCGGAAGCGAAAACTCACGCCGACGAGGTACATGTGTGAGCAGACTCTAAACGCTCTAGGGCTCAAAATGGAGGTATACCGGATGTTCCATGTTTTAGGAATGCTAGAGTTCATGATTCTGGAAGCGCCAACATACGAGCGCATTACTCTCGAATTCCTCAGCACGTTGGAATTCCAGCTTGAGAAACGGTGGATAGACACGATTAGGTATTATTTTGGCACTTTGCATTTCCGGTTGTTTAATAATTATCATGAGTTGCCTGTTGAGGAGTTAGTAGCAATACTCTGACTCCCTCTGTACGGACCAGGAGCGGTCCCAGACGGGTTCTCACCTAAGGATTTCTGGATTGCCATCACCGGGAAGACGGATTACACCTCCAAAGGTGCTAAGGCCTCGGGAATCCAGAATCCATGTTTCAGGTACGCTCAGAAGGGTTTGGCCTACACCCTATTTGGAAGGGGTGATAGCACAGGGGTAGCTACTCAAAGAGAGATATTCTTTATGTAATTGGTGGCTCAAAACAAGGCCATCAATGTAGTTGCCTTTGTAGCGGACTATCTGGGCCGAGTTGGCCGAGCTGACTCCAGAGGCATATCCGTAGGTGGGATGGTCACCCAAATCACTGAGCATTTCGGGTATCAAGATGTTTTACTCGAAGACACGCCAATTGCAGGTAAGACCAAAATTTACATGTCTGCTCTAATTTCACAAGGTATGATTGTTATTTCCCTTACTTACTATTTTGTGCTTATCCATAAGAGGTTTATTATCGCTATGTCGGATCCGGACAGAGTTGTTATTACTGACTGTGCTTATTGGTTGTATGTGAGCGCTGACCCCGACGCGGAGGAAGGCCACGACACTGACCATTTTACTGCAGGTGATTAGTTTATAGATGACCAGGTGGAGGGCACGAAGGCAGAAGAAGAAGAACCTCAAGCACCTCAGGAGCAGTTTGTACCACCACATCAGGAACCTACCCAGCAGGAGGCGGGTTCATCTTCCTGGTCCACTGACCAATGGAGCTGGGTACAAACCGAAATAGGTGACTTGAGGACGGAACAACAACAGCAAGGCATCGAGCAAGCCCGCCAGGGGTAACGTTGGATGAGATGAGCAGCATGATGCGATAGTTGATGCTGCATTTCCCGCTACCACCTCCTCAGTAGGGTACTGTGAGTGCCCTCCTTCGCTCTTGTTCGCATACATTATGGACAATGTTGAGTTCAAGTATGGGGGAGATTTTATGTCTTTTATTGTTATTTTATTCTCAGTATTTTGTTATTTTGTTATTTTACTTTTGTGCATTCTAGATTTGATTTTTCTGTTTGAAGGTACATTATGCTACGAGTGTGTCAAGTCAGTGTTGATAGGTTCGAAATAGTAATGATCACGATTGAGAGTGGATGAAAGGATCACGCCATTCACCATTACTTGTTGTGAAGGATCTCCCCAGGAAGTTGACACTACTGAAAGTAAGATTGGACGCAATGTATACAGCTTAACCGACATGAGTATCATGTACATTCCGAAGTAAGGAAGAAATTGCACCAGGCTAAAGAGTATTGTGGATCTTGTCAAAGCTAAACCAAATAGAGTGAGTCATAAAAAGCCAAACACATTGATCATCATGAGTGACATTCAGGTTTGTCTTTATCACTCTAAATTTGTGTAGACTCTCTGAGACTGTCACTGCATGATACACACACTGAGACACGTTGTTTGAAATTAACCCCGAGCCTTTCTAGCCATCCTAAATAATTATATCCCTCGTTAACCCCAACTGAGCATGTATCCATTTGTTTGTTTAAACCCCAAAAATGTACCCCTTGGCCAAAAACACTTCCTTACCCTATTCAAAGTCATGATAATGCATTCAAACTGTGTTGAAAAGCTAAGTTTGGGGTAAGAAACAAACACAATATGTAACATCGAATTTGAACCAAAAACCCACTTGTTTTTCGTTTTTGTTTGAATAATCCATACCCTAACCCAAGCCAAGTTACAACCCGGAAGACCTCAAAAGTGTGTGTGTTGTGTGTAGGTGATAGGAAAACAGAGGCTATTCAAACTTCCGAGTTGATATTGCATACTCTGAATTAAGTGTGAAAACAATTGACCCCGAGAAAATTGGTGAGAATATGATATAAGCTGATAGGTGAAACAATGCTTTGAAGTGAAGTGTGAATGAAGACTTACAAAGAAAAAGCAGGACATGTGGAAGGAAAAGGGAAGACGTTAGCGAATGATCTCAGTAGTGGTGGAAAACATTAAGAATTCCGGGGAGTTACAATGTTGTCTGAAACATTACTTAGGACAAGCAATTAGCTAAGTTTGGGGTTGTGATCAGTCGCCATTTGCATTAAGTTTTCATTATTAGTCTGACACGAAATAGAGGCTTTTGACACACTGTGCAAGCATTTATGATACGTTTCGAGTTAGTTTTACTTTCGTCATTTTATTTAAGCATTTTTTATCATTGTTATGTTTTACTTATACTTTAGTGATTTTATGCGTGGGATAGTTGTATTTTTGTCCGACAGGTCCAGGTAGAAGAACCAGGGAACTCAGAACGAGACAATGCGAGATTCCGGTAAGCAGAGGAGCAGAAAACTCCGGTACAAGAGGTCTGACACGGCCACCCGTGTCACCTGACACTGGCCGTGTCAAGCAAAGGAGGGTGTGTTGAAGAATACAATGGCCTGACACGGTCACCCGTGTCAGCTGACACGGGCCGTGTCAGGCACCATTGATCAGTGCATTTTGATGCACGTTCTTCCATGTTTGTACTTAAGCATTTCTTCGGTTTGCTTTGATTAGTTTTATGTTTTAATGTGTTTTCATAATTTAATTTATTTTTGCACTTATTTAATTTTCGTATTTAATTTTCAGCATTAGCAGCTTTCGCGAGAAAAATCATATCTTGAGCTAGGAGTATAGGATTGAGACGTGCTACCAGTCGATGGAAAGCTAAGAAATATATCTACAACTTTTGTTCAGAAGTCGAGAGCTGAACCAGACTGTTGCAGGGCCAGAAATTTCTTTGAAGCTGCTGCATTATTTTTATATTTTGTTTGGGTTAGTTGTATTGGGCCCGGATCGTACATTTGACCCGGTTGAGTTGTGAAACGGGTTTGGGTGTTTTTACCTAGGTTAGGCAGCTAAAAACAGGGTTACGTTTTTCTATTGAGGGACGATTTTTCGAGAGCTAGCAAGATGACTATGAAGAACTAATCACTTTTGAATCAACCTGCTGTAATTCAGAATTTGCTTTGAGGTTTTTATTAATTTCAATTTGTTTCCTTTGAATTCTTCTTATAATTCCAATTATTTGCTTAATCTAATTTGTTGCTATAGGATAGAATCCTTAAATTCGATTGATGAATGATGATCCCGAATCAATTTCGTGTTAACATAGCTTTTATTTTATCACGAACGATCAAGTTGCGTCTGCTTAATTCGCAATAGTTTTTAATCCGTTTGCTTAATTCGGAATTTGGGAATATTACTCGCATAATTTCCTTTACGCATGTTAATGGTAATTGTAATCGAATAGGAGCAGACCCGTTAGGGATTTGGAATTTTATAAGAATCAATGATAAGTCGGATGATGATGCAGTAGGTTGGTTCGTGTCAGCTTATTTTATAATCATTTTTTTAATCACTTTTAATAATCACTTATCCTAAATCAAATTGAAACCCCCATATTTTTTTTTCATACTTAGTTAATTTGTCAAAAGTCCTTGTGATACGATACTCGAGGTGTCGCTTTCCGTTTACTATATATTATTACCCGTTTTGACCCGTGTGCGACAGCGGATCAACCACACTCAGCCGTGTCACCCATGCCATGGGCGTGTAAGCCAGGACAATAGGCTGACACGGCCACCCGTGTCAGCTGATACGGGCCGTGTCAGCCCAAGCCCAAAAATTCAGTTTTTCTCAGGCTTTTGTTCGTCGGGCTTTTTAAGAGATATTTTTGGACATGTCCAACTGCTGCTTGGAATTTTCACTATAAAAGAGGGTCTTCTGCCAAAGGAAAAATCATCTCGGAATACGGCAAAATACAGTATTGTGAAGCGATCAAGTATTACAGAGATCAAGGCATTCGAAGAGCTGAAGGTTTTCATGAGCGGGAGCGATTGAAGATCGAAGTCATCCAATTACTCATAATGTGTAATTTTTATCTTGAATTTGTTTTAAACAATATGAGTATCTAAACCCCCCAATGCTAAGGGGTGTCCCTGATTAGAATTGTAACGAATTTGAGTTTACATTTGCATTTATAATATTGTTTTTACGGTAACCTTTTGATGTGTTTATTGCTTTCTCTTTCGGACCAATCGAGATTGATTTGTGTTTATCAATTAGGTTGGACCGCCATTGATAAGGTTTCCATAAGGTTACTCTACAGTAGATATCACCTAGGACTAGGGATACCCTGTATGAACCAGAGTATTCTTGATATTATACAGCTTAACTTCACCCTAATTGGCTATGGACATGGAAATTAGGGTAGATTGATTAAAGGTTTTCTCACCAAGGACTTGGGAGAAAATACCCTTAAGAACTGGTAGTAATTGATATTTGTTGATGCAATAGTGACTCAGAGTTGTTACAGGGATAAATCATACACCTTCCCTGACATTGTTCCTTTTTCTCTATAAACCCTTATTTTCATCCTTCTTTACCTTTACTTCTATTATTATATTTTTACACCTAAAAACCAAATTAATACTTTTTGTTTAATTGGATGATAATTTAAACTCAATATTAACTTGCAGTCCTTGAGATCGACATTCGGGGAATTTCCCCATTATTAATATAAAAGGCAAAATAGTACACTTGCTATTTTCCCGATCAGGTACATTTATTTTGTACCTTCAAATACTTTGATCCCCCGTGAAAAAACTTGTTTATTGTTTCCTATAAAAAAATGAATATTACTCCCCAGCAGTGTCCTTGTAACACTCCCTTTGAAATCCCTATAAGAAGTGGCAGTCCCTTTATTTGATAAGTTTGTTTTATTCTCGGATTTTGTTTCGAATGACAAATAGCAGTCTCTTTTCCGAGAAAGTTTATCTCTTCCCCAGTGAAGTTTTGAACACTTATCAACTTCCTTATTCTTCAATCAAATAGTTATATCTCCGGAAGATTATTGTCAGAGAAGTTCATTGGAGTTTATTTACCCTTTTCAAGTAGAAAACTTGATCAAAGAAGAAATGGAAATCCATTCGTGGCATACAACCCGAATCGTGTGGAAATTTATTCAACAACAAGTGGCAATCTCTTTATTTGAGAAGCTTGTTTCGTTTTGGATGACTAATGGAAGTCTTTTCCAAAAAAATCATCTATCCCTAGTGAGGTCCTTTCTGAAAAACTTGATTAAATCAGAAATTGAGACCCCTTTGTGGCATACAACTCGAATCATTTGGGGAAGTTTATTTACCCTTTTCAAGAGGAAGTTTTGATTAAAGAAGAAACTGAGACTCATTGACGGAATACAACCTGAATAGTTTATTGAAGTTTATTTATCCTTTTCAAGTGAAATACTTGATTAAAGAAGAAATGGAAACCCATTTTGTGGCATACAACCCGAATCATGGTTGAAATTTATTATCCAACGACAAATGGCAGTCTCTTCTCCGACAAGTTTGTTCGTTCCCCAGTTGAAGTTTATTAAAATATTAATTACTCTTTCTTTAAATGGCTATCTATCCGGAAAGATCCCTTTAGAGAAGTTTGTCGAAAATTATCACATTTGCTTTATCTTCCCCGAAGTGAAGTTAACTGCGACTAATGGCAGTTTCCCCAGTAAGTCGGTTATCAAATCACCCTCTTATCAAATGGCTATCTTTCCGTAAAATTCCCACTAAAGAGGTTTGACGAGAATCCTTTCAGATGATGTTATTTTCTCTTTATTTGAGAAATTTATTTTGAAGATCCCCGGAGGAGTCATTGGTTCCCATCTCCTCTTTTAAGTGATCACCCTTTTCTCAAATAAAAGTCTATTGGAGAAGAAATTGGATCCTCTTTTCCAATATTGGAAATTGGTTCTCATTCAATTATCAGAGCTTACGTTCTCGTTCCAAGGTGGAGTGTTAAGTTTACCCCTAGTAATTTAAACATTTTCCCCCGTTTGTTAACCTTTGGTGTTATCCCCATGTGTTAGTCCCTCTTCTCCCTGCTTGGTTTCTCCAGCAATAGTGTGTCTCCTATGGAATCATTACCCACAAAATTAAGAGTCTTGCATTTGCATCATGTCATAAGCATCATTGCGGTATCTTAGGGTAAAAAATTGTGCATTTTAATATTTAAGTCTCTCCAATATCGTTGAGACGAAGATTTCAACCTTCATATCTCCGGATGGAGGAAACTTAAATATGGGCAGCTGTAATACCTTAATTTTCACCCCTAAGATCCCTTATCATTTGTAACATTTGCATAACATCAAGTTCATCAAATAATTTTGGGTATATCCTTATGCTTTTCTAATCCCACCAAAATACAAGAAAATATATATGTCTTGTTTTGCTTTGTTTGCAAGATAGGATTTTGGCATCAAGAAGTTCAAGGAATGGATCAATCAAGGCTTAGTATGATCATAAACATCTCAGGTTGATTAAGAGTCTCCCTCCATCAATAATAAAATGTTGTACTCACCTCAATTCAAGTTCATCAAGCCACAATTCATTTGGTACTCCAAATTAGACTTTTTGGTCAAAGTCAGCTTAATGATGACTCTTTGACCGAAGCATGATCCTATGGCTTAAGGCATGATCCAAGGTCCTAAAATGTGTCCTCCTAACCCACTCATATAATTCAAATGTCTCAAGAAGTTAGGGTCATGAACAGATAAAAGTTTTGAACTCAATTGATGAAAAGTCAACAAATGCCTAAAGTCAAAGTTTGACTTTTAAGATTTTTGGTCAACTATGAATTTTCAAGTCAAGGATTATGAAAATATTATCAATGAATTCATTTGATCAAGTTTAATTAATAAAATCAAGATTACTTGCAAAAGGGGTGAAGATGGAGAATTTGGAAATTTTAGTCAGTCCCTAAAAATCATGTCCAAGTACCTAACTTTCCAAGGCCATAACTTGTGATCCAAGACACCATTTTCTTTGCTCCAATGGTCAAATTAAAGGGCTTTCTTCATACTTAAATTTTTTCCATGGTTAGGAAACCCCAAAAAATGCATCGATGAGAAGATATGAGGCCATGAAGTAGAGGATTCATTTACTCTTCAAGTAATAAAACACTTAGTGAAATTTCCAGCATGCTGACCTAGTCAAGTGACCAATTTTATGCCAATGTTTCACCAAGATCCCAGTTGATTCAAGAAAAGTGATCAACATGAAAGTTGTAGATCATGACTCTATCTTTCCAAAATGTCCAAGATCAATAATTTCACATGCTTGAGCTAAGAGGATCGAATTTAGGAAGACAGACTCGTGGAATGGTTTATAGGTCAACTTCCAAGCCAAAGTACATTACAAATCCACAAGTACTTGAACTTATTGCTTCAAGATCCCCCCTAATCAGAATATTTTACCCACTTTTGAGTTATTATCCAAGTAACTAAATCAATACACAATGAACGATTCCATCTTTTGCATAAAGTAGCTTTAATCTAACAAGAGGTACCATTGAGCTCCCAAATGGATTTGGATCTGATACAAACCAACTCCAAACCTCAAGTCAACTCTTATGCTTCAGAAATTACAGCATAAAACACTCCATGAACTCCTTACTTTTGCCATGCTTCCCACTTGGTGAGTTGTGCAAGAACCAAGCAAGCAAGCAATGAAGTACAAGCCACGATTATTTTATGATATCTGGGGTTTCTTGAACCCTAAAGAATCCCTATAAATAGAGGAAAAAGCCTTAGTTATCCACACACCAATCTTTCCAAGTGAAACTCCATTCTTAAGAGCTTTTCAACCTTGACCTTCATTGTCTCATTTTGCTCGTGCATTCTGCCAACCAAGGGTTCCAATCATATTCTAGGAGTTCATAAGCATTATAAGAAGCATCAAACAGTAGCTGGAAGTGGTACTAAAGAGGCATTGAACCTTGCTCCAATAGGCATGTTCTTGCACTTCGAAACTCACTATACAGGCATTATTTCCATGTGGTTTCTAAAGCAAAAATGTAGCATTTATTGTGTTAAGGTTGATCATTAAGTCACATGTCATTTATCTTGTTATTTATGTGAATTTAAGTTGCATGAAACCTAAAGTTCCAGTTCTGTTTTTGGCCTCCGTGCATCTTCATCTTTGAGTACTAGCTAAAACCTATAGTACCATTACGTTCCTTATATTTTTTAAGCAATTTTGATCTTTATTTCATGAAAAATGGTTGAGAAATGAGAGAGATATGTTTGTTAGAAAATATGGAAAAAAATGATGAAAGAAAAAACGAAAAAAAAGATAGAGAGCATGAGGTTGAAGAAGATGTTGATGTGGCGTTGACATTTCAAAATATGATGTGTTCTATAATATATACTTATGTTTGCGTTTTAATAAATGGATGTATCACCATCCCAGTGATAGAAGCGCGTGCCTTAAGTCACTTGTAACCAAAAGGTTTGGGGTTCAAATCCCCCTCACCCCAGCCTTTTGTTTTGTTTTGTTTTTTCAAGCAGCGCATATAACCCCAAGAGCGTGAGTTCGAACCTGGTCAATGTAATGTTTACTTCTCTCATTTTGTTTCAATGTCCATTTTTCTTCCAAACTTCAAAAATCCATAACATCATGATCCTTTAGCCTTTTTGACCTATTCTTTTTGCCATATTCTCATGAGGATGTCTACTTTATGATGATTAAAAAAAATCCCAAAAATATTATTTATTTCACCACTTTTGATTGGATGGAAAACATGTGTTTTTAAGTGTTTTTAAGGCTCCTAATCAATTCCTTTAGTTCATCTCTTATTTGTTCTTGATATTGAAAGCTTGTATGATTATAGAACACTCTTTTAAATAATGATTGTTGTCCTTAACATGCTAAACTTGATTCTTTTCATACCATGTCTCAATTGATTCATCTTGAAAACATGCTTGAATTAATGGTTAGGAGGTGATTAGGGTTTCCACTTACTTGTTCTTTGTTCATGCCATAATTAGGGTTTACGCCTAAACTTGTCCCTAGCATGTTCTTGCCTCTTGTGTGACTTGAATGCATAGTGATCCACTTAGGGTTTTACTTTATCCATACCATGTTCACTGATCCATGTTTTGAATATCTTTCTTTTATTACAACTTGACTATGATACTTGTCTTGTTTTCTTAATGTGGTTTGATACCCTTGCCAAATGATACTTGTCTTGTGACACTCCACTTGAATTTTATCTCAACTTGTGATGTTATATCCATGTCTGGTAATTGTTTATCATTTCATTCAAGTGTTTCCTCCATTAACTTCCATAATGATTGAATATATATCTCATACTTGTTCATGTGATATCTCTTGTGATGTTATATAAACCTTTGTCATGCCTTGTTCATGTTTATCATGCCTCAAAAACATGCAAGTAGCGTGTTCATGTCTTACCAATTTATGTGTCTTCATGCACCAATCCAAGGGAAAGGATCTTATGTTGACTTCTTAGTCATATACCATTTGTTTGTTGGTTGACTTTATTTGTCCATTCCTGCATTAACCCTACCCCTTTTTCAAACTAAAACACACATTCAAACCTTGACTTACTTTTAGTCAATGGATCTTTCAACTACATTTAAAAATGCTTTAATACACATGAAGCATTTCAAACACAAAACTTAACTTACTTTTAGCCAATGGATCTTTCAATTACAAATGCTTTAGTACACACGAAGCATCTCAACTCAAACTTTGACTTACCTTTATTCAAGTAACACTTTCCAAAACATTTTTTAACCCCTTTTATTCTCCCATTCAAAAATGAAAACAACTCTTAAAAAACATAGATAAATTCAAGAGGTTCATGTAGAATACTACAGATGTTTAGGGTGCTAATACCTTCCATTTGCATAACCAACCCCTTTTGCTTCTAGTTTTTACTATTTACTATGCATGTTTACTTTTGGTTTATTTTGAATCTTTTCCCCTTCCTTTGGAAAAATAAAAGTATGGTGGTGATATCAATGTTTTGCGAGTCAAGTTATTCGAATAGCTTGGTCTCTGATTCTCACCGCGACACCAACGCTGCTTTGAAAGGGCTCCCAAGGATGTCATTGAAAATGATTTCATAAGGAACTACCAATAAGTGTACATTTGTGCTTCTCTCATATTCTCCTTCTCCGAGTGAAAATGTCATGTCCATGCCTCCATATTGTCGAGTAGTGGAATCGTTGTTCGCCAGAAGGCTCTTATCTTTGCATGGCTTTAGATCTTGCAATCCTAGACCTAATCTCGTGAATATCTCTCGATATATCAAGTTACATGTGCTTCCATCATTGATTAAGATGCCTGATACAACATGCTTTGTTATGGTGGCGGTTATGACCAACGACAACGTAGCATTAGGTACTCCATCTACCTTCTTGCGGTCACGAAAGCCTAACATCAGCATATCATCTCCTCGTTCTTCGATCAACCTCGTGTATCGGGCAAAGTCCAGCATGAGAAGATCTCATTACCTCGGTGATGCCTCTCTGATCTCATCGACCATAGAAATTGGCGATGACACAAAATTAGGTTGTTTAGAGAATTGTTTAAGGTCGAAATTGAGAGTTACCTTCTCTATCAGAAGAAACTACTATTAGTGATCTCATAGTCAATTTCCACAGACGATGTCATTGCTCTAGATCAGAATTAGAATTATGTGTGAATTGATATGATGGACTCCTGGTGTGGTGTTACAAGTTATGACGCAGTTGAACATGGAGAATGAACTTACAAATTTAACATTCCAAGCTACGATACACATTTTATTATATGTATTTGTTATAAGATGACTTATTCTAGAGAAACGTATTCATTTTTCATGCGAGTCTAAAGCATCGTATACATAGAAATAAAATCTCTAACTTTTGTGAAAGAATGATCGACTATTTGAAAGAATGGAAGATATCAAACAAAGGAGTAAAAATCATTTTGAAAGTAAATTTAAAGGTGGTCAATTTAAGAGGTCAATAGATTGAAATTTAATCAACTTGAACCGGTGGAACATAATCAACATTTATGAAAAGATTAGCGTGATAATCAATTACAAATATACATTACCAATTTACTATAAAAAAAAGTTAATATATTGCAAACATAAAATTTAAAATTCAGAAAAGAAGCATATGTCCTATATATTACTCTCCTCGTCTCATAAGATGTATCGTATTTGAGTAATGTGTGTTTCTTAAGAAAATGATTAGATGTGTTGGTTTTAGTGAAAAAATTAATATCATTTACTAGAATATCTTTATTAAATGTAATTAATAAAATAGTTGAATAAAGTAAAAGTTAATAAATAAGAGTATAATACTGAAAAAATAATAATAAATAATATATTGATAATATAAATTGATAATTATTTTTAAATTTAAAAAAATATAAATAAAAATACTTTTTATGAGATGAAGGGAATATTATAAACAATGAGTAATTAGATTCAAAATTATTCTCCAAAAAGAAAGTATCAGTTCAAAACTAAAGGACACAAGTATACTCCATATGGAAATGGATGGTTCTGTCCACATTGAAAAGGACTTTGTCATTATAGTGTCTGAAAAATTAAAATTGTGTGGTAATATTAACCCCATCATGCGACATATTCCAACTGCGGAATACAATAAATAGTTTCTATTAATTACACGTTTCGATTTCTGATTTGCTGTTCAACAGATACCATTTCCGGAAAACATTGTGAACCATATAAACAGGGAAATTATATCACTTTCCAATTTAATATTCCTGCAAAAGAAAACAGAAAAAAAAACTTTCATTTTCTCATCATAGGCCTTATCACTAGCTTTACCTATACAGTAGCTGTATTAGCTCATGTGGTATATGTAGTACCATGTGAGGTTGCAAGTTGGGGTACATAGTGCATAATTAAGCATGTCTTCATTTAATAAAATTTGGATGAGTCGATACTCTTTAAATAAATTTTATTTAAAATTTAAACTTTTATAAAAATAAAAAAAACTTCTTAAATGTGTATAGGTGTTGTAAGTAAACACATGTAGCTTATCTTTAAATGGGACGTTTTTTTTATAGAGAAAATAATCATGTGCGATGTTGACATTTCATAGGGATGTTTTCTCTATGAGTGAAATAGAACAAGTAATTTTATAGGCTTGGGCCCGTGGGCCAGTTTTGTTTAACCCGCACTAGCATGGTTTAAATTTAGAAAAATTATTAATCCATTTTATATGTTACTTACATATCATGTAAAAATATTAAAATATTTTTTAGTTTTTTTGAAGATGTATCTCTTGACGTATCAATATACATTAAAATATAGATCATTTTGAGTGATATCATATATGTTAGATTTTTTTATATCAAATATACATCTCTAGTAGATTTTCGTAGATGCATTTTCGGAGCATTTATACACCATACACCAGTAGCAAAAGCATGCACCAAAAATTTGTAATGTGACAAAATAAAATTAACATTCATAAAATAAAATTAACATTCATAAAATAAAATAAGTATTACATAGATGATTTTAACATAAAATGCAACATTATACTTCAATATTCAGGTAGACACTTCAACATCTTCACAATATCTTTGACCGATTTTGAAATCGTTGCTTCCAACTCGAGCGGAATTTTTGTTTTGAAACGGAAATATGTATTCCACATAGCACTTACATTTACATCTGTCTTGAGCTCAAAGTTATTGAACTCAATCTTCCCTTTGTTATCAATCGATGGTGAACGGTACTCGAGCTTCACAATTCTTCGATTGTCTCTGTAAGGTAGGAGATGATGGATTTCGTATTTAATATTCGCAAGAGATATGTACTTGTTGAGCTTAACTTTTGCCTAGGTGTCGCACTGAAGAAGGAGACATTTGCGACATACCAGTTGATGTTTATTTGTGACATTTGAGACATTTTCAGTTTGTGTGAAATAAAAAACAAGAGCACCTTAATTTAAAGAAGTTGTAGACAAATGTGGAACATTCAAAATATGGCATGTTGATTCCAGAAATGCATCTCTGGTTCCGTACCCTTTTATCTTGTTTCGGAGATGCATCTCCGGAACCTCTCCTGAACTAAACAAGCAGAAAACAGAATCTTTGAAAACAGAAATTAAGTGAAAACATTTTTTGACAAATGAACAAGTGTTGTGGGAAAGATAAAAATTGTATTAAAATATTAAAAAATTGAATATATTACAGTTCATTAATATGGAGACACAATTACATACACTTATTTGTTAGACTAAATAGGAAATTAAAACGAATCGAAACATTTATTGCTGGCTAAATCTATGTGTGGTACCCCTTTGACTTTTTTGCATTTGATTCTCATTCAATGTTTCTCAATTTCTCGAACTATTGCATTCTTTCCACAAAATGGTTCGGCCAAGTCTCGACTTTTGTTGTTGAATGAGTCGTCCACTCTAGTGATGTAAGTGGTATAGGGCATACCGACTTCAAGTAAACTTGAACAAAGTATTATGATTTTGAAAGTCATCGAATACACATAATAGATCATTTGGATTTTGAGGTGGGGCGGTACGCAGTGGGAAAAAGGTTTCCGAGAAACCGTTTCGTGTCAGATCAACACACACTTTATCATACGCGCATGCTATGAGGTGGCCCATTTCAGGGAAGCACGTCCATTTTGCCTCTGGTGCCGGTCCACTAAGGCAAGGAACAAGAGACTCATAAACTTCATTGAATTTTTCTTTATTTTTGTATAGTCGTGTGTATGATTATTTATGAACCCTCAACTCTTACATAAGTTAATGGTGGACAAGTGTATGATTATCTTCTCCTTTACCGAGTAAAGCTGAAACAAATTGATAACCGCAATTACCGTCCCCCTCAACATTGATGATTCGCTCGATGTATTTGTGCATAAAAACGGGCATCTCGTCAATGAATGGAATCTTTGGTGGAGGTGGCGTAGGAGGTGGTTTGCTAATGCGGGCTCCTTTGAAAACACTTTTTTTTGAGATTTTGGAGTTGGTGAGTCCAGAAAAACTTTGTCAACATGTTCAAAATACGAAGGAGTCTGCACCGTTGAATTGTCACTCGGTGTAGGCTTGAGTTTTTTTGGAGCACCTTTTGTTTTTACCGGTTGAGAGGGTGGTTTCAAGTCGTTGGTTTCTGGATAAGCAATCTTCCTCAATTGTTATTTAATATGGAGTTTCATGTTGTCATCGGCTTTCAAAAATCTCTTTTGTATCAATTCTCATTCGATGAAAATCGAGATATTCGATTTACCATCTTTCATGACACCATCATCATCAAACCTAAGCCTCTTCAAATGAGTGCAAACCTCCATTATCGCATGTTCGGTACCTAGACACATAACTGCTATCGTCCAACAGTTTCAAGAGTTATTGCATTTGAGTTGTATTCCCCCTAAGTGCCTTCTTAGTTCGGTACTGAATATTGTACACTTGCTTGATATTTGAGATATTTTCTGGTCTTTTACGTTTCAAAGTTGCAAGTATATTTTTATGTTGAACCAAATTCAAAGTCGTGTCAGCAACGCATTCCTTCTCTTCCGGCATTAGTCGACACGCAATTGGATGGTCGGCTAACTTTTCACACAAATCATGGTAATGCAAACCATATATCACATTAAATCTCCAGTTATTATTTTCCGACATATAACCACACACCTTAAAGGGACACTCACATTTTCTTGAATCGGTGTCGTCTCATTTAAAATTCCGAAGAGAAGGTCTATATTTCCCGCTTATTTTGCATGTCATTGTCCCAAAAGCACATCTTATATATGAACCATTATCAGACCTTCCGATAACCACATCAAATCCCAATTTGAAGGCCTTCATATGAATCCATTGAAGCATTTGATCACGAGATTCAAACTCTTGCTCATTTTTAAATTGGTTGCAAATATCTACCGCCTTCACAACAACACGTTTGATATTCAGAGACAAACTAGTAAGAGAAAAACATCAGGATACACCATATTTAATGAAAACAACTACCACATAATAGTAAATAAGTGCTACTGTTGTAAATAAAGCTGAAAAAATAAACACAGACTGATACCAAAAATGCATTTTCGGAAAAGTTCATACATGTTCCAGAGTTACATTTCCGGAAGAAAAAAAAACGCTAGTTTTTTTAGACATAAAACAAGATTAATGTGTGCAATGAGGCTTGAAATAAATGATCTTTACCTGTAATTCCAACTTATTTTGCTTCCTTTGATGTGATGAACCACAAGATTGGAGATTTGGAGTGAAAATGAGGATTGAGAATGGAATGGTTTTTGGTGAGGGTTTGTAATGAAAAACAAGTATGGTTGTATGATCATCCATCTTTGTCTTTATCAAATTATTCTAGAGATGCCTCTCCGGAAATATCTAACATGCAAAGGTGACAGCAATTTTCAAAATCCCTCCCCAAATTCTGAAGATACATCTCCGAAATTTCCACTGGGTTGATCAATTATGAATATATTTCTTGAAAATTCCTGAGACGCATCTCCGGTATTAAAAAAACTCAACTTATAGGGAAACACTCATAATGGTCTACGTTGAGTGTGTAGTGTGTCCAGAGATGCATCTCCAAAAATTGGGGGACATTTTAGTATTTTCGTGTGGTGTGTAAGTAACATATATGGTGCATTAAGAAATTCCCTAAATCTGGTAAGGTATAGTCTATTTTCATGTAGGCCTACATAAATTTGCCAATAAGGAGATTATTGTTTGCATTCTTAGTGGTGTTTAGGCACCCTAGTAAAAAATCATTAATATTTTTAAAACTTCAGAACTTAACCTTCGAGTGTATCGAAAATGCAACTAAAGTCAAGTCTCTGACCCAAGCCATAACATAAATGAAATTATCTTCAGGTTAAGCTTCGTATTTTTTGCAAAAATCATTAATATTTTTGCAAAAGTATATATATATATATATATATATATATATATATATATATATATATATATATATATGTGTGTGTGTGTGTGTGTGTGTGTGTGTGTGTGTGTGTGTGTGTGTGTGTGTGTGTGTGTGTGTGTGTGTGTGTGTGTGTGCAAGTATGAAACAAAGGGAATGCAAAAGGATTAGAAAAGAATGCAAATTTTTAAAATTTTTAATGCATGTGTTGACTTATGTAAGTCATGTGTCAACCTGTAGAGGCGGCACATCAAACAAAAGCTTACAGGCTTTAAAAATTAGTTACATATGTTGACCTGAAGCTCGTATGTATCGACCTGTAAAAAAAATTGTCTTCTATGATTCGACCTATAACACGTATGTGTCGACACATAGACTATTTTTCACATAAAAACCAGATTTTATGCATGAAATCTTTCTAAACTATTCGTTATGCTTCCCAATGCTAAGATGCAAATTTACACATAGAGGATACCACCCAATATACATAAATGCTAAAATAACCTAGTTTTGACATCATACAAAATACATCTAATGGGAAGTTTCACTCACATACTCCCCATTTTTTTATGATGTCAAAACTTGAGACGATTTGTTTTGTGTCTTCATGAAGGCTCCCTGTGAATGTATGCATCATAACTTTATAACTACATATTCTTCTCCCCTTTGACAACATCAAAAAGATACAAAGCAATTCATTACCAGTATCACATAGATACAACATATCACATATAGAATATACCATACAGAGGCGTTTGCAAAGATAAGATTGTGCACTTACATACACTACATACATGAAGATACACAATAAAAATTAACACAACATAAATAGAATGGCAATATAACAACATTACACAATTTTCATCCAAGGCAATACACATAGTAAAACCATTGTCTCATATTTAAAAAAAAATAGTAACATTGTTAAGACATAACTAAAAGAAAGAAGAAAAAAAAGACAATGCATGATGACTCAAAATAAGAACTCCATGAAAGAAATGCTCCACAAGAAATTTGACTCAAAGACACAACAACTCAACACTTTATCTTCCTCCATAACCCCTAGGCATTAGCCTCACTCCCTGATGCCAACCTTGTCCATCATTACCAAAATGATGATCCAAGAAATCACACATTTCTCGGTAAAATTGAGCATACTGATAATGATTCTCTTTTTGGGAAGAGATCATATGATTAATCCTGCCAATTGTAGTTGCATGATTTACATCCATCTCATTGCACATAGACACAAGACTTTTTGTCACATAAGAAGCAAAGGCTTTAAAATTAGCATCTTGTGTAGTCATGTGCTCTTGCATTAGACGAAATATCTCCACTTGAGCAGTCTCAAAGGAATCTTTCCACCGACAATCTTCCTCATAACGCTCATCTTTCCTAAGTAGAATGTTTTGTAGCATAGTAATGATGGAAGACGGATCACCAAATCCAACACAAAAGTTATTACCATGAGCATCCTCGTGAGTAACATCTTGCATAAAAGCATCACCGTGAGGAATATCATTAGAAGTACCAATTGGTTGATCATAAACCACATGTGTCTCAACAACATCATCACCAAAGTCAGCAGGATCATCAAAATTATATATCTTCCTACTTGAAGTCGGACGAAATGTACCCGAATGCGTCGCATGATTGAACATACAACAGAGTCACCACCGAACTGTATTTATCCCAAAAGAGAGAAGGGAGAATATCGATAAAACCTAAGGAGAATAAAGAAAGGGGTTAGGAAGTAGTTTATGCAAGGGGGAGGTATTAGCATCCCTCACATTCATGGTACTCCATGGGAACCGTTTTGATTTCTCTTGCTTGGATGGGTGTAGTTATCTTCATGTACTTGCAAAACAGAAAATGGATTAGAAAGAGAGTGCTTAAGGAGGATTGGGGCCCTCATGCCTACGTATTCTCATAGTGCATTGAGAAAGTCAGAGCCTCGTAGTTCGTGGAACTAGAAAGAGAAATGGGAAAAAGAAATAAAAGTGCTCGCCAAGGATTCGCATCCTCGTGCCTACGTATCTTCGTAGTGTAGTGAGGAAGTCAGAGCTCCTTAGTTCAAAGGACAAAAACTGAAAGAAAGATAGATATAGGGTGGTGTTTAACCCAAAAGGAAGACTTACCAAAGAACATGGACATTGTAAGGAAATGGTGTCAGAACCAAAAGGGGAGGTATATAACCATAAAGGTGTCAACCTAAGAGAGAAAGATAAAGGTATATAACCAATGAAGGTGTCAACCTGAATTGTGGTGTCAAAACCAAGAAAAAGGGGTTAACCATAAAGGTGTGTCCCAAAAGGAAAGGGGTATATAACCAATGAAGGTGTCAACCTGAATTGTGGTGTCAAAACCAAGAGGGAGGACTTACCAACGCACTAGGACTGACATGGTAAGGAAATAAAGTAGGAACTTGTCAAAGCATTGGGACTGACATGACAAGGATCTTACCAAAGCACTGGTACTGATATGGTAAGGGAATGGTGTCTAAACCAAGAGAGAGGTATATAAATAATGAAGGTGTCACCCTGAATTATGGTGTGAAGACCAAGAGAGGAGGGTTAACTATAAAGGTGTTTCCCAAAAGGAAGTTGCAATGGTGTTTAAACCAAAAGGATCTTAAAAGAGGAGTCACGGGGCTAGTTGCAGACTTGACAGCGAACTGACTTGTATTGCACTAAAGTCTATGTATAGAGGTGAATACTCTGAGCAACTGGGTCGTTCGTCTCGTACCCAAAATATTCAAAATGAGGATAGGAATGCTCCCTCTCACCCCTTCTCCGTTGTTTAAGGTTCATGGTATGCAATCCTTGTCAATGTTTAACAAGTTGTTAAAAACAAGTTCTCAGGGATGATCTGTGGGGATGAGGTAGATTATTGATGCCTGAATGGTGCTTGAGGTATTGTATTTGTTGAGAGGCTGAAGCTCCAAAGTAATAGAGACAAGTCCCATTAAGTGACCAAGAGACTTATGGTCACATGACAAAGACAAAGGGAAAATGTGCAAAGTCAAAGGATCTAGTTGACCAAATTGAATTTAATCATGCTAAATCAGAGGAAATGAGATGAATAGAACATATAATGCATGATCATATGCATACTAATGTAGGGTCTTATTGTTAGGTAGCCCAAGAGAAAGTCGTGTGGGTGCAAGTGGACTGAGCATAGGTCTCATTGTTAGGTAGCCCAAGAGAAAGCCATGTGGGTGCAAGTGTGCTGACCTAAACAGATGAATGTGATACGCATGGGCATAAAGAAAATGAACAAAACAAAGTCATAAGTTCAAGACTTCAACAAGTGAACAAAGTGCATAGTCAAAGTGTCTGCGAGGTCCATGAGTCCAAGGTCACTCCAAGTCAAGCAAAGGGTTTAAGGCTTAAGTCTAAGGTCCAAAGTCCAAGATGAGGGCATCATCACTCCAAGTCAAGCTTAGAAATTAAGGATCAAGTCAATTCACTTTATCATGTTTTGATTTATTGAGATGGTGTCAAGCAGATCAAACACAGCATAGGAATCATAAGATGAATTGGACAAGATAATTTATATAAAATGAATAATGTATGAAGTAAGATGATGAATGAGACATAAAAGTAACTTGTATAAAGTAAAGGCATAAAAGTAAATGACCTTAATTAAATGACAATAAAGTAAAGTCAATGATTAATGGTGAGAGTTAGTGGTTAATTGATTGTGTCAAGACAATTTAGTGTTATGTTAAGCAATCATAAGTATGCTTATGTAGAAGCCATGCGCATCTGAAGTCGGTCATTAACAATTTATGTGTCATACATGTTATAGAATTAACACAAGTTAATCTTCTAAAACATGTAACACAATGGTCAAATTAAAAGAAGAAGGCAGATGAATAAAGTCAAAGTGAGACAAAACTCAAGTGTTTGACTTAGGATCCATTATCATACAAATCAAGGGACCCAAACATATGGCTCAATAAGGGATAACATATCATTGATCCAAATTGTTAAACATGATCAAGTGATCATTTATCAACATGTTTGAATCAAAGAAGATTGAATCAACCTCAAGTCTGTTGCACCCCAAAATTTGTCCTCTATTTTTAACTCTAACCAATTTTTTGTTTCACATTCATTTGCATCATCTTCATAGCATAACATTTTTTTCTGTCTTAATATTAGCCGGAATAATTTCTCGGAATTTACAAACAAACTGGTCAAATTAACTTTTTAACTGTGCCTAAAATTAGTCAACGAAAAAATGTCAAGTTTAAGTTTGCAAATGTCGGTAACATTAATCTGCGGTTCACGTGGTTTAATTTGACATGCTAAAAATATTTTTACGACTATTTTTGGTCATATGTTGATCAGTCTGAGCAGTTTAAACGGTCATAATTTTTATTTCAAAATCCGACCAAACGCTGTATTTTTCCGAGTCATTTATTTCGCGCTGATTATTTTGACGTGTTCATTTTATTTTTTCGAGCATTTTTGGTGCCCGACTTTTATTTTTTTGAGTCTATTTATTTTTATATTGGGTCTAGAATAAATAAATAGGTTAATTAGTTTTTATTTTAATTTTAACTATTTTAATTATTTAACTTTATTCAGTTTTTTTTAATATTGGTTTCAAAATAAACTTAGGCCCATTATCATTAACCTAATTTGTTCCTATATATTTACTAGCATGACTGATAGAGAGAGGCCAAAAAGACAGAACAAAAAAGAGAAACTGAGAGTGGCTGATCTATACTATCGTACACACAGTTTGGTAATAGTTTATATGATATATACTTTATCTATTTTGTTGATATATTTGTTACTGTGTTTCAAATACATGTTCATATGTGTGACTGTGTTATGTATTCCAGATACATGCGGTTTGGTTAAATATATATATATATATATATATATATATATATATATATATATATATATATATATATATATATATATATATATATATATATATATATATATATATATATTTTTCTATTTTATGTTATAATTTGATTATGTTTTCGGATCGGATCGTGTCAATACGCCGTTTTCACATATACGTGTATGAGGCGTGACATTTGTGTTATCCGATCCAGTTGCGATGATCGCAATTTTGCGCTAGCAACGCCGTTGTTTTTTTTAATTCATATTTTTTTTTACATGTATTTAGATCTGCACATTTTTTTATATAACTAACTACTCTGATTTTTTCTAAACCCTGACAATTTCGCCACAAACTCTAAATTTCAAACCTAAAACTTTAACCGTGTTGTTTCCTCTAAACCATAAACTTTTTCTTAAACCTTAACAAACCTTATTATTATTTCCTATTTTTCGCTCATATTTATGTTATTCATACACTGTAACTGCTTCGCCCTTGTAATATTTTAAGTTTTAACTTGTAATATTTTCAGTTTTACTTTTCGCCATCTTTATTATGTAACTGCACCAAAGCATTGTAATAATTAGGGTTTTATTTTCTGCCATTGATTTTCTGCCATTTTATTTTTCTGCCATTTATTTTTCTGTCATTTAAATTCCTGCCATTGATCCTATATTAACTGCGTGGTTTAGTAATGTAGGGCGTGAAAACCTACTAAATTAATTATTTAATATTTTTCTATAACCTTTATATTTTTATAATAAATAATAAATACTAACTATTTTAATAACTTTTTTTATTACTTACTTATAATAATAAATCCTTATATATTTTGTAAATAAAATCTAATTGACCATTTTTCTAATTGAATAATAATAATAAACCTATTAATCTAATAATTTGATATTTTCTATAATCTTTATTTATTTTGTAAATAACTAACTTAATATTTTTCATATAACTCTTTTATTTTATAATTTGTACATTAATGTATTTTAAATTCTTTTATTATTACTAATTTATTTTAAACTCATATTTTTCTAATAACTTCTAAAAAAATCTAACTTGTTTAACCTAAAATAATTTCTTTTAAAATTCTAACCTTTTCATTATCACTTTATTATTATTGTTATTTTATTATTGCTTTATTACCATTGTTTATTTATTATTTTATTATTATTTGCTTTTATCTATTCTATTTTTGCTTCATTATTTTCCTTGTTTTAATTTTGTTTTATTTATAATATTAGGAACAAATGTATAGGTTGTAAATTTATTCTTTCTCGCCTGATTATTATGTATCTGTCCCATACCCATGTAATAGTTTAGGAATTTATTTTTCTTGCTTTTATTTTTGTAAATATTTATTGCGTGGTTAGTAATTTAGGGAGTGCAAAAAACTAACTGTAAATAATTGAACTTAGAAAATTAAATTCAAGACAAATATCTGAAAAATAACACTCACACACGTAAGTCGATCTTTGATCGCCATCTGTACTTCCTAGGGTATTCCTCTTGGTTGCCTTCTTTAAATGGTCAAGTCCCTCGAAAATAGGGGTGTCTTAAGCAAAGTCCCTTCAAACAGAAAAATCATCAAGTCCCTATAAACTTAAAAGATCAAGTCCCTACGAGGTTGCCTACGATATAATGATCTTGTCCCTTCGGTAAATATGATGATAGTCCCTACGAGTTGCTAAAGACACCCCTTATGTTGCCTTCATTGACCATACGATGACCCTACGCCCGTCCCTTAAACACATCCAAGGTAATGACTACCTATTCCTTAATAATAGGGACAGTCTTACCATTGAAAGAATATACGAGAACACGAAAGACTTAATCTAGGGTAGGTATCTCATAGTTACTTGCTCACACTTTTCAAAATTACTTTTACACCTCACAATTTCTAAACTAGGCTTTGTATACACCCATACGAGGGTCATTACTAAGTACTTAAAGAAATTTTTCTAATCACACAATACACTCTTGCAAACAAACAAAGTGAGCTAAGTAACTAAGAGCCCATGGATAACCATGGATATAAAGGGTGTTAATACCTTCCCTTTGTATAACCTACCCCCCGAACTCAAAATCTTTTTAAGGTCTTTCCTGTTCTTTTATGTCCTTTCCTTTTGGATAAAATAAAACTCGGTGGCGACTCTTGCTATCCGCGACATTTAACTAAAGTCAGTTCTCCCACCGTGTTACAGAACTGGCGACTCTGCTGGGGATTTAATAAAAGAGGGGTACCCTTAGGAATTATATCACTTTAAAATTGTTTGCCTTGTTTGCTTTATACTTATCTGTTGGGTGCTCTTATGTGTGAAAGACCCTAACCCGGATCTAGTGTACCTTAGGTAAATGGCAATAGACCAAGGAAATTGTACGGCGTATATCGATATGGTTGATCTGGTGGCCATAGTTAGTGTGAATTTTTGGTTGGTGCTTATGTTCCTTAAGCAAGTTGAGGATAATATGAGGCTGCCATATGTTGTCAATACACTAACTGACTTTTAGAACCCTAGTCATCCCATCTTGGCCTTTAGAAAGTAGTGAGATAACCGGCTTTGGTGAAGACTGAAGTTGGTTGATACTCGATACTACACTCATTGAGATCCTAAACTTGGAGGGTTTTGGTTGGCAAGTAAGTTGCCTACTGAACAGCCACCCTTGTGAAGGATCAATGATTTTGAGATCCCTTAGAACCTGGTTACTTTTGTAGGACAGGATGAATCAACTAAACTTCAGGGGAGGGTACTTACCTTTAAACCTCATGCAAGCCTTCAAACCTAGGGCTATTGTGTGACTTGTTTGTGTGTGCCACATGTTTGTGATTGAGCATAACATCATAGCATCATCATGCATCATAAGCATAGCATTTTCACTAACCATTTCAAGGACCAAAGGATTTATCTTTATTGCAGGTCATGGCTTCTGCTCGTAGGAATACTATCCGGATCAACTTTGTAGGAATACCTCCTAAGCTTAAGGAATTGGTCTCTCAAGTTTCTGAAAACTCCCAGTTCATCAAGAGGCATGGTCACCTACTGGATCTAGTCACTTCAGGGTTCAATGAAGACATGATGAGTGTCCTGTTTCAGTTCTTTGACCCTAAACATCATTACTTCACATTTCCCGACTATCAGCTGGTTCCTACAATGGAAGAGTTCTCCAAGCTTCTGGGTATACCTATTCTTGATCAGAAACCCTTCACAGGCTTGGAAAAAGAGCCTAAACCTGAAGTCATTGTTGCAGCCTTACATTTAAAGAAATCAGACATTGTCCTAGAAACAAGGAGTGGAGTTAAGGGTATTCTTGCTAAGGTATTGGTGGAGAAAGCTCAAGTATTCCTGAAGGCTATGATTTATGATGCTTTTGAGGAGATCTTAGCCCTATTGATTTATGGCTTAGTACTGTTCCCCAATCCAGACCAGTTCATAGACGTACACGCCATCAACATATTTCTGACTCGCAATCCAGTGCCTACATTACTTGGAGACATCTTACACTCTCTTCATACCCGTACTACGAAGGCACGAGGAACTCTGATGTGTTGCATACCTCTATTATCTAGGTGGTTTATTTCTCACCTTCCTCGATCAGTGATGAAGAATGAATAAGGGTTCAGGTGGTCCAAGAGGATTATGTCACTTTCTCATTCAGATATTCATTGGTGCTCTAGATCTATGGAGAATGTTACCATCATTGACCGTTGTGGGGAGTTCCCTAATGTGCCACTCCTTGGCATAAGAAGGGGCATTACCTACAACCCTTCTTTAGATCTACGTCAGTTTGGTTACGCTCGGACTGATGGTCCTCATGACATGCTTATTCAGGGTATTGTGTTCGACTACGACAACGATCTTCAAGGTTACCGTCAAAGGTTCATACGAGCATGGGGTAAAGTGAACAAGGTTGACAGCAAGACTCTAGAACCCAAGTACACTATTCCTATGGAACCATATCTCAGATGGGTACGATCTCGTGCTCAGACTCTTATGATGCCATATCCTGCTATCCTGCCAGTTACCATGGAGCCTGTTGCTGAAGGAGATACTTCTTACATCATTCTTCATCCAGACATGCCCACTGACATGGAAGAGTTACAGAGGTCCTGGATCCAGTTGAAGGAGCAAAGAGATACTTTTGAGACTCATTACAAGGCAAGTCAGGAAAGAATCCTGGAGCTAACAAAACAACTTCACGAGGAGCGGAATCTCAACTCATACCTCAACACAAAGAGGAAACGTCCATGGGAGACTTAAAACCCCATTTTTTGTATTCATTTCATTTTTATTGTAAGCCCAAGGGGCAAACAAGTTTATTACTAATAAAAGTTTACTTTTTGGTGGTTTAAACAAATTTAAATCCTACGGTCCTTGAAAACATTGCATAAGCATCTACATACCATATTATTGCATCACAGGTTTCTTATGAACAGGTATCTTATCTTCTCGCTGTTTATTTCAGCAGAAATGGCTCTTGAACAAACTGTCAAGATCACTTCCAAGGGTCCTATCAAAATTACTGTTGAAGGCCTGGTGAAGACTGTTGCTGAAGTTAGAGTGCCTCCCATGATTATTACCACTCCTGGCCCTATTCCTTATACTTTTGATAAAGCTATACCCTGGAATTACGGTTCTGATGTTTATATCCATGGTGTTAAGCAGGAACCTTTGACTGATACACCTGTTACTGATGATAATCTTGATGTTGATAATATTGTTGGATCTAGTAAGATCACCAGAAGTGGAAGAATTTTCTCTCCTCCAGCTACCTCAAAAAATACAGTTCTTCCAACTACTACCTCCACTTCTGAGCCAAGTACTGATGCTCGAGGCAAAGGTCCTGTGGTTGAACCTGTGCAAGCTGAAGCACCGACTGCTGAAAATCTCTCTAAACAGATGGAAGAAGTGCTGAAGATCATTCGTAAGAGTGATTATGATATTGTTGACCAGTTGGGGCATACTCCCTCCAAAATTTCCATGTTGTCTTTGTTGCTGTGTTCTGAGGCTCATGCTAAAGCCTTGATCAAATTCTTAAGGACTGCTCATGTACCAAATGAAATTTCTGTGGATCAATTTGAAAATTGTGTTGCACATCTGACTTATGATAATGGGTTAGGTTTTTCTGATGCTGACTTGACTCCTGCCAAAAGAAACCATAACAGAGCTTTACATATCTCCATTGAATGTAGGGGCACTACCTTGTCTCATGTGTTGATAGACAATGGCTCTTCATTGAATGTACTTCCCAAAGAGGTTCTGAACAAGCTCAGTCCTGAAGATGCTGTGTTAAGACCAAGTAATATAGTGGTGAGAGCCTTTGATGGTTCAAGAAGAGTGGTGCATGGAGAAATAGATCTCCCGATCAAAGTAGGCTCTCAAGTCTTCGATTCTACCTTCTATGTAATGGATATTCGTCCTGCGTACTCTTGTTTGCTTGGGCGCCCCTGGATCCACGGGGCAGGTGCTGTGACCTCCACTCTACATCAGAAGCTGAGATATCCAATGAAGGGAAAGATCGTAACTGTTTATGGAGAGGAAGAATATATGGTCAGTCATGTGAATACATTTAAGTATGTTGAAGTGAAAGGTGAATATGTTGAGACTCCTTGCCAGACATTTGAAGTAGTTCCTTGGGTCGTTCCCGCTACTGAAACTCCTCCTGTGGTTAAAAGAGTTCCTGTGGTTACCAGAGTACCTCCTACAATGGCTTCCCTCAAAGATGCTAGAGATGTGGTTGAAGAAGGTGGTTGCACTATTTGGGGTCAGCTTCCCGACATTCCTTACAAGTCTGACAAGTTTGGTTTGGGTTTCACTGCAGAGTCCCAGAAGGCTGTTCGTCGTGCTCGTGCTGTTCGTATCACCAATCCAGGGAACATGAAAGATCAAATCAATGATGTGGGTGACTATAATGAAGACTACAATCTGGATAACTGGATTTTTCCTACTGTGGGTGATGGGCTCAACAATTGGAAGACTGAAGACGTTATTCCTATCTCCTTTAGTCAGGAGTAAATACTATTACTGTGTTGTTTGAACAATTAAACTTTTAAGCCTTGTGCCTTACCCGGGGCACAATGGTATGCTTGTTTCGGGATGTCATTTCATTTGCATACTTCATTCAATAAAAATCAATGGACGTTTCGTTTTCGTAAATATTGGGCTCTTTGTTTTTCTTTTATTTTATTTTCATCAGCTATGTGTTCTTACACACACCCACATCACTAAAATGCAGATCCTCATCCACTCTGGATCCTGTTGATAACAGTTCTACTATTGCCAATTATAATTTCGAGAATCCGATCTATCAAGCTGAAGATGGAAAGGATGAAGATTGTGAAGTACCTGTAGAGCTTGCTAGGTTATTACAACAAGAAGAGAAAGTTACACAGCCGCATGAGGAATCAATTGAGGTTGTAAATCTGGGTACTGAAGTAGACAAGAAAGAAGTCAAAATAGGAGCAGGCTTGGAAAACAGTGTCAAAGAAAGATTGAGTCGGATGTTACGTAACTATGTAGAGGTTTTCGCTGGAAAAATCAAGAGATGATATGGAATGATGAATGTCAAGAAACTTTTGACAAAATCAAGAAGTATCTCCAAGAACCTATAAATCTGATGCCACCAGTTGAAGGAAGACCTCTAATCATGTATTTGACCGTGTTAGAAAATTCAATAGGGTGTGTGTTGGGGCAACATGACGAGTCTGGTCGAAAAGAGCATGCAATATACTACCTTAGCAAAAGGTACCGACTGTGAAACAAGATACTCCCAGCTCGAGAAAGCTTGTTATGCTTTGGCTTAGACTGCTCGCCGACTAAGACAGTATATGTTGAATCATACCACTTTATTGATTTCTAAGATGGATCTTATCAAACATACATCTGAGAAACCTGCTCTCTCCGGAAGAACAACAAGATGATTGCTGAACTCTGCACGCAGTTCAAAATAAAACACCACACCTCTTCTCCGTATCGTCCGAAGATGAATGGGGCAGTAGAAGCTGCTAATAAGAACATTAAAAAGATTCTACAGAAGATGACAGTAACATACAAAGACTGGCATGAGATGTTACCCTTTGCTCTTCATGGTTATCGCACTTCAGTGCGCACTTTGACAGGGGCAACTCCTTTCTCTTTGGTCTACGAAATGGAAGTCGTGTTACCAGTGGAAGTTCAGATTCCCTCTCTAAGAATCATGAAAGAGGAAGGTTTAGACGAGGATGAGTGGATTCAGACTCGACTCGACCAGATAAATTTGATTGATGAGAAGAGGTTGGCAGCTGTTTGTCATGGTCAGATGTACCAGAAACGGATGATCAAAGCTTTCAATAAGAAGGTTAAGCCAAAGGTATATCAGGCTGGTGACTTGGTAATCAAGCGTATCATACTACCACAGGGTGATCCTAGGGGCATGTGGACTCCTACATATGAAGGACCATTTGTGGTCAAAAGAGTATTCTCAGGAGGTGCCATGATGCTTACTACTATGGATGGTGAAGACTTTCCACAGCCTGTAAATGCAGACATAGTTAAAAAATACTACGCATAAAAAGAGACCCGCTAGGTTGATTGGCCTAGGCAAAAATAAGGGCATCCCGGCAAACCAAAAGGGTTCGGGAAAAAATTAGGGATATATATAAAAAAAATGTACACCCGGCAAGTCGAAAACCTGAAAAGGCGGCTTGGGCAAAAAAGGGTATCCCGGTGGATTGAAAACCTGAAAGGGCAATCCAGGCAAAAGTTAGGGATTAAAGCGTATGACTATGTCTCGTTTGGATCACTCATGTAACTTCAACTGATGGTGCTACCTAAATCAAGTTCAAACAGATAAAGATCAATCCAATCGTTTCTGTCTCAACAACAGAAGATGAGATATTTGAAGATAATGGCAATAGTAGAATTGAAACTCAATAGGATCATTTTTCACATAGCTGTTTTTTTTGTTTTATAAAAAAATTTACGACGAATTCCTCTTACTAGGATTCCTGTCTCCTTGTACAAACTTGCCTATGTATAGGTCACTTTGTGATATAAATAAAATTTCATCTTTGAATCCAGATTTACTTTTACTCTATTTACATAAGCGAAAACGTCCATTGGTTGTGTTTGAATGTATGTATGCTTTTGAATACGATTGATGTTTACCAGAAATGCATAAAATGCAGTAATAGTATTTACTAAGGACGAACGAGGGTAGTAGTTCAACGAAGCTTCGCCGGTTCATCCCCACTACAAATCCCCAGTAGAGCAAATCTATCTTTATAGATGCTTCGAATTAAGTCTCCCCTTGAATTTATGTCCATCTCTTTTATCCTCAGTCGGGATACTCAGGAACTTATTCCTTCAATAGAAGTACGACGAACGAATACGGGAAGTGACAAATACTATACTATCAAACAAGACGGGAACGAGTTCCTCATATTCTTCAGCAACGAATCGGGATTTATTTTCCCTAGCCAGCAGTTGTTATACAAAGATATCCGGACGCTTCAGGCCGCATGATTCATACATACATCATTTACATCATACCATGGCATATCCATAAGTGCATAATACATTTACTTAGATGCACCATGCCATGCATGCATACATATTGCATAAACTAACCTTTTCCTTGCAGGATGGTTATATACAGATAAAATACTATCAACAATTCACAACAGGTCAGAAACGATCTATACGAAGATCTAGTGCTGATACTTAATCATTACTCAAGGTGTCCTTGGATAGTAGGCAAATGGTCTATACGAAGATCTATTCCCTAGTCCAGGATGTTTTCAGGAGAGTTAATCCTGATACTTTTTTGTCCTCGGATAGTAGGCAAACGGTCTATACGAAGATCTATTCCCTAGTCCATGATATTTTCAGGAGATTTCATCCTGATATTCTTTTGTTCTTGGATAGTAGGCAAACGGTCTATACGAAGATCTATTCCCTAGTCCAGGATATTTTCAGGAGATTTCATCCTGACACTCTTTTGTTCTTGGATATTAGGCAAACGGTCTATACGAAGATCTATTCCCTAATCCAGGATATTTCCAGAAGAGATAATCATCACGAAGATTTATTTCTACTGGTCTATTCAACAATTCAAAACAGTTCAGAGACGATCTATACGAAGGTCTAGTGCTGATACTTAATTCAGAAAGAAATCGCCACGAAGATTTGGTTCTGACACTTAAATTAAAAGTATGTTCTTAGATACGATTCAGAGACGGCCTATACGAAGACCTAGTACTGATATCCAGTATCAACATCAAGATATTATCACCTCCTGATATTATGGATGGCATCTATAAGCCCATCTCCAGTTCTTCCAAGTGGCATCTTCAAGCCCACTTAAGCATATACAACCAGTCATCAGTGTTACTTTACGCACCGGCGAGTGCAAATTTTTGGGCTTTTGTGTTCAATCCCCTTCAACCTTCCAAGTCACGAATGGCACACAGGCCAATCTAACTCCTCAGGTTTCAGAAAATTGAACAGGGGCAGCTGTTGCACCCCAAAATTTGCCCTCTATTTTTAACTCTAACCAATTTTTTGTTTCACATTCATTTGCATCATCTTCATAGCATAACATTTTTTTCTGTCTTAATATTAGCCGGAATAATTTCTCGGAATTTACAAACAAACTGGTCAAATTAACTTTTTAACTGTGCTTAAAATTAGTCAACGAAAAAATGTCAAGTTTAAGTTTGCAAATGTCGGTAACATTAATCTGCGGTTCACGTGGTTTAATTTGACATGCTAAAAATATTTTTACGACTATTTTTGGTCATATGTTGATCAGTCCGACCAAACGCTGTATTTTTCCGAGTCATTTATTTCGCGCTGATTATTTTGACGTGTTCATTTTATTTTTTCGAGCATTTTTGGTGCCCGACTTTTATTTTTTTGAGTCTATTTATTTTTATATTGGGTCTAGAATAAATAAATAGGTTAATTAGTTTTTATTTTAATTTTAACTATTTTAATTATTTAACTTTATTCAGTTTTTTTTAATATTGGGTTTCAAAATAAACTTAGGCCCATTATCATTAACCTAATTTGTTCCTATATATATTTACTAGCATGACTGATAGAGAGAGGCCAAAAAGACAGAACAAAAAAGAGAAACTGAGAGTGGCTGATCTATACTATCGTACACACAGTTTGGTAATAGTTTATATATGATATATACTTTATCTATTTTGTTGATATATTTGTTACTGTGTTTCAAATACATGTTCATATGTGTGACTGTGTTATGTATTCCAGATACATGCGGTTTGGTTAAATATATATATATTTCTATGTTATGTTATAATTTGATTATGTTTTCGGATCGGATCGTGTCAATACGCCGTTTTCACATATACGTGTATGAGGTGTGACATTTGTGTTATCCGATCCAGTTGCGATGATCGCAATTTTGCGCTAGCAACGCCGTTGTTTTTTTTAATTCATATTTTTTTTACATATATTTAGATCTGCACATTTTTTTTATATAACTAACTACCCTGATTTTTCCTAAACCCTGACAATTTCGCCACAAACTCTAAATTTCAAACCTAAAACTTTAACCGTGTTGTTTCCTCTAAACCATAAACCTTTTCTTAAACCTTAACAAACCTTATTATTATTTCCTATTTTCCGCTCATATTTATGTTATTCATACACTGTAACTGCTTCGCCCTTGTAATATTTTAAGTTTTAACTTGTAATATTTTCAGTTTTACTTTTCGCCATCTTTATTATGTAACTGCACCAAAGCGTTGTAATAATTAGGGTTTTATTTTCTGCCATTTTATTTTTCTGCCATTTTATTTTTCTGCCATTTATTTTTCTGCCATTTATTTTTCTGCCATTTATTTTTCTGCCATTTAAATTCCTGCCATTGATCCTATATTAACTGCGTGGTTTAGTAATGTAGGGCGTGAAAACCTACTAAATTAATTATTTAATATTTTTCTATAACCTTTATATTTTTTGTAAATAAATAATAAATACTAACTATTTTAATAACTTTTTTTTATTACTTACTTATAATAATAAATCCTTATATATTTTGTAAATAAAATCTAATTGAGCATTTTTCTAATTGAATAATAATAATAAACCTATTAATCTAATAATTTGATATTTTCTATAATCTTTATTTTTTTTTGTAAATAACTAACTTAATATTTTTCATATAACTCTTTTATTTTATAATTTGTACATTAATGTATTTTAAATTCTTTTATTATTACTAATTTATTTTAAACTCATATTTTTCTAATAACTTCTAAAAAATCTAACTTGTTTAACCTAAAATAATTTCTTTTAAAATTCTAACCTTTTCATTATCACTTTATTATTATTGTTATTTTATTATTGCTTTATTACCATTGTTTATTTATTATTTTATTATTATTTGCTTTTATCTATTCTATTTTTGCTTCATTATTTTCCTTATTTTAATTTTGTTTTATTTATAATATTAGGAACAAATGTATAGGTTGTAAATTTATTCTTTCTCGCCTGATTATTATGTATCTGTCCCATAGCCATGTAATAGTTTAGGAATTTATTTTTCTTGCTTTTATTTTTGTAAATATTTATTGCGTGGTTAGTAATTTAGGGAGTGCAAAAAACTAACTGTAAATAATTGAACTTAGAAAATTAAATTCAAGACAAATATCTGAAAAATAACACTCACACACGTAAGTCGATCTTTGATCGCCATCTGTACTTCCTAGGGTATTCCTCTTGGTTGCCTTCTTTAAATGGTTAAGCCCCTCGAAAATAGGGGTGTCTTAAGCAAAGTCCCTTCAAACAGAAAAATCATCAAGTCCCTATAAACTTAAAAGATCAAGTCCCTACGAGGTTGCCTACGATATAATGATCTTGTCCCTTCGGTAAATATGATGATAGTCCCTACGAGTTGCTAAAGACACCCCTTATGTTGCCTTCATTGACCATACGATGACCCTACGCCCGTCCCTTAAACACATCCAAGGTAATGACTACCTATTCCTTAATAATAGGGACAGTCTTACCATTGAAAGAATATACGAGAACACAAAAGACTTAATCTAGGGTAGGTATCTCATAGTTACTTGCTCACACTTTTCAAAATTACTTTTACACCTCACAATTTCTAAACTAGGCTTTGTATACACCCATACGAGGGTCATTACTAAGTACTTAAAGAAATTTTTCTAATCACACACTACACTCTTGCAAACAAACAAAGTGAGCTAAGTAACTAAGAGCCCATGGATAACCATGGATATAAAGGGTGCTAATACCTTCCCTTTGTATAACCTACCCCCCGAACTCAAAATCTTTTTAAGGTCTTTCCTGTTCTTTTATGTCCTTTCCTTTTGGATAAAATAAAAGTCGGTGGCGACTCTTGCTATCCGCAACATTTAACTAAAGTCAGTTCTCCCACCGTGTTACAAAGTCCATCTATGGATGACTTGAAATGTAGAAGCATTGATCAACCAAGTCAACAACTCAAGTCAACAACATCAAGTGTATCAAAAATTAAACAAAAATGTAATTAAAAATGATTAAAAATGGAAATTAAAGAGAAAATATCAAACTATGCTCAAAATGATTCAAAAATGGTTGCAAAAATTACACAAAGTCCTGAATATTATGCATGAATAGATCTCAAAGGTTGGATGCAAAAAGGTTTGAAAATGATTAAAAAAATGGAAAAGGAAATTAAAAAGAAAATGAAAGAAAAATAACAAAAAATTCAAAAATGATTAAAATAAATTAAAATAAGTGAGAAATTAGATGGGAAAGAAAATGAAATAAAATAAAATAAAATAAAAATTAAATTAAATTAATTAAGGCGCCAACGGTAAAAAGATTCAAAAATGCGTTGGTGCAGTGCGATTGTGCATAATTTGAATTTGGCACCAACACGCGTGCAGAAACAACTTCATTTTCAACCTTGGATTCAATTTTTGCAATTCACAAACTCGTGTTTTTAGCAACATCCAAGCATGGCTTTAGCTTCGCAACACTTAATCGTTCATGTCTCCCTGCATCAGAGCCATTGATTGGCTCTGGGTAGGGAGAATTTTCTCAAGAACACGAAGAACCCTGGTTCTTCAAAGTAAATTTAAATGATGAATACGCAAGATAAATTAGTGGTATGAGAGGGCTTTTGATCATGGAGTGAGGTGAAGAATGCGGTAACTTGTTTTCTCAAGAATTTAACTCGTAACTACCTTTCCAATTGAAGATCTGAAGGTCAACAATGGTGGATTTGGATATATGGTTCCAAGGAGTTCCAAGCCAAAGCAATGCTTCAGACAGCTTCAGAAGATGTAGGTGAGTGATTCTGGGTGAAGATTCAAAGTTAAAAGAGCTTGAATTGAAGAAATGGTTAACTAGTTTTTTGAGTTATCAAGTTCAAATGGTTTCAGAGTTTCTTTGGCTCTCAAAGCTTGCAAATGAAGGCAAAATATTCCTCTATTTATAGGAAATAAGTTGAGCAGCTCACACACGTGGAATGGTTCTGAAATCATGTGAATTAGGTCAGACTTTGCTCAATTTTGCACCCGTATGAAATGAGACATGAAATGCGTGAATTGTCACTTGAAACGGGTCATTTTGTGTTTGTTTGCATGCGTTTTAGAGTCACAAAAGGTTTGCATATGCGCAAGTGGTCCCAAGATGAAAAATGACTTGTAATTGCAACTTTGGGGCATCGGGAAAAATAGAGTTCAACATGCCATGTTTGAAGTTAGGCCAAATGGAATCTACTCATGCGTTTTGTGATTTTCTTCGTGCCAAATTTTCATCTCATTACAATGAATTGAATGCAAAAATAAAAAACTCAAAAGGAGGCTTGCGGTGAAAATGGAAAGTGTTAAAAGTTGGGGTCGTGACATGCTTTCTAGGTCAGGCATTTGGTCAAGTAGTCTTGGCACATTTTGGGTATCTTGAGGTCCCAAGTTCATGACACCATAACTTTCTATTCCCTCATACATTTTGATCCAAAATTGGTCCAAATGATCTTTGACATAAGCTTAATAATATTCAAAAAGAATGGGATTAAACTGATACTTGAGCTAAAAATGGAATGGATGCCAAGTGGGGGTCATGACAAGGTTTTGACCTAGTTTGGCAACTTAGACCTTTCCAAAATTAAGGTCCTTAGAGGTTCAATTAAGGCTCGATCCTTGAATAAAAGTTGTAGAGGGACTTCTTAGGGACATTTGGCTCAAAGAATCTTGTGAATTGGTTGTAAATTGAGGGAGTTATGAGCTTTGGACCAAAAGTGAGCCATACTTGCAAATTAGGTCAACCAACCTTGTGCCAACTTGTGCAAACTTGAAGTTTCCTTGCATCTCAAGCCAAAATGATGATGGAATGAGAATCCCTTGAAGATATTTTGATTAAATCTTGAATGATATTGAGTATGTATTTAAGACTAAGTGAAATGACATGGAAATAAACACATGAACCAGTCTTGAATTAATGAACCAAAACTTGCATCTTCCTTGACCAAAATGACCATTGTTTTGTCTTGAGTTGGGACATGATCACCTACATGAACAAAGGAAAAGAAAAGGTACCATCTCTCCAATGATTATTTGTTATTTGATAAACAAAACAAAAGTGAAAACCCTAATGTTAAGATTAAAACAAAGAATATGGCCATGCGTGTAGGCCAATAACCACATGCAATGGTCATGCTAATGTTATGATAATGCATGAGATGATTCTATGTATGCAAATGAAATTGAGAAAAAGGTAGGAAAAGGGAGGGTAAATTTCGGGATATGACCCTACCATTCTTACCCATACGAAAATAGTACACCTGGCGGTTTTCATCCTAAAAGTATCCCATGTTGGTTAGAGTACGCTGGGAGAATTCTTGAGCCTGAGTCGGAGATCTTTACTAAAGATTCGGCATCCCAATGTTGAAATAGTTCAAGATCTTAGAAATCATGGAGACATAACATAGTGAAGTTCCTTTGTAGCATTATTTAATGGAGAACATTTGAGATACGAAGTAATTTTCCAAATTAATCTGAATCTTCTTCAAAAGGATATAGACCAGATGAATTTCAGCATTGTCTATTCTTGAGAACCCGCCATTCTTTGGGCGCGACACATGAGAAACCAGCCATGGTAGAATCCTAGGAACCATCTTCAATTGACCAGTTGTTATGGGATCATAAGAATCAACGGAACAATGAGCCTTAAGTAACTGATTTAGATGAATGTTCCATTTAAAGTCATGATGAAGGTTAGTATATGTCACCAACAATTTAGCATCAACACCAACAATAATAATACCAAACAAAGACTTCTAAATATCATCAGTAAACTCATAAATAGTGTTACCTATGGTAAACTTGAAGGACGGACCACCCCTATCATGTAGCCTAGAGTAGAACACACGAATGTGGTCTTCATTGTAGTCGTGTGAAAGCTTCATAAATTAGTTAATTTGTTGATGCTCAACAAGACTAACAACATCTGGAATGTCCAAGCAGCCAACTATAAGACCCCAATTTTGGCCCTAAGATCCCCCATGGCATCATAACGTTGCATTTGCATAGCCTCAAGGATCATAAGCATCTTGGTTCCCTTTGCCTTTGGGTGGGACTCCTTGTGATTGGTTTGAGATCACCAAGCATGTTTGAATTATATATCATTGTTTTTCTTATTTTTGTTTACTAACCAAAAGCACAAAAATGTGTCACTAACATCTTTTGTTTGAAGCTTGAGTATCATCCAAGACACTTTGTAGATTCTATTCAGGTGGTCAGTCAACGCAAGAGAAAGACTGGAGTTACTTCCAACAGGTTCAAATAGGGTCTATTCGTCATCCAAATGCTAATCCTGAATGTAGCACCTCAAATTTGCACCCCCCATTCATGCATTCATTTCATTTTTTTAGGTCATTAACATTACATATTGCATTGCACCATATCAATAAGCATTGGCATCAAGGAGATTCATCAGTGCAAAAGAGAAAGTATTCCCTTGAGATGAAGGCCACATGAGTATTCTAGAGAGCTTATATGAATCAAGGTTCATTTTGAGGCAATTTTGTCAAGTGTTAGAAGCTCAAAGTCATCAGTGCATTGCCAGGTCATCTGAGGCTCATAAAAGTCAACTGTGCAGTCAACTGAGGGCTATGAATTGGAGAAATGGTTTGAGACACTTCATTCATGTCCAAAGGAGGTTTATTCATCATGTCAAACATCTGCCTTGAAGATTTTGAAGTCAAATCAAAAGTTTCCAAAAATGGAAAGTGACCTGTAATTTTAAGTTTCCAAAAATGGCAAGGTTCACTTTCAACTTGACTTTCCAACATCAAAGAAGCTTCAAATGAAATTTTGGTCAACATCAAAGTTGAAGATCTTTCTCTCCCATTTCCAAAAAGTCCAAGATCATGAGCATCTGATGAATGGTTGAGAAGTTATGAGCAAATGATCACCAAGTGTGCATGAAACTCCAAAGTGCCATAACTTTTGATTCAAAACTCCAATTTAAGCCACTCTTTTTGCAAATTGTTTCTCATGACCAATAATTTCCAAATCTATCATTGCATTGCATGAAATAACATCACATGATCATTTGGCCATGCATGTGCTTTTTGGAGGGAAAATGAAGAATTTAAAATTGGTGTTTCACATGAACTTAATTCCAATTCCATGATGCTTATAGGTTGATTTTAAGTGGATATGAATGATAATATGGTACTGATCACGTGGGATTGAACCATACACCACACATTTTGCAATTTGGTCATACACCTTATTTCTCATTAACTTTTCATTAACCATTGCTAATTTGGATTAGCAAAGTAATTAACACAGCATATATAAGGCTAATCATAACAGAATTTCTGATTCTTACACATTCTAGATCTAGATTCTTCTTTTCCCTCCATTTTTGCTCTCATCTCAAACTTCAAATTTTTGCACACAACTCATTGATTTTACTGCATAATTGTGTTCATTGAGTGTGATTGATGAAGAATCAAGCATTGATTTGAAGATTTTGGCCAAGATTCGTGCACATCAAGCTCATGAAGATGAACATGGAAGTTGCAAATTAATCAAGATCCAAGCCTTTTCAAGCTTCAATTCGTGCATAAAGCTTCACTACAAGGTTGATAGAGAATATTTGGAGCTTGAGGGAGCTTGAATCCACTGTTTTCATCCACTGTTCTTCAAGAGGTTTGAAATTCGATCCTCTTAATTCTTCGTTTTATTACCATGAACATGTATAGCTTTTGACACTGAGAATTCTGATGGAAATTTCATTGAATTTGGATAAGTATTGCATGAGATATATGGATTTCAAGTTTGATGCATGATTCTTCTTTCCTTCGATTCGCGTTTATTATTGAGAATTAGGCTTAGATGTTGTTAGATTCGTGCTCCTCGTTGAACAAGCTTTCCAATGATGTATGCCAAATTCTGCAAAAATTGTGATGAAATGCACTGCAGCTTCGCCGGTTCCAACGAGGAAGACGGTGGAAACCACCGTCAACCTCCGCCATGAACAGTGACCTAGGGTTTTTCTGGTTCGCGCGCGTGTGAACACTGTAGAAGCGCCTTTAACGTTGCCATCCTCAGTTCGATTCCCATCGTGAACGTTTCAAAAATCCATTTAATTTCCACATAGCCAAACGCTGCGTTTGGACAGCGCGCTGGCAGCCTTCAAAACCATGGTTCGATTCTTGGCATGGACAAATTGTGAATTCTATTTTCTTGACACGCGCCTGAACCACAGCGTCCACAGTTCGATCCTCAGCGTGTGTTTTTGTGGAATTTCACTTGACATTTTTATTGCCAGCGCCTTTTGTGACCTTAATGTCTTGTGTTCAATCCTCACATGATGCAGTTTCCAATTTCCATTCATGTTATCATTTTCACATTATTTTTCAACATTATTTCATTTTGTTCATGTAATTTCTAAAATTCATAAAAAATAGCACATTAATCCAAATTGAATGAAATGTTTTTTCACATGATTGTATGTATGTCTACTATTTTGTGAAGTCAATTTCCTGATTTTATCATTTCTGGATTTTTTATGGTGAGCTGTTATTTGAACATGTATGCAAATTACCATGCTTCATTCAATTGATTGTGAAATGCTCATTAATGCTCCAATTGCCATGAAATTTGATATGCTTGTCATATACATGATGCATGATTTTTGAGCTTTTGTTCGGCATTTTTAGCATTTTCCATCTATGTTTTAGGCACATAGATGTATGGTGTGACAATTTGTGTCACACGTTTGGATGATGCTTTTGTTCATTTTCATTGACATGCCATTTGATCTCTTATGATTCCAATTTTTTGCATGATGCTTGTGTTTAACATGTTGAGCTTGTATATAAATTTTCATGATCATTGGGTTCAGTTCTGATTTAATGTGCATTTTCTCATTTGTATGCCCAATTGTTGATCTCATTGTATGCCTTTGCCGTAGCATGATCATTAGATGGATTTTCCTTAGGATTTGAGTTTGATCCTTTTTAGGACATGTTCTTACTTGAATAAATGTGCTTCATGTTGAATATTGGCTGCTGTTTTGACCTTTTGCTTTGCCTTTGACCCTAGTCTTTGCACTAGTGGTTTGTACTCACTTTTTGAGCTTTGTATTTCAGGTTCAAGCGTGGTTGATGTGATCTCAATTCATGAGATGAAAATTATTTTGTACACTAACCTTGGTTGTGTTGTAGGTTCCTTGGTGATAAACCCACTTGAGTTGTTTACACATAGGACTTGTATTGTACATATTGGAAATGTCTCACTGTGGTTGACTGTTTGGTTGTCTGAATACCATATTGACTTGTTTGACTTTTTTACAGGTACTTTAGTCGCTCTTAGCTCATTGCTTGAGTTGTGCTTTGCTTGTGGTTGGCATACCACCTAGGTAATCATTCTCTAACTCCATGTAGTCTGGAAGCCCTGTCGTTTCTTTTGGCAGGCATTTGGCTGAAGTCCTCCTTAAGAGGCAATGACTGTGTTTGTTTACTTTTGTGCTAAAGACCTCCTTGTCGAGGCATGTCATTTAAGTCCTCCTAAGTGAAGAGGCAATTAGCAGATAGAAGGGATTAGCAATCAATCCCCTGCTAATCGTTTGAGTCGTTCATTATGCTCGCACTATGCGTTGATGCTCTTGAACCTAACCCAAGATCCTTGTATATAGAGTCAGTCAAGTGGAGTAGGGTCCCTCATTCTGGATCCCCACGTTTTCATTGATTGAAGCTCGCCCAGGCCCGGGTTAAGAGCTATGAGGTCCAATCCTCATTACCTTTCATCTGCTCACCCTGACGGTCAATGTCAGTGGTTAAGAGCCCTCAGATACCCTTCCAGTTGGTTTGTTTGTCGAGGTTGATATGACCCCTTGACTAAAGCCCAGCTTGTTTGTCGAGGTTGATATGACCCCTTGACTAAAGCCTTACCCTTGGATGTTTGAGCCCCTTGTTGGTGTGTTTATTTCATGTTGTATGTTTTTGTGTGGTGTGATTGAATCCCCATAGGATTTCTAGACTTTGTATAGTCTCTCGTTTGCATGTCAATTAAGGTAGCACGGTTCCTTCGTCTAGGACTTCCTTTCTTGCGTGAGCTTTCCTGAAACACAAACAAACTTTATCTTCTCTTAAGGACACGTTGACTCCTTCTACTATAGGTGAGTAAGTCTCCCAAGGTCGAGCATCTGGTAGATTGCGTAGTAACGTCGTTCACCTAAAAAACACAAAACAAACAGAAATAGCTTAGCCGAACTACGACAACTCTGATTCTCATGTTCAGATGAGATACGTAGGCACGAGATGCGATGTCTTGTCGAGTTTGACTGACAACTAACTTTGATCCTTGCTGGTTTTCGCCCTTGTTGCGATCCTTTTCTCTCGCCCTCGTTGCGATCGAGACCTTCCTTTTCTCTTGCCCTAGTTGCAATCGAGACCCTTCTTCTTTTCGCGTGTGTTTGTTAGGAGTTGGATGTAAGACCAGCCATTGGCATTCCGTTTCCTGTTCACGTTTGTTGTTTGGAGTTGGATGTAAGTCCATTTATTGGCCTTCCGTTTCCTGTTGTGTGTTTCTTTTGACGTCTCAGCGTCTCTGTTTAGCGTTTTGTTTCGGCGTGCGTTAGCCGAGCTACGAGTGCTCTGATTCTTTCTCTTGTTAGAGAAGATACGTATGCATAGGATGTGATATCCTAGCGAGCACGTTTCCCATTTCCCCGAACTACGTTGACTCTGATGTTTGTTTCTGACAAACTACGTAGGCCCAGGATGCGACATCCTGCCGAGTCCGCTTTCTCCGTTTTCCTTCACCTGTGTTTTATTCCAGTGTGTGTGCATTCTTTGAGCAGTTTGTCAGCAACCTTATTCTTTTCTTTTGAGCGTGGATCCCGTCGAGTACGACGGACGTGAGGGGTGCTAATACCTTCCCCTTGCGTAACCGACTCCCGTACCTAGCAATCTCTGGTCGTAGGACCATTCCTTTCCCTTTTTCAGGTTTACTTCGAGCGTTTCCTTTCCCTCCTTTGGGATAAATAACGCACGGTGGAGGCTCTGTGTCTTTTCCTGCCGGTTGTTTTTCGCGTATGCGACACTGAAGGAGCAAGAATCCGTTCTTGAGCTGTCATGCTTGCTAGGCGAGCAGACTGGTTCGCTCAGCGAAGAGAACTGTCATGCTCGCTAAGCGAGCAGATCCTTCGCTAGGCGAAGCGCGCGCATTTTGGAAAATAACAGAAAATTTTGGGCTTGATTCTGAGCCCACCAAGCCACCAAAACTAGGTTATAAATACCAGAGCTTCATTTGAGAAAAAAGGACTGGAGACTATTACAAACCCTGAACAGAAAGAGTAGAAAGAGGGAGAGAAGGAGAGAGGCAAACTAATCTGCAGCAATCTCCAGGCAGCTCTGAGAAGTTCACCCTGACTCACACACTTTTTCACCTCCGCCTCACGCAAACCCTAACATTGCCTTGCAAACCCAACTGTGCCATTCAATTTTTATCGATCTCTCTAATCAGGTTTGCCCTTATTCCCATTACTTTCAATCTGAATGCTCTGAATGTATGAGGTATCGTTCAGTTTTGCCCCCGGGTTTAGATATGCATGAATGTGTAAACAATACCTTGAATGTTTAACCGTTTCGTTTCTGAGATGGATGCCATAGGGTTTGGGGTTTCTGAGATCGTACTGTCATCCATGAAGAACCCAAAACCCACAGGCGCTCGCTAGTACCTTCGCTAGGTAAGCACGCGGCGAAGCTTGGCTAAGCTTTCGCTAGGCGATGCAACAGCGATCGCGACAACATTTGTTTTTTCTGTTTGCTCTAATCTGTTTTGTGTTCGGCATTGTTTTCTCCCGATTCCATCCTGTTACTCTAACCTTTTTGTTAAGTTTTTGTGAGGACTCACGTGACTCTTGCAGAGATGGCTTGTTTGGTATTCCACTTTATTTGTGGGATACCACCCTGGAGGTTTATTCTGATTACCTGTACTGAATCGCTTTCTTTGATGGTGTTTAGCTTGGAAGAATCTTTGGGTTTCTTATTTCTTAATTGTTGTTACTCCGGATCTTTATCCGTGTGGTAGATCTTAATCCCTTTTACATCTTTTAGCATTTTACTGCTTTCTTAGCTGGAAGACCTCGATAGGAGGCAATGTTCTTGTGTGTTACTTTTGTGCTAAAGACCTCCAGGAAGAGGCAATTCACGGATAAAAGGGATTAGTAATCAGTCCCCCGTTATTCAGTGTGTCGTTCTTTATGCTCACACTACGTGTCGATGCTTCAGAACAAAAGCCCAAGATCTTTTGTCCGGTCGGTCAGTGTAAAGGGTTCCACCTTTCTGAATCCCCACATTTTGTCATGAGCTCACCCTGTCCAGGGTTAAGAGCTATGAAGTCTTATCCTCATTACCCCTTTTGCATGAGCGTTCCTAAAATGCAAACAACTCATTGATTTTTCTTCTCCTAAGAACACGTTTACTCCTTCTACTACAGGCGAGTAAGTCTCCAAAGGTCGAGCATCCGGTAGATTGCGTAGTAACATCGTTCATCCCAAAACTTAACCCGTAGTTAGCCGAAATACATTTTGCTCTGATTCTCATTCCAGATTAGATACGTAGGCATAAGATGCGATGTCTTACCGAGCACACTCCTCTTTAACCCATAGGTAGCCAAGCTACGAAGACTCTGATTCTCAGATTCAGATGAGATACGTATGCAGTGGATGCAACATCCGTGCGAGTCATTTTCTTTTGACCCTTCTTTTAGTAAGTAGTACATTAGATAAACATACACACTTTTCTCATCCCTTCAATCATGTTTGCACAAATAAATTTTCACAAAAAAAAACAACAACCTTTGCAACAAATGTGAAAAGGGCTCCCTAGGAGTACCTAGGATGTTTTGGGTGCCTAACACCTTCCCATTGCATAACCAACCCCCTTACCCAGATCTCTGACATTTTTTCTAGTTTTTGATTCGATAAAACTTTTAGGTTTTTGTTCGCTTTCTAACCATTTCTTTGGATAAATAGAAGTGCGGTGGCGACTCGACTTGTTGATTTACCTTGGATTTAGTCAATATCTCTAATGGTAACGAATACCCCGCTACAGAAAAGTGGCGACTCTGCTGGGGATATTTGCCTAGTGGGTTTTGCCTACTTTTCATATTTGTTGTATTGTATTGTATATTTTTGTTTTGTGACATATTTTTGTGCAATTTGGGATTACTGTATTGTATGTAATGATTGATTTGCTTGATATTAATTCCTTGTATGCTTGGTGATCTTTGTGAGATGCGCTCTATACCCGAACTCGAGTGCACTTAGGATAGGAGAATGGCATAGTCTTGTTGACTTGTGTGGAGTTATTCCTTAGAAAGTTGACTTACAAGTCCATTCACTTGGTGGAGGTCATGTTGGGATCAATAATGTCACACAAGTAAGTTGTGGTTAGACATTACTCTTTCCAATATAGACCTTAGAAGCCAAGGACCTTAGTTTACCAAGCCCATCTTGGCTTATTCTTAGGATGTAGTGTGAAGGTCGTTCAAGTGTAAGATTTGATACGATTGTTACGCGATACTACGCTCATAAGAGTCTCTCTTGAGAATATTTTTGGAATACGTGTAGTCGTTCCTCCGATAATATCCAAAAGAGGGGATGATGACTATGGGAACCTTTTGTAGAACATGTTTGGCAGGTTTAAACCTTAGTACACTTCCTTTGGGTGGTTCTTAACCTAAACTCCATGCTCGTGACTTGCAACAAACCCTTGATTCATGGTTGATCCGTTCAGGTATCCTTAATATCAATGGAACTTGGGTGTTGATAAGGTGTAAACCATAATCCACCAAAATGGATGGTTGATATTAAGGATAACATGATCCATTCCATGACCTTTGTTTGGTGTGCTTTGCTTGATCCTTGAGTGTGATTGTTGCATTCATGCATTCATGCACCCATTTGCATTCATATCATCAAAATAATGAGAAAATTTTCAAGGAACTTAAGAGGTCTATTTGCAAAATTTTCAGACATGGAAAGACAAAGAAGGAATACAAAGAAGTACAGCTTCAGACAACCAGAATTGAAAGAGCTAAGGAATTTGACATCCTATGTACTAGATCCCTTGGGTTTCAAGGCTCGTTTTGGGAAGCTTCTTCCTCTTCTGACTACTCAGGTGGATGAAGGGTTGATGAGTGTATTGGTGCAGTTTTACGATCCCTTGTACCGTTGCTTCACATTTCCGGATTTCCAGCTTTTACCTACGATTGAGGAGTATGCTTATCTTATGGGTATACCTGTTCTGGATCAGTTGCCATTCAGTGGCTTGGAAAGGGTTCCTACTTCTCAGGAGATAGCAGACATGTTACACATAGATGAATCTCTGGTTGGTGCTAATATGACTACCAAAGGTGGAATTCAAGGTCTCCCTTCTGAGTTCCTCATTGCTCAAGCTACTGTATATGGGAAGGCCATGAATGAGGATGCCTTTGAAGCCATATTCGTACTTCTCATCTATGGACTAGTGTTATTCCCCAACATCGACAAGTTTATGGATATGAACGCTATTAGGATTTTCTCTACTCTTAATCTCGTTCCGACTCTGTTGGGCGATACCTATTTCTCTTTGCATATGAGGAATGCAAAGGGTGGTGGCGCCATTGTGTGTTGTTTGCCGCTGTTGTATAAGTGGTTTATTTCTCACTTACCTCAGACGGTCGCTTTCAAGGAGAACAAGGAATGTCTACGGTGGTCCATGAGACTTATGTCTCTCACTAATGATGATATCTCTTGGTATAACCGTGTGTATGATGGTGTGCAGATTATTGACTCTTGTGGCGAATTCTCCAATGTACCTTTTCTTGGTACATGTGGTGGGATTAACTACAACCCTGTTTTGGCACGTCGTCAGCTTGGGTTCCCCCTAAAGGATAAACCCAATAACATTCCGTTAGAGGGTGTATTCTTTCAGGATGGTAAAGATCCCGAAGGCTTGAAATCTAGGATGATCCGCGCTTGGCGCAAGATTCATAGGAAAGGAAGGAAAGAGTTGGGTCCTAAGAATTGCATCGCTTTGGAGCCTTACACTGCTTGGGTTAGGAAGAGGGCATCTGAGTATCTCATGCCTTACGAGTATCCGAGACCTACACCTATGATTACGGCTGGGCCTTCAACCCTCCCTAATCAAGGAGTAGAGGAGTTGAGAGACGAATACCGTTCACGTGCCTGGATCCGTGAACGTGGAGAGTTGCTTCAGCAGATTAAGGAGAAGGATGCGTTGATTGAGTTTCTTGAGCATCAGGTTATTGATGACCCTGATGATGTATGGACTTCTCTACTTCCTCAGTCTTCTAAGTTCTGGAAGAGGAAGTATGATCGACTCGCCAAAGAGAAGGCCGATATGGAGGCAGCCTACGAGAAGGAGGTGGAGAGGCTTCGCACATCTTATCTTCCTGTGTCCCGAGCTTTAGATGATTGTTTCTAGGGATCCATAGGACGATTATTTTCCTTTTCTCTTGTGTGTGATTGACGATGCTGCACTTCTTTTCCCTGATATTATTTGATGAGATATTTCCGTATGTGATAAAATGCTTAATATTTCCAAAATTTGCAAATAAAACTCTAAAGTTCCTTTGAAATAAAAAACAAATCATAAGCACAAGCATTGCATGCATCATATGCATAAACAGGTTTTGTTTCCGGTCCCTTGCCCTGTGGTCTAACTCTGTGTCCTTCATTTATTTTGAAGACAAGCTGAGTCACCGGTACTACACTAGAGCCAATATTTCAAGACTAATGGATCACTTAGAGCAAGAGAACCGCGAGCTGAAAGAGGAAGTGGCCAGATTGACTGCCCTAATGGAGTCATTCATGGCTGCCCAGAGCCAGTCTTCTCCGACACCTTCAACTCCTCCCCAGAGGACAGTTATCTCCGAGATTGTCTCCTCTATTGTGCCCGCTGCCAGTGCACACTTTGTTCCAACAACCATGCCAACCGGGTTCCCGTGGGGGATGCCTCCCAATTTCATGCCTGAGGGTCATGTGCCCACTTTTGCTTCTATGTTGGCATCTAGCCCGGTCCTTGTTGTTCCTCCTCCTGTCGTGCATACCATGCCTAGGGTAGACGACACCATCTATCATTCTGAGCCGCCCGAGGGCCCAGATATCTATGAGAAGATGGACGCTATGAACGATCAATTTCTAGAGCTTCGCAAGGAATTGAAAACTCTCAGAGGAAAGGATCTTTTCGGCAAGTCTGCTGCCGAACTCTGCTTGGTTCCAAATGTGAAGATCCCTGTGAAATTCAAGGTCCCTGATTTTGAAAAGTACAAAGGAAATACTTGTCCTCTCAGCCACCTGGTCATGTATGCCAGGAAGATGTCGACTCAAACCGATAATGACCAACTACTCATCCACTACTTTCAGGACAGTCTGTCCGGTGCCGCTTTGCGTTGGTACATGGGTTTAGACAGCGCGAACATCTGATCCTTCAATGATCTCGGCGAAGCCTTCGTCAAGCAATACAAGTACAACGTGGATATGGCTCCCGATAGAGATCAATTGAGAGCCATGTCCCAGAAGGATAAAGAAACATTTAAGGAATACGCCCAGAGATGGCGAGAGTTAGTAGCACAGATCGTGCCTCCGCTAGAAGAGAAAGAGATGACTAAGATCTTTTTGAAGATTTTAAGTTCTTTTTATTATGAGCGGATGATTGCTAGCGCTCCTTCTGACTTCACCGAGATGGTGAATATGGGGATGCATCTAGAAGAAGGGGTTAGAGAAGGACGTCTAACCAGAGAAGAAGGCTCTTCTGCCAAACGTTATGGGGCGTTTGCAAAAAAGAAAGATGGAGAGGCACATGATGTAACCTCCCATGAGAAACCAAGAAGACCCTCTGTGAGGAGGAAGACTGTGCATCCCGCCAGTAACCAGCACCAGGTGGCTCATATAGCACCTGTCTTTAGAGATAATCAACAGTACCAGCATCACAACAACAATCAACAACCACCTCAGCAATATCAACAATAACGGCATCGTCCGCAACAGCAGGCCTACCAACCTCGAAACAGTAATCAAGCCAGTACGAGTTACGAGAGGAAAAAGGTCACTTTCGATCCTATTCCGATGACGTACGCAGAATTATATCCCTCTTTGATAGAGAGGAAGTTGATTACTCCGAGAGACCCACCAGCTATACCTACTAACCCTCAGTGGTGGTATAAGCCCGAATTGCATTGTGTTTACCATTCTGGTGCTCCCGGCCACGACGTGGAGAATTGTTACCCTTTGAAGACCAAGGTTCAAGACCTTGTGAGGTGTGGTATTCTATGTTTTGATGACGTAGGCCCTAATGTGAAGAAGAACCGATTGCCCGAGCATGGGAAATCTGTCAACATGGTCTAGGGTTGCCCTGGCAAATACAAGGTCAAATATGTCAGTCATATTCAACAATAGCTGGTCGAGACGCACCGTTTGTTATGTAACTACAGTCATTATGAGCATGACCATGATAGATGCCGAGTCTGCTCTGTTAACCGATTGGGTTGTTGCCAGGTGCACAAGGATGTTCAGGAAATGCTGGACGAAGGAGTCATTGAGATCCTTCAAAACAGGAATGTTGATGAAGATGAGCCTGAGGTCAATGTGATCTCCCCAGTGTTCCGGATACCCGAGCCTGTTATCATCAAGTACAATGGTAGCAAGCAAAAGGCTTCTCCCGCTCTGATCATTAAGCTTGTTGGTCCTGTGCCTTACTCTTCTGAAAAGGCAGTTCCCTATCGCTACAACGCCGTAGCAGTGGAGAATGGGAAAGAGGTGTCCTTGCCCTCTTCTTCTGTTGTGAATATTGCCGATGTTAGCGGTTTGACCCGTAGTGGCCGTGTATTTTCAGCACCGCCGAAGCCTCAAATTAATGCTGATTTTGTTGAACGCTCGATTGGGAACGTTGTGAATTCTCCGAATCTGGCACTTGCTGTTAAGCCCTCCTCCGTACTGAAAACTCCTACTTCTGTTGGCCCTAGTGGCAATAAGAAAGATGATTGTGATGAGATACTGAGACTCATCAAAAGGAGCGAGTACAATGTTGTAGACCAGCTTCTACAAACGCCATCCAAAATATCTGTGTTATCCTTACTCTTAAATTCAGAACCACACCGAGAGGCTCTGCAGAAGGTGTTGGATGTGGCATATGTGGATCACGATGTCACTTTGGAGCAATTTGATAGCATTGTTGCAAACATTACTGCTTGTAACAACCTGGGCTTTTGTGACTCTGATCTCCCAGAGGAGGGAAGAGACCACAACTTAGCATTACATATATCTATGGGTTGTAGAGACGGCTCCATGTCCAATGTGCTGGTGGACACTGGATCATCATTGAATGTATTGTCAAAGTCCACTCTCTCAAAGTTATCATATCAAGGGCCTCCCATGAGGCAGAGTGGAGTAGTTGTGAAGGCTTTCGATGGGTCTCACAAAACTGTGATTGGGGAAGTTGATCTCCCAATCATGATCGGACCAAGTGATTTCCAGATTACCTTCCAGGTTATGGACATTCACCCATCGTATAGTTGTCTTTTGGGCAGACCATGGATTCATGAGGCAGGTGCCGTGACATCCACCCTACACCAGAAATTGAAATTCGTGAAAAACAAGAAGCTGGTGGTGGTAGGGGGAGAAAGGGCTCTCCCGGTTAGCCATTTGTCTTCCTTCTCTTATATAGATGCTGAGGTTGAAGTTGGAACTCCTTTCCAAGCGTTATCTATTGTTGAGCCTATTGAGAAAAGAGCTCCTTCATTTGCTTCCAACAAAGATGCAAAGCTAGCCATTGAGTGTGGTGCAACCACTGGTTTAGGAAAAATGATTGAGTTAGAAGACAACGAGTCCCGGGTGCCGCATTACGCGAAAAACCGGCGGGAAACGAAGACAACAGAGCCGCCACCGTGCGTTATTTATCCCAAAAGAGGGAAAGGAAACGCTCGAAGTAAACCTGGAAAAGACATGGTCTCGCGACCAAAGAGAATGGGATCGGGAGTCAGTTATGCGAAGGGAAGGTATTAGCACCCCTACGCATCCGTCGTACTCGACGGGATCCACGCACAAAAGGAAGGAATATGGTTGCTAGAACACTGCTCAAAACATCACACACACTGGCTGAAAGAGACACAAGAAAACAAACGAGACTGACTCGGCAGGATATCGCATCCTGGGCCTACTTAGTCTATCAAGCATAGACATCAGAGTCAAAGTAGTTCGGACTGGGGGAAAACATGCTCGCTAGGATGTCGTATCCTATGCATACGTATCTTCTTGGACTAAGAAGAATCAGAGCATCCGTAGCTCGGCTCACGCACGCCAAACAAAACCACACAAACAAGGGCAAACATGGAACCTGAATGCCAATCGCTGGACTTACATCAGCTTCCGAACCAAAACGCACCCACACCGGAAACCAGATGCCACTTGATGGACTTATACCGGACTCCAAGCACACAATAAGAAGAAGGGTCTCGATTGCAACTAAGGCAAGAGAAAGGGAAATTCTCAATCGCAACGAGGGCGAGAGAAAAGAAGTTAGTGTTAGTTGTCAGTCAAACTCGACAAGACATCGCATCTCGTGCCTACGTATCTCATCTGGACATGAGAATCAGAGTTGCCGTAGTTCGGCTAAACTATTCCTGTTGGTTTGTGTTTTTTAAGTGGACGACGTCACTACGCAATCTACCGGATGCTCGACCTTTGGAGACTTACTCACCTGTAGTAGAAGGAGTTGACGTATCCTTAAGAGGGGATAATGTTTTTTTGTGTTTTAGGAAAGCTCAAGCAAGAAAGGAAGTCATATACGAAGGAACCGTGCTACCTTAATTGACATGCAAACGAGACTACGCGGAGTCTAGCAAACCTAGGGGATACAATCACACCACACAAACACATACAGCATGAAATAAACACACCAACAAGGGGCTCAAACACCAAGGCTAGGCTTTAGTCGAGGGGTCATGTCAACCTCGACAAACAAGCCACTGTATCAGGGTGAGGTTAGCTCTTAACCTTGACATTGAGAGTCAAGGTGAAGCTGATGAAAGATGAGTGAAGATGGGACTTCACAACTCTTATCCCTGGCCTAGGAGAGCTTTAGACAATGAAGTGTGGGTTCAGAAAGTGGGAACCCTTCTACACTTATGACACTGACTCAACTGTACAACTGTACAAGGATCTTGGGTTAATGTCCACAAGGCATCAACATGTGATGTGATCCAAGGGACGACTCAACAGAATAGCAGGAGATGGATTGCACATCTCTTGTGTCTGCCAATTTCCTTATCAAAGGTCTTTTCCTGCTTGGGGACAAAAATAAACAAGCACAAGCATTGCCTCTTAAGGAGGACTTCAGACAGGTGCCTGGCCAAGTAACAGGCCAGGTCTTCCAGACTACATGGAGAAGAGATCATTATACCTCAATGCTCAAGCTAGCAAGCAAAGCAAACACAAGTTCACAAGGGAACTATAACAACTAAGGTACCTGAAATCAATCCAACATAATCAGTATACCAGACAAACACAAGTCAAACAGAAAATTACAAGTCCACAGCACAAACAGATAACAAGCATCAATGCACAAAGGTGCAAGCCATAAGACACAAGTTCAAGTCTCAATGCCTACAAAATAAACTCAAATTTAGTCATAAACAAGCTATAAGCCAACTCCAATTGAGTGCACATCATCAAGCATAAGCAATTGTGCTCTTAACCTGAAACAAAGCTCAAATGTGAGAGCACAAACCACTAGTACAAGACTAGGGTCAAAATGAAAACAAAAAGTCAAAACAGAACATGAAACTTATCAAAAATCAAGGTCAATCAAATAAGAAACAAATCCAAGTGGTTTCATGTTCATATCATTCACTAAGATCATTTCATAAGGCAAAGAGTGCAAAACATGCAATTTAGAACCTCAAAGAACCAAACAGAAAGATTCAACTCAAATCAACTCACAAACATTTCAATAAATCCCCAAAACATTCATGGTCAAACAGAATTCATAACATGACAATCATACCAAATTTCAAGTTATTTGGACCAAGGGAAGCAAGTCAATGAAATTCATCAAGTCAACACAAGTTTAAACAAGCTCATACAAGGCATCAAAACATGCATCCACTTCAAGCAATCATAAAACAGAAATCAAACATGATAAATGAATGAGACCAAAGCCATGGCAAACTTCAAGATGTCTATAATACACATGCCAAATTTCAAGTCCATCCAATACACCACCAGAATTTCACAAATCAAATAAAATCATGTCTCACAAGAAGTCCACATTTGGTCAAACAGGGGAGAAATTATCAAACAAATAGGAAATGCATTCAAAAATTCCAGGAAAATTCACAAGCATTCTCAACATTCATAAGTATCAACATGCAAAAATCCAGATTAATTCATGTTCATATAGCATGGTAACAAAAATCATCAAATTGTACAAGAATGGTGTGACACAAATTGTCACACCTCTATTCAAAAAACCATATCTCACAATCCCGAAACTCAAAAATCACAAACCACATATCAAAATGCTCCTAAAGGTGTCTAGAATAAGCACAAAAAATTTCAGCCTCATCCAATTAAGCATCATTATTTCATGATCAAAATAGTAAGCATGGTGCAACAAATGGCATGTTCACACAAACCCTAAGCCAAAACAGATTCCACGTGTGCACAAATTTATTAAAAATCATCAAAAAATAAAGGACATGGCAAGGATCATTATGAAAAAAACCTCACATTATTTGGATAAACCATCAAGAAGTTATGAATTTTGTAACATGGTGAAAAATTAAAAAATGTGAAACAAGGCAAGGTGAACATGATTAACATATGTGAAAAAAATAATACAAATGCCAAAAAGAAAGTGCATGAGCGGAGGATCGAGCCTTGTAGCATTTCAAACTGCGCGCGCTAGAGCTTAAGCGTTGCGTTTAATTAAATGACGTGGCCTATGGTGATTGGTTTCATGAGCGAAAAACATCAAAAACATGCAAAGCAGGCCAACACACGATCAAATGGATTCTGGAAATGGTTCTTGCGCGCCTTCAACATGTTCTTCATTCAAAATCCAGGTGATGAACAATTTTCCACAAAAATCGGCAAATGATATACCAAAAGACTCGTGTCAACAAGCACAACAACAATCTCAACATGATTTCCTCTAATTCTCACTAACAAATCCAGATCGATCAAAAGAAAATTTGAACATCAAACTTCAATTCACAATATCTCATTCAATACTTGATGAAATTCAATTCTATAAGATTCAGCATGCTCTACAATAGGAGATCTACATAAGCCATAGCCTAATTTCATGAATTGAAAGTTTCGAATTCCAACCTTTGAAGAATTGCAGAACTGGAATCTTGAATTTCTGGCTTTGAAATGTTGAAACAGATGATCCTTCAAGCTCCAATTGATGAATGAGTGAAAGACTTTAGCTCAATTGCCTTGAATCTTGCTCCAATTTCCAAATTCCATTGATGAAGCTCTATGTAACAGCTCTTGAATTTGCTCGAAAATGGAGATATCTTGCTTGCAGAAGGTTCAACAATGATTGTAGATGATGAAACAATGAAGAACAGCGCAAGTTTCTTTGGAAAATTTGCAGAAAAATGAAGATGAAAAATTGAGAGAGTTTGGGATTTTGGATTCTAGATCTGAGATGAATGAATGCTAATGTGATTTTCTGTTATGATTAAGTATTTATATGTGCTGTTTAATCAATTCCTTAATCAAGCTTAGCCAAAATGAAAATGATTAGTGAAAATGCATTTTCATGTTAAATGGCCAAAGTAACCTTCATGTTCATATATGATTGCTACAGTGCATGAAATTCAGCTCAAGCATATCCCAAATGCTGATTTAAGACCAAATGTGAAGCTTACAAGTGTGGCAAATGCATATTTTGAAAGTGACTTTTTTAACTCTCCCTTTTTAAATTCAAGTCACTTGAAAAATGCCATTTTGATGTGATGACTTTTGATGAAATGTGATGAAGGATTTGGATAGAACATGTCAAATGTGACTTGTAGCAAGAAACCCCACTCAATTTGGCCAAATGGTGCAAGAGTTATGCCTCCTTGAAGTTCAAAAATTCTTGACAATGATTTGATCATAACTTGCCAACCACACATGAGAAATGAGTGTTCTTGGACTTTTTGGAAAGGTGAGAGCAAGATCTTCAACTTTATTGTTGGACAAAATTCCATTTGAATCTTTTATGATGATGTAAATTTGAGGATAAGACCTTTCCATTTTTGGCAGTTTGAAATTACAGGTCACTTACTATTTTTGGAAACTTTTCATCTGACCTCAAATTCTTCAATCTTGATCTTTGAAATGTCAAATGAGACTTGTATGGACATGAATGAAGCCTTTCAAACCATCTCCCACCTTCAAATCCATGAATTCAGGCACAGTTGACCACAGTTGACTTTCTAGGGTTTCAGATGAAATTCAGCTTGACTGTTGAGCTTTGATCACCCAATCCTTGGCCAAATCACTCCAAAATGATCCTTGAATCATGTGAACTTGATGAAATAACCATAGGGCTTTGTTTCAATAGGAATTGCACTTGCTTGCTTGCTTGACTGATTCTCCTGACCAGTTGACCTAATCTTGTCTGATGACTTGCACTTGGGCAAAGGACAATGCAATGCTATGCAGTGGACTATGTTATGTTAATGACCTAATCATGAAAATGAATGTACAAAATGGGAGGTGCAAATTTGAGGTGCTACACCGGGCTGGCATAGGTTTTTCTTCTGGTACTTTCAACAAGAAAGGGCTATTCAAGAGTCGAGGTTTCATCCACATTGGTCTAGATGAGGAGGCTGTTGCCGTTTTAGAAGAAGATACAGAGGATTCTGGAAATTTCATCATCCCTGGTGGGGTCTGCAACAATTGGGTCACTATGGATATTCCAACAGTTGTCCATAAGTCAACGTAATAATCACTTTGTTTGAAAACCCTTCTCCCATGCCAAAAGGAGGAGTGATGACATTGTTGGCAACATAAATACAATGATATTTTCATTCAATAAATTCATGTTAAATGTTTGTTTTTCCAATTATTTTCCCTTTTTGCTTTTGCATGAAATTGGTGATCACATAAAACCCTAAAAAATAGAATAAAATCGATCTTTTTCATATGCATAATGATTTGCCTTGTTTGAATTCTAAAGCTTTTCATATCCAAAATCATTATGCAGGTTGATTTCTAGACCCATTGAACATAATGATCCAACACCATCTCCCAATTTTGAGTTCCTTGTATTTGAGGCGGAAGAAGATGATGTTGAAGAGATTCCTGACGAGATTACCCGTCTACTTGAGCATGAAGAGAAGATCATTCAGCCACATCTTGCGAATCTGGAAGCAGTCAACTTGGGGTCGGAAGATTGTGTGCGAGAAGTGAAGATTGGGGAACTTCTGGAAGAAACTGTTAAGAAGGGGTTGATTAAGTTGCTACGAGAATATGTTGACGTCTTTGCTTGATCATATGAAGACATGCCTGGTCTAGATACAGATATTGTGAAACATTTCCTACCTTTGAAACCTGAGTGCGTGCCTGTGAAGCAAAAGCTCAGAAGAACTCATCCTGATATGGCAGTAAAGATCAAAGAGGAAGTTCATAAGCAAATTGATGCGGGGTTTCTGGTGACTTCTACATATCCTCAATGGGTGGCCAATATTGTGCCCGTGCCTAAGAAAGATGGAAAAGTCCGGATGTGTGTGGACTATAGAGACTTGAATAAAGCTAGTCTGAAAGATGATTTCCCTCTACCACATATTGATATGTTGGTAGATAATACAGCTAAATTCAAAGTCTTCTCGTTTATGGATGGATTTTCCGGATATAATTAGATTAAAATGGCACCCGAGTATATGGAGAAGACAACATTCATCACACCTTGGGGAACATTTTGTTATAGAGTGATGCCCTTCGGTTTGAAGAACGCTAGAGCCATGTATCAACGAGCTATGACTACCTTGTTCCATGACATGATGCACAAGGAGATTGAGGTATATGTTGATGATATGATTGCTAAGTCAAGAATGGAAGTCGAACATGTAGAGCACCTGTTGAAGCTTTTTCAGCGCTTGAGGAAGTACAAGCTTCGTTTGAATCCCAACAAGTGTACATTTGGAGTTTGTTTTGGCAAGTTATTGGGCTTTATTGTCAGTGAAAAAGGTATTGAGGTCGATCCTGCAAAGGTCAAAGCAATACGAGAGATGCCTACGCCCAAAACTGAGAAGCAAGTCCGAGGTTTTCTCGGCCGCTTGAATTACATTTCCAGATTCATATCCCACATGACTGCCACATGTGAGCCAATTTTCAAGCTCCTCCGGAAAGATCAGTCTGATGATTGGACCGAGGATTGCCAGAAAGCTTTCGATAGTATTAAAGAGTATCTGTCTGAGCCTCTGATTCTGTCTCCGCCCGTGGAAGGGAGACCATTGATCATGTATCTGACTGTTCTTGAAGATTCTATGGGTTGTGTTCTTGGCCAGCAAGATGAATCAAGGAAGAAAGAGTATGCTATATACTACTTGAGTAAGAAGTTCACCGATTGTGAGTCTCGATATTTAATACTTGAGAAGACATGTTGTGCTTTGGCTTGGGCCGCTAAGCGCTTACGTCAGTATATGTTGAATCATACCACTTGGTTGATATCCAGAATGGACCCAATCAAGTATATATTTGAGAAGCCTGCTTTAACTGGAAGGATTGCCCGTTGGCAGATGTTGTTGTCTGAGCATGATATTGAGTATCGAGCGTAGAAATCTATTAAAGGTAGTATCTTGGCTGACCACCTGGCACATCAGCCGATTGAAGATTACCAGTATGTTCAATATGACTTCCCAGATGAGGAGATTCTGTATTTAAAAATGAAAGATTGTGATGAACCCACACTTGATGAAGGGCCAGAGCCTGGTTCCAAATGGAGTATGGTATTTGATGGCGCTATAAATCAATATGGAAATGGTATTGGGGCGGTAGTCATTACGCCTCAGGGCACACATATTCCTTTTACAGCAAGGCTAACTTTCAAGTGCACGAATAATATGGCTGAGTATGAGGCCTGTATTATGGGATTGGAGGAATGCATTGATCTAAGGATCAAGCATCTTGATGTATATGGTGATTCGGCCCTCGTTGTTAATCAGATTAAGGGTGAGTGGGAAACGAATCAGCCTGGCCTCATTCCATACAGAGATTATGCGAGGAGGATTTCAACATTCTTTACTGAGGTTGACTTCCATCATATTTCTCGAGATGAGAATCGGATGGCAGATGCCCTTGCTACACTTGCTTCAATGATTGTGGTCAGACTTTGGAATGAAGTTCCCAATATTACCGTGATGCGTTTGGATAGGCCAGCTCATATGTTTATGGTAGAGGAAGTAAAAGATAACAAACCATGGTATTATGATATCAAGTGTTTCCTTCAGAACCAGACTTACCCACCCGGGGTGTCTATGAAAGATAGGAAGACTCTGAGGAGATTGTCATGCAGTTTCTACCTCAATGGCGAAGTGCTTTATAAGAGAAATTTTGACATGGTTCTGCTCAGATGCGTGGATAGACACAAAGCAGACCTGTTAATGACTGAAGTCCATGAGGGTTCATTTGGTACTCATTCCAATGGACATGTCATGGCTAGAAAGATGTTGAGAGCAGGCTACTATTGGCTAACAATGGAGTCTGACTGCTGCAAGTATGTGAAGAAATGCCATAAGTGTCAGACTTACGCGGATAAGATTCATATTCCCCCGACACTTTTGAATGTGATTTCATCACCATGGCCTTTCTCCATGTGGGGCATTGACATGATTGGCATGATAGAGCCAAAAGCGTCCAATGGACACAGATTTATTCTCGTAGCAATTGATTACTTCACCAAGTGGGTTGAAGCGACGTTGTATGCAAATGTGACCAGGCAGGTGGTAGTGAAGTTTTTCAAGAATCAACTCATATGCCGATATGGTGTGCCAGATAAGATCATTACTGATAATGGATCTAACTTGAATAACAAGATGATGAAAGAACTGTGTAGTAAGTTCAACATAGCATATCATACCTCTTCTCCTTATAGACCCAAGATGAATGGGGCTGTTGAAGCTGCTAATAAGAATATCAAGAGGATTATCCAGAAGATGGTTGTTACGTATAAAGATTGGCATGAGATGCTGCCATTTGCTTTACATGGGTACCGTACGTCTGTCCGCACTTCAACAGCGGCAACCCCTTTCTCTCTTGTTTATGGCATGGAGGTTGTACTCCCAGTAGAGGTGGAGATCCCATCAATGAGAGTCTTGATGGAAGCCAAGTTGACTGATGCTGAATGGGTTCAGAGTGGTTACGACCAGCTGAATTTGATTGAAGAGAAGAGATTGACTGCTATGTGCCATGGTCAGTTATATCAGCAAAGAATGAAGAAAGATTTTGATAAGAAGGTCAAGCCTTGAGTGTTCCGAGAAGGTGACCTCGTGCTCAAGAAAGTCTTGTCTTTCTCTCTTGATTCCAGGGGCAAATGGACTCCAAACTATGAGGGTCTGTACGTTGTTAAGAGAGCCTTTTCAGGCGGTGCTTTGATACTTACAACTATGGATGGGGAGGATTTCACTCGTTCTGTGAATTCAGATGCAGTCAAGAAATACTTCGCCTAAAAAAATAATAATAAAAAACTGAATAGCTCGCTAAGTTGAAATCCTGAAAGGGCGGCTTAGGCAAAAATGAGCGTCTCGGTGGATTGAAAACCCGAGAGGGCGATCCAGGCAAAAGTTAGAGACACAAAAAAATATATAATAATGATATATGTATCCCTCTAGATTGAGTACCTCATCCTGGGGCAATCTAGGCAAAAATTAGGGATTTGGCAAGTAACTGCATCCTGACAAGACTTTGTTCTACAACTGTCGTCCGTCAGAGATTCTTGCTCATTATCAACCAAAGCTTCAAATACATCGGATTCAAAATTGGTGGAGAAATGGTCATTATGTTCAATGTAGCCCTTTTCCAATATATATCACCAATTTCAAATTTGTAAAGATCTATGGAGTCTTGCCATTCGCAGACTACCATTCTATCAAATAAATTTGAGCCTTTTATCCAATTATTGGCACTCTTATCTGTTTCTATTCAAAAAATGTTTTGCATGTTTTGATTGAGAAAATATCATTGTTTTAAACAATCAAATTTTTCATAATTTGTTTTTAAACTAAATGAACATTCATAATGACGAAAGGATACTTAGGAGATCCTCAGTGCTCTCCCAAGGATGGTACGATCCCCAACTGGGTAAGATTTTTGTCCATATTCCTGGCATGACTGTATCTCCTCCCTCCGGAACCTTTTGTGGTTTATCCTACCAAGTGGATTGCTTGTTGAGAGTCACCTCTCTTCCCTTCAGCAGAGTAGCAATCTTTCTTTCTCGGCAGCTTGGATCTCTTTGGGCAAGAGCGGTATTTGGTGGTTGATCCCGATAAATCCTTTATCTCCTCGGACAAATTCCCCAGTAGAGTTGTTGGTGTGGTGGACCTTGTCTGTGATAACTCTCGCCCCCAGCTAGAACGACTGATGTTTGTAAGAACAAAAATAGTTCTACAATAGATTCCATGATTTTGATGATAACAAAGGATGAAACCAAAAATGGCACCCTAACGAAAAGTTTCTAAATGTGCAGGGTTCTAAAGAAAGAAGAAATAAATCTGATGATGTCATCAGATGCACAACAAGATCAGATGCAAAATCTCAAGTATCAGAAGCATCTAAAGTGGAATCTCGTTTCAAGAAGCTCTGACTCTGGACAAAACTGCAAAGTATCAGAAGCATCTGAACATGAAGTAAAGTCTAGAAGCTCTGACTCTGAACAAATACCTTCTGTAAATTCTGAAGTTATCAGCGATTTCTGAACCTTCAAGAGATAACATCAGAAGCCAGTTTCTCCAGATACACAAAGACTCTAATCAGAATTGTTAATCATGATGAAGTAACGTTTAAGCCAAGTTAAAGTTCTGCAAATGGATTTCCTCAATTAGAAAGAGACGTTAATCTCCTCTTCCAAGAGAAAAGATACTAATTGTGGTAAGTAGTCACTTCTAAGTGAAAAAGTCTACTGCAGAAGCTATTAATGGAATGGCGTAATTACATCTCAATATCCAACAGATTCAACGCTACTTCAACTCTACTTCAACTCCTATAAATAGAGAAGAAATCTCATTCAGTATATACGAAGAAATCACTAGCCAAAACTATACTGAAATCATATCACGCTCAAGAAAAACATCTTTGTTCTTCAAAGATTTTCACTAAGCTTTTGCTTATCAAGTGAAAAATTGTTCTTTAGTTTGTAATATTTGCTTTCTTAGAAGCACTCTAGATTACACATCTTGTATCTTATTTTTATTTGATTTCCTCAAGTGACTCTTTGTAGTCTGTAGACTTGAGAGGACTAAGAGATTTTCTTCTCTCTTAGGGGTTGTTTGTAATCTTTCAAGATTAGTGGATTAAGTCCTTGTTGAAGGCGAAATCACCTTGGCCGGGTGGACTGGAGTAGCTTTGTGTTATAAGCGAACCAGTATAAAATCTTTGTGTGATTTCATTTTGCAAAAGCGCTTATTTTTCAAACAATTCAAACCCCCCCTTTCTTGTTTTTCTCACCTTCAATTGGTATCAGAGCTCCGGCTCTGTTATTGATTTTCAAATCAAACACTTAACCGTGTAGAGAGATCCAGTGCGAGAAAAACAAATGGCCCACTCAAATGAGAAAGATTCTTACAATGCCAAGCCTCCTGTTTTTGATGGAGAAAAGTTTGATTACTGGAAAGATAGAATCGAAAGTTTCTTTCTGGGTTATGATGCTGACCTCTGGGACATTGTCACAGATGGATACAAACCTCCAACCTTAAATGGAGCTGAAGTTCCCAGAAGCAAAATGTCAGAAGATCAGAAACGTGAGTTCAAAAATCATCACAAGGCCAGAACAATACTTCTAAATGCTATATCATACAACGAATACGAAAAGATCACCAACAGAGAGACGGCTAAAGATATACTTGACTCTCTGAAGATGACCCATGAAGGAAACTCCCAAGTCAAGGAGACGAAGGCTCTGGCGTTGATCCAGAAGTATGAAGCCTTCAAGATGGAAGATGACGAAGCTATAGAAGCTATGTTTTCCAGATTCCAAACTCTTATTGCAGGTCTTAAAGTGCTAGACAAGGGATATACGACTGCAGATCATGTTAAGAAGATTGTCAGAAGTCTGCCAAAGAAATGGAGACCAATGGTTACTGCTCTGAAGCTATCAAAGGATCTGAACAACATCAGCCTTGAAGAACTTGTTAGCTCTCTCAGAAGTCATGAGATAGAACTAGAGGAGGATGAGCCTCAGAAAAGGAACAAGTCAGTGGCGCTGAAGTCCAGACCTGAAAGACGGAAGTCAGACAGAACCAAGGCTCTTCAAGCAGAAACTGCAGACACTGATGACTCTGAACCTGAAGACTCTGATGATGAAGAAGAGCTGTCTCTACTAACCAGAAGAGTTAAGCAACTCTGGAAAAGAAGGAACAACAACAACTTCAGAAGATCAAGACCCAGAGGGGATAGATCAGAGTCAACTTCAAAAGGTAAACCTAATAAAGATATTACCTGTTTTGAATGTAAAGAAACAGGTCATTATAGAAATGAATGCCCCAAGCTGAAGAAAGATAACTCTAAGAAAGAAAGCTTCAAGAAAAATGCCTTCAGAACAAAGAAAGGATTAATGGCCACCTGGGACGATAGTGATTCAGGATCATCAGAATCTGACTCTGATGAACAAGCCAACGTAGCATTTATGGCTACCACATCCAGCAGCTCAGATGAAGAATCTGAAGAGGTATTTTCTGAACTTTCTAGATCTGACTTAGAATCATGTTTATCAGAAACTCTTACCTCTCTTCAGAAATTAAAACAAAAAGTTAAAAGCATTAAAGGTCTTCTTAAAGCAAAATCTGAAGAATGTAGTGAACTTGAGACAACAATTCTAGCACATGAAGATACAATCAAATCTTTAACGTTAGAAAGAGATGGAGCTAAAACAAAAAGCTTAGAATTAGAAGAAGTGTTGTCTCAAGCACCACAAACTTCAAATGAAATTATTTATAAATATGAAGAAGCCTTTCAGAAGTTTCTGAAGAGTGGAATAGATAGGAGTATTATGGCATCCATGATTTATGGAGTAAGTCAGAATAATAAAAGGGGAATTGGGTATGATTCTGATTCTGATAAAACTTCTACCAGTAACCAGCTTAAATCTCCTTTTTCATATCATTACACACACACACAAGAACAAAAATTTAAGAATGCTAGAAGACCCAAAGTTGTAAGAAACTCTGGGAAAACTAATCTAAAAGGACCCAAGAGATTCTGGGTACCGAAAGATAAGATTATCTATGTTGCAGATATCCTATGCAGCAAAGTTCAGACACCAGTCATGGTACCTGGACTCTGGATGCTCGCGACATATGACGGGAAGAAAGTCTATGTTCCAAAGCCTGGAACTTAAAGACGCTGGCTTCGTAGGCTTCGGAGGAGATCAGAAAGGAAGGATCAGAGGCTCCGGAACTATTGGTAATGGTACTCTTCCCTCTATATCTGATGTTCTTTATGTAGAAGGATTAATGCATAACCTGTTATCCATAAGTCAATTAAGTGATAACGGTTATGATGTAATCTTTAATCAAAAAACGTGTAAAGCCATTAATCAGAACGATGGCTCTGTCCTTTTCACAGGCAAGAGGAAAAACAACATTTACAAAATAAATCTTTCTGATTTAAAAGATCAAAATGTTAAATGTTTAATGTCAGTTCACGAAGAGCAATGGGTATGGCATAGACGCTTAGGCCACATTAGCATGAGGAAACTTTCTCAGCTAACTAAACTTGAGTTAGTCAGAGGCTTACCTAAACTGAAGTTTTCTTCAGATGCTCTGTGTGAAGCTTGTCAGAAAGGAAAGTTTTCAAAAACATCTTTTAAAAAGAAAAATGTTGTTTCTACCTCCAAGCCTCTGGAGCTTCTTCACATTGACTTATTTGGTCCTGTGAAAACAGCATCAGTCAATGGAAAGAAGTATGGACTTGTAATCGTTGATGATTACAGCCGCTGGACATGGGTAAAATTCCTAAAGCACAAGAGTGAGTCTCACTCTGTATTCACCAGTTTCTGTTCTAAAGTGCAAAAAGAATTTGACTCTAAAATTATTAGAGTCAGAAGTGATCATGGTGGAGAATTTGAAAATAAAGATTTTGAAGAATTATTTGATTCTAATGGAATATCCCATGATTTCTCCTGCCCTAGAACTCCACAACAAAATGGAGTTGTAGAGAGGAAGAATAGGACACTCCAAGAAATGGCCAGAACCATGATCAATGAAACAAATGTAGCAAAGCACTTTTGGGCAGAAGCTGTAAATACAGCGTGTTACATTCAGAATAGAATCTCTATTAGACCTATTCTGGATAAGACTCCCTATGAACTGTGTAAGGGAAGAAAACCCAACATTTCTTATTTTCATCCTTTTGGATGCATTTGCTTTATATTAAATACTAAAGAACATCTGAACAAGTTTGATTCCAAAGCACAGAAAGGTATTATGTTAGGATACTCAGAACGCTCTAAAGGCTACAGAGTATACAACACAGAAACCAAAATTGTGGAGGAATCAATTCATGTTAGATTTGATGATAAGCTTGACCCTGAAAAGTCAAAGCTAGTTGAAAAGTTTGCAGATTTAGAGATCACTCTGGTAGAATCTGAGAAAACTCCAGAAGCAACTGTCACTCCAGACTCTGAAGAAATTAAATCTCCAGAAATTCCAAGGAAAGTCAAGAGTCGTAGCAACGTATCTGAAGATTTGATTCTGGGAAACAAAGATGAACCTGTTAGAACCAGATCTACCTTCAGAACTTCTGAAGATATTCCTCTGGGACTAGTGTCTCTGATTGAGCCTACGTCCTGTGATGAAGCTCTTCAAGATAATGATTGGGTGGCAGCTATGCAAGAAGAGTTAGATCAATTCTCCAAGAATGATGTCTGGGATCTTGTTCCTAAACCCAGAGGCACTCATGTCATTGGAACCAGATGGGTTTTCAGAAACAAACTGAACGAGAAAGGAGAAGTTGTCAGAAACAAAGCACGACTGGTAGCTCAAGGTTATAGTCAACAAGAAGGTATTGATTATAATGAAACCTTTGCTCCAGTCGCAAGGTTAGAGTCTATTCGTCTTCTTGTATCTTTTGCTATTAATCATTCTATCAAATTATACCAAATGGATGTCAAAGTGCATTTCTTAATGGTTATATTTCAGAAGAAGTGTATGTAAATCAACCTCCTGGTTTTGAAAACTCAAATTTTCCAGAACATGTTTTCAAACTTAAGAAATCCTTATATGGACTTAAACAAGCTCCCAGAGCTTGGTATGAACGCTTAAGTAATTTTCTTCTGGAACAAAATTTTATCAGAGGGAAAGTTGATTCTACACTCTTCTGTAAAAATCATAAAAATGATCTCATGATATGCCAAATTTATGTTGATGACATTATTTTTGGTTCTGCTAATATCTCTGTTTGCCAAGAATTTTCTAAGTTAATGCAGGCAGAATTTGAAATGAGTCTAATGCAAGAACTAAAGTTCTTTCTGGGAATTCAAATCAATCAAACTCCAGAAGTCACGTACATTCATCAAAGCAAGTACATTAAAGACGTTCTAAAGAAGTTTGATATGTCTGAATGCAATTCTGCAAAGACTCCCATGCATCCAACTTGCATTCTGGAGAAGGAAGAGGTAAGCAACAAGGTTTGTCAGAAGCTCTATCGAGGTATGATAGGCTCTCTTCTCTATCTGACTGCTACTCGTCCTGATATTCTCTTCAGCGTCTGTCTTTGTGCCAGATTCCAATCAGATCCTAGAGAATCTCATTTAACAGCTGTTAAGAGAATTCTTAAGTATCTGAAAGGAACCCCTAACCTGGGCCTGATGTATGAGAAAACATCAGAGTATAGGCTTTCTGGTTATTGTGATGCAGATTATGCAGGAGATAGAATAGAACGAAAAAGTACATCTGGAAATTGCCAGCTTCTGGGAAACAATCTAATCTCCTGGGCTAGCAAAAGACAGTCAACTATCGCTCTATCAACTGCAGAAGCAGAATATATCTCAGCATCACTGTGCACAACTCAGATGCTCTGGATGAAATATCAGCTAGAAGATCTACAAATCTTTGAGAGTAACATTCCTATCCTTTGTGACAATACTGCTGCTATTTGTTTGAGTAAGAATCCCATTTTGCATTCCAGAGCCAAACACATAGAAAAAAAACATCATTTTATTAGAGACTATGTTCAGAAAGGGATAGTAACGCTGAAGTTCATTGATACAGAACATCAATGGGCAGATATCTTTACTAAGCCCCTAGCTGAAGATAGATTTCGTTTCATCTTAGAAAATCTGAACATTAAAAATTGTCCTGAGTAAAATTTGGCTCTGAACATGTAAAATGAGACTCTGATAAAAACAAATATACTTCTGCCTCTGACTCTGATACTTCTACCAAGTTAAGAAGATATCTGAGTTAGAAATCTTCAGAAATCCTTTGGTATTCCTGAAGATCAGAAACATCAACACGTGGGGAACATGCGTCTAACCCTAGAACTTCTAGACAGCTGTCAAAAGAAATCAAAGGTCAGAACGCTTGAAATCTCCTTGAGCAGTGTGCTTACTGTTGGGATTAGACATTCATTAATGAGCTGTAATCATTTTTCCCCCAAACGTGCTATTTTGGTTTTTGTGCTAACGCTTGTATGTGTGTCGTTTTGCATGTGTTTTTACCCTTAGTATATAAACACTTTTCTCACATTTCACACACTTATCACTCTCACTCACTCTTAAACCCTAAACCCTCTCTCGAAGTTTTCTCTGCAACCTTCTCAGTTCTTCATCCTCTTCATCAATCTTCGTCATGAATCCTCAAGAACAAGCAGTTTTTAACTTCTCCCAACAAATGGAAGCTGCTTCTAACCCCCAAACCTCAAACACTCAAACACCCATGGTTGTAGATGTTACCACGACCCCAGTTTACAAAGAACCTCACATTTTGGAACGTGAACAACACATTCATCTTTCAACTCCCTTTGAAGGTTTGGATGTACTGTGTGAATCGCTGGTGGATTTTGAGAATTTGAAAAGAAATGGCGTTGATTTAACTGAAGATCTTCGCAAGCAAGGTTGGGAAACCTACTTCAACAGATTGTATGGTCCAATCTATCCTCTTCTGGTGAAGGAATTCTGGAGATGTGCAGATGCTGATGATGAGTTCATCGTTTCTTTTGTTCTGGGTGTGAAGATCATTATCACAGAAGCGTCTATTGCTTCTTTGCTGAATATGGAAAAAGCTGGAGGTAAAAGGATTTACAACATTCCTCCAAGGTCCAAGCGCATCACAGAAGTCATTAACCCTACAATCTTCAAAGCAAATGTTGAAGGAAACCCATCTAAGAACAAGGAGCTTCATCAGAACCTCCGAGTTTGGTTGAAGATTATTCTGGGAACAATCCATCATCGTCCAGCCTCCAACTCTTCAGATTATATAAATGCTGACCAGAAATGCATCCTCTACTGTATTCAGAAAGGTATTCCAATCAACCTCCCTGTTCTTCTCTTCAGATATCTGAGGGATTCAGTCAGAGAAACGAGGAATAACATGAAGCCCAGATCCTACATTCCTCTGGGAAGATTGCTCTCTGACATCTTCATTGAGCATGGGCTGGTAGATGCTCTGGAGAAGACCAGATGTATGGATGATCTGGCAATTGACGTTGGAAAGCCTCTGAATGCCAGAAATCTGAGGAGTATGGGAATCATCAAGGACATCAGAGTCAAGCCCACTATGAATGTAACCTGGGAAGCTCTGAAGGATCAGAGGAAGATGCCTCATGGCCTTGAAAGGTTCTTCAAGAACGAACCCAGAGATGCCATTGCTATCTACCTTCAGGATCGTCTGGATGAAGGCATTGATATCTCTGACTTCCGCCTTGAAGACTGTCTGGACTCTGTAGAAGATCTGGTCAGATACAAAAGAGGTCTTTCTGAGAAGAAGATAGCTGAGGAAGCAAGGAAGGCAAAGAAAGCCAGACTTGGAGAAACCTCTGGCACCAAAGCTTCAGCACCTCTGAATGTCTCTTCTGGTAAGTCCCTTCCTCCTGTCTCTTCTGAATCTGTAATGGCTTCCTCCAACCCTCTCTCCTCTCAACCAATATTTACAACCTCAGAAATACCACCTTCAATCACCAGAACCTCTCAACCTCCACCTGTTCTAAAAATTGCTCGTACTTTTACAACAACCTCTGACCCTAATCAACTATATCACCACAGTTCTTCATCATCCTCTGATTATGAATCACCCCCTTACCATTCACCTTCTTCTGACCAAGAGTTCTCTGATCATGAGTCCTCTGATCAAGAACACTCTGACCCAAACTCCCCAACAATAGCTGAAATCTATGCTAAAAATTTCGCCCCACAAACTCAAACACAAACTGAAGTAACCTCTCCCCTCCGAACTTCTCTTCCACAACAAACAACCACCATCTCCTCTGAAATTCAAACCTCACTTCCACCACAAACAACCACCACACCCTCTGAAACCCAACCACCTGTGATTCAACCATCTGAACCTTATATCACTCCACCACTTATTCCCGCTGTACCTGGACCAGACTCTGACCCTTTAGACCTAAATCCATTATATGCTTCTTCTCCTAGTCTTCAACCAGACGCAGAATCTGAACCTCAACAATCTGAACCTCAACAAACTGAACCTCAACCTCTAAATCTCAGCCCTCAAAACTCTCCACCTCATTCACCTGAACCTGAACCTAAAATTATCATACCTACCCTTGAGGAGGCCATTATACAGGTTGCAGAAGCTTCAGTCCAGAAGATCAAGTCTCTGGCTAAAAACTCTGAAGTAAGTGATGATCCTAAATCTGTTAGGACACACTGGAACAGAGTCATTAGTTGGATGACCTCTGAGTCTTATAGGCTGAAGAGTATCTCTGAACAAGTCAGAAATGGCTACATCAGAGACTCTGAGGAAAGACTCCAAGAGAGACTGGCTAGAGAAGCTGAGGCCAGAAGGTTAGAGGAAGAGAGACTGGCTAGAGAAGCTGAGGCCAAGAGATTAGAAGAAGAAAGATTGGCTAGGGAAGCTGAAGAAGAAGCTAAGAGGTTGGAAGAAGAACGCCTGGCAAAGGAAGCAGAACTTCTGAGAATTCAGGAAGCTGAAGCCAAGGCTAAGGCAGATGCAGAAGCCCAAGCTGCTGCTGAAGCTGAAACTCAGCAGGCTCTGATTCAGGGGGAGTCTTCCTCTGCGATCCCTCTGATTCTTAACACTCTGAAGGAGATCAAGCAAGATCAGAAAGAGATCAAGCAAGATCAGAGTGAGCTCCGGGCAAGGATGGACAAGCAAGACGCTCTGAATGAAAACCTCCAGAATATGTTTGCTATGCTACTACAGAGACTTCCTCCTCCTCCAAACCCTTAGGCACTTAGGATTTTTTTGTTTGCCTAGTGTTTTTTGCTTCTGTCTTTTCTTTTTTAGCTCTGATATTTCTGTTGAATCTGATGTTTTGACTTCTGCTTGCCTTTGTGCTTTTGTTTAATGAAGTGTTTTTCTCTCTATTATTTTTTTTATGTTTTATGCCTTTTTGATTATGCCAAAAAGGGGGAGAAATTATTAAATAGCTCTGATGAAAATTATGTCTAAAACCTTAAGCATTCTGCAACAATTATAGAATTAGTTCTGATATAAATAGCTCTGATTAAATAATAGCTCTGATTAAATAATTCTAACATTAAATTAAGAAATTGCAGAAAGTTTTCAGAAATCTTATTGCTTGGAAAGCTCTGGTAAGAACTTCTGAACTCCCTAGTACTAACTCAGGGGGAGCTTTTGTCTATCTGATCTAATATTTTTTCATGTTTCATCTGATAATTTTATTTGTTTTGTCATCATCAAAAAGGGGGAGATTGTAAGAACAAAAATAGTTCTACAATAGATTCCATGATTTTGATGATAACAAAGGATGAAACCAAAAATGGCACCCTAACGAAAAGTTTCTAAATGTGCAGGGTTCTAAAGAAAGAAGAAATAAATCTGATGATGTCATCAGATGCACAACAAGATCAGATGCAAAATCTCAAGTATCAGAAGCATCTAAAGTGGAATCTCGTTTCAAGAAGCTCTGACTCTGGACAAAACTGCAAAGTATCAGAAGCATCTGAACATGAAGTAAAGTCTAGAAGCTCTGACTCTGAACAAATACCTTCTGTAAATTCTGAAGTTATCAGCGATTTCTGAACCTTCAAGAGATAACATCAGAAGCCAGTTTCTCCAGATACACAAAGACTCTAATCAGAATTGTTAATCATGATGAAGTAACGTTTAAGCCAAGTTAAAGTTCTGCAAATGGATTTCCTCAATTAGAAAGAGACGTTAATCTCCTCTTCCAAGAGAAAAGATACTAATTGTGGTAAGTAGTCACTTCTAAGTGAAAAAGTCTACTGCAGAAGCTATTAATGGAATGGCGTAATTACATCTCAATATCCAACAGATTCAACGCTACTTCAACTCTACTTCAACTCCTATAAATAGAGAAGAAATCTCATTCAGTATATACGAAGAAATCACTAGCCAAAACTATACTGAAATCATATCACGCTCAAGAAAAACATCTTTGTTCTTCAAAGATTTTCACTAAGCTTTTGCTTATCAAGTGAAAAATTGTTCTTTAGTTTGTAATATTTGCTTTCTTAGAAGCACTCTAGATTACACATCTTGTATCTTATTTTTATTTGATTTCCTCAAGTGACTCTTTGTAGTCTGTAGACTTGAGAGGACTAAGAGATTTTCTTCTCTCTTAGGGGTTGTTTGTAATCTTTCAAGATTAGTGGATTAAGTCCTTGTTGAAGGCGAAATCACCTTGGCCGGGTGGACTGGAGTAGCTTTGTGTTATAAGCGAACCAGTATAAAATCTTTGTGTGATTTCATTTTGCAAAAGCGCTTATTTTTCAAACAATTCAAACCCCCCCTTTCTTGTTTTTCTCACCTTCAATGTTCATCCCCTGCAAGGACAGTCGCCCTTAGGGGACTTGGCTTTCTCTCTTGAGATGTAGTACCGGGTGGTTGATTCCTGGACCTGGTTGTGTTAGATATGTTTGTTTGTCAGCATACATCATACATAAACCATGCATATACATGCATAATAATAACACTCAGATATTCATGTTGCATTTTTTGCCATATATCGTTGTTTGTTGTCTCCTGCTATTTGGTGATATATTTCCCCAAGCAGATGTGTGTGTCTGATCTCTCCATATAGAGTCAGCTCCATAGGCAGAAAGCGTCTATCCTTTCTTCCATATTCCCCACCGGGTTATATCCTCGTGGATGTTGATTGTTTTTGTTCCTTCCCAACACATATATTGGGATGGTTTTCCCCATTGAGTTATATCCTCACCGGGACAAGTCTTGATTTGGTGTGCCTATCTAGTTTAATTCTAGATCGGTCTCTGGAGACTCTTTTCCTATTTCCCCGTGGTAAATGAATAATTGCTCAATAATTAGTAATTATTATCCCCGGCGGAGTCTGTGGTTCTCTACCCTCATACCGGTAGTTGTAAACCCTATTTCTCCTATTTTTGCAGAGTAACTATTTTTTGCTCATCTTTAATTGGTGACAGTTATCTTCATCCAATATTCGGTGATGATATCCCCTCATTTGCTTGGATAATTGCCCTGATTACGCAATTTATCCAGCGGGTCATCTCTCGTCTACCCTGTTGTTGGTGGTGACGATTGTTTCTCTCCTGAATTGGTCATCATTATATACCTAGTTTCGGTATCCCGATGCCTTTTCTTTTCGGTCGATTTATCCTTTATTAACCCAGTAACCGGTTGCGGATAATCGCCCATGCGAGTATATTATCTACGTTCTGACGGTAATAGATGATGTATCCCATGCACTCTTTGGTCGAAGCTTTGTTCTTCCCCAGTCGAGTAAGAGTCGTATCCTCTTTACGGAGTCGAATATCCATCCTATAATCGAGTTTTCTTTTTAGCCCTCTTGTGGATGATGAGTGTCTTGGGAATATTCCCCAATTCACGTCTTGGTTGGTCACCTATTATATGCCCAGTAACCGGTATCCCTGGTGTTCCTTCCTCTCTGCTCCCTATTATGACTTTTTGTCCCCTGTGGAGTCAGAATCCCTGAGTTGAAGTATACCTTTTAGGTTTTCCTCAGACGTTTTGAAGTTTTGATATCTCTCACCCTTATATCGGTTTTAGATATTCATTCTTCCTGAGCATGTTGTATCTCTCGCCCTCATACCTGGCGTTCAGATCATATGTCTCTTTGAGCTTATTACCCAGTAACCGGTAATACCTCGTCTCGCTGCTTCCCCAGGAGAGTCTTTTTAGACATCCCCAGCGAAGTCCCTTAGTGGATTGTTTTCATCCGGATTTCATCCGAAGTATCCGTTGTGGATAGTTTTTGTTGTATTGGCATATTCCCCAATACCTGCATCTTCGAGTCAGCTCGAGTCTTTCCAATGAACTTATTCCTTTTGGAATTTTGTTCCCCAAGCTTTGAGTCGTGACCTGCTCGCGCATTTTTATCCCTTTTATATCCCCAGGAGAGTCCCCAGGGTCTTGGTCCCATGAAGTGAATTGCTCATATGGATTATCAGTGGCTTCTGATTTCTTTGCTTTTGTGGACACATGTCTCCACAGAGTGTTACCATTCTTGCATACATACATTTGCATCATGAGGTCTCTTAGGGACCAAAATTCGTCTTATTATTATTTAAGCCCATTCTACCCCGTCGAGACGAAGATTTTAACCTTCCCTTCTCCGGCTAGAATGACCTTAAATAGGGGCATCTGTAAGACCCCAATTTTGGCCCTAAGATCCCTCATGGCATCATAACATTGCATTTGCATAGCCTCAAGGATCATAAGCATCTTGGTTCCCTTTGCCTTTGGGTGGGACTCCTTATGATTGGTTTGAGATCACCAAGCATGTTTGAATTATATATCATTGTTTTTCTTATTTTTGTTTACTAACCAAAAGTACAAAAATGTGTCACTAACATCTTTTGTTTGAAGCTTGAGTATCATCCAAGACACTTTGTGGATTCTATTCAGGTGGTCAGTCAACGCAAGAGAAAGACTGGAGTTACTTCCAACAGGTTCAAATAGGGTTTATTCGTCATCCAAATGCTAATCCTGAAGGAGCAAGAATCTGTTCCTGAGCTGTCATGCTCGCTAGGCGAGCAGACTGATTCGCTCAGCGAAGAGAACTGTCATGCTCGCTAAGTGAGCAGATCCTTCGCTAGGCGAAGCGCGCGCATTTTGGAAAATAACAGAAAATTTTGGGCTTGATTCCGAGCCCACCAAGCCACCAAAATTAGGTTATAAATACCAGAGCTTCGTTTGAGAAAAAACAAACTAGAGACTATTACAAACCCTGAACAGAAAGAGTAGAAAGAGGGAGAGAAGGAGAGAGGCGAACTAATCTGCAGCAACCTCCAGGAAGCTCTGAGAAGTTCACCCTGACTCACACACTTTTTCACCTCCGCCTCACGCAAACCCTAACATTGTCGTGCAAACCCAGCCGTACCATTCAATTTTTATCGGTCTCTCTAATCAGGTTTGCCCTTATTCCCATTACTTTCAATTTGAATGCTCTGAATGTATGAGGTATCGTTCAGTTTTGCCCCCGGGTTTAGATATGCATGAATGTGTAAACAATACCTTGAATGTTTAACCGTTTCGTTTCTGAGATGGATGCCATAGGGTTTGGGGTTTCTGAGATCGTACTGTCATCCATGAAGAATCCAAAACCTGCAGGCGCTCGCTAGCACCTTCGCTAGGCGAGCACGCGGCGAAGCTTCGCTAAGCTTTCGCTAGGCGATGCAGCAGCGATCGCGACAGCATTTGTTTTTTCTGTTTACTCTAATTTGTTTTGTGTTCGGCATTGTTTTCTCCCGATTCCATCCTGTTACTCTAACCTTTTTGTTAAGTTTTTGTAAGGACTCACGTGACTCTTGCAGAGATGGCTTGTTTGGTATTCCACTTTATTTGTGGGATACCACCCTGGAGGTTTATTCCGATTACCTGTACTGACTCGCTTTCTTTGATGGTGTTTAGCTTGGAAGAATCTTTGGGTTTCTTATTTCTTAATTGTTGTTACTCCGAATCTTTATCCGTGTGGTAGATCTTAATCCCTTTTACATCTTTTAGCATTTTACTGCTTTCTTAGCTGGAAGACCTCGATAGGAGGCAATGTTCTTGTGTGTTACTTTTGTGCTAAAGACCTCCAGGAAGAGGCAATTCACGGATAAAAGGGATTAGTAATCAATCCCCCGTTATTCAGTGTGTCGTTCTTTATGCTCACACTACGTGTCGATGCTTTAGAACAAAAGCCCAAGATCTTTTGTCTGGTCGGTCAGTGTAGAGGGTTCCACCTTTCTGAATCCCCACTTTTTGTCATGAGCTCACCCTGTCCAGGGTTAAGAGCTATGAAGTCTTATCCTCATTACCCCTTTTGTATGAGCGTTCCTAAAACGCAAACAACTCATTGATTTTTCTTCTCCTAAGAACACGTTTACTCCTTCTACTACAGGCGAGTAAGTCTCCAAAGGTCGAGCATCCGGTAGATTGCGTAGTAACGTCCTTCATCCCAAAACTTAACCCGTAGTTAGCCGAACTACGTTTTGCTCTGATTCTCATTCCAGATGAGATACGTAGGCATAAGAGGCGATGTCTTACCGAGCACACTCCTCTTTAACCCATAGGTAGCCGAGCTACGAAGACTCTGATTCTCAGATTCATATGAGATACGTATGCAGTGGATGCGACATCCGTGCGAGTCATTTTCTTTTGACCCTTCTTTTAGTAAGTAGTACATTAGATAAACATACACGCTTTTCTCATCCCTTCAATCATGTTTGCACAAATAAATTTTCACAAAAAAAAAAACAACAACCTTTGCAACAAATGTGAAAAGGGCTCCCTAGGAGTACCTAGGATGTTTTGGGTGCCTAACACCTTCCCATTGCATAACCAACCCCCTTACCCAGATCTCTGACATTTTTACTAGTTTTTGATTCGATAAAACTTTTAGGTTTTTGTTCGCTTTCTAACCATTCCTTTGGATAAATAGAAGTGCGGTGGCGACTCGACTTGTATGATTTACCTTGGATTTAGTCAATATCTCTAATGGTAACGAATACCCCGCTACACCAACCACAGTAGGTTTCCAAACATATTGATTCGCAACAAGTTGGTGTTATTGTTTTTCCATAAATACCTCAACACTCCTAGTTGAAACCAATGAAAATGGAGTTTTTAGAACTGTAGAGGATGTAGTTGCCTTACCCTTACCCTTGGAATCACCCTTGGTTCTTGCAAGTTTTGGTGAGATTGATAATTTTTCAAACAGAATTTGCACGCCAAGTGTTCGATGAAATGTGTGAACAAGAAGTGAAAATGTTTGAGGGATAAATGATTACCCACAAACCAAAATCAGATAAATAGATACAAACACACCCAAAGATGTCAACAAAAACAAGAATCGAATGCAAATTCTGAATTTTTATGACTTGGGTGAGATTTAAAATGTGAGGATAATTAGGGTTTTGGAGAAGAGGAAATATGATGATTGAATGATATCAACTAATGCTTTGTTGGAGATTTGAATGTCTATGATATATGGTGAATGAATCTAAGAGTAGTTAATGTCAATTGAAGTGTTACAAGACTCAAGATGAATTGAAAAGTTAGGGAGATGAACCACTTGTATGAGGAGAGATTGGAAAATGAAGTGAGATGACCCAAAAATGCCTTATGTACTGACCTTTTATAAGCATGTGCCGACCTGAAAAGGTCATGAGTCGACACATACTGACACAAATTTGAAAATTCTGAAAATTTTATTCTATGATCTGGCCTATACAAACATGAGTCGACATATATTGAACCAAATTTGAAAAATTCTGAAAATTGTTTTCATGTGCCAACCTATATGAAACATGAGTCGACACATGAGGTCCAAAAATTGAAAATTTTGACACAAATGATTTGGGTTTGACTATGGAATACTCAAATTGACACATGTATAACTAGTGTATGAGAGACACATGCAAATGATTGTTTTTCGTGATTTGCTAGCCAATAACATGCAAAGACATATATGTAAGCATGAAACATTAAAAGATATAGATTACATGTGAAGATATTTAGATTGAGACTACTATAAACATGTTAAATGAAACACACAATGGTTATCACTTGAAATTTTTGGAAATGAACACACATAACATGTATCACACACATAATATATCACATAACTTTGAAAAATAAATAAGTAAAAGAAAGTGTAGCGGGAAATTCATGATCATCAAGCTATTGACAAGCTAGAGATCAAATAATAAGAGTCGCCATCGCGCTTTTATTGTTTCCAAGGGAAAAGGGAAAAAGTACGAACAAAACCCAAAAGTCAGAAGTTTTCAAATAAAAGCTAATAAAAGTCAGAGATCACTGGTAAGGGGGTTGGTTACACAGAGGGAAGGTGTTAGCACCAAAAGTGTCCTAGGTACTCCTAGGGAGCCCTTTTTGTGTACATATGTATTTTGTACAAAAATGATGTTTACAGACAAAATAGAATGGGGAGATGAGAAAAGAATTCATTAATTATATTTTTGTGTTTGACAAGACCTTCAGTCTCATGCCTACGCACCAACATAAAAATGAGGGATCAAAACCTCGTAGTTCGTGATACAAATTTCAAAGTGGATGCATTGCTTTTAACAAAATTAAGTTTGAAAGGCACAAAGGCCTAAAAATGATTTGAATGAGTTAGTTCTTTTTGGCTTTTTGAAAGTTTAAGTCAAGTATAGTTAAGTTTATTTACAAGTTTGATTTTAAGAAAAGAAGTTTGAAAATGCAATGGCATAAGGCCAAAGTTTCTATCTTTTTGCAAAGTGGTCAAAGTTTAGAATAAAAATAGTTCACACAAAGAAGATTTTGAAAAATGGAGGGAGAGATTTTTGAAATTAAATAAATGGGGAGAAGATGAAGAGACTATCCTATGCACAAAATTTAAAAGTTTAGAGTTGAAAAGATCTGACCAAGTGGGTAGCAATCCAATAGACAAGAATGCCAATAGAAACCCAGAATTCCCTTGGACTTTTAGAATCAAGCAACACACAAATGCACAGCTATATTATATTGAATAGCAAGGCATCAAATAAAGATGGCCACATCCAAGCTTATCCATTCCATGATCTTCTTCAAAAATAGCCCATGTAACAGATGAATTCCACAAGTAACAGGTTCAAAATAACAGCTTCACAATGATCATGTTGCAGATGAACTCAGAGGGATCTTCAAAGATATATCATATCAATTTCAATTTACAAGCACTTGGTTCTTCAATAAGTTGGCATTGGCCAAGTCCTTTAGCATAGGAAGGTTGCCTAGATTCTAAGTCCATTTGTCCAAGATCAAGCCAACAGTCCACTCAAAGGTTTTTTAGGGTTTTTATTATTATTATGTACATTAGTGGTCAAATACCACACAAACAAGCAACGTATACACAAGCAAAATATATCACATAATATGGTCCAAATGGGCAAAGTGAAAATTGCATTAACATAAACAATTAGAATGATATGAACAATGGCAAATGAAATAGAGTGCTAAAAGTAAATTGCATTAAAGTAAAAGCTTGAAGTTAAAAGTTAGTAGTTAGTAGGTTAAGAGTTAGTATTGTTTTGCTTTTGCTTTTCATTTCAAGATATTCTTTGGAGAACACTCAACCCACTTATCATAAGCATGGATCCTTGAACCAAAACATCTTCCAAAGGAAGGAAAGAAGGCCAAGTTTCCACATAATACCATGAAAGAGGGGAGACTTAAAATCTCACTAACTAGAATGCTTATGCCTTTTATGTCACAAATTTAGCGTTATGTTAAGCAATCGTAATTGGACTTATGTAGAAGTCACAACTATTCGAGGTCTGGAAATAGAATTTTGGTGTTAATGCATGTTAGAGACATAGTATAATGGACTATGCTCATGAAACATACCACACACAAAAAGAATATGCAAAATGTGTGGCCTAATCTCATCCCTACTCATGTCAATTTTTCAATCAACTAGCATTAGGACTTTGAGATGTCATAGGCCAAATGGAATGAATGAATGAAGAAGAGGAATGAGATGAAGTGGGAGGAGAATGAATGAAATCACAAATTGGTCAAAGAAGGAGTTTTACCAAATTAATATCATTCATTCATTTTGGGAGATGGAATGTACATTCCATCAATCCCCTAAATCCAATGATATTTATTTGACAAAGTCAAATCAACCTTGACCAAGGCCCAACAACAAGAGTCAAACATAAACAAAGTCATCACAATTGGTCAACAAATTTATTTGACATTTATTCAATTAAAAAATATTAAAATAGTGCATTTAAATTAAATATGGTTTGTCCAATTCCTAAAATCTCATCAAAACACCAAAGAAATGGCCATGAGATTTACCATAGGTCAAACAATGTCAAAGGGCCAGAGCTCCGGTCATCTTCTCCGGTGGACCTCACCGGACTGGTCCACCATCAATCATCACCAAAATGAAAAACAGGGACATGATTTTAAAGTAAAAATGGCACTGAGCTCGAATCTGACCTCAATTCACTCTAACTCCAAGTATATTGAGAGATACATGGAGTTGAAATTTGAGGTACATGAACTGAGTTGCTTCGATTTAGCCTCAAAGCAACTCAATCTTCTTGCCTACATTGGTAGGACTTCAGACAACCAAAGAATCAATAGAATTGAACAAGAATTTAAGAGAATCGAAGAGTTTAAAATTTCTGGAAAATACCTTCAATGGAGGTCTGGATTCAACTGATCTTGATCTTGCTTGTGCTTGATCTCACTCCACTTGCTTGCAGGAGAAGGATTAGATGGTTAAGAGGCTGTGGATTCCTGGAGATTTGAATTTCAAAACAGTGGAAATTCAACCTCAAATTCAAAAGAATTTCTCAGGTTTGTCATTTTCAAAGTGAGGGTTTAGATAGGGGATCAAAGTTGGCGTGAATGTGTGTTCATTTCTGAGCAATTGAAGCTCTATTTATAGCCAAAACAGTTGATAATTGCACACTTCAAATCACTTTCCAATTTTGGCAAATGGTGATGCAAGGGAGCATGGGCGCGCACAGGCCCATGAAGTCATTGTTTGAGGTCCACAAATGAATATTGTATGGTCTTAAGTAAGCTTGGATTGCAAGGCAAGTGTGCATTGATGTTTGAAGTTTGATCCTTGCCAAGTGATATCACCATTTTCAAGCCATGCGCAGCCTATGCATTCCTTGTCCAAAATGGATGAATTTGAGCTTTTTGGAAAGGTGAGATTAAGAGGAACAACTTCCATGTTCAACACTTTTTCATTTGGAGCTTGGAACTTTCAGAAATTTGAGGTGGAAGTTTGGAAATTTTTGACATATCAAAATTTTTCTAAGTGTCAAGCCATATGTCTCAATATTCCACCTTACTTAACTTTTTATATGAGATTCAAATGAGAAAAGTGTATTCATAAAAGTTGTAGCTCTCTCAAAGACCTTCACAATGGTCACCAATTTCATGTCATTTGGATTTGAAATGATAGAGTTATGCGTTTTTGAAGTTTGGAAAAATCACTTGATCAATGGTATAGGTCAAAAGTGACCTATAACGTAACCTCATATCACATGCTCAAAAAAGTTGAATTAGCTCCCAATCAAAACATAAACGTTGAAGTAAACACATTTAATTTGATTTTTCAACTTGGAAATATTTCATCTCATAAAAATTGAGCAAGTTATGGCCTTGCGAAGTTGACTTTCAAATTAGGGTTTAGACAAAATGACCTATAATGTTTCAACATAGAAAATGATTTTTCAAGAAAAACTAGCTCTAGGTCTCAACATGAAATTTGTTTGTAATGTCATTTAGAGTAAGTTTTCTCTTTAAATCATTTTAATATGGGAAAAATTGTAGGAGATAGGGTCTAAGGAGACCCGGTTTTGATCAGATGAATCCATCTGGCCAACCACTATCAACCAACTTGCTAACTTCCAATTCTCTTAATTTTCTTGGCTCATGGTATATCATACATGCATAAGATGATGAATTTTTAAGTGTGCCTTGATAAATTTGATCAATTGGTGAGATAGCTTGTTGGAGAAGTTACTCAAGATACCCAGTCAAACTAGGGTTTCCAAGACAAATCACCCTCAAACTCTTGAAGAAAACTTGATCAATATAACATGTAGAGAACATTGGGACTCATATATGATGTTCATGACCATTATTGAATCAATTCTTGATTGTGCTCTTTGTTCATGAGGGTCTCAAACCCTAGATGTGAACTTGATGAATCAATGGAATCATGCCCTTTCTACAAAAGAGTTAGACAAATGCAAAGACATATTTTTGTTATTTTAGTTAGTAAAATGATAATATACAAGTATGATATAATCACAAAGTGCTTGTTGTTCTCTCCCAAAACAAACCCAATGGAGGAGGGGTAATGAGGATGCCAAGGTATGATCTCAATGCTAATGCTTATGATGGAATTACATGAGGGATCTTAGGGTCAAAATTGGGGTCTTACAGAAAGGACTTACTTACAAAGTGAAAATTGAAACAATATTACCTCACCATACGAATGACGAAGGATGCACTTGCATTCCACAAGGAACTCTCGAACGAAAGTTGGAATAAATGTAAAACGTGCCACAAAACCTTTTGTCACCAATGCTCTTACCAATTTTTACTTTGACAAAGTACCAAAAAGTGTGATTTGTAATGTATCCAAGAAAGTTATCGATTTGATGAGCATCTTTTTTATTGGACTTTCATTCTTGTCATTTTTATGACAGTTATCTAGCTCCTCCACACGTCACATCTTTTTAGGTTGATCAATCCCTTATTCGATATTCTTGAGTATGTCTTTTGAAGATGTACCTACATCATGAAACAAAATACCTTTTTCGCCATTTCTCGGATAGGAAACATTAAACATAATCTACACACTTTTACTAATTAATGAACACTAGTTGTTGTCTACTTTGGTTGCACAACCCTTCTTTCATGCCACAAAGTCAATGAAATAGGGAGATGTCATCTGCTATATGTCTTAAGCATCCATAAACGAGATCCCATACTCTCTTCATAGAGCCAAGGCATTTATCCTATAAGATCAACAAAAAGTGCTAGGTACCCAATCTTCATGGGTCCTTGAGGGTGAGTGAAACCTTAGTTGTATTTAGTCAACCATTGAAAATCACCTTTAGGAACAAAAAGTCTCCTAAACTTGCATTTTTCAATAATGTGACCTTTCTTGCAACAATAATGACAAGTTAAATTGTGAGAAGAGTGACTTTGCTATTTTGATCCTTTTCAAAAAGGGTATACCACCTATAAGGATTCTAAAAAGGCATCTTATATTTAGTAGTATCAATAGAAAAAGTGTCATTTGGTTGTAATGTCTTATATAATTTAGATTGAAGAGTATTTACCTCTTTTTGCCAAATGTGACAAGTTTCACAACCAAACCATGAAGGTTCCTTATCCTCATTCTTATATTTTAGAATATCTACCATAGATTGCTTAAGCGCTTCCATATTCTTTTTGGTTTCTAAAACTTTAGCTTCTAAATGTGAACAAATTCTTTTGTTTGAAGCTAATCTTTTAAAAGCATATACGGCTTCTCTATGTATATTTTCAAAATCTTTTTGTAATTGAGAATAAGATAATTCATTAGTATATTCAAGCTTAGAATGACTTAAATTCTTCTTCTTCTTTTTGTTGGTCATGAAGCAAAGCTTGGAAGATTTGGCACTTGAACTTGAGCTTTCATAACTTGAGGAATTGCTATCACTCTCCCAAGCAACATATGCTCTTCTAGTCTTGCTAGATTTCTTTTGATGGCCTTTCTCTTTGTCTTTCTTTATAATAGGACACTCCGTCCTATAATGACCGACTTTTCCATAATTTTAGCATGAACTTCTAAGTTTACCTTTTTTATTCTCATTTTCCTTTGAGGAGTTTAATAGCCTTATATAGTTGGTTAGGTTCTTGTCTGAGTGATTGACTCCATGTTTCCACATGTATCTATTCTACCTTTTGACAAGCAATCCCATATCTTCATCATTAGAATTCTTGTCATCTCTTGTTTCACAATCACTTTTCTCATTATTTGAGGACTTTGAGCTTGAAGTCTTTAGAACAATAGACTTCGTATCTACCTCCTTGTCTTTACCTTTCTCATTCTTCACCTTCTTCTCATGCTCTTTTTCATGTTTTTCCAAGCAAGTGAATTTTTGCATATGTTCTTCTAGTTTTCCAAATAAAGTTGTGAGATCAAGTGTTTTAAGATAATTCGCTTCTTTAATTAGGGTGACCTTGGGTTTCCATTTCCTATTAAGACACCTCAAAACTTTATTAGTAGCAATATCATTGGAAATAGGCTTACCTAGAGCATTCAATCGATTTATAAGATGTGTGAACCTCTTTTGCATGTCGGCAATGGTTTTACCATGCTTCATGCAAAATAGTTCAAACTCTTGATTTAAGGTATTTATCCTAGCTTGTTTGACTTCATTAGTTTCCTCATGGGCAACTTCTAATGCGTCCCATATAGCTTTAGCGGTTTCGTAATGGGAAACACGATAATATTCATCAACACTGAGTACGGATATGAGAATATTTTGTGTCTTCCAATCATGTGACCACAATCTCTTATCATTATCAGTCCATTGATCTTTCAGTTTTGGTACGACAATACCTTAACCATTGGTTATTGGTCATTGTAATTTGATTATGACCATTGACGATGACTTTCCAAACACCTTTATCAACCGAGTTGATATGTATACGCATATAAGTTTTCCAATAGCCATAATTTTCACCAATAAAAATGGGCGCTCTATTGTACGCCCCTTTAGGTTCGGTAACCATTTTCTAATATGCGAATATTGAAGCACGAAATTAATTGGAGCTCGTGATACCATTTTTTAGGTGATAGGCTTCGAACTAGAGGGGGTGAATAGATCATAAGTTAAAAATTTTGAACAAAAAATTGTTTTAAAAACTTAATGGCGTATTGGAAGTGACTCGAATTGAATCGTCTAACCGAGCCACTATCAAAAAGTTTGGATATACGTAATTTTAATCAAGGTATGATAATGAACACAAATTAGATCAATAAACTATCAACCACAATCAATTGAGTGCAATACTAAGAGTGTATACTATTTCCAATGATAAAACACACAAAAATACTATAAATACAAATTATCGAACACCTTGTGTGCAATCGATTTCGTTTAAAATCATGTGTAGTTTTGTTGATCTTCAAATCCAATCACAATCTAAAGGATTGTGATCTAATCAACAAAACATCTTTCAAAAGGTCTATCAAAAATTTATCAAAACGTATTGATTGTACAATCGATGAATTCAACAATTTGTAAGTGAAAAATAAGAGAGAGAGAGAGAGAGAGAGAGAGAGAGAGAAAGAAAGATACGGAGTGAGAGAGAGAGAGAGTACACAAATATTTGTTTAAGTAGTTCCTTAATCGACCTCGATATGGGTACGTATGCCCTCAATTCGAACTCAAATTGAGATAATGAAATTAACCTTACTTTGAAAAAGTAGAATACAAGAGAAATTTAGCAATCCAACCCTACAAATCCTAAGTTTGATATTGATTTTGACACTTTCTCTTCCTTTGATCAAAGCTTTATCAAGTAACCCAACAATGCTAATTTGATTCACCGTCTCACGCTACTCCTTTGCAAGAACCTTTTGTTCTTCAAAGCCTTCACTCAATTGAATACAAATTGTAAATTGTTGTAACTCAATATTTACCAATATGACCCACCATCCCACGCTACTTCTTTGCAAGAACATTTCATTCTTCAAAGTCTTCACTCGACCAGATCCAAATTATGTAACCTTGCCCAAAATCTTAAAATCCCTAATTAATCTTGAAGGAAAACCCCAACTTGGTTTTCTTATTTGAAACCCTCAAAGATCTCAACCCAATTTACAATTAAATCAACCTAAATTGGACATTATCAACTGACTCTAGATGGCTCCCAAACAAAGAATGATTATGTGTAGTTTGTTTATGTGTATGCATAGAATGAGGTTGAAGATGATGATAACACTTTAAATCCTGGTTCCATGTAGGTTTACTCTAGAACCTTACTAGAAATGATGCATGCATGAAGTATTTAAATGTATGTAAGTATGTAGCAAAAGTAATGCAAAAGGATTAGAAAAGAATGCAAATTTTCAAGATTTTTAATGTATGTGTCCACCTATGTAAATCATGTGTTGGCACATATGATGCATGTGTCAACCTGTAGAGGCGACACATCAAACAGAATCTTACAGGATTTAAAAATGAGTTACATGTGCCGACTTGAAGCTCATCTGTGTCGACCTGTAGAAAACAATTTCTTCTATGTGTCGATCTATAACATGTATGTATCGGCACATAGACTGTTTTTCACATAAAAACCAGTTTTTGATGCATGAAATCTTTTCAAAAAAATTCTAAACTATTTGTTATGCTTCCTAATGCTAAGATTCACATTTAGACTAAGAGCATATCGTCTGATATATATAAACGCCAAAGTAACCTAGTTTTGACATCATATAAAATACATCTAACGAAAAGTTGCACTCACATGTTTTGGGTTGCACCATGTTCAACGTCATGTCAGAAACAAGATCATTCTCTTCAAAATTAAAGTGACATATAATGTGATCATTGGCTAATTTTTAACCTAAATCATGATTATGTATGCCAAAAGCAACATTAAATGTCCATGTATTATTTTCCTTAAGGTACCCGCACAACTTAAAAGGACACTCACATTTCCTTCAAATTGGTATCATCTCGTTTTAACTTCCGGGTAGGTTTTGTGTACTTGTAACTTATTTGACATATTATTATCACATATGTCGGTGTTCTATTAGAACCATAACATTTCCTCACGATTACACTGTCGAACCCCGGTTTTATAGCCTCCATGCGGATTCATTAGAGCATACATTCACGAACAGAAACTTCTAACTATTTTTAAATTGTTTAGCAACATCTACCTCGACATTAACTACTTTAACACCCATAGACACAATATTATTGGGTACAATGTTAGGGTGCACCATTTCTACAACCAGTGTAAACATAATTAAATATAAATTCAACATGAAAACAATCCATAATTAAATTTTTGGAACTACATGCAACATAATACGAAAGCTAACTTCCGGATGCAACGTTTATTTTTAACTAGCCTCTTTAGATCTTTTTGATATGAAAAATAGAACAATTTGATTTTGAAGTGCAAAACTTAATTGTGAATGGTAAGAAATTTTTGTAGGGTTTTAGAAGTATGGTGGTGTGATCATGAAATGAAGAGTACATGAAATGTGGTGTTATATTCATTTTCCCGCTTGGTAATTTCAAAAGTTAACTTTCGTATTCTCTATTAATAGTTGTGAAATAAACACATTGTCATGGGTTTAAAACGTGTCTAGGGGTTTGTCATGAACTTAACCTACAAACTTACCCTTCCATCAATACGAAGGTTAGCTTTCGTACCTTTTTTTGGCAAAATGGGGATGACTCGCCTACGAAGTATTTTGGTTTGTTTCGATCTCGTGCGCAGCATCCAGAAGTTAATTTCCATATTATTCTAATAACATTTTTCAGTGTTTTAAGGGTGTCTCTTCACTGATAACGGTGGGACAAACAACCCCATGTTTGTTTGGCTCATGGGTTGGTTATATGAGTTAATGCTAAGGTTGAATTGTTCCATATTGATAACACGTTGTCATTTCGTAACTTTATGAGAAAATCGGACAAATTGGTGTAATTATGAGCTAAAGTGAAGCCAAAGTATGGAAGAATTGAACAAAGTTGCATAATAGTGAGAAAGTGGGCTTAGTGAAAAATTGGAAGAAAAAGCAAGCAAAATAAGCAAATTCACATATGGATTTCACGCGGCCGTGATATTGATATTGTGTGCACGATTATGTCACATCACAGCCATGATATTAATTAATGTGGGATCGATGAAGCACTTTTCTAACACGCTTCGGTTGCTATTAATAGTTTTTTGGCTATTTTTTAGGGGTTCCGAATTTTAGAGAGAAAGTGACGTCTAGGAGCTTTTGGAGGACGAATTTGGGAGCATTGGAGTCATTGGAGATTTTAGCATAATTGTAATTCATGTAATGCATAGATCATCAATAAGTATAATTAGGAGATTTGATATAAAGATCCAATCGCTTTTCACTATCGAACTTTCTCTGTTTATTTTCTTGTTCTTGGTTCAAACCAAAACACCATTGAAAATCCCTAAATTATTTATTTTAAATTGAATTGTTTTACCTTGTTAAATTTACAATCCATATGGAGATAAATTTAGCTTATTACTTTGACACTACATGTACACTTGTTAGTTTAGTCCAACAATTTTTTAGCACCGTTGTCGGGGATCGTTGAAATTTTCAACAAGACAATTTAGTGCTACGTTTTAAATTTAATTTTTTTTTTGTTTTATTTTGTCAAGTTTTAATTTTTATCTTGATGGTTTGGTGTAGTGCTACTAAGGTATTATTTGTTTATTTATACGAGGTTTGGATTTGACACTGGTACTGATCTACCCAGAAAACAAAATAACAACGTGTGCAATTTGAAGGTTCAAGAAACACTAGAAAGGGGTTTCAATTGGGTTTTAAGATTAAAACTTTTTTGCTACCCAATAACACAAACAGGAAAATATTCAACAAAGATAAAAGACACAATTATTTTTATCATGGTTTGTTGTTAACTAAGCTACGTCCAACCCATCTTCCAGAGTGATTTTGCCTTCTCAATAAGGACTTAATCCACTCATCAAATACTTGATTACAAACTCAGTGAAAACATGTCAAAGGCTTCTTGAGAATCCTGACAATAACCTAGTGTCTCAAGGAATTCAGCTGAAGGTTAAGAATACAATATTGTGTTTACAAGTTGCTTCTAAAATAAGAAGATACACAAGTTAAAATCAAAGATTACACTTAAGAAATGTATTCAAGAAAGTGTTCTAAGTGTATGAATTTGGAAAACACTTATTTTATTTTTCTCTTCACGTATGTTCGTTGCATGTATTAGTTGTTGTGCAATCAGTTGTTTTCTAAACTTCCAAGACATCTTTATATAGATGAAGAATAGATCCGTTAGAGGGTGGAATTGGAATATCCTCAATATCACAGTTGTATGAAGGTCACTTGATTCTACAAAAGTAGAATGGCGTTTGCAGCATAGAATGGGTGAGGATGTGACAATATGAACTACGTTGGTACAATAATATATTCCTTTTTCCTAATCTTTAGGGTAGTGGAAAGGATATTTGATATTGTACTGATTATACTCTTTCCACATGTTCTTTTTTTAGTCATTGAATTTTAGTCATTAATTCTAGTTAGAGGCTTCGTATTTAAGTTGATGAAGCTTGAATAGAGTTCAGAGCCAGCCTTCAGAATCGGGTGAAAATGAGACTTCAGAGTCCTATCTTCAAAATCTGATGAAAATGAGACTTCAGAGTCTATAGATTTTAGAGTCATGAGACTTCACAGGCTTGATTTATCAGAGTTTTTATCAAAGGCATTTTGGATAGATTCTTGCAGAAGCGTTGACTTACTTTGATAGATGTATGTTCCTTTTGAACTTTGGTTAATTCGAATCCCTAAAAAGAACTTTAATTCTCTCATTTGAATCATCTCGGGTTCTACCTGCATAGACTTTGAAAATTCCTTACAAATATTAGTTTTAGCAGAACGAAAAACAACATCAACAACGTAAATTTGCACTATTAAAATATCATTTTTCAAGGATTTTCAAAACAAAGTTGTATCAACCTTCTCTCTTGTAAAATCGTTTTTAAAAAAAAATACTTTATGTTTCATATCATGCTCTAGGAGCTTGTTTCAGACCATGCAAAAAAAAATAATTTTGTAAACAAAATCATGGTTTTTATGATTTTCAAAGAAGGAGGTTGATGAACATAAACTTCCTTTGTAATCTAACCATTCATAAATGTACTCTTAACATTCACTTGATATAAATTATGTTATGATTTACTGCAAAATAAATTAGGAGATGAATAGATTCTAACTTGGCCACTAATGCAAAGGTTTTAGTATAGTCAATTTCTTATTGTTGACTATAGGCTTGTGCAACCAGTCTGGCTTTGTCCTTACCAATTCTCCTTGATCATTCAGCTTATTTCTGAAAACAAATTTAGCTCCAATAACATGAGTTCCTTTGGGTCTTGGAACAAGATCCCATACATCGTTTCTAGAGAATTGATTTAATTCATCTTGCATTTCCAGAATCCAGACTATGTCCAGAAGTGCTTCGTTATTGGAAATAGGTTATCTAATAGACACTAAACCCATAGGAATTTCTTCATATGGTTTTAATAAGGATCTAGTTCTGATGGGTTCTGCTTTATCTCCCATAATTAATTCCTCTTGATATGAATATCTTTTCCTATGTTTCCTCAGAGGCGCTGGTGTTTCAGTAAATTCTGATTCTGATTGAATAATTTGTGTTGAATGCTTTCAGAGTCTTTCACTTTAGATTCCTTTCCTTTAGAGTCTGAGTAGATAATCTCCAAATCTGCAAACTTGTCAACTAGCTTTGAATTTTCAAGGTCAAGTTTATCATCAAACTTAACATGAAATAATTCCTCAATGATTTGTGTTTCAGTGTTGTACACTATGTAGCCTTTTGAGCATTCAGAGTATCCTAACATGATACACTTTTGTGCTTTGGAATCAAACTTGTTTAAGTTCTCTTTAGTATTTAAAATAAAACATGAACAACCAAATGGATGAAAATATGAAATATTGGGGTTTTTTTTCTTCCATAGTGCATATGGAGTCTTACCCAAAATAGGTCTTATTGAGATCTTATTCTGAATGTAACATGTTGTGTTAACTGCTTCTGCTCAGAAGTACTTTGCAACATTAGTTTCATTGATCATGGTTCTGGCTATTTCTTGCAATGTGCGGTTTTTCCTCTCTACAGCTCCATTCTATTGAGGAGTTCTAGGGAAAGAGAAATCATGGGAAATGCCATTTTCATTAAATATTTTTTCAAAGTCTGTTTTCAAATTCTCCACCATTTATCACTTATGACTTTAACAATTTTAAATTCTTTTTCATTTTGCACTTGGGAGCAGAAGGTAGAAAACACAGTGTCATACCCCGATTTTGACCCTGAATTTTTTCCATTTTTTCATTTTTTATTTGGCACTTGGCCTAAAGTTCATTTGCATACATTCATGACCAAAGGCAACCATCCATTCCCAAATCCATCTTTTTATAATAAGCATTGGTCATTACCTAGGCTTTTTGATCATGGTGCTTTTTGATTATAAAATGGATTCTAATCATTTGACTTTTTGGTTTTTTTTTCAATTTGATTCTAATTTCAAATTAAGCCTAAATTCCAAATTTCAATTTGATCTTAATTGTGTTTTTACTAATGATTCAAATTCTAATTGATTTTTAGTTTCCAAATAAATGTTAGAATTTGACATCAAAGTAGTTTTAACAAATTATAGATTAATTTGATTTTATTTGATTTTTATTTTTTTATTTATTTATTTTTTAATTGACATTTAGATTAGTCTTGGATTATTTCTAAAAAAATTCATATCCATTTTTATAACCAAACACCCATTTCCATAAACCAAGTTACAACCATTTCTTATTACATTTTTTTTATATAAACACTTCAACCAAGTTCAAATTACAATCACAAATTCATTTCAAAATTCCATACCATTTAACCAAATTCAAATCAAATCAAGTTTCAACCAAATTCTCATTCATTTATTAATATCATACATTCAAAAATCATATTCAACCATGCATTACATAACCATGAACCAGATTGCAACATACATATTTCCATAAACCATGGCATTGCACAACCATTACAACATATCCAAATTCATTTCTCATACATACATTTTCATTTACGATCAATTACCATTACACAAATCATGTAGCAAACCACATTTTACAAATCACGATTACAAGCAATAACAACATCTGTTACGGAGTTATTCCAGAAGGGGGCGGGAGACAAAGCATTGAATCAACTAGAAAAGTCGGTTAGTTCAAAACTTGAAGCTACCGTGGCTATGTAGATACAAATAGAATTTCAAACTACTGGCAAGTAGGTTCTCCAGGAAGCGCTTAAGACTAGTGTGGAAGCTACGTTGGTTCCTGCTTTTGAGAAGTCTGGCAAAGCAATTTTTGAATAAATTGATGGCACATTCCAGAATGGACTTTTGAACCACACAACTGCTATTCAACAGCAGTATGTTTCTTTTGTAACACAAGTCAACAACGGCACCCCACACAAAAGCAAACCATGACGGTAACCTCACATCACACCTAACAGGAACAGAAACAAAGATGTTAGGGAAAAGCAAGAATAATGAAGAATAGTCACACGCAAGGAATCGGAGAAGAAGATTTTTTTAATAGAATATCAAAACATTTTACTCAATTGCTTCATCACGAAATAGCAGAAACCTTTCTCTTCAGATGAGAAATTGCGAAGAATCTCAAGTCTCTTTGTGAAATTATTATTGAAGGATCCCTTCTCTTCTCATCTCATGACCGTAAGCGCCTAGCTTTCAATGTCATGTCTCTTCTTCTGCAAAAGCTGTCTGCATCTTCAGCTCCAATTGTTCTGTCAAATAAAGTTGTTCAGTGCCTGATATATATACTATCAATAAATAACACATGGCTGTATAAAGTTGGACAACATTCTCTTAAGCAATTGTCAGATTGGGTGGGAGACGATGATGTCAAAAGAGTTGTTGTTATAGTGTCTATACAGAAGCACAGTAATGAAAAATTTGATTCTATCATAAGGACAAAGCATGTTAAAAATTTGATGTCACAATTCAAAACAGAACCTGGATGCATGCTCTTTGTTCAAAACTTGATGAACCTGCTTGTGGATGAAGATTATGCCACGAAGGAACCCTCAGATCAAAGTCAAATAACAGATGAAAATTCTGAAATAGGCTCTATTGAGGATAAAGATTCTCCTAGGACAAATGGGAATTCAGACTTTTTTTGAAAGTTGGGTTATAGAATCCCTTCCTGGTATTTTAAAATTCTTAAAGCTGGACCATGAGGAGAAGTTCCGAGTGCAAAAACAAATACCGAAATTTATGGCTGCTCAGGTTATGTTCATGGCATCTCTTGGCATTGAAGTGATTTCTTTTGAGTTGGACGAGAAATTTAGGTGGCCAAAATCTCCCCCATCATATGCTCTTTGCAAGATGTGTATTGAACAGCTGCAGTTGTTGTTGGCAAATGCTCAGAAGGGAGGTGTACATGCTTTGGCAGCAGCCCCTAATCACGATATAGTGTTCTTTGCCGGTTCTGATGGAAAGGTTGTCCTGTATAAACTGTCTTCGTCAACCATGAAAAAAAAAGGGCCAGTTGGCTAATTATGCCACTCTCACCTGTAATTGGTGAGTGTTGTATGGTAATCAAGACATATAGCTAACATGATCCAACCTGCAACAAATAATAATTAACATAACAGCAGTACAACAGCCAGCATAAAGTAATAAATCGGAAGTGCAAAAAAAAACAACAATGGAAATGAAACACCTACACCTGCACCTCATATGCCCAGACCTGTCGACAATAATTTTCACATGTCAAATGGAATGCCAACTACTTTAAATTCCCAGCCTCAGCCAGATTCATTTCGGGCGTCTGGGGTGAAGCGACCCGCCTCTTTTGCTTTTGCTTCCATATCTTCTAGTGAACCAAGCACAACTCCATTGCCTCCTCCTACCGGGAACCTGCATACTGTTTTCAACCATGGACAAACCAGTGCTAGAACAAAGCCGTATTGAGCCATTACAGGATGCAGCATCAAGATAAGTGAAAGAACACGTTACTACGCTTACCGTCATGTGAACCGGCGACAGGCGAGTACGTATCGCTTCATTGAGACAAGTTTTCCTCAGACTGCTTCATTGTCCATGAAAGGTGAAACCGGAAAGGTTACACACGGTGTGACTTCGGTTTCATGCTGTAATACTCTTGATCAAAGGAGGATTGAATTAAGTGAAAACTCTAGTAATAAGAAAATTCTCGGTGTTCCAATATTTGATATGCCTCGTAGTTCTCTGAAGAAGGAGTTGTCTTCAATCACTTCTCCCTCAGTGTCGATTCCTACAATGTCCGATGCAAAAGCAATGGAAAGTAAGCACAAAATCCGGATGCTTGATATCAACCTGCCTTGTGACGCTAATGATCTCGAGTTTGAGAAAGAAGGATTCACCGAATCTGTCGTTAACAAGACAAGATCTCCTACGGCGGAAGCAGACTCTAGAAATCAAATTGATCTGAACTTCAGTATGACTGAGGATGAAGAGTCATACACAACTCTTCCAAGTTCCAAAACAAATATGAAGGCAGCGATAGATTTGGAAGCCCCTGCTGTTCCCGAGTCAAAGGAAGATCTCGCTCCGGAAGAAAACAAACCCTCATGCACTGCAAACCTGTAATGATTAGAAAATCGGTTAATAATTCACATAACAACGAAAATTCTGAAAGCCAGGAAGTACCAACTGAATTACTCAATAATATTGGTGTCATTCAGTTTGAAAGTGGAGAATTTGAGCTTGCTAAACAAACTTTTAAGGAAGCTCTTAGTGATGGAATTTGGCTTTCTTTCTTTAGCAAGGCGAATAAGTCTTCCATTGATGCTGCTACTTCTACTCTTCAGTTCAAGGACATGTAATTATTTCACGACCTTGAAAGTAACGGTCATCTTGTTCAAGTACCCGGACTACATTGATGCGAATCTGAGGCTAGCTGCTACTGCAAAGGCTCGGAACAACATTTTATTGAGCATTGAACCGGTTAATGATGCCCTGAAGGTGAATGACAAGAGTCCAAATGCATTATCTATGCTGGTTGAGCTGGAATTGAAAAATGACGAGTGGGTGAAGGCAAAAGAAACTCTCCAGGCAGCTAGTGATGCCACTGATAGGAAAGATTCATATGTTACACTTTCACTAGGAAAACCGGAACTACTTTGCTGCAGTTCGCAATGAAAAGAGAAGTCCAAAGCTAGAAGCGACTCATTTGGAAAAGGCCAAGGAGCTTTATACAAGAGTTATGATTCAGCATTCTTCTAATTTATATGCTGCCAATGGTGTTGCTGTTGTTTTTGCGGAAAAAGGCCATTTTGATGTTTCAAAAGATATCTTTACTCATGGGAATTTTGCATTCGAGGACCAAGAGGCTTTTCAATTTCAATAAGGACAAAGATGGTTACTGGAAGTGGTTGGTTGGTGACTTGGCCTCAGGAGCACGAATCTAAACCGTAGCCACCAGTGTTCATCGCTGAAGCATCAACCGCCTACATTTCCGTCCAAGTCAAGCTATCTGCAACCAGTACACCTTGAACCTCAACCTCATCCACAAACTCCCTGTTCTAAGAAATTCACTGCAGTAAAAAGGATAAACTAATTAGCCAAGGCGGTAAAGTCAGAAAAATACCCAAAATAGAGTTAAGACAAAACAATTGAAGAAAACTTGATTTTAGAATACCTTTTCGAATCTAGCATAAACAGGGCAATCCGAGTCTGAACATCAAAAAAGTATTTCGTAGGGACACCTCTTTTGAAGCCAAGGTACCAATTTGAAACCCTAATTCGTGAGCATAAATAGAAAAAGAGTGAATCAGTAAAGGACGAACAATTTAAGAGAGGAGAGCAGCGAAAAACTTCAAAAGAACCCTAATCCCCAAACCAAAGGGGACCGATTGAAAGAAGCAAAGGAAGGAGATTTGATCGTTACCTGAATTGCCAAACCACCGAAGGTGAGTTTCCGTTTGGGATTTTCAATCTCTGTTGTAGTTTGATTTCTTAGTGAGATGGTGAGAGTGACGCGGTTGAGAGGGACGTGATGGTAGCGATTGAGTGAGATTGTTTAGTTGAGAGAGCGATTAAGGAAACGATTGAGAGAGACGGGTTCATGAGAGGTGCGTGGTACAGAATGAGAGTGATCGAGAGCTTTGAGAGAGAAAGAGATCAGTTCAGCGTGAATGCTAGCTCATTCATCCTTTTTTCTATTATTTACCTTAGGAGTCTTTAAAATTTTTTTTGGAAATTTAAATAACCCTTTAGTATTCCAAGGGGATATTAATTTTTGTTGTTTAATATTTTCATTTTTGACTATTCCCAATCCGTTAACTCTAAAACCCAACAGCCAAGCGGCTGGGTTTGATTTTTGTTCATTTTCCTGGTAGTCCAACAGATTTTTTTATCTTAGTTTTATTCTAATGTCTAATCTATCTTGGGTTATATATCTAAAATAGCATTAAGATAATAACTAATGATAAGTGGCCTGGTGGAGAGGGGTGGTTTCCATAATCTCAAGAGGAGTGGGTTCAATACTCATATGTAGCGTTTTTAGTATTTTAGCATTTTATTTTCTTTTAGCATTTTGTTTCTTTTAATTTTTTTTATGTCCATGTTTTTTTATTAAATTCATCATGCATTCAAAACCATTTTTAAACTATAAAAATCATATTTTTCTCGATTTAATATCGAGCCCATTTGCACACCCTTGTAAGTCGATTGCTTTTAAGCATCGCCGTCAACCTCACGTAGCTTACTCTTGGGCTTTCTTACAATGAGCCGGTTCTCTTGCACTTACACTCATGCATTATTTGTTGTTTGGGCCCGATTTAATTATTTCATAATTTTTTAATCCCCATTTAACAAGATGTACCCCACTCCCCCGATGTGTAATAATTTGGTACTGTTCTTATTTCTTTATTACTTGACTGTTTAGTTAGATACTAACACAAGAGTAAAATCAACAATTTCAAAAAATACAAAAAATATGACTCGATCCAACGTCGAGTATTTTCTCAATAAACAAATCAATTCATTTCTCCCTCCTATTCTATTCCATTTCTCTCAAACTTCATCAAATGCTTGATCCAATGTCAAGCCATTTTTCCTGATAAAAACTCAAAAAATATTAATTCATAGTCAAGACTTTTTCAATAATTTGGTACTGTTCTTATTTCTTTATTACTTGACTGTTTAGTTAGATACTAACACAAGAGTAAAATCAACAATTTCAAAAAATACAAAAAATATGACTCGATCCAACGTCGAGTATTTTCTCAATAAACAAATCAATTCATTTCTCCCTCCTATTCTATTCCATTTCTCTCAAACTTCATCAAATGCTTGATCCAATGTCAAGCCATTTTTCCTGATAAAAACTCAAAAAATATTAATTCATAGTCAAGACTTTTTCAATAAAGGTGGAAATGGAACATGGTGTATACCATGCACTCCTGAGGTTAAGATTCGAGACGTATGCCTCGCCAATCTTAACTCTCGCCATCGTCTAAAATTGTCAATGTGGTCTCGTCAAACCCTTTCTCAATCAAATCTAAGACACCTAAATCTTATTTAACACTTTTTCAATAAAGGTGGAAATGGAACATGGTGTATACCATGCACTCCTGAGGTTAAGATTCGAGACGTATGCCTCGCCAATCTTAGCTCTTGCCATCGTCTAAAACTGTCAATGCGGTCTCTTCAAACCCTTTCTCAATCAAAACTCAAAATACCTAATCCCTATCTTAACTTCTTTCAATAAAGATGGAAATGGAACATGGTGTATACCGTGCACTCCTGAGGCTAGGATTCGAGATGTATATCTCGCTCATCCAAGTTCTCGCCATCACTCAAAATACATCCAACCAATCAAACCCTTTTCTCGCCGTCGTGCGATTAATCAAAAACCTTTTTCATAAACGAAAGATATAGTGTCTTAAGTGATACAAAATAATGTTTCGGCCATGATTGTTGAGTAGAGATAAATGACGCTTTTTCGAATGTAGATTTATAAATTCGTTCGATGTGTGGTATGCGTCCACTCCTCATCTGTTTTGGGTAAAACAATGTTTTTCGTTGATTAATACAATATAGCTTTCGCTAAAATAGACCAACAAACAAACATTTTTCTACCCAGAACTACGTAAGCCTTGATTTCTCTTTTGAGATACGTAGGAGCAGGATTTATAAATCTTGTCAGGCCCACTAATAAAAAACTTAGGTTTAGTCCTTCGTTAAAAAATCCAAAAACATTTTCCCTTTCTTATTCTTTCTTTCCCACATAATAATTTGAAAAAACTAACATTTCAAACTAACATTAACGCGCACAACTGACCTAATGGTTCTCGTTGAGTACAACGGACGTGAGGGGTGCTAATACCTTCCCCTTGCGTAATCGACTCCCGAACCCTGATAGTGGTTGCGATGACCATATCTTATCCTTTCTTTTGTCTTGGGTTTTATCGATATTTCCCCTTTCCTTTTTAGGAATAAATAAAGTTCGGTGGCGACTCTGTTCAGTCCATCATTGCGAGCGTGCGATCGCGCTTCGCTTTGAAGTCGTATCCCCATTTTTTCGAGGTGCGACAGATGGCGACTCTGCTGGGGACTTTAATCCCTAAGTGAGTCAAGCCTAGTTAGGACGTTTGTGTGCCTTTGTTTGTTTAATTGTGTGGCTTTTCCTTATTTATTGCTTTTAATATCTTTATTGTTATATTGATATCTGTTGTATATTGGTTCTATTGTGATTGTTGGTACTTGGGTATTTGATTACAAACCATGTGGGAAAGACTCTACACCCGAGTCTAGAGTGAAAAAAAAACACATAAGATAGGACGATGGTTGAGTAGTACGGACTCCCGAGGTGAATACTTCGTAAGGGTCGGTACGAGAACCTCACTTAGAGTAGATCCTTTTGCAAATATTGTCGCCCGAGGTGTATACCTCGTAAGCGCCGATGTTTCAATGGGGTTCATGACTCTAAGGACCTTTTAGAACATTAAACCTTTGGCCAACTAGAAATGATGGTTGCGTAGTATGGATTCCCGAGGTGAATACTTCGTAAGGATCGATACGAGAACCTCGCTCAGAATAGATTCCCTAGATGGAGTTGACGACCGGAAAGTATTTTCCGTAAGCGTCAAACAGTCTTTTGAATCCATGACTCTGAGTACCCTGTCTAGAACCCAGTCGATGGTTGCGTAGTACGGACTCCCGAAGTGAATACTTCGTAAGGGTCTGTACGAGAACCTCACCCAGAATAGATTCCCTTGATGGAGTTGACGACCGGAAAGTATTTCCCGTAAGCGTCAAACATTCTTGTGAATCAATGACTCGGGGGATCCTTTGTAACAAAGCCCTAGACCATACCCAGTGAGAACCCCATTTTGGAAAAGCAATCAAATTTATCAATACCTCGGACTTTTGAACCCGTGTAAAAAAAACACAAATGTGCATGGCATGCATTGCATCCATTCATATACCATTGCATATGCATTTGTCATCATGCATTTCATATCATTTCTCGAAAATACCAAAAAAAAAACTCATCTCTCCTTTGTCCATGAAGCAAAGTGATTCTCAACACGCGTTAGAACAAAGAACCATGTCTCAGGAGATGATGGACGAGCTAAGGAAAAGTCAAGAAGCACTGAAGGGGGAACTTAATCTTTTGAAGAGCCAAATGAGATGGGTCTTGGAAACCCTGCAAGTCTTGTTGAGAAAAGAGGGTCACCCAATATACACTGCTGCAACAAAGAGAGCTACTACCCCGCATCCATCTGGTGTCACCCCAGGTCAAGGGAAATTCTATGTGGCAACTCCTCATTTACCAGTATATGGACCTCCTTTAAGACGTCATCATCAACATCCTCTGGCTATTCCTCCTCAAAGTCACCAAAGTCAGGTTCAAAACAAAAATCAGAATCAGAACAAGAGGAACAAGGATCACAATGACTTGATTCCGGTACCATATAGCAAGCTCTACCCGCAACTGATCCAAAATGCTTTGGTGACACCTCGAGCTCTCACGCCTGTGTCACCATACCTGCCATGGTACAATCCAAATGCAACATGTGAATTCCATAAAGGGGCATTGGGACATGACCTAGATTCTTGCTTCGCGCTAAAAGCCTTGGTACGAGGACTGATTAACAAAAAGAGCTTAGTTTTTGAAGAAGATCACCCGAAGATCAAGTGCGAATACCATACTGGAACAATGGGGCACTCCATCGAGGAATGCATGAGTTTTAAGCTCAAGCTGCAAGGATTAATTGACATAAGGTCACCAACACTCAAGGAGGAAGGCTCAGGTACATATACCTTGATTTCTGGGCCAGATAATGAGAAAGGGAAAGGACCCTTGAGACCCCTCAAGGTTTTGTACCACAAGGAAGATGTCAGGGATGTGGCTAGTGAGCTATCATTGTTTCCTGGTAAGAGCATTGAGATACCGCCTTGGATTTCCAATGTCACGACCTATACCAATGAAAGAAAAGGAGAAGTGAGTAGTGGATCCAAGAGGGTTGCGTTCGACGATGAGATTGAAAGAAAAGAATTTGAAGATCATCATGTCAAAAAGATGGTTGATCCCAATCTTCAAGTTTGAAGAAATCAATTCCCTAAAGCTGGCAATCATTTGGTTGTTTCAACACTTCTTTTGTAGTTTCTTTGCATGTTGGTTGTTATTTGCTTTTAAACATTGTTGTTTTATTTGAATTGGTAAGATTAATGAAATGTTTATGCATCTTTTGAATTGATCCATTCGTATTCACTCGTTTTTCATTTATGTTAAAAAAACAAAAATACTCCTCTCATTCACTTTTGTTTATCAAATTGTTGTGTTAACAAAGATTGGAGGGAGGATGATGAAAACGAAACACCTGAAATTGTTGTGGTATGCTTTTGAAGAAAACCTTGTCGAGGATGTAAGGCATTGTTTCAAATCCCCAAACACTGGAGTGATAAGGAGTTAATCCCTAGACAACCACTTTGAGCCTAGAATTTGGTGTTTATTTCGGATCTAAAACCCTTAATCTTAACCTGGGGCAGGGTAGTTGTGTTCAGATAGTTTGATCATGCATTCGATCTTTCAAAATAAATCGTCCATATGAACACCCTCCAATTAGGTTCAACCACATGTTATCCTTCGCGCACATGTTGAAGTGTCGAAGAAGTTGAGCTAAAATTAGTTCTGGTTGATCCTCGTCCACCAATAATGTGGCAGTCACACTTTTTTTTAAAAAAACAAAAAAAACAGAAAAAGCCCGCTAAGCCAAATACCACAAAATGACTTAGGCAAAAGTCAGGGCATCCCGATGGACCGAGAGCTTCAAAGAAGCAGTCCAAGAAAAATTAGGGATAAAGAAAATCAATCAAAAGAGGTCATTAAATCCTCGACAAAAAAATATGGTGACTGCCATTTCAAGAAAATTCGTCTTGAATCCTCATCACACCTTCGAACCCTCTTGGAAGTCGAATGCGTGTATTGAATCAACTGAACGTAGGAACTGGAGATCATCAAGAAGAAGGGGTGGGTAAAAATAAATTTTGAGCCTTATATCCTTTTGTTTCAAAAAACCGTGAACCAGACCACGTTACAACCCTTAAAAGACCTAATTGAGACATGGTTTATTTTGAAAGCATACCATAACAAGGTTGTGTTAACTTGACTCCAAACGATTTTTGTTAATCATTTGATGGCACCAACTTGCATACTGTGAATGACTTGATCACCATTGTGTTCTTATCAACGACTCGTTCACTGTATTTCACCCATTCATATCAATAAACTTTGAGTTCAAATTTTTGCATAAGCATTGAGTTAAAATTACCATTTTTGAATGAACAATCTTATTTGCAAGTCAACACTTAGCATCAAGAAATTCAATACACAGTTGAGGAACTTGATGGAGTGAAAGAAGTCTAGTCAGGGGCAAATCACTTTGAGCATCAGTTAATTCGAGCTAGTCACCCTAAGGGTCACCTAGCCAAGAGTAATTTGCTTCAAGAATCAGACTGGGGCAAGCCAACTCAGAGCTCAATGAGTCCAACTATCCAAAGGACAGTTAACCAAGAGTCTGCCATTCCAACATTTGGTTAGTCAAGTGCGGACCATTTCAAGTTTCAAGCACTTGGGGCAAGCCCTCTCGAGGTAGTCTCATGGAAAGTTGTTTCCAAACCCACTTTCAAGGTGAACATTTCCAAAGACCCAACAAACTGGGGCAAGATGAGCCACAGAGGGGCAGAACCTCTTTCTTCGTGCTTTCAAACTGCTCAAACAAATTCTACCATACGTCAACAACTAATTGAGTTTAAGACGAGTGCCCGAAAATTATGCTAGCACGATTCATTAATCCTCCAAAAGGATCCATTGGCTAAGCTGTGGCCATCAGACTGGATAGAATCCTCCCTTGACAACATCTATCATAAAATATTCAGTTGAGTTCTCGGTGTTGAGGAATCATGAGCTTCCATAAAAAGCCTCTACAAACTCCCAGTCTGCCCAGTGTCAGCATTCTCATAATCATGATCATTCATATATCATGCATAAAAGGAAATTCAAATCACGCATAGCCGAAATGTACTTCGTGCTCATTTTGCATTGACTCAGGTCTTGTTGTCGATCCTATGATCCTTTGACCTTTGATTCCAGTTTGTATTTGGTGCCCTTAAACCCACATCCGGTTTTCGCAGTCATTTTCAAATCCAATTTTTGTTCAATACCATTCAGGTCATATATGAACATGTTGTTGAGCTTTTATTCCGGGGTCAGGTCATACTTGAACCTGCTCTGAAGAGTTAATCCAATTTTTATTCAATACCATTCAGGTCATGTATGAACCTGTTGTTGAGCTTTTATTCCGGGGTCAGGTCATACATGAACCTGCTCTGAAGAGTTTTTCCAAAAAAATTTCAATACTATTCAGGTCATGTATGAACCTGTTGTTGAGCTTTTATTCTGGGGTCAGGTCATACTTGAACCTGCTCTGAAGAGTTTTTCCTTTTGTTCAATACCATTCAGGTCATGTATGAACCTGTTGTTGATCTTTATTCCGGGGTCAGGTCATACTTGAACCTGCTCTGAAGAGTTTTTCCTTTTGTTCAATACTATTCAGGTCATGTATGAACCTGTTGTTGAACCCTTATTCCGGTATCAGGTCATACTTGAACCTGTTCTGAAGTTCTTTCCTTTTGTTCAATACTATTCAGGTCATGTATGAACTTGTTGTTGAGCTTTATTCCGGTGTCAGGTCATACATGAACCTGTACTGAAGATTTTTTTCTCTCTGTTTGTTCAATACTATTCAGGTCATGTATGAACCTGTTGTTGAGCCGTATTCCAGTATCAGGTCATACTTGAACCTGTTCTGAAGATTCTTTCCTTTTGTTCAATACTATTCAGGTCATGTATGAACCTGTTGTTGAGCTTTATTCCGGTGTCAGGTCATACTTGAACCTGTTCTGAAGATTCTTTCTCTGTTTGTTCAATACTATTCAGGTCATGTATGAACCTGTTGTTGAGCTTTATTCCGGTGTCAGGTCATACATGAACCTGTTCTGAAGAGTTTTTCTCCATGATTATTCCCCAGCATTGTCAGGTCATACATGAACCTGTTGTGGAAATTTCCGTATTCGGGCTTAGTAAGTCAAATTGTGAACTTACTCTCTTGTACTCTAAGTACTGCTTATCAAATTCCACTCAGATTACTCCCCAGAGTGTGTTTGACTCTCCAGCAGGACTGTTTTCCCCGGCAAGTTTGTTTTTTACCATTTGTCTGTCTCCCTGTGGACCATCAGTATTCCCCACATATTGGTCTGTCTAGTAGCATCTCCTGTCAAGGGTCCACCATATCCCTAGCAGATAAAAAAAAATCACAAAAAAGAAAATCATGCATCCATGCATATCATATCATGTCATATCATGTCGTATCATATCATATCACATCATGTCATAGGGATTCAGGATCAAAATCCGGTCTTCTTAGTATTTAACCATCTCCCACTATGATCATATGAAGAGTGTCCTGCTTCATATTCTCTAGTTGAAGACACTTAAATAGGGGCAACTGTCATACCCCGATTTTGACCCTGAATTTTTTCCATTTTTTCATTTTTTATTTGGCACTTGGCCTAAAGTTCATTTGCATACATTCATGACCAAAGGCAACCATTCATTCCCAAATCCATCTTTTTATAATAAGCATTGGTCATTACCTTTTTGATCATGGTGCTTTTTGATTATAAAATGGATTCTAATCATTTGACTTTTTGGTTTTTTTTTCAATTTGATTCTAATTTCAAATTAAGCCTAAATTCCAAATTTCAATTTGATCTTAATTGTGTTTTTACTAATGATTCAAATTCTAATTGATTTTTAGTTTCCAAATAAATGTTAGAATTTGACATCAAAGTAGTTTTAACAAATTATAGATTAATTTGATTTTATTTGATTTTTATTTTTTTATTTATTTATTTTTTAATTGACATTTAGATTAGTCTTGGGTTATTTCTAAAAAAAATTCATATCCATTTTTATAACCAAACACCCATTTCCATAAACCAAGTTACAACCATTTCTTATTACATTTTTTTTTATATAAACACTTCAACCAAGTTCAAATTACAATCACAAATTCATTTCAAAATTCCATACCATTTAACCAAATTCAAATCAAATCAAGTTTCAACCAAATTCTCATTCATTTATTAATATCATACATTCAAAAATCATATTCAACCATGCATTACATAACCATGAACCAGATTGCAACATACATATTTCCATAAACCATGGCATTGCACAACCATTACAACATATCCAAATTCATTTCTCATACATACATTTTCATTTACGATCAATTACCATTACACAAATCATGTAGCAAACCACATTTTACAAATCACGATTACAAGCAATAACAACATCTGTTACGGAGTTATTCCAGAAGGGGGCGGGAGACAAAGCATTGAATCAACTAGAAAAGTCGGTTAGTTCAAAACTTGAAGCTACCGTGGCTATGTAGATACAAATAGAATTTCAAACTACTGGCAAGTAGGTTCTCCAGGAAGCGCTTAAGACTAGTGTGGAAGCTACGTTGGTTCCTGCTTTTGAGAAGTCTGGCAAAGCAATTTTTGAATAAATTGATGGCACATTCCAGAATGGACTTTTGAACCACACAACTGCTATTCAACAGCAGTATGTTTCTTTTGTAACACAAGTCAACAACGGCACCCCACACAAAAGCAAACCATGACGGTAACCTCACATCACACCTAACAGGAACAGAAACAAAGATGTTAGGGAAAAGCAAGAATAATGAAGAACAGTCACACGCAAGGAATCGGAGAAGAAGATTTTTTTAATAGAATATCAAAACATTTTACTCAATTGCTTCATCACGAAATAGCAGGAAACCTTTCTCTTCTGATGAGAAATTGCGAAGAATCTCAAGTCTCTTTGTGAAATTATTATTGAAGGATCCTTTCTCTTCTCATCTCATGACCGTAAGCGCCTAGCTTTCAATGTCATGTCTCTTCTTCTGCAAAAGCTGTCTGCATCTTCAGCTCCAATTGTTCTGTCAAATAAAGTTGTTCAGTGCCTGATATATATACTATCAATAAATAACACATGGCTGTATAAAGTTGGACAACATTCTCTTAAGCAATTGTCAGATTGGGTGGGAGACGATGATGTCAAAAGAGTTGTTGTTATAGTGTCTATACAGAAGCACAGTAATGAAAATTTTGATTCTATCATAAGGACAAAGCATGTTAAAAATTTGATGTCACAATTCAAAACAGAACCTGGATGCATGCTCTTTGTTCAAAACTTGATGAACCTGCTTGTGGATGAAGATTATGCCACGAAGGAACCCTCAGATCAAAGTCAAATAACAGATGAAAATTCTGAAATAGGCTCTATTGAGGATAAAGATTCTCCTAGGACAAATGGGAATTCAGACTTTTTTTGAAAGTTGGGTTATAGAATCCCTTCCTGGTATTTTAAAATTCTTAAAGCTGGACCATGAGGAGAAGTTCCGAGTGCAAAAACAAATACCGAAATTTATGGCTGCTCAGGTTATGTTCATGGCATCTCTTGGCATTGAAGTGATTTCTTTTGAGTTGGACGAGAAATTTAGGTGGCCAAAATCTCCCCCATCAAATGCTCTTTGCAAGATGTGTATTGAACAGCTGCAGTTGTTGTTGGCAAATGCTCAGAAGGGAGGTGTACATGCTTTGGCAGCAGCCCCTAATCACGATATAGTGTTCTTTGCCGGTTCTGATGGAAAGGTTGTCCTGTATAAACTGTCTTCGTCAACCATGAAAAAAAAAGGGTCAGTTGGCTAATTATGCCACTCTCACCTGTAATTGGTGAGTGTTGTATGGTAATCAAGACATATAGCTAACATGATCCAACCTGCAACAAACAATAATTAACATAACAGCAGTACAACAGCCAGCATAAAGTAATAAATCGGAAGTGCAAAAAAAAACAACAATGGAAATGAAACACCTACACCTGCACCTCATATGCCCAGACCTGTCGACAATAATTTTCACATGTCAAATGGAATGCCAACTACTTTAAATTCCCAGCCTCAGCCAGATTCATTTCGGGCGTCTGGGGTGAAGCGACCCGCCTCTTTTGCTTTTGCTTCCATATCTTCTAGTGAACCAAGCACAACTCCATTGCCTCCTCCTACCGGGAACCTGCATACTGTTTTCAACCATGGACAAACCAGTGCTAGAACAAAGCTGTATTGAGCCATTACAGGATGCAGCATCAAGATAAGTGAAAGAACAAGTTACTACGCTTACCGTCATGTGAACCGGCGACAGGAGAGTACGTATCGCTTCATTGAGACAAGTTTTCCTCAGACTGCTTCATTGTCCATGAAAGGTGAAACCGGAAAGGTTACACACGGTGTGACTTCGGTTTCATGCTGTAATACTCTTGATCAAAGGAGGATTGAATTAAGTGAAAACTCTAGTAATAAGAAAATTCTCGGTGTTCCAATATTTGATATGCCTCGTAGTTCTCTGAAGAAGGAGTTGTCTTCAATCACTTCTCCCTCAGTGTCGATTCCTACAATGTCCGATGCAAAAGCAATGGAAAGTAAGCACAAAATCCGGATGCTTGATATCAACCTGCCTTGTGACGCTAATGATCTCGAGTTTGAGAAAGAAGGATTCACCGAATCTGTCGTTAACAAGACAAGATCTCCTACGGCGGAAGCAGACTCTAGAAATCAAATTGATCTGAACTTCAGTATGACTGAGGATGAAGAGTCATACACAACTCTTCCAAGTTCCAAAACAAATATGAAGGCAGCGATAGATTTGGAAGCCCCTGCTGTTCCCGAGTCAAAGGAAGATCTCGCTCCGGAAGAAAACAAACCCTCATGCACTGCAAACCTGTAATGATTAGAAAATCGGTTAATAATTCACATAACAACGAAAATTCTGAAAGCCAGGAAGTACCAACTGAATTACTCAATAATATTGGTGTCATTCAGTTTGAAAGTGGAGAATTTGAGCTTGCTAAACAAACTTTTAAGGAAGCTCTTAGTGATGGAATTTGGCTTTCTTTCTTTAGCAAGGCGAATAAGTCTTCCATTGATGCTGCTACTTCTACTCTTCAGTTCAAGGACATGTAATTATTTCACGACCTTGAAAGTAACGGTCATCTTGTTCAAGTACCCGGACTACATTGATGCGAATCTGAGGCTAGCTGCTACTGCAAAGGCTCGGAACAACATTTTATTGAGCATTGAACCGGTTAATGATGCCCTGAAGGTGAATGACAAGAGTCCAAATGCATTATCTATGCTGGTTGAGCTGGAATTGAAAAATGACGAGTGGGTGAAGGCAAAAGAAACTCTCCAGGCAGCTAGTGATGCCACTGATAGGAAAGATTCATATGTTACACTTTCACTAGGAAAACCGGAACTACTTTGCTGCAGTTCGCAATGAAAAGAGAAGTCCAAAGCTAGAAGCGACTCATTTGGAAAAGGCCAAGGTGCTTTATACAAGAGTTATGATTCAGCATTCTTCTAATTTATATGCTGCCAATGGTGTTGCTGTTGTTTTTGCGGAAAAAGGCCATTTTGATGTTTCAAAAGATATCTTTACTCATGGGAATTTTGCATTCGAGGACCAAGAGGCTTTTCAATTTCAATAAGGACAAAGATGGTTACTGGAAGTGGTTGGCTGGTGACTTGGCCTCAGGAGCACGAATCTAAACCGTAGCCACCAGTGTTCATCGCTGAAGCATCAACCGCCTACATTTCCGTCCAAGTCAAGCTATCTGCAACCAGTACACCTTGAACCTCAACCTCATCCACAACCTCCCTGTTCTAAGAAATTCACTGCAGTAAAAAGGATAAACTAATTAGCCAAGGCGGTAAAGTCAGAAAAATACCCAAAATAGAGTTAAGACAAAATAATTGAAGAAAACTTGATTTCAGAATACCTTTTCGAATCTAGCATAAACAGGGCAATCCGAGTCTGAACATCAAAAAAGTATTTCGTAGGGACACCTCTTTTGAAGCCAAGGTACCAATTTGAAACCCTAATTCGTGAGCATAAATAGAAAAAGAGTGAATCAGTAAAGGACGAACAATTTAAGAGAGGAGAGCGGCGAAAAACTTCAAAAGAACCCTAATCCCCAAACCAAAGGGGACCGATTGAAAGAAGCAAAGGAAGGAGATTTGATCGTTACCTGAATTGCCAAACCACCGAAGGTGAGTTTCCGTTTGGGATTTTCAATCTCTGTTGTAGTTTGATTTCTTAGTGAGATGGTGAGAGTGACGCGGTTGAGAGGGACGTGATGGTAGCGATTGAGTGAGATTGTTTAGTTGAGAGAGCGATTAAGGAAACGATTGAGAGAGACGGGTTCATGAGAGGTGCGTGGTACAGAATGAGAGTGATCGAGAGCTTTGAGAGAGAAAGAGATCAGTTCAGCGTGAATGCTAGCTCATTCATCCTTTTTTCTATTATTTACCTTAGGAGTCTTTAAAATCTTTTTTTGGAAATTTAAATAACCCTTTAGTATTCCAAGGGGATATTAATTTTTGTTGTTTAATATTTTCACTTTTTACTATTCCCAATCCGTTAACTCTAAAACCCAACAGCCAAGCGGCTGGGTTTGATTTTTGTTCATTTTCCTGGTAGTCCAACAGATTTTTTTATCTTAGTTTTATTCTAATGTCTAATCTATCTTGGGTTATATATCTAAAATAGCATCAAGATAATAACTAATGATAAGTGGCCTGGTGGAGAGGGGTGATTTCCATAGTCTCAAGAGGAGTGGGTTCAATACTCATATGTAGCGTTTTTAGTATTTTAGCATTTTATTTTCTTTTAGCATTTTGTTTCTTTTAATTTTTTTTATGTCCATGTTTTTTTATTAAATTCATCATGCATTCAAAACCATTTTTAAACTATAAAAATCATATTTTTCTCGATTTAATATCGAGCCCATTTCCACACCCTTGTAAGTCGATTGCTTTTAAGCATCGCCGTCAACCTCACGTAGCTTACTCTTGGGCTTTCTTACAATGAGCCGGTTCTCTTGCACTTACACTCATGCATTATTTGTTGTTTGGGCCCGATTTAATTATTTCATGATTTTTTAATCCCCATTTAACAAGATGTACCCCACTCCCCCGATGTGTAATAATTTGGTACTGTTCTTATTTCTTTATTACTTGACTGTTTAGTTAGATACTAACACAAGAGTAAAATCAACAATTTCAAAAAATACAAAAAATATGACTCGATCCAACGTCGAGTATTTTCTCAATAAACAAATCAATTCATTTCTCCCTCCTATTCTATTCCATTTCTCTCAAACTTCATCAAATGCTTGATCCAATGTCAAGCCATTTTTTCTGATAAAAACTCAAAAAATATTAATTCATAGTCAAGACTTTTTCAATAAAGGTGGAAATGGAACATGGTGTATACCATGCACTCCTGAGGTTAAGATTCGAGACGTATGCCTCGCCAATCTTAACTCTCGCCATCGTCTAAAATTGTCAATGTGGTTTCGTCAAACCCTTTCTCAATCAAATCTAAGACACCTAAATCTTATTTAACACTTTTTCAATAAAGGTGGAAATGGAACATGGTGTATACCATGCACTCCTGAGGTTAAGATTCGAGACGTATGCCTCGCCAATCTTAGCTCTCGCCATCGTCTAAAACTGTCAATGCGGTCTCTTCAAACCCTTTCTCAATCAAAACTCAAAATACCTAATCCCTATCTTAACTTCTTTCAATAAAGATGGAAATGGAACATGGTGTATACCGTGCACTCCTGAGGCTAGGATTCGAGATGTATATCTCGCTCATCCAAGTTCTCGCCATCACTCAAAATACATCCAACCAATCAAACCGTTTTCTCGCCGCCGTGCGATTAATCAAAAACCTTTTTCATAAACGAAAGATATAGTGTCTTAAGTGATACAAAATAATGTTTCGGCCACGATTGTTGAGTAGAGATAAATGACGCTTTTTCGAATGTAGATTTATAAATTCGTTCGATGTGTGGTATGCGTCCACTCCTCATCTGTTTTGGGTAAAACAATGTTTTTCGTTGATTAATACAATATAGCTTTCGCTAAAATCGACCAACAAACAAACATTTTTCTACCCAGAACTACGTAAGCCTTGATTTCTCTTTTGAGATACGTAGGAGCAGGATTTTTAAATCTTGTCAGGCCCACTAATAAAAAACTTAGGTTTAGTCCTTCGTTAAAAAATCCAAAAACATTTTCCCTTTCTTATTCTTTCTTTCCCACATAATAATTTGAAAAGCCTAACATTTCAAACTAACATTAACGCGCACAACTGACCTAATGGTTCCCGTTGAGTACAACGGACGTGAGGGGTGCTAATACCTTCCCCTTGCGTAATCGACTCCCGAACCCTGATAGTGGTTGCGATGACCATATCTTATCCTTTCTTTTGTCTTGGGTTTTATCGATATTTCCCCTTTCCTTTTTAGGAATAAATAAAGTTTGGTGGCGACTCTGTTCAGTCCATCATTGCGAGTGTGCGATCGCGCTTCGCTTTGAAGTCGTATCCCCATTTTTTCGAGGTGCGACACACAGCATGTGACTCATCCTTGTGTTTTAGGAACTTTACCCATGTCCATCTCTGGAAGTCATCTACAATGACTAATCCATAATTTTTACCATTGATAGAGGTTGCTTTCATTGGCCCAAATAAGTCAATGTGCAAAAGCTTCAAAGGCCTAGAGGTTGAAACAACATTTTTAGATCTGAAAGATGTTTTTGAAAACTTGTCTTTCTGGCATGCCTCACAAAGAGCATATAAAGAAAACATCAGATTTGAAAGGCCTCTGACTAAGTTTAGCTTGTTTAGCTTTGAGATTCTTCTCATGCTAACATGGCCAAACCGTCTATGCCAAGTTCATTACTCTTCATTCACAGACATGAGGCATTTAACTTTTTGATTTTCTAAATCTGAATGTCTAAATTTGTAAATGTTGTGTTTCCTCTTGTCATTAAAGAGTACATAGCCATCCTTTTGACTAACAACTTTGCATGACTTTTGATTAAAGATAATATCATAACCATTTTCACTTAATTTACTTATGGACAAAAGTTTATGCATTAATTCTTTAACTAATAAAACATTATTAATAGAAGAGAGAAAGTCGTTACCAACAGTTTTAGATCCAATTATATTACCCTTCTGATTTCCTCTAAAACTAATGGTGCCTCTAGGCTTAAGTTCTAGACTTTGGAACATATAACTTCTTCCCGTTATGTGACGTGAGCATCCAGAGTCCAGGTACGAAGATTGGTGTTTCAACATGGCTGCTAAGGATGTCTGCAACATAGACTATTTTGTCTTTAGGTAACCATATCTTTTTGGGTCCTTTTCTGTTAGTTCTCCCAGAGTTTTTCTTAACCCATGGTTTATGTGTTGAATAATCATGTGTTTGTCCATAAGTGAAATTGGAATATAAAGATTTTGGTTTAATTGCCTTTTATTTTGAATTAGGTTTGACCCTAGAATTCCTAGGTGGTACATAACCAATACCTATCATTCCATTTATGCTTACTCCATAGATCATGGAAGCCATTTTTCTTCTGTCTATGTTTCGTGCAAGAATTTTTTGAAAAGTCATGTCATATTTCTTAATGACAGATTCAGAGTCCATAGGAGCTTCTGAAAGAATCTCTTTTTTAAGTTCTTTACTCTTGCTTTTGAGGGTTGAGTTATATTTTTCAAGACTGCATATATTTTCTTTTAGAGTGGAGAATTCTTTCTTAAGCTTACTATGGGCTCCATATTCAGCTACATGAATTTGTTTCAAATTCTTGTACCTTTCCTGAAGACTCTGATACTTTTCAATAATTTCAGTCAGACATGACTTAACTTCAGAACGAGTTAAGTTAGAGAATACATCATTAGAGTCTGATTCAGATTTTGATTCTAATTCTGATATTGATTCTGATCCAGAGTTAGATGTTTATGTTTTTACCATCAACGCCACATTGGCTTTCTATTCTTCATAATCACCTTCTGAAGACTTAGAGTCGTCCCATGTAGCCATCATAATCTTCTTCTTATCTTTGAAGAACTTTTTCTTAGGATTTTCTTTCTTTAGCTTGGGGCTTTCATTCATGTAGTGGCCTAACTCTTTGCATTCAAAACAGATGACATACTTATTATCACTAGAATTATTTTATCCAGATGTTAGCTCAAAGCATCCACATGTTCTCTTGATTCCTCTTGGCTACCTTTTTCTTTTTCTCTAGAGTTGATTGAATCTTTTGGAAAGAAGAGAAAGCTTATCTTCTTCATCTGAATCTTCTTCATATTCTTCTTCTTCATCATCTTGAAATGCATTTGCCTTTTTGATCTTGCCTTTGGATTTAAGAGACATATATTTGCCTTTTCTTTGAGACTCATCCTTTTCCAGCTTTATCTCATGACTTGTTAAAGAACTTAAAAGTTCTTCCAGGGTCGTACTGTTCAAATATATGGACACGTTAAGAGTAGTCCCATAGGCCTCCACTTCTTTGGTAAGCTTCTGATGATCTTCTTCACGTGATCTACAGTAGTGTAGCGTATGTTAAGAACCTTTAAGCCAGCTGCAAGCGTTTGAAACCTTGACAACATGTCCTCAACAGTTTCATCATCCTACATTTTGAAGGCTTTATACTTTTGAATCAAGGTCAAAGCCTTGGTTTATTTTACTTGATTGTATCCTTCATCAGTCATTCTAAGAGAATCAAATATAGATTTTGTAGAGTCTATTTTTGTTATCTTTTCATACTTATTGTATGAGATAGCATTCAGTAGGATGGTTCTTGACCTATGATGATTTTTGTTGTCTTTCTTTTGTTGGTCATTCATCTTACTTCTTTTTAATTTAGCACAATTTGTATCCAGGAAATGTTTATAGCCATCTAAGACCATATCCCACAAGTATGCATCATAACCAAGGAATAAACTTTTGATTTTGTCCTTCCAATAATCAAACTTATCTCTATCAAAGTTTGGAGGTTTAGCATAATAGTGATCTTTTTCATTGTTAATAGCTACCATAATGTGTTTCAAAATCTTGATCTTTCACTAACACTATTAATTGTTTAATATAAAATAATCAATACTAAAACCAGAGCTCTGATGCCAATTGGAGGTTCAAGAAACACAAGAAAGGGGATTTGAGTTGGGTTTCAAGATTAAAACTTTTTCGCTACCCAATAACACAAACAGCAAATTTGACTTCCCAATAAGGACTTAATCCACTAATAAAAGACTTGATTATAAACTTAACGGCAATATGTCAAAGACTTCTTGAGAATCCTGGTTATAACCTAGTCTCTCAAGGAATTTAACCAAAGGTTAATAATACAATATTGTGTTTACAAGTTGCTTTGAAAATAAGCAGATACACAAGTTAAAATTAAAGATTACACTTAAGAAATATATTCAAGAAAGTGTTCTAAGTGTATGAACCTGAGAAACACTTATTTTATTTTTCTCTTCATGTATGCTCGTTACGTGAATTTGTTGTTGTGCAATCAGTTGTTTTCCAAACTTCCAAGACCTCTTTATATAGATGAAGGATACATCCGTTGGAAGGTGGAATTTGAATATCCTCAATATCACAGTTGTATGAAGGTCACTTGATTCTATAACTGTAAAGTGGTGCTTGTAGCATAGAATGGGTGAGAATGGGACAATAAGATTTATGTTGGTATAATAGTATAATCCTTTTTCCTGATCTTCAGGGTAATGGAAAGGATATTTGGTATTATACTGATTATACTCTTGCCACGTGTTCTTCTTTCAGTCATTTACTTTTAGTCATTAAATTCTAGTCAGAGGCTTCGTATTTAAGTTAATGAAGGTTGAATAGAGTTCAGTGCATGTCTTCAGAATCTGGTGAAAATGAGACTTCGGAGTCTATAAAGTTCAGATTCATGTCTTCAGAATCTGGTAAGAATAAGACTTCAGAGTCTATAGATTTCAAAGTCCTGAGATTTATGAGGCTTGATTTATCAGAGTCTTTATTAGGGTCATTCTGGATAGATTCTTGCAGAAGAGTTGACTTGTTGATCCAGAGGCTTGACTTTCATTTAAACACACCTTTGATTCTTCCTTTGGTTCAGAGTGCGTCTTCAGTTCAGAGTTTGTTCTTCAGAGTCAGAATTAAATTTCTTTGGCATGCACATTTAACAAGATAATTAGAGTAAAAAATTATTCTCTATACATATTAAGCTTTGTTATCATCAAAACTCAAGGATAGTTGCAGAACAAAAAAAATTCCAACATAATTCGTAGTGTTAAACGAGAAGCAATGCAAGTCACAAAAGCACTGAAGGAAGCTAGAGAAGATATGTTAGCTCTTGTACAACAGACTTTGGGAGATTATTGTAGGAGGACCAATGCTAGACAGATTTTGCTAGGATTTCAACCAACCAACCCTATAACCTTTTACATTAAGGAATTTTTATTTTCAAGTTTGAAAGATAACTCATTTGACGGGCAGACAATCGCAGATCCTTTGGAGCATCTTACTAAATTTTATGAGACATGCTCAATGTGCCATCCAAGTGGTGATATCACTGACGATCAGGTAAAAGTATGTTTGTTTGGTTTTCCCCTAATAGGTCGCGCAAAGGATTGGCTGCAATGCATCTCAAATGGCACTATTCAAACCTGAAAATAATTGGTGGACAAATTCTTGGAAAGGTATTATTCAAATGCTTAGTTTGTGGAAAGAAAAGCTGAAATTTCCAACTTTGACCAAGAAGAGTTTGAGTCTTTATCTGATGCATGGGAAGGGTTCAAGTTGTTACTCCGTAAGTGTGAGAATCATAATATGAGTGTTATGGAACAAATGACACACTTTATCTGCTTTTTGAAAACACAAACGAGAATGCTTCTCGATGCCACAGTTGGTATATTAAGAGAAAAGACTGATGAAGAATTAAATACGTTGATTGAGAATGTGCTAGAATGAGTATCACTTAAGTGAAAGAGGAATGAAATAAAAAGGTATCCATGCAGTTGATTTGAACATAACACTAGCTACTCAAATAGAAGAATTTTCTAAACAGTTAGTTGTATTTCAACTAGTCCAAGCAAATGTTAGCCAAGTTCAGACACTCCGTTGTGATTTTTATAGAGAGAGGCATGAAAATGGTAATTGTACATTTGAGTTTGAGACTGCGGAGGTTCAATATACTAATTTTTAGAAGAATAATTTGTATTCTAACACATACAGTCCTGGTTGGAAAGACCATCTAAATTTCAAGTGAAGCAACATTCATACCTTGAATGCTAATCAAGGAGGTCAACAAGTTCCCCGAGTACCTTATTGTAAACCTTCACATTTAGAGGAAACCTTTGCAAACTTCATAAGAGAAACTCATTCAATTTTTGAACAGGTTAACAAGAATCAAGAATACATGTTTAATACTCAGAAGAAAATGGCACAAAATTAGATCACCATGAACAAGAACATTGAAGCTTCAATAAAGAACTTAGAGATGTAAATTGTCCTGACAAATGATTTATATGATTGATGATTGATATTGTTAAGATATCCTTGTTGTTTTATGCACCATTAAAATTTATGAATGAATTCTCACCCTTGTTTGTTTATATGTTGTTCTTTACCTCTGTCGTACAGATGCTCAGGTAGATGAGTCTTAACTGTTGTTAAGTTGGAAGATGGTATAGTGGCCTTTTTCTTGGTTTATTATTTTGAGTTTACTTTAGATTCAGCGTGTCGCTCTAATAGTGTAACACTGGGATGAGTTACCTTTCTGTTTTGTGTTTTGAGAGTTTAAACTATTTGTTTCTATTTAATGAATTTATTTTGAATTATGAGACAAATGATTTTTTGAGTTCCACTACTTGACTTAAAAATTGAGTAAGATGTTTTATGTTGAGAAAATGTAACACCGTTTTTGAGAAATTTATACCGCATTTTTATTAAATAAGCATTTGGGGTCTATGGTGTTACATAGTTGGTATTAAAGCCTGGTTGGTTCATTCGGCCTAGGTTTTTCAACTTATTTATACCCTAGTGTGCGACATGTGTGTGAAACATTGTCGATGCTTGTTTTTTTCTAACCGCTAGCCAGCAGGAGTGAGTTTGAAATAAGTGGGGGAGGATCCATTGAGGGTAACGTGATGTAGGAGTTAGAGAACTAGACGAGAGAGTATTAACTTGAGGTAATTTACAAGGGCGGAAATTCTTTAAGTGGTGAAGAGTTATAACACCCCAATTTTTTATATTTATATTTAATTGAATTTTGGAGTGTTTTTAGTTTAAAAATTTAAGTTGTTGAATTTTGGATAGAGTTTTATGGTATAAAAATTAGTATAGAAATGAGAAATTGTGGTTTGGTAGTAAACTTGAATTTAATTAAATTTTTATTTATTTAAATAGAAAAATGTGAGATAATTGGTTTTTGGGAGGAAAATAGAAATATAATAAAAATTGAAGATGAATGTGGGAATTCTAATAGATAAGTGGATTAAAGAGAATTAATAAAATGAAATTAGGTTATTGTTTAAATAGGGGAGTTGGGAGAGAATTGAGTCAGTACGTGTTTTGGATGGAAAAGAGGCAGAAGAGAGAAAACCTAGAAGAAGCTTTTGGAAGGAGAAAAGAGAAAACCCCGTAGCTAAAGCTTCGTCGTTGTTACAAATTTGAGGTAAAGGGGAATTGTTCATATATGGGGTGCTTAAGCAGATGGATAGTGAGTGTTCCTTACTCTCCTTCCTTCTTTCCTTTCTTTTTCTTATTTGATGATGTTTGAAGCCGGTGAAGGTTTAAGCAAAACATTTCTAAGGAAGTTAATGTAATTTAATTTTCTTTATTTATTCGGTTGATTGTACTTTTGAATTAATGAGATATTATGTTGACGCCTTGCGATAAGACGAAGATTGAATTAATATTTTACTTGTTGATGCCTTATGATAAGGCGAGAATTAGAATGCATCATCCTTAAATGATTGAATTTGTAGTGTTGATGTGATAACATGTTGAAACCTATGATGTTTGAGCCATATTGTTCAGGGTTATGTTTATCAGGTGTGTTGGGGCGGTAGGACTCATATAGGAGAATCAAACGAGTTTTGTATATGTTCAATAGGGAGAAAAATCAGAAAAACCACAGATAGGCATAGAAGGGGATTGGTTGTCTTATTTCATGCATAAATTGAGTTATGTAAGTCCGTTTTAGGTGTTGTCAGATGCGTTAGAAAGATAACGCAATAATATTTCTGTTGAAATGGGGAAATTGTGTCTACGAATGCTATAATAGTAAAAGTTCTATGGTTTTTATATCATGTGCATAGTCAAATTCCATATTTGCATTGGTCATCTTGTTTCACACGTAACTTGAGTTTCTTAAGTCCGATTGAGGTGAGGTTAGTTACGTTAGAAAGAGGGTTTAACCAAATTTTGAACTGTAGAATTTCATAATTTTATAATAAGTCTATAATTTTTGATGAAATTGTGAAGTTACACATTCTGTTTTAGAGTTTATGCGGGAAATATTGTGGTATGACTGAAATGAAATGAATAAAATTGGAGTTTCATAAATCCGACCGAGATGCAATCAATTGCATTTGAAAGATTAAACTGAAGAGTTTTATAATTTTATCATAAACCTATTTATTTGGTGATATTGTGAAGTGAGACAATTTTAGAGTTAAGGCAAGGATTTTGGGAAACTATTTAACCGACTTAAAAAACTTGAATATATTTATAAATAACTTAAATTTGAGTTATTTGATATGTTTAAAGTTGAATTTGGAATGTTTTACATTTTTATAGTTCAGTTTGAGGTATTTGATCTTTTTAGAGTTGAGTCTGAAATGTTTAGAGTTGAGTTTGGAGTATTTCACATTCTTAGAGTTGAGTTTGAGGTATTTGATATTTTTAGAGTTGAGTCTGAAATATTTAGAGTTACGAGTAAATTATTGAGTTATATTGATATGTTTGGAGTGTATTATGTGTCAAGAGGATTGAGTTTTTGAGTTATCTAACATGTTAGGAGTCGAGTTGCTGAGTAGTTAAGTTAAGGTTAGAGTACACCTTGTGACTCATAATCCTTCAATAAAAAATGGAAGAGTTAGTTGTGAACTCTGTTGAGTTATGAGTTGACCATGTCGAATGCTTAGGGTTGTATAGTGCAATTTTTACCCTATTTGTGAGTATTGTTGAGTAATTTTATAATTATATGTATTGTGTTGAGCTGTAATTATATATATCATTGTTGAGTTATATTGAGATGTGTGGTTCAGAGAGGAACCATTATTGTGGCCTTATAATGGCGATATTTATATATTAAGTTGAATTATGTCGAGGTGTTTCGTTCAGAGAGGAACCATTCATTGTGGTCTTGTATTTGTAATGTATGGGCTTTGGTCTAGTGACGAGTTATTGGTTCAGAGAGGGGGTCAATGATGAGTCTGGGACTTCGGTCCAATGACGAGTCTTAGGTTCAAAGAGGAACCTCAGATGAGTGTTTGAGTTGGAGGTTGAGATGAGCATTGTATTTGTATTTGTTTGTTGCATTCATGCGTCATGTATATTGGTAATAGGTGTACTTCGGTCCTGTAACGAGTTTCATGGTTCAGAAGTGGGGACCAGTGACGAGTCTAGAACTTCGAACCAATGACAAGTTTCAGGTTCAGAAGTGGGAACCTGGGATGATTTTTGATTCAAAGAAGAACCAGATTCAGAGAGAAACAATCGGTGGTTAGATTAATCAGTAACATAACTCTGATATCCAAAACTTGGTATCATGTGCGTTGGAGTAGAGATGTTGATTCCATTGCATACATAACTGCACTGGTGAGTGACGATTGTTGTGAATGATCAATGTGATTGATGATTGATATTGTTGAGTTATCCTTGTTGTTTTATACACCATTAATATTTATGATTGTATTCTCACCTGATGTTTGTTTCTTTATTGTTCTTTACATTTGTGGTACAGATTCTCAAGTAGGGGGTTTTAACTGTTGTTGAGTTGGAAGATGGTGTAGTGGTCTTTTTATGGTTTATCGATTTGAGTTTATTTTAGATTTAGTGTGTCACTCTGATAGTGTAACACTAGGATGGGTTACCTTTTTGTTTTATGTTCTAAGAGTTTAAACTATTTATTTCTATTTAAATGAAGTTGTTTTGAATTATGATACAATTGATGTTTTTGAGTTCCGCTGCTTGACTTTAAAATTGAGTAAGATATTTTATGTTGAGAAAATGTAACACCGTTTTTTGAGAAATTTATTCCGCATTTTTATTATATAAGTATTTGGGGTTTAGGATGTTACAGAAAACATGGTTGGAAAAATTGTCCTTAACTTTGAAAACTAACGTGATAAAATGATATTGACAAACATATGTCAATATTGATACTATTATTTATTATATGTCAATATTTTATTTATTATTTTTATGTTAATTAATAAATTATAGTTAATTTACACGATGTACTGCAACTATGTCTGTAGAGGCACCCACTAAAATTTGAAATTGGTTTCTTAGAAAAAACTATCCCTTATTTCAAAACTATAAATTTTATTGGAAAATATTATGATATATATTTATACTTTAAAAAAGTAATATATTAAATTTTGAGCATTACAAATTTATATATGAGTTTTGCTCCACTTAGTAAATTGTGTGGGTCTATTTCCCATGATAATTGTAATCAGGGTCACAACACATATACTTAATATCACGAAAGCTTTTACATAACATGAAAACTTTGTTTGTGTGTGTTTGTGTGTATCAGCTTATATGTTTTATATCATTTCTAAAATGTATGTATTTTTTATTTTAATAGAAAAACTCTATAATCAGATAAATATTTTAAATAGATTTTTTTTAAGTAAAAATATTTATTAATAAATTTTCTATTAATTTTTATTTTAAAAAATAAAAAACTATATCAATGAATTCCATAAATTATTATTTTTAGAATATAAAATTAATTAATAATTTTTAAAACATCAAATTTTTCAATTTAATTCTTAAATGAAATTTTAAAACTATCATATTAGTTTTAACATCTTAATATCATCAACGCTTATGTTCAAATCACTTCAAACCTGCACAACATGGGGACGGAGAACAAGTTTATTAGAAAAATCTTTCTTGAGCTAAGGAATTTGGAAGATTATCGTTTTTACCATGTGTATCGCGAAGAAAACACATGTGTTGACAAGTTAGCAAAGATAGGTGTTAGGCGTCACATAGGATTGAGTATATTAGATGTTTGTCCTATGGAGATTTACAACATTTTTGCAGTCGATAGTATGAGCATTTATAACTTTTACCGATATTTTGTAAATTTCCGATGAAGAAATACCGGAAATTTTGAAAATTCCGGTAGTTTCCTGGAAAAATCCAAACCCATAGTTGAAATTATCGAAATTTCCAGAAAAACTACTAAAACTTCTGGAAATTTTTAAAGTTTTTGGTATACCGAAAATTTTGCCCATACTCAAAATTTCTAGTAGTAGTGTAGAAAAATATTTTACTTGTATGGTCTAGAGCTGGCAGGGTCTTCTACAGATTCCTGTACAGATTTTACGCAGTTCTTCACCACTGACGTGGTATATTTTCTATGTAACAAGTTTAATTTAAATATTTTTCCCGTCTTTATATGATATTGATATTATACTTTTTATATGTTATAAATGACAAATATTTGAATCCTGATCTGAAGTATTAGCATGGACACAGACTATTGGTAAACAACATGGTATTATTATTGTGACTATTTGTTCTGATACTGCAAATGGAAAATGAGGTAGGAAAGATAAATTGATTATGGATTGTAAGAGATGAGGAAGCTATAAAAGGAAGGATGCATCTAAAAGCAATAACTCCTCATAAGAAAATTATAGTATGAAAGTTAAATGTCCTTTTAGGCTGAGATATGTGGCAGGTGGTATCGGTTGGAAGGTAATAGTTAAGTGTGGGTTACACAATCATAAAATATCTAAGGATTTAGAAGGCCGTGACATATCGGGTCATCTAAAAGATCATAAAAGACAGTTTGTGGATGACATGACGAAGTACAACATGGCTCCAAGGTACATAATTGCTGCTTTGAAAGACAAAAATCCAGAAAACTTCATCAGTGTTACTCAGGTGTATAAAGCTAGATCTACATACAATGCAAGCAATAGAGGACCATTGGTAGAAATGAAAATGTTGTTGAGTCTTATTCATAGAGAAAAATACATATGTTGGACTAGAAATAGGAAAGACTCCAATGTTGTTATTGATATCTTTTTGACACATCCTGATTCAGTGAAGTTGTTAAATATGTTTCATTTGATGTTGATTTTTGATTGTACATACAAGACAAATAGGTAATGGTCAGACATTGATTTTCATATCTTTTGGATATATTTTGATTATGTGCATCGTGATCATACAGGTACCAGTTACCACTACTTAAGATTGTTCATGTTTCGTCAAAAAAGTTAACATTTTCAATAGGCTTTGCTTATTTGGAACATGAAAGGGATGAGAACTTCAAATGATCATTGGAGAAGCTCAAAGAGTTGTTTTCTTTTGAGAATTTTCTATTGAAGGTTGTGGTGATGGACAAGGAACTTACGTTGATGAATGCCATGGAAGTTGTGTTTCAAAATTCAACTCATCTGTTGTGTTTGTTCCATATTTCAAAAAAGTCTTATGAACATTGAGCATCGGTATAACACTCCATTTTATACCAACTTGCACGGTTTTGTTTCAAGACAGTGTATACATCACATTGGAAATGAACTAGAAAGGATAAAATTAGTTGGTGCAAGCCAAGATGTTTGTGGTTGCTTCATTAGAACAACACATGTGTCATTGTATGTGTGTCAACTTGTTGGTTTCCAAATACAAGACAATCATGCTCCTTTAGAACCAATTCATGTTTTTTAGAAGAAATTACACATTGAGGAGCGTGATGTCAGTCATGAAGAAAGTGGTACACAATTAGATTTAGAAGAAGAGTGTGAAGAATTGAAGACATATCTCAGTACTTTGGATATTGTAGGCTAGAGGGTGTTAAAGAAAAAGATTTATGAACTAACATATCTATATACAACTTTTATGTATCCATCACTAATGAAGTACAAAACAAATAGGGGAGTTAAGAAGAGTAGAAAGGGTGAAGAGATTGATGTGCATTATGATCCTTCACAGTAGGAGTATGGTGAGGGCTAGCAGGAGAGTCATACTACAAAAAGATCATGCATGAAACCAACTAGAAGTCAACTGTCAAGTATTCGGCTAGAAGTCAATTGTCCACTACATCTTCGAGAGATGTTTACTTATCTCAGTTTCCTGATTTCTTACATCCATACATTGTTAACATTGTTGAAGTGGGTGACAATGAAAATTGTGGTTTTCAGGCTATTGCAGCTTTACTTGAATGGGGTGAAGAGTCACGGCTTTTTATTCGGACTTAGTTAGATACTCAAGTTCATCAACACCCTAAATTGTTTTCCAATTTGTTATATGACACGGTCTCTACAATTAGGTATGTCTTACGAGTAGAACACTTAGGTGTGCATGGTATTGATAAATGGATGATGATTCCTAATATGGGTTATCCTATTGCTTGTAGGTACAGTGTCGTATTTGTCTCTTTGTCAAAGAGACTTAACATCATATTTTTTCCTCTTGCCTTAGCTCCACCTATGTATACGAGCAGGCATAAAATCATTGTTGTTGGTTTTGTCAACAACAATCATTGGGTTCAGATAAAGTTAAAACCTGATTGTCCATTGTCTTCCATCATTGACCGTTGGAGACAATACTGCACTGAAGATGCAAAAGTATGGGAATCAGCATATGCAGGACGCATTAGGCACTAGAAAGATGAAGTTAGAAAGTCATCCCAATTTATTTTGTATTCTTGTATGTGGCACAGTTTTTATTATATGTATATATTTTATCGGGTACTTTTTTTATCGAATCAGTTATGCATGAAAAAAATAAACAAGTTTCCCTCACTAAATACTGGAAATTTCTCAATTTCCAGAATTAGGTGGCAAATACCAGAAATTTCACAATTTCCGAAATTTTGTTGTAATTCCGAGAAATTTCACAATATTTGGTAAATATAGGAGTAAGTCCTAGAAATTTCATAATTTCCGATAAAATATTACGTGTCTCTATCGAAAATTTCAAAAGTTTCGATATGTTTATACCAAAAATTCCAAATTGACGATACTTTTAACTTTGTTGCAATAAAAAATGTAACTTTCGAAGACTTCCGGTACAGCCTCAAATATTTTGATTAAACTAGGTATATTTCAAAAATTCCGATATTTCAATAAGGATATAACGGTAAAATTTCTCTAAATATGGGGGTGTCGGGTACAACTGAAAGAATGACAAGTTAAATGCTCGAAGGGTAACCCGATATCGATGACCATTTGTAATTGACTGCTTTTGGGCCTTGACCCTCCTTTCTAAAAAAAGACTCACTAATTTTATTTATTTCTTGAGCTACATAATAAAAGTAATTACTTTTTATATTTATGTACTTTAAATATTAAATTAAAAGATGAGTATTATTTTAGAAATTTAATTTAAAATTAAACAATGAAAATATTTAATGTTATTAGTGTGGAAACACCGGTAAATCTTAGTTGATTTTTTTTAGACCAAACAAAAATAGATAGCATATTAAAATTAAAATTACACATAATTTTTTTAAATAAAAAATGAAACATAGATATAAATATCTAATACTAACTATATATATTTTTTATTAAAAAAATCATGAAATTTTAAAATAAAGGATTCATTACAACATTAATCTTTGTTAGATCAATGGTCTATGTCGTTGATGAAAATAAACATCTAATATTGCAATGCTTACTTGTTAAACCATAATATTGTTAATGAAAAGGGAAAAAAATGTGTTAAACTTAAAGGTGGGGATAGGTTTAACCAAGTTAGGCTTTGTCAAGCTAAGTAACTATATTAAAATTCCATCTTAATTTATAATTTGTTATAGATTTATTTTAGGCAAGTATAACCTTTTTGAATGTCAGATTAACATGTTACCTATTTCGAAACCTATTTTATTTGAACTTATATGTAAATAACAAATTCACTTAATATTTTTATAGCTAAAAAACTAAAAGACCAATTATAATAAAAGTTTGTTTGCACTCAAGAAACAATTTATGACATTATTCACAAGTTATTTTCATCATATTTTTATAAGATATTCTAGATAACTAAATTTTATTTTTGTATTTTAATTCAAGGTATATTATTCAACATATTAATACTAATAAGATTATTCATATTTATTTAAATAGATCTGTACGATAGATTTAAAAGGTTTTTTATGATATCAGATCTAATATTTTTTATTAAATTAAATTTATAAAAAAATCTTTATATATATATATATATATATATATATATATATATATATATATATATATATATATATATATATATATATATATATATATATATATATATATATATATATATATATATAAAGTGTGTGTAGGTTACGTCGTAGACTATTATTAATTGAGCTGATATATTCTCACTAAACCCTAATAATGGTTAAAGAAAAGGAAAAATAATAAGAGTAAGTCTCAAAAATGACCGAAGGGAAACCATAATAATTGTTAAAGAAAAGAAAGAAAAAAAATAAGAGTAAGTCTCAAAAATGACTAAAGGGATGCTCGAACAAATGATCAATATGACCTTCAAATATTAGATCACCGATGAGCTACTATACAATATATTAAAAAAATGATTTTGCTATGATATTAATCAATTTATTTGAAGGAGCTTTTAATTTGTCATTCCCATATTATAAATCAAATTTATTTATTTTTTAAAAAATTTACTTTTTCTAACGTACACAAACGAAATTTCCGATAGTTATTTTGAAATTCCCGATATGCTATTTTTTATATTTTCTAAAATTCATGCATTTATATCAAAAACATGGGAAAATCTAGGAAAAAATATCAGAATTTTTAAAAAATCTGGTATCCAATTATGAAAATTTTCAAATTTCCGGGATAAAACAAAATTTCCGAAAATTTGCAAATTTCCGGTATACCATAAATTTTGAATATATTTGAAATTTTCGGTAGTAAAGCAGAATTTTTAAGAAATACTTTATTTGTATGGTTCGGAGCCGGCTGGATCATCTACACATTCGTGTACGATTGTACGCAGTTCTTCACCATATACAAAGTATGTTTTCTATGTAACTAGGTTAAATTAAATATTTTCTCGCCCTTATATGATATTGATAGTATGCTTTTTATGTGATGTAAATGGCAGATATTTGAGTTCTGGTATGAAGTATTAGTCTTGGCATAAAATATTGGCAAACAACATGGTAGTATAGTTGTAACTGTCCGTTCTAATACTGCAAATGGCCAGCGAGGTAGGAAATATAAATTGATTAGGGGTTGTGAGAGAGGAGGAAATTATAAAAGGAAGAATGCATCTGAAAGCAGTAAATCCTCATATGCCGCTTATAGTATGAAAGTGAAATGCCCTTTTAGGCTGAGATATGCGTCGAGTGGTAGCAGTTGGAAGGTGATGGTTAGGTGTGGGTTTCACAATCATAAACTATCTGAGGATTTAGATGACCATGACATATTGGTTCGTCTAAAATTTCATGAGAGACAGTTTGTGAATGACATGACGAAGTACAACACGGATCCACAGTACATAGTGTCTATCTTGAAAGACAAAGGTCCAAAAAACCTCACCAGTGTTACCCAAGTGTATAAAGCTAGAGGTACAAGCAAAGATGCTTGTGGTTGCTTCATTAGAAGAACACATGGGTTACCTTGTACTTGTAAACTTGTCGGTTTCCAAATACAAGGTACTCATGTTCCTTTAGATCCAATTCATGTTTTTTGGAAGATCTTACACATTGAAAAGCATGATGTCAATCATGAAGATGGTGGTACAAAGTTGGATTTAGAAGTAGAGTGTGAAGAGTTGAAGACATATTTCAATTCTTTGGATATTGTAGGCCAGAGGGTGTTGAAGAAAAAGGTTTGGGAACTAACACATCCATTCATAACTTTGATTTGTCCATCATCGGTCAAGTTCAAGCCAAAGAGGGGAGTTAAGAAAAGCATAAAGGATGAAGAGAGTGATGCACATCGTGATCCTTCACAGTGGGAGTATGGTGAGGGCTCGCAGGGGAGTCAGACTATAAAGAGATCATGCACGAGACCAACTGGAAGTCAACAGTAAAGTCTGCTAGGTCAAAGTCAATTTTCCACGGCATCTTTACTTGTCTCAATTTCCTAGTTTCTTGCATCCATACATTGATGACATTGTTGATGTAGGTGACGATGGAAATTGTGGTTTTCGGGCAATTGCAACTTTAATTGGATGGGGCGAAGAGTCGTGGTCATTGGTTCGGACGCAGTTAGATACTCAAGTTCATCAACACCCTAAATTGTTTTTCAATTTGTTCTATGATACGGCCTCTAAAGTTATAAATGCCTTAAAAGTATAACATTTGGGTGTGTAGGGTCAAGAAAAATGGATGACAATTCCTGATATTGGTTACCCTATTGCTTGTAGGTACAGTGTCATACTTGTCTCCCTGTCAAAGAGGCTTAACATTACCTTTTTCCCTCTTACCTTAGCTCCACCTATGTATACGAGCAGACATAAAATCATTGTTGTTGGTTTTGTCAATGACAATCATTGCGTTCAGGTAAATTTGAGACCTGATAGTCCATTGCCTCCCGTCAATGACCGTTGGAGAAAGAGTTGTACTGAAGATGCAAAAGCATGGGAATCAGCATATGCATGACGGATTAGGCACTAGGGAGATGAAGTTAGGAAGTCATCCTAATTTGTCATATAATCTTGAAATTTCATGGAAAATGTATAACAATTTTTATGGAAAATATGTATCTATTATATGTGATGAATTTTTTATCGAACCATTTATGCAGGCCGCTGTGTCAAAAATATTGAAATTTTATGTTTATGAAAATTCTGGGCTCATATCGGAAATTTTTGCAATTTTAAATTTTTTGGAATATTTGGACATTTTATGCAAAACTCATAATTTTTGGTATATTTTAACCGGAAATTTTAAAATTTTCGGTATGTTGTTATCGGAATTTAAAAATTTACGGTACATGTCTCACAAGAGCGGTAAAAATCTATAAATTTACAAAATTTCCAGTATCGAATCAAAATATCTGATACAAACCTGTAAATTTCAAAATTTCCAGAATTTTTACAAGGGTATCAAGATAAATTTGCTCAAAATAAAGGGGGTTAGATTCAAGTGCGGATGTCAAATTAAATACTCTATTTGAAGGCCTAGATTTGAGCCCAAAAAAGTATGGTCCAATGTAATAGCTTGTTTGCCTTACCTTTAGGCCGACCCTGCCTATAATCAAATCCTACTTAAAACCGATGCGAGCAAAATTTGTGTAATTAACATCTCTCTAAATTTATAAATTATGACTCAATTCTCTATTTCTCTTCCATATATAAATTTAGGTTTAATAAAATATTTAGAAATTGTCTCTATAGTTGAAGTCGGAAAAAAAAATAGTGCAGGTTTCTAAGAATAACTATTTTTCAATATAAAAAAATAAAGATAAATTGTTGTTTGTGTCTTATTAAATATAATAATAATAGTTTAAATGTAGTTTTAATCTCCTATTTTAATTTTTTTAACTTTTTAATCCTCTTTAAAAAAAATTATTTAGTTTCATTTTATTATATTTTATGTGTTTTTTTTACTCCATCACACAACAGTGACATGACACGTGACCCCACAATATTAATTTTCTTTAACAACATTAAATACAACCTAAAAAAAACTTAATTTAAATTATCATGTATTTTTTTAAAGAATAACTAATTATTTTTTGTTCTAATCTTCATCATTTTTTATTCATCTTCATCCCCTTCAATACATGTCTTCATTTAAATCCAAAAAATTCAATTACTCTCAATGCAAGAAATATCCAATACTTGTCAACAACAACCATATCAAAGTTAAAATTCTACTAAATATGTTTACGCTTTTCATTTTCCCCAAATCAGTAAATCAATTTTTCCCAAATCAGTAAATCAATTTTTCCCAATTGATAAAAAATGAGCAATTAGTATTTGTTTGGAATACCATTCCATATTCCCTCATCTGGAATGCAGCCATCCAATATCATCTCGTCCAGAATTCTAGCAGTTTTGTGATGGTTTCCTCTCTTGCAAAAGCATTTGACTAAACAGTCAAAAGTGCCAATCTCAACAGAGATACCCCTAGTACGCATACTAAGACACAATTGGAATGCGTGAGCGAGATTCAAAAATAGATACCGCTCCGCCATATGCTGGTGACTTGGATACTTCGAAGAAGATAAAATCGTTTTTGTCGATGCGTGAGCCATGCCCAAGTGCATGATGGTGGATGACTCCATAGGTAAACCTTCAAGGAAGATCGTAGAGGTAAACATTAATTGCGGGAAAGGTAGATTTTTCTACGGCGAGAAGAATGGGGAGGGTGGCGGTGTTGAATGTAACATCCGGTTTTTGATTTATTATGATTTTTGTGTATTTATTTGATTATTGGATAATATTAATTAAAAATAAGGGTGGTGGGGTGTATGATCTTGAGATGAGAATGTGGAGAGTAATTAAATGTTAGTAGAGTTTGATTAAGTTATTAGAGTTTATTTTAATAATTAAAATAATAGTATTTTAATAGATTTATTTAATTTAATAGAAAATAGAGAGTTTGGGATTAAGGTGTGAATTATGAGAAGTTGAAGGGAGGAAGGAGTAAGAGGAATAAGAGTTTGGACTAAAATTAGAATTATGATAATATTTACCCTAATGATATAAATTATAACATAACCTAGTTTAGGGAGTTTTATCAGTACGTAAAAGCAGAAATTGAAGAACAAATTGGAGACTAGAGAAAGGGCAAGAGAAAGCTTGGAACTTGTAGGAGATTAGAGAAACAAAAGCCAGAATTTTTCACTGTTGTTAGTATAACCAGGTAAGGGGAAACTATCTTAATAATGGATATATGCATGAGGAGTAGAATTGAGGAATCCTTAACCTCAAATAGGACATTAGGATTTTTACATAATTCTATTACGGATGATTGTTTGTTGTATGTGATTATGATTGGTGATGAAATTGATGTGCTACCATGTATGACAAAATATGTTTTGATAAGTTAACATATATTCATCATTGTTTATATTTTAAAGGTTTGGGAATAAAATGATTTTGTGGAAACCATGAATTAAAGGTGTTAATTTGATGAAATTAGACGTCATTGATGAATATATAACATGTGTGTACTATTTTTGGTTGATTTTGTATGTCTCGAATTAGAATTAGGAGTTTTGCAATGAACTTCATTAAAAAAGACGCATTATGCAGGTTGTAGGTCGATGACAGGCGTCATATCCATGACGGGCGTCTTGGCTTTGAGGGCGTTGGCGGGCGTCACGCTAGTGATGGGTAACCCGTCTGTCTTTTTGAGCTTGTGTTCCAAGTCGGACGTCATATAGGTGACGTTCTATAGTATTGGGGAAGGTGACGGACGCCGCAACAATGACGGGTAACATGTCATGAGTCTGCAGTAGGCGCAGATACTTGTTTTATGATATTAAGTTGCAGGTTTCAATTCTTCGACTATTGCTAATGTTTTAGGTATTATTAGACTCTATTAGTATTGTTTAAATGATGGTTGGTATGACTTAACGATTAAACATTATTTTAATCGAAATTATGAAGTATTTGATGAATGATGGATATGTGCACATGTAATGATCATGGTGTGTTAATTTTTGTAAATTGTGATGATGATATGATGTTGTATGAGCATGAAATATGTTTTTGAATTATGAGTATGTTATTGTATGATGATAGTTCAGGAGGAGAACTACTATTGTTGGGAGGGGACTTTAAACATTATGTGTTGCATTGACGTGTTGTGACATGCATTCATTATGTTGTTGTTGTTGATAAAAGAAACAAGTTGCAATCCGATCAGGGTGGATTGGTGACTTGTCCCGAAATCTGAGCAGGGTGGATTCGGGGTTCGAGTAGGGCCAACCTAGTTCCACATGCATACGAGTCTTGTTAGAATTGTGACTCACATTGCATAATCTAAATGTTGAATATGTGATTGCTTTTTGTATGTTGATAGATTGGGTGTGATAATGATGTTGTGTGATTGTTTAATGTTTAAATATTTGAATTCTACCTTGCAATTTATGTTGTTAATTTATTGATGTGAATTTTCACTCTCTTTTCTTTTATGTTTTCCATCATGGACATATTGCAGATACTCAGGAGTATAGTTACTGATGTGAGTGGAAAATAGCTCTTGGAGTTATTTTCATTAGTTATCGCATTTATTATTAGTCGTTATGCTTTAATTCTATAACACTGGGGTGAACGATGTTTTCTTTTATTATGTTTGATGTCTACTTTCTTGTTTTGTTGAAGTTTAATAACTATTATGTTGAGTTGTTTTGAAAATGTTGAGAGTTGGATATTGAAATTCCTTTTGAATCATTTTGTGAAAGTTAAGTCTTTATAAGACCCAATTTGAAGTTAATATATTTTATTACCGCATTTAATGCGATTCAGATGCGATGATACCCTAAATGAAGGTGAGCATGTGATGACAGGTGTTGTATGTTGTTTACTTTTTCGCTATATGTTTTAAAAATGTTTATGCTTTGTTGAAGGAGTGTTGTTGGTTGAACCTTAAATTGTTGAGTAATCCTTTATATATAAGTTTCAGGGTTTAGGGTGTTACATAGTGGTACTAGAGCAGGTCGGTCTGTCCGTCCGGGTTTTTGCATGATATTTGTTCCCTTGTATGCGATAAGTGTATGTGAACATTGTCTATACCTTATTTCTTCTGACGTTGGTATGTTTGGATAACCTGAGTTATGGATGAAGGAAGAAATGATGATGTTATTGCTGAAGCTTTGGAGTCGTTGGCTCAAGAGATTATGCATAATCCCTCTAACAAGCAAAATGCATGAGAGAATGATGAGTTACGTGCTTTGGGAAGTTTCATAGAAATAACCCGCCAACCTTCAAGGGTAGGTATGATCCAAAGAAAGAGCAGGTATGGCTTAGGGAGATTGAGAAAAGTTTCCGAGTGATGGCTTACTCAGAGGTACATAAGGTACAATTTGGTACGCATATGTGATCAGTCATCACTTATGTTATAGTTATTATCATTTTAACAGGTGGAAGTATGCGAGTTATTTACATTTTTCATATAGTTTAAGTAGTTTATTTGTCAGTTTCTTTAATTTCTTATTTGTCTATGTTTTAAGTATTCCTAGTATTTTTGATATTTTTGGGAAGGTTAACATATTTTGTAGGTTTGAAGATGTCAAAGAAACTGACGGAAAAGGAACGCGACGAATTTTCAGAACGATTCACAAAGTATATTTTTCAGCATGTTGCATATCATGATAGACATGTGGTATTTTGATCATATCTAGAGCGTAGCAACTCAGAATGACATGTGACTGGCGGTAAATGAAATCTAACATCAAGGGAGACAACTTTCATGAAGACACCAAAGGCTAATATTCAAGGATTTTCACCATTGAAGACCTCTTCATTTTGATTCTTTGTAATGTTTATTTTCATTAGTATGAGTAGCTAAGCACCTTAGTGCTAGGGATGGGTATCTGAGATTGACTTTGTTGATAATTTAGATTTGAACCTTGTATTGAATTATTTTTATTTTCTAATAGATTTATTTCTTTTCCGAGTTTAATGTTTTCTTTCTCAGATAAATTGAGGATGATTTACGATTATCTATTAGGCCTGAGTGCCAACAATAACGCTTGATGGAAATATTATATCTTAGATATCACCTAAGACTAGGGATACCATTTAGAAATCTATATGCTTTGATAGAGTAAAGTATATGTTCTTGATAATTGAATGCTTAAATTTATCTATAATTCACTATAGACATATGAGTTAATTTGAATGCTTAAAGGTTTACTCACTAAGGACTTAAGACTAGATACACTTGAGAACGGAAATTTATGAAGATAAAGTAAGTTGATACGAAGTCAAGTTAGGATTCTTAACGAGTTCATGATCAAACCCTAATTCCTAGCACACTTTACTCATATTTTTTTCTACTCTACTTTAATTCTGCACATATTTAATCGTGTTCACTACAAACTCAATTCGAAACCCCTGATTGCTTTTGTTTAACTGAAAAGAAACGTGAACCTTATATTGTTGTCACCCAATCCTTGATATCGATATTTGGGATCTCCAATTATTACTACATTGGCATATTAGTACACTTGTTAATCTGCCAATCAAGTTTTTGGAGCCGTTGCCGAGGACTGCCAAAGATTATAGAGTTTACAGTTTTATTTTTAGTTGAATTTTTGTTGCTCTGTAAAAAAAAATAGTTTTAATTTTATTTTAATTTGAAATTAATTTGGTTATTATAAAAAAATCATATTATTGTTGCTTCATGAATTCTTATATACTTTGCTACTAATAAAGTGTCTGAGTTTTGTAGTCATGTAGCATTTTGATTCATTACCACCTGTATCTCCTACATGTTAGTCGCCTGATTCGGGAATCACTTTGGAAAAGGTGACTAAAAATTTTAAAGCATATAAGAGGAAGGTAAGAATTCTTATGAATGAATGTAAGGAAGATAATTTTTATCCATATAGGTTTGTTTGGCGAGAGTTCAGGTCAGAAGAAGAATATGTGAAAGAAGAAGAAAAATGCATGACATCAGATGAAAAAAGATGCATTTAGAATAGAAGAACTTAAGGTAATCAAGAAATATGGGGAAAGAGAAAGAAGTCAACTTGAAGATGATCCTGTTCTAGATGAAATTCCAAATTTAACAATTTGTGAAGATGTAGACATCCAACAAGAAAATCTTCAACAAAATAGTATCCCTAAAAACTATTTTAACAACAAGGTGGATGAAAGAAAAGAAATTGACAAAGTATCGGATGTCATTTATGCCTTGTTCACTAAAATCAAACTGAAAAGGATTTGGAAGCAACATCATCAATATCTCGAGTTCATGGGATTGCTACTAAACAAAAGAAAGAAAAAAAATGATGTGTTATGTGTATCATATATGCCCCCTAATATGGATTATGAGGCATCAAGCTAATGATGGTAAATGAGTTATGCTTGGGAGGCAACCCAAGGGAGGTTTTCATTAAAAAAAATGTTTTATAGTCTTTCATTTTAAATTATTTTTTTATTTTGTTTTACTTTCAGTTGGTTTATTTTCTGATTGTTTACTTTCATCTAGTAATATGATAATTATATCTTTAGTGGTTGTGTGGAAAAGTACTCGTACTGAATGTGTGTGTGTCATATGTGCATGCTAACCCTCCAAACTATTTTCTATATACTTCTAAATGATCAAGTTGGTTTAATTAAGATGTACTGAAGGTTGAGCATGTTTACCGTAATTGGTTGAGAAGCCCCATCCAACAAGAGGTAATGTGTAAGTTGTCATCTCTACCCAACATGGTGAGGACAGAAAAAGCCAAACACATTGGTTCATCATGAGAGAGCATTATGGTATATATCTATTATTCAGAACTTGTATACGTTATTTTTTGATGACATTTGCAGGATGACACACACTGAAGCACGTTGTTTGTTTTAGCTTTGAGCCTTTCAACCATCCATTTTTAATTGTTTTTATCCCTTGCATAACCTCTTTGAGCCAATTTCCCTTTTGTTTGTTTTTAACCCTATGTGTAACCCTTAGTCCAATCATTTCCCTAACTTACTTGGAGTAGAAGTATTACTCTCAAAGATGTGTCGAATTTAAGTTTGGGGGTTGTTGTTGGAATAAAAACCAATACGTTTGGGGTATCAATTAGAAATTGAGAGAATCAAATGAATATGAGGACAAATTTGAAAGAAAAAAAAGTGACTTGGAAATCAACAAACTTGAAAGAAAAAAAAAATACAAAGTACTCAAAGAAAAGTGAAAATCAAAACCCAAAGAGAACTCAGTTGAAAGAAATATCCCCCATTAGTTTTTAATTAGACATTGTCAATAAGAATAATAATCCTTACTCCAAGTCTCAACCTACTCTCCAAAAATATCATACCCGAGCCTCAGCCTCGTTACAACCTGCAAGACCTCAAAAAGTGTGTGTATCGTGCATCTTGCCATCTAGTTAGAATTTATTCAAGCATATGGCATAGTGTTGCATACTGTGAATTTTGAGTAAAAATACACAAACACCTGATTTTTTGTGAGAGTGTGCAATGAGGTGACAAATGAAGCAGTATCATCAAGTGAAAATGTGGAAGATCAATCAACCACGGTAAACAGGCCAAGCTTAAGGTCATGGTAAAAGAGAAACACAGAATATCATAAATGTATGGTATTTAAAAAAAACTTTATATGAGTTGGCATGAGTAGATAGTCTTAAAGTTGCTTGAGGAAAAGTAACAAGGAAAGTTTGGCGTTGTGATCAGTCACCATTTCTACTATATTTATTATCATTTTAACAGGTGAAAGTATGCGAGTCATTTTCATTTTCCATGTAGTTTGAGTGGTTTATATGTTAGTTTCTTTAATTCCGTATTTGTCTATGTCTTAAGTATTCCTGGTATTTTTTTATCTTTTTGGGAAGGTTACCGTGTTTGGTAGGTTGGAGGAAGTCCAAGAAATTGTTGGAAAAGGAACGCGGCGAATTTTTATAAGGATTGACAAAGTCTATTTTTCAGCATGTTGCACATCATGATAGACCTGTGGTATTTTGGTCATATCTAGAGCGTCGTGACTCTGAATGATGTGGTATCGGAGGAAAATGAAAGCAAACATCAAGGGCTACAACTTTTATTAAGAGACAAAAGGATAATTTGGAGTTCCAGTACATGTATCAATTGTCCCATACGCATATCTAATCTGAAAAATGATGTATCTTTGCCCATACGCTTATGGATTGCTCTCATAGGCGTATGTCCTGCCCCCATATGTCCCATACTCCCCCATACGCGTATGCCACCCCCCACCCCCACCCCCCATACGCGTATGATGGCCCAGAATCGCAAAAAAAACTCAGCTTAACGTATTTCAAGCCAAAAAGTGATTTTTTTGAGGTTTGAACTTGATTTTTAATGGCAAAAGATGATTTATGACCTAGAGAACACACTGGAAGCGAGTTTAAGAATAATCTTCAAGGATTTTCACCATTGAAGACCTCTTCATCTTTATTCTTTGTTATGTTTTTTTTTTCATTAGTATGAGTAGCTAAGAATCTTAGTGCTAGGGATGGGTGCATGAGATTGATTTTGTTGATAATTCTGATTTGAACCTTGTATTGGATTATATTTTATTTTCTAATAGGTTTATTTCTTTTCAGAGTTTAATGTTTTCTCTCTCAGATAAATTGAGGATGATTTGCATGTTATATGTTAGGCAGGACTGTCAACAATAATGCTTGATGGAAGTATTATATCTTAGATATCACCTAGGACTATGGATCCTATTTAGAAACTTATATGCTCTGATAGACTAAAGTGTATGCTCTTGATAATTGAATACTTAAATTTATTTATAATTCACTATGGACATGAGTTAATTTGAATGTTTAAAGGTTTACTGACTAAGGACTTAGGAGTAGATACACTTGAGAACGGCAATATGTGAAGATAAAGTAAGTTGATACAAGGTTAAGTTAGGATTATTAACGAGTTCATGATCAAACTCTAATTCCTGACACCCTTTACTCTTATTAAATCTTGTTCACTATATACACAATTCAAAACCCCTAATTGCTTTTATTTGACTAAAAAGAAACATTTACCCTATATCACCACGCAGTCCTTAAGATTGATATTTGGGATTTCCCATTATTACTACATTAGCATATTGGTACATTTGTTAATTTACCGATTAATATATTATTTGTAGAGGCTAAGGATTGGTGGGATAACGCACATCAGAGATTGGAAGGTGGTGGTACAAAGATCACTTAGACTGTGTTTAGAGATAGATACTTTGATAAGTACTTTCCTGAGGATGTGCGTAGCAAGAAAGAGATATAATTCCTTGCACTGAAATAGTGGAGTTTGAATATTCCTGAGTATGCTACTAAGTTTGAGGAGCTTCTGAAATTTTACCCACATTATAATGATGTTATTGCTGAGGTGTCTAAGTGTATTAAGCTCAAGAGGGGCTTACGACCAGATATCAAGCAGGATATTGGATATTAGGAGATTCTCCAGTTTTCTATACTTGTGAATAAGTGTCAAATTTATGATGAGGATTGTAGAGCCCGTTCTACTCATTACAATATTCTTAGTGAGAAGAAAGGGAAGGGAGGAAAGTCGTATGTGACTCCTGCTGACAAAGGGAAATAGAGTTCTACAATTGAGAAGAAGCCAAGTGGGGGAGGAAATCCTAGTTCGGTGCAGTGTTATAGATGTGGTTTGATAGGTCATCATGCTAATGAGTGCTCTAGTGCTGAAAAGAAGTTTTACAAGTGTGGGAAGACATGGCACCTCATTACTGATTGTAAGGGTAATGTTGTGACTTGCTACAATTATGGAGAGCAAGGCCATATCAGTACTAATTTCCAGAAACTGAGGAAGGCTCAGTATGGAGGAAAGGTTTTAGCCTTGTTTGGGACAGAGACTACTAATGATAACAGGTTGATTCGAGGTACGTGCTTAATTAATAGTATTCCTCTTATTGCTATTATTGACACGGGTGCAATGCATTCTTTTATTTCGCTTGATTATGCTAATATATTGGAATTAAAGTTATCTTCATGGTTAGAAGTATGGTTATTGATAGCTCAGACAATGGTTCAATAACTACTTCATCGTGTGTTTGAAGTGTCCACTGACTATTTATGGTAAGATTTTTTTGATGGACTTAGTCTGTCTACAGTTGAGTCAACTTGATGTTATCCTTGGAATGAACTGGATAGAGTTCAATCGGGTTCATATCAATTATTTTGCCAAGACTGTGATGTTTCCAGAGATGAGAAGATATGGGGAGTTAATTTTTATTTTTGTTAAGTAACTAGAAGAATTCTTGAAAGAGGAGGTGTAGGTGTTCGCTATGTTTATTGCTTTAGGAATCAACAATAAAGCTACGATGGAAGAGCTGCCAATTGTGTGTGGTTTTCCCTAAGTGTTTTCTGACGATATCAGTTACTTGCCGCCAGAGCGCAAGATGGAGTTTGCTATAGACTTAGTACCTGGTATTGGTCATGTGTCAATGTCTCCTTATAGAATGTCCTCTTCACAATTGAGTGAGTTGAAGAAACAGTTGGAAAAGTTGCTTGAGAAGAAGTTTGTTTGACCGAGTGTTTCTCCATGGGGAGCGTTTGTTGTTAGTTAAGAAGAAAGATGGTAGAATGAGGTTGTGTGTTGATTATCAACATCTTAACAAAGTTACTATCAAGAACAAGTATCCACTTCTAAGAATCGACAATCTGATGGATCAGTTAGTTAGTGCTTGGATTTTCAGCAAGATTGATTTACGGTTAGGTTATCATCATATTCGAGTGAAACCAGAGGTTATTATGAAGACTGCATTCAGAATGAGATATGGCCATTACGAGTATTTTGTAATGTCGTTTGGTGTACCAATGCGCCTGGAGTTTTCATGGATTACATGAACCGAAGATTCAATTTGTGTCTAAGTCAGTTTGTGGTTGTATTCATCGATGATATTATGATATATTTGAAGTCATATGAAGATCATGCAGAGCATCTGAGAATCGTGTTGCAGGCCTTGAAAGAAAAGAAGTTGAATGCAAAGTTATCTAAGTGTGAGTTCTGGATGAAAGAAGTGAGTTTCTTAGGCCATGTGATTTCTAGTGGAGGTATTTTTATTGATCCATCTAAGGTTGATGTTGTGTTAAAATGGGAAAATATGAAGTCTATTACTGAGATCAGAAGTTTTCTAGGTTTGGATGGATACTACAGAAGGTTTATTGAAGGTTTTTCGAAGTTAGTAATGCCTTTGACTCAGTTGACTCTAAAGGGTCAAGCGTATGTGTGGGATGCCTTGTATGAAGAGAGTTTTATAAAGCTAAAGAAGAGGTTGACGTTTGCCCCAATATTGATTTTGCTGAATCTGAGCGAGTCTTTTGTTGTGTATTGTGATGCTTTGGTGATGGGTTTGAGTGGCGTGTTGATGAAGAATAGACAGGTTGTGGCTTACGCTTCTAGACATTTGAAGGTTCATGAGAGGAATTATCCTATGCATGATCTGGAATTAGCCTTCGTTGTGTTTGTACTTGAGATTTGGAGGCATTACATGTTTGGTTCCAAATTTAAAGTGTTCAGTAATCACAAGAGTTTGGAGTACTTGTTGATCAAAAAGAGTTGAATATGAGGCAGAGGAGGTGGCTTGAATTTTTGAAAGACTATGATTTTGGTTTGAATTACCATCCTGGTAAAGCCAATGTCATAGTTGATGCTTTGAGTATGACTTCCTAGATCTAAGCTTAGTATGTGAAAGGAGTCGTAACAGCATGAGGTTAGGCATGTTGAAGTTGGCCAGTGACATTCTTGAAGAGATCAGAGAAGTTCAGAAGATCGACATGGGATTGGTTGACGGTTGGTGTCTATTAATTAAGGTCGGGGTGGTGATTTCAGAATCGACGAGAATGGTGTGATAAGATTCAAAGATAGAGCTTGTGTACCAGATGCGCACAAACTTAAGAAGAGTATTCTTTAGGAAGGTCACATTAGTGGATTGAGTATTTGTCCCAGTGCTACTAAAATGTATCAAGACTTGAGGAAGATATTTTGGTGGCCAGGAATGAAGAAGTAAATTATTGAGTTCGTGCATGCGTGTTTGACTTGCCAGAAGTCAAATGTTGAACATCAGAAGTCATTGAGTTTGATGCAGTCGTTGTCTATCCTTGAGTGGAAATGGGACATTATTTCGATGGACTTTGTGCCTGGTTTGCCATGGACAATGAAGAATTGTGATACCATTTGGGTTATTATGGATAGGTTGACTAAATCGGATTACTTCATTCTGATTTGACTTAATTATCCATTGGAGAGGCTAGCAGAGTTGTATATTCAGAAGATTGTAAATTTGCATGGGATTCCATCTAGTATTGTATCTGACGGGGATTCGAGGTTTACGTCTAGATTCTGATAGAGTTTGCAGAAAGCTTTGGGTACAAAGCTACGTTTGAGTTCTGCTTATAACCCGCGGACAGATGATCAGACAGTGAGGACTATCCAATCCTTAGAAGACTTGTTAAGGCTTGTGTGCTAGAACAGGGAGGTACTTGGGATAGCTTTTTACCTTTGATCGAGTTTACCTACATCAATAGTTTCCATTCAAACATTGTAATGAAACCATTTAAGGCGTTGTATGGTAGAAGGTGTAGGACATCTTTATGATGGTATATGACGGGAGAGGGTGATGTGATTGGCTTGGAGATTTTCCAACATACCACAGAAAAGATCAAAGTGATCCAAGAGAATATGAGAGCTTCGTAGAATCGCCAAAAGAGTTATTATGATAAGAGAATGAAAGCGCTTGAGTTCTAAGAGGGGGATCATGTGTTTCTGAGAGTTACTCTGGTAACTGGTGTTAGTCGAGCATTGATTTCTCAAAATATCACTCTGTGTTTCCTCGATCTGTACCAGATTTTGCAGAGGATAGGAGAAGTGGCATATCAGATTGATTTATCATCATCGCTTTCTAATCTTCATGATGTATTTCATGTGTCTCAGCTGAGGAGATACATTCTAGATTTGTCTCATGTGATCAATGTGGATGATATGTAGGTGAGAGATAACCTGACTGTTGAGGCATCACTCGTGCAGATAGAGGATCGGGAAGTGAAGCAGTTCTGTGGTAAGGAGATTGCCTTAATGAATGTAGCTTAGGGAGGACCAACTAGTGGAAACGTGACTTGGGAGCTTGAGAGGTAGATGAGGGAGTTGTATCTGAATCTAATTACTTAAGATAATTTTCGAGGGAGAAAAATCTTTAAGTGGAGGAGTGTTGTAACACCCGTGTTTTTTATTTATTAAAATTACTTGATTTATTATGATTTTTGTGTATTTTTTTTATTATTGGGTAATATTAATTAAATAAATAAGGGTGATGGGGGTATGACCTTGAGGTGAAAGTGTGGAGAGTAATCGGAGGTTAGTAAAGATTGATTAAATTATTAGAGTTTATTTTAATAATTAAAATAATAATATTTTATTAGATTTATTTAATTTAATAAAAAATAAAGAGTTTGGGACCAAAGTGTTAATTATGAGGAGTAAAAGGGAGGAAGGAGTAAGAGGAATAAGAGTGTAGGCCAAAATTAATATTTACTCTAATGATATAGATTAGAACATAACCTAGTTTATGGAGTTTTATCAGTACGTAGAATCAGAAATTGGAGAATAGAGAGTAGACTAGAGAAAGGGTAAAGAGAAAGCTTGAAACTTGGAGGGGATTAGAGAATCAAAAGTCAAAGTTTTTCATTGCTGCTAGGATAACCAGATAAAGGGGAACTATCTCAATAATGGGTATATGTATAGGGGTAGAATTGAGGAATCCTTAACCTCCGATAGAGTATTAGGATTTTTACATAATTCCGTTATGGATTATTGATTTGTTGTATGTGATGATGATTGGTGATGAAATTCGTGTGTTATGGTGTATGACAAATTATGTTTTGATAAGTTAACATATATTCACCATTATTGCTATTTTAAAGGTTTGGGAATAAAATGATTTTGTGAAAAACATGAATTAAAGGTGTTGATTTGATGAAATTAGATGTTATTGGTGAATATATAACATGTGTGTATTATTTGGGATCGATTTTGTATGTCTGAAATGAGAATTAGGAGTTCTCCGATTAACTCCATTGAAAATGACGCATTCTGCAGGTTGCAGGTCGATGAGGGGCGTCATCACCATGACTGGCGTTGTGGCTTTGAGTGTGCTGACGGCCGTCACGTTGGTGAGGGGTAACCTATCATGTTATCGACGTTTGTGTTCCAAGATGGTCGTCACATAGGTGACGCTCTGCAGTATTGGGGAAGGTGATGGGTGTCGGGACCTTGACGGGTAACCCGTCTTAAGTCTGTAGTGGGCGCAAATACTTTTTTTATGATATTTAGTTGCAGGTTTCGATTCTTTGACTATTGCTAATGTTTTGGGTATTGTTAGTATTGTTTAAATGATGGTTGTTATGACTTAATGATTAAACATGATTTTAATCGAATTTATAAGTTATTTGATGAATGATGGATATGTGCACATGTGATGATGATGGTGTGTTAATTTTTGTGAATTATGATGATGATATGATGTTGTATGAGCATGAAATATGTTGTTGAATTGTGAGTATGTTGTTGTATGATGATAGTTCGGGAGGGGAATTATCATCGTTGGGTCACTGCATTGTTGTTTATTGTCAAGAGGGGACTTTAAATATTGTGTGTAGTTGCATTGACGTGTTGTGACATGCTGAATGCCGTTGTTGGTGATGAAAGAGACAAGTTGTAATTCGAGCTGGGTGAATTGGTGATTTATCCTAAATCTGAGCAAGGTGGATTCGGGGTTTGAGTATGGTGAACACAGTTCCTAAGTGAACCAATTTATGATGATATGGTACCACATGCATATGAGTCTGGTTGGGGTTGTGAGTTCTCATTACATAATCTAAATGATAAATATGTAATTTCTTTGTGTATGTTGATAAATTGGGTGTGAGAATGATGTTGTATGATTGATGAATATGTGATTTGCTTTGATGTTGTCCACCATTGTATTTCTTCGTAACACCAAAAAAAAACAATTTGAAAGAGCGCAAAATTTATATTGAAAAGAATTTTTAAAATTTTTAAAAAACTTAGACAAATTATTCAAATATAATTTTTACTGTTATAATATTTCAAAATTTTAAAATATATTAATAATAAACATTATTTTATCATTCTAAATAAATAAAAATATCTTTTTTTCTAGAAATGTTAACAAAATTATTTATTTAAAAAAAATAATCATTTTTCCCCTCTACAAAGACTAAGAAACCTATAAAAATAAATGTCACATATATACATGGAACAAATGATAGAACCAATGAATTCATGAGAATCATAAATTTAAACTAAAAATCAAAAACATGTTTAGCGATAGAAGATAGTAAGAAAAGAGTTCAAATAAGTTATCATAATCTATTTTTATTTTGCCGGTGCAACATATTCTCATTTACACAATAAAACTTGATGCCTTAGTTTAGCTCAGGCTAATTTCCTTCACCAAAAGCGTTTTACATAAATAAACAAGGAGCTACAAATATTATACAATACATCTTCAGGATGCAGCTTAAGCTTCCAACTGTCTAAGAACTTTTATCCACTGCTTTCCCTAAAGAAGTGAAGTTCAACCTGAAAAAATAAGGAATCAACCAACCAAATTTAGACCAAAATAACATCAGAGGAAGTAAATAACAAAGTGACACTAAAATGAAATATTATTGGAATATTGTTTACCTGATAAGAGGCTTCCTCTGTGGTACAGGAGCAGGAATCCCACATAACAATGGTGCCGTCAGCTCAGCAGGCTTTTTAAACACACAAAAATATGAATAGCTTATTAGTTTATCTGTGGGCGTAAGCACTAGTAAAATTGTTTGGAAGAGCTTACAGAAACAGATAATGACGAGTCTATAAACTGTTTTCAGCTTAAATGAAAATAGTTTGAATATTAATTTATCTTGTATTAAAATAACTTATGTGTAAGAACTTATATAATAACCGTTTATACTATAATTGTCTAATTCAACACCCTCGATGAAAATTCATGAAAGAACCTGTCAAGGTGGTGTGAACTATTTACAATAGCTGAATAACATTTTATTGAAGAATATGACGGTGAAAATCATCCAAATTTTTCAGCCAGAATAAGAGATTAACCTCTAGCTCCTCCAAGCCTCCATTAGAGAATGAATGAGTTGAACAAACAGTTTCCTTAGGAATAACTAGCTCTTCCACCACCGCAAACTTTGAGTTTGAAGAGTCAGAGTTGTTTTTCACACTCCCACCATTATCTTCGACTTGATTTTTATACCCCAAATCTTCTTCAACCTCATCAGGTTCTTCGGCCAAAGCTTGATGAGCGTCATACGGACCAGACATAATCTGCTCGATAGCTAGTCGTTCTTCTTCTTTATTGTTTGATATATCAGGAGCAGTAACTTGCTGGTTTCCCATCGCTGATCCATTGGTTTCACTATCACCTGAAGGAACTTTATCAACCGATTTTAGACAAGGTGTCTCGCTCTTCTGTGCACCCATACTGTTGACTTCAGAGTCATCCAATTTCATAGAACAAGAACTAGTAGCACTAATAGGAGTTACATCTTCATGAACTTCCTTGTTTGGAGGGGATGAAGATACAAAGGACTTTGAAACCCTCAAGTTATTATTATTCTCCAATCGCTTTCTCTTCCTTTCATCATCGGCTCCAAGTACAGCTGCTTTACCTCCTTGAGACTTTTCAGCTTGACTTTGGCCACTAACCCTTGATTTCAAACTTTTTTTATTCTCACCGGTTACTTTAGAAGAGAAGGAAGGCCGAACACCACCAGGAAATATGAAGTTTGGTATGTTACGGCGTTTCACATGGGAGACGTGGATATCCATTCCAGGTTTCCATAGAGTGTATGCGTTAACAGAATGCTTGAATTCATCTACAGTTAGCCTTATATCAAATTGTTCACCTTCGTTTACCGGAACTCCTTGTTTACGCTGCAGACCCATGAAGTAACAGTGGTGGAAGGATCTAGATTTGTCTGAAAATTCGCCAGGATATGGGTGACACTGAAGCATGCCATAAGTGTACCTCTCAATCTACAAGTTTAAAGAACCATGGTAATCAAATTAAGATTCAAATTGTGAATTAGAAAACCTACTTTTTGAATCATTAATTGAATCTTAATGAATCCCAAGATACATTACTGATAAAAATGTTAAATTTTTAAGTTAAAACAAATGACATTGCAAAATCATAAGTTTATATAATATCTTATATGAATCTCAAAGTAATTGAAGATTGAAATCGTAAATCAAATGACAAAAGAAAAGCGGCAAACTATACAAAGTTGGAAAAAAAAAGTGACTGATAACAGAGTTAGTTTAGGTAGCAAATCATTAAAAGGAATCAATATTTATAATAGTGAGTTCAGATTTATCGTAATGAATCACGAAGGGATTCAATATGAGAATTATGTCCAAAATAGATACACACTAATATAGATTCATATCAATTTGGTTATGTTTTGACTCGAATCAAGATATGACTTGCATATATTGTATGATACTCATAACCATGTAAAGAACAGCTAGTATACTGTTACATTATGCAAGAACAGAAAACGAGAAGACACATCCGCACCCCCGACTTTCCTCAAAACCAAAGAAAATTAAAAAAAAAAAGGGGGGTAGTGATGAAAAAAATATAATGAGTAATTAAAAATGATAAACTTTGCAGTTATACCTTCAGTGTCAACTGGCGGAGACGAGACTCAACCCATCCTTTCCATTGTCTAAGGTCGTCGGGATTCTGTGCTGTAATATCTATCTGTAAGTAATTCTTGTAAGCTTCAAAAAAGGGATAAGGCTCAAAAAGAGTATCCCAATCATCCTTGCTAGCCTCCATAGCCTACAAACACCACAAACATCAAATTTAAGCAGCCCAAATATCACAGTAAGAACAAAATAGACAACAAAACCAACTGGAACCAAGAAAAAATTATAATATGAAATCATTTATAATTAACAAAAAAATCATCGCCAAATATATCAAATCGTTAAAACAATCAATCAAAACATGAAATTACTATAGTCAAATCAATATATCATACCTCACATATTTCACTTCCCCTCTTAAACTCCTCCGACATAATACGCAGTGTACTTGTTGTCACATTGTAAGTAGAGTTCATGCAAGGATAAGCAGGAGTAATTATAGGCATCAGATGATATCTATCTTTGGGATTTCTTCTAGGATCCCAAACCGATAGTCCAAGAGATCCTTCTTCAATAGCACAAAGCATGACTGGATTTGGCCATCGCCACTGAGTATATACTCTGAAGAATCGAGACACCAGCATATTAGGCAGCGCATTAGGATAAAGCTGGCATATTCGACCAACAAGCAATGCCAGATTAATACCACCAAGAAATCCAGCAACCTGTAAATAAAATAGCAAAAAGATGCTTTAGGAAAATAAGAATCAAATCAAATGAACAACTTTGGAACAGAAAATAAGAAATCTTGTATGGTAGTTACGTCATACATTGGAATATACACCACGACGCTTTGCCCAAAACCTCATGAATCTCAATGTTGTGCGAAAACTCTGATTTAGAAACATGATACAATCATTCATAAGCCTTTGCAAAAGAAATATACAACTGTTCATAAGAATGCCAGACAAAAGGTTGACGTAAAACCTAGGTGAGTAAATTTTATAACCACCACCTGAATATTTGGAACTAAACGCAGGACTTGATCAGTCACTCTACATCCATTGAGACTGAGAACAGTTTGCTCATCTACATTTTGTAGTATTGATTCCTGTGATACATCCAAGTCCTACCCAAGAAAATAAACAATTAGTAAATGGTAAATTTGAAGATTTACGATATAAATTCAGAATAAAACACACGAGGGAAGGCAAAATGAATGTCACATATGCAGAAGACTCGTTCGTGGATGAACTAAATGTCCAAAGATTAGGTCCCAAATTAATGGCATCTTGCCTAAAATCAGTACTGTCAATCTAAGATCAGTGCTGACAACACTTTGTACAAAATCACGTATCGCAGAACAACAGAGGTTTGTTAAAAGTCCGCTGTATTATAGTGCTACAAAGTCGTTATAGCTACTATTGTCAACACTGCCTAACATTGAGTAAGGACCTAAGCTTTGATCCAGAATAGCAGTAACCATTAAGAGACTCAAATGGGATGGTCGAAATGCCATTTGTAACACTGAAGGACCTCTCGTGTTATTTAGGACTTTTTTGTTTGTGCTTTAGAAGAGTTATTCAATACTACAGCTTGTTTAGTACTAAAAATCAGAGTAGTCATTCCTGGATAGCAGCACGGAACAGACGACCCCAAAAGTGGGATAACGGGAGTGTATAGCGGGATGACCACTCTATTTGATCATTTTTGGACAAATTACATGTAATTATAATATATATATATATATATATATATATATATATATATATATATATATATATTTAATGTAAAGTTAAACAAATAAAAACAACTCAAAATATCCATAAATCAAAGCACACGTGACTATTGAAGTGCACAAACGACTATGAAGGAAGGTTAAGGTTGAGTCTCAACTTAAATATGATTGAAAACCCCAAAATTACCCTTGAAACATTGTAAATTTAAGGGGTAATTTCAGTTTCTCAGAGGGGAAAAGGATAGCTTCCAGGCCGGGAACGGCTCTGCTCCGCTATCCTGCTATTTACCCTATAGCAGCTGTTATAGTGTTCTGCACCGCTAAGGCTCTTCCCATAGCGGCAGGGCTCCACTCCGCTATAGTGGGATAGCGCCGCTATTGACTACTCTGCTAAAAATAGAATTTTTTCTCTATGAAAAATGCAAAATCCCCTCCAAATAATACTGGTTTCAAATTCCCCTTTAAAACATTTGAGAAGATACAAAGAAAAGACATTGACAGGAACGAAGGAACAAGAATTGTGTCAAATAGTTAAATTTTTTTGAATAAATCACTTACCTCAGGAATAACCCACAATGCCAATCTTGCATACAGGAGATCTACAGAAACTCCATTGAACTTGAATTTCATCACAGGGACATGAGCATCAGGCACAGGGTGCAATTCAGTTACTTCATCCATCTCAGAAAGCATCTTCTGTAGCTCGCCAAAGAAATCTTCCTAAACCCAATTTAATTAACAATTTAAGTTGAAACATGAAAGGAGATATAATCTGAAACAAATCAATATTTTCACTCTAAAAAGAGCAACCATCATCATACTTCTCTGGTTGCATGTCTTGGTCCCACACAAAGGGTATCTATATCAGCTCCAGGGCCATGCACCTGCAAGATATGGAGTTAAAATTTTGGTAAAATAAAAAATAACAGGAGAAGAAGATAGCAAAATGTAAATAGGATCATATCCAATCATTTCAATTTTTTAGTTCTGTTTTCACATCGCTTCATCAAATATATGTTGTTGATTCCGCGAAGGATTGTTTTTCCTCCAATAATAGTGGATGAAATTTCATATTTTTAATCCAGTATTATAAGACATATATTTGATGATAATATGATATAGAAAGAAAATGTAAACAACAGAACCAACATGATAAGACAGTGCTATCAAACTCTCACCTACTCATCCCTTCTCCAGCCGGCACTCCACAATTAGATACAATAAAAGTAAAAGGAAACAATCAAAGTGTATGTGCACAAACAAGAAATATTAGGAAGATAAGAACAACTGCATACCCCTAGCCGATAGGAGCCAAAAGTGAAAATCTTAGCATTTGCTTCGTGCACCAGTTGTTCATTGAATCCTTTTGCCCGGCTAATGGTCTTAACCCAAATCTTCACAATCTAATCATATTATAATAGCACAATCAAAACTAACAAATTCATAGTAATCTGCACTACATTTCCAAGATATTTTTTTCAGTGATTAAACATTAAGGGCGAGGGAAGACTCTCCCCATTACTAGAACTATACTGTCGCATTCAAAAATGATACAGCCACTGCAATCAGTAAACCAAAGATGTTCGATGAAGATTGAACAGTTCATGGCAGTGCTTTTTAATAGGGCTATAGCCCCGCTGCAATCAGTCAATTGAAGATGTTTGATGAAGATTAGACAGTTCATGGCAGTGTTTTTTGATAGGATTATAGCCCCGCTACAGTGTTGTAGCATGTTGGAATTTGAACAAATCGCTATTGTTCTGCGATATGCTATTTTATTTAGTACAAATGCTGTCAATTACCAACTAACAGAATTCAAATAAACCGCTACTTTCCGTAATCAACAATCAACAACACTGGCTCATATTCCTATCTTAGAAATTTGGTTTCAAAACATGAACTCAGAATATGAGTCATCATATCTTCATCGAACAACTTCAATTTCCTTACCCTAGAAACTGCATTGTTTTTTCATTGCAGCCAAACCTAGTCTCTATATTTCCAAGACGGAATTAAATGAAATGAGATGACATCACATCAAAAGGTAAATAAAGCCAACCTGATCTAGCCTGCCAAGCACTTCCTCTCTACCCACTGCCTCCTGCTGACTCTCGTACAATCCAACACCTTGCAAATACTGAACACCCAGAATCCAAATTCAGCACAAAATAACACTAACAAAAGCTCTAAAATATGTACAACTTCACAATAACTTCAAACAAAAACCTTTTCAAGTTCATGAGTCTTGTTCACATCTTCCTCGGTTGGTCCAGCCAGTGAAATGGGCTCGGTTATGCCTAACCATTGTTGTCCATTATTCTGATTGCTCATTCCAGGTATCCCCATCAACAAATTGATACACTTTTTTTTCTTTTTTTTTCTAATTACACTATGATATCTTTTGTTTCAATGATAGGGTTGCAATGAGAATTATCACTTACTGATGTTTTTTTTCAATTTTTTCCCAATAAATCAACTAAAAACAAAAACGAAACACAAAAAGGAAGAAAGCAAAAACACACTATAACAATGTGAATGTGATGATAATTGTTTTTGATTTTACAGTATTTGGAATGAAAATGTTCAAATCTATGAACTTTGACCACAAAAACATGAAAAAAAACAAAAGATGCAAAATTACAAAGCCATAGAGCAAAAACGAATCAATAATACAGAAATTGAAATTGGGGCTTTTCAACCGCAACCCTAAATCAGCAACAACAAGCAATCACGACAATCCAGATGAACAAATATAGGTTGAACGCGATCGGAACTTCAGAAAGGCTTCAACTTGATGACTTCTCGAGGGTGTGGCACTCCCAGAATGGTTGAATTGAACCTTGAAAGCTTCGATATTAGAAAATAAAATATATTTAAATAAAATTGAAAGATCGAAGGAAAAATCAGTAGAAAATTATAAAGTAGGTTAGAGAGGTAAAGGTTGCAGAGAAGCTTACGGAGAGAGAGGGAGAGAGAAAGAGTGCGTGAAAATGGGTTTGGAAACTGCAATGACGATGATGAAGAAGAAAAGAAGTGTTAAATAGAATATACATAGAATAAAAATTGGACCACTATATTTATAGTACTTTATCTTTTTTTAACTAAGATTTGTTTTGATATTTTCTTTTTTATTTGATTAGATTAGATTTTTCTTTAGGGAATTTTATTTGTTTTGATTTTATTTTTTTACAAAAACAAAAGGATTTTATTATTTGGGCCTCAACTCATCATTAGTTTGGACTTGGTTACAAGGAGTGTTTTTGGTGGGACGGGTTACTTTATGCACCTCTAGCACACTCTAGTAAAAATTTAAAATGTCTATTAATTTTAAAAATCATCTTCGGACACATTTCTAATACACATACCTTAGCATTTCATAAATGAGTCATTCTTATTTTACTCGAAAATGCATCTTCAGAATAATTCGAAAGTACACTCTCATAATTTTATAATGTCATGAAGTGTATTATTTACTTCCAAGATTTACAAAGTAACTTAACCTAACATCACATGCATGACACGAGGAATAAGGTTACACAAGTATAGGTACAAAAAGTTATGGCCAAGAATTATAAAACAAGTTTTTAACTTGTGAAATTCACATCACTATATATTTTTCTTTGGATTTTGCATCCCGCTTAGGAGATGAAGATGGGTTCTTTATTGTGCTTCTAGCCGCCTGTAAATAATTTACTAAGAAATTGCTAAAATCTTCGGATTTAAATATACATGTAGTATAAATTCTACTTTCATTTCCATTTATTTCATTATAGACTTTCATTCAATAGCACAAAAGGTTATGGAAGTGCACTTTTGAATTATTCCAGAGATTAATTTTTGAACTAAATTTGAGTAAAATAATGGTGGTTCACTCACGAAGTGCTGAAGTGTGTGTATTATGGATGCGTCCAAAGATGCATTTAAGGAATTAAGGGACATTTTGGATTTCCATAGGGTATTCATTCACCCCATAGGGTGGAAAAAGTAACCCCTAGTGTTTTCTTTAACCTAGATTTTATTTTCAATTTGAGTGGCATGTTTTGCAATTGTGTGGGTTATTACGTTGTTTTCTCTCTTCGTGTGAGAAAACTTAATTCTCTTAAAACTATTCACATTCATGTTAATAGAGTTACATGGCATTCCTAGTTAGTTCTAGGTTTTTAATTTCTTTTCATCATCTTTGCAAGAGTTTTGTTGTTAGTTTCAAATTCAACATCTAAGAAACAACAATCCATAGTTATCTTTGTAGTTTTCTTCAAAGTTATTGTTTATAACATTAGCGGTTTGTTGTTACCATATATGCAATAAGAGCTAATTGTCATTGTTTCCATGTTTTCATCTTCGAAGATAGCTCTTAGACCCCATTTCCCATTTTTATAAGGCTTGCATCGATATTTCATCTTATCCATCCTTGCTCATGAGTTTCTCGTTTGGATTCTTTAGATCTTTGATCCTAGTTCAGTGGTTCGTTGTTGTTTTCAGATATCTTTTTGTTTGTTTTTTCCTTTTTCTTCACTACGATTTCTATTTTCTTCCTTTTCATTATTGACGTGCTTTTTCCTTTTCTCAGAGATGATCATCTTCGCATCAAAACTTTGCTCCTTCTCAAATTACGCCCAATGAGTAAATCGCCAAGCAAGATGAAAAGGATTGAAAAACCACCAAGCAAGATGCAAAGACCATACCAAGACAAATTTCCTACAACTAAGACTCGCTAGACCAAGTCCATGGGAGCATTTTGCAAGCACATGTGAAAGAAGACTTCAATGCTAAGTTACTTCATGGTGAAGGAAGAGTATTCGCGCTAGTCGAAGATTAGCAATGCGCCTAGCGATCTAGGGCTAGTTGTAGGGTGAGTTGACATTGCTTAAAAGGGACTAAAGCATGCCCGATAGGAGAAGAAGGGCGATGCGCCTAGTGATCCTACCTTTCTTGAGCCTATAAATAGGATGGCCAGGTTCAATTCTAGGAGAGTTTTGGTGGATTCAAGGTAGTACATAAATGAAATATGTTCACCTTAGTCTCAACATGAGAATATATGGGGGAGATTAAAGTCAGAAACACTGCTCAAGAGATCGTTGCAGACGTTATTCCAAGTTCGCCTTCTCGGGATTACCTGTGCAACTACAAAGAGTGAGCATGACTAAAAATATCATTGTTGGGGATATATGTAGTCATTATATACCCATGTGTTAATTACGGTCATGGCGTCGTATGTAATTCTACTTAACCTTTAATATTGATGATTCTTCATTCTTAATTCTTGTTTTGGATTAGCTACCTAAAACATGTTTTCATGGTACGACTTGACATAAGAGAGGTGTTGGTCGTTACTAGATCCAAGTCTCCATCTATTGGATGATAATACTTAGAGATTGGGTTAGGTTTAATATTTACATGATACTGATAATTGATATCAATATCTTTCATTCTTTATTGGAACTTAATGTTGTTGTATTTAATAATGGTAGAGATTTGCTACTATGTAATACATCTGATCTCACATGGTTGAGTCATATATGAGATACGATGAGAGCAACATGTGAAAATATTGATAGTTAATTAGAAAAGTATACTAATCACCAATGGTTATTCATGAGAATAAACAATAATGAAATCTACCCTAGTAAGTTTTCTCACTATTATTAACACCAAAATCTCAATTCATTTTCTAACATTTAAATTTATGCAACCAAAAAACTAAACTTATGTTCTTCGCAGGACAAATGTTTGACACAATGTATGAGACAATATGTACAACGTCTTATACAAGATTAAAAAATTACAGGAATTAAATTATAAAGCAGTAAAGAACACACTGGATTATTAACCCAGTTCGATGCAATATCACCTGCGCTTGGGGGCATTCAACCCAAGAAAGGAAATCCATTCTCATTAGGCATGGCAACGGGGCGGGTCGGGGACGGTTTTTACCTCCCCCAAACTCAAACCCGAATCCCCAAACCATCCACGTTCCCCGCCCCAAACCCAAACGGGGATGGAGAATCAAAACCCAAACCCGTCCCAAACGGGTTCGGGTTGGGTTCGAGTATCCCCGCCCCGCCACCATTCATTTAGTGAAATCAATTTTTTTAATAGAAATATTTATTTTTATAAAATAAAATTATATTTCAAATAATAAAATAAAACATTCTAAAAAAATTCCATACATACAGTTCAAATACTTTAAATAATAAATTAAAATTAAAATATCAAAACATTGACCCTATATTTAATATTCTAAATTATCAAAAATAAATAATAATGTACATAATGAAATAAATGGGGCGGGTTCGGGGACGGGTTCGGGGTGGGTACTAGTGTCCCCATTACCCGACCCGTCCCTATATTTTAAAATCGGGGAAAACTCAAATCCAAACCCAAACCCAATCAAAGCGAGTTTTCTCCGTCAACTTCGGGGCAGGTTCGGGTTGGTACCCGCGGGTACGGGTTATGTTGCCATGCCTAATTCTCATTAGTAAAAGTATAAATAATCTTAGATGAAAAATCTTGTTCAATGCCTCTATTCCTAATATAACCCGTGAATTTCTATTCAGGACTCCCTATTGAACAACTCCACTCATGATAGTCATAAGGACAAATGGACTTACTTTAAACTCTCCATGTTCAAAGTCACTTTCCTAATACTACATGTCAAGATTCGTTCAGGCTTCCCCTGAATAAGAGACCCCTCTCACTTTCACTTCAAACACTCTCAAGGTGTTTTCAACAATTATAATGATTAGATGGATGGTATAATAACCTTCACAAGACAATACTATATTCAACTAACTTAGATTTGAAGCACATGAATAGAGTGTACAAAATACAAACAAAAACAAAGACTCGACTAAATCAAAATTCTCCTAATGAGTATATATTTTCTCTTGAGGTCTTAGTCTTCACAAAGGAGATGAACTCCTTATATAGCCACAAAATTTCAGCTCTAAAAGGCCATAAGGATTTAGGTCATTAATTTGGATGGACTTCTATAAAGCACATGAGATCAATCTTCAATAATGATGATTTCTAATCTTGATTGATCTCCTTGAATTTCTTGATAATTATTGATGTATTTGATTCATACCACATCTTCCAAAACCTCCCATAATCAATCAAATCATTATTAGGAAGATTGATATCCTTGATTAATATAAAGTAACAGTCTGAGACAGATGTCTGACATATCTGGAACATTTGGCCTGACATCTGTCAACGTAACTAAATTCCAAATCTTGAACAAATCAAATAAAATCTTTACTTGATATAAATCATAATTCTAACTTCTTAAGTATATGATTCAAAATAAATCTCTTGGAGAAAATAAATCACACTTTAAAACATCTTTAATATATTAAAGATTTTCTCATTTTAAGTACAAATTCTTGTAATTAAAACATATCTAATTAAATCACTTCAATGAACGAATCTTCAATCAATATCTTTGCATATCCAATTTCAGTACAATCTTGAATAAACTAAATCTCAAAACATATACTCCTTCCAGGCATATTCAAATAAATTAAACCAAAACCAAGTCTTTTAATTAAACAATATCCAATAAAATATTCTTCAAACTTTATGGATTATAATTTAATAAAACTTTTTTTCAAACTGATTTGGATGAACAAACTTCTTTCAGATGTAATCTTCTCATCGTACCAGAATTAATACAAGTTTTCTAACCAAAAGCTGAAGCAAAGATTTAGTGTAGTAAGAGCAGTCCACACGCCAAGATGTCAAATAACATATTTCAAACATTTTGCACAACAAGTTGCTTACAACCAAATCTGTATATCAAACAACTTTAGCAGAAACTTGGGCTGAACAAATCTTAAAACAAATCTAAAGTGCATGAGAATCCAATCAGTGTAGCACTCATGCCAAGATGTCACACAACATGTGCTGAATGTAGCACTCCAATTTTTCATTATTTTATTTTAATTGAGTTTTGAAGTGTTTTTTATTTATTTATTTATTTAATTAAATAAATGAGTCTGGGTAGAATTATTTAACTTAGTAGAAGTGAAGAATATTATGGTTTAGTATAAACTAGAATTAATTATATTGTAATGATTTAAATAATAGATAAATATGAGAAAATGAGTTTTGGCCAATAAAATAGTTTTTAATTAAAGTAGGGAGGTGGGTGGAATTAGTGAAACTTGAGGGGAGTTGTGGAATTAATTATAATGAAGGAAATTAGGTTTTACTTTAAATAAGAGAGAAAAGTTGGGAGAAGATTACAATTCATAGAATTTTGTGAAAATAAGGCTAAGGAGAGAAAAAAGACTTTTTTTAAAAATAACCAAGTTTTTCAAGTAAATTTTCAAAATAACCAATGTTTGAAAATATTTACCAAAATAAATACTTTTCTAAAAAAATGTAACAAATGCGCCAGGTGCATTAGCGCATCCAATGAAAATATTGTACATATGCGTCATTGGCGCTGGCGCATGCATGTGTATGCGCCATATGTAATGGCGCATGCATAGTCCAATCTGTGGAGGCGATAATGCATGTGACTACTGCTCATGCACTCCATCTATAAATACAACATCACCCTCCCATAATTTTCATACATCTTCTTACTATCTTCTTCCATTTTTCTTCATTCTCCTTCCATTTTTCTTTAAAATGTCTTCGTATTCATATATGTGTCCTTATATTCACAAGAGAAAATGTCAATTTAATTTTTCAACAGTGCAGCCTCTAATGAAGATCCGACTTTGCAATTTAGATACGTTCGAACATCTTAACAGGACCTTGAACCGTTGGTTAGATGGAGAAATTGCAGAGGGTGAAAAGATCAGAAGAATTCAATGGCTTGATACTACGTTCAACCAAAATGAAGAAGTTTGTTTCTAGGTGAATATTAAAACAGACAGAGACGTTCACATGATGATGTATATTTCTCACAAAATTGTTTTGATGGTTGTAATCGCATAATTATGTTGTTCATTTGTTGTATTTGTTTGTGGTGTTATTTTATTGTTGTAGTTGTTTATGTTGTTGTTAAATTATTGTTCAATTGTTGTTTAAATTATTGTTTGTCGTTTTCAAGTTATTATAACTGAATCTTATGATATTTATGAAATGAATGTTGTTTTAAATATAAAGCAAAATGGTTACAATTAAAATTATGTTGTTGTGCTTGGTCCAACATTGGGACAATTTGTACGATTGTGACCAGACTGACGACATGAACTACATAATCTAACCATTTTGTTCGCCGTATCCATTTTGTTTCGAATATGGGTGCTGTTTGGGCGGCCATTTTTCTTTCTTCGCGTTATTTCATTGTGCTAGAGTATGTCCCCTTTATATGCAGGCCAATAATCCTCTTTTACTACCACCGAAAAGCTAATTTTGTAAACATTGTATAGGTTTATGACTTTGTAAACGACGGATAGTAAGTCGGAAGGATCATGTTGAACCATTGAACATACCGCTATGACATGGGAGCAGGGCATATGAAAGGCTTGGAATTTTCTGCAGTCGCACTAACCTCTATCTAGTTCCACTCGATAGTGTCCCCTCGGCATGCCTTAATTATAATCTATTGACTTAACAACATTGTAACAACCTTTAGTATGGTCAAACATTGTAACCACATGCGTGTTAGCTTTGGCAGCTTCTTCTTTAATGAATTTCATTGAAGCATCACTGAACAACTGCCAGATTGTAACACTGAATCCCATTTTGAACGTCTGATGTCAAACAACGCTCCTAGCCTAAAATAGGTTGCTTGCAGTAAAGCGATTATTGGTAGGTTTCAGATGCCTTTGAAGACAGAGTTCATTGATTCCACAAGATTTATTGTCATATGGCCCCATTGTTGACCATTGTCGTATGCCCTACCGTTGGACCTTCCACCGGACCTTCACACCAGCCACCATTGAATCATGTCAGCACTCAAAGACCCCAAACACCTCGGAGAAATCGTGGGAGACCTCAAAGGCAGGCTAACGCACCGGGATGTGGAACAGGGGGGCGTTTCAATCGGGCGGGTAATTGATTTTCTTGTCAACTATTATGTATTTTTATTTACCTATTTATTTTATTTATTTCAATTTTATATAAGTATAACATATCAAATTTAAAATAATAATAATAATATTCAAAGTATGCGCCACATGCAATGACGTATGTTATTCATGTCATAAAGTATGCACCAATTGCATTGGCTTCATCTGCATGCATGCGCCATTTAAATTGGCGCCTTAGTTCAATGTCAACATACATGCACCAGTCCAACCGGCGCATGCTTTAGCGAGATGCATGAAAAGTGGTTATATTGGTAAATAACTTGAAATAGTGGTTATTTTGGAAATTTATTTGAAAAACTTGGTTATTTTAAAAAATCGAGAAAAAGACAAACCTAGCTTAGAAGGTGAAGTAGAGAAATTCCATTTTCAAAGCTACAAGCTTCTGCGAATTCGAGGTAGGGGACTACTCATGTTATGGGTGTTTAGGAATGAAGAGTATAGAGGATACCATACCATCTTTCCCTTTTTCTTTCCTTTTTCCTCCATTAATGAGGGTTTTGAACCTTGAGAATGTTTGTGCAAAACCTCTCTAAGATGTTGTGATATTATACAATTTTGTAATCTGTTGATTATTGATTTTTGTGTAAATTTGTATGCCAATTTATGAGTTTTGATGTTAATGAGTACAAATAATAAATTGATAAAATATGTTGATGATTCATGATACAATGATGATATAAAAGTTGAATTTGTGATGTTTAAGGTAATGAAATGATATATTATTCACAATATATGTTTTACTGTGCATTTTGGGGCTATTGGGACTCAATCAGTTGAGTTTTAGGATCTATTTCGATAGAGAGAGAAATTGAAAAAGTCAAAAAACTTAGGAAATCCCCAAAAAGGCGAAAAGTCGCAAAATTGAAATTGGAGTTGCGCTGGAAAGGCGGTGGCGGCAGAGTCTCGATGTGTAATGATGGAGATTGTTGGATTTTGGCAAGTGGTGATGCATGTAAGGAGGCGCACAGGAGAGCAACATGCGGCCTAGACGGGCGCGTGGTGCATGGTGGCGACTCAGACGGGGGGCGGGGGAGGGGGTGGCAGCACATGGAGATCCTGCGACAGTGGATTCGCGGTCCTGTTCGGAAAGTTTCGAGTCGTTTTCGATTCGTGTCCTATGTCTCGTTTTCCGTGTTTCTAGATTTATTTGATATGTTTAGAGTTGAGTTAGAATTAAATGAATTGAGTTTGAGTTATTAATATGTTTAGAGTTGAGTCAAAAATATTTAGACTCGAGGTTGATGAGAAAATGAGTTAAGTTAGAGTTGTTCTTGAGATCTTAAAGGATATGCATGTAACTCTTAACCTTGAATAGAATTTGTTAGAGTTAATTATGAGTTATGTTGATGTTATGAACATGCCTTATTGAATATTGATGGTTTTTTTATGCTGCTTTGATGTTGTTCGATGTTTAGGTTTGAAAGAAACCAAATTTGTAGGACTTCGGTCCAGTGTTGTAAGACTTCAGTCGAGTGTTGTAGGACTCTGGTCCAGTATTGATAATCACTCAGTAACACAACTCTAATATCCAGCATTGTAGGCCTTTGGTCCAGTGTTGAAGGACTTTGGTCCAGTGTTGTGATTGATAACTGATAATGGGAGTAGGAGGTTCAGATGGTGGTTGTTTGCATTTGTTGTAGCATCATACATCATGTATATTGGAGATTAGCTTAGGAATTCGGTCTAGTGTTGTATAACTTTGGTCAATTGTTGAGGATCCGTCAGTAACATAACTCTGATATCCAGTGTTGTAGGATTTTAATCCATGGTTGTAAGATTGTACCACATACATGAGAGTAGAGGATTTACGCATAGTATAATGATTTGTATGTTGTACATTGTACTAACTAATTATATCGATGTGAATTATATCCTTACTATTTTATTCATTGCTATCATATATGAATGTTTATCACCTCTTCTTGTGATATATTCTCTATTGTTGTTCTTGATACAGGATGAGGCCAAAATATATCTTGAACGGTTACTCCATCCTCGCATATTCGGTACCGAGATACATGATTATTATCATCCAAAAGTTTCAACAGTTGTTGCATTTTAGGTCTATCTCCCTTTAACATCTTGTTGTTAAGGACACAAGTATTGTATACTTGCTTGATATTTGAGATATTTCTAGGTCTTTTATGTTTCAAAGTCGCAAGTTTGTTTTTGAGATGCACCATATTCAATGTCATCTCTGAAACTATTTCCTTCTCTTCTGACATGAGGCGACATGCAATGGGATAGTCGATTAACTTGTCACACATGTCATGGTTATGTAAATAATAAATAAAATTAAATCTCCATTTGTTATTTGCTAAAAGATGACCATACAACTCAAAGGGACACTCAAATTTTTTTGAACCGGTGTCATCTCATTTGAACTTCTGGAGAGGAGTTTTGTATTTCTCACTTCTTTCGCATCTCATTGTCACGAATGCAAGTCTTCTATATGAAGCCATATCGAACCTTCTGATTATAACACTAAACCTCAACTTGGATGCCTTCGTGTGAATCCACTAGAGTATTTGATCACGAAACTCAAACTCTTGTCCATTTATAATTTGGTTGTCAACATCTACTTGACATAAACATACTTGGTATTCATAGACACAATAGGTTTGGGCAAAACATCATGGTGCGCCATATCTAAGGCAAACAATAACATAAAATATTCAAAAACATGATAAAATGAACACTGGACTATTCCGAAAATGCACTTCCGTATGAATTCACCTAGAATAAAGAAATGCATTTTCGAAAGCAACATAACTTTTTCAGCTCAAAAACCATATTAATGTGCCCAATGAGGAATGAAATAAATGATCTTTGCCTTAAATTATAGCTTATTTTGCTCTTTTTGGTGTGATAAAACACAAGAATGAAGTTTTAGAGTGCAAAACTTGAATGAGATGGAATAATTTTTTGCAAGGGTTTTGAGAGGAAATGGTGTTTGTTCATTAGGAAGAAGAGCGTGCAATGTTCTGTTTGATTAAAAATCTGGTTTGAAGAATCCAGAAAATCACTTTCGAAAATGTAGTTGACATGTTTTCAAATTTCCGTTTCACAAATTCAGAAATGCACTTCCGAATTTTCATTGAGTTGTTAAAATAGAAATACATTGATAGGGTGGGTCCAGAGATGCATCTCGAAACTAAAATTTGAAATAAAATAATATGAAATAAGACTCAGATAAAGCGTGTTTTAGTGAGACTCAAAGTGCGTCCGAAAATAGATTTTCGATATCAGATGAATATTTTTTATTTTCAATAGAGAATATTTCCCACCACTTAGAGTGAGACAAACAATTCCCAAATATTTTCACCAATAATATGTTTATGATATATGTGATCTCATATGGGCCTATATTCCTATGGCGCAAAAAGAATTGTGGTTTAAAATCTATATTAATTAAGGGAATCTCTTAATACACGTTCTATGTTACTTAGGCCCCACATAAAAATACTTAAATGCCCTTAAATTTCAGAGATGCATCTCTGGACGCACTCAATTCTGAGTTAATGTTAAAATATCTTGGAGATGCATCTTCATACTTATTTCGGAGATGCATATCTGAAATGTATTAGAGCTTAAATTACAACAAAACCCTTCTCATTCCTCATTTCTGAAAATACTCAAAAATCTCTTCAAACTCTCAAATTTTTTTCCATCACCAAGTCCAAAATCAAACAACCAAGCTCAAAGGATCTTCAATCAACATCAAAAACATCATCCAACACTGAAGCAAAGTAAACAATTGTAAGTTTTCGATATTTCGATAAGTTTTTTGAGTTTTTGGAGTTTTTGCGTAAATGAGTAGAAAATGATGATTTAGGTATCAAATGAGTACGAAATGCAAGGATGTTAATTTATACATGTTGTAAAACACGTTTGTAGGATAAAAATCACGATCAAACCATTTATTTTGAGATTCGTATTTCTGCATTGTCTCCGTTGATGAACGGAAGAGTTATAGAAAATTTCAGAGATGCATCTCCGGAAATTTTCAACGTTTGGTTTTATATTACCCGGAGATGCATCTCCATAAAATAACAACATGTTTTTTTTGCTTTGTTGTTTGTAGTGTTGTTTGTTTTCACTAATTGTCTGGTTTACTTTAACTTACAATCATTATGGCTGATAGACACGATAAGCTGGGGTGCGGGAGGATTGCACATCATGCATCAATGCAGAGGGAGAAGAGTCAGGTTTCGGAGGCTCTTGTTCACTTTGGTCATGCAGAGACATCTACTTATGGGGCTCATGATTCTCCTCATGCTTAACCATCTTCTTCTTCCCGTAGGAGACGGGTTTCACATGCTGACGCATCCCTCTCCCCATCCTCCCGCAGGCGCCAAGTTTCACCTATTCAAACGCCAGAGATACCTGAGTCACCGGTGGTACCAAAGTCACTTGTGCCACCTACGACGCATGATGCTTCTGAGCTAGTGCAACATCCTATTGTTGATGTTGTTGGCTGTTAAGAATGTTGAGCCAAATCCATTTGGAGGAGGCTCTATAGAGTTGTCACTACTTCCTCTGTACCCAGACCATACTGCCAGACATATAAGGGATGAAGAGGTATTATTAGTTGGATTAATTCTTTTTAATTTACGTTTATTTTAATTTACAAGTTTCTGACATTGATTTATTATTCTGTATGACCGTGATCCGATGAAGATTATTAACCACAGGCGGAAGATTACTAGTTTGCCTCAATCGAATGAGGAGTGGTTTCAGGCAGTTTTGTCCCTATTTGGGATGAACGACTTGTGCATGACCGATTATATTACGATCAACCACTAGATGCTTGATGCATTTGTGGAGAGATGGCACACCGAGACCTCGTCATTTAATCTCCCACTTGGTGAGATGTCTCTCACACTCGACGATGTGTCGTGTTTTCTACATCTTCCGATCATGTTGAAACTTATAAATCATGGGAGGATTAGCAAAGACGAGGCACTCGAGATGATGGTAGACTATTTGGGAGTTGACCCAACTGATGCGATGACGGAGATGGATAAAACCAAAGGTTTCATGCTAGGTTTGGATTCTTGAAAAAGATATATACATATGAGCTCCGGAGAGTTGATGAGGCTAGAGACGATGACGATCGGGTGGGGCTTCATAGAGCATATGTTATGAGAGCATACATGTTATATTTGGTTGGCATTGCGATTTTTATGGACAAGAATGTCACTTATATAGATGTCGTCTACCTACGATATTTCGAGGATTTCAAGCAGATCCATGAGTACAACTAGGGGGTCACGTGTTTGGTCTACTTGCACTCGAAGTTATCAGAGGGTTGTAGCTGGAAGACGAAGCAGGTCACCGACAACATCATACTACTAACGGTAATATTGATTGGTCTTTTAATGTTTCTGTGTAATTTTCTTTCCATCTTTGCAACACTATTATCGATGATTTGTATGTTCCAAAATTTTCAGGCTTGGATCCTCCAGCACTTTCCACGCATCTCCGACTGAGCGAGTGTACCGACTTACACTAAGGATATGTTGTGTGCTACTACATTTGCCCCACTCATAGGCAAACAGGAGACATAGTCATTCATAGTGTATCTTGACAACTTGGTTGCCGAGGACATGCACTTCAACGGTTATGTCGATCACCGTGAGACGCGTCCATTTGACGAGATTGCGTTATACTCGGGATGGTTGGCTTGTGAAACACCTCTCACTGCTTATCATCTTTCTGAGCGCGTCATGCGACAATTTGGCTACACTCAAACCATTCCTAGACACCCTGTTGTCTATGTTCCTCCTACTTTGACACATAGACAGATTAATGACATGTTTGATGATTATAAGTCATTTGATACCGGAGGAGACACAAAATACCATAGCTGAGAGCGACGGAGCTACATCAACGATACATCAGGTGGCTCTTCAAGGTGTCACATATGTATATGGTATAGGCTACTCTAGGAAATCCACCTAGACCAACTCATCAGAAGATACTAAAGGAGCAGACACAACTAGATCATGTTGATGATGTCTTGCCTAAATGTCGTCACATAATGGAGATTACGCATCTTTTCTGATGGATCTGATGTGAGGCAGGTCCTAGATGTCATCATGACAGAGGCACAGGGACATTAATGCACCAGAGACAGCGCCAGGAGGCATGGGGATTGATGGTCGAGGAACCAGAGGAGGCAGGGGAGATGTAGTCCGACATATACAATAGTATCGAGTAGTTGTACTTTGGATTCATTATTGATTGTATTTTATTTTTACCTTATGCTATTTTATCATTGTTTTTTACTTTGTTTATATATGACATTTTTGAACCATCTGAATTATATACGTCATTTTTTACATATCGATTGTAGAGTTTAAATCTTGTTACACATGATACGTAACGCTTATAAATCTTCTCTGAATAAATATAAACAAAACATCACATAATCTATTCTCTTTTGATAAATTACAAAAATATATCTCCATAATAAAATAAACAGAGATGCATATCCGATACAATAAACGTATAAAATAACTTCTAAAACATATAAAATAACTTCTAAATATGTGATTAATAATTTATATTTTAAATGAGAACATTCAAATATTTTAACATGGTGGCTAAGTAATATATAAGATAATATATAAGATGTATTTAAAGATCCCTTAATTAAAGGGAATTACTTCTTCTCCAACAATGGAAATCACATGAGAATCACACATATGTTAAAGGAAATCCGTAAATACAAATTCGAATACACCCTTTTAAATTAAAGGGATTTAAAAAGATGTTATAGTTTTAAAAGGCTCAGTCATTTGTTTTCCAAAATTTAAAATTTAAAACTTGTTTAATTCTTGAATAAATATATAAAATGTTGAACTTTTTTATTCTAAGACTAATGAACTGATACTTGTCGTGGAAGGCCGTTCCTAAAGAATCCACGTATCTGAAAAAAGTTATTTTAAATTAAAATCACTGAAAACTCATTCACAATCTCCTATATCACATAGTAAATTAAATAGTCTTATTCTAATTTCAATAGGAAAAAAATATGATTTGCCAATAAGGTGTGAACCCCATAATTTCTATTTTTTAACAAAATCTTAAACCCATAAATGGTAAATAATTACGCTTCTAAAAATAAAATAAAAACTAGATGTTGCAATATGCAATGAACATGAACCTGAGAAACATCAGTAGAAGTTAATTACAGCCTAAAGCTATATCACTAGTCATGTTATTGGGGTTTTATGTATCAAAAATCACAATCAGTATTCAGAGAAACCATTACAATTTTTTAGGAAATATCAAAGTTTATTTAAATATAACTAGCTCAACACAGCATATAGATTACATAAACCTGGATCAGGCATCATTAGTGACTTGACTAATGATTTCAGCTACAACATTTTACAACCATCCGCCGAGCATAACAAACTATGCGGCGGATTCACCTTCCCGTGTGATCAGTTCCTGTAACATCATAGAATCATATGATTATACTCAGAAAAACCTCTTCCGTCCATTTCAAAGAATGCAGTAAATAATGAAAACAAAACTCAATTTACCAATCTTGTAGCAGCACATGTGGAGTGCTGTCTTTCCTGTTTCATTCGATTGCATTCTCCGCACCAGCTGGAGAAATCTTTTTGATACAGTTTCATCTCTCTAAAGACAGAACTACAATTACATAATGCAAAATTTATCATTAACTTGCCAATGAAGGATTGATACAAGAACATTGGGCAAATTGAGGTAGCAATGAAGGTAACCAACAGATGAAATTACCTTCTGCACCACATCAGGAAGTTGATCCGATGGCCAGATGTTGTTGCTCTAGCACCATGACGATGTCGACCACGATGGAGCACAGCCCGTCCCGGGACATGATTATAATCAAAGACTTCCTGCTTTCAAATAATGGACTCCATAAATAAAGTGTACAACCACCTATGAGAAATAGCAAGAAGCAATGGTCCATAAATATTCTTACAATAGTAAATAGACAACACTATATAACTCCCCCGAACAGAACATGATTCCTGAATGATTAATTCCATCATGCGGATGTGTTTTTACTATCAAAACTAACATATGCAAGGTACAATGAAAAACAGATACGCAAATGCGGTCCTGCTTGTAAACACATCTCAGGAGCATTGTTTTATCATTACATGTTATAAGGGCCCTGATTGTTAATCATGCCAAGCACAAATACAGTTCCAAAAATTTTAATTAGACTACCTTTTTTATGTATATATTACTTTCTTTTAGGCCAAAAAATATATAGCTACGGTAGTTAATGGTGCCAAATTGTTCTGTTATCCCATCTCCATGACTTACATCTGGCTGACTTCCTGTATTTACATGTTTCTCACATCTTGAGCCTCGAAAAAACAACTCCCCTCCGGAAAATTCCTTACCCAAGCAAACATTCAAGGTTACTTCCGAGTCATCCACATGGAAACCTACAGATGAAAGACTTTAAATTGTAAGACATCATACATATTAACATCAGGAATGCAGGTGTATATTAACCAGTATATGAATCCAACATCATCAAAATATCGACCACTGATGATAAAATATCCATGGCCTCAATCCAAGCTTAGTTTGAGTTTGAAGCTTCAAAAGAATCAGTTTTTAAGTTGTTAAAATTCTTATTACCCAAAAAGCTGCATAGAAATAACAATGCAATGTTGTATAGTTCAAGTATTAAAAAAATTAGCCCTCTAGCCCTCTTCTGTACACGTCCAGTATAATGCAGATAGTATATGGGAATTGTCAGGAAAGCTCGTCAAGTAGAAATCTCACCTAAGTCAACATCTTTATCTTTACCATACTCTACAACAAATCCATGATGCGAATCCAGGGTTGATCCTCCAACTTCTGGAAAGAAGACTGAATAACAAACAATAATCAATAAACAGAACAAATCTTCAAAAAAAAGAAGAAAAAAAGCCACCTAAAGTCATTTTGATAGAATGAAATCAACAGAACAAATCTTCAAAAAGAAATAAAAGAGAAAAAAAACACTTAAAATCATTTTGCTAGAAGAATAAATATGATTGATCAGATCGCCACGAGTCACCTCTAGATAAAGGACGGACAAAATCATCCATAAGCTTGTCAAGCATCGGCTCAAGCCCAAAGTCATCAAGCACGGCACCAAATTTATTCATTCTATTGGGACGCATGATCCGGAAATTTGCTTCAGTCACCCATTTCTCAAAATTTTCAATCTAGATACACCAAAAGTAAGTTTAACATATACAAAAAATCAGTATGTATACAAGCATTCACTTGCAACTATGGATTCAAAAGATGAGATATTGCCTATACCACAGACAAGATAGTTAAAATGATAAAGTACCTCAGATAGCAACAACTCACAGAAGTCTGGCTGAAACATTTGAAATACAAGAATGTCTGGAGAGGGCTCAGATATTATGCTTCTAAAGCTTTGCTCTGTATTATCACTAATTGCTTTGAGAAATGTCGGCACAAAGAATATAATAGGATTCATAGTGTACAACTCGGGATGTAAAGGCTACAAAATCAGTAAGAAACTTGTAAGTCTTGGTAAAGACACCGCCACAAAGAACAGCAGCTTCACAAATGAAAAAAATAATTACTTTGGCACCAATTTGAATGTATCTCCAAAAGTAACAATCAACATATTTCTAGATATTCTTCAAACTGCAGGTTCCCAACTTTGTCTCAATGAAGGAGTGGTGAGTACACCAGGACTTTAAAGGAGGGGTCTACCCCGTGTAATTGTGACGAGAGTATTTATTAGAATGTTTTCTTGCAGATATTTTTCTGTTTTCCTTTTTTATAAAAGTCCTCTCCTTTGAAGAGAATGCATATTAACCGATGGCCAGATATACAGGGAAATAGAACTGTTAACATCATATTGTGGTTAGAGACATGATAGTTGGCGAAGGTTTATAGTTTAGTTGCAGGATTACGCATGATGCGCATTCAAGATTTGGCTGTATTAAATGCCAAAAAATTCAAGTAGGATTCATTATTAGGTTTCTATACCTTTTTATGTAAGAGTTTAATAATAATAATAATAATAATAATAATAATAATAATAATAATTAATAATAATAATAATAACAATAATTATTCTCTCTCTCATCCTCGCAAACATTTTATATCAGTTTCGACATTAATGTCAGGCTAATAGTACAATTTGCAGTCTTTACTCTTGAGCTTTAAACTACTGAATTAGCTTTAGCCCTCTGTACAGTCATCATACAACATTACTCGGCTTTCCTTTTGAATCGGTAAAAGTATTACCAGTTCCGTAAATGCCTCCTTGCTGTGTGACCTACTCATCTATATATGAATAACAAGCACTTTCTCACTCGTTAATATCATTTTCTCTGTTCAGATCTATATTCTTTTACAGCACTTAATGTTTTCTCCCAACATCTCTTTAACCTAGAGTTGTAATACAGGCAAACAGAAGCAGACGGAGTAAAAAAAATTGATATTTGGTTACTAGTTACATACCTGATAATACGATTTTATCTTCTGCCTGTATTCTTTATGCTTCTGAGTCTGCCAAATAGCATTGGAAACATCAATAAATTATAGTAAAATATTCAAAACAATAAAAGTGAGGTAATTATAATAATATCATTGATAATGATGATAGTAATGGACAATTCCTCAAAGGTACTTCAACCTCTGCCTAATCATATATAATTGGTATAAAAGGTTTATAAAGTCATCCAACCATATCTTATGGGGTACATAATTGTGGGGTTATTTTAGGAAGTGATATGAAAAAGTGGTATCAACAGTGAAATATAATTGGACAGCTACTATGTAAAATGTTTACATTGTATATATTAATTAAACTAACAAAGATAAACGAATAATTTTGAAGCACTGTCAATGTAAAACTTTTACAATGTCAGCCAATAATCATTAATCATCCTTTGTATGACAAAGTAGATAGGATTAAATGTCAAACTAATTTTAACGATCTAACAGTTATTGGTGAACAAAATGCACACCAACACCCAATAACATTTTCACCAAAACTCTGAAGCAACTAGTGGGATTGTTGGACATAATGCACATCAACACCCAATAACATTTTCCCTGTAACTTTGTGATGATACAAATGCGAGTGTTGAGTGAAATGCGCGTCAACACCCAATAACATTTTCACTGTAACTCTGCGAAGCAACAAATGTGACTGTTGAATGAAACACACGTCAACACACAATAACATTTTCACCCTAACTTTGCAAAGAAACTACTGCAAGTGTGAACGATAAGCACTTCAACACCTAATAATGCGAGTGTTTAACGAAACTCACGTCACATTTTACCCCGTAACTTTGAGAAGCAACAAATGTGGGTGTTGAACGAAACACTCATAAACACCCAATAACATTGTTGCCATAACTTTGCAAAGCAAAAAATGGGAATGTTGAACCACACAAAACCATACACAAGTCAAAACCGCAAATTACATAAAATCCAAACATGTGCTTAATCGATGTGGATTATTCTACCTGTACCTAGGTCAGATACACTATTATCCCTCCTCGACACAACACAAACAACAATTTTCATTCCATTCCACTCTTTTATCATCTTATACCACCCTCCCAAACTACATTAAAATCAAATCACTAACTCAACAACCTAAAAAGTTAACAACAATCTTCCACGTGTACAATAAAGAGATACAAGTTATCAAATTCATCCCCAAAATTAAACTTAAAAAAAAAAAAACTTTCAACTATTTATCTAATTAAATCGTTCAGCTTATTTATGTAATTAAAACAAAAGCACTTAAGATAAAGCACAAAACAAAAAAAAACTTAGGAAATAATGATTGTGAAAACTGAAAACATACTCTATTACGCTCTCCAGTGGGAAGATACTTAAGCAAAATCTCAGTCATGAACTTAGCCTTATCATCACGAGAAATAACGAGCATGTTCGGAGGAAGGTGTCTCTCTAACGAACTGAAAATCGAAGGACTGAAATCCAATTCCAGATCAGCGTAAGCTTCTGGCTTGTGCTCCTTGTTCGGATTCAACCTCAGTCTCTGCCTCGAATTCGCCAAAGTGGAAACTGTGCCGTTTCCGATTAGCTCACTTTTCGCCGCCGGCGCGTTGGAGTTGCCACCGCGGTGTGACATTTTCGGAATCACAGATTGGGAGAAGTGATTTAAGCTAATTTGATGAAATTGAGCATGAAATTGGGGGAAATTTAAAGAGAATTTAGGGTTTTTTTAGGTGAAAATGAAAATAGAGTGGAATAGAAAATGTTAGGGTTTTGTTTTACACGGAAAAAAAAATATTAACCTAAATCCTAATTTTATGTTGATAGTAATCCTAATTCTGTTTCTTTTTTATTTTATAAATTTTCATGCTTAAATATAATAAATATAATTTTGTAAAAAAAATTTCACTAACTTTCATTAAATTAATATATATATATATATATATATATATATATATATATATATATATATATATATATATATATATATATATATATATATATATATATATATATATCATACTAAAAATTCATTATATTATCATTTCGGTAATTAATTTTTTTATTAATAATAACATTAGAATAAATTTGTGTTGCATTATTGTTGCTTACTTGGAAATTCTGCGAAATGATAAATTCATGTACACAAGGAAATGTCTTTAATTCTAATATATGCATCAATAAAATCCCTATGTTTTTATTGATATAGTTTTTATTTATTTGTTATTTTATGGGTGTAATGTTTCAATTCCACATAGATGTAAGTATTGTAGAAGAAAGAAGTATAATAATTTCTCAAATTTTTGCGATATCATTATATGACTTTTTTCTTCTTCATCTTACAAATCACATTATATAAAGTGTATTGAAGAAACATGTATTATATTTGGACATAAGTTTTTATGTAAAGTATAATATTAATTAAGTTTAAATGTAATTTTAATCCTCTATTTTGTTTTATTTTTAATTTTTAATTTTTATATTTTAAAAATCATATTTTTGTCTCTTTTTTAAATTTAATTATAGATTTTAGTTTTCTAATCAATTTAAAAATATTTTTTTGATGATGTGGCAGATCCAAATTGTCCTATTTTATTTTCATGTCATGACACAATATTCCAACTAATAATATTAATTAATTAATGCCATCACACAATATTATAATTAATAATAATAATTTTTTTTAGAAATTAAAAAATTAAAATATTTAAAAATCAAATTTTTGGGTTTGACCTATGACCATTTTCTTTCTACAATAGTCCAATGTACAAGATGACATTATCTTATGTGTGGTTGAACTATATAAGCCTTCATGTTGCTTTTCTGGTAGACAATATGGAACTTTATTCCATTGTCAATCTCCATTCAATCACAACATCAAAAATTGGAATGGGTGTTGGCTCATCATGACTTATTCTACCTGTACCTATTTTTAATTCATGGAACATTAGAAAATAGATAAGGGGATCATCATCTCAAAGATATGGATGTGAACAATGAGTGAAATTTATGTGTTTGTGAGGGTAGCTCTCAACTATGAGAGTATAACTTCATAGTGAAGCAGTAAACACTCTTTTTTGCTTACATAAAATTCACGACGAAATAGACTGAAATAAGACATGTCTCTGTTAAGAGAAATATAATAATGAATAGTGTTAATGCCTCCCATGTTAGAGCAAAAAGGCGATAGAAAATATCACTGTCATGTTATGACACATATAGTAAAACCCACGTATGTAACACATATCTTTAAGGTATAATCAAGGTAGTAGTTGATTAAAAACAATTCACATCCACATCTTGTTGAGAAGGAGCCTTTATCCACATATCTTTGAGATGATGATCCCCTTATTTATTTCCTAATGTTCCATGAATTAAAACCAGGTACAGGTACCGGTAGAAGAAGCCACGTTCAGCTAACCAGTTCCAATTTCTAATGTTGTGATTGAGTGGTGATTTGCAATGGAATAAAGTCTCGCATTATTTAACTTAAAAGCAACATGAGTGTTTATATAGTTCAACCACACACAAGATAATACCATCTTGTGCATTGGACTATTGTAGAAATAAAATGGTCTTAGACCCAGCTCAAAAATTTAGTTTTAAAATATTTTAATTTTTGAATTAATTCAATTAATATTACTGATTGCAATATTGTGTCATGTCATTAATTAATTAATTAATATTACTAGTTGCAATGTCATGTTATTAATTAATATGACGTGGAAACAACATAAGACAACTTGGATCTGCCACTTCATTAGTACATGTGCCACATCATCAAAAACTATTTCCAAATTGATTAGGGGACTAAAATTCAAAGTAAAACTTGAAAAAGGGACCAAAAACGTGGTTTTTAAAATAGGGGGATCAAAACTAAAAAAAAAAAGACAAAATAGGGGGATCAAAGTAGGCATGGCAACATAACTCATACCCGCGGGTACCAACCCGAACCCGCCCCGAAGTTGACGGGGAAAACTCACTTTGACTGGGTTTGGGTTATCCCCGATTTTAAAATATGGGGATGGATCGGGTAATGGGGACATTAGTACCTGTCCTGAACCCGTCCCCGAACCCGCCCCGTTTATTTCATTATGTACATTATTATTTATTTTTGAATATTTAGAATATTAAATATGTGGTCAATGCTTTGATATTTTAATTTGAATTTATTATTTAAAATATTTGAAATGTATGTATGAAATTTTTTTAGATTGTTTTATTTTATTATTTGTAATGTAAATTTATTTTGGAAAAATAAATATTTCTATTTAAAAAATTGATTTCACTAAATGAATGGTGGCGGGGCGGGGATACCCGAACCCAACCCGAACCCGTTTGGGACGGGTTTGAGTTTTGATTCTCCATCCCCGTTTGGGTTTGGGGCGGGGAATGGGGATTGTTTGGGGGTTTGGGTTTGGGGGAGGTAAAAACCGTCCCCGACCTGCCCCGTTGTCATGCCTAGATCAAAGTTGCATTTAAACTTATTAACTAAAATTTCATAATTATCTATCACCTAACAAATTATGTTAAATATAAAAAATGTATCATTTATGTTAGATTTATCTGATATTTTATAGGCCGCAACCAATTGTTATTGTGGTTTGTGAAAACGAGTTAATCATGATTCTGATGGGGGTGCATAAGTAGGCTTCTTTATTGGTCAAGTGATTCTTTTAATTAAAGTCTGGGTATTTGAAACCTAATTAATGTGGGCAAAAGTGTGAGTCTTAACCCTTGACCCATAATGGGTAAGGACTAGGGTTATATATTATGTGGCTAAGTCCCCTCTAAATCACATAATCAGAAAAAGAACGGACGGTTCCACAACTTTTCTCATTGAGAGTTATAAACGAGAGTGTGAGATACAAAAGAAAATTAAGTAACTCATCCTTTCAGGATTCCGAATCAAGGTGACAAGAACGACAATCCTTATTCTCAAATCATATCTTCAACAAGTAAGTGTTTATGTTCTAATTTAATATAAAGTTGATCCGTGAATTTATCAACTTACATTTGGTATCAAAACTTATTTATATGAGTTAGGATTTAACTGTTTGTCGTTAATATGTGATTATGAATAAAGGGTTTGAATTATTTTCATCAAATCCTAAACAATTGTTGAAATCAATTTCAACCTGATGCTTAAAATGACTTTTACAAACCCATTAATTTTATTTATATGAAAAACTAAATTAACGTTACAAGTTGTGGTACTTTTGTTACGGTGTCGTAAATATTGGTTTGATTTGTGAAATCAATTGTTTGTAATGCGATATTATACATGTTTGTTTGTTTGATCTGTGAAATCAATTGTTTATAATGTGATATTGTAGATATTGATTTGTTAGATTTGTGAAATCAATTTTTTTATAATATACCGTTGTTGCGATAATGTACGTATTTGTTTATTAATTGTTATTAAACAAACCACCTAGCACTGAAGTGACTGCTATAAACCACCTAGCAATTAATTGTTATTATAAACCACCCAGAATTGCTAATTGCTATTAAATGTTAGATATACCTCTGTTCAAAATTGCTAACTGTTATATACTTTGTTTCTGTATAACGAAAAATCACTTTATCATTATCGCGCTGTAAAAAAATACTCGAGCGCATCGTACGCTCGAAATACAACAGAGTCTCCATCTAACTTTATTTATTCTAAAGGAAAGGGAAAATATCGATAAAACCTACAGAAAAAAGGGAAAATGTATGGTTTTCACAATCAATAATAGATTCGGGAGTCGGTTATGCAATAGAAAGATATTGGCACCCCTCACATCCGTTGTATTCAACGAGAACCATTTTGATCGTTTTGCGTATATGGGTGTTAACTAAAAGTTACTTGTGATTACTGATTTATCATCTAATTTTTATAAACGTGTTAATTAAGAGGAAAAATAAGTTTTTAATTAATATGATTGCCAAGATTTCGAAACATTGTGTCTATGTTCTCATGGTGCAATGAGAAAATCAGAGTTTTGTAGTTTGTGGTAGAAATTAAGTGTTTGTTGATTGATTTTATTGAACGGTGTTAATTTCGCGTTCTAGCAGTTAAACGTTTTTTGTTTGCTCGCGCATGAGAGGCTTAAACGTTTGTTTGTATTGCGATAGAACATATATAACATGTTCGTTTGTGAAAAGTTGTTTATTGCCGTTTGCCCTAAGGCAACAAAAAAAGTTTGATATGTTGGGATTGTTTTTAGTCTGAAGACGAGTATTCAGACAGGGAGATCTATAATAGTGTCCAAACGCTCGAATAAGGAGAAGGTGTACACCCAATCAATCTCTTTTCTTCTAAATTATTATGAAAAGTGTGTGGCGAATTAAGTCAAAGTTCACTAACAGAAGATGATTATTCGCACATGGAACTCTACATCAGAGCCTAAATAATTGGAGAAATATAAGGTCTAGACTTAATCAATCATTTTTCTTCTACTGGAGAACCAACTCAATTCAATTTATTATCGTGTTTTAATATGAAAGATGAGAGTTTGAACATGGAGCTCTATGGCAGTGTCCAACCACTCGGGGAGAGAGAAGGTCTACACCCACTCAATTCTTTTTTCATCCAAGTTTTTGTAAAAAGCTTTTGTTTTATTGCAAAAACAAAAGAAAGTAAACTTGCAATTTTATGGATGAATTATCAAGATAATCACAAGCTTTTCATACATAACACCAAAATGGTTTTTTATCTATTTATCCACGATTACATACTAAGTATATATCCATGGTTAATTCATAATGTCCTAGTATTTAATCAATTAATCAATCAAAAGAATTAATTAATTGACTAGATAAAAATGGGGGAATAATCCATATAGTGATTATTATTCATTTTGGTCACTCAAGAATTAAATCACAAATACTAACAAGCATAAAAAGTAGCAAATATATACAATAGGAAGATGAGAATAAAAGAGATAAAAAAAATGAAAAATAAAGAAAATAAATCAAATATCAAGATGGATGTGAGAAATTATAATGTGGTGTGATAGAAAAATTATTGCTTAGGCTAAATCAGCAAAAGCACATGGTGTGTATTTGATTGTGCATGAACATAGTAATGTTTATAAGGAGTATGCACATAATCATTTTCTTTCATTTAACTCAATAGTCAACCCGGTAATGACATATGGATAAGTGAAAAGAAAAAGAAGTAAATAAAAGAAAAAGAAAAAATAAATTTTAAAAAAGAAAATAGTAGAATATATATATATATATATATATATATATATATATATATATATATATATATATATATATATATATATATATATATATATTGCAACTTTTGTCGCTGTCCTCCGCCACAAGTTCCGACGAGGGTGGCCAGAATCATAAAAACAACATACCACCACGACTGGTTTTCTCTCATCGACACAGATCCATTCTCTAAATTCTTAAACTCCAAACCAAAAGAATTTATTTTACAGTCTTAAGCAAGAACCTTAAACATTTAAAGTTAAATTAAATACCAATGAAGCATCATTTCACGCAATCGATAAGGGATTATTGATCAACATGGCACAAGGAACATTGTGGTAACAAGAAAAATGCTAAAAAGAAAGATTGAACCAACCTCATTGGAGCTAGTACGACACCTCCACATCCGGCAACACACCAGTAAGCTTCGAATATCTTCTTCTTTATTACTGCTCCCTTCTTTAATTTTCCTTCTGAGATAGTAGTGTGTGAGTTGTTGTTGTTGTTCAATATCTAGGTTTGTTGAGGTGAATTGAGGGTTTAACTCATGCCAATTAGAGCTTTGATTGGAAGCTCTAAGAGTCTCTAATGGAGCTTTGCAGTGAGGGTGTTCTAGAGTAATTTTGGCAGAGTTGCTTTAGGGTGATAATTGTGTTTATGAGTAAGAATGGTGGAGTTTAAATAGGATTGAAATGGAGAGAAGTGAATAAGGGAAAGTTAGTTAGAGTTGTTAAAATAGTTAGTGTTGAGTGATTTATGGCCCTTGAATTATGGTCCTTGTTAGGGGTTTAAGAGTGGTTGAGATTGAATCTCCAAGTTAGTTGAAGATTGTGTTAGTTGAAATGTAATTCAATTGAATTTTGTGTTAGTTAAAATTCACTTTGAAATGAATTTGTGATGAATTTAGTTTGTAATTTCACTTGGTTTTTGGTAAGTTTTATGTTAGTTTTGAAGTTTCATTTAAATTGAATTTAGGGTGAATTTAATCTTGAATTTCACTTAGTTTTGTGTTGAATTTGAGATACAATTCGAAGTTGGTTTTGTTTTAGTTAGCTTGAAGAGGTTTTTATGGAACTTAGGAATTAGTTGACTACAAAAATTAGGTCAGTTAGTTGTTATCTCTTCCATTTTGTTGATTCTCCCTCTTGAGTTCCTTTGCTGGTCCTCATCATATTTTGTCCTCCCATAAGTTAATTCTTACTAATATTGTAGGAATTATTTCTTTCTTGTTGGCTAACAGAAGGAAATCCCTTACATAGGGTATTCTCTTGCTTTCTGAAAATCGCAAAATCAGTTTTTGCTTCCACCATCTTGCTACTTAGACTTGTTCCCAATTCTTCACGAGGCATAAACTTTATACATCGTTCATCCTCTAGTACACTAGTTTCCAAGGAAGAACCAATGGATTTCGTTGGTTGACATAAGTGGTTACATCTTTTTTGGACTTGACGATGCTTTGCTATTGATTCTATCATCTGGCTTCTCTAAGCTTACTTGTTATGAACACAAATGTGTCTGGTGATTGATATAAGTATTCCTACTCACAGTAAAAGGATATTTATGTATGGAAATGAATGAAGTAAGTGCATTTTTTTAATCATGTGAGCCAATATTACCATATAGTGTCTCTCGTAGCTTTCAACATCCCTCGGAAAGAAATAAAGAGAGATATTATCTTCTCTAGCACCACCATGATGAAACTGTGACGATCATCCGCTCAAGCGAGAAATTTGTTGAGAGAAACTTTGGGACTAAACTTGGACAATGCCTCAAGAACCTTAGGAAATACAGAAGAGGATAAATGTGCTTGAACTATAGTATATAATTATGGAGACTTTTCATTTCTATCCACTTCAAAGACACCCTGCCACATGTATTCGCATTCAGGAAAGGCCAACATCTTTGAAAGAACATTTGAGATTGAACGTCTTTTTTTGACTTGTTTCTCAATAAAGGCTTTAGATCATTAAGATCAATTATCTGATACACAATCGAGAGAGCAAGGAATGGTCTTGGTTTACCACATGATTTTTGTAAACTAGGAAGTATTCTAGAGACTGCAAGGATGCAAGTTTGAAGCTTGAAGACTTGGCTTGCATTTGAATTTTTCTCTTCCTTTTCTTATTTATATACTGATGGTGTATTGTACTTTGTAACTTAAATGTACTTACTTGTTGAAATGTCATGTAAAAACAAAAATTTGAATTAATACAATTTGCTTTATTTTATCTTTATTATGTTAAAAAATAATTAAAACAATGCAAATGAACTAGTAAGAAAAGTCATCAAAGTCAAACTTTGACTTTTAAATTTTATTCCAAAATATGTTGATGAATGACAATGATACCGATGAATTATGAGTAGAGAACTAACTGCAAAAAGTCACATCTTGGACTATTTACCTCTAATTCTCAATCATAAAAGACAGATATGTTTTTAAAAGACACAAATGAAATTAAGTGCTCTCGACTTTTTATCCATCTAAGCCTCTGAATAATGCAATGAAATGAATGATAAAATGTATGATCAAATGGAATGATCATATCATGCTGGCGCAGATGGAAAACTCGGGGTTAAATTTAGGGTATGACAATTATATATATGGTTCATAGATAATACTAGATGATATTTATGTATTAATAAACTTATGTTTATTATATGGTTCATGGATCACTTAAAATTAAGCAATCATATTGAATAAATAGTATTATTTTAAACCTTTTATTAAATAAATATTAGTTTGTATTTTATGATACATTTGGTTTGTCGAATATTTTGAGATACAATATCCCTTCTATTTGAAGTTGACACTGTTGGAAGACAAAGATTTATTGGGAATGTTATATTGTTTAAGTTAATGATTGATTCATGACTTTTTTACAAGTGAAATTTGATTCATATGCAAGAACTGTTAGACGAGGGCAACGATCTAAATGGGGGGTGAATAGATCGCAAATAAAATTTCTTTTAATTAAAAATTTGTTTTAAATTTGTTTTTACTATGGCAAACGAAAGCAATTCCGAATCGACAGTCTTCTATCCCGAACCATTATAAAAAAGAATCAAATATGCATATTAAATTGTAATAAAACGTATTACAATGATGAGAAAAACAAATCAATATGTTTTTGAAAATAACGTTTGAACAATGTCACACTTTGATAATAAATTTTCAATGAAATAGGAAACAAAAAATTGACTAAGACAATTTATCAAATACCTGGTGTGCAATGAACACCAAAAAGATTTTCCTTTGTGTTGTATGTGAAAATCAATTGCAATTTTATAGATTACAATAATCTTACAAAACTGTTTGAAATATCACAACACAAACAAAATTATCAGTATATGAAATTGCACACTAAATAAATTAACAAATTATATATATATATATATATATATATATATATATATATATATATATATATATATAGAGAGAGAGAGAGAGAGAGAGAGAGAGAATACAAGGATTTGTTTAGGCAGTTTCCAAATTATCCTCACTATAGGAATGTTTGCCCCAACTCAAATAGAATTAAGATATTAAATTAACCTTTACAAATGTTGTATACAAGAGAGAAATACACAATAGAACCCCCTCAAACCCTAAATTTGATGTTGATTCTATCCTTTTCTTTTTCCTTGATCTTAAGCAAGATGAAGTGACCCAAGATTTTCAATTAAGCCTCCGGTTATCAGTACTCCTTTGACATAAACTCCTTTCTTCAAAGCTTTCACTCAACTGGATCCAAATTGCAAAAAATGTATCCCAAGTCTTTTAATTGATCCTCCGATTATCGCTACTCCTTTGACATAAACTCCTTTCTTTAAAGCTTTCACTCTGCTGAAATTAAATTGCAAAGACTTGTGCAAAAAAAAAACTAAATGACCCTTGATCTTGGAGGGAAAACCCTAACCGGTTTTACCAATGACCCCCCCCCCCCCCCCCCAAAAAAAAAAGAATACTTAACCCAATTTGGTTACACCAAACCTAAATTAGACCTTATCAATCTTGTATCTAGATGACACCCAACAAAAATGATTATGTGTAATTGTTATGTGTATGTATAGAAAAAGATTAAAGATGATGGTCAATGCTTTGTGTAATATTGGTTTCTGATGACACTTTGTCATTGCATATTTTTTGTCAAAGAAACAGATCAAAACAAGTTAAAGAGGAACAAAAATGAAGAACAAAGGCCAAAGAAATAGGAAAAATGACTAAGTGTGGATAAAATAGGGACTTAGTGAAAATCAAGTGAAAAGGAGAATGAAAGTGTGCACCCACTAGAATAATCGCACGCATGATAAAAAAGTAAAGGTTGCATCACGCACGCGATGACCCTTTTTATGCGCTTTTTCTGACGCGTCTGATCCATTATGAAGACTTTAAAACGTTAAAGTTGGTATTTCTTCAAGGGTTCTGAGTTTTACACGTTTTGGCAAGAGTTTACAACATTATAAGGAGTTTTCGAGAGCATTGGAAGTCATTGGAGGCTGATTCTTCAAGGGATTTCTTATGCAACCTTCTCAATTGTTCTTGGTATTGTAATTTGCACTGTGAGTAGTAAATCCTCTTTAGGTTAGGTTGTGTTTAATGAACCTATTTTGATATTATTGGAACACATGTGTTGATTTGATGTTACATTAGCAATTTAATCTATAATTCTATTCAATTACAACTTGTTCTTAATGCTTTTTATGTGAACTACTCTTTTAATCTGATTTTGGATATATAGGAAATACTGACCATCAATCAATGTGTTGGACCTAGGGGCAATTGTTGTGCTTACTGTTAGGGACCAATTAGTACTACTTTTTATATGATTTTATTGGTCGCTTTTACCAATTTTGGATTTAATTACACACTTTTATTCTCACAATTCTGTATAAATGCAATTAAGTTTAACTGATTTTGTTTTGAGTAGTTATTTCACGTATTTGTTAGTTTTGTAGAGTTTTTGGATAAAAGAGCTTCGGAGTGCATGAGCATAATTTGGAAGAAGTGTTAAATGCAATTTGGAGGCATAATTTGGAAGACTACCACTTGGGAGACTTATTACATGAAGCTTGCAAGGCAAGGAAGCTGAATCAGCTTCAGTTCGCGCCGCGACCAGGGATGGCGCCGCGAACCTTGTGAAACCAGCAAGCCATTTGTTGGGCCAAGTGTTCTGTTTTGAAGCCAACTGTATTGTGACAGTTTTGTATCTATTTTAGGGTGCTTTTCAGTTTTAGATGAAAATGAACATTTTAGGAAAGGTTCAACTCTTTAAGAAAACAGAATGGAAAATAGAAAAATATTCATTGATAGATACGCATTTTGTAAGAGAAAAACAGAGTTTATTCTACCATTGCATTTTGCTGTCCAAAATGATGATGAGGAGTTAAACCCCATTTTGTCAAGATTGGAGGTAGTAGCTATTCCTATTTGTTTATGTATTTCATTTGACTCTTATATATGATAAAAGGTTATTGATGTATTGAATGATATTTTTGCCCTAAGTTGAATATTAGATTTGAGTAGTTGTTGAAAGAGATTATTTAAGTCTTGACATAAAATATATTTTCAAGTAGTGAATGAGTTGTAGAAATAGATTTATCCACTACTCTTCTTTTGTATCAGCCATTAAAGATTGCTATATTGATAGTTAGGTGGAGAAATCGTCTAAAGATTAATATAGTGATTATCACAATATCATTCAGACATAAATGATATTGAGAGGATACTTGAACATCATCAATAATCTTAAGTCTATATAGTTGTCATAAGGAATCATAAGCAATTTGAATAGTGAACTCCAATCTTGCCAAGCATTTTACATTTGATTAAAACTATTTTATTGTTTTAGTGACATTTTACTCAAAAGATACTTATCAAACAAAACAACTTGGTTACATTTTAAACTTATAACAATTTGGATTATAGAACGGCGGTAATAATAACCAATTTCTGTGGATACGATATTAAAATATTTACCGAAAATATACTTTTCAACAAATTGGCGCTGTTGTCGGGGATTGGTGTTCGATATTACAAGCATTGCAATAATTCATTGTTCTAAGTTTTGTACTACTATCACTCTTGTGTTTCAATTGGTTTGTTAGTTTTGTAGATTCTAGTGTATGCGAGGAAAAGCTACCGAGGAGCAATTTCAATTCGATCCCGAAATTGAAAGAACACTTCGAAAGCTCAATAGCAAAACACGAAGAAGAAGGAAACTAGCCGAAGAGAGGAACCAGAGAGAGGAAGTATCTACTTCTTCACTTGTTCAAATCAAAGAAATGGTTATAGAGACTTTTCAAGGAAACATGGCGGATGATACTCCTACCGAAATGTCCGCTAATAGTCCAAGAAGGAATGCTCAATTTGCTCGTGGTGGAAGGAATACGGAGATGAAGACCGGAATCCTCCAACTTCTTTATGCAAATCCATTCACCAGAATGGACCATGAAGATCCGTATACCCATCTCATCAAATTCTATGAGATTTCGGGTTCTACGGGAATTGACGAAACGGGTGAAGAAGCATTATTCAAGAGGATGTTCCCACACTCATTAGTGGGAAAGGCAAAAGAGTGGTACCTTGATCAAGCACCAAGAGTGATGACGGATTGGAATTTGTTAGAAGAGAAGTTTTTAGAAAAATATTTTCCTCAATCCCGATTCATGGAAGCCAAAACGGCTATTGCGGTATTCACTCAAGGAAGCAACGAGTCTCTAAATGAGGCTTGGGAAAGATTCAAGTCAATGTTGAGAAAATGCAAAGGCCATGGTTTTGATGAGCTCACTCAAATCCATATTTTTCTAAATAGGCTCCAATCAACTCACAAGACACTTTTGGATGTTATCGCGGGTGGCTCTCTTATGTCAAAGAATGCGGAAGAAGCAAAAGTCATTATTGACCGGATGACACTCAATGATCGTCAAAGTCAACATGACCGTAGTCCTTCACAATGGAAACCGGGAGTTCTTGAGTTAAATACCAATGATGTTATTCTTGTCCGAAACAAGTTACTTTCTCAACAAGTGGAGTTGCTCACTCAACAAATGTTCAAACTTCCACAACAATTGAAGGAAATTCAAGTATCTCAAGATAGACATCAAGTAGCATGTTGTGAACTATGTCAATGAGATCATCCAACCGGTTTTTGTCCTCCATTAGAAGAAGTGAGTTATGTGAACAATCAAAATCAAGGCTATCAAAGGAAACCTCCACCCAACAACAACTCATATCAAAGGAACAATCAAGGTTATCAACCATCAAGGTTCAACAACCAAAATTTTCAGCAACAAAGTCCTTATCAACAACCAAATTCTCAAGGACAACAATCGCAAGGAGGAAATTCAACGCTAGAAGACACTCTCCAACAATTGATGCAAGCCTCCATGGCTAACCAAAAAAGTAATGAGGCAGCTATCAAGAATTTGGAAAATCAAGTAGGCCAACTTGCGAAGCAATTGTCAGAATAACACGCGGGCTCTTCCTTCTCCGCGAACATTCAAACCAATCCAAAGGAGCATTGTAAAGCAATTTTTACTAGAAGCGGTAAATAGTTAACCAGTGGAAAAGTGAGGAGATTACAGTGGAGGATGATATGGAGGTTGTTCATGAAAATGAGGATGTGGAGTGTGATAAAGAAAAGGAGACAAAAAAATTTCAGTTCGCGCCGCGAAAAGAGCAGAAACAAAAGAAGTTAGCAGAGCAGCAGGGCGAAGTGGAAAAGGAGAAAGAAACAAAGCCGAGAAAGAAGAAAAAAAGAGACAAAGGAGTGAATGTCATTCCAGTTCAACACCTAACCTATCCACACGAACCATCAAAGAAAGATAATGCTAAACACTATGCACGGTTTATGGACATATTCAAGCAACTTCAAATAAATATTCCATTTGCCAACACATTAGAGCAAATGCCAAGGTATGCAAAGTTCATGAAGGATATTCTCACAAAGAAAAGGAGACATGTGGAAGACGAGACAATCTTGCTCGATGCACGTTGTAGTGCCATAATCCAAAAAACTCTCCTAAGGAAGGAATCTGATCCGGGCCGAGTCGTTTTACCAGTAAACATTGGAGGCACCTACATTGGCAATGATTTGATCGACTTGGGATCTAGCATCACTTTAATCCCCTTGTCCATTGTTAAAAGATTGGGGAATGTTGAAATTAAATCTACAAGGATGACGTCACAACTAGCTGATAAGTCTACCACTTCACCATATGGAGTTGATCAAAATATGCTAGTAAAGGTGGACAAATTCTTGTTTCCGGTAGATTTTGTGATAGTAGACATGGATGAGGATCGTGATGTTCCTCTAATTCTTGGAAGACCATTAATGAAAACAGCCCGAATGATGATTGACATTGATGATGGACTAATGAAAGTAAGTGTGTGCGATGAAGAGGTAGCCTTCAATCTTTTTTAAGCCAAGAAACATCCTAATGATAAGCATGATTCTGTCCGAATTGATGCCACCAAGGAGGAAATAGTGGAGATCGCAAACCAGGTTCATGTTTCTAATCCATTAGAGAGATCTCTTCTCGGAGTCTATAATGTTTCGATCGAAAATGAAAAAAAAAAGATTGAAGCAATGTTGCATGAATTAGAGTCTTGTGGAGAGCTTGTTTATCATGAAGAAACAAATGAAGGCTTGGGTGTGACAGAGAAAGTGGAAGAGCCAAAACTAGAGCCACACTTGAAGTATGTGTCCCTTGGTGATGATTGTACTAAACCGGTGATCATTAGCAATACCTTGTCCATAAAAAAGGAGCAGCGATTGATATGAGTGCTGAAAAAGAAGGAAGTTGTCGAACTATTGGAGGCCGGGATGATTTGTCCTATCTCCGATAGTGAATGGGTGAGTCTGGTGCAAGTAGTTCCGAAAAAGGGTGGTATCGGATTTTATCGAAGGGTCATCAAGGACCTCTTAAAGACAACAAAGCTCTTGAGTAAGTTTCTCAACAAAGCCGGATCGTGAAGATAATCATTGAACCGTTGAGCTCATAACGACGTTAAACAAAGCGCTTGTTGGGAGGCAACCCAGCGCCGTAAGTTTGCTTTTAAATTTTTGTCAATTTAGCTGCTAATTTATTTTCTTGTGAAAAAATTGAGTTCTGTCCACTGCCAACATTTTTTTAAAATTTCCTTTAGTTCGCCCCGCGAATAGGATTCGCCTCGCGAACTAAATGGAAAAATTAAGTTCGCGCCGTGAACAGAGTTCGCCCAGCAAACTGAGCGTGGCAGAACCTTTTAAGTTCTGTTTTATGTCATTTTCATTTCACTCCTATTTTCACAAACTTAAGATTTTCTTCAACAACCTCACTGCCCCACTTCCAAACCTCCAAATTTCAAAACTATTCCTCTCCATTCCCAAATCCCAACTTATTAACAAGAACCAAGTCAAATTCAACAAGGTATGTGTGTTCTCTTCCCGTTCCTTTTTGTTCCGCATTTAGGTGAAACATGGTTTTGCAAAAATTTGGTTTAAATGCTTAAGATAACCTTGCATGTCTGAAGTGGATTCAAATTAGGAATAGGTTAGGGATTATGGTTATGATTGTTGAAAGGTGCAAGCATTAGGAACCCTAGAAGGCACCTGGAATTTTCCTGGTTCGCAGGGTTCGCACCGCGAACTGGGAAATTCCAGTCTCATGTTTTAGGCTTTTAAATACTAATTTCTCTTATGTTTTTTTTGTGTGGTTGTTCTGAATTTTTGTTGCAGATGTCAAAGAGAATAAAAACCACAAGTGTCGGTCCTTCTCGTTCCGTGCGACGATTCACAAGCGATGAGCATGAAGAGAGATTCGACAAATTGATCAAACGAACCATTCAACCGGAAAGATTTATCTGCTTGTCGCCGGGTGGAACTTATCGGAAGTTGGTGTCGAATTTTGAGAGAAAAAGATGGAGTAAGCTTTGTGAACCGGAGCTGGAAATTAATTATGACATTGTGCGTGAGTTCTACGCCAATGCTCTTCATCTGGAAGAGGGAGTGGCATATCATTATCAGACAAGAGTGAAAGGAAAAATCATTTCTTTTAGTAGAGACGCAATAAATGCGTATTTAGGTAATCCTCTCACCTTGGCGGAGAATGGGCGATGCGTGTACCGTGCTAAAGAATTGGCCAACGATTGGGATCTTCCGACTGTGAGCGCTACCTTATGCCTTGAAGGAAGGACGTATGATTTAAATGATCAGGGATTCCCAAAGTCATGGAAGAGAGAAAGTTTGAATTTGGAGGCAAGGGCATATTTGATGCTGCTTTTGAATAATATTCGGCCAAGGAGCCACAACACTACTATTCCTTTGGATGTAGGATGCCTATTTTACTACATCATGATCGGTAAATCTGTAAATGTGGCATCCATTATTGCGGGGGAAATGCGCAAAGTGGCTACTAGCGGAACGAAGTTCGGTGGTAAAGCGGGTGTTCTTACATATCCGGGGCTGATTATGGGACTTTGCCGAAAGGCAAATGTTCCCATTCCGGATGAGGTACATTTGTCTATCACTAGTGTTATTAATGATGCTTATCTGAACAGGTTTTGCCAGAGCCAGATGGATAGAGCCGAAGGAGCTGGGAATTCGTCCTCTAGACCCTGAGCCCGCACTACTCAAGCATTCGATCAGATGGCGTTCGCTAATTATTGTTGTGAGAGCTTTGATGCCTCTAGGAGGTGTCAATCGTTTATTTTTTATGCTATGCAGCAGCAATTTCAGAACATCTTCCTTGCACCTGAAGCCCGCACATTCCCTTCCCAGGCGGAGTATGTTGCTTATGCTAATTGGCCTGAGGGCAGGCCAGCTTTTATGGGGGGTGCAGGAGGTGGTGCGAACCATGACGATGAGATGGAGGATGTCCTTGGATCCGTTGGTGGTGGCCATGAGGAGGAAGATTGAGGAGTTTGTTGAATTAGAGTAGTTTTTTTTTATTTTGAGTTTTTTGTATTATTATTGCTTTTGTTTAATTATGATTGTACTTTTGGGTGGCTCTAGTTCACCAAAACTTTGGTATGTTAATTTGTTTTGTTAATTGCATGAATACTCCGTGAGATTTAAGTGTGTTACAATGAATTTGGTTTACTAACATTTGTTTGTTTCACTACGCCAAAAACTGGAATAGACAGCGCACCTTAGAGGGCGCTTTATTACAAAAGCGCACTCTAAAGTGAAGAGAAAAAATAAGGAGCGAACAACTGGAATAGACAACGCACTTTAGAGGGCGCTTTTGTAACAAAGCGCCCTCTAAAGTGAAGCGAAAAAATAATGAGGAAATGGAGGGACACCAATAGAGGGTGCGTTTATGAAAGCGCCCTCTAAGGGTACCCTTAAAGGGCGCTTTTAAAAAAGCGCTCTCTAAGTCCATGTACATTTCCAGTTTATAAGGCGCTTTTGGAAAGCCTTAGAGAGCGCTTTTAGAAGCGCCCTCTTAGGCCCCCTTTAGAGGGCGCTTTTTTTACACAAGCGCCCTCTAAGGTCCCCTTTAGTAAACATTAAAATTATAACATATACTGCATGTCTCTTTATTTTCCCTCGCTATATGCTATTTCGTTTACGTAACTGGGTTTTCTCTCTACTGCGATTACTCTCTACTGCGATTACTCTCGTCCTCCGTTCGTTCTCCCTCCCTCACTGTTGTCGTCGCCGTCGCCTTTTTCTGCTGCTGCGTTCACGTTCACTGAGTTATCTGCGTCCACCGTCGCTGTTCACTTTCTTCTCCATCGTTACCGTCACCTTGAAGGTATTTCTCTCAATAGTTTGTATTTTCAGGTGTTTGATTAGGGCATTTTCTAAACTGAGTTTTACATTTTGTGAATTATGTTGATTAATGTTGTTTAGGGCAAACGAGCACTATATGGTGTTCATGAGCACCTTGTTGAAAATCATTTTTTGTTATTTTTGTGTGTATGGTTTTGATCACTGAATGTTATATGTTGTATGGTTATGTAAGGTTTTTTATTTCTGATTGAAAACTGATGTCATTTGGAGTGTGTTTGAGCTTGTGCTTGGAAGTTTGATGATTATGGATGCAAGTTTGTTCATGTTCCAAACACCATAAGTTTGCATTGGTCTTTTGTATGCAGTAGGTGTGTGTGAGTTTGTATTCAATAATGATGAAAAAAAGAGAGAGTTTAGATTGTTGTAACATGAGAGAAATGGAAGGTATATGAATGTGTTTTTTGTGTAGCTTCACGAATATGGTCATTGTCTTACTTGGGTCTTATTGAATCATTTCTATATTACAGATAAAATGGCTAGTAACCAAGACGATACCCATGACGCGAGTGGATCACGTAACAATGTTGAAAATGAAATCAAACGAGGATTGACTGTTATGAAGTCAATCATTCGTGCAAGCGACAAGGGTGAAAAATTCGAAGTACGTTGGAGTGCTGAAGACCAACTAATTGAACCTAACGGTTCAATGTTGGCAAGTTACATTGGTTTCCTTGTTCGACAACATATTCCGATTACATGTGATAATTGGAGAAGTCCGGAATTGAAGGTTGGCAAAGATATGGTCCGAGATACAGGTACTTACCATATATTGTTATATGTTTTTTTTGTTGACTATTTGTTGACCATATATTGTTATAATATCACTTATAATAACACACTCCATGTGTATGTTTTTTAGAGATCCTTTCACATCGATGAAAGCCGGCAAAAATATTGTATTCAATTGGCCGGAAAAAGACTCTGAGGATTTCGATCCTTTTTGTCCAACAAATTTCTCAAGGATGAGGAAGGAAAATTTGTTGAAGCAGAACGGCCAATGAAGTATGTTGAGATTATTTCAGCCGAAGAATGGGATAACTTTGTCGCCAAACGAAGAAACGAAAAATTCCATGTAATGTCTATTAATTATGGTATTATACAATTGTTAAGTTACTTGGTTCTGATATGCCTTAAACTTTTTTATCCAGGAAGTAAGCGACAAAAATATGAAAAGGGCATCAAAACCCGCGTATCCGTACAAAAAAGGGCGTACGGGATATGCACGGTTACAACAAAGAATTGTGAGTATATTCAAATGCTATGAGCTTATACATTGTCACAATATGTTATAATTGATGATCTTATAATCTGATTCAATGTGTAGCTAGCCGAGGAGAAAAGTGACGCAACATCTCTTCCGGAGCACGTATTGTGGAAGGCTGCTCGGGTTGGGAAGGATGGGGCTGTCGTTGAAGCGGTTCAAAATGTTTATGACGAATGTGTAAGTATATATAACATTATTTCTTTAATTATATCAAAAAATTTGTTAGACATATAATTCATTTTTAATCTCCTCTAATAATATTTCAGGAGACTTTATCCCAAACCTTACCTTCAACCAAGGTCCAGGATTGCAGGAGCCTACTTAGTCGAGTACTAAATGTTCCTGAGTATTCCGGTCGTGTGAGGGGTAAGGGTTTTGGTGTGACTCCGTCGTCATTTTATAAAAAACCAAAAAAAAAATCCTACCAACAAAGAGGTGATGGAGACCTTGGCGGAGTTAAGGGCAGAAGTACTCGAACTGCAAAAGGAGAATGCAAGGTATAGAGAGGAAAGGCGCGGTTCCGAGGCAAAAGATACTAGTGACCGAGCTAGTATCAATTGTCAACCAAAATTTCCCGAGGTAATTATATATTTTATTATGAAATTAAAATAGCACTTTTTTACTTGACACATATACACGTTAACAATAACATATTTATTATTGGTTTAGGGCATTACACCTTGTCAGTTGTATCTATCGTCACCAACTTATCGCATAGTTGGCAAGGGAAAAGTGCACAACACTTCGGGTGAATTACTTCACCATAATCTCCTCCCGGTGGGATATATGAAAGTTTCGGTTGACCTTGTATTAGATACGGACGCGCTTCTACCATTACCTGACGTTGTTTCAGAGACAACGTTGATGCGAGATGCAGTCGGATTCTTTGTTGGATGGCCGTCAGATCTAATTTTCCCAGATGCCGAGGTATATATGTTCTAAATGATTATGAATATTTAGTATTCACATTTCAATTCAGCTACAATTATGATATTTAATCAATCCTTATTACATGGTAATGTTAGACTCCTACAAGACCCACACATAAAGCTGGTAAAGGGATTTCAAGACGCATCGAGTTGGTTGCATCTCAAAAAGAGGTACAAATATATATACCCATTGAATTATATACGCAACGATTCTGTTGCATCACAAAAAGTCATGATTTAATTTATATGAATTTTTAGGTTCCCGGTCGAATGTTGAAAAAAGCTGGTAAGGATATTCCAACGAAGTCCGGGACAAAAACAAATCCTAAATCTCAAAAAGAGGTACAAATATATATACCCATTGAATTATATACACAACGATTCTGTTGCATCACAAAAAGTCATGATTTAATTTATATGAATTTTTAGGTTCCCGGTCGAATGTTGAAAAAAGCTGGTAAGGATATTCCAACGAAGTCCGGGACAAAAACAAATCCTAAATCTCAAAAAGAGGTACAAATATATATACCCATTGAATTATATACACAACGATTCTGTTGCATCACAAAAAATCATGATTTAATTTATATTTTTAGGTTCCCGGTCAAATGTTGGACAAAGCTAGTAAGGAAATTCCAACGACGTCCGGGACAAAATCTCAAATTATGATGCGTCTTGAGAAAATGGTGGAAGAGTCAGATATTATGCACGGCGCCATCCGTAGTGTAGATATGGATGAAGGTGTTTTCGGAATTGCTCATTCCGAATTAATTGCAAAGGAGGACATGCAACAACTTTTTGAACACGAAGAATTGGGCATCGCTGTCATTCATACATACATAAGGTACTCCGATCAATCTATTATTTACTTAGTTGAACAATTTATTTACACATTTCAATGAGTAGTCTAATGTTTATTATGTTTCTATTTAAGGTATATGTATGACACATTGATGCGGGGAACTGAATTGTGTAACCGATTCAATTTTATTGCTGCTTCCCGTATCAACACAACGTTTATAACGAAAAATCCAACATCCGTAATGAATGAACTAGTCGATAGATTCATGGTGGTCGGCGATAATACTACACCCAGTTTGTATTTTTTACCGTTTAATTCTGGCAACGGGTTAGATTTTCTTTCTAATAATTTCATTCTAATCTATGTATATCTTTTACGTAGAAAATTTTCATGCATCTAAATTTTTGTTTTATTTTACAGTGGTCACTGGGTGTTGGTTGCTATGGATCTTTCGAGACTAATGGTGTATTATCTCGATTCATTACCGGATAATTGGAGTAAATATCCGAGTATGAAGAAGACGGTTGACGCGTAAGTGAAATTCCCCTAAATATTCGTGTGTATTTGTATATTTAATTATGTCTGTCAGATTGATCTCAATATACGTTTTTATTTTGTTAGGGCAATACTAAAATTTAGATCGAAAAAGAATTATCGTTATAGGAAGGACATTACCTGGGTCAGAGTTCAGGTATATATTAAGTTTCTTATTTTTGCTTATAATAGTGTTTGTAAGAAATTAACTATATATATATATATATATATATATATATATATATATATATATATATATATATATTGTTTGTTTGTTTGTTTTTCTGTATAGTGTCCTCAACAAAACAATTCGATCGATTGCGGATTTTTTGTATTGAGATTTATGAGAGATATCATTGCGTTGAATCGTATAGACATCCCAAAAATGGTATGGAATAATAACTTAGGGTTTATTTTAATATTATCGGATATTTCATCTAATTTGTTACTAAATCATGAATATGTTTTATTCTCTTAATTGTAGTACTTTGACGAATAGAAATCTTACTCAAGAGCTCATTTGGATGAAATGAAGGATGAATTGTGTCAATTCATTATTGATCATAGAATCATATAGGTTGTAGTTGTTGTACATATATGTATGGAATGTTGTTGTACATGCATGAATATCAATATATTAATGTTGTATATATGGAGGATTAATGTTGTATATAAATGGATTCATGTTGTATATATCAATGGATTAATGGTGTATAACATTGGATTAAATGATGAAATCAATATGAATTTTACACTTTTGCAGCATGCGAACAGGTTCCCAATTAAATACCCATTGTTTTTCAAACAATTTTTTTAAAAATAACTAACACTTTAGAGGGCGCTTTCTGTAGGAAGCGCCCTCTAAACACTTTACATTGACAACTTTAGAGGGCGCTTTGTCCAGAAAGCGCCCTCTAAGGTGGCTGTCATACCCCAAAATTTGCCCATCAATAGTTCAAGACATTTTTCAGGGGCATTCCGACTCATTTTATGGCACTGATCTTAAAGGGACAAAGGCCCAGCTCACGAATGGCCCAATCCAGAAAATGGTCCAAACTGGCCTGTTCGCTACACGCTCGCCTAGCGAACGTTACGTTCGCTACACGCTCGCCTAGCGAAGCAAACGTTCGCTACCAGCTCGCCTAGCGAGGCTGACAGACAACAAAAAATTTCGGGCTTCGTTCTGAGCCCATTAGGTCATGAAAAAGGGCATTATAAATACCAGCACTTCAGTAATGAAAGAGAGGAGAAAAAACAGAGGGAGACAGACGAAAACCCTGGCACAAAAACCCTGGAGGCTACTTTAGAAACCCTGAAGGCCGCTCCTCCGCTCCGAAGCTACCACCGCCCAACTCAATCCGGCTCGCCAATTCAAGGTTGCAATTCGATTGCAAACAGGTTTGCATTACTATTATCGCTTTATTTTCTTAATTTGCATGTGATACCGCTTTATGTTCTTAACTTGCATGTGATATTATAATTGAATTCATAAACATATTTGAGGTTTTGCATGTGAATTTAAGTGTGCCTGAATATTGTGAATGTTGAACCGTATAATTATGTGTTGGATGCCATAAGCCATGCCGCAGGTTGAAGTCATACTGTTCTGAAATTCAAAACCCGCAGCCGCTCGCTAGCACATCGCTAAGCGAGCATGTAGCGAGTATTCGCTAGGCCCTCGCTAGGCGAGGCAGAGGCGAACGGGACAGTCGCTAATATTTTGTTTGTTATGTCCTATGCGTATCTGATCTATTCTATGTTAATTATACACTGTTTTGCCTGACATTCATGCTGCTGTATTTTCTTTTGCGGTGTAATCTTCGATTACACCCCGATTTGGTATTCTAACCCGTTTGCTGAATTTTGCCAAGGTTCACATGTCCCAGGAAAAGATTGCCGTTAGGTCTTCCACTTTATTTGTGGGATACCCTTGTGGAGACTCACCCTAAATTACTTAATTAATTTTAATGTGTTAATTTTAATGTATTAATTTTAATGTATTAATTTTAATGTATTGATTTTAATATGGAGGCTCGTCCTAATTACCTAATTAATTGTAAAACTTTGCCTTTAAATAAGTGATCTTGGACCTCTCTTGGTTACCCCACGATTTCGGTATTACGGTATAACGGTCAAGTCCCGCGAATGTAGGGATACACTTAGCAAAGACCCTTCGATTAAATCATCATAAAATAAATCATGGTCCCTCGGATGTTGCCTTCGAAAATACGATTTTGTCCCTCGATGACCCTTCGGTGTAGCCTACGGTTAAATGATGATCGTCCCTTCGAATGCTAAGGTATCCTTACAACTGTTGCCTTCAATGACCTATCGATGACCCTACGGTGACCCTTAAACATCCAAAGGGTAAGATTACTTACTTCTCAATAGTAAGGACAGTTTTACCCTCATAAGGATAGGAAATGCCCATAACGACCTCAGGAAGGTATAACTCTCAATTACTGGATCATAACCTAAAACATTTTCCACCCCTCACACTTTACACTTTACAAATCCTAGAAAATCACCACTTGGTATACATTCATACTAGAATCATTACCGAGTTATATTTTTCTAAACCATTTTCAAAATCAAATGAGATAAATACTTTGTATACATTCATACGAGAATCATTACAAAGTTAAACTCTCTTTCAAACATTTTTTAAGCAATTCACCGACACTTTTCAGACAAAAATATAAGTGATCCAGTAATTAAGAGCCCATGGATAACCATGGATACAAAGGGTGCTAACACCTTCCCTTTGTATAATGTACCTCCCGAACCCAAAATCTATTGAGGTCTTTCCTGTTCTTTTCCACCTTTCCTTATTGGATAAAAGAAAAGTCGGTGGCGACTCTTGCTATCCGCGACATTGCGATAAAAAGCAAAACACCCCAAGTCAGTTCACCGTATGACAGAACTGGCGACTCTGCTGGGGAATCTTTAAAAAGAGAGGTTACCTTAAAAACAAGATCACTTATTTAAAATTGTCTGATTTACTTTTAAGGGATTGCTTGGGTATTCTTGAGTGAAAGATCCTACACCCGGATCTAGTGTACCCTAGGTAAGTAGCAATAGATCATCGCGACTATCCGGCGTATACTGGAATGGTCAAAATGATAGCTATGGTTAATGTGACACTTTGGATGTCCTGATGTTCCTCATGTTTACTTGAGGAAAAATTTGGCTTCCGCGTGGTGTCATCAAAGCATTAACCAGACCTTTAGAACCCTAATTGACTTATCCTGGCCATTAGAAAGTAGTGAGATAACTGACTTCGGTTCCGACTGGGGTTGGTTGAGACTCGATACTACACTCTTTGAGATTGGACTTTAGGGAAGCTTCGGTCAACCACTTGGTGTTGCACTGAAGTGGACTTGAAGGAAGGTCAATGATTGGAGATCCTTTTAGAACCCGGTTACTATTCTAGGACAGGTTGAACCAACTAAACTTCAGTGGGGAGGGTACTTACCTATGGAACTCATGCAAGCCTTAAAACCTAGGAATGATGGTTGTGTGACTTGCTTGTGCTTGTTATTTATTTAACCTCATAACATCATAACATCATAACATCATGACATCATAACATTGTACTAACCATTTCAAGGACTTAGGGATTTAACTTTGCTCTGTTTTGTATGAAAAAAAAACAAAAACAAAAAACAAAACAAAAAAGTTTCCCTTTTCGGTAGTTTATGCAAAGTTAAATTCCAAAAGGCCTTGAAAACATTTCATACATTGCATAGCATAACATTGCATAACCGGTGTTCTAAAGGGATCAGTATTCTCACGGTTTTCATGCAAACAGAAAAATGGACCTCGAACAAATTGTCAGAGATCTCCAGGCTCAGAATGCTCAATTCCAGGGGATGATCTTGAACTTATCCAAGGGGCAGGAGGAGCTGAAGACTCTGTTGCTCGAGAAAAAGAAAGACCAGAAACCTGTGAGGCACACTAACCCGGGAAGAAGGCAGTTTACGAAGATCAATATGACTCTAGCACAGGCACTGCAGGGTATGCTAAAAGCAAATTTGATTATCCTCAGAGATCCTCCTACGAAACCCAACACTACTTCTCCTCGTTATAATCCCAATGCCAGGTGTGCATATCACTCCGATAGCCCCGGGCATGATACAAACAATTGTTGGTGTAACACCTCAAAATTTGCCCTCCTCTCTTGGGACTAGCATTAACATATTTGCATATCATTTTAGGACATTAGGCATTTCATATTGCATATCATGTGGTTACATAGTGCAAGCCATCTTCCCAAGTCTTGATCAGAAGATGAGAAAGTCAAAGTGCAAGCCTAGGGTTTTACTGATTGATCATGGCCATCTGAGGATTGGGCTGTGAATTAGGGTTTCATGATTCCCAAGGGTATTGGTATTCATCTTGATTGAATTGATACATCATCATCATCATGGTTGGATGTCATCAGAAGATTGAAGAAGATTCCTTGAGATTAGGGTTTTGACCACTGGTCAACCCTAATCAGTTGCATTGGGCCAATCAGGGCTGGATCAGGAGATGAGGTTTCTGATGATTATGGGGTTCATTTTGTGATTATATTGTGCTTAGTAAGGCTAGGGTTTCACCCTTGAGCCATTTCAGTTGGAGATTGGAGCTCAGTTTGATCTATGCATTGCCAGATTCATCTATTAGATGAAAAGTCAACTGTGGTCAACTGTACATGATCTGGTGGATTTGGAGGTGGAAATGAGTTGGATACACTTCATTCATGTTGGAACAAGTGTTAAATGACATTGCAAAGCTTAAGAATGAAGAAAATCAAGTCAGGACAAAAACTGCCAAAAATAGCAGGTGACTTGTAGCCGAAGTTTCCAAAAATGGAAAGTTTTTGACCTCAAAAACAGAAGTCCAAGGAAGCTTCAAATGAAAAATTGTTCAACATGACAGATGTAGATCTTGTTCTCACCTTTCCAAAAAGTCCAAGAACTTGAAAATCCAATGTACGGTTTGCAAAATATGGCTCAGTGAATTTCAGAAAAGACCGTAATCAGGAGGCCATAACTACCACATACTTTGTCCAAATTGCAAGTTCTTTATATGCACAAACTCCATTTGACATGTACTTTGAGGGTGCATCATTGGATTTTCCCAAAAATGGCCAAGGCAAAAAGTCACTTTTCAACTGGACAGCTGAATTGGACCAGGGGCAAAATCGTCCAAATCTCAAAATAATTGGAATTTTTGAATGGGACTTTTTCCAACACCTCAGGAATGGCATTTAGAATGTGTTTGAAATTTCATTTCATGCATAAGGCTTTTAATTTGGATTTTGTCTTGAAAAATGGAAATGACAAAAATGGACCAAATGCATACACATGGTGAATTTGAGAATGGAGCAACCAATGAGCATGAGGCAAGTTTCTACAGTTCACATATGCTATTTAGAAGGTGTATGTGCTGTCAAAACAGGTGGCACTAGCTGTCATGATGAAATTCCAATTTTACCCCTCCTTTGAAAATGACATTTTTCACTTAACAATGCATTTGGTTAATTAAGTGGATTAAGGGACAATTAAGCATTGATATATAAGCTTGATCACTTGCTAATCATAACAGAATTGCACATTCACCAAGATTGGATCAAAAACCTCTCCAATTCTCAAATTCTTCAAGAACAATCCAAAACTTCAAATTCATCAATCTTCATCAATTGTTGATGAATCTTGGAATTTCTTTTTGCATTCATCTCCTCTCATCAATATCTCCAACTGTTTGTGAAGATTGGAAGGCAAGGAGTGTGGATTCGTGACTGTCCTAAAAGTGCATCATCCATGGTGAATCGTGAATTCAAGCATTAGGAGCGAAATCGAGTGAACCTAGGCTTTGCATCTCACTTCCACCAGCATATACTACTTCTGTTTCGTGGAATTGAAGCTCAAGAACAACAAGAACTCCACTGCAATCTCAAGGTACTCAAAATTCGAGTCTCACGATTTTGCCAATTGTCATATGCGTTGTGTAGGTCATTTGTCATAGGTTAACATGTAGCAATTGGTTTGAAAAATGATTGAGCGAGTTGAGAGAAATCGCGACTCGAAGCTTTGAGTGAGAAACTTTAAACGATCGATTCGGTTTACACGGTTAGATTTAGGTTGATTAAGTTATATATTCGTGATCTATGCATTCAGACCTTTCCAATGAGTATTAGTTTGTGCAATTTGGTGATGAAATGATTGAAACCGGTTTTGAGATGGAAGCTTGCGAACACGCGAGGAAGATGAAGCAGTGCTGGATGTAAAACGCGTTTGATCCTGTTTTTTGGCTTGGCAATTCAAAATGTTGTTTCCCTCCAGAATTGTCCTATAGCCATGCGCCAACACATTAAAATGCCACTACTGTTATTCTAATTCATCTTAATTTAATTATAATATATTCAATAATTTCTAACAAATCATTAACACATTAAATAATTCATAAAAAATAGTAAAAAATCATAAAAATGTGGAAATTTTTTCTATGACTTTGTTGACTTGTGTAGAATTTGTTTGACCTATTGGTCAAAGTTGTGCTTGGTAAAATTATTATTTGGCATAGGGTTCTTTCACATGTATGACATTTCGACACACTTTACCATTTTAATTGTGAAATGCACATGCTTGCAAATAAATTCTTGAAAATTTTTGTGGTGGTTCTTGACTCATTGAGGATTATTTATATGTAAATTTCATGAATTTTTGATACCTGGTTAGAGAGCAGCAAATTCTGGAACTTAGGTGTGACAATTTGTGTCACACCTCTTGATGTCAACTTGTTGAATTTAATTGGATGACCTATGCATGTTGGAATTGGCTGAAATTTTGCATGATGACTTGTTGACATGTTAGGATGCTTGATGAATTTTTGTAGGATTTTTCACTGTATTTTCAATTTAATCTTGATTTTTCATTTCTGGTTGTTGAATTTGCAAGTCCATGTGACATAGGTTTGTAATTTTGATGTGAAATCCTCATATGGTATTGTATGGCCATGAAATTTGATATGCATGAACTAGACACATGTTAGGACCTCCTTGTTTTGGTCTCATCCATTTCTTTTTAGTTTCCAATGAGATATGAATTTTTGAAGTGGATGTATGCATTGATGGTGTGAATTGGAGCATGAAATTGTGTCTGTTTTTGTTGATTTTCATTGACATGGTTTCATTGGCCCAATTAAGCTCAAATTTGACATGGTAGACCTTGATTGACCCCTGTTTAGGTGTATTTAATTTGAGATTTTTTTGATGTGTTTTGGTATGGATTTGAATGCAATAATTCTGTTTGCATGTTTGGTGCTTCATTTGACCTCATTTGCTTTGTTTTGTGCATGAATTGAACATGATGGATGATATAAACATGAGACCAATGATGTTTGCTCTTGTTTGATGTTAATTTGAGATTGGTTGATGAATACCTTGCTGTTTTAGATTTTTTCTTGCTTTTGGACCCTAGGCTTGGCCTAGTGGTCTAGTTACTAATATTTGCTTGGTTTTTCAGGATCAAAAGCATAATGTGCATGGAGAATGATACAAGTTGATTTTAATTGATGTTGTGGATGTTTGTACACTAACATAACATTGTTTTGTAGGTGTTGAAGCTTGGGCTTGAGCCTTGAGCTTGTCTTGTGTTGTGCATAGTTTGTTTAAACTGATTGATTATACACTTGTTGTTTACAGTTTGTCTGATTGAGTACTGACTGGGTTTGACTGTTTCCAGGTACTTTAGTTGCTCAGTTCCTTGTGAACTATTGCTTTGCTTTGCTTTGCTTAAGCAACTTGCATAGAGGTATAACATTCTTACTTCATGTAGTCTGGAGACCCGGCTGTTACCGGGCCGGGCAAATTGTCTGAAGTCCTCCTTAAGAGGCAATGCTTGTGTATGTTTATTTTTAAGCCAAGCAGGAAAAGTCCTTCAAGTAAGGCAATTGGTGGAAGGTAGGGACAAGCAACCTGTCCCCCACTATTCAGTTGAGTCTTCTCCTTGCTCCCATTACATGGTTGTAGCATTGAGATCCAAGCCCAAGATCCTGTGCAGTGCACATTGTGTCTGAGTCATCGAGTATAGAAGGGTTCCCCTATTCTGGACCCATGCTCATTTGTCAGCTCTCCCTGGTTAGGGATAAGAGCTGTGAGGTCTGATCCTCACTTCATCCTTTCATCTGCTTCACCTTAGCCTCGTAATGGCAAGGTTAAGAGCAAACACAGCCTGTACAGACGATTGCTTAGGCAGTCAAACCTGATTGATTGTGCCCCTTGTTTGGCTATAGTGCGTGTTATGTGGATATCTGATTGACATGCTTGTTTGAGATACCTGTTCTCATTTGATGATATATGATTGTATGCTTGTGTGCTAGCTTCTTTCCTGGTTAGGTTAGTTTGCTTATGCAAGTAGGATAGAAAACCGAACTTAGGGTTGACGATGCATGACAACATTAGGCTCGAGTCTCAGCTCCCTAGTTGTGTATCTTTCCCCGGTTTCTGGTTAGCAATTTAGTCCCTTTCAGGGGAACTACATCGCCCTGATCCTCGTGCCAGACGAGGTATGTAGGCAGGTGGTCGCGCGAGACCACTCCGGGCAACCTTTTTCTTTTTTGCGTGTGTTTACTTGTTATTTGACTGTGCTGCGTGTTTTGGGTTCGGATGCCGACGTAAGCCCAGTGATTGGCTGTCGGGCTCCACGTTTGCCCTTTTGAGTGTGTTTTGGTTCGGATGCCGACGTAATTCCATCCAGTGGTTGTCGGGCTCCATGTTTGCCACCCTTGCTTGTTTGATTGTTTTGTGTTGTTTGGCGTGCGTAAGCCGAACTACAGTGGCTCTGATTCTTGTTCCAGACAAGATATGTAGGCATAAGGTGCGACGCCTTATCGAGCTCGTTTCTCCTAACCCCACCTGCGTTCCCCGTGTGTGTGTGTGATGTTTAGCAACCTATTCTTTATTCTAGGACGTGGATCCCTAGGAGTACCTAGGACGTGAGGGGTGCTAATACCTTCCCCTCGCGTAACCGACTCCCGAACCTTTTCTCTCTGGTCGCGAGACCATGTCTTTCCAGGTTTCTCTGAGCGTTTCCTTTCCCTATCTTGGGATAAATAACGTTTAGTGGCGGCTCTGTGTGTTTTTATTTTTAGGCTCGCCGGTTGATTTTTCGCAGGATGCGACAGCTGGCGACTCTGCTGGGGATTCTCGATGTAGACCTATGCTGGTCCATCGTCCCTAAGCGAGTCCTTCCTAGCGTTTTAGGATTAGTTTAGGTTGCTTGTTGTGTGTTATTTATTGCATTTATTATTCTAACCAGTGTGTATATATTTGCATTAATGTCTGCATGCATCATACTATCATACTGTTGCCGTCCTCTGTACAGGTGGTTCCTCTGTTTTGGGGTGGGAGTTACTCGAGGTAAAAGGCCCAATACCCAGGCTATGAGTGAAATCTAGGAAACCTAGGAATAGAGTGATTCATGGGAAGCGGGTGGTATGGCGCCACTTAGCGGAACATTGACATCACGAGCAGTTCAGACCCTGGTAGGATATTATCGTTACATACTTCGGGTGTGTATATGATGGTATTCTGCGAAAGGTTATTTATGCTGCGTTTCTTTCGACTTTACCCTGGCCTAGATGACACCCGTGAGTGGGGAGGGAATGATCACTTTAACAGGTACGGATGGTGACTGTTGGTGATTGATGGTGACTCAAATGGTGACTTTTTGCTCCGTGGATCCGAGTCATATTTATAGGTCGGATTTATGGTCATTTATTACCGTGACGCCGAAGTGCTGTCCGTGATTTATCAGTGGGGATCCGTTTATTTCGGATTCCCCGGGCCGAGATATTTTATCAGTGGGGATCCGTTTATTTCGGGTTCCCCGGGCCGATTCAGATAAGGGTGATGTGTCTACTCGGATATGGTTTGGTGATGATGGTGATGATGATGTATCTGTCTTCCGTTTATTTCGGAACCCGTGGGTCAGAATTGGGATTGTACATTCCTCAGATGGTTATGATCGGTTCAGAGCCCAGATTCAGTGCAAATGATCAGATGGCTTGGAGGATGGCAACGCATTGCATTCATTCATCAGCATCATTACATTTTGCATTAATTGCATCTAACCCATGTTTACCCATATGCAGGGACACTTTTGATCGAGATTCTGGTTGAGAGATTTCTGTTCAAATATGAGGACCGGTTTGAAGAACAACATTGCTTACAGTTTCTTTGATCCAGAGATTGGTGTGCTCAAGGATATGATAGCATTGATTACTCCTGACCATGTGGGAATGTTTAGAGAGTCATACGGCGGTATTCTGAAGATGGTTTTCAGACTCACTGACTGCGACAGGAGCGCCATCCACACTCTTCTTCAGTTCTATGACCCTGGGTTGAGGTGTTTCGTTTTTCCAGACTATCTGTTGGGACCTCTGATGGAGGATTATGTCAGCATCCTGGGTATTCAGATCCGTGATCAGATTCCTTTTCATGTCACCAGAGCAGAGCCAGATGTCCTTGGAATTTCACGTGCTCTTTATTTGAGTCCGGAAATGGTCAAGGAAGGTTTGAAGGAAAAAGGAAAGCTACCCGGGTTTCATTTGAGTTTCTTGGAGGCCAATGCCAAGGAACATGCTGCTGTGGGTAACTGGAAGACGGTCTGTGCTCTGATTGCTGTGAGCATTTATGGGATTGTGCTGTTTCCTAACCAGAAGAATTTTGTGGACCATAATGCTATCAGATTGTTTATGCAGAGAAACCCTATTCCTACCCTGATTGGAGATGTCTATTATTCAGTGCATAACAGGAATGAGAAGAGGCGTGGGGGTCTGGTCAGGTGCTGCTCTCAGTTGCTCTTTAGATGGTTCATGGGGTATTTGCCTTCCCGAGGTGCTTTTGTTCAGATTGACCCTAGTGTCAAGTGGTCCTTCCGATTGATGGGTCTGCGGGCTGATGACATTGCTTGGACTCATAATGGTTTAGCTGGTCAGGACTTCATATGCAGTTGTGGGAGTTTACCTAATGTGCCTTTGGTGGGAGTTCAGGGTTGCATTAATTATAACCCGATGCTTCTCCGGAGACAGATGGGGTTTGCTATAGAGGGTCCTCCTCTCGGGCGAGAGATTCAGGAGTCCTTCTATTTCCCGATTGATGGTAACCAGACCAAGTTGAGGCAGGTATTGGATGAATGGCGAGATATCCAGAGGAGGGGTAAGGTTCCTTATGGCAAAGTCAACTGCCGGTATTTTCCACTATTTGAGGATTGGTTGCGGAAGAGGATTGAGTCTACATTTCTACCGTTCCCTGGAGGTGACTCAGTGTGTCCTAGGATTGAGGGTCCAGGTTCTTCTGTCAGCATGGAGGAGTTCCTTGAGATGAAGAGGGCCAGAGATCAGTTACTTGCAGAGAAAGCGGAGTTGGAGAGAAGTGTTGCTCATTTTCAGGCAGCTAATCAGGAAATCAAAGTGAAGATGGAAGATCAAGACAAGCGACATGCTTTGGAGGCCAAACGCTTCGAGATGGATACAGCCTACTATGGGAAGATCAGCCAAGCTTTAGCATCGTCCAACCGGGAGCACGACATCACTAAGGATAAGCTGTTCAGAGCATCAAAGGTGATAGAAGATGAGAAGAGGAGGCAAATCCTAGTCAGGGATCAGAGGGATGAGAGAGCCAGAGTCCTCGCTGCAGAGTGGGAGGCAGAGAAAGCAAAGATCAGGGCCGAGAGAGATCATTACATGGCAGAGAGAGACCACTACTTCAGACAGATGAAGATTCATCAGAAGGAAGTTGGAAGACTACAGCAGGAGAATACCGAGCTCAGGTTCGCCGCAGAGTTCGTAAGGATGGAAGGCGAGATAGGGCCATCTGCGGGACCCTCATCCAGTTAGATCTTTCTTTTGTTGTGAATTACCGTCAGGCTTGTTGACGGAATTCACTTGTCTGTATTTCTTTCCTATTCTGGAGGATTGTATCTGACCTTATCTGGTTGATGTATGACTATGGCACTGATTGTGCACTTTTGCTATGTGATGGTGATTTTTCATTCAGTGATTGGTTTTCAAGCTTTATTTGCTTTGCTGTATGCACTCTCACGAGCACACACATGGTTGGGGGTATCATGCTAAATCACATATCTCCGATCTGCACGACAAAATCAAACACTGCTAATCAGAATGTTAATGCCGGCTTATTATTTGTCTCGATGATGCCAGGGTCGAGAGACAAAGTGTCCTTCATATGGATACGCACTGCATACATGCATAATCATGATAACTTGTGTTTTATTTTGCAGGTGACTATTACTAACGTGTTTGTTTGTAACCAGGAATCATTGCTCGCGCTCGAAGGGTAGTACCCCTGCACTCAACTCGCCCTCACAGATATTACACAAGAAGAAACACTCCCAGACTCATGGAGCTTCCCAGTGCTGATATGCTGGAATTGAAGGAGAAAATGACCGAACTGATCAATATAATGCAAGGTTTTGCCATTGGTCAGAAGGCTCTCGCAGATAAAGTTGAGAAACTCGAGCGGGTTTCTGCTCAGAACAGTGGGGTCAACCTGGATGGAGTCTCCAACCAGGGGCAGGGATCTCGTGATGGTGGAAAGAGGACAACAGTTGGTCTGGTGAATAATGCTGGTGCTGCTGGTCAACCTGGGCCTAGTCAGAATATGAAAGACAACTTTGTGCCTCCGTTTTATGGGTTTGACGAAGATCAGGAGGAAGATAGAGAGGCTGACCAGTTCTCTATGCGAAATGAGCCTTTTGTGCCTTATGACATTCCTCCTCAGAACAAGGAAATTCAGCTGCTGGCTGAGAAGATAAAAGTGCTTGAGAGCTATGCCACGCCTGGGGTGGTAAATATGTCCAACATGGGGCTGGTGGAGGGGATTGTAATCCCTCCGAAATTCAAGGCGCCCGCATTCGACAAATACAATGGCAGTTCTTGCCCGGAAACTCATCTCCAGGCATTTGTCCGCAAAATCTCAGCATACACCGCGGATCAAAAACTGTGGATGTACTTTTTCCAGGACAGCCTGTCTGGAGGCTCCTTGGAATGGTACACCAAGTTGAGATCGTCCGATATCAAAAGCTGGCAAGATTTGGGAGATGCTTTCTTTAAGCAGTACCAGTTTAATGCAGATATGGCTCCGAGTCGTACCCAGCTGCAGGGCATGTCTCAGAAACATAATGAGGGCTTTAAAGAGTATGCGCAAAGGTGGAGAGAGTTGGCTGCCAGAGTTCAACCTCCGTTGGTAGATCGGGAGATGTCTGATTTGTTTATGGGGACCCTGCAGGGGCCATTTGCTGAGAGGATGGTAGGTTGTCCTGTCACCAACTTCTCCGACATTGTGGTGGCGGGGGAAAGGATAGAGAGTTGGTTAAAGCTGGGCAAAATTCAGGGTGCGTCTTCTTCTTCTTCTGGTACGAAGAAACCATTCGGCAATAATGGTGGGCAGAGAAAGAAGGAAGGAGACACCAGCGCAGTGTACACGCAGCGCGGACCCGGTAGGGAACGTTACTTCCAGCATACCGCTGCGGTAACAATTCCTGCTGAGTCTCATTCAGCACAACCGCAACAGCAACAGCAACAGAGACAACAACCCTTTCAACAGAGACCACAAAGGGCTGGTTATCAAGTCCGGGGCAGAGCGCAGGACAGACAATTCGATAGGCCTCCGGTGACCTATGCCTTTTTGTTCAAAAAGTTGATGGATTTGGGCCTTGTGCAAACCAGAACTCTGGCACCTTTGAGACCTGATCAGAGGCCAGCCAGTTATGATGAGACTGCGAAATGTGAATTCCACTCGGGTGCGCCCGGGCACAACATTGAGAACTGTAAAGCTTTTAAGCACACAGTTCAGGATCTAGTGGATTCCAAGGCTATTAATTTTGCGCCATCTCCCAATGTCAACGCAAATCCCATGCCTGCGCATGGTCAGAGGGGGGTGAATGCAATTTCTGAGGAAAGTCGAGTTGGGCTATTTGAGGTTGATCAGCTGAAGACGCCTTTGATTGAGGTCAAAAGGCAGTTGTTGAGGAATGGGGTCTATCCGAGCTGCGGATCTGATTGTGCTGAGTGCACTATTTCTGCAAATGGTTGTGAGCTTCTGAGGAAGCATGTCCAGGGGCTGATGGACGATGGGGAGATTGTGATCGAGAAGTCTGAAGGGAAGAAGGAGGAGGTCTCCACCATAACCATTTTCTATGACCCGGTTGATTTGTCTAACCTGGTGGAGGAGGCCCCAGTTACCATCACGGTACCTGGGCCAATTCCATACGACAAAGAGGATGCCGTGCCATGGCATTATGGGGGAGAGGTATATTGTAATGGTGAGAGGTTGGAAGAACAATCTGCTAGTGAAACCACCGTGCTAAAGGTGGATAATGCCGGTCCCAGCGGTTTCACTCGCAGCGGTAGGTTATTTGCTCCCGATGCTTTGAGGAGGGGGGAGGAAGAAAAAGATAAAAAGGAAAAGGCCGAGGCTTTAGCCAGGGCAAAGGGGAAGGCTGTGGCAGATAGTGGTAATACTCCTGTGATGACACCGGCGCCTGCGGGGTCGGATAACAAATTTGATGATGAGGCTGAAGAGTTTCTGAGAATCATCAAAAAGTCGGAGTATAAATTGGTGGATCACTTGCAGCAAACACCTTCTAAGATCTCGATTCTTTCACTGATGTTGAGTTCTGAGGGTCATAGGGAGGCTTTATTGAAAATTCTGAAGAAAGCCTATGTGCCTCAGGAAATCACAATCAACCAATTGGAGACGGTCGTATCCAACGTGCATGCTAGCCATGGGTTGGGCTTTACTGATATGGATTTGACCGTAGATGGAAGGAACCATAATCGGGCGCTACACATTGCGATGGAATGCAAGGGAGCCGTGCTTTCGCATGTGCTGGTTGATACCGGTTCCTCATTGAATGTGTTGCCAAAGAAGGCCTTGGCGAAGCTGAACTGTGATGGGCTGATTTTGACCCCGACTGATCTGATTGTGCGGGCATTTGATGGGTCAAAGCGGGCTGTATTTGGGGAGGTGGAATTGCCAGTGAAGATTGGCCCAGAAGTGTTTAAGTCGACCTTCTATGTTATGGACATCCAGCCAGCTTACAGTTGCTTGTTGGGTCGCCCATGGATTCATCCTGCAGGAGCAGTTACATCGACTTTGCACCAGAAGCTGAAATATGTCTGGGGAGGCCAAGTCGTTACTGTTTGCGGAGAGGAGGACATCTTTGTCAGCCACCTGTCTTCGTTTAAGTATGTGGAGATGGATGGAGAGATATGGGAAACGCCTAGCCAGGCATTTGAAACCGTCAAGGTGGAGAATGCTCTGTTTGCTAAGCAGGAGGAGGAGAAACCATCCATCACTTCGTACAAACAGGCTGCTGAGGTGGTCAAGAGCGGTGAGGCTCCTGGTTGGGGCAAAATGATGGAGGTCCCTGAGAAGAAGGACCGTTTTGGGGTTGGATATCAACCGGGCCGAGGCTTGGGACGAGGAAGAGGGGGTCGTACGTCTGTAACTTTCACGAGTGCCGGAATGCTAGATCCAGACCACATCTGCATGATGGGTGAAGATACTGACAGCGACTGTGACATGGACCGGTGGATAACGCCGTGCGAACCAGGGATGGAAATCCACAACTGGAAGGCCGAGGAAATCATCCGGGTCACTCTCCTCGAAGAGTAATATTTTTCTTGTTTTCTTTCTTATTTGCATGCAAACCATGCGTGTTGCCCGACACGTAATGGTCCATTGTAAGGGCCACCTCATGTTTAAATTTGCAGAATTTTGCATCATTAATAAAAGGATGTTTTTCAGTTAAAAGCGGTGTTCCCTGTTTTTCATTTATTTTTGCAGTTTAAAAATAAAAACAAAATAAAAATGGCAATGTTTTCATTTTCCTTTTTCAATTTTTCACACCGGTTCTAAAGCAATGCATGAATCAACATTCATGCAGATGCGATTCCTCTCCGGATCTCATTGATAACGATCCTGTTACACCCTCGTATGACTTCGACAATCCGATCTATCTCGCTGAAGAAGAAGACGAAGAAGATTGTGAACTGCCAGGGGAATTAGCCAGGTTGTTAAAACAAGAGGAGAAGGTGATTCAGCCGCATGAAGAACAGATTGAGGTTGTAAATCTGGGTACTGATGATGTCAAGAAAGAAGTGAAAATCGGGGCTGCCTTGGAGGGAAGTGTTAAGAGCAGAATGGTGGCATTGTTGAAAGAATATGTCGACATCTTTGCCTGGTCTTATCAAGATATGCCAGGGTTGGATACCGATATCGTTGTGCACAAGCTACCGTTGAGAACAGATTGTCCTCCAGTGAAGCAGAAGTTGCGCAGAACTCGACCTGATATGGCGATGAAGATTAAGGAAGAAGTGCAGAAGCAGTGGGATGCTGGTTTCCTTGCTGTCACTAATTATCCGCCATGGGTTGCGAACATTGTGCCAGTCCCGAAGAAAGATGGGAAGGTGAGAATGTGTGTGGACTACCGAGATCTGAATAGAGCTAGTCCGAAGGATGATTTTCCACTACCTCACATTGACGTGTTGGTAGATAATACAGCTCAATTCTCGGTGTTTTCCTTCATGGATGGCTTTTCTGGCTATAATCAAATCAAAATGTCGCCAGATGATATGGAGAAAACAACGTTCATTACACCGTGGGGCACCTTTTGTTACAAGGTGATGCCATTCGGTCTCAAGAACGCCGGTGCCACTTATCAGAGGGCCATGGTGACTTTGTTTCATGATATGATTCATCATGAAATTGAATGCTATGTTGATGACATGATAGCAAAGTCCCAAACAGAAGAGGGGCATTTGGTAGATCTGGCCAAGCTGTTTGACCGGTTGAGACAGTTCAGACTGAGGTTGAATCCGAATAAGTGCACGTTCGGAGTGCGGTCCGGTAAATTGCTGGGGTTCATTGTGAGCGAAAAAGGAATCGAGGTTGATCCTGCAAAAGTAAAAGCGATAAAAGAAATGCCTGAACCGAGAACAGAGAAGGAGGTTCGTGGTTTCTTGGGTAGATTGAACTACATTTCACGGTTCATATCTCATCTAACAGCCACGTGCGAACCAATATTCAAATTGTTGAGAAAGGATCAAACGGTCAGGTGGAATGATGATTGCCAAGCGGCATTTGAAAGAATAAAAGAGTATTTGCAGGAGCCTCCGATTCTGATGCCTCCTGTTGAGGGAAGACCGTTAATTCTGTACCTGACAGTCCTCGAGGGGTCTATGGGGTGTGTATTGGGGCAGCATGACGAGTCTGGTCGAAAAGAGCATGCCATATACTACCTTAGCAAAAAGTTTACCGACTGTGAAACAAGATATTCACTGCTCGAGAAAACTTGCTGTGCTTTGGTCTGGGCTGCTCGCCGACTAAGGCAGTACATGTTGGTTCATACCACTTTGTTGATTTCCAAGATGGATCCGATCAAGTACATTTTTGAGAAGCCAGCATTGACCGGACGGGTCGCGAGGTGGCAAATGATTTTGACTGAATATGATATTCAGTACACCTCTCAGAAAGCAATTAAGGGGAGTGTATTGTCTGATTACCTCGCCCAGCAACCTATTGATGATTATCAACCGATGAAGTTTGAATTCCCTGATGAGGACATCATGTTTCTCAAATCGAAAGATTGCGAGGAACCAATCCCGGAGGAGGGGCCTGACCCTGAATCCGAATGGATTCTGATGTTTGATGGGGCCGTTAACGTGAATGGAAGCGGTGTTGGTGCTGTTTTGGTTACGCCGAAAGGATCTCATATTCCTTTTGCTGCCCGGATAACATTTGAGTGTACCAACAACGTAGCTGAATATGAAGCTTGCATATTGGGGATTGAAGAGGCGATTGATTTGAGAATCAAGAACCTTGTCATATATGGAGATTCAGCTCTGGTGATAAATCAGGTTAACGGAAAATGGTATACGCATCAATCTCATTTGGTTCCGTATCGAGATTATACGAGGAGATTGTTGACGTTTTTCACTAAGGTGAAGATGCATCATGTGCCTAGAGAGGAGAATCCGTTGGCAGATGCTTTGGCTACTCTGGCTGCCTTGATTAAGGTGCAGAGGTAGAATCAGATCCCCAGTGTGGAAGTTGGACGTCTGGATAGGCCGGCTTATGTGTTTGCTGTTGATACAGCGCCTGATGATGAGAAGCCGTGGTACTATGATATCAAACGCTACCTTGAGACGCAAGAGTATCCTGAGGGAGCATCTAAGAAAGATAGAAAGACTCTGCGGAGGTTAGCCATGGTGTTCTACCTGAACAAGGACGGGGTTTTGTATAAGAGGAATTTTGATTGGGTCTTGCTCAGATGTGTTGATGATGCAGAAGCAAGCCAATTGATGAAAGAGGTTCATGAGGGATCGTTCGGTACCCATGCCAGTGGGAATGCAATGGTGAAGAAGCTGCTGAGAGCAGGTTATTATTGGATGACAATGGAGGCCCAATGTTTTAATTTCGTGCGGAAGTGTCATAAATGCCAGATTTATGTTGATAAGGTGCACGTGCCTCCAAATCCGTTGAGCTTAATGTCGTCTCCATGGCCATTCGCTATGTGGGGCATTGATATGATTGGAAAGATAGAGCCTACGGCTTCGAATGGGCACAGATTCATATTAGTGGCTATTGATTACTTCACCAAGTGGGTTGAAGCAGCTTCTTATACGAATGTGACGAAGCAGGTCGTGGCCAGATTTCTCAAGAGAGACATCATTTGCCAATATGGGGTTCCCGAAAGAATCATTACTGATAATGGTTCTAATTTGAATAATAAGATGATGGCAGAGTTGTGCCGGGAATTCAAAATTGAGCATCACAACTCTTCTCCCTATCGTCCGAAGATGAATGGGGCGGTTGAGGCAGCCAACAAGAATATAAAGAAGATTGTGCAGAAAATGGTGGTAACCTACAAAGATTGGCATGAGATGTTGCCGTTTGCATTGCATGGGTATCGAACGTCGGTACGCACATCTACTGGGGCAACTCCTTTCTCGTTGGTATATGGGATGGAGGCTGTGTTACCTGTTGAGGTTCAGATTCCCTCTTTGAGAGTCCTGATGGACGTAAAATTGCAAGAGGCTGAATGGGTAAGGACCCGGTACGAAGAATTGAGCCTGATAGAGGAAAAGAGGCTTGCAGCCATCTGTCATGGGCAGTTGTACCAGCAACGGATGAAGCGTGCTTTTGACAAGAAGGTGCGACCTCGGGTATATCACGTAGGTGATATGGTGCTGAAAAGGATCCTTCCTCCTCAAAACGATCGAAGGGGCAAATGGACACCGAATTATGAGGGTCCATTCGTGGTCAAGAAGGTTTTCTCTGGCGGAGCCTTGTTGTTAACGACCATGGATGGCGAGGATTTTCCATTCCCTGTGAATGCGGACGCAGTTAAAAAATACTTCGTGTAATTGACCCGCTGGACGAAAAGAATAAAATAGTCCAGGCAAAAATGGGCATCCCGGCGAACCAAAAACAGAAAGAAAGGTTCGGGCAAAAATTAGGGATAAAAGTGAAAAAATTGTACACCCGGCAAGTCGAAAACCTGAGAAGGCGACTTGGGCAAAAAAGGGTATCCCGGTGGACTGAAAACCCGAAAGGGCGGTCCATGCAAAAGAAGGATTGAAACGAACAACTGCGTCCAGCATGATCGTTTGCGCTTTGGTTAAAGCATCATGGATAATACCCGGTAGGGATCAGTCAGAAGCGTCTTGTTCAGAAGGCAGAAAGCATGGAGAGTCTGAGGACATATGGGGTGTAACTGAGTTGGAACTCGATGAGATCACGGGTTTCACATTGCCATTAGGATAGATTTTTCCTTTTGTGCGCAATTACCTCTTTTCAGGAATTGCTTCCTTTTGTATTGCTCATTTGAGCCACACATTTTTCAATCAATAAAATGCACATTCAGTCAAATAATTTTGTTTTTGTTTTTCATTACCGCTTTGATTGCAAAAACATCCGATTATTTTGATAAAGAATCTTGCATTTTAAGACATACAGGTTTCCTTCCAATGCATGTTTATAAGATTGAAAGCTTGAAATCTTATTTGGAAGGTTGAGTGACCCAAGTGTTGAAATCTTGACACGCCTGGGGCACGGTTTTATCTGATGGTCTGTTTTGCAGGAATTGTTAGATATTCTTCACTCACTTGCAGGTTGTGATGTGGAAGCTTTGTAATAGATCCCCAGAGAGTTCGCTCAGGCTCAGGGACGAGAGAATATGAAAGAATGACGAAGACGTTGAGACGTACGACGATCTTTGAAATTAATCAAGAAGACTCTTCAAAGTCGAAAGATTTGAAAGTATGCAATTCCCCGCAGAGTTCGACCAGGGACGAAGGAGGAACGGAGAGAAGGCGTTGGGACGTCTGACGACCTTTGGAATTAACCAAGAAGACTCTTCAAAGTCGGAAAATTGAAAAGAATGCATAAATCCCAGGAGTACGTCTCTCGTCGAGCGCGGAGCGACTTGGAATACAAGATGATGGAGCAGAAAAGGTCCAGACGAGTCTGGAAATTCTCAAAAGTGGAAAGCTGATACGAGATTGGGAGGTGGATACCGTGGTTCGACGAGTCGACGGGTGTTTTTATACCAACTTTTCTCATTTCCCAGCTAAGTCCCCAAGCAGAGTTATAGGATTAGCTCCCCAGCAGATTCAAGGTCTGTGAACTTCTCCAGCCGAGTCGGGATGGTTATCCCGGACAGGTTACAACGTTGTTTCCTCAGCAGCCAGGCCAGAAGGTTGCAGTTCCCCGAGTGGAGCGGGTTCCAATGACATATTTCTCCAGCAGTGTTCATCCTACCAGTGGATTGAACGAGTTCCCGTAGTGGACGGATTTTTGCATCCCCAACTGAGTTGATTCTACCTATGGATTGCATGGATTGTCCCCAGCGGAGTAGTATGCATTCCCTAGCAGGGTCAGGTGGTTATCTCCAGCAGGTGATGTATTGATGTTTCCCCAGTTGAGCCTGGAGGTTGCTATTCCCCTGGCAGAGTATCTGTGAGCATTTCCCCAGTGAAGTCGACAGATATCTGTGGGGGTTTTCCCGAAGTGGAGTTGGGGCGTGTATCCCCAGCGAGTCAAAGAGATTGTGGTATCCCCACATAGCGCGATGATGGTTCTTCTTCCCCAGCAGGTCCTCGAGAGGGTTGGGTGCAAAGGAGGTATTCCCCAGCAAGGGTGCCTTATCCCTAGCAGCAGTGATTCCCCAGCATGGTGGAAATCGGAGCGTTGACGAGTCCCTCAGCAGAGTGTCTCGTATTCCCCAGAAGAGTCCCTTGAGGGGGATACTTTCTTTATGCATTCATCATGAAAAAATAAACATGGCATATTGCATAGAAAAATAAATAATCGCGTAGCATTTCCATAATTGTGGAGCATTACGCTGAAAAAATCAATCATTCATCATGGCAAGCATAAGCTAGTCTCAAGCCGTGGTTACCGTTTGAGAGGTGGTTTTGCCCAAAGGTGAAGAGGTGTTACTCCGAGGAGTTCAGCATCGTGATTGAATCAAAGGTATTTCCCCAGTGGTGCGATACTGGAGTAATTGTTTTCCGTCGAACAGAGATGGAAAGGTTATGCGATCAGCGCAATTCAAGCCGTGGTTACCGCTTGGAGTTTTGGTTTCGCTGGATGGTGAAGATGTTACTCTGAGGAGTTTAGCATCATGACGTCAGTTCAGCAGTGTTCCCCAGTAGTGCGATATTGGAGGAAATGTTTCCGTCGGACAGAGATGGAAATGATATCAGAAGACGTTACGCGATCAGCGCGATTCCGGGGTTCAAATGGAGAAAAGGAGATGTTGCGACATTTTCTGGAGATCGGGGTTCAAACGGAGAAAAGGAGATACTGAGGTATTTTCTGGGGTTCAAATGGAGATTGGAGTTGAAGATTGTATCCGGGATGAGGTCCTTAGGAGCGTCTTCTGTTCATGTGTCACCTTAGACTCTGGTTGAGGCCAATGGAGGTCGTTATAGGTGTCTTCTGAGGAAGAGATACACAGGCTACCTTCCTTTGTGAAGGTTTACCCTCTGACATGTCGCCCTCAGAGTGGTTTGGTGTTATTTCCGACATTGCCAGCGGAATTATCACAGGAGATAGGAGATACTGAGGTATTTTCTGGGGTTCAAATGGAGAAAAGAAATGCTGAGGCATGTTCTGGGGTTCAAATGGAGAAAGGAAATGCTGAGGCATGTTCCGGGGTTCAAACGGAGAAAGGGAGATGTTGCGACATTTTCTGGAGAATGGGGTTCATTCTGGCGATCGAGAGTTATCGTCAGGCGACTGGGGTTCAAACTGGAGATGGGGTTCATTATTTTGGCAAAGAAGGAGTGCTGAGGCATTTTCCGGGGTTCAAATGCAGAGATCTGAGGATCGTTTGCGCAGAGGAAATTTCGGGGTTCAAGAAAAGCATAAAAAAGAAGAAAGAATGAGAATCCCGAGTGGATGTGGTGATCAGGCCGTGGTTATCCCTGTGTTACCATTTATTTTGGTATCCAGGTCGACGTTTTCCGAAACGGTTTCTTCGCCGATGCTGACAGGCGTCGTTAATTATTATCCCATCAGAGTGCAAATTGTTCGTCTGTTCTTGGTATTCAATCACTCTTTATCCTGATCATCCGAAAGCCGAGGCTATTTCGTATCGACAGGTTCACAGTGGATTGAATAGGGGCAGCTGTAACACCTCAAAATTTGCCCTCCTCTCTTGGGACTAGCATTAACATATTTGCATATCATTTTAGGACATTAGGCATTTCATATTGCATATCATGTGGTTACATAGTGCAAGCCATCTTCCCAAGTCTTGATCAGAAGATGAGAAAGTCAAAGTGCAAGCCTAGGGTTTTACTGATTGATCATGGCCATCTGAGGATTGGGCTGTGAATTAGGGTTTCATGATTCCCAAGGGTATTGGTATTCATCTTGATTGAATTGATACATCATCATCATCATGGTTGGATGTCATCAGAAGATTGAAGAAGATTCCTTGAGATTAGGGTTTTGACCACTGGTCAACCCTAATCAGTTGCATTGGGCCAATCAGGGCTGGATCAGGAGATGAGGTTTCTGATGATTATGGGGTTCATTTTGTGATTATATTGTGCTTAGTAAGGCTAGGGTTTCACCCTTGAGCCATTTCAGTTGGAGATTGGAGCTCAGTTTGATCTATGCATTGCCAGATTCATCTATTAGATGAAAAGTCAACTGTGGTCAACTGTACATGATCTGGTGGATTTGGAGGTGGAAATGAGTTGGATACACTTCATTCATGTTGGAACAAGTGTTAAATGACATTGCAAAGCTTAAGAATGAAGAAAATCAAGTCAGGACAAAAACTGCCAAAAATAGCAGGTGACTTGTAGCCGAAGTTTCCAAAAATGGAAAGTTTTTGACCTCAAAAACAGAAGTCCAAGGAAGCTTCAAATGAAAAATTGTTCAACATGACAGATGTAGATCTTGTTCTCACCTTTCCAAAAAGTCCAAGAACTTGAAAATCCAATGTACGGTTTGCAAAATATGGCTCAATGAATTTCAGAAAAGACCGTAATCAGGAGGCCATAACTACCACATACTTTGTCCAAATTGCAAGTTCTTTATATGCACAAACTCCATTTGACATGTACTTTGAGGGTGCATCATTGGATTTTCCCAAAAATGGCCAAGGCAAAAAGTCACTTTTCAACTGGACAGCTGAATTGGACCAGGGGCAAAATCGTCCAAATCTCAAAATAATTGGAATTTTTGAATGGGACTTTTTCCAACACCTCAGGAATGGCATTTAGAATGTGTTTGAAATTTCATTTCATGCATAAGGCTTTTAATTTGGATTTTGTCTTGAAAAATGGAAATGACAAAAATGGACCAAATGCATACACATGGTGAATTTGAGAATGGAGCAACCAATGAGCATGAGGCAAGTTTCTACAGTTCACATATGCTATTTAGAAGGTGTATGTGCTGTCAAAACAGGTGGCACTAGCTGTCATGATGAAATTCCAATTTTACCCCTCCTTTGAAAATGACATTTTTCACTTAACAATGCATTTGGTTAATTAAGTGGATTAAGGGACAATTAAGCATTGATATATAAGCTTGATCACTTGCTAATCATAACAGAATTGCACATTCACCAAGATTGGATCAAAAACCTCTCCAATTCTCAAATTCTTCAAGAACAATCCAAAACTTCAAATTCATCAATCTTCATCAATTGTTGATGAATCTTGGAATTTCTTTTTGCATTCATCTCCTCTCATCAATATCTCCAACTGTTTGTGAAGATTGGAAGGCAAGGAGTGTGGATTCGTGACTGTCCTAAAAGTGCATCATCCATGGTGAATCGTGAATTCAAGCATTAGGAGCGAAATCGAGTGAACCTAGGCTTTGCATCTCACTTCCACCAGCATATACTACTTCTGTTTCGTGGAATTGAAGCTCAAGAACAACAAGAACTCCACTGCAATCTCAAGGTACTCAAAATTCGAGTCTCACGATTTTGCCAATTGTCATATGCGTTGTGTAGGTCATTTGTCATAGGTTAACATGTAGCAATTGGTTTGAAAAATGATTGAGCGAGTTGAGAGAAATCGCGACTCGAAGCTTTGAGTGAGAAACTTTAAACGATCGATTCGGTTTACACGGTTAGATTTAGGTTGATTAAGTTATATATTCGTGATCTATGCATTCAGACCTTTCCAATGAGTATTAGTTTGTGCAATTTGGTGATGAAATGATTGAAACCGGTTTTGAGATGGAAGCTTGCGAACACGCGAGGAAGATGAAGCAGTGCTGGATGTAAAACGCGTTTGATCCTGTTTTTTGGCTTGGCAATTCAAAATGTTGTTTCCCTCCAGAATTGTCCTATAGCCATGCGCCAACACATTAAAATGCCACTACTGTTATTCTAATTCATCTTAATTTAATTATAATATATTCAATAATTTCTAACAAATCATTAACACATTAAATAATTCATAAAAAATAGTAAAAAAATCATAAAAATGTGGAAATTTTTTCTATGACTTTGTTGACTTGTGTAGAATTTGTTTGACCTATTGGTCAAAGTTGTGCTTGGTAAAATTATTATTTGGCATAGGGTTCTTTCACATGTATGACATTTCGACACACTTTACCATTTTAATTGTGAAATGCACATGCTTGCAAATAAATTCTTGAAAATTTTTGTGGTGGTTCTTGACTCATTGAGGATTATTTATATGTAAATTTCATGAATTTTTGATACCTGGTTAGAGAGCAGCAAATTCTGGAACTTAGGTGTGACAATTTGTGTCACACCTCTTGATGTCAACTTGTTGAATTTAATTGGATGACCTATGCATGTTGGAATTGGCTGAAATTTTGCATGATGACTTGTTGACATGTTAGGATGCTTGATGAATTTTTGTAGGATTTTTCACTGTATTTTCAATTTAATCTTGATTTTTCATTTCTGGTTGTTGAATTTGCAAGTCCATGTGACATAGGTTTGTAATTTTGATGTGAAATCCTCATATGGTATTGTATGGCCATGAAATTTGATATGCATGAACTAGACACATGTTAGGACCTCCTTGTTTTGGTCTCATCCATTTCTTTTTAGTTTCCAATGAGATATGAATTTTTGAAGTGGATGTATGCATTGATGGTGTGAATTGGAGCATGAAATTGTGTCTGTTTTTGTTGATTTTCATTGACATGGTTTCATTGGCCCAATTAAGCTCAAATTTGACATGGTAGACCTTGATTGACCCCTGTTTAGGTGTATTTAATTTGAGATTTTTTTGATGTGTTTTGGTATGGATTTGAATGCAATAATTCTGTTTGCATGTTTGGTGCTTCATTTGACCTCATTTGCTTTGTTTTGTGCATGAATTGAACATGATGGATGATATAAACATGAGACCAATGATGTTTGCTCTTGTTTGATGTTAATTTGAGATTGGTTGATGAATACCTTGCTGTTTTAGATTTTTTCTTGCTTTTGGACCCTAGGCTTGGCCTAGTGGTCTAGTTACTAATATTTGCTTGGTTTTTCAGGATCAAAAGCATAATGTGCATGGAGAATGATACAAGTTGATTTTAATTGATGTTGTGGATGTTTGTACACTAACATAACATTGTTTTGTAGGTGTTGAAGCTTGGGCTTGAGCCTTGAGCTTGTCTTGTGTTGTGCATAGTTTGTTTAAACTGATTGATTATACACTTGTTGTTTACAGTTTGTCTGATTGAGTACTGACTGGGTTTGACTGTTTCCAGGTACTTTAGTTGCTCAGTTCCTTGTGAACTATTGCTTTGCTTTGCTTTGCTTAAGCAACTTGCATAGAGGTATAACATTCTTACTTCATGTAGTCTGGAGACCCGGCTGTTACCGGGCCGGGCAAATTGTCTGAAGTCCTCCTTAAGAGGCAATGCTTGTGTATGTTTATTTTTAAGCCAAGCAGGAAAAGTCCTTCAAGTAAGGCAATTGGTGGAAGGTAGGGACAAGCAACCTGTCCCCCACTATTCAGTTGAGTCTTCTCCTTGCTCCCATTACATGGTTGTAGCATTGAGATCCAAGCCCAAGATCCTGTGCAGTGCACATTGTGTCTGAGTCATCGAGTATAGAAGGGTTCCCCTATTCTGGACCCATGCTCATTTGTCAGCTCTCCCTGGTTAGGGATAAGAGCTGTGAGGTCTGATCCTCACTTCATCCTTTCATCTGCTTCACCTTAGCCTCGTAATGGCAAGGTTAAGAGCAAACACAGCCTGTACAGACGATTGCTTAGGCAGTCAAACCTGATTGATTGTGCCCCTTGTTTGGCTATAGTGCGTGTTATGTGGATATCTGATTGACATGCTTGTTTGAGATACCTGTTCTCATTTGATGATATATGATTGTATGCTTGTGTGCTAGCTTCTTTCCTGGTTAGGTTAGTTTGCTTATGCAAGTAGGATAGAAAACCGAACTTAGGGTTGACGATGCATGACAACATTAGGCTCGAGTCTCAGCTCCCTAGTTGTGTATCTTTCCCCGGTTTCTGGTTAGCAATTTAGTCCCTTTCAGGGGAACTACATCGCCCTGATCCTCGTGCCAGACGAGGTATGTAGGCAGGTGGTCGCGCGAGACCACTCCGGGCAACCTTTTTCTTTTTTGCGTGTGTTTACTTGTTATCTGACTGTGCTGCGTGTTTTGGGTTCGGATGCCGACGTAAGCCCAGTGATTGGCTGTCGGGCTCCACGTTTGCCCTTTTGAGTGTGTTTTGGTTCGGATGCCGACGTAATTCCATCCAGTGGTTGTCGGGCTCCATGTTTGCCACCCTTGCTTGTTTGATTGTTTTGTGTTGTTTGGTGTGCGTAAGCCGAACTACAGTGGCTCTGATTCTTGTTCCAGACAAGATATGTAGGCATAAGGTGCGACGCCTTATCGAGCCCGTTTCTCCTAACCCCACCTGCGTTCCCCGTGTGTGTGTGTGATGTTTAGCAACCTATTCTTTATTCTAGGACGTGGATCCCTAGGAGTACCTAGGACGTGAGGGGTGCTAATACCTTCCCCTCGCGTAACCGACTCCCGAACCTTTTCTCTCTGGTCGCGAGACCATGTCTTTCCAGGTTTCTCTGAGCGTTTCCTTTCCCTATCTTGGGATAAATAACGTTTAGTGGCGGCTCTGTGTGTTTTTATTTTTAGGCTCGCCGGTTGATTTTTCGCAGGATGCGACAGTTGGTCATTGAAGAACAAAATTCAGGATATGATCGACGCTGGAGAATTTGAATCTGACCCGCCTGAGACTCCTAATGTCATCACTGCTCCTCTGCATAATCAGGGCGAGACTGTCAATGCTGTGGAAGATACTGATAACGATTATGACTTGGATAGCTGGATTTTCCCAACAATTGGCGACGAACTCAATAATTGGAAGGCTGAAGACACTATCCCGATTTCCTTTAGTCAGGAGTAATTGTTATTGCTATTTTAGTGTTTTAAAGCATTGTGTCTATGCCCGGGGCACAATAGCTAATTTTTCAAGGGTTTTGTCATTTTCATAAGCATATTCATATTCAATAGATCAATGGACTTTTTGCATTCAAATATTACGCTATTTATCTTTCCTGTCATTTTTCAAACAAGCTATGTTTTCTTGCACACACTCACGTAACAATTTGCCGATCCATATCCACTCTGGATCCTGTTGGTAATGACTCTGCTACTGTTCATTATGACTTTGAAAATCCGATCTACCAAGCCGAGGATGGAAGTGAGGAAGATTGTGAAGTCCCTAGAGAACTTGCCAGACTGGTACTACAAAAGACTATACAGCCGCATGAGGAATCAATTGAAATTGTAAATCTGGGTACTGAAATAGACAAGAAAGAAGTCAGAGGTTTCTTGGGGCACTCGAATTACATTGCCCGATTCATCCCACATTTGACTGCTACCTGCCAACCCATCTTCAAATTACCAAAAAAGAAAAATCAAGAGATGGTATGGAATGATGAATGACAAAATCAAGAAATATCTCCAAGAACCTCCAATTCTAATGCTACCAGTTGAAGGAAGACCTCTAATCATGTATTTGACCGTGTTAGAAAATTCAATAGGGTGTGCTGGGGCAACATGACGAGTCTGGTCGAAAAGAGCATGCCATACACTGCCTTAGCAAAAGGTACCGACTGTGAAACAAGATACTCACAGCTCGAGAAAGCTTACTGTGCTTTGGCTTAGGCTGCTCGCCGACTAAGACAGTATATATTGAATCATACCACTTTATTGATTTCTAAGATGGATTCTATCAAATATCTACTTGAGAAACCTGCTGTCTCCTGAGAGAGTTATCACTGATAATGGTACTAAACTGAACTCTACACGCAGTTCAAAATAAAGCACCATAACTCTTCTCCGTACCGGCCAAAGACGAACGGCGCCGTGGAGGTTGCTAACAATATCAAGAATATAACAGTAACATACAAAGACCGGCAGGAGATGTTACCTTTTGCTCTTCATGGTTACCGCACTTCGACAGGGGCAACCCCTTTCTCTTTAGTCTATGGAATGGAAGCCGTTTTACCAGTGGAAGTTCAGATTCCCTCTCTAAGAATTGTGAAAGATGCAGGCTTAGATGAGGATGAGTGGATTCAAACTCGACTCGATCAGATAAATTTGATTGATGAAAAGAGACTTGCGGCTGTTTGTCATGGGCAGATATGTCAGAAGCGCATGACCCAGGCATTTAACAAAAAGGTCAAGAGACGAGTGTACCAAATCGGCGACTTAGTTATCAAGCGTATTATTCTACCACAAGGTGATCCCAGGGGCAAATGGACTCCCACATACGAAGGGCCATTTGTAGGTATTCTCTGGTGGAGCCATGATGCTTGCTACAATGGATGGCGAAGAGTTCCCGCATCCTGTGAACGCTGACATAGTTAAAAAAATACTACGCATAAAAGAGACCTGCTAGGTCGACGTACCTAGGCAAAAGTAAGGGCATCCCGGCGAACCAAAAGGGTTCGGGCAAAAAATTAGGGATAAACATATAAAGACATACACCCGGCAAGTCGAAAACCTGAAAAGGCGGCTTGAGCAAAAAAAGGGTATCCCGGTGGACTGAAAACCTGAAAAGGCGGTCCAGGCAAAAATTAGGGATTAAAGCGTATGACTATGCCCCGTTCTCTGTCTGCTTCAACCAAGTTCAAGGGACTGAACAAGCCAATCACTTTCATCCGACAGCAGGAGATGAGAGGCTTGAAGACATAATGACAGTAGTGGAATTAAAATCAACAGGACTTTTTCTGCATAGCTTTGTCTTCGTTTCTTGACGATTTCCTCTTACTAGGATTTCTGTCTCCTTGTACACAAATTGCCTGTTTATAGGCCCTCTTTCTAAATCAATACAATTCTGTTTCAAAAAAAAAATGCTTTTGTTTTACTTTCTCTATTTTGTTTGCATAAACGTCCATTGATTTAACTTGAATTGATATATGCATTTGAATATGATCAATGTTTATCAAAATACATGCATAAAATAACAATGACAATTACTAAAGGACTTCAGGATCGAGGAGAAGGTCTAACCAGGCTTTCCAATGAATCTGTTGCCAATTCTATTCCCCGGCTAAGCCAGTTATGCCCCAGAAGAACTTGGCATCACTAGACTGGTCATCTCTTCTACCCCAGCCAGGCTCTGTTGAATATCTCTGCCATCAGATAAAGGTCAAATACCCCTAGCTAAGGAAGGGTCATCAATACAAATATCTCCGACCAGAAGACTGAGATTTATTTCCCCAGTAGAGTCCCCTGGAAGAACGTTTCAGACACATAGTGCATTCATTACATCATTTCACATCACATACCTACATACAATTTTCGTTCCGCATCATATACATTACATCATTTCATAACATATACATGTATACAATGCTCTCATTCATTCCAGACGCATAACTCACTCATTACATCATTTCACAGCATACGCATGCATACAACATTTGCATCTCATGCATCATGACATGGCATGAAGCTAACTTTATTTTTCAGGTCAATTATCCTCCTGACATAGTCAAAACAAAGGTCCATTCAGACGGACATCCTTATCAATTACATTCAGGATTCAACTACATCTTTCAGATACACTCCATGACAACATTCATTCTGACATCCTCCTAACGATGGCATCTATAAGCCCATCCCAGACATTTATTGCAAATACAGCATATACAAATACTATCAGATATAGCCTAGCGTACGGTTCATCCTGATTCATCTCAACATATGACTCCTTCAACTCAGATACGATCTAGCGTACGATCCATTCTGACCTTCAACAACTCAGATACGATCTAGCGTACGATCCATTCTGACCTTCAACAACTCAGATACGATCTAGCGTACGATCCATTCTGACCTTCAACAACTCAGATACGATCTAGCGTACGATCCATTCTGACCTTCAACCACTCAAATACAGTCTAATGTACGACCAAGTTAGACCTTCAAGTCAGATTCTGCAAATACAGTCTAATGTACGACCAAGTTAGACCTTCAAGTCAGATTCTGCAAATACAGTCTAATGTACGACCAAGTTAGACCTTCAAGTCAGATTCTGCAAATACAGTCTAATGTACGACCAAGTTAGACCTTCAAGTCAGATTCTGCAAATACAGTCTAATGTACGACCAAGTTAGACCTTCAAGTCAGATTCTGCAAATACAGTCTAATGTACGACCAAGTTAGACCTTCCAGTCATCAAATACAGTCTAATGTACGACCAAGTTAGACCTTCCAGTCATCAAATACAGTCTAATGTACGACCAAGTTAGACCAGATTCTGCTCAGTGACAGTCTAATGTACGACCAAGTTAGACCGTCAAGTCCTCGGATTCTGCCCAGATACGGTCTAATGTACGACCCAATTAGACCTTCGTCTCCTCAGATGCTACCTAGTGTACGGTACATTTCTGAAGTGTAGTCTAGTGTACGACTACCCCCTTTTATCATCAGATTCAGCCTAATGGACGGCTCATTCTGCTCAGATACGGTCTAATGTACGACCCAATTAGACCTTCGTCTCCTGAGATGCTACCTAGTGTACGGTACATTTCTGAAGTGTAGTCTAGTGTACGACTACCCCCTTTTATCATCAGATTCAGCCTAATGGACGGCTCATTCTGCTCAGATACGGTCTAATGTACGACCCAATTAGACCTTCGTCTCCTCAGATGCTACCTAGTGTACGGTACATTTCTGAAGTGTAGTCTAGTGTACGACTACCCCCTTTTTTATCATCAGATTCAGCCTAATGGACGGCTCATTCTGCTCAGATACGGTCTAATGTACGACCCAATTTGACCTTCGATGCTACCTAGTGTACGGTACATTTCTGAAGTGTAGTCTAGTGTACGACTACCCCCTTTTTTATCATCAGATTCAGCCTAATGGACGGCTCATTCTGCTCAGATACGGTCTAATGTACGACCCAATTTGACCTTCGATGCTACCTAGTGTACGGTACATTTCTGAAGTGTAGTCTAGTGTACGACTACCCCCTTTTTATCATCAGATTCAGCCTAATGGACGGCTCAGTCTGCTCAGATACGGTCTAATGTACGACCCAATTAGACCTTCGTCTCCTCAGATGCTACCTAGTGTACGGTACATTTCTGAAGTATAGTCTAGTGTACGACTACCCCCTTTTATCATCAGATTCAGCCTAATGGACGGCTCATTCTGCTCAGATACGGTCTAATATACGACCCAATTAGACCTTCGTCTCCTCAGATGCTACCTAGTGTACGGTACATTTCTGAAGTGTAGTCTAGTGTACGACTACCCCCTTTTATCATCAGACTCAGCCTAATGGATGGCTCATTCTGCTCAGATACGGTCTAATGTACGACCCAATTAGACCTTCGTCTCCTCAGATGCTACCTAGTGTAAGGTACATTTCTGAAGTGTAGTCTAGTGTACGACTACCCCCTTTCATCATCAGACACAGCCTAACGTACGACCCTCTCTTCAACTCAGATACGATATAGCGCATGATCCATTCTGATCCTTTATCCCCAGCAGCATATGACACACTCCGACTCCCTAGCGAAGTCAACAGCCTAATGGATGACTCATTATTCGGTCTAACGTACGACCCAGTGTGGCGCCCATGTCTTCAAATTGGCCTAATGTACGGCGCAATCTGAAGCTTTCATCATCAAATTTCCTGGATGGCATCTTTAAGCCCATCTCCGTCAAGACTAATTGACAAGTGCAAATTGTTGGGGCATTCTAGTGTTCAATAATCTTTCACCTCCAGACCACGAACGGCACATACCATTCTGACTCTCTCGGTTCAAGAATATTGAACAGGGGCAGCTGTCATACCCCAAAATTTGCCCATCAATAGTTCAAGACATTTTTCAGGGGCATTCCGACTCATTTTATGGCACTGATCTTAAAGGGACAAAGGCCCAGCTCACGAATGGCCCAATCCAGAAAATGGCCCAAACTGGCCTGTTCGCTACACGCTCGCCTAGCGAACGTTACGTTCGCTACACGCTCGCCCAGCGAAGCAAACGTTCGCTACCAGCTCGCCTAGCGAGGCTGACAGACAACAAAAAATTTCGGGCTTCGTTCTGAGCCCATTAGGTCATGAAAAAGGGCATTATAAATACCAGCACTTCAGTAATGAAAGAGAGGAGAAAAAACAGAGGGAGACAGACGAAAACCCTGGCACAAAAACCCTGGAGGCTACTTTAGAAACCCTGAAGGCCGCTCCTCCGCTCCGAAGCTACCACCGCCCAACTCAATCCGGCTCGCCAATTCAAGGTTGCAATTCGATTGCAAACAGGTTTGCATTACTATTATCGCTTTATTTTCTTAATTTGCATGTGATACCGCTTTATGTTCTTAACTTGCATGTGATATTATAATTGAATTCATAAACATATTTAAGGTTTTGCATGTGAATTTAAGTGTGCCTGAATATTGTGAATGTTGAACCGTATAATTATGTGTTGGATGCCATAAGCCATGCCGCAGGTTGAAGTCATACTGTTCTGAAATTCAAAACCCGCAGCCGCTCGCTAGCACATCGCTAAGCGAGCATGTAGCGAGTATTCGCTAGGCCCTCGCTAGGCGAGGCAGAGGCGAACGGGACAGTCGCTAATATTTTGTTTGTTATGTCCTATGCGTATCTGATCTATTCTATGTTAATTATGCACTGTTTTGCCTGACATTCATGCTGCTGTATTTTCTTTTGCGGTGTAATCTTCGATTACACCCCGATTTGGTATTCTAACCCGTTTGCTGAATTTTGCCAAGGTTCACATGTCCCAGGAAAAGATTGTCGTTAGGTCTTCCACTTTATTTGTGGGATACCCTTGTGGAGACTCACCCTAAATTACTTAATTAATTTTAATGTGTTAATTTTAATGTATTAATTTTAATGTATTAATTTTAATGTATTGATTTTAATATGGAGGCTCGTCCTAATTACCTAATTAATTGTAAAACTTTGCCTTTAAATAAGTGATCTTGGACCTCTCTTGGTTACCCCACGATTTCGGTATTACGGTATAACGGTCATGTCCCGCGAATGTAGGGATACACTTAGCAAAGACCCTTCGATTAAATCATCATAAAATAAATCATGGTCCCTCGGATGTTGCCTTCGAAAATACGATTTTGTCCCTCGATGACCCTTCGGTGTAGCCTACGGTTAAATGATGATCGTCCCTTCGAATGCTAAGGTATCCTTACAATTGTTGCCTTCAATGACCTATCGATGACCCTACGGTGACCCTTAAACATCCAAAGGGTAAGATTACTTACTTCTCAATAGTAAGGACAGTTTTACCCTCATAAGGATAGGAAATGCCCATAACGACCTCAGGAAGGTATAACTCTCAATTACTGGATCATAACCTAAAACATTTTCCACCCCTCACACTTTACACTTTACAAATCCTAGAAAATCACCACTTGGTATACATTCATACTAGAATCATTACCGAGTTATATTTTTCTAAACCATTTTCAAAATCAAATGAGATAAATACTTTGTATACATTCATACGAGAATCATTACAAAGTTAAACTCTCTTTCAAACATTTTTTAAGCAATTCACCGACACTTTTCAGACAAAAATATAAGTGATCCAGTAATTAAGAGCCCATGGATAACCATGGATACAAAGGGTGCTAACACCTTCCCTTTGTATAATGTACCTCCCGAACCCAAAATCTATTGAGGTCTTTCCTGTTCTTTTCCACCTTTCCTTATTGGATAAAAGAAAAGTCGGTGGCGACTCTTGCTATCCGCGACATTGCGATAAAAAGCAAAACACCCCAAGTCAGTTCACCGTATGACAGTGGCCCTTTATGGACCACTCCAGAGGGCGCTTTTTTCTGAAAGCGCACTATAATGTGGCACTTAAAGGGCCACTTTAGAGAGCGCTTTCACCAGGAAAACAAAGCGTTGTCTTTACCTATGCCAGTGCCACTTTAGAGGGCGCTTAAAAGCGCTGTTATAGGCCAAAATAAGCGTCCTCTTTTCCCTTATTTGGCGTAGTGTTTAATTGTTCTTATTCTTAAGTCAAGCTTAAAGCAACCAAGAAATGTTCGCAAAGAAAAAAGCATAGGACACTTCGAGTGGTGATGATAAGAATTAGTGTCGGCATTTCAAGATACACTTTATCGCTTTCTAGACTTAACATGAGTAGTTTGATGGTGTGTTGCAAATTCCATATCATAAATTCATTGAAATACATGTCATTTTTGAATCAAAATAGGACTAAACCAATTGTGAGGAAGCTTTCCATTGTACACTAAAATGCGGGAAACTGAACATTATTTCAACTCATTCTTATCATGCTAAATCATGCATTAATCTATTTTTGTGTGAAAATATTGAAAATGATAGAGGCATTGTTTGTTATGAGAAAAACCACTTGACCAAAAAGTTTTGAATCAACTAACCTTGTGAGGAGTGATCCTTAGTTAACCCCCTTTGAGCTTGCTTTAGGATTCATTTGATTGATAAGTGTAAAATCAATTGAAAATTTTGTGAATAAATGAATCCTAATTTCTTTCGTGTCAATTGAACTCGCAACCGAGTTGTTTGCAAATTTTGCCTTTTGCTTATGTCTAAGTAGGGAGCATTATTGAATAAATTTGGTTTTGGAATCTAAAGTTGGGGAGAGTAAAGTAAAAAGAGTTGATTAGAAACTTGGAAAAGTGAGTTTTTATGAAAGGGTGAAAGTATGAAAAGAAACAAGAAAGAGAAATCACCCTTGAAACCATAGAGCAAAGAAAAAGAAAAGAAAGAAAAAACAAAGAAAAGGCTCATGGTTGTGTGGATGTAAAAAAATAAGAAAAGAAAAAAAATACGGGGATCAAAGAAATGGAAATTGTGTAGAGTTGAATGTATGGGAATGCTCCCTTAGGATAGGCATTTTTGTTGAATTCTCTTAACCATATCCTTTCTTGTAACCCAAGCCACATTACAACCCTTGAAAGACCTCTTGATTCTCATTTTTCACATGATTTGGTGTTTGTTTTGATGACCGCATGATTTGAGTTATTGTTGATTTAATTGCTTGGATGAGTGAAAGTAGACCTTCATGTTTATTCATCATTATTATGATATGTGTGTAAGTTTGATTCAATTTTGACATATATGGCTTTGAATTCCTTGGTATGATTTTTGCACCCAACCATTGCTCTTATTCATGTTTTGTCTAGCATTGAGATAGGTGGATTGAGAAAGTGCCATACACTTTTGAACCATTTGAATGTCCTTGGTTAATCCTTGTTTCAATCTTTTGTGTCATTGCTTTGGTTGTGTTGGTGGGAACTTTTGTTTAGGGACAAACAAAATGATAAGTTGGAGAGAGTTGTTAGGGACCAATTAGTACTACTTTTTTATATAATTTTATTGGTCCCTTTTACCAATTTTGGATTTAATTACACACTTTTATTCTCACAATTTTGTTTAAACGCAATTAAGTTTAATTGATTTTGTTTTGAGTAGTTATTTCACGTATTTGTTAGTTTTGTAGAGTTTTTGGACAAGAGAGCTTTGGAGTGCATAAGCATAATTTGGAAGAAGTGTTAAATGCAATTTGGAGGCATAATTTGGAAGACTACCACTTGGGAGACTTGTTACATGAAGCTTGCAAGGCAAGGAAGCTGAATCAGCTTCAGTTCGCGCCGCGACCAAGGATGGCGCCGCGAACCTTGCGAAACCAGCAAGCCATTTGTTGGGCCAAGTGTTCTGTTTTGAAGCCAACTGTATTGTGACAGTTTTGTATCTGTTTTAGGGTGCTTTTCAGTTTTAGATGAAAATGAACATTTTAGGAAAGGTTCAACTCTTTAAGAAAACAGAATGGAAAATAGAAAAATATTCATTGATGGATACGCATTTTGTAAGAGAAAAACAGAGTTTATTCTACCATTGCATTTTGCTGTCCAAAATGATGATGAGGAGTTAAACCCCATTTTGTCAAGATTGGAGGTAGTAGCTATTCCTATTTGTTTATGTATTTCATTTGACTCTTATATATGATAAAAGGTTATTGATGTATTGAATGATATTTTTGCCCTAAGTTGAATATTAGATTTGAGTAGTTGTTGAAAGAGATTATTTAAGTCTTGACATAAAATATATTTTCAAGTAGTGAATGAGTTGTAGAAATAGATTTATCCACTACTCTTCTTTTGTATCAACCATTAAAGATTGCTATATTGATAGTTAGGTGGAGAAATCGTCTAAAGATTAATATAGTGATTATCATAATATCATTCAGACATAAATGATATTGAGAGGATACTTGAACATCATCAATAATCTTAAGTCTATATAGTTGTCACAAGGAATCATAAGCAATTTGAATAGTGAACTTCAATCTTGCCAATCATTTTACATTTGATTAAAACTATTTTATTGTTTTAGTGACATTTTACTCAAAAGATACTTATCAAACAAAACAACTTGGTTACATTTTGAGCTTATAACAATTTGGATTATAGAACGGCGGTAATAGCAACTAATCTCTGTGGATACGATATTAAAATATTTGCCGAAAATATACTTTTCAACACTTACGCTTGTGGACTAGAAATGTGAAACTTTGAGTAGTGACTTAGGAATTAACGCTCTATTACATTGCCTAATCTTACTTACGTTGGTGGATTAGGGATAGAAAACTATGAGTATAAATTAGTGAGCTATATACCAAGGGATTGAGTATAGAGGTTTTGTAAATTCTCAGTGGGATTATAGTGACGATATCATTCATTTAATGCATCGAACATCAACAATAGAGAAATAAGGGATTCTATACATAACTTGATCGCTTTCGCATTTTTATCAGAACATTTTATTTTATTTTTGAATTTGAAACCTGAAAACCCCCTTATTTACTATTTTATATGCATTGCACAATGTTTTTATGTTATGTTATGTTCTCGTTTGAGATGCTTTTAGATAGTTCACGATCCTTTGGTGTTGAGACTTTCATGTCAAACTTTATATTTATATTCCGTTGCATTAATAGTCGTTATATTTTGTTGAAGATTATGTTTTGGTGAAACATGTGTAATATGCTATATGTTGAATTATTTTATTAAATGTCAGGTTGAGAATTAGGGTGTTACATACTTCACCTTCCAGACCTTGTTGCTTTTACTTTTCGAGACGAAGAAATCATCTCTTTCAGTGAAAGAATCCACTTTGTGCAACAAGTTACTCCATATTTCCATAGCCTTACTTCGATGTTGCTTTTTCTTTGTTCTCTTGGTTTTTGGACTAGAACTTTGAGTTTTTTTACTCGAAAATGCTAGTGATATGACACCATTTAAAAGGTTATTCTTGAGACTTTTTCTGGTGGTAGTCTTGGGATTTTGCTTTCCACATATGTTTTGATCATGCCTACTTGATAGTGATTACCTTTTTCTCATTCTTACTTCCCGTTTTCAAGCACATTCAAAGTTATTTCATCTTCATAAACATTTAAATTGAGTGCACCTTTTACCATATCGATATTGCATTGACTTGTAAGCAAGAATGGTCGACCAAGAATGAGAGGTGTCTCTTCATCTTCAAGCATGTCCACAATCACAAAATCAATCGGGAAGCTAAACTTTTCTATCCCATATGAATTATTTGTGGAGTGATATGCAAAATTTAAACTCATCTTTGTATCAATGATCATTCCAATACTAACCTTTTACCAGAGGGATTTGTTACTTCGGATGACGGAGCCTTTTCCTGAACTTTCTCCTTGATCATCCAGCCCTCAATCCTTTCCAATCTCTCGGCCATGGCTTTCTGCCCCAAGGCAAGCTCTTGCACAACACTGAACAAATCCCTCACCATCTCTTTCAGTTCGAGGATGTCGGCGTTGGGAAGATCCATCAGTTTGGATTTGCTGAGTCTGGGAGGGTATCTGGGCGGAAAAGTTGTGCGCACTGGTTAGACCGATACCTGCAAAACAGCAAACAGGTTAATATGCATGAATGCAACGTCTGTCCATATGAGGAAGATTCTGTCCTTCGATTCTGGTTTCATCGAGACAGATAATATTTCATCAATAACATTCTGACATCCAGATGTCTCTCAACCAGATTCTCAATCCATAATACTCCCCACATGGCTAGACGTAGTTCAGGTGCAGATGAATGCAAAATGAGAATGATGCAGATGAATGAATGCAATGCATTGTGCCATCTTCCAAGTCATCTGATCATCTATTGCTCTGAATCACAGCTCGGATCTCTGAACCGATCACAACCATCTGAGGGAACATGTAACCACAAATCCGACTCAAGGATTCCGAAATAAACGGAAGACAAATACATCATCATCATCATCAAACCATCTCAGATCAGATACCCATAACCATCTGAATCGGCCCGGGGAATCCTAAAATAAACGGATCCCCACTGATAAATAACTCGGACAGCACTCCGACGTCTCGGAAATAAACGGCCATAAATCCGACTTATAAATAAGACTCTGATCAACGGAACCAAAAGTCACCATCAAAGTCACCATCTGAACATGCATCTGAAAGAATCACCCTCCCCTCACAGGTAAATTCTAATCAGGTCATCCTAAGGCGGATAATAGTCTCGACAATCGGGCAGAGATACTCAATGGGTTTGCCCTTTCGGGTGTGCCATTGTAGCTCTCCTGAGATCGTCTAAACCAAAGATCCGGGAAATGATCGGTCACCAGAGTCAACAGTTCAGATGAAGTAACTCAACCAAAGTGGAATACCCACAGAGGCAAGCACTATCAAATGAACCTCGTCCGGCTTGTGGTACATCATGCTGCCAGGCACATATTGACCTAACATGAAGGAGGCAACATGAGACCACACTAGTCCTAGGTGTATACTCGGGCCTGGGTTTTAGCCCCACTCAGAACACCCACCCCCAAACAGAGGAACCACCTGCACAGAGGACGGCAACATGATAGTATGATGCATGCAGACATTTATGCAAATATATACACTGTTAGAATAATAAATGCAATAAATAAAACAAAACAAGCAACCTAAACTATCCTAGAACGCTAGGAAGGACTCGCTTAGGGAAGATGGACCAGCACAGGTCGACATCTTGTGAAGGTCCCCAGCAGAGTCGCCAGCTGTCGCATCCGCGAAAAAACAACCGGCGGGCTAAAACAAAAACAACACAGAGCCGCCACTGCGCGTTATTTATCCCAAAATAGGGAAAGGAAACGCTCAGAGAAACCTGGAAAAAGCAGGGTCTCGCGACCAAAGAGAAAGGGTAAGGGAGTCGGTTACGCAAGGGGAAGGTATTAGCACCCCTCACGTCCGTCGTACTCGACGGGATCCACGTTCTAAGAAAGAAAAGGTTGCTAAAACATCATACACACACACACCGAAGACAACACAGGTGGGGTTAAGAGGAAGAGAGCTCGATAGGACGTCGCATCCTATGCCTACGTATCTCGTCTGGAACGAGAATCAGAGCTGCCGTAGTTCGGCTCACGCACGCCAAACAAGCAAACACAAACACAGACAAACATGGAGCCTGAATGCCAATCACTGGACTTACATCAGCATCCGAACCAAAACACGCACAAAACGGCAAACGTGGAGCCCGACCGCCAATCACTGGACTTACGTCAGCATCCGAACCAAACACACAATCAAGAAGATAACAAGCAAACACACACAAAAAGAAAAAAAGGTGCCCGGAGAGACCTCGCACGGTCTCCTGCCTACATACCTCGTCTGGAACAAGGATCGGGGCGATGTAGTTCCCCCCAAAGGGGGAGAAAATCTAGCCAGAAACCAAGGGAAAACACACTACCAGGGAGCTGTACTCGAGCCTAGTGTTGTCATGCATCATTGCCCTACGTTGAGGTTTCTACCTACTTGCACAACTGCAAGCTAATCCTATCCAGGAAGAAAGCAAGCATACAAGCATACAAGCAAACAGAGCAAACAAATATTCACAAAGCACACACTATAACCAGTCAAGTGGGCTCAAACAATGGGTTTGACTGCCTCAGCAAGTCATCTGTACATGGGTATTGCTCGCTCTTAACCTTGCCATTGAGGGGCTAAGGTGAAGCAGATGAAAGGTGAGTGAAGATTAGACTTCACAGCTCTTATCCCTGACCAGGGAGAGCTTCAGACAAAGGAGCGTGGGTTACAGAATGGAGGGACCCTTCTACGCTCAAAGACTCTGACTCGGTTGTGCAACAGCACAAGATCTTGGGTTTGTGTCCCAATGCATCAACACACAGCCGTGTGAGCAGAGGGACGACTCACAGAATAGTGGGGGATAGATTGCATATCCCTTTGATCCACCAATTGCCTCATAGAGGTCTTTACCTGCTTGGCACAAATGTAAACAACCACAAACAACGCCTCTTAAGGAGGACTTCAGACAGTTGCCTGGCCAAGTAACAGGCCAGGTCTTCCAGACTACATGAAGAATAGAAGTCCTACCTCAAGTGGTTTAAAAATCAAGCAGTAGCAAGCAAGTTCTTAAAGAACTGTAAGCGACTAAATGTACCTGAAATCAATCAAGTATCATCAGTACTCAGACAGACAAACAATAAACAACAAATGTTAATCTATACAGACAACACAAGTTAATGCACACAAATGCAAGCTATAAGCTCAAGCTCAAGCATCACAACCTACAAAACAAAGACATGTTAGTAGACAACATCAAACAAACTCAATTTTCACTTTTCAATTTCCTTCTTAAGCCTTTTGCACTTTTAACCTGAAAAGTCAAACCAAATGTGAGAAACTAGACCACTAGGCCAAGCCTAGGGTCCAAAAGGGAGAAAAATTTCTAAACAGCAAGGAATGTTCAACCAAAATCAAATTAAAACAAATCAAAAGCAAATGCAATTGGTCCCATGCTCATACCATTCACCAATATCATTTCATGCACAATTTGGCATCAAACATGCAATTTGCAACTTCAATTAACCAAACAGAACTATCTCACTCAAAAGCATACCAAAACAATTCCAAAAATCCTCATATAGTTCACATCTAAACAGGACACAATCAACAAGTAGCATGTCAATTTTCAGCTCAATTGGACAAAAGGAACTAGGTCAATAAAAATCAAGAAATCCAGACACAATTATTCAAGCCAATTCATAGCACCAACACATGCATTCACTTCAAAAATTCACAAAACAGTGACAACATATAAGAAACGAATGGGACCAAAAGCATGATGTCCTACAATGTGTCTACAATCAGCACACCAAATTTCACATTTATCCAAAACCATATGAGAATTTCACAAACAATATACAAACATGTGTCACACAATGTTGCAAAATGAGCATACAGTGAAGAAAATTATCAATTAATTGGAAAATGCCATAGAAAAATCCAGAACAATTCACATGTTATCTTGACATACCAATGATCATTCATGCAAAATTTCAATCTAATCTAACAATCATAGGTCATGCAAATAAATTCAGAAACTTGACCTAGCTAGGTGTGACACAAATTGTCACACCTAGATTCAAAAAATCATATCTCAATCATCACGTATCCAAAAATCACAAACTTTACATGGAAATCACCATCAACATGTCCAGAATGAGCACAAAAAATTTCAGGAATTTCTTTTAATGTATGAGCATTTCACAATGAAAATGGAAACATGTATACAATTGTGTCACATTCTACAAACCCTAGCCATTTTATTTCTCCATCCATGCAAAAAATTCCAAAAAAAATGTCCATTAAATTCTACACAATTTCATGAGTATGGCACAAAAAGTTTCACTCAAATTGGATCAAAAATGAAGGAGTTATCAATTTTTGAAGTTTATGTAATTAAATGGAAAACAAGAAAAAATGAAATAGAATAATTAAATAAATAAATGGCGCCAGTGGCATTTTTGAAAATAACTTGGACTTCCTCAAAACGACGCCGTTTTGAGCTTAGGAACGAAATGTTTCTATTGGTCCACACAGGCGGTAAACACGAATTCAAACGGGCATTGCAAACATGAAGATCAAACGCTCAAAATTTCCAGAAATCTTCATCATTTTTCCAGAAATGGCAAGAACATCAAGAACAATGAATCTCAACAAAAATCATCATGCGTATAACCAATGGAAAGGTCTAAACAAGAGGATCACGAATATGTACATGATTTATCCTAATTCTAACTACATCTCATGGATCGACCAAATTAGGTTTTAACATCAACTCTTCAAATCGGAATATCTCTCTCTACAATCAACCATTCCAAAAACTAAAGGCATCATGATCATCTATGTTGAACACACTACAAAACGCATACAACAATTAAAGGAATCATGAGGTTCGATTTGGCACCTTAATTCGAAGACAGTGAGGAATCTCGATGTTACAAGGCGTGGCTGGCAAAACAGATGAAGCACGAAGCTCAGGAAGTTGATTGGAACTTGTATTTCAGCTCAAGCACGATCTAGATGTGAGAAATCTTCAAACTCCATTGTTGAGCATGGTGTGAACAGTTGCGAATCTTGATGGTTCTCGCTTCAATTCACCAAAACAGATGGAGATTATGATCTATGGAAGATGAAACAACAAAAACCAAGCCAAATGATGAAGAATTCGTGGAGTTTTGATGAATTTGGTTGATGAAGGTTCTTGATGAATTTGGAGAAAAATGGAGGGAAAAGTGGTTACACCTTGAGAATTGTGATTGTGATCCAAAGTTAGTTATGATTAATGTTATATACTTCCACTTAATCCATCTCTTAATCACAAATTAACCAAAATGATGTAATTAGCATAATGTGAAATTTACAAAGCAAGGGCAAAAATGTCTTTTCACCCTGGGGCCCATGACAGTTGTATGACAGCTCACACACTCTCCAAATTCCATTTGTGGTGTGTTGCAACTTGTCTCATGGCAATTGGCTTTGTGTAACTCATTTTCACTATGTTATGCCACATCTTGCATTTTCAAGTGAAGTTTAAAAATGATTTAACCAAATATTGAACTTTTCAAGCTTATGACAGTTCAAACCATCTCCAATTGGCATATGTGAGGTGTTGCAAAAACTCCCATGCCAAAATTCCCATTATTTCTCAACTTGGACCATTTTGCCCTTGGATCTTTAACTATACACTTGAAATTTGAGCTTTTGCATTGACCATTTTTGATGAATTCCAATTATGCACCATGAAAGTACATGTCAAATGGAGTTTGCACATAAAAAGATCACTTAATTTGGACACTCCATGTGGAAGTTATGCCCCTCTGATTATGGGTCATTTTTGAAATTGAATGGACCATAACTTGCCAACCATACATGAGATTTTCAAGTTCTTGGACTTTTTGGAAAGGTGAGAGCAAGCTCTACAACTTTCATGTTGAACAAATTTTCATTTGAAGCTTCCTTGGACATGTAATTTTGTGGTCAAAACCTTTCCATTTTTGGAAACTTCCATTACAAGTCACTTTCTATTTTTGGCAATTTTTGTTCTGACTTTATTTTCTTCATTCTTGAGCTTTGCCATGTCAAATAACACTTGTTCCAACATGAATGAAGTGTATCCAACTCTCTCCCACCTCCAAATCCATAAAATCAAGCACAGTTGACCACAGTTGACTTTTTCAACTGATAGATGAATCTGGCAATGCACTGATCAATCTGAGCCCCAATCCTCTGATGAAATGGCTCAAGGATGAACCCCTAGCCTCAATAAGCTCCATATAATCACATGAAATGATCCCCATCTCCATCATAGACCCCATCTCCCAGCCATGCCCTGATTGGCCCAATACAACCGATTAGGGTTGACCAGTGGTCAAAACCCTAATCTCAAGGAATCTTGATCAAACACTTGATGATGACAAACCATGATGATGATGATGAATCATTTCAAACAAGATAAGGACCAATCTCCTTGAGAATCACAAAACCCTAATTTGGACCTCCACATCCTCAGATGATTAATGACCAGTCCAATGAAACCCTAGCTTGCACATGACCTCCTATCTTCTGATCAAGACTTGTGAGGATGACTTGCACAATGTAACCACATGATATGCAATATGCAATGCCTAATGACTTAAAAATGATATGCAATATGTTAAGCTAGTCCCAAGAGAGGAGGGCAAATTTTGAGGTGTTACAGTTGTGCATCTACCATACAACTCCAAATGTTCATTTACAACGATGACATCAATAATCTTCTTGATACCAATGGCTATTGTAAAATTTGATAAGCCATCAACAATTGTATCAATCAGTTGTTTATATGAGATTGTTAACAAACATTTTCATTTGTCCAGTTTTATCTAACTTGTGTGTAGGACAAGCAATAATGAGCCTTTTGAATATGTTATATGCACTACCTAGTGATTCACCCTCTCTTTGTTTGAACTTTAGAATTTCATATCTTTTTATGAGGAAAACTGAAGCAGGAAAATATTAATTTATAAAAGTTGTTTCTATCTCTTCCCAAGTAGTGATGTTATTTGCTGGAAGTGAATAAAACCATTATTTTGCATCCTCTACTAAAGTGAAAAGCAACATTCTTAGTTTTTTTCTTTCTTTAGTATGCCTTTCTATCTCTAGAGTACTCATAGTAAAAAACCTTTGCATATGTTTGTTGGTGTCTTCATTGATTTTTCTTGTGGTAGGTCTCTTCTCGATTTGGCATATGGTGGTAGGATGCAGCTGAAAATCGGGAACATTCACCAGTTGGTTTATTATTGTCAATCGACCCCATGTGCATTTGTTCTTCCGTAATCACCTAATAATTTTCCAGGTGAATTTTTATCCATGACTTCCTCTTCTCCTTCTGACTCTATATTTGAATGGTTATAGTTGATTTCCTCTTGTTCTTCTAGTTTCTGCAACCGAGCTTTCCTGAGTTGAGCGTGTAAGGTTCTCTTGATTTTTGTGTTAAAAGGAAAACTTTATGAGGGTTTTCCTCAAATACAAATGTCAGAAAAAAGTTAGTGATAACAACAATAAAAGTAAAAACTGAAATAAAATTTTAGTTGCAGAGAAAGAAAATTGTAGCTAAATAAAACGATGAACTCTATAATCTTTGACAGTCCCCAAAAATGGCGCCAAAAACTTGATCGATAAATTAGCAAGTCTAATAATATGTCAATATAGTAATAATGGTAAATCCCAAAGTATCGATCTCAAAGACCGCATGATGATATAATGTTCAAGTTTTAATTTAGTTAAACAAAAGTAATTGAGGCTTTTAAGTGGTTTTTTTTCTTCAAAAGAGTAAATAGATTAAATCATAACAATGTAATAAAGTAGAAAATAATATAACTAAAGCATGCTAGGTATGAGGGTTTGAACCTGAATTCGTTAACAATCCAAATTGACCTTGTAACAACTTCCTTTATCCCTACTGATTACCGATTCTCAATGGTGTTTATTCCTAAGTCCTTAGTGAATAAACCTTTTAAACATTCAAATAACTCATATGTCCATAGTGAGTTATAGATAAAATTAAGCATTTAATTATCAAGAATATATCAGTTTCTATACGGTATCTCTAGCCCTAGGTGATATCTAATATAGAATACTACGATCAAGCATTATTGTTAAAAGTCCTTCCTAACAGATAACCATAAATCAATTCTCAATTTGACCAAGAGAGAAAGCATTAAAATCATACAAAAGTAAATCAGATAAAGATAAAATATAAATCACTATAAGGCTCAATTCATAAAAACCAACAAATTAAAGAACATGGACTCATCCTTAACATTAGAGGATTTAACTACTCATAGTAATAATAATCAATATTATAAAATTATCAAACACTACATAAAGATTAAAGATGAAGAGTCTTCAACAATCCCTTGAAGATGATGTTCCACCATGCTTCTAATGTGTTCTTCAACTCCTAATTCATTACTTATAGTTAAAAATCAAGAGTTCCCCTCAAAATATCACTTCCTCACATTTAATAATTTGAAACTAGGCTTTTTTCACTTCGGGCTCCCATACGCGTATTGGGCCCTTCATACGTGCATGACTTCATTTCCTGCACCTTATACATGTATTTAGCGCATTGGCAACATATTGATTGTTTTTCTTTGTTTCTTCTAATACACGTAAGGGTCCTTATTCTTGTTCTATTACATAATGATACACGTATAGGGTCCTTCATACGTGTATTAGCAGTGGATGTTTCCACTTGGTCTAATACACGTAAGAGGCAACGTATCTGGCCTGTTGAGCATTTGCATATGCGTATTGACCATGTCACACACGTATGGGCATATGTGCTTTGACTTTTGCTTCTTATGATTCAACTTTTGTGTTTTGGCTCAGACTTTGATCTGACCTCTTTTATCTTTTTCTCCCAACTTGTAAAACACATGAAAATATTCCCCAAAAGATAAAAAATATTAGGAATAATTTAAAACATTGACAATCATGGAAACAAAAAAATTATCCACTAAATTACTCAAACTGTATGAAAATGCAGATAAATCACATACCTTTAATGTTCAAATGATGATAAATACAACAAAAATGATGACTGATCAATGGGGGTTTTGTAATAGCAATATGGGGGTATTTTTAGGTTAGTCATCTTCTATCTCTCTTAGGGGAGAATGGTGAGCATGAAATGTTGCTTTCTTTGCATCTTATTATTATTATTATTATTATTATTATTATTATTATTATTATTATTATTATTATTATTATTATTATTATTATTATTATTATGTGCTTAGGTACAATGGTCCATGATATGTGATACCCTTTGAGCCTATTACAGATGAAGACAAATTTAACTCACATCCTTGGATAAATGATATTTATTTAGGCACTCCTTTAGTGTATTATGATTCGAAGGAATCAGATATTTTTGAAGTTGTTAATGAAGTAAGAGGTTCTCTAATGCTTATAAAATTAGTATCCTGACTTTCACAAATAAAATATGTCAAGATTTCTCCCATCATTTCTTCCTAATGTTGACATATACTTTTGATAGATGGAAATTTTTATGCCATTTATTACCTTGGAGCGAGAAGTCCTTTGTTATTTGGCAATACCACATTCATAGTTACACCTCAATTGATGGGCCTTCATTCAAGCTTTCTTATATGTATGTTGATATTTAGGATGAGAGGCATCGATTAAGGTTTTTTTCCTCTTTTTTTTTGGTTTCTTGAGAAAGTTTGGCTTCTCCTTATGGTTTAGTCCACTTTAACAATCCTCGAAAACGTTTGAGGTCTTCACTAAATCCTTGGAGAAAATGTAAGTTTTGTTATGTGCTGGTTGAGCATGTTAACCATAAGACCTGCTCAAATATATGCAGTTGTGAAGTGGAGGTCCTGGATGCAACCCATGAACTTGGACTTCCAAGGTGTTGGAGTCAGGATGTTTTTTGTCGTATGAAAATAAGTCTTTCTTTCAAATCATAAGATATTTCTTGAGAAAATAATGAGACTATTGATGTCATACAACATTTTATTGGCGGCTTTAATAAGATCTCCTATTACAACCGTAAATCTAAATATCATAAGATTAGGATATAGTATGTTGACACATGATCCCTTTTTTATGTTGTGGACTGGTGTCATTATGAGTTTGATGGGTGTGTTCGAAGATCTTATGGTTTCTCCCTTTCATGGCCAACTTGCTATTTTTTTACAAATTTTTACTTGTTTTATTTTTGAAAATAATATGGCATTCTATGATAAACTAAATGCTTTAAAGAAGTATCATGCTTAAGCCATGGTGAAGACCACTCAAGCCAAGTCAAATCGAGGAAATCTAGTTATCATTGACGAGGAAAGTCCCTTAATGGAGGCTACTGATATGGTGATTGTTTACTCTCCAACCATATTTCTAACCTCAAAAAATATACAAAACTCAATTGCTAATGGTTACGAGGAATGTAATATCTTGTCAGTTTTGGCTAGTCCTCTTCAGACTTCTTTCGATTGATTCCTGATGTTGATTGCAAGTTATTGACCGACAGGGGACCTTTTGGTCATCAAAAAGCCTGTAGTGTTATATTTTTGAAAGTCCCCAAACAGGGGTGATATGAGGGTTCCCTCTCCGCGAAGTGACGTCATGCACCACCTTTGAAGTGCGGGGACTCGTCCTCCTAATAATAAGACACGTGCATTATGCTAGAATCTCTCCATAAGGCATGCGTACTGAGTCATACCACGACTTCCTAAAGAATAGATAGTCAATAACCTTCCTCATTAAAGGGGGAATAGTTACAACCTCCTAAGGTTTCCTAATTTTTAGGACTTAAAGGCCTCCATAAATACATCCCCCATAACGGGACAAGGATATATCATAACCTACAACAATACCTAAAGCAACATGCTTGTATACATAACTTCTTACCTCACATAAGTTGGTCCTCTAAAACCACCATAAAAGGCTTATTGTCTCTGTGGGAAAGCCTTAACCACCCTAAAATTTTATAAACCTACTAAGTCCTCTAAGTATTTGTTACCCTTGTAGGAACACCACACACATATGCAATTTTTTACAAGTACAGTTGCACCCACCATGGGTGACACCTACTTCATCACAATCACCTTACTCATTATTACCCCCACTCTTATACCTAGCCATCATCATATATGGTTAACAGGAGAGTTCCATCCCATACGCTGGAGGATACCAGTGGTAATAGTGATGCCAACACCTTGGCAGAAATGCAAGCTGCTATGGGCGAACTACGCCATCAGAACCAGACATCAGAGGATAATGTCCACATTATCATACATCAACATCAATAATCCAACCCCTAGAGGAGATGTAAGTGTTGGATCCCTAACCACTTTTGGGAGAAATATGGGAAGCGCCTGTCCCTAAAGGATTCATACCTCTCTCTCTGGCCAATTTTGATGGGCAAAATGATTCTTATGAGCATGTTGCCTCTATCAACACCCAAATGGCCATCATTAGAGCACCTGACTCCATGAAGTGCCAACTGTTTTCTGGAACATTCAAATATGCACCTTACGATGGTACATAGGTCTACCTTGAGATTTAAGAACCATCTATCACGAGCTAGTAAGGAAACTTGTGTATCATTTCGCTGCCAACTATCACAGAAAGATGTCAACCACCATCTTGTTCAACATATAATATGGTCTATTAGAGTTGCTGATGGATTATCTTACGTAGTTCAATGAAGCTACCATTATAATTGTTCCATCAAACTAAGAAATGTTCATGGAGGCGTTCCAGAATGGTCCGAAGGCGGGACACTTCAACGAGTCTCTCGCCCAAAAACCAACAGTTTCATTAGTAGAGGTGGTCACAAGGGTAAAATGTTACATAAAAGGCGAGGAGAGCAATAATGAGAAGAATGAATGAGACATTAATGAGCATGTCCCCAACACCAAAGGTTTACACCACCAAAAGAAGAATTATTACACCTCTTCCATCAAGGACAAAATTGCATTCAAGAGAGAAGGTAAGGCGATAAAGAGCTTCATACCTCTGAACTCTAGTCGTGAACAGATCTAGCATGAGGTTCTTCACGTGCACAACATCCTCGTGCCTCAAGATCTGAAGGCAAATGTAATGGATCATGAACCAGGTAGATGGTGTAAGTTCCACAAAGTCAATATGCATCACATCAAATATTGTTACCAACTCAAGAAAGAGATCGAGAGGTTGATCCAAGAGGGATACCTCAAGAAGTATGTGATGGACGATTAATCTTGTGGGAAAGACCAATTTAGTTCTCACTTGCGAGACGACGCAAGGAGTCTCAGGCCCGCCAAGGCGAAGGAGGCATCCCATGGCGAGGGAATCATAATTGTATGTGTAACACCCTAAACCTCGCACATAATTTATCACATAATTTAAATATAAAAGATAACCACGTAAGGTGTCACACATTCATAAAACACACGACCTGCTCAGTAACACGGGTCTAAACAGTAAATTTCAGTACACACATTCGTAATAAGGATGTTTACACGACATCCAACTTATCTGAATTGTACCTGGGATGCTTACACAACATCGACCTCATCTGATCGGTATCACATATTCATATAATAAGACATTCATAACCTGTCATCACATGCTCACTTCCATTTTAAAGTATCACATGCTCACTTCCATTTTAAAGTATCACCGCAACAAAATTATCATCAATAATTATGGAAGATGAAGTCAGTAATGACATTTAGTCTCAAACTTCAATTCTAATAACAAAATAAGAGATTTATAATTAATCAAGTCAACATCTTAAGAATGCTCAACAACAAAATCAGTCTTATGACTTCAACATAATCAAACATAAGGAATAAAACAAGTGTTTAACTCAACCTTGTGTTACATGATTAGAGCAACAAAATAAAGAAGTAACTCGAATATCTATCTTCCACTTAGTTCAACAATACTACTCCTGAGTATATGTACGATGCCCATGTAAAGGAAACATTCAAACATAAAGGGTGAGAATACACTTCAATAATTAACAGTGAAAACAAACAGGAGTAGATTATCACATAACAACCTACACATTACCGAATCAACACCAACATACTAAGTATTCTCATCCAACAAAATATCAACAACAATCAATACAAATGTAACACTTATGCAATATACTCAACACCGAGTTGACATGCATGTGGTACCAAATATGAATACTCAGGTTAATTTCTCTCCCCGATCCCCACCATAGGATCAGATTCCTTTTTGGAACCAAAGCACACCAAAATCGTTACCATCACCATAAGTAACACTTCACTGATTCCCACTGTAACCAACTACTCACACTCGATCCATACCATAAGACCAAGGCTCGCCAAAAATAATCGAAGTTTCGATAACATGAATGTATGGACTCCCATCATGCAATAACAACACATACACATTGACCCATCTTCTAACCGTATATGCCACCAGCAACATAATCAACATAAACATAGTATATGTATAATTAAATATGCAACATCTTTAACAGTCGCCATAATTATTCATCACCAAGCAACAATTAAATAACGTTAAAACAACAACAAATAACAACAAATAGTAGTAACTCAACAATTGTAACTTCATATGCATTTGATCATGTTACTTCACCAACACGATGATATATCACCATATAAACATAACGATTCGCTAACCGATCATACATGTCAGCACAAACATCCCCATAGTAGGCACATGACTACCTCTCAACTATTTCACCAAGCACTACAATGATGCAACTCTGAGCGTTAGCTTTCTAACGCTTCAAACGACACGTCATTTGGACAATCATATCAAAAGTTATGACGTAAATCGTCAGACAATTACACATGTAATTTCCGTCAATTATTCAGGTAATTTCCCCACATTCAACCTCTGAAAACATTACCATTTGATAGTATTTCACGTTATCTTTCCAACACTTTGAACCGCATCTCAATCCGAGTCATGAAAAACCAGTTATGATGAAAACCGTTGGGGCCAAAAAATCAGTACACAACAGTTGTAACTGATTACACCAAAGCACGCAATCGGTTACAGTCATGAAAATTTCAAAAAAACTTATCAGTTCAGATGTAACCGGTTACACCAATGCGTTAACCGGTTACCACTGTACATAAACGGAAAAAAGCGTAATTTTCACTGTTGGAGGCCTTCTGGACCTCCGATTTTGATTCCGTAAAAAACCCCGATCTCAGAATTCGACATACTACACGTATTCAATGATTAAAACAGAAAAATTTCACAATAATTCACATATTGACATCAGCAAAATCATTTAATCTCATCAATTCATGTTTACCCCAAACCTTCCAAACCCTCAAACATGGTGGAAAACATTTGACATCTCAAAACAGAAAATAATGAACATATAATAGCAACAAAGTTCATATTAAATTCATCATACAACAATAATTATTACAAAAAATTTAGAATCAAGCATTATAACACCTAATCCTATTGGAGGTCAAAGACTCCTCATTCTATCCCTCATGCTTAAACGCCCATTAAAGAAGCAATCTCCCCCTTACCTTAATTCCTAATAGCACTTTTTGTAAAATTCAGGTTTTATTGATCCTTCTTCCACAACTCCTAGCCTTCTCCCTATTCTCCCTTGCCTCTTTCTCTTTTTTTTCCTTTCAATTTTCTACATACCGATTCAAAAAGTTCTTAAACTTAGGTTAGACTCTTAACTTTTATCATTAGGATAATCTTTCTATAATCAAAATTCTGATCCAACTCTTATCCCTCTTACTCCTCACTCCCTTCCACTTCTCATAATTTCTCTTTTGGTCTCTATTTTCTCATTATAATTAAATAAATCAAGTGAATTACTAATATTTAAATATTAAAATACTAATATTCTAGATTTAATCTAGTTTTCTCCATACACTCAACAATGCTAACCACACTCCCTCTAACACTTATTTATTTAGTTAAACCATAATAACTAAATAAATTACATACAATTATAATTAAATAAAATACTGAAAATTATCATAAATCACCAATAGTTCAAAATAAAACAATTAATAAAATTGGAGTGTTATAGTGCATCACACACTCGACTATTGTAGGGGGATTTGCTAGAGGCGGGAGACTAGCTCTGCTCGTAGTAAGTACACTCGCCAAAAAAATCCTAAATATAGAAAACCTCTCAGTGTTGAAGATGAAGGTGAGCCTGAGACGTTAAAAGCCATAATTGCCTTCTCTGGGAAGGACACAACTGACAACCATCCTCACAATAACGGCCCCATGGTTATTACGGTTAGATGTGATGAATGAGAGATCAAACAAATTCTCACAGGCCAAGGAAGTTCTGCGGATATTCTATATTGGGACACGTTTGAAAGACTCCACCTAAACCTAGAGGACTTAAAGCCATTTAAGGGCTCACTAGTTGGATATTCTGAAGAATTGATGCAAGTGATACACTGTAAAGACCATCTTTGGAGAGCAGGATCAATCCAAAAAATTAAGGTTAAATACTTTGTTATTGATGTCTCTTCTTCTTACAATATGATTATAAGGCGTCTAACTTTTAATCAGCTAGACGTCGCTTTGTCGACTTTGTATTTGTGTATGAAGTACCTGATATCTAGAGGGAGAGATAAAGTTATATTGGAGAGCATGACATTGCTAGGAAATGCTACGTATGGAGCCTCAAGCTCAAAAGGGTTTGTCCTTTATGCGCGAACACCATGAAAGTGGGCTCACGAATAAAGCCACCATGAAAGGCTTGTAAAGGCGAGGAGGTCCCCCTTAAGCTAGCGAGGAAGTCAAAGACTGACTACCCAGAAAAGACACCCATTGGTGTTATTTTCTCCATTGTCATTTGTTTGTTTTCTTTGCTTTCGTTTAAGTATTTTGTGTGTGCATTTTTTTACCTATGTACCTAGTAAGGGGTCAAGGGTTTTTAATGAGGCCCCTCATTTTATTATTTTGTAGAATATGCACTTGTCGTCTATTCTCCTTTTTGCATGAAACATAAAGTTTCTAGAGAGGATTGCCCTTAGAGGCGATCAAAATGCTGAATCCCTAAGAGGGGTCCTTGTCGCCCTTGGGAGGCGACCAAAATGCTTGATCCCTATGTGGGATCCTCGCTGCCCTATGAGGGGTTTAAAAAGTTGGATCTTAAGTAGGATCCTTGTCGCCTTTAGAGGCGATTGAAATGTTGGATCCTTAAGTGGGATCCTTGTCACCCTATGAGGCGATAAATAGGCAATCAAAATGATAGATCCCTAAAGTGGGATCCTTGTCGTCCTAGAGGCGATCAAAATGTTGGATCCTTAAGTGAGATCCTTGTTGCCTTATGAGGAGATCAAAATGTTTGAACTATAAGTTGGATCCTTACCGCCCTCGGAGGTGATCAAAATAATGAGTATCCAAGAGGAACCCTTGAAGTCCTTAGAAGCAATAAATTATTGAAAGTAATCCTTACTATTCTCCTTGCAAGGGAAACGATAGGCATAAGCTCTGCCTTGTAAGGGTATGATATTAACAAATACCCTCAATCAAGGTCCATACAAAAATCATATAGAAATGGCTATAAAGGAATTAACAGTAAATGTCATTAATATAAAAGACGCCCTAAGGGGCGCCATTGTCTTGGTAATTACAAAAAGCCATCGATAGGGCAAAGAAATATAATGAAAGTCCATTAGGAGTCAAGAATGGTGCTTGATACATTCCATGACAAGTAAAACCTTAATAGTATGGTGAAATGTCAAGAGATGAATGTTTTCTATTTGTTTCATGTTCTACATTATGGTTGTAATAGATTTTGTCCAAGCTTAATAAAGCAATTGTTTCTCTTTCATGTCCTCATACTCATGATGACGAGTTTCCATTGCACCACCTAGAAAGTCTTCTAATTGTGGATATGAAGTTGGTATCATCACTAAAATAATCATGAAAGTAATCATTCAAATGGGTCATAAGAAACCAATTTATTTCTATCTACTATCATAGTATAAAGATCCTACAATTTAGACCTCGATTGTTGGAAGAGTTATTTCTGGAAACAATTACTGTTTTTCTTTAGGGTCCATTTGGGAGTTGTTTTTTTGGAAGAAAATTTTTTGGAGAGTTGCGTGTATATCTTGAAATGCTTGTGATATTTTTATAAATTTTAAGAAACAATGTAGTACATTAACATACAAAATCATATTGTTTTTTTTTTAACTTTTTAGAAATATAATACATATTTCAAGATATAGACATAACCTTATAACCTTACAAAGCTTTTCCCTAAAAAAAATCCCAAACAAACACTTAAAGAACCTTGTACCTGGAATTATGTTTGACTCACGCTTCATACTCCAACTTTGTCCATTATAATTCGATTCCCTAACAACACAATTGCTGCTACATAATTCTAAAGTGCCAAAGACAAGAAGATTATCTTTATCAGAAAAAGCACATGCTCTAATAATGTGCTTATGCTCAAAAGAATGTAGCCTATCTCCCAGCAATGCGTCCAAAACTTTTCTACATAAAATCAAAGGATATATGTGTCAATATTGATCAAATTGCAATTACATTAATATCAAAATGCAGTTACTTGCTTGATATGATTGTAATAATCAAAGAATAATGCAAGTAACTGTTACAAATAAGTAGGTTTTGATGACGAGGAAATGATAACTAGGAGAAACCGAAAATAATCAAAGAAATCTAGCTTGAAGGAATTAATAGTCATGTTGGTTGTTTGAGAAAAAAAATAACTAAAGGATTGTGAGTGCAACATAATCCCACATACTCATTATTCATAGCAGCCCATAATTCCCAAACTTGGAAACTGGTGTATAAAAATATATTCCTCCAGTGGATTTTAATGGTTTTGCTTCTATAAATATGATTGCTCAAGTACTAAAGAGAGACTTATGTTTCACATTATTTTGTCTTTAAATAATATTGGTATTTATATTGGTCACAATTACTTGAAATATTATTTTCTTGTGGATTGAAAGAATGCTGAAATGATTTAGGTCTTAAATTCAAATAATTTATTTTAAAATTTATATTAATTAATTTTTTAATAATTTCAAAAAAAACTTAATTAATATTACATAATTATTAATTAATTTTATAAAAAATATTAGTTAATACATTATCCTTATCAGCTCAATAAAAATAATAAAATATTTTTTTTACTCATCGCTTCACATCTTGTCACGTTTGCAAATGTGGAGAGGATCCATCAAAGAGTTTTAAAATATGAGATTAAAATTAGAAGTTTTTGAAATCAAACAAACCCAATAAAAAATCGCAAATCAAACCAAATTAAATTGAAATCGTAAAAAACCGTATTTGATTCGGATGTATTTGAGACATTTTTTAACAAAACGGCGCTGTTCGGTTTTGTTTGCGATTTATATTTTGCAAACCGAACTAAATCAAACCAAATTGTATTATTTTACAACTCAAACTTCATTTATCTCACATCCAATCTATTACTCAAATCTATTATGCATTAACCCAACAATTACGAACAATTTTCTCTACTCACACTTAAGATTTCAATTTCAACCTTCTCAAACCTCTCATAATAGTATCGCTCATTCTTTTCATCTTTTTTATCAAAGGCATAAACCACTGCTAACAACTCCTTCTCGGTAATAGCTTCTCTCTCCGTTGTCCTAAAACTGCCCCCACAACAATATCACTGGCATCACACATAACCTCAAACGGGAGAGACCAATCTGGGACAATCACAATTAGTGCCGACACTAATTTGTTTTTTAATGTCTCAAAAGCTTCGGCATACTCTTTATCGAACACAAAAGCCTTATCCTTAACCAATAAAGTGGTTAGAGGTTTGGCTATCTTAGAGAAATTTGTTATGAACCTGCGATAAAAACCTGCATGTCCTAAGAAACTCCTTATACCTTTTTCGTTTATCGAAGGTGGAAGTTTTGATATCACCTCAACTTTTGCTTGGTCAACTTCAATTCCCTTGCGAGAAATTTTGTGACCCAAGACTATACCTTCGCGCACCATGAAATGACACTTCTCCCAGTTCAGAATCAAATTAGTTTGCTAGCACCTGTCTAAAACAAGAGAGAGGTTAGTCAAACAATTATCAAAAGAAGAACCAAGGACAAAAAAATCATCAATGAACACTTCCATATGCTTTTCAAGCATGTCAGCAAAAATGGAAGTCATTCATCTTTGGAAGGTGGTCGGTGAATTACACAACCCGAATGACATTATTTTATAAGTAAACACACCATAGGGACATGTGAATGCTATCTTCTTTTGATCTTCTGGAGCAACTGCAATCTGATTATACCCGGAGTATCCATCTAGAAAATAGTAGTAATCATGACTAGTTAGCCTTTCCAACATTTAATCAATGAATGGGAAAGGGAAGTGGTATTTCCTTGTCCCAATGTTTAACCTCCTGTAGTTAATACATACTCGCCAACCTATAACCGGCCTTGTAGGAATTAGCTCATTCTTCTCATTTCTGACGATGATGGTTCCCCCCTTTTTGGGCACCACATGCACCATACTCACCCATGAGCTGTCAGATATGATATATAAGACTAACATCTAACAACTTCACCACTTCTTTTCGAACCACTTTTTTCATTGTTGGGTTAAGTCTCTTTTGGGGTTGGACCACTGGTTTGTGATCATCTTCCATGAGAATTTTATGCATGCACACCGTAGGGCTAATGCCTTTCAAATCCTCAATTGCCCATCCGTAGCATTCTTGTATGCTTTTAGGACTTGGATGAGTTTCTCTTCTTGGATACTCTTGAGGCTTGAATTTATTATAGTTGGGCATTTACCTTTGGTATCGAGGAAGACATATTTGAGATTCTCGGGAAGTTGTTTCAACTCTGTCCCTTTCTTGGACTCTTTATTCTCCTCTGATGACTGAGTGTCGCATTACGCGAAAAACCGGCGGGAAAACGAAATAACAGAGCCGCCACCGTGCGTTATTTATTCCAAAGGAGGGAAAGGAAACGCTCGAAGTAAACCTGGAAAAGACATGGTCTCGCGACCAGAGAGAGATGGGATCGGGAGTCGGTTATGCGAAGGGAAGGTATTAGCACCCCTACGCATCCGTCGTACTCGACGGGATCCATGCTCGATAGGATAGAAAGAAGGTTGCTAAAGAAACTGCTCAAACACTGCACACACACTGGAAGGAAACACAGAAAGACGGAAGACACGGGACTCGGCGGGATATCGCATCCTGGGCCTACGTAGTCTGTCAGGCACAGACATCAGAGTCGACGTAGTTCGGGGCGGGGGAAACGCACTCGCTAGGATGTCGCATCCTATGCATACGTATCTTCTCTGACCGGAGAAGAATCAGAGCACTCGTAGCTCGGCTAACGCACGCCAAACAAGACCACACAGGAAACCGACTGCCAATCGCTGGACTTACGTCAGACTCCACACAAACAGGCAAACATGGAAACCAACTGCCAATCGCTGGACTTATGTCAGACTCCAACACACACAAAGGGTTGAAAAAGAAAAAGGGCGTCCAGAGAGATCAGCTCATCTCCTGCCTACGTACCTCATCTGGTATGAGGATCAGGGCGACGTAGTTCCCCTAAACAGGGAAAGAACTTCTATCCTAACCAGAAACAAAGGGAGACACAAACTACTAGGGAGACTACGACTCGAGCCTAGAAGTTGTCATGCATACGATCCCTATGTTAAGGTTTCTATCTAACTTGCAAAGGGAGCAAGCTATCCCAAACAGCACAGGCAAACACATACAAGCACAAAAATCAAGCACACACACCATATGCAAACAATTGGGCTCATACAAGGTTAGGCTGTAAAAACAAGCCAACTGGAATGGGGTGTGGTTAGCTCTTAACCCTAACATTGAGAGTTAGGGTGAAGCAGATGAAATGGGAAGTGAGGGTAAGACCTCACAGCTCTTATCCCTGGCCTGGGAGAGCTTCAGACAAATGAAAGTGTGGGAGTTCAGAATGTAGGAACTCTTCTCCACAAGTGACTGACACAACATGATCTTGGGTTATTATCCACAATGCATCAACACAAGGTGTGTGAGCAAAGTGAATGACACAACTGAATAGCAGGGGATGGGTTGCACATCCCTTGTATCTGCCAATTGCCTCTTAAGAGGTCTTTACCTGCTTGGCACAAAAGTAAACATTCACAAGCATTGCCTCTTAAGGAGGGCTTCAGACAGGTGCCTGCCCACATAACAGGACAGGTCTTCCAGACTACATGAAGTCAGAAGAATTATACCTCAGTGGTTAAGCAACCAAGCAAAGCAAAGTTCAAGTGAACTTAAAGCAACTTAGGTACCTGTGAAAAATCTAAACCAATCAGTTCAACTGTACAGACAAACAATCAATAGGCAATAATAAACAGTCAGACAATGTTCACAATATGCAAGCCACAAGGCAAACTCAAATGAGTTGGCATCAACCTACAAAACACACAATTGTTAGTAATCAAGAGCAAACATCAATGCTCAAATGAGGAAGCATCATCAACTATGGACTTGGATGTTTAAACCTGAAATCAAAACCCACATGTAAGCCACAAACCACTAGGTCAAAGCCTAGGGTCAAAGATGGAGAAAAAAGTCAAAACAGAACCTCAAACTTAACATGAATCATCCTTATCCAATCAAGGACAAGTCTCAAAAGGTCCCACATCAAAATCATTAATCATATTCATTTCATGAGCAAAACATGGCAAGGCATACAAATGGTGATCACATTGAGACATCAGGAAGAAAAAATGCACATCAAATCAAAAATGATTCAAATAATCTTGGCAAAATTCATGAATAAACAGAACATATAACATGATCATCACACAAAAAATCAGAGGCATTGGACATTATTAGGCATGGCAATCACATAGCACAATCAAGACAATCACATGTGTGACACAAATTGTCACACCAAGTTAGCATGAGCATAAAACAGAATGGGAACATGGAAAAAATCTCAAACCAAATCCAAAATATCACTCAACATGTCGAGAATCCACACACAAAATTTCAGAAGCATTGGATCATTTTTGAGCATTTTATGATGAGAGGAACAAGGCAATAGCACAAATGGACACATGTTCAATCACCCTAGGACAAATCAATTTTTCAGCCAAGCACAATTTGCAATTTAATGATCATAAAAAAGTACACAGGACAAGGATCATTGTGCAAAAAATTGGAGATCAATTGAAGCATTTTTCAATTTTATATGATTTTTGAAAGTTTGGAGAAAAATTGGAAAATGAAATGGAGCCAAACATGGAAAATGGGAGGGAAAAGAAATAATAGCATGGCATTTTGAATGAAGCGCCTTCGGCAGGTATCGAACCTCAACCAATTTTGAACTATGGCGCGCGTTTCCTAATGAAATGCTGCGTTTCATTAATGACTGGGACGCCCAGTCACCAGTCAACGCCCAGTCAAACGCTGTGGACCAATGAAACTGCAAGCAGGGGGCCAACGTGGTCCAATCTCCATGGAACCCTAAGTCAGCGCATCTAAAGGCCAGGAAACCGTTGCCAAAGCTGGAAAACCGTGGCCATAGCAAGATCTTCATCTTCTTCCTCGCGAAGAAGATGAACATCAACAATCCTCATGCATATTTCTAGCAACATTTCCAGAAAAACAAAACTCAAACATCATTTTGTTGCATTTTCCATGTAGATGATAGATCAATCAATAGCTAAGCATGAATCATCCTAATTAGAGAGAATCGAGCAAGATAACATTCGTACATGAAACTTTAATTTAACCTAACTCAGCCATCAGTGCGCCAAAATTCATGATTCAAAGCTCAGAATCACCAGGAGAACAAGATCTACAACAATATAGTAATGGATTTCAAAATAATTGAGATCGAAAATCCACCTCTTGAAGAGCAGAATTAGGATTTGGCTTATTTCAAGGCTTGTGATGTTCTAGAAATCTTCTATGATGCTTGTTGATGTGATTGATGATGAACTTGAAGCTCAAATGCACACGAATTCAGTTCAATTTGCACTTTCCATGGATGCTTCAAACTTTGAATCCAGCTCAATATGCCACGATTTCTTCCAATTCCACGTTCAAATTTGCTCAGAAATGTTTCAGGAACATGAATCAAGCAATAGGAAGTGTTCTTGTTTGAAGAATTTTGCAAAAAATTTGAGAGAAATTTTTTGTGAATCTTGAAGTTCAGATCTGAAAAGTGTGTTAATGATGGAAAACAGTTATGATTAAGTATATATATGCCATGCTAATGAGGTTTTTATCATGTTTAAGCTTAATGCCAATGTGATTAATCAATTATGTGGTGTATGTGCAAAAATGAGATTTTCACCTCCCATGCAAGCTAACCACGTGAACAGTACTTATTCAAGGCCCAAAATCCCTTAAAATGAGTCCATGCAAGTTTTGGAATTGATTTTATGCATGCAATCATCCAAAATGGTTTTAGCAATTTTTCTTCACAAATCTTCATGAATAAGCCAAAGACCATGCAAATGAAATTCATGTTATGTAATGGTATGATTTGAAAAGTACATGTTATAAGGATCAAAATGCAAAAAGAACCACTCATTTTGGAGCTTTGGTTAAAAAGTTATGCTCATTTGAACTTTGAAACACACTTTGCCATGATTGGACTATATCTCCTCAACCACACATGAGAAATTCATGATCTTGGACTTTTTGGAAATGGGAGAGAAAGATATTCAACTTTCATGTTGGACAAAATTTCATTTGAAGCTTTCTTGATGATGTAATCTTGAGTTGAAGTTGGTCCAAAATCTTTCCATTTTTGGAAAGTTCCAATTACAGGTCACCTGCTATTTTGGGAAAGTCTTGACTGGGCCTCAAATTTATTCAATGTTGATGTTTGAAATGTCAAATGAGACTTGTTTTCACATGAATGAGGCATCTCTAACCACTTCCCACCTTCAAATCCACAATTGACTTTGCAGTTGACTTCTGTTGACTTTTGTGGGCCTCAGATGATTTGCACATGGACTGATGAGTTCTGAGCCTTTAGCACTTGGCCAAACCACTTCAAAATGATCCTTGAATCATGTGAACTCATGGGAATCACCCTAGGGCTTTGATCTCATGGAAAATGCTCTTGTTGCCTTGCACAGTTGAATCTCCTAACCAGTCTTGCCTGATGAGATGTTATGGACTATGCAATGACAATGCAATGTTAATGACCTAAAAATGAAATGTATAAACAAATGGGAGGTGCAAATTTGAGGTGCTACAGCTGCCCCTATTCAATCAACTGGGAACCTGAATGGATGAGAGCAACGGCTGTCAGACCTTCAAGGTAAACAGGGATTGAATACCAAAGAACCGTAGAAATTTGCACTCTGCGGTGGAATGAATAGGATATTTGCAACAGTAACCAGACAAGACGTTTACCGACGACTCTACTGGGGATTTTGATTCTTATCAACAAAAAGATACAGCCAGACGTCAACGGACGAATAGGAAAAACTCATCATTTATCGACACCAACGGAGAGGTGACCAGACATCAACGGATGACCTGGGAAAGACTCGACCAGACGTCAACGGACGAACGGGAGAAGCTCGACGTTTATCGACACCAACGGAGAGGTGACCAGACATCAACGGATGAACTGGGAAGACTCGACCAGACGTCAACGGACGAACGGGAGAAGCTCGACGTTTATCGACACCAACGGAGAGGTGACCAGACATCAACGGATGAATGGGAAAGGATACAACTATACGTCAACGGACGAATAGGAAAAACTCAACATTTATCGACACCAACGGAGTGGTGACCAGACATCAACGGATGAATGGGAAAGGATACAACTATACGTCAACGGACGAATAGGAAAAACTCAACGTTTATCGACACCAACGGAGAGGTGACCAGACATCAACGGATGAACTGGAAAAGCGACTCGATGTTTACCGACATCGAAAGATGATGCGTACAAAAGTGAAGCAAGACCAGACATTTACCGATGATTGGGAGAAAGACTCGATGTTTACCGACACCAAAAGAATGGTGTTTACCGACACCAAAAAGGACGACCAAACATTTACCGATGACTGGAGTGAGACTCGATGTTTACCGACATCGAAAGATGATGTTTACCGACACCAAAACAAAGGGTAACCAGACATTTACCGATGACTGGAGTAAGACTCGATGTTTACCGACACCGAAACAATGGTGTTTACTGACACCAAGGAAAGAACACACGGGTACTGACATGACACTTACCAGTATCACAAGGATGACATCTTCAATATGTCAAGGCAAAGCCAAACACTTGCTGAGGATCTCACTCGGGAGAATCAAACTTTCCTTTCACGGACGAGTGAGAAATAAACCCCTATGGGGAATTATCAATCCTGAATGTTGTCCGGAGCAACTGTAGCAAATATGTCGTACAGGTGTTGAACAACGATCCGCCTTTGCCAGAGATATGGTCTGATTAGGTTTAACACATGAATGCATATGTTTGAATTTTTCTATGGCGTAATGCTCCATATTGAATGGAAATGCTACGTGATCTGAGGATGCAATGATTACTACATGTAAGATGCAAAATGATGAAAACTCCTGCTGGGGAGCCAACGGATTGCTCTGCTGAGCACACAAACTGATGAATTCTCCCACCCTGTGGGGAGACTCTGTCTGAGGAATAGCGCCAACTTCTCACTCATGTTGGGGAATAACACTGCTGCTGGAGAAAGAAAAGATCCCACGGGGACAACCTTCACCAAGTCCAATCCACTCGGGGACTCCGCTAGGGAAACAAACCCATGTTCACCTTTGCTGAGGATAGCGACCAATCCACATGTAGGATAAACTCTACTAGGGATAATTTTCACCGAACCTGATCCACTTGGGGAACTTGCTGGGGAAAATCATCAACACAAACCTCTGCTAGGGGAAAACATTCACGACCCTGATGGGGAGAAGCATACTCTGTTAGGGAAATAATAGACCAGACCATGTTGGGGACTACAGTACTTCGAACCTGACTGCTGAGGAATAAACTAACCATTGATACCTCCACTGGGAAACAACATCCTTCAGACTCGGTGGGGATTAACAATCTTCAGACTAGCTGGGGATAAACCCACCTCCAGGCCTACTAGGCAACTGCTGGGGAAGAACAATTCTAATATCTTTCAGACTTGCTTGGGGAAACTAGCACTTCCGAGCCTGCTGGGGACACATCCTCAATCCTGCTGAGGAATTCCTGATCTTGAATATGCTGGGGAGACAAGTCCTAAACTTGCTTCAGCTGCTGGGGAAGATCCCCATCCTCTCACTACTGGACAGTGCTGACAACATCCATGAACAAACCGTGGCTTATCTGCTTCAACCATGAACCAAAGGATAATAACCTGCAAAACATCAAGACATACATGCCCCAGGGGATTGCATGGACAAGATACGCTCAAGTGTCCTCAACATTCAAAATGATTTTCAAATGTTTTATCTTTCTGCACGTTATTGTCTAGCCTTCATGTTTTTATATGCAATGTTTTATCAAAAATTCGGACGTTTTTGCAAACAAAACAGTAAAATAAAAACAAGAGAGCAATTTATTTGAATAACGACTTTTTATTGATTGAAAATGGGCCTGAAAAGGCGAATACATCGGGAAGCAATTCCTAGAAAGAGGTAATTGCGCACAAAAGGAAAAATATATCCTAATGGCAATGTGAACACGGCATCCACTATTTCCCAATTCTGTTATGACTCACAGATCCTCAATTTTCTCCCCAAATTCCTTGCTTTTTGAGAAGAATGATTGGACCGATCACATCCTTCGAGATGGTAGACGATGAAGCGCGATGAAGTACAGATAACTTAGACTGTAGTCTTCGCTTTAATCCCTCTTTTGCCTGGATCGCCCTTTCGGGTTTTTAATCCACCGGGATACCCATTTTTGCCTAAGCCACCCTTGCGGGTTTTCGACTTACCGGGTGTACAAATCTTTTCATTTTTTTTTATCCATAACTTTTGCCCGAACCTTTTTCTTTTTTTTTCTTTTTTTTGGTTCGTCGGGATGCCCTTTTTTGCCTGGACTCTTTTGTTCTTTTTGTCCAGCGGGTCAATTTATGCGAAGTATTTTTTGACTACATCTGAGTTAACAGGGGACGTAAAATCTTCACCATCCATAGTTGTAAGCATCAAGGCTCCACCAGAGAAAACCTTCTTAACAACATATGGACCTTCGTAATTAGGAGTCCATTTGCCCCTGTTATCTGTACCGGGAGGAAGGATCCTCTTCAAAACTAAATCACCTGGCTGATAGCTTCGAGGACGCACTTTCTGATCAAAGGCTCTTTTCATCCTTCTCTGATACAACTGCCCATGGAACACAGCTGCTAACCGTCTCTCTTCGATAAGGCTCAACTTATTAAACCTTGTTCGAATTCACTCAGCTTCGTCAAGCTTGACGTCCAACAAGACTCTCAGAGAAGGAATCTCCACTTCAACAGGTAGGACAACCTTCATACCATACACAAGGGAGTAAGGGGTTGCCCCGGTCGACGTACGTACTGAGGTACGGTACCCATGCAAAGCGAAAGGCAGCATATCATGCCAATCCTTGTACGTCATAACCATCTTCTGCACAATCTTCTTAATATTCTTGTTTGCCGCCTCTACAGCACCATTCATCTTCGGTCTGTAAGGAGAAGAATTGTGATGTGCAATCTTGAAATCTCTGCAAAGCTCTTTCATCATCTTGTTATTGAGATTCGAACCATTGTCAGTGATGATTCTCTCAAGAACTCCATAACGACAGATGATTTCCTTCTTGATAAACCGGGAAACCACCTGCTTGGTAACATTGGCATAGGAAGCTGCTTCCACCCACTTGGTGAAGTAATCAATCGCAACCAGGATGAAGCGATGTCCATTAGAAGCAGTAGGCTCAATCTTCCCAATCATATCAATGCCCCACATGGCGAACGACCAAGGCGAATTCATGACATTCAGAGGGCTTGGTGGTACATGCACCTTATCAGCATAGATCTGGCATTTATGGCACTTCCGAGCGTACTTGAAACAATCGGATTCCATAGTCATCCAGTAATAACCGACTCTCAACAATTCCTTGGACATTGCATGACCACCAGCATGGGTATCAAAAGATCCTTCATGCACTTCTTGCATCAACATGTCTGCCTCGTGTCTATCCACGCATCTGAGCAGAACCATGTCGAAGTTCCTCTTGTACAGCACATCATCCTGATTCAGATAAAAGCTTCCAGCTAGCCTTCTCAGGGTTTTCTTGTCATTCTTCGACGCTCCTTCAGGATACTCCTGGCTCTTGAGGAAATTCTTGATGTCATAGTACCACGGCTTCTCATCCACAACAGACTCGGCTGCAAACACATACGCAGGCCTCTCGAGTCGATTCACCGCAACATGTGGCACATGATTCCACCAGTGAACTTTGATCATGGACGACAAAGTAGCCAAGGCATCAGCCATCTGATTCTCATCACGGGGGATGTGATACAACTTCACCTTCTTGAAGAACGTCAGTATTCTTCTGGTGTAATCTCTGTAAGGAATCAAATGCGGCTGGTTGGTATTCCAATCTCCATTGACCTGGTTAATCACTAGAGCGGAATCTCCATAGATATCCAGAGTCTTGATCCTTAGATCGATGGCTTCTTCTATCCCCATGATACAAGCCTCATACTCAGCCTCATTGTTGGTTACATCAAAAGTCAGTCTGGTAGAAAAAGGTATATGAGCACCTTTTGGATTGACAAGCACTGCCCCAACACCGTCTCCATTCATATTCACAGCCCCATCAAACATCAATGTCCACTTGTCATCAGGATCCGGTCCTTCCTCGACAAGAGGCTCTTCACAATCTTTCATCTTAAGATACATGATGTCTTCATCAAGGAATTCAAACATCATCGGCTGATAATCATCGATCGGTTGCTCAGCGAGGTAGTCTGACAGAATACTACCTTTAATGGCCTTCTGCGATGTATACTGGATATCATATTGTAACACCTCAAAATTTGCCCTCCTTTCTTGGGACTAGCATTAACATATTTGCATATCATTTTAGGTCATTAGGCATTGCATATTGCATATCATGTGGTTACATTATGCAAGCTATCCTCCCAAGTCTTGATCAGAAGATGAGGAAGTTAAGTGCAAGCCTAGGGTTTATTGACTGATCATGGGCCATCTGAGGATTGGGCTGTGAATTAGGGTTTTGTGATTCTCAATGGATGTTGGTCTTCACTTTGATTGAAAAGATACATCATCATCATCATGGTTGGTCATCATCAAGTGTTGGAGCATATTCCTTGAGATTAGGGTTTTGACCACTGGTCAACCTTAATCATCTGCATTGGGCCAATCAGGGCATAATCAGGAGATGGGGGCTATGAGGTATATGAGGATAATAATGTGATTATTTTGAGCTTATGGAAGCTAGGGTTTCATCATTGAGCCATTTCATCAGGAGTTTGGGGCTCAATTTGATCAGTCAAGTTGAAATTCATCTATCAGTCAGAAAAGTCAACTGTGCCTGGATTGATGGATTTGGAGGAGGGAGAGGGCAAGAGATACTCCATTCATGTTCAAACAAGTCTCATTTGACATTTCAAATACTCACATTGAAGGATTTGAGGTCATAGCAAAGGTTTCCAAAAGGAAAAATGACCTATGGTTTCAAGTTTCCAAAAGGATGGCAAGTTTTTGGAACGACTTCAACCCAATTTTCCACCATCAAAAAAGCTTCAAATGGAATTTTGTTGAACATGAAAGTTGTAGATCTTTCTCTCCCATTTTCAAAAAGTCCAAGATCGTGAGAATCGGATGAACGGTTGAGGAGATATGGTCAAATTACCACCGGGCGTGCATGGCAAAATTTTCCATGTATCGATGCACACGAATTTCGTATCGATGCGTGCAAGGCAAAAAAGGGCCATGTATCGATGCACACGAGTTATGTGTCGATGCACACTGTTAAAAAGTGCCTTGTATCGATGCAAACAAGTTATGTATCGATGCATACTGTTAAAAAGTGCCTTGTATTGATACAAACAAGTTATGTATCGATGCATACTGTTAAAAAAGTGTTATGTATCAATACATAACTCTATTTTGAGCTCTCATACAGCACTGTTCATGTCCATATTACTTCATGCACCATCTTCATGCACAAGAGTGAAAATCTCATTTGAGCCAACACACTCCAAATATCAATTGAGAATGTATGAGCTGTCAATGAGCTGTCACAGGGCTTGAGTGAAAAGGCCATTTTGCCCTTGCTTAAGTAAATGCACATTTGCTAATTGCATGTCATTTTTGCTAATTTGGTGATTAAAGCTTGATTAGTTGGAAGTATATAAGCTTAATCATAACAAACTCTTGAGGAGAATTCACAATTCCCCAAGTTGGATCTGAAATCTCTCAAACTCTCTCAAAATCATCAAGAACTCAAAACCTTCATTTCTAAAATTCATCACGAATTCTCAACCATTTTTCGAAATCTCTTTTGATCTGAACTCACATCATCATCAACATCAACTGTTTTGGAAGATTGGAGCATGAAAGGCATCGAATCTTGACTGTTGCAAAGGCATCCATCAATGGTGAAATCAAATTGTGAGCAATAGAAGCTATGGCAATGGATCTTGAGCATTCCAATCACTTTCATGGAGCTAATAGTGCAGCTGTTTCATTGAATTGAGCTTGAATTCGCGCTGTTTACACGCTGCCATATCCAGGTTTGGAAAATTCGACTCTCACTATTTGATCCATGCTTATATGCGTTCGAAAGATCATGTTACGTAGGTTATGGTGATAGTCTTAGTTTTGTAAATGATTGCCTGTAGAGCGCGAAATCCTGTTTTGAAGTTGTGAGTTTAAACCCTAACTCACTCGATTTGGTTGATTTAGGAACAATTAGGTTTGGATAGTGTGATATTTGGATTGTAGGTGTTTAGACCTTTCCAACGACTATGGCCATGTCCATTTTAGTGAAGTTTGGTTGTTCTTCATTTTTTGGTGAAATCTGGAAAAGTTCATGAGGAAAACGATGAAGTTTGTGGTTTTGATCTTCATTTCCGTTCAAAAGTTCAAATAGCAAGTTTCCCGCTCCTGCCAATTATATTTACAGATATGCCACTGAGTTTTTTAATTAATTATTAAAAAATGTTTAACACGTTAAAAAATTCAGAAAAAATAGTAAAAAAAAATCAGAAAATTATGAGGATTTTTATGTTGACTTTGTTGACTTGTGTAGGATTTTTTTGACCTATTGGTCAAAGTTGTGCTTGGTAAATATTTTAGTTGATCTAGGGTTTTCTAATGTGTGTTCATTTTTGATACATCTCACCAATTTGATCATGAAATACTCATATCTTAAAATAAATGGCTGAAAATTTTTGTGGTGGTTCTTGACTCATTGAGGATTATTTATATGTAAATTTCATGAATTTTTGATACCTGGTCAGGGAGCAGCAAATTCTGGAACTTAGGTGTGACAGTTGGTGTCACACCTCTTGATGTCAACTTGTTGAATTTAATTGGATAACCTATGCATGTTAGAATTGAATGAAATTTGGCATGGTGAATTGTTGATATGTTAGGATGTTGTATGAATTTTTGTAGAATTTTTCATTGCATTTTCAATTTAATCTTGATTTTTCATTTCTGGTGATTAAATTTGCAAGTCCATGTGACATAGGTTGGTAGATTGATTGGGAAATCCTCATATTATATTGTATGGCCATGAAATTTGATATGCATGAACTAGACACATGTTAGGACCTCCCTGTTTTGGTCTCATCCATTTCTTTTTAGTTTCCAATGAGATATGAATTTTTGAAGTGGATGTATGCATTGATGGTGTGAATTGGAGCATGAAATTGTGTCTGTTTTTGTTGATTTTCATTGACATGGTTCCATTTGCCCAATTGAGCTCAAATTTGACATGGTAGACCTTGATTGACCCCTGTTTAGGTGTATTTAATTTGAGATTTTTTTGATGTGTTTTGGCATGGCTTTGAATGCAATACTTCTGTTTGTATATTTGGTGCTTCATTTGAACCAATATGGATTGTTTTGTGCACAACATGAGCATGATGAATGATATAAACATGAGACCAATGATGTTTGCTTTTGTTTGATGATAATTTGATGTTGGATGGTGGATACCTTGCTGTTTTAACTTTTTCTTGCTTTTGGACCCTAGGCTTGGCCTAGTGGTCTAGTTGTTAATATTTGCTTGATTTTTCAGGATCAAAAAAGCAATGTACATGGAGAATGATACAAGTTGGTTTTAATTGATGTTGTGGATGTTTGTACACTAACATAACATTGTTTTGTAGGTGTTGGAGCTTGGGCTTAAGCCTTGAGCTTGCTTTGTGTTGTATTGTTTAAGCTGTTTAACTGTTTGCTTTACAGTTTGTCTGATTGAGTACTGACTGAGTTTGATTGTTTCCAGGTACTTTAGTTGCTCAGTTCCTTGTGAACTATTGCTTTGCTTTGCTTTGCATAAGCAACTTGCATTGAGGTAACTTCCTAAGCTTCATGTAGTCTGGAGACCCGGCTGTTACCGGGCCGGGCAAATTGTCTGAAGTCCTCCTTAAGAGGCAATGATTGTGTATGTTTATTTTTCAAGCCCAAGCAGGAAAAGCCCTTCAAGTAAGGCAATTGGTGGAAGGTAGGGACAAGCAACCTGTCCCCCACTATTCAGTGAGTCTTCTCCTTGCTCCCATTACATGGTTGTAGCATTGAGATCAAAAGCCCAAGATCCTGTGCAGTGCACATTGAGTCAGAGTCATCGAGTATAGAAGGGTTCCCCTATTCTGGACCCATGCTCATTTGTCAGCTCTCCCTGGTTAGGGATAAGAGCTGTGAGGTCTGATCCTCACTTCATCCTTTCATCTGCTTCACCTTAGCCTCGTAATGGCAAGGTTAAGAGCAAACACAGCCTGTACAGACGATTGCTTAGGCAGTCAAACCTGATTGATTGAGCCCCTTGTTTGGCTATAGTGCGTGTTTTGTGATTATTTGATTGACATGTTTGTTTGAGATGCCTGTTCTCATTTAATGTTGATATATGATTGTATGCTTGTGTGCTAGCTTCTTTCCTGGTTAGGTTAGTTTGCTTATGCAAGTAGGATAGAAAACCGAACTTAGGGTAAACGATGCATGACAACATTAGGCTCGAGTCTCAGCTCCCTAGTGTCGTGTTTTTCCCTCTGTTTCTGGTTAGGAGAGAGTTTCTCCCCTGTTTAGGGGAACTACATCGCCCTGATCCTCGTTCCAGACGAGGTATGTAGGCAGGTGGTCGTGCGAGACCACTCCGGGCAACCTTTTTCTTTTTTGCGTGCGTTTACTTGTTATCTGATTGTGTTTTGGTTCGGATGCCGACGTAAGCCCAGTGATTGGCAGTCGGGCTCCACGTTTGCCCTTGTGAGTGTGTTTTGGCTCGGATGCCGACGTAAGCCCAGTGATTGGCAGTCGGACTCCACGTTTGCCGTTTTGATTGTGTTTTGGTTCGGATGCCGACGTAAGCCCAGTGATTGGCTGTCGGGCTCCATGTTTGCCACCCTTGCTTGTTTGTATGTTTTGTGTTGTTTGGCGTGCGTAAGCCGAACTACAGTGGCTCTGATTCTTGTTCCAGACAAGATATGTAGGCATAAGGTGCGACGCCTTATCGAGCCCGTTTCTCCTAACCCCACCTGCGTTCCCCGTGTGTGTGTGTGATGTTTAGCAACCTTTTCTTTATTCTAGGACGTGGATCCCGTCGAGTACGACGGACGTGAGGGGTGCTAATACCTTCCCCTTGCGTAACCGACTCCCTTACCCTTTCTCTCTGGTCGCAAGACCATTTCTTTCCAGGTTTCTCTGAGCGTTTCCTTTCCCTGTCTTGGGATAAATAACGCGCAGTGGCGGCTCTGTGTGTTTTATTTTTAGGCTCGCCGGTTGATTTTTCGCAGGATGCGACAGCTGGCGACTCTGCTGGGGACTCCTAACATGTTGACCTATGCTGGTCCATGGTCCCTAAGCGAGTCTCTCCTAGCGCTTTAGGATGGGTTTGGTTGCTTGTGTTGTTTATTTATTGCATTTATTATACTAACCCTTGTTTATATTTGCATTAAATACGTGCATGCATCATTACTGTCATGTTGCCATCTTCCTCTGCAGGTGATTCTGTTATTTGGGGTGGGTGTTCTGAGTGGGGCTAAAACCCAGGCCCGAGTATACACCTAGGATTAGTGTGGGTCTCACGTTCCTCATTTGCTATTTCAGTATAATGTTGCAACGTGACATACCACAAGCCGGACGAGGTTCAGTCGATAGTGCTTTCCATTGTGGGATACTTCACTTTGGCTTAGTTACTTCTTCTGAGCTATTGACTCTGGTGACCGATCATTCCCGGATCTTTGGTTCAGACGATTTTAAGAGAGCTACAATGGCACACCCGAAAGGGCAAACCCATTGAGTATCTCCGCCCGATTGTCGAGACTATTATCCGCCTTAGGGTGACCTGATTAGAAATTACCTGTGAGGGGAGGGTGATTCATTCAGATGCATAATCAGATGGACTCAGATGGTGACTTTTGGTTCTGTGATTCAGAGACCTATTTATAAGTCGGATTTATGGTCAGTTATTGCTGTGACGCCGGAGTGCTGTCCGAGATTTATCAGTGGGGATCCGTTTATTTCAGGATTCCCCGGGCCGAGATATTTATCAGTGGGGATCCGTTTATTTCAGGATTCCCCGGGCCGATTCAGATGATGGTATGTCTGCTCAGAGGTTGATGATGATGATGATGTATCTGTCTTCCGTTTATTTCGGAACCCGTAGGTCAGATTGATGGTTACACATTCCTCAGAGGGTTATGATCAGTTCAGAGACCAGATTCAGTGAAGATGATCAGATGGCTTGGAGGATGGCAACGCATTGCATTCATTCATCAGCATCATTGCATTTTGCATTAATTGCATCTAACACATGTTTACCCATATGCAGAGACACTTTTGATCGAGATTCTGGTTGAGAGACTTTCTGCTCAGATATGAGGGCCGGGTTGAAAGACAACATTGCCTACAGTTTCTTCGATCCAGAGATTGGTGTGCTGAAGGAGTTGATAGCATTGATTACTCCCGACCATGTGGGGCTGTTCAGAGAGTCATACGGCGGTATTCTGAAGACGGTTTTCAGACTCACTGACAGTGATAGGAGCGCCATCCACACTCTCCTCCAGTTTTATGATCCGGGGCTGAGGTGCTTTGTATTTCCAGACTATCTGTTGGGGCCTCTGATGGAGGATTATGTTAGTATCCTGGGTATTCAGATCCGAGATCAGATTCCTTTCTGTGCTACTGCGAGAGAGCCTGATGTCCTTGGGATTTCCCATGCTCTTTATTTGAGTCCGGAAGTGACCAGGGAGGGTTTGAAAGAGAAGGGAAAGTTACCTGGTTTTCACTTGAGTTTCTTGGAGGCCAACGCCAAGGAACATGCTGCTATGGGTAACTGGAAGACGGTTTGTGCTTTGATAGCTGTGAGCATTTATGGGGTTGTTCTGTTTCCTAATCAGAAGAATTTTGTGGACCTTAATGCTATCAGGTTATTCATGCAGAAGAACCCTATTCCTACTTTGATCGGAGATGTCTACTACTCAGTGCATAACAGGAATGAGAAGAGGCGTGGTGGTCTGGTCAGATGCTGTTCTCAGTTGCTCTTTAGATGGTTCATGGGATATTTGCCTTCTCGAGGTGCCTTTGTTCAGATTGATCCCAGTGTCAAGTGGTCCTTCAGGTTGATGGGTCTGCGGGCTGATGACATTGCTTGGACGCATAATGGCTTGGCTGGACAGGATTTTATATATAGCTGCGGGAGATTCCCCAATGTGCCTCTCATAGGAATTCAGGGTTGCATCAACTACAACCCGATACTTCTCAGGAGACAGATGGGGTTTGCTGTGGAGGTTCCTCCTCTTGAGCGGGAGATTCAGGAGTCCTTTTACTTCTCAGCTGAGGGCTATCAGGTCAAGCTGGTGCAGGTGTCTGGGGCATGGCGCAACATCCAGAGAAAGGGCAAGGTTCCCTATGGCAAAGTCAATTGCCGGTATTTTCCTCTTTTTGAAGATTGGTTGCGAAAGAGGATTGAGCTCACATTTTTACCATTTCCTGGAGGTGATTCTGTGTGTCCTAGGATCGAGGGTCCAAGTTCTTCCGTCAGCATGGAAGAATTCCTTGAGATGAAGAGGGCCAGAGATCAGTTGCTTACAGAGAAAGCTGAATTGGAGAGAAGTGTTGCTCGTTTTCAGGCGGCTAATCAGGAGATCAAAGTGAAGATGGAAGATCAAGACAAGCGACATGCCTTGGAGGCCAAACGCTTTGAGATGGATACAGCCTATTATGGGAAGATCAGTCAGGCCTTAGCGTCGTCCAACCGGGAGCACGACATCACGAAGGAGAAGCTGTTCAGAGCATCAAAGGTGATTGAAGATGAGAAGAGGAGGCAAATCCTCGTCAGGGATCAGAGAGATGAGAGAGCCAGAGTAGTTGCTGCAGAGTGGGAAGCGGAGAAAGCAAAGATCAGGGCTGAAAGAGATCACTATATGGCTGAGAGAGACCATTACTTCAGGCAGATGAAGATTCATCAGAAGGAAGTTGGAAGACTACAGCAGGAGAACACCGAGCTCAGGTTCGCCGCAGAGTTCGCGAGGATGGAAGATGAGATAGGGCCACCTGCAGGACCCTCATCCAGATAGATCTTTCATTTGTGTTGGATTACCGTCAGGCTTGTTGACGGAATTCACTTGTCTGTATTTCTTTTCCTGATTCTGGAGGATTGTATTTGACTTTATCTGAGTTGATGTATGACTATGGCACTGATTGTGCACTCTTTTGGTTATGGATGGTGATTTTCAGTCAGTGATTGATCTTCAAGCTTTATTTGCTTTACCGTATGCACTTACACAAGCACACACATGGTTGGGGGTATTCATGCCAAATCACATATCTCCGATCTGCACGATGAGATTGAATGCTGAATATAAGAAGTTTGCCGCCGGATTGTTATATGTCTCGATGATGCCAGGATCGAGAGACAAAGTGTCCCCCATATGGACAGACATTGCATTCATGCATAATGACTTGTTTTTTGTTTTGCAGGTGTCAGTTTCTAACCTGTTTGGTTGACACAGGAATGATGAATTCGTCCAACGCTGATATTCTCGAGTTGAAAGAGAAGATGAGAGAGCTGATTAATGTCATGCAAGAGTTCGCCCTGGGGCAGAAAGTAATTGTCGAAAGGGTGGGAAGGATTGAAGATTGGCTGAAGATGGGGAACATGCAAGGAAACGCTTCGTCATCTGGACCGAAGAAATATTTTGGTAATGACCAGCACAAGGATGAGGGTGAATCGAGTGCTGTGTACGCCCAGAGAGGATACGGTAGGGGTCGTTACTACCAGCACACCGCTGCGGTAACTATTCCTGCTGACAATCAGCCTGCACAACAGCAACAGCAGCGTCAGCCATTTCAGCGGAGGTCTTAGAGGGTAGGATATCCAGTCAGGAGGAGGATGAGTGATCGGCATTTTGACAGGCCGCCTGTGACATATTCTTTCCTATTGAAAAAGCTGAAAGATATGGGGCTGGTACAGTTGAGGACTTTGGCACCTATGGGACTTGATCAAAGGCCAGCCAATTTCGATGAAAATGTCAAATGTGAATTCCATTCGGGTGCTCCCGGGCACAGTGTAGAGGACTGCAAAGCTTTTAAGCACGTAGTCCAAGACCTGGTGGATTCCAAGGCCCTCAATTTTACAGTGTCATTGAATGCTGATGCCAGTCCCATGCCAGCGCATGGACAGGCGATAGTGGGTGCAATTGCTGAAAATTCAGATCGCGTCTGTGCGATGGGGGAAGAGACTGACAGTGACTGTGAGCTGGAGCCGTGGATAAAATCGTGTGTACCAGGAAACTGGAAGGCATAAACAAGATCATCACTGTTACTCGTCCGGAAGAGTAATATTTTCTTGTTTTCAGTTTTATTTGCATGAAAGCCATACGTGTTGCCCGACACGTAATGGTCCATTGTAAGGGCCACCTCATGTTTAAATTTGCACATTCTGCATCATTAATAAATGGATGTTTTTCAGTCAAAAAGCGGTGTTCCCTGTTTTTCATTTATTTTTGCAGTTTAAAAACAAATAAAAATGGCAATGTTTATTTTCATTTTTCTCCTTTTTTTGATTTGTCTTGTGCCGATATCGAATAATAATTCTCTGGGTCTCGTTGATAACGATTCGGTTACACCTCATATGACTTCGACAAACTGAGCTATCATGCCGAAGAAGGAGGCGAAGAAGATTGAGATCTGCTGGAATTAGCCAGGTTGTTAAAACAAGAGGAGAAGGTGATTCAGCCGCACGTGAAACGGGTTGAGGTTGTTATTCCGAGCACCGCCGAGGTCAGGAAGTGAAAATTAGAGCCGCTTCAGAGGCAAGTCAAGAGCAGAATGGTAGCCTTGTTGAAAGAGCATGTGGATACTTCACCTGGTCATGTCAGGATATGCCAGGGTCGGATACCGATGTCGTTGTACACAAGCTACCATGGAAAGGAGACTGTCCTCTAAAGAAGCAGAACGCCAGTGCCTGTATCAGAGAGCCACGGTGACTTTGTTTCATGATATGATTCATCGTGGAATCAATTGCTATGTTGATGACATGATAGCAAAGTCCCAAACAGGAGTGGGGCATCTGGTGGAGATAATTCAGACTGAGGTTGAATTCAGATAAGTGCACTATCAGAGTGGGGGCGGTAAGCTGCTGGGGGTTCATTGTAAGGAAGGAATCGAGGTTCATCCTGCTTAAAAAAAAAAAAAAAAAAAAAAAAAAAAAGAAATGCCTGAACCGAGGATAAAGAAAAGAGGTTCGTGGTTTCATAGATAGATTGAATTACCTGTCATGGTTCACATCTCATCTGACAGCCACGTGCGAACCTATATTCAAGATGTTGAAAAAAGAAAAGAAAAGATCAAACGGTCAGGCGAAATAATGATTGCCAAGGGGCATTGAAAAAATAAAAGAATAAGTTGTAGGAACCTCTGATTCTGATACCTCCTATGGAAAGAGACTGTTAATCTGTACTTGACAGCCTTCGAGGGGTTTACGAGGTGTATTGGGTCAGCATGACGCGTCTTGTCGAAAAGAGCATGCAATTTACCTTAGCAAAAAGTTTACCGACTGTGAAACAATACATTCACTGTTCGAGAAACTTGATGTACTTTGGCATAGGCTGCTCGCCGACTGAGACAGTATATGCTGATTCATGCCACTTTGTGGATTTCCAAGATGGATCCGATCAAGTATGGGTTTGAGAATCCAGCATTAACCGGACGGGTTGCGAGAAGAGCAAAAGAATGTTGACTGATTTAGGATACTCTCAGAAAGCAATCGAGGAGTGTATTGTCTGATTACATTGCTCCGCAACCCATTGAGGGTTATCAACCGATGAAGTTTGAGTTCCCTGATGAGGACATCTCGAGGTACTCCAATCGAAAGATTGAGAGTAACCGATCCCGGAGGAGGGGCCTGACCCCAAATCCGAACGGATTCTGATGTTTGATGGGGAGGTTAAGGTGAATAAGCTTTTGTTGCCCGGATAACGTTTGAATGCACCGATGGTGTGGTTGAGTAGGAAACTAGTATCCTGCGTATCGAACGTCGGTACGTGCGCCTACTGGGGCAAAGTCTTTCTCATTGGTATAGGGGATGACAGCAGTGTTATCTGTTGAGGTTCAGATTCCCTCTTTGAGAGTCCTGATGGACGTCAAGTTGCAAGAGGCTGAATGGGTAAGAACCCGGTATGAAGAGTTGAGTCTGATAGAGGAAAAGAGGCTAGCAGCCATCTGTCATGGACAGTTATATCAGCAGAGGATGAAGCGTGCTTTTGACAGAAAGGTGCGACCTCGGGTATATCACGGGGGTGATATGGTGCTAAAAAGGATCCTTCCTCTTCGAGACGATCGTGGGGCAAGTGGATATACAGTCATGAATCCCCAGCATGGTCAAGAAGGTTTTCTCTGGCAGAGCCTTGTTGTTAACGACCATGGATGGTGAGGATTTTCCATCCCCTGTGAATGCGGACGCAGTTAAAAAATACTTCGTATAAATTGACCCGCTGGACGAAAAGAATAAAATAGTCCAGGCAAAAATGGGCATCCCGGCGAACCAAAAACAGAAAGAAAGGTTCGGGCAAAAATTAGGGATAAAAAGGAAAATTGTACACCCGGCAAGTCGAAAACCTGAGAAGGGCGGCTTGGGTAAAAAGGGGTATCCCGGTGGACTGAAAACCCGAAAGGGCGGTCCAGGCAAAAGAGGGATTGAAACGAACAACTGCGTCTAGCATGATCGTTTACGCTTTGGTTAAAGCCTCATGGATAATACCCGGTAGGGATCAGTCGGAAACGTCTTGGTCAGAAGGCAGAAAGCATGGAGAGTCTGAGGACATGTGGGGTGTAACCGAGTTGGAACTCGAGGAGATCACGGGTTTCACATTGCCATTAGGATAGATTTTTTCTTTTGCGCAATTACCTCTTTTCAGGAATTGCTTCCTTTGTATTGCTCATTTGAGCCACACTTTTCCAATCAATAAAATGCATATTCAGTCAAATAATTTTGTTTTTGTCTTTCATTACCGCTTTGATTGCAAAAACATCCAGATATTTTTGATAAAGAATCTTGCATTTTTAACACATACAGGTTCCTTCCAATGCATGTTTATAAGATTGAAAGCTTGAAATCTTATTTGGAAGGTTGAGTGACCCAAGTGTTGAAATCTTGACATGTCTGGGGCACGGTTTTATCTGACGATCTGTTTTGCAGGAACTGTTAGATATTTTCACTCACTTGCAGGTTGTGATGTGGAAGCATTGTAATAAATCCCCAGAGAGTTCGCTCGGGGACGAATCAGTGAAAGAATGACGAAGTGACGTTGCGGCGTACGATGATCCTTGATGTTAATCAAGAAGACTCTTCAAAATCAGAAAATTGAAAGTATGTAATTCCCCGCAGAGTCCGTTCAGGAACGAGTGCATGAAGAAAGGACGGAGAGACGACGAGACGTCCGACGACCTTTGGAATTAATCAAGAAGACTCTTCAAAGTCGGAAAATTGAAATTTCTGTATAAATCCCAGGAGTACGTCTCTCGTCGAGCGCGGAGCGACTTGGAATACAAGATGATGGAGCAGAAAAGGTCCAGACGAGTCTGGAAATTCCCCAAAAGTGGAAAGCTGATGCGAGGCTGGAAGGTAGATACCGTGGTTCGACGAGTCGACGGGTGTTCTGTACCAACTTTTCTCATTTCCTCAGCTAGGTCCCCAAGCAGAGTCATAGGACTAGCTCCCCCAGCAGATCCCAGATCTGTGAATTCCCCAGCCGAGTTAAGATGGTTATCCCCGGCAGGTTCAAAATGGTGTTTCCTCAGCAGCCAGGCCAGAAGGTTGCTACTCCCCGAGTGGAGCGGGTTTCAATGAAATATATCTCCAGCAGTTCCCCGAGTGGAGCGGGTTTCAATGAAATATATCTCCAACAGTGTTCATCCTACTGGTGGATTGAACAAGTTCCCGTAGTGGACGGGTTTGCATCCCCAGCTGAGCTGATTCTACCTATGGATTACATGGGTATCCCCAGCGGAGTAGTATGCGTTTCCCTAGCCGGGTCAGGATGGTTATCCCCAGCAGGTGATAGAGTGATGTTTCCCCAGATGAGTCTGGAGATTGCTATTCCCCTAGCAGAGTCTCTGTGAGTGTTTCCCCAGTGAAGTCAACAGGTATCTGTGAGGGTTTTCCCAATGCAGAGTCAGGATTAATGTCCTCAGCAAGTCAAAGACTGTTGTATCCCCACAGAGTGTTGGTGGTGTTTATCCCCAGCAGTTTCTCGAGCGGATTGGGTGCAAAGGAGGTTCTTCCCCAGCAAGGGTTGCCTATTTCCCAGCAGCAGTGTTATTCCCCAGCAGGGTGGAATCGGAGCGGTGACGAGTTCCTCAGCAGAGTGTCTCATGCTCCCCAGAAGAGTCCCTTGAGGGGGATACCTTTTTATGCATTCATCATGTAGAATAGCATAGCATATTGCATAGAAAAAATAATAATAAATCGCGTAGCATTTCCATAATTATGGAGCATTACGCAGAAAAAGATCATGCATCATTGTTGCAAGCATAAGCTAGTCTCAAGCTGCGGTTATGGTTTGAAAGGTGGTTTCATCTGCCGAGCAAGGTGTTACTCCGAAGAGTTTAGCCTCATGATTGGATCAGCAATGTTCCCCAGTAGTGCGATATTGGAGGAAATGTTTCCGTCGGACAGAGATGGAAATAAAATCAGAGGGCGTTGCGCGATCAGCGCGATTCGAGCCGTGGTTACCGCTTGAGGATTGGTTTTGCCGGACAATGAAGACGATACTCCGAGGAGTTCAGCAGCGGGATTTTGGAGTAACAATATTTCCCAGTCATCAGTAAGTGTCTGGTCGAGTTTTCTTTGATGTCCTGTAAAACATCATCGTTCGATGTCCAGTCAACGTCAAGTTATTTCCCAGTCATTGTTTAATGTCTGGTCGATCATCGTTTGATGTCCTGTCAACATCATTGTTTGATGTCCTGTCAACATCCTTGTTTGATGTCCTGTCAACATCATTGTTTGATGTCCTGTCAACATCCTTGTTTGATGTCCTGTCAACATCATTGTTTGATGTCCTGTCAACATCATTGTTTGATGTCCTGTCAACATCATTGTTTGATGTCCTGTCAACATCATTGTTCGATGTCCTGTCAACATCATTGTTCGATGTCCTGTAAACATCATTGTTCGATGTCCTGTCAACATCATTGTTCGATGTCCAGTAAACGTCGGGTTTTCTCCCAGTCATCAGTCAGTGTCTGGTTGAAAGTGTTACTCTGAGGAGTGTGGTACCATGACGTCAGATCAGCAATGTTCCCCAGTAGTACGATATTGGAGGAAATGTTTCCGTCGGACAGAGATGGAAATAAAATCAAAGGACGTTACGCGATCAGCGCGATTTAGGGGTTCAAGTGGAGAAGAGGAAATGTGGATACATTTTCTGGAGAGCGGGGTTCAAATGGAGATGGAGTTGAAGATTATATCCAGGATGAGGTCCGCAGGATTATCTTCTGTTCATGTGTTACCTTAGACTCTGGCCGAGGCCAATGGAGGTCGTTAAAGGTGTCTTCTGAGGAAGAGTTACACATGTTACCTTCTTTATGAAGGTGTACCCTCTGACATGTCGCCCTCAGAGTGGTTTGGTGTTATTTCCGACGTTGCCAGCGGAATTATCACGAGAGATTGGAGAAAAGAAATGCTGAGGCATGTTCTGGGGTTCAAATGGAGAAAAGAAATGCTGAGGCATGTTCTGGGGTTCAAATGGAGAAAAGGAGATGTTGCGACATTTTCTGGAGAACGGGGTTCATATTGACGATTGCGAGTCATCGTCAGGCGACTGGGGTTCAAACTGGAGATCGGGGTTCATTATGTTGGCAAAAAGAGGAGTACTGAGGCATTTTCTGGGGTTCAAATGCAGAGGTCCGAGGATCGTTTGCGCGGGAAAAATTTCGGGGTTCAAGAAAATAAGAAAAAGAAGCAGAGAAAATCTTGGGGTTCAAGAAAATGAAGAAAGATAAGGAAAATTTCGGGGTTCAAGAAAATCTTAAAAAGAGAGAATAATAATCCCGCGTGGATGAGTGGTGATCAGACCATGGTTATCCCTGCGTTACCATTTATTTTGGTATCCAGGTCGACGTTGTTCAGAGAATGTTTCTTCGCCGATGCTGACAGGTGTTGTTAATTATTATCCCATCAGAGTGCAAATTGTTCGTCTGTTCTTGGTATTCAATCACTCTTCATCCTGATCATCCGAAAGCCGAGGCTATTTCGTATCGACAGGTTCACAGTGGATTGAATAGGGGCAGCTGTAACACCTCAAAATTTGCCCTCCTTTCTTGGGACTAGCATTAACATATTTGCATATCATTTTAGGTCATTAGGCATTGCATATTGCATATCATGTGGTTACATTATGCAAGCTATCCTCCCAAGTCTTGATCAGAAGATGAGGAAGTTAAGTGCAAGCCTAGGGTTTATTGACTGATCATGGGCCATCTGAGGATTGGGCTGTGAATTAGGGTTTTGTGATTCTCAATGGATGTTGGTCTTCACTTTGATTGAAAAGATACATCATCATCATCATGGTTGGTCATCATCAAGTGTTGGAGCATATTCCTTGAGATTAGGGTTTTAACCACTGGTCAACCTTAATCATCTGCATTGGGCCAATCAGGGCATAATCAGGAGATGGGGGCTATGAGGTATATGAGGATAATAATGTGATTATTTTGAGCTTATGGAAGCTAGGGTTTCATCATTGAGCCATTTCATCAGGAGTTTGGGGCTCAATTTGATCAGTCAAGTTGAAATTCATCTATCAGTCAGAAAAGTCAACTGTGCCTGGATTGATGGATTTGGAGGAGGGAGAGGGCAAGAGATACTCCATTCATGTTCAAACAAGTCTCATTTGACATTTCAAATACTCACATTGAAGGATTTGAGGTCATAGCAAAGGTTTCCAAAAGGAAAAATGACCTATGGTTTCAAGTTTCCAAAAGGATGGCAAGTTTTTGGAACGACTTCAACCCAATTTTCCACCATCAAAAAAGCTTCAAATGGAATTTTGTTGAACATGAAAGTTGTAGATCTTTCTCTCCCATTTTCAAAAAGTCCAAGATCGTGAGAATCGGATGAACGGTTGAGGAGATATGGTCAAATTACCACCGGGCGTGCATGGCAAAATTTTCCATGTATCGATGCACACGAATTTCGTATCGATGCGTGCAAGGCAAAAAAGGGCCATGTATCGATGCACACGAGTTATGTGTCGATGCACACTGTTAAAAAGTGCCTTGTATCGATGCAAACAAGTTATGTATCGATGCATACTGTTAAAAAGTGCCTTGTATTGATACAAACAAGTTATGTATCGATGCATACTGTTAAAAAAGTGTTATGTATCAATACATAACTCTATTTTGAGCTCTCATACAGCACTGTTCATGTCCATATTACTTCATGCACCATCTTCATGCACAAGAGTGAAAATCTCATTTGAGCCAACACACTCCAAATATCAATTGAGAATGTATGAGCTGTCAATGAGCTGTCACAGGGCTTGAGTGAAAAGGCCATTTTGCCCTTGCTTAAGTAAATGCACATTTGCTAATTGCATGTCATTTTTGCTAATTTGGTGATTAAAGCTTGATTAGTTGGAAGTATATAAGCTTAATCATAACAAACTCTTGAGGAGAATTCACAATTCCCCAAGTTGGATCTGAAATCTCTCAAACTCTCTCAAAATCATCAAGAACTCAAAACCTTCATTTCTAAAATTCATCACGAATTCTCAACCATTTTTCGAAATCTCTTTTGATCTGAACTCACATCATCATCAACATCAACTGTTTTGGAAGATTGGAGCATGAAAGGCATCGAATCTTGACTGTTGCAAAGGCATCCATCAATGGTGAAATCAAATTGTGAGCAATAGAAGCTATGGCAATGGATCTTGAGCATTCCAATCACTTTCATGGAGCTAATAGTGCAGCTGTTTCATTGAATTGAGCTTGAATTCGCGCTGTTTACACGCTGCCATATCCAGGTTTGGAAAATTCGACTCTCACTATTTGATCCATGCTTATATGCGTTCGAAAGATCATGTTACGTAGGTTATGGTGATAGTCTTAGTTTTGTAAATGATTGCCTGTAGAGCGCGAAATCCTGTTTTGAAGTTGTGAGTTTAAACCCTAACTCACTCGATTTGGTTGATTTAGGAACAATTAGGTTTGGATAGTGTGATATTTGGATTGTAGGTGTTTAGACCTTTCCAACGACTATGGCCATGTCCATTTTAGTGAAGTTTGGTTGTTCTTCATTTTTGGTGAAATCTGGAAAAGTTCATGAGGAAAACGATGAAGTTTGTGGTTTTGATCTTCATTTCCGTTCAAAAGTTCAAATAGCAAGTTTCCCGCTCCTGCCAATTATATTTACAGATATGCCACTGAGTTTTTTAATTAATTATTAAAAAATGTTTAACACGTTAAAAAATTCAGAAAAAATAGTAAAAAAAAATCAGAAAATTATGAGGATTTTTATGTTGACTTTGTTGACTTGTGTAGGATTTTTTTGACCTATTGGTCAAAGTTGTGCTTGGTAAATATTTTAGTTGATCTAGGGTTTTCTAATGTGTGTTCATTTTTGATACATCTCACCAATTTGATCATGAAATACTCATATCTTAAAATAAATGGCTGAAAATTTTTGTGGTGGTTCTTGACTCATTGAGGATTATTTATATGTAAATTTCATGAATTTTTGATACCTGGTCAGAGAGCAGCAAATTCTGGAACTTAGGTGTGACAATTGGTGTCACACCTCTTGATGTCAACTTGTTGAATTTAATTGGATAACCTATGCATGTTAGAATTGAATGAAATTTGGCATGGTGAATTGTTGATATGTTAGGATGTTGTATGAATTTTTGTAGAATTTTTCATTGCATTTTCAATTTAATCTTGATTTTTCATTTCTGGTGATTAAATTTGCAAGTCCATGTGACATAGGTTGGTAGATTGATTGGGAAATCCTCATATTGTATTGTATGGCCATGAAATTTGATATGCATGAACTAGACACATGTTAGGACCTCCCTGTTTTGGTCTCATCCATTTCTTTTTAGTTTCCAATGAGATATGAATTTTTGAAGTGGATGTATGCATTGATGGTGTGAATTGGAGCATGAAATTGTGTCTGTTTTTGTTGATTTTCATTGACATGGTTCCATTTGCCCAATTGAGCTCAAATTTGACATGGTAGACCTTGATTGACCCCTGTTTAGGTGTATTTAATTTGAGATTTTTTTGATGTGTTTTGGCATGGCTTTGAATGCAATACTTCTGTTTGTATATTTGGTGCTTCATTTGAACCAATATGGATTGTTTTGTGCACAACATGAGCATGATGAATGATATAAACATGAGACCAATGATGTTTGCTTTTGTTTGATGATAATTTGATGTTGGATGGTGGATACCTTGCTGTTTTAACTTTTTCTTGCTTTTGGACCCTAGGCTTGGCCTAGTGGTCTAGTTGCTAATATTTGCTTGATTTTTCAGGATCAAAAAAGCAATGTACATGGAGAATGATACAAGTTGGTTTTAATTGATGTTGTGGATGTTTGTACACTAACATAACATTGTTTTGTAGGTGTTGGAGCTTGGGCTTAAGCCTTGAGCTTGCTTTGTGTTGTATTGTTTAAGCTGTTTAACTGTTTGCTTTACAGTTTGTCTGATTGAGTACTGACTGAGTTTGATTGTTTCCAGGTACTTTAGTTGCTCAGTTCCTTGTGAACTATTGCTTTGCTTTGCTTTGCATAAGCAACTTGCATTGAGGTAACTTCCTAAGCTTCATGTAGTCTGGAGACCCGGCTGTTACCGGGCCGGGCAAATTGTCTGAAGTCCTCCTTAAGAGGCAATGATTGTGTATGTTTATTTTTCAAGCCCAAGCAGGAAAAGCCCTTCAAGTAAGGCAATTGGTGGAAGGTAGGGACAAGCAACCTGTCCCCCACTATTCAGTGAGTCTTCTCCTTGCTCCCATTACATGGTTGTAGCATTGAGATCAAAAGCCCAAGATCCTGTGCAGTGCACATTGAGTCAGAGTCATCGAGTATAGAAGGGTTCCCCTATTCTGGACCCATGCTCATTTGTCAGCTCTCCCTGGTTAGGGATAAGAGCTGTGAGGTCTGATCCTCACTTCATCCTTTCATCTGCTTCACCTTAGCCTCGTAATGGCAAGGTTAAGAGCAAACACAGCCTGTACAGACGATTGCTTAGGCAGTCAAACCTGATTGATTGAGCCCCTTGTTTGGCTATAGTGCGTGTTTTGTGATTATTTGATTGACATGTTTGTTTGAGATGCCTGTTCTCATTTAATGTTGATATATGATTGTATGCTTGTGTGCTAGCTTCTTTCCTGGTTAGGTTAGTTTGCTTATGCAAGTAGGATAGAAAACCGAACTTAGGGTAAACGATGCATGACAACATTAGGCTCGAGTCTCAGCTCCCTAGTGTCGTGTTTTTCCCTCTGTTTCTGGTTAGGAGAGAGTTTCTCCCCTGTTTAGGGGAACTACATCGCCCTGATCCTCGTTCCAGACGAGGTATGTAGGCAGGTGGTCGTGCGAGACCACTCCGGGCAACCTTTTTCTTTTTTGCGTGCGTTTACTTGTTATCTGATTGTGTTTTGGTTCGGATGCCGACGTAAGCCCAGTGATTGGCAGTCGGGCTCCACGTTTGCCCTTGTGAGTGTGTTTTGGCTCGGATGCCGACGTAAGCCCAGTGATTGGCAGTCGGGCTCCACGTTTGCCGTTTTGATTGTGTTTTGGTTCGGATGCCGACGTAAGCCCAGTGATTGGCTGTCGGGCTCCATGTTTGCCACCCTTGCTTGTTTGTATGTTTTGTGTTGTTTGGCGTGCGTAAGCCGAACTACAGTGGCTCTGATTCTTGTTCCAGACAAGATATGTAGGCATAAGGTGCGACGCCTTATCGAGCCCGTTTCTCCTAACCCCACCTGCGTTCCCCGTGTGTGTGTGTGTGATGTTTAGCAACCTTTTCTTTATTCTAGGACGTGGATCCCGTCGAGTACGACGGACGTGAGGGGTGCTAATACCTTCCCCTTGCGTAACCGACTCCCTTACCCTTTCTCTCTGGTCGCAAGACCATTTCTTTCCAGGTTTCTCTGAGCGTTTCCTTTCCCTGTCTTGGGATAAATAACGCGCAGTGGCGGCTCTGTGTGTTTTATTTTTAGGCTCGCCGGTTGATTTTTCGCAGGATGCGACACATATTCTGTTAAAATCATCTGCCAACGGGCAACACGTCCAGTGAGAGTCGGCTTCTCAAAGATGTACTTTACTGAATCCATCTTAGAAATCAACAAGGTAGTATGGTTCAACATATACTGCCTCAGTCGGCGAGCAGCCCAGGCCAAAGCACAACAAGTTTTCTCAAGCTGTGAATATTTGATTTCACAGTCGGTAAATTTTTTGCTAAGATAGTATATGGCATGCTCTTTTCGACCAGACTCGTCATGTTGTCCCAATACACACCCCATCGAGTTCTCAGTCACTGACAGGTACATTATCAGAGGTCTCCCAGGAACGGGAGGTATGAGGATTGGAGGTTTCTGTAAATACTCTTTTATCTTGTCAAAAGCTTTCTGACAGTCATCATTCCACCTGATTGCTTGATTCTTTCTTAGCAATTTGAATATCGGTTCACACGTGGCAGTTAGGTGAGATACAAACCTTGCAATGTAGTTCAATCTCCCTAAAAACCCACGAACCTGCTTTTCAGTTTTTGGTTCAGGCATCTCTTGAATAGCTTTGACTTTCGCTGGATCAACCTCAATCCCTTTCTCACTGACAATGAAGCCTAACAGCTTCCCGGATCTCACCCCAAACGTACACTTGTTTGGATTCAGCCTCAGTTTGAACTTTCTCAGTCTGTCAAACAATTTCTGCAAATTTACCAGGTGCTCCTCTTCTGTTTGCGACTTCGCAATCATATCATCCACGTACACTTCAATCTCTTTGTGCATCATGTCATGAAAGAGAGTCGTCATAGCCCTCTGATAGGTAGCACCGACATTCTTCAGCCCAAAGGGCATCACCTTATAGCAGAACGTGCCCCAAGGTGTAATGAATGTCGTCTTTTCCATGTCCTCTGGCGCCATTTTAATCTGATTATAACCAGAGAAACCGTCCATGAAAGAGAAAACCGAGGATTGAGCAGTATTATCAACCAATACATCAATGTGAGGTAATGGGAAATCATCTTTCGGACTTGCTCTGTTCAGATCCCGGTAATCGACACACATTCTGACTTTGCCATCCTTCTTCGGCACGGGAACGATGTTGGCCACCCAAGGGGGATAAGTAGTAACTGACAGGAAACCCGCATCCAACTGCTTCTAAACCTCTTCCTTGATCTTAACCGCCATATCAGGACTTGTTCTGCGAAGCTTCTGCTTGACTGAAGGACAATCTTCTCTGAGAGGTAGCTTGTGCACCACAATATCAGTATCCAACCCAGGCATATCTTGATACGACCAGGCGAATATCTCCACATACTCTCTCAGCATTTCAATCAACCTGCTCTTGACATATTCCTTCAAAGCAGCCCCGATCTTGATCTCTTTTTTGGCGTCCTCAGTACCCAGGTTAATAATCTCCAACTCCTCCTGATGAGGTTGGATGACCCTTTCCTCCTGCTTCAATAATCTGACCAATTCCTTAGGGAGTTCACAGTCTTCCTCACTTTCCTCTTCAGCTTGGTAGATGGGATTATTGAAATCATACTGAGCCATAACAAAACTGTTCATAGTGGATTCTGTGAGATCACTTCTGCATGTTTAATGCGTTGTTTTAGAAAAACGAGTTCAAGAAAGTCACAAAAACAAAAAACATTGCCATTTTTATTTTTGAAAAATGAAAAACAAAAAAGACAGACAGGGATCACAAAATTGTTTGCAAAACGTCCTTTATTAATGATATCATTGAAAAACATGATGAGGCCCTACAATGAACCACTACGCCTTGGGCAGAACATAGGGTTTTGTGCAAAATGAAAAACAAAAGAAAATTACTCTGTTTGAAGAGTAACTTGGACCACTTCTTCCGCTGTCCAGTTGTTTATCGTCTCCCCTGGTGCACATGGGCGAACCCAGTTGTTCAGATCACAATCACTGTCTCCGTCTTCACTATTGGCTGCAAAGACGTCACCATGATTCATCAGCCCAGCGCTGGTAAAGGTACTCGGCCCTTTCTGCTCAATCTGCTCTGCCTGCAGAGGTTGATAACCAATATCGAACTTGTCTTCTTTGACAGGCAAATCCACCATCTTTCCCCAGCCTTCTGACTTACCAGAGTTGACAACCTCCACAGCCTGCTTATACGATGCAATTGAGGCACCTGGCTTCTTCTGCTCAGCAAAAGCCACCCTCTTAAGAGCAACGGTCTCGAATGCCTAGCACAGAGTCTCATGGATCTCGCCATCTACCTCCACATACTTGAAAGAGGATAAGTGACTCACCAGAATGTCCTCCTCGCCGCACACAGTCACAATCTGACCGTTCCAGACATATTTCAGCTTCTGATGGAGAGTTGACGAAACTGCCCCAACCCCATGTATCCAGGGACGCCCCAAAAGACAACTATATGCTGGTTGGATATCCATCACATAGAAGATAATACTGAACACCTCCGGGCCAATCTTCACTAGCAACGTGACTTCACCAAAAATAGACTGTTTGGATCCATCAAACGCCCGAACAATCAGATCGCTCGGAGTGAGGACAACCCCTTCCACATCTATCTTGCTCAAAGTCTTTTTGGGCAACACATTCAACGAGGATCCTGTATCCACCAGCACATGAGACAACACTGCACCCTTACACTTTATGGTGATATGCAGGGCTTTATTATGGTTACGACCTTCAGGCGTCAGATCCAAGTCTGTAAACCCCAAACCATGCCTGGTGCTCACATTAGCAATGACCCCCTCCAACTGGTTGACAGAGATCTCCTGAGGTACGTAAGCCAGATTCAACATTTTCAGCAAGGCGTTACGGTGTGCCTCAGATCATAGCAGCAAAGATAGAATAGAAATCTTGGACGGAGTTTGATTCAGCTGATCTACAATCTTGTAGTCACTCTTCTTAATAATCTTCATAAACTCCTCCACGTCTTTCTCAAACGAACCCTCAGGTGCTTCCTTCTGAACAGGTTCTTCATCAACCGCAGCTTGTTTACCTTTAGCTTTGGCGAGTGCCTCAACATTATTATCTCTCAACGGTTGTGGTGCAAACAGACGACCGCTTCTCGTGAAACCTCCTGGTCCCCCAACATTGTCCACCACTGGACCAACAGTTGCAGGAATTCTACTAGGCAAACCAATAGTCACAGGAGACTGATTAACTGGCCTGACCTGACTTTCAGCCCTTCTGTTGCTGCGATAAGCGTTGTCGTACTTCCACGGTACAACCCTACTATTCTCAACAGGTCTTCTACCAGAAGCAACGATAGTAGTGGGAGCATTGACGGTTACGGGAGCAGAAATGGTAACAGGAGTACCAATAGTTGTAGGAGCATTGACAGTTCTCTGGCCACGTTCCTCGGACGGTTTGAAATAAATGGTGATGGTTGACACCACCCCACGATCTTTAACAGCCCGATTAAACTGCAGACAACCCTCGTCAATCAGATTCTGGATACCAGCCCTCAACAGTACACAACCATTCGCTGAATCTTCACAATCTGAACAATCCTGATCACAGCCCGGGAATACTCCCTCACTCAGTAGACGATCCTTCACAACAAACAACGGAGTCTGAATCTCATCAATTCTGACAACCAAGTCCAAAGCTTCCTCACCTTCCACATTGTTTACCTTATGCGCACCATGCTGAGGCATAGGATTGTTCACAACATTCGGCACAGGAGCAAAATTGATAGTTTTGGCGTCAATTAAGTCCTGGACCTTATGATGAAAAGCTCGACAATTCTCAATATGGTGCACCAGAGTGGAAGTCACAACGAATGTTGGCATCATACCCAGGTGGTATCTTTGTCAACGGAGCCATAGTACGCAGTTCAACGAACCCCAATCTGAGCAATTCGGGCAGCAGTTTAGCATAGGTCATCGGCAACGGGTCGAAACGTCGATCTGACATTCTCTGTCTTGGCTGATACGGACGTTGCTGTTGTTGTTGTTGTGGCGGTTGTTGAACTCTCTATTGTTGCTGTTGTCGTGGTTGAGGTGCTGGAATGATTAAAACAACAACCTGACGATATTGACCTCTGTTCATATTTCCACGATGTTGCACAGCATTAGTTTCACCCTCCCTCCTGCGAGGGCCCCCAACAAATGGCTTCTTTGAAGATGAGGAACCAGCATCCTGAATCTTCCCAGCTTTGATAAGGCTCTCTGTCCTCTCTCCACATATCACTACATCAGAAAAGCTACCGAATGGGCAACTCCCCATCTGGTCCATAAACACACCTTGTAATGTCCCGATAAACATATCAGTCAACTCCCTTTCCAGCATAGGAGGTTGCACCCGTGCAGCTAATTCACGCCATCTCTGGGCGTACTCCTTGAAACTTTCTCCAGACTTCTGACATAGACTCTGCAACTGAGTCTGGCTCAGCGCCATGTCCATATTATGTTTGTACTGCCTAAAAAAGGCTTCACCCAGATCCCTTCAACTTCGAATGTATTCTCTTTTCAGCTCCATGTACCAATCCAAGGAAGCTCCAGACAAGCTGTCCTGGAAGAAGTACATCCACATCTTCTCATCATCTGTGCAAGCAGAGATTTTCCTGTAATAAGCCTGCACATGGGTGCGAGGACAAGAAGTATCGTTGTATTTATCAAAAGAAGGCGCTTTGAACTTGTAAGGAATTCTCAACCCATCCACCAGACCCATATTCGTCACATCAAACCCCAGAGAGTTCTGACACTCCATGGCTCTGATCTTCTCAGCAAGGGCATCAACTTTCCGATCCCTCTCTTCAACTCTTACGACCTCGTCATCTTCACTGAGCAGTGTGAACATATCCTCCTGCCTGTCAACCAGCGGAGCAGGATGGCGAACGGGAGCACGGGTTGCTCTGGCATTAACAGTCTCTGCAACAAGAGGTTGTCCATTAATTCGAATTCCCCTCAACTCATCTCCCACGGCATAGTCATTGACGGGAGCAACAACAGCAGCATTATCATTCACAGGTGCACCCACTGGTGAAGCACGATTGGGAGGTGGGAGCACAGCTTCCTGTCTCTGGGCTAAGGCACGCAGTTCCTCTTGCCCTTGAACGACCCCTTGCATCATGGTCATGAATTGGGCCATGTTAGCCCTCATCTCAGCCAACTCTGCTTGAATTTGGTCCATGTTCCTCTGTTGATTCAGTCTGGTTGCGTAACGGTGCGGACGTTGATCAACAATCCTGCCTAAAACAGGAACCAGAGTGAGAAGTCTCGATCAAGAACACCTGTAATGCAAAATGATATGTGTATGATGCGTATGATGCACATGATATGTTCATTTCTCAGGCATTCAAGAGCCTAATTCATCTTTCAAGAAATGTCAACCTGCAATTCAAACAGCAAAGAAACAACATTCTACACAAGAGTATGAGCACACAGTGAAACATCAACAATCTCATTTATAAACATGAGCCACAAGGATCATACAACAATATTCAGACAAAGATCCCAATAATCAGAGTACAACAATGAACCCCATCCAACAAGCCTGGAGGTGATTCTCAACATAAACAACAGATACAAGCTAGGAAAGATGCCCTCCAGGAATGAGCGTCTTCAGATACTGGCACTGGTCTATCAACAGGTCACATTCTGAACATTCTGGCAGAGGGGTGATCTTCTCCTTCAGTTGTCTTCTAAGCTCCACAACTTCTCCTTCAAGTTGGCGCTCTGATGCACGTCTCAAGTCTACCTCTTTCTTCAGTTGGATGTCTTTGGCTCTGAGCTGCTTTTCCAGGTCTCTTATCTTCTTCTCGTAGTTAGCTTCAACTCTCTGCAACCTCAAGCACTCACGGTGTTTTGCATTCAACAGGATCTCCATCTCCTCATAGGACCTCATCCTGCTCCTCAATCTAGCATCTTCACCCTGCAGGCCTTTGAGTTGATGAGCCAAGTTCAACTTATCAGCTTTGGCTTTGTAAAGCTCCATCTGGGTATCTTGTTCCTTCTCTTTCAACCGACGATTCTCCATCAAGGCTTGCTTGTACTGCTCAGCAGGCACATTCTCAGCAAGGATCAAAGGTGGTTGCTCTTGCAAAGACTCCATCCTATCATAGGGCAATAGCAAAGTCTCAACTCTCTTCTTCACCCAATCAATGTAATCAGGCATAGCAACAACAAACTTCTTCCATAGAACAGCTCCATCCTTGACACCAATGGTCCTCCAAGCTCTTCCTACTTGCTCCAATCTAGCAGGGTCACTCCGCTTCTCAAAATACACACTCTCAGCTATTTCAGCATCAAGTGGTCTTCCATTCATTATAAACCCCAACTGGCGAAGAGAAAGAATCGGGTTGTAATTGATGCAACCCTTAGTCCCTATAAGTGGCACATTACGAAACTCCCCACAACTCATGATGACATTACGCACATCCATCCGGTAAGATTGCCACCTGATATCATAAGAGGTAAGAGACATAACCCTCTGAGTCCACTTATGAGAGCTCTGAGCATCCACAAAAGGTCCACTGACTGGCAGGAGAGACAAGAACCATCTGAGCAACAAAGGGAGACAGCATCTGATAGCTCCACCCTTACCATGCCTGCTGTGAATAGCATAGTAAGTGTCAGCTAACAAAGTAGGAACCGGATTCCCCCTGATGAAGATAGTGACAACAGCAAAACTCACAAAATTAGGCATACTCGGGAACAACACAATCCCATAAATCATAATAGCCAACTGAGCATGAAAAGCTTCCCAATTTCCTTTCTTTGCTTCTTCTTTGGCCCTCCTCAACAAGAACTTCAAAGGTAAACCCACAACATCACCACTGGATTTCCAATTGTCACTCACTTCCTTGATACCCAAATGAAGAGCTCTGGCAACAACCCTGAAATCCACCTCCTTTGGAACATCCAAGAAAGGAACCTGATAGCTGATCGGAACATTCATCAGAATGGAGTACTCTTCGAGAGTAGGAGCTAACTGATAATCCTGGAAAGTGAAACAACGGAGCTCTGGGTCATAAAACTGTAGGAGAGTCTGCAACGGCACTGGATCAACCACCACCTTTAACAGTGTCAACAAATCCCCATACTGATCAACAAACACCTTCTGGTTACCGCCGGTCACAAAATTGCTCAACTCTATCAAAGATGTCAAAGGCTCACGGTGAAAAATGTAGCTGCAGGTCTTCCTCTTCAACTCTGGAATAGTTGCCATCTCTCACAGTGAATAGACTCCTGAATGAACCTGAGAAATGATATGCATGAAGGGATTAGCTTTTTTCTTTTTCATTTTTTTTTCTCATTCTTTTTTTTTATATTGCATTATTTTTTGAAAATAAACATGCTATGATGCAAATGATACAAACACGACTAGTTGGCTGTGTATCTCGGAGCATAGGTTCAAAGCTTCGGCTGGAATTCGGAACCACAAAGTCATCTGAGACCCAAAATCATCTGAGACCCAATCTGCAGAACCAAGTCACCAACAAGACCACAAGTCACCAACAAGTCACCAACTGTACCTGTAGTAATGATCATTCCCTCCCCACTCACGGGTGTCATCTAGGCCAGGGTAAGGTCAAGAGAAACGCAGGATAAACAACCCTTTCAAGAATATCATCCTGTACATACCCGATGTATGTACCGATAATACCCCATCAGAATCTGAACTGCTCGTGATACCATGTTCCGCTAAGTGGCGCAATACCACCCGCTTCCCATGAATCACTCTATTCCTAGGTGTCCTAAAGTTCACTCATAGCCTGGGTATTGGGCCTTTTACCTCTTGGAACTCCCACCCCAACAGAGAGACAAACAACCAGCCAGCGCAGATGAAAATATGATGCATGCAAACATAAATGCAATCATAAATGCAAACATAAATGCAAATTAACACAAATAAATGCAATAAATGAAATAGCAAAAGCAACCAAACCCTATCCTAAAGAGCGCTAGGATTGACTCGCTTAGGGAAGATGGACCAACAAGAGGTCAACTTCTCTTTTCCCTAGCAGAGTCGCCAGCTGTCGCATTACGCGAAAAACCGGCGGGAAAACGAAACAACAGAGCCGCCACCGTGCGTTATTTATCCCAAAGGAGGGAAAGGAAACGCTCGAAGTAAACCTGGAAAAGACATGGTCTCGCGACCAGAGAGAGATGGGATCGGGAGTCGGTTATGCGAAGGGAAGATATTAGCACCCCTACGCATCTGTCGTACTCGACGGGATCCACGCTCGATAGGATAGAAAGAAGGTTGTTGAAGAAACTGCTTAAACACTGCACACACACACTAGAAGGAAACACAGAAAGACGGAAGACACAGGACTCGGCGAGATATCGCATCCTGGGCCTACGTAGTCTGTCAGGCACAGACATCAGAGTCGACGTAGTTCGGGGCGGGGGAAACGCGCTCGCTAGGATGTCGCATCCTATGCATACGTATCTTCTCTGACCGGAGAAGAATCAGAGCACTCGTAGCTCGGCTAACGCACGCCAAACAAGACCACACAGGAAACCGACTGCCAATCGCTGGACTTACGTCAGACTCCACACAAACAGGCAAACATGGAAACCAACTGCCAATCGCTGGACTTATGTCAGACTCCAACACACACAAAGGGTTGAAAAAGAAAAAGGGCACCCAGAGAGATCAGCTCATCTCCTGCCTACGTACCTCATCTGGTATGAGGATCAGGGCGACGTAGTTCCCCTAAACAGGGAAAGAACTTCTGACCTAACCAGAAACAAAGGGAGACACAAACTACTAGGGAGACTACGACTCGAGCCTAGAAGTTGTCATGCATACGATCCCTATGTTAAGGTTTCTATCTAACTTGCACAGGGAGCAAGCTATCCTAAACAGCACAGGCAAACACATACAAGCACAAAAATCAAGCACACACACTATATGCAAACAATTGGGCTCATACAAGGTTAGGCTGTAAAAACAAGCCAACTGGAATGGGGTGTGGTTAGCTCTTAACCCTAACATTGAGAGTTAGGGTGAAGCAGATGAAATGGGAAGTGAGGGTAAGACCTCACAGCTCTTATCCCTGGCCTGGGAGAGCTTCAGACAAATGAAAGTGTGGGAGTTCAGAATGTAGGAACTCTTCTCCATAAGTGACTGACACAACATGATCTTGGGTTATTATCCATAATGCATCAACACAAGGTGTGTGAGCAAAGTGAATGACACAACTGAATAGCAGGGGATGGGTTGCACATCCCTTGTATATGCCAATTTCCTCTTAAGAGGTCTTTACCTGCTTGGCACAAAAGTAAACATTCACAAGCATTGCCTCTTAAGGAGGGCTTCAGACAGGTGCCTGCCCACATAACAGGACAGGTCTTCCAGACTACATGAAGTCAGAAGAATTATACCTCAGTGGTTAAGCAACCAAGCAAAGCAAAGTTCAAGTGAACTTAAAGCAACTTAGGTACCTGTGAAAAATCTAAACCAATCAGTTCAACTGTACAGACAAACAATCAACAGGCAATAATAAACAGTCAGACAATGTTCACAATATGCAAGCCACAAGGCAAACTCAAATGAGTTGGCATCAACCTACAAAACACACAATTGTTAGTAATCAAGAGCAAACATCAATGCTCAAATGAGGAAGCATCATCAACTATGGACTTGGATGTTTAAACCTGAAATCAAAACCCACATGTAAGCCACAAACCACTAGGTCAAAGCCTAGGGTCAAAGATGGAGAAAAAAGTCAAAACAGAACCTCAAACTTAACATGAATCATCCTTATCCAATCAAGGACAAGTCTCAAAAGGTCCCACATCAAAATCATTAATCATATTCATTTCATGAGCAAAACATGGCAAGGCATGCAAATGGTGATCACATTGAGACATCAGGAAGAAAAAATGCACATCAAATCAAAAATGATTCAAATAATCTTGGAAAAATTCATGAGTAAACAGGACATATAACATGATCACCCCACAAAAAATCAGAGGCATTGGACATCATTAGGCATGGAAATCACATAGCACAATCAAGACAATCACATGTGTGACACAAATTGTCACACCAAGTTAGCATGAGCATAAAACAGAATGGGAACATGGAAAAAATCTCAAACCAAAGCCAAAATATCACTCAACATGTCTAGAATCCACACACAAAATTTCAGAAGCATTGGATCATTTTTGAGCATTTTATGATGAGAGGAACAAGGCAATAGCACAAATGGACACATGTTCAATCACCCTAGGACAAATCAATTTTTCAGCCAAGCACAATTTGCAATTTAATGATCATAAAAAAGTACACAGGACAAGGATCATTGTGCAAAAAATTGGAGATCAATTGGAGCATTTTTCAATTTTATATGATTTTTGAAAGTTTGGAGAAAAAATTGAAAATGAAATGGAGCCAAACATGGAAAATGGGAGGGAAAAGAAATAATAGCATGGCATTTTGAATGAAGCGCCTTCGGCAGGTATCGAACCTCAGCCAACTTTGAACTATGGCGCGCGTTTCCTAATGAAACGCTGCGTTTCATTAATGACTGGGACACCCAGTCACCAGTCAACGCCCAGTCAAACGTTGTGGACCAATGAAACTGCAAGCAGGGCGCCAACGTGGTCCAATCTCCATGGAACCCTAAGTCAGCGCATCTAAAGGCTAGGAAACCGTTGCCAAAGCTGGAAAACCGTGGCCATAGCAAGATCTTCATCTTCTTCCTCGCGAAGAAGATGAACATCAACAATCCTCATGCATATTTCTAGCAACATTTCCAGAAAAACAAAACTCAAACATCATTTTGTTGCATTTTCCATGTAGATGATAGATCAATCAATAGCTAAGCATGAATCATCCTAATTAGAGAGAATCGAGCAAGATAACATTCGTACATGAAACTTTAATTTAACCTAACTCAGCCATCAGTGCGCCAAAATTCATGATTCAAAGCTCAGAATCACCAGGAGAACAAGATCTACAACAATATAGTAATGGATTTCAAAATAATTGAGATCGAAAATCCACCTCTTGAAGAGCAGAATTAGGATTTGGCTTATTTCAAGGCTTGTGATGTTCTAGAAATCTTCTATGATGCTTGTTGATGTGATTGATGATGAACTTGAAGCTCAAATGCACACGAATTCAGTTCAATTTGCACTTTCCATGGATGCTTCAAACTTTGAATCCAGCTCAATATGCCACGATTTCTTCCAATTCCACGTTCAAATTTGCTCAGAAATGTTTCAGGAACATGAATCAAGCAATAGGAAGTGTTCTTGTTTGAAGAATTTTGCAAAAAATTTGAGAGAAATTTTTTGTGAATCTTGAAGTTCAGATCTGAAAAGTGTGTTAATGATGGAAAACAGTTATGATTAAGTATATATATGCCATGCTAATGAGGTTTTTATCATGTTTAAGCTTAATGCCAATGTGATTAATCAATTATGTGGTGTATGTGCAAAAATGAGATTTTCACCTCCCATGCAAGCTAACCACGTGAACAATACTTATTCAACGCCCAAAATCCCTTAAAATGAGTCCATGCAAGTTTTGGAATTGATTTTGTATGCATGCAATCATCCAAAATGGTTTTAGCAATTTTTCTTCACAAATCTTCATGAATAAGCCAAAGACCATGCAAATGAAATTCATGTCATGTAATGGTATGCTTTGAAAAGTACATGTTATAAGGATCAAAATGCAAAAAGAACCACTCATTTTGGAGCTTTGGTTAAAAAGTTATGCTCATTTGAACTTTGAAACACACTTTGCCATGATTGGACTATATCTCCTCAACCACACATGAGAAATTCATGATCTTGGACTTTTTGGAAATGGGAGAGAAAGATCTTCAACTTTCATGTTGGACAAAAATTCATTTGAATCTTTCTTGATGATGTAATCTTGAGTTGAAGTTGGTCCAAAATCTTTCCAATTTTGGAAAGTTCCAATTACAGGTCACCTGCTATTTTGGGAAAGTCTTGACTGAGCCTCAAATTTCTTTAATGTTGATGTTTGAAATGTCAAATAAGACTTGTTTGCACATGAATGAGGCATCTCTAACCACTTCCCACCTTCAAATCCACAGTTGACTTTGCAGTTGACTTCTGTTGACTTTTGTGGGCCTCAGATGATTTACACATGGACTGATGAGTTCTGAGCCTTCAGCACTTGGCCAAACCACTTCAAAATGATCCTTGAATCATGTGAACTCATGGGAATCACCCTAGGGCTTTGATCTCATGGAAAATGCTCTTGTTGCCTTGCACAGTTGAATCTCCTTACCAGTCTTGCCTGATGAGATGTTATGGACTATGCAATGACAATGCAATGTTAATGACCTAAAAATGAAATGTATAAACAAATGGGAGGTACAAATTTGAGGTGCTACACTGAGGTTGCCTAAGATCTTCCCACCGGTGTGGTCGAGATCCTTTCAAGAAGGTTGTGCTTCCATCATGGCTAGCACTTATGATTCTTTGTTGTCAACTTCTTTATCACTTTCAAAAATGGACAAGCTCAACACTCTTTCCAAAGGTAACTGCGGTGCATTCAAAGGACTATCATCTGTAATCACTTGATATATAACCTCTATTGTATGACTAATGCTAATGTCATCTTTGTACTTCATAGTGTTACAAATATCAATTTTTAATTCCTCATCATAGACCTTCAAAGTCATATTACCTTCCTCTATGTCTATCAAACACCTTCCGGTCTCTAAAAAAGGTCTCCCAAGAATGAAAAGAATCTCTTCATCTTTAGGCATCTCTAGAATCACAAAATCCACCGGGAATACAAACTTATTAATCTTCACTAGAACATCGTCAACTATCCCATAAGGTTTCTTGACCGAATGATCGGTAAATTGAAGTGTCATCCTGATGTCTTGCACAACCCCTATACCCAACTTCTTGTAAATGGATAAGTGCATGCGACTCACACTTGCTCCTAAATCAATAAGAGCTTTTTTTAATGACCTATCTCCAATGGTGCATGGGATGGTGACAAAACCTCGATCTTTATTCTTCATTGGAATTTTCATACCCTGCAAAATAACACTACAAGTTTCAATTAGAATAATCGGGGTTTTGTCAATGGTTCACTTCTTAAAAATGATGTCCTTCATGAAATTGGCATAGGTAGGCATTTGCTAAAGTGCTTTCCAAAAGTGGAATATTGATTTCTAGCTTCTTGAACAACTCTAAGAATTTCTCAAAGTTTTTCTCATTTGCCTCTTTTTCTCGTTTCTTGTGGGGAACAAAAGCTTAATGACCGGTTTTGGCTCAATGAATTTTTCTTTCACCACTTGTTTAGGTGCAACCACTTCCTCCCTTACAACTTCATTTTCTTTGATCTCAAGATCTACTTCAAGCAGTTGATCTTCATCTTCAAATTTATGCTTAAGGACTTCATGATATTTCCCACTTCTCGTTGTCACAACACTAACATTATTATGTTCTCTTGGATTTGTCACAATTGCACTTGGTAGAGGACCTCGTGCTTGAGAACTTGAGGCTAATTGTTGTGCTATCTGACCCATCTGAACTTCAAGATTTTTTATGGAAGCAATAATGTTCTTCTGATTGTTTCTAGTCTCTTCTCGGAATTGAATATTGTGAGATGCCATTCTTTCAATGGAAATCTCCCAATATTCTTTCTTTGGGGCTTGTTGTTGCTGTTGTTGTTGTTGATATTGAGTTTGATATTGACCTTGACATTGTTGTGGAACATTCCCTTCCTGATCTTTCCATGAGAAGTTAGGATGATTCTTCCAACCTGGATTGTAAGTGTTGGAATAATGATTATTCTGCTTCAAAAATTTTATTTCTTCAATTTGTTGAGGAGTTGCAAAGAAATACACTGTTTGGTGCGATCCATTACAAATCTCACAACTGACAATAGGAGCAGGTTGGACTTGAGCTACCTGTTGAGTACCTATATTCATAGCCTTCAACTTCTTTTTGACTCTAGCGGCAATTGTATCTTCTATACAGATTTTATTAGTTTATAGCTTCAGATCAATAACTCCTTCAGGTTTACTTGTACATCTGTCATACAACTCCAAGTGATCATTAACAGCAATCGCTTCAATGATCTTTTTGATACCGGTGGCTGTTGAGAAATTAGTTGAGCCACCGACTGTTGTATCAATCAACTATTTGGTCTTTATTTTGAGACCATTTACAAACAGATGCATCTGTTTTGTTTGATCCATATTATGTGTCGGACAAGCCATTATGATCCTTTTGAATCTTTTGTAGGCATCTCCCAAAGACTCACCCTCCTTTTGCTTGAAGTTTTGGATTTCATACCTTTTTCTCAAAAATACCGATGCTGGAAAATACTCATTCAAGAACGCCTTTTCCATCTTTTCCCATGATGTAAAATTGTCGGCTGGGAGAGAATAGAACCATTCTTCAGCCTCTTCAACTAAAGTGAACGAGAACATTCTTAACTTCTTTGCTTCCTCAGTATGACCATCAATTTTCAAAGTGGTGCTCATGGTCAGAAATCTCTACAAGTGTTTGTTTGCATCTTCATTTACCTTTCCAGTGAAATGCTTTCTTTCAAGTTGATTGATTATGCTTAGGTGTAGCTGAAAATTAGGCACATTCATCGGTTGGTTGACAATTGTTAATCTACCAGCCGGTGCATTTGCATCTCCGTAGTCACCCAATAGTCTCTATGATGGCGGTGGATTCTCCCGCATTATTTCAACTTCTCTCTCTGACTCTGAATCTGAACCTGAATGAATGGAGGTTTGCTCTTCTTATGATTCAGTCTTGCTAATCTAGCTTGTCTGAGTCTTGCATGCAAAGTTCTTTCGATTTTTGCGTCAAAAGGAAAATCAGCTGAGGCCTTACCTCGAATAAAAATATCAGACACAAATTAGTTGATAAAGAGTGAAATAAATAAATAAAAGAACATAAATTAAATTTTAGTTGCAGAGCAACAAAATTTCAATTGAACTAAATTTAAACTCTATATTTTGGCAGTCCCCGACAACGGCGCCAAAAACTTGATCGGAAAAATAGCAAGTGTACTATTTTTACGATGTAATAGGGAATTTTCCCAAATATCGATCTCAAGGACTGCGTAGTAATATCTAGTTTGAATTGTAATTCAATTAAATAAAAACTGAAGTTGGTTTGGCTTGGAATAAATCCTTACAATAATAAAAATAAGTTGAATGTAAAATTTGGCCTTTTCATAAATATGAGTATTATGCTAGGGTAAGGTGTGTGATTTTTCTCTGTAATAACCTTGAATTTAGATCTCCTTAACAAGTTCATACATTCAATTACCAGATCTTAGGTTTGTTTCCTCCTAAAACCTTAAAGGGAAACTTTTGGTCATTCATCCTAGTATCTAAGTCCTTAGAGAATTATGATGAAACCAAGCCTTTGTGTTTATCAAGATTTACCCGGTAACTATAGGGTATCCCTAGTCCTAGGTGATATCTACTATAGTTTAATCGTGCGAAAACCTTAACAATTGCGGTCCAACTAATTGTTAACCGTAGAACAATCCTTACTTGTCCGATAAAGAAAACATTAAAAGTATTGCACAATTGAATTGAATAAAAAACACAAAATTGAGGGAATTAGGAATTCAAAGTCATTACACAATCAAATCAAGAACACCCCTTAGCAATGAGGGGTTTATCCGCTCATAATATTCAAAGAAAGTACAATATAAAAATTAGACATTATAAGATAATTGGATTCCTTTGATCTTCAATTGCGATTGCTCTTGAAGAATCTCCGTTCTCCGAATCCCTTAAAAGCACTAATCTTAATCGTAGAGTTCTTTTGTCGTGAAAAAAAGATCCCTTTCTCTTCTCCAAAAAGTAGTATAAATAGTCCGATCACTTAACAACTATAGCAAATACCCAAAATACCCTCAGGAGTTACAAAAATATAAAAATCCAAGAAAATCAGAAAATGCAGCGTCCAAGCCAACACGAGCCGTGTCAGGCAACACAGACGGACGTGTTGGCTCCCTATTTCTCAGCTCAAACTTCCCAAGTGCCAGACTTGTTGACATGGGCACCCGTGTCATTCCCCTGTTTCTCAATTCAAACTTCCCTAGTGCCAGGCTTGCTGACACGGGCACCCGTGTCAGCCCCCTGTTTATCTTCTCAAACTCCAGTTTCAACCTTCTTCTGACACGGGCCGTGTCAGGTGACACGGGCCATGTCAGGTAACACGGGTGGCCGTGTCAGGACCACTGTATCCTTCAAAAATGCTTTTCTGCGAGTCCGGAACGCCTGATTTCCTTGCACGAGTCCTTTAGGATTCTTGCTTGAATATGAAAACATATAGAACTACCAAGAAAACGCATAAAAACACAATAAAAAGACATAAACTATTAATAACAACAAAGCGAGAACTGAAATGTGAAAAGTAAACTTAACTTGAAAAACAATAAAAAGATGAAACAAAGTGTTACCGATTTTGCGGATTCATGCCGAATAAGTGACAAAAAACATTGTTCTTGGACGGGGATTTGTTGTTGGGCATATGATGACGAAGCTAGTTGACGTGGATCAATCAAATACCTTAGTTCAGACACAAATTATGGCATTGTAACCGACCTAAACCATGCCATATACTGTTGAGTTGGTCTAACACCCTGTATGACTGGTTCATTTAAGATGTGTTGCCGTTGATTCCTCAAATGACGACATATCTCTTTTGCGAAGTCTTTCCAGTCGGAATAATCCCATTGGACATCGACTCTTTATTGATGCCAATCTCCCAAACACGTCGGAGGTTCTGGAATTCGTTGCTTTATGCCGAACTACAGTTTTATACGGTCACTCTAGTGCATCTCCACAGTAGTAAACCAAATGATTGGTGTTTTTGCTGTCCAAACTGCATCATCATCATGGTTAACCTGATGATCATGACCCAAATATGACCTCCAAACAAACTATACAAGAATATGACATGATTAGATGATATGTAATTTGATAATTATTTTAAAATCAAAAGTAGAGTTGTATAGTAGTATTACATCGATTACAACCATAAACAACAATTTTCAACACATAAACAACAACACAACATATTACAACAAATAAAATATCATTACTATAACTAAGCGATTACAATCATCAAACTAATTTTGAACATATTATACATCGTCTTGTGGACGTCTCTGTCAGTCTTAATATCCATCCATACACGCACTTCTCCATTTTGGTTGAACGTGGACTCAAGACATTTAATTCTTCTAATCCTTTCACCATCTGCAATTTCTCTATCTAACAAACTGTTCAACGTCCGATTAAGACATTCAAACGATTATATATTCCAAAGTCGAATCTTTATCGGAGGCTGCACTACTGAAAAGATTAAATCGATATTTCTCTTGTGAATGCATTCAGACATGGTTAAAGAACAAAAAATTGAAGGAGATTGAAGTAGAATGAAAGAAAATGGGTTGGAGGGTAAGAAGTTGTCTGCAAAAATATGGGAGATGCGCATGTTATTTATAGATGAACCATGAAATGCATGCGCCAATGCCCTAGGCGCCACACACACATGACAAGCACACACATGCATGCGCCAGATGCATGAACGCACACACTAAACCACACATGCATGCGCCAAAAAACATGACGCCTAAGTGCAATGTCAATGGGAACATGCGTCAGCTCTAATGACGCATCCTTTGGATCTTAATTGGATGCGTCAGTTCAACTGACACATTAGTTAAAAAGATAATTATTTTGATATATTTTTTTAAATTTTAATTATTTTGATATTTTAGTTGAAAATGTTGTTATTTAAAAAAAAATTCTTTATTTCAATAGTAAATTTTTGTTATTCTATTTTACATTTTTGTCAATGTAACAAAAACAAATCAATTTTCTATCACTAATAACAACTAAGAAGTTATTTTGTATCTTGTAATATAGAATGAACGGGTCAATCTTCTAGTTCCTTGAGAAGAAAAGAGCGTGTTTTGATTTCTAGGGTTTTCAAACGAGAGAGAAGAAAATGAGCGAATTTGCAGAGACTCTCAAGCGCGAAGCTGATTCCGAAAACAAGGAGGAAGTTTCTGCAACGAAGAAGTCAAGGATTGAATCTTCGGAAGATAATGCCTCAAAGGAAGTATCTTTCCGCATTGATGCAGACGCGGCTGAGGATAAAGGATTGAGACAAACAATGGAGGATGAATGGGTTGTTCTTCTCGATGCAGCTCGAGATTACCCTGGGAGTTTGAGGTTTTCATGTTTTTGAATAATTCTTCACATTGTTATTTCTCCAATGTTTGCTGATATGTTCAAATGGTATATTGCAATGAGGGGAACTTGTATGTGCACCAAATGCTTGATCGAATTTTTGCAATGTTATATAGTTTGTTAAAGGATACTGAGCCTGTTTGGATTGAGTTGTTTGAGCTTATATAATGCCATGAATATTGTGAAACTGTTTGTTTGAGAGACTTTATCAAACCAACTTATGCAATTTTTTATATATATTTTTTGAATTTAGTTTTATAAATTCTTCTACATAGTTCTTGAAAACAACTTATATCATATATAAAAACAATTTAAATGCATTTTATCTTTTGTTATAAATACAGCTTATGTGAGCTTATTCATAAGTGCTTATTTTGATAAGCACTTGTGCTATAAGTTGCAAATAAGGTGGTGTTTATCCAAACATGTCCAGAATGCATGCTATTTAGCTGAACAACTTATCAATGTTACCTGGGTGTTTGACAATCGTAGCTAGTATATGGCACCGGTACTTCAGATATGCGTGTATCCAACACATTCTTTCTTGTATAACTGACACTTACACATGTGTTCACATAAAATCATTCCATTTCCTCAATTTTTTTTGGTGTCTGACATGCTATATTATCAATAGCGTGCTATAGCAGAATAGTAGCTGAATAGCATAGCGGGGGTAGGGTTTGACACAATGCTTTTGGCTGGCCTGTGAACTGCTGTCATCAATAGCAGGTAGCGGCCCCTAACTGCTACTATAAATCAGACCCTTTTAAGAGTAAAACTATCTTATTTTTTCTGTTATGTTCTCGCGCACAATTAGTTGTTTTGTTCTTCCTACTTTTGGTTCAGTCCTGTTATGCTTTTTTTCTCTGTTTAAGTTTTATTGTTGTGTACTTTAGGTTATTTAATTATTAAGAAGAAAGGTATCTTTAATTGTGTGTAATTTTTTTTATTTGAGTATTTATGTTTACTTTGCACATTGATTTTTAGTCTTTGCAATAGCTGTTATCCCGCTATTAGCTATACCGGTATAGCATTTTAGGGGGTCGGTGCTACACACCGCTATGTGAGATTATCAATATAGATAGATGTCTCGTGGGGTGCTTGTGTCAAATTATTTTAGGTGTTTGTTTCATGTGCGTACCGTGTCCGTGTCGGTTCTTTATAGCTAACTTATATTAGGAGTTTATTTAGATTTTCATGACATAAGAACTTACTTTAAGTATTTTTGTAAAAATGCCTTACGAGTTACGACATGCACACAAGCTGTTTTCAGCTTATTTTAATAACCTCTCCAAGTTAGCTTATAAAAATTATTTATGACGAGGTCACACATCCTCCCTTTGAATCCTATCCACTCAAATACTAATTTTCACTGCCAAAACAAGTACTGAGAACTGACTGTTAATAGCTTTTCAACAACGCAAATATCATGTTGTATTCAAGCACTTATCCTGACAACTCCTAGCAACTCTACAAAATTGACTAAAGTGAAAGGATATGTGTGCTTCTGGGCTTATTTTTTTTGTACATTGATTGGTAATACTAATATGTGTTCATGATTTTCAGATGTGCTCACTTTGCAATTTATGATGGACATGGGGGCCGGTTAGCTGCAGAGTATGCTCAAAAGCATTTGCATGGAAATGTTCTTGCAGCAGGATTACCACGTGAGTTGGTGTGTTTGCTTGGTCTAATTTCATGTATATTTTAATTTTTATCAGTTAAACTCTTAAGGCTATGGCATACTGAAAAGTCTTTTGCTTTCATATTATGTCATTATGTTTAATTGTTGGTTTGTTATCAATTTTCTTGTTAGGTCCTTTTTTACAATCAGTTAAAGAGAACGTGCAACCATTCTTGAGAGAGTATTACACTTATTTATGGGAACTTAAGCATATTTATCTTTTAACTTAGCCAATGCATCTAGAAATAAGCCATAAACCAATTGAGTGACTAATTATAATCGGTATGTATATATGCTTGGTAATGTTATAATGCCACCAGGTTTTGTTCACACGAGCTATCAGTTTTAGAGTCTATGCATCAGCACCATGATCGACTCAATTGATCTTTTTCTTTGAAAAAATGATTGGGTTGGATATCGTAAATTCTAAGTCAGTGCTGTCAAATAGCGGTGCTCTAGAGCTATAGCATACCGGAGTTTGAACAAATTGCTGTTCATTCGTGATATGCTATTTAATATGAAGTGTTGTCAAATAGCAGCTAAAGAAAAGCTATAGTACCATACGCAGAATTTGAACAAACAACTGATTTTTGCGGCCTGCGATTGCTACCACTGTTCTGAATGTTGTATGTTAAATAAAAGAAACCAAAATCCCATTTTATTATAGATAAAAAAGACGACCTATCATATGAAAAATGGAATGGTTGAAATGAACTTTTACGGCCTTCTCTGAAGATTTGATGTGAACTTATTTTATTGATCTCATTTGTCCCGCACTCTTTCTTATTTTCCTTCTCATATTTTCTCTTGACTGTGCTGTGTTTCAGTTGGATGTAAAGACTGCTAAAAGATCTATACTTGATGGTAAGCATCATGTGGACCATTTCTTTATTGTCTCCCCCCTTTTTGTTAGCTGCCTAATGGAATCTTTTGTTTTAACAGTTCTATTCTTTATTTTTTTTAAGATAGAATTTTCATTTCATGTTTTCTGATTTAGGTTTTCGTAAAACTGATGAGTCTCTTCTTCAAGCAAGTGCTGAAGGTACAATTCAAATGCTTTGGATTTGTTGATATTCTAACACACGGCTAAATTGAGTTTGATTTTGTTTTTCATCTGGTTTCTTTCCTTTCTCCCCCTGCTTTTGGTAACAATGTAGAAACACATGTTACAGGATTTTTTCACATTTCTTAGTGCTGATTTAGCGTTCAGATTGAATACAAGTTGTTGGCTAATATTTTTGAGTTTTGAAGTTATTTCTTTTTTGCTGAAGTCTAAGTACTTTTTCCAGGAGGATGGCAGGATGGTGCTACAGCTGTATGTGTTTGGGTATTGGGACAAAAAGTAAGTTTCTGGTTACTTATTTTAATTATCTTGAACTATTCAAGTAGTCTGTGCTGCTTGCTTTAGATGCTTCAGGAATAACTTCTTAGTTAGGCAATATATGCAGATACATCTCATTATAAGTGTCATTTCAGCTGTGTGTGGTTCTTAAGAAAGTGATTCACTGTGTTGATTTTAATGATAAAATGAATTTTTGTTACCAAAACACTTTTGTTAATTTTAGTTAGTGGAGTAGTTAGGTTTGTTGAGATACAATAAATAAAGGTATATTAGTGGAAAAAATGATTAATATTACAGTGGTATTGTAAAGTGACAGTTAATTTGAGACAGATATTTTGTCGGTAAATCTTGCCACAATTGGGCTAAATTATGAGCCTTTCACTTTCTTGATGATTTTTTCCTTTGCTTTTGGTTTGTTTCAGTGTTCTCCCAAAACAGTTAACAGTGATAACATTTTGACTTTGTGGGTTTGCCAAATTCCTGTTAGGTTTTTGTCGCAAATGTAGGAGATGCCAAAGCAGTTTTAGCTCGGTCAGTTGTATCTGTTGGATCCCAAGATAACTCAGACAAAGTTAATGCTCTCAAGGCCATTGTTTTGACGAGAGAACACAAACCTATATTCCCACAGGAGCGTTCACGCATTCAGAAGGTTTAAAATGCATCAATGTTGGTTCATTATATCACCAATTTCTTTTACCAATGTCCAATACCTTTTACTTGACGTTTCTTTATGCAGTCAGTTAACAAATAAGACCCTGATTTCCTGCTATCCATTAACGTTTCCATTTTCTACTATTACACATAGAGAACTTAACTGCACTCTCTGTAAACATGTTTTCAATTCTCATTATTGAGCTAAATGAAACAGTTTGAGATTAAGCTATGCACACATATTATGGCTTTTTGCCATATCCATCACTTTGTGTTGCCAGCAGCTTGACCAATTCAAGTCCCAGCGGGACCAGGAAGTAATTGAAGTATTCATTTTTTGTGTGATGCGTTTCATTTTAAAATTGGTGACTTAAGAGTGAAATTATTACTATCTATATATGTGTATATGTGCTGTTGGAGTTGTCACCTCAATTAGTTTTCTAGCCTGATATATTCTAGGCTGGTGGTGCTGTGAGCTCAAATGGACGATTACAAGGGCGTCTTGAAGTATCTAGGGCTTTTGGAGATCGGCAGTTCAAAAAGGTTTGTCTATCAACTTCTGGAAATGTTCATTTGTATTTTTTTTCAGTCAGCAAAAGAAAATGTTTATTAAATAGTGGTTATAGCGGTGCTATAGCTCTATAATGCAGCGAGTTTGAATAGACTGCTAATTTTCCACATTGTGCGATTTAATACACCATGTTGTCAAATCATGGATATAGTACTGCTGCGTAGTAGACTTTTAACAAACTAACTCTATTTTCTGCGATCCACGGCGGACAACACTGGCTATGTCTAAAAGAGCATTTGCAGACCTACAGGTTTTTTTGTAATTCTGAGGAATAATATACATCATGCAGGTGGGTCTTGTTGCGACCCCAGATATCCATTCATTTGACCTTACTGATAGAGATCATTTCATCATTCTTGGTTGCGATGGATTGTGGGGGGTATGTCCTTTTCTTATCCATAGATTGGACCATAACTCATTTTGATGGTTTGGATTTCTGTTCTAGGATGAAATTAACATATTGGGTTTGTGTCAGGTATTTGGTCCCAGTGATGCTGTTGATTTTGTTCAGAAGTTGTTGAATGTAAGAAGCTTGTTTCTGTCTTTTTTTGTTCTTTGGAATGACTAGTTAGAGTTACCGGAGTTTTTTATTTGTGACTTGACAATTGCTACATTTGTGAAATGCATCATACCTGTTAGGGTTGCATGTTATCAAATTAAATAATTCTTTCTGCTATGATTTCTATAAGCTTGTAAAAAAAGGTCTAATTAAATTATCATGTGTAAAGCAATGGTAATCTGGTCAAGTTGATCACGGAAGTTTGAATAGTACTTTTAATTTTTCCTGAGGATGTTGCTTTCTTGCATGAGCATGACTAAAGCTTGAATAATTGTTTTTTTTGTAGGAGGGACTATCTGTAACAGTTGTGAGCCGCCGTCTTATAAGGGAAGCTGTTCGAGAGCGTCGATGCAAAGATAACTGCACTGCAGTTATCATTGTATTCAAGCGAAATTAAACCATATCCTGTGTTATATACCAACTGGCCTACCAATCAAAATGACATTTGCTTACAATGTTGCTTTCTGTAACCAATTCATAAATTTCTTATTTCCTATTACTGTATACAAATGGTAGCACCGAACCGATTTCAATGTTATTTTGTTATGATACAAGTGGTTGCATGATTATTGTAGTGTAGTGTAAACTTTTGTGATATATATATGATGAGATGAATCAGAGGATTATATGTTATGCAAGTATGTGCTGCAATATCAATTCTAATGGTTATGTTCATTTTACTATTTAAAATGAATAGTTTTTTTTCACTCTAAAGAAAGGATATCCAATGATGAGATACAGTAGTTGTCAATTGTTATACAAGGTATCTTGATTTCTGTACTTCAAAAGCAGATTTAAATTGTCTATGGGCAGTTATTTTTCTTTTTATCTTCAAAATTTTGGCAGTTATTTTTATTTTTATCTTCAAAATTGTGGCACACAATTAATTTTGATTAAATTGCAACAGGTTTTCAAGTCGAACATTAAATTTAATAAAATTTACGTGGCTCTTCTAATTGCCGCCGCTGGTTTTGCACATGAACATTATAGATAGAATTGACTTATCTTAGTGGAACTTGCTGAATAACATGAAGGCCAACTAGCGTAGGTCAAAACTCATCCATGGTGAGCTATTAAAAGGAGAAGTGATATCAAAATTAAAATATGTAACTAAGAACTTGTTTGCTTCAGCTTTAAAAAATATTTTAAAAAATATATTTTATAAAACTGTTTTTAAAAATATTATAAATTTTTTTATATTCATTTTTTTAAAATATTAAAAGACTAATTTTAATATTTTATAATATAAATACATTATTGAAGATTAAAATATAGTCAAAATAACAATTTTTTCAAAAGATTCTATCTAAAAAATGATTTTGATAAAGAACTATCTGAAATAATTTCAAAATTAAGTGATTTTTTAAAATTTTGATATTCAAAGAAAGTTTCAATAAAATGATAAAATATCTAAAATAACATTTTAAGAATAATTATTTAAATCAAATTTTAATTAAAATTTTTATGAATTTTCTTTTGTAAATATTTTTTTATACAAAATTATATTATATTATAGAAATCATTTAAAAAAAAAGCAAAATAAACTGAACCTAAAACAAATGAACTTTGATAATTATATGATTTGAGTAAGTTAAAAAGCGGTAAGGAGATACTTGAGTTGGGCTTTGCGTTTTGTCTATTGAATAGCTTAAAACTATATGGATTAAAAAAATGGATTTTTTTAATGACATGTGTATTATTAGAGCGAACATATGAAAATATAAAAATGACACAGATTTAGAGATGTATCTCCAGACGTATATTGAGTAAATAAAATTCTGACTTAATGTAAAAAAATTACGGAGATGCATCTTCGTGTATATTTCAAAGATATATCTCCAGACAATATTTGTTCTAAAACGCGCCAGAACCCCTTCTCCTTCCTCACTTCTAAAAAACAATTCTAAACATTTCCCAAACTCTCTCAACTCACATTCTTTCAAAATCAATCAACCAAGGTCAAAACTTCTTCTATCAATATCAAGTACATCAAAGAGATCATTCAACACTGAAGTAACCCCACAATTTATAAGTTTTGGATTTTTGTAATTTTTTTTGGAGTTTTTGTATAAATGAGTGGAAATTGATTATTAGGTTAAGAAATAGATAGTTTTTGCATGATTGGTAGTTTATACATAATGAGACTTATTTCAACTTCATTGTGTATTGGCTAATGACTTATTTTGACCATTTGAATTTATATATGTCATTTTTTGCATATCGATTGTATGGTTTAATGCTCATCACATAACATGAGCCTTGACATTTATAAATCATCATTTTCATCTGAGTAAGCATAAAACTAACTTAACTTGCACTGTTCTGATAGGTTACGGAGATGCATCTTCGTAAACTCTAAATGGAGATGTATCTCAGGATCAATAAATGTTTAAAATGAGCATTTCAGAGAGGGATGCATGGAGTATGTTTTAAAATATTTCAGAGATGCATCTCCGAACCAGTTAACGTTTTGACTTAAGACATGATGCGTCTGAAGATGCATCTCCGAAATCTGAGGGGCATTTTGAGTTTTTCATAGGGTGTTTTTTCACCCCATAAAGTATGATAAGAAATTCCCTAAAAATAGATATTTCTCTTTAGGGAATTACTAGTTCTCTAATAGATGGAAAATCACCCTAAGAAAATATGAAATTGTCTCCCATATTACGGAGATGCATCTTTGGACGCACCATGTGCTTCATTTAAAATGAAAAAACTAAGTGACACCCAAGATTATTTTTCCAAAATTTATTCCAGAATAACTCAATGCACACCCCATGTATTCTTCACTGAAACACCCTTTTATGAAATAAATTGATCTGGAGATGCATCTTCGTATTCACATCAGACATAATTCGGAGATGCAACTCCAGAACATCACTAAACAATAATTTTTAACTTTGATTTATAGATGCTTTGAAGAATTAGACAATATGTTATAACTATACTATCATTTTCTATTTTTTTTTGTATAAATTAAACCATACAACCAATATGATGAAAATGACATATATAAAGTAATAAATCTAGAATACACAATAAAGTCGAAATAAGTCAAAATAAAATACAACTAATAATAAAGAGTACAAATACTATAAACTACTACGAATGACATACTCATGACCTCCTGTTCCTATGCTACCTCCAGTACTACAGTGACTCCACCATCATGGCATATAGAACGTCCCTTACCTCATAGCCATGCAGAAAGAGTCTTCTGCCAATACCCGTCTGTCCAATCTCCATGATACACTGATATTTAGACAACACGTCAACAACATGATCTGCCCTAGCATGCTCCTTCTCTAGTATTTCATGATGAGATGACCTAGGTGGATATTCGGAAGCATCATGTATCATATAAGGATGTGACATCCTAAAGAACTATCGAATGTAATCGTCTACATAACTCTACTCGTTAGGATCTATGGTACCCTGTATCTCCTTCGGTACCGGATGATTAAGATAATCATCAAACATAACATCCATATCTCTACGTGTCATAGTGGGAGGAGCAAACACAAAATGGCATCTGGGAATAAACTGCATTTAGCCGAACTGCCACATGACGCGCTCAGACAAACGAGGATATGTCAGACGTGAGCCATGTTAGTTGTAAATTTAAGTGTCGGGTTTTTGTTATCGTATCCACAGGGATTGTAAGATATCACCGCCGTTCGATGGTTGTATTAATCTTAGCTTAAGTAACACAGGGGGTTTTGGTTTTAATCAAGTTATCTTGCATAAAAAGTAATAAATTGCGGTAAAAGTTTTGGTTTGAATAAATGAGAAATATTGCCAAAGTTAGGGTTCGATGATCACTTTGCATGTATTTGTTCGGTCAACAATCTTATAAACTCCTTTAGATGATAAATCATTTCACAAAGTCCTCCCAATATGTTTCTCTCGAACACACATTGTGAGTTTTCCCATTTTGATCCATTGTTTCTCTCGAACACAATCTATCAAAATGACAACTTTTTGGTTCAACCTTATGGTGAACAAAATCATTCATTACTATCTCTAGCTAACAAACAAGATTGGATGAAAACCTAGGTCAAGAGTTGGTAAACATCTCTCGATCATAAACCAACACAAAGAGTTTTAAATAGAAACAAAGTTTTCATCATATATTTACCATTAAAGAGTTTACACATGAAGATCCTTACATTTACACACAAAGCTAGTAATCACCTACATCTAACCTTGACAAATGGATGACTTAGCTACTCATTTTCATGGTAGCTTGGTCGGCAAGTTTCGGAAGAAGGTTGATCAACATCCAAGTCGGATAATCGATATTGGATGGGAATCCACCTTCTTTTTGTGGAAGATGGTTACAAGATGAAGAGAAATGAGAAAACTAGGGCATAAAAGATCCCAAAAACAATGCTGTAAAAATATCTAACAAAAGTACAAAAGCGGAAAAATGAGGTAAAAACTAGGTATGGCACTCAAAAGTGGCACCTGCTACTTATAGAGTAGTACTGGGCTGTCATGCTCGCTAGGCGAGCAGAATGGCTCGCCTAGCGAGGGTCTAATTGTGGCACCAAAGGCACCTGTGCCCAGAGAAAACTGACTATCTCAAACTGTCATGTTCGCCTAGCGAACAAACCTTCGCCTAGCGAAGGACACGCTTCAACCTTCGCCCCAACGAGGTTGAGAGGTTTTGCTACTGGAATGCTCGCTGGGGACTCGCTAGAGCCTCGCTTAGCGAGTGAGTGCTGGCTGCGCTTTTCACCAAAACTGAACGAACTCGCTACCACCTTCGCTAGCAGCTCGCCTAGCGAATTTATTAACATTTTACTGGAGCTTTTCGCTGGGCGCTCGCCTAGCGAGTAGCTTCGCCACAGCCCTCGCCTAGCGAGCAGGCTGATGAAATGCTTGTATTCATTGGTTCCTTTGCCAATTTTCTTGTGTCTTCATTTTCAATTATTTCATGCCTTCTTCCTGCACAATAACACACAAATCAAAGGCACCAAGCTCGTTTATCAATGTACTGCATTTCATCTAAAACAAAGGTGATTTAGACAATTTAGCAAGGAAATAGAGTGAAAGATGCCCACATATGATAGCTCAAATAAGCACTTTTGGGCATCTAACAACTCTCCCCAACTAGATTCTTGCTTGTCCTCAAGCAAAGTATGCCTCTTGAAGGACAAGAGGATTTGCTTTAAGAAAAAGGTTTCTCCGAAGTTGGATAAACGGCTCAAACACAAGCGAAATCCGCATATACAAGTTTCCAACGGTTCGAATAAAATAATACACAAGAACTAAAACTTAAATAGCAATGCAAAATATTTATCTATCTACAACAATACTATTCTGAATGAATCATCCTATCTCTCCTCTTCGAATAAGGAATGAAGATTTTACGCGTTTGCAACCGCGAGAATAATCTCACTCTCTAACAAACAATGAAGAAATCAAATAGATTCATACAATGTCTAACAATTATAAATGGTACTGTGGAAGCATAAAGATCACTAAGGGCTTTTCGGTTGAAGCTTGGTTAGGTTAACAAACAAGGGTCATTTCTAAGGCCATTGAAACGAAAGTGCCGATGCAAAAGAGACATTCACAGTATTGTTCACACATCTCGACTTTGTTTCATTTGTTTCTTATTTGAAACCTTCACAACACATATTCCACAACTCAATTTTTATTTTTCACTATTTTTTCTTCCAAGCAAGCATTCATTTTCATTCTTTCTATTTTTGTTCTTTTCTTTCACATCATATTTACAAAACAGATGTTTCTTTTATATATTTTCTATATACATATATTTTTTTATGCTTGCTCGGTTTTTCTTTTCTTTTTCAAGAGTTGTGGTACTTACCGATTCTTTTTCGTTCTCCCCAATTTATTTCTTCCTCACCCTAAGTGAATGCTCTTAACTTTTTACGACAAAAGAACAATAATCAAGATTTTCCGGGTTGTAAAAAAAAGATTTTTGAGATCTCGCTTTATTTCAAGCCGAGATTCAACTGTTTAAGCTCAAAGGGGTTAACAAATACTCTCTCTGCTCACATGTAAGTTGTTTTTGGATGTAGTTGTGCTCGAAAGAAAACAAGTGCCTTGATCATTTCTAATTGCTTCCACAATTTCACAATAATAAAAGACAAAGCATGAATCAAATGAATCAACAAAACTTATTAGAATCCAGCATTTAAGTGTACAATGGAGGTTTCCTCACAATTTGTGGTTTTAAGTTCTAGATGAAACATTCATTCAATTATGTTGCAAAAAGACAATATTCAATTTACCAAAAAGAGTAAAGTTCCTAATGCATTCTAAAATTCTAGCCGGAGGTAACCATGTACCTTAGCTTCATTCCCTTGTTTATTCTTATCATTGCCATCCAAGCTCGGATGCACCTTCATTGGGTACTTCTTGAGGAGCAACCAATCTAGAAGGTTTTCCACTTAATCACCCAAAAATTTATTAAACAAACAAAATTAAAAACATAAATAAATAACATTAACTGAAAATATAAATTTGTTCATGGGGGACAAAACACCCCAATAGTACAACACCAAAGTCAAGATACAAAATCCGAAAATACAAATAGAAATAAACATAAAAACTGAAAAATACAAAAACTTAACCCTCTAAGGGCTCAGAAATCCTCCTCACTACCGGCTTCAGAACCGGTAGCCTCATCATCAACATCATCATCATCATCATCATCATCATCATCATCAGCTGCAGCACCTGAAGCGCCCGCCCCCTCACCATAGACAGGCCTGTCCACAGGCCAGTTAGCGTTAAGCAGAAACTGCTCACGCGCCAACAATGCCTGAGCACCGGTGGGGTCATTTCCTTGCAGTTCTAACCTCTGCATACATTTGTGCATATCTGTCATGGCACGCTGGGATGCCGCCATCCACTCAAAACTGTAATCGCACACAGCTCGGAGGTAGGGATAAAGTCCAGGAGTAGAAGTACTAGGACCATCAGAAGCCCTGGTACTCTCTGTAGCAGCACTGCCTCTAGCATTCTTCGCTCTACAATATTTGGCCACATACCGGTCATCGATAGGTGGCGGGATCCTTACCTGACCCCGAGACGGAAGTCTCACCCTTGCCTGAATGCACAAACTCATGATCAAGCACGGGAAAGCTAGGGGACAATTTACACGAGCCCCCGACTTTAGCCCGCTCTGTATCACGGACTTAAGCTCATTGGCGATGATCCTCGCCACATCGATCTGGACGTTAGTGAGGATAGAATGGACCAAATGTGCCACTGGGATCGGCACTGTAGAGGTGTGGGACTTCGGCTGTATGTTGGTCAGAACCAAAAGCAGTATCAGTTGAGCCATGGGAGTCATGTCCTCCCTGTGATACCTCATTGGAACCCCAGATGGGTTCAGCTCAACAGATTTCCCTGGTAAGAGCAGGGCGGCAGAAATGGCCGGAACATCCCGGTGAAGTCGTAAATCTGTATGGTATGTGTCCCTCTCTTCAGCTCCCAGCTGGAGCGGTTCCCCAAGGACTCGGTTGATGGCATCCCGATCAAATGCTACTGGACGCCCGGCCACTTTAGATACCCAAGTAAAGGGCTCGTCGTCGTCAGGCAGTGCGTTAGCATAAAATTCACGCACTGTAGCTATGTCGTAATGCTCTAAGGGATTAATCAACCGATCCCATTTCTTAGTGTCAATCAACCCCGCAAAAGATCTGTTCATGCCCTGTGGGTTGATTAGGAATCGCTTCTCCGGAAGAATTTTCCGCTTCTCCAGAGCGATGTACCTGGCGGCCTGCTTCGGGCCGACAAACTTATCTTGGTCAAACTGGATAGGCACAGTCCGGGAAGTAGTCGCTCCCTTTCTTTTCTTAGACGCTCCAGACCTTGATTCCATCTGTAAAATATGAAAGGAAACAACACACACCAAACAAACAGATTAGACAGCAAAGCCATTTTTCAAAAGACTGTCAAGCTCGCTGCTGCTTCGCCTAGCGAAGTGGCAACGAACGCTCGCCCCAGGTTCGCCTAGCGAGTGCTAGCGAACCTTACGGGTTTTTGGGGTTTTCAGCATGTTCAAAGAATACTTCCCAAAACCCATACTCTAATGGTTCCAACATCAGAACCTAATGATTAATCAAGTAAATAACCGTTCTATGCTATTGGGGATTACATATTTACATGCAAAACCTAAAATCCCCAATTCCAAAACCTAAAATCCCAATTTGCACAACCGAAAATCCCACATGCAAACCCAAGGTTTCCCACACCACAACTCATCCTAATTGACATTCAAATTGGAAATATATAGTTCAAACAAAAAGAGAATGTAGTAGGGCAAACCTTAGTTACAGTGATTTGATTGAAATGAAGTGAGCAGGGTTTGCAATGGACCGAATAGAGATGGAGTGTTAGTGAGAGTGATGCAAATGAGAGAGTGTGGAGAGCTCTGTAAAAATTTTCGCAGCAGGGTTGCAAAACAACAAATTTGTGTTAGGGCAAAAATGAGTGCCCTGCTGAGATTTAAATAAGTGCTGTCATGCAGAGCTCGCTGCTGCTTCGCCTAGCGAGCAGCTAGCGAGTTTGCTCGCTACTGCCTCGCCTAGCGAGCATCTGGCGAGCATGACAGCAAATGCCTTTTCAAAGGCAGCAGTTCATGTTCATACAACATGGTTTAAGCACAAAGAAACCCAACACAACACAACACAAAAACGGTAAATACTTAAAATGTTGGGGTGCCTCCCAACTAGCGCTTGTTTAACGTCGGCTAAGCTCGACGGTGCGATGCTCACAGAGGAGCATCAAGCGGCAAAGCACAGCTCTCGCGATCCACATGACTGCCGAGATAAACTTTCAATCATTGGCCATTCACGGTCCAACTATCTTTCTTGTCTATGTCTTCAATGACAATAGCCCCGTACTCCTTCACCTCTTTCAGCCGAAATGGCCCGGACCATTTTGATTTCAACTTCCCGGGAAACAATTTCAACCTGGAGTTGAACAATAGGACCAATTGTCCGGGCACAAATTCTTTGTTACGGAGCTTCTTGTCGTGATACTTTTTTGCCTTTTCCTTGTACAACCAACTTGAGTGGTATGCGGCATTGCGCATCTCTTCCAACTCAAGTAGTTGCACTTTCCTTTTGTCACCGGCCAACTCATTCTCAAAATTTAAAATTTTTAGGGCCCACAAGGCTTTGTGCTCCAATTCAACCGGCAAATGGCAAGTTTTTCCAAATACCAATTGAAAGGGAGTTAGGCCAATTGGAGCTTTAAAGGCCGTACGGTAGGCCCATAATGCTTCGTCCAATTTTTGGGACCACTCCTTTTTTGAATTAGACACGGTTTTTTCGAGGATTCTCTTAATCTCACGATTAGAGACCTCAGCTTGCCCGTTAGCCTGTGGGTGATACGGAGTTGTCACCCTATGCGATACACCGTAATGTTTTAAAATAGTTTCCAAAGGTGCATTACAAAAGTGTGACCCTCCGTCACTTATCAACACTCGGGGGGTTCCGAAACGGGAAAATATGTTTTTCTTCAAAAATTTTATCACCGTTTTGGCATCCGCCCGAGGTGAGGCAATCGCCTCAACCCACTTAGAGACATAATCGACTGCGACAAGCATGTACTCGTTCCCATAAGAGGGTGGGAAAGGTCCTACGAAATCTATGCCCCAACAATCAAATACTTCCACTTCTTGGATATTTTGGAGAGGCATCTCATCTCTCTTACCTATCCCACCGCTTCTTTGGCAACTGTCACAACTTTGCGCATGGAAATGTGCGTCTTTGAAAATAGTGGGCCAATAAAATCCCGATTGAAGAATTTTAGTGGCCGTTCTAACCCCATTATAATGTCCGCCGTAAGGCGAGTTGTGACAATGCCAAAGGATGCTCTGCGCTTCATCGCCAGTCACGCATCTCCTTAATAGGTTATCACTACCCAACTTAAACAAGTATGGGTCATCCCAGACATAATACTTTGCATCCGAAAGGAACTTCCTTTTTTGGTTCGAAGTTAGGTCGGAAGGCACAAAACCACTAGCCTTGTGGTTTGCAAAGTCTGCAAACCACGGCCTAACTTGAACTTTAAACAGTTTTTCATCAGGAAATTCTTCCCGGATTTCTTTTTCAGACGCGGTAACCTCCACATTCACTAAGCGGGATAAATGATCCGCTACCAAGTTTTCCGACCCCTTCTGGTCTTTGATTTCCACATCGAATTCTTGTAACAAGAGGATCCAACGGATGAGCCTTTGCTTCGAATCCGGTTTGGTTAGCAGATATTTAATCGCCGCGTGGTCGGTATACACAACGACTTTAGACCCTATAAGATAAGACCTAAACTTTTCTAGCGCATACACTATTGCAAGTAGTTCTTTTTCCGTAGTGGCATAGTTTATTTGAGCCTCGTTAAGAACCTTACTTGCATAATGTATCGCATGAAAAGTTTTATCTTTTCTTTGGCCAAGTACCGCTCCAACAGCATAGTCACTCGCATCACACATTAGTTCAAAATTTTCATTCCAATCGGGAGCGACTATTATTGGAGCGGTAACCAATTTTTCTTTTAAAGCCTCAAAAGCTTGCAAACAATCTTCGGTTAGGAGAAATACCTGGTCCTTAACGAGCAAATTGCTCAAAGGCTTAGCCACCTTTGAGAAGTCCTTGATAAAGCGCCGATAGAACCCGACGTGCCCCAAAAAGCTACGGATGCCCTTCACATTCACCGGAGGAGGTAATTTTTCTATCACTTCAACCTTAGCTCTATCCACTTCAAGCCCCCTTCTAGAGACTTTGTGGCCTAGCACGATCCCCTCAGTCACCATGAAGTGACACTTCTCCCAATTAAGCACCAAATTGGTCTTCACACATCTCTCCAACACCGTCTTCAAGTTCGCCAAGCATTGACTAAAAGACCCACCAAATACCGAGAAGTCATCCATGAAGACTTCCATTGTTTTCTCTATCAGATCGGCAAAAATGGCTTGCACACATCGTTGGAAAGTCGCCGGTGCATTGCACAGCCCAAAGGGCATTTTTCGGTATGCGAACACTCCAAACGGACACGTGAAGGTCGTCTTCTCATGATCGGCCGGGTCAACCGCAATTTGATTGTACCCGGAGTAGCCGTCCAAAAAACAATAGTATTGTTGGCCCGATAGTCTTTCGAGCATTTGATCCATAAATGGGAGTGGAAAATGGTCCTTTCGAGTCGCGGTATTCAACCGCCTATAATCAATACACATTCTCCACCCCGTTGCAACTTTAGTGGGGATCAATTCATCCTTGTCATTCCGGATCACGGTAATCCCCCCCTTCTTCGGAACAACGTGCACGGGACTAACCCATGGACTATCCGAGATCGGGTAAATCATTCCCGCATCTAATAGCTTCACAACTTCCTTTCGAACAACCTCCTTCATCGTAGGATTTAAGCGGCATTGTGGTTGAGCCACCGACTTAAAATCCTCCTCCATCAAAATCTTGTGCATACAATAGAATGGACTAATTCCTTTTAGATCGGAAAGAGTCCAACCCATGGCTTCTTGATTTGTTTTTAGCACAATGATTAGACGGGCTTCTTCTTCATTTGTCAAAAGGTTGCTTATGATGACCGGCTTTGCCTCGGTCTCATCTAGGAATACATATTTCAAAGTAGAGGGTAGCACTTTCAATTCAATTGGCGCTTTTTCGTCAATAACCTTCTTCTTCAAGTTTTCCTCCTCTACTTCCCATGGTTGTAGGTCGTCTAAACTATCAAGTTCCTTTAAGCATTCCTCAAGAGCTAGCTCTTCTTCAACAGTGAAAACCTCCAATGAGTCGTCAAGAGCTAACTCCATAGGAGATATCTCATGAATATGCTTTGAAACCTCCATAATAGCGTCTTCGATCACATCGATGCGGAAGCTATCATTTCTATCTTTTGAATGCTTCATTGCCTCGAATAGATCGAATGTAACTTCCTCATTTTGAACTCTCACCTTCATTAAGCCGTCATCAACATCTATCATCATTTGCGCGGTCTTCATGAACGGTCGGCCTAAGATGAGCGGAGCATCATCGTCTTCCTCCATATCAATAACAATAAAATCGACCGGGAAAAAGAATTTGTCGACCTTCACCAAAACATCTTGGGCTACGCCATGAGGATGGGTCGTCGACTTATCCGCCAATTGCAACGTCATTCGGATGGACTTAATCTCAATGTTGCCAAGTCTCTTGATAATTGACAAAGGTATAAGATTAATGCTTGACCCCAAGTCAATAAGTCCTTTCCCGACATAGACGTCACCAATTTTAACCGGCAATGTAACTCTTCCCGGATCAACCTCTTTCTTAGGAAGCGTCCTTTGAATAATGGCACTACAGCTCGCATCAAGGACGATGGTCTCCGGTTCCGTATACCTCCGCTTTTTTGTTAGTATGTCCTTCATGAATTTGGCATACTTGGGCATTTGCTCCAAGGCTTCGGCAAACGGAATGTTGATTTGCAACTGTTTAAAAATATCCATGAACCGGGCGTAATGCCGTTCATTCTCCCTTTTGGACGGGGCATGAGGATAAGGAAGGTTTTGGATTGGAGTAGCGCTCACTACCTCCTTTCCCTTTGCAACTCTAGCACTCTTCCATCTAGGCTTTTTACTACCTCCCCTATTACCTCATCACTTGTATTTTTCTCAATCTCCACACCTTTTTTCTTTTCAACTTCACCATTATTTTTATTCTTTTCAACTTCTTCACCCTCACTCCACTCTCCTACTTCACCATCAACATTTTCCTCCAATATTTCCTCCTCAATTTCTTTCTCTTTCTCTCTTTGTTCACTCTCAACTCTTTTTTTATTCTCACTACCCAACTCCCTCCCACTTCTCGTCATGATCGCCTTACAATGCTCCTTAGGATTTGTTTGCGTGTTTGCCGAAAAGGAAGGACCGGTTTGTTGTTCCGCGAGTTGCTTGGCAAGTTGCCCAACTTGAGTCTCGAGATTTTTTATAGCCGCGTCACTGCTCTTTTGATTGGCCATTGACATTTGCATGAATTGCGTCAATGTCTCTTCTAACTTAGAATTGACGACCGGCGGTTGTTGAGATTGATACGGATTTTGGGGAGGGTTTTGACGGCTAGAAGAACCACCTCCATAACCTTGGTTATGATAATAGTTGCTTCTAGGTTGGAACCCTTGGTTCCCTTGGAATTGTTGTTGATTTTGAGGGTGCGGTTGTTGTTGTTGTTGTTGTTGTTGTCTCGGTTGATAGTCCCGTTGATTGGCCATGTAGTTTACTTCGTCAAAACCGGGAGGTGGACAAAATCCGATGTCATGTTCACCTTTACAAAGTTCACAACAAGCTATTTGTTTAGCTTTTGACGGTTCTCTTAACTCTTTGATTTGTTGCGTTAAGAGTTCCACTTGTTGTGAGATGAGCTTGTTTTGGGCAAGGATGGCATCGTTCGTCCCTAGCTCAAGCACTCCCGACTTCTTCAAAGAGTTTCCTCGACTTTGACTCTGAAGATCATTTAAAGCCATTCGATTTATGATGTTTGTGGCTTCTTCGGCACTTTTTGACAATAAAGACCCACCCGAGGTCGCATCCAACAACGTCTTGCAGTTTGGTTGAAGTCCATTTTTGAAGATATGGATTTGAGTCAATTCATCAAATCCATGCCCTTTACATTTCCGAAGGATGGACTTGAATCTTTCCCACGCTTCATTTAATGATTCACTGGTTCCTTGTGAAAACACCGAGATGACCGTCTTGGATTCCATGAATCGGTTATGGGAGAAAAATCTTTCGATGAATTTCTCTTCTAACACGTTCCAGTCTGTCATTACGGCTGGTGTTTGATCTAGGTACCAATCCTTTGCTTTACCGAGCAAAGCGTGGGGAAATAATCGTCTGAACAACGGAAGCTCCTGAGCCTGATCCACTCCGGCAGCCAATGCTATCTCATAAAATTTTGTGAGAAAAGCAAATGGGTCTTCATGGTCCATTCCGGTGAATGGACTTCCATATAATAGATTTAGAGTTCCCGTTTTCATCTCAGCTTGCCTTCCGGTGTGGTTGGCAAACTGAGCGGTGTTCCTTGGACTATTGATGCATGGAGTAGAAATAGGTGGTGGTGGTTGTGGCTCCATGTTTGGTATGAATGGTGGTGGATTTGTGGTTGAAGAACTTTCTCCTTGCTCTTGGCGTTGTCTAGCCTGTTGCCTCCTACGTCTCGTTTTGCTATTGAGCCTCCTTGCGGTTCTCTCGATCTCAGGATCAAAAAGAAGTTCGTCCACAGGGATTTGCCCTCGCATAAAACGTAAGCTGCACACTAAACCAAACAAATTACAAGCACAAGTCAAAAATTAACAAGCTAAACCTTAAACAACCATTGCGATGCTCGCAATATCAATTTACAATCCCCGGCAACGGCGCCATTTTGTTAGTTGTAATTTTAAGTGTCGGGTTTTTGTTATCGTATCCACAGGGATTGTAAGATATCACCGCCGTTCGATGGTTGTATTAATCTTAGCTTAAGTAACACAGGGGGTTTTGGTTTTAATCAAGTTATCTTGCATAAAAAGTAATAAATTGCGGTAAAAGTTTTGGTTTGAATAAATGAGAAATATTGCCAAAGTTAGGGTTCGATGATCACTTTGCATGTATTTGTTCGGTCAACAATCTTATAAACTCCTTTAGATGATAAATCATTTCACAAAGTCCTCCCAATATGTTTCTCTCGAACACACATTGTGAGTTTTCCCATTTTGATCCATTGTTTCTCTCGAACACAATCTATCAAAATGACAACTTTTTGGTTCAACCTTATGGTGAACAAAATCATTCATTACTATCTCTAGCTAACAAACAAGATTGGATGAAAACCTAGGTCAAGAGTTGGTAAACATCTCTCGATCATAAACCAACACAAAGAGTTTTAAATAGAAACAAAGTTTTCATCATATATTTACCATTAAAGAGTTTACACATGAAGATCTTTACATTTACACACAAAGCTAGTAATCACCTACATCTAACCTTGACAAATGGATGACTTAGCTACTCATTTTCATGGTAGCTTGGTCGGCAAGTTTCAGAAGAAGGTTGATCAACATCCAAGTCGGATAATCGATATTGGATGGGAATCCACCTTCTTTTTGTGGAAGATGGTTACAAGATGAAGAGAAATGAGAAAACTAGGGCATAAAAGATCCCAAAAACAATGCTGTAAAAATATCTAACAAAAGTACAAAAGCGGAAAAATGAGGTAAAAACTAGGTATGGCACTCAAAAGTGGCACCTGCTACTTATAGAGTAGTACTGGGCTGTCATGCTCGCTAGGCGAGCAGAATGGCTCGCCTAGCGAGGGTCTAATTGTGGCACCAAAGGCACCTGTGCCCAGAGAAAACAGACTATCTCAAACTGTCATGTTCGCCTAGCGAACAAACCTTCGCCTAGCGAAGGACACGCTTCAACCTTCGCCCCAGCGAGGTTGAGAGGTTTTGCTACTGGAATGCTCGCTGGGGACTCGCTAGAGCCTCGCTTAGCGAGTGAGTGCTGGCTGCGTTTTTCACCAAAACTGAACGAACTCGCTACCACCTTCGCTAGCAGCTCGCCTAGCGAATTTATTGACATTTTACTAGAGCTTTTCGCTGGGCGCTCGCCTAGCGAGTAGCTTCGCCACAGCCCTCGCCTAGCGAGCAGGCTGATGAAATGCTTGTATTCATTGGTTCCTTTGCCAATTTTCTTGTGTCTTCATTTTCAATTATTTCATGCCTTCTTCCTGCACAATAACACACAAATCAAAGGCACCAAGCTCGTTTATCAATGTACTGCATTTCATCTAAAACAAAGGTGATTTAGACAATTTAGCAAGGAAATAGAGTGAAAGATGCCCACATATGATAGCTCAAATAAGCACTTTTGGGCATCTAACAAGCCACAAGCCAACCATCATGAGTATAAGGCTATATCGTCAAATGGACACCTCTCATCGTGAGTGACATAAGAACAAACAATTATGTCCTCTATTACCAAGCAGTCAAGATACACTCGATATGACTCCGTTTTCTGATTCCCTCTGAGAGGGACGAATGCAAAAACATGTGGCATATCCTTAATGTATGTCAGAACATATGACTAGCCGGATATGCGTGGGAAGTGCTGGAGGATCCAAGCCTAAAATAGAACAAATGAATCAATACTAATGGTCTTCCACATACAAATTTCAAATAACTTGGATTACAAGTAGACCAAACATGCACCTCAGTTGTACTCATGGATCCACTCGAAGTCCTTGAAGTACCGCAAGTAAATGACATTAAATGATACTTTTATCCATAAAAATAGATGTGCCAACCAAATACAACATGCATGCTCTTAGAGCATATGCACTATGATGCACAACCTGCTAGTCATCACCAGCAGCCTACCCTGCATCATGCAGCTGCTATGTATACACCCTATCTAGGAATTGAAACCTAACATGACACCCTCGAGTGGATCCCATCTCTTTCATGGAATCCTCTAGGTCAACTCCCAGATAGTCTACCATTATCTCCAATGCATCATCTCTGTTAATCTTTTCGTGCTATAAAAATCTCCCTTAATCAAAAGATGCAACAGACACGAGACATCTCCAGTTTGATAGACATCTCACCATGTGGAAGATGAAATAATGACGTATCCGAGTGTCGTCTTTCTACAAACGTAGACAACATACCATGGTTAACTGTAACATAACCAGCACAAGTCTCTTAGCCTAGATACCCGTAAAACATCCTGAAACCACCAATCATTAGGTTGTTGTAGGCTCGTAATCTTTCAAACATGGTTGATAAATTTTAAAGTGCCACAGGCCTGCAGAAAAATAAATTATCGTCAAGTACTTCTAATATTATAACAAACATGATTTACAAAGAATGAACTCAACTAAATTTTACCTCTTTTTCCCAGACATGTCTGACAGTATGGTACGGGTAAAGAGGAAGCAGTGAAAAGTATGACGCGCCTCCTCCCAACCCCTCAGGTGCCTGAGGTGTCTGTTGTGCCTTGGGTTCCTCCTGTACCTAGGGTGCCTTTGGTGCCTCGGGTACCTTTAATGCTTCGGGTACCTCTGCTGACTGAATAAGTGAAACCTGTCTTCTATAGGAAAACGAGAGCAGAGATGCATGAGTAGGTGACATCTATCTTCTACGGGAAGAAGAAGGCGGAGATGCATGCACCCTAGAAGTTGACGCCTCCGCATCAACCGAGCTAGAAAAAAAACGTGCCTACAATGGTTGGGTATTTTCCCTCTTAACCGATACATGGTGTTCAATTCTGCCGTGCCTCAATCTGTCTTGACTATCAACCATAATGCTTATAAGTAAACCACACAAGCATTATACATATGAAACAAAATGAGGTCTTAAGAAAAAGCAAAAAATTGTAGATAGATAATTTCGGAGATGCATCTTCGAGTTTTGGGAATCAAAACATTGGAAATTTCCGGAGATGCATCTCCATAATTTTCTTCAACCCAAAATGGCGTCAATGATGGACATGCAATCCCTAAAAACATCCAAAAATGCATTAATCAATAAAACTACCTATCAAACACATTTATCATTTACATAATATGTATAAACTACCTATTACATAACCTAATTCTCAATTTCTACAAATGTATATAGAAAATAAAAAAGTGTAGAAAAATAAAAAACTCACAAATTGTGAGTTGAGTTCGGCGTTGAGTGAGCTCTTCTATCGACTTGATGTTGATGGAAAAAGTTATGAAGTTGATTGAATAATTTTGAGAGAATGTGAGTTGAGAGAGTTTGAGAAACTTGAGAGGTTTAGAGAGTTTTTTTTAGAAGGGAGGAAGAAGAAAGCGTTCTGCCACATTTTTGATTAAATAGTGTTCGAAGACGCATCTTCTTAAGTTACACGGAGGTGTACCTCCATATTTTTTTTTGAGATAACCTTAGGACCTGATTTAGGAATGTATGTGATTGAAGTGCTTCAGGAGATGCATCTTCAGAATCAGAAAACATTTTAAATTTTTCACGAGGTTGTGGTAGCAATCATTAGGATGCCGTAAGTAATTCCCTTTGCTTTATGTTTCCTAACCCTATTCTCTAACCCACAAACATTAAAAGAGTTTATTAACATTAGACATAACTCCTAAACCTCTTAACACACCTTTTCTTCCTATCTATTCTTTCCAAACTCATTGACCTTTTCACTTTAATTTCATCACTTAGAGAAAATGAACACCCTAATTGTTTGGTTATATGAAAAAGTTTGGATACTTTTCTACTAAATAAGTCAACAAATTTTTTATATGATGTCAAAATCGTGCGTATCGTGCGTGAATCATGGGGAAGTGGAGCACCATATAAACTACTCCATCCGTCTCATAAAAAATGTCTCATTTATATTTTTTCTCTATCTCAAAATAGTTGTCCTTTTATAATATCAATACATCATTTATTATTACTTTTCCACTATCATACCCCTATTTATTAACTTTCACTTTATCCAACCACTATTTTAACTACAATTAATAGGGGTATTATAGTAAACAGTATTAGTTTTATCATCAAAACCAACACATCCAATCATTTCCTTAAGAACCATGAATTGTTCAAATATGACATTTTTTATGAGACGAAGGGAGTAACAGACAAGGTGAGCCCTCGGGGACTCAAACCATCCTCCACTATATGCGAGAAAAATACTATCATGCATACATAAACCAATAGAAGTAAGACGAATATAAATACATGTATCCAAAAAGAGAGGAGGTAATCAGAATCATTTAATTTAAAATATGCTCTATCACCAAGTCTGACGTCTGTTCAACTAGAGGTAACAAATATAAAACATGATATGAGCTCAAAGATTCTGACTATAAAACAACATTGTGATATATATATATATATATATATATATATATATATATATATATATATATATATATATATATATATATATATATATATATATATATATATAAAAGAGCAATCGACAATAATTATGTGATAAAGATCAATGATTAAAATTAAAATTACCAATTTCACATTAACAAAAGAGTTCTAACTCAAGTCATTTTAGATATAATACTAGTTTAAAATTTTAAAAATATTAAAATATGATAATTAGTTGATCGGTCTCTAAATTCTTAAGAATATTTTTTAGTATCTTATACACGAAATTTATTTAAAATTTAAAAATAAATCAATATAAAAAATGTGATATTGAGTGATTGAATGATGATTACTTATCAAACAAAATTTCAATATCAAATTCCATCAAATTTTGAAGTACTTATTAAAAAAAAGTTCAATTAAAGAAGAAATCAAAATCTATCATATAAAAAAATAATAAGTTCTAAAAATGACTCAACTGCCCTTCTGCTTCCTCAACCCTCCACATCTGCTTCTTTACTCCACCTATGCGCCGTTTCATTTTATGAACCTCCCTACTATCTCTCTATTTCCAATGCATATACATCTGCTTATTTATACCAAACACATGATGAAACTGAACACAATTTAATGCATTGCTTCTATAAGCAATTTTTTATATATTATCTACTCTTATCTTGGAAGATGTCTAATCTAATATGTCAACTCATAAAATTTGCTCATGTCTAGTACAAAGGCTTCCCTGCTTCCGCTCATTCCTACTACCATATTCCCCATATTTCATTCCAAATCCATTTTCTTCAACTGTTCATCCGTTTCATCTGTTCTTCCACCATCCTTCATGACTCCTTTTGAGAAGATCAGCGATATCAACGACTTGAAGGAACTGCGGAAGGTGGCGGTTTGCATACGTCATAAATGGTCGGTTATTACGAACAACAAGGAATACTTTAAAATGAACGTCGTTGACAAATATGTAAGTTTGATTACTTCGTGTCTTCTATTTTGTTAATAAGATTTTTCTTACAAAGATGTCACACTATTTATGTCCGTTCATTTTTTTGCATGTGCTTTACGCAACTGATTCTTTATTTTGTTAGTGTTTCTTCCATTTCTGCATTCCCCCCTATGTCTTACGTAATACGGACAAATAATCACTTTCTATTACTAACACATACAACATAACTAAATTGTCTATCAGTGCTGATATTCCTTTAATCAACGACTTTATAAACATGTTAAATCTACAACAATCGTTTTGTTTTGTCATGCAAACAACTTCTTCAAATTTCTATTTTCTGTTTTTTACTTTCTTTGTTGCCTTTTGATGTAGCATCCCTAAAGAATCCATGGTTAACGTATCAGGCTAACTATCCTCACATTCCCGCGTCTATTCCCAAAACTCTGAAAATTTCCAACAATATCCTTTTCAAAAATTACTTTCAAAGGCTATTGTGCTACCTCTCAATGACATTGTTAAACTTCGTGAGGTATACATTACTTATAACTATTACCTACATGGAGTAAACAACTTAATTATACTTATATTGTTTATCAACATTCACAAGTGTTGTTATTTCAAATTAATGCAGATTACCTTCTATGCAACTGTAGCTACTACTGAAAAATTCATTGCATCATAATATGGCTGATATTATTAGGCTTTCCATGAGTGCCCAAAGGTTTCTTGCGGTGATAAAGTTCATTTCTTGTGTGAAAGCGAACATTCGACTGAGGCATAGATCTTTAGTTACCATATATGGACATTCCATTCACACAATAAAGTTGTGTTCAATTATTTTTGTACTACTCACTATTAAACTGGTTAGTTGCACCACCTTAGGTACAAAACAGAAATTGAAGTTACACATTCTGGGAAGTGTTGTAAGTTTGTTTTATGGGACAGAGAATGCTCACAACTATTGGGTGCATCTGCTGCTCAAATGCGCGATACATGATAAATGTTAACTCTTGATTTTAAATTTAAAAACTTAATAATGGCCTCATATACTTTGCTGGTTGCTAATGATAATACTTGCTAATGTAGGCTGGAATTACTGATCCCTTAGAATTCCCATTGGCACTTGATGTGATGTTGGGTTTAGAGATTGCCTTTATAGTTAAGTGGCAACCTCGGTGGGAAAGTTGCTCCATTGTCATGATTCTTCAGGATAAGCCTTTCATCAAACAACTAAAGTCTCCATGGGAACCAACCCAGGTATTGTATACTCCCTTTTAAATTTTTTTAACATATTCGATTCATCAAATGGTTTGTGATCCTTCTACTCTTTTGACACAAAGGTAACAATGTCTCAACCACCTATAGCACTACAACTGTTGCAGGTATTCTCACAGTTTATCCGTGCACTTAGTCCTAATTGATTTTAGTCGCTAAAATGTTCAACCAAATGACAGTCTAATATTAGTTTTACTGTTTATATTAAATAGAGTGATGATGAGGCAAAGTCTGATGTTGTTGAAGAGTGGAAAGTTGTTAAAATATCCATATAACTTATGCCACACTGTTTTTTTTATTATGTTGTTCCATAATTTTTGTTTTGTTTTCCAAATTTCCTAATAATAGGATCTCGAAATTACATCTAAACATAACCCATAACCAGTCATACTAATTGCAAAGAGACAAAATCCAGATGATTCAAGTGAATTGAAAACCTTGGTCAGCTTGTGTGATGGAGAACTCTCCTCAACCAAACTTAAGAAGATTATGAAATTAGAGCAAGTGGATTAGATGTTAGTTGTACCCACGTAAATCCTTACATCTCATCGACATGTAGTTTTATGGTTTCAACCTATTTTGGATTTTGTTCCTGTAATATTCTCTAATTGTGTTTCACTAAAACTAATATGTACCAACTATTTAATCTCATGTTAAACATGACAAAAATGAAATATTATGACATTTGTGTGATGAAATATCATTTGTTCCCTTGGGCATTTTTGTAGTTTGAACATGTTATACTGACATGCCTTATAGTGCATTACCTAGCCTTGCCTTACAAATATCATATGGTAGATCTACAATACTACGACGATGGTTTATTTTTGTTTATAACTATTGAAGAAAAAAAACTTCAACAATCAGACTTTCCATAATTTCACACGTTAGGAATCCGTGATCCTAACAAATTGTCTTTTGAAATTGTTCTGTCTGGCAACACAAATAGATTTGGTCAAAATTCTTTGGTATTTATACTTTTCATCATATTGTTCTTTCTATTTTTTTCAGCAAATAATTTTTTAAGTTTTTTCAATTTGACTGATTTCCTTTTCAAAAGTTGAGTGCAACCTTCCTTCATCATCAACTGATGTGTAGAGATATCTCCTTCCATATATTAATAGGTCCTGATAAAGTTTCTATTAAATACCAGTTATGGTATCCTACTGAAGAACATAACTCATTTGAGCTGGTCGAGGGTTGGACTATTTTACTGAAAAACAATGGGTTTGAAGATGAACAAGTACTTAGATTTACATTTCATGACATTGAACTTAGTTTTATTGTTACGGTTGACCGGGTTATATTTTAAACTTATGTGATTTCATATTCAAGGAGACCATGTATGTATGAGAATGTTCATTTTGCCAAGCCTGTATCTGGTATCAAAAGTGCAAAGGAAAATCCCTACATACCACCGTTCCTATGTTCCAGGGCTTCTGCAGAAGTGGAAAAATTGTACTCCCCTTCCTTTAAGACCCATCACTTCTGTTGCAACGTCTACTATATAATAATGAAACACGTCATGAGAGTAAAAACTACCGAAACAACATTAGAACTTACAATGCCATGTTTTCCTTCACATCCCCGGGAATGAAATTTGACACTCGACAATCTAATGGAGGAGGCCCACCTACTTTAAGACTACACGATCAAACTTGTCATCGAATTGGTACTTTGCTACTGGAAATTGGAGATCCTCCGCAATATGCTAAACTATATATTTTTGACACCGACAATGAAATTGAAAACATAATGGATTGTTTCAGGTATTTCTATTTACTCAGTACATCCTATCTATTTTGAAACATGTCCTTTTTCTTACCAATCTACTTTACTACATCACGCATGGATAATAAAGTTATAGTAAGGGACATTGTCACCAAGTTGAAGACTATGTTAGATGAGTACAATGTTCATGCAAAGACTTTTAGGATCACACAAGATCTTTTGAAAACTAATGCATTCTTAGACTTGAAGTTGAATCTCATTTCTGATAGACCGCAAGACGTTCGTGTGTATAACAAGCCTACCGTATCAGAAGTTTCTACTCTAATTGTTGGTGATATTGATTCTGCATCTCAAAGAGGCATTATCATCCAGGCACAGGATGTGAAATTCGAAAGAATAGATGAGTTTCATCCTGCATACCTTGCGTACCAATACCCTCTCATTTTTACCTAACGCGAAGATGGTTACCAAAATAATATACTTCATAAGTATCAGCATGAACATTTGGTTACAAGGAAAAATCTTCAAACCATTAAGGATTGACTTTCATTCTGATTGCAACAACACAAAACTGAAGCCAAAACTTTAATGCATTCACGAAGGCCTTTTCAACAATTTTTGGTTGACGGTTACGCAATGATGGAGTTGGAAAGACTTAATTGTTTGCGGAAGAATCAATCTAAATTAGGAGTTGGAAAATATAAACAGTTGAATGACCAATGTGGTAGTAGTCGCCAAACTGAACCAACCAAAAGAGAAAAATGAGCTATCTTTCCACCGTCTTTTGTTGGAAGCAAGAGATACATGAACCAACTTTATTTTGACAGAATGGCGATTTCAAGTAAGTTGGGATTGCCTGATTTATTTGTAACATTTACTTGCAATCCGGCATGGCCTGAAATTTCACGTGTTTTGTCAAACACTACTTTAAAGCCGCATGACAGGCCATATATAATTACCAAGGTTTTGAAAATAAACTTTGATGAACTGATGACAAATATAACCAAACGTCATGTCCTTGGAAAAGTTTTGGCATGTAAGTTTTCTTCACTTTTTTTTATTAAATTCGTAATCATTCATACTATTTCATTATATCAGTTCTAAACTTGACAACAATTTGCTTTACAATTATGTACGCAATTGAATTTCAGAAGCGACGGTTGCCACATACTCATATTTTAATCTTCTTGCACCCTCAAAGAAAATATCTAACACCTTCCAACATAGATAGCAAAATTTATGCCGATATTCCAGAACCTCTTCTTCATCCTGCTTTATATAACTTGGTTAAGCCACACATTATGCATGGACCCCGTGGTCTCTCACAGATCACTTCTTCGTGTATGAAAAATAGAAGATGCTCAAAATAATTTCCCAAAAAGTTCGCTGAAGTAATAACAATTGATGCAGAAGGCTATCCACTTTACAGAAGACGATCCAATACCCACGTTATTTGCAAGAATGACACCGTATTGGACAATCTCCATGTTTTACCTTACAATATAAGGTTACTTTTGAAATACCATGCCCATATCAATATGGAATGGTGTAAGCAAAGTACATCTATCAAATATCTTTTCAAGTATATACATAAAGCCTATGACATAATCACAACAATGATAGTCCCTTCTAATTCAGTTACACCTAATGAAAAAGAGTCCGTAGATGAGATCAAACAATATCTGGGTTGTAGGTATGTCTCCCCGAGTGAAGTGTGTTGGAGAATTTACGCTTACAATATTCATGGAAGGAGACCGGCTGTTGAACATATGTTCTATCATTTAATAGGTGGGAAAACGGTTTACTACACTGATTTCGACCGAATGGAAAATATCTTAGAAAAGGCAAGTATCACTGAATTTATGTTCACGACTTGGTTGGTTGCTAATGGAAAATATGAAGAAGCCCGATCATTGACATAGATACAATTTGTATCCAAATTCGTTTATGAAAAGAGAAACAAATTGTGGAAGCCGTGAAAGAAAGGGTTCACTATTGGCCGTTTGATATGGGTTCCACCAACCACTATTGGCCTGAGGGGTAGAACCACACATTCCAAGTTCAAGATACTTGTACCTGCTATAGAAAATTCTACTTGCAAGATTAACTACAACTATGGTGTTGCAAAGTTTCTAAGGTAGACACAATTGATTATTTGGGATGAGGCATCCATGCCACACAAGCATGCCTTTGAAGGACGTGATAAAACATTGAGGGATGTAATGAGCACCTACAATAATTCTGACGATATGTTTGGTGGGAAGGTAATTGTATTATATGGTGATGTTAAACAGATTTTGCCCGTTATTCCTAGAGGGAGTCGTTCTGATATAATCCACTCCGCGATAAATGCATCTTGTAAGAACAAAAATTGTTCTACAACAGATTCCTTGATTTTGATGATAACAAAGGATGAAACCAAAAATGGCACCCTAACGAAAAGTTTCTAAGTGTGCAGGATTCTAAAGAAAGAAGGAAGAAATCTGATGATGTCATCAGATACAAAACAAGATCAGATACAAATTCTCAAATGATCAGAAGCATCTGAAGTGGAAACAAGTTCAAGATAGTCTGACTCTGAGCAAAACAACAAGTATCAGAAGCATCTGAACAAGAAGTAAGCTCTAGAAGTTCTGACTCTGAACAACGCTATCTCTAAGCTCCAGAAGTTCTCAGCGCTATCTGAAGAAACTATCTGAACTCACAAGAGATCAACATCAGAAGCAAGATTCCAAGATTCTCCAGAAACACAAATACTCTGAGCATGGAATTGCTAATCATGAAAGAGTAACGTTAAAGTCAAGTAAAGATTTGCAAATGGATTTCCTAATAGAGAAAGAGACGTTAATCTCCAATCTCAATAAAGAAAATACTACTTGTGGTAAGTAGTCATTTCAAGGAGAAAAAGTTATCCTGCAGAAGCTGTTTTTGTTATGGCGTAAATTCATCTTATTACTCATCAGTTTCAACTACTACCTCATTGATCTATATAAAGGATTGCAAATCAACTTTCAGCAACACTACACAAATACAAGGAAAAATCATACTGAAACATCAACACAAGAAAAACTTCTTGCTCTCTAAATCTTCACGAAGCTTTTGCTTATAACGTGAATCACTTTGTTCATACTATTGTAATACTTGCTTATCTTAGAAGCACTCTAGATTACATAAATCTTTTATCTATTGTTTGTTTATTTCCTCAAGTGACTTAGTGTAGTCTGTAAACTTGAGAGGACTAAGAGATTTTTTCTCTTAGGCATTGTTTGTAATCTTTCAAGATTAGTGGATTAAGTCCTTGTTGAAGGCGAAATCACCTCGGCCGGGTGGACTGGAGTAGCTTTGTGTTATAAGTGAACCAGTATAAAATCCTTGTGTGATTTTCTTTTTGAAAAGCGCTTATTTTTCAAAACAATTCAAACCCCCCCTTTCTTGTTTTTCTCACCTTCAATTGGTATCAAAGCTCCGGCTCTGTTATTGATTTTCTAATCAAACACTTAACCGTGTAGAGAGATCCAGTACGGGAAAAACAATGGCCCACTCAAATGAAAGAGATTCTTACAATGCTAAGCCTCCTGTTTTTGATGGAGAGAAATTTGATTACTGGAAAGATAGAATCGAAAGTTTCTTTCTGGGCTATGATGCTGACCTCTGGGACATTGTCACAGATGGATATACACCTCCAGTCTTAGAAAATGGAGCTGAAGTTCCCAGAAACAAGATGTCAGAAGATCAGAAACGTATCTTCAAAAATCATCACAAGGCCAGAACAATACTTCTAAACGCTATATCATACAACGAATATGAAAAGATCACCAACAGAGAGACAGCCAAAGATATACTTGACTCTTTGAAGATGACCCATGAAGGAAACTCCCAAGTCAAGGAGACGAAGGCTCTGGCGCTTATCCAGAAATATGAAGCCTTCAAAATGGAAGATGACGAAGCTATAGAGGCTATGTTCTCTAGATTTCAAACTCTTATTGCAGGTCTCAAGGTGCTAGACAAAGGATACACAACTGCAGATCATGTTAAGAAGATAATCAGAAGTCTGCCAAAGAAATGGAGACCTATGGTTACTGCTCTGAAGCTGTCAAAGGATCTGAACAATATCAGCCTTGAAGAACTTGTTAGTTCTCTCAGAAGCCATGAGATAGAACTACAGGAGGATGAGCCTCAGAAAAAGAACAAGTCCGTAGCGCTAAAATCCAGATCTGAAAGACGGAAACCTGACAGAACCAAAGCTCTCCAGGCAGAAACTGAAGATACTGACGATTCTGAACCAAAAGACTCCGATGATGAAGAAGAGTTGTCCCTACTAACCAGAAGAGTCAAGCAACTCTGGAAAAAGAGGAACAACAACTTCAGAAGACCAAGACCCAGAGGGGATCGATCAGAGTCAACTTCAAAAGGTAAAGCTAACAAAGATATTACCTGTTATGAATGTAAAGAAACAGGTCATTACAGAAATGAATGCCCCAAACTGAAGAAAGACAACTCTAGAAAATAAAGCTTCAAGAAAAATACCTTCAGAACAAAGAAAGGATTAATGGCCACCTGGGATGATAGTGAATATGGATCATCAGAATCTGATTCTGATGAACAGGCCAACGTAGCACTTATGGCTACCACATCCAGCAGCTCAGATGAAGAATCTGAAGAGGTATTTTCTGAACTTTCTCGTTCTGATTTAGAATCATGCTTGTCAGAAACTCTAAGCTCATATCAGAAATTAAAACAAAAGTTTAAAAACATCAAAGGCTGTCTTAAAGCAAAATTTGAAGAATGTAGAGAGCTTGAGATAACAATTTTATCACGAGAAGATACAATCAAATCTTTAATGTTAGAAAGAGATGAAGCAAAAACAAAAAGCTCAGAATTAGAAGAAGCATTATCTCAAGCACCACAAACTTCAAATAAAATAATTTTTCAATATGAAGAAGCCTTTCAAGAATTTCTGAAAAATGGGATAGATAGGAGTATTATGGCATCCATGATTTATGGAGTAAGTCAGAACAATAAAAGGGGAATTGGGTATGATCCTAAGGAAGATAAAACTTCTACCAGTGACCAACTTAAATCTCCCTTTTCATATCATTACACACACACACACAAGAACAAAAATTTAAAAATGCTAGAAAACCCAAAGTTATGAGAAACTCTGGGAAAACTAATCTGAAAGGACCCAAGAGATTCTGGGTACCGAAAGATAAGATTATCTATGTTGCAGATATCCTATGCAGCAAAGTTCACACACCAGTCATGGTACCTGGACTCTGGATGCTCGCGACACATGACGGGAAGAAAGTCTATGTTCCAAAGTCTGGAACTTAAAGACGCTGGATTTGTAGGCTTCGGAGGAGATCAGAAAGGAAGGATCAGAGGCTCCGGAACTATTGGTAATGGTACTCTTCCCTCTATATCTGATGTTCTTTATGTAGAAGGATTAATGCATAACTTGTTATCCATAAGTCAATTAAGTGATAACGGTTATGATGTAATCTTCAATCAAAAAACATGTAAAGCCATTAATCAGAACGATGGCTCTGTCCTTTTCACAGGCAAGAGGAAAAACAACATTTACAAAATAAATCTTTCTGATTTAAAAGATCAAAATGTTAAATGTCTAATGTCAGTTCACGAAGAACAATGGGTATGGCATAGACGCTTGGGCCACATTAGCATGAGGAAACTTTCTCAGCTAACTAAACTCGAGTTAGTCAGAGGCCTACCTAAACTGAAGTTTTCTTCAGATGCTCTGTGTGAAGCTTGTCAGAAAGGAAAATTTTCAAAAACTTCTTTTAAAAAGAAAAATGTTGTTTCTACCTCTAAGCCTCTGGAACTTCTTCACATTGACTTATTTGGTCCTGTGAAAACAGCATCAGTTGATGGAAAGAAGTATGGACTAGTCATTGTTGATGATTACAGTCGCTGGACATGGGTAAAATTCCTAAAGCACAAGAGTGAGTCTCACTCTGTATTCACAAGTTTCTGTTCCAAAGTGCAAAAAGAATTTGACTCTAAAATTATTAGAGTCAGAAGTGATCATGGTGGAGAATTTGAAAACAAAGATTTTGAAGAATTATTTGATTCTAATGGAATATCCCATGATTTCTCCTGCCCTAGAACTCCACAACAAAATGGAGTTGTAGAGAGGAAGAATAGGACACTCCAAGAGATGGCCAAAACCATGATCAATGAAACTAATGTAGCAAAGCACTTTTGGGCAGAAGCTGTAAATACAGCGTGTTACATTCAGAATAGAATCTCTATAAGACCTATTCTAGAAAAGACTCCCTATGAACTGTGTAAAGGAAAAAAACCAAACATCTCATATTTTCATCCTTTTGGATGTTCTTGTTTTATATTAAATACTAAAGAACATCTGAACAAGTTTGATTCCAAAGCACAGAAAGGTATTATGTTAGGATACTCAGAACGCTCTAAAGGCTACAGAGTATACAACACAGAAACCAAAATTATGGAAGAATCAATTCATGTCCGATTTGATGATAAGCTTGACCCTGAAAAGTCAAAGCTAGTTGAAAAGTTTGCAGATTTGGAAATCACTCTTGTAGAATCTGATAAAACTCCAGAAGCAACTGTCACTCAAAACTCTGAAGAAATTAAATCTCCAGAAATCCCAAAGAAAGTCAAAAGTCGTATCAATGTATCTGAAGATTTGATTCTGGGAAACAAGGACGAACCTGTCAGAACCAGATCTACCTTCAGAACTTCTGAAGATACTACTCTGGGACTAGTGTCTCTGATTGAGCCTACGTCTTGTGATGAAGCACTTCAGAATAACGACTGGGTGGCAGCTATGCAAGAGGAATTGGATCAATTCTCAAAGAATGATGTCTGGGATCTCGTTCCTAAACCCAGAGGCACTCATGTCATTGGAACCAGATGGGTTTTCAGAAACAAGTTGAACGAGAAAGGAGAAATTGTCAGAAACAAAGCTCGACTGGTAGCTCAAGGTTACAGTCAACAAGAAGGTATTGACTATAATGAAACCTTTGCTCCAGTTGCGAGGTTAGAATCTATTCGTCTTCTTGTATCTTTCGCTATTAATCATTCTATTAAATTATATCAAATGGATGTCAAGAGTGCATTCCTTAATGGCTATATATCAGAAGAAGTGTATGTCAACCAACCTCCAGGTTTTGAAAATTCAAATTTTCCAGAACATGTTTTTAAACTTAAGAAATCCTTATATGGACTTAAACAAGCTCCCAGAGCTTGGTATGAACGTTTAAGTAGTTTTCTTTTGGAACAAAATTTTATCAGAGGGAAAGTTGATTCTACACTCTTCTGTAAAAACCTTAATAATGATCTCATGATATGCCAGATTTATGTTGATGATATTATTTTTGGTTCTGCTAATATCTCTGTGTGCCAAGAATTTTCTAAGTTAATGCAGGCTGAATTTGAGATGAGTTTAATGCAAGAACTAAAGTTCTTCCTGGGAATTCAAATTAATCAAACTCCAGAAGTCACGTACGTCCATCAAAGTAAATATATTAAAGACGTTCTGAAGAAGTTTGACATGACTGAATGCAACTCTGCAAAAACTCCCATGCACCCAACTTGCATTCTGGAAAAGGAAGAGGTAAGCAACAAGGTTTGTCAGAAGCTCTATCGAGGTATGATAGGCTCTCTTCTCTATCTGACTGCTACTCGTCCTGATATTCTCTTTAGTGTCTGTCTTTGTGCCAGATTCCAATCAGATCCTAGAGAATCTCATTTAACAGCAGTTAAGAGAATTCTTAAGTATCTGAAAGGAACTCCTAACCTGGGCCTGATGTATGAGAAAACATCAGAGTATAGACTCTCGGGTTATTGTGATGCAGATTATGCAGGAGATAGAATAGAACGTAAAAGCACCACTGGAAATTGCCAGCTTCTGGGAAACAATCTAATCTCCTGGGCTAGCAAAAGACAGTCAACTATTGCTCTATCAACTGCAGAAGCAGAATACATCTCAGCATCACTGTGCACAACTCAGATGCTCTGGATGAAGCATCAGCTAGAAGATCTACAAATCTTTGAGAGTAACATTCCTATCTTTTGTGATAATACTGCTGCTATTTGTTTAAGTAAGAATCCCATTCTACATTCCAGAGCCAAACACATTGAAATAAAACATCATTTTATCAGAGACTATGTTCAGAAAGGGATAGTAACTTTGAAGTTCATTGATACAGAACATCAATGGGCAGATATCTTTACTAAGCCTCTAGCTGAAGATAGATTTCTTTTCATCTTAGAAAATCTGAACATTAAAAATTGCCCTGAATGAAGTGTGGCTCTGAAAAAAAAAAAAAGTAAAATGAGACTCTGATGTAAACAAATGTATTTCTGCCTCTGACTCTGATACTTCTACCAAGTTAAGAAGATATCTGAGTTAGAAATCTTCAGAAACCAATCCTTTGGTATTCCTGAAGATCAGATACATCAACACGTGGAGTACTAAGCGTCTAACCCTAGAACTTCTAGACAGCTGTCAAAAGAAATTCAAAGGTCAGAACGTTTGAGTTCTCCTCGAGCAGTGTGCGTACTGTGGGATTAGACATTCATTAATTAGCTGTAATCATTTTTCCCCCCAAGCGTGCCATTTTGATTCTTGTGCTAACGCTGGAATGTGTGTCGTTTTGCATGTGTTTGAACTTAGAGTATATAAACACTTTTCTCACATTTCACACACTTATCACTCTCACTCACTCTAAAACCCTAAACCTCTCTCAAGCATTCTCTGCAAGTTCTTCATCTTCATCAATCTTCTTCTTCTTCACCATGGACGCTCAACAACAAGAAGTCTTTAACTTCTCTCAACAAATGGAATCTAGTTCTACTGCTGAAACCTCAAACACTCAAACTCCAACGGTTACAGGCGTCTCTATCACCCCTATTTACAAAGAACCTCATGTTCTTGACCGTGAACGCCATATTAACCTATCAACCCCTTTTGAAGGTTTGGATGTGTTGTGCGAATCGCTTGTTGATTTCGAAAACTTGAGAAGAAATGACGTTGATCTTACTGAAGAACTTCGCAAACAAGGGTGGGAAAACTATTTCCAAAGGCTTTATGGTCCCATTTACCCACTTCTCGTCAAGGAGTTCTGGAGATTTGCAGATGCAGATGACAACTTCATCGTCTCCTATGTTCTAGGAGTGAAGATTGTTATCACTGAAAGGTCAATAGCCTCTCTACTGAACATGGAGAGAGCTGGAGGAAAAAGGATTTACAACATCCCTCCTAGGTCAAAGCGCATCACTGAAGTCATCAACCCAACAATCTTCAAGCCCAACGTTGAAGGAAATCCTTCAAAGAACAAAGAGCTGCATCAGAACCTCAGAGTGTGGCTGAAGATCATTCTGGGAACCATTCACCACCGTCCAGCCTCTAACTCTTCTGACTACATCAATGCAGACCAGAAATGCATTCTGTACTGCATTCAGAAGGGTGTGAAGATCTGCCTCCCTGCTCTCCTTTTCAGATATCTGAGAGATTCGGTCAGAGAAACCAGAAACAACATGAAGCCCAGATCCTACATTCCTCTGGGAAGATTGCTATCTGATGTCTTCATTGAGAATGGACTGGTAGACCATCTGGAAAAGACCAAATTGATGGATGATCTGGCAATAGATGTTGGGAAGCCTCTGAACGCCAGAAATCTCAAGAGTATGGGGATAATCAAGAAAATTCAAGTCAAGCCCACTCTGGATACATCCTGGGATTGCTTGAAAGATCAGAGGAAGATGCCTCATGGCCTTGCCAGATTCTTCAAGAATGAACCCAGAGATGCTGTAGCTATCTATCTTCAGCGTCTGTTGGATGATGGTGTTGACATCTCTGATTTCAGCCTCGACGACTGTCTGGATTCTGAAGAAGATTTTGTCAGATACAAGAGAGGTCTTTCTGAAAAGAAGATAGCACCTCCGGCCAAGAAGGCAAAACTTGGAGAAGCTTCTGGAAGCAAATCTTCAGCTCCTCTGAATTTATCTACTGGTACGTCTGTTCCTTCTGTTATCACTAATCCTCTGATGGCTTCTTCTAACCCTCTCTCTTCACAACCTATTTTTACTACCTCTGAAATCCCACCTTCAACCACCAGAACCTCCCAACCTTCACCAGTTCACAACCTATTTTTTTTTTTTTACTATGTCTTTTTGATTCTGACAAAAAGGGGGAGAAGTCATTATTAGCTCGGATGAAAATATTGTCTAATACCTTAAGCATTCTGCAACATATTTTTCTTAAAAATAAATTTATCTAACCTGGACTTAAGAAATTGCAGAAGGTATCAAGAAACCTCTTTACTTAAGAAACTCTGGTAAGAACTTCTGAACTCCCTAGCACTATCTCAGGGGGAGCTTCTGTCTATCTGATCTAATATTATTCATGTTTCATCTGCTAATTAAGGTTGTTTTGTCATCATCAAAAAGGGGGAGATTGTAAGAACAAAAATTGTTCTACAACAGATTCCTTGATTTTGATGATAACAAAGGATGAAACCAAAAATGGCACCCTAACGAAAAGTTTCTAAGTGTGCAGGATTCTAAAGAAAGAAGGAAGAAATCTGATGATGTCATCAGATACAAAACAAGATCAGATACAAATTCTCAAATGATCAGAAGCATCTGAAGTGGAAACAAGTTCAAGATAGTCTGACTCTGAGCAAAACAACAAGTATCAGAAGCATCTGAACAAGAAGTAAGCTCTAGAAGTTCGGACTCTGAACAACGCTATCTCTAAGCTCCAGAAGTTCTCAGCGCTATCTGAAGAAACTATCTGAACTCACAAGAGATCAACATCAGAAGCAAGATTCCAAGATTCTCCAGAAACACAAATACTCTGAGCATGGAATTGCTAATCATGAAAGAGTAACGTTAAAGTCAAGTAAAGATTTGCAAATGGATTTCCTAATAGAGAAAGAGACGTTAATCTCCAATCTCAATAAAGAAAATACTACTTGTGGTAAGTAGTCATTTCAAGGAGAAAAAGTTATCCTGCAGAAGCTGTTTTTGTTATGGCGTAAATTCATCTTATTACTCATCAGTTTCAACTACTACCTCATTGATCTATATAAAGGATTGCAAATCAACTTTCAGCAACACTACACAAATACAAGGAAAAATCATACTGAAACATCAACACAAGAAAAACTTCTTGCTCTCTAAATCTTCACGAAGCTTTTGCTTATAACGTGAATCACTTTGTTCATACTATTGTAATACTTGCTTATCTTAGAAGCACTCTAGATTACATAAATCTTTTATCTATTGTTTGTTTATTTCCTCAAGTGACTTAGTGTAGTCTGTAAACTTGAGAGGACTAAGAGATTTTTTCTCTTAGGCGTTGTTTGTAATCTTTCAAGATTAGTGGATTAAGTCCTTGTTGAAGGCGAAATCACCTCGGCCGGGTGGACTGGAGTAGCTTTGTGTTATAAGCGAACCAGTATAAAATCCTTGTGTGATTTTCTTTTTGAAAAGCGCTTATTTTTCAAAACAATTCAAACCCCCCCCTTTCTTGTTTTTCTCACCTTCACATCTTATATATGGAATTATGTTCAAGTCTTAACTTTAACCAAGAACATGCGCCTGCATTATGGCCAAAGTGAATAAGATAAAACAAAACTTGCTAACTTTTCTAATTGACTCTTGAACATTGGTGAGGGAAAAGTTTATGAACCTAACGACAGTTTTGCTGACATTGACATACCCCGCGAGCTTTTAATAAATAATACATCAAACCTATCGTTTCCATTGTCAATAGTACATACCCTGATTTCATTCATAATTATCAATCCAACTAATACCTCAAAAAAAGTCGAACTATACTTGCTTCAACATTAGAAGTTGTTGATCAAATTAATGATCACGTCCTTGCCTTGATGCCATGTTTTTATTCTTCCTATTCATTTTAACTTTTCACTATGTTATGCTTTTTTCACTAATACAGTACTTTTTGGTGACTAGGGGACATACGATATTACTGCAACTCGAGTTCCATTGATAAGTCTGAGATTCATGATACTAACGTAGTGAATATTCTCACACCCGAGTTTCTTAGTTCACTAACAACCTCTGGCTTGCCTAACCATGACATTAAATTAAAGGTTGGAACACCTATTATTCTTATACGAAACATCGATAAATCCGAAGGTTTATGTAATGAGACAAGACTAATCATAACAAAGACAACTAATCATGTCCTTGAAGCGACCATCATGGTCGAAAAAGGTTATGGAAAATAGGTTTACATCCCTAGAATGGATATGTCACCCACATAATCCCCCTGGCCTTTTAAATTGAACAAACTTCAATTCTCAATAGTGGTCTCATATGCAATGACGATTAACAAATCACAAGGACAATCTTTGGATTCAATTAGACTTTATTGTCTAGAGATGTTTTTACACATGGTCAAATATATGTGACCCTATCAAGGGTGATAACAAAAAAAGGAATAAACATCTTGATACACGATGAAAATGACAAGTTAAAGACTACAACAACAAACATTGTTTATAAAGAAGTATTAAACAATATTTGAATGATCCCAAATTACTGTATACTTTTTTTACGTTTCAATTAATGTGAATCTGTATTTTTTTCTTTTTAATAAGTTGTGATACAAGTTTTTTTAGGAACTTATCGTATTACTTTTCTTTAACCGGGTTCGTCAGTGCTACTCAAGTTTTCTTTTCCACATTGAAATGCCTAAATTTGTCCTATTTATTTTATATCATATTTTTTTTTGATGATTTTCATAATTGTACATATACAATTGATGACTGCTATTTATAAATTCTGCATTTTTGTATTATGTTCAATTATCTCAAATGAACCTATACCATTTTTTGTATACGATATCAACAATTTGAGTTATTATTATCACTTAATAAACTTGATATGTAAGTCTAATACTTCATCATTGTTTAACGCATTACATTGCTTAGGATACATAGCTTAAGGCTGCTACTTACTACTTGACTAACGACTTTTGTTCTTTCATGTCATATCATCTGTTTCAAGCAATGTCTTATTTCTTTTAGGACTTCATCAAAATATATTCACTGTATAAATTGAACCCATGGATTTCTACATCATATGTATCATCGTTATCCGCATCAACTACAACGATTGCCTTCTGATTCCATTTTAAGCATTTCTTCGTCAAATTCCAAGGAAAGTGCTAAACCAAACACATAATAAATCAGCTTAAAATGAAGAATAATGACTTTACAACTGTGACACAACTGTAAAGACAAAACACATACCAAAACATTCTTGCTACATATATAACAGAATGTAATTTTCTTTTCCCATTTGTATTCAACGTCTTCAACCTCTTCTTCTGAACTGTAATAACATCATCAAAACACAGTCTTTTCTACTTTTACTTTGTTATGATTTTTCTGTTATATTGTAACAATTTCCTTCATATTTTTTTCACCCTGTTGTCAACCAAATTTTTATCGTACAATCTCTATATTACTATATTATTTCAAACACTTTTTATTTATTTCATATTTATAATATTTTTGTAAAAATATACGTAACACAAAAAGGAATAAGTCAATTCTAAATATTGTTGTTATGGAAAAAAGAGTAGTCAATTCTAATAAAAACAGTAGTAGCTGATTCTTTAATTTAAATAATAATTTATCATTCAAAAAATAAAAATACTATTATAACTAAAAAAAAAGTGAGATTTTAAAGGATGACAAACAGAGTGATTTCTCACTTTCTAAATTTCATCAAACCTTTTTTTTATAATTAATTTTCCAATTTTTAGATTATTTATAAAGGTTACAAAATATTATAAACAATAGCACATGCACATTTGTTTCATATTCTTGTTCCTCCCCATTAAAATACATTCAAAAGAATCACTTTTTAAGATAATGCATTAATCCAGTCAAAAGAAAAAAAAGTGAATGAAATAGTAAAATTAGCTTAGATATGCAAAAAGTGCATTTTTACAATTTATAATTTTTCTTCTAAGGATCAAAACAATATTCCTACCTACTTATATTAGCATTAAAAAAAGCTAATAATTTAAATTATTCCTTTAAGATTATACTTTCACTCTCTCTATATAAGCACTTCTCATTGTTATTTCCACTCAAACAATTCAAAGTTGTATCAAAAAAATGACAAGTATTATAAGAGAAAAAGTGAAGCTTATTGTGGGATTACTTGCTCTACAATTTTGTTTTGCAGGATTTCACATTGTCTCTAGACTTGCACTAAACATTGGTGTTAGCAAAGTTGTTTATGCTATTTATAGAAATTTCATTGCCTTGTTTTTGTTGAGTCCATTTGCTTACTTTTTAGAAAAGTGAGTTTGCATAATCACTTTTTTTTATACTATTTTTCATTTTGTTGCATCATTTTTCTTAGTACAATGATACACATTTTAACATGAATCTTTGTTAATATTATTGTCTACAGAAATCAAAGACCACCTCTTACACTGTCTTTATTGGTACAGTTCTTCCTATTGGCATTATTGGGGTAAGAAAGTACATAAGCTCAAATACTCGATTCTCATTTGATTATGATTTCAAATTGCGGTTGCAAATGTAGTTATAATCATTGTGTTTTTGCGATGAAAACTTATTTTAAAAATGTTTGAAATATAACATTGAGATCTGTTGATATATCCTTAAAGTTAATTTCTAATACAGTTGAACCTGTGATTTTAAATTTTACTGTAATATCGCAGTTGTGGACTATAATTGAAAATCATAATTGTGATATGTTTGGGGGCTATATCTTAAAATTGTTTTAATCTCTATAATCGATTTTAACTTCAAACTAGAATTTGTAAACATGATAATTTATATATTTAAATTTATTGTTAATTTTGCTTTCAAATATATGGATTCAAAAATAAATTATTTAATTTTAAATTTAATTTTAATTAAAATAAATTTAATTAAAATCTTGACCTACATAAGTATAAATTGTTGATCTATGGTTAAATCTTTGAAAAGATGATTTTGTTGACGATGTAGAATCACTGCAAACCAAGCATGTTACTTGTTGGGGATGTATTATGCTTCTCCAACTTTAGCTTCTGCAATGCAAAACTCAGTTCCTGCCATCACTTTTATCTTTGCCTCAGCTTTAAGGTAATCATCAATCATGTCTTCAAGAGTCCTTATTTGAATTTGATTATTTGAGCTTATTTAGTTACATAAGTACTTTTGAAGTTGATATTGCTTATATAAAAAATTATATTTATCAGAGACTTTACGAAAACAACTTATAATATATTAGTGAAAATTTGTCGGCTTAATTCTATAAACTCCTCAAAATAATTTATAAAAACAATTTTCGAAAACATAGTGACTTTATCTTCCCTTTTATTATAGAAGTTACTTATATAAAAGAACTTGTGTGATAAACATTTTTTAAATAATTTTTTAATATAAATGAACATTATACTGCAAGTTAATCCATGTAGCAGATTCTATTTAGAGGGATAAGACTTGATTGTCGCCGTTGTTTTCTGTCATAATCTCATTACAATTGTTGTGAATTCATTTGTCTCTTTACTAGACTTGAGGAAACCAACATTGCAAGAAGAGAAGGAATAGCAAAAGTTGTAGGAACCATTGCAAGTATAGGAGGTGCTATTATTATTACTCTATACAAAGGTCCTCCTCTTCTTCACTTGCAAATGAACCAAATGCAAGAAAACATCACCTTACAAATAGATGATTCTTCAACAAAAAATCAAAATTGGACATGGGGTTGCATATTCTTGCTTGGACATTGTTTATCATGGGCCGGTTGGATAGTTTTTCAGGTATAATTATCAATAATCATACCTGACACCGACACCGGAAAATACCTAAAGTTTAAACCCTAAACATTTTCAATTATCAATTTTATAACAAGAATTGTAAATTTTTGTGCAGGATCCTGTTGTGAAGAAGTTTCCAGCTAAACTCACAATGACTTCATTCACATGTTTCTTTGGATTGATCCAATTCTTGATCATAGCAGCCTTTACAGAAAATGATTTTGAAAAGTGGAAGATACAATCAATAGAAGAGCTTTCTACCATCCTATATGCTGTAATAATCCTCACTTTAATTCTCAAATATTTGATTTAGACTCTATATCCAATAAATAAGTACTTCAGGCATAAGCACTTATTATACACTATGCAAATAAATAAGCTGAAAACAACTTATGGACATGTTATAGCTTATAGGTTGTTCCCATAAGCTCCTTAAGAAGTCTTCACAAGTGCGCATGCAAATAAATAAACTGAAATAAGTGATTCCAAACAAGCCATTTTATGATTGTGTGATGATTACAGGGAATTGTGGCATCAGGGGTTATGTTATCTCTCCAAACATGGTGTATTCAAAAGGGTGGTCCTGTCTTTGTTGCTGTGTTTCAACCATTACAAACTTTCCTAGTTGTTCTCATGGCTGCACTTATTCTTGGAGATAAGTTATACTCTGGAGGGTATGCAAAAAACTCAATAACCATTAATGGATTATTTTCACTCTTTCAACTCTATATTCCATAATTGAAAGTATAAATTTAAAAAAACTTATTCTTTCAATATTATTACAGGATCGTTGGTGCTATTTTCATTGTTCTTGGTCTATACTTGGTTCTATGGGGCAAAGCCAACGAAAGAAAGACGATTGAAGCATCGATAACAAGGCCATTGCTTGATTCAGATGAAGAGAATAACGATACTGGTGCAGTTTCGAAAGACTTACCTTAATATGTGTATTTGTTGTCAGATATAGAATATTGGATTTAAATTGTATGCCATCAATATGCTTGTTTATGCATGCAGTGCTAGTATATAATCCAGCTCACCTATGTTTGGTAGATTGAGCATCTATTTATTATCTATTATAATTTATTAATTATGAGTCACGAATTAATTTATTGATAATTTCCTCATCTTTCATGTAACATTAAATAAATTTTGATGTGACATTTTAAAATTTTTTCAATATAAATCTCTTAATATAATTGTTTTTCTATTTTCTTTTTCATATACTAATCAATTTTTGTTGTGTTTGTTCACTTTTTTTAGAATTTAAAATACATTATAGAATATTTTACTCCATAAAACTTATAAATAAAATATATATTTTTAAAAAATATTTAAAACCATAATAAAAAAAAGAGTATTACATTACTTAAAATAAAATGATTAAATAACAGTTTTAAATTTCATTTATAACTTTCAAATAGACAAAAAAAAGTCTCACATTCTTTCTAAAATATAATTCAATTATAATTATAACTACATATTAAAAAATTAAACTTCTAATATAAAATTAAACAATCATTTTCTAAAATATAATTCAATTATAATTATAATTACATATTAAAAAATTAAATTTCGAATATAAAATTAAATAATTATTTATCAATCAATTTACATATAAATATCATACAATATATTGATAAATTAAAAGTAATTAATATGAAAAGACAATTCAATTGAATTAAATCCATTGTATGCATTGAAAATTAATGGGATAATGAAAGACAAAAGCAGAAAAACAATATTTATGGATTGATTTCAATATCTAATTCATAATCCAACTCATAAAAAAAATTCAACAATCATGTTCATTTCACTTTCAAACTACAAAGTCTTTTCAAAATGGAGAATTCTATCTTAAATCTAACATCGTGATAATTGGTTACGAAGTGTCTAAATCGAATATGAAATATATTCAATTTATATAATCATGGAAAGAAACATTCTTGAATATATTGGATAAATGAAAAATGAAGCAATTAAAAACTATATAAAACTTATACACTTATTTCATATTTTTCATTTTCATTTTAATGTTTTATCTTATCTTTCCATAATCAAACATATTTTTTTCACTTAAAATTGTTTTTTTAATACTCCTTTTCATCTTATTGTCTTAATTAAAAAATTGTGTATACTAACCGAGTTCCTTAAAGGAACGGAGATTCGGGGTATACCAAATTTAATTTCAGGTGGAAATAATGTTTGGCTAGGCTTATGATCTCTCAAGTTGAACTCTGGATTACTAGGACCCCTTTTCCCTGAAAATCAAACGGTGAAAAAAAAACTTTGTATACCTGACAAAAACTAAAATCTATCTAAACTAATATTAATTAAATAATTCATCTAAATACCGCGCATCGCGCATGTCTTAATCTAGTTCACAATGAATTTTATAGTGAAGTTGAGCGTCTAAATGAAATGGAATTTGTGAAATTTTGGATCGAACTCTATTCTCAATAAAGATAGTTTGATTTTTCGACAGGAGTTGCGTATGCTGTAGTCGAAGTCTGTTCAATCATGTTGTCGAAATATGTTAACTTATATTCTAAGTTAGTATGTCGAATTGAGCATTTATTTAACCCCAATTACTTAAGTTAGCTTAATAGTATATAAATATATTAGTTCTCTCAAGTTGTTGTGAGAGGTTAATTGTTGTCAGGGTCGGAGCAAGAGATTTTAATTTGTGGTGACAATATATTTTTGTATTATATATTATATATCCTTGTATAAATATATATTATTTTAAAGAATTATTAATCATTTTTTTAATAAATTTTTTTGTTTGTTTAAGTTTTCTCAAATTTTATTATCAATAATAATATTTATTTATTTAACTTTCTTATGTAAGCAATTAATAATATATGAATAGTTGTCTAATATTTCTTTTCATAATGTCTTAGTGTTAAAATAAAAATATATAAAACAAAATATAGATAGTTTTTAAAGTTTTCGTCAAAAATTATTTTGAAGTAAACACAAAACTAATTCGACTATATTTTAGTCGAACATATTTTGATTTGAGATTAAAGATAGTGCAATGTCAGTATAAACTTGTTTTACACCATCGTTCAATAGAATTATAATATAATACTTTGTCATATCATATCAATATTTTAAAATTAAATGTGTAACTTGTCGAGATACACGTACGTGATTGATTGACATGTAAAAATCTTTTACACTATTGGTGCATATTTTTTTCTTTTTTGATTTTATAATTAATTTTCAAAAATAAAAAAATTATAAACACCTTAAATGAAACACGAAACGATTATCATATAGTATTTTACATCAAATTTTTAATAATATATTTATAACAAAAATACTCTTTTAATTGACTGATGAGTTATATTATTTTAGTTTTTTTTATTTTATTAAAGCTCATATAAATGTGCCGTGTTGCTACTTTTTTTTTTGTAAGAAAGATAGTGGAGGCAGTTTCCCCTTTAGTGTTGAACATGGCTCCGTTTCTGATTGTTGTTATTCACTAGTAACTTTTAAATCCTTATTGAGAAAGTGAATAGTAAAACAATTTTAACCAATTCTTCTTCTTCCTTCTTCTCTCTTTCGTAAATCTAAATAGAGTTTCTCATATTTGTTGAAGATACTCAATCTTTATCTCATAATTTTCTTTTGTTATTGAAACATCAATTCACAATAAACTGGTGCGGTGAGCATGAAGGAAAATATGTCGTCAACAAAGTATGAGATTGTGAAGTTCACCGGTGTGAATGATTTCGGTTTGTGACACTTGAAGATGCAAGCCCTTCTTGTTAAACAAGGTTTGTTATAAGCGCTGAAAGGATCCGAGAAGATGGATGTGTTAGACGATAGTACCGATCTAGAAGGAGGGTTGAATAGATCAGTATTTAAAATTTAACGCTTTTTAAAAATGTTTTCAAAGGTTGCGAAAGCTCCCTAGACCACAATCGTATAAACGATCCGTTAATGGAAAGATCAGATATGCGTGAAACCGAATGGAATAACTAAGATAGAGATAATCAACTACAATCTAAATCAATCGATTAATTACCACAATCCTTGATATAGTTAACTCTAATGATGAGTCAACACAATGAAAGAACAAGTAAAATATTAATAGATTTGTGTGGGATTAATTTTATCAAACACTTGGTGTGCACTCCACACCAAGTCTCAATTTCACTCAAATTAAATTTGCAGAATTTTACTTAATTGCAATCAAAGTGATTGTACCAATTTATCGAACAGCTACTATGCACAACAACTAAGCCATATTGATTTTACTATTAATTTCACACAAAATGTAATTAATGCAAAATTTAAAGAGTTAAGAGAAAGAGAGAACAACACCGGATTTGTTTAGGCAATTCCCCTATCGTCCTCGCTTAGGGTACGTCTGCCCCAAATTCTAAATCTAGAATTGAGATATTTATTAACAAGTTGCAAAGTTAATACAAGATAAGAAATGATCACCACCAACCAAACCATAGTGTTGTTGCAGATCCTATTCACTTCTCTCCCCTTGATTCGAGTTGAACCAAGTCCTTCAAGCGTTCCGAACAAACCTCCGGTTGCAACTACCTTATTGCAAGAACTCCACATTCTCCAAAACTATAGCTCGGTTGACTTCAATCGCAAGATGCTTAAACCCTAACCTTCCTTCACAATCCTCCGGTTATCGTTACTTGTTTGAACGAGCCCACCCTTCTTCAAACCTTTCACTCGGCTAAATCTATGAAGCAAAGGTTAGTGCAAAAACCCCCAATTCTTGGAGGACAAAACCCCAATGGTTTTATTCAAGAAAACCCCACTCAAAGTCTCTACCCAAAATAAGATTACACAATCCTATTTGGACATTATCACCACTACAATGCACAATGATCAACAAAAATTGTTATGTGTAGTTGTTGAGAAATGCAATGAAGAATGAAGATGAAGAGCACTTTAGTGTATATATTTCACTTTTCTTGTTGTTTTTTAAAGAAGAGACTCTAGAATATTTATATGATGCATGTGTTGGTGTAAGCCCTGGAGGCCAATACTTTTGGTGCTTGTATCGAATTATTTATTAATAATAAAAGACTCTTTCTTTATTATGTTTGTTTAATAAAGTCCCTAGAATAGCTAGTTTGTTTAATGTATCAAGTGTGACTTAATCATGAGATCACATTAAATATAAGGACACTATTCTTAAAGTATCCGTAGTCGAGCTTTATTATGAAGTGGGATAATATTAAAGCATTAGGACTATTATGTATATAGACTGATGATCACATCTCATGGATCATGGATAAGGAGTTATCAAGTCTTAAACATAGGTATGAATATTAAGAGTAATATTTATACTAGATTGACCCGCTATAAGAATACTATATAGAATGTTATGCAAAGTGTCATAAGTTATTCTCATGGTGATAATGGTGTATACCACCCTTCGACCTGAAACCACTATGGACCTTAGATGTAGAGTCGAGTGTCTTGTTGCTGATCAAACATTGTCCGTAACTGGATGACCATAAAGACAGTTGATGGATACTCCACGAAGCATGCTAAGGGACATGAGTGACCTAGATGGAATTTGTCTATCCTGCGTAACATGATAAATGTCTATGGGCCTAATATTGAACTAGACAAGGATGACACGGTCTATGCCTTGTGTTCAATATAGATATAAGGGTAAAAGGGTAATTATACACCTAAGTATTATCACAGAAGGATTTGTCAGATCACATGACATTTTCGTGTCTTGGGTAGCAGTGATGTGTTGCTAGATACCGCTCACTGTTTATTATGTTAAATGCGTGATTTAATATAATTGCCAATATCGCGAAAACCTACAGGGTCACACACAAAAGGACGGATTGATGAGAGATAGAGTAACTAAGGAACACCGTAAGGTACGGTGCACTTAAGTGAATTGTAGAACATCGTAAGGTACAATGTACTTAAGTAGAATACGAAATATGGTAAGGTACCACACGCTTAAGTGATTTTGGCATATTATAAGATATGGGTCACATACATTTAAGTGGGCTTTTTAGCTTACAGCCCACACAAGTGGTTCTATAAATAGAACCCTTATGCAGAAGCATTTGTGCAGTTGCAATTTCGTTTCTCTCTCTCTCTCTCACTCAAAGCCTACATTCGTAGTAGCTAGCACTGAGGTTGAAGGAATCCGTTCGTGTGGACTGAGTAGAGGCGTTGTCATCGTTCAACGTTCGTGATCGCTCCGTAGATCTGCATCAAAGGTTTCAATCGTCACAAGAGGTAACAATTCTATCAGTGATCATGCCCATTCGTAAGGATCACTAAAGAAGAAAAAATTAAATTCCGCTGCGTTTTGGATCGCTATTCTCCTTCAGTGGTATCAGAGCCACTTACGAAACCATGCATCTAATAGCTATTTATTTTCTGTATTAATATGATTAAAAGACAGAATGAGACAAAGAATAAACGAGTAATTAAATTTGGCATCATGTGTGTACAATTTGGATTATTGATGTTGACTATGCTTCGGAATCCGACATTAGTATGGTGAAGCAACGATACATCGATCGTCCATAGGTTACACAATTGAGATCGATCAAGTTATATATGTGATATAAGTAATCCTAATGCAAAATAAGGTATATATGATATATTGTTTTTGTTTCGTTCATTCAAACACTTAATGGTTGTTTTCCTTTGAGCGATCAATGGTCGTTTGCTTCTTGATCCGACATTAGTATGGTGAAGCAATGACCTGTTGATCAATCATACTGAATCAACAATCGAGGTGTGTTTGAGGGTCTGAAATTGGTGCATTAGGGTTAGTGACGGCACAAGGGTTGTGCTGTCAAAGAGTTATGAATTGAGGGCTTGTTGGATCACGTCTGTTGACTGTTTCAAAGCGCTGATTTTGGCCGCGTGACGTTCGTCATGGGCCTGTGACGATTGTAACAAGCTGGACGAGACGGTCGTGACATGCTTTATGACGGTCGTCACATTGACAAAGTCTGTATTCTCTATTTTTCTGTTTTGTGACCAGACAGCGGACCCCGACTAACTCTGCGTAGTATGATCGATCGCCGAAATTTAATTTGGTTTTAATTAATTAAAAGAATTAAAACTAATAATAATAATAATGTGTTTATTATTATTGTCTTGTGGTGATCGGTTATGGCCTTAGTTTTCCTTTATTTTGTTTTGGGATTTTAAAATACGACCTGCGTGTTGTGCCTCTCTTTTAATATCTTAATGTAACTTCTTTTCTCATCTCACTCCCTCGTATGTAAAATGAGTTTCTTTTATGTAATGTAATATTATGAAGAAAGAGAAGAATTCAATATCAAAGGAGGACAACCTTGAAGATCTTGCTTGAAGAAGCTTAGATCGTTCTTAGGTTAACTTAGGTTCTCTCATTGGTTTGGGAGAACAATTGCGCTAGGGGGCCATAACTGTTTCATTATATATGTTGATGCATGTGAATGAATGTTGATGCATGTGAGAGACGATTTATATGATAAATAAGCCGGTGAGATTAGAATAATTGCAAATTCCCTCAAATTAAATATTAAGTTTATGTTTTCCAAGTTTTAACACTCATCAAGACTAGTATCGGATAATGTAGGTTTCGCCTACGTGAGGTGCATGCTCTATATTAGTAAGGTGCGATGGGATAATTGTAATATCCAATTGCTAAAACAAAGGGTCAAACTTAACTAAGCAAATTATAATAAGATTATATGTGTTTAGAAGTAAGAGTTGGAAATGATTCATGTGATGGATTGGAATAAGGAGTTATTCACCCAACTAAAATATTTGAGAGTTGTATTAGATACAATTGGAAGGAGTTCCTACCTAAATAACCTAGTTTTGTGTAATCCTCCTACGCGGACTTAAAACAAAGTAAAATGTGGATCTCGACCCACTAGAAAATCTTCCAATGGGATTTTCCGAATCAAATGGTGAGGGTCATTTGTTTTGAGTAAAATAGTGGGAGCATATTTAATTAAAGGCCTAATTAAATATATTATTGATACTTATATTTTCATTAATTTCATGTAGATTACCATGACAAAAAACACCTCTAACAACATTTTGCGATCAATCCTTGACAAGGAAAATTTGTCTGGGACAAATTTTCTGGATTGACACCGAAATCTGAGGATTGTCCTCAAACATGATAGAAAGTTGTATGTCTTGGAGAAACCTGTTCCTGAAGAGGAACCTCCTAGTTCTGCACCTAAGGCAGAAAGAGATGCTTATAAGAAGCATGTCGATGATGCCAATGAAACTTCTTGTCTCATGCTAGCTACCATGAACTCAGAGTTGCAAAAGCAACATGAGAACATGGCAACGTTCGATATGATCGAACACCTGAAGATGTTCTATCAAGAGCAAGCAAGGCATGAAAGGTTTGAAGTTTCAAAAGCATTTTTTCAAGGCAAGTTAGCTGAGGGAGCCCCTGTAGGTCCCCATGTGCTCAAGATGATCGGGTATGTGGAAAACCTTGAGAGGTTGGGTTTTCCCCTCGGAAAGGAACTTGCGACTGATTTGATCTTGCAATCGTTGTCAGATAGATTCAGTCAATTTGTCCTAAATTTCAATATGAATGATATGATAAATCTCTTCCTGAACTGCTAGCCATGTTAAGAACTGCTGAGCAGAATCTGAAGTCAAAAGGGAAGTCCATTCTGATGATCGGAAATGGAAAGAGACAGAACAAAAGACCCTCCAAGCAGGGTGATAAAGGGAAAGGCAAGGAAGTTGCCAAACCTAGACCCACTGTTGCTGCTTTGAAGCCTAGTGGAGGCATAGCAAATGAAGGCACCTGCTTCCATTGCGGTAAGACCGGACACTGGAAGAGAAACTGCCCAAAGTACCTGGAAGATAAGAAGAATGGAGTAGAGACTTCAACTTCAGGTATTTTTGTTATTGAAATTAATTTATCTACTTCTGCATCATGGGTATTAGATACTGGATGCGGTTCTCACATTTGTACAAATGTGCAGGGGCTAAAAAGGAGTAGAGATGTGGCAAAAGGTGAAGTTGACCTACGAGTTAGCAATGAAGCAAAGGTTGTTGCTTTAGCCGTAGGAACTTATGTATTGACTTTACCTAGTGGTTTAATAATTCAGTTAGAGAACTGTTATTATGTGCCTGCAATTAGCAGGAATATTATTTCCATTTGTTGTTTGGACAAGTTTGGTTTTTCATTTATAATAAAGAACAATTGTTGCTCAATTTATTTGAATGATATATTCTATGCTACTGCACAAATGAACAATGGACTATATGTACTTGATCTTGAAATGCCTATTTATAACATTAATACTAAAAGAATGAAACCTAATGAGTTAAATCCAACTTACCTTTGGCATTGTCGATTGGGCCACATAAATGAGAAACGCATTTCCAAACTCCATAAAGATGAACTCTTGGACTCTTTTGATTATGAATCATATGAGACATGCAAATATTGTTTAATTGGAAAGATGACAAAGTTTCCATTCACAGGAAAAGGTGAGAGAGCTAATGATCTTTTGGCCCTCATACATACTGATGTATGTGGACCACTAAACATACCAGCCAAAGGAGGTTTTCAGTACTTCATCACATTTACTGATGATTTTAGTAGATATGGCTATGTGTATTTAATGAAACACAAATCAGAGTCCTTTGAAAAGTTAAAGGAATTCAAGAATGAAGTACAAAACCAACTAGGTAAGAATATTAAAACTCTTCGATCAGATCGAGGTGGTGAGTATTTAAGCCTAGAGTTTGATGACCATCTAAAAGAGTGTGGGATCCTATCCCAACTTACTCCTCCTGGAACACCCCAATGGAATGGTGTATCTGAGAGAAGAAATCGAACCCTGTTAGACATGGTCCGGTCCATGATGAGTCACGCTGATCTTCCAAACTCCTTTTGGGGACATGCATTATTGACAACAGCTTACACACTTAACCGTGTTCCATCCAAAAAGGTTGAGAAGACACCATATGAGATATGGAGTGGTAAGAAACCACATATATCTTACATGAAGATTTGGGGTTGCGAAGTTTATGTGAAACGACAAATTTCAACTAAGCTTGAGCCCAAATCTGACAAATGCTTATTTGTGGGGTATCCTAAAGAAACAAGAGTGTATTAGTTCTACAATCCTTCTGAGGGCAAAATGTTTGTCGCTCGAACTGGAGTTTTCCTAGAAAAGGATTTTATTTCCAAAGGAATCAGTGGGAGGAAAGTAGAGCTTGAAGAAATTCAAGAATCACAAAGCATTGATACACCTATGGAGGAATTAGAGCAGGAAACACAAGTAGTTGTGGAAGTGCAACCTGCTCAAGTAGAACAAGACCAGCGTTGGTCAAGCAGGATACGTCACCTACCTGAGAGATATGGATATCTCATAACTGATCAAGGTGATGTATTACTCATGAATCAAGATGAGCCTGTGACCTACCAAGAGGCCATAACTGGTCCCGAGTCTGAGAAGTGGCTAGAAGCCATAAAATCTGAAATGGATTCCATGTACACAAACCAGGTTTGGACCTTGGTAGAGCCTCCTGTAGGAGTTAACCTATAAGATGCAAGCGGGTCTTCAAAAAGAAGACTGACATGGATGGTAAGGTACATACCTATAAGGCAAGACTGGTTGCAAAAGGATATAAACAAATTCATGGGGTTGACTATGATGAAACCTTTTCACCAGTTACAATGCTTAAATTTGTTCGGATTTTACTTGCTATCGCTGCGTATCATGATTATGAAATATTGCAGATGGATGTCAAAACTGCTTTCCTTAATGGGAATCTTCTTGAGGATGTGTACATGACACAACCTGAAGGATTTGACATACCTGAAGAAGCCCAAAAGATATGTAAGTTACAAAGATCAATCTATGGATTGAAGCAAGCTTCCAGAAGGTTAGTGGGAGCATGATCGTTTTCCTGGTATTATATGTAGATGACATATTACTCATTGGAAACAATGTCCATACCCAACAACAACTAAAGTTTTGGTTGGGGAAATGCTTTTCTATGAAGGACCTAAGTGAAGCAACCTATATATTAGGAATCCTAATCTATAGAGATGGATCGCAAAAACTGCTTGGCCTAAGTCAAAGTACATACATAGACAAAGTGCTGAGACGCTTTAAGATGCATGATTCCAAGAAAGGATTCATACCTATGCAACATGGTACATGTCTATCAAAAACACAATCCCCTTCAACTAAGGAAGAAAGGGATCACATGAATAAGATTCCATATGCATATGCAATAGGATCTATCATGTATGCCATGTTATGTACTCGACCAGATGTCTCGTATGCTTTAAGTGCAACGAGTAGGTACCAATCTGATCCTGGTGATGCTCATTGGGTAGCTGTCAAGAATATCCTTAAGTATTTGAGAAGGACTAAGGACTCATTCTTGATATATGGAGGTCAGGAAGAGCTGGCTATAATTGGATACACCGATGCTAGTTTCCAGACAGATAAGGATGACTTTAGATCACAATCTGGTTATGTGTTTTACTTAAATGGTGGCGATGTGAGCTGGAAAAGTTCAAAGCAAGATACATTTGCTGGTTCTACAACCAAGGCCGAGTATATTGCTGCCTCAAGTGCAACAAAGGAAGCTGTTTGGATCAAAAAGTTCATTAGTGAACTTGGCATAGTTCCTAGCATTGTGGATCCCATTGGTCTCTATTGTGATAACAATGGTGCTATCGCACAAGCTAAGGAGCCTAGATCTCACCAAAGATCCAAACACATACTTAGGCGTTATCACCTCATTCGAGATATAATAGATAGAGGAGATGTGAAAATATGCAGAGTACCTACACTTGACAATATTGCTGACCCAATGACAAAACCTCTTGCGCAGCAGAAGCATGATGGCCATACTAGATCTATGGGTATTAGGGGTATGCCCGATTGGCTCTAGTGCTAGTGGGAGATTATTGGTGTAAGCCCTAGAGGCCAATACTTTTGGTACTTGTATCGAATTATTTATTAATAATAAAAGGCTTTTTCTTTATTATGTTTATTTAATAAAGTCCCTAGAATAGCTAGTCCGTTTAATGTATCAAGTGTGACTTAATCATGAGATCACATTAAACATAAGGACATTATTCTTAAAGTATCCGTAGTCGAGCTTTATTATGAAGTGGGATAACATTAAAGCATTAGGACTATTATGTATATAGACTGATGATCACATCTCATGGATCATGGATAAGGAGTTATCAAGTCTTAAACATAGGTATGAATATTAAGAGTAATATTTATACAGGATTGACCCGCTATGAGAATACTATATAGAATGTTATGCAAAGTGTCATAAGTTATTCTCATGGTGATAATGGTGTATACCACCCTTCGACCTGAAACCACTATGGACCCTAGATGTAGAGTCGAGTGCCTTGTTGCTGATCAAACATTGTCCGTAACTGGATGACCATAAAGACAGTTGATGGGTACTCCACAAAGCATGCTAAGGGACATGAGTGACCTAGATGGAATTTACCCATCCTGCGTAACAGGATAAATGTCTATGGGCCCAATATTGAACTGGACAAGGATGACACGGTCTATGCCTTGTGTTCAATATAGACATAATGGCAAAAGGGTAATTATATACATAAGTATTATCACAGAAGGATTTGTCAGATCACATGACATTTTCGTGTCTTGGGTAGCAGTGATGTGTTGCTAGATACCGCTCACTATTTATTATGTTAAATGCGTGATTTAATATAATTGCCAATTCCGCGAAAACCTACAGGGTCACACACAGAAGGATGGATTGATGAGAGATAGAGTAACTAAGGAACACCGTAAGGTACGGTGCACTTAAGTGAATCGTAGAACATTGTAAGGTCCGATGTAGTTAAGTAGAATACGAAATATGGTAAGGTACCACGCACTTAAGTGATTTTGGCATATTATAAGGTATGTGCCACATACACTTAACTAGGCTTTTTAGCTTGCAGCCCACACAAGTGGTTCTATAAATAGAACCCTTGTGCAGAAGCATTTGTGCAGTTGCAATTTCGTTTTTTCTCTCTCTCTCTCTCTCTCTCTCTCTCTCACACACACACACACACACACTCAAAGCCTTCATTCGTAGCAGCTAGCACTGAGGTTGAAGGAATCCGTTCATGTGGACTGAGTAGAGGCGTTGTCATCGTTCAATGTTCGTAATCGCTCCGTAGATCTGCATAAAAGGTTTCAATCGTCACAAGAGGTAACGATTCTATCACTGATCATGCCCATTCGTAAGGATCACTAATGGAGAAAAAATTAAATTCCGCTGCATTTTGGATCGCTATTCTCCTTCAGCATGCACAAAGTAACAAAAATAACAGAACAATTTTGCAAAAATGCATAGCAGAAAATTGAGTGTCAACAGCGACCAGTCGACCTGTTCAGACCCGAGGAAAAAACTACTCAAGTGAAGCAAGCAACAAGTCGACTCAGAAAGGGGATGAGTCGACTCAAATAATGTTTTTCCAGAGTTGAGTCGACCTATGACTCGACCTGTTCAGACCCGTGGTAATCATGGTTTAAATGAATCAGGCAATGAGTCGACGCAATCATGTGGATGAGTCGACTCATTTGGTTTTCCAAGGATTGAGTCGACCTCTAACTCGACCTGTTCAGACCCGAGAGTTTCAGAAATTGAGATATGTATGAATGAGTCGACCGCTTCAGGATGTGAGTCGACTCAAAGTTTTTAGACTGTCAAAAAATGATCTTTGAGACGTATTTTGATAATTTGAAACCATTCTTTTATGAACCTAAGGTACTAACGATGATCAAATGCATTATTCAAGTCAATGATATGCTCCTATATGCATGGGTACATTTCACTTGTACTTTGAGCATGTTGGAGGATGAATGCATTTTATGATATGATGACACCGTCCAAAGCACACGTTATAAGCAACTAGAAAGGTTTTACGTCATTAAAATAAAGACTAGGAATTTTTTCCCTCACATACTCCCCCTTTTTAATGATGGCAAATTGTGGCATAATTGCGTACTTTGACAGACATCCTCCCCCTGATTTTATGCATGCCTTTAAACCTTCTGCTATTATAAATCTTCTATGCCTTCAAACATTCTGCTATTATAAATCTGCTATTGTGTTTTCATTGCTTCTCCCCCTTTGACAACATCAAAAAGAAACAATGATATGGTCAACGGGAAACAAAGATATTCATAAGCACTTAGTCAACTACTTTGCAACAAATAGACATTAACAACCATGCACATAACATGAAGTCATTGTAAGAATTATAGGCATAAATATTGCACGGAGCAAAAGAAAATAAGTAAATAACATTGCCACATTTGTTTAGCATAAACTTTTAAGATAAATAACTAAATACAGTAACATGCATGCTAAATATGATACCTAAGCAAGTTCAAGCACAATCCAAGCATAAAAATGGATCAAGTTTAGATCAAACCAAAAAATGAACATCAAGAATTACATGGAACACGTATATACATACACAGTTGATCAATATAGTTCAAATAGATAGGAACGATATTACCTTCAATGATGATAGACGACGAGTGCCCTCACATAGACCGCACTTGTAAATCAAGGAATAGACAGACATAGATATAGAGCAAGCATCATATATAGATTTAAAAGAGATCTGAGATATCGAGAACACCAAGTTCCCTACGGATGCGGAAGAAAGGCTCTGTCGCAATTGGTTTTGTGAAAATATCGGCAAGTTGATTTTTGCTATCAACGTGCTCGAAGACAACATCACCTTTCTTAACATGATCCCTAAGAAAGTGATGTCGAATTTCAATATGTTTAGTGCATGAATGTAGTATAGGATTTTTGGTTAAATTGATGGAACTTGTGTTGTCACAAAAAATGGGAATGCGTTCAAGTTGAACATTGAAGTCGAGTAATTGTTGTTTGAGCCATAAAATTTGAGCACAACAATTACCGGTTGCAACGTATTCTGCCTCGGTCGTTGGAAAAGCAACTGAAACTTGCTTTTTGCTGTGCCAACTCACTAAGGAATTTGAATAAAAATGACAAGTGCCACTAGTGCTTTTCCTATCCGATTTGCAACCGGCAAAGTCGGAATCAGAGTAGCCAACCAAAGAGCAATTACTTCCCTTAGAAAACCAAAGCCCATACTTTGAAGTACCACATAGGTATCTAAGTATGCGCTTGAAGGTATTTAAATTTGATTCTTTGGGACATGATTGATACCTAGCACACATACATACACTAAACATAATATCTGGTCGAGATGCGGTAAGATAAAGGAGGGAACCGATCATACCTCTATACCTTTTTATGTCTACGACCTTACCATTTTCATCCCGATCCATATTAACCACAAGAGGCATTGAAGTGTCGATTACTTTGGAGTTTTCCATATCGAAGCACTTGAGTAACTCATTTCAATACTTCGTTTGGCTCATAAAAGTTCCTTCTTCAAGTTGCTTGATTTGAAGTCCGAGGAAGCAATTTAGCTCCCCCGTCATGCTCATTTCAAATTCTCACTGCATTAACTTAGAGAATTCTTTGACCAAATTTATGTTAGTAGATCCAAAAGTAATTTCATTTACATAGACTTGAACTAAAATAAAGTGTTTTCCTTGACGCTTAATAGAAAGGGTTGTATTAACCTTCCCTCTTGAGAATCCTTGTTCTAGTAGAAATTTGCTAAGACACTCATACCATGCCCTAGGGGCTTGTTTGAGACCGTACAAAGGACGTTTAAGCTTATAAACATAGGTAGAATGCTCATAGTTTGCAAAAATTGGGAGGTTGAGATACATAGACCTCTTCATCAATATAACCGTTTAGGAAAGCGCTCTTAACATCCATTCGAAATAATTTGAAATTTTGAGAACAAGCATAGGAAAGCAAAAGGCGTATAGCCTCGAGTCGGGCGACCTGATCGCGACTTTATGGGTCGAATTTGGGGTACAAACTGCAAGTGCACAGTTCTATCGCGTAGTTTTAAAAGATATCGATCCCACAGGGACTTATGAATCGATATACCGTTATCTAAGGTTACTTCGTAAAGCTAAGGTGAATAATGGTTGATTGTTTGGGGGAGAAGCTAAAAACTAAACTAAGATCTAGATTAAATATTAATAAAGCGGATATCGGTATGTAGTTCGTCGTAATTAGGGAATCAATTCTTTGTCGGTTTCTTGGTTTTAAAATAAATTGTTTCAGTTAACTTTATTGATTAAAGGTTTTATCTCAAACTCTCGCTCTGTTGAATAAACCATGATTTTATGTTAATGTAGCTGTCACTTATAATTAAGTCAAAAACCACTTTTTGAAAGCAATAAAGTTGCAGAAACTCTTTTTAAGAAAACACTGACCGTTTTAAACACCCTTATCTCAAACTCTCGCTCTGTTGACTTAGGTTATACAATTAAACCCGAATGCTTAACTCTCGTCCTCACATTCAATCTTTAAAAATACTTTTTGGAAAGGTCAGAATTTAATTAACTCTAAAACTTGCTCTCGCCCTGATCTAGAATTAATGCCTAATTTACACTGTCCAGTTAAAACCTCAAACTCTCGCTCTATTGATTTTAACTTCTTTATGTCTTCTACTTTTGTAAAAAATTCTTGTTATTAAACCTGTAAATTGAGACCGTAAAAAGATTGATTTTAATTTTAAATTTAATTAGACCGACTTAGTCTTGATCCCTTATTCCGCTTACTTTACATACCGATATCTAGGCGAATTAGCCAGACATGCTAAACAAACAAAAATATATATCATGCATAAACAGACTCATCCCAGGCAGATAATATAAATAAGTAATAAAACAAAGCATTAAATAATAATTAAAGAACCTGAATGCGTTAAACAATAGTCTTGAACACTCCACCACAAGCCGGTAGGATTTGTTCTTGGATTCTTCAATTAAACAACAAATTAAAACGAAGGAAATAAAAACTAGATTCTAACGTAAGGTTAGATCCGGTAAAAGTTGCACAATAGTTTCCGGTGTAGAAACTATTGTGCGAAAAGAATTAATTAAATGCTAAAAAGGAAAGTATAAATTGCAAGGGAAATAGTGTAAAACTTGTAAAAAATAAATAAAGAAACAATACTGAAATTGCTGGAAAAGAAAATAAGCAAAAGCGAAAAGCGGCAAAGGAAAAAAAATTGGAAAAGCTTCGGAAACCCCTTTAGGTTTTCCAAAGTGGCTATTTATATTGGTGTCATTAGGTAACTGTCTGCTGCCAAAGGGTCTTCAACGTAGCTAATTGCATGGCGTGGATATAGGGCCCAACACTCCTCAACGTCTCTTCAAGTCTCTGAGGCGTTACTTGCGCCCAAAAAGTAGGGGAATGGTGTGACGTTCGTCACATTATGTGTGACGTTCGTCACAAGGCTGTTTTGCGTGACGCTCGTCACGCCCTCTGTGACGTCCGTCACAGGTACAACGTTTGTGTTTTGCGCTTTGGGCTGGGCTTTGGCATTTGGTTCTTTTTCTCTCCTTTTTGCACCTCCTTTTCTTCCATTTTTACTAGTGCTTCGAAATAAACCACCTGAGACAAATAGGAAGAAAATACCGCGTAATATCTTATAAAATGAAGTGAACTGAAATAAATAATAATAAAATTAATTGAATTAAGTCCAAAATATGATATAATTTCGTGTTATCAAACTCCCCCATACTTAGATCTTTGCTTGTCCTCAAGCAAAATTCAGTATAGAACTCGTTTTAGAAATTTAGCCAGATGAAATTTCAAAACACACATCAATTCGTAATAGGTTGCAAGTGGATTTTGTTTAGAAGCAACTTGAGTTAAATCTTGATATCAACAACCACCGTCACAACCTAGACAACCCCACCTTATGCAAATCAGTTCAAGTACACTATGATAGCTATCCTAGTTCCTTTACTCTTATTTCACCCGTTTTCATTCTAGCGAAATCACATTAAGCCCTTTATCTTTTCGCGCACATAGTGGAGTAACCGGTTAGTGATTATGATTCCCTTTTAGCTGGAAGTTCTGGTACATAAATCGGATAACTTCGTTATTCAGTCCATTGCAAATTGCGGGGGATCAAACCGTAGTCCGCCCTACCAAGTTCAGTACCAGATACCTGCTGAACCAACTCATAATGGATCTTTCATATTATGCTTTTGTATGATCTGCAACCTTTAGATTAAATGATCTGGTAAGGATCACCTAACTTAATTAGTGCATTTCCTGATATATATATATATATATATATATATATATATATATATATATATATATATATATTATTTTTTTTTATGTTACTTTGGGAAACATCCACTTATATTCATCGGCTCTCCACGTAGTTTGCTATTAAGATGGTGCTGACTTCTCGTATAAACTACTTGGGGTTACTATAAAACTTGAAAGTTCAAGGAATTGGTATAATAGGTACTTATCCTGATCTAACATGTTGGGTTCGTTTAGAGTGTTTGGCGGTAGTAGTCTTTGTCTTGATTCGACTCAAGATTGATAAGATGAGCAACCTTTATACTTACTGGGTGTTGAGTTTTTGTTGTGTGGCTCATGAAAGTTTGAGGGAATAGATAATAGAAATTTATTCACACTCGGGACTTAACTTAAAATAATAGAGATTTTTTATTTTTATTTTTTTTATTTTTTTAATAATAAAACAAATAATAAAGCAAAACAATGGAGGGAAAGGTACATACTTGAAAAATGAAAATAGAAAGAACATGGTTTCCCCCCCATACTTAAACTAAACATTGTCCCCAATGTTTTAAGGAAATGAAATACAATATGGAAAGGAAAGAGAAACTACAACTAAGGTTGTCTTCCGCCTCTGGTTCTTGGACCTGGTGATCTCTGACGTAAGTCTAAGTTGTCGAACCTGCTGAACAACTCAGTAAACCGCTGGTCGGTTATGGCATTCCTAGCATCCTGTTGTTGTTGCATTTGATGCATTATCTGCATCATCTCGACATTCTGTGCCTGCATACCCTCAATAGCATCTATGATGTCGTCGTTGGTTGCAGGCCTTCTTCGTCGACGACGTTGGGAGGATGGGCCAGTTGCATTGCCGGAAGGGTTGAGCGGGACTGACTGTTGTGTAGGCGGATGATCACCTTGCTCCATTGCTTCAAACTCGTCTGTGTGCGGGTTTGTTTGTGAAGGCTCGGTGGCTTCGGGAGCGTTTAGATCATAGAGGTGGCGGTCGGGGTTTGTGACATCAGTTAGGGCGATATTTGGTAGAACAACGCTTGGTACTGCCTGGTTGTTCACCATAAGATAATATCCTCCGCCTACTCTGTTCTTAATCAAGCGGCTGGATCGACAGTAGCTGATATCCATAGATAGGGGAGGTAGAGATTCTAAAGTTTGGAGTTTATCCCCTAGGTTTAGGCCAAGTGCTATGGTGGTGATTAATCCACCAATTATAAAAGGTTGCCGGCCTCTAGCACATAAGGTGCGGATATGATGAAATAGAAAGGAGGCGGCGTTTACCTGAGTATCTGGTTCGAAGACGCACTGGAGGAAGAATAGCTCCTTTGAGTTGACCTTGCTGTTGTTTGGTCTTCCAAAAACTGTGTTTTGCAAGATGCGGATAAAGTACCGGATAGTGGGGTTATGTATATGGGAGAGAAGGAGCTCTTCCCAGTTGTAGGTATCTATACCGGAAATTTTCTTAAAAAGGCCGAAAACGTCAACTGTGTTCCAGTTTGAGTTTGGAGGGATTCTGGGGTGTAGCAGACCTTCTATGGGGAATTGTAGCATGGTACTCAATTGGTTTTGGGTTAAGGAGTACTCGGTGTTAAACATACGGAAGGTTGCGGTACCGGTTAAAAATTCGTCTTCACCGGCGGGAGTGGTGTAGTCGTATGAACTTAAGAATTCTAAGGTTAGGGATGGGTAGGTGGGTTGATTATGAGTGCAAAGGAAGGTTAAGTTGGCTTGACGGAGCATCCATTCGATACCTTGGAGTAATCCTAATTGTTGTAAACAAGTTAAATCGGGATACCTGGTGGAAACGACGCCTCGCTGTTGGAAACGCTCGAATTGCTCCCTTTGATAATTTTCATCTTCGGATCGGAAGATGATATTTCCAAAATTCTGATTTCCCGCCATTGTGATGAATGAATTTTGAAGGGGTGATTTGGAAAGAAAAGAAATGTATTTGGTAGGAGAGAATGGTTTGTGGTGAATGAAGGAAGGTTTGGAGGGGTATTTATAGGAGAAGAATTTGGAAGTTGGAAAGAAAAAAGTGGTTGGAAAGTAATTAAGTGTGGTTGAATGAAAATTAATGGGGAAGGTAGAAAGTAAAAAAAGGTGTAACGTTCGTCTCCAACGGCTCCTTAACGTTCACTAGTCTGAAGGGTGTTACGCTCGTCACAGGGGTGTGACGTTCGTAACAGGCACTTGGCGTGCCGTCCGTTATGGATTGTGTGACGCTCGTCACACATTCCATTTTGGCAAGGCTTCAGTAGCGTTTCACAGAATCACTTTGGTAAAGGATTTTATTTTTGTTATTTATTTTGTTTTGTTTTGCTTATGATTGGTTTATTCTGCAATTTAATTTATCGTGCACACTTAATCTGCTTTGTATAATAATAAGTCATAGGTAGCAACAGTAGAGCATAATAGCTATTGCATAATAAAATTAAATAAACAGCTTCAATAAAATGATCATAATGTAATACAAGAAAGGAAAACAATGAAATGAAAGAGAAATAAATGTGAACATGAATTCAAATAACATTAATGAATAATCTAACTTAAAACTAAATAACTTAGAAAAATAACTAAATTCTATCCCTCTGTACGATCTCTGGCCGGAGGAGCAAAAGAGTTAACACGATGTAGCAACTCGTGAAACTGATCTGTCATACTGCTCATGTATCCTAGAACTTCGTGTCTCATGTTAGTAAATTCTCCTCTGAGGGCGTCTTGTTCTGACATCAAAGCTTCAATGGCGGTGTTATAATCAGTTCCGGGCATATGATGCCGGAGGTCGGATATGGCTGATTCTTCGGTCTGAACAGGCTGAGGAGGAGGGTCAATATCATAATAGCCGGATGGTGTCTGAGGGTCAGATTCAGCATGAGGGATCTGGTCATCATAGGTCTCATAGTCATCACAAATCTCATAGTCCTGGATGGATTCAGTGGATCTAGCAGGAGTGGGAGTTTCGTTCAGGTTGTAGAGCCAGTTACTGCGGTTATGAATGCTAGTCCTAGGATCGGGCATGGTGAATAGGCAAAGAACCTGGTTATCAATAATAAGCTCAAACTCGTCAGACCCTAGGTTTGCTATAAACATAGTGTTGAAGAGGAAGGGTATACTCATAGTAGTAATGCCACAAAAAGGGCTTAGGTCAAGCATAGGCTGACGTAATCCAATAGCATTACCTATCATAGTTATCAAACCGCCTATTCTAATGGGTGCTCGCTCATCCTGGGTAAGGTGGTCCACATTAGCTAACATAAAAGTGGCACCGTTTACTGGACGGTTCTGGGAAGCACAAAATATGATGAAGAGTTCATCACGTGAAACTGAAGTACTATTTGGCTTCTTCCCAAATAAAGTGTGGGTCAGGATCTTATGGAAATAGCGAAAGGCCGGGTTGTGTATGTTTCCAGAGAGAAACTCATGTTCTTCGGGCTCATCATTTCCAGTCAGCTTACCCCAAAAGTGTTCAAGTTCTCTATGTTCAAAAAGTTCTTCCTGGCTTACTGTGAATGTGTCAAAGGAGGTAGGAAAACCCAAAAGATTGGTAAAGTCTCTAATATTAAATTGGTACTCCATATTGAACATTCTGAACTGGATAAAACCTCTGCTAATTCCTTTTCCATGGTTGGGTAGATAGATTAATGAGCTAAGGAATTCTAGTGTGAGTCTCCGGTAGGTGGTGAAATGTCTCAGGATAGGGGATGTCTCCCATCCTATCTGGTTCAGCAAATACAGGACACTTTGTCTAAGTCCAAGGGCAGTCATAGCCCAACCATCAGCATATAAACTAGGTAGCATCTCTCTAGTGGCTAGTTCTTCAAACTTTTGTTTCTGAGCCATTCCTCTGAATTTGATACCCATACGATCAAAATGTCCCATCTGGTTAGTGTTAGCTAGAGAAAAGAAAACATGAGTTTTAGTCAGGATTTGGCCAAATGCCGAAAGAAGAAAAAAATAATTATTATATATATATATATATATATATATTTTTTTGAATTAAAATAAATCAGGAATTAATACTAAACAGAAATTAAAAGAATAATTGAGGAAAAAAATAGGAAAATGATAATAATAGAATAAGAAAATAATTGTGGGTTGTCTCCCACTAAGCGCTTTGTTTAAATGTCGCAAGCTCGACAAAGAAACTGTTAAGTATAATCTATAGGTCCTGGGGGCATTTCGTCTAAGTGTAGGATTTGCGAATCTCCATTGGTTTCCGCATAATGATAGTGTTTTAGACGTTGCCCGTTTACGGTAAACGGTTCTGTGGATTTGCCTTTAATTTCTATTGCTCCACTGGGGAAGATGTTAGTGATATGAAAAGGTCCTGACCATCTGGATCGTAGTTTTCCCGGGAATAACTTTAGTCTAGAGTTAAATAAAAGGACTGCGTCGCCTTGCTTGAAGATTTTCCTTGATATACGCTTGTCATGCCATTGTTTTGTTCTTTCTTTATAGATTCTGGCATTTTCATAGGTGTCTCTTCTGAGTTCTTCTAATTCGTTTATGTCAAGGATTCTCTTTTCACCGGCGGCTTTATAGTTTAGATTCAGATTTCTAATAGCCCAATAGGCTTTATGTTCTAATTCTACCGGGAGGTGACAGGATTTTCCATAAATGAGCTTAAATGGGGTCGTCCCTATGGGGGTTTTATAAGCAGTTCGGTATGCCCACAAAGCTTCTGGTAATTTCAATGACCAATCTTTCCTTGAAGTGACGACCGTTTTTTTCTAGTATTTGCTTGATTTCTCAGTTAGATACTTCCACTTGTCCACTGGTCTGAGGGTGGTAAGGTGTCGATATCCTATGTCTCACTCCATATTTAAATAATAATTTTTCGAGTATCTTGGATATAAAGTGCGATCCACCATCACTGACTACTATTCTTGGGATGCCAAATCTCGGAAATATTATATTCTTAAAGAGTCTAGTTACTACTCGGGTGTCGTTTGTTGGGGAGGCTACAGCTTCGATCCATTTTGATACGTAGTCAACTGCCACGAGTATGTATTTGTTACCGAAAGAGGATGGAAAAGGTCCCATGAAGTCTATTCCCCACACGTCGAAGATCTCTACTTCCAAAATACCTTTTTGTGGCATCTCGTCACGTCTAGATATGTTTCCCGTGCGTTGACATCTGTCACATTCCTTAATAGCCGCATGTACGTCCTTCCATATAGTTGGCCAATAAAAGCCGGCTTGTAGGATTTTAGAGCAGGTCTTGGATGTACTTGTGTGTCCACCATAAGGAGCGGAGTGGCAGTGTTGGATTATATTTTCTACCTCTTCTTCGGGTATACATCGACGGAAAATACCATCGGGGCCTCTTTTGAAAAGTAAGGGATCATCCCAGTAATAGTGTTTTATGTCGTAGAAGAATCGTTTCTTCTGCTGGTAAGATAAAGTAGGTGGAACTATTCCGGCAGCTAAATAATTGACGAGATCAGCGTACCATGGTGTGGCAGATATAGCTAAGGTGGTTTCTACTTGCATGTCGGAGTTGTTCTCTTCCAAAGTAGCTATAAGTTTGTCATACGAGAAATCATCATTAATTGATGTTCTTTCCGGTTCAAGGTTCTCAAGTCTAGAGAGGTGGTCTGCTACTACGTTTTCAGTTCCTTTCTTGTCCTTGATTTCTAAGTCGAATTCTTGTAGCAACAAGATCCATCTTAGGAGTCTAGGTTTAGCATCCTTTTTTGTTAAAAGGTACTTGATAGCAGCGTGATCAGTGTAAACTATTATTTTAGCTCCGACCAAGTAAGAACGAAATTTATCTAGCGCAAATACCACTGCTAGGAGTTCTTTCTCGGTAGTGGCGTAATTCATTTGCGCTTCATCCAGGGTTCTGCTTGCGTAATATATAACGTGAAGCTTTTTATCCTTTCGTTGTCCTAAAACAGCACCTACAGCATAATCGCTGGCATCACACATTATTTCGAATGGTTCATTCCAGTCTGGTGTCTGCATTATGGGTGCGGAGATCAATGCTTGCTTAAGCGTTTGAAATGCTTTTAAACAGTTATCGTCGAATATGAATTCGGCATCTTTCATCAACAGTCCGGTTAAAGGTTTAGTTATCTTAGAGAAGTCTTTGATGAATCGTCGGTAAAAACCGGCGTGTCCTAAAAAGCTTCGTACTTCTCTCACGGTTCTTGGGGGTTGAAGATTTTCGATTACCTCTATTTTGGCTTTGTCTACTTCAATTCCTCTGTTCGAGATGATGTGTCCTAAAACAATTCCTTCTTGTACCATAAAGTGGCACTTTTCCCAGTTAAGTACTAAGTTTACTTTTACACATCGCTCAAGAACTCTTTCCAGGTTTTCAAGGCATTCTTCGAAACTTTGTCCGTATACAGAAAAGTCATCCATAAATACTTCCACGATGTTTTCGAGAAAGTCGGCGAAAATTGCCATCATGCATCTTTGAAAGGTTGCAGGGGCATTACACAGACCAAACAACATTCGTCTATAAGCGAAGGTACCAAAAGGGCACGTGAACGTTGTCTTTTCTTGGTCATCAGGGTGAATTGGTATTTGAAAGAAGCCTGAATAACCGTCTAGATAACAGAAATGTGAATGTTTTGCTAATCGTTCTAACATTTGGTCAATGAATGGTAAAGGGAAATGATCCTTTCGGGTTGCTTTGTTTAGTTTCCTATAATCAATGCACATTCTCCATCCTGATTCGATTCGTTTAGTTATAGTTTCCCCTTTTTCGTTTTCAATAACGGTTATGCCTCCTTTCTTTGGTACAACGTGCACAGGACTAACCCATTTGCTATCAGATATAGGATATATAATACCTGCTTCCAATAACTTGGTTATTTCCTTCTTTACTACCTCACTCAGGATCGGATTTAGTCTTCTCTGGTGTTCCCTAGAGGTTTTACAGTCTTCTTCTAACATGATGCGGTGCATACAAATAGAAGGACTTATTCCTTTAAGATCGGTGATGTGGTACCCTAGTGTGGTTGGATACTTCCTTAAGATATGTAGGAGTTTTTCTGTTTCGAGTCTTCCTAGGTCTGCATTAACTATCACAGGTCGTTCAAGTTCTAAGTCTAGGAATTCATATCTCAGATTTTTGGGAAGTGTTTTCAGGTCAGGGGTTGGTTTGTTAAGACATTGCGTAGGATCCGGTGTTATTGCTAAACATTGGTTAGATCTGTCTTCTACAAGGCAGTCAGATGATTTGTCTTCTTCTAACTCTGCTTCTTTTATGCATTCATCGATGATATCCATGAAGTAACATGTATCTTCTATTGCAGGTGCTTTCAAGAATTGGGAAAGAATGAATTCAATTTTCTCTTCACCTACTTCGAAGGTGAGTCGTCCTCGTTTTACGTCTATGATTGCACCGGCAGTTGCTAAGAATGGTCTTCCCAGTATAATGGGTGTAATATCATCTTCTCTAATGTCCATAATTGTAAAATCAGTGGGAATGTAGAATTGACCTATGCGTACGGGAACGTTTTCAAGGATTCCTACAGGATATTTGATGGAACGATCTGCTAGTTGCACAGACATTTTGGTTGGTCTTAATTCTCCCATTTCCAATTTCTTACATATGGATAAAGGCATAACGCTAATTCCGGCTCCTAAATCGCATAAGGCTTTGTCGACGACAAATTTTCCTATGTGACAGGGTATAGAGAAACTACCTGGATCCTTGAGTTTAGGGGGCATGTTTTGGATTATAGCGCTACATTCGGCAGGGAGTGTAACGGTTTCGCTATCCTCAAGTTTCCTCTTATTAGAAAGGATTTCTTTTAAGAATTTAGCATATGAGGGCATCTGCGTAATAGCTTCGGTGAACGGAATTGTAACGTTTAATTGTTTAAGGAGATCAACAAATTTTCTAAATTGGCCCGCATCTTTGGTTTTAACAAGCCTTTGAGGGTAAGGTATAGGTGGTTTGTAAGGTGGTGGAGGTACATAAGGTTCCTTCTTTTCTAGGGTTTCCTTATTACTCTCTTCCTTTTCCTTAGGTTCACTTTCCTCAGTTGATTTCTTAGGGTTTTGGTTTTCTATCCTTGGATCAGACGGTCCTTCCACTTCCGTTCCACTTCTTAATATAATTGCATGAGCGTGGCTTCTCGGGTTAGGTTGGGGCTGTCCAGGGAATGTACCAGTTGGGGCAGCAGTAGGTGCTTGTTGTTGGGCTACTTGTGATATTTGTGTTTCCAGCATTTTGTTATGGGTAGCCAAGGCATCTACTTTGCTTGCTAGTTGTTTAAGTTGTTCGCCAGTGTGTACATTCTGGTTTAAGAAATCTTTATTGGTTTGTTGTTGGGAAGCTATAAAGTTTTCCATCATGATTTCCAAGTTGGATTTCCTAAGGGCGTTATTGTTAGGCATGGACGGGTTCGGTTTCTGATATCCCGGAGGTATAGCTGGGGCTTGATTTGGAGACTGTCCAGGTGCGTACAAAGCGTTATTGCTCTTATATGAAAAGTTTGGATGGTTCTTCCAATTTGAGTTATAGGTGTTCGAATAGGGGCTTCCTTGAGCATAGTTTACTTGCTCTGCTTGGATTCCTGTCAAGAGTTGACAGTCCGTAGGAGTGTGGCCTTGGATTCCACAGACCTCGCAATTCTGAGTTATAGCAACCACGACGGCTGGAGGTGATACGTTTAAACTTTCAATTTTCTGGACCAAAGCATCCACTTTTGCGTTAACGTGATCAAGGTTACTTATCTCGTACATGCCAATTTTCGTTTGAGGTTTTTCCACCGTTGTTCGTTCGGTTCCCCACTGATAGTGGTTTTGGGCCATGCTCTCGATAAGCTGGTAAGCATCAGCATAAGGTTTGTTCATTAATGCACCACCTGCAGCGGCGTCTATTGTTAACCTTGTGTTGTATAAGAGACCATTATAAAATGTGTGAATTACTAACCAGTCTTCCAAACCATGGTGTGGGCAAAGTCTCATCATGTCTTTGTATCTTTCCCATGCTTCGAAAAGAGACTCGTTGTCTTTCTGTTTAAATCCGTTTATCTGGGCTCTTAACATAGCTGTTTTGCTTGGCGGAAAGTATCGGGCAAGAAAAACTTTCTTCAACTCGTTCCATGTGGTGACTGAGTTGGAAGGGAGAGATTGAAGCCATCTTCTAGCGCTATCTCTTAATGAGAAAGGAAAAAGACAAAGTCGAATTGCCTCTGAAGTGACACCATTAGCTTTAACAGTATCAGCGTATTGGACAAATACGGATAAATGAAGGTTTGGATCCTCGGTAGGATTTCCAGAGAATTGGTTCTGTTGCACCGCCTGCAACAGCGAAGGTTTAAGTTCGAAGTTGTTTGCTTCGATTGCGGGCGGAGCAATACTTGAATGCGGCTCATCTTGCGATGGAGCGGCGTAATCTCTAAGAGCACGAGCTGGTTCTGCCATCTCGGTTATCGAAGGAAAAAGGTTTTTGAAATCAGGAAGTTCTATAGGAGGGAGATTGTTTGCAGCACGATATTCCCGAATTCGTCGTAAGACTCGGAGATATAGTTCGATATCGTTGATTCGTAAATAGAGCGGTTCGCCTTGTGAGCGAGTGCGTGGCATACAAATCAACGAAAGAAAGAATAGAAGAAAAAGAAACCTTAGTCTCTACAGCGTAACGGAAGAGTTACGATATCGATTAAATAAAAGTCCCCGACAACGGCGCCAAAAACTTGATCGCGACTTTATGAGTCGAATTTGGGGTACAAACTGCAAGTGCACAGTTCTATCGCGTAGTTTTAAAAGATATCGATCCCACAGGGACTTATGAATCGATATACCGTTATCTAAGGTTACTTCGTAAAGCTAAGGTGAATAATGGTTGATTGTTTGGGGGCGAAGCTAAAAACTAAACTAAGATCTAGATTAAATATTAATAAAGCGGATATCGGTATGTAGTTCGTCGTAATTAGGGAATCAATTCTTTGTCGGTTTCTTGGTTTTAAAATAAATCGTTTCAGTTAACTTTATTGATTAAAGGTTTTATCTCAAACTCTCGCTCTGTTGAATAAACCATGATTTTATGTTAATGTAGCTGTCACTTATAATTAAGTCAAAAACCACTTTTTGAAAGCAATAAAGTTGCAGAAACTCTTTTTAAGAAAACACTGACCGTTTTAAACACCCTTATCTCAAACTCTCGCTCTGTTGACTTAGGTTATACAATTAAACCCGAATGCTTAACTCTCGTCCTCACATTCAATCTTTAAAAATACTTTTTGGAAAAGGTCAAAATTTAATTAACTCTAAAACTTGCTCTCGCCCTGATCTAGAATTAATGCCTAATTTACATTGTCCAGTTAAAACCTCAAACTCTCGCTCTATTGATTTTAACTTCTTTATGTCTTCTACTTTTGTAAAAAATTCTTGTTATTAAACCTGTAAATTGAGACCGTAAAAAGATTGATTTTAATTTTAAATTTAATTAGACCGACTTAGTCTTGATCCCTTATTCCGCTTACTTTACATACCGATATCTAGGCGAATTAGCCAGACATGCTAAACAAACAAAAATATATATCATGCATAAACAGACTCATCTCAGGCAGATAATATAAATAAGTAATAAAACAAAGCATTAAATAATAATTAAAGAACCTGAATGGGTTAAACAATAGTCTTGAAGACTCCACCACAAGCCGGTAGGATTTGTTCTTGGATTCTTCAATTAAACAACAAATTAAAACGAAGGAAATAAAAACTAGATTCTAACGTAAGGTTAGATCCGGTAAAAGTTGCACAATAGTTTCCGGTGTAGAAACTATTGTGCGAAAAGAATTAATTAAATGCTAAAAAGGAAAGTATAAATTGCAAGGGAAATAGTGTAGAACTTGTAAAAAATAAATAAAGAAACAATACTGAAATTGCTGGAAAAGAAAATAAGCAAAAGCGAAAAGCGGCAAAGGAAAAAAAATTGGAAAAGCTTCGGAAACCCCTTTAGGTTTTCCAAAGTGGCTATTTATATTGGTGTCATTAGGTAACTGTCTGCTGCCAAAGGGTCTTCAACGTAGCTAATTGCATGGCGTGGATATAGGGCCCAACACTCCTCAACGTCTCTTCAAGTCTCTGAGGCGTTACTTGCGCCCAAAAAGTAGGGGAATGGTGTGACGTTCGTCACATTATGTGTGACGTTCGTCACAAGGCTGTTTTGCGTGACGCTCGTCACGCCCTCTGTGACGTCCGTCACAGGTACAGCGTTTGTGTTTTGCGCTTTGGGCTGGGCTTTGGCATTTGGTTCTTTTTCTCTCCTTTTTGCACCTCCTTTTCTTCCATTTTTACTAGTGCTTCGAAATAAACCACCTGAGACAAATAGGAAGAAAATACCGCGTAATATCTTATAAAATGAAGTGAACTGAAATAAATAATAATAAAATTTAATTGAATTAAGTCCAAAAATATGATATAATTTCGTGTTATCACGACCAAAGCATAAGTTTCCTCATAGTCGATGCCTTCCTCTTGGTTATACCCTTGAGCAACAAGGCGGGCCTTGTTGCGAGTTATAACTCTGTTTTTGTCTAACTTGTTCCTAAACACCCATTTAGTACCGATTACTCGATGGTCTCATAGAGGGGGAACAAGATCCAACACCTCATTTCTTTTGAACTGATTAAGTTCGGCTTGCATTGCTAAAAACTAATATTCATCGAGTAATGCATCTTTGGATTTTTTAGGCTCAATTTGAGAGAAGAAAGCGAAACGATAACAAAATTTACTTATCTTTGACCGTGTGGTAACTCCCTTTGAGATATCTCCTAGAATATTATCGATGGGATGATCCTTAGAATATTTCCATTCCAAAAGAAGATCATTGTTATTAATCGAATGATCCTCCTCTTTCTTTTCATATATATGATCCGACTCCTCCTCATATTTTTCTAGACGGGGTTCAACATTATTTTCTTCTTGATCTTTTATTATGTCTTCTGACGGAACACATGCACCATCAACAATAATATCTTCTTCGACAATTTTCAGATAAGATTCATCAAAGGAAACATGCACGGATTCTTCAATGATAAGTAACCTTTTGTTGTATACTCTATATGTTTTACTAGATTGATATTATCCGAGAAAGATACCTTCATCGGCTTTTGAGTCAAATTTACCAAGGTTTTCTTTACCATTATTTAATACAAAGCATTTACATCCGAAGACATGAAGATGTGAAACATTAGGCTTCCTTCCCTTTAGCAATTCATAAGGAGTTTTGTTTAGAATAGGACGAACGCGTATTCTATTCAATACATAACAAGTCATATTTATGGCATCGGCCTAAAAATATTTAGGAAGGCCATTTTGATTGATCATAGTCCTTCCAAGCTCTTCTAAAACTCGTTTTTTACATTCCACTACTCCACTTTGTTGTGGAGTTCGTGGAGCAGAAAAATTATGATAAATGTCGTTTATTTCACAAAATTCCTCAAAAATGTGGTTTTCAAATTCACCTCCGTGATCACTTCGGATAGTAACAATGCTAGTGTTCAGTTTGTTTTGAGAAATCTTGGCAAATTTTTCAAAAGCTGGAAAAATGTCACTTTTACTTGCTAAGAAGATGGTCCAACAAAATCTAGAGTAGTCATCTACTATAACGAAACCATAGTAGTTTACACCTAGACTTTTAATTCTAGATGGCCCAAAAGATCCATATGGAGAAGTTCAAGGGGTCTCGTTGTGGAAACAATATTTTTATATTTAAAAGAGATCCTTGTTTACTTTCCCATTTGGCACGCATCACATAAGTGATCTTTTGAAATTTTGATTTTGGGAAGACCAACTACTAGATCTTTGACAATAACTTTATTTAGCAAGTCAAAGTTGACATGCGCTAATCACCTATGCCAAAGCCACAAGTCTTCACTCATGGAGACAAGACATTTATCGCTAGTCAAAGATATTTCATTCAAGTCAAGCATGTATATATTATTTACCCTCCAGCCCTTAAGCACATCATTCTTTTTATCACTATGTTCAATCACGCAACAATCTTTTGAAAATGATACTTTATATCCTTTGTCACATGATTGTCTAATACTAATGAGATTGTGCTTAAGGCCTTTAACTAAAAGGACGTTTGAGATAGTAGTAGAAGATAGATTACCTACACTACCTTTTCTGAGTATATCTCCCTTGTTATTATCATCGTAGGTTACAAACTCTTTCTTCTTAGCCACAAAGTCAAAGAACAAGGAAATGTCACCCACCATGTGTCTTAAGCCTCCACTATCGAGAACCCATGTTCTCTCCGTATCCTCATGACATTCCACCTACAAATTTAAACAAGGGAAAGATGTACCCAATTTTCATTGGGTCCTAGTGTGTGAGTGAAAATTTGGTTGCATTTAGGCAACCATTGAAAAATTCCTTTAGGAACCAAAAATCTCCTAAATCGGCATTTAGCAATAGTATGTCCCCTTTTGCAACAATATAGACAATTTAAGTTCGGATGAGAGTTGCTTTTGCTAACTTGATCCTTTACCACATACGTGTACTTTTGATAAGGATTATTCATGGTACTTCTAAAATGTGATTGATCAATAGCAAAGGTAACTTTAGGTTGTAAAACCTTGTCTAATTTAGCTCGAAGAGTTGTAACTTCTCTTTGCCAAATGTGACAAGTTTCACATCCAGACCATCTAAACGAAAATCCCTTATCTTCTTCAGTTTTTACTTTAGTAGCCTTTATCATAGATTTCTTAAGAGTTTCTAATTCTTTTTCAGAATCAGAAATCTTCTTTTCTAAATAACAAAAAAAATCTCATTTGAGGCTAAGCGTTTAAAAGCTTCCTTGGCCTCATTGTGTAGAGTACTAAAGGCATTTTGCAAATCTAAATAAGACATTTTATCAACATGATCATATTTAGAATGACTTACATTCTTTTTCTTCTTTTGATGATCCGTAAGATAAAGATTAACATTTTCTTCTTCATCACTTGAGTTATCATCGCTTGAGGACTCACTATAGCTCTCCCATGCAATGTATGCTCTTCTAGCTTTGCTAGATTTATTGTGACGTTTGTCTCTTCCTTTGTCTTTCTTAAACAGCGGACAATCCGACTTATAGTGACCGTCCTTTCCGCAATTAAAACATGATCCTTTTGACTTAGTTATCTTACCTTCCTCTCGATTTGGGAATTTTAATTGTCTTCTATAGTTGACAAGATTTTTATCCGAATGTTGAACTTCATTCTTTCTAAGGTGTCGGTTATACTTCCTTACGAACAACCCCATGTCTTCCTTCGAATCTTTATCATCATCACTTGATTCACTCTCACACGTATCATTGGTGGATGACTTAGATCTTGAAGCCTTTAAAGCGATAGATTTCCTTTCAGTATCCTTAGCTTTCTCCTTCTTTTCCTTCTTTTGACTCTTCTCATGTTTCTCAAGGTTCATGAGCTCTTGCTCATCCTCTTGAAGCTTACTAAACAATGTTGTCATGTCCAATGTTCTTAGATCATTGGCTTCCTTAATCACGGTGACCTTTGGTAGTCAATCCATGTTAAGACATCTTAAGATTTTGTTAGTAGCAACATCATTAGGGGTAGTTCTATCAATAGCATTTAACCGATTGATTAGATGAGAAAACCGTGTTTGCATATTGGTAATGGTTTCACCATCCTCCATATGAAAAAGGTCGAATTCTTGAGTTAAAGTGTTGATTCTAGCTAGTTTGACATCATTGGTTCCCTCATGGGTGATTTGCAATGAGTCCTACATAGTCTTAGCACTAGTACAATGGGAAACCCTATAATACTCATCAACACCTAAGGCGGTGATGAGCATATTTCTGGATTTCCAATCATAGCTATACTTTTTCTCATCTTCTTTATTCCATTGTGCTTCGGGTTTGGGTATAACAACACCATCCACATTGGTCATGGTTATTTTCATAGGACCATCTTTGATGACTTTCCGTACCTTCCTATCAATAGAGTTGATATGGAAACGCATATAATCTTTCCAATAATTGTAGTTTTCACCAGTAAAAATAGGCGCTCTATTGTACACCCCTTTAGGATCGTTACTCATTTTCTAAAAAGTTATATGCGAAGCACTAGATAAATTGGCGCTCGTGATACCACTTGTTAGACGATAATACCAATCTAGAAGGGGGGTTGAATAGATCAGTATTTAAAATTTAATGGACCCGTTAATGGAAAGATCGGATATGCGTGAAATTGAATGGAATAACTAAGATAGAGATAATCAACTACTATCTAAATCAATCGATTAATTACCACAATCCTTGATATAGTTACCTCTAATGATGAGTTAACAAAATAAGAGAATAAGTAAAATATTAATAAATTTGTGTGAGATTAATTTTATCAAACACTTGGTGTGCACTCCACACCAAGTCTCAATTTCACTCAAATTGAATGTGTAGAATTTTACTTAGTTGCAATCAAAGTGATTGCATCAATTTATCGAACAACTACTATGCACAACAATTAAGCAAGATTGATTTTAATCTTAATTTCATACAAAACGTAATTAATACAAAATTTAAAGAGTTAAGAGAAAGAGAGAACATCACCAAATTTGTTTAGGCAGTTCCCCTATCATCCTCACTTAGGGTACGTCTTCCCCCAATTCTAAATCTAGAGTTGAGATATTTATTAACAAGTTGCAAAGTTAATACAAGAGAAGAAATGATCACCACCAACCAACCCCTAGTGTTGTTTCAGATCCTATTCACTTCTCTCCCTTTGATTCGAGTTGAACCAAGTTCTTCAAGCGTTCCAAACAAACCTCTGGTTGCAGCTACCTTATTGAAAGAACTCCACTTTCTCCAAAACTATAGCTCGACTGATTTTGATCGGGTCTGCGTGAAACTTCAAGTTGTAGCTACCTTATTTCAAGAACTCCATGTTCTCCAAAATTCTAGCTCGGTTGACTTCAATCGCAAGACGCTTGAACCCTGACCATCCTTCACAATCGTCCGGTTACCGTTACTTGTTTGAACGAACCCAACGTTCTTCAAACCTTTCACTCGGCTGAATCTATGAAGCAAAGGTTAGTGCAAAAACCCCCAATTCTTGGAGGACAAAACCTAAATGGTTTTATTCAAGATTAATGAAGAAGATCAAGTGTTACTGTTGTTGTGTGCTTTAACAAAGTCTCATGCTCTCTTCAAAGAAACTCTCTTGTATGGAAGAAATTCATTGACCTTTGAAGATGCTAAATCTGCCTTGTACTCTAAGGACTTGAACGAACAAAATGAGTACAAATCATCTTCAGTTGGTGAAGGATTGTTTGTTAAAGGAAAATTCTTGAAGAAAGATGATAGGTTTGAGAAGAAGAAGGGTAAAGTTTTACAAAATTCTTATGGTGGTAATGCTCTTGCTATTAAGTGTTATAATTGTAAGAAGGAGGGTCATACAAGAAAAATATACCTTAACAGTTTGAACAATCATGGTGGAAAGGATAATGGAAATGCAACCATTACGCAAGATGGTTATGAATCATTTTATGTCCCGGTGGTTTCAAGCAGCGACTCTAGCAAGAAGTGGATTATGGATTCAGGTTGTACTTGGCATATGACTCCAAACAAGGTCGCGTTTGAGGAATTATGTGATCAATATGGTGAATCAGTGCTCCATGATGAGTCAATAAGGCTATTGACTGATGTTAGGTACGTACCCAATCTTAAGAGGAATTTGATTTCTATTGGTGAATTTGACATGAAAGGATATGTTTTCAAAGGAGAATAAAGTATCCTAAGGGTAATGTAGGGGTCGAAGGAAGTCTTGAGAGGAGCGAATAAACAAGGCTTGTATACCCTTAAGGCTAAGGTTGTAAGTGGTCAAACATATGTGGCATCCATAAAACTTGTGTCGAAGACTAAGTTATGACACAAAAGACTTGGCCATGTGATGAAAGAGGCTTGGTCGAATTATCAAAATAAAATCATATGTGTGGTGACAAGGTCGGAAAACTGGAGTTTTATGAACCTTGTGTATTTGGTAAATCTTGTAGAATGAAGTTTAACAAAGGTAAACAAAGAACACATGGGTCCCTTGATTACATTCATGTTGATCTTTGTCGGTATTCAAGGAATCCTTCACACTTATGTGAAAAGTATTTTCTATCCATAATTGATGATTACTTCAGAAAGTTATGGGTATTCATTCAGAAATCTACAGATGAAACTTTTGAAAAATTCAAGAGTTGGAAGACCCTGGTCGAAAACCAAACTGGAAGAAAGGTCAAGAGGTTGAGGACAGACAATGGTCTTGAATTTTGCAATGAGGATTTTGACAGCTACTGTGTTGCGTCCGGTACTGCAAGGCACATAACCATGACATGAACTCCCTAACAAAATGGTTTGACTGAAATGTTCAATCGAACCATTTTGGAAAGGGTTAGATGGATGATGGTTAATGCTGGATTGAAGAAGGTGTTCATGACCGAGGATGTTGCAACTATATCATACCTGATAAATAGGTGTCATTCGAATTCCTTGAGGATGAAGACACATGGAAAAGTATGGTAGAATCATCCATCTAATCTCAACAGACTTAGAGTATTTGGCTGCTTAGCCTATGCTCACATTAGGCAAGACAAGATTGAACCTAGAGCTTTGAGATGGATGTTTCTTGAATACCCTGGAGGAGTCAAAGCTTATAGGTGTTGGTGCCTAGAGCCAGGTCTCAGAAGATGTATCATAATTCGAGATGTAGTTTTAAATGAAGCAGAAATGACCTTCAAGAAAACTGATGACGTTGGTCGAAGTACCAAGATCTATGAAGAAGAGCTGGAATAAGAAAAAATTCATGTTGAGGTGGAACACGTTGATGCTAAATTGCATAACCTAGATGAAGTCGAAGAAGAAGCAGAACTTATTGTCAAAGATGAGGAGACTGATAATGACTACCTGCTAGCAAGGGACGGATCGAGAAAAGTCATCAAGCCACCTCAAAGACTTGGTTATGCAGATCTCATAGCACTCGCCTTAATCTCCGCAAGTGAGGTCCTTGATGAAGAACTTAGATATTACAAGGAATATGTGAGGAGTCGAAACAAGATTGAATGGATGAAATCCATGGATGATAAGATAAAATCTCTTTATGATAATAACACTTGGGTGCTAATCGAGAAACCTGCATGGCCCAGGTTAGTCAGCTGTAAGTGGATCTTCAAGGTTAAGGAAGGAATCAAAAGAGTGATGTCGAAGCAATTTAAGGCAAGGCTAGTTGCTAGTGGGTTCACTCAGAAAGAAGAGGCCGACTTCAATGATGGGTTCTCACCTGTTGTAAAGCATATGTCCATTAGAATGTTGTTAGCCATGGTGACAAAGTTCGACCTAGAACTTGAACAAATGGATGTGAAGCCAACTTTCTTGTATGGTGATCTAGATGAAACAATCTTGACGAGGCAACCTGAAGGGTATGCGGAAAAGGGGAAGGAAGATTATGTGTGCAAGCTGAATAGGTCGTTATATGGTCTGAAACAATATCCTCGACAATGGAATAGAAGATTCGACAAGTTCATGGCACACATAGGTTTCACTAGGAGCCAACTCAACCACCGTGTTTACTTCAGATTTTGACCTGGAAATTCACTTGTTATTTTGTTGCTTTATGTGGATGACATCCTCACAGCAAGAAACAATGTCTAAGATGTTACGAATGTAAAGGCTGAACTCGATAAGGAGTTCAACATGAAGGATCTGGAAGCTGCCTCCAGGATTCTTGGGATTGACATTCGGGGAGATAGAAAGAAGTCGAGATTATGCTTATCTCAAGAGACATACCTGAAGAAGATTCTCGAAAAGTTTGGTATATCGAATTTAAAGCCTGTTGTAACACCGACTAATCCCCGGTTCAAGATGAGTTCGACTCAAAATCCTAGTACTGAAGTCGAAAGAGCCTATATGAGTAGCATTCCATATGCTAGTATAGTAGGTTCTTTGATGTATGTTATGGTCTGTACGAGGCCATACATAGCGTACGGAATGAGCCTTGTAAGCGGGTATATGGCCAATCCTGGGAAGGCGCACTAGAAAACATTATGGTGGAGCCTTTGGTGATGACAACAAATTCGAAATCAAAGGATTTGTCGACTCTGGTTATGCAGGTTGTATGGATTCCAAAAAATCTATTTGTGGATATGTGTTCACTATGTTTGGCACAACAATCAATTGGAAAGCGATATTCAGAAGATTGTTTCCTTATCAACCATTGAAGCGAAATATATTACCCTCACTGAAGCTATGAAATAAACATTGTGGCTTGAAGGTTTTGCTAAGGAGCTGAAACTTCAAGGTCAAGTTATCACTGTTAAATGTGATAGTCAAAGTGAAATACACCTGTCGAAGAATTCAACCTATCATGAGCTAACCAAACACATCGATGTGAGACTACATTTCATCAGAGAGATAATCGAGTGTGGAGAAGTCCAAGTGCTAGAGGTTTCGACTGAAGATAATGCTGCTGATATGATCACTAAGACATTGTCAAGCTGCAAGTTTTTCCACTGTATGCAGTTGATAAAGCTGCATGAAGAAATCTAGTTTGTTCCCTTGATGTTTGTAGAGTTTGTTCCAAGGTGGAGATTTGTGAGATTTTGGATCGAACTCTAGTCTCGATAGAGATAGCTTGATTTTTTGACAGGAGTTGTGCATACTTTAGTCGAAGTCTGTTCAAGCATGTTGTCGAAATATGTTAACTTTTATTCTAAGTTAGTATGTCGAATTGGGCCTTTGTTTAAGCCAAATTGTTTAAGTTAGCTTGTTGCTTAAGTTGACTTAGTAGTCTATAAATAGAATAGTTCTCTCAGGTTGTTGTGAGAAGTTAATTATTGTTATTCACTTGTAATCTTTGAACCCTTATTGAAAAAGTGAATAATAAAACAGTTTTAACCAATTCTTATTCTCCTTCTTCTCTCTTTCGTAAATCTAAATAAGATTTCTTATATTTATTCAAAAAAACTCATTTTTTATCTCATAACTTTGTTCTATTATTAATGACATCAATTCAAAACATAATTAATTAGAGCACTAGGGGTGCTCTAACCCTTGCAACCAAAGAAGAAAAAAGTAGAAACAAGAGAAAAAATATTATCTAAGGAAATCTATGGAATCAGCAAAGAAATCATAAAAATTACAAGTTGATAAGGAAGAACAACCAATTACACTCCATTTCCATGCAGTAATTTTAATGGATATTACAATATCATTTACATTGCAAACCTTACCTTGAAAAATAATTTTGTTTCTTTTGGACCAAATGCTTCAAATAGTAGCCCACCAAATGATCGCTTCATTACCTTCTCCGACCTTCTTCAACATCTCTTTCGTGAAACTTGAATAGTTTTACCAACTGGACTGATTCACATCAACTGGGATTCCTATCCACTTCGCCACTGTCTTCCAAATTTTCTTGGAAACATCACATTGAAACATAAGGTGCTATATGTTTTCTTCCTCCAAAAAAACACAAAATGCAAGGTAAGTCATGAGAATTAAGGATAATTCCTCTTCTCTTGATTTGCTATCTACTTGGAAGTCTATTGAGGAATAACTTCCAACCAAATAACATAATTCCTGGTGGGATTTTGCTCCTCCAAACTCAACTCAAAGCCAATAAAACAGGCTCCTCCAAACCTGAACATAACTAGTAGTCTGATGTAAAATCTTGTAGCAGCAATCCTGCATAGTAAAAAGCTTAGAAGGAGACCCCTTCCAAATATATTGATCATTAGAATCTACAGCTGGTGTACACTCTGACATAAGGCTCACCAACTCTGTAAGCATGTTGCTAATAGAAGAGGTTTCCATAGATTGCATTCTTCAGATTTCCAAATCCACATACCATTATCCCACTCTCCCATTTATATAAAAGTGCTTTATTGAACATTTCTAAATCCTTGACTCCTAACCCACCTTGTCTTTTGGACTACAAATCTGTTGGAAATAGACCCTTTTGTGTTTAGGAAAAGTGTGTGGGAATATTAGAGGCTTGAATAAAAACTTGGCAGGTAGGAGAATTATTTATGGAAGAGAGAACTTTATATTTTTGCTTGATTCAAAAGTGTTGGATTACATCTCTATTTATAGTACTTTAAGGAGAACTCTAGACACACTAATTCTAGAGAGTTCTCAACTCTAGATATTCAAAGAGTATTCTAGAAAATATTACAATCTTAAGAAATATCTAGATACTCTAAATACTACAAGACTTTTCTAGAAACATTATCCAATATAAACTAAGCCCAAATAACTAAGTCCAAAATCAAATAATAAAATTAGGCCCAAATCAAGTTTAATATTTCAACATCCCCCCTTAAACTTGATTTGTGACTCCAAGCATATTCCTTAGCTTCACGAAAGTTTCCAATTTGAGTGGCTTGGTGAAAATGTCGGCAGCTTGATCTCTAGACATCACATACTTCAACTTCACCTTCTTCTTCTCGATGCATTCTCTTATGAAGTGGTAACGAGTGTCAATGTGCTTACTTCTTTCATGAAATACAGGATTCTTTGCCAAAGCAAGTGCTGATTTATTGTCAACACATATTTCGACAGGATCTTCTTGTGGCATTTTTAATTCTTTCAACAAATTCCTCAGCCAAACTGCATGACAAACACATGATGTGGAAGCAACATACTCAGCTTCACAAGTTGATAGTGTCGCATCCGCGAAAAACAACCGGCGGGCTAAAACAAAACAACACAAAGCCGCCACCGTGCGTTATTTATCCCAAAAGAGGGAAAGGAAACGCTCGAAGTAAACCTGGAAAAGACATGGTCTCGCGACCAAAGAGAATGGGATCGGGAGTCGGTTATGCGAAGGGAAGGTATTAGCACCCCTACGCATCCGTCGTACTCGACGGGATCCACGCTCAGAAGGATAGGACAAGGTTGCTAAAACAGAAATTGCTCACAAACAAATGCACACACACACACACACTGGAAACAACACAGGTGGGGGAAGAGAGGAACGGGCTTGCTAGGATATCGCATCCTATGCCTACGTATCTCATTTGGAATGAGAATCAGAGCTACCGTAGTTCGGCTCACGCACGCCGAAACAAACACATGCACAGACGCTGAGACGTCAAAACAAACACACAAACATGCAAACATGGGATCCGAATGCCAATTGTTGGACTTACATCAGACTCCGAACCAACAAACACACACGGGAAACCGACTGCCAATCGCTGGACTTACGTCAGACTCCACACAACAAACACCAATAGGATACAGACTGCCAATCGCTGGTCTTATGTCCATCTCCTAACACACAAGAGGGTTAACCAACAAACAAGTTACTAAGGAGTCTGGCACTCGAGCCTAGTAACTGTCAAGCAAACACACACAAAAAGGAAAAAGGGTGAACACACAGACTAACAGGGAGTCGGGAACTCGAGCCTGATAGCTGTCAAGCACAACACACTAAAAAAAAAAAGGGTGCCCGGAGAGATCTCGTACGATCTCCTGCCTACGTACCTCATCTGGTATGAGGATCAGGGCAACGTAGTTCCCCTTAACAGGGGAGAAACTTTCTCCTAACCAGAGACTGGGCAATGACCAACTAGAAGGGAGACTGACTCGAGCCTAATAGTTATCATGTATTCCACAATGGTCCTGGGTTGAGTTTTCTATCTACTTGCACAGGCTGCAAGCTAATCCTAAACAGGCAAAGCAAAGCATGCAAGCATAATCAAAACAAAGCAAACATACACAATTAGCACACACTATATACAGACAAAGTGGGCTCACACAAGGGTTAGGCTGCAAAAGCAAGCCAACTGTATCAGGGTGATGTTAACTCTTAATCCTAACATTGAGAGTTAGGGTGAAGCAGATGAAATAGGAAGTGAGGGGTGTGCCTCACAGCTCTTATCCCTGGCCAGGGAGAGCTTCAGACAAAGGAAGTGTGGGTTCAGAAAGTGGGAACCCTTCTACACTTATGACTGACTCAACAGAGATCTTGGGTTAATATCCATAATGCATCAACACCAGTTGTGTGAGCAGAGGGATGACTCAAATGAATAGCAGGAGATGGATTGCACATCTCTTGTATCTGCCAATTGCCTTATCAAAGGTCTTTTCCTGCTTGGGGACAAAAATAAACAAGCACAAGCATTGCCTCTTAAGGAGGACTTCAGACAGGTGCCTGACCAAATAACAGGCCAGGTCTTCCAGACTACATGAAGTTAGTGGGTTATACCTCAATTGGTTAAGCAACCAAGCAACAGCAAAAGCAAGTTCGCAATGAACTATAGCAACTAATGTACCTGAAAACAATCTAACTCAGTCAGTACACAGCTCAAACAGTCAAACAGATAAGCTAGTGGTCAACAGTTAACTGTACACAAGCAATGCATCAAGCAAAGCATAAGCCAATGCTCAACACAAATGACTTAGAAGCCACCTACAAAACAAACTCAATGTTAATCAACATCAATCAAATAAGCAACTCAAGCCATGTGAATCAATTCCCTCAATGCCATATGCTTTTTGTCCTGAAAACACAACTCAAACATAAGAAGCAAACCCCTAGGACAAGGCCTAGGGTCAAAAAGGGAGAAATAATCCAAAACAAAACATGAAAATTGGCACAAATCAAGTTCAATCAAATTAGAACAATGTCCAAAAGGTCTCACATTCATATCACACACCAATTTCATTTTAAAAAGCATCTAAGGCAAAGCATGCAATTTCAAAGCTCATTGGACCAAACAGGATGAATCAATCCAAATCCAATCAAAACTAATTCAATAAATCCCAATACAAATCATGGCAAAACAGCATTCACAACATGATCAACACACCAAATTTCAAGTCATTTGGACAAGTGGAAGCATGTCAATTAAATTCATCAAGTCAAGGCATGGCAAAACAAACTCAAATGAAGCACAATTTCATGCATCAACTTCACACAAGCCTAAAACAGAATCTACACATGATAAATGACTCAAACCAAAGCCATGGCAAACTTCACTGTGTCTAGAATCACTCCACAAAATTTCAAGTTCATGTGATACACATCAAGCATTTCACAAATCATCTAAGATCATGACTCTCAAAACGTCCTCAAATGACAAGCCAGAAGAGAAAATCTCAAACAAATTGGAAATGCACTCAAAAAATCCAAAAAAATTCACAAGCAAACTTAACATCCAAAAGAATCGACATGCAAAATATCAGATCATTTGGTATTGAAATGGCATGGTAAATAAATTCCTCAAGTCAAGCAAGAAAAGGTGTGACACAAATTGTCACACCTACATTCAAACAATCATATCTCATCAACCAGGAATGGGAAAAATGCAAACTCAATGCCAAAATGCCCCTAAGGATGTCTATTTTATGCATGCAAAATTTCAAGAATTTTGGATAGAATCTCATCATTTCATAATCAAAATAGCAAGCAAGGTCATGGAAACATACACATACACAATCCCTAAGCAAAATAAAAATCCAACAGTGCACAATTTCTGGAAAAATATGCATTAAATTCTAGAGATCATGATGAAAACAACAAAAAAAACCACAGCTCAATTGGATCAATATTGATTGAGATATGAATTTTTGAATGGAAGAGAAAAATAAAAAATGACATGGAAGCATAGCATGAACATGGTGAGAATAATGAAGAAAAATGCCAAATGCCAAATGGAAGATGCGCTCGCCCGGAATCGAATGGAGGGAGCGTTCAAATTGTAGCGCACGCTTTAATGAAACACAGCATTTCATTAAAGCTGATGTGGCGCAGGGGAGCGAGCGGAGCCAATCGTTTTGGCACGTGAGATTACATGCAACCAACCAGCGAGCATAAACACCAAAAACCATGCAACTAGCGCAGGCAAGGATCTACAACACTTCTGGAAACGAAAATTCAAACATTCATCCGTGTTCATCATAAACCCTAGGCTCAAGAACATTTTCTAACAGAAATTAATGAAACCTACACCATTGCAACCGTCTTCCAGCGTACAACAACAATCCAAGCTTATTTTAACCTAAATCTTCCTAAAACTCTTGGATCGTGCAAGATAAGTTTCACACATCAAAATGAAAATCAACATAACTTTCTTATTTCTCAACGAAATTCAATGATTCAAATTGCAGTGTACTCTACATCCAAGGATCTATCAAAAGCATGCATTAATTTCAAGAATTGTGATGCTCGAAAACTGACCTTCAAGAGATTGCAGTGGTGAAACACGTGGATTTTGGCTTGGAAAAGCTGAAACAGATCCTCCTCAAGGCTTAGGTGAATGAATGAGTGCAAAAGAATAGCTCAATCTTGCTTGCTGTAGCTCAAATTCGCATTTGCCATTGATGAAGCTTGATGCAACAGTTCTCAAAACAGCATGCAAATGATGAAATCTTGCTTCAATTCCACTCCAAAATGCTTGTGGATCAAGGATATATGAAGATCAATGCAAGGTTTATGCAGAAAAATGGAGAAAAGTTGAGAGGAAAAATGAAGAGTTCTTGAGATTGGATCTAGATCTGGTGCAAATGATGTGTTAATTGTGAATTCAGTTAGGATTATGATTATATATGTGCTGTTAATCAAATTTGCTAATCAAGGTTAAGCCAAATGTAAGATTAATGAAAATGCAAGTGTATGTGCAAATTGGTCAATTCACCTTCATGCATGCAATGCCTTGCTACAGTGCACGAAATTTGAGCCAAATGCACTCCAAATGATATTTAAGACCAAATGCAATTGATTGGAAGTATGGAAAATGCTTACTTCTCAAAATCAACTTTTCCCTCCAAAATTCAAATTCAATTCAAGTGGAAAATGCAATACTTTTGTGATGAGATTTGATGAATGGTAATGCATGATTTAGATAGAGCATATTAAAACAAGATTGTAGCAAAAAATCCCACTCCATTTGGCCTTGTGGTTCAAAAGTTATACACTTTTGAAGTTCAAAATTTCTTGACCAAGATTTGACCATATCTTGCCAACCACACATGAAAAATTCATGTTCTTGGACTTTTTGGAAAGGTGAGAGCAAGATCTTAAACTTTCATGTTGGACAAAATTTCATTTGAAGCTTTCTTGGACATGTAAACTTGAGGAGAAGACCTTTCCATTTTTGGCAGTTTGAAATTACAGGTCACTTACTATTTTTGGAAACTTTTCTTCTGACCTCAAATTCTTCAATGTTGATCTTTGACATGTCAAATGAGACTTGTATGGACATGAATGAAGTGTTTCTAACCCTCTCCCACCTCCAAATCCATCAGTTGACTTCTGGTTGACTTTTGTTGACTGATAGATGAATTGGCTATGTACAGATGAACTTGAGCCTCAATCTCCTGATGAAATGGCTCCAAAATGAAACCCTAGCCTCCACAAGCTCAATAAAACCATAAAATGATCTCTCATCTTAATGAATACCTCATCTCCTTGACAAGCCCTGATTGGCACAATGCAGATGATTAGGGTTGACCAGAGGTCAAAACCCTAATCCCAAGGCATCTGATCAATCATAATGAATCTCTTGGTGATGACAAGACCATTGTTATGATGATGTACCATTTCAACCAAGATAATGATCAATCCTCCTTGAGGAACCAAGAAACCCTAATTTGAAACACCAACCCTCAGATGGCTAGTGATCAATTCATGAAACCCTCAGCTTGCATCTTAACCTCTTTATCTTCTGATCAAGACCTAGGAGGATGGCTTGCTCAATGTTGCCACATGATATGCAAAAAATGCAATGACTAATGACCTAAAAAATGCAATGCAATATGTTAAGCTAGTCCCAAGAGAGGAGGGCAAATTTTGAGGTGTTACAGATAGTGTGACGATAGGTTGCTTCTTTGACATCCAAGTGAAAGTAGTATCTCCCATGAAGAACACAAAACCAGTAGTGCTTTTTCTATCATCCAAGTCTCCACTCCAATCACTATCACTATAGCCAATAATCTCATAATTATTAGAAGAGTAATAGTGCAAGCCAAAGTTTGTTGTACCTTTAATGTATCGAAGGATTCTTTTTGCCGCCTTGAAGTGAGTTGTTGTTGGAGCTTCCATGTAGCGACTTATGACTCCTACAGCATAGAGAATATCCGGCCTTGTACTTGTCAAGTATCGCAGACTTCCAACCAAACTTTTGTAAAGAGTTGGATCAACAAACTCTCCATTTTCATGCTTACTCAACTTGTTTCCACATTCCATCGGGGTGCCAACTGGATTGGCATCATCCATCTTGAACTTCTTAAGAACTTCTTTGGCATAACCTTCTTGGATGATAAAAATTCCTTTGTCTTCTTGCTTTACTTCGATGCCGAGATAATATGCCATGAGCCTCATATCTGTCATCTCAAATTCATTTGACATGTCTTTCTTGAACTCTTCGAACATGCTTAAATTGTTCCCTGTGAAGATCAAGTCATCAACATATAAGCACACAATCAAAATATCTCCACTTTGCGCTTTAATATAGAGTGCATGCTCATATGGACACTTGATGAAGTTCTTGTCTTGAAAGTACTTGTCGATTTGAACATTCCAAGCTCTCGGTGCTTGCTTGAGTCCGTACAATGCCTTCTTCAACTTCAAGACTTTTTCTTCTTGCCCTTTTACTTCATAGCCTTGTGGTTGCTCGATATAAACTTCTTCTTCGAGAAAACCATTTAAGAAGGCCAACTTCACATCCATTTGATAAATCTTCCATTCATTTTGGGCTGCCAAAGAAATGATCAGTCTAATAGTTTCAAGACGAGCAACAGGGGCAAATACCTCATCATAGTCAATTCCTTGTCTTTGACTATATCCTTTCGCCACCAATCTTGCTTTGTATCTCTCCACGTCTCCGTTTGCATTCTTCTTCGCCTTGTACACCCATCTTACTCCGATTGCTTTGTGTCCTTGTGGAAGTGTAGTAAGTTCCCATGTATCATTCTTCGTGATTGACTTGATTTCTTCTTCCATGGCGTCTCTCCACTTTACGTTTTCAACTGCTTCTTGATAGCTTAGAGGCTTGCAATTACCCAAAAGGCAAAAAAGGTTAATTTCATTTATGTTTTCAGTTACCTCATAAATCTCTTCAATACTCCTTAGTCGTGGTGTCCTCTCACTTGAGCTTGTTTCATCCAACCTTGGTGTCGGTGAGACCGGTGGTGTAATATTTTCTTCTATCATTGGTTGTTCCATTTTGTCTTCTTCTTCAAAGTAAGGAAGAAAATCGTACCTGTCTTCTTGAAGACTCCAATCCCAACAATCTTCTTCTTCGAACTCCACGTCACGACTTATGATGATCTTTCCACTATTTGGATTATAGAGCTTGTACCCTTTGGAGCTTGAGTCGTAACCGACAAATACATACTTCTCACTTTTATCATCGATCTTTGTTCTCCTTTCATCAGGAACGTGAGTATAGGCAATGCTTCCAAACACTTTAAGGTGAGAGATCCCAGGCTTCCTTCCATTCCATGCTTCTTGTGGTGTCTTCTCATGCACGCTTCTTGTTGGGGAACGATTTGTCAGATAAACCGCACATGCCACTGCTTCGGCCCAAAACTCTCTCGGCATCTTCTTGCTCTTAAGCATGCTTCGCACCATGTTAAGTATGGTCCGATTCTTTCTCTCTGCTACTCCATTTTGTTGTGGTGATCTTGGCACTGATAGTGGGCGGCGGATTCCATGGTCTTCACAATATTTTTGGAACTCATTTGAGATGAACTCTCCTCCTCGGTCAGATCTCATGGCCTTTATGGAAAGACCACTTTCTTTCTCCACAAGGGCTTTGAACTTCTTGAAGTTTTCAAACACTTCTGACTTCTCCTTCAAGAAATAAACCCATGTTTTTCTAGAATAATCATCAATAAAGAGGAGAAAGTATTTACTCTTACCAAAAGAGTTTGGATTGATTGGTCCACAGACATCAGTGTGTATGAGCTCTAGCGGTTTTGTCGCTCTTGACGTTGATTCCTTTGGAAAGCTTTTCCGGAATTGCTTCCCAACTAGACATTCTTCACATAGTTGGTCTGGATGGTCTATACTAGGCAAGCCTCTCACCATTTCCATCTTTGACAAACATTTTAGACTATCGAAGTTGAGATGTCTGAATCGTAGATGCCATAGCCACGAAGAGTCGGTATAGCAAGTCTTGAGACACTTTGCAACATCATTTTGAATGTTCAAGAGGAACATTCTATTATTTTACATAGGCACCTTAGCAATCAAGTTATGTCTATAATCTCTTAAGAAAAGACTATGTTCTTTCAAGTGGATATCATAGCCTTTCTCTAACAATTGTCCCAAGCTCAAAATATTATTCTTCATGTTAGGAACATAATAGACATTGGATATGAATTGATGACTCCCATTCTTTAAGCATATAAGAATTTTACCTTTGCCTTTGACCGGTATCTTTGAGTCATCTCCAAATGAGACATTGCTAGTTGTCGCTTCATTGATCTCTACGAACATGCTTCGATCTCCACACATGTGATTGCTTACGCCGGTGTCGAGGTACCATTTGTTTCTTTTCTCTTCAACTTGGTTTTGGCATGCGAGCAACAAAGTTTCTTCTTCTATGCCTTTTTCTTCTACAAAGTTAGCTTTCTCCACAACTTTCTTCGAGAGTCTACACTCAGATGCATAATGACCGATCTTGTTGCAGTTGAAGCACTTGATTTGTGATTTGTCACACCTCGACCATGAATTTCCTCTTCCACGACCTCTTGTTGCTTGTGGATTCCAACTTCTTTCTCCATTGTTAGAGTAGTTTTTGTAACCGCCTCTTCCTTCTCCTTCATGTCCTCGTCCACGCCCACGATCTTGGCCACGACCTCGTCCTCTTTGGCTCTTGTAATTCGCATAATTTGCTTCCTTTATGTTGAGTTGTAGTAGTTGCTCCATAGCCTCCTTTTGTTTAATTTTTCTCTTTTTTTTTCTTCGTATGCTTGTAAAGAACCCATAAGTTGCTCAATAGTCATGGTCTTTAAATCCTTGTTTTCTTCAATGTTGGTAACAATGAAGTCAAAACTTGGATTTAAAGTGCGAAGTATTTTCTCGATGACTTTTACCTCATCAACATCTTCACCATTTCTTTTAAGTTGATTGACTACGGCCAATACTCGAGAAAAATAATCAGAAATTAACTCGGACTCTTCCATAAATAAACGTTCAAAATCACCTCTAAGAGTTTGAAGACGAATCTTTTTCACCTGTTCCACTCCTTTGTTGAAATATTAAACTTGATTTGGGCCTAATTTTATTATTTGATTTTGGACTTAGTTATTTGGTCTTAGTTTATATTGGATAATGTTTCTAGAAAAGTCTTGTAGTATTTAGAGTATCTAGATATTTCTTAAGATTGTAATATTTTCTAGAATACTCTTTGAATATCTAGAGTTGAGAACTCTCTAGAATTAGTGTGTCTAGATTTATCCTTAGAGTACTATAAATAGAGATGTAATCCAACACTTTTGAATCAAGCAAAAATATAAAGTTCTCTCTTCCATAAATAATTCTCCTACCTACCAAGTTTTTATTCAAGCCTCTAATATTCCCACACACTTTTCCTAAACACAAAAGGGTCTATTTCCAACATAGTGGCATCAGAGCTTCAACGTCCTAAAAAATGGCAAATGGAGGTTTCCCTTTTCAAATTCCGATGCTCATAAAGAACAACTATGACAATTGGAATATCAAGATGAAGGCGCTACTAGGAGCTCAAGATGTGTGGGATATCGTTGAGAAAGGCTTCAATGAGCAAGATGAAGCCTCGCTAAGCCAAGGTGTAAAGGAGACATTGAGGGAGTCAAGAAAGAGAGACAAGAAAGCTCTCTTCCTTATTTATCAATCGGTGGATGAAGATACATTTGAGAAGATCTCCAACGCAACGACGGCCAAAGAAGCATGGGACAAACTTCAAACTTGCAACAAAATCAAGCTCCGATTGATCTGAGGAAATGATTCCAATCACCACAACGATCTCATTTCTTAACATCCCATCTACCACCGATTCAAGGTAATGATTCTGACCAACACAACAATATTGTTTCTTGACATCCTAGCTACCACCGATCGGAGGTAATGATTTCGACCACCGCAACAGTCTCGTTTATTAACATTCAAACTACCTAAAACGGCCAAGAAACCACTGGTTTGTTTCAAACTGCTTGCAAACGAAATATGAATCGTAACCTAAAAATGGTATAGTGCTTGGAACGACAATAATGGTGTTTAAAAGTAGTCTATCATCATCTCCTTCATACCAGTTGCAATGGTTAGAGTAAACCATGTTAGTTGTCGACGACAGTCCTCGAGTTACTTGGCTCGGATGATAATGTATGATGTTGCAGGGAAAAGGTGCGCGAAGGAGAAGATGTTTTATTATTATTATTATTATTATTATTATTATTATTATTATTATTATTATTATGATAATAAAAGGTAATGAGGCATAATATATGGCGTAACATCTAAGCATCAATAAGCGTTGAAAGTTAGCGCGACTGCTCAAAAATATGCAAAACGAACTATCATGCCGTCTTCAAGATAAAATAGGCCAGTTCAATTATCCGATCAATACTTAAACAATATACTATATTTCCCGAAATACACATTTCTCATGGTGGTGAACCACTCGATAATGGTGTAAAAATCACTAATAATATATAGGTAAACTAGTTGCGGGTGGCGCAAGCAAGCCACACAAAACATAAAAGAAAAACTATAGATGAAATGAATATGGGAGAGAAGAGAGAGATTTCAGATTGTAAAAAATCTGGTGTGAATGGCAAGTGATGGGAAGAGCGATAATTATAAATAGTTGAGGATCCAATCCGAATAGAGAGAGTGGAACCAGCTAAGTTAAAACTAGTCTTTTCTACTTGGTTAGCAAGTCATTCGTTAACTCTTGGAGCCCGACCAGCCAAACGGCGGTGGCGGCACGCGTGTGTGATGATCACTTGGTGGTGTGTCTTCACTCATTTATAAAATCGGGTAACCCTTGGGCCCAATCCAATTTGCCCACTTGGAATAGGTAAGCATTACTAATATATGTTATTTTTCCGTGAGACTAAAATGAATCTTTATAATTTCACTTCCATATATTACTAGCTCTTATTTGTGCTAATTTATTATCAATTTCATGACAATCAATTCTTCAAGTTCCCATTTATATATAGGACCATTTTAAGGATGTGCAAGATGAGCTACCGTACAAGACCTCGTAAATCTTTGTCATTGTTAAAATTTGATTAAAAATGACCTCTAATTATCTGTCATGGTTGAACCGTAACTAACCTACACATAACCTTAATATATATATATATATATATATATATATATATAATATATATATATATATATATATATATATATATATATATATATATATATATATATATATATATATATATATATTATATATATATATATATATATATATATATATATATATATATATATATATAAAGTTTAAAGATCAATTGTTTGAAAAAAATAAAAATACAAATACAATTGAAAAAATAGTTCAATTATATTAAGAGTCTTTTTTATAGATTAAAATTTTTATTCTAGAAGTCATTTCAAAAAATTAATCTTTAATTGTTTGATCAAAAAATAAAAAATGTAGAATACAATTGAAAAATAAATGATTTAAAAATATTTTTTACGAAAACTTCTTCAAAATTACTAAAAGTCATTTGAAATATCTTTATTAAAAATTAAAAGATTATTTTCGATATCCAATAAAATAAATATTAATTGTTAAAAATTTTAACACAGTAAAATTTATATTTTATTACGATTTTAATTCTCTATGTAAACTTGTTAATGAAATTAGTTCCTCAGTTTTGAAGATGATTATGTAAGTTAGTCATTTGTTAAGATTTGATGTAATAAAGATAACCTTTTGAAGAAGACGAATTTGTTGTATAAGTTTGGGGTTTCTATACGAGAGAGATTAGGGATATAAAATGTCAGAATTTTATTTTGTGAGAGAGACGAATGAAAGAGATGTTAGAATTTTATTTTACGTGATAAGATTGTTATGTACGGAAGCAAGACATAATATCATTTAAATATAAATATGTAACATCTTTCATCATGGTTAATAATATGAACCATGATGAAATGACTCACCTTACACCACGATTGATTGATTATAAGAATCCTGGTGATACACAATGTCAAACTCAATATGTCATGATAAATAAAGAATTATTGGTGTGAGATTCAAATTCTTTCACTTCAGATACATTTTACTACAGTTGTTAATTATGACCATAATAAAATATCTTTTAATAAATATAAAAGAAACATAAAAAAAAGAAGTTATTACTACTATTAACTACAGAAGAAAAACCATTCTAATATAGTATTACGAAATAATAGTATTTGACAAGTGCATAATAGATGGTTCAACTTTCTATCCAAGATAAAATATTTATCAATCATATTAATATCGAAGGCAAGCACTCTAGATAATTTAAAATTATCCTTACATGATGAATTCACTTGGTGGAACCACAAACCAATTCTCATTAGAGAAGAGTTATCTAAGAATAAGTTGGGTTCACCTTATTATAGGATTTGTTATGTTCTTTCAGTTTCAGGTCTAGTCCCTCACTCCTCTTTTTGCACCTCTTTTTTCCGTCTTTAATACATATTTTGACTTAAAATGAGTGTGTGACTTTTAAATAATGGAATCAAAAGTAACCAAATAAAAACAGACCATTTGGATATGAGAAAAATAATTTTTTAATAAAGACAAATTATTAAATAAAAAGGAAAGAGAAGAAGGATGAGGTATAAAACATAATTCATCAAACAATTAACAAAAATGATAGTTAAATATGTTCGTATTATCTTTTTAAAAATTTTTAAAAGTATAAATAGAAAGTGAATTTCATAAAATATCATAATCAATAAAATAACATATATTGATAAGTTTATATCCACATGCATTTCTCTAGAGGAAATAAATTATTGATTTAATAGAAATAATATAAAAGAATTTGACATTAGAATATCATTAAAAATAAGAAATTAAATACGTTTAGTAAACAATTAGAAATTGAATATGTTTAGTAAATTATTAAAAATAGAGGGAGTAATAATTTTGAAGTGATGGATATAATTTTAAATAAAAAGGTACAATTGCATATACTAATAAATATTTATTAAAAATGATATTAATTTTACAAAAACAAATTTTGTTTGTTTAACAATGAGGTGTGTTCACTTTCATGAATAAAAAGTGTAATTTATTTTATTTTTATCGCGGAAGAATTTTTTAAAATTAATTCAACTATTATTACTGATCATTTATTTTACAATTATTCGCCAATGCACAATGTTCTTGGACCTCATGAGAAAATTATTAACTGAATCAAATACATTGTATTCGTCAAATGTTTTTAATCAAAGTTTTGAATTTAATATACTTCAGTTTTTAGATTTGTTTATTATTTGGATCTCTATTACCTTTTATTTTCTTTTAGTGTGATTTTGAAGTGATGGATATAATATTAATGTTACAATTGAAAAATAATAGATAAAAAATTTAAAATAAAAATTTATATTAATTTTAAATAATTATATATTTCGTGTGCATAAGAATGAGTATTATGTTCATTTCCATAAATAAAAATGTACTATAGGTATTTCAGAGTTTGGATTAAACATATTAATCTTGTAAAATGATTTTTTTTTAACTTTTAATAATAATTTGGATTATATTATATATATATATATATATATATATATATATATATATATATATATATATATATATATATATATATATATATATATATATATATATATATTATATATATATTACTGAAAAATAATAGTTATTTAGTGATAGATATAAGTTTAAAGATCAATTGTTTGACAAAATAAAATAAAAATAAGAATACAATTTTAAAAAAGAGTTCAATTAAGAAAAATATTAAGGGTCTTTTTAATAGATTAAAAAACTTATTCTAGAAGTCATTTCAAAAAATTAATTTTAAAAATTAATCTAAATTGTGTTACCAAAAAATTTAAAATGTAGAATACAATGGAATAAATAAACTTCAATTTTTTATTTATGAAAACTTCAAAAATACTAAATATCATTTCAAATTTCTTTGTTAAAAATTAAAAGAGTATTTTGGTATCCAATAAAATAAATATTAGTAATTGTTAAAAAATTTAACATAGTAAAATTATGTTTTAATACAATTTTAATCGTCTATATAAACTTGTTAACAAATTAGTTCCTCAGTTTTGAAGTTATATTAAAAATTTATATATTTTTTTAGAAACTACTCGAAATAGTTTCTCATTTTAATGAGTTTTTGAAATTTTATTAATTAAAAAAAAACTCATAGGAAAAGTATTTTAACAAATTTGTTATTTGATGATATCACTAAATATTTTTCTTTAAAAAATTGCTAATACTTTTTCAAATTAATATATTATTTTCATAACAAACAGAGCCTCTGAATCTTTAGCCAATAGTTTCTCAACAGTCAATTTTTTTTAATAATTTTTTTAAATTCCTTAATTACTTATTTTTTTAATATTTAAGATGTTTGTACATAATTCAGATTTTATGTATTTATCTCCTTACAACCTCCTATAAATATATTGTTTTCCTTCTTTCATATATAAAATCCTACTCACTTTTAAATAAAAGATTAATCAAAGGTATAATGTCTCCATTTCACCAAAAAGTTATCATGCTATGTGTATTAATATTGTTATCAGTATACAGTGTTGTTGGAACTCATGAGAAAATTATTAATTGTTTGGAAGGAAATTTAGATTTAATTGTTGATTGCAAATCTAAAGATGATGATATTGGAGTTCATCTTCTACATCATGGTGAAAGCTTTGGTTGGAGTTTTCATCCTAGAGTTATTTTTGGCCATACACTATTCTTTTGTGGTTTTACATGGAATGGTAAATTACATTGGTTTGATGTGTATGATGGTAATAATCTTAAAGATGATTGTGATGAATGCAATTGGAAAATATTCAAATCAGGACCATGTAAAACAGAAGGTGACGGGCAGTCTACTTGCTTCCTGTGGAATAAGCAACAAATAATTTAAATCTATTTCTCAATTTCAATTATAAATAATAAAAATTAGTATTAATTCCCTATAATTCCCTATCATATTGGTCATTTTAAAAAAAAATCAATTTGTAAAACTCACACATAGATTTTCACTATTGTCATTTAAAAAATTGATATTTTTAGTCTTTCGGTAAATTTTGTCAACAAAATTAGTGATACGCATTTTAACATGATTTTTTATTATTATTTTCAATGTCACATTGCTTTCGAATTTTAACTTTTAATTATTTTAAACTAATTGTTCTATGCTAGAACAAAGAATGAAGTAAAGATCAGAGATAATAGCAGATATGAACTTCTAGCGCGACAGAGTGGGGATTGACATATAGAGCTAGCACTCCAACGCTTAAATTAATATGTGAGGGAGAAGAGTGAATTGAAATTGAGATTGAATTTGAAACTTAGTATTTGATATGATGTCCTCTCTATATATAGTAGAGAGGAAATATCTAACTTTAGATCAGTTAAGCGTGAGTTGTGGGGAACTATTGGATGTACTTGATGTTTGGATCCTCTATACTCATCAACGGGATGGTCCCTGTGTGCTGAGAAGATTCTGGAATGATAGTTGCTCCTTCAAAATGGTTGGTCGAGGTCGATGTGGTTGGTCTGGAACAGTTTCTCCCAATCCCTTGCTCATGCATGACAAAGCGAGGGTTTGTCATATTAGCCTTGAATGTCGACCACTTTCTCATTTGTCTTAGGAGAGCAATAATGGACGTTTCAGTTTCTTGAGGATTCACGTCTTTAATTCTACGTATTTCAAACATCTTTTCGATGGTACTCTCATTATGATCCTTGGGAAGTTGAACACTTAAGTGTTGTGTGTAAGTGGTTTGTCACGTTTGTTAAAGTCTACTTTCTTTTGCATGCTAGCATGCAGTTCTTGAAAAGTTAGCGTTGCATTTCTATGTCTTATTTCCTAGTTTGCAGTTATCCTCCTTTATTCTAATATTTTGCTTTCCACGTCTAGAAAATTTAGTGCATTATGGATAAAAATTCACACAAGAGTGCTTAAAAATCTTAGAAGAATGCTCAATCTTCGTGGATGGATTGTGTTTACTCTTCCACCATTTATGTTTGTTCTAGGGATGGTAATCTTGATGGAGCCTTTCCGGAGGTGAGTCCATCTTCAGATTGGGGTGTCTTGACCCCTTACGAGAATGATAGAATATGCAGTGAGTGTGGTGGTTGTGCCATTCCTTTTTACGAACGCACCTTCTCGATTCTAGGTCTTCATATACCCTCAACTACTTATGAAACAGAAGTTTCTAAGCATCTGGTAATGGCCGTGTCACAACTTCATCCAACAAGTTAGGCATATGTGAAAGTCTTTAAGTACTTGAGTTAATGCTTTAAGGAGAAACCTTCTCTGAACCTCTTCTTTCATCTCTTACATTGCCATCATGGTCTTGCAACTTGGACGAGGAGCAAAAGCTTAATTTCTCTGGTGCGGACCATTCGGGGCTTTGGGACTTTTTATGAGTCGCATCCTTTTGCATATCAGTTATTTGTAGTTAGTTCTATCCACCCAGAGGCCCACGCGGCGGTTTGCGCTATTGGGAATGGAGTGGAAGGTAAATGTGTTGAGTTGTTCTCCAAGTATTATACTAAGAGTCATTTCCTCATGGGAAATGAGATGTACGTATACATAGAGGAAAGCATTTTAATAGAATATCTATACTAAAAAAAAGCAGAGGATGAGCTTCATTAAGGACATGGGTTACCTCAGGGGTGGAATTCCCCAAGATGAGGCTGACCGAAAATGTCTGAAGTGCCTCATTCATACCCAATTGCTGATGGAGGCCCGTCCTAAGAAGAAACGAAGGTTATTTTTGGTAAGCTCTAGGAGGTCTTGGCTTTTTTTGTCTTCGATTTGCTTATTTATGACGTGTTTTCTTTGACAATGATTATGTGCAGATTCAATCAAGGATGAAGTAAAGCTTTGGCTCCTAAAGCAGGGAATTTGGCCATCAGAAACTGAAGTAGGCCTTTTCACTACTTTGGAGCCTTCTAAAAGTAATGTTGCTTTAAATTATCTTTTGAGGCCTAAGAGTTCTTACGGATTGGTCCCACGCTCCTTCAGAGAGCACCAGACTCTTCCTTTGGAGGAGGATTGCTCGTATATATTTGTGCGGGTGTACCCTGAATGAGGAATTGGAAAATTTGGCTTGTAATACTTGGCATGCCTCTGCTGGTTTTGCTCTTGGTGGAGCATGTCGCTGGGGCACCCTTTGGTCCGACCAATAACGTGAAGAAAAGCTTTGGCTGTAAGAAAGTGTTCGTAGTCGAATGCTTCTACATACCTTCAGGAAATATAGACAACTTCCACCTTACTTATAGGGATAAGGTAAACTTTGTTCCCCTTAAATCTCAGAGGGAATTGGAGTCTATGCACCTTGAGAGTGCTTCTCTAAGTTAGTGTTTGGCTGACTATACAATCTTCAACTTTGGGGTAGTTTCGCAATCCATTGAAAATGCTTTGCAATTAAGTGTGTCATTTTCCTATCCTCTGTGTATCTCAAAGGAGTAGGTTCGGCTGAATCATATGCTCAAATATGAGGGGATCTTCTCCATGATGGTGTAGCCCTATTGGTGAAACTTTTGTGTGTGTGTGTGTGTGTGTCTTGTATATAAAGTACTTCGTAATGGAAATTTTTGTGTGTATATATTTGTAATAAGATTTTTTTTTACTTGTATGAGGTATATCTTCTGTAGTCGCATGTGAAAGGTGTATGCGACAACATCCCCTGACTTTTGGCGGGGAATTGATTATTGTGGTCGCACGCGCGAGGCGTTTGCGACAACACCTCTGGCTTTTGGCAGGGAATTGATTGTTGTAGTCTCGCGCGCGAGGCGTTTGCAACGACACCCCTGGATTTTAATGGGGAATTGATTATTGTAGTCGCACGTGCGAGGATTTTGATACCCTACAAACAATCGCAAAAAAGATTTATTTTATTTTTTAGAAAAAGTGTGATATGCTGGGGGAATAGGTTATATTTCCCACTTCTTTTGGAGCTAACTCTTGTCGTATACGCATCACAAACATATCTTCGCGGGATTTCTTAGTATATTTTGTCTTGCCTTTAATATTGATAAGTGTTCTAATCAGACTATAACATACATATTTCTCCACATGAATCACATCAAGACAATGTCTTACATCAATACTAGACCAGTATGGAAGATCAAAGAATACCGACCTCTTTTTACAAATATTTTTCTCCACAGACTTTTTTTGTTTCTTTCCAAATGCAACCTTAATATATTGTTGTTTTCTATAAACTTTCTTCCCAGTTAAGGGATTTGGAGCGATATCAAACTCTTGCTCTCCATTAAAAGTCTTTCGCAACCTACGATATGGGTGATTAGGTCTTAGAAATTTTTGATTCCCAAGATAAACTGTATTTTTTCCATTTTGTAATTGGTGGTGACATGTATCAACTTCACATATAGGACACACTTTATGTCCCTTAACGATGTATCCAGACAAATTATTGTATGCAGGAAAGTCATTGATTGTGCAAAACAACATGACATGCAACTTAAAATTATCACCTGTATATGCATCATCAACATCAACATCAACATCTTTCTCCCACAAAAATCTTAAATCTCCAATCAATGGCGTTAAATAAACATCAATATCATTCTCTGGTTGTTTTGGACCCAAAATCATCATTGATAACATTTATACTCACGCTTCATGCACATCCATGGTCATAGGTTACAAAGTATGAGAAGAACAGACCATGACATATGGTTAATACTCAAATAAACAAATGGATTTGTTCCGTCAGTGGCAAGTGCAAGTCTAAGATTCTCCGGTTCAAGGGCAAAATTTGGATACAATGAATCAATTTTCTTCTATTGCAATGAATCATCTACATGGCAAATTTTTCCATCGCACGCTCTTTCATATGCATGACATCTGGTATTCTTTGTATCACTAACATTAGCAAACAATCTCTTGAGCTTTAGAACTATCGATAGGTACCATATCACCTTGACAGGAACACTCTTGCTAGTTACACCATCATCGTCATCAACACCATTGTCCTTTTTCTTGTAGCTTGACTCCTCTCACCTTGGGCACTCCTTCAAGTTTTCAAAATCTTTCATATATAATATGCAATAATTATGACATGAATGTATTTTAACATAGTCCAAACTCATTTGACACAATATCTCTTTTGCCTCATAAGTACGGTTCAACAGCGTGTTACCTTCGGGAAGCATTTCTTTCAATAATTCAAGAAATTTATTGAAAATTTTATCGATCCATCCACCTCTTGCCTTAAGATTAAACAGTCTTACCACAACTGACAATCTTGTAAAAAACTTACATCCCAAATACAATGAATCTTCCATGTTTTTTTCGCAAAGTATCTACCACATTAGCATTCTTGAAAGCATCAACTTCAATATCACGGATGATGTCTTCTAGAGTATCATTCATAACTTCATCATCTTCAACTGTATGTGACAGAGGTCTCTTTTGTGTCGCTTCACCGTGTCATATCCATTTTGTGTAATTTTAAATAATTCCATCACAACCACAATGATTGAATATAACATCTCTATGATTTTTTTTGGAGAATAAATATTCTTTCGTTGGCTGGAGAAGAAGTCTTATTTTGCTAGGGCTCGAGAAGTGAATGAGGTAGACCCTGAGTGAATAAAAAATATCAAGAGTATTTATTGCGATTATACTGAAAATCGAGGTAACATATCCGACGTAAAATCTATAAAAAATAAAGACGCCTTTTTGGTTTAAAAAAAAAAATAGAGAGTATTTATCTTGGTTTTAATAAAAAATCGAGGTAACATATCCGAGGTAAAATGTATAAAAATTAAAGGTACTTTTTTGTTTCTATATAAAACATAAAACTGCGGGAGCTGAGAATCGAATCTCGAATCCTGAGCATATATTTATGTCAAATTTTCATGAAACTGAGGTCAAATTGATTTTTTTAAAAATAAAACAAGGCACTCCTGTTGCATACACCATCAATTTTATATTGTTCGTGGTGAAAGTTTCTTCATAAAAAAAACGTATTTGTTGTAGTGAACACCCTTTCCTTCCCATGTAACTGAACGAAACAGAAATAAGTTGGAATTTAGGAATTATTCTGAAATGTTTGAATCGAGAAGATGAATAATACTTAAAAATTAAAGATTTAGATGTACCTTGAATAATCCACAGATATAGAACCTCCAACCTGAAATCTCATATGTCCACATAATTGCAAGTGGTAAATCCAGCACGCGATATCATTGAATTCAATATTTATTTCCATCCCTAAATCCTAATGTCAAATAGAACTTAATTCCCTACAACCAAATAGTGACTGCAGCCAAATCCTAACTTTATTTATTCATCATTGAATCTAAGCGCTTAAAGTTTAATCAAATGGCCTCTAAACAGTGACCGTAAGACTGCATAATACCCTTGATTGTAGGGGATCCAAGTCCGCGTAATTGAAATGATCTATTTATTTTATAAATAGATATTTTTAGAAAAATGAGAGTGTTACATAAAGATATAGGGAAAATTATGGTTATCGAGAAATGCCACGTAAGCATAATGCAAGGTTAGGAAAAATATAACATTCCTTTTATATATAGTATAGGTTCATTGTAACTTAATTGATTATATTGATTAATTCATACATGAAAAGATTTAACTTATAATAATAAAAAAATATTTTTAATTTATTTTGTTTTATATTTTAAATGTATGGATGAAAAACTTTATTTTTTAATTATTTTTTTGTGTTTAATCAAAGTAGAAATTAATTTTAATTTTTTTTTCAAAACGGACTATGTATCTCTTAAATTTACTTTGTTAGCATATTTATTCATTAGTTTCTCAATAGTCAATAATCTGTGTTTTGTACATTCCTTAATTACATATATTATCAATATTTAAAATGTTTGTCTGTATTTTAAATTTTATGTATTTTTATCCTTAAAACCTCTTATAAATATGTGTTTTTTTTCCTGTCGTATATCAAATACTAGTAGCTTCCACACAAAAAAAAACCTCAAAGGTGTAATGTCTTCGTTTCTTCAAAATGTTATTTTGATATGTCTGTTAATGTTGCTATCGATGAACAATATTCTTGGAGTACATGAGAATATTGTTAATTCTTTAGAAGGAAATTTAGACTTAACTGTTCATTGTAAATCTAAAGATGATGATCTTGGAGCTCATCTTTTACATCATGGTGAAAGTTATGGTTGGAACTTTCAACCTAGACGACTTATTGGCCACACGTTATTCTTTTGTGGTTTTACATGGAATGGTGAATTGCATTGGTTTGATATATATGATGAAAATAAGCTTAAAATTGGTTGTGAAAATTGCAACTGGAATATATTCAAATCTGGACCATGTAAAACTGAAAAAGAAGGGCGATCTACGTGCTTTCAGTGGAATAAGTAGCATATAATACAATACATATTTTTATTTTAATAAATATTGTTTTCATCTTATAGAGAATTTAATGTATTGTTTTCAATCTTATTATTATAATTTTATAAAATAGTATCTCTCTTTCTCTCTCTTTATATTAATACTAGCGTCCAGATAAACAATCCCGCGCTGATTATTCATTTTTTAATGTACATCAATCAAAATATAAGTCATATTTTATATTTAAATATAATTTTAGAAAATTACAACATATAGAAGTTAATAGTAGAAAGTGAAAGTTAATAACAAATCACGACTAAGTTAATAATAGTGGTTTCAATTGAAATTATTAAATAAACTCCATAATAAAATAAGAATAAAAATGATAGAGAAAAAAATACACCAAAATAAAATATTTTCTTTATATATTACTAGCGTTCAGGCACGTGCCCGTCTATCCGCTTTTTTAATATGCATCAATGAAAATATATGTAATATTTTTATTTATATATAATTTTTGAAAATATAACATGTGAAAATTAATAGTAAAAAATTATGAAAAAATTAATAATAATTTCAGTGAAAGTTATTAAGTAAATCATACAATAAAGTAAGGATAAAAATAAAAATAAATAAGTATTCCATTTATATATTGTTATAGATTATTATTATTATTATTATTATTATTATTATTATTATTATAAGATTAATTGTTATGATTGTTAATGTAAAAAGTGTTACACCGTCAATGCATCACAATCATCCGTTTATATTATTTTTTAAATATTTAAAATAAAAGTTAAAGATTTCAAAAAAATTAGAGATTATGATTAACTAATAGTGTAAAAAAAAATTATATTATCAGTGTATATCAATTAAATTCTATTATTATTATTATTATTATTATTATTATTATTATTATTATTATTTTCATTTCATAAATATCAACGACTTCTTTAAATACATAAATATAAATGAAAGTTTTTATCATAGATTATTTAAATATTTTTACAAATTTCTTTTTTTTCTTCTAAAAGTTGTTGATTAACTGGTTTATATTTAATAAATAAATATAAACGGATGTTATCTAAAATAAAATAAAAAATATCAAAAATTTATTTACATTAATTCATAAATATAAATAAATATTATCACTATACTTTAAACTATTAAAGAATCATAACTATTTGTGCTATCTTCATATTTATACTTCTCAAATTGTCATAAGTATCTAAAACACCATCTTCTATTTTGTTCATCCCTCCATCTATACTTACATACCTTGTCGTTTTTTAATAGTAAATTTCTCTTCATCTCTAACAAAAGCTCTATGCTTTCTATAACTACAACGTAATTGTTCTTAAAAAACACTTTGTATTTGACCCATTTTCATGAATTTGTACCAAGAAACACACATCACCTCCCCTATTATTGCTTCTTTGTACATCTTTGGAGTCAATTTCATAACTCTCAATATATATATATATATATATATATATATATATATATATATATATATATATATATATATATATATATATATATATATATATATATATATATATATATATATATATATATATATATATATATATATAAAAACGTGATGTGGAATAACTTTTAAATACATATTTTTTTTCAAAATAATCAATTTTTTCAAATAAAATTCAAAAATAATCAATTTTTCAAAAAAATATCAAAATAACCAAGTTTGGTAGAGGATGCGTCAGATGAATTGGCGCACCCTCATACCACTAAGAGGAGGCGCCAGTAGCATTGACGCACATGCATTGGGCCTCATGAGGAGGCGCCAATGCTTGTGGCGCCTGCATTGACCCTCATGAAGAGGCGACAATGCCTCTGGCGCCTGAGTGTGGTGGGCGCCAATTCATCTGGCGCCTGCATGTGATGGTCATGTGGACGCCAATTCATCTGACGCCCACGTGGTTTGTCCAATAGATGTTCCGTCTCTATAAATACCATGCCTTGTATACAATTATTTTCACTCAAATTCATCTCCTAATACCATAAGTTGTCTAGTTCAACCATCAATTTCAATTCTCTCTGTTTCAACAATGTCTGCATACATTCAGAAACGAAATGCTGATGTAATATTTTCTGCCGTTGCGGCTCCGATACAGGTTCGACTTTGGAACACAGATATGTTTGAACGTCTTAATTGGACGTTGTACAGTTGGTTAGAGGGAGAAATTGGAGAGGGTGAACGGATTAGAAGAATACAATGGCTTGTGTCCACGTTCAACCAATACGGAGAAGTGCGCGAATGGGTAGATATTAAGACCGACCAAGACGCTCGTAGGATAATGTATTACATGTTCAAAATTGTTTTGATGGTTGTAATCGCATAGTTTTTGTATTCTAGTTGTTTTAATTGTTTGTGTTATTTTTTATGAACAACTGTCTTTTCGTTACAAACGTCTACTATGAAGTAAATTTAATTTTCCATATATTGCAATAGAGGTACTATGAAATAAATTTAGTTTTTCATATATAGCAACAAAGGTACATATGAATTTATCTGGTTTTGCTCGTTCCAACACTAGGACAGTTATTATGATTGTGACCTGGTTGACGGCATGAACTACATAGTCTAACCATTTTGTTCGCCGTATCCATTTCGGTTCGAATCCGGGTGCTGTTAGGGCGACCACTTTTCTTCCTTCGCATAACTTCGTTGTGCCAGAGGATGTCCCCTTGATATTCTGGCAAATAATCCTCTTTTGACACTACCGAACAACTAATTTTATAAACATTTGAAAGGCTGGCGACTATGTAAACTTCAGATAGCAAGTAGGATGGATCCCTTCGAACCTTTGAGCACGCCGCAATGACATGGGAGCAGGGGGTACGAAAGGCTTGGAACCTTCCGCAGTCGCACCAACCTCTATCTAGTTCGACTTTGTACTGTCCCCATCGGCATGCCCTCATTGTGATCCATGGACTCGGCAACACTAAACCAACCTTTAGTTCGGTCAAATACCGTAACCACCTGTGTGTTTGCTTTGGAAGATTCATGTCTGATGAATTTCATTGAAGCATCACTGAACAACTGTCCAGATTGCAACACTGAACTCCATTTTGAGCGTATGATTTCAAACAACGCTCCTAGCCTGAAATACGTAGCCTGCACCAAAATGGTTATTGGTAGGTTACATATGCCTTTGAAGATAGAGTTCATTGATTCCACAAGATTTGTTGTCATGTGGCCCCAACGCTGACCGTTGTCGTATGGCCTAGTCCACTTCTCCAATGGAATACTATCGATCCACCGTACCACATCTTCGTTCGACAATCTTATTTCCTCGCGGTAGTGTTTGAAAGAAGGTTATGATAATGCATAACCTGCACTGACAACCTTCTTACGCAACGTCTTATCTTTGATTTCCCGCATGAAATTCTGAGCAATATGTCTAATACAAAACACATGCGTCGAAGGAGGATTTTGTTAGCCATTGTCAATGTTATTATATGCACTGATGATTGAGGGGTGTCTATAAGAGATCAAACACAAGTTAGGCTGAGGTGCAACGTGCAATTAGAGATTTCTTAGGAAAAAACTTCATCCCTCAGCAGTCTCCCCTTCAACTAGGGCAAAGGCGATTGGAAAAATATTGTTGTTCCCATCTTGTGCCACTGCCATCAGTAACGTTCCTTTGTGTTTTCCATACAACCATGTACCATCAATTTGTATAATTGGTTTACATAAAGAAAAACCTATGATACACGGTTGATACGCCCAGAATAGAAGGTGAAATATTCTATTTCCAACAGCACACGTACTATCTGGTGTATATGCGGGCAATGTTTCCATCTTGACAATTGTCCCGGGAGCATAGTGTTTTAGAGTCAACAGGTATTTTGGAAGTTGTCTGTAAGACTCCTCCCAATTGCCAAACACTTTTTCAACAAATTTTGTTCTAGCTATCCATGCTTTCCTATATGATGGAGTGTACTCGTACTCTGCCCTAATATGTGAGATTATTGTACTCACCTTTAACGACGGATTGTCGCCAATGACAAACAATATTTCATCACATATTAGATGAGAGCTTAATTTACGATGATCCTGCATTGGGTTTGTCAGCATGCGTGTGTGATCTGGACCCATTGATCCAATCTCCCAAGACTCGCTCATCTTCCGGTATTTGCTTCAAGCTTAGGGGTGGTCAAGAATGTCGTCGCTCGCCCCGATAAATTAGCGCCCATTCGTGTTCCCGTTTGCAACCAAGTAAGTCTAACACTTTACCATTCACCATTTAATTAATTATATTTATTATTATAATTAACAGTAAATAATATTTTTCACTTCTTTTTATTATCTTAGGTGGTCAGTAAGGGGAATGAACTACAATAGGTGTCTGAAACACGCTATTGTAGTCTATCGAAATCTATTGGACCACATTGGACATGACGATGTAATAATCCTACCGAACTATATTTTAATTTAAAAATACTTCTCAAACTATTTTCCATCTAACCATTTGGTATTATTTTACAGTTTGTTTGGAGGTCATATCTGGGTCTGAATCATGATGTGAACCATGACGATGTTGCAGTTTGGACAACGAAGACACCAATTATCTGATCCACTACGGTGGAAATGCACCAAAGTGATCGGGTCAAACTGCAGTTCGGAATGCTACAACAGATTCTAGAATCTCCCACGTGTTTGGGGAATTGATATCAAAAAATGGTCGATGCACAGTGAGATTATTCTGACTGGAGAGACTTTGCAAAAGACATGTGTCGGCAATAGAGGAATCGATGACAACACATCTTGAACGAACCAGTCATCCAAGGTGCAAGACCCACTCAACAATATAGGGCATGGTTTAGGTCTATAACAACTCAGCAATTTATATCTGAGCCGCGGTATTTAATGGATCCACGCCAACTTGCTTCGTCATCGTATGCCCCACATCAATTCACCACCCAACACCAATGTGAACCCACCCAAACCTAACAACCAACCACACAACATCAATCGACCACATACACATAACAACCAAACACCCAATATCGCAACCCGTTCATGCCAACCACCCAACAACCAACCATCCAACGTCGCACCCCGTTCATACCATCCACCCAAACACAAAACCAAGAATCAAACACCGCATCCACAACCGTATACAGTCCAAATAATTCATATGGGTCACTTCATCGTAGCCCCCCACCAATGAACACCCAACCACTGTTTAACTATAGTACGCCCCAAGAACCATTGCTTCGTTTTCAAAACGACTCAATGGCCCAATTTGGGCAACTATACCGTCCCTAATTCACCTAACCCCAACGCCCTAACTACGATGACATAGGCACCGAACTCCATTACGGAAGCGTCGTTGGCCAGAGCCCCTCTGGATATTGGGAGCAAATGATGACACATCTGTCAAATACCACCGGAACTTCCGCCGGACCTTCCAACCAACCATCGCTCGATCAGGTCAGCACCCAAATACCACAAACACCTCAAGAAAATCATGAGAGACCTCGGAGACAAACTAACGCACCAGGATGTGGAATGGGGGGACGTTATAATCGGGCGGGTCATTAGCTTTTTGTCTGTCCAATGTAACCAATTATTACATATTTAATGAATATATTTTTTTTCATTATTATTTCTTATGTATTAAATAATAAATATTAAATATTAAAATTAAAAAATTAAAAAACTAAATAAATATAAAAAAAATGAAAAAATAATAGGAGGGGGTGTATGCGCCAGATGAATTGGCGCATACACCAACCATGCAAAATACACTCAGGGGCCAGAGGCATTGGCGCCTCCTCATGAGGGCCAATGCAGGCGCCACAAGCATTGACACCTCCTCATGAGGCCCAATGCATGTGCGCCAATGCTACTGGCGCCTCCTCTTAGTGGTATGTAGGTGCGCCAATTCATCTGGCGCATCCTCTACCAAACTTGATTATTTTGGTATTTTTTTAAAAAAACTAAATTATTTTCAAATAAAAATTGAAAAAATTGGTTATTTTGAAAAAAAAATCTCAAATACAATATTTGTCTAGTACTATCAGTTATCTATCTATTAAAGTAAACAACCACCAAACATTTTAATATATCATTTTTTAAAAAAAGAATCATATTAACAAAAGACATATTTGTAATTAATAAATGCTAAAAAAAATTAAAATTATCTCATTTTGTCACCTCGTTCATTTTTCACTTTTTATTTTTAATTCTCTCACTCTTCCTTTTCTTCTCTTAATTCAAATTTCAAATTCTTTTTACATTTTTTTTCTCACACTTTTTCACTTTCATTTAACTCTCTCTCTCTCTCTCTCTCTCTCTCTCTATATATATATATATATATATATATATATATATATATATATATATATATATATATATATATATATATATATATATATATATATATATATATATATATATATATATATATATATATATATATATAACTTCAACATTTTTTTTATGTAAGTTCAAATTTTATTATTTATATTTAAAAAGTTCAAAGAAAACATTTTATTATATATATATATATATATATATATATATATATATATATATATTATATATATATATATATATATATATATATATATATATATATATATATATATATATATATATATATATATATATATATATATATATATATATATATAATTATTGTTGAATATCTCATTTGAAATTGAGGTGTCTATCTAACACATTTTATATTCTATCAAATTAGATAACATTCAATAATAAGGCACACAACTAACTTTCTATTTCATGGATCACTATAATGACAATATCTATTTTATTTTAATCAATAATTATCTTTAATTGAGAGACAAATTTTTATTTTTAAATATCATTATTTTTCTTTCTTCATCTCACGGGTCTCTTTTTTATACGATTATTTAATGCAATTCAGTTTATATGAATGTTATTTATTTTACAATTAAATAATACATATATATTTAAAAATATTTTACATTATATCAAATTGAATATTTTTCAATAATAATGAATACCGTTAACTTTTCATTCACGGATCACTATCAGAATAATATCTATTTTATTTTAACCAACAATTAACTTGAAATAAGAGATAATTTTTTTATTTTAACATATAAATATTTTTTTTATTTTAAATTTACACCTATATTTAAATATATTTTATAAAGTATTCGAACATTTCAGTATCACCCGTGGCCACCATGGTCCATACTACAATACAATCCATAAATAAAATAAAACATAAAATGATTTTTTTTCCAATTATCCGAAAGTAGGTAGATGTATTGACATTTTTGGAATATTTATACTGTAAAAATATTTTTAGTAATATATTTTTTGAGATTAATTGAAATACACTGTCAGTGTAAAAGATTTTTACATCATCAGTTAATTATAGACGTTGGATATTAAAATAAGTTTGACTTTTATTTTAAAAATCTATAAAGTAATACAAATGGGTGATGGTGATGAACCAACGGTGTAAAACTTTTTACACTGACAGTGTATAGTAATTAATCTCATATTTTTTTACAAATTTAAATAATATAGAAGATAGATTTGGAAAGTTAGAAACAGATTAAAAAGATATACTACTTGTACAACTAAATAACTATGTTCACATAATAGTAAGATTTTTTTTATAAAGAAAATCTCAATTATAACTTTAAAAAATTACTTACTTATATTTTAATATAATATTACTTATATTTAATTTTATTTTTTGATTAATACTATTTGTGTTACTTTAAGTTTAATAATTTTAATTAAAAAATATTACAATATAATAAATCATTTTAATAAAAAAATATAGTGTATATTTTACTTTTAATTTGTTTTAGTCAAGTAGTTTAATGGTTGAATTTTATTTTTTAAAGATGAACAAATAGAATGTCGTGGATAATTGAGTTGGTTTAATAAGATTATTTTATTTCTTGAAATACATAAAAATGATTTTTAGAATGTATAATAAATTTTAGTTTATTTAATTTTTTAATAAACACTATAATAATCTTAAATTTAGTTGAATACTATTATCTGTCTCCAATCAAATGAGAATATGAAATGCTAGATTACTTTTAATATTATTTAATTTTTGAAAGAAAAAAATATTTTAAATTAACACTTCTCAACTAAAATTAAAGGTAACTAAGAATTTGTCAGATAGTAATTCTAGTTAAAGATAAATTTGGGTGGATAAATCAATAAGTATTTGTTAGCAATGTTGTTTAAAAGTTCAACATTTGACAACCAATTTCTTTATTGTAAACCATTGACTATTTTAAATATATGATGATCTCATATATTTAAAAGTGAATCCAAAAATGTGCGATCATAATTGGAACTTGGCTCATAAATTCGGTTAGGATTGTCCCATAAATTCTTAATGAACTTGTAGACACTTTCTCCAACCACCTTTCTAGGACATTTGGTAGAATCCTGCAGAATAGCATCAGGTCTTGGAGATTTCCAAGGAGCCAACTTATAAACAACTTTTATTATTTCTTCCTCCTTCATATCTCCATTAATTATGGTGTTATATTGTCTTCTAATCTTGGAAAAGCATTGATTGTTTGAATCCAAGTTGCTACTTCAATATTTGCAGTGTACATTTTGTGATAATTACCATTGAACAATCTTTTGATGTATTCTGGTTCCTCTATCCGGTTTCCAAGCGAGTCCTTGATAGTTTGAATTGTCCTCCTTCTTTTTCTTTGTACCGCTTTAACATGATAGAATCTAATATTTCTAGATATCATTCTCCGCAATTTTTTTTTTATTCAAGAGAGGCTCAAATATCATATTATAGAATGAATCCTTCAACTCCTCTAAATTAAATTTAGGTTTATGCCATCATAATATGTTCGAATATGATTTTATAAGAATAAAAATTCATACAATGAGAAAATTACAATCCATTTTAAAATATTGAAAACTATAGAAAATTGAATATTATTAAATATGTTTCGGTTTTATTAAAAAAATTTTTTTTAATATATTTAGATGTTATTTTAAAAAAATTAATATTTAAATATATTTAGATGTTATTTTAAAAAAATTAAATATGCTCAAATGTTATTAAAAAATTTACTTTATTATTAAATTTGTTTGAATATTATTCAAAATTTGATTTTATTACATATGAATTTTATTCGAAAATTTCTTCTAAAAAATTATTGATGTGTAAAAAAAGTAGCAAGCTTAGATGGTGTCTATACTGCTCATGATGGTTATAAGTGACTCATTAGACTTGAACTTGTTCAAAATACAACAGTAAATAACTCTTGGAAGTGGATGTGGCACATTCCTGCTCCTGAGAAGGTGAAATTCTTCCTTTGGATGATTTTATATAAGTCCCTTCCTACGAAATTGTATCAATTTTTATTTGAGTTCCTTCTGGGTATTTGGTGTGATTGGAAATAAATTATTATTATTTTAAAAAATAAGGATAATGTAGATGGGAAATATTAATGAGAAAATAGTGAAAATATTGGAAAATATAAAGATACTAAATAATTGATAGAAAACCCTACTGGTCTTGAGAGAAAGGAAAGAAGAAGTAACCCTAACAGCTAGAGATGCAAACAGAAGCTCTCCCATCACCAGAACTTAGGATTTTTGCTGCATAATCGAGGTAGGGAGAATTGTTTGATATTTTACATTTAGCAATGGGATAATGGGGAGTCATCAATCCCTATTAAGATTGTTTGAGCAATACTCAAAACTATAATGAGTCTTTGATGATTTATACTTGTATTTGTGAATTTTATGTTATTTTGATGTGATAAATCATGGATAATCATGTATATGTCGAATTCTAATTATTGTGATCGCTGTTATGAAGAAACCGAGGGTTTAGGATTGATTCAGTTGTGAAAAGGAAAATTCGTGTATTGGTCAGTGATGACGGCCGTCACCCTCGGTCGTCATCGCATTGGGGAAGATGAAACATTTGAAACATGTGACGGGCGTCAATGATACTGGAGAGCGCACAACTATACCGTCGTTGCATATTGATGAGCGTCATTTTGTCCCATACCTTCAGCGAGTGAAGGATAATACCAGTAGGAGGACGAAGACCGTCATTGTTGGTGACAGTCAGACCTTCAGCCCACACGAGTTTGTTCCTTGCAACTAATCTGATGCACATATTTTATTCCCTGGCATATTTTTGTACTGTATAAGCGATAGTGAGTGACAAATGACAAAATTTAACCAATGAAACTTCCATGAGAGAGATTTAAAGTTGAGTCCTTGGACCAAAGGTTGTTAGTCCAAAGTTTGAAGGATCATGAATGTATTAGAATTGTAAATACCATAATGACGATTACCATACTAGTAATAGGCATGTGAGTAAAGCTGTGAGTTAGGACATAAGTCTGGCATTATTCGATAAACTAAATATACATGAGTGACTTGTCAATATTCTGTGACTCGGTAAGAACCGATGTTTTGTGTGTTTATGTTCGGTAAGGACTGGTATTGTTTTGTTAGGTTCAAGGGAACTGGTGTTTAGCCCAGTGGGCGGTGATATAAGGTTCGTGAGGACCGGAGTTTAGCCTTTTGGTGGTGTATTAGATTCATAAGAATCAGATTTAGCCTTAACGGGAAATGTATTATGTGGTATTGAAGGTTCATATGGAAGGATTTCATTTTTTTTTGTTATCATAATGCATCATATATATTAGAGTTAGGTTAGGACTTTGGTCCAGCGATTTAGGACTTTGGTATGGAGATTTAGGATTCTCTGTAAAATAACTCTGAAATCCGGCTATAGAACCATATGCATGGGAGTATAGGAGATGGGTATTAAATTTTGCATTCCTTATGTATTTATGAAATCGTGTATTTGTGGCTACTAATACATGTGTGCTGTAAATTATCCTTGTTTTTATCATGTCATTAATATATATATATATATATATATATATATATATATATATATATATATATGTATATATATATATATATATATATATGTATATATATATATATATATATATATATATATATATATATATATATATATATATGTATATAGATGTATATATATATATGTATATATATATATGTATATATATATATATATGACTCTCAAGTTAAGGCTGAAGAGTGATAATGCGGCTAGTTTATATAAGATGTTCGAGTTGTTTTATGTTATTTCATGCTTTGTCGGACCTCAAGTTGACTAGTATTTTTATTTCGTTTCTTAACTCTGATATTGTAATATCGGGATGATATATTTATTTTTTCTATTTTCCCTTATTTAATGTTGAAATGAATCGCTAAGTTTTATTATTATTGTTTTGGATTTAGTTTTCCTATTTTTGAATAAAATTTGAGTATTTGTTATTTGACGCCCTTAATATTTTTATTATATTTCGTAATATTTTCTTGATTAAAAATAAAAACTTTCATCATGGGTTTAGGGTGTTACAACCTCGGTATTCCTGGCGTATCAGGTTTGTAGATTGGTTCAAAATGTTTATGGTTTTTGGGTTCACAGTTTTGCGAGTAATATTGGTTATTCCAATATCATTCACGATGAGCTGATGGCGCTATATCAAGGTTTGTGTATTTCCTGGGATCTTGACATCAAAGACTTGATGAATTATTGTGACTCCAACTCTACTATCAATCCTATCTTAGAGTCGATTAAAGATTGACATCTCTATGTCACAATTCCCATCAACATTAAAGAGATTATCACTAGGAAAGGACGAGTTCAGATATTTCATACTCTTAGGGAGATGAATATTTATGCTGACTATCTAGCAAAATATGGAGATGATAATAATGCGCCATACCGATCTTTTACAGAGCCTCCTGTAGGAATCATCAATCTATTGCTAACTGACACTAGTGGAACTTTATTTTCTAGATAGTTTCTTACTTTCTTTTTCTTTTTCTTTTTCCAGTTGTACCAAAAAAAAAATATAAAACATGTGAAATTACTTGTCTGGCATTTCGTCCCCTAAATCCTTAAGGGCGTGGGTTTGAACCATGCTTGTAGGAAAATTATATTTTAGTCATGGAACTTATCGTATGATTAATTTGTTTGATTAACTACCATGGAACTTTAATAGTTTTGAGAAAATATATTAAAAAATATGTGATAAATCTTAGTCCCTTGATTAGATTAGATTTTAATTCAAATGATAGTACTTAATTGCATGATTTGATTTAGTTTTGATTCTTTTGTTTTAGAATTTTAATTAATTAGAATCTTGATTGTTCTTAATATCTTTTAGATTTTTTAATCATCTTGTTTCTTCTTAGGCATTGAGTATATTCTTTGATTAATTTCATTTTTGACCAATGACATGTTCTCTTAGATCTAGGTCTTTAGAATTAAGTTTAGTTGTTTAAACCCTAGGGTTTGCAAGTTATTATATCTTTGTAAATGAACTCTCAATTGATTTCACCCTGATTGATTCAGATGATCAAAGTTCGCTTTGATCAATTAAATCTTTTGATTGTACTCATTTCCCCTGTCTATTTAAGTGATCAAAAGTCTCTTGATCACTTAGGACCAATTCCCATGTACTGGATACATTGGATCTCAAGACCTCAACAAGTTTAAGACTTCACATTCAAGTCAATACGGTTCAGACATTGCAGACAGACTGGATTATTGTTCAAGCACAACAAAGTTTCTTCTTCAACATACTTAACAGTTCTGACGCGAATTGTGTGCCACGAGCCTTAAGCAACGAAGAATGATGGGAGGGATTTTTCCTATCCTTGTCTAGAGTACCTTTGATTACGGGTCGTAGGCCCTAGCTACTTAAATTTTTCGCCTTTGTTCATAGACTTTAGTGTGATTCAAGTCTAACAACGGCTAAGTATTCTTCCATAGAGATGTTGCAGGCAGAATGGAGATCAAGCTTTCAACCTCTGGGGTTTCTCTTTCCATTCTTTTCTTTGTTCATTTAAGACTAAAACCATTTTGTGAATAAACTAAAAAACCCTAAAAAAATACGATTAGAAATTTATGCCACGAGCCTTAAGCAACGAAGAATGATGAGAGGGATCATTCATATCCTTGTCTAGAGTACCTTTGAGTATGAGGCATAAGCCCTAGCTACTCAAATTATTTGCCTTCGTTCATAGACTTTAGTACAGTTATAATCAAAATATCTATTTTCAAGCATAAAAGCAAACTCAACTCATCAAATTCATTTTTTTGCCTTTGGGCATATTTTCTCAAACCTTTTTAGAAAGGACATGTTACTTCCGTTCTACTATGAGCAAAGCTTAAGCCTCCCATGCGCGAGCAAACAAGTAATGTTTAATTGCTAGAGTGTGATGCAAGCGCATCCATTCTAGCACAAACAAACAAATGCTTAAGTCCCCCATGCACGAGCATACAAGTAACGTTAAATGTTAGAACGCGAACGTTAACACTGTTCATTAAAAACAACCAATGCATCTGTATTTTCTACCACGAACTATGGAGCTCTGACTTCCTTATTGCATTGTAAGAATACGTAGGCACGAGGATTTGAATCTTCCGCGAGCACATTTATTTATTATTCTTTTTTCATTTTATCCTTTTTGTGAGTAATCATTAGATAGTAACACTCGTTCGTGTGTAGAACAATCAAAACGGTTCTCGTTGAGTCCAACGGATGTGAGGGATGATAATATTTTCCCCTTGCATAACCAACTTCCTTACATTGTTTTCTCTTCCCTCAAGTTTTATCAATGTTTTCTCTTTCCTTTGGGAATAAATAAAGTTCGATGGAGACTCTGTTGTATCTTCGAGCGTGTGATACGCCCAGGTATATTTCGCGTAGCTTCAATAGACACTAAGATAAATTAGAGAGTGCTTGAAATATTATTAGTAAAGTGTTCATATGCACGATTCTAGTCTTGATCCATTTAACTTAGAGTCAATTTCTAATAGTTTAATAATATCTTAAATAATGGTTACTTAGGCTTCCGCATTAAGATCAAAGTGATGAACTAAGCCCTTGTGAAGTTGAATTATTTTGATGGGACAAACTTTAGTCGCTGGCAAGATAAGATAATATTTATCCAGAATGCCTTAAAGATTTAGTATGTATTGGATCCCACATTGACACTGATTCCAGAACCTCAAGACAATGATTTTGAGGAACTCAAGATAGAAAGCAAGAAACGAAAGCAGGATAAACTGATGTGTCGTGGATACATTCTAGACAAATTACCCCATCGTTTATATGATCTCTACACAAACAACCAATCAGTAAGAAAAATCTGGAAGGCACTCGAGTTCAAATTTTATGCCGAGGAGGAAGCTACTAAAAAGTTTCTGATTTCTAAATATTTCGATTTTAAAATGTTAGATTAAAACCCTATACTTGCAAATTTTCATGAGTTACAAGTTCTTGTATATAAATTGAAGGTTTTGAAGATCGATATCCCTGAAGCTTTCCATGTTAGTGCAATTATTACAACATTGTCATCTTCATGGAAAAGTTATAGGAAGAAGTTGCTTCAAAATTTAGAAGACTTATCACTGAAGTAAATCCAAAAACATCTTTGAATCCAGGAAGAATTGAAAGGTAGAGAGAAATCAAAGACTGCTGGATGTTTTAAAGCTAATGTAGTGAGCGCAAAAATCAAGAAGAAACAATATGGTAAGAAGAAGTATATTGGTCCCAAAAAGGATCAAAATAAGTTCAAGAATCATGTAAAATCATTTTGCCCCAAAGGTGGTTGTTATGCGTGTGTGTAAAACATGGTCATTATGATGGAGATTGCAAGAACAAGAAGTACCAAAACAAGGTAAACGAGGTTAAAGTCGACGATAACATAATTGCTAATGTGAAAAAAGTTGTGGTGATAAAAATCAAGGTACAAGTATGGTGGTATGATACTTATTCTATTGTCCACGTTTCCTATGACAAAATGGAATTCAAAACCTATTATGAAGCACTGATGTACAAGAGGCTAAAATGGGAAATGAAGGAAATTTGAGGTTCATTGAAATAGGAACTGTGGAACTCAATTTCACCCTTGGTAAAAAAGTCACTCTTATTAATGTACTTCATGTTCCCAACATGAATAGGAACCTTGTTAGTGGGCATCTTTTAGGAAAACCAAGTATCAAATCTATGTATTAATCAAGCAAGTTATTCTTGACCCGTAATGATGTATGTGTGGGAAAGGTTTATTCCGCTAATGGAATGGTTAAGATTTGTACTATTGCCAATATTATTAATAAAGATTTTATTTCTGCTTATATGATTAAATATGTTACTTTATTGTATAGTAGATTAGCTCATATTGGTATTAGTACTATGAAAAGATTAGTTAAATCTGATTTAGTTTCATGTAATGTTAATAATTTCAAAAAATGTGATATATGTGTTAAATCGAAAATGATTAAGAAACATTTCCAAAATGTAGAAAGAAATACCAACGTGCTTGATCTTGTGCATTCAGATTTATTTGAATTTAACGGAATGTTAACCAGTGTAGGAAATAAGTATTTCATTATTTTTATTGTTTATTTCTAGAGTTCACACATGTATATCTTTTAAAGCATAAATGTTATACTTTTAATTCATTTAAAATTTATAAAGAAAAAGTAGAAAATCAATTAAGTAGAAGCATTAAAGTCTTTAGGAGCAGTGAATATTTTTCTACTGAATTTGATGAATATTGTGAAGAATATGGTATTTTTAATGAATGTTCCGCACCTCATACCCCACAACAAAACTAACTATCCAAAAGGAAGAATATGACATATCAGTAAATGATAAACTCCATGTTTATGCATTATGAATTGTCATTTAACATATGGGGTGAAGCTTTGCTACCTTCTTGTCAGATAACGAATAAAGTTATTTTGAAGAAAACCGATATTTATCCATATGATGTATGGAAATTCAGAGTGCCAAATATCATTTATTTTAGAGTATGAGAGTGTGTAGCTTATTATAAGAACATGGATCCTAAAAATAATAAGTTGGGTCCTCGAGTGATCAAATGTGATTTTGTAGGCTATGCTCCTAACAATAAGCATATAGACTTTTGAATTGGGAGTCTAATGTAATTATTGAGCTTCAGAAGTTGGATTAGCTTTTGGACCACCAGCTTCTAAACATCCAGCTTCTTAAGGTTTGGTAGCTTATGAACTATTAACTTCTGATGTGTCTTCAGATACATGAATTTCTGAAAAACTTTCAAGTAGCTCTGACATTTCATTGTCAGACTCCTTGTCATCAAATTTGATGTATATTGACTCTTCAACATTTTTGGTTTCATAATTATACACTTTGTATGCCTTTGAGCGTTCAGAGCATTTCATTGTCAGGCTCTTTGTCATCAAATTTATTTAGATAGAATTTTTTGTTAAAGATGTAACATGTACATCCAAACTTATGAAAATAAAAAATGCTTGGATATCTTCCTTTGAAAAGCTCATATGAAGTTTTGTTCAGAATAGATCTAATATAGATTATGTTTTGAACATAACATGTTGTGTCTAAAGCTTCTACCTATAAGTACTTAGGTAAATTATTTTCATGAATCATGGTTCTAACCATTTCTTGTAAAGATCTATTCTTTCTCTCTATAACTCCATTTTGTTGTGGAGTTCAAGGAGAAGAGAACTCATGGAGAATTCCATGTTTTTCACAAAATATTTCAAATGGCTCATTTTCAAATTCCCCTCCATGATCACTTCTGACCTTTAAAATCTTTAATTCTTTTTCATTTTGTACTTGTATATAGAAGAGGCTAAACACATCATATGACTCATCTTAAGTTCTAAGGAATTTGAGCTAAGTCCATCTGCTATAGTCATCAACTATGACTAATCCATATTTCTTCCCATTGACTGATGCAGTACCAACTGGACGAAATAAATCAATGTGAAATAGTTCCAAAGGTATTGACATAGAGACAATGTTCTTTATTTTAAAAGAGGTTTTATTAATTTTCTCTACTTGGCATGCTCCATAAAGAGCAACTGAGTGATAGTTAAGTTCTGGAAAACCTTTGACAAGTTTTAACTTGCTAAGTTTAGATATTAATCTACAATTAGCAATGTTCTAACCTTTTGCGCCATAGCCACTTTTCATCACTCACTGATAGAAGACAAAGTACCTTCTGATTAGTCAATTCAGAGAAATTAATTTTATAAAAATTGTCTTTCATCCTACTATAGCGGTAAATTCATGACCACTGAGCTATTAGTTAACTCAACGTCAATAAAACCAGAGTCGCCACAACGCTTTTATTATTTCCAAAGGAAAATGGAGAAAGTACGAACAAAACTCAAAGATAAGAAGTTTTCAAATCAAAACTAATAAAATGTCAGAGATTACAGGTAAGGGGGTTGGTTACATAGAGGGAATGTATTAGCACCCAAAGTGTCCTAGGGAGCCCTTTTTGCGTGTACCTATTTTGGTTGAAAAGATGTTTGTTTTAAAAATAGAATGAGTGGATGAGAAGAGAATTCATTATTTACATTTTGTGTTTGGTAAGACTTTTGGTCTTATGCCTAGGTACCAACATAAATGAGGGATCAAAACCTCATAGTTCGTGGTAAAAATTTCAAAGATGGATAGATTGATTACTAAAGCTTAAATATCTTTTCTTATCAATGGGAGAATACTCAACCAAACATCCACCGATAATGAGGGCTTTGCAACATTTAAGAGGGAGGGCTCTAACTCGAAATAAATCAACAAGTATGCCTCTAACCCCTAGTAAATGGAAAGTCTTACACTCAACATATCATGGAATGGTAGGATTACATCTCAACCAAGGATAACTCAAATCTAAATGCTTTCTTTTTGAAAAGTTTAAAAGGAAGAAGGCACTAAGTGGCCAAAATGATTAGATGATGTTGTTAGTTATTTTTGGTCTTTTTGAAAATAAAATCAATATAATTGATTCTTTTTACAAGTTTGATTATGAAAATAGTTTGAAAATCAATGGCATAAGGCCAAGGTTTCTACTCATTAAAACAAGTCTAAGTTGAAAACTAACAAGCAGAGCAGTTTTGAAAATGAGAAGGAGATTTTAAAATTAAAGAAGAAGGAGGTGGAGATGAAAAAGCTATCTTAGACATTATTACAAGTTTTGAGTTGAAAATATCTAACCCATGGAAGCATCCACAAGACAATAATGTCAGATAGAAACCCATTTCCTTTGGATTTTCAAGCAAACAAACAAAGCCATAATCATCCAAGCAATTAATAAGAAACCCAATGGTATCAAATAAAGATAACCAATCATCCAAACTAGCACTCCAAAGCAAATATCAAATAATAACAATAATATCAAAATAACAACTTAGACAAAGAGAAAGAGTGTATCAGATAAACCCAAAGAAGTCTCTCAAACTTGTGTCAGATGAATGGCACTGGCCTTATTTTTGGTCTCAAATTAATGGCATTGGCCAAGTTTTTCTTCCATAGTTCAAGAATGTTGCCTACTCTAAGTCCATAAGTCCAAATCAAGTCACAAACAAAGATCCAACAATCCACCAATGCATTTTTGTTTTTATTAAGTGTTTTAAGGTCCTAAGACCATAAACAAAATATGATCACAAGCCCAAAAATATAATGACTCGAGTGAGCAAAAATGAAAATAACTAAAGCATAAACATATGCCCGAGTGGGCAAAGAACAAATGATTGAAGCATAAACAGTTTGCATGAATGTAAATAACAAGGAATGATAAAGTGCAAGAATTTAAATTGCATTAAAGTAAATGACAAGGAAATTAAATGTTAGTTGTCAAGTTAGTATGTTAATTTGTGTTTTGAGGAAAATTTAGCGCTATGTTAAGCAATCGTAAGTAGGCTTATGTAGAAGTCATGCCTATCTGAGTCCGGTCAATAATAATGTTGGTGTTAATGTATGCTAGAGACAAGGTATCCAATACCAAGCTCCTAAAGCATACCACACACAAACACATGAGGGGATTGGCATATCTCAATCAAGCCTATGTTAATTCATTTGACACAAGGTCATTGATGAATCAACTAACTAATGGTCCATTGAGAAATCATTGGCCAAAAGATGATTGGGGAAGAAATGAGATGAAAATGGAGAGATGAAATGAAGGGGATCCCAAATTGGTCAAGGGATGAACCTCACTTGATCAATACCATTCATTCATCTTGAGGAGTGAAGTTTAAACTTCATCAACCTCCTAAATCCAATGGTATTGACCAAGTCAAAGTCCAACTCAACCAAGACCAAGGTCAAACAAAAGTAAGGTCAACACAAAGTCAATACAAAAACTCACCAAAGCGTTAAATCAATTAAACTATTTTAATATCTTTTTAAAAATGAAGAAAATAAGTTTTCATAGATCAAAAACCTAAAACCTCTTCAAAACACCAAAGAAATGGCCAAGGGATTTATCATAGGTCAAGCAAGGTCAAAGGACCATTGACTATTTTTTTTTTGGCATTTTTCAAAAGTCATAAGTAATTAAAAACTAATTAAAACAAGTTAAAAACCACAAAATTCACCAAAAATATCAAACTTAATCCAAAAATTAATTTTAAATAAACGGAAAGAAGAAAATATTTGTGAATTTTTGGTGTTAGTCCCATAATTTTTGGATTAAAAATGAATTTTTGGTGAATTTTACAAGAAAATGCTATTTAAAAATCATTTTAGAAAAAGAAAAGAAAAAAGAAAAACGGAGAGCCATCAGATTTTCCTCATTAATTGAGGTGGCATATTTGATGCTCAAAAACATGTGTTCCACATGCTCCACAATCAACGGAATCACACGCGTGGTAATCACAACCAAAGGCCTAGATTAGAAGATGAGAAAGAGATCCAGGGGTGAGGGTCATGCCACGCCACCACCGGATCCCTAACAATGATTGGAATCCACTCCATATCCTGCCAAAAGGTTGCTGAAGTTATTACACAAGGCCATGCAAAGTTGTACATGTTTGGAGTTCAAAACTTGCCAAAATAAGCCATGGGCAGAACTCATGCGCAAGTCCCTCATTTCACCTTCAAATGATGTGATATTGGACTCTTTGTAAATATCTCATCATAAGGAACAACTTTTATGTTGTGACTTTTTCAATTTGAAGCTTGGAAAATAGAGAAAACTGGCTTTGAAGATGGAGGTATCAAACATACTTAGAAATTTTTCTATGTTATAAGCCAAATGACCTCTCTTTCCACCTTGAATAACTTTTGATGGAAGCTTCAAATGAACTTTACTCCTTCTAAAAAGTTGTATATATTTCAATTATACTCAATTTTATCATAAATTTGTCACCATTTGGAGTTTTTATGATGGAGTTATGTATTTTATAAGTTGAGGAAATTTGCGTGTTCAATGATGAGGACCAAAGTGGACCTATAATGTTTCCTCATGGTACATGACCTTACAAGTAGAATTTGATCTTTCTCTAAGAATAAATGTTGAATAATACATCTTGAACATAATCATTAAACTTGTATAATCTTCATATAATAAAAAATGAGGAAGTTATGACTCTTGGAAGTTGACCTTCTATCTAGGGCACAAACAAAATGACCTATAATATTTCACCGTAAAAATTGACTTTACAAGAAAAATTAGATCTTGAGGCCAACGTTAAAGATGTTTGGAATTAATAAAGAGTAATTTTTCTCTTGGAATAATTTTCATATGAAAAAAATTGTAGGAGATAGAGTCTAGGAAAACCTAGATTTAACCAGTTGACTTTTCGGGTCAATTTCCTTGAATCAACTTGCATACTTGACGTTACTTTGCTATTAGGGGATCATGGAGGATAGCATATGATTATGATGATGTAAAATGAAGTATACCTTTATATATTTGACCAACTATTGAAATTTTTTGCTAAGGAAGGCACACAAGATACCTAGATGAATTAGGGTTTCCTTGATAAACAAGCTTCAAACTCTTGATGAAATCTTGATCAAAATGACAAATAAAGAACATGGAGATCCATATATGATGTTTAGAACCAATTTTTACCTTTTATTGCTTAATCTCTTGCATTGAGGGTCTCAAACCCTAGTTGTGGGCTTGGTGGGGGCACAAATGGACACACACACACTACCTACAAAAGAAACAAAGTTATACTAGACATATTTTTGTATTTTGGTTAGTAAAGAAAGAAAATAAAGTATGATACAATCAATCATGCTTGGTGATCTCTCCCAATATAAACCCAATTAATTATAGGTGAGGAGAATACCAAAGTGTGACCTCAATGCCAATGCAAAGCTATGAGATGGCATGATGGATCTTAGGGGTCAAAATTGGGGTCTTACACCTACCTTTGAACACTATGGACTTATTAGACTTATTCATTACTATACAATTGTTCTTATTAAACATTACTTTATAACCACTGTCACAAAATTGGCTAATGCTCAGTAGGTTATATTTTAGTCCATCTACTAACCAAATATTATTAATTGAAATAGAAGAATTACCAATAGTGTATGTACCAATTATCCCTCCTTTCTGGTTTCCTCAAAACCCCACAGTTCCTCCTTCTTTCAGAGTTAGGGTTTAGAGCATATGCCTTTCTCCTATCATATGTCGTGAGCTGCCACTATCCAGGTACCGGGACTGCTGCTTTTCTTCTCCTTTAAAACATACCTGATGCAAGACAATTTTAGATTTAGACACCCATAATCTTATGGGTCCTTTGGGGTTAGTTCTAAAAGGGTTTTTCTTATTTTGTACCTTAACTTTCATATAGTAGGGCTTGGGATCATTCAAGACTCTTTGTTTAAAAATTTTGTGTCTTGAATCAATCTTAGCCTTTGGTTGTGAATCTTTCATAACCTTATACTCTAATCTCTTAAGGTATGGTTTGTTCTGAACTTTTGACTTTGGAGTCTTTGGTTCTGGTTTCTTCAGAACCTTTGACTTTGAAGTCTTTGGTTCTAGTTTCTTCAGAACCTTTGACTTTGAAGTACTAAGTTCTGAGTTATTTAGAACCTTGGACTCTAGAGTATTTGGTTCTGACTGGTTCAAAACCTTTACTTTTTCAATAGTTGGTACAAAGTGGGAATATAACTCTTTCCGAGCAGAGCAAGAAGATTTCATTCATTTAACCAAAGTTTTTACCCTTTTATTGAAAAGGCTTTTTGAAAAACCAATTCCCTCTCTTTTGTTCTTGCTTACACCATAAATCATAAATGCAAGTTTAGTCCTATCAAATCCATTTATGACAAATTCCTAAAGGGCAACTACATTCTCATCTAGAGATTTATCATACATCTTTTTCAATTGAGCAATGCAACTTTTTTCTAAAACTTCATTACTAATTTGAAAAGATTTTAATTCATTTGTCACAAGCCCATATTGTTTTTTCAAAGTTTTAATGTCTCTCGCCTTATCTTGACAATGACCCATAAGGTCTTGAATAAGAGTAATTAAATTAGAATGAGATAGTTTAGAAAATACCTCACTTCTTCTTTAGAATATAAACCAGAGTCTGAGACAAGTTCTGTGTCTGAAGATGATAGATCCATCAGAGCCAAATTGGCTTCTTCCTCATCAAATTCTTCTTCTTTATCAAGTTCATCTCTATTATGGCACGAAAAATTGCCAGGCATAATAAACACTTGGCATAATAACAGAGTCGCCTCTGAAATTTATTTATTACAAAAAGGAAATGGAAAATGTCGATAAAGCAAAGAACGAAAATATGGTCATTGCCACCAAATTCGGGTTCGGGAGTCAATTATGCAATGGGAAGGTATTAGCAACCCTCATATTTGTTGTATTCAACGGGAACCATTTAGTTAGATTTGGAAAAAAGTGTTAGCTTGCATTTATTTGTTTTCTTCTAATTATTATGTTGTATTTATAAAAGAAATAAATGAGAAAAAATTTAAGTTTTTTATTAGAGTGTTTGACAAGATTGCAAGTCTTGCTCCTACGCATCTTCAGGTGCGATGAGGAATTCAAAGCTACATAGTTTTGGGAAAGAAAAATATATTTTTGGATTTTTTTTATTATAGGGTTTGACGAGATATTGAAACTCGCTCATATGTATCCTCTGGTGAGATGAGGATTTGAAAGCTACATAGTTTTGGGTAACAAATGTTTGTGGTGGTCTATTTTACAGAAAGATGTTTAAGTCACATTCGAGCAGAAAAGCATTGCTTGCTACCCAGTCATGGAAGTAGGGAATGTTGTGAGTACATCACGTTGAAACGGATAAAACAGGACCTGGATTCTCATAGGTCGTGTTTTAATCGCATTCGAGCTGACAACATTGCTTACTACTCGCACATGGGGGGATTGAAGCATTAGTTTGTGCTTCAAGTTGGAATGGATATAACATCATTCATTTATGAGAAGGTTTTGTGTCGCTCTAGGGAGGAAAATGATAGTTTGATTTTTTGGATTTTTTTTAGGTGGATGACGAGTATTCGAAAAGTGAGCTTTACAGCTAGTATCCAAATACTCAGCAAAGAAAGAGGCATACACCCAATTAATCCTTTTTCATCCAAATTTATTGTAAAATATGTGAGATGATTCGAGTCATGATCCCTTAACAGAAGACGAGTATTTGAAAAGAAAGCTCTACAGCTAGTATCCAAATACTAAGGGAAAAAAGAGGGATACAGCCAATTAGTCCCTTTTTATCCATGAAAGAATGGATTAAATTCGGTTATTTATCGTATTTTAATATGGAAGATAGGTATTTTAAAAGTGAGCTCTATAACCATTATCCAAATACTCAGGGAAGAAAGAGGCATACACCTAATTTATCATTTTTCATCTGACTTAATTTATTGTGAAAAAAACTTTTGAAGCATTCTTGATTAAGAGGAAAAGAACTTGATATTGATCAAGTGTTTGATTCGTATTTTGAAATTGATTTGATTAAAAAAATTGATCTTTGATTTGAAGTGGTTTCAAATTTGAAGAATGAGTGATGAGATATTTTTGAAAATTACTTAATGTTGATTAAGTATTTGATTTTGAAAGATTAGTTTTAATGGCTTTTATTTTATTAACATTTAAAAAAGTTAATTGATGAATAAAAGCATAAAAAACGAAAATAGAAGGGAGGTGTGCATGCAACTATTGAGGTGTTTAGAAAGAAAAACAAATCAAATGGACTTGAAGCCCAAGAATAAGACTAATAGAAACAAAAGAGGGGGTTCCAAATATATGAGGGATTTCCAAGAGCAACTGAACTCAAGGCCCACCATAAAAATCCAAAAAAAAAACATGGGGGTCTGACCAAACCCTAAGGTGGTCCGCCCCATCCTATTTGTACTTCACTCGTTTAAAAAATTTAATATTTAAATGAATAGAGCCAAGCATAAATTGACATGTGCCCTACAACAACAAAAAATGCAGATTGATCTAATGGTTATAATCAAAATAGGACAATAGTTTTCCTATTCTTCTTCCTCTTGTGAAACACAGTAAGGACAAGTTTAACCAAAATGCAATTTTAACCAAAACGTGGAAAGCTCATGGAAATCAACTAGAAATCACTTAAAATAAAATAAAAAAAGATGAAGCAAACATACTTCCATAGTCAAACAACCATGAATCTTTATCCACAAAGCTGAAATCCAGTCGGTCGGAGTTGACAAAAACAACCATGATTCGACCATATGTTGTTGTTTTAGGTGAAAATAGCTATTGAAACGTGTTTAGAAATGCATTGTGAAGAATATTGGGTCATTTTCTGTTTGTAACAGGTCCACAATAAGAAATTTGGAATTTATGTTCATGAATGTTCATGGACCTTCATGAACATAAAACCCTAATTCTTTAAAATTCACTCATTTGGCCATAATTTCATGAATTGGCTTGATATTATGATGTATAATTGTCGCATCTCGAAAAATACGATTCTTCCCGATGGTCGCGAAAAAATTACGTTCGAACAGAGCCGCCACCGAACTTTATTTATCCCAATAAAGGGATAGGAAAATATCGATAAAACCTTTTGAATAATAGAATAATGGTCGTTGCAACCATATTCGGGTTCGGGAGTCGATTACGCGAGGGGAAGGTATTAGCACCCCTCACGTCCGTTGTACTCAACGGGAACCTTTTAGTTCTAATTTGAGATTGAATGTTAAATTATGTTTGTTTGTTATCTTCGGGTTATAAATATATTGAAAATAGAAATGGATGGGAATCTCATAAAGGGAAAATGGAGGTTTTTTATTAGTGTGCTCGCGAAGATACAACAATCTCCTGCCTACATATCCTTATGGTGTAATAAGGAAATCAGAGCATTCATAGTTCGGGGAACTACGGTTGGTTGGTGTCTTTTAGTGAACAACTATTTAGATCGTGTTCTAAAGGCTAAACGTTGGCTTGTCTACTCTCGGCGGAGGCTTAAGCATTGGTTTGTTATGCGCATTAGAAAGGATTAATGGTGTTCTTTCTGAAAATAGTTTTGGTCACACGGGGTGACAAGTTGGATTAATATGTTGGATGTTTTGATTGGTTGAGATGTTTTTGGTTGGATGACGATTACTCGGATAGTTGAGTAAGACAACTCGTATCCTAACAGTTGGGAAAGGGAATAGAAGACTCTAGATCACTTTCTTTTGCATCCTTAATTATAGAAATGATTTGATAATAATTAAGGTGTTTTAAATGGATGACGAATACTCGGATAATCGAGTAAGACAACTTGTATCCTAATAATCGGGAAAGGGAATAGAAGACTCTACACCGCTTTCTATTTCATCTGAGTATTTATGAAAATAAGGTTGTATATGGTTGATATATTTTAGAATGAACGACAAATACTTGAATGACTGAGTAAAACAACTCATATCCAAGCATTTGAGAAGAGGAGTTGAAAGCTCAAAACCATCTCCTTTTTCGTATAGTTTGTTAAGAAAATGATTTGGTTAAGTTGTATGTTTGTGGAAAAATGACAATTGTTCGACTGACCGAGCAAGAGAACTCGTATTCAAACAATTGGGGAGAGAATCTGAAAACTCAAAGTCAACTCCCTTTTCATTTAGCTTAATATGTAAGCGATTTGGTTTAATCGGGGTTTGGAAGTTTGTAAAGGGAAGACAATTATTTGACTAACCAAGTAAGAGAACTTGTACTAAAATAGCCGCGGAGAAAATTTGAAGACTCAAAGTTATCTCCCTTTTGGTTTCTTATTATAAAAGGATTTGATTTGTTTGTACTTAAGTGGATTAGAAATGACGATTATTCGACTAACCGAGTAAGAGAATTCGTATTCGAATAATCGAGGAGAGGAGTTGAAAACTCAAAACCATCTCCTTTTTCATTTCTAAATGAAATAGTATTTAATTGTGATTAGGTACTTTTTAATTAATTTTAAATAATGTAACCGACATTGGATCGAGAGTTGAATTGGTATTCGTCACATTAGTGAAAAATAATTTGATTTGGTTTAAAGTTGTTTAAAAAAGTTGATGGTGAAAATAAAAACGATTACTTGCATGCATGGACATGGGTAGACATTGACCTACTAAGTACTATAAAATTAGAGTAATCAAAAAATATATTTAACAACAATTTATTAATCTAATTAACTAATAATTTAATTAATCAATTAACTAATGCAAGTAAGTAATAAAGAAATAAATAAATGCAATGAGCTTACACCAAAACCACTCAATGTAATATTTACATGATATTTATAAGTAAAAAATCAATTATTTGCAATGTGCATATCATGCTACTATGTTAAAGGAAAATCTAAATTGTCACGGTTTACACCATGCAATGAACCTTTACCGCAAATGACGATAACCGTCCAAAAGTCATAGCTAATGAAACTTTGTAGCAGCCCTACCATTAAAATATGCATCAAAAACAAAAGTGTTGGATTTTAATGAAAAGAACTTAAATTTTTAAAGCACAAAATTTCAACATTGTCAAAATTATGGATAACGTTACAAGCATAAAAATATCCTGTAAGCTATACACTTAGTTCAGCATATCAGCTAAACAAGTGGGAACAACAATCACTTAATCATCTTGTAAAAATAGAGTTAACAGAATCAACCAAAGAGAACTATTAGTAATTTACAAAACTATAACCGAAATGGATACGCAATCGAAACAAATGTGTAATCAAAGCTCACATAATAAGTTACATAATCCTAAAACAGAAAATCTTTCAGCAACTCAATATAAATAATTTAACTTAATCAACATAAAATCGGCATGAATATTAGAGAAACCCATAGATAGAATTGTTACCGAGCTGAAGAAAAACAGATCGAAGAATTGACTTCTAACGGAACACGCCCCCCTTTGAATCAGAGTGAAGTGCTTGAGTTTTTTCATGTTACGCAAAATTGTTGCTTGAACTGGAAATAAGGTGTACGTGTTGTTGCGGTTCGACGGAGCAGATAGGTTGAGATGGAGCGGAGGGTGCGAAGGAGGTTAGTGGCGGTGGTTTGCGGCGAGCTACTTGAATCTGAGGTGCAATCAGATAGCATACCTACTAGTATTGTTCGACTGTAACACCGCTTCAACAACATTGATGTGTACTTTCCTCACGTCGATGTGGATCATGAATTCCTAAGGGAGTTAGGACTTTTGGAGGGTGTGGAATGGATGCTAGCTGCCTCCAGTCTGACGCAGCTCTGTACCACACCGCAGTCAACCTACAAAGCGCTGACCCTGAAATTTCTAAGTTCCTACTCATACATCACTCCACCTGGCGCTACCCAATATCTTACCGGTGTAGCCACATTTAGAATGTTCGGCACCGAGTATTCCCTTAATCAAACCATGATAGCGAGAATGCTTGATTTCCGACATGGAGAAGGAATCCATTGTTGCATCCCAGAAGGATGGTCAGATATAGCATTCCAAGTTTGGCACAACCTCACCAACATGAACGCAACGAGCTGGGATACGCTTAACACAACATATATCCACAACCCAGCCATTAGATACTTTCACCGAGTCCTGGGGCACATAGTTTTTGGAAGAGTCAGCAACCACAAGGTAAACTCCGAAGAACTTTTCCTTCTCCACTGTGTGTTTTCCCAAATTGCGTTCAATGCTACTCCTTTCCTACTAGCCAACATCCAGGCTGCTTGCATGAGAGGCAGCCAGGCGTTTTTTTATGGGGGAATTATCACCTCCATAGCATTAGACTTGAACCTAGGAGATAGGCTAGCCAACTTGCCAGCCCTGGAAGCAGAATTCCTCGACATCGACTACTGTCGTGCCTCACACTTAATCAAAGCAAGAGATGATGGGAAGTATCATCCTATTGTCAGAAACAAGACAGTACGGAGCATCATCATGCCCAACAGGAACCGCACAGATCCAAAAGAAATGAAAAATTGGACTTTTGATCTAGAGGCCCCCGAGCCAAATGATGGAAATCCTGGTAATGGTACAGATGAAGTCGAGGAGGATCTTGACAGAGGCATGCCTCAACCACCTCAAGAGCACACTGCAGAGACCTCCTCCCGAGGACAACGAAGAAGCGAACAAAGACCCACCTCCATGGAAAACATTTACGCCGAGATGTTGCAACACAACCAAATAATGGAAGACCGCCAAACGAAAATGATGCAAGCGATCCAGCAAATGCATCGGGATCAGCACGATTATGCTCACTGGCATGATCAAGGGATGGCAGAACTTTCAGATCAGATGAGTGCCTTGACTTATCGCGTAGATGCCATCCAGGAGTACACTCAGCACGTAGGATTGGATCCTACCCAGTGAGGACGAGGTGAGCGCGCAAGAGCAAGAGGCAGAGCACGAATAAGCCAGCCGCGTAATGACGAGCAGTGATTTTTGTTTCTTTCCTTTTTACTTCTGTATACTGTCGCATTGAGGACAATGCATTGTTTAAATATGGGAGGAAATCCTTATCACTCCTCTACTTGTTTCTATTGCTAATATTTTCATCCAATACAAAAAAAATTGTTTGTCCTTTTCAATCATTTACACATATTTTGGCATAACAAAATTTTTTCCTTAAGATTAAATGCATACCCTACGAGTACATAGGTTGTCCCGCGAAGGCTTTGTCAGGAAAACTGAGAAAGATCTAAAAGATTGATACCGTCCCGACACCCTAGACCCCTTATTTCTACGAGATCAGTTTGAATAACCATTATACCGACACCTTAAGTCTCCATTCTAGATTAACCCCTAGTAGTTTATACTAGCAGTCAGCACCGTCTCAAGCGCAAACCACGTGGAGAGCCGATGAATATAAGTGTTTGATGCCTATAAATCAAGAAACTCCTTCATATTGTTGCTATCAAGAAATTGATAAAAGAACCATACAAAAGGTTACAAAGTTGTGTTAAAAGAAGGAATAAAAACCCCAATTGGTTGGTCCAGAGGTACCTGGTACTGGACTCGGTAGGGAGAACTACGGTTCGATCCCCCACAACCTTCAAAAAGGGGATATATAAAGGGGTACCACACTAGTGTACCAGACCCCCGTGCTAAGAAAAGGATCAAAGTCACTACCCGGCTACTTCACTAAGTGCGTGCGGAGGCAAAGGGCTTAATGTGATTGCGCTAGAATGAAACCGGGTGAAATAGAAACAGAGACACTAGGTCGAGCTATAATAGCATGATTCGAAATGGCTTGTATAAAGGAGAGATCTATGATAAAGCTGAAAGCTCATGTCGTCACAGTATCTTTGGTGTTTTACTCAATATCGGACATCCTACTAATCCACCTGACAACCACGTACGAACGGGTAATGTATTTGCGTTTAACTTTACTTTTCAAATCGTGTTTGCTTGAGGACAACCAAAGATTCAAGTTTAGGGGAGTTTGATAACGCGAAAACACATCAGATAATTGCCTTAATTTACACCCTAAGATCATATCATTTCGATTAATATCCCGATTATTGCGCAAGTATTCGTGTTGTTTTTGAAGGTATTTAAATCTCCATGCACTAAAGAGCAAAATGAAGAAAAGGAAGAAAAAGAAGAAGAAACAAGTGAAAAAGCACAGAAAAACCAGAAGAAAAACAGATTATGCAGATTTTGCTGATGTGACGATTGCCACACATTCATGACGCTCGTCACGACCCAGACTGTGATGACCGTCACAGGCCCATGACGAGCGTCACGCGGCCACAAAGTGTGCTTTGACGCAGTCAGCAACAGGCACCCAAACATGCCTAAATCTCCTCCAACAAACTTTTCCCACGGATTCCTCTCTCAAGACCAAGTCTTCCTTGATTTTCTCAACTACCAAGACCTAATGGACACTATATAAAGGACTCAATTGGGAAAAATTGGGGACGCCTACTTTGATATTTACGCTCTGCAATTTAATTTTCAGCTTTCCAGCATTCAACATTTTTTCTTTCTTTCCAGCAACCTTATTTCCGTTGCCTTATTGTATTCGCCATTCTTTTTGCAGTTTCCCTTTTTCAGTTAGTTTTCCAGTTAGCCATAGTAGTAGTTTCCTACATTGGGGAACTACTACACTTTATTTAATTTTAAGTAGTAATCTGTATTGAAGAAGCAAAGCCTACCGACTTGGGGAGGACTGCTCAAGTGCTCCAAGAATCGCTATACTCTGTACTTCGATCTCTAGGTTTTTATTGAATTATTATTATTATTGCCCATTTATTTTTATAAGCATGTTTGCCGCAATGTTGATCTGTTTATGCCTTGCGTTTGCTTTAATTAATATGTCCGGCTAAACTACCGGTATCGTATGTAGCAACTTAATTCGACGGGATTTAATAATAACCGGTGAAAACCCTTTTTCTCAAATAACCTTTTAGGCTGAAGTTTTTAATTTAAATTTAATTAACTTTATCACAAAAGCGTGAAAAGCTATTTAATACGATTTTGCCACGAGAGTGGGAAATTAACTAAGGTGAGAACCAACAATCGCGAGAGCGTGAAGCTCGAGCTGGATAGTAAAAATCAGGCATTGAGTTTAAAAACAGCGAGAGCACTTTAAAAACAATTAGAACTTATTTATTTTCAAAAAGTAATTTTGACTTCAAATGGGACAGCGAGAGCGTACATTCTGACTTAATGTTATAGGCCGAATCAACAACCACGACAGTGTGAGATAAAGTCTTTTAAATAAACATTTTCTATTGAGAGATATTTGGCATTTAAACTATTCACCGGTAAAGTATCGAATCCCTGACGATCAATGTGCTGCATACTGATTCCTTCCATTAATTCTTTATTAAAACCGAAAATTTCACTTAGATTTACTATATTACCCCCGAATTTCTACTAATCAATTCCCTTAGCTAAACATAGTGACGTTAGTCGCACTAGTTTGACCATAGGTCCCTGTGGGATCGATGTCTTTTAAAACTAAAGCGACTAGACTGTGCACTTGCAATCAAGTACCTGAAGACTATATTTTATATATAGCCACGACAAGCATCAAGTTTTTGGCGCCGTTGCCGGGGACCTGTTTTAGTCGAATAGTGCGATTCTTTCGTTGCACAGTATAGACTAAGGTAAAGACAAAAACTAATCTTCTCTCCTTTTTCTTTCCCTGATTGTATGCGAAGTACTCGCTCACAAGGCGATAACTTAGCACCACCAATCCCTGAATTAGAGCATTTCCTATACGTGAGACGCCTGTCATACCCCAAAATTTGCCCATTAATATTTCAAGACATTTTGCAAGGCATTCCGACTCATATATAACACTGATCTTGAAGAAACAAAGGCCCAGCTCACGGATGGCCCAATCCAGAAAATGGCCCAAACTGGCCTGTTCGCTACGCGCTCGCCTAGCGAAGCTGACAGACAACAAAAATTTCGGGCTTCATTCTGAGCCCAAAAAAAAAAAAAAAAACGAAAAAAAAACGAAAAAAAAAAAACGAAAAAAAAAAAGAAAAAAAAATTTAATTATTAATTAATTAATTAATTAATTAATTAATTAATTAATTAACTAATTAATTAATTAAATAATTAAAATAAATATATAAATAAAATATAACAAATTATTTTGGACTTGGGTCTCCCTCATTCCAAGCCCATTACCCACGAAATTAGTCTATAAATACTGAAGTTTCAGTAGGGGAGTGAGACTTGGAGTCACACTGGGAGATTCACTGGAGAAGGAAGGAAGAGAAGCAAAACACTCTGAGGTTTCCTTGGAACAAAACCTTGAGGAAAAAGAAAGAGAGAGAACAGAGAAGGACGGATAGAAACTTTGGCATAGGAACCCTGCCTACCCGGAGAATTCAGAGTAAAGAAACCCTGAAGGCAGCCCATCTGCACCGAAGCCATCGCCGTCCAATTCCCGCTGCCTAACTTATTCCGATACTACAAGTGGTCAATCCCTTCAACCTTGAATTGGCAAACAGGTTTGCGTATCTCTATTGTTTATACTTTCAATTGGCCATATCTACATATATAATGCATCATGATTAAATGTTGATATATAATTTGCTTTCGTATGGGAATTTAAATATGCCTGAATACCCTGAATGTTTGACCATGTTATTCCTGTGATAAAATGCCATAAAATTCAAAGTTCCTAACATAGGGGCTGTTTTCAAATTCAAAATCCGTGGCCTTCGCTAGGCGAGGCAAAGGCGAACGAGACAGTACCTGATTCTTCTAGTCTGTTTTTTTTATGTTTTTATCATAGCCATGCATTATTCATCCTATCCTATTTATTGTTGTGATATTTCTCCGGTGTAATCTTCGATTGCACCCTGATTTGGTGTTCTGACATGTTTCTTTTTTTTGAGTTTCGTAAAGGTTCACATATCCCAGGAAAAGATTATTGGCTAGGTATTCCACTTCATTTGTGGGATACCCTTGTGGAGTTTCACCCTAAATTAATTTTTAATGTATTAATTTCTAATGTATTAATTTTTTTAATATATTATTTTTAATAATTTTAATGTGGAGTTTCATCCTAATTATATAATTAATTGTAAAACTTTGCCTTTGAATAAGTGATCTTGGACCTCTCTTTGTTGCCTTACGATTACGATATTACGGTCATGTCCCGCGAACGTGGGGATACCCTTAGCAAAGACCCTTCAGTTAAATCATCATAAAATAAATTATAGTCCCTCGGATGTTGCCTTCGAATATACAACTTTGTCCCTCGATGACCCTCCGATGTTGCCTACGGTTAAAAGATGATAGTCCCTTCGAATGCTAAGGTATCCTCGTAACTGTTGCCTTCAATGACCAATCGATGACCCTACGATGACCCTTTTACATCCAAAGGATAAAACTACTTATTTCTCAATAATAAGGACAGTTTTACCCTCATAAGGATAGGAAATACTCATAAAGACCTTGGGTCGGTATAACTCTTAATTGCTGGCTCACAACCTAAAACATTTTTTCACACCTCACACCTTTCAAAATACCTTCAGAAAATCACCACTTGGTATACATTCATACTAGAATCATTACCGAGTTATATTTTTCTAAACAATTTTCAAAACTAAACGAGATAATCACTTTGTATACATTCATACAAGAATCATTACAAAGTTAAATTCTCTTTTCAAAACAATTTTCCAAACAATTCACAAACACTTTTTTAGACAAAAATAATATAAGTGATCGAGCAATTAAGAGCCCATGGATAACCATGGATACAAAGGGTGCTAACACCTTCCCTTTGTATAATGTACCTCCCGAACCCAAAATCTAAATTAAGGTCTTTCCTGTTCTTTTCCACCTTTCCTTATTGGATAAAAGAAAAGTCGGTGGCGACTCTTGCTAACCGCGACATTGCGATTAAAACCACAAAAAGTCCAGTTCACCGTATGACAGAACTGGCGACTCTGATGGGGACCCTAAATATTTAAAAAGAGAGGTTACCTTAAAAACAAGATCACTTATTCAATTTGTCTGATTTATTTTTAAGGGATTGCTTGGGTATGTTATGCTTGAGTGAAAGATCCTACACCCGGATCTAGTGTACCTTAGGTAAGTAGCAAGAGATCATCGCGACTGTCCGGCGTATACTGGAATGGTCAAAATGATGGCTACGGTTAATGTGGCACTTTGGATGTCCTGATGTTCCTCATGTTAGTTGAGGAAATATTTGGCATTCGCGTGGTGTCATAAAAGCATTAACCAGACCTTTAGAACCCTAATTGACTCATCCTGGCCATTAGAAAGTAGTGAGATAACTGGCTTCGGTTCCGACTGGAGTTGGTTGAGACTCGATACTACACTCTTTGAGATTGGACTTTAGGGAAGCTTCGGTCAACCACTTGGTGTTGCACTGAAGTGGACTTAAGGAAAGGTCAATGATTTGAGATCCTTCTAGAACCCGGTTACTATTCTAAGACAGGTTGAACCAACCAAACTTCAGTGGGGAGGGTATTTACCTATGGAACTCACGCAAGCCTTAAAACCTAGGAATGATTGTTGTGTGACTTGCTTGTGCTTGTTATTTATCTAACAACATGACATCATAACAACATAACATCATAACATCATGGCATTGTACTAACCATTTCAAGGATTTAGGGATTTAACTCTGCTAAAAAAAAAACAGAAAAAACAAAAACAAAAGCAAAAACAAAAGAGAAAAGAAAAAAAAAAGCTCTTTTTGTTAGTTTATGCAAAGTTAAATCCCGAAAGTCCTTGAAAACATTTCATACATTGCATTGCATCGCATAACAGGTATTCTAAAGGATCAGTGTTCTCACGATTTTCCTATCAAACAGATTCCAGCAGATTCAAACAGATTGAACAATGGCTCTCGAACAAACTGTCAAAGATCTCCAGGCCCAGAATGCTCAATTCCAGGAAATGATGCTGAGCTTATCTAAGGGGCAGGAAGAACTGAAAGCTCTTTTGATGGAGAAGAAGAAGGACCAGAAACCTGTGGGTTACATCAACCCGGGGAGAAGGCTTAAGGGACAGGTTACAGGAGTCAAGATTAGAATTCTGAAGGATTCAGAAGAAGAGACCGAGAATGATTCGGAAGATGAGAATCCTAATCTCGTCAATTCTGAGGACGACGATGAAGATTATGAACATGAACAGTACTCTCCGAAGGATGATAAGTACAAGTTGCTGGAAGAACGTATGCTAGCTATGGAGGGGCAGAAAGTGCCCGGTCTGGATTTCGAAAACTTGGGTCTGGTCTCTGATGTGGTCATTCCCCGCAAATTCAAGGTTCCCATTTTCACTAAGTATGATGGTGCCTCTTGTCCTCAGATGCATCTAAGGGCTTATGTGAGAAAGATTCAGCCGCACACTACTGATAAGAAACTGTGGATCCATTTCTTCCAAGAGAGTCTGTCTGGCACACAGTTAGAGTGGTATTATCAACTTGAGAGCTCTAACATCCGCACATGGACTGATTTAGCAACAGCTTTCTACAAGCACTACCAGTATAATTCTGAGTTAGCGCCTACTCGGCTACAGCTACAAAATATGACTATGGGCTCTAAAGAAAGTTTCAAAGAATATGCTCAAAAGTGGAGAGATTTGGCTGGCAGAGTCAAACCCCCTATGACTGATCGAGAGTTAGTGGACATGTTCATGGGTACACTGACTGGCCCATTCTACAGCCATCTACTGGGAAGTTCCTCGTCAGGTTTCACTGAACTTATCTTGACAGGTGAACGGGTTGAAAGCGGCATTCGAAGTGGAAAGATACAGGCAGCTACTTCTGCAAGCACCAAAAAGTCCTATCAGGGAAAGAATGAATCAAATGCTGTGTACAGTGAGAGGAAGCATAACAAGAAGAATCGTGACCATACTGTTGGGGCAGTTACAATTGCCGCACCGCCATCTCAGAACTTCCAACACAGACAAGACAGGTCGAGAAGACAGTTTACCAAGATCAATATGACTTTAACCCAAGCACTGCAGAGTATGTTAAAGGCCAATTTGATTACCCTCAGAGGCCCTCCTGCAAATCCCAACACTACTTCTCCTCGTTATAATCCCAACGCCAGGTGTGCCTATCACTCCGATAGCCCCGGGCATGATACGAATGATTGCTGGTTGTTGAAGAACAAGATTCAGGATATGATCGACGCTGGAGAAATTGAATTTGATCCTCCGGCGACCCCCAATGTCATCACAGCACCTATGCCTAATCATGACCAGAATGTTAATGTTGTGGACGACAATTCTCACGTTACTGACGTTGCTGATTTAGCATCTCCTCTCCTGATCGTTAAGAAGAATTTATTGCAAGCTGGTTTATTTCCAGGTTGTGCTGAAGATTGCGATCTCTGTGTACTCCGACCCAATGATTGTTTGAAGTTGAAGAACGGCATTCAACGGCTGATGGATGATCGTACAATTCTATTTGAAAGGGTTCCTAAGGTGGACAACTCTATTGAAGAGGTATCTGTGATTGCTAGGTCCAAAGCTCCAGTGAAGATTACCGCTACTAGAGTGCCTGTGAAGATTACCGCTGAGCCCAAAGTGGCTCCCCTGATTATTACCGCACCTGGCCCCGTGCCATATTCCTCCAGCAAAGCTATTCCGTGGAACTATGGAGGCGACGTTTACATCCATGGCATAAAGCAAGTTGGTAGTTCTGCTAATCCTAATGATATTGTGGGGACTAGTAAAGTTACTCGAAGTGGAAGGATCTACTCCCCAGAAATCTCACCTCCCGCTCCCGAAATTCGAGGAAAAAGACCAGTCAATCCTCCTCAGTCAGAGACATCGGTCGAAGTTACTTCTGAAGATGTTGCCAAACAGGAAATGGAAGAGATGCTGAAAATCATCCGTAAGAGCGATTTTGATGTAGTGGAACAATTGGGGCATACTCCGTCTAAAATCTCAATGTTGTCCTTGTTATTATCCTCTGAATCCCATGCCAATGCATTGATGAAATTCTTGAAGACCGCTCATGTGCCTCAAGAAACATCCGTCGATCAATTCGAACATTATGTTGCTAATTTGACTGTTGACAATGGCCTAGGCTTTTCCGATGCTGACCTGACGCCAGCAGGAAAGAATCACAATAAAGCTCTGCATATCTCCATCGAGTGTGAGGGGATCACCCTGGCTCACGTGTTGATCGACAACGGCTCTTCCTTGAATGTGCTCCCGAAAGCTGTACTCGATAAATTTGACTACAAAGGCATTGAACTGAAACCTAGTGATGTTGTGGTGCGTGCTTACGATGGTGCGAAGAGTGTTGTCTATGGTGAAGTGGTTCTCCCTATCAAGATAGGACCTCAAGTCTTCAACACTACCTTTCACGTGATGGACATTCGTCCCGCCTACTCCTGCTTGTTGGGGCGCCCTTGGATCCATGGGGCAGGTGCGGTAGCTTCGTCGCTTCATCAAAAGCTGAAGTATCCAATAGCAGGCATGGTTGTCACTGTATGTGGAGAAGAAGAGTATATTGTCAGTAGTGTGCAAGCCTTCAAATACGTCGAGATGGATGGTGAATTCTTTGAGACTCCTTCTCAGTCATTTGAAGTGGTTCCTCCACCCAGTCCTGTCCTTAAGCCAACTCCCCTTGTGCCCAAGGTTGTTCGTGCTCCCCCTGTCATGATCTCTCTGAAAGATGCTCAAGCCGCGATTGAAAATGGTGATCGTGCTGGTTGGGGTCAACTGATCAATGTACCGTACAAGTCTGATAAAGCTGGCCTGGGGTTTAACTCTGGAAAGATAGTCAAAAATCAGATTAATGCTATGGAAGATGCTGATAGTGATTGCGACTTGGATAGCTGGATTTTCCCAACAATTGGTGACGGACTCAACAATTGGAAGACTGAAGACATTATCCCGATTTCCTTTAGTCAGGAGTAATTGTTATTGTTTATTCTAGAATTGCAAATTTTAATTTTCTTTTACAATCAAACTTCTTAAAGCATTGTGTCTATGCCCGAGGCACAATAGCTAATTTGTTAAGGGTTTTGTCATTTTCATAAGCATATTTATATTCAATAAATCAATGGACGTTTTGCATTCAAATATTGCGCTCTTTGTCTTTCCTATTATCTTTCAAACGAGCTATGTTTTCTTACACACACGCACGTAACGAATTGCAGATCCCTATCCACTCTGGATCCTGTTGATAATAGTTCTACTACTGTTCATTATGACTTTGAAAATCCGATCTACCGAGCCGAAGATGGAAGTGAGGAAGATTGTGAAGTACCTGAAGAACTTGCCAGAATGTTACTACAAGAAGAAAGGACTATACAGCCGCATGAGGAGTCAGTTGAGACTGTAAATCTGGGTATCGAGGTGGACAAGAGAGAAGTCAAAATAGGAGCAGGCTTGGAAATCAGTGTCAAAAGAAGATTGATTCAAATGCTACATGACTATGTGGAGATTTTTGCTTGGTCTTACGAAGACATGCCAGGGCTGGATACCGATATAGTAGTGCATCGTTTGCCGACGAAGGAAGATTGTCGTCCTGTTAAGCAAAAGGTTCGTCGCATGCGTCCTGAAATGTCCGAGAAAATCAAGGCCGAAGTCATGAAACAATTCGATGCTGGTTTTCTGGCGGTTACTTCTTATCCTCAATGGGTTGCTAATGTGGTACCAGTGCCAAAGAAGGATGGTAAGGTGCGAATGTGTGTGGATTACAGAGATTTGAATAGAGCGAGTCCCAAGGATGATTTCCCACTGCCACACATTGATGTTCTGGTAGACAACACCGCTCAACACAAGGTATTCTCCTTCATGGATGGATTCTCGGGTTATAACCAGATCAAAATGGCACCTGAGGACATGGAGAAGACTACGTTTGTGACGCAATGGGGCACCTTCTGTTATAAAGTAATGCCGTTTGGTTTAAAGAACGCAGGAGCAACGTACCAGCGTGCTATGGTGGTTTTGTTCCATGACATGATCCATCATGAAATAGAAGTATATGTGGACGATATGATAGCCAGGTCTCATACTGAAGAAGAACATCTCGATCATTTATACAAACTGTTTGAGAGGCTGAAGAAATACAAGTTGAGATTGAACCCGAACAAATGCACCTTTGGAGTAAGATCTGGTAAACTCTTGGGCTTTATTGTCAGTGGTAAAGGTATTGAGGTCGACCCAGCCAAGGTGAGAGCTATTCAAGAGATGCCAGTTCCCCGTACGGATAAAGAAGTCAGAGGTTTCTTGGGACGTTTGAATTACATTGCCCGATTTATTTCCCATTTGACCGCTACTTGCAAACCCATCTTCAAGTTACTGAGAAAAAATCAAGAGATGATATGGAATGATGAATGTCAAGAAGCTTTCGACAAAATCAAGAAGTACCTCCAAGAACCTCCAATTCTGATGCCACCAGTTGAGGGAAGACCTCTAATCATGTATTTAACCGTTTTAGAAAACTCAATGGGGTGCGTGTTGGGACAACATGACGAGTCCGGTCGAAAAGAGTATGCCATATACTACCTTAGCAAAAAGTTTACCGACTGTGAAACAAGATACTCACTGCTCGAGAAAACTTGCTGTGCTTTGGCCTGGGCTGCTCGCCGACTAAGACAGTGTATGTTGAATCACACCACTTTGTTGATTTCTAAGATGGATCCTATCAAATACATATTTGAGAAACCCGCCCTCTCCGGAAGAATAGCAAGATGGCAGATGATTTTAACAGAGTATGATATCCAGTATACCACCCAAAAAGCAATCAAAGGAAGCGTGCTAGCTGATCATTTGGCTCATCAGGCCGTGAATGATTATCAGTCTATGAATTTTGAGTTCCCAGATGAGGATGTCATGCTTGTTACTGATTATGAAGAACCTGGACCGAATGAAGGACCCGAAGTGGGATCCCGATGGACTATGGTTTTTGATGGATCGTCTAACGCATTGGGCAACGGTATTGGCGTCGTGATCATTTCCCCCAAGGGTGGCCATACGCCTTTCACCGCTAGACTATGTTTTGAGTGTACCAACAATATGGCTGAGTATGAAGCATGTATTTTGGGACTCAGAGCTGCTATAGACCTGAGAATCAAGTTTTTGAGGGTGTATGGAGACTCAGCCTTAGTAATCAGTCAGGTCAAAGGAGAATGGGACACTAAACATCCGAACCTCATCCCCTATCGAGAGCAGGTGTTGACATTAATCCCATACTTTGAAGAGATCACATTCGAACATATTCCCCGAGAGGAGAACCAGTTGGCAGACGCATTGGCTACCATGTCATCTATGTTCAGAGTCAGATGGGACAATGAAGCTCCCCGGATTACCATTGAACGACTAGACGAACCAGCATATTGTTATGAACTTAACGCTGATGAAGTAGAAGAGAAGCCTTGGTTCCACGAGATAAAAAGATATTTAGAAGCTCAGGAATACCCTGAAGGGACATCCATCAATGACAGGAAATTTCTGAGGAAGTTCTCCGCTAAATTCTTTTTGAGTAATGGAATATTGTACAAACATAACCATGATTCGACTTTGCTTCGCTGTGTGGATAGAAAGGAATCAGAGAAGATTATGGAAGACATGCACGACGGTATCTTTGGGACTCATTCTAGTGGACATACAATGGCCAAGAAGATTCTGAGGTCAGGGTATTATTGGTCTACCATGGAAACTGATTGCCACCATCACTCCAGAACTTGTCATAAGTGCCAGATCTATGCGGATAAAGTACATGTGCCTCCTGCTCCATTAAACGTGTTGACCGCGCCGTGGCCCTTTGCAATGTGGGGCATTGATATGATTGGCGAGATTAAACCTACCGCCTCTAATGGACATCGTTTCATCCTTGTTGCTATTGATTACTTCACAAAGTGGGTGGAGGCAGCCTCATTTGCTTCTGTTACTAAGAATGTGGTGGCACGATTCATCAAGAACAGCCTCATCTGCCGATACGGCGTCCCTGAGAGAATTATCACTGACAATGGCACTAATTTGAACAACAAGATGATTACTAAACTCTGCACGCAGTTCAAAATAAAACACCATAACTCTTCTCCGTACCGGCCAAAGATGAACGGCGCTGTAGAAGCGGCTAATAAGAATATTAAGAAGATTATACAAAAAATGACGGTAACATACAAAGACTGGCATGAGATGTTACCATTTGCTCTTCATGGTTATCGTACTTCCGTGCGAACTTCGACAGGGGCAACTCCTTTCTCTTTAGTCTACGGAATGGAAGTCGTTTTACCAGTGGAAGTTCAGATTCCCTCTCTAAGGATCATGAAAGAGGCGGGCTTAGACGAGGACGAATGGATTCAGACTCGACTCGATCAGATAAATTTGATGGATGAGAAGAGACTTGCGGCTGTATGTCACGGGCAGATATATCAGAAGCGCATGACCAGGGCATTCAACAAAAAGGTCAAGAGACAAGTGTATCAAATTGGCGACTTGGTAATCAAACGCATCATCCTACCACAAACTGACCCCAGAGGCAAATGGACTCCCACATACGAAGGGCCATTTGTAGTTAAGAAGGTATTCTCAGGTGGAGCCATGATACTCGCTACAATGGATGGTGAAGACTTCCCACATCCCGTGAACGCGGACATAGTTAAAAAATACTACGCATAAAAGAGACCCGCTAGATCGACGTATCTAGGCAAAAGTAAGGGCATCCCGGCGAACCAAAAGGGTTCGGGCAAAAATTAGGGATATATAAAAAAATGTACACCCGGCAAGTCGAAAACCTGAAAAGGCGGCTTGGGCAAAAAGGGTATCCTGGTGGACTGAAAACCTGAAAAGGCGGTCCAGGCAAAATTAGGGATTAAAGCGTATGACTATGTCCCGTTCTCAGTCAACTTTCATCCAAGTTCGAGGGACTGACCAAGCCAATCACTTCTATCCGACAGCAAGGGATGAGATGCTCGAAGACATAATGACAGTAGTAGGCTTAAAATCAATAGGACTTCTTCCACATAGCTTTCTCTTTGTTTTCGACAATTTCCTCTTACTAGGATTTCTGTCTCCTTGTACACAAATTGCCTGTTTATAGGCCTCCTTTCAAAATCAATACAACCCTCTTTCAAAAAAAGATGCTTTTGTTTTTACTTTTCTGTTTTGGTTGCGTAAATGTCCATTGATTTAATTTGAATTAATATGTGCATTTGAATATGACTGATGTTTACCAAAAATACATGCATAGAATAGCAATAGCAATTACTACCCGACTTCAGGATCAAGGAAAAGGTCTAATCATGCTTCCAATGAATCCGCTACCAATTCTCTTCCCCAGCAAGCCTGTTTTTTTTTTCCTCAGAAAATGGCAGTATCCCCAGGCACAGCCAGTTACTCCCCAACAGAGGTCGGCGTCACCAGACAGATTGATCATCTCATCCATCCCCAGCCAGGCTCTATTGAATATTTCCACCATCAGACAGAAATCAAGCATCCCCAGCCGAGAAAGGGTCATCGACACAAATGTCTCAAATCAGTAGATGGGGATTTATTTTCCCCAGTAGAGTCCCCAAGCAGAACTTCTCATACGCATAACTCATTCATTACATCCTTTCACAGCATACGCATGCATACAACATTCACATTTATTTTAGCATAACACGAAACATCTCATGCATCATGACATAGCATGAAGCTAACTTTTTCTTTGCAGGTTAATTATCCTCCTGATATAGTCAAAGTAGAAGGTTCATTCAGACAGACACCTTTATCAATCACATTCAAGATTCAGATACATATTTCAAATACAGTTCATGGGAACATTCATTCTGACAACACTTCGATATCCTCCTAACGATGGCATCTCTAAGCCCATCCCAGACATTTATTGCAAGTACAACATATACAGGTTATCAGATACAGCCTAACGTACGGTTCATTCTGATTCAGCCCAACATATGACTTCTTCAGCAACTCCAATGCGGTCTAACGTACGACCCATTTGGACCTTCAAATCCTCAGATGCTGCCTAGCGTACGGTACATTCAGGGGTGTAGTCTAGCGTACGACTACTTTCTTTTTCAGATGCAGCCTAACGGACGGCTCATTCTACAACTCGGATACGATCTAACGTACGATCCATTCTGAACTTCAACAACCCCAACGCGGTCTAACGTACGACCCGTTTGGATCTTACAACCCTCAGATGCTACCTAACGTACGGTACATTTCTGAAGTGTAGTCTGGCGTACGACTACCGCTTTCATCATCAGATGCGGCCTAACAAACGACTCATTCTGCGACGGTCTAACGTACGACCCGTTCGGATGTCCATCCCCTCAGATGCTACCTAACATACGGTACATTTCTGAAGTGTAGTCTAACGTACGACTACCCCTTTCGTCATCAGATTCAGCCTAACGTACGGCTCATTCTGCAACTCAGATACGATCTAGCGTATGGTCCATTCTGATCCTTTATCCCCAACAGCATATGACACACTCCGACTCCCCAGCGAAGTCGGCAGCCTAATGGATGACTCATTATACGGTCTAACGTACGACCCAGTGTGGCACCCATGTCTTCAAATTGGCCTAATATACGGCGCGATCTGAAGCTTTCGTCATCAAACCTCCCGGATGGCATCTTTAAGCCCATCTCCATCAAGACCAACTGTCGATTCTCAAGTGCAAATTTTGGGGCATTCTAGTGTTCAATAATCTTCCACCTCCAGACCACGAATGGCGTATACACCATTCTAACTCTCTCGGTCCAAGAATATTGAACAGGGGCAGCTGTCATACCCCAAAATTTGCCCATTAATATTTCAAGACATTTTGCAAGGCATTCCGACTCATATATAACACTGATCTTGAAGAAACAAAGGCCCAGCTCACGGATGGCCCAATCCAGAAAATGGCCCAAACTGGCCTGTTCGCTACGCGCTCGCCTAGCGAAGCTGACAGACAACAAAAATTTCGGGCTTCATTCTGAGCCCAAAAAAAAAAAAAAAAAAACGAAAAAAAAAAAAAAAAAAAGAAATTTTTTTTTAATTAATTAATTAATTAATTAAATAATTAAAATAAATAAATAAATAAAATATAACAAATTATTTTGGACTTGGGTCTCCCTCATTCCAAGCCCATTACCCACGAAATTAGTCTATAAATACTGAAGTTTCAGTAGGGGAGTTACACTTGGAGTTACACTGGGAGATTCACTGGGGAAAAAAAAGAGGAGGAGAACAGAGAAGAACGAATAGAAGTTTTGGCATAGGAACCCTGCCTACCCGGAGAATTCAGAGTAAAGAAACCCTGAAGGCAGCCCATCTGCACCGAAGCCATCGCCGTCCAATTCCAGCTGCCTAACTTATTCCGATACTACAAGTGGTCAATCCCTTCAACCTTGAATTGGCAAACAGGTTTGCGTATCTCTATTATACTTTCAATTGGCCATATCTACATATATAATGCATCATGATTAAATGTTGATATATAATTTGCTTTCGTATGGGAATTTAAATATGCCTGAATACCCTGAATGTTTGATCATGTTATTCCTGTGATAAAATGCCATAAAATTCAAAGTTCCTAACGTGGGGCTGTTTTCAAATTCAAAATCCGTGGCCGCTCGCTAGCACCTCACTAGGCGAGCCTGGGGCGAGTATTCGCCTGGCCTTCGCTAGGCGAGGCAGAGGCGAACGAGACAGTAGCTGACTTTTCTATTCTGTTTTTTTTTATGTTTTATCATAGCCATGCATTATTCATCCTATCCTATTTATTATTGTGATATTTCTCCGGTGTAATCTTCGATTGCACCCTGATTTGGTGTTCTGACATGTTTCTTTTTTTGAGTTTCGTAAAGGTTCACATATCCCAGGAAAAGGTTATTGGCTAGGTATTCCACTTTATTTGTGGGATACCCTTGTGGAGTTTCACCCTAAATTAATTTTTAATGTATTAATTTCTAATGTATTAATTTTTTAATATATTATTTTTAATAATTTTAATGTGGAGTTTCATCCTAATTATATAATTAATTGTAAAACTTTGCCTTTGAATAAGTGATCTTGGACCTCTCTTTGTTGCCTTACGATTACGATATTACGGTCATGTCCCGCGAACGTGGGGATACCCTTAGCAAAGACCCTTCGGTTAAATCATCATAAAATAAAGTCCCTCGGATGTTGCCTTCGAATATACAACTTTGTCCCTCGATGACCCTCCGATGTTGCCTACGGTTAAAAGATGATAGTCCCTTCGAATGCTAAGATATCCTCGTAACCGTTGCCTTCAATGACCTATCGATGACCCTACGATGACCCTTAAACATCCAAAGGATAAAACTACTTATTTCTCAATAATAAGGACAGTTTTACCCTCATAAGGATAGGAAATGCTCATAAAGACCTTGGGTCGGTATAACTCTTAATTGTTGGCTCACAATCTAAAAACAATTTTCACACCTCACACCTTTCAAAATATCTTTAGAAAATCACCACTTGGTATATATTCATACTAGAATCATTACCGAGTTATATTTTTCTAAACAATTTCCAAAACTAAACGAGATAACTACTTTGTATATATTCATACAAGAATCATTACAAAGTTAAATTCTCTTTCCAAAAATAATTTTCCAAACAATTCACAAACACTTTTTTTCAGACAAAAATAATATAAGTGATCGAGCAATTAAGAGCCCATGGATAACCATGGATACAAAGGGTGCTAACACCTTCCCTTTGTATAATGTACCTCCCGAACCCAAAATCTAAATTAAGGTCTTTCCTGTTCTTTTCCACCTTTCCTTATTGGATAAAAGAAAAGTCGGTGGCGACTCTTGCTAACCGCGACATTGCGATAAAAAACACAAAAAGTCCAGTTCACCGTATGACAACGCCGAATACACGAATATCAACAAAAATACGGTATTCCCGATATCTCCTTTCCTCCTAAATCAGAAGAAAAACCAAACATGGCTGAAGAAGGACCACAGAATCATCCTCTTAAATTCTATGCTACCCCATCTCAACAAGAACCTCACAACAGCATTGCTGCTCCCGCTATTAATCGAAATGATTTCGAGCTGAAACCCTCACTCATTTCAGCCGTCCAACAACATTAATTTGCTGGAAATCCAACAGAAGATCCTAATGAACACCTGGCTAAGTTTGTGCAGTACGCGGATACTGTAAAAGCGAATGGTGTATCTCAAGATGCGATAAGACTGGACCTTTTTCCCTTTTCAATAAGAGACAGAGCTTGGGCTTGATTGCAATCTTTGCCCTCCAACTCCGTTACAACATGGGAGGAGCTGACGAACGTCTTCTTATCCCAATACTTTCCGCCGAGCAAAACTACTATGCTGAGAGCTCAAATCAACGGATTCAGGCAAAAAGATATGGAATCTCTATACGAAGCGTGGGAGAGATGCAAGGACATGATGAGAATATGTCCACATCACGGTCTAGAAGACTGGGTAATCATTCACAGATTCTATAATGGGCTTCTGTATAACACAAGACTTACAATAGACGCTGCCGCGGGCGGTGCACTCATGGATAAGCCATACACCGAAGCCTGTCAACTCATTGAAAACATGGCCCAAAACCATTGCCAATGGGGAGGTGAACGAACTCCAATGGAAAAGTCTCAAACTAAGGGTGGAATGTACGAAATCAGTAGCCTTGACCATGTTCATGCAAAGGTAGATGCCCTTGTCCAAAAATTAGATAACTTGACCATACCACCCGCAGCCACCATGGCTGCTATAACTCCAAACTGTGAGTTATGTGGAAACCCTAGAACCACTGCACAAGAATGTCAAATATTAGCAGGAGTCCCAACAGATCAAGTGAACTACTGATCGAAAAAATAGCAAGTGTACTATTTTTATCGATGTAGTAATAAGGAGTTTTATTTCCGAGTATCGATCTCAGGGATTGCATAGGAAATACTTATTTTACTTTGATTCTCTTTGAACAAAAAGATAATGGTTTGGTTGGTTTGGGAGTTTATAACAATAAACACAAAAGATAATAGAAATAATTGATTAAGATAAAATATGCTAGGGTAAGTGGTTGATTTAACCAGTTATGAATTCAGTCAAGATTTCCTTAATACACATGAAACATTCAATCACCTAACCTCAGAGTGTTCTTCCTTAAGTCCTTAAGGAAGAAACTATTAAACTACCAATTCTTACTCAAATGTCCATTCAATTAATCATTGGTTTTAATCATAAACAATATCAAGGTTTATGGTGATTTACAAAAGTTCCTAGTCCTAGGTGATACAATTATAAACCCAATTGTGTGAAAACCCTAACAATCACAGTCCTGTTATTGATAGTCATAGATCTAATTGTATTTGTCTGATACAAAAGCATAAGCACATCACACAATTGAATTGAAATTCGTAACATAGTAAATAGGAAATCCATAGTTAGAATTCATAACATCAGATCAAATCAGGACCACCCCCTAGCATTGGGGGTTTAGCCTCTCATAGTATTCAAAGAAATCATAGTGTGAAAATTAAACATTACAAAGAATTAGGAGATTTTGATCTTCAATGGTCGATGCCCTTGAATCTCACCGTCTTCGAATCCTCCGTAGTAGCTATCTTTTTAGTGCAATATTTTCTTTCGTACGTCAAAAAGTCCCTTCCCCTTTCTCTCCCAAGCCTTCTAATAGTTTTAGAAGGATTTTCCCAAAGCAAAAAGTCCAAACTACCCTTATTGAGCAGAATAGATTCACATGGCAAAAATTGAAGTTTCTAAGCCGCGCCCATCAACACGGGCCCTGTGTGTACACACGGGTGCCCGTGTGTGCTTTCCAACATGATTATTTTCAAATTAAGTTACAGGGGTATCAACACGGGCTGTGTTCCTACAGACGGGTGCCCGTGTTAACTCTCTGTTTTTTTCCTCTCCAAGCTTGCTTTTCCTGACCAACAACACGGGCAATGTTGTGGCACACGGGTGCCCGTGTTGAACTGCTGCATTTTCATATTTTTGTCTTTCTGAGTATCCCCAACTCCACTATTAGTGCTTTTAAACCTGTGCAACGGCCTGTAACAATAACACTACCAAAACTAAGCGTAAAAGAGACCTTTTTGACATAAACATGTAATAAAATGAAATGCGATACCAAACTAACAAAACATGATAAATGACTCTGAAACAACTATAAACAAACACAAATCTTGCCAAAGTGATGAAAATACGTCGGATTAATGGTGGGAATTCAATGGACATGGTGACCGATCACAACCCCAAACTTGTCTCATTGCTTGTCCTCAAGTGATGTATTGAGTCCAAACAAAGGTCACCCACGAATTCATTTCCCACAATGCAACCTTGTCCTTCACAATTTGTGTTCTTCCTTTCCAATCAAGTTTCCGGTATCTCCGACTCAGACAATTCGCCACATTTCCACATCAGAAGCCTCGTTACATGCAAGCTTTTTCACACACTCACAACATCTCTCATGGTTAGGGTGTGTACACTCTCAGCACAGTATGCAATACCAAACTCTTAAATTTGAATACATTCTAATTTCACGACAACAACAGATTTCACACACTCTATGTGGTCTTTTAGGTTGTAACGGGGCTTGGGTACGGTGGGATAAACACAAAAATGGATAACAAAAGGTTTAGAACTCGACATTCATGTTGTGTGATTTTTCTTTCTCTTTTTTTTTTCCGTGCATCACTTAAACTCTGGGTGTTAATTTCACTCTTTTGACTCTTTTTCCACTCAATTCTTTGCGAGCATTTTATAGGTGTTAGAGTCTTAAGTCTCGGCAAGTGCATTTTTTTCTCTTTTCTTTCTTTTTTTTCTTTCTTTTGGGACATACACAAATCTCTTCTTTTTGTATGATCTCTTATTATGCACTTGCCCTATCTTTCAAGATTACCACCCCAAACTTAGCTTTATGCACATCTTGTAACTTACAACAATCATGCCAAGTGATGGAAGAAACGAATGATTAGTGGTTAACATGGGGTTTATTATGAATAAAATGGCTAAGGCTCAACGGGGTTCACGAAGGGAAAACATACAGATAGGGATGGCTAGAAAGACCCTGGCTAAACAAACAACTTGCCTTAGTGTGTGTTGTCATGCTGTGAAGTGTCAAAAGGACATACGCAAAATCAGAGTGGTAGAGTCATACCTGGCTGGACTCTCATGCTGATGTTTAGTGTTTGGCTTTTGTATTCTCACCATGTTGGTTTGCCTTACAAGCTCTGAAGCCTCCTCGTGTCATGTGGTTTCTTTTCTGATTCGGTTCTACCATACCGCTCTCTTGGTCCAGTGTCACCAAATTGTGTCCAACTTTTACTTTTCATGGTTGCATCAACTTCTGGGGTACCTTAACAGAACAAGTATGAGGAGTGTCTTTCATCCACTACAATCGATCCCGGATTCATCCAACAATTTCTCATCACTCTGTACACACAGGTAAAAAAAACAAAATACTACGACAACAGAAGCAAAAACGAAAGCCAAAAACGATGAAGCAAAACATGAACAAAATGAAAACGAAATAAAACATGAAAGGAAAAACCCCCCACACCTGAACTAAACATTGACCTCAATGTTTAAATCCAGATACAAAGGGGACTCACAGCGACTACTATTGTTTTATTGCACTTGTGTGGTTTCCTTCCATTTTGAGGTGTTTGTGACTTTGTCCTTCTAATTCTCCTCCTCCCCTACAACAAAATTTTAGCACACACAAAGAAAAAGAAAAATGACATAAATTAGAAATCAAACGCGTGGGTTGCCTCCCACGAAGCGCTTCGTTTAACGTCGCATGGCTCGACGGTTCATTTCCCTTATCATGAGGGGTATTTCAGGTTTAAAACCTTGTTGTACCTCTTGTCTATAACTCGGACGTTGTCTCTTTTATCAGTGTGGACTCCTTTGTGCCACGATTCATTTTTAACCTTCCTTTCGGTGTTAGGAATCTTTCCGTTTAGGGTGGCTACTGGCAGTGGTGAGACTTTGATAGTATTCAATGTCCTAATTAAGCCTACTTGATACTGAGATTCTGTATCTTCCTCCATCTCCTGGTCTTCAATAGCATTCAATGTTATTTCCTTGTTGTGAACTTTCAAGGTTAACGTGCACTCATCCATGTCGAGCTTGCATCGACTCGTCTTCATGAAAGGTCGACCCAGAATGATGGGTGCCTCATTGTCTTCAGGTATGTCTAGGATTACAAAATCGACTGGGAAAGTCAAGTCCGCTATCGTGACCAGCACATCTTCAGCCATACCATAAGCATCTTTTCTTGAGTGATCCGCAAACTTCAGATTGGTCTTTATATCACTGATATTTTTAATACCCAGCCTGTGATAGATCGATAATGGCATCAGATTCACACTAGCTCCCGAATCTATTAGTACCTTTTTGAAGGTTCTTTCTTTGATTGTGCATGATACTGTGACGGTTCCTGGATCCTTTTGTTTGTTAGGAATGTTCTGCTCCAGGGAGTTTGCATTATATTGTTCCTTACCAGATACCTGTTCTTCAGTGATTGGTTTCTTTTCAGCCATTACCTCTTCCACGAATTTCTTGTACATGGGCATCCTTTCAAGTGCTTCAAACAAAGCCATATGACCCTCAATCCTTTTAAACATTATCATGAATTTCTCCAAGTCTGACTCACTAGGTTCCTTCTTTGTCATTCTCTGAGGATAGGGCAACTTAATCACCAGTTTAGTTCCTTTGGTAGTTTCTTCTTTAGTCGGCTCGCTTGGTGATGTAATTTTTTTCTTTTTAGCCGCCTTTTTCTCTGTCGTCGTGACAGTATTAACATTCTCCTGACCTCTCGTATTTTGAACTGTTTCACTTGGTAGGGAACCTGGTGTTCGAGAACTCGCCAGTTGCTGGGCTATCTGCCCCAGCTGAACTTCGAGATTCTTTAGGGATGCGGCGGTGTGTTTCTGATTGTTTCTAGTCTCTTCTTCAAATTGCCCATTTTGAGCTGCCATCTTTTCAATTGCAATCTCCCAATCTGCCTTCTTTGGGACTTGTTGTTGCTGTTGCTGATATTGGTTTTGATATTGACCTTGTACCTGCTATTGCACATTCCCTTTCTGATCCTTCCATGCAAAGTTGGGATGATTCTTCCACCCCGGGTTGTATGTGTTGGAGTAGGGATTGTTTTACTTTAAAAACTTGATATCTTCTATCTGCTGTGGTGTTGCAAAACAATGAACAGTATTGTGTGGTCCATTACAAATTCCACACACATCGTTTGGTGCCTGTTGCACTTGAGCCACTTTCTGAGCACTTATGTTTAGTGCCTTCAACCTTTTCTCCACCTCTGCAGCAACTGCTTCTTCAATTTTTACCTGTTTGTTTGTTTCAAGCTTCAAATAAATTATTGCAAATTTGCTTGACACCCTATCATACAACTCCAGATGCTCATTTGAGGCAATTGCTTCAATTATCTTCTTCATACCGGTGGTTGTTGCAAAGTTAGCTGAGCCACCAGCTGCTGAATCAAGGATTTGTCTCGTTTGAATTCGAAGACCATTAACAAACATTTGCATTTGCTCAGTTTCATCCATGTTGTGAGTAGGACAAGCCACTAGGATTCTCTTGAATCTTTTATAGGCATCTCCTAGTGACTCACCCTCCTTCTGCTTGAAGTTTAGGATCTCGTATCTTTTTCTCAGTGACACAGATGCGGGAAAATATTCCTGCAAGAATGTTGTTTCCATCTGCTCCCATGTAGTGATACTGCCAGCAGGTAAGGAATAGAACCACTCTTCGGCTTCATCTGCTAAAGTGAATGGAAACATACGAAGCCTTATTTCTTCTTCGTTATGTCCAGGCATTTTCAGCATTGTGCTCATAGTCAAAAAACTTTGGAGATGCTTGTTGGCATCTTCATTCACTCTTCCAGAAAAGGACCGCCTTTCGAGTTGATTAATTGTGATGGGATGCAGCTGAAATTGTTCTACATTAACCGGTTGGTTGACAATTGTCATACGACCACCCGCAGTGTTGTTTCCACCATAGTCATCGAGAAGTTTCTCTGGTGGTGGTGGTGGTGGTGGGTTTGCAGCCATGATTTCAGGAACTGTTTCCGCGTCTGAATCTGAATTCTCTGAGTGCACTGAAATAATTTCCTCCTCTGCTTTCTCTGCTAATTCCAGTTTTTCTCGCTTAGCTTGTCTCAGTCTAGCGCGAAGAGTTCTTTCTGGATCTGCGTCAAAAGAAAAATCCGCTGAGGCCTTACCTCGCATACACAAGTTAGACAAATATTAGAATTGAATAACAAGATTGTCAAAGATAAAATTTTGGTTGACGAGCAACAAATTTTCAATAGAATAAAAATTAAAATACATATTTTGGCAATCCCCGGCAACGGCGCCAAAAACTTGATCGGAAAAATAGCAAGTGTACTATTTTTACCGATGTAGTAATAAGGAGTTTTATTTCCGAGTATCGATCTCAGGGATTGCGTAGGAAATACTTATTTTACTTTGATTCTATTTGAACAAAAAGATAATGGTTTGGTTGGTTTGGGAGTTTATAACAATAAACACAAAAGATAATAGAAATAATTGATTAAGATAAAATATGCTAGGGTAAGTGGTTGATTTAACCAGTTATGAATTCAGTCAAGATTTCCTTAATACACATGAAACATTCAATCACCTAACCTCATAATGTTCTTCCTTAAGTCCTTAAGGAAGAAACTATTAAACTACCAATTCTTACTCAAATGTCCATTCAATTAATCATTGGTTTTAATCATAAACAATATCAAGGTTTATGGTGATTTACAAAAGTTCCTAGTCCTAGGTGATACAATTATAAACCCAATTGTGTGAAAATCCTAACAATCACAGTCCTGTTATTGATAGTCATAGATCTAATTGTATTTGTCTGATACAAAAGCATAAGCACATCACACAATTGAATTGAAATTCGTAACATAGTAAATAGGAAATCCATAGTTAGAATTCATAACATCAGATCAAATCAGGACCACCCCCCTAGCATTGGGGGTTTAGCCTCTCATAGTATTCAAAGAAATCATAGTGTGAAAATTAAACATTACAAAGAATTAGGAGATTTTGATCTTCAATGGTCGATGCCCTTGAATCTCGTCGTCTTCGAATCCTCCGTAGTAGCTATCTTTTCAGTGCAATATTTTCTTTCGTATGTCAAAAAGTCCCTTCCCCTTTCTCTCCCAAGCCTTCTAATAGTTTCAGATGGATTTTCCCAAAGCAAAAAGTCCAAACTACCCTTAATGAGCAGAATAGATTCACATGGCAAAAATTGAAGTTTCTAAGCTGCGCCCATCAACACGGGTCGTGTGTGTACACACGGGTGCCCGTGTGTGCTTTCCAACATGATTATTTTCAGATTAAGTTACAGGGGTATCAACACGGGCCGTGTTCCTACACAGTGTGCCCGTGTTAACTCTCTGTTTTTTTCCTCTCCAAGCTTGCTTTGCCTGACCAACAACACGGGCAGTGTTGTGGCACACGGGTGCCCATGTTGAACTGCTGCATTTTCATATTTTTGCCTTTCTGAGTATCCCCAACTCCACTATTAGTGCTTTTAAACCTGTGCAACGGCCTGTAACAATAACACTACCAAAACGAAGCGTAAAAGAGACCTTTTTGACATAAACATGTAATAAAATGAAATGCGATACCAAACTAACAAAACATGATAAATGACTCTGAAACAACTATAAACAAACACAAATCTTACCAAAGTGATGAAAATACGTCGGATTAATGGTGGGAATTCAATGGACATGGTGACCGATCAACTACACACAAGGAAGTCCCTATTCAAACACTTACAACCCTGGTTGGAAAAACCATCCCAATTTCTCGTATAAGAATAACAATGCCCTTTATGCACCTCGCCAAGCACCAGATGTTCCGCCTGGATATCAAAAGCCAGCTAATAATGCACCTAACATGCCTAGGAAGTCAAATCTCGAGTTGATGATGGAAAGCTTCATAGCTACTCAAGCTCAAACAAACAAGGACTTCTTGAACCAAAACATACATACTAGCGAGCAACTTAAACAACTAGCGAATAAAGTAGACGCCTTAGCCACCCATAATAAAATGCTTGAAACACAGATTTCACAAGTGGCTCAACATCAAGCGTCTACAGCCGCTCCAGCTGGAACATTTCCTGGACAGCCGCAACCAAATCCGAAGGGACATGCAAATGCCGTTATACTGAGGAGTGGAAAAGAAGTAGATGAACCCGTAGATCCGAGACTCCAAAACCCTGCCATGTACCAAAAACCAGATAAAACCTCAACTGAGCAGGTGAATGAACCAAAGGAAACAGAAGATAATACCCAGGAGGCCGAAGAGAAAGAGAAACCTTATGTGCCTCCACCTCCTTATAAACCACCCATTCTGTATCCTCAAAGACTCAAAAGTTCCAAAACTACGAATCAATTTAGGAAATTTGTTGAGCTTCTGAAGAAATTAAACATTACGATACCCTTTATAGAAGTCATCACACAAATGCCCTCCTATGCCAAATTTCTTAAGGAAATCCTATCCAATAAGAAAAAGATTGAGGATGAGGAAACAGTTACACTTACTGCCGAGTGTAGCGCCATAATCCAGAATAATATGCCTCCCAAATTAAAAGACCCGGGTAGTTTCTCCATACCCTGTGTCATTGGAAAATTCGTCATAGACAAAGCTCTATGCGATCTAGGAGCCAGCATTAGCGTAATGCCCCTAACCATTTGTAGAAGGCTCAGTATGGGAGAGTTAATACCGACAAAGATGTCCATTCAATTAGCTGAGTGCTCGATTAAATATCCTGTCGGTATACTAGAGAATGTCCCAGTTCGTGTAGGACAATTTTACATTCCTACCAATTTCATAATCATGGACATCAAAGAAGATGCCAGTACACCTATCATACTAGGAAGGCCATTCTTGGCTACCGCCGGAGCCATAATAGACGTAAAGAGAGGTAAGCTGACATTCGAAGTTGGAGAGGAAAAGGTTGAATTCATCTTAACCCAATTCTTACAAGCGCCAGCTATAGACGACACCTGCTATCTGCTTGATGTCATAGACGAATGCGTGAGAGAAATGGAGATGGGAGAAACCACATACTCTGAAATAATGAAAATCCAAATCCCTCCAATCCTTGAAAACAATAATTGGCATGAACCATACCAAAACGAAAGTCTAAGCGAATGCTTGGCACTTACACCCAACCACATGCCATGCCCAAAGAAACCTGACTTGGACTTAAAAACACTACCAAAGAACCTAAGATACGAATTCCTAGACACTGAACTGAAAAGACCAGTAATAGTCAACGCTGACTTAGGACAGATGGAAACTGAGAAACTAATAGATGTCCTAAGAAAATATCCAACAGCGTTAGGATATAACATCGCCGATCTTAAAGGAATAAGTCCTTCGATCTGTATGCATCGTATTATGTTGGAGGAAGACTGCAAAACCTCTAGAGAGCACCAGAGAAGGATTAACCCAATCCTAAGTACCGTAGTCAAGGATGAAGTAAAGAAACTTCTAGACGCTGGAATCATATACCCGATCTCAGATAGTCAATGGGTTAGCCCCGTTCATGTAGTACCCAAGAAAGGAGGTGTTACAATTGTTAAGAACGAGAAGGGAGAATCCATAGCACAAAGAGTAGTGACTGGAAGTAGAATGTGTATTGACTATAGAAAACTAAATAAAGCCACTCGTAAAGATCATTTCCCTCTACCTTTCATAGATCAAATGCTTGAACGACTGGCTAAGCATTCTCACTTCTGCTACCTAGACGGTTATTTAGGATTCTTTCAAATCCCAATCCATCCTGACGACCAAGAAAAGACTACCTTCACGTGCCCTTATGGTACATTCGCCTACCAACGAATGCCACTTGGCCTATGTAACGCTCCCGCGACATTTCAAAGATGCATGATGGCAATCTTCACAGATTTTATAGATGACATCATGGAAGTCTTCATGGACGATTTTTCTGTTTGCGGTCAGAGTTTGGAAGGATGTCTATCTAACCTCGAAATGGTACTCGAAAGATGCGTAAAAGTAAACCTCGTTTTAAACCGGGAGAAATGTCATTTTATGGTTCAACAAGGAATTGTATTAGGTCACGTGGTATCTGACAGAGGAATTAAAGTAGACAAAGCTAAAATCGAAATTATAGAGAACCTTCAACCTCCAAAAACTGTTCGAGATATAAGAAGCTTTCTAGGACACACCGGGTTCTACCGACGTTTTATTAAAGACTTCTCAAAAATAACCAAGCCACTTACAGGATTATTAATGAAAGACGTTGACTTCATATTTGACGAAAAATGCTTAACAACGTTCAACCAACTGAAAACATTTTTAATCACTGCACTCATAATGCAACCACCTGACTGGAGATTACCATTTGAAATCATGTGCGATGCGAGTGATTACGTAGTGGGTGCAATACTAGGACAAAGGAAGGATAAGAAGCTTCACGCTATTTACTATGCGAGTAGAACACTTGATCCTGCCTAAATGAACTACGCCACCACTGAAAAAGAACTTCTAGTTGTCGTGTTCATATTGGACAAATTTCGTTCCTACCTGGTGGGGGCGAAAATTATCATCTATACCGACCACGCTGCTATTAGATATTTGTTAAGTAAGAAGGATACCAAACCAAGACTTTTAAGATGGATCCTGCTCTTACAAGAATTTGATTTAGAAATAAAAGATAAGAAAGGTACTGAGAACGTAGTAGCAGACCACTTATCTCGTATCGAAGGGAACAAGCCTGAAAAAATCCCAATTAACGACGATTTCCCTTACGAACGACTCATAGCCCAAATGGAAAGTGATATGTCTGAACTGACATTAAACGATACAGAAATAGAAGAATCCGTGGAAGAAGTACACGCGAATGCAACTCTGCCATGGTATGCTGACTTTGTCAACTACATAGCCGTCGGAGCACTTCCACCGGACCTATCTTATCAACAAAAGAAGAAGTTCTTTCATGACCTAAAACAGTATTACTGGGATGAACCCCTTCTTTTCAAAAGAGGGACCAACGGTATTTTCCGTCGATGTGTTCCTGAGGATGAAATCGATGATATAATCTCTAATTACCATTCCGCCCCCTATGGAGGGCATCCAAGTACCTCAAAGACCTGCACTAAGATCCTGCAATCCGACCTATTTTGGCCTACTCTATGGAAAGATGTCCATAACGCAGTTATAAAATGCGATCAGTGCCAACGCACTGGCAACATCTCAAGACGCGATGAAATGCCACAAACAGGGATCTTAGAAGTCAAAGTCTTTGACGTATGGGGGATTGACTTCATGGGACCATTTCTAGTTTCTTCTGGTAATAAATACATACTTGTTGCTGTCGACTATGTCTCAAAATGGATCGAGGTTGTAGCCTCTCCAACAAATGACACACGAGTAGTAATCAAGCTATTCAAAAAAATTATCTTTCCCAGATTCGGTGTGCCGAAACTAGTAGTTAATGACGGTGGCTCCCACTTCATATCAAATATATTTGGAAAACTCCTTCTGAAGTATGGAGTCCGACACCACATAGCAACACCGTATCATCCACAAACTAGCGGGCAAGTCGAAGTCTCGAATCGAGAAATAAAACAAATTCTTGAGAAGACCGTAGGAATATCCAGAAAAGACTGGTCATCCAAACTAAACGAAGCTTTGTGGGCCTACCGGACGGCTTACAAAACCCCGATAAGAACCACACCCTTCAAACTAGTTTATGGTAAATCATGCCACCTCCCTGTAGAACTGGAACACAAAGTGTATTGGGCAATTAAAACCCTTAACATAAACTACACTTCTGCAGGCGAGAAACAAATTCTAGACATCCACGAATTAGAAGAACTGAGATTGGATGCTTATGAGAATGCCAGGATCTACAAAGAATGAACCAAAAGATGGCATGACAAACGCATCTCTAGGAAGGAGTTTAAAGTCGGCGACGTAGTGCTACTATTTAATTCAAGACTAAAACTCTTTCCAGGAAAACTCAAATCTCGGTGGTTTGGTCCTTTCGAGATCACCAAGGTTCTCACTAGTGACACGATAGAAATAAAAGGTAGAAATAGCGACCCTTTTGTAGTAAACGGGCAGCGCTGAAAGCACTATCATAATATAGAAAACAGAGACTATTCGAACAGTCTCAGACTCATAGAGCTGCCCGCTCAACCCCAAACCTAGTACAACCCGACACTACTGTCGAACTTACGACATTAAACAAAGTTCTTAGTGGGAGACAACCCACCCCTTTTTTTCTTTTCGTTATTTTTTTTCTTAACAATCTATTTCTTTCCTTCTTTAATTTTCTTCTTTATTTTGTTTGCTCCCCCCTTCTTGATTCTTTGCAGTCACTCTTGTTGTTTCTAGTAACTAACTAAGACATATTGGATACTGACAAACAGGAAAATTACTAACTAGTTAGTTAACTACTTTCATCATGCAACAACCAGAGACAGTCTTCAGAGGCAGAGTTCAACGCAGGCGGTATGATTATCTAGCCCAAAAGGATATCGCATTGACCATATATTATGATGGACCGACCATGGATAAATTAGGCATCTGAGATAGCATCCTATATATGTTTAACCAGCTTGGGTGGGAGAACGCGGCCATTAAGAGACGATTTGTCACGTACCGTGAACTAACCTTAGAATTCCTGAGTTCCCTTGTATACATCCCTGAGCATGGTTACGGACTAAACAAAGGGTTAATATCCTTTAGGTTATTTAGCATGGACTTCACCTACACCCGTCGAGACCTTGCTGACCTCCTATGATTCCCTAGCGGCCCTTTCGTCTTTACTACCCGCCAGGAGGACCTTACCGATGACATTGATCTCGATGACTTTTGGGGTTGCATATCCGGAGAATCCAACCCAAACCCGAATGAGATGCACTCACAAACGATCCATAACCCTGCTATCCAATATTTTCATAAAATACTAGCCCACACCTTATTTGGTAAGGAAGAGAATAACACCTTAGTGTCCCGCGATGAACTCTTCATCCTGCTGTGTATTGATCAAGGTCGACACGTCAATATAGTAACATTCTTGATGGAAAGATTTGTCCACCTTGCTAAGAATAACCGTACCCCAATAATCATAGGTGGCCTAGTTACCATGATAGCAGACGCCATATGACTTGTACGCCCACTTTATGAGCTTATACCTTTTGGAAACATCCGACCCATGGATATTGACTTTTGCTTTAACCGCAGAATCATAGGAAACCTTGAGACGAATACCTTTGATTATCTAATCAATAACGAAGTGGTTCCACTATTCACCTTGCCTAACCATGAGAAAACGAGTGTTCACAACCGAGACAGCTGGCTCTATGACTTAGAGGAACACCCTATCGACCCACCTTCACCTCCCGCTACACCGCCCAAATATGAGTGTGTTAATGACCCTATCCATAAGGAAGAATCTGACCCTGAAACACCTCCTAACTATTATAACATTGTTGAACCGGTTCCTTCATCTTGTGTTGATAATCATACCATGCTCATCACCCGTCTGAATACTTTCCAAGCTGACATTACCATTGTGAAAGAAGAGATAAAGCTCATACGCTTTGATGTCCTAGGCCTGATGGATATAGCCGTTGAGCAGTTTCATTATCTAAACGAAGATGTCGCTGCATTGGGACAAAAACGTGGCTGAAACTACTGACCTCTGATTTCTCCTACTCGCACTAAGCAATGAGGACACTGCTTTGTTTTGTGTGGGGAGGGAGCACTTTTATTTATAGCATTACTTTTGTTCTATTTCTTTCATTTGTTATGTTATCGCTACATTTTTCTCCTATGTTACATTTAATTTCAATTTATTAATTCAATTGCTATTTATTTAATTACGCTTATTTCATCTATTTATTTATTTCTGCATTTATGTTGTTAAATTAAAATTGCTTAGCCATTATTTTTGCTGCTATCAAATTCTGCTGGAACCTGTGCTAGAGGAAATTTTTGAAATTCAGCGCGTGACGACCGTCACTATAGGGTGACGTCCGCCTCACAGACGTGACGACCGTCACGAATCTGGAACGATCGTCACACACATGAAAGTGACCGTTACGAGCATATGACCGTTGCAGACGACCGTTACGCATCTGTTGCGCGTGACGACCATCACACCCCTATGACGACCGTCACGAATTCTAGAGAGCTCGCCTATAAATGCAGGCGCTCTTTCTCCCTTTTTCCTTACCAATTATCATTCTCTTACATTCTGATCTTCATCTATTAAATTCTTCACTATTTTCTTCGAGTGAGTAACGCACAAACCTTCCACCTCACCCACCAACACCAAAAGTTTCATCCAACTCATCAAATGGCCCGTCAAGAAAGAGGCACTCCCGACCTATCGGGAGTTAGGACTTTTGGAGGGTGTGGAATGGATGCTAGCTGCCTCCAGCCTGAAGCAACTTTGTACCACACCGCAGCCAACCTACGAAGCGATGACCCTGGAATTTCTAAGTTCCTACTCATACATCACTCCACCTGGCGCTACCCAATATCTCACGGTGCAACCACATTTAGAATGTTCGGCACCGAGTATTCCCTTAATCAAACCTTGATAGAGAGAATGATTGGTTTCCAACATGGAGAGGGAATCCACTGCTGCATCCCAAAAGGATGGTCAAATATAGCATTCCAAGTTTTGCACAACCTCACCAACATGAACGCAACGAGTTGGGATACGCTTAACGCAACATATATCCACAACCCAGCCATTAGATACTTTCACCGAGTCCTGGGGCACACAGTTTTTGGAAGAGTCAGCAACCACAAGGTAAACTCCAAGGAACTTTTCCTTCTCCACTGTGTGTTTGCCCAATTGCGTTCAATGCTACTCCTTTCCTACTAGCCAACATCCAGGCTGCTTGCATGAGAGGCAGCTAGGCGTTTTGTTATGGGGGAATTATCACCTCCATATCATTAGGCTTGAACCTAGGAGATAGGCTAGCCAACTTGCCAGCCCTGGAAGCAGAATTCCTCGACATCGACTATTGTCGTGCCTCACACCCAATCAAAGCAAGAGATGATGGGAAGTATCATCCTGTTGTCAGAAACAAGACAGTACGGAGCATCATCATGCCCAACAGGAACCACACAGATCCAAGAGAAATGACAAATTGGACTTTTGATCTGGAGGCCCCCGAGCCAAATGATGGAAATCCTGGTAATGATACAGATGAAGTCGAAGAGGAGCTTGACAGAGGCATGCCTCAACCACCTTAAGAGAACGCTGCAGAGACCTCCTCCCGAGGACAACGAAGAAGCGAACAAAGACCCACCTCCATGGAAAACATCTACAACGAGATGTTGCGACACAACCAAATAATTGAAGACCGCCAAACAGAAATGATGCAAGTGATCCAGCAAATGCATCGGGATCAGCACGATTATGCTCACTGGCATGATCAGGGGATGGCGGAACTTTCAGATCAGATGAGTGCCTTGACTTATCGCGTAGATGCCATCCAGGAGTACACTCAGCACGTAGGATTGGATCCTACCCAGCGAGGACGAGGTGAGCGTGCAAGAGCAAGAGGCAGAGCACGAAGAAGCCGGCCGCGTAATGACGAGCAGTGATTTTTGTTTCTTTCCTTTTTACTTCTGTACTTGAGGACAATTCATTGTTTAAATATGGGACAAAATCCTTATCACTCCTCTACTTGTTTCTATTGCTAATATTTTCAGCCAATACAAAATTTTTTGCTTGTCCTTTTCAATCATTTACACATATTTTGGCATAACAAAAAATTTTCCTTAAGATTAAATGCATACCATACGAGTACATAGGTTGTCCCGCGGAGGCTTTGTCAGGAAAACTGAGAAAGATCTAACAAGATTGATACCGTCCCGACACCCTAGACCCCTTATTTCTACGAGATCAGTTTGAATAACCATTATACCGACACCTTAAGTCTCCATTCTAGATTAACCCCTAGTAGTTTATACTAGCAGTCAGCACCGTCTCAAGCGCAAACCATGTGGAGAGCCGATGAATATAAGTGTGTGATGCCTACAAATTAAGAAACTCCTTCATATTGTTGCTATCAAGAAATTGATAAAAGAACCATACAAAAGGTTGCAAAGTTGTGTAAAAAGAAGGAATAAAAACCCTAGTTGGTTGGTCCAGAGGTACCTGATACTGGACTCGGTAGGGCGAACTACAGTTCGATCCCCCATAACCTTCAAAAAAGGGGATATATAAAGGGGTACCACACTAGTGTACCAGACCCCCGTGCTAAGAAAAGGATCAAAGTCACTAACCGGCTACTTCACTAAGTGCGTGCGGAGGCAAAGGGCTTAATGTGATTGCGCTAGAATGAAACCGGGTGAAATAGAAACAGAGACACTAGGTCGAGCTATAATAGCATGATTCGAACTGGCTTGTGTAAAGGAGAGATCTATGATAAAGCTGAAAGCTCATGTCGTCACAGTATCTTTGGTGTTTTACTCAATATCGGACATCCTACTAATCCACCTGACAACCACGTACGAACGGGTAATGTATTCGCGTTTAACTTTACTTTTCAATTTGTGTTTGCTTGAGGACAAGCAAAGATTCAAGTTTAGGGGAGTTTGATAACACGAAAACACATCAGATAATTGCCTTAATTTACACCCTAAGATCACATCATTTCGATTAATATCCCAATTATTGCGCAAGTATTCGTGTTGTTTTTGAAGGTATTTGAATCTCCATGCACTAAAGAGAAAAATGAAGAAAAGGAAGAAAAAGAAGAAGAAACAAGTGAAAAAGAACAGAAAAACCAGAAGAAAAACATATTATGCAGATTTTGCTGATGTGACGATCGCTACACATTCATGACGCTCGTCACGACCCAGACTGTGACGGCCATCACAGGCCCATGATGAGCGTCACGCGGCCACAAAGTGCGCTTTAAAGCAGTCAGCAACAGGCACCCAAACGTGCCTAAATCTCCCTCAACAAACTTTTCCCACGGATTCCTCTCTCAAGACCAAGTCTTCCTTGATTTTCTCAACTACCAAGACCTAATGGACACTATATAAAGGACTCAATTGGGAAAAATTGAAGACGCCTACTTTGATATTTACGCTCTGCAATTTAATTTTCAGCTTTCCAGCATTCAACATTTTTTCTTTCTTTCCAGCAACCTTGTTTTCGTTGCCTTATTGTATTCGCCATTCTTTTTGTAGTTTCCCTTTTTCAGTTAGTTTTCCAGTTAGCCATAGTATTAGTTTCCTACATAGGGGAACTACTACACTTTATTTAATTTTAAGTAGTAATCTGTATTGAAGAAGCAAAGCCTACCGACTTGTGGAGGACTGCTCAAGTGCTCCAAGAATCGCTATACTATGTACTTCGATCTCCAGGTTTTTATTGAATTATTATTATTATTTCCCATTTATTGTTTTAAGCATGTTTGTCGCATTGTTGATCTGTTTATGCCTTGCATTTGCTTTAATTAATATGTTCGGCTAAACTACCGCTATCGGTATGTAGCAACTTAATTCGATGGGATTTAATAATAACCGGTGAAAACCTTTTTTCTCAAATAACCTTTTAGGCTGAAGTTTTTAATTTAAATTTAATTAACTTTATCACAAAAGCGTGAAAAGTTATTTAATACGATTTTGCCACGAGAGTGGGAAATTAACTAAGGTGAGAACCAACAATCGCGAGAGCGTGAGGCTCGAGCTGGTTAGTAAAAATCAGGCATTGAGTTTAAAAACAGCGAGAGCATTTTAAAAACAATTAGAACTTATTTATTTTCAAAAAATAATTTTGACTTCAAATGGGACAGCGAGAGCGTACATTCTGACTTAAAGTTATAGGCTGAATCAACAACCACGAGAGTGTGAGATAAAGTCTTTTAAATAAACATTTTCTACTGAGAGATATTTGGCATTTAAACTATTCACCGGTAAATTATCGAATCCCTGACGATCAATGCGCTGCATACTGATTCCTTCCATTAATTCTTTATTAAAACCGAAAATTTCCCATAGATTTACTATATTACCCCCGAATTTCTACTAATCATTCCCTTAGCTAAACATAGTGACGTTAGTAGCACTAGTTTGACCATAGGTCCCTGTGGGATCGATATCTTTTAAGACTAAAGCAACTAGACTGTGCACTTGTAGTCAAGTACCCGACAGACTATATTTTATATATAGCCACGATAAGCATCAACGCGGTGAGTTCGTGGTGGTTGTGGAGTAGATGATGAGGTCTGGCGGAGGGTGGAACTTGTGATGTCGTGGGGTGTTGGTGCGACAGGATGAATCGTGACGCGATAGAGGTTATCGCTTTACCGGCGAGTAGTGCGATTTGAAGGAGAAGAAGAACGGAGGAGATTGTCGTTTTGGTGAAAGTGATTCCGGTGATGGACGGTTTGCTTCCGGCGGTTTAGCGGTGGGCCGGATGTGGGTGGTGGCGGAAGAAGGTGTTGAGATTACGATGAGATGCAAGGTGAGGTAGGTCGCTTGGTGTTCGTTGGAGGAATTTTGGTTTGGTGTGTTTGAGGATGGTGCGGAGAGGGTGAGATGAAGGGAGGAGGTATCAGTGGGAAGGAAGAGGAACCGTGGAAGAGTGATGATGTCTGATGGAGAAGTGAAGGGAGAAGAAGCTAGTGTGGGTTCGTTGGATTTTTATCCTTTTTCTTTATTCTTATTTTTTTTCTCATTTCCATCGAGAGAGTTATCACAAAGGTCCCCTGTGTGGTAGTTCCCAAGAGAGAATCCCATAGCCTTTTTTTCCTTTTTATTTTCCCCCTTTTCTTTTATCTGGTAACCGTTGGAGGATCTGAGAAAGAAATTGGAGAGAGATCGTTGAGAGAGAAAGCATGTCAGTGGAAAATCTCTTTTTTTGGATTCCCCTCCCTCCTTTTCGTTCATCCGCTAGCTCATGAGAGTTAGTGGATTATTTTTACTAGTTGTCACCAACCTATCTATTGAGAGAGGCAAATTGTTTGCTAGTGGAACAAAAGATCCGTTGGGAGTGGCATGTGGCAACTTCTTATTGGAAATGAAAAGATGTTTTTGTTATTCTTCTGATTTTTTATGTTAATATTATTATTAATTGATTTCATTTTTATTGGTGGATAGAAATGGACATGGATATCCAACATTGGCCATTGATTAATCTGAATCAACCATTCGGATTAAACCAAAAACACAAACCAATCAAAATTGCAAAGTTATCCTTTTTAGATGATTTAATTGATTTAAATGGGATTAAATCGATTACTTCAAATAAAAAGTCACAACTTCTTAAATAAATACGATAAAATTAAAATGAAGACATGGAAATTCCTATTTATTTAATTTGAATATTTTGGCAAAAGAATAAAATTAAAGCGACTAAAAATGAATAAAAGTCGGGCAAAAATTTGCTCGAAAAATTAAATTGGATGTATGAAAATGATCAGTGTGAAATATACTTATTGAAAAAATACAGCGTTTCTTTAAATTTTGAAATAAATTTTCATCGGTTAAAAGGCTCAAATGGATTAAAATGCAGCTGAAAAATTCGTCGAAAAATATAACAAGCACACCAGGCTGAACTACGCGGACCGTAGATTAATAATACTGGTGTCTGCAAGTTTAATTTTGAAACTTTTTATCCGTTGATTTTACACGTACTTGAGGAATGATTTAACCAAATTGTCTGTATTTTCAAGAATTTATTCCGACTGATATTTTAGATATTATTAATGATGAAATGCATGTTATGCTGTACAACTGATGCAAGTTGAAATAAATGTCGAATTTATGAAATTTTTAAAATGCCCAGACAAAATTGGGGTATGACAGCTGCCCCTATTTAATTACCTTGAACCAGAAAGTATGAATGACAATAGTCTTCGTACATTCATGGTGGAAGATAATTAAATACGAAAAGACCCGAATTTTGTCCTTTGAAATGCAAGGAAGAAATGTAGAAGTAAAATTCAATGAGAAATACATAAGAAAAGGTTATCGGAAGGTAAAATGAAACAGTCAAGACTCTCTGGGAATCGCCAGAATAGTATCTTGGATATCACAGTTGAGATTTTCCAACAATGGAATGATACCTCAACTGTATCTAAGACTTTCTGAAAATTAGCAGAACATTGTCTTGAACTGAAAACACGGTATTCTCTGGGGATCAACGGAGCAGTTTCTTACATGATATAATCGAGATATTCCAACAAGGGAACGATACCTCAGTCGTATCTATGATTCTCCGAGGATGCTAGAGAAGTATCTTGAAAACAAATGAGATTCTTCAAATGAATGAAGCAGTATCTTAAACGGACAAATGAGATTCTTCGGATAAATGAAGTAGTATCTCAAACAGGTAAATGAGATTCTTCAGATAAATGAAGCAGTGTCTCAAACAGATAAATGAGATTCTTCAGATAAATGAAGCAGTATCTCAATTGTTCGTCTGTTGGGGGAATATTTTAGAAAAGACTCATTTTGGAGGGAGATTTACTAGCCAAGCTTTGCAGGGGGAAAGCTCATAAGAGACTTTTTAGGGTAACCTCTGCTTGGGGAGCAACGGTAGCAAAGATGTGGGGGAATATCATTATTAATCATAAAGTTGAAAAGTGGCTTGCCGGGAAATGATTCCATGAGCATATGCAGGGTAATAACTTTATTTGGAAATGAGGGATGTCTAAGATATACATGAATGACCTTGGTTCCTGAATATTTTGGTGTGATTTTTGTATGATGTCTCACTTTGGGTGGCAGTACTATGCATGGGATGATGCATGATATGTATGAAGGGATGCAATTGACTAGGGATATTTAGGATGTGCATGGGAATGTAACTGGTTTTTGATTTCGTATAAGGTTATGCATAAGTATGCTGATGATTGATGGGATTGTGTTTGACGAAATTCCTGGTTGGCAGGAGTATTATGAATGAAATGGTGCAAGCGATGCATGTGGGAATGCAACTGGGTAGTTGAATTCTTTGTAAGGTTTTATTTTTCAGTGAGATTATCGGGGAATATCATCATCAAAGGGTTGAAGGAAAATAGTTTATGTCAACATCAAAGGGTTGACGGACAGGTAAATGTCATCGTCAAAGGGTTGACGGAAAAGATTGCCATCATCAGAGGGCTGGTGGAAAAGAAATTGTCATCGACAAAGGGTTGACGGAAAGAAACTTCACTATGGAGTGGCATCACCAAAGGGTTGGTGGGAAAGACTGTCAATCATCAAAGGGCTGATGGAAAGGTGACTATCATCGTTAAAGGGTTAACGAAAAGGTAATTGCCATCGTCAAAGGGTTGACAAAATATAATTGAATATGTAGGGTCATCGTCAAAAGGTTGACGGAAGAGAACTTTCATCATCGGAGGGTTGATGGAAAAGGTAAAGAAAGATATCACCAAAGGGTTGGTGGAAAAGGAATTATGTATTTAGTATCACCGTCAAAGGGTTGACGGAAAGAAACTATCATCATCAGAGGGTTGATGGAAAAGAGTTTGGAAAGACATCACCAAAGGGTTGGTGGAAAAGGAATTATGTATGTAGTATCATCGTCAAAGGGTTGACGGAAAGAAACTGTCATCATCGGAGAGCTGATGGAAAAGGTAAAGAAAGACATCACCAAAGGGTTGGTGGAAAAGGAATTATGTATGTAGTATCATCGTCAAAGGGTTGACTAAAAGAAATTGTCATCATCAGAGGGCTGATGGAAAAGAGTTTGGAAAGACATCACCAAAGGGTTGGTGGAAAAGGAATTATGTATGTAGTATCATCGTCAAAGGGTTGACGGAAAGAAACTGTCATCATCAGAGGGCTGATGGAAAAGAGTTTGGAAAGACATCACCAAAGGGTTGGTGGAAAAGGAATTATGTATGTAGTATCATCGTCAAAGGGTTGACGAAAAGAAACTGTCATCATCGGAGGGCTGATGGAAAAGGTAAAGAAAGACATCACCAAAGGGTTGGTGGAAAAGGAATTATGTATGTAGTATCATCATCAAAGGGTTGACGGAAAGAAACTGTCATCATCAGAGGGCTGATGGAAAAGAGTTTGGAAAGACATCACCAAAGGGTTGGTGGAAAAGGAATTATGTATGTAGTATCATCGTCAAAGGGTTGACGGAAAGAAACTGTCATCATTAGAGGGTTGGTGGAAAAGGTAAAGAAGACATCACCAAAGGGTTGGTGGAAAAGGAATTATGTATGTAGTATCATCGTCAAAGGGTTGACGGAAAATATTGTCATCATCAGAGGGCTGATGGAAAAGGTAAAGAAAGACATCACCAAAGGGTTGGTGGAAAGGAATTATGTATGTAGTATCATCGTCAAAGGGTTGACGGAAAATATTGTCATCATCAAAGGGCCGATGGAAAAGAGTTTGTCATCGTTAAAGGGTTGACGGAAAGAAACTTCACTAGGGAGGGGCATCATCAAAGGGTTAATGGAAATGTATTTGTCATCATCAGAGGGCTGATGGAAAAGACTATGTCATCGTCAAAGGGTTGACGAGAAGAAGTAAAGGATGGAATCACCAAAGGGTTGGTGGGAAGGATCATCATCAGAAGGTGATGCTTGATCTGGCTATATATAAAATATAGTCTGTCGGGTACTTGACTGCAAGTGCACAGTCTAGTCGCTTTAGTTTTAAAAGATATCGATCCCACAGGGACCTATGGTCAAACTAGTGTTACTAACGTCACTATGTTTAGCTAAGGGAATGATTAGTAGAAGTTTGGGGGGAAAATAGTAAATCTAAGGGAAATGCAGTTTTAAGAAGGAATTTATGGAAGGAATCAGTATACAACGCATTAATTTTCAGGGATGCGATAAGTCATCAGTGAATAGTTTAAATGCCAAATATCTCTCAGTAGAAAATGTTTATTTAAAAGACTTTATCTCACACTCTCGTGGTTGTTGATTCGGCCTATAACTTTAAGTCAGAATGTACGCTCTCGCTGTCCCATTTGAAGTCAAAATTACTTTTTGAAAATAAATAAGTTCTAATTGCTTATAAAGTGCTCTCGCTGTTTTTAAACTCAATGCTTAATTTTTACTATCCAGCTCGAGCCTCACGCTCTCGCGATTGTTGGTTCTCACCTTAGTTAATTTCCCACTCTCGTGGCAAAATCGTATTAAATAGCTTTTCACGCTTTTGTGATAAAGTTAGTTAAATTTAGATTAAAAACTTCAGCCTAAAAGGTTATTTGAGAAAAAGGGTTTTCACCGGTTATTATTAAATCCCATCAAATTAAGTTGCTACATACCGATACCGGTAGTTTAGTCGGACATATTAAATAAAGCAAACGCAAGGCATAAACAGATCAACATTGCGGCAAACATGCTTATAATAATAAATGGGCAATAACAATAATAATTCAATAAAAACCTGGAGATCGAGGTAACAGAGTATAGCGATTCTTGGAGTACTTGAGCAGTCTTCCACAAGTCGGTAGGTTTTGCTTCTTCAATACAAATTACTACTAAAATTAAATAAAGTGTAGTAGTTCCCCAGTGTAGGAAACTACTACTATGGCTAACTGGAAAACTAACTGGAAAAAGGGAAACTCTAAAAAGAATGGCGAATACAATAAGGCAACAGAAACAAGGTTGCTGGAAAGAAAAAATGCTAAAAGCTAGAAAGCTGAAAATTAAATTGCAGAGTGTAAATCTCAAAGTAGGCGTCCCCAATTTTTCCCATTCCGGTCCTTTATATAGTGTCCATTAGGTCTTGGTGGTTGAGAAAATCAAGGGAGACTTGGTTTTGAATGAGGAATCTGTGGGAATAAGTTTGTTGGAGGAGATTTAGGCACGTTTGGGTGTCTGTGGCTGACTGCTTCAAAGCGCACTTTATGACCGCGTGACACTCGTCATGGGCCTGTGACGGTCGTCACAGTCTAGGTCGTGATGAGCGTCATAAATCTGTGACGGTCGTCACATCAGCAAAATCTGCAAACTCTACTTTTCTGGTTTTTTTGTGCTTTTTCATGTGTTTCTTCTTCTTTTTCTTCCTTTTCTTCATTTTGCTCTTTAATGAATGGAGATTCAAATACCTGCAAAAACAACACGAATACTTGCGCAATAATCGGGATATTAATCGAAATGGTGTGATCTTTGAGTGTAAATTAAGGCAATTATCTAATGTGTTTTTGCGTTATCAAACTCCCCTAAACTTGAATCTTTGCTTGTCCTCAAGCAAACACAATTTGAAAACAAAATTAAACACGAATACATTACCCGTTCGTACGTGGTTGTCAGGTGGATTGTTAGGATGTGCGATATTGAGTAAAACACCAAAGATACTGTGACGACACGAGATTTCGACTTTAGCATAGATCTCTCCTTTACACAGGCCAGTTCGAATCATGCTATTATAGCTCGACCTAGTGTCTCTGTTTCTATTTCAACCGGTTTCATTCTAGCGCAATCACATTAAGCCATTTGCCTTCGCACACACTTAGTGAAGTATCCGGTTAGTGACTTTGATCCTTTTCTTAGCACGGGGGTCTGGTACACTAGTGTGGTACCCCTTTATATATCCCCTTTTTGAAGGTTGTGGGGGATCGAACCATAGTTCGCCCTACCGAGTCCAGTACCAGGTACCTCTGAACCAACCAACTGGGGTTTCTATTCCTTCTTTTTGCATAACTTTGCAACCTTTTGTATGGTTCTTTTATCAATTTCTTGATAGCAACAATATGAAGGAGTTTCTTAATTTGTAGGCATCAAACACTTATATTCATCAGCTCTCCACGTGGTTTGTGCTTGAGACGGTGCTGATTGCTAGTATAAACTACTAGGGGTTAATCTAGAATGGAGACTTAAGGTGTCGGTATAATGGTTATTCAAATTGATCTCATAGAAATAAGGGATCTAGGGTGTCGGGACGGTATCAATCTTGTTAGATCTTTCTCAGTTTTCCTGACAAAGCCTCAGCGAGACAACCTATGTACTCGTAGGGTATGCATTTAATCTTAAGGAATTTTTTTTGTTATGCCAGAATATGTAAAAATGATTGAAAAGGACAAGCAAAAAAATTTGTATTGGCTGAAAACATTAGCAATAGAAACAAGTAGAGGAGTGATAAGGATTTCCTCCCATATTTAAACAATGCATTGTCCTCAATGCGACAGTATACAGAAGTAAAAAGGAAAGAAAGAAAAATCACTGCTCGTCATTACGCGGCTGGCTTCTTCGTGCTCTGGCGCTTGCTCTTGCGCGCTCACCTCGTCCTCGCTGGGTAGGATCCAATCCTACATGCTGAGTGTATTCCTGGATGACATCTAGGCGATAAGTCAAGGCACTCATGTGGTCTGAAAGTTCCGCCATCCCCTGATCATGCCACTTCGCATAATCGTGATGATCCCGCTGCATTTGTTGGATCGCTTGCATCAATGCGAAATATACTTATTGAAAAAATACAGTGTTTCTTTAAATTTTGAAATAAATTTTCATCGGTTACAAGGCTCAAACGGATTAAAATGCAGCTGAAAAATAGTTTTCCTCTTGCTCTTTCTCACGTGAAAGGTAGTAAGAACAAGTTCAACCAAAATTCAATTTTAACCAAAACGCGGAAAGCTCATGGAATTATTGTCCAGAAGGTCAAAATTGAATTGGCAGAAGCTGACAAAAATGGCCATGATCCGGCCATATGTTGTGGTTTTAGGTGAAAATAGCTATTGAAACGTGTTTTAAAATGCATTGTAAACAATATTGGATCATTTTCCTTTTGTAACAGGTCCGCAACAAGAAATTTGGAATTAATGTTCATGAGTGTTCAAGGACCTTCATGAACATAAAACCCTAATTCTTCAAAGTTCACTCAATTGGACATATTTTAGTGAAATATGCTTGAGGTTATGATGTATAATTAATGCAGAAACACAAAAATATCATAAAATGAACCAAATGGAGAGAATTGAAGGCTACCTGAGTGAATAAAATGAAGAACACGAAGAACTCTGTTGAGCAATTTCCAGATTCCGGCCAAGCTCCATTCTGGCTCCGGGGAGGTGCCAAATTCGCTTTTCTTTACAATTCTGAGCTCTTGTGATCTCCTATATCTCATTCCATCATTATTTCATAACTTGAATCACTTTTTCCTAATTCGAATTCAATTGATTTGAACTGAATCTGAGTTGAATGGTTTGTGTAATGCATTGACAATACTCATAATATTGAATTTGGAATTTCTCTATTAACAATAAGAGATTCACAAACCAACTTAGAGTTTTAAGCTTTTTTCAAAAAAAATTATAGATGAAGAAACTTGAAATTTGGAGAGTGATTTGTGCAAGGCTTTGTGTCTGCTCTGTGTATGATTCTTATGTAATTTGCTGATTGAATGTGATTTAATTTATAGGCCTTAGAATTAGGTGAAAGGATAGGATAGGAATTATGTGAAAATGCACAAAGTGTGAGTGTGAATTTGAATTTTATTCGGTGTAATTTTATTTGAATTTGCATCTGAAAATATCTGCATTGTAGTGTGAATTTACTAATGCAAATGGGGTTTGGCTTGAATTTTATGATGTGTAGAAGCATGAGGTTTTGGAAAATGAAATGTGATCAAATTTTGTCCTTTAGTGCCAAAGTCTTTACTTTTTATTGACTTTTGATTATGATGTAAATGAATGAATGACGTATGATTATATGATGATGCAAATGCATGAATTACCATGAGAATAAATGAATTAAGATGCACTTTATTTTATGTGAAATTTTGAGACTTGATGAAAAAACCAAATGAATGCACATGCTCATGATTATTCATAATTAAAGAAAACAATCCCTTATTTTATGATAAATATGTAGAAACAAACCTGTCATATCCCAATTTCCCCCCTCAATCAATAAATCAATGCATTCACTAGACATTTGCATCATCTGTATCTCATAACATGCATTTCTTTCTCCATAATGCTTAAAATATTGATACAGGTCGATTAAATAGTTTCTCAAATATGCATAAAATTTGCGGGTGAAAACTTTCGAGACCGAGTTTACAGTTGTTAGTTTTTTTTTATCTACGGTTCGTATGGTTTAACCTGACATGCTCATTTAATTTTTCTATCCCACTTAGTTTGCATTTTGATCATTCTTTGTCTTTATAATCGAGCGTTTTTATTGCAAAATTTGATCTTTATTTATCTGTTTTCCAGAAGTTTATTCACGTAGATCATATTAGCACATTCATTTTTTCGAGCATTTTCGCGCCCGATTTTTATTCATTTTAATCCCTTTTATTTTTTTATTTTATAAAAATGTTAACAAAAAATAAATAGAAGTTAATAAATGGTTAGATTAATTTTATTAAAATTGTTTTATTTTGTTCTTATTTTCAATCTAAAAACTCTTTTTAATCTATAAGACATCTAGAAGGGGTAATTATGTAATAAAAAAATAGAAAACCCTAATATCATATATATATATATATATATATATATATATATATATATATATATATATATATATATATATATATATATATATATATATATATATATATATATATATATTTGGAAAGAGAGGCGGAGTAGACCAATTGACCAATGCACCCGCGACGAATTTTCATTGAGGGAACTTTCTTTCCTTTTGTTTTCAAAACCAGAAAAAGCAAATAAAAAGGGGGAACCCTAGACTAAAAAGAGAAAAAGGGAGAACTAACTTTTGGGGAGATTTCCTTTTCTTTTTTCTTGTGTCGTGCTTTTCTGTTTTTCGTCCATTCAACCCAGCTCACTCGGCTAACATATCCATCCTTACTCACTGCATCTCCACCATTTCAAACAGAACCTCACCGTCTTCTTTCTTTTTCACTACCCTTTACTCAAACCTTCCCTTATCCTCAACCACCAACTAACCTCTCCTCTTTCTTATTCCGATGAACACCATTGCAACCGCACTACCTTCACCTCACTAAACTATACAAACCTCTAACTTCTCCCTTGTAATTTTCGTGTAACAACCATCACCCTTCATCTTTGGTGACACACACGCTTCCAACAATCATCATTCTGTCCATGAACCACCTTCGATAAACAACCAACAACCTTGACACCACCTCCTTCTTCATTCTCTTCAACCGTGCTTTCACCTACACCAACCAACTATTCTTTCTTTTGACCACAAGAACTCCGTCCGGCGAGCTCCATTTCGACACCATAATAACATAAACTCATTAGCACAACAACACAACTTCAACTTTGTTTTTTCAATTTTACAATCTAACACAACAACAACTCATCATCGACTTCATTACCAGATTTGTAGTAATAACTTCAACAACAAAGCCCACTCAGTTCCTTGCTTCAGATGGTATTCAATTTGATTGTTGCGTATTTGTTTTTTAGTATTCTGATTCGATATCATTTACGATGTTGGCTATTTTGTATCTCTGATTTTATAATGCTGGTTGTAATAATAATAAGTATACATTGAGGTTGTGTGCTGTTTATTTTTGTTGTGTTAAATCAGATAAAATATGTGGATTTAACATTGTTTATATGTCATTATGCCACAAAATTTTTCGTTGGATATATTAATGTAACATGACGACGCGTATGCAGTTTATTTTTGGTTGCGTTTGGTGTTACGTTCCGCATGTTTAATTACATTACGTTACAATTCACATTTTATGTACTTTTCGATTCGATTATGATAAGCGCGTTGAGCGTTAGCAATATGTCGGATTGTTCTTGCGTTTACGTGCGACATTTTTGACTGGTTGTTGTCACGTTTTTAATTCAAATTTTGTATTCACTTCTAATTTGTTTAGCATGGCGACAATCCGAACTTTTTCTTTTTTGCCACTTCGCGCTTCGACATGTGGCCTTTACTTTCGTAGTATTATATTTTGTTGCGTTTCGATTTTTATTTGCGATGAGCGTATTGTACGTTAGCAATTTGAAATTTGATATGTTGAGATGGAATGGTCCAACGTTGTTACATTTAAATCAAATTTGAATACTACTTTTGGTGGCTTTGTGTTGCACGTCTTCAAGTTACGCGACATCAATTCGTGTCCCCGCGTCATGATTTTGATCCATGCAGGTTTCATTTTGCTTTACTCTTTCGATTCAATTACAATAAATGTGTGTTGTAAATATTTTGTATGAGTTTCTCTCTTTTGATTTTGTTGCGTGATTTGTTCATATTCAATTCAATTTCATTTTATGGCGTTGAGTTACGCATTCTACTAGAGTTCATGTCATCATGATTAGAATTTGCACCACTCGTGATGCAATTCACAACCTCGTGTTACGATTCTCACTTTCATATTTTACCACCGATTAAAAATAACATCAAACCGTTTTCAAAAACCAAGTCAAACCATTTCATAAATCATTTTCCACTAATGCGATAAACCCTCGATCAACGTCGAGTTTTCATTTTCGCTTATCCGAAGCATTTAAAATATTTTCTTAATAAAATTGAAAGGCAAAGGATCGAAAGATGCACATCTCTTTAAACCCCTTAATATTCAAGTGCTTGGTGCACAACTTGTTCAAAATGACTATTAGTCTTTCAATCTAAACCACATTAATTAAAATTGGAATAAAGGGATAATTGGAAGCACATCCATGTGAATTCCTAGTAAACACGTGTTTGGTGCACACCTATGCTCAAATATATACTCGTATTCTAAAAGGATAAACTCTTCATGTAAAATCAATTCAACTCACCAAACTTATTTTTTTCGCCCTTACGCGACTTCGAAAACCTTTTTCAGAATTAAGTATGCTTTATCCAATTCGACGCGAAACAAACAAAGGCTTCAACCTCCAAGAGCAAGAAGCAAGCAACGGTTTAACCGCTCGAAATGTCTAAAGCGACACACTTCAAAAATCAATCAACAAACACGTAGTTTTCTACAAATAACTACATAGCCTTGGTTTCTCAATCACACCAAGAGATATGTAGGAACATGATTTTGAAATCGTATCAAGAAAATTAATAAAAAACCTAAAAATATTTTCTTTCTTTTTTCTCGCTTAATAGGTAGAATATTGTAAACTAACATCACGCTAACACTCATTCGCATAACTAACCAAATGGGTCTCGTTGAGTACAATGGATGTGAGGGGTGTTAATACCTTCCCCTTGCATAACCGACTCTCGAACTCACTCTTGGTTGCGACGACCATTTATTTCCTTTTTATTTGCGGGTTTTATCAATATTTTCCCTTTCCTTTTTGGAACAAATAAAGTTCAGTGGCGACTCTGTTGTATTTTGAATGTGCGATGTGCTCGAGTATTTTTTGCACCGCGACAAAACCTTGTATGAAAAATATGAAAAAATTATGGGACAAAATATGGTACAAAGATCAATCAACAAACACGTAGTTTTCTACAAAGAACTACATAGCCTTGGTTTCTCAATCACACCAAGAGATACGTAGGAACATGATTTTGAAATCTTATCAAGAAAATTAATAAAAAACCTAAAAATATTTTCTTTCTTTTTTCTCGCTTAATAAGTAGAATATTGTAAACTAACATCACGCTAACACTCATTCGCATAACTAACCAAATGGGTCTTGTTGAGTACAATGGATGTGAGGGGTGTTAATACCTTCCCCTTGTATAACCGACTCTCGAACTCACTCTTGGTTGAGACAACCATTTATTTCCTTTTTATTTGCGGGTTTTATCAATATTTTCCCTTTCCTTTTTGGAACAAATAAAGTTCAGTGGCGACTCTGTTGTATTTTGAACGTGCGATGTGCTCGAGTATTTTTTGCACCGCGACAAAACCTTGTATGAAAAATATGAAAAAATCTTGGGACAAAATTATGGTACAACAATCTCATGTTACCATGAGACTCTTCTTGATATTGTTTCTGAAGTTGTCCTCCTGATAGCTTACTTTCTTTGAATTTTCCTTCTACAACTCTGAACAATTAGCAATAAAGTGATTGAGCTTCTTACAGTTGAAGCATCTCTTTTAGTCATCTTTCTTTTCTCTAGAACTAGATCCTTTGAAGCCATTGTTTCTGCATCAGAACCTTTTGTTCTTCTTAGCCAAATACTGAAATATATTGATTATAAATGTCATCTATTCATCATCTAAACCTTCTTCGAAACCTCCTACATGAGAAGCTTTTCCCAATCCCCAAACTTGAGGAGACTTAGTTGATTAACCAACAGATTTCAAGGCAAGAAACTTAGATTCCTTTGCAGGTTCATCTCCCATGAGCTCCATCTCGTGACTCTAAAGAATACTTATCAATATTTCAAGACTTATTTTGTTTTCATTGGCTTCTCGGACGGTTGTCACCTTTGATATATATTTGGCATGAATACTCTTAAGAATCTTCTTGGCATGATCAAAAGTTGTATATTTCTTGTTCAGAACTTGAAGTCCAAATACTAGAACTTGAGACCTTGAGAACATGGTTTCAATATCTTCATCTTCCTTGATTATGAACCATTCATACGGTTGGACCAAAAGATTAGCCTTTGCCTATTTCACCTACTAATTGCATTCATAGGTAGCACACAAGGATTCAAAAATGGTTTTTGCAGTAGACTTGTTGATTATCTTGAGGTACTAATAATGAGGTAGAACATCTACCAAAATGCTAGGCACTCTGTGATGTTTTCTATAGATCTTCTTTTGAGAAGATGTGAGAATTTTTCTATCATCAACCATTCCTACTCCATCAACTGGAATATCAATGACATCTTCAAGAATGTCCTATAACTCATCATCAATGCTTATGCTGTGAGTGTATATTTTACTGTTCCACCATTCAAACTCTGTAGAATCTCCATTGAAGGTTGGAGGTTTACAAATATAGTTGTTCCTCTCAGAAGCACTATAATAATAGTTCAAAACATTTTTAACATCATTACCACCGTTACCACCAGGACCACCAGAGTCATCAGATACAACATACATGCTTTTTTCTCAAGATCTTTTCTAAACCACAGTTAAATGTTTAGGGAACAAACCTTGCTCTGATGCCAATTGAAGGTGAGAAAAACACAAGAAGGGGAAAGGGTAGAATTGTGTCAGTTTTTTTATTTCTTTTCTAAAAATACATTATCATATTCTTAACTCAAAATCTAGAATCTGATTTAGAGTCAAGTGTTTGCAGCGGATAAAATCAAGTTCAGAGATAGAGCGTGAAAGAAAGAGAGACACAAGCAAGCTTATTCTGGTTCCTCCCACAAAACGAGAGTAGTCCATTCCCCTTGTAATTCCAAGGGATTTCACTATAATTACTACTGATTATAATTGCTCAAGCACACAAGAAAAAACTTCCAATGCTCAAACACACAAGTAAAATACTTTTAATAGTCTAACTTAAAATATTATTTGAATATTACACATGATATAAAATCAGAGGTGTAAACAAAATATAACTAAAAAACACTCCTAAGACTTATGAATTTCTAAGATATACAAATGATAGGAAATTATAAAAGTTAAACTTGTGATTTTTGGTTTCACGGAGTAACAACTCTTTTTATTGTCAAGGATTAGTTATATTTCTTTAGGTTTTTCAGCTCCTTGTATAGAGAAACTGAAAAGAGTCGTTGAAGAGAAGAGCTAGCACAAGTGAGTCTTGGAGAAGCTTGATCATAGACGTTGGAGTGTTACTTGACATGCTTAATGTTGTTGAAAATATATTTGAAATCTCTTTGCTTCAAGAGGAATTATCTATAACATCCCAATTGTATGTGTCGATTTTTGTTTGGATCTGCACGTGATCAGGAGAAAACTAGATGCTCTTTGAGTCTGGTAGTGACCTATCAAAGTCTTTTGGATCCTGGCATTGACTGACCTCAAAGTCTGATAGTGATCTATCAGAGTCTTCTTGATGCTTGCTTTGACTGAATTCAGAGTCTGAGAACTTCATATGAAGTTGAACTAATAACTTCACAGGAAGTTGACCTCCTCTAAAGTCTGAGTCTTCAGAGTCTATCTCAGGTTCTGGTCCTTCAAAGTCTGAGTCTTTAGAGGTTAACTTTCTTCAGAGTTTGGTATTTAGAACTGACCTCCTTTAGTGTTTGAGTCTTCAGAGTCTAGTTCACAAGTTATGATCTTTCAGATTCTGGATCTTTTAGCTTCTCTTTAAATGTTCATTTTCAGTACTAGTACTAAGTTTATATCATAAATTTTAGTCTATGGTCCTGCACACTTGAACATTTATTAGTATACTCCATTGTTCCTTAAATACTTTGTTACCATCAAAACCTTAGAGATATGATACAAACCAATTTTATTCCAACAATCTTTGAAAGGGAATATATCATACAATAATTGCCAAGAAGAAAACCAAGATCTTAGACGGAGCCCAACTACTCAAAGTAAGGGAAATGATATGACTATGAAGTGAAAACGAAGCCATAAAAGAAGTCAAACTTTCCCTTTGGACGAGGTAAGCGGGGGCCACAAAAAAGTAATGCCACTAGAATGCTTCCAAATCCACTTATCTCTTTCTAGGGTAAGGATATCATCTCTAAGCACATGAAACTCTTCAAGAACAAGAAACTCTCTAAGGAAGAAGGATCTCCTTCATCTGAGGTCCTAATTCATGATCTCATTGATAACCTCTCCTATGTCGCCCATCATCCCTTCTAGATGGAGTGAATTGTAGAACAAACCAAGAAACTTAGACCCTAAGGGAGTGCACCTTAACCAAGGATCCTCCCAAAAGAAAGTATGAAAACCCGATCCCAGTTTCCTAGCAATGCCTTTAGAAAACCAAACTGAGTTGCATTCTTATTTTATCCCAAAGAGAGAGATATCTTTCCACTAGGCCAAAGATGAACGAACACCCCTAGCCTTACCTCCATTATGAGAGGAGATAGATATATATCCATATCTAGCTAACAGAATATCCCTCTAGAGACCTGAATCCCCTATAAGCAACCTCTATCTCAACTTCGACCGAAGATAAAAATTAACCAATCGGAGATCCCTTACTCCTAACCCCCTCTCTCTACTTTTAGTCTCACACACGTCATCCAAATTAACCTAAGGGATCTTAAACATATTCTTCACCCATACCCAAAGGAACCTTCTTTGTAAAGTCACAATCTTCTTCCAAACCATAACATGAATTTTCAAAAAGGACAAGAAGAAGATAAGAATAACATTAGGCGCCAAATTAAGGATAACCACTCTACCCCCAGACTCACATATCTATGCTTCCAAGAGTTGAGTCTTTTATCCAACAAGACAACCAAATGATCCCAAGTAGACACAAGACGGGGATTGACTCCCACTAGTAACCCAAGGTACTTAAAAGGAAGAAAGGTTATCTCACAGTGGAGAAAGTATCAGGCTAAAGTAAGAAAGCCATGATCTATACTAACCCCAATAAGACTACTCTTAAAGAAGTTAACATGAAGAACAAAAACCCTCTAAAAACCTTAAGAATAACCTCAATACACCACAAATTCTCCAGAGAGATCAACCACCAAAATGGTTTCATTAACATGCTAAAGGTGAGGTACTACCAACCCAGAATTACCAACTTTGAACCCAAAGTAAAGACCAATTTCATATGCCCTCACAAACAGACCAACAAGCCCCCCTGTCACCAGGAGAAAAAGGAAAGGTGTTAGGGTATACCCTTCTGTCCAAACCCTTTTAAATGCTAATTTATTGGGTAGGGCATCCATTAACCAACACCATAAGGTTTCTAGCAAAGACACAAGATTTCATCCAAGACCTTAATTTCTCACTAAACCCGAATCTAATTAGCATATAATTTTGGAAATTCCAACTAACTGCATCATATGATTTTTCAAAATCCATCTTAAAAATAAGGCAATGTCTTTTAGATCTTTTGGCCAAGTCAACCACCTCATTAATAGTCATAACTGCATCCACCAACATTCTCCTCTTAATAAAAGTCGATTGGTTAGGAGAGATGAGCTTCTCCATCACAACCCTAAGTCTGATGGTCATCACTTTAGCCGCCAATTTATACAAGGGTCCAACCAGGGAAATAGGTCAGAAGTCTCTAAGATGGGAGATGGAGTTAACCTTGGAGATCAAATTCACAAGTAAGATGCAAAACTACGAGGTAGGGATGCCAAACAATGGAATTGATCAACCATAATCCCTAGGTCAACTCTAAGGACGTTCTATAATCTTGTTAAAAAAGAGAAGTTAAAACCATATAGACCTGGACTTGTATCTTCCTCACATAGTGACACTGCCACATCAAGATCCGGGAAACTAAATGGAGTCGATGAGGAAATGTTATCATCATATAAAAGAGAGCAGAAGATTATACCATCCAGACACGGTCTATCTACATCAGGTTCTCTCCAGATCTCAATGAAGTGATTCATAACCTCTTGTCTAATATCTGGTACCCCTTCAATCCAAACCTCACCAACCATCAACGCTAAGATAACATTCCTTTTAATCCTATTTTCATAGAAGCATGAAAGAATCCATAGTTAACATCACCATCATTGAGCCAATTAGATTTAGATCTCTGAATTAATCGGGAGTCTTTAATTTTAAGGAGGGACCATAACTCTGCTAACAATCTGGACCTAGTCTCAATCTCCCACAGATAACTTGCTAATATTAGCCAAAGAATCAACCTTGCTAACTTTCTCCCTCAAACTTATAAATCTGAGAGTCACGATTACAAAAAATCTCTCTCCTTAAGCCAATTAGATCTAGATCTCTGAATAATCAGGAGTCTTTAATTCTAAGGAGGAACCATAACTCTGCTAACAATTTAGACCTAGTCTCAATCTCCCCTAGATAACTTGCTAAGATTAGTCAAAGAATCAACCATGCTAACTTTCTCTCTCAACTTATCAATCCAAAATTCAAGATTACCAAAAATCTCTCTCCTTAAGCCAATTAGATATAGATCTCTGAATTAATCGAAAGTCTTTAATTCTAAGGAGGGACCATAACTCTGTTAACAATTTTGACCTAGTCTCAATCTCCCCCAGATAACTTGCTAAGAATAACCAAAGAATCAACCCTGTTAACTTTCTCTCTCAACTTATCAATTTGAGAATCAAGATTACGAAAAATCTCTCCGTTCTAAGATCTTATGACCACTTTGACCGCTTTAAGCTTCTACAACAGAACAAACACTTTTCGACCATGGACCTCAACAATGTCCTAGAAATTAATAACAAACTCTAGAAGACTACTGTGAACTAGCCGGTAATCATTAAATCTAAATGGTTTGAAGTCCTACAACTGATTGTGTACTTCAAGATAATATGACAATGATTGGAGACATCCTTCGATAGAATCCATTGAGACATCTCCCCCCGCCTAAATCACCACTGATTAGAGTTCAAAATACAATCAATCTTACTAACTGCCCCGCCATTAATCTTAAATCAAGTAAAAAAAATCAAAGAGAGGAATATCTATAACTCCCATCTAAAAAATAAAATTCGAAAAATTCAGACAATCCGCTTTCCTTAAAGTCGTCGGAAAAAAACCTTTCCTACCCACTTCTACTTTCTTATATATATTAGTATATTCATATTCTTCCTATAATGACTTGTGAAAGTGAAAGTCGTAGAAAAATATGAAACAGTAAAATAATAGAGGAGAGGGAAATGTTCAATGAACATAGTCCAGTTTCCTTCGAAAATTGCGAAACATGTTCTTTGCAAATGTGATACTTTTGGTCTATTCAATATCGATGGCATATTGTCGGTCTTTTTTTTATTTTGCTTTTTATACACCACAGACGTGCTCAAACAATTCACGCGATCTACTTCTTAGTTCTTACTTGGTGGCTCATGATGACTTGGCCAATATTAAATTCAATTAGATAGTAATTTAATATTTTGCATCTTATTATATAGTATTAACAATAAAAAAATTGGAAAAACAATTAATCTACAGTTGACTTAGTAGTATGTACTTTATCTATTCGACACTTTGACACTCTCTTTTCTCGTAAGACCATCTTTGGTTACAAGAGCAATTTTCTTCACAATTAATTTAATAGTATGCACTCTATTTATTTAACACTTTGATACTCTTTCCTCGTAAGACCACCCTTGGCTATGGGAGCAATTAATTCACAATTATTGGCTTAGTAGCATACACTTTATTTATTAGATACTTTGACATTCTCTTTTCTCTTAAGACCATCTTTGGTTATGGGAGCAATTTTCTTCATAATTAATTCATAATTAGCTTAGCAACATGTACTCTATTTATTTGATACTTTAACACTGCAATAGTACGTGGTCAAATTGATTACTATCAGGATAGCAAAAACCATTTATTAATTTCATCCACAATATAAATAAAAACCACACATTTTAAAATTAATATATATATATATATATATATATATATATATATATATATATATATATATATATATATATAAAAGAAAAGTATAAACATATATAATTAATCAAGACAAAATGTTAGAATAAGGAACCACAAAGTTGGTTAAATAATACTGGAGTAATTTTTTTTGTATGTGGAGAGTGAAAAGGGAGAATTGAGAGTGCGAGAGAGATGGTTGAGGTGAGAATGAATACTTGTATTAACCAGAGTGAGAGTGCAGCCTAAACACTTATATACATGTTACAAAATGATTGGAATGTAATTTGACCAAGTATAATAGCAAAAAAGTCAAAAATTTGGGCTTGTAACCGGTTATACAAAAACATGTGATCGATTACACCTGACATTGAAAATAAAACAAATTGTGGTAACCGACGGTTACACCATTTATGGTAACCAGTTACACCTTCGAAAACTTTAATTTTCTGCTACTAGAAAGCATATTAGCATCAGTTGTAACCGGTTACACATATGTGGTAACCGGTTACAACACTTGAATTACTTCACAAACTTCAACATACCACCTTAATTCAAGTGTTGCAAGTCTATCATTCACATGTTCATCTTCAACCTCTTGAATACATCATTTTGTAACCCCCTTAGTTAACAAATCAGCAACTTGGTCCTCACCCCTGCAATATATCAATCATAACCTTCCATCACTGACAAGTTCCCTCAAATAATGGAACTTCATCTCAATGTGCTTGCTCCTTCCATGTGCAATTAGGTTCTTATCAAGATTAATCGCGGAAATGTTGTCAACTAATAGTGTGACAACCTCACCCTCACTACTGCCTAGCTCCTCCAATAGATTCATAAGTCATATGGCTTGGCACATGCATAACGAAACGACAATGTACTCGGACTCATAAGATGAGAGTGCAACTACCGATTCCTTCTTCGAACACCAAGAGATTGGTGTCGCACCGAACATAAAGATGTATTCAGTTGTAGACTTTCGATCATCTTTATCTTCACACTAGTTAGAATCAGTAAAATCGAGAAAATTTCATTTTCTTCCCGTATCCCCTACGGGAAAGAGAATTCCGCAGCCAATAAAACCTTTGACATATCGTAGGATCCTCTTGATTGCTGCCATATGAGACACCTCCGTCCTTTCCATGAATCTACTCATAATACCGACACTAAACGCTAAGTCCGATCGCGTATTGCACAAGTAATGCAAAGATCCAATCAACCCTTTATATTAAGTTAGATCAAAATCTTCTTCATCCTCATTCTTAGACAATTGCAACCTTGATTTAGCTAGAGAAATGACAACATGTAATGCTCCATTTCACACTTTTTTAACATCTCAAGAGCATATCTCCTTTGGTGCATGAGCAATCCCATTTTTTACTTGTGAAACTCAATGCCAAGAAAATAATTCATGATACCAAGGTTCGTCATCTCAAATTTATGCATAAGTTCACTCTTGAACTTTGAAATGCACTCACCATTGTTGCCCGTGATCAATAAATCATCCACATATATACAAAGGATGATTACTCTTTCACTATCATCTGTCTTCACATATATCCATGCTCTGATACACATTTCTTGAAGCTAATGTCCTTTAGGAAACCATCAATTATTTTATTCCAAGCTCTTGGAGTTTGCTTTAAACTATATAATGCTTTCCTCAACTTGTAGAATTTTAGCTATTGGTATTTCATAATAAAACCAGTGGGTGTCCTACATATACCTCCTTTTCAAGTGGTCCATTCAAAAATGCGGATTTGATATCCATTTGGTAAATAGACCAATTGTGGTTATTTGTGATACCAACAACAAGCCTAATGGTTTTAATCCGAGAAACCGGTGCAAATACCTCCTCAAAGTCTATATCTTCTCTTTGCAAAAATCCCTTAGCCACTAATCAAGCCTTATGCTTGATTATCTCACCTTTAGGATTTGTCTTCACTTTGAACATCCACTTCACACCAATTGCCTTCTTCCCATTTGGTAGATCAACTAGCTCCAAAGTACTATTTTTCTCAATGGATTACAACTCGTCTTTCATAGAACAAATCCACTTTGGATCACTTAAGGCCTCTTTCGCATTAACGGGTTCAGATTCAACCATAAGTTCAAAATGGACAAAATCACCATCATCATTGACCTCATTGTCACGAAATAACTCACAATCTTGGAGTCTCTGAGGCAAACCCATTTGCCTTGTTGACCTCCTGACATTTCCTTCATTTTGGGATTCTACAAGATGTTTCTCTGTACTTCCTGCTACCTCAGAATAAAAAAAATTATGCCTGTAATCAGTTATAGGATTCTGGTAATCGGTAACAGACTGCTGGTAATCGGTTACCCCCTGCTGCAGCTGCTTCATTTCATCGATTATAACATCCCGAATGATCACGATCCTCTTGTTAACAACATCAAACAGTTCGTAACCACCATTAAAGTGACATCCAACAAGAATCATCACCCCTCCCTTGTCGTCCAGCTTCTTTCTAAGTTGACCTGGAACGTATTGGTATGCAATGGAACCAAAAACTTTCAATTGGTTCAGGTTTGGCTTGAACCCCGACCATGCTTCCTTCGGTGTTACATTTTCCAGCTTTTTTGTAGGACACCTATTAAAAAAATAGGCAGTTGTGGATACCGCTTCTCCTGGTGGCTCCTTCGGCAAGTTCTTCCCCTTCAACATGTTTCTTATCATGTTCATAATCAATTAATTCTTCCTTTTAGCCACGCCATTTTGTTGTGGTGTATAAGGTGGTATTACTTCACGAACAATCCCTTCTTGATCACAAAACTTCCCAAAGTCATTTGAGACATATTCGCCTCCACCATCCGTTTTGAGCACTTTAAGCTTGTGATCACTTTGCCTCTCCACCACGGACTTGAACTTCTTGAACACTTTGAATACCCCATCCTTTCTCTTGATTAGGCATGTCCATAACTTCCTACTATAATCATCGATAAAAGTGACAAAATATTTATTGCCACTAATGAAATCTACTTGCATCAGTCCACAAATGTCTGAATAAAACATCTCATGGTGATTCTTGGTTCTCCGGTCTGCATCATTGTTGAATTTCCCCTATGTTACTTAGCTTGCACACATTCTTCACACATTTCAGCCAGTATGTTGATAGATGGCATCCCCGTTACCATACCATTCTTTTGCAAATTCTTGAGATCAAAATTGAAATGCCTAAGACGATAGTGCCACATCCACTCTTCTCTACTTGTTGCAGTAGCAAGACATCTATGCTCCATAACCTTCAACTCAACCTTGAAGATTCTATTGGCAGTCATGGGTGTTTTAAAGACCAAAATTCCCTTTGCATCCAAAACACGCAGCCCCTTGTTTTTCATATGAATCTTGTAACCCTTCTCAAGCAATTGGCCATTTCTTAGAAGGCTACATTTAATTCTCGGAATATACAATACATCTTTGATCAAGGAATGTCCACCATCCCTTCTTATGATCAAAACATCATCGATACCGTCGACCATTAGTGTGGTGTCATCTACAAACTTTACTTTGTTCTTCATGGCACGATTGATTTTGACAAACCAATCATTTATTCCCATCATATGAGTTGAAAAACCTGAGTCCAAATACCAATCCTCACTAAATTGAACTCCTATCATACTCGTCACGACGTCTTTCTCTTCACGCAACCGGTCAACTGTATCATTCAACCGACTACAACCCAATTTTTCTGCATTCTTTGAGCTGCTGCTGCTGCTGTCCCTCAACTGTGTATTGCTACAATTTGCTTCCGTGATCATGACCAAGAGTGTATTCTCTTCACAAAACTATTGTCTTGCAACCTTGGCTTCATTCCCTTGAGATTCCTTCTTGTTCGCATTGCATTCTTTCGCAAAATCACCGAACCATTGACACTTGTAGCATTGCTCCTTGCTCTTGTCAAATCTCTTTCTTTCGTCTCTAAAGTTGCCATGGACACCTTGTTTGTTGTAGCTTCTCTCACCCCTTTGACTCATCGAATTCTTTGAATTTTGGGACTCTTTTCCGCCAAAAATTTGAAAATTCCCTTTGTTCTTCAAGGGCCATTTTCTTCTCGATCTCTTGTCCTTCTCATTGAAACGAGCTTGCAAATAGATCTTTGTATTTTCCTTATCGTTATTCCTATCCTCCATCATTTTCTCATGAGCCTCAAGAGAACTTTACAGTCCCTCTTTGCTCATCGTTGCAAGATCCTTCGACTCCTCAATCGCTACAACTATGTTGTCGAATCTTGATGTTAAAGAACACAAGATCTTAACAACAACATACTGCTTCGTAATGGTTTCTCCACACGCCTTCACTTAGTTCACCAACCGAGTGATTCTCGTTGCAAAATCGTTAATTGTCTCATTTTCCTCCATTTGAATCAATTCAAGCTACCGTTTGTGAGTTTGTAACCTCGCCACTTTTGCTTTGTCAGCCCCTACATAAACTTTCTCTAAGATCTCCCAAGCTTGCTTCGATGAATCACAATCACCAACCTTTTCAAAATTGTCGCCACCAACACATTGATGAATCAAGAACAACGCTTTGTAATCCTTCTTCTTACCTTCTTTATGTGTTGCTTGTTGTGCTTCAGTAGCATTCTGAACAAAGGAGTAACACCATTCTTGATCACCTAAAGAACATCTTGGTAGCCAACACAACACCTTTATTTGCTTGCACCACTTGTCGTATTTCTTCATATAAAGAATGGGTAAATTTGCAGAGGTTCTTCCATTGGAAACTGAATTCATGTTGCACACAAGGTATTTGTGGATCTGAACCAGACTCTTGATGCTAAATGTTAGAACAAGCAACCACAAAGTTGGTTAAACAATGGTTGAGTAATTTTGGTGTGTGGAGAGTGAAAGAGGAGAATTTAGAGAGAGAGAGAGAGAGAGAGAGAGAGAGAGAGAGATAGAGAGAGTTAAATGTGAGAATGAATACTTGCATTAACCAGAATGAGAGTGCACCCTAAACAGTTATATATGTGTTATAAAATGATTGAAATGCAATTTAATCAAGTACAATGGCATAAAAGTAGAAAACTCAGATATGTAACCGATGAGTTTGTAATCAGTTACACCAAAACGTATAACCGATTAAACATGACATTGAAAATAAAACAATTTAATTTAACTTCAATGATTCTACTATTGAAAAGTATATCAGGATCAGTTATATCTGATTACACACCCATTGAAATCAATTACAGCAGTATTACTTCACAAACTTCAAACACTATTACTTCACAAACTTCAATTGCTTTACAAACTAAAACAAACAAATCTACAAAAGATTTTATTTTCCTAATTCGAACATCGTTAAGTCTATAATTGCATACGACGAATCAATTTCTTCAACATCTAACAAATAATTAGCTTAATAATAAGGGAACAAAAGGTAACTTTATCACAAATGAAAGGAAACGTGAACAAAACTAAAAGTAATACTGCTAGAAATAAATGGAGCAACTAACCTAAAAAAAGGTATCTTTTGATTTCTTTACCATCCTTGATATAAGCAATTTTTTGATTTTTTTTTAAAATAACCATGTTTTTCAAATAAAATATGAAAATAACCGAGTTTTCAATTTTTTTTCCAAAATAACCATGTTTGGGAGAGGATGCGCCGGGGGAGTTGGCGCACCCCTTAAAATTTTAGAGGAGGCGCCAGTTGTATTGGCGCCTATGCATTGGGCTCCTAAAGGAGGAGCCAATGCAAGTGGCGCCTACTTGGGCCTCCTAAAGGAGGCGCCAAGGGGAGTGGCGCCTTAGTGTCCCTCCTAAAGGAGGCTCCAATAGACATGGCGCCTTAGTGTGTGTGTATGCAAGGTGCCACTTTTTGTGGCGCCTGTGTGTGTGTCATGTGGCTGCCACTTCAACTGGCACCTACGTGTTTTGTCCAATTCATCTTTCGCCTCTATAAATACCATCACCTTGCATACAATTATTTTCACTCAAATTCATCTCCTAGTCTAGTCCAACCATCAATTTTAATTTTCTTTGTTTTAACAATGTCTGCATACATTCAGAAACGAAATGCTGATGTAATATTTTCTGCCGTTGTGGCTCTGATACAGGTTCGACTTTGGAACACAGATACGTTTGAACGTCTTAATCGGACATTGTATAGTTGGTTAGAGGGAGAAATTGGAGAGGGTGAACGGATTAGAAGAATACAATGGCTTGTGTCCACGTTCAACCAAAACGGAGAAGTGCGTGAATGGGTGGATATTAAGACCGACCAAGACGCTCGTAGGATGATGCAGTACATGTTCAAAATTGTTTTGATGCTTGTAATCGCATAGTTTTTGTATTCTAGTTGTTTTAATTGTTTGCGTTATTTTTTATGAACAACTGTCTTTTCGTCACAGACGTCTACTATGAAGTAAAATTAATTTTCCATATATTGCAACAGAGGTACTTTGAAATAAATTTAAGTTTCCATATATAGCAACAGAGGTACATCTGAATTTATCTGGTTGTGCTCGTTCCAAAACTAGGACAGTTATTACGATTGTGACCTGGTTGACGGCATGAACTACATAGTCTAACCATTTTGTTCGCCGTATCCATTTCGGTTCGAATCCGGGTGCTGTTAGGGCGACCCTTTTTCTTCCTTCGCATAACTTCGTTGTGCCAGACGATGTCCCCTTGATATTCTGGCCAATAATCCTCTTTTGCCACTACTGAAAAACTAATTTTATAAACATTCGAAAGGCTGACGACTTTGTAAACTTCAGATAGCAAGTAGGATGGATCCCTTCGAACCTTTGAGCACGCCGCTATGACATGGGAGCAGGGGGTACGAAAGGCTTGGAACCTTCCGCAGTGGCACCAACCTCTATCTAATTCGACTCTGTACTGTCCCATTGGCATGCCCTCATTGTGATCCATGGACTCGGCAACACTAAACCAACCTTTTGTTCGGTCAAATACCGTAACCACGTGTGTGTTTGCTTTGGCAGCTTCATGTCTGATGAATTTCATTGAAACATCACTGAACAACTGTCCAGATTGCATCACGGAACTCCATTTTGAGCGTCTGGTTTCAAACAATGCCCCTAGCCTGAAATATGTAGCTTGCACCAAAGCGGTTATTGGTAGGTTACGAATTCCTTTGAAGACAAAGTTCATTGATTCCACAAGATTTGTTGTCATGTGGCCCCAACGTTGTCCACCGTCGTATGCCCTAGTCCACTTCTCCAACGGAATATTATCGATCCACCGAACCGCATCTTCGTTCGACAATCTTACTTCCTCGCGATAGTGTTTGAAAGAAGGTTCTGTGAATGCGTAACCTGCATTGACAACCTTCTTACGCAACGTCTTATCTTTGATTTCTCGCATGAAATTCTGAGCAATATGTCTAATACAAAACACATGCGTCGAATGAGGATTTTGCCAGCCATTGTCAATGTTATTATATGCACTGATGATTGAGGGGTGTCTATCAGAGATCAAACACAAGTTAGGCTGAGATGCAACGTGCAATCGAAGATTTCTTAGGAAAAAACTCCATCCCTCAGCAGTCTCCCCTTCAACTAAGGCAAAGGCAATCGGAAAAATATTGTTGTTCCCATCTTGTGCCACTGCCATCAGTAATGTTCCTTTGTATTTTCCATAGAACCATGTACCATCAATTTGTATAATTGGTTTACAGAAAGAAAAACCTATGATACACGGTTGATACGCCCAAAATAGACGGTGAAATATTCTATTTCCAACAACACACGTACCATCTGGTGTATATGCGGGCAATGTTTCCATCTTGAAAATTGTACCGGGAGCATAGTGTTTTAGAGCGAACATGTATTTTGGAAGTTGTTTGTAAGATTCCTCCCAATTGCCAAACACTTTTTCAACAACTTTTGTTCTAGCTATCCATGCCTTCCTATATGACGGTGTGTAGTTGTACTCTGCCGTAATATGCGAGATTATTGTACTCACCTTTAAAGATGGATTATCGCCAATGACAGACAGTATTTCATCGCATATTAGTTGAGAGCTTAATTTACGATGATCCTGCATTGGGTTTGTCAACATGCATGTGTGATCTGGACCCATAGATCCAATCTCCCAAGACTCCTTCCTCTTCCTGTACGAAGCTGACAACTTAAAAAGGCAGTGCTCATTCGGACAATAAACTTTATACCTCAATGCGTCAGTTCTGTCAACTCTGAAATCTGCTGATAGTTCCATGTGGAATTTTTTGATGGATTTTACACATTCCTCTTTTGTGCGAAATGTGTCTCCTTGTTTTAGAGATCCTTGCATTTGCACGTAAGGATTGTACCATACATCTCCCGAAGGTTCATCTGAACCCAAATTTAACCTTGTCATGTGTTGGGGTGGGTAATATACATGACCTGTTGGTATTGGCTCCTCTTCCTCTTCAGCATTCACCATCGAATCAACGATGATCTCAGGTTCCTCTTCTTCATCGTCTGGAACATTCACCTCAGCTTGTTCGTCATCGGTCTCACAAAACACTTGTGACTGATCAATGTACTGAGACTCCTGTTGTTGATGTGGTAATATATACAACTCTATATCGTTGTAACCGGATTGTTCGTGACTGCCAAACATATGTTGAACATCATCATCATCTCAAATCTTCTTCTGATAAAATTTTACCTGGTTTTCTGCAAAACAAACTGGATTTTTATAGATGATCTGACCCACATTATTGCACTGCAATTTCTTTTCTATTCTTTGTTTTAGGTGTGAAAAATTTGATCGCCGATTTATTGTAAAACGAGTCACCTGTGTGTCTCAAAAACAAAAACCGAACAACTGATGATCAAATATTTCACCTTCAACATAAATAGTTGGCCAATGCATTAATAAATTCATAATTGTCTATAAAGACTTGACTATACTTGCAGATGAAGGAATCCAGCACACAGAGAAAAGAGTGAAAAGAATACATGCAGTTGAAGGAATCTAGCACACAGAGGAAAGACTGAAAAGAATACACAGAGGGAAGACTGAAAAGAATACTCAATAGCCAGGGAACCAAAAAATCTTTGAGTTCTCTGTGCCCTAATGTGCCCTAAGATTAAACATAAAGTAAACATAGGCGCCCATTCCCTTGGCACCATAAAGTAACATAGGCGCCAAAGGGTTGGGCGCCTCTTCACAAAATTTAACATAAGCGCCACTAGGAAGGGCGCCCCTTCCAAATGCCTTACACAAAGGCGCCAAGAGGAAGGGCGCCTCTTCCTTGCATGTGAAAAGTCACATGTAGGCACCAAAGTCAAGGGCTCCTCTTCCTCTTGCATGTGATTTCTTCACATGCGCCTAGTAGATTCCTCACATGACCTTCCATGCTGAATTTTGTCATTCACTTGTCTCCTCTTGCCTTTGCATGCAACCAATCACACTCTTTTTGGTTTCTAAACCTACTCACTCATTCATCTATAAATAGTCTCTCATATCAACAATATCAAATCATCTTCATCACACTCTTTTCTTCTACCACATTTCTTTCATCTAACAAACTCAAGCTTTGCAAAATCGAATCATATCTTTGTTAACTATGAGCGATGAACACTGAGGCACAATCGAGAATATCTCGGCATTTGTATGTTATCTCTCTCTTTTAGTTACTATTTATGGATTACTTCTAATACATATCTTCTTTGTGTTATACATTTAAAATGTCTTTCTTTTTAGTTTCTATTTCTGGATTACATCTAATACATATTTCTTGAGTATGTATTTCTTCTTCTAATTGTATTTTCATTTTTTTTGTTATTAGGATCCAAAGCAGTTTAGATGTCGTGTACATGAATATGTACCCCACGATCCTTTAATAGAACCATATATTAGAGGATGTGGATTTGGAAATCTACTAAACATTGTTTCGTACTCGGTGGACTACAAGTTCATTCTGGCTTTGTTGGAGAGGTGGAGACCCGAGACCCACACATTTCACCTTCCGATTGGTGAGTGTACCATCACACTTGAGGACGTGTACATGTTGTTGGGTCTTCGTATAGATGGAAAGGCAGTGAATGGGCAAGTTAACCAAGACAACAATATATGCAATGAATTACTGGATGCCCCTTTGTTAGACGATGAAACTGAGGGAGACACATCCAGTCAAGCAAGGGGGCAAGGTATAAATTTAAAATACCTTAAACAATATTATGCCAGTATAGTACTGTTCGAAGATTCAACCGAGTATGAGAAAATAATAAAAGCTCGGTGTTATATTATGATTTTATTTGGTAACTTTTTGTTCCCAGAAAGTACAAGTAATTCTGTGAATATAATGTATTTACCTTTATTACGCAACATCAATAAGGTAAACACTTATAGTTGGGGTTCAGCTGTGTTGGCCCATCTATATAGTGCAATGTGTAGAACTGCAAAAAAGAATACCTGTACTTTTTTTTCATGTGCTTATTTGCTTCAAGCTTGGGGGTGGTCTAGGATGCCGTCGCTCGCCCCGATAAATGAGCGTCCATTCGTGTTCCCCTTTGCAACCAAGTAAGTATAGCACTTTACCATTCACCATTTAGTTAATTATATCTATTATTTAAATTAACAGTAAATAATATTTTTCACTTCTTTTTATTATCTTAGGTGGTCAGTAAGGGGAATGAACTACAATAGGTGTCCGAAACACGCTATTGTAGTCTATCGAAATCTATTGGATCACATTGGACATGATGATGTAGTACTCCTACCAAACTATAGTTAATCTAAAAATACTTCTCAAATTATTTTCCATCTAACGATTTGGTATTTTTTTCCAGTTTGTTTGGAGGCCATATCTGGGTCTGAATCATGATGTGAACCATGACGATGCTGCAGTTTGGACAGCGAAGACACCGATTATCCGATTCACTACAGTTGAAATGCACCAAAGTGACCGGGTCAAACTGCAGTTCGGAATGCTACAACATATTCCAAAGTCTCCCACGTGTTTGGGGAATTGGCATCAAAAAAGGGTCGATGCACAGTGGGATTATTCTGACTAGAGAGACTTTGCAAAAGACATGTGTCGTCAATGGAGGAATCGATGACAACACATCCTGAACGAACCAGTCATCCAAGGTGCAAGACCGACTCAACAATATATGGCATGGTTTAGGTCTGTAACAACTCAGCAATTCGTATCTGAGCCGCGATATTTGATGGATCCGCGCCAACTTGCTTCGTCATCGTATGTCCCACATCAATTCACCACCCAACACCAATGTGAACCCACCCAAACCCAACAACCAACCACACAACATCAACCGACCACATACACAAAACAACCACACACCCAACATCGCAACCCGTTCATGCCAACCACCCAACAACGAACCATCCAACGTCGCAATCCATTCATACCATCCACCTAAACACAAAACCAAGAACCAAACCCCACAACCACAACTGTCTATAGCACAGATGATTCACATGGGTCACGTCATCGTAGCCCCCCACCAATGAACACTCAACCACTGTTTAACTATAGTACGCCCCAAGAACCATTGCTTCGTTTTCAAAATGACTCAATGGCCCAATTTGGGCAACTATACCATCCCCAATTCACCCAACCCCAACGCCCTAACTACGATGACATGGGCACCGAACTCCATTACGGAAGCGCCGTTGACCAGAGCCCCTCCGGATATTGGGAGCAAATGATGACACATCTGTCAAATACCGCCGGAACTTCTGCCGGACCTTCCAACCAGTCATCGCTCGATCAGGTCAGCACCCAAAGACCACAAACACCTCAAGAAAATCATGGGAGACCTCGGAGACAACCTAACGCACCGGGATGTGGAACTGGGGGACGTTATAATCGGGCGGGTCATTAGGTTTTTGGTCTTTCTAATGTAATCAATTATTATATATTTAATGAAGTTATTTTATTTTTATTTTTATTTATTATGTATTAAATAATAAATTTTAAATATTAAAAAAAATTTATAAAAAAATATAATTAAAAATAATTAAAATAGAAAAAAATAAATAACAGGAGGGGGTGTATGCGCCAGATGTGGTGGCGCATACACCCACCACACACACACACTAAGGCACATGACACTAAGGTGCCACTCCCCTTGGCGCCTCCTTTAGGAGGCCCAATCAGGCGCCACTTGCATTGGCTCCTCCTTTAGGAGCCCAATGCATAGGCGCCAATACAACTGACGCCTCCTCTAAAATTTTAATGGGTGCGCCAACTTCCCCGGCGCATCCTCTCCCAAACATGGTTATTTTGGAAATTTTTTTGAAAACTTGATTTTTTTCGTATTTTATTTGAAAAACATGGTTATTTTAAAAAAAAACCAATTTTTTTAACATTCAATAAATAATTGACTTAATAAAAAGAATGTAGGAAAAACTAATTATATTACACATGAAAAAAAAAGTGAAAAAACTAAAATAAATCCATTGATTATAATAGAAGATAAACAATACGACAAATGAAGAAGAAATTAATAAAATTAAAATTAAGCCAAAAATGATAATAAAAACTAAACAAATACTATTGATTAGATTAGTAATGATCAAAAACTAAGAAACAAAAACTAATGGCATGTTTAAATCTCTTCTCAATTTTAATTTTTAAAATCTGTTTTATAATTTTATTTTGTAAATTTGTTTTTGAGAAGAAAAAAATAAAAAGAATTCATTTGATAATTTAATTTTTGAAAATTGAATTAAAAAGTGAAAAAATATGTTTGATCCTATAATTTGTAAAAAAAATTTTTTTTAAATAGAACAATATAGCTTATTTGATAATCTATATTTTAAAAATCTGTTTTACTAAATAAAATAATTGTGATATATTTTTTAAAAATATAAAAATTCAGCTAATATACATTTAAGTTCATTAAAATATTTTTAATAATTAATAATAAAATATACAATTCACTTAATGTATAAAAATTATATTTGAGTGTTGGTTTGAATATATATATATATATATATATATATATATATATATATATATATATATATATATATATATATATATATATATAATTCACTTAATGTATAAAATATACCATTCACTTAATAATGATTAATTAGAGAGAAAATAATTGAGAGTGAGATTTTAATTTTCATTAATAATAGATTGAGAGTGAAATATTGTAATTAAAAAATATTGCAAGTAATTATTATAATAGGATTAATGAAACCGTATTTTTTTTTTCAGTTTATCTTAATTGAAAATTGAAAAGTAAAACTGAAAATTGAATATCAAAATATATTTTGATAGTTTCAGTTTTTTAGATTTTAAAATACTGAATTTTAAAAGTGTTTTTAAAAATAATTTTGAGAAACAAATGTATCAAACAAGTTTTTTATTTTTCAATTTTTAAAAATTATAAAACTATTTTTGAAAACAGTTTCAAACATACCCTAAGAATCCATTACAGATGGCATTATAATTTAGTTGGCTTAAGAATTTGTTGAAATAATAAATATGGAAACGTGGGAACATAATTAATGGGGGATTTAAAAAAGTTGTAACTTTTTTCTAAATAGATGTTTAATTTAATTTGTTTAAAATTTTGTATTTAATTAATCTCTTAATTAATTAGGGATGGGCGACATTGGATTATAAAATAAAAGTGCGATAAAAATATAATTGAAAAGAAAAACAATAACATAAAAACGATAATATGAAAAAGAAAGATCATAAAAGAGAAAATATTAGAGTAGAAGATGTATGACACAGGTTACATAGATGATAAGAAGAATGTAAGATATTACTATAAGAGATTTGAGAATGTTGAAATGATTAAGAGAATATTTAGGTTATAGGTGAGATAAGTGAAGTTTAAGTTATAATATTATGCGGTTTGATTTAGTTTAGTTCGATTTGCAAACCAAACAAAACTATTCAGTTCTATTCAGTTTTGTTAGAAAATGACCTAAACACATCCGAATCAAATATGATTTTTTGTAATTTTGGTTTAGTTTTGTTTGGTTTACGTTCTTTTATTGGATTTGTTCGGTTAGAACACTCCTATCTAGAACAAAGTTCAACCGGATTTTTTATTATTTAATTAATTATTACTAATATTAATAATTAATAAGTTTATCATTTACTATTAATTAATGGTATTTATTTTTTATTTAATTAATTATAATTATTTATTATAAACTTTGGTAGGAAATTTTGGTTAAAGAAACTTTTAGGAAATTTAATATGATAAGATCGTACTACTAGTACTATTTAGAATATTAGTTACCATTAATACTAAATAAAAATAATCAATACCACAACTAAGAAATCATAATTAATTTAAACAAATCCCATAGAAAGAGAAAAACAAAGTGCATGAATCACGTTACCACACTCCTCTTTCACAAACCATTTTTTATTCCTTTTTATGCAAAAGTCCATTTTGGATTCTAAACCATACAAAGAACAAAATCCAAAACACCTTTTTTCCCGCTATAGTTTTATACTATATTTTTATAAAAAAAAACAAAATTGTTAGATTTCATTTCACATGTTCTAATCGACCTCGATTATCTTCACTTGGATTCTTTAAAGATCCGGATATAACTTTTATATTATTTTACACTTTCTAGTTATTTAAATAATTCATTTACATTTTTCTAATCCAACTCGTTGAAAGGTGGCCTTCTTTCCTGTAAACACGTTCACAAGTTAGAGCACCCATTTTTCAAATCAATCATCCATTCATTCTGACACTAAGTATTGCTGTAGAAACTGTATAAAGAACGCCGATAGAGAGAGAAAGAGAAGAGAATCAACAAAATGTCTCTTCACTCTCCATTGGTTGATGAAGAAACGAAACGGATCAACAAGGAAGAAGATAGAAGAGAGTTGATTGCAGAAGTGACGAAACAGTTATGGCTATCGGGACCGTTAATTTCGGTTACGCTTTTGAATTTTGGTATCAATCTTATTTCTGTTATGTTTGTTGGTCATCTTGGTGAATTGGCTCTTTCTGGTGCTTCCATGGCTACTTCTTTTGCTACTGTCACTGGTTTCAGTTTATTGGTTAGTTTTTCTCTCCTTTTCCATTCTTAATGGACTTTTTTTTCTCTTTAATTCTGTATAAATATTTGTGACTGGTATCATTGTTTGAATCTCTAGAGAGATGTTGGCGGATACTCCCTCTCTGTTTTTTTAAGTGTTATTATTTTATTTTTATTTTTAACTTTTTACCTCTATTAAAAAGTTAATCAATATTAATAGTTTACTTTTTTATTTCTCGTGTAATAGGAATTATGTATAGATATTCTTGACAAATTAATGTTACAAAAAAAACTTGCTAGGCTTCAATTATTGTGAGAAGTAAAGTTAGAAGTTAGGTCTAGCACCACAATTTGTGATGTGACGAATCATTATTTGAAAATCACTAGAAAAGAGTGTTCACGTGTTACTGACTTTAAAGTGTTGACGTCTTTAAGCGTGTAAAAGAATTATTGCACAAAACTTAAAATTTGTTATACTCTTAAAACATATTTAAATAGAATTCATAAAATCTTTGTCATTAGTTAAATAAGGTCTTTAATTATTTTGTTTTGCTTGAATCATGACACAATTCATATATTAATTATTTAATTAATCTAAAAATACGTTTTATTTCTTATAAATAAGAGTGGAGATAGTTTACGAGAGTGTTTGGGGATGGCATAGTCTCTTGCAATGACTAGTGTTTGAATCCTCTCCTAGTTCAATTGTCTGGTTTCCTAAAATTTGGAAGAACTCATTACTGAACTAGGAGAAAGATTTTTTTTCCATCTTACTACTAATCATTAGTCATAGACCCTTTCTAGGATGTAAAATAGTGGTTAATTAGAGTAGTTAAGAGTAGTTAGTTGAAATTGTTATATGGCTATTTGTATAAATAGGAGAATACAATGTAGAGTTGATCATTATTGAATATTGTAAATCATTTGTGAATAGAGTAGCAACTCTATTCTAATGGGGAAACCAGAGTATTGATAATAATCTTTTGTTTGTTACTTAATTTGTTTGTTTTTGTTTTGGTTAAATAGGTTGGAATGGCAAGTGCCTTGGACACATTATGTGGACAATCATATGGGGCAAAGCAGTACCGCATGCTAGGAGTACACATGCAGAGAGCAATGTTAATTCTCATGATCGTCGCGATTCCACTTGCGGTTATTTGGGCAAACACAAGATCCATTCTCATTTTACTTGGCCAAGATCCTGAAATATCTGCAGTAGCTGGCAACTATGCTAAGTTAATGGTTCCATGCCTTTTTGCTTACGGTCTTCTACAATGCCTCAACAGATTCTTACAGACACAAAATATTGTATTTCCAATGATGTTTAGCTCTGCAGTTACGACATTACTGCACCTTCCTTTATGTTGGTTTATGGTGTACAAGTCTGGATTAGGTGGCAGAGGGGCTGCCGTAGCAAACTCTATATCCTATTGGATCAATGTTACCATACTCGCACTCTATGTCAAGTTTTCTCCTTCATGTAAAAAAACTTGGCTTGGATTTTCCAAGGATGCACTAGCACTTAACAACATCCCTATTTTCTTGAAGCTTGCCATTCCTTCAGCTCTTATGGTTTGGTAATCACTTTCTCTAATACTTTTTTGAAAGGAAAAGTGCTTATAATGTGGCTACTCTTGCTGAAGTCCCTAGAGATTCTGATGTTGTTTCCATTTCTTTTTATGAAAATTGTCTGTGGCGAGCAGCTTGGAAATGTGGTCATTTGAATTAATGGTTCTCCTTTCTGGTCTTCTTCCAAATCCAAAGTTAGAAACATCAGTACTTTCTATCTGGTAGGTTTTGTATTTGAGATTCTCTTTAATATTGTATTGAACTTATTATTATTATGATTATTTTCATCAACTTATTATTCGTAACTTGGTTTTGTCAGTTTGAATACATCGGCGGCTATTTGGATGATCCCATTTGGACTTAGTGGAGCAATAAGGTTAGGATCTTTTTAATTCTTATGCAGTTTTGACTTCAGTAGCAGTCTCATTATTTTACTTAAGCCGAATCTCTCAAAAACTTTGTTCTCTTTCTTATTTCCATGATAAACTATTTGCTCATGCTTTAAAGTGGTTGAATGATTCTTGCAGCATTCGTGTTTCGAATGAACTCGGTGCTGGTAATCCACGGGCTGCACGTTTGGCAGTGTGCGTTGTTGTAGTGATTGCCATGATTGAGAGCATCTTGGTCGGAGCAGTGATACTACTAATACGCAATATATGGGGCTATGCTTATAGCAATGAAGAAGAAGTTGTCAAATATGTAGCAACTATGTTGCCAATTCTTGCTGTATCCAACTTCCTGGATGGACTGCAATGTGTTCTTTCAGGTTTCTCTTATTCCCAATAACTTTTAGTTTCTTCTCTTCGTAAGCCATTTTTTTCTTATTGATTCAGATTAAGATTTCCTTCTTGCTTGTAGCATAAGCATGAGCTAGATGATTTCTTTTTTAAACTTCGTAAAGAGGAAACTTCCCATGTATTAAATAAATATTGCAAGCATAGTGGCTTATGATCGCTATTCATTCGTTACAAAGTTTCTCCTTTTAATCTATGATTCAGGCACTGCTAGAGGATGTGGTTGGCAGAAAATTGGTGCTTATGTCAATCTTGGAGCATACTATTTAGTTGGGATTCCGGCTGCCATTTTATTAGCTTTTGTATTGCATATTGGCGGGAAGGTATATACAACTGTTAATCTCTTAGCCAAAATTGTGATCATATGGTTTGGTTCAACTTGCTAATAAATACAATTATTGTAGGGTCTGTGGCTGGGGATCACATGTGCTCTCATTACTCAAGTATTTGCTCTAATGATCATTACGATACGCACGGATTGGGAGAAAGAGGTGAAAATTTTCTTCACTTTTCTTAATGATTTCTTTCATTCTTTTAATAAATATTCGTGCGATGCATTATTTGGTGCTGACACATGCCTTTGTTTTTTCTGATTTCATTTATTCAGGCAAATAAGGCTACCGATAGAGTCAATGATTCTATAACAACAGAGAGCTTAGTCTCATGATGAATATTATTTTTGTTTAGTTTTCTTAGTGTATTGATACACATGGGCATGAGTATGATATATGTTACTGAAAATATGTAACATCAAGATACACAATCGGGTCCTATATATGCAGTAGTTTCAGAGTTGTTGGATCTGTGTGCAAGTGTGTTCATTTGAATCTTGCATTCAGATCCAATGGCAAAAAGGTATTGATGAAAATGCATGATAATACTTCCAATTTTGATGTAATAGGATTCAAATGTAATTGTCCCATGAGATATAAGATGAATTCAAATTTGGTATCGATAAAAATTCACACTGTCTGGTGCAAATAGCGTCTATTTATAATTAGTAATTATTAGTAATTATTAGTAATAATTGTTGATCCTCACTGGACTAAAAAGATCATACACGGGGTTGAACAATCAGTTAGGTTCTTTTAATTTGAGGATTAGACTTTTAGGACGCAAAAACTTTGTTGGATGACTGACCCTAAGGTGTGACAGATTTCCAATTAAATGTTATTTCAATTTTGTCTTTTATGGAAGTGTCATATCCCTTAAATTGTGCTAGCACATGGTTAGGTGTATTAGCTGGATTGTACTTTTTAACATAACAACACTTTCTTCTTCTTCTTCTTCCTTTACTTGGGGGACTCTCCAGGTTTTAACAATCCTCAACTGTCTCTGCAAGTTTTGACAAGTGTTTCTAACTTCCAGACTATGTGGATTACATGGTTACATAACAAGATACTGATTCATATCTTGCTTGATAGTGGCAGCACACATAACTTCTTGGACTTAGAAATTGCAAAAGCTCTGGGGTGCAAGTTAGAGGTTATTTCTCATTTAAAAGTAACAAGACGGGGTGGTCGTAAATTGGAGGTTGCTTTCATTTATAGAGGCTTTAAGTGGCAGTTAGAACAAGCACATTTCATTGCAGATGTCATTGTTTTACCGCTGGTTTGTTGTGATTTGATTTTAGGAATCCAATGGCTGCAATCCTTGGGTCATATTCTTTGGGATTTTGACAAATTGCGAATGGAATTTACCTCCACCTCGTGCAGGTTTTGATCACAAGATTCCCATCAAAGAGGTCACTCAACCCTTAAATATGAGACCTTATCGTTTTCTTTGGTGCAAAAAGATGTTATTGACAAAATTGTCTAAGAAATGTTGGATCAAGGTATTGTTCATCATAACAACAGTCCTTTTTGCCTCTCCCACTATTTTGGTTCGCAAAAAGGATGGTTCATGGCGCATGTGTGTGGATTTTCGAAGGCTTAATGAAGTGACAATTTCCAATTCCCTTAATTGAAGATCTACGGGATGAGCTCCTTGGCTCCTCTATTTTTTCTAAGTTAGATATGCATTCAAGGAACCATCAGCTACGCATTGCGCAAGGAGAGGAACATAAAACTTTCAAGACACACAATGGCCATTTTGAATACATGGTCATGCCCTTTGGGCTCACAAATGCACCTGCCACATTCCAAGCACTTATGAATCAGGTGTTTAAACCTTTCCTACAACAATTTTTATTGTCTTCTTTGATGACTTACTCGTATACAGTCAGGCATTATAGGACCGCCTTGTCCACTTAAATTTAATCTTCCAAACTATTAGGGAAAATCACTTGGTTTTAAACAAGCCTAAGTGTGCTTTTGCTTTACCTAGGGTAGAGTATCTTAGTCACTTCATTATCAAATAGGATGTGTCCAGTGATCCTCACAAAATTCAAACTGTGAACTCTTGGCCATTTCCTAGCACCATTAAACAACTAAGAGGGTTCTTAGGTTTGCTTGGATATTACAGAATATTTATGAAGGATTTTGGCAAGATTGCCAAATCTCTAACCGATTTACTTTAAAAAGACAATTTCCTTTGGAGTAGCCACACAAGCTTTTCTTACATTGAAATAAGCACTTACTTCTGCTCCTGCTCTCAGCTTGCCTAATTTTGCAAAACCATTCACAGTGGAAACTGATGCTTCTGGCAAAGATATTGGAGTTATGTTAATGCAGGATCACCATCCTATCCTATTGCATATATCATCAAATCCTTAGGACCAAAGCAACATGCAATGTTATGAAAGAGAACTTTTGGCCATTGTATATGCAGTGCAGAAATGGGGAGCTTACCAAGCACATGCACCATTCATCATCAAGACTGATCAGAAGAGTATCAAGTACATGTGGGACCAAAAACTCAACACACCATTTCAGCAAGTCTGGGTCTCTAAACTGTTAGGGTTTAACTTTGAGATACAATATAAGGAATGGTATTCAAATCTAGCCGCCGATGCCTTGTCTAGGAAGGAAGGTTATGAATTATTGGCTTTGGCTCTTAGAAATGCTGGTAATGACTTATGGGAATTATTCAATTGGATTTGTAACAAGATTACACACTCAAGGAGATTATTAATGATCTCAAACAAGACCCCTCTTCACATGAGGGGTCTTGTTTGACAACCACCTCATATCCACATGCCTTATATTTCTGGTTCTTCTTCCACCAGTTAAGTGGACAGGTCTTTAACTACAAGGGATGAAGTCGTTAAGCTTCTCAAATTCCATTCAAAATCAAACGATTCAGCAAGCAAACAAACACATGAGTGACAAATTTTACGCTATTGGTGATTACATGTATCTCAAGTTACAACCCTGAAGACAAACTTCTATGAAAGCGCCTAACACTCACAAGTTACTTCCTAAATTAAAAAATTCTATTCAAAACTTATAAATTTTTTCAAGCCAAAATTTCAAAAAAAACGTGTTAAATAAAAACAAAATGTTGTTTGATATATCTTCAATTCAAAGCACGTAAATTCGTCATTTTCTTAAACTCAAATATATCATCTATCAAATCCATAATTCTCCTTATCAACATCAAATTTTTTCTTTCTTTTTTATCAATGAAGGTGATATTTATTTGTAATTGTATGAACTTAAGCAGCAAAATCTAAAACATGTCATTGACTATCCATTAAGGGACATCACACTTAAAAGTACATAACAAGCTAAATTAATAAATTGATTATGAATTATATGTTAGAAAATTATGATGAACCCTAAATTATTAGCCTTGTGGTGTAGAAAATGATTGTGGATTATGTATACTTTTTTGACGCTATCAATATCTTTGAATGATACATGATGTTCAAGTAACATTAGTATATGTCAGGAGAATGGTTTTGAAGTGCAAAAAATTTGTTTTTTTTTAAATTATTTTATTTGTGACATCTGGACATAGTCCAGGATATTTGTAGGTAAACCAACAAGAGTTTTAAGTGATTTTCTTCAAATTCTAGTACAGTTATAAATTAATTTTTATTTAATTTATATTGAATTTTAATTATATTCATTTTTTTGAAATATATAATTAAAAAGTTATATTATAATAATTTATTATGAACTGTAATATAGACAATAATGTGAAAGAAAAAGGAATATTTTACTTGAAAGAAAAAATATATGTAGGTTTGTGTTAATGCGTGAGACACGTTGAGTGAGAGAAGGAATCAGAGAGAGAATAAAGAGTAATTGCTGAATTGTTATTATTGAAAAAACTATATAATTGAATTATAAAATATGTGTGTATATATAACTATATTACTTGTATACTAAGTAACTAACATAACAAATCTTAACCATATTAACTTGGGCTTGGGCTGCAACTTGGATTATATCACAACATACCCCTTATAATCCAAGTTGTCGAACACAAACTAATCATAGTCGATCTAACCTATTCCTAATTTCTTTCTCAAAGTTAGGAATCTATCGATCTTCAGCCCTTTGGTGAAAATGTCAACCAACTATGCTTTACTCGAGTAATATCTCACTTCAAGTTCACCATGGTTTACCTTCTCCCTTAGGAAATGAAACCTAGCTTCAATGTTGTTACTCTTTTCATGCATAACTTGATTCTTTACAAGATTAACAACTGACTTGTTGTCGATCTGCAACACCAAAAGTTTCTTCCCTTTAACCTCCATCTCTTCTAGCACAGATCTGATCCAAAATGCTTGACAAGCAGCATAAGATCCTGCTATATATCCAGTCTCACATGATGATAATGCCATCACAGGTTGCTTTCTCGAGCACCATGAGATTTGGGCATCAAATACTTGAAAGAAGTAACTAGTTGTGCTTCTTCGGTCTTCCTTATCTCCACACTAATCAACATCTGAATATAAACTAGTCACAACTTCTTTACTTTCAGAATCTCATCGAAATAAGATCCCACAATTTATTGATCATTTTAAGTATATTAGGATTCTTCTTGCAACCTTCATGTGCGACACCTTTTGTTCATCCATGTATTTGCTCACTAATCCGAATGAGAAATCTATATCAGATATACTATTTCACACATACCTCAGAGATCCTATAATTTGTTTGAATAAAGTAGCGTCGACCTTGTCCCCCTCTCCATGTTTCTCCAGTTTCATATTTGATTCGACAAGTGAGGATGCAGGATTCAAGTCTTCCACCTTGAATCTCTTGAGTATTTCTTTGACATACTTTCTTTGATATATCACCATACCTTGCTTAGACATTTGAAATTCCATGCCTAGGAAATAAGAAAATTTTCCCACATCTGAAATTTGAAATTCCCTTTTCATCAGCTATTTGAACTTCAACAAGTTTTCCATGTTATTTCCAGTTAATAGCAAGTCATCGACATATAATCAGATGATTGTTACATCTTGTTCCATAACCTGAACATAGACACCATACTTAGACTTGCATTTGATGAATCCCAATTCGAACAAGTATGAGTTGATCTTCTTTTTCCATGCCCTAAGTACCTGCTTGAGACCATAAAAGGGTTTTGTGCAACTTGTACAATTTCCTCGCTTCCTCTTGTATCACAAACCCAGGAGGTTGTGTGACATACATGACTTCATCTAGGGGACTATTCAAAAATACTTATTTCAGATCTAAGTGAAATGTCGACCAACCTTGCTTGCATGCCAAGGCTACCACCAATCGAACATTCTCCAATCTTGCTACTGGTGCTCATACTTCAGAGTACTCGAGTCTTAATCACTGAAGAAATCCCCGAGTTACTAATCTTGCCTTGTATATTGCAATCGACCCATCATGATTGTGCTTTAGTTTGAACAACCACTTCATTTTGATAGCTTTTGTGTGTGTTGGAAATTCAACTAGCTCCCATGTATTGTTCCTTTCGATCACTTGTAACTCTTCGACCATAGCTTCCTTCCATTGTTTATCTTTTTAGGCCTTGCAATAGTTGATTAGTTCAACACTTGTAAGTAAGGAAAAATGAACAAAATCTCCATCTGGTGTGACTTCATCATCACCAACCAATTCATAGTCTTGAAGCCTTGTTGGGAGTACTCTGGTTCTTTGAGATCTTTGGCTTATGCTAGCCACACCCTATTCAACTTAGATTGTGTCTGGAATATTAGCAACTACTTAGACTTTGACTTCTTCGGTTTCTTATTTGATGCCATAACTCATCAAAGGCTTGATAATTGCATCACCAGAATTCCAATCCCAGGAAGAACTTTCATCAATCACAATATCTTAACTCATTTTGATTTTTTCATTGATTGAATTGAATATCATGTATGCTCCAGTTTTGTGGTATCCTACTTGTCGTGGCGTGAAAAATACCTGAGCGTAAGGAACGCTCGAAATAAAATAAAATAGAGTCGCCACCGAACCTTATTTATTCCTGAAAATGGAACGGGAAAATATCAATAAAACCCACAAAAAAAGGAAACTGGTCATTGTAACCTATAGCGGTAAATTCATGATCATCAAGCTATGGATAAGCTAGACATCAAATAAAAAGAGTCGCCACCGCGCTTTTATTGTTTCCAAGGGAAAAGGGAAAAGTACGAACAAAACCCAAAAATAAGAAGTTTTCAAATCAAAACTAATAAAATGTCAGAGATTACAGGTAAGGGGGTTGGTTACACAGAGGGAAGGTGTTAACACCCAAAGTGTCCTATGTACTCCTAGGGAGCCCTTTTTTGTGTGCATATGTATTTTGTACAAATGATGTATGCAAGAAAATAAAATGGGGGGATGAGAAAAGAATTCATTAATTATATTTTTGTGTTTGACAAGACCTTCGGACTTGTACGTACGTACCAACATAAAAATGAGGGATCAAAACTCGTAGTTCGTGGTATAAATTTCAAAGTAGATGTATTGCTTTTTAACAAAAAATTAAGTTTGAAAGGCACAGAGACCTAAAAATGGTTTGAATGAGTTAATTCCTTTTTTGGCTTTTGAAATTTTTAAGTCAAGTATAGTTAAGTCTATTTACAAGTTTGATTTAAGAAAAGAAGTTTGAAAATGCAATGGCATAAGGCCAAGGTTTCTAATTTTCAAAGGATCTAAGTTTAGAAAAACAAGCACAAGCAAAGAAGATTTTAAAAACAAGATGGAGAGATTTTGAAATTAAAGAAACGGGGAGGAGATGAAGGGACTAATCCTAAGCACAAATTTAAAAGTTGAGAGTTGAAAAGATCTGACCAATGGGCTGCAATCCAATAGACAAGAGTGTCATATAGAAACCAAAATTCCCTTGGACATTAGAATCAAGCAACAAACAATGCATAATATATCAACTTGAAGAGAAAGACATCAAATAAATATAGCCACATCCAAGCTTAGAGACTCCATGATCTTCTTCAAATTTGCCCATGTAGCAGATGAATTCCTCAATGCCACAAGTCACAGGTTCAAAATAACAACTTCACAATGATCATGTTGTAGATGAACTCAAATGGATCTTTAATGATGTATCAGATGAAGTTTCAATTTACAAGGACTTGGTTACATGAAATTTGGCATTGGCCAAGTCCTTTGCATAGGGAGTGTTGCCTAAATTCTAAGTCAAAAGTCTCAGATCAAACCAACAGTCCACACAAGATGTTTTTTAGGGCTTTTGTTCTTATTATGTACATTAATGGTCAAAGACCAAACAAACAAACACAAAGAAAATATATCACACAAATATGGTCCAAGTGGACAAAGTAAAAAAAAAGACATTATCATAAACAATTAGAATGGTATGAATAACGACAAATGAATAAGGCTTAAAAAATAAAGTGCATTAAAGTAAATGACTTAAAATTAAATGTTAGTTGTTAATGAGTTAGAAGTTAGTATTGCTTTTGCTTTATTTTTTTATTTTTAAGTCATTCTTTGGAGAACACTCAACCCATTTATCACAAGCATGGATCCTTGAACCAAGAAATCTTCCAAAGGAAGTAAAAAAGGCCAAGTTTCCACACAATACCATGAAAGAGGGGAGACTTACAATCTCACTAACTAGAATGCTATGCCTTTTATGTCAAAATTTAGCGCTATGTTAAGCAATCGTAATTGGACTTATGTAGAAGTCACAACTATTTGAGGTCGGGCAATAGAATTTTGGTGTTAATGCATGTTAGAGACATAGTATAATGAACTATGCTCATGAAACAAACCTGGACTTCCAGACTATGTGGATTACATGGTTACATAACAAGATACTGATTCATATCTTGCTTGATAGTGGCAGCACACATAACTTCTTGGACTTAGAAATTGCAAAAGCTCTGGGGTGCTAGTTAGAGGTTATTTCTCATTTAAAAGTAACAAGAGGGGATGGTCATAAATTGGAGGTTGCTTTCATTTATAGAGGCTTTAAGTGGCAGTTACAACAAGTACATTTCATTGCAGATGTCATTGTTTTACCGCTGGTTTGTTGTGATTTGATTTTAGGAATCCAATGGCTGCAATCCTTGGGTCATATTCTTTGGCATTTTGACAAATTGCGAATGAAATTTACCTCCACCTCGTGCAGGTTTTGATCACAAGATTCCCATCAAAGAGGTCACTCAACCCTTAAATATGAGACCTTATTGTTTTCTTTGGTGCAAAAAGATGTTATTGACAAAGTTGTCTAAGAAATGTTGGATCAAGGTATTGTTCATCATAACAACAGTCCTTTTGCCTCTCCCACTATTTTGGTTCACAATAAGGATGGTTCTTGGCGCATGTGTGTGGATTTTCGAAGGCTTAATGAAGTGACAATTTCCGATTCCCTTAATTGAAGATCTACTGGATAAGCTCCTTGGCCCCTCTATTTTTTCTAAGTTAGATATGTATTCAAGGAACCATCAGCTACGCATTGCTCAAGGAGAGGAACATAAAACTTTCAAGACACACAACGGCCATTTTGAATACATGGTCATGCCCTTTGGGCTCACAAATGCACCTGCCACATTCCAAGCACTTATGAATCAGGTGTTTAAACCTTTCCTACGACAATTTTTATTGTCTTCTTTGATGACTTACTCGTATACAGTCAGGCATTATAGGACCACCTTGTCCACTTAAATTTAATCTTCCAAACTATTAGGGAAAATCACTTGGTTTTAAACAAGCCTAAGTGTGCTTTTGCTTTACCTAGGGTAGAGTATCTTAGTCACTTCATTACCAAATAGGATGTGTCCACTGATCCTCTCAAAATTCAAACTGTGAACTCTTGGCCATTTGCTAGCACCATATTCTTAGGTTTGTTTGGATATTACAGAATATTTATGAAGGATTTTGGCAAGAAATGTTAAACTAGTGATTGGTTTCAACCCTAGCATCAAGGAGTCCATTTTACAATGGTTACACAACTCAATTGTAAGGGGGCCATTTAGGTAGATATGTTACTACAAATAGAGTCAAATCTCTTTTATTTTGGAAGGGAATGACTAAGGATATCATCAATTTTGTAGTAGTTGACAGGCCTAGACGTGGCACAATTATTTCTGGATAATATGTTCAAACTTCATGGCCTTCCTGAATCTATGGATCAACAAATGCCTTGGACTAATCCTATTTTTCTTGTTATCACGTGCTGCATTTCCACCCAACTCAACAACCTTCACAAACACAAAATTCAATTTCAAATTCAATAAATTTAGGGTTTCAAAATTAAATATGTGGATCAAAACCACTAAATATATTTTAAATTTAGGTATTTGCAAATTTATTGTGTGCGGGTTCTTGCAATTTTAAATGAAAGATGATCCATTTTCTATTGATGCAAAAAGCTCCCTAATTACAAGCCACTTTGATTTTGATTTTAGTTTTTTTTTCTTTCAAATAATCTAATAATTACAATTCTTATTAGATTTTCCTATGCAACTAACAATTTAGCTCACATTGATTTTAGTTTTTGTAGTATAAATTTTTTTCTATTAAATATACCTCCGACATGACACTATCTTTTTAAGTCAAGTATAGTTAAGTCTATTTACAAGTTTGATTTAAGAAAAGAAGTTTGAAAATGCAATGGCATAAGGCCAAAGTTTCTAATTTTCAAAGGATCTAAGTTTAGAAAAACAAGCACAAGCAAAGAAGATTTTAAAAGCAAGATGGAGAGATTTTGAAATTAAAGAAACGAGGAGGAGATGAAGGGACTAATCCTAAGCACAAATTTAAAAGTTGAGAGTTGAAAAGATCTGACCAATGGGCTGCAATCCAATAGACAAGAGTGTCATATAGAAACCCAAATTCCCTTGGACATTAGAATCAAGCAACAAACAATGCACAATATATAAACATGAAGAGAAAGGCATCAAATAAAGATAGCCACATCCAAGCTTAGCAACTCCATGATCTTCTTCAAATTTGCCCATGTAGCAGATGAATTCCTCAATGCCACAAGTCACATGTTCAAAATAACAACTTCACAATGATCATGTTGTAGATGAACTCAAATGGATCTTCAATGATGTATCAGATGAAGTTTCAAATTATAAGCACTTGGTTACATGAAAGTTGGCATTGGCCAAGTCCTTTGCATAGGGAGTGTTGCCTAAATTCCAAGTCCAAAAGTCTCAGATCAAACCAACAGTTCACACAAGATGTTTTTTTAGGGTTTTTGTTCTTATTATGTACATTAATGGTCAAAAACCAAACAACCAAACACAATATACACAAACAAAATATATCACACAAATATGGTCCAAGTGGACAAAGTAAAAAAAATAGACATTATCATAAACAATTAGAATGGTATGAATGATGACAAATGAATAAGGCTTAAAAAATAAAGTGCATTAAAGTAAATGACTTGAAACTAAATGTTAGTTGTTAATGAGTTAGAAGTTAGTATTATTTTTGCTTTTTTTATTTTTAAGTCATTCTTTAGAGAACACTCAACCCACTTATCACAAGCATGGATCCTTGAACCAAGACATATTCCAAAAGAAGGAAAAAATGCCAAGTTTCCACACAATACCATGAAAGAGGGGAGACTTACAATCTCACTAACTAGAATGCTATGCCTTTTATGTCAAAATTTAGCGCTATGTTAAGCAATCATAATTGGACTTATGTAGAAGTCACAACTATTTGAGGTCGGGCAGTAGAATTTTGGTGTTAATGCATGTTAGAGACATAGTATAATGGACTATGCTCATGAAACATACCACACACAAAAAGAATATGCAAACGTGGTGGCCTAATCTCATCCATACTTATGTTGATTTTGCAATCAACTAGCCTTAGGATGTAGAGATATCATAGGTCCATGACATGAATGCATAAAGAAGAGGAATGAGATAAAGAGGGAGGGAAGATAGATCAAACTCAAATTGGACAAAGGAGGACTTTAACCAAATTAAGATCATTCATTCATTTTGGGAGATGGAATGTACATTCCATCAATCCCCTAAATTCAATGATCTTAACCTAGCAAAGTCAAATCAACCTTGACCAAGGCCTAACAACACAAGTCAAACTTCCAAAGTCAATCAAAATGGCTCAACACAGTTATTTGACAATTATTCAATTTAAAAAATACTAAAAATAATGCATTAAATTAAATATGATTGGTCAATTTCTTAAAACCTCATCAAAACACCAAAGAAATGGCCATGAGATTTATCACATGTCAAACAAGGTCAAAGGACCTTGGAGAAAAAATTTCAGAATTTTTAGAAACTTAAAAGTATTTTTAAACAATTAAAAATAATCACAAAATCAATTAAATTATAAAAAATATTATTAATGATCCAAAAAATAATTTTAATTCAAAATATGGAAGAGGATTTTATTTAAATTTTTTTGGTGAAGCTCTCATTTTTTTTGGATCAATATTAAAATTAATATGAATTAATAAAAATCAAAGGAATAAAATGAAAATCAGAAAATACAAAAAAAAACGTGGACCACTTGATCTCCTTCATTAATTGAGGTGGCAGATCAAGTGGACACAAACGCGCATTCCATGATGGAACTTAGTCAGTGCGCCACACAACTGGTCATCCAAACCAACGCTTGTGATTAAAACATTTTAAACTGGATCAATGGTTCAGGACCACGCCACCTTATTGCCGGAGCAAAGCGCCAGTCGTCTTCTTAGGTGACCTTGGCCGGACTGGTCCAATCATTACCATGACATAAATGAAAAAGGAGGACATGATCTGAAAGAAAAAATAGCGTAGAGCACGAATCTCACCTCAATTTTAACTAACTCCAAATATATAGAAAGATATGAGGAGTTGAATTTTGAGGTGTGTCAACTGAGTTGCTTCGATTTGACCTCAAAGCAACTCAATCTTCTTGCCTACATTGGTAGGACTTAGACAATCAAAGATCCAAGAGAATTGATGAGAATTGAGTGAGAATCGAAGAGAAGAAAAAATATGGAAAATACCTTCAATGTTGTGTAGAACTTGATCTCTCTTGCTTCGATTCTTGTTTGATCTTGCTCCAATAGCTTGCAAAAGTGGATTAGGAATGGTAAGAAGCTTTAGATCCTGGAGTCTTTGAATCTCCAAACAGTGAGATTCAAACTCAAATTTCAAGTAAAAATTATCAGGTTTTTCTTTGAATTGTGAGGGTTTGAAGAGTGGAGGCAAAGCTGACGCGCAAGGATCCCTTGAAATGAGCTCAGAGGGTCTCTATTTATAGCAAATTCAAGTGTTATTTGCACACTTGCAATTTCTTCCAAATTTGGAAATGTCATGTTCAAGCTTGCATGGGCGTGTACATGCCCATGAAGTAATGCACTAAGGTCCAAAACCAACTGAAATAAGGTCTGAATCAAGCTTGATTGACAAGGCAATGTGAAATGATCATTTGAAGTTTTGATTTTGCCAATTGATGCAGGCCCGTTAACACCATGTGCAACCCTAGAAAACTTGATCCAAAATGAATTAATTAGGACTCTTTGGAAATATTAGATCAAGAGGAACAACTCTTATGTTGAACACTTTTCCATTTGGAACTTGTATCATGGTGAATTTTGAGGTGGAAGTTTGGAAATTTCAACATGTTGGAAAATTTTATAAGTGTCAAGTCATATACTTCAATGTTCTACCTTACTAAACCTTTTATGTGAGCTCCAAATGAGAAAAGTGTCTTCATCAAAGTTGTAGATATTTCAAAGACCTTCACAATGGTAACCAACTTGACATCATTTGGATTTGGAATGAAAGAGTTATGCATTTTTGAAGTTGAGGAAAATCACTTGTTCAATGGTATTGGTCCAAAATGACCTATAATGTATCCTCATATCACATGCTCATAAAAGTTGATTTATCTCTCACTCCAAACATAAAAGTTGAATTAGACATCTTGAATTTTAATGTGTAACTTGAAAATCTTTCATCTCATAAAAATTGAGCAAGTTATGGCCTTGGGAAGTTGACTTTCAAATTAGGGTTTAGACAAAATGACCTATAATATTTCAACATGGAAAATGACTTTCCAATCAAAATTAGCTCTATACCTAAACATGAAAGTTATTTTGAGTGTTATTTAGAGTAACGTTTCTCTTGGAATCATTTTTATATGATGAAAATTGTAGGAGATAGCGTCTAGGGAGACCTAGTTTTGATCGGATGAATCCATCTGGCCAACCACCCTCAACCAACTTGCCTACTTGCAATTATATTTACTTTTTAGGATCATGGTAGATCATATATGCATAAGATTATGAATTTTGAAGTGGCCCTTGAGAAATTTTATCAATTGATGAGGAAGCTTGTTGAAGAAGTTACTCAAGATACCTAGACAAACTAGGGTTTCCAAGGCAAACCAACTCCAAAATCTTGAAAAAATCTTGATTAAAATAACATGCAAAGATCATTGGGACTCATATATGATGCTTAGAGCCTTTGTGGATCATTCCTTGGTTGAGATCTTGGCAATGAGGGTCTCAAACCCTAGATGTGAAATTGATAGATCAATGGTGATCATGCCTTTCCTACAAAAGAGTTAGGCAAATAACAAAGATGTATTTTTGGTATTTTGGTTAGTGAAATGATAATATACAAGTATGATACAATAACATGGTGTTTGGTGATCTCTCCCAAAACAAACCCAATGAAAGAGAGGTAAGGAGAATGCGAAGGTATGATCCCAATGCTAATGCATATGATGAGATTGCATGAGGGATCTTAGGGTCAAAATTGGGGTCTTACATAACCAGATCGGGTTTGGGAGTCGGTTATGTAATGTGAAGGTATTAGCACCCCTCACATTCATTGTATTCAACGAGAGACATTTAGTTAGTTTCGTGTAAGAGTGTTAGCATACTATTAGTTTATGATCTTCTACTTATCTAGTGAGGAAAGAGAAAAGAAAATAAACACTTTTTATTAAAAGAATGTCTAACATGATTTCAAAATTATGCTCTTACATATTTCCAGATGCTATAGAGAACTCAAGGCTACGTAGTTCTACTTAGAAAGAACTACTGGGTTGATTTCTTTTAAAGAGTGATCATTTAGACATATTGAGTGACTAAAGCTTTACTTGTTACTCGCTCTTGGAGGCAGAAGTCTTTGTTTGTTTCACGTCGATATGGATAAAGCATACTCGTTTCTAAAAATATTTTCAAAGTCACGCCAGGGCGAGAAAACAAGTTTGAGTTGATTGAGTTGATTTTAAGTAGAGACAAGCATCCAAACAGAGAGCTTTACTGTAGTACTCAAATGACCAAAAAGTAAGAGGCCTAATCCCAATCACTCTCTTTTCATCTAAAAGTTATTATGAAAATGTGTGATGAATTAGGTCAAAGTTCATTAACGGAAGACGATTATTCACACAGGGAACTCTACTACAGTGCCCAAATAAACGGGAAGGAGAAAGTCGATACCCAATCAATATTTTTCTTCTATAAGAGAAATGACCTAATTCAGATAGTTATTGTATTTTAATATGGAAGATAAATGTTCGAACATGGAGCTCTACAACAGTATCTTAACATTCGACAAAGAGAAAGTCTAAACCTAATCAGATTCTTCTATTTTTAATATGAAAAAGATTTTTAAAAAAGGGGAACAACTTGACGTTGGATTAAGTGTTGCAAGTTGATATCTAAAAATAGTTTGGATTAATCAGGGGAGATGCTCGACTTTGCATTCGATTTGGATTTAATTTGGGAAAAGGACTCGATGTTGGATCAAGTGTTTGTTTTTTACTCTTTTCTGAAAAAGGGTTGATTTTAATATTTGAATTAACAATCTATTAACACAATTAAAAAAAATGAAAGTGCTAAACCATGTATTTTGATGAACAATTTTGTATAGGGTAATCACAAAAAGATACATCACACAGAAGCACAAAGTTCTCCCTTGGGATGTACAATCTTAAAAAGATAAAATCAGAACGAAAGAACACTTTCCTGATTAATCTTTTTGTAGAACCAAAATTATCTTCTATTATAATCTGGCTAGTCTTCAGAAATTGCTTGAACTTATCCAAAACACTGGTTGTCAAAGTCAACACTCTGGTGAACTTCACTTCATAAGCTTAGTTGAACTATTTGAAAGAGCTTCATAGCATGATTCTTTTTGAAAGAGCTTCAAAGCCTAGTTACAAACCCTTTTTAAAGAGATTTAGAACCTGGTTAAAAATAATTCCTCAGAACTTTATTCCTGGCTATGTCTGGTTGGAAGTCTTCCTCAGAAGGTAAAGTTAAAGCTTCAGACGCAGAGAGTAAATCATTTCTTCAAAAACTGGTAGCTTAAGTTCTGATCTAAAAAACTTCAAGAGCTTCTGATGTTCTTTGACTTTCCCTGAAAAACAATTAACAAAATATTCTTCGAAGTAATTGTTAGCAAAAACATTAAAAATGTTTGGGTTCTGATTCACAAACATAGACACATCAAAATCAATTATGTTTCTCCCCTTTTGTCATCGATCAAAAAGATATAGACAAAATAGAGTAAAGAAACAACATTATTTCATTGATATTGCCAGAAGGCACAACAGTACAAACCATGTAGAATAAAAAACACTTAGATAAAATAAAAAATACAAAAATGCATAAACTATTTTGAAAACTAAGGGTTAGGGTTCTATGGCGGAGGAAGCGACATAATTATGGAGAGAATCATCTCGAACAGAAGATCTTGCCTATCCAAGCGTTGTCTTACCAGAACACTTTCTTCTTTCATTTTAGCAAGAGTCTTGAGAATCACTTCAGGAATTACCTCAGAAGAAGTTCCAGCAGCATTCTGATTTTCAAAAACAATAATTTTTTATTCTGGCTCACAGTCTTGAACTAGTTGTTGGTCTTCAGAAGAGATTTTCTTGCCTCAATCCAACTGGGAAGAAGTATCTTCCATGAAAACATCTTGGTATTCAAAAGCTTCCTTAGTCTATGTTGCTTCTTCCTCAATTTCTGGAGCTGGAAGACATAATGGAGCATGTCGTAAATGTATGGCTTCCATTGCAGGTACAAACCTTGAATGTAAATTCCTTTCAGAAACTTTGTATCCAAAGTTCTTCAGCTTCAAAATTTTGGAATTAACCCATCTCTGATAGGCTTCTCAGACAACATCGCTTTCTGCTGGATTAGTAGATAAAACACTAGTCCACATAGCAATGTGAAGAAAACCTTCTAATTTTTCGCCTCATCTTGTATTTAATCCTTCTCCGTCTCTAACACTTCTGACACACGGTCGTATTTTGTTGGGAGAACTGAGACTATGCCACAGTCTATTAGAAGATCATCTTCAGATTCTATGTTGAATTTGTCCTCTACCATCTAATCATCTTGGTGAGGAATATATTCAGGAGTTTTTTCCTCTGGTTGAGAAGTGTGCTCATGAGTTTTCTCCATTTTGTTAACATCAGCTTTTCCCAAAGGCGCAATTCTCAAGGATAGTCCGTGGTTGGATATTTTCTTGTCTTCTTCACTCAGTCTCCTTGTGAAAGGTTTCTTCAGACTATTGGATCCAACCATATCATGTTTTGCCATAGGGACTTCACGCTTCTTCACAAAGGTTTCACACTCAACCTTCTTCTTTCTTTGGTGATGTCTCCATTGTGTCCGTATCATATGGTTATTTCCCTTGTAGTTCTGAGGGATATGTGAGTGACCCTTTGACACATTGGGATTTTTATGGTTTGGCAACCCTACTTTTGGGTCAGCAAGTTTCCATTTTAGCTGATTCGCCCCCTCAAGTTCAGAGGTTTTACCCACTTTCCTTGGGGTACGTTTGCAGGAAGGTGATAGGTTCTTTGATGAGGTTATCAAAATTGCCTACGATATTCTTAATTTTTACGAGGAACACCCCTCTTGTCGAAAGTGAACCTAGAAGTCGAATTTCCTCCCTTTCTCTTCCTAGGATCATGCATTCTGATGTCTTCCAGTTTCTTTTCTACCTCCTCATTAAAAATGGTGATACACCTAGGGCATAACATTGTTTTGAATTCGCTTAGCTTTCAGCGCTCCAAGAAGTCACTCAGTCCCTCTTCATCACGAGGGTACACCAATTGCATTTCTACATCATCAACTGCAGGAATATGTTCAACTTTCTCGACATCCATGTCGAAGCCATCAGTAAATTCCACCATGAGGATCTTAATAGGTTCAATATAATGAGCCTCTTCAGTTTGAAATGGATCAACGCCCACTTGCATTAATGCTTTTGGCTTCTCGCAAAACTGCAATCTTCCTTCTTTTAATGCCTTCTGCACCAAATCCTTGAAAAAACACATTGAGAAGTTTTATGACCTAAAAAATTATGGTATTTACAAAAACATCTATTTTTTCTTTGTTCTAACAGATGAACTTTTAGGCCCGGGGGCACTATAATTTGCCCATGACTAACTAATAAATCAAATATTTTATCACACTTAGTTATATCAAAAGTATATGTTTTTGTGATGAATTTATCATTCTTTTTGGGTTCAATAAGATTCTTCCTGTTCGAAGGCTTCAACAATTTACATACGTAAGAAGCTCCTGGCTTAAGTTCATCAACATTGACCTCACTCTCTTCGACACACTCATCGCCAAAATCTAAGAGATATTCATTTGTCTCTAGATATGCGTCTGGATTTTTCAACTTTCAAGCATTCGACCTGACGAACCCTATATGCTAATCCTTCCACGTCCCTAAGATATTGAGTGTCTAGTTTCTTACTAATAGAATAATCTAGGCCTCCTACAGCCATTTCGACTAACTCGTGTGCAGGGACTTGTGTAAAGCACATCGCTTTAAGAAGTATGAACATGTTCAAATAATCGTTAGTTCAATCAGGGACTTTTTTCCAAACAATACCCAACTCCTTAAGACTTATCTTCAATTGGCCCATATAAAATTATTCATGAAACAATCTCTCCAATGGACTCCAAGTTTGTACGGAGTCTGGTAAACCAAGTGAAGGCATTTTTTGTTAGAGAATTTGGAAACTATTTCATTTTCAAATTCTCATTGTTTGCTATGTCGCCGGCCTTAGTTTAATATCTAATGGCATGTTCAACCGTAGATTCACTAGTGTCACCAGCGAACTTGGTGAACTTGGGGACTTTCCAACCCCTAAGGAGCTTAGTTATTCGAACTTATTCTAACAAAAGGGATATAAAATTGGGTCTATGGAGTCCCACATTAAGGTCACTCTAGGACAAAATTTGTGTGACCACATTAGCTATATTGTTGGAGATGTTGAAGCACTTGGTCAGCATCTTGATTTCCCTGGACCATTACAAGCCTAAGATTATGCTAACCTATCTATTCTTCGTCCTCCCTATTTAGGGTGAGTTCTGGTGGTCGAAAACCTTGATGTTGGCCTAAGTTTACTTGGGCCATCCCATTTTCAGGTGTTTTGACCTGCCTAACATTTGATACCTGAGGGGTTGGTCGAGTCTGAACTTGAGGCCTACCGAAAAAGTCGACTATTCGATCCATTTTATTGGCTAACAACTCATAGGTTTGGTTTGTATTTGTAATCAAAAGATTGAATATAGTTCCCATTTTTTGGCTAAAAGTATTATCCATTTCTAAGTTGCTTTCATCCATCTATTGCCTCATATCCACCATAGAAGTTGTATTCGAAGATGGCGTCAATTAAGGGATATAACCCATCATCCTGGTCGAACCATATTATTTATGGTCGAAGTAGAAGCATTATGGGTATTATATGATGGTCATGTGGCCATTTCATTATCATTATCTGTCGACATGTTTGCGTGAAACCAACCATCATCAACATTGGCATGCCATAAGGGTAATCCATATTATTTATTGGCATTGAAAATCCAAATAAAGGTCTTGCAATTACCGGGTTGAAAGGGGAGTTCCTTGGCTGCAGTGGGGGTATTATCCCATATGATGGTATTTGTGCAACTGGCGTTTGTAACACCTCAAAATTTGCCCTCCTCTCTTGGGACTAGCATAACATATTACATATCATTTTTTAGGTCATTAGGCATTGCATATTGCATATCATGTGGTCACATTGTGCAAGCTATTCTCCCAAGTCTTGATCAGAAGATAGGAGGTCATGTGCAAGCTAGGGTTTCATGGGACTGATCATTGATCATCTGAGGATGTGGAGGTCCAAATTAGGGTTTTGTGGTTCTCAAGGAGATTGGTCTTCATCTTGATTGAAATGATTCATCATCATCATCATGGTTTGTCATCATCAAGTGTTGGAGCACATTCCTTGAGATTAGGGTTTTGACCACTGGTCAACTCTAATCAATTGCATTGGGCCAATCAGGGCATGGCTAGGAGATGGGGTCTATGATGGCTATGGGGATCATCACAGGATTTTATTGTGCATATTGAGGCTAGGGTTTCACCCTTGGGCCATTTCATCAGAAGATTGGAGCTCAGATTGATCAATGCATTGCCAAATTCATCTATTAGTTGAAAAGTCAACTGTGGTCAACTGTGCATGATTTAATGGATTTGGAGGTGAAAATGAGTTGGATACACTTCATTCATGTTGGAACAAGTGTTATTTGACATTTCAAAGCTTAAGAATGGAGAAAATCAAGTCAGGACAAAAATTGCCAAAAATAGAAAGTGACTTGTAATGGAAGTTTCCAAAAATGGAAAGTTTTTGACCTCAAAATTACATGTCCAAGGAAGCTTCAAATGAAAATTTGTTCAACATGAAAGTGGTAGATCTTGTTCTCACCTTTTCAAAAAGTCCAAGAACTTGAAATTCCCATGTATGGTTGGCAAGTTATGGTCCATTCAATTTCAAAAATGACCCATAATCAGAGGGGCATAACTTCCACATGGAGTGTCCAAATTGAGTGATCTTTTTATGTGCAAACTCCATTTGACATGTACTTTCATGGTGCATAATTGGAATTCATCAAAAATGGTCAATGCAAAAAGTCAATTTTCAAGTGTACAGTTAAAAATCCAAGGGCAAAATGGTCCAACTTGAGAAATAATGAGAATTTTGGAATGGGGATTTTTGCAACACCTCACAAATGCAAATTGAAAATGGTTTGAACTGGCATAACATGTTGAGGTTCATTATTTGGTCAAGTCACTTGTGAATTGCATTTGAAAATTATACCATTTGCCATGACATAGTGAAAATCAAAATTACACAACCAATGACCATGGGACAAGTTGCAACACATCATAACTGATATTTAGAGAATGTGTGAGCTGTCATACAGCTGTCATGGGCCCCATTGTGAAATGGCATTTTTGCCCTTGCTTAGTAAAATCACATTTTGCTAATCATATGTCATTTGGCTAATTGGTGATTAATGAGGTGATTAGAGTTGGAGTATATATCACTAATCATAACTAACTTTGGATCAGAATCACATTTCACAAGAATTCAACAAACTTTTCCCTCCAAATTCTCCAAAAGCTCAAGAACATTCAAGAACAAAATTGAGCAAAACTCCTTCAATTCTTCATCAATTCGTGTGGTTCCTTTTGCTGCCTTCTCCAATCATCTTCCTCTCAAACTGTTTTGGTAATTTGCATCAAAAGGACATTGGATCCGTGGCTGTTCATCCTTGGTGCATTAATGGCATTTTGCAATTTCTCACAACTGGAGCGTTCTTGAGCTGATCTATCTTCTCCAATTACCTTGCTGAACTTCAATCTTCATCTGTTTTGAAGAAACACGCGCCAAAGCTCCAAGAACATCCACTGTTCCATTCAAGGTACATAAATTCGACCTTCACGATTCCTTCAATTGTTATGTGCTTTGTGTAGAGCGTTCCATGTAGATCAACATGATGTAGGTAGTTTTTGATTTAGTGAACTGTAGGAAGAGATATGTTGATTTTAAGATTTGAATGTGAAACTTTAAATGCTCGATCCATGAGATGTAGTTAGAATTAGGATGAATTAGTTGCATATTTGTGATCCTCATGTTCAGACCTTTCCAATGACTATACGCATGTTAATTTTTGTTGAAATTCGATGTTCTTGGATTGTATGAATTTTCTGGAAAAATGGATGAAGTTGATGATGAATTTCTGGAAAAGAGTTTGTTTGATCCGCTGAAACGCAAGTCCAATTTCGAATCATGTTTGCCGCGCGAATCCGTCCAACCACAAGGTGCCAGCGCATTAATGTGTTGCGCACCGTTTTGCCTTGGCTTGTGAGATTTACAGAAATGCCACTTGACCTAATAAAAACATTTTAATTAAATTAACATCTTAAATAATTATTTCAATAATTCATTTAACTTATAAAATTCATAAAAAATTCATTATTAATCCAAAAATAGTGAGACTTTTTTTGATAGATCCCAAATTCTCTCTAGTTTTTTATAGGCATGGTTACATAAGTTGTGCATGGAAAAATGTTGACCTGGCCTATTGATCTTTGACTTGTGTACAATTTTTGCATGTTTCACCAAAACCTTCATGAAATGCTCATACCTTTGAAGAAATGAATGAAAATTTTTGTGCTTATTCTGGACATGTTGATGGTGATTTCCATGTAAAGTTTGTGATTTTTGGATACCTGATGATTGAGATATGATTTTTTGAATCTAGGTGTGACAATTTGTGTCACACCTAGCTATGTCAACTTTCTGAATTTATTTGCATGACCTAGGATTGTTTGATTGCTCCAAGTTTTTGCATGAATGATCATTGATGTGTCAAGATAACATGTGAATTTTTCTGGATTTTTCTATGGCATTTTCAATTTGATTGATATTTTTCTTCTCTGTTGGTCCATTGTGCAACCTTGTGTGATACATGTTTGTATATTGTTTGTGAAATTCTCATATGGTTTTGGATAAATGTGAAATTTGGTGTGCTGATTATAGACACATTGTAGGACATCATGCTTTTGGTCCCATTCATTTCTTAGTTGTTTTCACTGTTTTATGAATTTTTGAAGTGAATGCTTGTGTTGATGCTATGAATTGGCTTGAATAATTGTGTCTGGATTTCTTGATTTTTATTGACCTACTTTCTTTTGTCCAATTGAGCTGAAAATTGACATGCTGTACCTTGAATATGTCCTGTTTAGGTGTGAATTATTTGAGGATTTTTGGAATTGTTTTGGTATGCTTTTAATGGCTATAGTTCTGTTTGGTCATTTGGTGTTGTATTTGACCTAGTTTGTACTAAATTGTGCATGAAATGAATATGGTAAAGGATATGAGCATGGGACCAATTGCATTTACTTTTGAATTGTTTTAAGTTGATTTTGGATTGGTTTGGCTTGCTGTTTAGATTTTTTTTCTCCCTTTTGGACCCTAGGCTTGGCCTAGGGGTCTAGTTTCTCACATTTGGTGTGGATTTTCAGGATGAAATGCACAATGCTTAATGAGGTTGCTTCAAGGCAATTTGAATTGAGTTTGGTTGATGTTTATAAACTAACATGACTTTGTTTTGTAGGGATTGATGCTTGAGCTTGGGCTTATAGCTTGCACTTGTGTGCATTAACTTGTGTTGTCTGTATAGATTAACATTTGCTGTTTATTGTTGGTTTGTCTGAGTACTGATGATACTTGATTGATTTCAGGTACATTTAGTCGCTTACAGTTCTTTAAGAACTTGCTTGCTGCTGCTTGGTTTTTAAACCACTTGAGGTAGGACTTCTATTCTCCATGTAGTCTGGAAGACCTGGCCTGTTACTTGGCCAGGCAACTGTCTGAAGTCCTCCTTAAGAGGCGATGTTTGTGGTTGTTTACATTTGTGCCAAGCAGGTAAAGACCTCTATGAGGCAATTGGTGGATCAAAGGGATATGCAATCTATCCCCCACTATTCTGTGAGTCGTCCCTCTGCTCACACGGCTGTGTGTTGATGCATTGGGACACAAACCCAAGATCTTGTGCTGTTGCACAATCGAGTCAGAGTCTTTGAGCGTAGAAGGGTCCCTCCATTCTGGACCCACGCTCCTTTGTCTGAAGCTCTCCCTGGTTAGGGATAAGAGCTGTGAAGTCTAATCTTCACTCACCTTTCATCTGCTTCACCTTAGCCCCGTAATGGCAAGGTTAAGAGCGAATACTACCCATGTACAGATGACTTGCTTCGGCAGTCAAACCCATTGTTTGAGCCCACTTGATTGGCTATAGTGTGTGCTATGTGAATACTTGCTTGAAATGCTTGTTTGATCTGTTTATGCTTGTATGCTTGCTTTCTTCCTGGATAGGATTAGCTTGCAGTTGTGCAAGTAGGTAGAAACCGCAACGTAGGGCAATGATGCATGACAACACTAGGCTCGAGTACAGCTCCCTGGTAGTGTGTCTCCCCTTGGTTTCTGGCTAGAATTTCTTTCCCTTTCGGGGGAACTACATCGCCCTGATCCTCGTTCCAGACGAGGTATGTAGGCAGGAGACCGTGCGAGGTCTCTCCGGGCACCCTTTTCTTTTTTGCGTGTGTTTTGTTTGGCAGCTATCAGGCTCGAGTTCCCGACTCCCTGTTAGTCTGTGTGTGCCGTTTCTTCTGACGTCTCAGCGTCTCTTCTGGCTTGCTTGATGACATGTAGGCTCGAGTTCCCGACTCCCTACTAGTTTGCATGTTCTTTCTTTCCCTTTCAGGGGAACTACATCGCCCTGATCCTCGTTCCAGACGAGGTATGTAGGCAGGAGGTCGTGCGAGACCTCTCCGGGCACCTTTTTTCTTTTTTTGCGTGTGTTTGCTTGTTATCTTCTTGCGTGTATTTTGGTTCGGATGCCGACGTAAGTCCAGTGATTGGCGGTCGGGCTCCACGTTTGTCGTTTTATGCGTGTTTTGGTTCGGATGCTGATGTAAGTCCAGTGATTGGCATTCAGGCTCCATGTTTGCCGGTGTGTTTGTTTGCTTGTTTGGCGTGCGTGAGCCGAACTACGGCAGCTCTGATTCTCGTTCCAGACGAGATACGTAGGCATAGGATGCGACGTCCTATCGAGCTCTCTTCCCCTTAACCCCACCTGTGTTGTCTTCGGTGTGTGTGTGTGTGATGTTTTAGCAACCTATTCTTTCTTCTAGAACGTGGATCCCGTCGAGTACGACGGACGTGAGGGGTGCTAATACCTTCCCCTTGCGTAACCGACTCCCTTACCCTTTCTCTTTGGTCGCGAGACCATGCTTTTTCCAGGTTTCTCTGAGCGTTTCCTTTCCCTATCTTGGGATAAATAACGCGCAGTGGCGGCTCTGTGTTGTTTTTGTTTCAGCCCGCCGGTTGTTTTTCGCGGATGCGACAGCTGGCGACTCTGCTGGGGATTTGCTGGATGTTGACCTGTGCTGGTCCATCTTCCCTAAGCGAGTCTCTCCTAGCGTTCTAGGATAGTTTAGGTTGCTTGTTTTGCTGTATTTATTGCATTTATTATTCTGACTGTGTATATATTTGCATTAATGTCTGCATGCATCATACTATCATGTTGCCGTCCTCTGTGCAGGTGGTTCCTCTGTTTTGGGGTGGGTGTTCTGAGTGGGGCTAAAACCCAGGCCCGAGTATACACCTAGGATTAGTGTGGTCTCATGTCGCCTCCTTCATGTTAGGTCAATATGTGCCTGGCGGCGTGATGTACCACAAGCCGGACGAGGTTCATTTGATAGTGCTTTCCTCTGTGGGGTACTCCACTTTGGCTTAGTTACTTCATTTGAGCTGTTGACTCTGGTGACCGATCATTTCCCGGATCTTTGGTTTAGACGGTCTTAAGGGAGCTACAATGGCACACCCGAAAGGGCAAACCCATTGAGTATCTCTGCCCGATTGTCGAGACTATTATCCGCCTTAGGATGACCTGTTTAGAATTTACCTGTGAGGGGAGGGTGATTCTTTCAGATGCATGTTCAGATGGTGACTTTGATGGTGACTAATGGTTCCATTGATCAGAGTTATATTTATAAGTCGGATTTATGGCCGTTTATTTTTGAGACGCCGGAGTGCTGTCCGTGGTATTTATCAGTGGGGATCCGTTTATTTCAGGATTCCCCGGGCCGAGTTACTTATCAGTGGGGATCCGTTTATTTCAGGATTCCCTGGGCCGATGCAGAGGATTGAGGTGATCTGTTCAGAGAGGGTTTGATGATGATGATGATGTATCTGTCTTCCGTTTATTTCGGAACCCGTGAGTCGGATTTGTGGTTACATTTTCGCCCTCAGATGGTTGTGATCAGTTCAGAGATCAGGGTCGTGGTTCAGAGCAACAGTTGATCAGATGACTTGGAGGACGGCAATGCATTGCATTCATTCATCAGCATCATTACATCTTGCATTTACCTGCATCTAACACATGTTTATCCATATGCAGGGACATTTTTGATCGAGATCCGGGTTGAGAGACTTTCTGTTCAGAGATGAGGACCGGTTTGAAGCATGATGTTGCCTACAGTTTCTTCGACCCTGAGCTTGGTGTGCTGAAGGAGATGATAGCACTGATTACTCCCGACCATGTGGGGATGTTCAGAGAGTCATACGGTAGTATCCTGAAGATGGTTTTCAGACTCACTGACAGTGACAGGAGCGCCATTCATACTCTTCTCCAGTTCTATGATCCGGGGCTGAGATGTTTCGTATTTCCAGATTATCTGTTGGGACCTCTGATGGAGGACTATGCTAGCATTCTGGGTATGCAGATCCGTGATCAGATTCCTTTCCATGTTACTAGGGTGGAGCCTGACGTCCTTGGGATTTCTCGTGCTCTTTATTTGAGTCCGGAAATGGTCAAGGAAGGTTTGAAGGAAAAGGGGAAGTTACCTGGATTTCATTTGAGTTTCTTGGAGGCTAATGCCAAGGAACATGCTGCTATGGGTAATTGGAAGACGGTTTGCGCTCTGATTGCTGTGAGCATTTATGGGATAGTTCTGTTTCCTAATTGTCGCATCCACGAAAAACAACCGGCGGGACTCAAATAAAAACACAACACAGAGCCGCCACTGCGCGTTATTTATCCCAAGATAGGGAAAGGAAACGCTCAGAGAAACCTGGAAAGGAACTGGTCTTGCGACCAAAGAGAAAGGGTAAGGGAGTCGGTTACGCAAGGGGAAGGTATTAGCACCCCTCACGTCCGTCGTACTCGACGGGATCCACGTTCTAAAATAAAGAAAAGGTTGCTAAACATCACACACACACACAGGGAACGCAGGTGGGGTTAGAAGAAGGGAGCTCGATAGGACATCGCATCCTATGCCTACATATCTCGTCTGGAACGAGAATCAGAGCCACTGTAGTTCGGCTTACGCACGCCAAACAACACAAAACACACAAACAGATGGCAAACGTGGAGCCCGACAACCACTTGATGGAATTACGTCAGCATCCGAACCAAAACGCACTCAAAAGGGCAAACGTGAGCCCGACAGCCAATCACTGGACTTACGTCAGCATCCGAACCAAACACACAACAGATAACAGGTAAACACACACAAAAAGAAAAAAAAAGTGCCCGGAGAGGTCTCGCACGACCTCCTGCCTACATACCTCGTCTGGAACAAGGATCAGGGCGATGTAGTTCCCCCTCAAGGGAAAGAAACTAGCCAGAAACCGAGGGAAGACACACTACCAGGGAGCTGGACTCGAGCCTAGTGTTGTCATGCATCGTTACCCTACGTTTAGGTTTCTACCTACTTGCGCAACTGCAAGCTAATCCTATCCAGGAAGCAAGCATACAAGCATACAAACAGAACAACCCAAGCATTTCAAACAAATATTCACATAGCACACACTATAACCAATCAAGTGAGGCTCACACAATGGGTTTGACTGCCGAAGCAAGTCATCTGTACATGGGTATTATTCGCTCTTAACCTTGCCATTACGAGGCTAAGGTGAAGCAGATGAAAAGGTGAAGTGAGGATGAGACCTCACAGCTCTTATCCCTGACCAGGGAGAGCTTCAGACAAAGGAGCGTGGGTCCAGAATGGAGGGACCCTTCTACGCTCAAAGACTCTGACTCGATTGTGCAACAGCACAAGATCTTGGGTTTGTGTCCCAATGCATCAACACACAGCCGTGTGAGCAGAGGGACGACTCACAGAGTAGTGGGGGATAGATTGCATATCCCTTGGCTTCCACCAATTGCCTCATAGAGGACTTCACCTGCTTAGGCACAATTTTAAACAATCACAAACATCGCCTCTTAAGGAGGACTTCAGACATTTTGCCCGGCCAAATAACAGACCGGGTCTCCAGACTACATGAAGAATAAAAGTCCTACCTCAAGTGGTTTAAAAACCAAGCAGCAGCAAGCAAGTTCTTAAAGAACTGTAAGCGACTAAATGTACCTGAAATCAATCAAGTATCATCAGTACTCAGACAGACAACAATAAACAGCAAATGTTAATCAGTCAGACTATACAATCAAGAAACACAAAGGCAAGCTATAAGCTCAAGCTCAAGCTTCACAACCTACAAAACAAATTCATGTTAGTTCTCAACATCAAACAACATCAACTTAATTGACTTGGTTCAATCTCCTTAATCATGGTGCTTTTCATCCTGAAAAATCAAGCAAATGTGAGAGACAAGACCACTAGGCCAAGCCTAGGGTCCAAAAGTGAGAAAAAAATCTAAACAGCAAGGGATTCTCAACCAAAATCAAATTAATGCAATTCAAAAGCAAGAGCACTTAATCCCATACTCATATCACTCATCATATTCATTTCATGACCAAAACATGTCAACTTATGTCAAACACAACACCAAAAACACAAACAGAATGACTTTAACCAAATCCATATCAAAACAATTCCAAAAATCCTCAAATAATTTACACCTAAACAGGACATATTCAAGGTATAGCATGTCAATTTTTAGCTCAATTGGACAAAAGGAACTATGTCAATGAAAATCAAGAAAAATAGACACAAATATATGAGCCAAATCACAACATCAACACATGCATTCACTTCTAAAATTCATAAGTCAATGAAAACAATAAAGAAATGAATGGGACCAAAACAGGGATGTCCTACAATGTGTCTACAACCAGCATACCAAATTTCATGTTTATCTAAAACCATATGAGCATTTCACAAAGATATTCCAAACATATGTCACATGAACTTGCACATTTGACCAATAGAGATAAAAAATACCAATCAAATTTAAAATGCCACATAAAAATCCAGAAAAATGTACATAGCATCTCAACATATCAATGATTCATCATACAAAATTTTAAGTCATTTCAACATCTCTATGTCATGAAAATAAATCCAGAAAGTTGACCTAGCTAGGTGTGACACAAATTGTCACACCTAGATTCAAAAATTCATAACTCAATCATCAGGCATAAAAAATTCACAAACTTTATATGTGAATAACCAGAAACATGTCTAGAATCACCACAAAAAATTTCAAACATTTTTTTTAAGGCATGAGAATTTCACATCAAAAATGGCAAAATGCACACAATTATACCACAAGTCAAACAACCCTAGGTCAAACCAATTTTTCACCAAGCACAATTTCTAAAATTATGTCCATAAAATTCTAGAGAGAAAATGGGAACTATAGAAAAAAATCCTCATATTTTTTTGACTTTCCAATAATTTTCTATGAATTTTTTAATGTTTATGTGATTTATTAAATAATTATTTGAATTAATATAATTAATTAAATGAAATAATGGCAGAACTGTAATTATCTCGTCCAGGTCCAAAACACAGTCGTTTCACTAATTGAAGTGGAGGCACGCGATTGGCTAGATTCGCGCGGCAAACAGATTTCAAAATTTGGCCTGGCAAAAATTGGATCAAACAGTAAAATATTCCAGAAATTTCATCTTCTTCTTCGCACACTCAATCTCATCCATGTCCAAACTATGTTTTGCTCAAATCTTAATGAAAACTCACAAATGAATAACCGTTGGAAAGGTCTCACTCTCAGGATCTCAAATATCATCATGATTTCACCTAATTGTCTCTAAATCTCACGGATCGAAGGAATTAGGGTTTGGCAACATAACTTCTAATCAAGATAACTCGAGCCACAGTTCACTATTTCCAAAACTAATTACATCACGATGCTCTACATCAAACAAACTATAAAACGCACATAATCATTCACCAATCCATGAGATTCGATTTTTAACCTTGATTCGAAGGCAGTGTTGAAATTGGAGCTTTCAAGGTGTTTTGATGCGAAACAGATGGAGAACAAGCTTCAAGAAGTTGACTGGAATGCTCAGGATCAATTGCAATGGCTTCTAGAAGAAGAAATCTTGATTCACCATTGATGGACCTTGCATGGACAGTCGCGAATGGATGCTCCTTTCAATCCAATGTTCCAAAACAGTTGCAGATGATGATGGGTGGAAGTTGCAGCAAGAAGAATTTCGCAAATTGATCAAGAATTGAGAGAGTTTTGATCAATTGAAGTTCTATATGGTTCTTGAGAATTTGGGAGAATTTGAAGAATTTGAGATTGATTTTGGGGAATTGTGAAATCTGTTATGAATTAGTTAGAATTAGGATTATATATCTCCTCTTAATCCATGCTTAATCACTCTAATTAGCAAAATACAAAGTGATTAGCAAATGTGTCATTTTCAAGCCAAGGGCAAAATAGTAACTTCACATGCCAGCCAATGCCAGCTCATTGACAGCTCACACACCCTAAACACCTGTCATGAGCTGTTGCCACTTGTTTCATGTTCATTGGATGAGTATTTTGCATTTTCCACATGTGATGGCACTTTGTTCATTTTTCCAAGTTCATTTCAAAAGTCAATTCTCAAACCACAAGGCCTTGGCATGTTATGAGCATTCCAACAATTTTCAAATGTCATTTGTGAAGTGTTGCAAAAATCCCCATTCCAAAATTCTCATTATTTCTCAAGTTGGACAATTTTGCCCCTGGACTTTTAACTATACAGTTGAAATTTGACTTTTTGCATTGACCATTTTTGATAAAATCCAATTATGCACCATGAAAGTACATGTCAAATGGAGTTTGTGCATAAAAAGATCATCCAATTTGGACACTCCATGTGGAAGTTATTCCCCTCTGATTATGGGTCATTTTTGAAATTGACTGGACCATAACTTGCCAACCATACATGAGAATTTCAAGTTCTTGGACTTTTTGGAAATGTGAGAACAAGATCTACAACTTTCATGTTGAACAAAATTTCATTTGAAGCTTCCTTGGACATGTAATTTTGAGGTCAAAAAAACTTTCCATTTTTGGAAACTTCCATTACAAGTCACTTTCTATTTTTGGCAATTTTTGTTCTGACTTGATTTTCTCCATTCTTAAGCTTTGAAATGTCAAATAACACTTGTTTCAACATGAATGAAGTGTATCCAACTCATCTCCACCTCCAAATCCATTAAATCATGCACAGTTGACCATAGTTGACTTTTCAACTAATAGATGAATTTGTCAATGCATAGATCAATCTGAGCTCCAATCTTCTAATGAAATGGCCCAAGGATGAAACCCTAGCCTCAATTAGCTTAATAAAACCATAGAATGATCCCCATATCCATCATAGACCCCATCTCCTAGCCATGCCCTGATTGGCCTAATGCAATTGATTAGGGTTGACCAATGGTCAAAACCCTAATCTCAAGGAATATGCTTCAACACTTGAATCTTCTGATGATAAACCATGATGATGATGTATCCTTTCAAACAAGATGAAGACCAATCTCCTTTGAGAACCACAAAACCCTAATTTGAACTTCCACATCCTCAGATGATTAATGACCAGTCCACTGAAACCCTAACTTGCACATGACCTCTTCATCTTCTGATCAAGACTTGGGAGGATGACTTGCACAATGTAACCACATGATATGCAATATGCAATGCCTAATGACCTAAAAATGTTATGCAATATGTTAAGCTAGTCCCAAGAGAGGAGGGCAAATTTTGAGGTGTTACAGCTGCCCCTATTCAATCCACTGTGAACCTGTCGATATGAATAGCCTCGGCTTTCAGATGATCAGGATGAAGAGTGATTGAATACCAAGAACAGACGAACAATTTGCACTCTGATGGGATAATAATTAACAATGCCTGTCAGAATCGGCGAAGAACACAATCTTGAAAGAAAATCCGTCTAGTACGGAGAAAGTCGGCCGGAAATGCCGAAACAGAAATGTTGACCTGGATACCAAACTAAGTGGTGACGCAGGGATAACCCATGGCCTGAACACCACATCCGCTGGGGATTATTACTCTTTTTTCTCTTTATGCTTTTCTTGAACCCCGAAGTTTTCTCTATTTTTTCATTTTCTTGGACCCCGAAATTTTCTTTTGCGCAAATGATCCTCGGATCACCGCATTCTTGAACCCCAAAAATTCTTCTCTGCGCAAACGATCCTCGGATCTCTGCATTTGAACCCCGTTCTCCTGTTTGCCAAATAATGAACCCCATTCTCCAGTTTGAACCCCAGTCGCCTGACGATAACTTGCGATCGCCAATGTGAACCCCGTTCTCCAGAAAATGCCGCAACATCTCCCTTTCTCCATTTGAACCCCGTCTCCAGAAAATGCCTCAACATCTTCTTTTCTCCATTTGAACCCCGATCTCCAATCTCTCGTGATAATTCCGCTGGCAACGTCGGAAATAACACCAACCACTCTGAGGGCGACATGTCAGAGGGTATACCTTCACAAAGGAAGGTAGCATGTGTATCTCTTCCTCAGAAGACACCTATAACGACCTCCATTGGCCTCAGCCAGAGTCTAAGGTAACACATGAACAGAAGATAATCCTGAGGACCTCATCCCGGATATAATCTCCAACTCCAATCTCCACTTGAACCCCAGAAAATGCCTCAGCATATACTCTTCTCTGATTGAACCCCGATCTCCAGACAATGTCGCAACATCTCCTTTTCTCCATTTGAACCCCGGAATTTTCTCTTCTTTTTTCATTTTCTTGGCCTGAACACCACTTTGGTCTGAACACCTCTTCGGTCTGGATACCACTTCGGTCTGGATACCACTTCGGTCTGGATACCGGGAAACTGGCCGGATTGCCGCAAGCTGCATCGATCTAATCATCGTGAGCTTCTTCGATCTGGAAATCGGAACTGGCCGGAGTGCCACAAGCTCTTCGTCCTGACTGTTGAGAACCTCTTCGATCTGGAAATCGGAAACTGGCCGGAATGCCACAAGTTCTTCGTCCTGACTGTTGAGAACCTCTTCGATCTGGAAATCGGAAACTGGCCGGAGTGCCACAAGTTCTTCGTCCTGACTGTTGAGAACCTCTTCGATCTGGAAATCGGAAACTGGCCGGATTGCCGCAAGTTCTTCGTCCTGACTGTTGAGAACCTCTTCGATCTGGAAATCGGAAACTGGCCGGAGTGCCACAAGTTCTTCGTCCTGATGGTTGAGAACCTCTTCGATCTGGAAATCGGAAACTGGCCGGAGTGCCACAAGTTCTTCGTCCTGATGGTTGAGAACCTCTTCGATCTGGAAATCGGAAACTGGCCGGATTGCCACAAGTTCTTCGTCCTGACTGTTGAGAACCTCTTCGATCTGGAAATCGGAAACTGGCCGGATTGCCGCAAGTTCTTCGTCCTGACTGTTGAGAACCTCTTCGATCTGGAAATTGGAAACTGGCCGGAGTGCCACAACGACCCATGCTGAGGATGACAAGCCCTGAGCCGACTGCTCTCTATTCAACCCTGGCAGACAAACACTTCGCGTTTAGCTAGGGATTATCTTCTTTCTTGTTTTTCTTTTTGGACCCCGAAACTTTCTTGATTAACATTCCCATCTCTGCTCGACAGAAACTTACCCTCCAGTAGCGTACTACTGGGGAATATCCTTGATTAAAACCATGATGCTAGACTCCTCGGAGTAACACCTTCACTGTCTGATAAAACCACCTCCCAAACGGTAACCACGGCTTGAATCGCGCTGATCGCGTAACGTCCTCTTATTTTATTTCCATCTCTGTCCGACGGAAACATTTCCTCCAATATCGCACTACTGGGGAACATTGCTGACCTGACGTCATGATGCTAAACTCCACAGAGTAACATCTTCGCTTCTGGGCAAACCACCTCTCAAACAATAACCACGGTCTGAGACTAGCTTATGCTTGCAATGATGCATGACTTTTTCTGCGTAATGCTCCATAATTATGGAAATGCTACGCGATTTATTTTTCTATGCAATATGCTATGCTTACGCTACATGATGAATGCATAAAAACGTCCCCCTCAAGGGATTCTGCTGGGGAGCACGAGACACTCCGTTGAGGAACTCGTCATTACTCCAATCTCCACCCCGCTGGGGAATAAGCACTGCTGCTGGGAATAAGGCAACCCTTGCCGGGGAAGAAACCTCCTTTGCACCCACTCTGCTCGAGAAACTGCTGGGGATAAGAACCATCAACACTCTGTGGGGATACAACAGTCCTTGACTTGCTGGGGATGTACATCCTACCTCTGCTTGGAACCCTCACAGATACCTGTCGACTTTACTGGGGAAATGCTTACAGATAGCTCTGCTGGGAAACAGCAATCTCCAGACCTGGCGTCTGGGGAAGCATTGATCTATCACCTGCTGGGGATAACCATCCTGACCCTGCTAGGGAAGCGCATGCCACTCCGCTGGGGAAGACCCATCCAATCCATAGGTAGAATCAACTCAGCTGGGAATGCAAAAATCCGTCCGCTACGGAAACTCATCCAATCCACTGGTAGGATGAACACTGCTGGAGATATATTTCATTGAAACCCGCTCCACTCGGGGAATAGCAACCTTTAGGCCTGGCTGCTGAGGAAACACCGTTTACCTGCCGGGGATAACCATCCTGACTCGGCTGGAGAAGTTACAGACCTCGGATCTGCTGGGGAGCTAGTCCTCACCGTTCTGCTTGGGGACTTAGCTGGGAAATGAGAAAAGTTGGTACAGAACACCCGCCGACTCGTCGAACCATGGTATCCACCTCCCAATCTCGTATCAGCTTTCCACTTTTGAGAACTCCCAGACTCGTCTGGACCTTTTCTGCTCCATCATCTTGTACTCCCAATCGCTTCGTGCTCGACGGAAAGCGAACTCCTGGGATTTATACAGACTTTTCAATTTTCCGACTTTAAAGAGTCTCCTTGATTAATTTCAAGGGTCGTCGGACGTCTCGTCGTTTCTCCGTCCCTCCTTCATGCACTCGTCCCAGATCGGACTCTGCGGGGAATTACATACTTTCAAGTCTTCCGACTTTGAAGAGTCTTCTTGATTAAAATCAAGGATCGTCGTACGTCTCAACGTCTCTTCGTCATCCCTTCATACATTCGTTCGTCCCTGATTGGACTCTCTGGGGATTTACTTTTGACAACAGCTTCCACATCACAACCTGCAAGTGAGTGAAAAATACCTAACAATTCCTGCAAAAGAGATCGTTAGATAAAATCGTGCCCCAGGCGTGTCAAGATTTCAACACTCGGGTCACTCCACCTTCCAAATAAGATTTCAAGCTTTCAGTCTTACAAACATGCATTGGAAGGGACCTGTATGTCTAAAAATGCAAAATTCTTTATCAAAATAATCGGATGTCTTTGCAATCAAAGCGGTAATGAAAAACAAAAACAAAATTATCTGACTGAATATGCATTTTATTGATTGAAAAAGTGTGGCTCAAATCGAGCAATACAAAGGAAGCAATTCCTGAAAAGAGGTAATTGCACAAAAGGAAAAATCTATCCTAATGGCAATGTGAAACCCGTGATCTCATCGAGTTCCAACTCGGTTACACCCCATATGTCCTCAGACTTTCCGTGCTTTTCTGCCTTCTGAACAAGACGATTCCGATTGATCCCTACCGGGTGTTATCCATGATGCTTTAACCAAAGCGCGAACGATCATGCTGGACGCAGCTGTTCGTTTCAATCCCTCTTTTGCCTGGACCGCCCTTTCGGGTTTTCAGTCCACCGGGATACCCATTTTTGCCCAAGTCGCCTTTTCAGGTTTTCGACTTGCCGGGTGTACAGTTTTTCATTTTATCCCTAATTTTTGCCCGAACCTTTCTTTCTGTTTTTGGTTCGCCGGGATGCCCATTTTTGCCTGAACTATTTTCTTCTTTTCGTCCAGCGGGTTTCTTTATACGAAGTATTTTTTAACTGCGTCCGCATTCACAGGGGATGGAAAATCCTCGCCATCCATGGTCGTTAACAACAAGGCTCCTCCAAAGAAAACCTTCTTGACCACGAATGGACCTTCATAATTCGGTGTCCATTTGCCCCTTCGATCATTTTGAGGAGGAATGATCCTTTTCAGCACCATATCACCTACGTGATATACCCGAGGTCGCACCTTCCTGTCAAAAGCACGCTTCATCCTTTACTGGTACAACTGCCCATGACAGATGGCTGCTAGCCTTTTTTCTTCTATTAGGCTCAACTCTTCGTACCGGGTCCTTACCCATTCGGCCTCTTGCAACTTCACGTCCATCAGGACTCTCAAAGAGGGAATCTGAACCTCAACAGGTAATACAGCCTCCATTCCATATACCGATGAGAAAGGAGTTGCCCCAGTAGACGTACGCACCGACGTTCGATACCCATGCAATGCAAACGGCAACATCTCATGCCAGTCTTTGTAGGTTACCACCATTTTCTGCACAATCACACCGTCAGTGCATTCAAACGTTGTCCGGGCAACAAAAGCTCATTCACCTTAACCTCCCCATCAGACATCAGAATCCGTTCGGATTCAGGGTCAGGCCCCTCCTCCGGGATCGGTTACACTCAATCTTCCGATTGGAGCACCTCGAGATGTCCTCATCTGGGACTTCAAACTTCGTCGGTTGATAATCCTCAATGGGTTGCGGAGTGATGTAGTCAGACAATACACCCCTTGATTTCTTACAAATCAGTCAACATTATTTTGCACTCTCCCAACCCGTCCGGTCGATGCTGGATTCTCAAACCCATACTTGATCGGATCCGTCTCGGACATCCACAAAGTGGTACGAACCAGCATAAACTGTCTCAGTCGGCGAGCAGCCTATGCCAAAGTACAGCAAGTTTTCTCGAACAGTGAATGTATTGTTTCACCGTCGGTAAACTTTTTGCTAAGGTAAATTGCATGCTCTTTTCGACAAGACTCGTCATGCTGACCCAATACACCTCGTAGACCCCTCGAAGGCCGTAAAGTACAGAATTGATAATTGCTCCTTCCACGGGAGGTATCAGAATCAGAGGTTCCTGCAACTTATTCTTTTATTTTTCAATGCCCCTTGGCAATCATTATTTCACCTGACCGTTTGATCTTTTTTTTTTCAACATCTTGAATATAGGTTCGCACGTGGCTGTTAGATGAGATGTGAACCATGACAGGTAGTTCAATCTATCTATGAAACCACGAACCCCTCCTTTATGTTCTCGGTTCAGGCGTTTTTCTCTTTTTTCCCTTTTTTTTTTTTAAGCAGGATCAACCTTGATTCCTCTTTTCCAATGAACCCCATCATCTTACCGGACCGCACTCTGATAGTGCACTCACTTGAATTCAACCTCAGTTTGAATTGTCTCAACCGGTCAAACGACTTGCCTCGGTCTGCCAGATGCCCCTCTCCTGTTTGGGACTTTGCTATCATGTCATAGCATAGCATTCGATTTCATGACGAATCATATCATGAAACAAAGTCACCATGGCTCTCTGATACAGGCACTGGCGTTCTGCTTCTTTAGAGGACGGTCTTCTCTCCATGGTAGCTTGTGTACAACGACATCGGTGTTCAACCCTGGCATATTCTGACATGACCAGGCGAAAGTATCTACATACTCCTTCAACAAGGCTACCATTCTGCTCTCGACTCGCCTCTGCAGCGGCTCCAATTTTCCTTTCTTCCTGACCTCGGCGGTGCTTGGAATACCAATCTCAACCCGCTTCACGTGCGGCTGAATCACCCTCTCCTCTTGTTTCAACAACCTGGCTAATTCCAGCAGATCACAATCTTCTTCGCCTTCTTCTTCGGCATGATAGATCGGTTTGTCGAAGTCATACGAGGTGTAACCAATTTGTTATCAACGAGATCCGGAGAATTATTTTTGAATTTGGGACGAGACAAATCAAAAAGAAAAATGAAAACAAACATTGCCATTTTTATTTGTTTTAAAACTGCAAAAATAAATGAAAAACAGGGAACACCGCTTTTTGACTGAAAAACATCCATTTATTAATGATGCAGAAATGTTGCAAATTTAAACATGAGGTGGCCCTTACAATGGACCATTACGTGTCGGGCAACACGTATGGCTTTCATGCAAATAAAGACTGAAAACAAGAAATATTACTCTTCCGGACGAGTGTCAGTGATGATCTTGTTTAGGCCTTCCAGCTTCCTGGTACACACGATTTTATCCATTGATCAATCTCCCAGTCACTGTCAGTTTCTTTACCCACTGTATAGGCGTGATCTGAATCTAGCATTCCGGCACTGACAAAGGTGAACGACGGACGACGTCCTCTGTTCTGCTCAGACGAGTCTTGACCTGGATGATAACCAATCCCAAACATATCCGCCTTTACCACAATGCCTATAATTTGTCCCCAGCCTGGGATCCCTTTATTTCTCACCACTTCCAATGCCTGCTTGTAAGAAGAAATGGACGGCTTTTTCTCTTTCTCAACACCAACGGCATTTTTCACCTGGATGGTTTCAACTGCCAGACTGGGTGCTTTACACCTTACATCGTCCATTTCTACTTTCATCATTCTCTGGACCGATTCCCCATTATTACACACCCCTTTGTAGCGATGGCCGCACAACAATCATCAACACGAAGGAAAGCTCTATTTTTCGTCGGGCGTTTTGGGACCACAGACATGGGCATTCTTAACTGATCCTTCTCAGTCACCTCTATCCCTTTCTTGTCCTTCGACATCAGTTTCACTTTTACAGGACCAGGCCTTGTCACGGGGTTAACACTATCATCTGCCATTGGTGCAAAGCTGATTGTCTTAGAATCCACCAAGTCCTGGACCACATGCTTAAAAGCTTTGCAATCCTCAACATGATGTCCGGGTGCCCCAGCATGGAACTCACACCTGACATTCTCATCGTAACTGGCAGGCCTCTGATCAGGTTTCAACAGAGTCAACATCCTTGGCTGTACCAACCCCATATCCTTCAACCTTTTAAACAGAGAAGCGTAAGTCACGGGCGGCTTATTGAAATGACGGTCTGTCGTCCTCCTTCTCAATTGGCCCACTGCTCTTTGTGTCCTCTGTTGAGGTGACTGTTGCCGCTGTGGTACAGATGAATCACCAACAGGAATGGTTACGGTGGCAACATAAGGGTGGTAACGATCCTTACCGCATTCTCTTTTAGTCTGCGCACCACCTGATTCAACCTTCTTCTTGGGCTGACCACTGCTAGGGGGTTTCTTCTCTACGAATGACAGAGCTTTCCCCTGAACTTTCTCCTTGATCATCCAACCCTCACCCTTTCCAATCTCTCGGCCATGGCTTTCTGCCCCAGGGCAAGCCCTTGCACAACACTGAACAAATCCCTCACCATCTCTTTCAGCTCAAGGATGTCGGCGTTGGGAGGATCCATCAGTTTGGATTTGTTGCCCCCAGCAAGATATCTGAGCAAACAAGCTATGCGCACCGGTTGACACCTACAAAACAGCAAATGGGTTAATATGCATGAATACAACGTCTATCCATATGAGGAAGATTCTGTCTTTTGATCCTGGTTTCATCGAGACAGATAATATTTTACCAATAACATTTTGACATCCGAATGTCTCTCAACCAGATTCTCAATCCATAACACTCCCCATATGGCTAGACGTAGGTTTGGTGCAGATGAATGCAAAATGAGAATGATGTATGAATGCAATGCACTGTGCCATCCTCCAAGTCGTCTGATCATCTGCACTGAAACCTGGTCTCTGAACTGATCATAACCATCTGAGGAAACTGTAACCACAAATCTGACCCTCGGGTTCCGAAATAAACGGCACTGAAAGATACACCATCATCATCATCATCAGTTTCTGAGCAGACCCATCACACAATCTCTGAATCGGCCCGGGGAATCCTGAAATAAACGGATCCCCACTGATAAATACCACGGACAGCACTCTGACGTCTCAGAAATAAACGGCCATAAATCCGACTGATAAATATGACTCTGATCAACGGAACCAAAAGTCACCATCTGAGTCACCAACAGAACATGCATCTGAAAGAATCACCCTCCCCTCACAGGTAAATTCTAAACAGGTCATCCTAAGGCGGATAATAGTCTCGACAATCGGGCAGAGATACTCAATGGGTTTGCCCTTTCGGGTGTGCCATTGTAGCTCCCTTAAGATCGTCTAAACCAAAGATCCGGGAAATGATCGGTCACCAGAGTCAACAGTTCAGATGAAGTAACTCAACCAAAGTGGAATGTCCACAGAGGCAAGCATTATCAAATGAACCTCGTCCGGCTTGTGGTAGATCATGCTGCCAGGCACATATTGACCTAACATGAAGGAGGCAACATGAGACCACACTAGTCCTAGGTGTATACTCGGGCCTGGGTTTTAGCCCCACTCAGAACACCCACCCCAAAACAGAGGAATCACCTGCACAGAGGATAGCAACATGATAGTATGATGCATGCAAATATTTATGCAAATATACACATTGTCAGAATAATAAATGCAATAAATAAAGCAAAACAAGCAACCTAAACTATCCTAGAACGCTAGGAAGGACTCGCTTAGGGAAGATGGACCAGCACAGGTCTACATCCATGTTTCCCCAGCAGAGTCGCCAGCTGTCGCATCCGCGAAAAAACAACCGGCGGGACTCAAATAAAAACACAACACAGAGCCGCCACTGCGCGTTATTTATCCCAAGATAGGGAAAGGAAACGCTCAGAGAAACCTGGAAAGGAACTGGTCTTGCGACCAAAGAGAAAGGGTAAGGGAGTCGGTTACGCAAGGGGAAGGTATTAGCACCCCTCACGTCCGTCGTACTCGACGGGATCCACGTTCTAAAATAAAGAAAAGGTTGCTAAACATCACACACACACACAGGGAACGCAGGTGGGGTTAGAAGAAGGGAGCTCGATAGGACATCGCATCCTATGCCTACATATCTCGTCTGGAACGAGAATCAGAGCCACTGTAGTTCGGCTTACGCACGCCAAACAACACAAAACACACAAACAGATGGCAAACGTGGAGCCCGACAACCACTTGATGGAATTACGTCAGCATCCGAACCAAAACGCACTCAAAAGGGCAAACGTGAGCCCGACAGCCAATCACTGGACTTACGTCAGCATCCGAACCAAACACACAACAGATAACAGGTAAACACACACAAAAAGAAAAAAAAGTGCCCGGAGAGGTCTCGCACGACCTCCTGCCTACATACCTCGTCTGGAACAAGGATCAGGGCGATGTAGTTCCCCCTCAAGGGAAAGAAACTAGCCAGAAACCGAGGGAAGACACACTACCAGGGAGCTGGACTCGAGCCTAGTGTTGTCATGCATCGTTACCCTACGTTTAGGTTTCTACCTACTTGCGCAACTGCAAGCTAATCCTATCCAGGAAGCAAGCATACAAGCATACAAACAGAACAACCCAAGCATTTCAAACAAATATTCACATAGCACACACTATAACCAATCAAGTGAGGCTCACACAATGGGTTTGACTGCCGAAGCAAGTCATCTGTACATGGGTATTATTCGCTCTTAACCTTGCCATTACGAGGCTAAGGTGAAGCAGATGAAAAGGTGAAGTGAGGATGAGACCTCACAGCTCTTATCCCTGACCAGGGAGAGCTTCAGACAAAGGAGCGTGGGTCCAGAATGGAGGGACCCTTCTACGCTCAAAGACTCTGACTCGATTGTGCAACAGCACAAGATCTTGGGTTTGTGTCCCAATGCATCAACACACAGCCGTGTGAGCAGAGGGACGACTCACAGAGTAGTGGTGGATAGATTGCATATCCCTTGGCTTCCACCAATTGCCTCATAGAGGACTTCACCTGCTTAGGCACAATTTTAAACAATCACAAACATCGCCTCTTAAGGAGGACTTCAGACATTTTGCCCGGCCAAATAACAGACCGGGTCTCCAGACTACATGAAGAATAAAAGTCCTACCTCAAGTGGTTTAAAAACCAAGCAGCAGCAAGCAAGTTCTTAAAGAACTGTAAGCGACTAAATGTACCTGAAATCAATCAAGTATCATCAGTACTCAGACAGACAACAATAAACAGCAAATGTTAATCAGTCAGACTATACAATCAAGAAACACAAAGGCAAGCTATAAGCTCAAGCTCAAGCTTCACAACCTACAAAACAAATTCATGTTAGTTCTCAACATCAAACAACATCAACTTAATTGACTTGGTTCAATCTCCTTAATCATGGTGCTTTTCATCCTGAAAAATCAAGCAAATGTGAGAGACAAGACCACTAGGCCAAGCCTAGGGTCCAAAAGTGAGAAAAAAATCTAAACAGCAAGGTATTCTCAACCAAAATCAAATTAATGCAATTCAAAAGCAAGAGCACTTAATCCCATACTCATATCACTCATCATATTCATTTCATGACCAAAACATGTCAACTTATGTCAAACACAACACCAAAAACACAAACAGAATGACTTTAACCAAATCCATATCAAAACAATTCCAAAAATCCTCAAATAATTTACACCTAAACAGGACATATTCAAGGTATAGCATGTCAATTTTTAGCTCAATTGGACAAAAGGAACTATGTCAATGAAAATCAAGAAAAACAGACACAAATATATGAGCCAAATCACAACATCAACACATGCATTCACTTCCAAAATTCATAAGTCAATGAAAACAATAAAGAAATGAATGGGACCAAAACAGGGATGTCCTACAATGTGTCTACAACCAGCATACCAAATTTCATGTTTATCTAAAACCATATGAGCATTTCACAAAGATATTCCAAACATATGTCACATGAACTTGCACATTTGACCAACAGAGATAAAAAATACCAATCAAATTGAAAATGCCACATAAAAATCCAGACAAATGTACATAGCATCTCAACATATCAATGATTCATCATACAAAATTTTAAGTCATTTCAACATCTCTAGGTCATGAAAATAAATCCAGAAAGTTGACCTAGCTAGGTGTGACACAAATTGTCACACCTAGATTCAAAAATTCATAACTCAATCATCAGGCATCAAAATTCACAAACTTTATATGTGAATAACCAGAAACATGTCTAGAATCACCACAAAAAATTTCAAACATTTCTTTTAAGGCATGAGAATTTCACATCAAAAATGGCAAAATGCACACAATTATACCACAAGTCAAACAACCCTAGGTCAAACCAATTTTTCACCAAGCACAATTTCTAAAATTATGTCCATAAAATTCTAGAGAGAAATGGGAACTATAGAAAAAAATCCTCATATTTTTTTGACTTTCCAATAATTTTCTATGAATTTTTTAATGTTTATGTGATTTATTAAATAATTATTTGAATTAATATAATTAATTAAATGAAATAATGGCAGAACTGTAATTATCTCGTCCAGGTCCAAAACACAGTCGTTTCACTAATTGAAGTGGAGGCACGCGATTGGCTAGATTCGCGCGGCAAACAGATTTCAAAATTTGGCCTGGCAAAAATTGGATCAAACAGTAAAATATTCCAGAAATTTCATCTTCTTCTTCGCACACTCAATCTCATCCATGTCCAAACTATGTTTTGCTCAAATCTTAATGAAAACTCACAAATGAATAACCGTTGGAAAGGTCTCACTCTCAGGATCTCAAATATCATCATGATTTCACCTAATTGTCTCTAAATCTCACGGATCGAAGGAATTAGGGTTTGGCAACATAACTTCTAATCAAGATAACTCGAGCCACAGTTCACTATTTCCAAAACTAATTACATCACGATGCTCTACATCAAACAAACTATAAAACGCACATAATCATTCACCAATCCATGAGATTCGATTTCTAACCTTGATTCGAAGGCAGTGTTGAAATTGGAGCTTTCAAGGTGTTTTGATGCGAAATAGATGGAGAACAAGCTTCAAGAAGTTGACTGGAATGCTCAGGATCAATTGCAATGGCTTCTAGAAGAAGAAATCTTGATTCACCATTGATGGACCTTGCATGGACAGTCGCGAATGGATGCTCCTTTCAATCCAATGTTCCAAAACAGTTGCAGATGATGATGAGTGGAAGTTGCAGCAAGAAGAATTTCGCAAATTGATCAAGAATTGAGAGAGTTTTGATCAATTGAAGTTCTATATGGTTCTTGAGAATTTGGGAGAATTTGAAGAATTTGAGATTGATTTTGGGGAATTATGAAATCTGTTATGAATTAGTTAGAATTAGGATTATATATCTCCTCTTAATCCATGCTTAATCACTCTAATTAGCAAAATACAAAGTGATTAGCAAATGTGTCATTTTCAAGCCAAGGGCAAAATAGTAACTTCACATGCCAGCCAATGCCAGCTCATTGACAGCTCACACAAACCCTAAACACCTGTCATGAGCTGTTGCCACTTGTTTCATGTTCATTGGATGAGTATTTTGCATTTTCCACATGTGATGGCACTTTGTTCATTTTTCCAAGTTCATTTCAAAAGTCAATTCTCAAACCACAAGGCCTTGGCATGTTATGAGCATTCCAACAATTTTCAAATGTCATTTGTGAAGTGTTGCAAAAATCCCCATTCCAAAATTCTCATTATTTCTCAAGTTGGACAATTTTGCCCCTGGACTTTTAACTGTACAGTTGAAATTTGACTTTTTGCATTGACCATTTTTGATAAAATCAAATTATGCACCATGAAAGTACATGTCAAATGGAGTTTGTGCATAAAAAGATCATCTAATTTGGACACTCCATGTGGAAGTTATGCCCTTCTGATTATGGGTCATTTTTGAAATTGACTGGACCATAACTTGCCAACCATACATGAGAATTTCAAGTTCTTGGACTTTTTGGAAAGGTGAGAACAAGATCTACAACTTTCATGTTGAACAAATTTTCATTTGAAGCTTCCTTGGACATGTAATTTTGAGGTCAAAAAAACTTTCCATTTTTGGAAACTTCCATTACAAGTCACTTTCTATTTTTGGCAATTTTTGTTCTGACTTGATTTTCTCCATTCTTAAGCTTTGAAATGTCGAATAACACTTGTTTCAACATGAATGAAGTGTATCCAACTCATCTCCACCTCCAAATCCATTAAATCATGCACAGTTGACCACAATTGACTTTTCAACTGATAGATGAATTTGTCAATGCATAGATCAATCTGAGCTCCAATCTTCTAATGAAATGGCCCAAGGATGAAACCCTAGCCTCAATTAGCTTAATAAAACCATAGAATGATCCCCATATCCATCATAGACCCTGTCATACGGTGAACTGGACTTTTTTGTGTTTTTAATCGCAATGTCGCGGTTAGCAAGAGTCGCCACCGACTTTTCTTTTATCCCTTAAGGAAAGGTGGAAAAGAACAGGAAAGACCTTAATTTTAAATTCTTAGGTTCGGGAGGTACTTTATACAAAGGGAAGGTATTAGCACCCTTTGTATCCATGGTTATCCATGGGCTCTTAATTGCTCAATCATTTATGTTTTCTTTGTTTGAAAAAAGTGGTTGAGAAATGTATGAAAAATGTTTTGAAAATGAGAATTTAACTTTGTAATGATTCTTGCATGAATGTATACAAAGTGGTTATCTCGTTTAATTTAGAAAATAGTTTAGAAAAATATAACTCGGCAATGATCCTAGTACGGATGTATGCTAAGTGGTGATTTTCCAAAAAGATGTTTGAAAGGTGTGAGGTGAAAAGTATATTTTTTGGTTATGAATGAGCAATTAAGGTTATACCTGTCCGAGGTCTTTCCGGGCATTTCCTATCCTTATGAGGGTAAAACTGTCCTTACTATTGAGAAGTAAGTAGTTTTATCCTTGGGATGCAGAAGGGTCATCGTAGGGTCATTGATAGGTCATTGAAGGCAACAGTTGTGAGGATACCTTAGCATTCGAAGGGACTATCATCATTTAACCGTAGGCTATACCGAAGGGTCATCGAGGGACAAAAATGGTATTTTCGAAGGCAACTTCCGAGGGACTATAATTTTTCTATGATGATTTAATCGAAGGGCCATTGCTAAGTGTATCCCCACATTCGCGGGACATGACCGTTATACCGTAGTACCGTAAGGCAGCAAAAAGAGGTCCAAGATCACTTATTTAAAGGTCATATTTTAAAGTCAATTAAGTAATTAAGTCCCTACTAAAATCAATGCATTAAAATTAATATATTAAAATTAAGACATTAAAATTAACACATTAAAATTAATTAGGCCACTTAGGGTGAGTCTCCACAAGGGTATCCCACAAATAAAGTGGAAGACCTAAACAGCAATCTTTTCCTGGGACATATGAACCTTTGCAAAATTCAGCAAACGGGTTAGAATACCAAATCAGGATGCAATCGAGAGTTGCACCAAAGTAATAGGTAAACAAAGCATGGTTATGATAAAACAGCGGCATCCATTACAACAATTCAAAGTATCCAGGCATACTTAAGTTACATGCAAAGCCTCAAATATATTTATGAATCTCAATTATGATATCACATGTGAATTAGGAACATAAAGCGATAATAGTAACGCAAACCTGTTGCAATTGAGTCGCAACCTTGAATTGGCCGATCGGATAGAATTGAGCGGAGGTGACCTTGCTGCCACCGTAAGATTAGATTCGGTAAAAAGGCACACAATAGTTTCCGTTGTAGAAACTATTGTGCGAAAAGAATTAACTAAATACAAAAGGGAATCCGGAATTGCAAAAGAAATAGTGTAGCACTTGTAAAACACAATGCCTAAGCTGCTGGAAAAGAAGAAAAAAAATGCAAAGGCGAAAACGGCAAAGGAAAAAGAATCCCGGAAAAAGCTCCCCCTTTTAGGTTTTCAAGGCGGCTATTTATATTGTCGTCATTAGGTCATGCCTGCTGCCAAAAAGGTCTTCAACACGTACGTGGATATAGGGCCCAACGGATCTTCAAGTCTCCGAAGCGTTGCCTGCGCCCACAAAGTAGGGGAATGGTGTGACGTTCGTCACACCATGTGTGACGCCCGTCACAGGGGTGTGCGAGGCGTGACGCTCGTCACAGCCTCTGTGACGCTCGTCACAGATGCCACACCCGTGTTCTTGTACTTTGGGTTGGGCTTTGCTGTTTGGTTCGTTTTCTTTTCTTTTTGCACCCCTTTTCCTCCGCTTCCAAATAAACCACTTTCATATTATCACTAGGTGAGCGTGTAGCGAGTAGGCCAGTTTGGGTCATTCGCGAGCTGGGCCTTTGTTCCTTTAAGTGTCATAAAAATGAGTCGGAGTGCCCTGAAATGTCTTGAAATATTAATGGGCAAATTTTGGGGTATGACAGCTGCCCCTGTTCAATATTCTTGAACCGAGAGAGTAGAATGGTATGTGCCGTTCGTGGTCTGGAGGTGAAAGATTATTGAACACTAGAATGCCCCAAAAATTTGCACTTGCCAATTAGTCTTGGTGGAGATGGGCTTAAAGATGCCATCCAGGTAGTTTGATGAGGAGATTTCCAGATTGTGTCGTACGTTAGACGATGTCTGAAGACATGGATGTCATACCGGGTCACACACTAGACCGTATAGTGAATCATCCATCCTGCTGTTGACTTTGCTGGGGAGTCAGAGTATGCTATATATTGCTGGGGGATAAGGGATCAGAATGGGTCATACACTGGACCGTATCTGAATACCAGAGTGAGCTGTTCGTTAGGCAGGTGACTTTGATGGGGATGAAAGATCAGAACGGATCGTACGCCAGATCGGTTCTGAGTTGCAGAATGAGCCGTTCGTTAGGTTGAATCTGCTTGAAGAGGGAGTAGTCGTATACCAGACTACCATTCAGGAATGTACCTGTCCGAAGGTAGCACCTGAGCAAGGGAGTAGCCGTATACCAGACTACCATTCAGGAATGTACCTGTCCGAAGGTAGCACCTGAGCAAGGGAGTAGCCGTATACCAGACTACCATTCAGGAATGTACCTGTCCGAAGGTAGCACCTGAGTAAGGGAGTAGCCGTATACCAGACTACCATTCAGGAATGTACCTGTCCGAAGGTAGCACCTGAGTAAGGGAGTAGCCGTATACCAGACTACCATTCAGGAATGTACCTGTCCGAAGGTAGCACCTGAGTAAGGGAGTAGCCATATACCAGACTACCATTCAGGAATGTACCTGTCCGAAGGTAGCACCTGAGTAAGGGAGTAGCCGTATACCAGACTACCATTCAGGAATGTACCTGTCCGAAGGTAGCACCTGAGTAAGGGAGTAGCCGTATACCAGACTACCATTCAGGAATGTACCTGTCCGAAGGTAGCACCTGAGTAAGGGAGTAGCCATATACCAGACTACCATTCAGGAATGTACCTGTCCGAAGGTAGCACCTGAGTAAGGGAGTAGCCATATACCAGACTACCATTCAGGAATGTACCTGTCCGAAGGTAGCACCTGGGAAGATGAAGGTCTAACTTGGTCGTGCATTAGACTGTAATTGAGTTGAAGACGGTCAGAATGGATCGTACGCTAGATCGTATCTGAGTCGAAGGAGTCATATGTTGAGCTGAATCAGAATGAACCGTATGTTAGGCTGTATCTGTATACGTTGTACTTGCAATAAATGTCTGGGATGGGCTTAAAGATGCCATCGCTAGGAGGATATCGAAGTGTTGTCAGAATGAATGTTCCCATGAATTGCATCTGGAATATGTATCTGAATTTTGTCTGTGATTGATAAAGGCGTCTGCCTGAATGAGCCTTTTACTTTGACTATATCAGGAGGATAATTAATCTGCAAAGAAAGGTTAGCGCTATGCTATGTCATGATGCATGAGATGTTTTATGCTTTCGAAAATAAATGCGAATGTTGTATGCATGCGTATGTGGTGAAACGATGTAATGAATGAGTTATGCGTATGAGAAGTTCTGCTTGGGGACTCTACTGGGGAAAATAAATCCCCATCTACTGACTGGAGATATTCGTGTTGAGGACCCTCTCTCGGCTGGGGGTTCTGATTTCTGTCTGATGGTAGAGATATTCAACAGAGCCTGGCTGGGGATAGATGAGATGATCAATCTGTCTGATGATGCCGACCTCTGTTGGGGAATAACTGGCGTTGCCGGGGAATCGAATTAGTAACAGCCTCCTTGGAAAGCGTGGTTAGACCTTCTCCTCGATCCTGAAGTTGTGTAGTAATTGCTATTGCTATTTTAGGCATGCATTTTTATAAACATTGGTCATATCCGAGTGCATAAGTCAATTCAAGTTAAATCAATGGACATTTACGCAACCAAAACAGAAAAGTAAAAAACAAAAGCATCTTTTTGGAAATGAAATTGTATTGATGTTGAAAGAGGGCCTATAAACAGGCAATTTATGTACAAGGAGACAGAAATCCTAGTAAGAGGAAATTGTCAAGAAAAAGAGAAAGCTATGCAGAAAAAGTCCTATCGATTCTAATTCCACCACTGTCATCATGTCTTCAAGCATCTCATCTCCTGCCGTCGGATAGAAGTGATTGGCTCGTTCAGTCCCTGGAACTTGGTTGAAGGTTGACTGAGAACGGGACATAGTCATACGCTTTAATCCTTAATTTTTGCCTGGACCGCCTTTTCAGGTTTTCAGTCCACCAGGATACCCTTTTTTGCCCAAGCCACCTTTTCAGGTTTTCGACTTGCCGGGTGTACATTTTTTTTATATATCCCTAATTTTTGCCCGAACCCTTTTGGTTCGCCGGGATGCCCTTACTTTTGCCTAGGTACGTCGACCTAGCGGGTCTCTTTTATGCGTAGTATTTTTTAACTATGTCCGCGTTCACGGGATGCGGGAAGTCTTCGCCATCCATTGTAGTAAGTATCATGGCTCCACCAGAGAATACCTTCTTAACTACAAATGGCCCTTCGTATGTGGGAGTCCATTTGCCTCTGGGATCACCTTGGGGTAGAATGATACGCTTGATCACCAAGTCACCAATTTGATACACCTGTCTCTTGACTCTTTTGTTAAATGCCTGGGTTATGCGCTTCTGATATATCTGCCCATGACAAACAGCCGCAAGTCTCTTTTCATCAATCAAATTTATCTGATCGAGTCGTGTCTGAATCCATTCATCTTCATCTAAACCCGCCTCTTTCATGATTCTTAGAGAGGGAATCTGGACTTCCACTGGTAAAACGGCTTCCGTTCCGTAAACTAAAGAGAAAGGAGTTGCCCCTGTCGAAGTGCGTACTGAAGTGCGATAACCGTGAAGGGCAAACGGTAACATCTCATGCCAGTCTTTGTACGTTACCGTCATCTTTTGTAGGATCTTCTTGATATTCTTATTAGCAGCCTCTACGGCGCCATTCATCTTTGGTCGGTACGGAGAAGAGTTGTGATGCTTAATTTTGAACTGCGTGCAGAGTTCAGTAATCACCTTGTTGTTCAAATTAGTACCATTGTCAGTGATAATCCTTTCAGGGATGCCATATCGACAAATAAGACTATTCTTGATGAACCGTGCCACCACATTCTTGGTGACAGAAGCGAACGAGGCTGCCTCTACCCACTTTGTGAAGTAATCAATAGCGACGAGAATGAAGCGATGTCCATTAGAAGCAGTAGGTTTAATCTCTCCGATCATATCGATGCCCCACATTGCAAAGGGCCAAGGAGCTGTCAACACGTTCAATGGAGCAGGAGGCACATGTACTTTGTCCGCATAGATCTGACACTTGTGACAGGTTCTGGAGTGATGGTGGCAATCCGCTTCCATGGTAGACCAATAATATCCTGATCTCAGAATCTTCTTGGCCATTGTATGTCCATTAGAATGAGTCCCAAAAATACCGTCATGCATGTCTTCCATAATCCTTTCTGCTTCCTTTTTATCCACACAGCGAAGCAGAGTCGAATCATGATTACGTTTGTATAATACTCCGTTACTCAGAAAGAATTTAGCGGAGAACTTCCTCAGGAATTTTCTGTCCTTGATGGATGCCCCTTCAGGGTATTCCTGAGCTTCTAAATATCTTCTTACGTCGTGGAACCAAGGTTTCTCCTGTACCTTCTCAGTGTTAAGTCCATAACAGTATGCTGGTTCATCTAACCGTCCAATGGTAATCATGGGGGCTTCGTTGCCCCATCTGACTCTGAACATAGATGACATGGTAGCTAATGCGTCTGCCAACTGGTTCTCCTCTCGTGGGATATGTTCAAATGTTATCTCTTCAAAGTATGGGATTAATGTCATCACTTGCTCTCGATAAGGGATGAGATTTGGATGTTTAGTATCCCATTCTCCTTTGATCTGACTGATTACCAAGGCCGAATCTCCGTACACACTCAAAAACTTGATTCGCCAATCTATAGTAGCTTTGAGTCCAAAAATACACGCTTCATACTCAGCCATATTGTTGGTACAATGAAAACATAGTCTAGCCATGAAAGGCGTATGGTAACCCTCGGGAGAAATGAGTACAACCCCAACACCATGGCCCAATGCATTAGAAGATCCATCAAAGACCATAGTCCATCGGGATCCCCATTCGGGTCCTTCATCTGGTTTAGGTTTTTCATTATCAGTAACAACCATGACATCCTCATCTGGGAACTCAAAATTCATAGATTGGTAATCATCCACCGCTTGATGAGCCAAATGATCAGCCAGCACGCTTCCTTTGATTGCTTTCTGGGTAGTGTACTGGATATCGTACTCTGTTAAGATCATCTGCCATCTCGCTATTCTTCCAGAGAGGGCAGGCTTCTCGAACATGTATTTGATGGGATCCATCCTAGAAATCAACAAAGTGGTCTGATTCAACATATACTGTCTTAGTCGGCGAGCAGCCCAGGCCAAAGCACAGCAAGTTCTCTCGAGCAGTGAGTATCTTGTTTCACAGTCGGTAAACTTTTTGCTCAGGTAGTATATGGCATGCTCTTTTCGACCAGACTCGTCATGTTGCCCCAATACGCACCCCATTGAATTTTCTAACACGGTCAAATACATGATGAGAGGTCTTCCTTCAACTGGTGGTATCAGAATCGGAGGTTCCTGGAGATATTTCTTGATTTTGTCAAAAGCTTCTTGACATTCCTCATTCCATATCATCTCTTGATTTTTCCTCAGTAGCTTGAAGATGGGTTTGCAAGTAGCGGTCAAGTGGGAGATAAATCGAGCAATGTAGTTCAAGCGTCCCAAGAAACCTCTGACTTCTTTCTCCGTACGGGGAACTGGCATTTCTTGAATAGCTCTCACTTTAGCCGGGTCAACCTCAATTCCTTTACCGCTGACAATAAAGCCCAAGAGTTTACCGGATCTTACTCCAAAAGTGCATTTGTTCGGATTCAATCTCAACTTGTACTTCTTCAACCTCTCGAACAGTTTGTATAAATGATCGAGATGTTCTCCTTCAGTATGAGATCTAGCTATCATGTCATCCACATATACTTCTATCTCATGATGAATCATATCATGGAACAAAACCACCATAGCACGCTGGTACGTTGCCCCGGCGTTCTTTAGACCGAATGGCATTACTTTGTAACAAAAAGTGCCCCATTGCGTCACAAACGTAGTTTTCTCCATGTCCTCAGGTGCCATCTTAATCTGGTTATAACCCGAGAATCCATCCATGAATGAGAATACTTTGTGTTGAGCGGTGTTATCTACCAGAACATCAATGTGCGGGAGTGGAAAGTCATCTTTGGGACTTGCTTTATTCAGGTCTCGGTAATCTACGCACATTCGCACCTTACCATCTTTCTTCGGTACTGGTACCACATTAGCAACCCATTGAGGGTAAGAAGTAACGGCTAGGAAACCGGCATTGAACTGTTTCATAACCTCGGCTTTGATTTTCTCGGACATTTCAGGACGCATGCGACGAACCTTTTGCTTAACAGGACGACATTCTTCCCTCGTTGGTAGTCGATGCACCACTATATCAGTATCCAAACCGGGCATGTCTTCATAAGACCAAGCGAAAACCTCTACATAGTCATGTAACATCCGAATCAATCTTTCTTTGACACTGTTTTCCAATCCTGCTCCTATTCTGACTTCTTTTCTTTCCACTTCAGTACCTAGATTTACGACTTCGAGGGACTCTTCATGCGGCTGTATAGTCCTTTCCTCTTGCAGTAACAATCTGGCAAGCTCTCCAGGGACTTCACAATCTTCCTCACTTCCATCTTCGGCTTGGTAGATCGGATTTTCAAAGTCATAATGAACAGTAGCGGAATTATTATCAATAGGATCCAGAGTGGATACGGATCTGCAATTTGTTACGTGAGTGTGTGTAAGAAAGCATAGCTTGTTCGAAAGACGGCAGGAAAAATAAAGAGCGCAATATTTGAATGCGAAAAAGTCCATTGATTTATTGAATATGAATATGCTTATGAAATGACAAAACCCTTAACAAATTAGCTATTGTGCCCCGGGCGTAGACACAATGCTTTAAGAGGTTCAATTGAAAAATAAAGATTTGCAATACTAAATGGACAATAACAATTACTCCTGACTAAAGGAGATCGGGATAGTGTCTTCAGCCTTCCAATTATTGAGTCCGTCGCCAATTGTTGGGTAGATCCAACTATCCAGGTCGCAATCGCTGTCAGCATCTTCTACAACATTGATTTGATCTTTGACCATCTTCTCAGAGTTGAATCCCAGACCAGCTTTGTCAGACTTGTACGGTACGTTGATTAGTTGACCCCAGCCAGTACAGCCACCATCTTCCATGACAGCTTGAGCATCTTTCAGAGAAATCATAGCAGGAGGAGCACGACCAACCTTGGGCATACAGGGAGTTGGCTTAAGGACAGGATCGGGCGGGGAAACCACTTCAAATGACTGAGTTGGAGTCTCGAAGAATTCACCATCCATTTCGACGTATCTGAAGGTATGCACACTACTGACAATGTATTCTTCTTCCCCACACACAGTGACGATCTTACCCTCTATTGGATACCTTAGCTTTTGATGGAGAGATGAAGCTACAACACCTGCCTCATGAATCCAAGGGCGCCCCAATAGGCAGGAGTAGGCAGGACGAATGTTCATTACATAAAAGGTAGTGTTGAAGACTTGAGGGCCTATCTTGATAGGGAGAACAACTTCACCGTGGACAACACTCTTTGCACCATCGTAAGCACGCACCACAATGTCACTAGGTTTCAGTTCAACGCTCTTGCAGTCAAGTTTCTCGAGCACGGCTTTCGGTAACACATTCAAAGAAGAGCCATTATCGATCAGCACATGGGACAGGGTGATCCCTTTACACTCAATGGAGATATGCAGGGCCTTATTATGGTTCTTTCCCGCTGGTGTCAGATCAGCGTCGGAAAATCCTAGGCCATTGTCAACAGCCAAGTGAGCCACATAATGTTCGAACTGATCGACAGATGTTTCCTGAGGCACATGAGCAGTCTTCAAGAATTTTATTAACGCATTGGCATGAGATTCAGAAGATAACAGCAATGATAACATTGAGATCTTAGATGGGGTGTGCCCCAGCTGCTCTACAACATCAAAGTCACTCTTGCGAATGATTTTCAACACTTCTTCCATTTCTCGTTTGGCAACGTCTTCAGTAGTAGCTTGGATCGGTGTCTCTGACTGAGAAGGGTTGACTGGTTCTTTTCCTCGGTTCTCGGGAACCGGAGGTGAGATCTCTGGAGAGAAGATCCTTCCGCTTCGAGTAACCTTACTAGTCCCAACAACGTCATTAGGATTAGCAGAATTGCCAATTTGCTTTACACCATGGATGTAAACATCACCTCCATAATTCCACGGAATGGCTTTGCTCGAGGAATATGGTACTGGGCCAGGGGTAGTAATGATCAGGGGAGCTACTCTGGGCTCAGCAATAATCTTCACAGGTATTCTGGGAGCAGTTATCTTCACTGGAATCTTGGACCTCGCAATCACAGATACTTCTTCAATAGGGTTTTCTGCCTTAGAAACCCTTTCAAAGAGGATTGTACGATCGTCCATCAGTCGTTGGATACCATTCTTCAATTTCAAACAGTCTTCGGGCCGGAGTATGCAGAGATTGCAATCTTCAGTACAACCTGGAAATAAACCAGCTTGCCATAAATTCCTCTTTATGATCGGGAGAGGAGATGTTAAGTCCGCTACAGTAGTGATGAGAGAACCGTCATCGAGAGCATTAACAGCTTTGTCATGATTAGGCATAGGAGCGGTGATGACATTAGGGGTCTCCGGAGGCTCGAACTCAATTTCCCCAGCGTCGATCATGTCCTGAATCTTATTCTTCAACAGCCAACAATCGTTTGTATCATGCCCAGGGCTATCGGAGTGATATGCACACCTGGCATTGGGATTATAACGAGGCGAAGCAGTGTTGACATTTGCAGGAGGACCTCTGAGAGCGATTAAATTTACCTTCAGCATGCTTTGCAGTGCTTGTGCTAAAGTCATATTGAGCTTGGTAAACTGCCTTCTTGGTCTGTCTTGTCTTTGCTGGAAGTTTTGAGCTGGCGGGGCTGCGATTGTCACTGCTCCAACGGCATGATCACCATTTTTCCTATTATGATTCTTCTAACCATACACAGCATTCGATTCATTCTTCCCATGATAGGACTTTTTGCTGCTTGTAGAAGTAGCGGCATGTATCTTTCCACTTCGAAGGCCGCTCTCCACCCGTTCACCTGTCAGTATAAGTTCAGTGAAACCTGATGAAGAACTCCCCAGTAGATGGCTGTAGAATGGGCCGGTCAGGGTACCCATGAACAGGTCTACTAATTCTCGGTCAGTCATAGGGGGTTTGACTCTGCCAGCCAAATCTCTCCATTTCTGAGCATATTCTTTGAAGCTTTCTTTAGATCCCATGGCCATGTTTTGCAACTGTAGCCGAGTAGGTGCTAATTCAGAATTGTACTGGTACTGCTTATAGAAAGCCGTTGCTAAATCAGTCCAGGTGCGGATGTCAGAACTCTCGAGCTGATAATACCATTCCAACTGAGTGCCAGACAGACTTTCTTGGAAGAAGTGGATCCACAGTTTTTTATCAGTGGTATGCGGCTGAATCTTTCTCACATAAGCCCTTAAATGCATCTGAGGACAGGATGCACCATCGTACTTAGTGAAAGTGGGGATTTTGAATTTGCGAGGAATGGTCACATCGGAGACCAGACCCAAACTTTCGAAATCCAGACCAGGTGTCTTCTGACTCTCCATGGCTAGCATGCGCTCTTCCAGCAGTTTGTACTTATCATCTCTTGGAGAGTACTGTTCATTTTCATACTCTTCATCTTCATCCTCAGGGTTAGAGAAATCAGGATTCTCCTCCTCTGAATCAATTTCCGCCCCCTCCTCTGGACCATTCGGGATTCCAAATTTGATTCCCGTAGCCTGTCCTTTACGCCTTCTGCCCGGGTTAATGAAGCTCACAGCTTTCTTGTCCTTCTTCTTTTCGGCCAAAAGAGCCTTCAGTTCCTCCTGCCCCTTGGATAAGCTTAGCATCATCTCCTTGAACTGAGCATTCTGAGTCTGGAGATCTTTGACAGTTTGCTCGAGATCCATTTTTCTGTTTGAAGGAAAACCGTGAGAATACTGATCCTTTTAGAGTACCTGTTATGCAATGTCATGTTATGCTATGCAATGTATGAAATGTTTTCAAGGACTTTTGGAATTTAGCTTTGCATAAACCACCAACAAGAGAGAAATGTTTATTGCTACTTTTTTTTTAATCAATGTTCGTTACAAAAGGAATAATAGTAAAATACAATGAAAGCTCAAGTCTCCCAGGGGCGACTTCTTTTTGGGCGAAGATATGCATTGAGTCTTCGTTCCTCGTTAAGCTGACTGGTGAGCTCTAGTACTTTCTTCCTTTCTGTATTGAACTGAGCTTCAAAAGTATCTCTCTCTTCTCTCAACTGGGTCCAGGATCTTTTCAATTCCTCAACATCAGTAGGCATATCTGGGTAAGGAATGATCTGGGAAGTACCTCCTTCGACCTCTGATTCAACAATCAATGGTCCGACTGCAAGATACGGCATGACAAGTTCGCGAGCTCTGGCGCGTACCCATCTAAGATAAGGTTCCATAGGAATAGAATTTTTCTTGCCTAAATTGCTTCTTTTCACCATGCCCCAAGCTCGTACAAACTTTTGACGGAGATTTTGAGGGTCATTGTCATAGTCAAACACTATACCTTGAACAATTATTTCATGCGGACCATCCCTTCGAGCATACCCAAACTGACGTAGGGCTAAGGCAGGATTATAAGTAATACCTCCTCTTATCCCCATGAGGGGTACATTAGGGAATTCTCCACAACGGTCGATGATGATAACATTTTCTCTGAGGTTAGAACACCAACGGATGTCCGAATGGCAGAGTGCCATTATCCTTTGAGACCACTTCAGATTTTGATCATTCTTCAAGATTGATTGAGGAAGGTGCGAAATAAACCACCTAGACAACAAAGGTATGCAACACATGAGAGTCCCTTGCTTCTTCATAGTGCGCGTGTGAAGGGAATGCAGGACATCTCCAAGCAGGGTAGGCACAGGGTTATGAGTGAGGAATATCTTAATAGCATTCATGTCTATGAATTGATCTGGATTAGGGAATAACACCAAACCATAGATTAGCACTGCTAGAACATCTTCAAAAGCATGGACATTCATCACTTTTAGGAATTCTCGGGCCTTACTTATCAGAAATTTGGCAAGCAAACCTTTAATTCCACTTCTTGTTACCCAATTAGTTTCAATGTCGGACTTTGTCATGTGTAAAGCTGCGGCAACTTCTTCGGCTTTTGGCATCTTTTCTAAACCACTGAAAGGCATTTGGTCCAGGATAGGTATCCCAAGCAGCTGGGAGAATTCTTCTAATGTGGGTACCAACTGATAATCTGGGAAAGTGAAGCAATGATGCTTAGGATCGAAGAACTGGAATAGGACTCTTATCATATCTTCTTTGAAACCAGTGGTAACCAGATTGAGGAGATGACCATGTTTCTTGTTGAACTGAGCATGATCTGGGAGTTCTGACACCAAATCCTTGAGTTGAGGAGAGATTGTTACAAGATTGATCCGGATAGTCTTCCTGGAAGCCATAACCTGTTCAAAGAGCAAAGCTAAATTCCTAAGTCCTTGAAATGGTTAGTATGATGATGTTATGATGTTATGATGTTATGCAAGCACAAGCATGTCACACAACAATTATTCCTAGGTTTTAAGGTTTGCATGAGTTCCATAGGTAAGTACCCTCCCCACTGAAATTTGGTTGGTTCAACCTGTCCTAGAATAGTAACCGGGTTCTAAAAGGATCTCCAATCATTGACCTTCCCTCAAGTCCACTTCAGTGCAACACCAAGTGGTTGACCGAAGCTTCCCTAAAGTCCAATCTCAAGGAGTGTAGTATCGAGTATCAACCAACCCCAGTCGGAACCGAAGTCAGTTATCTCACTACTTTCTAATGGCCAGGATGAGTCAATTAGGGTTCTAAAGGTCTGGTTAATGCTTTAGTGACACCACGCGGAAGCCAAATTTTTCCTCAAGTAACATGAGGAACATCAGGACAACCAAAGTGTCACATTAACCGTAGCCATCATTTTAACCATTCCAGTATACGCCGGATAGTCGCGATGATCTATTGCTACTTACCTAAGGTACACTAGATCCGGGTGTAGGATCTTTCACTCAGACAATCCCTTAAAACGGAAGAACAAATTCAAACATAAATGATTTTTAAGGTGGACCTCTCTTTAAGTTTCCCCAGCAGAGTCGCCAGTTCTGTCATACGGTGAACTGGACTTTTTTGTGTTTTTAATCGCAATGTCGCGGTTAGCAAGAGTCGCCACCGACTTTTCTTTTATCCCTTAAGGAAAGGTGGAAAAGAACAGGAAAGACCTTAATTTTAAATTCTTAGGTTCGGGAGGTACTTTATACAAAGGGAAGGTATTAGCACCCTTTGTATCCATGGTTATCCATGGGCTCTTAATTGCTCAATCATTTATGTTTTCTTTGTTTGAAAAAAGTGGTTGAGAAATGTATGAAAAATGTTTTGAAAATGAGAATTTAACTTTGTAATGATTCTTGCATGAATGTATACAAAGTGGTTATCTCGTTTAATTTAGAAAATAGTTTAGAAAAATATAACTCGGCAATGATCCTAGTACGGATGTATGCTAAGTGGTGATTTTCCAAAAAGATGTTTGAAAGGTGTGAGGTGAAAAGTATATTTTTTGGTTATGAATGAGCAATTAAGGTTATACCTGTCCAAGGTCTTTCCGGGCATTTCCTATCCTTATGAGGGTAAAACTGTCCTTACTATTGAGAAGTAAGTAGTTTTATCCTTGGGATGCAGAAGGGTCATCGTAGGGTCATTGATAGGTCATTGAAGGCAACAGTTGTGAGGATACCTTAGCATTCGAAGGGACTATCATCATTTAACCGTAGGCTATACCGAAGGGTCATCGAGGGACAAAAATGGTATTTTCGAAGGCAACTTCCGAGGGACTATAATTTTTTCTATGATGATTTAATCGAAGGGCCATTGCTAAGTGTATCCCCACATTCGCGGGACATGACCGTTATACCGTAGTACCGTAAGGCAGCAAAAAGAGGTCCAAGATCACTTATTTAAAGGTCATATTTTAAAGTCAATTAAGTAATTAAGTCCCTACTAAAATCAATGCATTAAAATTAATATATTAAAATTAAGACATTAAAATTAACACATTAAAATTAATTAGGCCACTTAGGGTGAGTCTCCACAAGGGTATCCCACAAATAAAGTGGAAGACCTAAACAGCAATCTTTTCCTGGGACATATGAACCTTTGCAAAATTCAGCAAACGGGTTAGAATACCAAATCAGGATGCAATCGAGAGTTGCACCAAAGTAATAGGTAAACAAAGCATGGTTATGATAAAACAGCGGCATCCATTACAACAATTCAAAGTATCCAGGCATACTTAAGTTACATGCAAAGCCTCAAATATATTTATGAATCTCAATTATGATATCACATGTGAATTAGGAACATAAAGCGATAATAGTAACGCAAACCTGTTTGCAATTGAGTCGCAACCTTGAATTGGCCGATCGGATAGAATTGAGCGGAGGTGACCTTGCTGCCGCCGTAAGATTAGATTCGGTAAAAAGGCACACAATAGTTTCCGTTGTAGAAACTATTGTGCGAAAAGAATTAACTAAATACAAAAGGGAATCCGGAATTGCAAAAGAAATAGTGTAGCACTTGTAAAACACAATGCCTAAGCTGCTGGAAAAGAAGAAAAAAAATGCAAAGGCGAAAACGGCAAAGGAAAAAGAATCCCGGAAAAAGCTCCCCCTTTTAGGTTTTCAAGGCGGCTATTTATATTGTCGTCATTAGGTCATGCCTGCTGCCAAAAAGGTCTTCAACACGTACGTGGATATAGGGCCCAACGGATCTTCAAGTCTCCGAAGCGTTGCCTGCGCCCACAAAGTAGGGGAATGGTGTGACGTTCGTCACACCATGTGTGACGCCCGTCACAGGGGTGTGCGAGGCGTGACGCTCGTCACAGCCTCTGTGACGCTCGTCACAGATGCCACACCCGTGTTCTTGTACTTTGGGTTGGGCTTTGCTGTTTGGTTCGTTTTCTTTTCTTTTTGCACCCCTTTTCCTCCGCTTCCAAATAAACCACTTTCATATTATCACTAGGTGAGCGTGTAGCGAGTAGGCCAGTTTGGGTCATTCGCGAGCTGGGCCTTTGTTCCTTTAAGTGTCATAAAAATGAGTCGGAGTGCCCTGAAATGTCTTGAAATATTAATGGGCAAATTTTGGGGTATGACAGACCCCATCTCCTAGCCATGCCCTGATTGGCCCAATGCAATTGATTAGGGTTGACCAATGGTCAAAACCCTAATCTCAAGGAATATGCTTCAACACTTGAATCTTCTGATGATAAACCATGATGATGATGTATCCTTTCAAACAAGATGAAGACCAATCTCCTTTGAGAACCACAAAACCCTAATTTGAACTTCCACATCCTCAGATGATTAATGACCAGTCCACTGAAACCCTAACTTGCACATGACCTCTTCATCTTCTGATCAAGACTTGGGAGGATGACTTGCACAATGTAACCACATGATATGCAATATGCAATGCCTAATGACCTAAAAATGTTATGCAATATGTTAAGCTAGTCCCAAGAGAGGAGGGCAAATTTTGAGGTGTTACACTAATCAGAAGAACTTTGTGGACCATAATGCTATCAGATTGTTCATACAGAGGAACCCTATTCCTACTCTGATCGGAGATGTCTATTACTCGGTTCATAACAGAAACGAGAAGCGGCGTGGGGGTTTGATCAGGTGCTGTGCTCAGCTGCTCTTCAAGTGGTTTATGGGGTATTTGCCTTCCAGAGGTGCTTTTGCTCATCTTGATCCTTCGGTCAAGTGGTCCTTCAGGTTGATGGGTTTGCGGGCTGATGATATTGCTTGGACTCATAATGGTTTGGCAGGACGGGATTTTATATACAGTTGTGGGAGTTTACCTAATGTGCCTCTTGTGGGAGTTCAGGGTTGCATCAATTACAACCCGGTGCTTCTCAGGAGACAGATGGGGTTTGCTGTAGAAGGTCCTCCTCTTAGTCGAGAGATTCAGGAGTCTTTTTACTTCCCGATTGATGGCAATCAGGCCAAGCTGAGGCAGGTATTGGATGAGTGGCGTGATATTCAGAGGAAAGGCAGGGTTCCTTATGGGAAGGTCAACTGTCGGTATTTTCCATTATTTGAGGATTGGTTGCGAAAGAGGATTAAGGTTACACATCTACCATTTCCGGGAGGTAATCCTTGGTGTCCTATGATTGAGGGTCCAAGTTCTTCTGTCAGTATGGAAGAATTCCTCGAGATGAAGAGGGCCAGAGATCAGTTGCTTGCAGAGAAAGCAGAGTTGGAGATGACTGTTGCTCGGGTTCAGATAGCCAACCAGGAGATTAAAGTGAAGATGGAAGATCAAGACAAGCGACATGCCATGGAAGCAAAGCGTTTTGAGATAGACACTGCCTACTATGGGAAAGTTAACCAAGCCTTAGCGTCATCTACCAGAGAGCACGACATCACTAAGGAGAAGCTAGCCAGAGCTGCAAAGGTTATTGAGGATCAGAAGAGGAGGCAGATTCTCGTGAAGGATCAGAGAGACGACAGAGTCAGAGTTCTCATTGCTGAGTGGGAAGCCAAGCTGAAGGTTAAGGAAGCGGAGAAAGCGAAGATTGTCGCCGAGAAAGATCACTGTATAGCTGAGAGGGATCATTATATGGAAGAGAGAGATCACTATTTCAGGCAGATGAAGATTCACCAGAAGGAGGTGGGGAGATTACAGCAGGAGAATACAGAGCTCAGGTTCGCCGCAGAGTTCACAAGGATGGAAGCTGAGATAGGGCCATCTATGGGACCCTCATCAGGCTAGCTTTCATTTGTATTGGATTACCGTCAGGCTTGTTGACGGAATCCATTTGATTGTAATTTCTTTCCCGATTCTGGAGACTTGTATCTGATTTGATGTATGACTATAGCACTTATTGTGCTTTTTGCTATGTGATGGTATTTTTCATTCAGTGATTGATCTTCAAGCTTTACTTGCTTTACCGTATGCACTCACACAAGCACACACATGGTTGGGAGTATCATGCTCAATCACATATCTCCGATCTGCACGATAAAAATCAAATGCTGATTATCAAAATATTGACGCTGGATTATTATTTGTCTCGATGATGCCAGGATTAAGAGACAAAGTGTCCTTCCTATGGATAAACACTGCATTCATGCATTGATCATAATAACTTGTGTTTTGTTTTGCAGGTATCTGTTGCTAATGTGCTTGATTGTTGCAGGAATCATTGCTCGTGCTCGTAGAACTGTACCTTTGCACTCAACTCGTCCTCACAGATACTTCACCAGACGCAATACTCCTAGACTCATGGATCTTCCAAATACAGATATCCTCGAGCTGAAGGATAAGATGACTGAGCTGATCAACATCATGCAGGGTTTTGCGGTTGGTCAGAAAGCTCTGGCAGATAAAGTCGAGAAGCTCGAGCGGGCTTCTGCAGCAAACAGTGGTATAAACCTGGATGGAGTCTCCAACTAGGGGCTGGGGTCTCGAGATGGTGGAAAGAGGACGACTATTAGTGTGGTGAATAATACTGGTGCTGGTGGCCAACCGGGGCAGAATTTGAAGGACAATATGTTGCCTCCGTTCTATGGGTTTGATGAAGATAGGGAGGAAGACAGGGAGGCTGACCAGTTTTCAATGCCGAATGAACCGTTTGTTCCCTACAGTGCTCCGCCTCAAAACAAGGAGATTCAGCTGCTGGCTGAGAAGATTAAAGTGTTGGAAAGCTATGCCACTCCTGGGGTGGTGAACATGTCAAACATGGGGTTGGTTGAGGGGATTGTGATCCCACAGAAGTTTAAAGCGCCCACATTTGACAGGTATAATGGAAGTTCTTGCCCGGAGACGCACCTTCAGGCCTTTGTCCGTAAAATTTCTGCATATACAATGGATCAGAAACTGTGGATGTACTTTTTCCAGGACAGCCTGTCCGGAGGTTCCCTGGAATGGTATACCAAGTTGAAATCCTCGGACATTAAGAACTGGCAGGATCTTGGGGACGCGTTCTTCAAGCAATATCAGTTTAATGCTAACATGGCTCCGAGCCGTACCCAGCTGCAGGGTATGTCTCAGAAGAACAATGAAGGGTTTAAGGAGTATGCCCAGCGGTGGAGGGAATTGGCTGCAAGAGTGCAACCTCCTCTTGTTGATAGGGAAATGTCAGATTTGTTCATGGGAACCCTGCAGGGGGCCTTTGCTGAGAGGATGGTTGGTTGTCCGGTGACTAACTTCTCTGACATCGTGGTGGCTGGAGAGCGAATAGAGAGCTGGTTGAAGCTTGGTAAGATTCAGGGTACTACTTCTGCTTCGTCGTCTGGGTCGAAGAAGCCCTTTGGTAATAATAGCCAGAGGAAGAAATAAGGGGATACCAGTGCTGTGTACTCACAACGAGGACCCAGTAGGGACCGTTATTTCCAGCACAATGCTGCGGTAACCATTCCCGCTGAGTCTCAGCCTGCACAACCGCAACAGCAGCAACAACAACAACAAAGACAACCTTTTCAACAGAGGCCACAGAGGGCCGGGTACCAGGTCAGGGGCCGGATGAATGATAGGCAGTTTGACAGGCCTCCGGTGACTTATTCTTTTCTGCTGAAGAAATTGCAAGACCTAGGGCTGGTACAGTTGAGGACGCTGGCGCCTTTGAGACCTGATCAAAGGCCAGCTAGTTATAATGAGAACGCAAAATGCGAATTCCATTCGGGTGCTCCCGGGCACAATGTAGAGGACTGCAAAGCTTTTAAGCATGTAGTCCAAGACCTGGTGGATTCGAAAGCGATCAACTTTGCACCATCTCCCAATGTTAATGCCAATCCCATGCCCGCGCATGGTCAAGGGGGAGTGAATGCCATTTCTGCAGGGAGCAGGTTTGGGCTGTCTACTTTGGATCAGTTGAAGACTCCGTTGGCTGAGGTTAAACGACAGTTATTGTTGAGTGGGGTCTATCCGGGCTGTGGCCATGAGTGTGCTGAGTGCATTGTCTCTATCAATGGGTGTGAGCTTCTGAGGAAGAATGTCCAGGGTCTGATGGACGAGGGGAATATCTTGATTGAGAGGGCTGATAAGGAAAAAGAGGAAGTCTCCGCCATAACAATCTATTTCGATCCGGTGGATTTGTCGAACCTTGCTGAAGCAGCTCCAGTTACCATCACGGTACCTGGACCGATTCCATACGACAAAGATGATGCCGTGCCGTGGCATTATGGTGGGGAGGTGTACTGTAATGGGGAGAAGGTAGAAGAGCAATCTGCAAGTGAAACCACTATTTCAAAGGTGGATAATGCCGGTCCCAGCGGTTTCACTCGCAGTGGAAGATTATTTGCTCCTGATGCGTTGAGGAGGGGAGAGGGAGAAAAAGATAAAAAAGAAAAGGCCGAGGCTTTAGCCAGGGCAAAAGGAAAGGTTGTGGTTGGTAATGATACTCCTGTGGTGACACCGGCGCCTGCGGGGTCGGAAAACAAACTTGATGATGATGCTGAAGAATTTCTGAGGATCATCAAAATGTCAGAGTATAAGTTGGTTGATCATCTGCAGCAGACCCCTTCCAAAATCTCGATTCTATCATTACTGTTGAGCTCTGAGGGGCATAGGGAAGCTTTACTGAAAATATTGAAGAAAGCCTATGTTCCTCAGGAGATCACCATCAACCAATTGGAAACTGTGGTGTCCAATGTTCATGCCAGCCATGGGCTGGGTTTCACGGATATGGATCTGACAGTGGATGGGAGGAATCACAACAGGGCTTTACACATTGCTATGGAATGTAAAGGGGCCGTGCTTTCGCATGTGCTGGTTGATACCGGCTCCTCATTGAATGTGTTGCCAAAGAAGGCTCTGGCAAAGCTAAACTGTGACGGGCTGATTTTGACTCCAACCGATTTGATTGTGCGGGCGTTTGATGGGTCAAAGCGGGCCGTATTTGGAGAGGTAGAGCTGCCGGTGAAGATTGGGCCAGAGGTGTTCAAGTCGACTTTCTATGTCATGGATATTCAGCCGACATACAGTTGCCTGTTGGGTCGTCCATGGATTCATGCTGCTGGGGCAGTGACCTCGACTTTGCACCAGAAGTTGAAGTATATCTGGGAAGGCCAAGTCGTCACTGTTTGTGGAGAGGAAGACATCTTTGTCAGCCACCTGTCCTCATTTAAATATGTTGAGATGGACGGTGAGATCTGGGAGACGCCGAGTCAGGCATTCGAAACTGTTAAGGTGGAGGATGCTCTGTTTGCTAAGGAAGAGGAGAAACCGTCCATTTCATCATACAAACAGGCCGCTGAGGTGGTAAAAAGTGGAGAGGCTCCTGGTTGGGGCAGAATGATGGAGGTCCCCGCGAAGAAAGACCGATTTGGAGTGGGGTATCAGCCGGGCCGAGGCTCAGGACAGGGAAGAGGACGTCGTACGTCAGTAACCTTTACAAGTGCCGGAATGCTGGATCCGGATCACATCTGCATGATGGGTGAAGATACTGATAGTGACTGCGACATGGACCAATGGATAAAGCCGTGTGCACCAGGGATGGGAATCCAGAACTGGAAGGCTGAAAAGATCATCCGGGTCACTCTCCTTGAAGAGTAATATTTTCTTGTTTTCATTTTATTTGCATGAAAGCCATACGTGTTGCCCGACACGTAATGGTCCATTGTAAGGGCCACCTCATGTTTAAATTTGCAAATTTTTGCATCATTAATAAAAGGATGTTTTTCAGTCAAAAAACGGTGTTCCCTGTTTTTCATTTATTTTTGCAGTTTAAAAATAAAAACAAATAAAAATGGCAATGTTTTTCATTTTTCTTTTTCAATTTGTCTCACACCGGTTCTAAAGCAATGCATGAATCAACATTCATGCAGATGCGATTCTTCTCCGGATCTCATTGATAACAATCCTGTTACACCCTCGTATGACTTCGACAATCCAATCTATCTTGCTGAAGAAGAAGACAAAGAAAATTGTGAACTACCAGGGGAATTAGCCAGGTTGTTGAAACAAGAGGAGAAGGCGATTCAGCCGCATGAAGAGCCGATTGAGGTCGTGAATCTGGGTACCGGCGAGGTCAAGAAAGAAGTGAAAATTGGGGCTGCTTTGGAGGAAAGTGTCAAGAGCAGAATGGTGGCATTGTTGAAAGAATATGTTGACATCTTTGCCTGGTCTTATCAAGATATGCCAGGGTTGGATACCGATATTGTTGTGCACAAGCTACCGTTGAGAGCAGATTGTCCTCCAGTGAAGCAGAAATTGCGCAGAACTCGACCTGACATGGCGATGAAAATCAAGGAAGAAGTGCAGAAGCAGTGGGATGCTGGTTTCCTTGCTGTCACTAATTATCCGCCATGGGTTGCGAACATCGTGCCGGTCCCGAAGAAAGATGGGAAAGTGAGAATGTGTGTGGACTACCGGGATTTGAACAGAGCTAGTCCGAAGGATGATTTTCCGTTACCTCACATCGATGTGTTGGTAGATAATACAGCTCAATTCTCGGTGTTTTCCTTCATGGATGGCTTTTCTGGCTATAATCAAATCAAAATGTCGCCAGATGATATGGAGAAAACAACGTTCATCACACCGTGGGGTACCTTTTGTTACAAGGTGATGCCATTCGGTCTCAAGAACGCCGATGCTACTTATCAGAGGGCCATGGTGACTTTGTTTCATGATATGATTCATCATGAAATTGAATGCTATGTTGATGACATGATAGCAAAGTCCCAAACAGAAGAGGGGCATTTGGTAGATCTGGCCAAGTTGTTTGACCGGTTGAGACAATTCAGACTGAGGTTGAATCCGAACAAGTGCACTATCAGAGTGCGGTCCGGTAAATTGTTGGGGTTCATTGTAAGAGAGGAATCGAGGTTGATCCTGCTAAAAAAAAAATAAAAAAAAATGCCTGAACCGAGAACATAAAGGAGAGGTTCGTGGTTTCATAGATAGATTGAACTACCTGTCATGGTTCACATCTCATCTAACAGCCACGTGCGAACCTATATTCAAGATGTTGAAAAAAAAAGAGATCAAACGGTCAGGTGAAATAAGGATTGCTAAGGGGCATTGAAAAATAAAAGAATAAGTTGCAGGATCCTCTGATTCTGATATCTCCTGGGGAGAGAGACTGTTAATCTGTACTTGACGGCCTTCGAGGGGTCTATGAGGTGTATTGGGTCAGCATGACGAGTCTTGTCGAAAAGAGCATGCAATTTACCTTAGCAAAAAGTTTATCGACTGTGAAACAATACATTCACTGTTCGAGGAAACTTGATGTACTTTGGCATAGGCTGCTCGCCGACTGAGACAGTATGCTGATTCATACCACTTTGTGGGTTTCCAAGATGGATCCGATCAAGTATGGGTTTGAGAGCCAGCAATGACCGGACGGGTTGCGAAAGGGCCAATGATTTTGATTGAATACGATATTCGATATACCTCTCAAAAGGCAATCAAGGGGAGGGTGTTGTCTGATTACATCGCCCAGCAACCCGTGGAGGATTATCAACCGATGAAGTTTGAGTTCCCTGATGAGGACATCTCGAGGTGCTCCAATCGAAAGATTGAGAGTAACCGATCCCGGAGGAGGGGCCTGACCCTGAATCCGAACGGATTCTGATGTCTGATGGGGAGGTTAAGGTGAATGAGCTTTTGTTGCCCAGATAACGTTTGAATGCACTGACGGTGTGATTGTGCAGAAAATGGTGGTAACCTACAAAGACTGGCATGAGATGTTGCCGTTTGCATTGCATGGGTATCAAACGTCGATGCGTACATCTACTGGGGCAAAATCCTTTCTCATTGGTATAGGGGATGGAAGCCGTGCTACCGGTTGAGGTTCAGATTCCCTCTTTGAGAGTCCTGATGGACGTGAAATTGCAAGAGGCTGAATGGGTAAGGACCCGGTACGAAGAATTAAGCCTGATCGAGGAAAAAAGGTTGGCAGTCATCTGTCATGGGCAGTTGTACCAGCAAAGGATGAAGCGTGCTTTTGACAAGAAAGTACGACCTCGGGTATATCATGTGGGTGATATGGTGCTGAAAAGGATCCTTCCTCCTCAGAACGATCGAAGGGGCAAATGGACACCGAATTATGAAGGTCCATTCGTGGTCAAGAAGGTTTTCTCTGGTGGAGCCTTGTTGTTAACGACCATGGATGGTGAGGATTTTCCATCCCCTGTGAATGCGGACGCAGTTAAAAAATACTTCGTATAAAAGGACCCGCTGGACGAAAAGAGCAAAATAGTCCAGGCAAAAATGGGCATCCCGGCGAACCAAAAACAGAAAAAAGGTTCGGGCAAAAATTAGGGATAAAATGAAGAAAAATGTACACCCGGCAAGCCGAAAACCTGAAAAGGCGACTTGGGCAAAAAGGGGTATCCCGGTGGACTGAAAACCCGAAAGGGCGGTCCAGGCAAAAGAGGGATTGAAACGAATAACTGCGTCTAGCATGATCGTTTGTGCTTTGGTTAAAGCATCATGGATAATACCCGGTAGGGATCAGTCAGAAACGTCTTGTTCAGAAGGCGGAAAGCACGGAGAGTCTGAGGACATATGGGGTGTAACCGAGTTGGAACTCGATGAGATCACGGGTTTCACATTGCCATTATGATAGGTTTTTCCTTTTGTGCGCAATTACCTCTTTTTAGGAATTGCTTCCTTTTGTATTGCTCAAATTTGAGCCACACTTTTCCAATCAATAAAATGCATATTCAGTCAAATAATTTTGTTTTTGTTTTTCATTACCGCTTTGATTGCAAAAACATCCAGATATTTTTGATAAAGAATTTTGCATTTTAAGACGTACAGGTTCCCTTCCAATGCATGTTTATAAGATTGAAAGCTTGAAATCTTATTCGGAAGGTTGAGTGACCCAAGTGTTGAAATCTTGACACGCCTGGGGCACGGTTTTATCTGACGGTCTGTTTTGCAGGTACTGTTAGATATTCTTCACTCACTTGCAGGTTGTGATGTGGAAACTTTGTAACAGATTCCCAGAGAGTTCGCTCAGGGACGAATGTATGAAAGGATGAAGACGTTGAGACGTACGACGATCCTTGATGGTAATCAAGAAGACTCTTCAAAGTCGGAAGACTTGAAGGTATGTAATTCCCCGCAGAGTCCGATCAGGGACAAGCAGGTTAGAAAACGGTGAATAAATGACGAGGGACGTCCGACGACCCTTGAAATTAATCAAGAAGACTCTTCAAAGTCGGAAAATTGAAATTTCTATATAATTCCCAGGAGTACGTCTCGTCGAGCGTGGAGCGACTGGGAATACAAGATGATGGAGCAGAAAAGGTCCAGACGAGTCTGGGAGTTCTCAAAAGTGGAAAGCTGATACGCGTTTGGGAGGTGGATACCGTGGTTCGACGAGTCGACGGGTGTTCTGTGCCAACTTTTCTCATTTCCCCAGCGAGGTCCCCAAGCAGAATCATAGGACTAGCTCCCCTGCAGATCCAAGGTCTGTGACTTCCCTAGCCGAGTCAGGATGGTTATCCCCGGTAGGTTTACAACGGTGTTTCCTCAGCAGCCAGGCCAGAAGGTTGCTATCCCCGAGTGGAGCGGGTTTCAATGAAATATATCTCCAGCAATGTTCATCCTACCAGTGGATTGGACGAGTTTCCATAGCGGACTGATATTTGCATCCCCAGCTGGGTTGATTCTACCTATGGATTGCATGGGTTGTCCCCAGCGGAGTGGCATTCGTTTTCCCTAGCAGGGTCAGGATGGTTATCCCCCAGCAGGTGTCAAATCAATGTTTCCCCAGTTGCCAGGCCTGGAGGTGGCTGTTTTCCCAGCAGAGTATCTGTGAGCATTTCCCCAGTGAAGTCGTCAGGTATCTGTGAGGTTTTCTCGAAGCAGAGTCGAGATTTATATCCTCAGCAAGTCAAAGATTGTTGTATCCCCACAGAGTGTTGGTGGTTCCTATCCCCAGCATTTCCTCGAGCGGATTGGGTGCAAAGGAGGTGTTTCCCCAGCAAGGGTTACCTTTTCCCAGCAGCAGTATTATTCCCCAGCAGGGTGGAATCGGAGTATTGACGAGTTCCTCAGCAGAGTGTCTCGTGCTCCTCAGAAGAGTCCCTTGAGGGGGATGCTTTTTTATACATGCATCATGTAAATAAGCATGGCATATTGCATAGAAAAATAATAATCGCGTAGCATTTCCATAATTGTGGAGCATTACGCAGAAAAATCAATCATGCATCATTGCAAGCATCAGCTAGTCTCAGACCGTGGATACTGTTTGAGAGGCGGTTTTGCCAGAAGATGAAGGTGTTATCCTGACGAGTTTGGCATTGTAATCAGATGTATCAAAGTTTCTGTCGAGCGGAGACGGGAACGATAATCAATTTTTCCGGTATTCAGACCGAGGCGGTATTTAGACCGAAGTGGCGTTCAGGCCAAGTTTCCGATTTTCAAATCGAAGAAGCTTCCGACGTTTAGATCGATGTAGCTTGTGGTATTCAGACCAATCTTCCGGTGTTCAGACCGAGGCGGTATTCAGACCGAGGTGGCATTCAGACCGAGGCGGTATTCAGACCGAGGTGGTATTCAGACCAAGGCGGTATCCGGACCGAAGTGGCGTTCAGGCCAAGTTTCCGATTTTCAGATCGAAGAAGCTTCCGACGTTTAGATCGATGTAGCTTGTGGTATTCAGACCAATCTTCCGGTGTTCAGACCGAGGCGGTATTCAGACCGAGGTGGCGTTCAGGCCAATTTTCCAGTATTCAGACCGAGGTGGTATTCAGACCAAGGCGGTATCCGGACCGAAGTGGCGTTCAGGCCAAGTTTCCGATTTTCAGATCGAAGAAGCTTCCGACGTTTAGATCGATGTAGCTTGTGGTATTCAGACCAATCTTCCGGTGTTCAGACCGAGGCGGTATTCAGACCGAGGTGGCGTTCAGGCCAATTTTCCGGTATTCAGACCGAAGTGGTGTTCAGACCAGTTTTCCGGTGTTCAGACCGAGGCGGTATTCAGACCGAAGTGGTTTTCAGACCAAGAAAAGAAAATTCCGGGGTTCAAGAAAAGAAAAAGAAATGATAATCCCCAGCGGATGTGGTGATCAGGCCATGGTTATCCCTGTGTTGCCATTTATTTTGGTATCCGGGTCGGCTGTTTCGGTATTCAGACCGACTTTTCTCCGTTCCAGACGGATTTTTGTTTCAGAGATTGTACTTTGCCGATTCTGACAGGCGTTGTTGATTATTTTCCCATCAGAGTGCAAATTGTTCGTCTGTTCTTGGTATTCAATCACTCTTCATCCTGATCATCTGAAAGCCGAGGCTGTTCATATCGACAAGTTCACAGTGGATTGAATAGGGGCAGCTGTAACACCTCAAAATTTGCCCTCCTCTCTTGGGACTAGCATAACATATTACATATCATTTTTTAGGTCATTAGGCATTGCATATTGCATATCATGTGGTCACATTGTGCAAGCTATTCTCCCAAGTCTTGATCAGAAGATAGGAGGTCATGTGCAAGCTAGGGTTTCATGGGACTGGTCATTGATCATCTGAGGATGTGGAGGTCCAAATTAGGGCTTTGTGGTTCTCAAGGAGATTGGTCTTCATCTTGATTGAAATGATTCATCATCATCATCATGGTTTGTCATCATCAAGTGTTGGAGCACATTCCTTGAGATTAGGGTTTTGACCACTGGTCAACTCTAATCAATTGCATTGGGCCAATCAGGGCATGGCTAGGAGATGGGGTCTATGATGGCTATGGGGATCATCACAGGATTTTATTGTGCATATTGAGGCTAGGGTTTCACCCTTGGGCCATTTCATCAGAAGATTGGAGCTCAGATTGATCAATGCATTGCCAAATTCATCTATTAGTTGAAAAGTCAACTGTGGTCAACTGTGCATGATTTAATGGATTTGGAGGTGAAAATGAGTTGGATACACTTCATTCATGTTGGAACAAGTGTTATTTGACATTTCAAAGCTTAAGAATGGAGAAAATCAAGTCAGGACAAAAATTGTCAAAAATAGAAAGTGACTTGTAATGGAAGTTTCCAAAAATGGAAAGTTTTTGACCTCAAAATTACATGTCCAAGGAAGCTTCAAATGAAAATTTGTTCAACATGAAAGTGGTAGATCTTGTTCTCACCTTTTCAAAAAGTCCAAGAACTTGAAATTCCCATGTATGGTTGGCAAGTTATGGTCCATTCAATTTCAAAAATGACCCATAATCAGAGGGGCATAACTTCCACATGGAGTGTCCAAATTGAGTGATCTTTTTATGTGCAAACTCCATTTGACATGTACTTTCATGGTGCATAATTGGAATTCATCAAAAATGGTCAATGCAAAAAGTCAATTTTCAAGTGTACAGTTAAAAATCCAGGGGCAAAATGGTCCAACTTGAGAAATAATGAGAATTTTGGAATGGGGATTTTTGCAACACCTCACAAATGCAAATTGAAAATGGTTTGAACTGGCATAACATGTTGAGGTTCATTATTTGGTCAAGTCACTTGTGAATTGCATTTGAAAATTATACCATTTGCCATGACATAGTGAAAATCAAAATTACACAACCAATGACCATGGGACAAGTTGCAACACATCATAACTGATATTTAGAGAATGTGTGAGCTGTCATACAGCTGTCATGGGCCCCATTGTGAAATGGCATTTTTGCCCTTGCTTAGTAAAATCACATTTTGCTAATCATATGTCATTTGGCTAATTGGTGATTAATGAGGTGATTAGAGCTGGAGTATATATCACTAATCATAACTAACTTTGGATCAGAATCACATTTCACAAGAATTCAACAAACTTTTCCCTCCAAATTCTCCAAAAGCTCAAGAACATTCAAGAACAAAATTGAGCAAAACTCCTTCAATTCTTCATCAATTCGTGTGGTTCCTTTTGCTGCCTTCTCCAATCATCTTCCTCTCAAACTATTTTGGTAATTTGCATCAAAAGGACATTGGATCCGTGGCTGTTCATCCTTGGTGCATTAATGGCATTTTGCAATTTCTCACAACTGGAGCGTTCTTGAGCTGATCTATCTTCTCCAATTACCTTGCTGAACTTCAATCTTCATCTGTTTTGAAGAAACACGCGCCAAAGCTCCAAGAACATCCACTGTTCCATTCAAGGTACATAAATTCGACCTTCACGATTCCTTCAATTGTTATGTGCTTTGTGTAGAGCGTTCCATGTAGATCAACATGATGTAGGTAGTTTTTGATTTAGTAAACTGTAGGAAGAGATATGTTGATTTTAAGATTTGAATGCGAAACTTTAAATGCTCGATCCATGAGATGTAGTTAGAATTAGGATGAATTAGTTGCATATTTGTGATCCTCATGTTCAGACCTTTCCAATGACTATACGCATGTTAATTTTTGTTGAAATATGATGTTCTTGGATTGTATGAATTTTCTGGAAAAATGGATGAAGTTGATGATGAATTTCTGGAAAAGAGTTTGTTTGATCCGCTGAAACGCAAGTCCAATTTCGAATCATGTTTGCCGCGCGAATCCGTCCAACCACAAGGTGCCAGCGCATTAATGTGCTGCGCACCGTTTTGCCTTGGCTTGTGAGATTTACAGAAATGCCACTGGACCTAATAAAAACATTTTAATTAAATTAACATCTTAAATAATTATTTCAACAATTCATTTAACTTATAAAATTCATAAAAAATTCATTATTAATCCAAAAATAGTGAGACTTTTTTTGATAGATCCCAAATTCTCTCTAGTTTTTTATAGGCATGGTTACATAAGTTGTGCATGGAAAAATGTTGACCTGGCCTATTGATCTTTGACTTGTGTATAATTTTTTCATGTTTCACCAAAACCTTCATGAAATGCTCATATCTTTGAAGAAATGAATGAAAATTTTTGTGCTTATTCTGGACATGTTGATGGTGATTTCCATGTAAAGTTTGTGATTTTTGGATACCTGATGATTGAGATATGATTTTTTGAATCTAGGTGTGACAATTTGTGTCACACCTAGCTAGGTTAACTTTCTGAATTTATTTGCATGACCTAGGATTGTTTGATTGCTCCAAGTTTTTGCATGAATGATCATTGATGTGTCAAGATAACATGTGAATTTTTCTGGATTTTTCTATGGCATTTTCAATTTGATTGATATTTTTCTTCTCTGTTGGTCCATTGTGCAACCTTGTGTGATACATGTTTGTATATTGTTTGTGAAATTCTCATATGGTTTTGGATAAATGTGAAATTTGGTGTGCTGATTATAGACACATTGTAGGACATCATGATTTTGGTCCCATTCATTTCTTAGTTGTTTTCATTGTTTTATGAATTTTTGAAGTGAATGCTTGTGTTGATGCTATGAATTGGCTTGAATAATTGTGTCTGGATTTCTTGATTTTTATTGACCTACTTTCTTTTGTCCAATTGAGCTGAAAATTGACATGCTGTACCTTGAATATGTCCTGTTTAGGTGTGAATTATTTTAGGATTTTTGGAATTGTTTTGGTATGCTTTTAATGGCTATAGTTCTGTTTGGTCATTTGGTGTTGTATTTGACCTAGTTTGTACTAAATTGTGCATGAAATGAATATGGTAAAGGATATGAGCATGGGACCAATTGCATTTGCTTTTGAATTGTTTTAAGTTGATTTTGGATTGGTTTGGCTTGCTGTTTAGATTTTTTTTCTCCCTTTTGGACCCTAGGCTTGGCCTAGGGGTCTAGTTTCTCACATTTGGTGTGGATTTTCAGGATGAAATGCACAATGCTTAATGAGGTTGCTTCAAGTCAATTTGAATTGAGTTTGGTTGATGTTTATAAACTAACATGACTTTGTTTTGTAGGGATTGATGCTTGAGCTTGGGCTTATAGCTTGCACTTGTGTGCATTAACTTGTGTTGTCTGTATAGATTAACATTTGCTGTTTATTGTTGGTTTGTCTGAGTACTGATGATACTTGATTGATTTCAGGTACATTTAGTCGCTTACAGTTCTTTAAGAACTTGCTTGCTGCTGCTTGGTTTTTAAACCACTTGAGGTAGGACTTCTATTCTCCATGTAGTCTGGAAGACCTGGCCTGTTACTTGGCCAGGCAACTGTCTGAAGTCCTCCTTAAGAGGCGATGTTTGTGGTTGTTTACATTTGTGCCAAGCAGGTAAAGACCTCTATGAGGCAATTGGTGGATCAAAGGGATATGCAATCTATCCCCCACTATTCTGTGAGTCGTCCCTCTGCTCACACGGCTGTGTGTTGATGCATTGGGACACAAACCCAAGATCTTGTGCTGTTGCACAATCGAGTCAGAGTCTTTGAGCGTAGAAGGGTCCCTCCATTCTGGACCCACGCTCCTTTGTCTGAAGCTCTCCCTGGTTAGGGATAAGAGCTGTGAAGTCTAATCTTCACTCACCTTTCATCTGCTTCACCTTAGCCCCGTAATGGCAAGGTTAAGAGCGAATACTACCCATGTACAGATGACTTGCTTCGGCAGTCAAACCCATTGTTTGAGCCCACTTGATTGGCTATAGTGTGTGCTATGTGAATACTTGCTTGAAATGCTTGTTTGATCTGTTGATGCTTGTATGCTTGTATGCTTGCTTTCTTCCTGGATAGGATTAGCTTGCAGTTGTGCAAGTAGGTAGAAACCGCAACGTAGGGCAATGATGCATGACAACACTAGGCTCGAGTACAGCTCCCTGGTAGTGTGTCTCCCCTTGGTTTCTGGCTAGAATTTCTTTCCCTTTCGGGGGAACTACATCGCCCTGATCCTCGTTCCAGACGAGGTATGTAGGCAGGAGACCGTGCGAGGTCTCTCCGGGCACCCTTTTCTTTTTTGCGTGTGTTTTGTTTGGCAGCTATCAGGCTCGAGTTCCCGACTCCCTGTTAGTCTGTGTGTGCCGTTTCTTCTGATGTCTCAGCGTCTCTTCTGGCTTGCTTGATGACATGTAGGCTCGAGTTCCCGACTCCCTACTAGTTTGCATGTTCTTTCTTTCCCTTTCAGGGGAACTACATCGCCCTGATCCTCGTTCCAGACGAGGTATGTAGGCAGGAGGTCGTGCGAGACCTCTCCGGGCACCTTTTTTATTTTTTTGCGTGTGTTTGCTTGTTATCTTCTTGCGTGTATTTTGGTTCGGATGCCGACGTAAGTCCAGTGATTGGCGGTCGGGCTCCACGTTTGCCGTTTTATGCGCGTTTTGGTTCGGATGCTGATGTAAGTCCAGTGATTGGCATTCAGGCTCCATGTTTGCCGGTGTGTTTGTTTGCTTGTTTGGCGTGCGTGAGCCGAACTACGGCAGCTCTGATTCTCGTTCCAGACGAGATACGTAGGCATAGGATGCGACGTCCTATCGAGCTCTCTTCCCCTTAACCCCACCTGTGTTGTCTTCGGTGTGTGTGTGTGTGATGTTTTAGCAACCTATTCTTTCTTCTAGAACGTGGATCCCGTCGAGTACGACGGACGTGAGGGGTGCTAATACCTTCCCCTTGCGTAACTGACTCCCTTACCCTTTCTCTTTGGTCGCGAGACCATGCTTTTTCCAGGTTTCTCTGAGCGTTTCCTTTCCCTATCTTGGGATAAATAACGCGCAGTGGCGGCTTTGTGTTGTTTTTGTTTCAGCCCGCCGGTTGTTTTTCGCGGATGCGACAGCGTTGACGATACCACATAAGCAGTTGTTCTAATAGGCGTTCTATTTCAAACCTTATAAATGTCTTTTCAATCGTCGATTTGACTGGTTGTTCTATTTCATTTTGAGGATTGTCATGTGAATTAGAATTATCCATAGAAGGACGTGTGAGTGGGCTATCCTCTTATAAATGTTTTGAATGATGTCAAAACTAGGAAACTTAATATTTGTATACATTAGATCTTATTCTATATGTCTAGATGTGCATTTTCATCTTAGGACACTTAAAATCAGATTAAAAATATTTTTACAAGTCAAAGTTATGGTTGTATGTGAAAAAAAAGGCTATGAGTCGACACATCCATGTCATGGGTCGAAATACACTAAAGGCATTTTAAAATCAAAGTTGATGTCTTCTATGTGTCGACACACAAGGCTTTTAGGTCGACACATAGCACAGATAGGTCGATATATGAACCCTTTGGATCGACTCCTACCGAAACTTTTGCAAATCTGAGTCGACTCCCACATACTTGAGGTCAATACATACTATTTTAATTTTATATGTTCCATCAATGAAAAGTTTTAAATTTTAGTTATGTCGCGTTGCATGATAATGCGTTGTGATGCGGTTATAATGGCATATAAAACTTTTGAACTGCAATTGTCAATATGATGTGGTAATTGTAAACTCTCGTTGGTTTATTTGTTTATGGCTTCATTTTTATGTCGTGACTTTTGAATTACTCTTCTCCCTCTTTAATTAATTACTCTTCTCATTCTTCTATCTATCTTAATGCTTTTTGTTTTTGTTAATTTTAACTTTTACGATTTCGTGTTTCGTTTCATAGTTCATAAATATATATATATTAATTTCTATGGTAAAAGGTAGTTGTAAATTATAATGTTTTTTTTCCTGGTAAAATGATTATGCGGGTATTAATGATCCAATATAGTAGTTTTTGAAGATATGAAAAAATATACTACATTCCTTGGGGGTAAAATGATATTATTTTTATAAGGTTGGTAGAATGATATGATAATTGGAATCTGTAGTTTCTTAAATTTAGTATTTCATAAATTTACTCGTTTTGTATTCACTAAATTTAAATTTGTCACAGAACTGTTGCCCCTTTGTAGAAGATTCAGCTTGAAAGAACCATTGATGGATGATTCACTTCAGTACTTGAGCAGTGATGCGGTCTGATGCAGCGGTGCGGTGATGATGCGGTCTGGTGTGACGGCGATGCAGTCCGGTGCGGCGACGATGTGGTTTTATTGCGGCGATTCCATGTGATTTCATTTCACACCGCAATTGTGTTGCCGTTGCGGTGCCGTCCGCAACCGCAATATTTCGGCCGCATCAAGTGATGTGGTCCGCAATTTCATATTCTGATTTTGTTGTCTGTTTTATAAATACTAATACACATATGTTATCTCTTCTACTGGTTGTTTTACTTGTATTAAATATTTTGGTTAAACTATATGGTATTTTGCTACTTCTGTCACTAAGAAAACACTGGAGAGAGTGAGGCCCACTGACCAAACTAGATGGAAACAGGAAGAGTGGTGTCTGACAGGCAGATGGGATCAGCGGCGACCTCATTCGGGGTCTGGAGGCTGACCTTCACGCTCCGTTAATAGTGACGGCAAAAGAAACGCATATAACAACACATGTGGCTGTGGTTGACAAAGGGACTAGGTGGACTGGTTGATCTGACGATAACGAGTCTGATGGTGTATTCATCATTCTACCTAAGGTCCTGTGTTTCGGCTAGGTTTTGACACTCTTGACCGACCCAATAATTGTGAGTTTGGTACCTTAAATTTAGCTATTTTTTTTAAGAATGAATAAAAACATTTTGTGAATTGTATATATTTATATTTTTTTTTATGGGAAAAGTAGTTTACATAACCTTTTTTTGGTCACTTAATAATTATATTGATTTTGACCATTTACAAGCTTGAGACCAGGCCAATAACTTCTGAATTGTGAAGTAGTATTGAAAATAATGTTTGATTGTAATTTTCTATACAGATTCTTCTTGATATATGCATTGAGAATGTAGGAGAACTAATACGACCAAATTATGTCAAAGAGATCATATATGTCGTAATAAAGACTACTTTGATATTTAAATTTCACTAACTCATTTTGTTACTAAGCATTGCCTTTTTGATAAAATCAATGACACATACAGGTTGCAACAAGGAGTTTTGGAGGCATATAGCATCAAAATTTGGATGATAAGATTAATTCTCTCTACAAAGTAATAGCATCTCTTGCAGCAGTGCCTAAGTCACAAGATTCACAAAAGGAGCATGTCTTTGAAAACTTATTTTCAAGTAGGACCATCAGAAAGCTAATTTTAGATTGCACTGACTTTGCTTCCATCTTAGGGGAGGAAGCTTTAAAAGGAAAAAGTGAATTATGGGCCCATGGTCACAGGTAGGTCTGATTTGCTAGCATATCACTATACTAGTACTTGCATATAATTAATAATTTTAATCTTACAAAGTAGACCTGAATTGTACACATCAGGTTCAAGCTTGGTACCTAAATAGAGTAAGCTTAGAATGATTGAAACTGCTCATGTGGCTACATTAAATTACTGGCTAATCAAGATTTGTTCCCCTAGTTTAAATTAGAAGAATAGTCTTAACTTCATTTTAGCATGATATGTTATTAGTCTATGATTCAACCATATTTCTTTTCATTTAAACTTTTACTATCTCTTTTTATCATCTTTATATTATCGTCTCAATTACAATTTTTTCATAATAAACAAAATCAAAATCTACATTTTATAATACTACATCGAAAATTCATCTCAGCCCCGCGCATCGTGCGGGTCTCTATCTAGTTAATATTATTATATAGTACTCACACTTTAAATGGAAGGCGTGTCTAATATTTGACGGGGATTGGTGTTTCACATCTACCAGACACCCATATATGTAATTATATTCAACCATCTTTTAAGTGTAATGTAGCGGTCTCTAGATAATATTAAATTGCCTCATTGATGGTAACATCACTCAATTCGATATGGTTTAGAATTTCTGTCAATAATGGTGACATTTACTGAAAGTTAGAACTTTTTGCCTATAAATTGATGTTACTCCTTTATAAAACTTTCATTATTTGAGGTTGTGAAAAAGCTGATAAAATGCTTTGGTTGGGAAGTTTACTCACAATGCTTGTTAACCTGCTTAGAATAGAAATAGACCTACTTATCAGTTGTGCACTTATGAAGTAATAACATAAATAGATTTATATAGTAAAGATTGAGACACACTAAAGTAACACCGCATTGCTCGTTATTATTCAGCTATAAAATTATATAATTGTATTGCAACTATATATTATTCAAGGTCTGACATGGTTGTTTGTTTACTCGTTATTTTTAAGCTATATGATTGAAAAATAACACATGCGGATTTTAATTATAGAGTAGGTAACACCTTTGCTAATTATAGGTTTTTTTGTTGGTAGATGACAATCCACGGCAGAGAGTTAAAATTTTGCCATACCGGGCATTTCGAGGTGGCGTTATAATGTTAGATATGCATTCGAGAAATATTCCCTTTGTTTTCCTTTTTGATCAACTAGAGAAACATCATGAACAACCTCGTGATATAGAACCTACTGTTTTTCCAATTTCACCTACTATTCCTTATATAGCCCATTATTCCATAGTGATTAGTTGTTATATATTAATCGTTCTGTTTTTCATTTTTCGTAGGTTTCTGAAGAAGGAAGTGCAATTTCATCACTTCATAAAAAGATCATCAGATGCAAGCAACACACGTAAAGAAAATCATCAAAATCCTAAACTGACATATGATTTTTATGACACTTTTATGTTCTAAAACTTGTTTATTTTGAGAATAGCTTAAGATAACAGACACAAAAAATGTTGGTCATTTTTGTATTTTAATATTTTAGAAGAAGTTTATGATACCTTATAGAAAATATTTAAAGTTATGTAATATATGTTCTTTAATTTTGTTACAAGAATGAATAAATGTAAATTTATTATATATTTTAATTTACTTTTAGTATTAGTGTTAAATTGTGACAAAAAAACTAAATTCATTTTAGCATATTTCAAAGAGATCATTTTGAAATTAATTTGAAAATTATGGCGGTTTATACAATATCATAAGTCAATTAGAACGGTTTAAAATGACTTATTTATGACGGATTTAACCGACTTACGATTTGAAGATATTTATTTATTATGTGAAATATTTGGCGTTTGAAGTCGCCACTAATTTCATTTAAACACCGCCAATTTAAATTTTGTATAATATTACGTTTTGCACGACGTTTAAATTTAAACCGTCATTATTTTCCTTGCGGCAGCCAAATTTATGGCGTTTTATAAAACATCGTATTTTGACCTATGTCGATTCAAAACAATTTACGCATTTTTTTGTACCATTTGTTTCGTAATGTTCTTCTCCTCAGCATTTTCCACGTAAATTTATTTATGTTTTTTATATCCGAAATGTTCTCTAGGTATTCATTTGGATAAAACTAAGAAGGAATTACCCACTTTAAACAAATGCTTCTTCGCGCCAAAACATTGTTGGTCGACATGTCTTGCTGACGTCGAAATCCTGAGCAATACTATCGTAAAAAACGTTGTAAAGAATATTTCTTATCAGAAAATACTAAGTCCTCAATCTTTATCTCTCATATTGAGACTTCAACCTCCCTAGCTAACACAAGATGTCAAAAATGTCCTTTTAGATTTCAACTTTTTCCAGGTCTTCTCAATATGCTAAGATTTTTGACCATGTCAAAAATTCATCTAACAAATTTCCCCAAAAAAAACCTCTTTTGAATAAAAGGAGATATGTGCGTTTTTTTACTTTCTTTAACATTATTTCACCTAGTGGACTAAAGGCTTCAAACTATTTGTCAGAATCAGAATCTATAGGAATTTAAAAGTCTCATCATGATGACAGATATGAAGGTAGATGTACTCAATGTTTAAATATTAAGTCAATGGCGCTGGATATAGTTTCTCAAGCACGCGCACACACACACACAATATGTTCAATTCAACCTTACTTATCTACTCACATAAGATTTATCAAAGAAAAATATCTCCGAATGAATGACAAAATATTGTTGAAATAGCATAACACGAATTTCATAAGTTGGTTTAATGTAACGATTTCTAATGATGGTAGTACATTCGAGATAATTAAATGAATGTCTTACATCCTTAAATTTAATGTAATAACTTGGAGTGTATAAGATATTAGTAAGTTTTTATTTTATATAAAATCAAAAGATGATCATAGTAAAATGTAAAATAGTGGGGTTATAGTTGACGCAGAATCCATGTATTTCTCTAGTTCGAAAGATAAGAATCCTATAATGACATCTAGAGTGTACTTTGAGGTCATTGATGCGATTTGAGAGATTGATTATGTGTTACTCAAAGTGCATTTATTTAAATGCAAGTGAGTTGACAATAACACTAATGTACAAGTTGATGAGTTATGATTCATACGTGTTGACCTTGGCAAGACAACCTATATGACCGAAACAATCATCATGACATCCCAAGTAAAACAAATATTTTATGTCACTGACCCTTCTGACAAAAGATGATCAATTGTTCTCCACGAAAAACACATTCCTAATAGTGATAAAAATTATGATTTAAATTTTGATATTCCTGCGGCTCTTTCTTATGCAGCACATGTGCCTACTTAATAGGAATAAGTTGATACAGATGATGTGTCTGCTATTTGTTATGATCATGAATAAGACATATGAGAAAATTAACAAGTAAATTTTTTTAATTATTTTTTCATAATTTATTGTATGTTATAATTTCAAAGTATTACATACTACCAAGTATTATTATTTTAAATTATAGGTGTTTAGAGACAATACACAAAAAGACGTTCTCGGTCATGTTGTGGATCTTGATTCCTTCAAAATAATAAATGTATTGCACATTATTTTTCTATGTTGATTGGTTTCTTATTTAATGTAATGATGTAAGTTAAATGTAGTGTTTTGGTGTCATTTTGATTTTGATGTAATACAATTTTTTGTTTTTAATAGTTGTCAATTTGTTTTTGGTTTACAAATGTATTGTGTTATTGTTTCTAGTTATTTTTTTATTCACAAAAGTACAGGTTAAAAAATGAGAATATTGTAAAATAAAAAATATATATTAAAAAACTAAAATATTTTATCACGGTTGGTTATTGCAACCGTGGTAATATATAGTGCGCTATCCAGTATAATTAAAGCCAAAAATGGTGTTGTTGTTTTTCAACTTTTCACTACGGTTTGATATGTAGTGCATTTTCCAAATTATTACCACGATCCATAGCATATGACGATAAGTATCCCACTTACTACTATACCTTACATTACCATTAACCATCAACCGTGAGTAAAAGCCTATTTTAATCGTTATAAAATGTATATTTTATAATAGTACAAATATCAATCTGCATCTTAATGCATGTGTTGCGAACTTTAATCAACTTAACCATCATTATGGAACCTTTAGAATTTCACGTTCTTTTATTCTTAATAGAAGAACCCTCATTTATAGGAAGTGTGTTGGATGAACCACCCATTTCTACTTAAAAACCACAATGAACATTGTATCTAATACAACATCACAAAGGCACTTAACGTGACTCATGGTACATATGAGAAAAATGTAAAAGTTTATAAAATATGAAGTTACCACAAATGAATAAAAGGACCAGAGAGAATATACATGATATAAAAAAAACCTCTTTAAACTGTATAATAAATGGGAATGCAACAACCATATTAATCAAAATATTTTTCCATTAGTTTAATAAACAAGAGCACATCAAATTTAAAATACATGATACTAAGGAATTCACAGAGGTTATACATAGAGTAAAAATTAAAAATGAAACCAGCACATTCATCAAAATGCTTAAAACGAAATCAAAAACAACATATATTTTTGCACTCAATTTTTACCTATAATTTTATTAATAAAAATATCAAAAGGCACATAAATAAAATAAAATAAAATAACTTATATTGTTTTATCATGTTCTATCCATCTCCTTTAACACCTTTTTTTCTATCAATTGTTTCTCATAACTTAGAAAAAAATTAAACATAACGCGGACAAGAATTATGCCTTAATTATTTATTCTTTGAGGTGAAAGTTATATTATAAAATATTAATTTCGACTTTTTTATATTTTTAAAACTTAAATTTTGATCCATGGTGGCAACTTGAATGTGTGGATCGCATAATACATTGAGTCAAATTGAGAGAATAGAGGTTGTTGAAGAAGTGAAGAAGCTTTTATTGTTAGCTGGCCATTAATATTTATGGCCACTTCTTTTGCAACTGCCTTCTGGTTCCAATGTAATGGTCAATTTTATTTCTTTCCCTACTTAATTGAAAATAATTACCAGATACATTAACACCCAGCACTATTGTAAATTAGTTTATTCACTTTCTATTAAATTTGAAATATATTAAAAAATTGTTGACAAAAAATAATAATAAATTACATTATAATATATTATTGTATTTGAGAAATCAAAAATATTATTCTTTATTTTTAATTTAATTGTTCGATATATATATATATATATATATATATATATATATATATATATATATATATATATATATATATATATATATATATTAATTGAAAGTGAATTATTAAAAATTTGTGTAAGAAGTACTTTTACTTTAAGATAAAGGGATTTGTTTTGACGTGTTATTTGACATGTAAGAACTACTTTAAAATATAGGTAGGATGCATTGGACACATTATGTGGACAATCGTATGCAAAACTGCTAGTAACAATGGTAGGTGTTTCGACACTGATTCTACTGTGGTGATATAAATTAATTAAAATTTGTTCTTTTTAACATTTAAAAATGTTGAATTTTAATTAGTATAGATGTTTCTACACTGATTCTAACTGTGGTGATGTGAATTAACTAAAATTTATTCTAATAACAGTATGAGTATCGAACTATTGTTAATATCATTTTATTGTGCCCGCTTGACATTTCTTAAAACCGACAGCAAATAATACACGTTTTCCCCGCTAGCTTATCAAAAGTGTTAGATTTCATTTCAGACCCAAGTTCACTTTCTCTTAGTGAAACTAATATTAGAAAATAGAAACAGAAGAAATAAGGAGAATCAAGAAAATGTCTCTTGACACTCCATTGATTGTTGAAGAAACAAAACAGAACAGCAAGGAAGAAGATAGAAGACAGTTGATTGAAGAAGTGAAAAAACAGTTATGGCTATCAGAATGTTATGAGTGAGGGCAGAATAGTCAATACAACAACTGAATCCATGGAGAATGATGGACAGACGTGGAATGAGAGAAAGGAGCTCTAACAGAAAATATGTCACTGACTATGTTAAATAGGCCAATGATTAGTTACTAGAGGGGGGAATTGAATGTGGAAGAATATGACTCTCTTCTCTCTCTGAAGCTTATGCTTTTCTAGTACTATTATTTAGATTTCATCTTTCCATTTCCTTCAAGGATAATTGTACTGTTGCACTGATTATTAGTACAATTTTTATCACTTTTCCACTGTGTTATAGACTCTGTTATTTGCATTCATAACATCGGGTGCTTTCATTACCTTCCATGATGGTGGAGAATACTCGCATGAAAAGTATGGAAAACTCCATAGCCGAAATGACCAAAACCTTACAAAGATTTTTGGAGGATTCAGATCACCGTCACAATGAGTATATGCAGCATCGCCATCTGGATCAAGCTCGCTTCGAACGAGTTGAGAAACAATTGAGCTCGCTTCAAATACCTCCGACCTCCGATGGAAAGGGCTCTGCTACGCCGACTCCGCCGCCATCACAACCATTTCAGGTGCGTAATATTAAGCTGGACTTTCCTCATTTCGATGGATCTGAAGTCATGAACTGGATTTTTAAGGCTGAGCAAGTTTTTTATTATTATGCGACACCGGACAACCACCGTCTCACCATCGCCGCCGTGCACATGGAGAAGGACGTTGTCCCGTGGTTTCAGATGATCGCACGAAATCAACATTTTCAATCCTGGGGAATGTTTACTCGTGCTTTGGAAATGGAATTTGGGTCTTCTCCATATGAATCACCACGTTCATCACTGTTCAAACTGACCCAATCCACCACTGTTTGTGATTACTATTCTGCTTTTACTGTGCTAGCCAATAGGGCCCAAGGTTTAAGCCCAGAAGCTGTCATCGATTGTTTTATTAGTGGCCTCAAAACCGACATTAAACGTGACGTCATTGCTCAGACTCCTTCATCACTATCACATGCTTTTGCCCTTGCAAAACTGTACGAAGACAAATATTTTCCTCCACCCCCAAATCCATCACCGGCGCCCACCCACAAACCCTACCACTACCCCACTCCGTACCCTAACCCTCGAAATCAACCACCACCACCAATTCTTCCCTCGCCTCAAGCAAAACCACCAAATTAACCACTCAAATCTAATCCCATTCGCAATATTACAAGAGCAGAGATGCAATTGCGTAGAGAGAAAGGCCTTTGTTATTATTGCGATGATAAATTCTCAATTACCCACAAATGTCCAAATCGTCATTTTCTATTGCTTCAAGCTGATGAAGAAGATGCAATTCCCCACTTTAGTGAAACCCCTGATTCACCTACACCTCAACCTAGTCACGTTGGAGACTTTGAACACCATCTCTCTTTGAACACATTGAATGGGTCACATGGTGCGGGTACCTTGCGTTTTCATGGGCAAATACAGGGTATTCATGTCAGTGTTTTGTTAGATAGTGGAAGCTCTGACAATTTTCTACAACCTCGAATTGCACATTGCCTCAACATCCCTATTGAGTCCACTGAACAATTTAAGGTTATGGTAGGTAATGGGAATTCTCTTGAAACTATGGGCTATATTGCTGAATTACCAGTGATTGTGCAGGGTCACACTCTCCAGCTGCCTGTCTATTTGCTCCCTATTACTGGTGCAGATTTGGTCCTTCGAGCTCCTTGGCTAAAAACTTTAGGTCCTCACATTGCAAATTACAACGCATTATCCATCAAGTTTTATCTAAAGGAAACTTTTGTAACTCTATTTGGGGACAAGCACAAAGGTCCTAGCTCTGCACAATTCCATCACATCCGAAGACTACACAACACTCATGCTATTGAGGCTTCCTTTACACTACAATTTCAAGAAGTGGGACCATCAATAGGCAGCAAACAAGCCCCTACACATCCTGCAGTAGCATCAATTTTATCCCAATTTGCTGAGATTTTTGTGGAACCCCAGGGTTTACCACCAACTTGGTTTCAGGACCATGCCATTCCCCTGGTGAAAGGAAGTAATCCAGATAAGGTACGCCCTTATAGATATCCGCATAGTCAAAAAGCTCAAATTGAATCCATGGTTGCTGATATGTTAGACCAGGGCATTATACAACCTAGCAATAGCCCTTTGTCATCACCGACGCTATTAGTTAAGAAGAAAGATGGATCATGGAGGTTTTGTACCGATTATAGGGCCTTGAATGCAATCACTATCAAATATAGTTTTCCAATACCCATTGTGGATGAGCTCCTCGGTGAATTGTATGGCTCCCATTACTTTTCTAAGCTTGACCTTAGGTCCGGATACCTCCAAATTCTTGTCAAAGAAGAGGACAGATATTAAACAGCCTTCCGGACTCACCAAGGCCTTTACGAATGGCTGGTAATGCCCTTTGGCTTATCAAATGCACCGACAACCTTTCAGAGTTTAATGAATCATGTCTTCCAACAGCATCTTCGGAAATCTGACTTGGTATTTTTCGACGATATTTTGGTTTACTCTCCTTCTTGGGAGACGCATTTGATTCACTGGACTGAGGTACTGCACTTAATGCGTTCACATTCTCTATATGCCAAATTGTCCAAATGTTGTTTTGGATTTACCGAAGTTGATTACTTGGGGCACACCATTTCACATCAGGGAGTTCAAATCGATCAATCCAAAATCCAAGCTGTTTTGAATTGGCCTACCCCTACTAATTTGAAGCAACTGCGTGGGTTCCTAGGACTGTCTGGTTACTATCGCCGTTTTGTGCGTCACTATGCAACCATTGCAGGTCCTTTGACTGAACTATTAAAGAAAGATACATTTACTTGGACCCTCCAAGCCACTACTGCCTTTGAGGATCTCAAACATGCCATCACAGTTGCACCAGTGCTAGCTCTACCGGATTTTCATAAGCCATTTATACTAGAAACAGATGCTTCCGGCACCGGCATTGGGGCATTTTTGAGCCAAGACAAGCACGCCATAGCATACTTCTCCAAGAAACTCAACCCCACCATGCAACGCAAGTCCGCTTATGTAAGAGAATTGTATGCAGTCACCGAGGCAATGGCCAAGTTTCGGCACTACATTCTTGGTACCAAGTTTATCATACGCACGAATAAAAAAAGCTTAAAATCCTTGACTGCTCAAACCATCCAGACACCAGAGCAACAAAAGTGGTTACACAAGTTTTTGGGCTTTGATTTTTCCATTGAGTATAAACCCGGCAAAGACAATATTGCAGCGGATGCCTTGTCCCGTTCATTCTTTGCTATATCAGAACCTATTAATCCGTTGTTTCCCTTGATTGTAGTTGCAATTGATGCTGACCAGCATTTGTCCTCTATTAAATTACAATGTGAGCTAGGTACTTGTGTGGACCCATTGTTCAGTGTGCACAATGGTGTTTTGTATTGGAAGCAGAGAGTAATGGTACCCCCTACAGTACTTGTAATTCAAGCCATTTTGGAAGAATTTCATTCTTCTATGTTGGGTGGTCATTCTGGTATAGCTCGAATGAAGCTCGCATTATGTCACAATTCATTTGGCCCTCTATGTCGAAAGATATTCGCTTGTTTGTTTCAAATTGTTTGGTGTGTCAACAAGCGAAGTCCTTCACTGCTGCACCTGCAGGGTTGCTCCAACCACTTCCGATTTTGGCCCAAATTTGGGAGGACCTATCCATGGACTTTATAACCGGCCTTCCTCCTTCGCATGGCTTCACTGTGATCATGGTAGTGGTTGATTGCTTATCTAAGTACAACCATTTTGTTCCCCTCAAGACTGATTTTACTAGCTTCAAGGTAGCCGAAGCCTTCCTTCACAATGTGGTGAAACTACATGGCTTTCCTAAGAGTTTGGTGTTTGATCATGATAAAGTATTCACAAGCTCGTTTTGGCAACATTTGTTCAAACTGAGTGGAACCACTTTGGCTATGAGTTCGGCTTATCACCCTCAGTCCGATGGACAAACTGAGGCAGTCAATAAGTGTCTCGAAGTGTATTTACGCTGTTTTGCTGGGCAGGTATCTCAAAAATGGGCCAAATTGATCGACTGGGCAAAATTTTGGTATAATTATTCCTTTCAAACTAGTATTGGCATGACTCCATTTAAGGCGGTTTACGGTAGAGAACCTCCTCCATTGATTAAGCATGACACCGCTACTGTAGTGGTTCCTTCTCTCCATGATATGCTAGTTGAACGCGACAATACCATTCAACTGTTGAAGAACAACTTACACAGGGCACAACAAGTTATGAAGCGTAATGCTGATTTCAAACGACGCTTTGTGGAATTCCAGTTGGGAGATATGGTTTTGGTCAAGCTGCAACCATACCGCCAACATTCAGTGGCTTTGCATCGCAACCAGAAGCTGAGCATGCGTTACTTCGGGCCTTTTCCTATCATTGAGAAGGTCGGGCCTATGGCATACATACTTTTACTTCCACCCTCTACTAAGATCCATCCTGTTTTTCATGTGGTCAACTTGAAGTTGTGTAAAGGTGACCACACTACTAAATAATTTCCACTACCATTGCTCACCAATGATACTGGTCCCCTCTTAGTTCCTGAAGTTATTCTGGATTCACGTGTGCTCATTATGAAAGGGCAAGACATGCAACAAGTCTTAGTTAAATGGGTTGATTTTCCACATCAGAATGCTACATGGGAAAATTGGGTAGAGTTCAAGACCAACTATCCCAACTTTAACCTTGAGGACAAGGTTAATTTTGATTGAGGGGGTAATGTTATGAGTGAGGGCAGAATAGTCGATACAACAACTGAATCCAATGAGAATGATGGACACTTGGCACATGATCCTGCTTTTCCGGAGCCAAGACGTGGAATGAGAGAAAGGAGCTCTAATAGAAAATATGCCACTGACTATGTTAAATAGGCCAATGATTAGTTACTAGAGGGGGGGAATTGAATGTGTAAGAATATGGCTCTCTTCTCTCTCTGAAGCTTATGCTTTTCTAGTACTATTATTTAGATTTCATCTTTCCATTTCCTTCAAGGATAATTGTACTGTTGCACTGATTATTAGTACAATTTTTATCACTTTTCCACTGTGTTATAGACTCTGTTATTTGCATTCATAACACAGAACCATTAGTTTCAGTTTCACTTTTGAATTTGGTATGGATCTTATTTTTATTATGTTTGTTGGTCATCTTGGTGAATTGAATCTTCCTGGTGCTTTGATGGCTACTTCTTTAGTTACTGTCTGTCATACCCCAAAATTTGCCCATTAATCTTGCAATACATTTTCCGAAGCACTCCAGCTCACAAGGGGCCCAATCCAGAAAATGACCCCAAATGGCCTGCTCGCTAGGCGAGCAAATCCTTCGCCTAGCGAAGCTTGCGAATACCAGAATTGTTGGGCTTCATTCTGAGCCCATTAGGTCACAGATGGCCTGCTCGCTAGGCGAGCAAATCCTTCGCCTAGCGAACCCTTCGCTACAACGCTCGCCTAGCGAAGCTTGCGATATATCAGAATTTTTGGGCTTCATTCTAAGCCCATTAGGTCACCACAATCACTATAAATACCAACACTTCAGTCAGGAAAAGAAAGAAACGAAAACAGACGAGGACGGACGGAAACCCTGGCATAGAAACCCTGGAGACCAACTCAGAGAATTCCGAGTAAAGAAACCCTGAAGGCCGCTCATCCGCACCAAGGTTGCCTCCGCCCAATTCGACCCGATTTGCCAATCCAAAGTTGCGATTCCATTGCAAACAGGTTTGCGTATCACTACTGTTTTATGCTTTTAATCGGTAATCGCTACATACATAAGGCATCATGATTAAATTTTTCGGATATGTAATTTGATTTCACATGTGAATTTAAGTATGCCTGAATATCCTGAATGTTTGTCCATGCTATTCCTGTAATTAAATGCCATAAAGTTCAGGGTGCCGGAGATCATGCTGCTATCAAACTCAAAACCCGTAGCAGCTCGCTAGCACATCACTAAGCGAACCCGGGGCGAGCACTCGCTAAGCCTTCGCTAGGCGAAGCAGGAGTGTCATACCCCAAAATTTGCCCATTAATATTTCAAGACATTTTTCAGGGCACTCCGACTCATTTTTATGACACTGATCTTAAAGGAACAAAGGCCCAGCTCACAAGTGGCCCAATCCAGAAAATGGCCCAAACTGGCCTGCTCGCTAGGCGAGCAAATCCTTCGCCTAGCGAACGTTCGCTGCACGCTCGCCTAGCAAACGTTCGCTACACGCTCGCCTAGCGAAGCTGGCAGATAACAGAAAATTTTGGGCTTCACTCTGAGCCCATTAGGTCATGAAAAAAAGGCATTATAAATACCATAATTCCAGTCAGAAAAAGGAGAGGACGAAAAAGGACGAAAGGAGGACCCTAGCAAGCAAACCCTAGCGCTCACAGACGGAAAATCCTGGAGGCTAACCCTGAGAATTCCGAGTAACCCTAAAGGAAACCCTGAAGGAAAAGCCGGCGGCAGCAAGGTCACTTCCGCTCAATTCGATCCGATCGGCCAATTCAAGGTTACAATTCGATTACAAACAGGTTGGCATTGCTATTACTACCTTATGTTCTTAATTTGCACATGGTATCATGATTGAATTTATGAAACTATCTTAAGTTTTACATATGAATTTAAGTATGCATGAACATCTGAATGTCTAACCACATAATCTCTGTAATGAATGCTATAAGGTGTGAAGCTTGCTGCCATTATATCGTTATTAAAACCGGAATCCGCAGCCGCTCGCTAGCACATCGCTAAGCGAGCATGCAACGAGTGTTCGCTAAGACTTCGCCAGGCGAAGCAGGAGCGAACGCGACAGCAGCCGACTTTTTCTGTTCTGACTTTTACCCACCTGTCATGTTTTTATCATAGCCATGCATTGTTTATCTGACCCTACTGCTGTTCTAGTTTCTTTTGTGGTGTAATTCTCGATTGCACCCTGATTTGGTATTCTGACATGTTTGCTGAGTTTTGCAAAGGTTCACACATCGCCGGGAAAGCTAGCTAGATAGGTATTCCACTTTATTTGTGGGATGCCCTTTGTGGAGTTTCACCCTAAATTACCTAATTAATTTTAATGTATTAATTTTAATGTGGAGATCCACCCTCCATTACTTAGCTGATTTTTAATGTATTGATTTTAATGTGGAGATTCATCCTAATCGCCTAATTGATTGTAAAATACGGCCTTTAAATATGTGATCTTGGACCTCTCTTTGCTGCCCTACGGTATTACGGTATAACGGTCGTGTCCCGCGAATGTAGGGATACACTTAGCAAAGACCCTTCGGTTAAATCATCATAAAATAAATCATGGTCCCTCGAATGTTGCCTTCGAAAATACGATTTTGTCCCTCGATGACCCTTCGGTGTAGCCTACGGTTAAATGATGATCGTCCCTTCGAATGCTAAGGTATCCTTACAACTGTTGCCTTCAATGACCTATCGATGACCCTACAATGACCCTTTTACATCCAAAGGATAAAACTACTTACTTCTCAATAGTAAGGACAGTTTTACCCTCATAAGGATAGGAAATGCCCATAACGACCTTAGGAAGGTATAACTCTCAATTACTGGATCATAACCTAAAACATTTTCCACCCCTCACACTTTGCAAGTCCTAGAAAATCACCACTTGGTATACATTCATACTAGAATCATTACCAAGTTATATTTTTCTAAACTGTTTTTCAAAATCAAACGAGATAAATACTTTGTATACATTCATACGAGAATCATTACAAAGTTAAACTCTCTTTTCGAAACATTTTTAAACAATTCACCAACACTTTTCAGACAAAAATATAAGTGATCCAGCAATTAAGAGCCCATGGATAACCATGGATACAAAGGGTGCTAATACCTTCCCTTTGTATAATGTACCTCCCGAGCCCAAAATCTATTGAGGTCTTTCCTGTTCTTTTCCACCTTTCCTTATTGGATAAAAGAAAAGTCGGTGGCGACTCTTGCTATCCGCGACATTGCGATAAAAAGCAAAATACCCTAAGTCAGTTCATCGTATGACAGAACTGGCGACTCTGCTGGGGACGATTACAAGAGAGGTTACCTTAAAAAACAAGATCACTTATTTAAAATAGTCTGATTTACTTTTAAGGGATTGCTTGGGTATTCTTGAGTGAAAGATCCTACACCCGGATCTAGTGTACCTTAGGTAAGTAGCAATAGATCATCGCGACTATCCGGCGTATACTGGAATGGTTAAAATGATGGTTACGGTTAATGTGACACTTTGGATGTCCTGATGTTCCTCATGTTTACTTGAGGAAAAATTTTGCATCTGCGTGGTGTCATTAAAGCATTAACCAGACCTTTAGAACCCTAATTGACTCATCCTGGCCATTAGAAAGTAGTGAGATAACTGACTTCGGTTCCGACTGGGGTTGGTTGAGACTCGATACTACACTCCTTGAGATTGGACTTTAGGGAAGCTTCGGTCAACCACTTGGTGTTGCACTGAAGTGGACTTGAAGGAAGGTCAATGATTGGAGATCCTTTTAGAACCCGGTTACTATTCTAGGACAGGTTGAACCAACCAAACTTCAGTAGGGAGGGTACTTACCTATGGAACTCATGCAAGCCTTAAAACTTAGGAGTGATTGTTGTGTGACTTGCTTGTGTTTGTTTACATAACATCATAACATAATAACATCATAACATCATAATATCATGACATTATAACCATTTCAAGGACTTAGGGATTTAACTTTGCTCTGTTTTGTAAAGCTATGGCTCCTAGGAAGACCATCCGGATTAATCTTGTAGCAATCTCTCCTCAACTCAAGAACTTAGTGTCAGAAATTTCCGATCATGCGCAGTTCATCAAGAGACATGGTTCTCTTCTCAATTTAGTTACCACTGGGTTCAAAGAAGATATGATGAGAGTTTTATTCCAGTTCTTCGACCCTAAACATCATTGCTTCACATTCCCAGATTATCAGTTGGTACCCACATTGGAAGAATTCTCCAGACTGCTTGGGATACCTATCCTTGATCAACTACCGTTCAGTGGTTTAGAAAAGGTTCCAAAGTCTGAAGAAGTTGCCGCAGCTTTACACATGACGAAGTCCGATATTGAAGCTAATTGGGTAACAAGGAGTGGAGTTAAGGGTTTACTTGCCAAATTCCTGACAAATAAGGCCCGAGAATTCTTAAAAGTTATGAATGTCCGTGCTTTCGAAGACATCCTGGCATTGCTAATCTATGGCTTGGTGTTATTCCCTAATCCAGACCAATTCATAGACATGAATGCTATTAAGATATTTCTCACTCATAACCCTGTACCTACCTTGCTGGGAGACATTTTGCATTCCCTCCACACTCGTACCATGAAGAAGCAAGGGACTCTCATGTGCTGCATACCTTTGTTGTCTAGGTGGTTTATTTCGCACCTTCCTCAATCGGTCTTGAAGAACGAGCAGAATTTGAAATGGTCTCAAAGGATAATGTCGCTCTCCCACCCAGACATCTGTTGGTGTCCTCAGTTCAAGGAAAATGTTACCATCATTGACCGTTGTGGCGAGTTCCCTAATGTACCACTCCTAGGAATAAGAGGAGGTATTACTTATAATCCTGCTTTAGCTCTGCGACAGTTTGGTTGTGCTCGAAGAGATGGTCCACATGAAATGATCATCGAAGGCATTGTGTTCGACTATGACAACGATTCCCAAGGCCTCCGTCAAAGATTTGTACGAGCTTGGGGCATGGTGAAGAGAGGTACGTTAGGACAGAAAAATTCTATTCCTATGGAACCTTATCTCAGATGGGTACGCGCTAGAGCTCGTGAACTTGTCATGCCATATCTTGCAATCGGACCTCAGATTGTCGAACCTGAAGCTGAAGGAGATGCTCCTCAGATCATTCCTTATCCGGATATGCCTACCAATGTTGAGGAACTAAAGAGATCCTGGATCCAGTTGAGAGAAGAAAGGGATACTTTCGAGACTCAGTTCGTCGCAGAAAGGAAGAAAGTGTTAGAACTTACCAGTCAGCTTAATGAGGAACGAAGACTCAATGCGTATCTTCGCCCAAAAAGAAGCCACCCCTGGGAGACTTGAGCTTTCATTGTATTTTTATTATTATTCCTTTTGTAATGAACATTGGTCAAAGAAATTAGCAATAAACATTTCTCTCTTGTTGGTGATTTACGCAAAGTTAAATTCCAAAAGTCATTGAAAACATTTCATACATTGCATAGCATAACATAACACTGCATAACAGGTATTCTACAAGTTCAATGTTCTCACGGTCTTCCTTCTAAACAGAAAAATGGATCTCGAACAAACTGTCAAAGATCTCCAGACTCAGAATGCTCAATTCAAGGAGATGATGCTAAGCTTATCCAAGGGGCAGGAGGAACTGAAGGCTCTTTTGCTCGAAAAGAAGAAAGACAAGAAAGCTGTGAGTTTCATTAACCCGGGAAGAAGGCGTAAAGGACAGGCCGCAGGAGTCAAGTTTGGGATCCCGAATGGTCCAGAAGAGGAGACAGAGAATGATTCAGAAGAGGAGAATGTCGATCTCTTCAACCCTAAGGACGACGATGAAGATTATGAAAATGAACAGTACTCTCCAAGAGATGATAAGTACAAGTTGCTGGAAGAACGTATGCTAGCTATGGAAGGTCAGAAGGCGCCCGGTCTGGATTTCGAAAGTTTGGGTCTGGTCTCCGATGTGACCATTCCTCGCAAATTCAAAATCCCCACTTTCACTAAGTACGATGGTGCGTCCTGTCCTCAGATGCATCTGAGAGCTTATGTGAGAAAGATTCAGCCGCATACCACTGACAGGAAGCTATGGATCCATTTCTTCCAAGAGAGCCTGTCTGGCACACAGTTGGAATGGTATTATCAGCTCGAGAGCTCTGACATCCGCACCTGGAATGATTTAGCAACAACTTTCTATAAACAGTACCAGTATAACTCTGAACTAGCGCCTACCCGGCTACAGCTGCAGAATATGACTATGGGATCTAAAGAAAGCTTTAAAGAATATGCTCAAAAGTGGAGAGATTTGGCTGGCAGAGTCAAACCCCCTATGACTGACAGAGAATTGGTGGATATGTTCATGGGCACACTGACCGGCCCATTCTACAGCCATCTACTGGGAAGTTCTTCATCAGGTTTCACTGAACTTATATTGACAGGTGAACGTGTTGAAAGCGGCATCCGAAGTGGAAAGATACAGGCGGCTGCCTCTGCAAGCACCAAAAGGTCCTATCAGGGGAGGAATGAATCAAATGCTGTGTACGGTCAAAAGGGTCGTAACAAGAAAAACCGTGACCATGACATCGGAGCAGTTACGATTGCAGCACCACCATCTCAAAACTTCCAGCCCAAACAAGACAGGCCAAGAAGGCAGTTTACCAGGATCAATATGACCTTGGCACAGGCACTGCAGGGAATGCTAAAGGCAAATTTGATCACCCTCAGAGATCCTCCTACGAATCCCAACACTACTTCTTCTCGTTATAACCCTAATGCCAGGTGTGCATATCACTCCGATAGCCCCGGGCATGATACAAATGATAACACGAAATTATATCATATTTTAGGACTTAATTCAATTAAATTTTATTACTATTTATTTCAGTTCACTTCATTTTATTAGATATTACGCGGTATTTTCTTCCTATTTGTCTCAGGTGGCTTATTTTGAAGCACAAGTAAAAATGGAAGAAAAGGAGGTGCAAAAAGGAGAGAAAATGAACCAAATGTCAAAGCCCAGCCCAAAGCACAAAACGCAGGTGTCGTGCATGTGACGGACGTCACAGAGGGCGTGACGAGCGTCACGCCTTGCACACTCCTGTGACGGACGTCACACATGGTGTGACGAACGTCACACCAATCCCTTACTTTTTTGGCGCAAGGAACGCCTCAGAGACGTTGAGGAGACGTTGAGGAGTGTTGAGCCCTATATCCACGCCATGCATTTATGCACGTTGAAGACTTTTTGGCAGCGGAAGCGGTTACTCAAACATATATAAATAGCCACTTGCAAAACCAAAAAGAGTTCCGAAGCTTTTCCACATTTTTTCCTTTGCCGTTTTCGCTTTTGCATATTTTCTTTTCCAGCAGCTTAGGCATTGTTTCTTTATTATTTTTACGAGTTCTACACTATTTCCCTTGCAATTTCCTTTTTCCTTTTTAGCATTTAGTTAATTCTTTTCGCACAATAGTTTCTACACCGGAAACTATTGTGTACCTTTTTACCGGATCTAACCTTACGTTAGAATCCAGTTTTTTTTTATTTCCTTCGTTTTAATTTGTTGTTTAACTGAAGAATCCAAGAACAAATCCTACCGGCTTGTGGTGGAGTGTTCAAGACTATTGTTTAACTCATTCAGGTTCTTTAATTATTATTTAATGCTTTGTTTTATTATTTATTTATATTATCTGCCTGGGATGAGTCTGTTTATGCATGATAAGTATTTTAGTTTGTTTAGCATGTCTGGCTAATTCGCTTAGATATCGGTATGTAAAGTAAGCGGAATAAGGAATCAAGACTAAGTCAGTTAAATTAAGTTTAAAATTAAAATCACTCTTTTTTACGGTCTCAATTTACAGGTTTAATAACAAAGGTTTTTGCGAAAGTAAAAAACATAAAGAAGTTAAAATCAATAGAGCGAGAGTTTGAGGTTTTAACTGGACAGTGTAAATTAGACATTAATTCTAGATCAGGGCTAAAGCAAGTTTTAGAGTTAATTAAATTCCGATCTTTTCCAAAAAGTATTTTTAAAGATTGAATGTGAGGACGAGAGTTAAGCATTCGAATTTAATTATATAACCTAAGTCAACAGAGCGAGAGTTTGAGATAAGGGTGTTTAAACGGTCAGTGTTTTCTTGAAAAGAGTTTCTATGGACTGTATTGCTTTCAAAAAATGGTTTTTTGACTTAATTATAAGTGACAGCTACATTAACATAAAATCATGGTTTATTCAACAGAGCGAGAGTTTGAGATAAAACTTTTAATCAATAGAGTCGACTGAAAAGATTTGTTTTAAAACCAAGAAACCGACAAAGAATTGATTCCCTAATTACGACGAACTACATACCGATATCCGCTTTATTAATATTTAATCTAGATCTTAGTTTAGTTTTTAGCTTTCCCCCAAACAATCAAACATTATTCACCTTAGCTTTACGAAGTAACCTTAGATAACGGTATATCGATTCATAAGTCCCTGTGGGATCGATATCTTTTAAAACTACGCGATAGAACTGTGCACTTGCAGTTTGTACCCCAAAATTCGACTCATAAAGTCGCGATCAAGTTTTTGGCGCCGTTGCCGGGGACTTTTATTTAGTCGATATCGTAACTCTTCCGTTACGCTGTAGAGACTAAGGTTTCTTTTTCTTCTATTCTATCTTTCGTTGATTTGTATGCCACGCACTCGCTCACAAGGCGAACCGCTCTATTTACGAATCAACGATATCGAACTATATCTCCGAGTCCTACGACGAATTCGGGAATATCGTGCTGCAAACAATCTCCCTCCTGTAGAACTTCCTGATTTCAAAAACCTTTTTCCTTCGATACCCGAGATGGCAGAACCAGCTCGTGCTCTTAGAGATTACGCCGCTCCATCGCAAGATGAGCCGCATTCAAGTATTGCTCCGCCCGCAATCGAAGCAAACAACTTCGAACTTAAACCTTCGCTGTTGCAGGCTGTGCAACAGAACCAATTCTCTGGAAATCCTACCGAGGATCCAAACCTTCATTTATCCGTATTTGTCCAATACGCTGATACTGTTAAAGCTAATGGTGTCACTTCGGAGGCAATTCGACTTCGTCTTTTTCCTTTCTCATTAAGAGATAGCGCTCGAAGATGGCTTCAGTCTCTCCCTTCAAACTCTGTCACCACCTGGAACGAGTTGAAGAAAGTTTTTCTTGCCCGATACTTTCCGCCAAGCAAAACAGCTATGTTAAGAGCCCAGATAAACGGATTTAAACAGAAAGACAATGAGTCTCTTTTCGAAGCATGGGAAAGATACAAAGACATGATGAGACTTTGCCCACACCATGGTTTGGAAGATTGGTTAGTAATTCACACATTTTATAATGGTCTCTTGTACAACACAAGGTTAACAATAGACGCCGCTGCAGGTGGTGCACTAATGAACAAACCTTATGCTGATGCCTACCAGCTTATCGAAAGCATGGCCCAAAACCACTATCAGTGGGGAACCGAACGAACAATGGTGGAAAAGCCTCAAACGAAAACTGGCATGTACGAGATAAGTAACCTTGATCACGTTAATGCAAAAGTGGATGCTCTGGTCCAGAAAATTGAAAGTTTAAATGTATCGCCTCCAACCGCCGTGGTGGCTATAACTCAAAATTGCGAGGTCTGTGGAATCCAAGGTCACACTCCTACGGATTGTCAACTCTTGACAGGAATCCAAGCAGAGCAAGTAAACTATGCTCAAGGAAGCCCTTACTCGAATACCTATAACTCAAATTGGAAGAACCATCCAAACTTTTCATATAAGAGTAATAATGCTTTGTACGCACCTGGACAGTCTCCAAATCAAGCCCCAGCTATACCTCCGGGATATCAGAAACCGAACCCATCCATGCCTAACAATAACGCCCCTAGGAAATCCAACTTGGAAATCATGATGGAAAACTATATAGCTTCCCAACAACAAACCAACAAAGATTTCTTAAACCAGAATGTACACACTGGCGAACAACTTAAACAACTAGCAAGCAAAGTAGATGCCTTGGCTACCCATAACAAAATGCTGGAAACACAAATTTCACAAGTAGCTTAACAACAAGCACCTACTGCTGCCCCAACTGGTACATTCCCTGGACAGCCCCAACCTAACCCGAGAAGCCACGCTCATGCAATTATATTAAGAAGTGGAACGGAAGTGGAAGGACCGTCTGATCCAAGGATAGAAAACCAAAACCCTAAGAAATCAACTGAGGAAAGTGAACCTAAGGAAAAGGAAGAGAGTAATAAGGAAACCACAGAAAAGAAGGAACCTTATGTACCTCCACCACCTTACAAACCACCTATCCCTTACCCTCAAAGGCTTGTTAAAACCAAAGATGCGGGCCAATTTAGAAAATTTGTTGATCTCCTTAAACAATTAAACGTTACAATTCCGTTCACCGAAGCTATTACGCAGATGCCCTCCTATGCTAAATTCTTAAAAGAAATTCTTTCTAATAAGAGGAAACTGGAAGATAGCGAAACCGTTACACTCCCTGCCGAATGTAGCGCTATAATCCAAAACATGCCTCCTAAACTCAAGGATCCAGGTAGTTTCTCTATACCCTGTCACATAGGAAAATTCGTCATCGACAAAGCCTTATGCGATTTAGGAGCCGGAATTAGCGTTATGCCTTTATCCATATGTAAGAAATTGGAAATGGGAGAATTAAGACCAACCAAAATGTCTGTGCAACTAGCAGATCGTTCCATAAAATATCCTGTAGGAATTCTTGAAAACGTTCCAGTACGCATAGGTCAATTCTACATTCCAACGGATTTTACAATTATGGACATTAGAGAAGATGATATTACACCCATTATACTGGGAAGACCGTTCTTAGCAACTGCCGGTGCAATCATAGACGTAAAACGAGGACGACTCACCTTCGAAGTAGGTGAAGAGAAAATTGAGTTCATTCTCTCTCAATTCTTGAAAGCACCTGCAATAGAAGATACATGTTACTTCATGGATATCATCGATGAATGCATAAAAGAAGCAGAGTTAGGAGAAGACAAATCATCAGACTATCTTTTAAAAGACAAATCTAACCAATGTTTAGCAATAACACCGGACCCGACGCAATGTCTTAACAAACAAACCCTTGACCTGAAAACACTTCCCAAAAATCTGAGATATGAATTCCTAGACTTAGAACTTGAACGACCTGTGATAGTTAATGCAGACCTAGGAAGACTCGAAACAGAAAAACTCCTACATATCTTAAGAAAGTATCCAACCGCACTAGGTTACCACATCACCGATCTTAAAGGAATAAGTCCTTCTATTTGTATGCACCGCATCATGCTAGAAGAAGACTGTAAAACCTCTAGGGAACACCAGAGGAGACTAAATCCGATCCTGAGTGAGGTAGTAAAGAAGGAAATAACCAAGTTGTTAGAAGCAGGCATTATATATCCTATATCTGATAGCAAATGGGTTAGTCCTGTACACGTAGTACCAAAGAAAGGAGGCATAACCGTTATTGAAAACGAAAAAGGAGAAACTATAACTAAACGAATCGAATCGGGATGGAGAATGTGCATTGACTATAGGAAACTAAACAAAGCAACCCGAAAAGATCATTTCCCTTTACCATTCATTGACCAGATGTTAGAACGATTAGCAAAACATTCACATTTCTGTTATCTAGACGGTTACTCAGGCTTCTTTCAAATACCAATTCACCCTGATGACCAAGAAAAGACAACGTTCACGTGTCCTTTTGGTACCTTCGCTTATAGACGAATGCCGTTTGGCCTGTGTAATGCTCCCGCAACCTTTCAAAGATGCATGATGGCAATTTTCGCCGACTTTCTCGAAAACATCATGGAAGTATTTATGGATGACTTTTCCGTATACGGACAAAGTTTTGAAGAATGCCTTGAAAACCTAGAAAGAGTTCTTGAGCGATGTGTAAAAGTAAACTTAGTACTTAACTGGGAGAAGTGTCATTTTATGGTACAAGAAGGAATTGTTTTAGGACACATCATCTCGAACAGAGGAATTGAAGTAGACAAAGCCAAAATAGAGGTAATCGAAAACCTTCAACCCCCAAGAACCGTGAGAGAAGTACGAAGCTTCTTAGGACACGCCGGTTTTTACCGACGATTCATCAAAGACTTCTCTAAGATAACTAAACCTTTAACCGGACTATTGATGAAAGATGCTGATTTCATATTCGACGATAACTGTTTAAAAGCATTTCAAGCGCTTAAGCAAGCATTGATCTCCGCACCCATAATGCAGACACCCGACTGGAATGAACCATTCGAAATAATGTGTGATGCCAGCGATTATGCTGTAGGTGCTGTTTTAGGACAACGAAAGGATAAAAAGCTTCACGTTATATATTACGCAAGTAGAACCCTAGATGAAGCGCAAATGAATTATGCCACTACCGAGAAAGAACTCCTAGCAGTTGTATTTGCGCTAGACAAATTTCGTTCCTACTTGGTCGGAGCCAAAATAATAGTTTACACTGATCACGCTGCTATCAAGTACCTTTTAACAAAAAAGGATGCTAAACCTAGACTCCTAAGATGGATCTTGTTGCTACAAGAGTTCGATTTAGAAATCAAAGACAAGAAAGGAACTGAAAACGTAGTAGCAGACCACCTCTCTAGACTTGAGAACCTTGAACCGGAAAGAACCTCAATTAACGATGATTTCTCGTACGATAAACTTATAGCTACTTTGGAAGAGAACAACTCCGACAAACAAGTAGAAACCACCTTAGCTATATCTGTCACACCATGGTACGCTGATCTCGTAAATTATTTAGCTGCCGGAATAGTTCCACCTACCTTATCCTACCAACAGAAGAAACGATTCTTCTACGATATAAAACACTATTACTGGGATGATCCCTTACTTTTCAAAAGGGGCCCCGATGGTATTTTCCGTCGATGTATACCCGAAGAAGAGGTGAAAACATAATCCAACACTGCCACTCCGCTCCTTATGGTGGACACACAAGTACATCCAAGACCTGCTCTAAAATCCTACAAGCCGGCTTTTATTGGCCAACTATATGGAAGGACGTACATGCGGCTATTAAGGAATGTGACAGATGTCAACGCACAGGAAACATATCTAGACGTGACGAGATGCCACAAAAAGGTATTTTGGAAGTAGAGATCTTCGACGTGTGGGGAATAGACTTCATGGGACCTTTTCCATCCTCTTTCGGTAACAAATACATACTTGTGGCAGTTGACTACGTATCAAAATGGATCGAAGCTATAGCTTCTCCAACAAATGACACCCGAGTAGTAACTAAACTCTTTAAGAATATAATATTTCCGAGATTTGGCATCCCAAGAATAGTAGTCAGTGATGGTGGATCGCACTTTATATCCAAGGTACTCGAAAAACTATTGTTTAAATATGGCGTGAGACATAGGATAGCGGCACCTTACCACCCTCAGACCAGTGGACAAGTGGAAGTATCTAACAGAGAAATCAAGCAAATACTAGAAAAAATAGTCGCCAATTCAAGGAAAGACTGGTCATTGAAATTACCAGAAGCTTTGTGGGCATACCGAACTGCTTATAAAACCCCCATAGGGACGACCCCATTTAAGCTCATTTATGGAAAATCCTGCCACCTCCCGGTAGAATTAGAACATAAAGCCTATTGGGCTATTAGAAATCTGAATCTAAACTATAAAGCCGCCGGTGAAAAGAGAATCCTTGACATAAACGAATTAAAGGAACTCAGAAGAGACGCCTATGAAAATGCCAGAATCTATAAAGAAAGAACAAAACAATGGCATGACAAGCGTATATCAAGGAAAATCTTCAAGCAAGGCGACGCAGTCCTTTTATTTAACTCTAGACTAAAGTTATTCCCGGGAAAACTACGATCCAGATGGTCAGGTCCTTTTCATATCACTAACATTTTTCCCAGTGGAGCGATAGAAATTAAAGGCAAATCCACTGAACCGTTCACCGTAAACGGGCAACGTCTAAAACACTATCACTATGCGGAAACCAATGGAGATTCGCAAATCCTACACTTAGACGAAATGCCTCCAGGATTAATAGATTATATTTAACAGTTTCTTTGTCGAGCTTGCGACATCTAAACAAAGCGCTTAGTGGGAGACAACCCACAAATTATTATATTATTTCCTTATATTATTATTATTATCTTCCTATTTCTTCCTTAATTATTCTTTTAATTTCTGCTTAGTATTCATTCCTAATTTATCTTAATTTAATAATAACTTCTTTTTTTTTCTTCTTTCGGCATTTGGCCAAATCCTGACTAAAACTCATGTTTTCTTTTCTCTAGCTAACACTAACCAGATGGGACATAGTGATCGTATTGGCATCAAATTCAGAGGGATGGCTCAGAAACAAAAGTTTGAAGAACTAGCCACTAGAGAGATGCTACCTAGTTTATATGCTGATGATTGGGCTATGACTGCCCTCGGACTAAGACAAAGTGTCCTGTATTTGCTGAATCAGATAGGATGGGAGACATCCCATATTCTAAGACATTTCACCACCTACCGGAGACTCACACTAGAATTCCTTAGCTCATTAATATATCTACCCAGCCATGGAAAAGGAATTAGCAGAGATTTTATCCAGTTCAGAATGTTCAACATGGAGTACCAATTTAATATTAGAGACTTTACCAACCTTTTGGGTTTTCCTACCTCCTTTGACACATTCACAGTAAGTCAGGAAGAACTTTTTGAATATAGAGAACTTGAACACTTTTGGGGTAAATTGACTGGAAATGACGAGCCCGAGAAACATGAGTTTCTCTCTGGAAACATACACAACCCGGCCTTCCGCTATTTCCATAAGATCCTGACCCACACTTTATTTGGGAAGAAGCCAAACAGTACTTCAGTTTCACGTGATGAACTCTTCATCATATTTTGTGCTTCCCAGAACCGTCCAGTAAACGGTGCCACTTTTATGTTAGCTAATTTAGACCACCTGATCCAAGATGAGCGAGCACCCATTAGAATAGGCGGTTTGATAACTATGATAGGTAATGCTATTGGATTACGTCAGCCTATGCTTGACCTAAGCCCTTTTTGTGGCATTACTACTATGAGTATACCCTTCCTCTTCAACACTATGTTTATAGCAAACCTAGGGTCTGACGAGTTTGAGCTTATTATTGATAACCAAGTTCTTTGCCTATTCACCATGCCCGATCCTAGGACTAGTGTTCATAACCGCAATAACTGGCTCTACAATCTGAACGAAACCCCCTCTCCTGCTAGATCCATTGAATCCATCCAGGACTATGAGATTTGTGATGACTATGAGACTTATGATGACCAGATCCCTTATACTGAATCTGACCCTCAGACACCATCTGGCTATTATGATATCGACCCTCCTCCTCAGCCTGTTCAGACCGAAGAATCAGCAGTATCCGACCTCCGGCATCATATGCCCGGAACTGATTACAACACCGCCATTGAAGCTTTGATGTCAGAACAAGACGCCCTCAGAGAAGAATTTACTGACATGAGACACGAAGTTCTAGGGTACATGAGCAGTATGACAGATCAGTTTCACGAGTTGCTACATCGTGTTAACTCTTTTGCTCCTCCGGCCAGAGATCGTGCTGATGGATAGTATTTATTTGTTTTTCTTAGTTATTTAGTTTTAAGCTAGATTATTCATTAATGTTATTTGAATTCATGTTCGCATTTGTTTCCTTTTCGCATTTCTTTTGTTCTTCTTTCCAATATTACATTATGATCATTTTATTGAAGCTATTTATTTAATTTTACTATGCAATAGCTATTATGTTCTCTACTGTTACTACCTATGACTTATTATTATACAAAGTAGAATAAGCATGCAGCAGAAATTAAATTGCAGAATAAATCAATCAGTAGCAAACAACCAAATAAATAAATAATAATATATAATAACTTACCTGAAGGACGCTAGCTGAACATTAGCCAAACAGACAGTGTGACGAGCGTCACACATTCTGTCACGGGCGTCACGCTAATAGCCTGTTACGACCGTCACACCCCTGTGACGAGCGTAACGCCCTTCAGACTAGGTGAACGTTAAGGAGCCGTTGGAGACGAACGTTACACCCCTTCAACTTTTTACCTTCCCCATTTATTCACATTTACCCACATTCATTCACTTTTCAACCACTTCCTTTCCAACTTCCAAATTCTTTTCCTATAAATATCCACCAAACCTTCCTTCATTTACCACAAACCATTCTCTCCTATCAAATACATTTCTTTTCTTTCCAAATCACTCCTTCAAAATTCATTCATCACAATGGCAGGAAATCAGAATTTCGGAAATATCATCTTCCGATCCGAAGATGAAAATTATCAAAGGGAGCAATTCGAGCGTTTCCAACAGCGAGGCGTCGTTTCCACCAGGTATCCCGATTTAACTTGTTTACAACAATTAGGATTACTCCAAGGTATCGAATGGATGCTCCGCCTAGCCGACTTAACCTTCCTTTGCACTCATAATCAACCCACCTACCCGTCCCTAACCTTAGAATTCTTAAGTTCATACGACTACACCACTCCCATCGGTGAAGACGAATTTTTAACCGGTACCGCAATGTTCCGTATGTTTAACACCGAGTACACCTTAACCCAAAACCAATTGAGTACCATGCTACAATTTCCCATAGAAGGTCAGGTACTTCCCAGAATCCCTCCAAACTCAAACTGGAACACAGTTGACGTTTTCGGCCTTTTCAAGAAAATTTCTGGTATAGATGCCTACAACTGGGAAGAGCTCCTTCTTTCCCATATACATAACCCAACTATCCGGTACTTTATCCGCATCCTGCAAAACACAGTTTTTGGAAGACCAAACAACAGCAAGGTCAACTCCAAGGAGCTATTCTTCCTCCAATGCGTCTTCGAACCGGATACTAAGGTAAACGCCGCCTCCTTTCTATTTCATCATATCCGCACCTTATGTGCTAGAGGCCGGCAACCTTTTATAATTGGTGGATTAATTACCACCATAGCACTTGGCCTAAACCTAGGGGATAAACTCCAAACTTTAGAATCTCTACCTCCCTTATCTATGGATATCAGCTACTGTCGATCCAGCCGCCTGATTAAGAATAGAGTAGGCGGAGGATATTATCTTATGGTGAACAACCAGGCAGTCCCAAGCGTTGTTCTACCAAATATCGCGCTAACTGATGTCACAAACCCCGACCGCCACCTCTATGATTTAAACGCTCCCGAAGCCACCGAGCCTTCACAAACAAACCCGCACACAGACGAGTTTGAAGCAATGGAGCACGGTGATCATCCTCCTACACAACAGTCAGTCCCGCTCAACCCTTCCGGTAATGCAATTGGCCCATCCTCCCAACGTCGTCGACGAAGAAGGCCTGCAACCAACGACGACATCATGGATGCTATTGATGGTATGCAGGCACAGAATATCGAGATGATGCAAATGATGCGTCAAATGCAACAACAACAGGATGCTAGGAATGCCATAACCGACCAGCGGTTTACTGAGTTGTTCAGCAGGTTCGACAACTTAGACTTACGTCAGAGATCACCAGGTCCAAGAACCAGAGGCGGAAGACAGCCTTAGTTGTAGTTTCTTTTTCCCTTTCCATATTGTATTTCATTTCCTTAAAACATTGGGGACAATGTTTAGTTTAAGTATGGGGGGGGGGGGGGGGGGGGGGGGAAACCATGTTCTTTCTATTTCCATTTCTTCAAGTATGTACTTTTCTTTTCATTGCTATTTTAATTATTATTATTTGTATTAAAAAAAAATTCTATTACTCTAAGTTAAGTCCCGAGTGTGAACAAATTTCTATTATCTATTCCCTCAAACTTTCATGAGCCACAAAAAAAAAAAAAATCAACACCCAATAAGTATAAAGGTTGCTCATCTTTTCGATCTTGAGTCGAATCAAGACAAAGACTACTACCGCCAAACACTCTAAACGAACCTCAACATGTTAGATCAGGGTAAGTACCTATTATACCAATCCCTTGAACTTTTAGTTTTATAGTAACCCCGAGTAGTTTATACGAGAAGTCAGCATCATCTTAACAGCAAACTACGTGGAGAGTCGATGAATATAGGTGAATGATTCCCAAAGTAACAAAAAAAAAATATATATATATATATATCAGGAAATGCACTAATTAAGTTAGGTGATCCTTACCAGATCATTTAATCTAAAGGTTGCAGATCATACAAAAACACAATATGAAAGATCCATTATGAGTTGGTTCAGTAGGTATCTGGTACTGAACTTGGTAGGGCGAACTACGGTTCGATCCCCCGCAATTTGCAATGGGCTGAATAACGAAGTTATCCGACTTATGTACCAGAACTTCTAGCTAAAAGGGGGATCATAATCACTAACCGGTTACTCCACTATGTGCGTGAAAAGATAAAGGGCTTAATGTGATTTCGCTAGAATGAAAACGGGTGAAATAAGAGTAAAGGAACCAGGATAGCTATCATAGCGTACTTGAACTGATTTGCATAAGGCAGGGTTATACAGGTTGTGACGGTGGTTGTTGATGTCAAGATTAAACTCAAGTTGCTTCTAAACAAAATCCACTTGCAACCTATTACGAATTGTTGTGTGTTTTGAAATTTTACCTGGCTAAAACCTTTAACGAGTTCTATACTGAATTTTGCTTGAGGACAAGCAAAGATCTAAGTATAGGGGAGTTTGATAACACGAAATTATATCATATTTTAGGACTTAATTCAATTAAATTTTATTACTATTTATTTCAGTTCACTTCATTTTATTAGATATTACGCGGTATTTTCTTCCTATTTGTCTCAGGTGGCTTATTTTGAAGCACAAGTAAAAATGGAAGAAAAGGAGGTGCAAAAAGGAGAGAAAATGAACCAAATGTCAAAGCCCAGCCCAAAGCACAAAACGCAGGTGCCGTGCATGTGACGGACGTCACAGAGGGCGTGACGAGCGTCACGCCTTGCACACTCCTGTGACGGACGTCACACATGGTGTGACGAACGTCACACCAATCCCCTACTTTTTTGGCGCAAGGAACGCCTCAGAGACGTTGAGGAGACGTTGAGGAGTGTTGAGCCCTATATCCACGCCATGCATTTATGCACGTTGAAGACTTTTTGGCAGCGGAAGCGGTTACTCAAACATATATAAATAGCCACTTGCAAAACCAAAAAGAGTTCCGAAGCTTTTCCACATTTTTTCCTTTGCCGTTTTCGCTTTTGCATATTTTCTTTTCCAGCAGCTTAGGCATTGTTTCTTTATTATTTTTACGAGTTCTACACTATTTCCCTTGCAATTTCCTTTTTCCTTTTTAGCATTTAGTTAATTCTTTTCGCACAATAGTTTCTACACCGGAAACTATTGTGTACCTTTTTACCGGATCTAACCTTACGTTAGAATCCAGTTTTTTTTATTTCCTTCGTTTTAATTTGTTGTTTAACTGAAGAATCCAAGAACAAATCCTACCGGCTTGTGGTGGAGTGTTCAAGACTATTGTTTAACTCATTCAGGTTCTTTAATTATTATTTAATGCTTTGTTTTATTATTTATTTATATTATCTGCCTGGGATGAGTCTGTTTATGCATGATAAGTATTTTAGTTTGTTTAGCATGTCTGGCTAATTCGCTTAGATATCGGTATGTAAAGTAAGCGGAATAAGGAATCAAGACTAAGTCAGTTAAATTAAGTTTAAAATTAAAATCACTCTTTTTTACGGTCTCAATTTACAGGTTTAATAACAAAGGTTTTTGCGAAAGTAAAAAACATAAAGAAGTTAAAATCAATAGAGCGAGAGTTTGAGGTTTTAACAGGACAGTGTAAATTAGACATTAATTCTAGATCAGGGCGAGAGCAAGTTTTAGAGTTAATTAAATTCCGATCTTTTCCAAAAAGTATTTTTAAAGATTGAATGTGAGGACGAGAGTTAAGCATTCGAATTTAATTATATAACCTAAGTCAACAGAGCGAGAGTTTGAGATAAGGGTGTTTAAACGGTCAGTGTTTTCTTGAAAAGAGTTTCTATGGACTGTATTGCTTTCAAAAAATGGTTTTTTGACTTAATTATAAGTGACAGCTACATTAACATAAAATCATGGTTTATTCAACAGAGCGAGAGTTTGAGATAAAACTTTTAATCAATAGAGTCGATTGAAAAGATTTGTTTTAAAACCAAGAAACCGACAAAGAATTGATTCCCTAATTACGACGAACTACATACCGATATCCGCCTTATTAATATTTAATCTAGATCTTAGTTTAGTTTTTAGCTTTCCCCCAAACAATCAAACATTATTCACCTTAGCTTTACGAAGTAACCTTAGATAACGGTATATCGATTCATAAGTCCCTGTGGGATCGATATCTTTTAAAACTACGCGATAGAACTGTGCACTTGCAGTTTGTACCCCAAAATTCGACTCATAAAGTCGCGATCAACAAACGATTGCTGGTCATTGAAGAATAAGATTCAGGAAATGATCGAAGCTGGAGAAATTGAGTTTGAGCCTCCGGAGACCCCTAATGTCATCACTGCTCCTATGCCTAATCATGACAAGACGGTTAATGTCGTGGATGACGACGATCACGTTTCCAATGTGGCGGACTTAACATCTCCTCTCCCGATCATAAAGAGGAATTTATTGCAAGCTGGTTTATTTCCAGGTTGTGCTGAAGATTGCAATCTCTATATATTCCAACCAGATGATTGTTGGGAATTGAAGAATGATATTCAACGGCTGATGGATGATCGTACAGTTCTCTTTGAAAAGATTCCTAAGGCGGAAAACCCTATTGAAGAAATATCTGTGATTGCTAGGTCCAAAGTTCCAGTGAAGATTACCGCTACTAGGGCGCCTGTGAAGATTACTGTTGAGCCCAGGGTAGCTCCCATAATCATTACTGCACCTGGCCCGATCCCGTATTCCTCAAGCAAAGCTATTCTGTGGAATTATGGCGGTGATGTTTACGTCCATGGTGTAAAGCAAATTGACAATTCTACTAATCCTAATGGCATCGTTGGGACTAGTAAAATTACTCGAAGTGGAAGGATCTTCTCTCCAGAAATCTCACCTCCTGTCCTTGAAACTCGAGGAAAGGAACCAGTCAATCCTTCTCAGTCAGAGACACCGGTCGAAGTTACTCCCGAAGATGTTGCCAAACAGGAAATGGAAGAAGTGCTGAAAATCATCCGCAAGAGTGATTTCGATGTGGTAGAACAGTTGGGGCATACCCCGTCTAAGATCTCGATGTTATCCTTGCTGTTATCTTCTGAATCTCATGCCAATGCATTGATAAAATTCTTGAAGACTGCTCATGTGCCTCAGGAAACATCTGTCGATCAGTTCGAAAATTATGTTGCTCACTTGGCTGTTGACAATGGCCTAGGCTTTTCCGATGCTGACCTGACACCAGCGGGAAAGAATCACAATAAAGCCCTGCATATCTCCATTGAGTGTAGGGGAATCACTTTGTCTCATGTGTTGATCGATAATGGCTCTTCCTTGAATGTGCTGCCAACAGCTGTGCTGGATAAGCTGGACTGTAAAAGCATCGAACTGAAACCTAGTGACATTGTGGTACGTGTTTACGATGGTGCGAAGAGTGTTGTCCATGGCGAAGTAGTCCTCCCTATCAAGATAGGACCTCAAGTCTTCAATACTACCTTCCATGTAATGAACGTTCGTCCTGCCTATTCCTGCTTACTGGGACGCCCTTGGATTCATGGGTCAGGTGCTGTAGCTTCGTCTCTCCATCAAAAGCTGAGGTATCCCACAGAGGGCAAAATTGTCACCGTGTGTGGAGAAGAAGAGTACATTGTCAGTAGTGTGCATGCCTTCAGATACGTCGAGATGGATGGTGAATTCATTGAGACTCCTTGTCAGTCATTTGAAGTAGTTCCTCCGACCAATCCTGTCCTTAAGCCAACTTCCGGTGTGCCCAAGGTTATTCGGACTCCTCCTGCTATGATTTCCCTAAAGGACGCTCAAGCTGTGGTTGAAGATGGTGGTTGTACTGGCTGGGGTCAACTGATCGACGTACCGTACAAGTCTAACAAATTTGGCCTGGGGTTTAGCTCTGAGAAGGTAGCCAAGAGTCAAATTAATGCTGTAGAAGACGCTGACAGCGATTACGACCTGGATAGCTGGATTTTCCCAACAATTGGCGACGAACTCAATAATTGGAAGGCTGAAGACACTATCCCGATTTCCTTTAGTCAGGAGTAATTGTTATTGTCTATTTTGGTGTTGCAAATTTTTGTTTTTTTTACAATTGAACTTCTCCAAGCGTTGTGTCTATGCCCGGGGCACAATAGCTAATTTGTTAAGGGTTTTGTCATTTTCATAAGCATATTCACATTCAATAAATCAATGGACTTTTTGCATTCAAATATTGCGCTCTTTATCTTTCCTGTCATCTTCCAAACAAGCTATGTTTCTTACACACACTCACGTAACGAATTACAGATCCATACCCACTCTGGATCCTGTTGATAATAGTTCTACTACTGTTCATTATGACTTTGAAAATCCGATCTACGAAGCCGAGGATGGAAGTGTGGAAGATTGTGAAGTACCTGGAGAACTTGCCAGACTGTTACTGCAGGAAGAGAGGACTATACAGCCGCACGAGGAGTCAGTTGAGATTGTAAATCTGGGTACCGAAGTAGACAAGAAAGAAGTCAAAATAGGAGCAGGCTTGGAAAACAGTGTCAAAAGAAGGTTGATTCAGATGTTACATGACTATGTAGAGATTTTTGCTTGGTCTTATGACGACATGCCAGGACTGGATACTGATATAGTAGTACATCGGCTGCCAACGAGGGAAGATTGTCGTCCTGTTAAGCAAAAGGTTCGTCGCATGCGTCCTGAAATGTCTGAGAAAATCAAAGCCGAGGTTATGAAACAATTTGATGCAGGTTTTCTGGCTGTTACTTCTTATCCTCAATGGGTTGCTAATGTGGTACCAGTGCCGAAGAAGGATGGCAAGGTGCGAATGTGTGTAGACTACAGAGATTTGAATAAAGCGAGTCCCAAAGACGACTTTCCACTTCCGCACATTGATGTTCTGGTAGATAACACCGCTCAATACAAGGTATTCTCATTCATGGATGGATTCTCAGGTTATAACCAGATTAAGATGGCGCCTGAGGACATGGAGAAAACTACGTTTGTAACGCAATGGGGCACGTTCTGTTATAAAGTAATGCCATTTGGTTTAAAGAATGCAGGGGCAACGTACCAGCGTGCTATGGTGGTTTTGTTCCATGATATGATCCATCATGAAATAGAAGTGTATGTGGATGACATGATAGCCAGATCTCATACTGAGGGAGAGCATCTCGATCATTTATACAAACTGTTCGAGAGGTTGAAGAAATACAAGTTGAGGTTGAACCCGAACAAATGCACCTTTGGAGTAAGATCCGGCAAACTCTTGGGCTTTATTGTCAGTGGTAAAGGGATTGAGGTTGACCCGGCTAAGGTGAGGGCTATTCAAGAAATGCCAGTTCCCCGTACAAATAAAGAGGTCAGAGGTTTCTTGGGACGTTTGAATTATATTGTCCGATTTATCTCCCACTTGACTGCTACCTGCAAACCCCTCTTCAAACTACTGAGGAAAAATCAAGAGATGAGATGGAATGATGAATGTCAAGAAGCTTTCGACAAAATCAAGGAGTATCTTCAAAAACCTCCCATTCTGATGCCACCAGTTGAAGGAAGACCTTTAATCATGTATTTGACCGTGTTAGAAAATTCAATGGGGTGTGTGTTGGGACAACATGACGAGTCTGGCCGAAAAGAGCATGCCATATACTACCTTAGCAAAAAGTTTACCGACTGTGAAACAAGATACTCACTGCTCGAGAAAACTTGCTGTGCTTTGGCCTGGGCTGCTCGCCGACTAAGACAATACATGTTGAATCATACCACTTTATTGATTTCTAAGATGGATCCTATCAAATACATATTTGAGAAACCTGCCCTCTCCGGAAAAATAGCAAGATGGCAGATGATTTTAACAGAGTATGACATCCAGTATACTACCCAGAAAGCAATCAAAGGAAGCGTGCTAGCCGATCATTTGGCTCATCAAGCGGTGAATGATTACCAATCTATGAATTTTGAGTTCCCGGATGAAGATGTCATGCTTGTTACTGATCAGGAAGAACATGGACCGGATGAAAGACCCGAACTTGGATCCCGATGGACTATGGTTTTCGATGGATCTTCTAATGCATTGGGCAACGGTGTTGGTGTTGTAATTATATCTCCCCGGGGTTGCCATACGCCCTTCACTGCCAGACTATGCTTTGATTGCACCAACAATATGGCTGAGTATGAAGCATGTATTTTGGGACTTAAGGCTGCTATAGACCTGAGAATCAAGTTTTTGAGGGTGTATGGAGACTCGGCCCTAGTAGTCAGTCAGATCAAAGGAGAATGGGACACTAAACATCCGAATCTCATCCCTTATCGAGAGTGGGTGTTAACATTAATCCCATACTTCGAAGAGATTACATTCGAACACATTCCACGAGAAGAGAATCAGTTGGCAGACGCATTGGCTACCATGTCATCTATGTTCAGATTCAGATGGGGCAGCGAAGCTCCCATGATCACCATTGAACGGTTAGATGAACCAGCGTATTGTTATGAACTTAACGCTGATGGAGTAGAGGAGAAACCTTGGTTCCACGAAGTAAAAAGATATTTGGAAACTCAGGAATACCCTGAAGAGGCATCTATCAATGACAGAAAATTTCTGAGGAAGTTCTCCGCTAAATTCTTTTTGAGTAATGGATTATTATACAAACGTAATCATGATTCGAATTTGCTTCGCTGTGTGGATAAAAAGGAAGCAGAAAAGATTATGGAAGACATGCATGATGGTATTTTTGGGACTCATTCTAGTGGGCATACGATGGCCAAGAAGATTCTGAGATCAGGGTATTATTGGTCTACCATGGAAGCTGATTGCCATCATCACTCCAGAACCTGTCACAAGTGCCAGATATATGCGGATAAAGTACATGTGCCTCCTGCTCCATTGAACGTGTTGACAGCACCTTAGCCCTTTGCAATGTGGGGCATTGATATGATTGGAGAGATTAAACCTACTGCTTCTAACGGGCATCGTTTCATCCTTGTTGCTATTGATTACTTTACAAAGTGGGTAGAGGCCGCCTCATTCGCTTTTGTCACCAAGAATGTGGTGGCACGATTCATCAAGAATAATCTCATTTGTCGATATGGCATCCCTGAAAGAATTATTACTGACAATGGTACTAATTTGAACAACAAGATGATTACTAAACTCTGCACGCAGTTCAAAATAAAACACCATAACTCTTCTCCGTACCGGCCAAAGATGAACGGTGCCGTGGAGGCTGCTAATAAGAATATCAAGAAGATCATACAAAAGATGACGGTGACGTACAAAGACTGGCATGAGATGTTACCGTTTGCTCTTCACGGTTTCGCACTTCAGTACGCACTTCGACAGGACCAACTCCTTTCTCTTTAGTCTACGGAATGGAAGCCGTTTTACCAGTGGAAGTCCAGATTCCCTCTCTAAGAATCATAAAAGAGGCGGGCTTAGATGAAGATTAATGGATTCAGACTCGACTCGACCAGATAAACTTGATCGATGAGAAGAGACTTGCGGCTGTGTGTCATGGACAGATATATCAGAAGCGCATGACCCAGGCATTTAACAAAAGAGTCAAGAGACAGGTATATCGAATTAGCGATTTGGTAATAAAGCGTATCATTCTACCACAGGGTGATCCCAGAGGCAAATGGATTCCCACGTACGAAGGGCCGTTTGTAGTTAAGAAGGTATTCTCTGGTGGAGCCATGATACTAGCTACAATGGACGGCGAAGACTTCCCGCATCCCGTGAATGCAGACATAGTCAAAAAATACTACGCATAAAAGAGACCTGCTAGGTCGACGTACCTAGGCAAAAGTAAGGGCATCCCGGCAAACCAAAAAGGTTCGGGCAAAAATTAGGGATAAACATAAAAAAATGTGCACCCGGCAAGTCGAAAACCTGAAAAGACGGCTTGGGCAAAAAGGGGTATCCTGGTGGATTGAAAACCTGAAAAGGCGGTCCAGGCAAAAATTAGGGATCAAAGCGTATGACTATGTCCCGTTCTCAGACAACTTCATCCAAGTTCAAAGGACTGAACAAGCTAATCACTTCTATCCGACAGCAGGAGATGAGAGGCTTGAAGACATAATGGCAGTGGGGGAATTAAAGTCAATAGGACGTTTTCGGCATAACTTTCTCTTTGTTTTCTTGACAATTTCCTCTTACTAGGATTTCTGTCTCCTTGTACACAAATTGCCTGTTTATAGGCCCTCTTTCGAAATCAATATAATTTTAGTTTCAAAAAAAATGCTTTTGTTTTACTTTCTCTGTTTTGTTTGCATAAGCGTCCATTGATTTAATTCGAATTAATATATGCATTTGGATATGATCGATGTTTACCAAAAATGCGTGCATAAAATAGAAATAGCGATTACTACTAGACTTCAGGATCGAGGAGAAGGTCTAATCATGCTTTCCAATGAATCCGTTGCTAATCCTATCCCCCAGCAAAGCCAGTCATTCCCAGAAGAGAGTGGCATTACTAGACAAATGGGTCATCTCTTCCACCCCCAGCCAGGCTTCTGTTGAACATTTCTACCATCAGACAGAAATCAAGCATCCCCGGCTAAGAAAGGGTCATCGATACCAGTATCTCCCAACCAGAAGATTGAGATTTGTTTTCCCCAGTAGGGTCCTCTGGAAGAACTTTTCAGATGCATAATTCATTCATTACATCATTTCACAGCATACGCATGCATACATCGTTCGCAGTTATTTTCGAAAGCATAAAACATCTCATGCATCATGACATGGCATGAAGCTAACTTTATTTTTCAGGTTAATTATTCCCCTGATACAGTCAAAACAAAGGTCCATTCAGACGGACATCCTCATCAATTACGTTCAGGATTCAACTACATCTTTCAGATATACTCCATGTCAACATTCATTCTGACATCCTCCTAACGATGGCATCTATAAGCCCATCCCAGACATTTATTGCAAATACAACATATACAAATACTATCAGATATAGCCTAGCATATGGTTCATTCTGATTCAGCTCAACATATGACTCTTTCAACTCAGATGCGATCTAACGTACGATCCATTCCGACCTTCAACAACTCCAATACGGTCTAGCATACGACCCATTTGGACCTTCAAGGCCTCAAATGCTACCTAGCATACGGTACATTCTGAAGTGTAGTCTGGCGTATGACTACCCCCTTCATCATCAGGTACAGCCTAACGGACGGCTCAGTCTACAACTCAGATACGATCTAGCATACGATCCATTCTGATCCTTCACCCCCAGTAACGATACAGCCTAACGGACGGCTCGTTCCGCAACTCAGATACGATCTAGCGTACGATCCATTCTGATCCTTTATCCCCAGCAGTGTATGACTCATTCGGATTCTTATCTCATTTTGATTCGGCACAACATATTACTCCTCCAACAATACGGTCTAGCGTACGACCCATTCGGATCTTTATTCCTCAGATATTACCTAGCGTACGGTACATCCCGAGGTGTAGTCTAGCGTACGACTACTTTTCGTCAGATACAGCCTAACAGACGGCCCATTCTGCAACTCAGATACGATCTAGCGTATGATCCATTCTGATCTGTTATCCCCAGCGGCGTATGACCCATTCTAACTCCCCAGTGAAGTCGACGGCCTAATGAATGACTCACTATACGGTCTAGCGTATGACCCAGTGACACCCATGACTTCAGATATCTTCTAACGTACGACGTACTCTGAAGCTCTCATCATCAAACTTCCTAGATGGCATCTTTAAACCCATCTCCATCAAGACTAACTAATTGACAAGTGCAAATTTTTGGGGCATCCTAAGTGTTCAATAATCTTCCACCTCCAGACCACGAATGGCGTACATACCATTCTGACTCTCTCGGTTCAAGAATATTGAACAGGGGCAGCTGTCATACCCCAAAATTTGCCCATTAATATTTCAAGACATTTTTCAGGGCACTCCGACTCATTTTTATGACACTGATCTTAAAGGAACAAAGGCCCAGCTCACGAGTGGCCCAATCCAGAAAATGGCCCAAACTGGCCTGCTCGCTAGGCGAGCAAATCCTTCGCCTAGCGAACGTTCGCTGCACGCTCGCCTAGCGAACGTTCGCTACACGCTCGCCTAGCGAAGCTGACAGATAACAGAAAATTCTGGGCTTCACTCTGAGCCCATTAGGTCATGAAAAAAAGGCATTATAAATACCACAATTCCAGTCAGAAAAAGGAGAGGACGAAAAAGGACGAAAGGAGGACCCTAGCAAGCAAACCCTAGCGCTCACAGACGGAAAACCCTGGAGGCTAACCCTGAGAATTCCGAGTAACCCTAAAGGAAACCCTGAAGGAAAAGCCGGCGGCAGCAAGGTCACTTCCGCTCAATTCGATCCGATCGGCCAATTCAAGGTTACAATTCGATTACAAACAGGTTGGCATTGCTATTACTACCTTATGTTCTTAATTTGCACATGGTATCATGATTGAATTTATGAAACTATCTTAAGTTTTACATATGAATTTAAGTATGCATGAACATCTGAATGTCTAACCACATAATCTCTGTAATGAATGCTATAAGGTGTGAAGCTTGCTGCCATTATATCGTTATTAAAACCGGAATCCGCAGCCGCTCGCTAGCACATCGCTAAGCGAGCATGCAACGAGTGTTCGCTAAGACTTCGCTAGGCGAAGCAGGAGCGAACGCGACAGCAGCCGACTTTTTCTGTTCTGACTTTTGCCCACCTGTCATGTTTTTATCATAGCCATGCATTGTTTATCTGACCCTACTGCTGTTCTGGTTTCTTTTGTGGTGTAATTCTCGATTGCACCCTGATTTGGTATTCTGACATGTTTGCTGAGTTTTGCAAAGGTTCACACATCGCCGGGAAAGCTAGCTAGATAGGTATTCCACTTTATTTGTGGGATGCCCTTTGTGGAGTTTCACCCTAAATTACCTAATTAATTTTAATGTATTAATTTTAATGTGGAGATCCACCCTCAATTACTTAGTTGATTTTTAATGTATTGATTTTAATGTGGAGATTCATCCTAATCGCCTAATTGATTGTAAAATACGGCCTTTAAATATGTGATCTTGGACCTCTCTTTGCTGCCCTACGGTATTACGGTATAACGGTCGTGTCCCGCGAATGTAGGGATACACTTAGCAAAGACCCTTCGGTTAAATCATCATAAAATAAATCATGGTCCCTCGGATGTTGCCTTCGAAAATACGATTTTGTCCCTCGATGACCCTTCGGTGTAGCCTACGGTTAAATGATGATCGTCCCTTCGAATGCTAAGGTATCCTTACAACTGTTGCCTTCAATGACCTATCGATGACCCTACAATGACCCTTTTACATCCAAAGGATAAAACTACTTACTTCTCAATAGTAAGGACAGTTTTACCCTCATAAGGATAGGAAATGCCCATAACGATCTTAGGAAGGTATAACTCTCAATTACTGGATCATAACCTAAAACATTTTCCACCCCTCACACTTTGCAAGTCCTAGAAAATCACCACTTGGTATACATTCATACTAGAATCATTACCAAGTTATATTTTTCTAAACTGTTTTTCAAAATCAAACGAGATAAATACTTTGTATACATTCATACGAGAATCATTACAAAGTTAAACTCTCTTTTCAAAACATTTTTAAACAATTCACCAACACTTTTCAGACAAAAATATAAGTGATCCAGCAATTAAGAGCCCATGGATAACCATGGATACAAAGGGTGCTAATACCTTCCCTTTGTATAATGTACCTCCCGAGCCCAAAATCTATTGAGGTCTTTCCTGTTCTTTTCCACCTTTCCTTATTGGATAAAAGAAAAGTCGGTGGCGACTCTTGCTATCCGCGACATTGCGATAAAAAGCAAAATACCCCAAGTCAGTTCACCGTATGACAAGGAGCGAACGGGACAGTGGCTGTTTTGTTTCTTTTCTGTTCTGCCTTATGTTTATCTAATCAAGATTTATTATAATTCTGCATCATTTGGCCTGACTTTATGACTGTTGTGGTTATTTTGTGGTGCAACTTTCAAATGTACTTTATCTCGATGTTCTAACCCGTGTGCTGAATTGTGTAAAGGCTTACATATTCCCGAGGAAACGGCCGGCTAGGTATTCCACTTTATGTGTGGGATACCCTTATGGAGATGGATTCTGAATTACTTAATTTTAATGTGGAGATTCATCCTACATTACCTAACTGATTTTAATGTATTGATTTCATCGATTTTAATGTGGACCTAATTACTTAATCGATTACGGCTATCTAATTAATTGTAAAACTTTGCCTTTAAATATGCGATCTTGGACCTCTCTTTGTTATCCTACGATATTACGGTATTATGGTCATGTCCCGCGAATATGGGGATACCCTTAGCCAAGACCCTTCGATTAAATCATCATAAAATAAATCATAGTCCCTCGGATATTGCCTTCGAATATATGATTTTGTCCCTCGATGACCCTTCGGTGTAGCCTACGGTTAAATGATGATAGTCCCTTCGAATGCTAAGGTATCCTTACAACCGTTGCTTTCAATGACCAATCGATGACCCAACGATGACCCTTTTTACATCCAAAGGATAAAACTACTTACCTCTCAATAGTAAGGACAGTTTTACCCTCATAAGGATAGGAAATGCCCATAAAGACCTTGGGTAGGTATAACTCCTAAATGCTTGCTCACAACAAAAACTACTTTTCACACCTCACACTTTTCAAAACCTCCATTAGAAAATCACCACTTGGTATTCATTCATACTAGAATCATTACTGAGTTATATTTTTCTAAACCATTTTCAAAACTAAACGAGATAACCACTTTGTATACATTCATACGAGAATCATTACAAAGTTAAATTCTCTTTTCAAAACATTTTCTAAACAATTCACAACCACTTTTTCCAGACAAACATAAGTGATCAAGCAATTAAGAGCCCATGGATAACCATGGATACAAATGGTGCTAACACCTTCCCTTTGTATAATGTACCTCCCGAATCCAAAATCTAATTAAGGTCTTTCCTGTTCTTTTCCACCTTTCCTTATTGGATAAAAGAAAAGTCGGTGGCGACTCTTGCTATCCGCGACATTGCGATCAAAAGCAAAAACACACTAAAGTCAGTTCACCGTATGACAGAACTGGCGACTCTGCTGGGGACTTAAAGAGAGGTTACCTTAAAAACAAGATCACTTATTTAAATTGTCTGATTTACTTTTAAGGAATTGCTTGGGTATTTTATGCTTGAGTGAAAGATCCTACACCCGGATCTAGTGTACCTTAGGTAAGTAGCAATAGATCATCGCGACTATCCGACGTATACTGGAATGGTCAAAATGATGGCTACGGTTAATGTGACACTTTGGATGTCCTGATGTTCCTCATGTTTACTTGAGGAAAAATTTGGCTTCCGCGTGGTGTCATCAAAGCATTAACCAGACCTTTAGAACCCTAATTGACTCATCCTAGCCATTAGAAAGTAGTGAGATAACTGACTTCGGTTCCGAATGGGGTTGGTTGAGACTCGATACTACACTCTTTGAGATTGGACTTTAGGGAAGCTTCGGTCAACCACTTGGTGTTGCACTGAAGTAGACTTAAAGGAAGGTCAATGATTGGAGATCCTTCTAGAACCCGGTTACTATTCTAGGACAGGTTGAACCAACCAAACTTCAGTGGGGAGGGTACTTACCCATGGAACTCATGCAAGCCTTAAAACTCAGGAATGATGGTTGTGTGGCTTGCTTGTGCTTGTTATTAACATCATAACATCATAACATCATAACATCATGGCATTGTACTAACCATTTCAAGGACTCTAAACATTGAAAACATTTCATACATTGCATAGCATAACATAACATTGCATAACAGGTACTCTAAAGGGATCAATGTTCTCACGGTTTTCCTCCAAACAGAAAAATGGACCTCGAACAAGCCGTCAAAGATCTCCAGGCTCAGAATGCTCAACTCCAGGAGATGATCTTGAACTTATCCAAGGGGCAGGAGGAACTAAAGGCTCTATTGCTCGAGAAGAAAAACAAGAAACCTGTGAGTTACATTAACCCGGGAAGAAGGCTTAAAGGACAGGCTGCGGGAGTCAAGATCAGACTTCCAAAGGATCAAGAAGAGGAGACAGAAAATGATTCGGAAGATGAGAATGCTAATCCTCTCAACCAGGAGGATGACGATGAAGATTATGAAAATGAACTGTACTCTCCAACAGATGCTAAATATAAGTTGCTGGAAGAACGCATGCTAGCTATGGAGGGTCAGAAGGCGCCCGGTCTGGATTTCGAAAGCTTGGGTCTGGTCTCCGATGTGGTCATTCCTCGCAAATTCAAGATCCCCACTTTCACTATATACGATGGGGCATCTTGTCCTCAGATGCATCTGAGAGCTTATGTGAGAAAGATTCAGCCGTATACCACTGATAGGAAACTATGGATCCATTTCTTCCAAGAGAGTCTGTCTGGCACACAGTTGGAATGGTATTATCAGCTCGAGAGCTCTAACATCCACACCTGGACTGATTTAGCGACAACTTTCTACAAGCACTACCAATACATTATGAATTGGTGCCTACTCGACTACAGTTGCAGAATATGACTATGGGCTCTAAAGAAAGCTTCAAAGAATATGCTCAAGAATGGAGAGATTTGGCTGGCAGAGTCAAACCCCCCATGACTGATCGAGAATTAGTGGACATGTTCATGAGCACACTGACTGGCCCATTCTACAGCCATCTATTGAGAAGTTCCTCATCGGGTTTCACTGAACTTATATTAACAGGTGAACATGTTGAAAGCGGAATTCGAAGTGGAAAGATACAGGCGACTACCTCTGATCCTCCGGAGACTCCTAATGTCATCATTGCTCCTCTGCCTAATCATGACGAGACTGTCAATGCTGTGGAAGATACTGATAATGATTATGACTTGGATAGCTGGATTTTCCCAACAATTGGTGACGGACTCAATAATTGGAAGGCTGAAGACACTATCACGATTTCCTTTAGTCAGAAGTAATTGATATTGCTTATTTTAATGTATTAAATTTTGTTAAAGGTTTTGTCATTTTCATAAGCACATTCATATTCAATAAATCAACGGACCTTTTTGCATTCAAATATTGCGCTCTTTATCTTTCCTGTAATTTTTCAAACAAGCTATGTTTTCTTGCACACACTCACGTAACAATTTGCCGATCCATATCCACTCTGGGTCCTGTTGGTAATAACTTTGCTACTGTTCATTATGACTTTGAAAATCCGATCTACCAAGTCGAGGATGGAAGTGAGGAAGATTGTGAAGTACCTGGAGAACTTGCCAGACTACTGCAAGAAGAAAAGACTATTCAGCCGCATGGGGCATCGATCGAAAATCGTAAATCTGGACCACGTCACCCGATTTAGCTCCCAGTCGACCGCTACTTGCAAATCCACCTTCAAATTACTGAGACAAAATCAAGAAGTATCTCCAAGAACCTCCAATTCTGATACCACTAGTTGAAGGAAGACCTCTAATCATGTATTTGACTGTGTTAGAAAATTCAATGGGGTGCGTGTTGGGGCAACATGACGAGTCTGGTCGAAAAGAGCATGCAATATACCACCTTAGCAAAAAGGTACCGACTGTGAAACAAGATACTCACAGCTCGAGAAAGCTTGCTGTGCTTTGGCCTGGGCTGCTCGCCGACTAAGACAGCATATGTTGAATCGTACCACTTTATTGATTTCTAAGATGGATCTTATCAAATACACATTTGCGAAATCTGCTATCTCCTGAAAGAGCTATCACTGATAATGGTGCTAATTTGAACAACCAGATGATTACTGAACTCTGCACGCAGTTCAAAATAAAACACCATAATTCCGAAGTGACGACTTGGTAATAAAGCGTATCATTCTACCACAAGGTGATTCTAGAGGCAAATGGACTCCCACATACGAAGGGCCATTTGTAGTTATTCTCTGGTGGAGCCATGATGCTTGCTACAGTGGATGACGAAGAGTCCCCACATCCCGTGAACACGGACATAGTTAAAAAATACTACGCATGTACACCCGGCAAGTCGAAAACCTGAAAAGGCGGCTTGGGCAAAAAAGGGTATCCTGGTGGACTGAAAACCTGAAAAGGCGGTCCAGGCAAAAATTAGGGATTAAAGCGTATGACTATGTCCCGTTCTCGGTCAGCTTCACCCAAGTTCAAGGGACTGAACAAGCCAATCACTTCTATCCGACAGCAGGAGAAGAGATGCTTGAAGACATAATGACAGTAGTGGAATTAAGATCGATGAGACTTTTTCTGCATAGCTTTCTCTTTGTTTCCTTGACAATTTCCTCTTACTAGGATTTCTGTCTCTTTGTACACAAATTGCCTGTTTATAGGCCCTCTTTCAAAATCAATACAATTTCATTTCCAAAAAAAAGATGCTTTTGTTACTTTTTCTGTTTTGTTTGCGTAAACGTCCATTGATTTAATTTAAACTGATATATGCATTTGAATATGATCGATGTTTATCAAAATACATGCATAAAACGGAAATAGCAATTACAAGAGACTTCAGGATCGAAGAGAAGGTCTAATCATGCTTTCCAACGAATCCGTTGCTAATTCTATTCCCCAGCAAAGCCAGTTATTCCCCAAAAGCAATTGGCATTACTAGACAAATTGGTCATCTCTTCCACCCTCAGCCAGGCTTCTGTTAAGTATTTCCACCATCAGACAGAAATCAAGTATCCCTAGCTAAGAAAGGATCACCGATACCAGTATCTCCAACCAGAAGACTGAGATTTATTTCCCCAGTAGAGTCCTCGGGAAGGACTTTTCAGATGCATAATTCATTCATTACATCATTTCACAGCATACGCATGCATACATTGTTCGCATTTATTTTCATAAACATAAAATATCTCATGCATCATGACATAGCATGAAGCTAACTTTATTTTTCAGGTTAATTATCCTCCTGATACAGTCAAAACAAAGGTCCATTCAGACGGACATCTTTATCAATTACATTCAAGATTCGACTACATCTCAGATATTCGTTGCAAATACAACATATGCAAATACTATCAGATATAGCATGGCATACGGTTCATTCTGATTCAGCTCAACATATGACGCCTTCAACTCAGATACGATCTAACGTACGATCCATTCTGACCTTCAACTACTCAAATACGGTCTAATGTACGACCCAGTTAGACCTTCAAGTCCTCAGATGCTACCTAGCGTACGGTACATTTCTGAAGTGTAGTCTAGTGTACGACTACCCCTTTCATCATCAGATTCAGCCTAACGGACGGCTCATTCTGCTCAAATACGGTCTAATGCACGGCCCAGTTAGACCTTCATCTCCTCAGATGCTACCTAGCGTACGGTACATTTCTGAAGTGTAGTCTAGCGTACGACTACCTCTTTCATCATCAGATTCAGCCTAACGGACGGCCCTTTCTGCTACTCAGATACGATCTAGCGTACGATCGGTCTGACCTTTACTTCTCCGGATACAGCCTAATGGACGGCTCATCTTACGACTCAGATACGATCTAGCGTACGATCCATTCTGATCTTTCATCCCCAGCGAAGTCATCCGCCTAATGAACACATCACTCTGCTATTCAGATATGGTCTAACGTATGATCTATTCTGATCCTTTATCCCCAGCAGTGTATGACACACTCTGACTCCCTAGCGAAGTCGACAGCCTAATGGATGACTCACTATACGGTCTAGCGTATGACCCGGTATGACACCCGTGTCTTCAGATATCGTCTAACGTACGACACAATCTGAAGCTCTCATCATCAAACTTCCTGGATGGCATCTTTAAGCCCATCTCCATCAAGACTAATTGACAAGTGCAAATTTTTGGGGCATTCTAGTGTTCAATAATCTTCCACCTCCAGACCACGAACGGCATACAGGCCATCCTAACTCTCTCGGTTCAAGAATATTGAACAGGGGCAGCTGTCATACCCCAAAATTTGCCCATTAATCTTGCAATACATTTTCCGAAGCACTCCAGCTCACAAGGGGCCCAATCCAGAAAATGACCCCAAATGGCCTGCTCGCTAGGCGAGCAAATCCTTCGCCTAGCGAAGCTTGCGAATACCAGAATTGTTGGGCTTCATTCTGAGCCCATTAGGTCACAGATGGCCTGCTCGCTAGGCGAGAAAATCCTTCGCCTAGAGAACCCTTCGCTACAACGCTCGCCTAGCGAAGCTTGCGATATATCAGAATTTTTGGGCTTCATTCTGAGCCCATTAGGTCACCACAATCACTATAAATACCAACACTTCAGTCAGGAAAAGAAAGAAACGAAAACAGACGAGGACGGACGGAAACCCTGGCATAGAAACCCTGGAGACCAACTCAGAGAATTCCGAGTAAAGAAACCCTGAAGGCCGCTCATCCGCACCAAGGTTGCCTCCGCCCAATTCGACCCGATTTGCCAATCCAAAGCTGCGATTCCATTGCAAACAGGTTTGCGTATCACTACTGTTTTATGCTTTTAATCGGTAATCGCTACATACATAAGGCATCATGATTAAATTTTTCGGATATGTAATTTGATTTCACATGTGAATTTAAGTATGCCTGAATATCCTGAGTGTTTGTCCATGCTATTCCTGTAATTAAATGCCATAAAGTTCAGGGTGCCGGAGATCATGCTGCTATCAAACTCAAAACCCGTAGCAGCTCGCTAGCACATCGCTAAGCGAACCCGGGGCGAGCACTCGCTAAGCCTTCGCTAGGCGAAGCAGGAGCGAACGGGACAGTGGCTGTTTTGTTTCTTTTCTGTTCTGCCTTATGTTTATCTAATCAAGATTTATTATAATTTTGCATCATTTGGCCTGACTTTATGACTGTTGTGGTTATTTTGTGGTGCAATTTTCAATTGTACTTTATCTCGATGTTCTAACCCGTGTGCTGAATTGTGTAAAGGCTTACATATTCCCAAGGAAACGGCTGGCTAGGTATTCCACTTTATGTGTGGGATACCCTTATGGAGATGGATTCTGAATTACTTAATTTTAATGTGGAGATTCATCCTACATTACCTAACTGATTTTAATGTATTGATTTCATCGATTTTAATGTGGACCTAATTACTTAATCGATTACGGCTATCTAATTAATTGTAAAACTTTGCCTTTAAATATGCGATCTTGGACCTCTCTTTGTTACCCTACGATATTACGGTATTATGGTCATGTCCCGCGAATGTGGGGATACCCTTAGCCAAGACCCTTCGATTAAATCATCATAAAATAAATCATAGTCCCTCGGATATTGCCTTCGAATATATGATTTTGTCCCTCGATGACCCTTCGGTGTAGCCTACGGTTAAATGATGATAGTCCCTTCGAATGCTAAGGTATCCTTACAACCGTTGCTTTCAATGACCAATCGATGACCCAACGATGACCCTTTTTACATCCAAAGGATAAAACTACTTACCTCTCAATAGTAAGGACAACTTTACCCTCATAAGGATAGGAAATGCCCATAAAGACCTTGGGTAGGTATAACTCCTAAATGCTTGCTCACAACAAAAACTACTTTTCACACCTCACACTTTTCAAAACCTCCATTAGAAAATCACCACTTGGTATACATTCATACTAGAATCATTACTGAGTTATATTTTTCTAAACCATTTTCAAAACTAAACGAGATAACCACTTTGTATACATTCATACGAGAATCATTACAAAGTTAAATTCTCTTTTCAAAATATTTTCTAAACAATTCACAACCACTTTTTCCAGACAAACATAAGTGATCAAGCAATTAAGAGCCCATGGATAACCATGGATACAAAGGGTGCTAACACCTTCTCTTTGTATAATGTACCTCCCGAACCCAAAATCTAATTAAGGTCTTTCCTGTTCTTTTCCACCTTTCCTTATTGGATAAAAGAAAAGTCGGTGGCGACTCTTGCTATCCGCGACATTGCGATCAAAAGCAAAAACACACTAAAGTCAGTTCACCGTATGACACTGTCACTGGCTTCAGTTTATTGGTTAGTTTTTATCCCATCTCATTGCTTTATTCGAGTGTGGTGTCGCGTGTCGGATGCCACACTTAATTTGTTTTTTTTTGTTAAAATACTGGCAGGAATGACATTCATCAAGATATCTATATCATCTGCATATCATAGCATTCATTTCATCGCGCATAATATTTAAAATGTTAACCTGAATAAATTTTTGGATCTATAGAAAGATTGATTGAATCAATTTTCAAGTGTACGCTGAAATTAGGGGGCAAAAAATTTAAAGGTCGAGCTTGCAGACGTCAGTTTTGTTAATATACGGTCTGCGCAGTTTAACTTGGCGTGCTCATTTTGTTTTCTTTGACTCATTTTTCAATCGTATTTTGACCATCTTGAGCCTTTTTAACCGATCATTTTTTATTTTAAAATTTGATCAAAACCAATCTATTTTTCATAAGTAGATTTCACAATGATCATTTTAATGCATTCATCTTAATTTTTTGAATATTTTCGTGTCCAATTTTTATTCATTTTAATCCTTTTTATTTTGTTTATTTTATTAAAATGTCAAGCAAAAAAAAATATAATTAATTAATTAATTGGTTTGATTTTATTTTAAGATATTTGAATTTTATTTTATTTTTATTTTAAAACTCTTTTTATCAACTAGAAATATATATAAGGCATTTTGGGATTAATCAAAATTAAGAAACCTAATTAGCCTAATACATATGATAACTTATCAAGTGAATTAAAAAAAGGCTATATAAACTAAACCAACAGAGCGCCTCAAGGGATTCTCTCTAAGATTATTTTAAATAAAAAAATAAAAAAAAATAAAAATTGTGGAAAAGCTTGATTCTTCAACGTGACCACTTCTTCTTTTCCCCACACCACACATTTTTTTTCAACAATAATATATACCCATTAAAAATGAATCACACAATAAGCACAAATCATTTTTTCTTCATTTTCAAATAAGCACCACCTTCCTCTCTCTCTCTCTCTCTCTCTCTCTCTCTCTCTCTCTCTCTCTCTCTCCTCTCTCTCTCTCTCTCTCTCTCTGAGCTCTCTCTCTCTATTCAGCTCCTCGCTCTCTCTCCTCTCTCTCTCCTCTCTCTCTCTCTCTCTCTCTCTCTCTCTCTCTCTCTCTCTCACTCTCTCTCTCTCTCTCTCTACGTATCGCTCTCTCGCTTGCTTCTCTCTCTCTGCTCTCTATCTCTCTCTCTCTCTCTCTCTCTCTCTCTCTCTCTCTCTTCTCTCTCTCTCTCTCCTCTCTCTCATCTCTCTCTTCTCTCTCTTCTCTCTCTCTCTCTCTCTCTCTCTCTTCTCTCTCTCTCTCTCTCTCTCTCGCTCTCTCTCTCCTCTCTTCTCTCTCTCTCTCTCTCTCTCTCTCTCTCTATATCTCTCTCTCTCTTCTCTCTCTCTCTCTCTCTCTCTCTCTCTCTCTCTCTTCTCTCTCTCTCTCTCTCTCTCGCTCTCTCTCTTCTCTCTCTCTTAAAAAAGGAAGAAATTTATTGCAAAAAAAATGTGGATCTCCGAATCGGTACACTACCTTGCCTTTTCTATCATATCACATATTAATATCATAAAAAATCATAAATCAGGACAAGACAAAACTCCTCCGCCATTAAACACTTGTGGTAGTCACCACTTTACACCTCTTTGAAAACCTCTTTCCTTCTATTTTTCAACTACTTTTTTTATATTTTAATTTATTTTGTTTTTTAATTTCACTATTCCTCTTAGTCTTATTATTATTATTATTATTATTATTATATGTTTTTCTTCGGTATTTTTTATATATATTATTTATTTTGAGTTTTTATTAATGATGTAACCAATATTGTTTATTTGTTAATTTCTTATTTCTTATTTCTTGTTTGTGTATTATGTTAAATAGATATAGTCCATGTAATACATAAATATTATAAATAATATATGTTGATGTTTTTGTTTGGTTTATCAGGTACGTTATAATTTTAGAGTTAAAATTTTTATTTAACTTCAAAAACTGTTTAAACGCATAGAGTTTATTGACCGATCTCAAATAAAGTGATTCCTACATGAATTACGTTACAATGGTTTAGCATAGATCTAAATTCATTAATTTGATTGTCGTTTTTATGTTACCTTTTAAAAACACGTGTCGTTTAAATCATCGAGTTATTAGATTTTCATATACGTTACAATTTCGAAGTTAAAAATTCAATTTAATTCCATAAACTTCTTAAACACATAGAGTTTATTGACCGGCCTCAGATATGGTGATTCCTACATGAATTACTCTACGATTGCTTAACATAACAATAAATTCAGTAGTTTAAAACTCCGATTTATTTATGGTTCATTGGCTTTCTCTTAGACATTCTTACAATTGGATCTTTGTTATTTACCGTTGTTTATTGAGCTTGTATTTTTAATTGTTGTACTGTATTCCCATTTGACAAATTGTATCCCCATTCTCATGATGTGTAATAATTTATCGATTTCCTTTACTTTTTATTGAATTAGTTAGTTGTTAACTCAAGATTAAAACCAACCACTTTTAGAAAAGAACAAAATAATAATAATAATAATAATAATAATAATAATAATAATAATAATAATAACGCTCGATTCAACGTCGAGTCTTTTTCCCATATCACATTCAATTTGAATTCAACGTCGAGTATCTCTTTCGATTAATTCAAACTCTTTTCATAATCAACTTGCAACGCTTGATCCAATGTCAAGTCATTGATATAAAACAATTTTCATAATAAAAATTAAAAGACAATGGACCAAGAGATGTACATCTCTTTAGACCCCTTAATAGTCGAGCGTTCGGAGTACACCAAATTTAAAATGATGATTAGTCTTTCAAATCAAAAACACGTTAAACAAACTTGGAATAAAGGGACAAAGGAAACACATCCATGCAAAACCCGTGTAAACGCGCGCATAGTGCACACCTCTGCTCAAATATTTCCTCACCTTTCGCAAATATCACATCTTCATGATCAAAGCAACTTAACCAATCAAACTTGTTTTCCTCCCTTGCGCGACCTCAAAAATCATTTTCAGGAATGAGTATGCTTTATCCATATCGATGTGAAACAAACAAAGACTTCCGCCTCCAAGAACGAACAATAAGTAAATGTTTAGTCATTCGATATATCTAAAAGATCACTCTTTAAAAGAAGTGAACCCATTAGTTATTTTTAAGTAAAACTACGTAGCCTTGAGTTTTCTATAGCACCTAGAGATATGTATGAGCAGGATTTTAAAATCTTGTCCGGCACCCATTTAATTAAAAATATTCTTCTTTTCTTTTTTCTCACTCGATAAGTAGAAGATCGTAAACTAATATCATGATAACACTCTTGCACGAAACTAACTAAATGGGTCTCATTGAGTACAATATATGTGATGGATGCTAATACTTTCCTCTTGCATAATCGACTCCCAAACCTGATCTGGTTACGACGACCATCTTTTTCATGGATTTTATCGATATTTTCCCTTTCCATATTCGGGAATAAATAAAATTTGCTGGCGACTCTGGTTTTTTTTTAAATATTTCAGGCGTTTCTTATGCTCAAGTATTTTTTGCACCGCGACAAACCGTGGTAAAAGGTTAATATATATATGATATAATATATATATATATTATATATATATATTATATATATATATATATATATATATATATATATATATATATATTATTATATATATAATATATATATAATATATATATATATATATATATATATATATATATATATATATAAGCAAGCTATCTCGCTTCAGTACATTACAACAGTCTCTCTCAAAATAAAACACTAGCATCATCTCTCTCACTCGTCTCTCTCATATATCCCAATCTCCATTAACGTTTCAATAACCTTTCTTGACAAACATGCAAAATGGAAACACCAAACTCATGCAACGAACTCGCCTCTTCATAGGGTTACCTTTGTTGCATCAAATCTTATGAAATGTAATTTAACTCCATCAAATCTTAGGAAATGACTACGTTACATGATAGTCTTCACAACATATAATATAGCTTATTTCATGGTTCAATAGTTTGTGTTTACAAATCTGTTTAAGTTAAAATGAGTGAATGTATAACCTAAGAAGTGAACTTATGGAGTAATTATGTGATTTTATTGACCAATTCTATTTCCAAATTTGTTGTTTATGTTTCCAAATCTATTTAACTTAAGATGAGTGAATTTATAACCTAAGAAGTGAATGTATAAAAAATATGTTTCCAAATCTGTGATTTTATTAACATGTGTAATATAGCGTCTTTCATGTTGTTTGTAGGATAATATGACCTAAGAAGTGAATTTTAAGATGAGTATAATAACTTTAGAAGTTAAATTAATATGAGTAGATGCATAACCTTAGAAGTGAACTATGTTATTTATATTTTAATAGCTTCTTTCATGTTGTTTGTATGATAATATGACATGAATAACTTAAGATGAGTGAACATTCCGCTAGTTTATGGATTATATAAATGTATGAATTATAGAAGTGAACACTCTGCATCTATTATAATGTCACGCTAATACATTTTTACTTGTAAGGAAGGTGAATGAAGAAAAAATATAAATGGTTTGTGTTGATATAAAGAAAAAATACAAGGAGAGGATGAAGCAGAAGTGAAAGCTGCAAACTTGTGTGAAAGACACAAAATGACATCCATTTAAATTTAATGCAAGTTTGTAGCTTTCAGTTCAGGTTCATCCTCCTTTAATTGTGGATTCAATTTTGATACAAGTAAATAATTTCTTCATCTTCATTCTCCACGAATCTTTTAAATAAAATGTACATTCGTTAAACATTTTATGTGTTGATATGTTATTGTTGTTCAAAATGCTTGCCTTGTTGATTTTTTTTGTTGATAAATATTGTTGTCTGTGTTATTGTTAATGTCCTAGAATATGAGTTTATTATGTCATAGAAAAAACTTGTTTTATGCAGTTAGATGTGGTTTCGTCTGGCCCACATGCAATTAGAACAAAACATTGATAAGTCCATATGAGTTTATTATATCGTATGTAGATTTCTTGTTTCACTAATCCCTCACTAAGCATACATTCATTTAAATTGATTTAGAAAATAATAATATGAAAATTAAGTTATATTTGAAAACTAACTTAGATCAATCAATGTTTTTTAAATTGCATGCATCTCATAATTCATCTCTCGCTCTTTAACATATAGAATTTGGTCCAATGCCCAAAGTTCTTCAAAACAGCAATTCTTTTCTTCTAATTTATTTTTCAAAACATCAAATTTGTTGAGAAATTTCGATTTATCGTCATCACTGTCATTATAATAATAATCATCATCATCATTTAAGATAATGATAATGATAGTGATGACGATGAATCAGAATTAGTCAACAAATTTTTACTTTTCAAAATAAACAAGAAGAGAAGAAACTGTTGCCTTGAAGAACTTGGGGCATTGAACCAAATTCTATATGTTAAAAAACGGGAGATGAAGAACAGATGATCGTTTAAGTTAGTTTTCAAGAATAATTTAATATGAATTATGAGACACATGCAAATTCGAAAAACACATGCAATTCGAAAAACACATGCAAATTCTCTATGTCAACAATCACAATGAAGAACATAACGTGACTCATGATACATATGGGAAGAATGTAAAGGTTTCTAAAATATGAAGTTACCACAAATGAGGAAAAGAACTAGAGACATTGTACATGATATCAAAAAGTCTCTTCAAATTATATATAATAAGTGGGAATGCAACAACCACATCAATCAAATATTTATTATTTATTATTTGAGGTGAAAGTTTATTATATAATATTAATTTAATAATAAGAAAATTAATTAATTTAATTTAACTTAATTGATAGTTTTTGTGCCGACTAAATATCTCATTAAACGAATACGAGTTCAAATCTACCGAATTCAATTATTCATTTATAAGAACTGAAATTTTATAATATTAAACTTAAAAAATCAAAATAATTTGTAACGAAATTTGTTCTCGACCTTTAAAAATTTATATTGAATCACACCATTCATATTATAAATTTCATTTTTATATTTTTAAAACTTAAATTTTGGTCCATGGTGGTGACTTGAATATGTGGATCGCATCGCACATTGAATCAAACGGCGAAAATAGAAGTTGTTGAAGAAGTGGAGAAGCTTTTATTGTTTGCGGGCCATTAATATTTATGGCCACTTCTTTTGCAACTTGAAAATTATTGCTAGATACATTAAAACCCAGGCGATACTTACTTGAAAAAAAATTAATTTAAATTTTTTAAAAATTATATTAGTCAGACGATTTTGAAAGACTTAAACAAATTATTCAATTTAAATTTTTTAAAAATTATATTAGTCAGACGATTTTGAAAGACTTAAACAAATTATTCAAATATAATTTTATTTTTTATAATATTTCAAAAATTAAAAATAAATATATTTTATCATTCTAAAAAAAATGTCCAAAATAATATTTTAAAAATATTATTTTTCAAAATCTTCTATTTTCCTTCTTCACACTCTCAACAAAGCTAAAAAATTTAGCCAAAAGAGTATTCAATCTCTCAAACAAAGCTAAAAATTTAATTTGTGACTGCGAAAAGAGTATTTAAAACATGAAATTCAGAAAGTCCATGAAATGCTAAAGCTAGGAAGGCAATATGCACTTCCATTAATTTGTTGTTTAATTGGAAACTTAATAGGATATACCATATAAGTAATTTTCCTATTTTCACTAGTATCATAACATAGTCTATGATCTTGTGTCCTACTTATTTGGTAAACAATTAAAATAAAGCAATTTCTTTTGACACTTACCGTGTGCCAATACCATAATCCCAAAACTATACAATAAATAAATAAACTAAAACTAGAAAGAAAGAAACAAAAGGAAAAGGAAATTTCGAGACATTAAAAAAATACAAGTTTATTTTTTAACATTAAAAAAAATGTCGACTATAAAACTTTTTACTTCAACCACAAAAACAGCAAATAATACACGTTTTTTCCGCTACCTTGTTTTTTCTTCTTTTGTTTGGTTTTTTTATCAAAACCAAACAAAAGTGTTAGATTTCATATCGGATCCAGGTTCACTTTCTCTTAGTGAAACTAATACTAGAAGATAGAAACAGAAGAAAAAAAAGGAGAATCAACAAAATGTCTCTTCAGTCTCCATTGATTGTTGAAGAAACAAAACAGCACAGCAAGGAAGAAGATAAAAGAGAACTGATTGAAGAAGTGAAAAAACAGTTATGGCTATCAGGACCGTTAGTTTCTGTTTCACTTTTGAATTTTGGTATCGATCTTATTTCAGTTATGTTTGTTGGTCATCTTGGTGAATTGACTCTTTCTGGTGCTTCCATGGCTACTTCTTTTGCTACTGTCACTGGCTTCAGTTTATTGGTTACTTTTTATCCCATCTCTTTGATTTTGACTCTTTATCTTTATCCGAGAGTGTCGTACAGTGACGCGTGTTGGATGCCACACTTAATTTGTTTTTTTATGTTTAAAATACAGGCAGGAATGGCAAGTGCATTGGACACATTATGTGGACAATCATATGGGGCAAAGCAGTACCGCATGTTAGGCGTACACACGCAGAGAGCAATGTTCATTCTCATGATGGTCGCGATTCCCCTCGCTATTATTTGGGCCAACACAAGATCCATTCTCATTTTTCTCGGCCAAGATCCTGAAATATCTACCGAGGCAGGAAACTATGTGAAGTTAATGGTTCCAGGCCTTTTTGGTTATGGTCTTCTACAATGCCTCAACAGATTCTTACAGACTCAAAATATTGTATTTCCAATGATGTTTGGCGCCGTAGTTACGACATTACTTCATATTCCTCTATGTTGGATTATGGTATACAAATCTGGATTAGGTGGCAGAGGGGCTGCCATAGCAAATTCAATTTCTGAATGGTTGAATGTTATTATACTCTCACTTTATATCAAGTTTTCTCCTTCATGTCAAAATACTTGGCATGGATTTTCCAAGGAGGCATTAGCACTTAACAACATCCCTGTTTTCTTGAAGCTTGCTATTCCTTCAACTCTAATGGTTTGGTAATCACTTTCTCTAATACTTTTATGTACATTGTTAATTGCATTTTCATTTCTTTGTAGAGATTCTAATGCTGTTTCTATTTTTTTGGTTAAAATTGTGGAGGGAGCAGCTTGGAAATGTGGTCATTTGAGTTAATGGTTCTCCTTTCTGGTCTTCTTCCAAATTCAAAGTTGGAAACATCAGTGCTTTCTATCTGGTCTGTTTTATATTTGAGATTCTCGTCCATATTGTTATTAATTTCATCTACTTATTGTCAGTGACATGGTTTTGACAGTTTGAATACAGAAGCAGCTATTTGGATGATACCATTCGGACTTGGTGAAGCAATAAGGTCAGAATCTTATGCAATCTCGTTATCTTACAAAAGTTTTATTCTCATGCTCTAATATATGTGTAGTTTAATTAGTGGTCGAATGATTCTTGTAGCATTCGTGTCTCGAATGAACTCGGGGCTGGTAACCCACAGGCCGCACGTTTGGCAGTGTGCGTTGTTGTGGTGATTGCAATTATTGAGAGCATCTTAGTCGGAGCAGTGATGTTTCTTACACGCAATATATTGGGCTATGCTTATAGTAATGAAGAAGAAGTTGTCAAATACGTTGCAACTATGTTGCCAATTCTTGCTGCAACCCACTTCCTGGACGGACTACAATGTGTTCTTTCAGGCATGGCTAGAGGATGTGGTCGGCAGGAAATTGGTGCTTATGTTAATCTCGGAGCATACTATTTAGTTGGGCTTCCAGTGGCGATAGTATTAGCTTTTGTATTGCATGTTGGTGGAAAGGTAAATACAGTGGTTAATCTTTTATCGCAATCTTGTTATTTGGTTCATTCTGCTGATAAATATAGTTATTGTAGGGGCTGTTGTTGGGGATTATATGTGCGTTCATTGTTCAAGTATTCGCTCTATTGATCATTACAATACGCACTGATTGGAAGAAAGAGGTTAGAAACTTCTTTATTTTCATTAATGATTTCTCATTCATTATTTGTTTGATGCTGACATGCTTTTGTTTTTTTTATTCAGATAGAGAAGGCATCTGATAGAGTATACGATTCTATAACAATATAGAGCTTAGTCTAATTAAGAATTTGATTTTTATTTTCGTTTTCTATGTATATTTTTCTTTGTTATTTCCTTTTAATGTAATGTAAAGCAAAAAGAACGTGTATTGTTGAAGGTTTTAGCTAAGCAATTGCATGTTCGGCAAGTCTCCAATGCTAATCAAAAGGCATATATTTTGATCATACTTTTCAAAATATGTGCTTCATGTTCTCATACTTTGCAATAATTTTGCAATGATCTTATGTGATTCTCATTGAACTCTTCACAATCTCCCAATAGTGAAGAAGAATATTTGAGTTGTTAAAGAGTTAATATGTCCTCCTACAAAATATACACTTTTTACTACTTCAGCTTTTAAATCAACCAAATTAATTGTTGGGAAAACAAGTGTGAGTTGTGTTGAGAAATAAGTGTGAGTTATAAGTTTTACATTGCTTAGAAAAGTGGAGGTTGGACACTTTATAAGTAAGATGACTCATACACCTATCATCTTAAGATTTTAGGTGAATATATGGTGTCTCTCTCACTTGTTTGAGTGAGTCTTTGACCTTTAGGAGACTGTTTGACCTAATGTGAATGTTTCGCTCTCATGATAACCCATCAATAATAACTCTTATTTTGGTGTCTTTATTTTTTATTTATTTAATAAAATACTTTTTATCACGGTACAGACTAAAAAATATGGTGATATATTAAAGATTACACACTTCAAATTCAAGCATCAACAATTTTCCATTTTTGCATTACAAAAATAGGCGTCTCTCCTTAATTAGTATATCTATAATATAAGAAAATTAGATGTTGTGGAAAATACTAATTTGTCATTTTCTCTTTATCTGTCACCTCACCAAAATGAGGGCAATTTTGATCCAAAAATTACTTTTTGCAACTAATGATGTCACATTGTTCAATTTCAACTATATGTTTATTGTATTATGCATTTGCTTGCTAGGTTTGGATTAGTTGATGATGTCACATGGTTCAATTGCAATTGTTTTTTCTCTTTTCTCTTTTTTTTAATGTCAGCTCCAATTCAAAAGTTTTTTCTTCATTCCCCCAAACAATGCATTGTCACGTTCTCTCTCTTCCTCTTCTTCTTTCTCTCTTATGATGCCTCTCTCTCCCTTTTCTTCTTTCTACTCCGATCAACTACCTCTCTCTTCTTCTTCTTCCTTCTCTCTTCGTATTCTGTTTTCTTCTCTCTTCCTTTTCTTCAACAAAGATTACAAAGTTTTTGGAGGATTTACAGAGATAATTGAATCGAAGTATTTCAACATAGATATTGGAATATGTCTGTTACTGTGAGACGCGGTTATATCAAACGCTATAAGCACTCCTTGGAAGAGGATTTGGCTAAACATACCTCTGGTCATCTTCGAAACGGAAGTACTTTTTCCGATCTAGAGTTTTAAATCACTTATTTTTATTTAAGGTTTAGAGTTTTGTGTGGTTTTTTATTGTAGTTATGAGATTTTGTGGTTGATTTTTTTGAGCAACTTTTAGTAGGGTTGACGGTTGCATTTGGGTTTGGTGATGATGTGAATTCAAGATTGGCACAGAGTGAAGCTGATATTCTTCATGAGGCTGTGAAAGAGAAGAAATGAATCCAAGAAGAAGCTATCAAGATCTTGACTACAAGGAGTAAGGCTTAGCTGATTGCAACTTTCAACTGATATAGAGAGACTCGTGGTACTTCCATTACCAAGGTATAGAAAAAAGGTCTCACATAAGATTTTAAATAATTGTTGTTCACATTGATCTTGGTGTTGATTTTTAAAAGAAGTTTAGTAGTTGAGTTATTTTTTTAATGCTGCAGAAAACTTCAAATGCTTCTAATAGAAATAGTTTATATTAAGAATGTGTATGACTTGGTTCTTAAATTTTACAGCCTCCTACCCCAGCTACACCAATAAATGGAAGCAAATATACAGTGTTTGAAAACACAAATTACAAGTTATCACTTTCTTTTCAACCTGATTATCCTTTTAAGCCTCCTAAAGTTAAGTTTGAAGTGCAAAAGACATTAGTAAGTTTTTCTTTTATACAAAATCAAAAGATGATCATAGTACACTGTAAAATAGTATGGTTATAGTTGAAGCCAAATCCATGTACTTCTCTAGTTCAAAAGATCAGAATCATATAATGGCATCTAGAGTGTACTTTGGGGTCATTGATGTAATTTGAGAGATTGATTATGTTTTATTCGAAGTTCCTTTATTTAAATGTAAATGGGTTGGAAATAAGGTTATGAAACTGGTGAATCAAATCAAGGTATGTGGAGAAGTGTTGACATCAAGATCTGTTGTTGGAAAGATCTTGAGGTCGTTGGCTCCAAAGTTCGACCACGTGGTAGTAGCCATAGAAGAGTCGAAAGATTTGTCAAATTTGACAAAGGAAGAGCTTCAGGGGACACTTGAATCTCATGAACAAAGAATGGCTGAAAGAGCTGTAGGAAATTCGAAGAGTGATATGGCTTTGCAGGCTCAATCAACAAAAGAAAGGAAAGGAAAAGGTAGCTGGAATGACAACAAAGGAAGAGGAGGTTACAACAATTCGACTGGTCGAAATCAGCAAGAAGGAAATTGGTCAAATCAGAGAAAACCCTGGAACCAAAGCAATCAAAGAGGTGGTGATGGTCAAAAGTCAGACAAGAGTCACATTCAGTGTTACAATTGTCAAAGGTATGGTCATTATTCTACTGATTTCCAGAAAAGCAGAAGAATCAAGAAACTTACGCAAAGCTGGCGAAACATGAAGAAGAAGAGACAACAAGAGAAGAAGAGAGATTCAAGGACCAGTGGTATTTTGACTCAGGATGCTCATCACACATGTCTGGAAGAAAAGATTGGTTTGTCAACATAAAGCCCTTAATGAAGAACATGGTGAAATTTGCAAATGATAACACTCTAGCTGTTGAAGGTGTTGGTGATGTTCTGATTATGAGGAAAGATGGCAAGAGGTCAGTAATTTCAAATATGTTGTACATACCAGGCATGAAGAGTAATTTGCTCAACATAGGGCAGTTGGTCGAAAATAACTACAATTTGTCGATCGAAGACAAGATGATGAGAGTTCTCGACTCAAATGGAAGGTTGATCTTGAAGGCTCTAATGTCTCAAAATATAACCTTCAAGATTGAGCTAAATGTGATGGCGCATAAGTGTCTTGCAACAGCAGCCAACAGAGATGAATGGATATGGCATTACAGACTTGGCCATCTCAATTTCAAAGACATCAGAGATTTGAAGAGAAGAAATATGGTCTCAGAATTACCAAAAATTGACATTCCAAACGAAGTGTGTGAAGAATGCGTGCAGGCGAAACAACATAAGAACAACTTCAGTAAGGATGTAGGAAGCAGGTTGAAGGAAATTCTTGAAGTCATATGCTCTGATGTTTGTGGTCCTCTCCAGGTGGATTCGATTGGAGGTAACAAATACTTTGTTACATTCATAGATGATTTTAGTCAAAAATTGTGGTCTTACTCGATCTAGAAGAAAAGTGAAGTGATCGAGGTATTTGCCAAGTTTAAATCTATGGTCGAAAGACAGAACGGTCGAAAGATCAAGATTTTGAGGACTGATGATGGTGGAGAATATGTGTCGAAAGACTTTAATGCATTATGTGTGAAAGAAGGGATTGTGCATGAGGTGGTGTCACCATACACTCCACAGCAGAATGGAGTCACAGAAAGAAAGAATATAACCATTATGAATGTGGTTAGAAGTATATTGAAAGGCAAGCATCTACCCAAAGAATTATGTGGAGAAGCTGTGTCGACTGCGACATATATCCTGAACAGATGTCTGACGAAGAAGCTAGAAGGAATCACGCCAGAAGAATGTTGATCTGGTGTCAAGCCTAGCTTGAGTCATTTGAGGGTGTTTGGATCTATAGCACATAGACATGTGTCAAATCAGTTGAGAAGAAAACTTGATGACAAGTCGAGTCAGATGATCCTGATAGGATATCATTCGACTGGAGGATACAAGTTGTTCGACCCAGTGAATAAGCAAGTGGTGATCAGTAGGGACGTGATTATAGATGAGCTTAAGGAGTGAGATTGGACTGAGAATGTCAAGAAAGATTTAGTGAGAATCTTTTGTGATGAACCAGCTAGTGAAGTCGAAAGAGAAGTTCGACAGGAAGGAGTCAGAGGTGAAGCATGCCCAAGCAAACCTCAGAGAACAAGATACATGTCTGCAAGGTTACAAGAATGTGTGATTACATCAAATGATGTGGTCGATGAAGAAGGTGAGCTGGTACATTATGATTTCTATGCAAATGTCGAATCTGTCAATGCAGCCGAGGCATTGAAATATCCGAAGTGGATGAAAGCAATGGACGAAGATCTGAAGTCAATCGAAGTCAACAACACTTGGTCACTTGTTGAATTTCCCCATGACAAGAAGGCAATCGATGTGAAGTGGGTATACAAGGTGAAGTTGAATCCCAAAGGAGAAGTGACTCGACATAAGGCGAGACTTATGGCGAAAGGATTTCTTCAGAAAGAAGGAATCGACTTCGATGAGGTTTTTGCACCTATTGCTATGATTGAAACAATCAGATTGGTTGTTGTTCTAGCAAACATAAACAACTGGCAGATGTGGCAGATGGACGTGAAATATGCATTCCCGAATGACCCCTTAGAAGAAGAAGTTTATGTTGCACAACCAGCTGGGTTTATGAAACATGGTCGAAGCAAGCACGTCGAGATGAAGTTCCATTATCTTCGAGAGCAGGTAGCAGATGGGAAGATGAATGTGGAACACTGCAGAGCTGAGAATCAGATTGCAGACATCATGACAAAGGGAGTGCAGGTCGAAGTGTTTAGAAGACTAAGAGCTATGATGAATGTAGATAGCTTAGACACAATGAATTAGGTGGTGTGTTGAATTGTAATTCCTTGTGTCGAAGAAAGTTGCTCGACAGAGCAAGGACGTGTTGAACCACCTAGTATGTTGAGTTGTGTTAGTGTGTCGAAGTGTCAAAGCATGTTGTTTCACATAGGATTTTGACTTATGTCTATTTTAGTAGTGTTAGCTATTTTGGGCTTTGGCTTGAGATCCAAGTTAACCTAAATCTATAAATAGAGGGAGTAACCTTTATTTTTGTAATGAAGTGAATAAATAATTCATAACATTGTATTCACAGTATTTTGCAATTGCAAAGTAAATAAGAAGTTTTCCGTAGTTTGTGTGCAGAGAGAAACTCTGTAGAATTGTATTACTCTTCTCCTTCATCGTTCTTTACACTCTTTCTTTCTCCATTGTTCTTCTCTTTTCATTGTTATTGTGTGGGTAATAACAATCTTGTTCATCAAGATTGATTGAAATTCTCCATAGGTTTTGGGGGATTTCCAACAAAATGTGGTGTTTTGATGTCATTTTGATTTTTATGTAATACAATTTTTTGTTCTTAATAGTTGTCAATTTATTTTTGATTCACAAATGTATTGTGTTACTGTTTCTAGTTTGTTTTTTATTCATAAAAATACAGGATAAAAAAATGAGAATATTGTAAAATAAAAAATATATATTAAAAAAATAATATATTTCATCACAATTGATTCTTACAATTGTGATAATATATAGTGCGCTATCTAGTGTAATTAAAGTCAAAAATGGTGTTGTTGGGTATCAAACCTAATAATCTTTCACTTTTTCGCTACAGTTGTTTATTCCAACAATGATGATATGTAGTTGTTACCACGAGAAATTAGTAAGGCATGTTGAAGGCGTAATTAATGAAAGCGCCTTATGGATTTAAGGATTATACCTCACCAAGGGGATGTTTGAAAGAAAAACTGAGTCCAAGATAAGCAAGAGCTGGGAAAACCACAAGTTACCAGAAGAGGAAATCGACGGAAGAAGCAAGTTGGGTCGAAATCCGTTCTGTCGACTAAAACCAGAGATTGGGACTTAAGAAGTTCTTGAATGTATCGGACACATAGGGGATGGTGTTGACATAAGTACCTGAGCGAGATAAGTTTGAAATTCAAAATGACTAGCAATTATAAGGAGAACGAGCGCCAAAGATATGGAGCAGTTTTTAGATCGTGTAGCACGACGTCTGTCTATAGACAGTTATTTTTGGAGTAGTTTTGCCTGTAGATAGTCTCTTTAGTTCATTATAAATAGGGGATCCCACAGAGGACTCCGGGGTGTTCACTTTGTACCAAAATCACTTGTAAAAAACTTCACATTCCCAGCGCGAGGAAGCAAGAGTTTTTAAGAGTGATATGTACGTGAATCACGACATTTACTTCAATGCAATTTCCTTATTTTTCAATTGTTCCCGTTGAACACTTTGTTTTAATTTCGTTTACGTTTGAATTATCCTTTATGTTGTCGTCTACGCCGTCGACACTAATTCTATTATGATAATAGAATTCACCAAAAGCGTGTTCGTTGTTGTATACATGTATTTTTGACGCCATGAAATTAATAAGCAGAATAGTGTTTTCGACAAATGGAGATTCTTGCAAAAAGAAAAAAAAACTGGAAATATATACTTGAAGAGCATTTTCAACAGTTTAGTTGATAAGTGTTTTCGACACGTCGACAGATTGGTGGTTCGATATTTCGACAGAAGAAGATGTTTGCAGATGAAAAGACGTCTTTGACAAGTATGGATGATGTTATGATATTTCGACAATTCGACAAGTCTGAGGAGGCGCGTCGTTTCGACGTAAAGCGGAAATTCAAAAAGTTATAACGTTTGGCAGAAGACGCGTGGAAGCACCTGGCGAAAGGAAGTCATGCAGAGAGCCAAGTGTCATAGTTTTAGGATTTATTCGTTAGTGACAGTTATTTTGTTTGTATATAAATAGGATAGTTGTTATCAGAATGTGTGTGTGAAAACTTGTACAAAATTCCTGCAAAATACTCAAAGTACCCGTGTGATAGAAAATAGTCTTATCTTGAAAATGTACGTGTGAACAAACACCATTTCTTTAAAGTTTTATCTTATAAATTTCAAAGTTCTTTACCAATTTTCCTTTACATTTACCAGTCATTTATCCTTTACATTTACTTTATGCAATTTATTCTCCGCCATTTATTTTTCGCCATTTATCTTAGTCTTGTTAAGTTTACTTTTACTTAAGCACTTTTAGTCAATATCTTTCGTACATGAAAGACTTAGTAAACCAAATAAAGGATACAAAGGTTGTTCTAAAGAGTTACAAAGTTATTTAAATTTGCACATGTCCCAGGATTTGTATGGTTGATCCTGCAAGTAACCCAATTCAATAAGTTTTGGAAAACCAGAGGTTGTTCGCCAAAATCAACAGCGAACAAATTGGCACGCCCAGTGGGACCAGTGCAAAATCTAAAACTTAAATAATCTTTAGTCAAGGTTTCTTCCTCGTTGTATGAGACTAAGAAGCGGTAAATTAGCCGTATCTGACGTAGAAAGACCTAAAAGAACGAGAGTACGGAAAATGGCGAGTCAACCAAATAATCCAAATAATCCTAATCCAAATGAAGCTATCCCAGTATCCAACCCTATCTCTTCGACAGGAGGAAATGTGGGATCAGTCCCTGTGTCAGAGGCTGTGCCTTTGTTAACAGGGTCAATACCAGCGGTTTCAATATCGCAAAATGCGCCTAGTCCGTCCATTAGGGCGCAACAAATGCCTGTTGGGACACCTCCTCCTATAGGGAATGCTTCTAGGCCTTTTGTGACAAATTTCACCATGCCTCTGTCTGGTAGGGAACAACCATTTGGAATGCCAACTTCGGTAATGACAAATTACACAATTCACCGGTATTATATTTTGATTCTATGGCCAATATGTCTTCACCATTACAAGGGTCAGGATATGGCGGAAACATGAGTAGACTAAACCAACAACCACTTTACATGCCGGCAATAACAAATAATTTTGCGCAAGTAATTAGACAACAAATGGACGAGAGTAATCATGATATGGTCCAAATGTTGACACAACAAATGGGGGCGGTGTTTAATCCTCTAATATAAAACACCACCCAAACAAACCAATTGTTGGCAGCGCAAATGACGCGCATTGCTGACTTTTTTGGGGTCCCTCAAACTCGACACAGAGAACAAGTAGTTCAGGACCCAGTGGTGGCGGTCCAAGAAGAGCCTACAATAAATCAAATACCTTTAGATAATCCCCAGGAAAACGTCAGAAACCAAGAGGGAGTAGTCGAACAGCCTCGTGTTGAAATTCCTGTTCCACAAGAGCCTAGAAGGATAGTAGTTCAGAGAGGCCAAGACGCTGATGCTATGTTGCAACAGCGAATCCGGTATAATAACTTGCCTGCCGAAAACAATTTAGCGGCCATGGTCGAAATGATAATGGCACAAAATGGGGTAAACGTAGGATTACAAAGGCCCAGTTACGCTTCCCCACTGTCGGAATATATTCTGCAAGAAGAATTGCCCCCAAGATGGAAAGTTCCTAAGTTCACCAAATTCTCAGGGGATACTAGTGAATCCACCATAGAACATGTAGCACGTTATCTGATTGAAGCAGGAGAGATAACCCGTAAGGAAAATTTGAAAATAAAATACTTTCCTAGTTCCTTGACGAAAAACGCGTTTACTTGGTTTACATCCTTGCCTGCAAACTCAGTGTATACGTGGACCCAATTAGAGAGGTTATTCCATGAACAATTTTACATGGGACAAACCAAAATAAGTCTGAAGGAATTAGCCAGTGTTAAGAGAAAATACTCAGAACCAATAGATGATTATTTAAATAAGTTCAGGTTGTTAAAGGCTAGGTGTTTCACTCGGGTGCCAGAACATGAGTTAGTCGAAATGGCCGCAGGGGGTCTAGATTATTCTATAAGAAAGAAACTAGACACTCAGTATTGAAGGGATATGGCGCAATTAGCAGATAGGGTGAGACAAGTCGAAAGGTTAAGGGATGAAAATTTTAGAGCAAATAAAAAAAAAGGGTGGCCTATGTAGGGGTATGTCAAGATGATGAATACGAAGAAAACGAACCAAGTAACTTCGACGAACAAGAGATTGACTTAGCAGAACTGAAGCAAGGTCCACCATATTCGTGTAAAGTACTAACTCCGTCGAACGGAAATCCAGTCGAAACCAATGATAAGTTTCCTAAAAGAACTTATACGTTCGACATCACCAAATGTGACGAGATCTTTGACTTATTGGTTAAAGATGGTCAATTAATAAAACCACCAGGCGCTAAAGAACCGCCTGTGGAACAACAGAAAAAGAGAGGTTTTTGTAAATACCATAACTTTCTGGGCCATAAAACGTCTCGGTGTTTCCTTTTCAGGGATCTTGTTCAAAATGCTATCCGTGACGGAAGGTTGAAGTTTGGTGATAAGCCAAAACAACAAATGAGGATTGATTCGAATCTCATGCAGCCAGTCGAAGCCTATTATGCTGAACTATCCATTGTGAATATGGTGGAGGTCGAAGTTGCTTTTGAAGGCAGTTTTAAAATGGTGGAAGCTGCTGGAGGTTTCGACACTAATATCAACATGGTTGAGATTGCTGATGATCTTACAAACCAGAACAAAGTTGAAGTTACTGAAGGCTTTGACGACCAAAAAAAGATGGAAACTACTGAAGGTTTCGACAAAAAGGACAATGACAATATTGCTGAAGATGTTGTAGATCGACAAGGAGCAAATTGGGATTGCTTGGGACATCCAAGTGGGAAGTACGATTATCTCGCGAAATACACTGCGCCTGCAAGTTCTCGTATCGACATCAATGCAATCCAGCCAACCGGGTGGGGGGATTTACCTTTGAGCAACAATGAAAAAACAATTGAGACAACTGACAATCTTCCTATCATCAAAAAGAAGGTTACTGAAGACCTCACTATTGAAAACAAGGCTACTGAAGGCCTTGATCCTGACCAAGTGAGGATAGGTGATGTCGCAAACTGCGCCAACATTATGGGACCTTTCAATAAAGAGGTCACAAGAATCAAAGCAGAAGCTGTGGATGGTCCTATGAAGCATGTGACCGGTGGAATCCTACGTAGGGTAATGGAGGATCCCAAAAGAAATTCGAACAAATGTTGTTGCAAACATGGTCCCAGGAACATATCTTGGTGTTGCTGCCCAGAAAAGGAGTTTGACCAGATACAAAGAAATGGTGAAGTCGAAGAAGAAAGACTTATTAAAAAAATGAACAAATTAAGCATTGCTGATGGATGGAATGTTGGGGTGAATATGGTGGAAGTGTCTCAGAAAAACCAGGCAGAAGTGGACGAAGATCGCTGTCGAGAGGAGTACCAAAGGCTGGCATATCCTAAAGAAGAGGAAAATCTAGTGGAATTCATCAAGAGGTGCCAAAAGATGAGGACTGAAGTGATGTTATGGCCATGTTGCAGTGCAATCTTCGATAGGAAGGCAGCAACCGATCTGGAAGCAGTGGATAAAGCTAGGAGAAAAGGAAATTGGGGGAGAACAGGATATGACCCAAGAAAAAGTGATCATCGCCAATGGAGGCGTGAAGAAAGACACCATAGCACTTATAAACCATCCAACAAAGCAACGGATGACAAATGGGTTCAACCCATTAGAGATGCTCAAGGACAGAAAAAATGGAGAAATTTTGAAGTTCAGAGAGGCACTTCGATGGAAGGTAAGAAGGAGGTGGAGAAGCACAAGCCCAGACCATATCCTTCAGAAAACTACAAAGGAAAAAACCCTATGTCAAGATCCCAATGGAGAAGATTCCAGAGGCAGAAGAGGGCAGAAAAAGAAGCTGCAGAAAAAAGCGTGATTGGAAAAGATGCTGACAACAAAGATAAAGCAGAATCCAGTGACAATGCTCAGATAGTAAACAGAGAGGAGCCCTCCCACCAGATCAATCCTGGCAGTGTGGTCGAACCAGTGGTGTCCAAAGAGAATGTGCAAGAAGACGTCGAAATAGTTGGCAACTTCGAATCTGACTCAGAAGCGTCCTTTAATGTGATCTGCAATGTGGTTTCTGTCCTCCCTAAAGATTATGATAGAATCATGGAGGTCGAAGACGAGGAAGATGAGATGGAAGAGGAAACAATGGTACATTGGCCCGTTTGCTACTACGTCATGAACAATGGTTACGTCGAAGAACATAATGCTTTCTTCGAAAGGCCAGATGATTCCATGAAGGCACATTTAAAGCCTTTGTTCATAAAAGGAAAGGTTGAGAATGTTGGTGTAAACAAGATACTGGTAGATGGCGGAGTAGCAGTAAATTTGATGCCTCATTTCATGCTAAAGAAGATTGGGAAGGATGATTCAGACGCAAAACCTCACAACATGGTGTTGTCGAACTATGAAGGAAAAGTAGGAACCACTATGGGCGTTATTCAGGTGGATTTGACTGTTGGAACCATAACAAGGCCAACAATGTTCATGGTCATTGCTTCAAGGGCGAATTACAACTTACTACTTGGAAGGGAGTGGATTCGTGGTGTAGGAGTCGTACCTTCTTCAATGCATCAACGAATAGCCATCTGGAGACCAGACGGGATTGTCGAAAACATTGAAGTTGATCAAAGTTATTTCATGACAGAAGTGAACAATGTCAACAGTCGAAGTTTCGACAAGAACCTGGCTCACATACCTCCGTGCAGCCCAACCGAGTTCGACCTAAAAGCAACAGACAACGCCTACTGCTCCATGTACCTTCATCCTACACATGGTTTTCAGTGGGACAAAGAAGTAATTGGTGAATCAAACTACATGTGGGGAACTACTCATATAGCGCCAACAGGATGGGGAAGCGAATTTGATGATGATGAGTAAAGAATCGGCGCTCGAAAGAATTACGGCTTACATAGCCGAAAACAAACTCAAAGAGGCCCTTGAGGCCGAAGTAAAATATATGGCTGTCGAAGCCAACAAAGAAAATTCCAACGAACAATGTCCCCAAAGAGACGTTGCAGAAGATTATGATAACAACCAGATGGGCGAATGGCAACACCAAAAGCTTGACGCCATTTATGATGACGAACCTCTGGGGTTCGAAAAAGATCCAGTGTCAACTAACGTGAAGATGGTGGCGCAGGATCCATTAGAAGAAATAAATTTAGGACTGGGGGAAGAAAGTAGACCAACCTACATAAGCGCAAAGATGGACCCCTAGTTCAAAGTCGAAATAGTCCAGTTGCTGAAAGAGTTCAAAGACTGCTTCGCATGGGATTACGACGAGATGCCTGGTTTAGATAGAAGTTTGGTCGAATTGCAGCTGCCAATAATGGAAGGAAAGAAGCCAGTAAAGCAGACTCCAAGACGCTTCGCACCAGAGATTATGTCGAAAATAAAAGAAGAGGTCGAAAGACTTCTAAAATGCAAGTTCATCCACACAACCAGGCGGGTGATTTCTTAGGTTTTGTGGTCCACAAGAAGGGGATCGAAATAAATGAAAACAAAGCCAAAGCCATAATGGAGGCGAAAGCGCCATCAACGAAAAAGGGGTTGCAGTCTCTGTTGGGGAAAATCAACTTTCTCAGAAGGTTTATCTCCAACCTTAGTGGAAAAACTCAAGCCTTCTCTCCTCTACTTCGACTAAAGAAGGAAGACTTTGCATGGGGGCAAGAACAACAAGCTGCCTTTTACAAAATCAAGGAATACCTGGCTAGTCCTCCAATTCTAATATCTCCTTGTAGAAAAAGAAGTATGATATTGTACATTTCGGCATCAGACAAAACATTAGGAAGTATGTTGTGCCAAGAAGATGAGAATGGCGTCGAAAGGGCCATCTATTATCTCAGTAGAGTCCTAAATGATGCTGAAACTAGATATAGTATTATAGAAAAACTATGTTTATGTGTATATTTTTCTTGTATGAAATTAAAGCATTATATAAAGCCTGTTGATGTGTATATTTCTTCTCATGTCGACGTAATAAAATATATGTTATCTAAATCTATTTTACATAGTCGAATCGGAAAATGGGCTTTAGCATTGACAGAATATTCCTTGAAATATTTGCCTTTAAAGGCTGTGAAAGGACAAGTGGTTGCTGATTTTATAGCTGACCACTCTATAAATGAAAATGTAGAGTATGTCGAATTAGAACCATGGAAATTGTATTTCGACGGTTCCAGTCATAAGAATGGAACTGGTGTTGGGATGTTGATTATTTCTCCTGACAGAATTCCAACAAAATTCAAGTACAAAGTTGAAAGTTTGTGTTCAAATAATGAAGCAGAATATGAAGCTTTGATTGCTGGACTTGAAATATTGTTGAAATTGGGGGCAACAAGAGTCGAAATAATGGGTGACTCTGAACTGGTGATAAAGCAGTTGACTAAAGAATATAAATGTGTGAAAGAAAATTTAATCATGTACTTTGTAATAGCCAATAGACTTCTCAAGGAATTCGACAATGTGGCCTTTAGGCACATTCCCAGGGTGGAGAATCAAGAGGCAAATGACCTTGCTCAACTTGCGTCTGGATACAAAGTGTCGAAGGAAAAGTTAGAAAATGTGTGATACGGTGAACTGACTTTGTGTTTTTGCTTTGAAAAGCAATGTTGAGGATGGCAAGAGTCGCCACCGACTTTTCTTTTATCCAATAAGGAAAGGCGGAAAAGAACAAGAAAGACCTTGAGTAGATTTTGAATTCGGGAGGTACATTATACAAAGGGAAGGTGTTATCACCCTTTGTATCCATGGTTATCCATGGGCTTTTAATTGCTTAACTCACTTATGTTTTCCTTGTTTGAGAAAGTGTTTGAGAAATGTGGTGTGTTTAGAAAATATTTTGAAAGGAGAGTTTAACTTTGTAATGATTCTTGTACGAATGTATACAAAGTGTTTATCTCGTTTGATTTTGAAAGATATTTAGAAAAATATAACTCGGCGATGATTTTGGTGCGAATGTATACCAAGTGGTGATTTTCTAAAAGATGTTTTGAGAAGTGTGGGGTGTGAAAAGTATTTTAAGATGTGAGCAAGCATTTAAGAGTTATACCTAACCAAGGTCTTTATAGGTATTTCCTATCCTTAGGAGGGTAAAACTGTCCTTACTATTGAGAAGTAAGTAGTCTTGTCCTTTGGATGTAAAGGGACATCGTGGGGTCGTCGATTGGTCATTGAAGGCAACATTTATAAGGATGCCTTAGCATTCGAAGAGGCGATCATCCTTTAATCGTAGGCTACAATGAAGGGTCATCGAGGGACAAAGTCATATATTCGAAGGCAACGTTCGAGGGACAAGGTCATATATTCGAAGGCAACGTTCGAGGGACTATGATTTATCTTGTAGGGACATTGACCTTTTGATCGAAGGGACTATGACTTATCTGTTTAGGGATGATGATGATTTAATCGAAAGGGTCTTTGTTAAGGATATCCCCACATTCGCGGGACATGACCGTAATATCGTAAGGCAACATAGAGAGGGTTACCCTAGAGGTGCAAGTGTGGAAATGATATATTATCTTGAATTAATTTATCTAAGTTCGATTATTTATCTTTCCATGCAGTGCTATTAGCATACATCTAGACAGATATATTCACAGTATGGAAAAATTAAAGTGCGGAAAATAAGACTACGCTATTACATGACTTCGGGATGGGGGTACATAATTTAAAAGGGGATATAAAATATCTAAATCTTAATTAACGAGTACAAAATTAAAAGGGCATACAAAATAATAAAACCTAATTAAACTAAAAAAAAATCCTAATTAAATCTATTACATAGAAAGTTCATGACAAATGAAATAAATAAACTAAATTTAAGAATGAATTAAGAATATTTTTAGTCTATAATAATAGAAACTTTTTTTTATGAATTTATGGAAAAACTTAGACTAAATTGATAGAAATTTTAAAAGAAAAGAGAAAAAAAAATATAATTAGATTTTTATTATTCAAAATATCCCATTTTAATTAATTAAGTGATATATGAAAATTTAATTAATAAACTAGATTAAATTATATCCTAGTTTAAATAACTAATATAATATATTAATTAGAAAATTAATTAATGAGTTTTATTTTAATAATAGAAAAATAGTGGTGAATTAATTATAGTGGAAAGGGAGTAGGGGAGCTACCAACGAGCCATGTTGGTCCATTCGTTATTTATTCGCCTTCATTAAAATATATATTAATTCTACATGGATTTTTCCATTTTGACGCAACACCACCATGCATGTTACAACTTTCTCTCTTACGGCAAGCTACTTTATTTTTTTCTCAGGCTGTTTCTTTCATGTGAATACAACAAACCTGTAACTTCATCTTATATCAAACCACACACAAAATAAGATCATATGTAATCATCATGCAATAATAAAAATAGTCATGCACAAATCAAGAAGCTTATATTATTTTACTCATGTATTAGTTCTCTTTACTGCAAGTGATAATGATAAAACAAACCTTACACATACATGTTAAAGACAACCAAGGGTTTATATTATCACCATTATATCATCATCATCATTATTATGTAATAACAGCCCGTGAAATAAACATAATCATGCTAGAAACAACACTCATATAATAATAATTAGATAAATTAATTATTAAACCAATATTAAACCAATATTATTCATGCATGAATTAAGGAGTATTGCAAGGTAATCATGCTGGATGCAAATTCCATAATGAACACTTACTGGGGATTTGACTGCTTTATGGTTGCTTCTCTTTTCCCTGCCCGTGAATCTTCTTGCTTCTGCCTTGTCTTGTGTATCTTCTTCTGCTGTATCTCTCCTCTTTTTCGTCTTCTCCCTCTCGCTGCAGCCATATGAAGTATTTATAATGGTGTGGATTAGGGTTTAACCTTGCTAAATATTTGGATCCCTTCCTATACTTTAGGGTTTAACCTTGCTAAATATTTGGATCCCTTCCTATACTTTAGGAGTTAGGGTTTAACCTTGCTAAATATTTGGATCCCTTCCTATACTTTAGGAGTTAGGGTTTAACCTTGCTAAATATTTATTAAATACAAATATTATTATAAATAATGAATAATTTAAATGACTTTTAACAAATAAAAATTAATTTAAATTTTAGTTACATAATTGAATTAAAATTTAAACCTATTTCTATTTTTACTTTCATCATTTAAAAAAAAATCAAAATTATTCTTACTTATATCAACCAAAATTATTTTATAATTTATGGGCTTTTAAAAAAATGTTACTCTTATAAATAAATTTTATTAAGTAAAAAATGTGAATTACTAAATAAATACTATTTATAAATAATGAATAAATGGAACATGAGTCACTAAATTATAAAAAATAGTTATTATAATTTAATGAGCTTTAACAAATAAAATTAATTTAAAATTTTAATTATACAATTAAAATTCAAATATATTTTTATTTATCATTAAATTAAAACTATTTTATTTATATATATATAATTTATTTATATCATACAGATAACCAAAATTATTATTATTTTTTATATCTGTATCACATAATAAATAAATTAAAATTTATAATTTATATGAGAATGTATGCTAATGAATGAATGCAAATGTGAAATGAATGCCATGCATGAATCAATTTATCATAAAAATTAACAGGGAAATTTTGGGGTATGACAAAAGGCTATTGAAGTCAGAGGAAGAGTCATATCTACCAAATTGTCCCCATCAGATTTGGAGTCAATAAGATTAGGATATGGTGACGAAGAAAATTTTGAGATATTCAATATAGATGATTCAGGAATTGAAGACTGGAGAAAGCCCATCAAGGATTATCTACAAGACCCAAATCAGAAAGCCGAAAGAAAGGTAAAATACAGAGCTTTAAGTTATGTACTTTTTGGGAACGAATTGTTCAAAAAGACTGTAGAAGGAGTCTTGTTGAAATGCTTAGGTGAAGATGAAGCTTACATAGCTTTGTCGAATGTGCACAGTGGAGCGTGTGGCGCACACCAAGCAGGTCATAAAATGAAATGGTTATTATTTTGACAAGGAATGTATTGGCCAACAATGCTGAAGGACTGTGTCGAATTTGCAAAAGGTTGTCAGGAATGTCAAGTACATGCAGGCATACCACATGTTCCTGCAAGTGAGTTGCATTCAATTATAAAGCCTTGGCCATTTAGAGGTTGGGCTTTAGACTTGATTGGTGAAATTCGACCAGCCTCTTCAAAAGGGCAAAAGTACATTTTGGTTGGAATAGACTATTTTACTAAGTAGATTGAAGCCATACCATTGGTAAATGTGGATCAAGAAGCAATTATAGATTTTATCCAAAAGCACATAATTTATAGATTTGGGATACCAGAAACAATAACAACAGATCAAGGATCTGTGTTCACTGGTAAAAATATGCAGAAATTTGCACAAGAAACAGGATTCAAACTCCTTACTTCGACACCTTACTATGCTCAAGCCAATGGACAAGTTGAAGCAGCCAACAAGGTAGTGATAAATTTGATCAAAAAGCATGTGGGGAGAAAACCTAAAAACTGGCATAAAACTTTAGATCAAGTTTTGTGGGCTTGTCGAACATCTCCAAAAGAAGCAACGAATTCGACTCCATTTAAGTTGACCTATGGACATGATGCAGTTTTACCAGTCGAAATATATTTGCAATCAGTTAGAGTTCAAAGGCATCATGAAATCCCATCAGATATATATTGGAGTATGATGATGGATGAATTAGTTGATTTAGACGAAGAAAGGTTGCGTGCGCTGGATCTAATAAAGAGACAAAAAGAAAGAGTCGAAAAGTTTTACAATAAGAAAGTAAAATTCAAGACCTTTTTAATTGGTGATCTTGTTTGGAGAGTAATCCTTCCTATGGATCGAAAAGATAGATTAATGGGAAAATGGTCTCCTAAGTGGGAAGGACCTTTCCAGATTTTGAAAAGTTTTTCAAATGGTGCGTATGAGATTGAAGAGATAGGAAAAGACGAGAGAATCTTAAAGATAAATGGCAAGTATTTGAAAAAATATAAGCCAATATTGCAAGAAGTAAAAATAGCAGTAGAATAATTATGAAAATAATTGTGATAGCTTTGCCAAACAAAAATGGCACCAAAGTTATTACAAAGAAAGCCTCAAATGGCTAAGAATTGTTAAACTAATTCGACTACAATTTGATACTAGCAAAAGCTTCCTTCAATGTGGCAAATTTCTTTTTCTGAAACTGGAGTCGATGATCACAAAGACTTCTGTGGGTAGAGAGAGTCTCAATCTCTTGACTAAGTTGTTGAGCCCTTTCTGCATGTCGAATACCCACCTTTAGTTCATCGTCAATCTCATTTTGCTTAGGTTGTTGTATGGATGCTCTGCGCTTTTTCTCTTGGGAGATTTTTTCTTGAAGAACAACTATTTGTTTCTCCCATTTATGGATATTATCATCACAAGCAGCAACTTCTTTGATATAAGTTTCAGAAAGCTGTTGCAGCTTTGAAACTTCGTCAGTCGAAGTAGCAACAACATCCCATTCAGCAACTTGAGTCTCGGATTTTGTGGAGATTTGCAGGGAGAGATCTCTTTGACGATGAAGGTCTGCAGTCGCCAAGTCAATGAGGGTCATCATCTCCATCACAAAATTGCCAACCTCAGCAGAAGTTTCCAAGACGTTTATTTGTTTCAAAATCTTCTTGAGTTCAATATGAGCAGTGGTGCTTTCTTCTAAAACTTTGAACAAATCAACATCAAGGATTTTCGTCTTAATCTTGGTCAAGATGTTGTCAAGAGATTGCGCTTTAGAAGTGGCCCCAGAGGTAGTCGAACTGCTTTGCGAAGAATCTTGAAAATTGTGACGAGCGCTAAGCATGGCCTTCAGATATTCTAAGGGTTTCTGCACCTTGAAACTCTCAAGCTCTTCGCGAGAGAAACCAGTCGAACTAGTTGATATGGCACTTCCTTTGGTCTGGTCAGGAGCGGGTTGAGTGCTTCGCTCTAAAGTTTGCCCAACATCTGGTTGTTTCGACTGGTCATCCTCATCTTTAGCAGTTTCTTCTTCATGGTCATCTTCGACCCCAGTTTCCCTGTCAATGTCATCGCCCTTATTTGCAGCATTTAATCCTGGATGAGGAGGAGAATCGTCTTCAGAAGCTTCACTCATTGTAGCGTCGAATTCTGCTACAGTCTTCCTGTCATGATCATTTTTGGGGATATCTTCTTCTTGGACTGTCTCTTCCAGAGTTTTCTCAGGTTCAGGATTAATTTTTGTCTGCGCCATCTCCATTGTTGATCCTTTTGTCAAATCCTTCGGAGAAGTGGACGTCAAGCTAACAATTTTGAGAGCAGAACCACTATCAGGTTTTGGTTTGTTTTTATCTGTAGGTTTTCCTTCGACAACCAATTGTTTCTGAAAATAATTCTAAGTTAGAAGAAAGAAATGCAATGAATATGAAAATAGATAGTCGAAATAAGGATTTACCTCAGGAATCTTAGTATTAAAACTAGATTTCCCACTCTCTGTATCCTTCGACTGAAGTTTGGCAGTTGGAGTACTTGAAGAATCTTTTTTAGCTGACTTAACAATGGATCTTTGGGAAGAGACCCTCTTGATTTTTGTCTTCTTCTGAGGAGGGGGGTTTGGCTCTGGAGATTCATCACCAGACTCTTCATTGGGAACTTTCTCCTCTTCTTTCTTTCTTTTTTGGACTGGTGGGGGCTTTCGACTTACCTAGTCATGCAAACCAAAGCCGGTTAATTTCTTAAAAGGAAAAAGAATAAATGAAAAGGGTGAGGTTTGTACCTTTGTCGAAGGTTTCTTAGCAGCACCTGGTGACGCTTCGACGGAAGCTTTCTTGGTAGGGATCTTTACGGCTAAGGAAAGAAAGGAAAATTAGAAACAAATATAAGAAATACATGATAATACAGTTAGAATAACAAAAGAAAAATCATGTTTTCTGTTAACACCTTCAAGAATGGGACTTTCCACGCGAACGTGTTCTATTCCAATATGAAGGTGTCCTTGGTAATCGTCCAGATGATACTTAGTCGGAACCACACGCTCAGCAGGTTTTTTGTAATGTTGACGAAGAAGTTTCATATAGTCCCCACAAACGAACCAATTTGGAAATGGAGGGCTTAATGCCACGCCAAACTCAGCAGTTGGTAGAGGAGGAAATTTTGGTGGATGACAGCTGAAAGCCAGGTCATAGCGCGCTTCTGGTCGAACATGTGAAGGCAATGACAATTTTTCAAACCTCTCCGTCAATTTATGTTTTAAAATTACTGCTGCTTCGCATATGGTTCGACTAAGATCATCAGGTCTATACACGGTTTCAAAATATTTTTGAAATTTTTGTATTTCTTTAATGTGTCTTTGAATACCTTTTTTGGTCCGATCCTGCACGAAAGCAAAAGCATTTGTTAAATGTGTGGTGAAGGCTGTTACGTCAAAAAATCTGGTAGAATAATAATCCTTCCACCACTCATCAAACTCAGGAGTACAGAGAAAAGATGGTCGAAAGATCACCGGTCGAATATCAAGAGAATCATCAGTTAGCTTCTTCGACAACTCTTTGCTCTTATCTTCATTATGAAGGGAGTTGTAAAAAATGATAGATCCTTTCTTTGGGAAGATGGGTCGAGGTTTTATTTAGATCAAGCCAAACTGTCTAGCAACGAGATTGGGTTGGTAGACTATCAAAGCTATTTGGGTTTTGGTTACGTTATGATGGGAAAAAAGGAGCCTGGGGGTTAAAAATGATTCCGAAACATCCAAAAATATATTCTCATCCTTCTGCATTTCCAAGGGCAGTTGTTGGATAAACCATTCAGGTCCAATTTTTCTACTAGCAAAGGGTGCCATGGTCGAAGTAAAATGATACATTTTGGCAAACATCATGACATAACCGTTGAAAGCTTGTCGAAGGCTAATTCCTTCATCAGTTGGCGTTAGTTGCACCAACCTAGGCCATTCGACAGTCCTGTCCTTCACTTTTTCTTCGTTCACTTCGTGTTTTACAGGAAGAGAAACTTCAAAGGTGGCATTGAGCCATAATTATAAAAGCCAGAAAGGTCCTGACAAATTGATTTTACCTTTGTCTTTGATGGTTTTCAAAACATTTACACTCTCACTTAATGATTCGTAAAGATTCGCCAAAATCATTTCATTTAAGCATAGTTTGGTTCCTGCGTGAAGCTGATTGGCCATAGTGATGAATCTTTTGGCAACTTGGAGGGAACGGGAGCAAAACACATATTTTGTTAGCCATAGAGTCAAAAAGGCTATATGTTCGATATCCGAGACTTTTGTGGTATCCTTGTCATGATAATGAGACATGAATAAAGAGTACGGAGCAAAGCTAGCGTCGAAAGCTATAGAATCTTCATTTAGGTTGGTGGGGTCGAAATTTATCCCATTGGGGCGAAGGCCAACGATGGCTGCTGCGTCGAAGAGAGTGGGTGTGACCATCCCACAAGGAAGGTGAAAAGTGTTATAGGTACTGTCCCAAAAATAGAGAGAAGCTAAAAGCATATTGGGGAAAATGTTGGGTCCTACTCTCGACAATTGAATGAGGTCGAAAATACCTATTTCCTTCCAGAAATCTCCTTTAATCTTTTCAACCTTATCTAGCCAGGATAAATAGTCTGAAGGGTCTTTCGACCATGGACAAGTTCTAAAGATCCTAGCATAATTCAAATAAGTTAAATTCAACTCTCCATCATCAGTTGAACTTTGTGGGTCAATTTATTCTACAGTTTTCTCTTGAGGTTGAGGTTTTACTCCAGCACCTATGGGTTTGGTACGGAAATAGGTGGGAAAAAATTCTTTCAGATGATCTGGTTTAATATCTGGATTGGGGAGTGGACCTAACATAGCGTGACAAATACCAGAAACAAGAACATGAATTAATACCTGGGATTTGTAGATACATTCCTTCTCTCTCTCTCATTGGGAGGTTCAGAAACGTATTGTTGGTTTCCAACAATCATTGGTCCATTCAACTCGTGCGCAGGATGAAGAGTTGAATCTTGGGTCTTCTTGGAGTGTTTGCTGCTGGAAGATTTTGGAGGAGCCATTGTTGAGAAGAACAAAGAAATTTTTTCAGGAAAGTTGAAAGTATGAAAATGGGTATGAAGAAGAAAGTTTGAAGCGTAAATAAAAAGTTTCAGAGAAAATAGGTTGTGAGTATTTATAAGGGAAGATGATAAAAACGTTTGAGTTTTTGATGATAATCGTGGGACACGTGGCTGAATCACAACGGTGATGATGAAGATGTGGAAGTTGAAAAAGGCCATGATGTTAGGTTTAGGAAATGATGGGGGTAAGGTCTAAACGTGGGCTAGACATGACGTTTTTTGAAAAAAGTGTAATGATGAATCTGTTTGGGAACTTGAGATTATAAAAGCTTGGAAATAGTGGAATTAAATGACATGGCATCGAAATATTGGTTGACAACAAATGATTGTTTCTCCAGAGTAGTCGAAACATCTTTGCTGGGGGGCAATTTGTATACATGTATTTTTGACGCCATGAAATTAATAAGTAGAATAGTGTTTTCGACAAACGGAGATGCTTGCGAAAGGAAGTCATGCAGAGAGCCAAGTGTCATAGTTTTAGGATTTATTCGTTAGTGACAGTTATTTTGTTTGTATATAAATAGGATAGTTGTTATCAAAATGTGTGTGTGAAAACTTGTACAAAATTCCTACAAAATACTCAAAGTACCCGTGTGAGAGAAAAGAGTCTTATCTGGAAAATGTACGTGTGAACAAACACCATTTCTTTAAAGTTTTATCTTATAAATTTCAAAGTTCTTTACCAATTTTCCTTTACATTTACCAGTCATTTATCTTTTGCATTTACTTGATGCAATTTATTCTTCGCCATTTATTTTTCACCATTTATCTTAGTCTTATTAAGTTTACTTTTACTTAAGCACTTTTAGTCAATATCTTTCGTACATGAAAGACTTAGTAAACCAAATAAAGGATACAAAGGTTGTTCTAAAGAGTTACAAATTTATTTAAATTTGCACATGTCCCAGGATTTGTATGGTTGATTCTGCAAGTAACTCAATTCAATAAATTTTGGAAAACTAGAGGTTGTTCGCCAAAATCAACAGCGAACAGTTGTGTATGTCTTTTGAATGTTATAGTGTTGTCGGTCACGAGTCACCCATAGTCTATAGCATCATCATTTTGTGTGGAAAAGCCTTTGCTTGTTCAATATTTTTGTCAGAAGTCGTTTCTCACAAAGTTAATAGTCCGTCGAATTGAACGAGTTACCTAGTTACATTAGCACATGTCTTAGGATCAACTGGTCGATCTACAAGTAACCCTTACTTTTAGGCTTAGGGAGGACTAGCGATTATTTACCAATTTCCATAGTAAACAAAATGGCATGCCCAGTGGGACCAGTGCTAGTGTAGTTACGCAATTGCATGAAACTTAGAAATGGCAAACTATATAGTAGACCACAAGAAACTGTGAAAATGTCAAACTCCAATACGGATGAAGTGCCACAAGGGACTTTATCCACTACGGAAACAGTAATTTCACAGGTTACAACTTTGCCTCCGTTGACAAGTGTAGCCTCAACGATGTCGACTACAGGTGCGGTTAGAGCATCAATTCCTTTACCTCCACCGGGAGGTTCAGGATCAACAATGACAACGTTCAGACCTTATATGCCTCGCTTTGGCACTACAGATCCTCTTTATGGAATGTCGTATTCCTTAATTCTAGGATATTAGTCAACATCAAGTGCAACATTGTTTTCAGACAATACTCAAAATAAGAGTCCCTCCTTACATGAATTAGTGCAAGGGGGCAATGCTCAGAATAGGAATAATACTCAGAATAGAACCATGCCGCTGTCGAACACTTCAATAGCAGCGTTGAGGAAGCAAATGGATGATAGTAATCATGAGTTGGTTAATATGTTAAATAATCAAATGGGTACGGTTTTTAATCCTGTGATACAGGAATCTGCTGAAACAAATAGGCAGGTGGCTAATCAATTGACACACTTGTGTAACTTCCTAGGGGCACCGACTTGACAGATGGCACACGTGGTTAGGCAAACCATTCCTGTTCAAGTAGAGATAGGGGCAGCAGAAGATGAGACAGTCCATGAGGGACAAATCCTTAGACCCCAACAAAATCAAGGCGTTGAGTCAGGAGTAGCAGGACGTAACTGTAGCGGTGTATTCGTCGCTATATGATTTATCGATTAAACCACAAGCAAAGCATACAATGATTTTCGAGTCGCCACCGCACTTTTATTTATCCAAAGGACTGGCTAAAAAGCGAACAAAAGCCTAAGAAGTTTTACACGTAGAAAACTAATAAAAAGATCAGAGAGTCTGGGTAAGGGGTAAATTACGCAATGGGAAGGTGTTAGGCACCCACTACGTCCTAGGTACTCCTAGGGAGCCCTTTTCACACTTGTTGTACTAAATTGTTATTTGTTATGACATAAGCATTGTGCAAACATGATTGGGATGGTGAGAAAAGAATATACAATTTTATTATTGGGTTTGAACGGATGAACCCGCTGCCTACGTACCTTCCATCAAAGGTAAGGATCAAAACGCCGTAGTTCGGCTAAAAGATTTCCAAAAGTTGGTGGATTCAATTTTAAACAATAGCACTGAGGCTTTTCATTATCAATGGGAGAAAACTCGACCGAGACCAACATCCACCATGCGAGGATAGCTTCGACGTACTGAAGGGGTTAACCCTGTTTTTAGTACGGAAGTCTTACTGTCGACTCACTAAGGATAGGCAAGATTTACATCAACCGCAATGATAATTGAAACCTATGGCTAATGCATGAAAAGATTAACAATGGACAAAGCCAAAACAAGTGAATGAGTGAAGTTAATTGATTATGAAAGTGAAGTCAAAGTATGATTAAGATTGATTTGAAAGAAGTATTGTGAAAATGGAGTTTGAAAAAGTCAAGGACTTGGGTCCAGGTTTTTAGTTTGGAAAACATGAAGAAGTTTGCACAATATCTATGTCAAGTTTGAAAATTGAAGTGTGAAAAGGTTTAGGACATAATGGGGATGAATGGATGAGGATGGAAAGTAAAACTTCTTAGAAGGTTCACTTCTTGAAATCATATAGCAGATGATTCAAGTGTGTCCTTTAGAATAGCAATGGATAATAATAAACAAACAAAGCAAAGAAAGGCGGATACCGGATGCCAATCAATGGTCTTATACCAATCTCCTAAAACAAAACGGGATATCAGAGGCCACTCAATGGTCTTACACTAATCTCCACAGGCAAAGAAATAAAAGCGGATACCGGATACCAATAGATGGATTTACACCAGTCTCCTAAAACAGAAATGGATATCAGAGGCCACTCAATGGACTTATACTAATCTCCTAAAACAAAAAGAAACTTGGATACCGGATGCCAATCTGTCTGGACTTATACCAATATCCAACATATGATCATAGGAAAGCAAATGCCAACTTGCAGGGACTTACAATTGCATCCTCTCATACAACAAACAACGCAACATGTGATCATAGGAAAGCAAATGCCAACTTGCAGGGACTTACAATTGCATCCTCACACACACACAAAAATACAAAATAATGGATGTCAGATGCCAATCTGTCTGGGCTTACTCTAACACACACAGTATGATCCTAGGAAACAAATGCCAACTTGCAGGGACTTACAGTTGTATCCTCACATACAATCAAACAATGCAACATGATCACAGGAGAGCAAATGCCAACTTGCAGGGACTTACAATTGCTTCCTCACAATCAAACAAACAAAACAGAAGCTATGAGTGACCAATGAGGTCTTACACTCTATCCTTCCATATCATAGGAGCAAATGGCCAAAAGAGATGGACTTACAATTGTCCTCAATGGGCAAACAACAATGATAGCATCACAAAAGCAAATGAGATGATCATGCATTAATGGCAATTGATGATGATAAATGCATAGCATACAGGCAAACAAGTGCATATGAAGCAATCAATCAATCAATGAATAGCAAACAGCACACTCTATAGCCAAACAATGGGGGGCTCACACAAGAGGGTTTAACTTTGAAAGTCCACTGTAATAGGTGAAGGTCGCTCTTAACCTTGCCATTGAGAGGCTAAGGTGAAGCAGATGAATAGGAGATGAGGGGTGTGCCTCATTGCTTTTATCTCAGATCAGAGAGAGCATCAAATAATAGAAAGTGGGGGAGTTCAGAAAGATGGAACTCTTTCCCCTTTATTGACTCGATTAGATCTTGGGTTTTTATCTCAATGCTTCAACCATATAATGGGAGCAAAGAGAGGACACACTGAATAGTGGGGAATAGATTGCTTATCCCTACCTTCCACCAATTGCCTTACTTGAAGGACTTTTCCTGCTTGGGACAATTTTAAACACGCACAGGCATTGCCTCTTAAGGAGGACTTCAGACAGTTTGCCCGGTCAAATAACAGACCGGGTCTCCAGATTACATGAAGAAGAAGTAATTATACCTCAAAGCAAATGCTAAATAGCAAAGCAAGCAAGTTCAAAGAACTTAAGCAACTAAAGTACCTGAAAAAGTCAAACCAATTAGTAAACAGTTCAACAGTTTAAAACAAAAGAAAATGAAACAACAGTCAACCACAGAGGGACCAATGTGCATAGCACAAGACTCAAGTTACATGAGTCAACCTACAAAACAAGGGTTAGCACGTGATATACAATTCAACTCAATAAAATTTGAATGATCTTTGAAGCACTGGTACTTAACCTGAAACAATAGCTCAATTGTAAGCTCAGAAGACCACTAGGACTAGCCTAGGGTCAAGGGTGAAAGAAAAGAGTCAAACAGCAAAGGAAAGTCAACCCAATTCATGTTCAAACATTTAAGAAGCAATCTCAATTGGATTCATAATCAAATCATGCATCATTGTCATTTCATATGCAAAAGAATGCAAAGCATGGCAAGAAAGAGCACAAATAGGTCAACAACAAGACTTCATCCAAAAGTCAACCCAAACAATCTCAAAAATTATGAAATAAATCACATTCAAACCTAACATCTAGCATGGCAAGCATGTCAAATTTCATGGCATTTAGATGAGAGGAAGGCAGTCAATTAAAATCATGAAGTCAACATAATTTCAAGTAAGCACAATGAAGGTCAACAAGCATGGGTCAACTTCAAAAAAATCATATCAAATTGAAAACAGATGAGAAATGAGTGAGATTAACACCAATGCAAAGCTTGAGATGTCTAGTTATCACATATGAAATTTCATGGTCATACAATATGATGTGAGAATTTCACAAATGAAATGGCAATGTGTAGCACAAAAAGTCAACCATAGACTAGGCAGGGAAGAAAATTCACAATCAAATGGAAAACCAGCACAATTAATTCCAAGAAAATTCATACAAAAACTAGACATGTGATAGATGATTCATGCAAAAAATTGGGTCATTTGGATGTGAGGAAGCATGTGAACAAAAATTGGGAAAATGCATATCATTCATGTAGCACCAAATGTAACACTTCACTTCAAAAAATCAAAGCTCACACATCACAAATGAGAAATGCATAAACTCTATATGGAAACAAAGGTCAATGAGTCTAGTTTCACCACAAAAAATTTCAAGCTCATTGGATGCAACATGACAATTTCACAAAAGGAATGGCTAAGGGTGTCAATTATGCATACATGTTAGGAAACTTCATACCAATTAAAATCCAGCCAATGAAAAATTAATTAAAAATCATAATTAAATACTAGACACATTCATGAACATGATGCAAAAAAATCAGAATTTTTGGAGTTGAAATGGATGAAATATGAATTTTTGAAGGTGATGAACAAATGGAACAAAATATGAAACACATAGCATGGCATATGGTCAAACAGGGGTCAACGGTGGCAAAGCTGTAATTAGCGTGCCACTTATTGAAGTGCTGCGTTTTGGGTGGGTGTAAGGAAATGTTCTCATTGGCTCTCAGCCAATGGAACAGTGCACGGGCCAATGGCAGTGCAAGTTTCTGGGTTCAACAATAAACCCTAGGGTTTAACAGCATGGCCAACAAATTCAAACTTCATGTTTCATCAACAGCATGCGAAATTCAAACAAAATGGTAGACAAATGGCAAAGGCAATGGTTTATGCAATTACCAGCAATAACAGCAATCAACACATATGCATATATGAACTGGATTTCTGGAAATATGTTAGGTTTTCATGGCAGCAGGGCATATATTCATCAATTCAACTTCATGGTTCATCAACATCAAACAAGTTTCGAGCAAAACACACAATGGCATGGCATAATGAACATCAAGCAACATCAACCAACAACCAAACAAGCATTACTCATGGAAATTCTGGACAGGGAAGGTTTGCAAAAACAGCAGGGCATATGCATCAAGTTCATCATCATAAAACTAGTTTTAAGCAAAACCACACAATAGCATGATATTGGCATTCAGGTAACATCATACAGCAACAACCAAGTACAATCCTGGGAAATTCTGGAAAATGCCCTAGGGTTTCAATATGAACAGCATAACCTCATTCACACATGAAAAATCAAAGTGTCCAGAAAGTGAAATCAAGCATCCTAATAGCATCATCATACATCAAATAACAAGAATGTGGCATCACATTTCATTAAATCAATGCTAGCAAGGTAAATCGAACAGAAATAGGTTTGGACACACAAAATGAAATCCAGATTTCTTGGCCATGACACAACCATTTTAAGCATGCTTTAGTTCATTAGAATCAGCTCAAGAAGGTCTTTCGTAAATATATCATGGCATGGCAAATGATTGAGGTCGAATCACTTACTTGATTTTTAAGAAATGGAGATGCAGTGTTGTTCTGGTGGTTTTAAGCTCAAACAGTCTCTCCTTGTGCTCTAGAATGGAGGATTCTTGAAGTAAGCCAGCTCAAAGATGCTTGAAAGTGTCCAACTCACGATTTTCCATTGTTGAGCTTTGGTGAAAACAGAATGAGAAGGAGGCTGCAAGGGTGTGGTTTGAGGATATAAAATGCTTCCAAAGAGTGCTCAAGTGATGGAGGATCAGAAGCTTGCTCGTGTGTTTGGAGGATTTTCTCAGAAATTCTGCTTTGGCCAAAATGCAAAATGAGAGAGTGAGGAAAAATCTGGTCGAGGCTGCTGTGTATGGTGGTTGTTGGATGCTGCAGGGTTCCTTTGCTTTGGACAGGAAAAATGCAAATGGCAAGGTGTGATTTGGGAATGTGTTTGATGGCTCCTTAATATGACAGAAAATGGATGGGAAGTTAATGGTTCTGTTGTGTGATGGTGCTTTTGGTTTTGAGTTTTGCAGAAAAAAAAAGAAGAAATGCCAAGAGCCAAGTGAATTTTGAGAGGGAGAGTGGTATGCTGCTGCTGTTTATGACAGGATTTTTAGGAAATGCAAGTGAGGTGAAGTTGGTTCTATGACAGATTTTCTTGGCAAAAATGCAAGTGAGGTGAAGTTTGAGGTTTGCTGGTTAGCAGGTTTTGAAGATGCAAAATGGCAGGGTGAGTCTCAATGAATGAGTTTTTGTTGGTTCTGTTGCAGCCAGTCCTGGTTTGTTGTGTTTTTTGACAGAAAGATAGCAAAGTGAGGGCAAGGTTCATCCATGATCTTCTGCTGCAGTGTGGTTTGTTCTCCTGGTTTTGATGCAGGAAATGAGGTGTCCAATGTGCTGTTCTCAAGCTATGCCATGCTATTGGACATTTCCTTTTTGTTTTTGGCAAGGCTTTGGTTCTTGGGAATTCTTTTTGACAGCAATTGCAAAAATGCCAAGATGTCTCTATGAATGAGTTCTGTTGTTTTTTTTTGTTGTGCCAGCCTTGTGTATCCAAAATGACAGAAAAATATGTTGCACCATGCTGCTAGGTCTGCTGTTGGACAGTTCAAATTATGTCATGGAGGTATGGAGGACATGGTCACATTTGTCCTTTTGTTCCAAAAATCAAGCAAGTAGTGAATGGCCCTTTGTACTACTGGTTTTTTGGCTGCAAAGAAGGGTTCATAATGACAGCAAATGTGCTTCCAAAGTTCTGTTTGAAGGTACCAAAGCAAGGCATGGTGAATGGTAGGGACAAGTATGGTGAAAGTGTACCTTTCTTACAATTCAAGCAACCAAGCAATGGCCTCATGTACTGCATTTTGACTTTGCAAACACATTCTAAATGACATTTCTGAGCTTTCCCAATTGGCCAAATGTTGAAAAAATGTTTATATTAAAAGTCAACTCTTGGTCAAACTTGCATTTAAATGAGAAATGTCAAAATATGCCATTTTGATTGGTGAAGTTTTGGCTCATGAAATGTATATTTTTGGAAAGAGGGGATCAAATGTGACTTGTAGGAAAAAACCCCACCAAAATTGGCCAAACGGTTTGAGAGATATGGCCCTTTGAAGTTCAAGATTTTCTGAAATCGATTCGATCATAACTTGCCAACCACACATGGGAATTGAGAGTTCTTGGACTTTTTGGAAATGGGAGAACAAGATCTTCAACTTTCATGTTGGGCAAAAATTCATTTGAAGCTTGTATCATGATGTAAGTTTGAGGATCAAGACTTTCCATTTATGGCAGGTTTCAGTTACAGGTCCAGTTTCCATTTCTGGAAATTTTCTGTTTGACTTCAAATTCTTCCATGATGAGGTTGGACATGACATATGAGGCTTGTATAGACATGAATGAACTCCTTCAAATCAATTCCATCCATCAAATCACTGATTAAATGGCCAGTTGACCAAGTTTGACTTTCTGTTGACTTTTCTAGGGTTTTGCATGATTGAACCACTTCTGATGAATTCCAGACCCTAATTCCTTGAGACCTTGATTTCCAATGATGTCCCAAGTTGTGTGAACTCTTGATTATTGGTCATGGTGCCCAAATTCTGCAAGAATGGCCATCATCCATTGCTTTGACTGACTGTTGGCTGTCTTTGACCTAATTGCTGATAATTGCTTCAACTGCAAGCAACAAGGTTAGACTGACAATATTTTTGTACTTTTTGGATGATAAACATATGAAAAGCAATAATATACAAATGCAAAACATGCTTGGTGATCAAGAACCATACACACAAGGCAACCTATCCACTAGGAGGGAAGCAAAGGCATGCAATGATCCTTGAGGCTATGATATGAGATGATATGGGCCATGAGGGATCTTAGGGCCAAAATTGGGGTCTTACAGATGCCCCTATTTAAGGTCATGCTAGCCGGAGAAGTGAAGTTTAGAAATCTTCATCTCGACGCGGTAGAATGGGCTTAAATAACAGTAATGAGACAAATTTTGGTCCCTAAGAGACCTCATGATGCAAATGTATGTATGCAAAAGACACAAATTCTGTGGGGAATATGGTTAACACAGAAGAAAAGACGATCCTGTCGGAGTAATACACTCACCAGGAACAGAGACTCTGACAAGACTTAGTTGGGGATAAACAACACTGACACAGCGTGAACAAGACACGACTCTGATTAGAAGATAACAGAAAACAGACTGTAGGCCTCACTGGGGAGTGAAGGACTCACACTGGGAAAAGAAATCCAAAGGAAAATAAATCCATTGGAGAGACACAAGCTGACTCCTGGGGAGAAGCAACGGGAAAACTTCACTGAGGAAGCACCAAAGAATGAGGTGTTACCGGTATGAGGGTAACAAAAATCAGGAAGGAACACCAAGGATACCGGGTTGTAGGTATGTAACAGGTGACCGACCAAAGACGTGAATTGGTGTGTGTTCCAAAACACTCATCATCCTGAAGAGAGCGAAAGCAAACTTGTTTATAGGATGGATATTTGATTCTGTAAAGAATGCAAATCTTACTCAGTTGGGGAAACAAACAAAGTGTTCGACAAGAGAGTGCATGAGATATATTATCTATAGCCGTCAAAACGTAGATAATGTACTCGCATGGAAAGTTATCCTGAACCGGGTTGTAGGTTGTTTGTAGGATAAAGTCCGAAATCGTGAATTGGTTTGTGTTCCAAAACACTCATCATCCTGAAGAAAGCTAGAACAGCAGACTTGTTTATAGGATGGACATTCGATTCCACAACGGGAAAACGAATCTTACTCGACTGGGGAAGATCAACAAAGGATTCCGACCAAAGAGCGCATGAGACATATTATTCATAGCCGTCAAAACGTGAATAATAACCTCGCATGGAAGATTATCCTTAACCGGGTTGTAGGTTGTTTATAGGATAAAATCCGAAAAGAAAGGCATCAGGATACCAGAATAGGTATATAATGATGACCAATCAAAAGGAGCAACAGACATTACCGACAAAAGGTAAATGAAAGGCGATCTGCTGAGGATTCACTGGTGAAAACCAATGATCCAGGGAACACAATCACTGACATAAGGTGAAAGGACCCACTGGGGATAAAATTGCTAGCATACGGCAATTATCCACAAAAGACTTGCGAGGGATATAAGTGCTGATCTGAGCAACTTATCCAAGCAAAGGAAAAATCAACATCAAGAACTAGATGAAGATAACCACAAGGGAAATTGTCATCGGTTGAGATGAACAACAAAGTTAACTCTGCAAGTGGAGAAAACAGGGTTTATGACTACCGGTTTGTAAGTAGAAAAACCGCAAAGATAGGACTTACGACTGCTGGTTTGTAGGCAGAAGGCCAAGATATGGTGGGGATGACCACAAAATTAGGGTTTACATCTACCGAATACGGGATAGAAGACCAACAACTCCACGTGGGGATAGAACGAATCACAAATCCGCACGGGAAACCAAAATAGGGTTTATAACAAACCACAAACTGCTGGAGAGCAGGAAAATAGGATTTACAACTACCGACTGTTAGGTAGAAAACCAAAACTCTGGCTGGAGAATAAAAGGTGTATAACCACAAATTCTGTCAAGAAAGCCAGGAAAAGTAGGACTTACAACCACAGGTATGAGGGTAGCGGCCCAAAATTACTCCGCTGGGGAACAACCCACTGGGAAGCACAAGACATTTGACAAATAGCCAATTCGGGAATAATCCGAAAAGACAAACTGAATCAAGACACGTCCTAATGAGGATGTAACTCAAATAGGAACATCCATCCCAATATATGTGTTGGGAGGAAACAGAAGAAACCGTCATCCACGAGGATATATCTCAGTGGGGAACTGCAGAAGGAAAGGCAACATTTTCTGCTTATGGGGCTGACTCTATATGGAGAGATTTTAAACACCCGACATCTGCTTGGGGAGACCTATAAAGAGATCTATATCACCCGTGCAGGAGAACACGACAAGCAAAAGATACATGGCAAGAAATGCAACATGAATATCTGAATGTTTTTGAGTATGCATGAATATGCGTGATTTATGTTTGATGAATGCTGACAAAACAGACAATTCTAACACAACAGGTTCAGGAATCAAAACGTCCGGTATTATACTTCCAGGGGAACAACCAGCTGGAGAGCCAATCTGCGGAGATCTTCATGCTGTAAAGCAAAGATCTGCGGGTACTGCTGAAGAAGCAGAGGATCAGAGATATCAGGAAACAAACCAATCAGGGTACAGAAAGTCACAATGGGCAAAGCAGTCACCAAGACGAATCTGTAGGGGAACAGAGAAGTCCCAAAGTATCTGCAGGGGATCTCAGTGTCAACTGAGAAACAAAAGGATGCATTGCACAAGCACGAACTGTTGTAGAAGCAACTCCACATAACTCCGCTGGGGAACAACCCACTGAGGGAGAGTGATATCATCCAAATAGAATCTAACTGCATAAGCAACTCTACTGGGGAAAACTGTCGGCTACTCTCTTGGGAACAACCCACTGAGGGAGGACAGATCAAACAAGTAGATTCTGCAACGAACCACTCTACTTGGGAAAGAATATGCATAGCAAACTGATCACAACAAGTAGATTCTGCGATATAAGCCACTCTACTGGGGATCACAAACAGTCAGGAAATCAATCCGTTCTCTGGATGGTAGGGCCATCATCCGACCATACCGGGGATTGAAGGAGTACTCAACAGGCGAAATTGCCATAACAAATACTCTGCAGACTATGCTGAGAAAAAAGATGGTTGAAAACACTGGGATGTCGACCCAATCAACCGCTGAGTAGGAAAATAAATCCTACTCTGCTGAAGAGAACAAACCCTGATGGAGAGATAGCAACAATTCCGCAGACGACTTCGCCGGGGAAAAGGTAAAGTACCGGGTATCAAACCGCCGACTTACCGAGTCTTCAAAAGAAAACGATCGTGCTGAGGAAACAGACAACTCCGCTGGCAACTGCACTGGGAAGAGTGATAACAACTCTGCTCGCGAATCCGATGGGGATATCAATAACAGCTCTACTCATGACTGCCGAGGAGACAAATAAAGTCTGGGGCATACGACCCACTGGTGAAAGTGACGGGGCACCAAGATGACAAACCATCAACCGCCGAAACTCACAAGGAAACACCCATGCTGGGAAAACTGCTGCTGGAGAAAACGAAGTCTTCAACAACACTCTGCTTGCGACTATACTGGGGAACAACCCAACAACAACTCTATTTGAGGAACAACCCAACAAAGATCTGAAGAAAGAAGATACCACCAAACCAGGAATATGAACCAATGTCCTACCTGTTGGAAATCATGCCACCCTCGGGAGAGCACTGAGATATTCTTGAGTATCCTTTCAATCTTGTGAATGTTCACTTTGTTTAAAACAATTTTTTTGAAAAATTTTGATTTATTTAAAACAATGATATTTTATCAATTTAAAACATGCAAAACATTTGTTGAATTGAAACAAATAGGAGTGCAAATAATTGGATAAAAAGCTCAAATTGATTTGATAGAATGGTAGTCTGCAAATGGCAAGACTCCATAGATCTGTACAAATTTGAAATCAGTGATATATATTGGAAGAGGGTTACATTGAACATAATGATCCTTTCTCTACCAATTTGAATCTCGATGTCTTCGAAGCTTCGGTTGACGGCGAATCGAGAATCTTCTGACGAAATGACGACTGATGAACCAGAAAGTCTTGTCAGGATGCAGTTACTTGCCAAATCCCTAATTTTTGCCTAGATTGCCCCAGGGTGAGGTACTCAATCTAGCGGGATGCAAATATTCTCTTTTTTCAAGTCTCTAATTTTTGCCTAGATTACCCTTGCGGGTTCTCCACCGAGACGCTTATTTTTGCCTAAGCCGCCCTTTCGGGTTTTCAACTTAGCGAGCTATTCTGTTTTTTCATTTGCATATACTCTTTTTTTTTAGGCAAAGTATCTCTTGACTGCATCTGAATTCACAGGACGAGTGAAATCCTCCCCATCCATTGTTGTAAGCATTAAAGCACCGCCTGAAAAGGCTCTCTTAACAACATATGGACCCTCGTAGTTTGGAGTCCACTTGCCCCTGGAATCGGGCGCGAAAGACAAAACTTTCTTGAGCACGAGGTCACCTTCTCGGAACACACGAGGCTTGACCTTCTTATCGAATGCTTTCTTCATTCTCTGCTGATATAACTGACCATGACACATGGCAGTTAATCGCTTCTCTTCGATCAAATTCAACTGGTCATAACGACTCTGAATCCATTCAGCATCAGTCAACTTGGCTTCCATCAAGACTCTCATTGATGGGATCTCCACCTCTACTGGGAGAACAGCTTCCATGCCATAGACAAGAGAGAAAGGGGTTGCCCCTGTTGAAGTGCGTACAGACGTACGGTATCCATGCAAAGCAAATGGCAGCATCTCATGCCAATCTTTGTACGTGACAGTCATCTTCTGGATGATCCTCTTGATATTCTTGTTAGCAGCTTCAACAGCCCCATTCATCTTAGGTCTGTAAGGAGAGGAGTTATGGTGTGCAATCTTGAATTCAGCGCACAACTCATCCATCATCTTATTGTTCAGATTGGATCCATTATCAGTAATGATCCTCTCTGGCACACCATAACGGCAAATCAGCTGGTTCTTGATAAACTTCACAACCACCTGTCTGGTTACATTCGCGTATGAAGCGGCTTCAACCCATTTGGTGAAGTAATCAATCGCTACGAGAATAAACCGATGCCCGTTGGATGCTTTCGGCTCAATCATGCCGATCATGTCGATTCCCCACATAGAGAAAGGCCATGGTGATGAAATCACATTCAGGAGTGTCGGAGGAATATGAATCTTATCCGCATAAATTTGACACTTGTGACATTTCTTCACATACTTGCAACAGTCAGACTCCATTGTCAGCCAATAATAGCCCGCTCTCAACATTTTCTTAACCATGGCATGTCCATTGGAATGAGTACCAAATGAACCCTCATGGACCTCAGTCATCAATAGGTTTGCTTCGTGTCTATCCACGCATCTGAGCAAAACCATATCGAAATTCCTCTTATACAGCACTTCACCACTGAGGTAGAAACTGCCTGACAACCTTCTCAAAGTTTTCCTATCTTTCACAGATGCCCCAGGCGGGTAGACCTGGTTCTGGAGGAAATTTTTGATATCAAAATACCAAGGCTTGTCATCTTTCACTTCTTCGATTGCAAATATGTGAGCTGGTCTGTCCAAGCGCATCACAGTAATATTGGGGACATCATTCCACCGTCTGACCACTATCATGGAAGCAAGCGTTGCAAGAGCATCCGCCATCCGATTGTCCTCTCGAGGAATGTGATAAAATTCAACTTCTGTAAAGAATGTTGAAATTCTCCTTGCGTAATCTTTGTACGGAATGAGACTTGGCTGGTTCGTCTCCCATTCACCCTTGATCTGATTGATAACTAGGGCCGAATCACCATAGACATCAAGATACTTGATTCTCAAATCAATGCATTCTTCAAGTCCCATTATACAGGCTTCATACTCCGCCATGTTGTTCGTGCATTTGAAAGTTAGCCTTGCTGTAAACGGAATGTGTGAACTTTGAGGAGTGATAATCACTGCCCCAATTCCATTTCCATATTGATTAACAGCGCCATCAAACACCATCGTCCATCTGGAACCAGGTTCTGGACCTTCATCAAGTGTAGGCTCATCGCAATCTTTCATCTTCAAATACAGAATTTCCTCGTCAGGGAAGTCATACTGAACAGACTGATGATCTTCAATCGGCTGGTGCGCTAGATGGTCAGCCAAGATACTACCTTTGATAGCTTTTTGAGCTCGATACTCAATATCATACTCAGACAACAACATCTGCCAACGGGCAATCCTCCCAGTTAAAGCAGGCTTCTCGAAGATATACTTAATCGGATCCATTCTGGATATCAACCAAGTTGTATGATTTATCATGTACTGGCGCAAACGCTTAGCAGCCCAAGCTAAAGCACAGCACGTCTTCTCAAGTGTAGAGTATCGAGACTCACAATCAGTAAACTTCTTACTGAGGTAGTATATAGCAAACTCCTTCTTCCCTGATTCGTCTTGTTGACCGAGTACACAACCCATCGAGTCTTCAAGAACTGTTAAATACATGATCAGAGGTCTTCCTTCCACAGGCGGAGACAAAATCGGAGGTTCAGACAGATAATCTTTGATACTGTCGAAAGCTTTCTGGCAATCCTCGGTCCAATCATGCGACTGATCTTTCCGGAGGAGCTTGAATATCGGCGCACATGTGGCAGTCATGTGGGATATAAATCTGGAAATGTAGTTCAAGCGGCCAAGAAAACCTCGGACTTGCTTCTCAGTTTTGGGTGCAGGCATCTCTTGTATTGCTTTGACCTTTGCAGGATCAACCTCAATACCTCTTTCGCTTACCATAAAACCCAACAATTAGCCGGAACGGACTCCAAATGTACATTTGTTCGGATTCAGGCGAAGTTTGAACTTTCTCAAACGCTGAAAAAGCTTCAACAAATGCTCAACATGCTCAACTTCCGTTCGGGACTTAGCGATCATATCATCAACATAGACTTCGATCTCCTTGTGCATCATGTCATGAAACAAGGTAGTCATAGCTCGTTGATACGTGGCTCCGGCGTTCTTCAAACCGAAGGGCATCACTCGATAACAGAATGTTCCCCAAGGTGTGATGAATGTTGTCTTCTCCATATCCTCTGGTGCCATCTTGATTTGATTATATCCAGAAAATCCGTCCATAAAGGAAAAGACTTTGAATTTAGCTGTATTGTCTACCAACATGTCAATGTGTGGTAGAGGAAAATCATCTTTTGGGCTAGCTTTATTCAAATCTCTGTAATCAACGCACATACGGACTTTTCCATCCTTCTTAGGAACAGGCACAATATTGGCCACCCATTGAGGATATGTCGAAGTCACCAGAAACCCCGCATCAATTTGCTTCTGAACTTCCTCTTTGATCTTCACTGCCATATCTGGATGAGTTCTTCTGAGCTTCTGCTTCACAGGCACGCACTCAGGCTTCAAAGGCAGGAAATGTTGCACAATATCTGTATCTAAACTCGGCATGTCTTCATAGGACCAAGCGAAGATATCTGAATATTCTCGTAGCAAACTGATCAAATCTTCTTTGACAGACTCTTCAAGAAGTGCCCCGATCTTCACCAGACGAACACAATCCTCAGACCCCAAGTTGACTGTTTCCAAGTCTTCGAGATGCGGCTGAATGATCTTCTCTTCGTGCTCAAGGAGACGGGTAATCTCATCAGGAATCCCCTCAACGTCATCTTCTTCTGCCTCAAATACAGGGAATTCAAAATTGGGAGATGGCGTTGGATCATTATGTTCAATGGGTTTTAGGATCGATCTGCATAATGATTTTGATTAAGGAAAAACTTCAGCATTTAAACAAGCAAACCATTATGCAGATGAAAAATGTTTGCTCTCTTTTTTTTTGTTCTTATGGTTTTTTTGTGATCACTGATTTCATGCAGAAAAGCAAAAAGTGAAAACAAAGGAAAAACAAATGTTTAAACAATGCATTAATTGAATGAAAACATCATTGTATTAAATGCTGCCAACAATGTCATCACTTCTCCTTTTGGCATGGGAGAAGGTTTTAAACAAAATGAACAATTACTCTGATCTATGGATGACTGTAGGAACATCTACAGCGACCCAATTGTGGCAGACACCACCAGGAATAACAAAGTTGTTCAAATCTTCTGTTTCCTCTTCAATGATGGCAGCAGCTTCCTCTTCTTCAGGTTGATTGGCGTGAATAAACCCTCCACTCTTGAACAGACCTTGCTCATTGCATGCCCCAGAACCATAGCCAATGCCAGCCCGGGATTTATTGTCTTCAAGTTCAATCACCTTCCCCAAACCAGCAACTGCACCACATTCAATGGCCAGCTTAGCATCACGGTAGGAAGTGAATGAAGGAGACTTCTTCTCGATTGGTTCATCAATAGATAAAGCTTGGAACTGAGTTCCAACTTCATCCTCTGCGTCAATGTACGAGAAAGAAGACAGATGGCTAACCAGGAGAGCCTTTTCTCCCCCTACTACGACCAGTTTCTTGTTTTTGACAAACTTCAGCTTCTGGTGTAGGGTGGATGTCACGGCGCCAGCCTCGTGAATCCATGGTCTGCCTAAGAGACAGCTGTATGATGGGTGGATATCCATTACTTGGAAAGTAACCTGGAAATCACTTGGTCCTATTTTGATTGGGAGATCAACTTCCCCAGTCACGGTCTTGCGCGACCCATCAAACGCCTTCACAACAACCCCACTCTGCCTCATAGGAAGACTTTGATATGACAGTCGAGAGAGTGTGGATTTTGGCAATACATTAAGAGAAGATCCAGTGTCCACCAACACATTGGACATTGCATCAGATTTGCAGTTCATAGAGATGTGTAAAGCCATGTTGTGGTCTCTTCCCTCCTCGGGGAGATCAGCGTCACAAAAGCTCAAAGTGTTGCAAGCGGTAATGTTTGCAACAATGCTATCAAATTGTTCCAGGGTGACGTCGTGATCAACATATGCCAGGTCCAAGACCTTCTGCAGAGATTCCCTATGGGGTTCTGAATTCAGCAGTAGAGAAAGAATAGAGATCTTGGAGGGCGTGTGTAGAAGCTGGTCTACAATGTTGTACTCACTCTTTCTGATGAGCCTCAGCATCTCATCAGATTCTTCATCAACAATGCCACTTGGGCCAACTGAAGAAACAGGAGTCTTTTGTACGGAGGAGGATGGTTGGGCAACATCAAGTGCCGGATTCTGAACATTCACAGTGGTTCCCACAGGGCGCTCAACGGATTCAGAAGCAACAGGGGCTTTAGCAGGTGCGGAAAACACACGACCACTTCGGGTCAACCCACTGACATCAGCAATATTAGTTACGGAAGTGGAAGGCAAAGGTACTTCGACCCCATCCTGGACAGCAACAGGATTGTACCTGAAGGGTACAGCTTTGTCAGATGAATAGGGCACAGGGCCAGCTGGTTTAATAATCAAAGAAGGGGAAGCCTTCGACTTGTTGCTATTGTAACGAATAACAACTGGCTCGGGCAGCTTGAACACTGGTGAAATGACGTTCACTTCAGGTTCGACTTCATCAACGTTGCGATTCTGCAGAATCTCAATGGTACCTTCATTCAACCACTTCTGAAGTTCTCTGCGTACTTGGTCGCAACCCAGACGATTAACCGAACAAACGCGGCACTTGTCGTGGTTATGCTCCAAATAACTGTACTGACACAGCATCTTATGTAAATCAACCAACGACTGCCTGATGTGGCTGACATACTTGACCTTGTACCTCCCAAGACATTCTTGAATCATGTTGACAGATTTCCTATGCGCAGGCAATGGGTTCTTGGTGACGTTCGGGCTTGAGTCCTCAAAACTCAGGATTCCACTTCTCATAAGGTCTTGCACCTTAGTCTTCAGCTGGAAGCAATTCTCAATATCATGGCCCGGAGCACCAGAATGATAGACACAGTGTAGGTCAGGCTTATACCACCACTGAGGGTTGACCGGTATAGCCGGAGGATCTCTCGGAGAAACCAACTTCCGCTCTATTAGAGAGGGATATAACTCCGCATACGACATAGGAATCGGATCAAAACTGATCTTCTTCCTTTCGTAACCCATGTTTGCCTGATTACTCGTACTCCCACGAGGCTGATAAGCCTGTTGCTGTGGACGAGATTGTTGTTGTTGGTACTGCGGTTGTTGGTATTGTTGCTGATGCTGATACTGTTGATGTTGATATTGCTGATGTTGAGGAGTATTGTCCTTGAAAACAGGTGCTACGTGAGCCACCTGGTGCTGATGACTGACATGTCGTGCAGGATTCCTCTGAACAGAGGGTCTTCTGTGTTTGGGCTGAGATTGAACGGCATGTGCTTCACCTTCTTTCCTCTTAAACGCCCCATATCGTTTAGAGGAAGAGCTATCATCCTTAGCCAACCGTCCTTCACGGACACCTTCTTCGAGACGCATCCCCATGTTCACCATCTCGGTGAAATCAGAGGGAGCGCTTGCTACCATCCGCTCATAATAAAATGAGCCAAGAGTCTTCAGAAAGATCTTGGTCATTTCCTTCTCTTCCAGTGGTGGAGTGATTTGAGCTGCCAGCTCTCGCCATCTCTGGGCGTACTCCTTGAACGATTCCTTGTCCTTCTGGGACATGGACCTGAGTTGATCTCGGTCAGGCGCCATATCGACGTTGTACTTATATTGCTTGACGAAAGCTTCGCCAAGGTCATTGAAAGATCTGATGTTGGCGCTGTCCAAGCTCATGTACCATCTGAGCGCGGCACCAGATAGACTGTCTTGGAAATAATGAATCAGGAGTTGATCATTATCAGTCTGTGTTGACATCTTCCTGGCGTACATGACCAGGTGAGCAAGCGGACAGGTGTTCCCTTTGTATTTTTCAAAGTCCGGGACCTTGAATTTGATCGGTATCTTGACACCGGGAACTAGGCAGAGTTCGGCTGCAGACTTGCCGAATAGGTCTTTGCCTCGAAGAGTCCTCAATTCCTTTCTCAGCTCAAGGAACTGATCGTTCATGGCATCCATCTTTTCATGAACGTCTGCGCCCTCAGATGGCTCGGAGTGATAGATGATGTCGTCTACCCTTGGCATGGTATGCACGACAGGAGGAGCGGCGATAGGGACCGAGCTAGACGCCGGCATTTGAGCGAAGGTTGGCGCAGGAATATCTGGCATAAAACCTGGGGGCATGCCCCAAGGAAACCCGGGCGGCATGGCATTGGGCGCGTGGGTGCTGACTGGCACTGTAGAAGTAGCCACCTCTGAAATGACTGTCCTCTGAGCAGGAGTTGCAGGCGTCGGAGCAGGTTGATTCTGAGCGGCAAGGAGTTGCTCCATCAAAGCGCCAAGTCTGGCGACCTCTTCCTTCAATTCTCTGTTCTCTTGTTCCAACTGCTCCATGATTCTTGCAGAGTTGACTCGTGTATAATACCGGTGAATCAGCTTGTCTTCAAAATAAATGAAGAACAGAGGTTAGGACAAGAAGACCAGAAACAAAGGGTACCTGTTTATGCAAGAATGATGCATGAAATGCTTGTGCAAATGCTTTGTTTTCAAGGAACCCTTAGGGTATTATTTGCAATATTTTGATTAATTTAAGCATTTTTGATTCCTCATGGAAAATATTTCATTCAATACATCAAGACAAAAAGTACAGCATTTTAAATTACAAAGAGAAAAGGTAAATGACATCCTATGGATCCCTAAAAGCTCGGGATGCTGGAAGACGAGAAGTGCACAACTTCTTGATCTCTCTCTCATAGGCCGCTTCCATGTCAGCTTTCTCCTTTGCAAGTCGATCATACCTCCTCTTCCAGAATTTGGAAGACTGAGGAAGCAGAGAAGTCCAAGCGTCGTTCGGATCATCGATCACTCGGTGCTCGAGGAATTCAATCATAGCGTCCTTCTCCTTGAGCTGCTGCAGCAATTCCTCCCTCTCACGGATCCAAGCACGCGAAAGGTCTTCTTCTCTCAACTCCTCTACACGTTGGGTAGGGAGGGTTGAAGGCCCAGCCACATCCAACGGTGTAGGTCTTGGATAATCATACGGCATCAAGTAGGTAGCAGCCCTCTGTCTGACCCAAGAGGTGTATGGCTCCAAAGCAATGCAGTTCTTTGGACCCAACTCGTTCCTACTCTTCTTGTGAATACTGCGCCAAGCACGGACAAATCTGGCTTTCAGGCCTTGGGGATCTTTACCCTCCTGAAAGAACACACCTTCTAACAGAATGCTATTAGGTTTATCCTTTAGGGGGAACCCAAGCTGGCGACGTGCAAGTATAGGATTGTAGCTGATCCCACCACATGTACCAAGAAGGGGCACATTAGGGAATTCACCACAATAGTCGATGATCTGGACGGTATCGTACACGCGATCATACCAAGTGATATCATCATTGGTGAGAGACATGAGTCTCTGAGACCACCGTAGACATCCCTTGTTCTCCTTGAAAGCAACTGTCTGCGGCAAGTGCGAAATAAACCACTTGTACAGCAGGGGTAAACAGCAGACAATGACTCCCCCATTCTTCATATTCCTTAGGTGCAAGGAGACATATGTATCACCCAACAAAGTCGGAACTGGATTAAGAACCGAGAAGATCCTAATGGCGTTCATGTCCACGAACTTGTCGAAGTTGGGAAATAGCACTAATCCATAGATGAGTAACGCGAATAGAGCCTCAAAGGCATCCTCACTCATGGCCTTCCCATAAAAGGTAGCTTGGGCAATGAGGAACTCGGAAGGAAAACCCTGAATTCCGCCTTTGGTAGTCAGGTTAGCTCTAATCAGATCTTCATCTATATGCAACAAGCTAGCAATCTCTCGAGCAGATGGAATATCCTCTAAGCCACTGAACGGCACTTGATCCAGAATTGGAATCCCAATGAGACGAGAATACTCCTCCAAGGTTGGCAATAGCTGGAAGTCCAGAAATAAGAAGCAGTGATGCAACGGATCGTAGAACTGAGCCAGAGTGCTCATCAGCCCTTCGTCAACCTGAGTGGTGAGCAGAGGTAGAAGCTTTCCATAGCGAGCTTTGAAACCCAAGGGATCTAATACATATGATGTCAGATTCCTTAACTCTTTTACATCGGGCTGTTTGAAGCTGTACTTCTTTGTATGCCTTTTCGGTCTTTCCATGTCTGAAAATTTTGCAAATAAACCCTTTAAGTTCCTTGAAATTTTTTTTTTTTGTGATGACATGAATGCGGATGAATGCGTGAATGCATGAATGCAACAAACACACTCAAGGATCAAGCAAAGCACACCAAACAAAGGTCGTGGGAAAGCTCTATGTATCCCTAATATCAATCATCCATTTTGGTGGATTTAGGTTTTCACCTTATCGACACCCAAGTTCCATTGATATTAACGGTACATGAACCGGTTCGGACATTCTTAATATCAACCAGCCGCTTTGGTGGATTTTAGGTTTTACACCTGATCCGGGATCCATTGATATTAACAATGTTTGAACGACTCAACCACGAATCACGGGTTTGTTGAGAGTCACGATCATGGAGTCTCGGTTAAGAACCACCCAAAGGGAGTGTACTAGGGTTTAAACCTGCCAGACATGTTCTATCAGAGGTTCCCATAATCATCGTCCCATCTCTCGGATATTATCGGAGGAACGAATACTCGTATTCCAAAAATATTCTCAAGAGAAACTCTTATGAGTGTAGTATCGCGTAACAATCGTATCAGAACTTACATCTGAACGACCTCCGCACTACGGTCCTAAAAATAGGCCAAGATGGGTTTGGTAAACTACGGTCCTTGGCTTCTGCGGAACATGATTGAAAGAATAATGCCTAACCACAAATAACTTGTGTGACATTATTAGTCCAACATGACCTCCACCAAGTGAATGGACTCGCAAGTCAACTGGCTAAGGAATACTCCACACCAGTCAACAGGACTATGCCATTCTCCTATCCTAGAGTGCACTCGAGTTCGGGTATAGAACTCATCTCACAGATCACCAAAGCAAACAACAATTGTATATCAAGCAATTCAAACATTACAATCAATACAGTCATCCCAAATTGTACAAAAAATATGTCAAATAACAGATAACAATATAGCACAACAAGGGTGAAAAGTAGGCAATACCACCAAGGATCGATATATCCCCAGCAGAGTCGCCACTTTTCTGTAGCGGTGTATTCGTCGCTATATGATTTATCGATTAAACCACAAGCAAAGCATACAATGATTTTCGAGTCGCCACCGCACTTTTATTTATCCAAAGGACTGGCTAAAAAGCGAACAAAAGCCTAAGAAGTTTTACACGTAGAAAACTAATAAAAAGATCAGAGAGTCTGGGTAAGGGGTAAATTACGCAATGGGAAGGTGTTAGGCACCCACTACGTCCTAGGTACTCCTAGGGAGCCCTTTTCACACTTGTTGTACTAAATTGTTATTTGTTATGACATAAGCATTGTGCAAACATGATTGGGATGGTGAGAAAAGAATATACAATTTTATTATTGGGTTTGAACGGATGAACCCGCTGCCTACGTACCTTCCATCAAAGGTAAGGATCAAAACGCCGTAGTTCGGCTAAAAGATTTCCAAAAGTTGGTGGATTCAATTTTAAACAATAGCACTGAGGCTTTTCATTATCAATGGGAGAAAACTCGACCAGACCAACATCCACCATGCGAGGATAGCTTCGACGTACTGGAGGGGTTAACCCTGTTTTTAGTACGGAAGTCTTACTGTCGACTCACTAAGGATAGGCAAGATTTACATCAACCGCAATGATAATTGAAACCTATGGCTAATGCATGAAAAGATTAACAATGGACAAAGCCAAAACAAGTGAATGAGTGAAGTTAATTGATTATGAAAGTGAAGTCAAAGTATGATTAAGATTGATTTGAAAGAAGTATTGTGAAAATGGAGTTTGAAAAAGTCAAGGACTTGGGTCCAGGTTTTTAGTTTGGAAAACATGAAGAAGTTTGCACAATATCTATGTCAAGTTTGAAAATTGAAGTGTGAAAAGGTTTAGGACATAATGGGGATGAATGGATGAGGATGGAAAGTAAAACTTCTTAGAAGGTTCACTTCTTGAAATCATATAGCAGATGATTCAAGTGTGTCCTTTAGAATAGCAATGGATAATAATAAACAAACAAAGCAAAGAAAGGCGGATACCGGATGCCAATCAATGGTCTTATACCAATCTCCTAAAACAAAACGGGATATCAGAGGCCACTCAATGGTCTTACACTAATCTCCACAGGCAAAGAAATAAAAGCGGATACCGGATACCAATAAATGGATTTACACCAGTCTCCTAAAACAGAAATGGATATCAGAGGCCACTCAATGGACTTATACTAATCTCCTAAAACAAAAAGAAACTTGGATACCGGATGCCAATCTGTCTGGACTTATACCAATATCCAACATATGATCATAGGAAAGCAAATGCCAACTTGCAGGGACTTACAATTGCATCCTCTCATACAACAAACAACGCAACATGTGATCATAGGAAAGCAAATGCCAACTTGCAGGGACTTACAATTGCATCCTCACACACAACAACAAATACAAAATAATGGATGTCAGATGCCAATCTGTCTGGGCTTACTCTAACACACACAGTATGATCCTAGGAAACAAATGCCAACTTGCAGGGACTTACAGTTGTATCCTCACATACAATCAAACAATGCAACATGATCACAGGAGAGCAAATGCCAACTTGCAGGGACTTACAATTGCTTCCTCACAATCAAACAAACAAAACAGAAGCTATGAGTGACCAATGAGGTCTTACACTCTATCCTTCCATATCATAGGAGCAAATGGCCAAAAGAGATGGACTTACAATTGTCCTCAATGGGCAAACAACAATGATAGCATCACAAAAGCAAATGAGATGATCATGCATTAATGGCAATTGATGATGATAAATGCATAGCATACAGGCAAACAAGTGCATATGAAGCAATCAATCAATCAATGAATAGCAAACAGCACACTCTATAGCCAAACAATGGGGGGCTCACACAAGAGGGTTTAACTTTGAAAGTCCACTGTAATAGGTGAAGGTCGCTCTTAACCTTGCCATTGAGAGGCTAAGGTGAAGCAGATGAATAGGAGATGAGGGGTGTGCCTCATTGCTTTTATCTCAGATCAGAGAGAGCATCAAATAATAGAAAGTGGGGGAGTTCAGAAAGATGGAACTCTTTCCCTTTATTGACTCGATTAGATCTTGGGTTTTTATCTCAATGCTTCAACCATATAATGGGAGCAAAGAGAGGACACACTGAATAGTGGGGAATAGATTGCTTATCCCTACCTTCCACCAATTGCCTTACTTGAAGGACTTTTCCTGCTTGGGACAATTTTAAACACGCACAGGCATTGCCTCTTAAGGAGGACTTCAGACAGTTTGCCCGGTCAAATAACAGACCGGGTCTCCAGATTACATGAAGAAGAAGTAATTATACCTCAAAGCAAATGCTAAATAGCAAAGCAAGCAAGTTCAAAGAACTTAAGCAACTAAAGTACCTGAAAAAGTCAAACCAATTAGTAAACAGTTCAACAGTTTAAAACAAAAGAAATGAAACAACAGTCAACCACAGAGGGACCAATGTGCATAGCACAAGACTCAAGTTACATGAGTCAACCTACAAAACAAGGGTTAGCACGTGATATACAATTCAACTCAATAAAATTTGAATGATCTTTGAAGCACTGGTACTTAACCTGAAACAATAGCTCAATTGTAAGCTCAGAAGACCACTAGGACTAGCCTAGGGTCAAGGGTGAAAGAAAAGAGTCAAACAGCAAAGGAAAGTCAACCCAATTCATGTTCAAACATTTAAGAAGCAATCTCAATTGGATTCATAATCAAATCATGCATCATTGTCATTTCATATGCAAAAGAATGCAAAGCATGGCAAGAAAGAGCACAAATAGGTCAACAACAAGACTTCATCCAAAAGTCAACCCAAACAATCTCAAAAATTATGAAATAAATCACATTCAAACCTAACATCTAGCATGGCAAGCATGTCAAATTTCATGGCATTTAGATGAGAGGAAGGCAGTCAATTAAAATCATGAAGTCAACATAATTTCAAGTAAGCACAATGAAGGTCAACAAGCATGGGTCAACTTCAAAAAAATCATATCAAATTGAAAACAGATGAGAAATGAGTGAGATTAACACCAATGCAAAGCTTGAGATGTCTAGTTATCACATATGAAATTTCATGGTCATACAATATGATGTGAGAATTTCACAAATGAAATGGCAATGTGTAGCACAAAAAGTCAACCATAGACTAGGCAGGGAAGAAAATTCACAATCAAATGGAAAACCAGCACAATTAATTCCAAGAAAATTCATACAAAAACTAGACATGTGATAGATGATTCATGCAAAAAATTGGGTCATTTGGATGTGAGGAAGCATGTGAACAAAAATTGGGAAAATGCATATCATTCATGTAGCACCAAATGTAACACTTCACTTCAAAAAATCAAAGCTCACACATCACAAATGAGAAATGCATAAACTCTATATGGAAACAAAGGTCAATGAGTCTAGTTTCACCACAAAAAATTTCAAGCTCATTGGATGCAACATGACAATTTCACAAAAGGAATGGCTAAGGGTGACAATTATGCATACATGTTAGGAAACTTCATACCAATTAAAATCCAGCCAATGAAAAATTAATTAAAAATCATAATTAAATACTAGACACATTCATGAACATGATGCAAAAAAAATCAGAATTTTTGGAGTTGAAATGGATGAAATATGAATTTTTGAAGGTGATGAACAAATGGAACAAAATATGAAACACATAGCATGGCATATGGTCAAACAGGGGTCAACGGTGGCAAAGCTGTAATTAGCGTGCCACTTATTGAAGTGCTGCGTTTTGGGTGGGTGTAAGGAAATGTTCTCATTGGCTCTCAGCCAATGGAACAGTGCACGGGCCAATGGCAGTGCAAGTTTCTGGGTTCAACAATAAACCCTAGGGTTTAACAGCATGGCCAACAAATTCAAACTTCATGTTTCATCAACAGCATGCGAAATTCAAACAAAATGGTAGACAAATGGCAAAGGCAATGGTTTATGCAATTACCAGCAATAACAGCAATCAACACATATGCATATATGAACTGGATTTCTGGAAATATGTTAGGTTTTCATGGCAGCAGGGCATATATTCATCAATTCAACTTCATGGTTCATCAACATCAAACAAGTTTCGAGCAAAAACACACAATGGCATGGCATAATGAACATCAAGCAACATCAACCAACAACCAAACAAGCATTACTCATGGAAATTCTGGACAGGGAAGGTTTGCAAAAACAGCAGGGCATATGCATCAAGTTCATCATCATAAAACTAGTTTTAAGCAAAACCACACAATAGCATGATATTGGCATTCAGGTAACATCATACAGCAACAACCAAGTACAATCCTGGGAAATTCTGGAAAATGCCCTAGGGTTTCAATATGAACAGCATAACCTCATTCACACATGAAAAATCAAAGTGTCCAGAAAGTGAAATCAAGCATCCTAATAGCATCATCATACATCAAATAACAAGAATGTGGCATCACATTTCATTAAATCAATGCTAGCAAGGTAAATCGAACAGAAATAGGTTTGGACACACAAATGAAATCCAGATTTCTTGGCCATGACACAACCATTTTAAGCATGCTTTAGTTCATTAGAATCAGCTCAAGAAGGTCTTTCGTAAATATATCATGGCATGGCAAATGATTGAGGTCGAATCACTTACTTGATTTTTAAGAAATGGAGATGCAGTGTTGTTCTGGTGGTTTTAAGCTCAAACAGTCTCTCCTTGTGCTCTAGAATGGAGGATTCTTGAAGTAAGCCAGCTCAAAGATGCTTGAAAGTGTCCAACTCACGATTTTCCATTGTTGAGCTTTGGTGAAAACAGAATGAGAAGGAGGCTGCAAGGGTGTGGTTTGAGGATATAAAATGCTTCCAAAGAGTGCTCAAGTGATGGAGGATCAGAAGCTTGCTCGTGTGTTTGGAGGATTTTCTCAGAAATTCTGCTTTGGCCAAAATGCAAAATGAGAGAGTGAGGAAAAATCTGGTCGAGGCTGCTGTGTATGGTGGTTGTTGGATGCTACAGGGTTCCTTTGCTTTGGACAGGAAAAATGCAAATGGCAAGGTGTGATTTGGGAATGTGTTTGATGGCTCCTTAATATGACAGAAAATGGATGGGAAGTTAATGGTTCTGTTGTGTGATGGTGCTTTTGGTTTTGAGTTTTGCAGAAAAAAAAAAGAAGAAATGCCAAGAGCCAAGTGAATTTTGAGAGGGAGAGTGGTATGCTGCTGCTGTTTATGACAGGATTTTTAGGAAATGCAAGTGAGGTGAAGTTGGTTCTATGACAGATTTTCTTGGCAAAAATGCAAGTGAGGTGAAGTTTGAGGTTTGCTGGTTAGCAGGTTTTGAAGATGCAAAATGGCAGGGTGAGTCTCAATGAATGAGTTTTTGTTGGTTCTGTTGCAGCCAGTCCTGGTTTGTTGTGTTTTTTGACAGAAAGATAGCAAAGTGAGGGCAAGGTTCATCCATGATCTTCTGCTGCAGTGTGGTTTGTTCTCCTGGTTTTGATGCAGGAAAATGAGGTGTCCAATGTGCTGTTCTCAAGCTATGCCATGCTATTGGACATTTCCTTTTTGTTTTTGGCAAGGCTTTGGTTCTTGGGAATTCTTTTTGACAGCAATTGCAAAAATGCCAAGATGTCTCTATGAATGAGTTCTGTTGGTTTTTTTTGTTGTGCCAGCCTTGTGTATCCAAAATGACAGAAAAAATATGTTGCACCATGCTGCTAGGTCTGCTGTTGGACAGTTCAAATTATGTCATGGAGGTATGGAGGACATGGTCACATTTGTCCTTTTGTTCCAAAAATCAAGCAAGTAGTGAATGGCCCTTTGTACTACTGGTTTTTTGGCTGCAAAGAAGGGTTCATAATGACAGCAAATGTGCTTCCAAAGTTCTGTTTGAAGGTACCAAAGCAAGGCATGGTGAATGGTAGGGACAAGTATGGTGAAAGTGTACCTTTCTTACAATTCAAGCAACCAAGCAATGGCCTCATGTACTGCATATTTTGACTTTGCAAACACATTCTAAATGACATTTCTGAGCTTTCCCAATTGGCCAAATGTTGAAAAAATGTTTATATTAAAAAGTCAACTCTTGGTCAAACTTGCATTTAAATGAGAAATGTCAAAATATGCCATTTTGATTGGTGAAGTTTTGGCTCATGAAATGTATATTTTTGGAAAGAGGGGATCAAATGTGACTTGTAGGAAAAAACCCCACCAAAATTGGCCAAACGGTTTGAGAGATATGGCCCTTTGAAGTTCAAGATTTTCTGAAATCGATTCGATCATAACTTGCCAACCACACATGGGAATTGAGAGTTCTTGGACTTTTTGGAAATGGGAGAACAAGATCTTCAACTTTCATGTTGGGCAAAAATTCATTTGAAGCTTGTATCATGATGTAAGTTTGAGGATCAAGACTTTCCATTTATGGCAAGTTTCAGTTACAGGTCCAGTTTCCATTTCTGGAAATTTTCTGTTTGACTTCAAATTCTTCCATGATGAGGTTGGACATGACATATGAGGCTTGTATAGACATGAATGAACTCCTTCAAATCAATTCCATCCATCAAATCACTGATTAAATGGCCAGTTGACCAAGTTTGACTTTCTGTTGACTTTTCTAGGGTTTTGCATGATTGAACCACTTCTGATGAATTCCAGACCCTAATTCCTTGAGACCTTGATTTCCAATGATGTCCCAAGTTGTGTGAACTCTTGATTATTGGTCATGGTGCCCAAATTCTGCAAGAATGGCCATCATCCATTGCTTTGACTGACTGTTGGCTGTCTTTGACCTAATTGCTGATAATTGCTTCAACTGCAAGCAACAAGGTTAGACTGACAATATTTTTGTACTTTTTGGATGATAAACATATGAAAAGCAATAATATACAAATGCAAAACATGCTTGGTGATCAAGAACCATACACACAAGGCAACCTATCCACTAGGAGGGAAGCAAAGGCATGCAATGATCCTTGAGGCTATGATATGAGATGATATGGGCCATGAGGGATCTTAGGGCCAAAATTGGGGTCTTACAGTAACCAGATGGTGTTAGTTAACTGACATCAGGATGCTGACCAAATTGTCGATCAATATCGGCAAGAAGACTTAGCAGTGGAAAATAATTTGACAACTATTATCGAAAGAATTATGGCTAGGAATGGTATGAGTGCCACATTGCAAAGGCCACTATATGCCTCCCCATTGGCTGAGTTTATTCTCCAAACCGAGTCACCTAGAGGAACGAGAGTGCATAAATACACTAAGTTTGGGGGAGAATCTGGTGAGTCGACAATAGAACATATTGCCAGATATTTAACAGTGTCGGGATATTTGGCTCACAATGAGTGTTTGAGAGTAAAAAACTTTCCTTCTTTGTTGACTAAGGCTGCCTTCACATGGTTCACTTCTTTGGCCCCAAATTCGATCGATTCGTGGGCCAAGTTGGAAAAGAAGTTCTATGAACAGTTTTACGAAGGGCACTCCAAAATTAGTTTGGCAGAATTGTCTAGTATTAAGAGAAGGTTTGCTGAGAGTATTGACGATTATCTGAATAGATTTAGATCATTAAACGCTATGTGCTTTACGCAAGTACCGGAACATGAACTTGTTCAAATGGCTGCTGGGGGGTTAGATTATTCCATTAGGAAGAAAATAGACCCAACCTTTGTAAAGAGTATGTCACAATTGGATGATAGAGTTCGACATCTCGAACGGCTGAGGTTAGAAAAGGTTAGACACAGTAAGGCTAAGAAGGAAAAAGTAGCTTTCGTTGATTATAATGCGACAGATCTAATCTATGAGGCTGATTATGCCTCATCGACCGAATTAGAATCTGACGTGGCTGAGTTAAAGCCAAGATCTGCTTATGAGTGTCGGTCATTACTTCCTGCACAAGGGAAAAATCCTGTCGAAAACAATCCAAAATTCCCTTCAAAAACTTATACATTTGATGTGACAAAGTGTGAGGAAATTTTTGATTTGTTAGTTAAAGATGGTCAAATGGTGGTGCCACCTGGTACTAAAATACCACCATTGGAACAAAGACAGAAAAGAGGATTTTGTAAGAATCATAATTATCTTGGTCATAATACCTCTAATTGTTATCTTTGCAGGGATCTAGTTCAGAAAACAATTCAAGAAGGCAGGCTGAAGTTTGCTGGCCGCAAAATGAAGATCGACGTTGACCCTCTTCACCAGGAGGAAGCTTTGTTCGTTGAGCCAGTCGAGATCAACATGGTCGAGATCACTGAATATGATGAGGCCGACATGTTAGAGGAAACTGATGAAAGCCAAGATGTCGACATGGCTGAAGTTTATCCAAGGGCTGATGAAGATTTGGTAGATTTCCTATATCGCTGCAAGAATAAGGGTTCACAAGTCTGCTTATGCCCTAGATGTGGCACTGTCACCGACAAAGTTGCTGCTGAAAATTTCCAAAAGCTACAATTGGGAAAAAGCAAAGGAAGTGGGCTGAACAGAGCACGCCAGAATGAAAGAATCCCAAGGAAAGTTGTGGAAAATGCTCAAGCAAGGCCTAGGAGCTTTGTACCATCGGCAAGTGCTCCTAGAGGTACCTGGATCAAGCCTCATGGAAAACTAGAAACCCCACAAGGTGTTGCTGCTGCCAGAGGAAGTTTAACAATCAACTACAGGCGTCAGTTCAAGTCTGAGAAAAGGACTCATGTTTCTGAAAATTATTTGGGGAAGAACCCCATGTCTAGAACTCAATGGAGACGTTTTCAACGTCGCAAACAGGCTGAAAGAGAGGCTGCTAGGGAAATGGATGAAAAAGGTATGGCTAATGGGGTTGATTCTAGAAAGAGAGTTGTTGTGAGGGTCGACACTGCAGCTAAAGAACGGATCAGGGAGTATGTCCGTCGACCAAGTGAGAAATGTTCTGATGAGGTTACTGATGACTTCAATTTAGAATCAGAAGCAAGTTTGGATATCTTAGTCAACATGGTGTCAATTCTACTAGAAGAATACAATTGCGTTACTGAGGTGAAGGATTCAGTAGATGATGCCGACGCTAAAGAAATGGCATTACATAAACCAAGATGTTACTTTGTGCTGAATGATGGTTCTGTTGAGAGCCAAGAAGCAATTTTTGAGAGGCCCATAATGGCTATGAAGAATCATCTGAAACCTCTATTGATTAGGGCTAAAGTGGAAGGTGTGACTATCAACAAAGTGTTGGTAGATTGTGGCGCTACTGTTAACGTCATGCCACACCATATTTTGAAGAAAATTGGCAAGTATGATACTGATGTTAGATCCAACAACATAGTCTTATCTGACTACGGGGGCAAAACAAAAAGCACCATGGGTGTGATCATGGTGAACATCACTGTCGGCTCAATCACTAGGCCAACATTATTCATGGTAATAGATGCCAAGCCAAGTTACAATTTGTTAGTCGGCAGAGAATGGCTCCATGGTGTGGGAGTTGTACCATCTTCAGCGCATCAGAGATTGGTAATTTGGAGAGAAGATGGAGTGGTCGAAAACATTGAAGCTGATCAAGGCTATTTCATGGTTGACGTGAACAATGTCAGCAAGAAGGAATTCGAGAGAAAGTTGGCTAATATTTCTCCTTGTTTACCAGCTGAAGATGTGTATTCTAATCTGAGTGAATCTTTTGTTTCTCTAACTTTGCACGAAACTCATGGCTTCATTTGGGATGTGGAACGTTTAGAGGAACCACCTTATGCAGAAATCCGACCGACAGGCTGGGGGGATGTCACTGATGATGTCTGAGCTAGAAGATCTAAAGAGGATTTTGGCATACATTGCCGAGAACAAAATAAAATCGGCCCTAGAGGCTGAAGAAAACATGGCTGTCGAAGCCTATGTTTCAAAGAAAGAAGATATTTTGGCTTGAGCCAGAGCCTCCAGATAAGTCAGCTGTGACTAAAGGAAACGTCAACGTGCAACGTTTAGATTGCATTTATGATGATGAACCTTTAGGGTTTGAAAAAGATCCAAGGGCGCCAAAAAAGATGCGACCGCAAGACCCCTTAGAAGAAGTCGACCTTGGCGAAAATCGACAAGAGGCCAACATACATCAGCGCCAACATCGACAAAGAGTTAAAATCTGAGGTAATATCTCTACTTAAAGAATTTAAGGATTGTTATGCTTGGGATTATAGTGAAATTCCTGGTTTAAGTAGGGATTTGGTAGAGCTAAGACTGCCAATAAAAGCTGGAAGAAAGCCAGTAAAGTAGACGCCTAGGCGTTTCGCACCAGATATCATGGAAAAAATAAAAGCGGAGATAGAAAGGCTCCTCAAAAGCAAGTTTATACAAACTGCAAGGTATGCCGAATGGTTGGCCAATATTGTGCCAGTAATTAAGAAAAATGGGTCTTTACTAGTATGTATTGATTTTAGAGACCTAAATGTTGCTACCCCCAAAGACGAGTATGCCATGCTCGTAGCAGAAATGCTGGTCGACTCGGCCACTGGCTTTGAATATTTAAGTATGTTGGATGGTTATTCTGGATATAACCAAATTTTTATTGCAGATGAAGATGTGTCGAAGCGGCGTTTCGATGCCCAAGAGCCTTAGGTACATATGAGTGGGTTGTCATGCCATTCGGTCTGAAAAATGTCGGAGCAACATATCAGAGGGTAATGAACTCAGTGTTCCATGATTTTATTGAAGATTTCATGCAAGTATACATTGATGATATCGTGATAAAATCAAATTGTCGACTTACTCATGTCGAACATCTCCGAAAGGCCTTTGTAAGGATGAGAAAATGTGGATTGAAAATGAATCCATTAAAGTGTGATTTTTGTGTGCAGGCGGGTGATTTCCTTGGCTTTGTGGTGCATAAAAAAGGTATTGAAGTAAAACAAAGCAAAACAAAAGCCATTATAGACGTCAAGCCTCTGTCGACCAAAAAGGAACTTCAATCTTTGTTGGGCAAGATAAATTTTCTTAGAAGATTTATATCCAATTTAAGTGGTAAAACTAAAGCTTTTTCACCACTCCTTCGACTGAAGAATGAGGATTTTAAGTGGCAAGAAGAGCATCAAGAGGCTTTCGACAAAATTAAAGAATATTTGACTAAGCCTCCAGTACTGGCCCCTCCTGTTAGGAATAGGCCAATGAGGTTGTATATTGCAACTTCAGAATCGACTATAGGAAGTATGTTAGTCCAAGAGGATGGAAAAAGTGTCGAAAGACCTGTGTATTACCTTAGTCGAATGCTTAATGATCCTGAAACTAGGTATAGTGATATAGAGAAACTATGTCTATGCCTGTATTTTTCTTGTATGAAACTAAAACAATATATTAAGCCCGTGGATGTGTATGTATCTTCTCACTTTGATATTATTAAGCACATGTTGTCTAAACTAATTTTGCATAGTCGAATTGGTAAATGGGCTTTGGCGGTAACTGAGTATTCTCTGACGTACGTGCCCTTAAAAGCGATGAAAGGGCAGGTGGTGGCAGATTTCCTTGTCGACCATTCAATGGTCGAAATGGCTCAAAATTATGTAGACATAGTGCCATGGAGATTGTACTTCGATGGTTCAAGACATAAGAACGGATCTAGGATGGGGGGAGTCATAATTTCTCCAGATGGAATTCCAGCAGAGTTCAAATACATAATTGAAGGAGTATGCACAAACAATGAAGCAGAATATGAACCTTTGATCACAGGACTTGAACTTCTGCTGGAATTGAGGGCAAGGAATGTCGAAATTATGGGAGACTCTGAGTTAGTAATTAAACAAGTATCAAAAGAATACAGGTGTGTCAAAGAAAATTTAATCATGTATTTTGTGATTACCATCAAACTACTCAAGAGGTTTGAGCAAGTAAGCCTCCAGCATATACCACGGAAAGAGAATCAGAGAGCAAATGATTTGGCGCAGGAAGCTTCAGGGTATAAAGCGTCGAAAGACCAAAATGAAGAAGAGGTTCAAGTAAGAGAGAAGGTACGAGCAACATTGTTGTCACCATCATATTTATCGATTATAAAGTTAGGAGCTGTAGATAGATATCATTTTGAAATTCTGACCGTCGACGACGGGGGAGAAAATGATTGACACAAGCTGTTAGTCGATTATTTACGTAATCCTATAGGGCCGACAGATCGAAAGGTAAAATATAGGGCCCTCAACTATGTCCTGGTGAATGATGAATTGTTCAAAAAGACAGCTGAAGGAGTTTTGCTAAAGTGCCTTGGAGAAAGTGAGGCATATGTGGCTGTGTCGAGTGTACATAGTGGAACGTGTGGAGCGCATCAAGCGGGACTGAAGATGAAATGGCTTTTGATGCACTCAGGAGTTTATTGGCCTTCAATGTTGAAAGATTGCATTGAATTTGCTAAAAGTCGTCAGGAATGCCAATTGCATGGGGGCATACAACGTATGCCTGCAAGCGAGTTGCATACAATTGTGAAGCCCTGGCCTTTTCGAGGGTGGGCATTGGATGTGATTGGAGAAATAAAACCAGCTTCGACGAAACAGCAAAGGTATGTTTTGGTCGATATCGACTATTTCACAAAATGGGTCGAAGTCGTAGCATTGACAAATGTGGATCAAAAGGTTGTGATAGACTTTGTCCAAAGTCACATCATATGCAGATTTGGTATCCGAAAAACAATTACAACTGACCAAGGGTCAGTTTTTACTCGTCGAAAGATGCAAGATTTTACAAAGAGATGGGAATAAAATTATTGACTTCTACCCCATATTACGCACAGGCAAATGGCCAAGTCGAAGCGGCCAATAAAGTGATCATTAGCCTAATAAAGAAACATGTAGGCAAGAAGCCAAGAAATTGGCATAAGACGTTAGACCAAGCTTTGTGGGCATGTCGAACGTCGCCAAAAGAAGCAACCGGAACAACTCCGTTTCGACTGGTATATGGGCACGATGCAGTGTTACCAGTAGAGATTCAGGTTCATGCAGTCAGAATCCAGAGGCAACATGAAATACCTTCTGAAGATTATTGGAGCATGATGGCAGACGAACTGGTCGAGTTAGATGAGGAAAGAATGTTAGCCTTGGATTCATTACAAAGGCAGAAAGAAAAAGTCGCTAGAGCCTACAATAAGAAGGTGAAGGGAAAAATGTTTGCTGTCAACGATTTAGTTTGGAGAGTGATTTTGCCTATGGTTAAAAATGATATAGTCTTGGGCAAATGGTCCCCAAATTGGGAATGACCGTTTAAGGTTTTGCAGGTTTTCTCCAATAACGCCTACAAGGTCGTAGAGTTGGCACCAGATAGACGAATCTTGAGGGTAAATGGAAAATACTTAAAAAAGTATAAGCCTCTTCTTCAAGAGATCAAGATTTCGACAGGCTAAATGGCTGTCGAATAAATTAGGTTGGAGAAAACTATGTTTGAAACCAGCTACAAAAGCACAGAGAATTAAACATACACAGTGCTGGGAAATAAAGTAGTGGCATAAAAGTTGGCAAAATCCATTGTTCAAATATTACATCAAAATAAAAATGGCTAAATTTTGCTGAATCTAGACTGAAATGATTGAAGCTCAAGATTGTAGTGCAGAGACTGAGGTTCAAAGTTGTCGGCCTGGACCCTAAGCTGTTCAAGTTTCTTTTCAACGTTGGAGAGTTCTTCAGCTACGGCCAAGGCATCTGTGGTGGTTTGCTCGACAGTATCTTAGGCTGGCTTCATAACCTTGTTGACAATGCGAGATTCTTCCTCAATAATTGACCCCAATTCACTGTCCAGAGCAACAATTTGACGCCGAAGGCTATCAATTTGGAGGCGTATCTCAGCAGCTCTTGTTTGTTTGGGGACCGATTCCTTCTTTTTCTCCTTAATCATTCCCAACAATCTGGTGACTTCTTCATCAACTTTTGTCACCATTTCCCATTTCTCCTTCACAAAGGCCTCTGTAGTTTCAATCTGGTGTTCATTTTCCCTAACGGTGTCGATATGACGCAGCATGGGAACCAGAAGTTTTTCAAATGTGGCCATCACGCACTTAGCATACTCAGAAAGGTGAAGCTCCTTGAGTTGGGCAAGCACATGCAAGAGTTCTGGGCCGACAGCAGGTTCACTCAGAAGCACATGGGATAAATCCGGATTCAAGGCGTAAAAATGAACCCTGTCCATCAGAGATTTGACCTTTGTCGCTTTAGGACCCATCTTCTCAGAATGGAGTTGGTGAAACTACTCAGAATCTGAAGAAGCATCATGTGATCTTACTAGGCTACGAAGCCTAGGAATCGCTTCTAGAGCAGAAGGCTTTATTGCCAGTGTTTGGGAAGATGAAGGGGAATTAGTTGATAGAGGCGCAGTTTGAGGAGACTGGATGTCTGTGATGCCAGCATTTCTTTGTCCCCTTGAATCCTGCAAAGTCAAGGAAGCTGAAGAAAGACTAGAGTCAGAACTAGTCGAACTGGAATCTGTGTGCGTGGCAGGGCTAGTGACTGAACCAGAATCACTATCACTAGTCTAGATAAGGGAGTCAGTGAACTCACCAGCATTGTCGACAGAGATTGCCTGGTGAGATGGAGAAGAAGTCATCGACAGGGGAGTATAGTCAACAACATAGTGAGGTTGCTCACCAGAAGCATCAGCCTGTTTTAGAGCAAAAGGATGTTGGTAAGAAAAGTCCAGCAATTTGAGGAAAAGATAGTAAAACAAGTGATTACCGGTGTCGGTGTAGGAAGAACAATGTCCGGATCTCCTTCCTCCAAGATAGTAGCAGGGATGTTGGTCGGCTTCGAAGTCCCCACAGATGGATCAAAGACCATATTGAGGATAGACGTGTCGACCACAATGGTGTCAACGTCTAGAGAAGAAGGAGCCTCTGTAGTGAGCATTTTATGTTGTTTTTTCCTTTTTGCTTCACCACCCTTAAAGGGAGAGTCATGCTTCTTCCTTTTATGGCCATGATGGCCTTTGGATTTATGGGATTGTTGAGGAGATGGCTGAGTCGACTGAAGACAGGAAGGGAGGTTATAAGCTGATATTCTAGTCAGAAGATCGGACAAGCCGACAAGAAATACCTCAGGTCCTGTGGCAGCAGAACGCTTATGTTTTTGGATTTCTTGGACTGGGGGGAAGGGACAAGCAGATCTGTCGAACGTGGTTGACCCTGCACATAGGTAAAAGGTTAGAAGCCATGTATTATTTTTCTTATAGAAATCACAGGGTTGAATGAGATTGTTGCATATAGTTGCATACCGAAGAACTGGATTTTTTCAAAACTTGGGAAATGGGTTGCTCATCATCATCAGAAGACTTCTCAGGAGTAGCCTGCAAGAGTGGAAATGACAGTAAAGAATATATACCAAAGTAAAAGAAAACGGCAAATCAGCCAGATTTGAACCTGAGTCTTTTCTGTCAAAATGATAGGTTCATCGACAGAAGCGGGATCCACGGGGTCTATGGGGATTGCTGTAAAGAAAACATGGAAAATCAAGCGACAGAATCCAAATAAAAAGAGGTGATAACTTTCTAGAAAAGTGTTACCAATTTGTGTGGTATCGCACACTCTAATATATTGAGGATCAATATGAAGTGGCCCTAAGTAGTTGGGCAGATAATGCTTCGTCGGTACCATTATGTCGGCCTTTTTCTTATAAGCATTTTGCACGTCTGAAAAGGGACAATAATACCAATCTGGAATTGAAGAGCCGGAGGCCAAAGCCAATGGGCTAGATGGCAAAGGAGGGAATCTGATGTTTCCAAAATGAAGGGCGTAAAGATACTTGTCTTTCGCGTAACCAGGGATTTTAAGCTTTGGGATCCTGTCGGTTACCTTCTCCTTTAATTCGGCAGCAGCCTCAGAGATGGTCCGACAAAGATTATCAGGTCGATACACAACTCGGAAATATTTCTGGAAAGCTTGAATTTGTTTGATATGGAGAGCCTTACACTTGGTCGATTTCGCCTGCAAATGGACAAGAGCTTAAGTTAGTTCAGATAATTTGGCCTCAGGAGCACCAACGTAAGCAGCAAAATATGATTGCCACCAATCATCAATTTTTTTAGTACAGAGGAAGGTTGGTTGAAGCCGGATAGAATGGAGCCTTGGTCGTTTTTCCCAAAGGGCCTCAACATCTTCTTTGACCACATTCCAATGCTTATCACAAAGGATGTTTGTGAGTATGTCGAGAGAAGAAAATAGGGACTTGGGAACAAACTGACAAAGTCCAAATTGTCTGGCTACCAAGTTGGGTTGGTAAGCAACTAGTCCAGGGTTGACGCCGGATATTACAGCCGACAGAAACTGGGGGGCCAGAAAGCGTCTCCAGATAACAAAAGTTTCATTCTTGTGTTCATCTTCAGTCGGAGGGAAAGCCCTGGTGAGCCATTCAGGATCTTCAGTTCGACGACTGAAAGGAGCCATAAAGAGGTGAAAGTCGGCGCGAGTTAACATAATGTCAAACAAAAGACGAAACACCTTGACATCAGGAAAGGTTTTGTCGATGAGGGTCAGAGGGATCAGTCGCTTCCAAAGAAGGTGTTGCTCTTCTGGGGGACACGCGACCCTTCTCATCCCATGAGACATTATATCCTTAGAAAAAGTGGCGTTGAGCCATAATTGTAGGAACCAGAAGGGACCGTGAGCCAAGTCATTCTTCTTTTTTGAGTTCTCAGGGTCAAGGAGTTTGATTTGGCAGACGACCTCAGTTAAAGAATCGTAAAGAGAGGCCAGTATTAATTGGCCAAGAGCAATGTCACGCTCTTGGTGTAGCTGAGTTGCCAGGAGAGCAAAGTGTTTAGCTATCTGCATTGATCTAGAGCAGAACACAAAGCGAGACAGCCAAAGAGTTAGAAAGGCTACATGTTCTTCAGTGGTCACGGGGCCCGAAGATGTAGCATGATAATCAATGAAGTTATTGTATGCCGGTTTGCGAGAATCACCAACGTCAAACCTTAGAGAGACTGGTGTTACGGCTTCGCAGTCGAAGACTTCGTCGGTCGGTTTTAGGCTTGTAATGGCAGCAATATCTAAAAGTGTCGGCGTAATCATGCCACACTTTGTATGAAAGGAGTTGGTCGAACTTTCCCAAAATTAGAGGGCAGCCAGCAACATGCCACAGGATTGAGGGGGGCCGCAACGAGCAATCTGCAAAAGTGTATATATACCTATTTGTTTCCAGTGGTCGATTTTCTCTACCTCTAAACGATCCATCCAAGCGCAAAACTTAGGACAGTTCTTGGGAGGAGCAGTTCTAAAGTTCCTTTCAACATAATGGAGGGAGAAAGGTTTTAGAGAAGAAACTAGTGGTTCAAAAAGATGACTGGTAGGAAAAAAGGAAATTTTCTTAGTTATCTCAGGTTGACGATTCTCTAGGAGTGGACCTAAGAATGCTAGAGGTTTGTCAGATAGGGAGAAAGGGATTAATACCTGAGAACGCCAGATTTTGGCTTTTTCTTCAGCGAAAGGAGGTTCAGGAACACATTCCTTGCCATCAATGGTGAGTAGTTGCGTGAGCTTCGCAGCGGAGGGGAGTGTTTTGTTTTTGCTTGAGTTGGCCATGGAAGAAGTTGAAGGTTTGAAGAAGAAAGGAGTTTTGTTCGTTTTTGTTTACTGAAGCAGAGGGAAAAGATGAAGAGCGAAAAAAGGAAAGAAGAAGAAGAAGAAACAAGGGTTTTATAAGAGTTTAAACCCTAGGAAAAGGAAAAATGGACGTTTGATTTTCTTTTTTCTGATACATGTACCCATGTTACCACATCTGCAAACACGTGGAGGCGAAGGGGCAGTCGTGGGTGGAAACACATTTCCGTCATAAAGACGTGAAGTGATGGAGACGTGATTTTGTGAGTCTCGAGAGAAAAAGGAGATGTTTGTCATGATTAGATGACGTCAGCAGCTTGGGACAAACAGTTGTACCACCAAGTAGAATTGGAAACGGTAAAGAGCAATTCGACATCTCAAAGATGCCATTATCTCATAAAAAATCGACATTCGAAAATGGCATCTCTGGGGGGCATTTTGTTACCACAAGAAATTAGTAAGGCATGTTGAAGGCGTAATTAATGAAAACGCCTTATGGATTTAAGGATTATACCTCACCAAGGGGATGTTTGAAATAAAAACTGAGTCCAAGATAAGCAAGAGCTGGGAAAACCACAAGTTACTAGAAGAGGAAATCGACGGAAGAAGCAAGTTGGGTTGAAATCCATTCTGTCGATTAAAACCAGAGATTGGGACTTAAGAAGTTCTTGATTGTATCAGACACATAGGGGATGGTGTCGACATAAGTACCTGAGCGGGATAAGTTTGAAATTCAAAATGACTAGCAGTTACAAGGAGAATGAGCGTCAAAGATATGGAGCAGTTTTTAGATCGTGGAGCACGACGTCTGTCTACAGACAGTTATTTTTGGAGTAGTACTGCCTGTAGACAGTCTCTTTAGTTCATTATAAATAGGGGATCCCACAGAGGACTCCGGGGTGTTCACTTTGTACCAAAATCACTTGTAAAAAACTTCACATTCCCAGCGCGAGGAAGCAAGAGTTTTTAAGAGTGCTATGTACGTGAATCACCACATTTACTTCAATGCAGTTTCCTTATTTTTCAATTGTTCCTGTTGAACACTTTGTTTTAATTTCGTTTACGTTTGAATTATCCTTTTATGTTGTCGTCTACGCCGTCGACACTAATTCTTTTACGATAATAGAATTACCAAAAGTGTGTTCGTTGTGTATGTCTTTTGAATGTTATAGTGATGTCGGTCACGAGTCACCCATAGTCTATAGCATCATCATTTTGTGTGGAAAAACCTTTGCTTGTTCAATATTTTTGTCAGAAGTCGTTTCTCACAAAGTTAATAGTCCGTCGAATTGAACGAGTTACCTAGTTATATTAGCACATGTCTTAGGATCAACTGGTCGATCCTGCAAGTAACCCTTAGTTTTAGGCTTAGGGAGGACCAACGATTGTTTACCAATTTCCACAGTAAACAGTAACGCGTTTTCCCGTTTATTACCACAATCAATAGCTCGTGGTGGTAAGTATCTCACTTACTCCCACACCTTAGGTTACCACGAACTATCAACCGTGATTAAAGGCATATTCCAGCCGTTGTGAAATGTATATTTTATAGTGGTGCAGATATCGATCCGCATCTTAATGCATGTGTTGCGAACTTTTGTTAATTTAGCCATCATTATAGAACTTCTAGAATTTCCTGTTCTTTTATTCTTAATAGGAGAAACTTCATTGATATGAAGCATGTTGGATGAATCACTCATTTCTGCTTAAACAAAAATAAATATTTTATCTAACACAACATCACAAAAGCACTTAATGTGACTCATGGTACATATTAGAAAAATATAAATGTTTCTGAAATTTGAAATTACGACAAGTAAATAAAAAGGCTAGAGGGAATATACATGATATCAAGAAACCTATAATAAATGGGAATGCAACAACCATATTAATCAAAACATTTTTAAAATTTAAATTTTGGTCCATCGTGGCGACTAGAATGTGTGGATCGCATAGTACATTGCATCATCAAACTGAGAAAATAGAAGTTGTTGAAGAGGTGAAGAAGCTTTTATTGTTAGCGGGCCATTAATATTTATAACCAACTCTGGCCGGTAGCCACTTCTTTTGCGACTGCCTTCTGATTCCAATTTAATGGCCAATTTCATTTGTGTCGAATCTAATTACTTGAAAATTATTGCTAATTAGATTAATTATAGTAAAAGTTAGTTTATTTACTTTCTGTTAAACTTTAAATATATTAAAAAGTTGTTTTGATAAAAAATAATTAATAAATTTATATTACAATTTATCACTGTATTTCAAAAAAAAAAAGTAATATTTTTTATCTTTAATTTATTTGTTTGATATGAGATGAATGACATGAGTAATATAGTAGTGAAGAATACATTTAATTTTAAAATCAATTGAAAGTGAATTATTAAAAAATTATGTAAGAATTACTTTAAAATAAAAAGATTTCTTTTGGCGTGTTATTGGACACATTATGAAAGAACTACTTTGAAATACTCGTAGGAAAATGCATTGGATGCAAAACTGCTAGTAATAAATAAGATTTAAAAAAAGTTTGCGGTAGAGTAGTCATCGTGTGAAAGGCTTTTGTCATTTTAGTTGGTATAGAAGTTATGACACTAATTTCAACTGTGGTGATGTGAATTAACTTACAATTTATTCACATGTGACAATAAAACTTTTTACTTCAACCACAAAAACAGAAAATAATACACGTTTTTGCCGCTACCTTATTCTTTCTTCTTATATGTTTGGCTTTTTTTATCAAAACCAAACAAAAGTGTTAGAGTTCAGTTTCTCTTAGTGAAACTAATACTAGAAAATAGAAATAGAAGAGAAAAGGAGATTCAACAAAATGTCGCTTGACACTCCATTGATTGTTGAAGAAACAAAACAGAACAGCAAGGAAGAAGATAGAAGAGAATTGATTGAAGAAGTGAAAAAACAGTTATGGCTATCAGGACCATTAGTTTCAGTTTCACTTTTGAATTTTGGTATCGATCTTATTTCAGTTATGTTTGTTGGTCATCTTGGTGAATTGACTCTTTCTGGTGCTTCCATGGCTACTTCTTTTGCTACTGTCACTGGCTTCAGTTTATTGGTTACTTTTTAACCCATCTCTTTGATTTTGACTCTTTATCTTTATCCGAGAGTGTCGTACAGTGACGCGTGTTGGATGCCACACTTAATTTGTTTTTTTATGTTTAAAATACAGGCAGGAATGGCAAGTGCATTGGACACATTATGTGGACAATCATATGGGGCAAAGCAGTACCGCATGTTAGGCGTACACACGCAGAGAGCTATGTTCATTCTCATGATCGTTGCGATTCCCCTCGCCATTATTTGGGCCAACACAAGATCCATTCTCATTTTACTCGGCCAAGATCCTGAAATATCTACAGAGGCAGGAAACTATGTGAAGTTAATGGTTCCAGGCCTTTTTGGTTATGGTCTTCTACAATGCCTCAACAGATTCTTACAGACTCAAAACATTGTATTTCCAATGATGTTTAGCGCCGTAGTTACGACATTACTTCATATTCCTCTATGTTGGATTATGGTATACAAGTCCGGATTAGGTGGCAGAGGGGCTGCCATAGCAAATTCAATTTCTGAATGGTTGAATGTTATTATACTCTCACTTTATATCAAGTTTTCTCCTTCGTGTAACAAAACATGGCATGGATTTTCCAAGGAGGCACTTAACAACATCCCTATTTTCTTGAAACTTGCTATTCCTTCAACTCTAATGGTTTGGTAATCACTTTCTCTAATGCTTTTATGTACATTGTTAATTGCATTTTCAGTTTCTAATTTTTTGTTGTTGAAATTGTGGAGGGGAGCAGCTTGGAAATGTGGTCATTTGAGTTAATGGTTCTCCTTTCTGGTCTTCTTCCAAATTCAAAGTTGGAAACATCAGTGCTTTCTATCTGGTCTGTTTTATATTTGAGATTCTCGTCCATATTGTTATTATTTTCATCTACTTATTGTCAGTGACATGGTTTTGACAGTTTGAATACAGAAGTAGCTATTTGGATGATACCATTTGGACTTGGTGAAGCAATAAGGTTAGAATCTTATGCAATCTCGTTATCTTACTTAAGCCGAATCTCACAAAAGTTTTATTCTCTTTTGTTATTCTCATGCTCTAGTTTATGTGTAGTTTAATTAGTGGTTGAATGATTCTTGTAGCATTCGTGTCTCGAATGAACTCGGGGCTGGGAACCCACAGGCCGCACGTTTGGCAGTGTGTGTCGTTGTGGTGATTGCAATTATTGAGAGCATCGTAGTCGGAGCAGTGATGTTTCTTACGCGCAATATATTGGGTTATGCTTATAGTAATGAAGAAGAAGTTGTGAAATACGTTGCAACTATGTTGCCAATTCTTGCTGCAACCCACTTCCTGGACGGACTACAATGTGTTCTTTCAGGCATGGCTAGAGGATGTGGTCGGCAGGAAATTGGTGCTTATGTTAATCTTGGAGCGTACTATTTAATTGGGCTTCCGATGGCGGTAGTATTAGCTTTTGTATTGCATGTTGGTGGAAAGGTAAATACAGTGGTTAATCTTTTATCGCAATCTTATGATTTGGTTCAACCTGGTGATAAATATAGTTATTGTAGGGGCTGTTGTTGGGGATTATATGTGCGTTCATTGTTCAAGTATTCGCTCTATTGATCATTACAATACGCACTGATTGGAAGAAAGAGGTTAAAAACTTCTTTATTTTCATTAATGATTTCTCATTCATTATTTGTTTGATGCTGACATGTTTTTGTTTTTTCTGACTCTTTTTATTCAGACAGAGAAGGCCTCTGATAGAGTCTACGATTCTATAACAACATAGAGCTTAGTCTAATGAAAGAATTTGATTTTTATTTTTGTTTTCTCAATACATTTTACTTTGTTGTTTTCTTTTAATGTAATGTTGAGCAAAAAGAACGTGTGTTGTTTTACGGAAGGTTCTAGCTAAGCAATTACATGTTCTGCAAATTCTCAATGCTAATCAAAAGGCATATATTTTGATCAAGTCTTTCGCTAATGCCAAGTTTGTCACCTCCAGTATCTGCCTTCAGGTGGTTTCAGTTTTGTAGCTTCTATTCACGTGACGTTTTATCTATGACTTTTCTTGACTTGGCATTTCTCCTTCCAAAATTCCTCTTTTTGTTGCCAAAGGCTCTCATAGTCGTGTTGATTGTTGTAGACACTTTCACCTTTAATCTTTTAAATTAAAAGATACGCTTCATGTCTCAACCTCACATGGATAATAATTGTGCTATGATTTTATGTCATTCTCATTCAACTTTTCACAATCTTCAAATAGTGAAGAATATTGGAGTTCTTAAAGACTTAATACGCCCTATTACAAAATATATACCTTTTACTATTTCGTCTTTTAAATCAAACCAAAGTAATTGTTGGGAAATAAGTGTGTGTTGTGTTGAAAAATAAGTGTGAGTTATAAGTTTCACATTCTTTAAAAAAGGAAGGTTGATCACTTTATAAATAAGAGGACTCATACACCTACCACCTTAAGATTTTGGATGAATATGTGTTGTCTCTAACACTTGTATGAATAAGTCTTTAACCTTTATGTGAGTGTTTGACCTAATCTGAATGTTTTCCTCTCATGATGATCCGTCGTCAGTTGTATCGGACCCTGGTTCGAGTAAGGGATCAACTCCTTGTGTCGAAAGTCTTCTTGACATGGTGGTCAGGCAGTGTGTCTCGTTGAAGTGTCCATGACGAGTAAAGGTGTATGTCAACGGCGGTACAAGCATGTGGATGAAAGAGCTTCCACTTGAGCGGAAGCATGGTATATGGACTCACACTTGAGGGGGAGATTGTTGAGAAACAAGTATGAGTTGTGTTGAGAAACAAGTGTGAGTTCTAAGTCCCTCATTTCTTAGAAAAATGAAGGTTGAGCACTTTATAAGTAAGAGCACGCATACACCTATCCACCTTAAGATTTTGGGTGGATATATGGTGTTTCTTTCACTTGTTTAGGTGAATCTTTGACCTTTAGATGAATGTTTGACTCAATATGAATGTTTCCCTCTCATGATGAGCTATCAATAATAACTCTTATTTAGGTGTCTTTATTTTTTATTTATTTAATAAAACACATTTTATCACGGTACAGAGTAACAACTGTGGTGATATATTAAGGATTACACACTTCAAATTTCAGCATCAACAATTTTCCATTTTTGCGTTACAAAAATAGGCGCCTCCCCATAATTACTATATTTATATTAAAATTTAAATATTTTTGACCACAATTCTTTCTACCAAGAGTAATGAAATGTGGCGTTCTTTTTTTCAGTTTCGTAGAGTTTACTTTTCACAAACTCACAAAGAGTTTACTTTTTGTAATAACACTAAGTTTAAATTTTGTATACAAATTTTTTTACAATCTAAGATACGCTTATGTGTAATATCTTCATTCATTTTTTCTATTCTTTGAGAATTTTGACATTAAAGATCAATGTTAAGACTCAAGCACATCGTTTATTTAATAAAGTGAATCTTAAGTTTAATCTTTAAATGAAGTGTTTTAATATAGTGTATTAACTTGTGAAGAATGAAATATGTAGGTTAAAAGCGGAATAATTTAGGTTTAATAAAAAGGTGAATAACCCTCTTGTTCAGTTTTATAGACAAATCCTATATAACTTCAACACGGTTGTGAAGAGAAACCGTGGTGATATGTACAATATATCACTACGGTTATTTTTGTCAACCGTGGTGAAAAGTATTTCTCAAAAAATTAAAACATAACATGTTTTAGTTTATTTTCTTCATAACACAATTGCCTAGTGAAAGAACAGAAGAAAATGATAATAAAAACCAAGAAAACTCCATAAGATTCGAATCAAGGAGTGAAAAGATGAAATTTCAATAAGTGTACACAAAAATCATTTCTCTGCCTCATCCTTTTCTTCATAGCTAAGGTACGTTATCTATTTCATCACCATTCATGTTGAGTTTTAGGTTTTTGTTATTTGTTGAGATAGTTATAGATTTTTGTTGTTATTTAATGTTATATGTTATTGTGATTGAGTGAGATTAAGATTGTTTTTTGTGTTGTTGAAAATGTTATATATTATTGTTAAGTTATTTCGTTCTTATTGTGTTGTTGTATTGAGATTGTTAAGGTGTTGTTGACAATGTTGTTGTTGTATTATTGTATTATGGTATATATTGTTTTTCCATATTTTTGAAATTTGATTTAGTAAGTTGTTATATTGAGAATGTTGTTTTTGTGTTGTTGTATTGTTAAATGACTTTACAAGTTCTTGATATAAATTTTAAAATGTATTATGGACGTAGTTGTTAAAAGCTCATAGATTGGGCTCGGTGTATGGGAAAGGAGTTCTTGAGTTCTTTGAATACGCGGAACAAAATCTTCATGACAATAATGCAATCTTATATTTTACTTGTGTTATATGCGGGGATATTAAAAAAATTCAAAGAAAGAAATATTTCATCACCCATGTTATGATGGAAATTGTCAAAATTAAACAATTTGGATGTGGCATTGTGAAATAGATAAACAACAAATTGCGACATCACAAAGACATGAAGTTGATGTAGAAATGAATTACTGATTAGAAGATATGATTCATGATATTAGATAATCTTCTTTCAGGTAAGCTCATATGTATGATACTTTATGTAGTGACAATGATGCACCGTTATATAAGGGGTGCATAAGTTTTACACTATATTGTCTGCGGTGTTAAAATTGTTTAATATGAAGGCAAAAAGTGGATAGACGGATAAAAGTTTCACATAATTGTTTGACTTGCTGAAATAAATGCTACCAAAAGATAATAATTTGTTGAATTGTAAATTGCAGAAGACATTTAAGGAAGAGTATGAGTTTGATATCACTCTTAAGCCTTTAACCGGGGATGAAGTTTATAAACGACAATAACACATTAATATTGTCTTTGAAAATAATAAAAAAGGGTCCGTTGAGAAGAATATTTGAAAAAAAAGATTGATGTTCTTTGATCTTCCATATTGGTCTAGCCTCGATGTAAGATATTGTCATGATGTGATGCATATAAAGAAAAATGTGTGATATTTTGATTGGAACACTCTTAAACATTTAAGGCAAGATTAAATATATTAAGAATTCTCGTCTAGATATGGTGGAGATGGGTATACGACAACATTCGGCTCTAGAAAAATGAGGAAAAAAAGACTTATTTGCCTCCGGCAAGTCACACTTTATCTAAAAAGAAAATTATTATTTTTTGCGAGCTTTTGCATGGCATCAGAGATCCCCAAGGGTACTCATCAAACGTCAAGAAACTTGTATGAATGAAAGATCTCAATTTAATAGGTTTAAAATCTCATGATTGTTATGTCTTGATGCAACAACTTCTACTAGTGACTATCCATGACATCTTACCGAAAAATTTAAGGGTAACTATAACCAGATTGTGTTTATTCTTTAATGCTATATGTAATAAAGTACTTGATTTCAAAAAATTAGATGAATTGTAAGATGTTGCTGCAATAATCTTGTGTCTATTGGAGATGTATTTCCCTCCATTATTTTTTTACATTATAGTTCACTTAATTGTTAATCTAGTCAAAGAAATCAGATTTCGTAGTCCAACTTATTTAAGGTAGATCTATCCAATAAAAAGATACATGAAGATCTTTAAAGGATATAGGAAGAATCGTCGCTGATCGAAAGCTTCGATCGTTGAAAGGTACATCCCAGAAGAAGTTATTGAATTATTTTCAAACTATTTATTAGAAGCATAGTCTATAGAAATTTCAGAGTCTCATCATGATGATAGATATGAAGGTAAATATACTCAAGACTTAAATGTTAAGTCAATGACTCTAGATATAGTTCTTCAAGCACATATATATATATATATATATATATATATATATATATATATATATATATATATATATATATATATATATATAATAATGTTGATGAAGTTCAACCTTATATATTTTCTCACAAAAAAAACTTATCAAGAAAAAATATCTCCTAATAAATGACAAAATATTATTGAAAGAGCACAATAAAATTTTTATAAGTTGATTTAATGATAGAATTTCTAATAAATCCCGGCAATATTTTTATAATTTGTAATATTAAGAAACATAAACCTAAAATAATATACCGTTAAAATATAGTGTTATAAATAAATCTCTTAACATCACAAATTAAAAAAACAATAAATGATCTTATTGTTGTAAATGGAAAAACTAAAAAAATTATAAATAAAAACCTATAACAATAAAATTGTGACACCATCCGGTGAAACTTTATAACTTTGGTTCGAAACTTTCTTCGAAACTTTCTTCGTGAAGTAGTCGAAATACTGTTCTTTCACCAACGATTTCAACACAATAAAAAATTATTAATTTAATATTTTTTTTCTTACAGTTGATTATTTCATATACATTAAAAAATAATAATAATTAAAAATAATAATTCTTATTAAAGTATTATAAATAATAAAAATAATATTAATTAAAAAATAAAATTGAAAAAATATATAAAAAATTAAAATAAATTATTTATTTTAAAACACTATTTTATTATGAATAAATCTCTAATTATGGGAATGGAGGAGAGGGAGTATGTCTTTTCTAAGCAATTATTGTAATAATGAGTATATGATCTTGGTCACACATTAGCTCTACCTCACTTTTTGTACAAAATAAACAACCATTATATAACCAACCAACATGACATCTATCATAAACACAATACCCATTTTTTGAGATTTATAATAGTCAACTTGATTACACAACATCCGAAGGTACTGTTTCAGAACAAATAATGTTAGCTAAATGAATTAACTAAAAGGAAAGGGAGTATTCTGATTTTCATAAAGAGTGACACCGAGAGATATGGGTACAAAATTAATTTTATCATATATCAATTAATTTTCTTTAATTAAAAATTCAATTAAATCTCATTTTAACACTAATAGTTTCACAGTAATAAAATTAATACCGACTGCTATAAAATAGTTTATTTTAATTTTATTTGTGAAAATTATTTTGTAGTAATACATGTCAATTTTTGACCCAATTGTGATAAAATAAATATATATTTAAAAAAATTAGAAAAAGATGAATGGGTTTGTTAAAAAAAACTCCACACATTTACGATGAGTCAATTTTTGACCCAATTGTGATAAAATAAAATAATTTTTTTAACACTAATAGTTTTTTAAACAAGCATGCAAGAAATTGCACTACGTTTTATTTTGGATATTGAAAATTATAATTTTATTTATTTTGTTAATATATTATTTAATATACTCAAGAAAAATATAAAAACAATACTTACAATTTTTTTTTCCAATGACAACTTGTGTTGTTGGCATAAATATATGGTTTGACAGCAACTTTGCAATGTTGCTACCACCAATATATTATGCTACTCCCAACTATAACAATAATCGATGGGATAAATCACTTTTGCCAATAAAAAAGTTTGTTAAGAAAAAATAATTTTTTACAACAACTTCAATTAATTGTTGCAATGTGTATCTTATTACAACAAAATGATTGTTGTTGAGAAAAAATGACTTCTCTACTAAAGATAATAATTCTATAATGACATCTAGAGTATGTTTCAGGGTTATTGAAGAGATTTGAGAGATTGATTATATTTTATTTGAAGTGTCTTCATTTAAATGTAAATAGATTGACAATAACACTAGTTTATATATTGATAAGTTAGGATTCACACGTGTTAACCTTGACAAGACAACTTATATGATCAAATCATTCATCATTAAATCTCAAGCAAAATAAGTGTTTCATGTCATTGACCATTCTGGCAAAAGATGATCAATTTTTCTTCAAGAAAAACAATTTCCTCATAGTGATGAAAATCGTGATATAAATTTTGATATTTATGCGACTTCTTCTTATGTAACACATGTGCCTACTTGATATGAATAAATTGTACAAATGAAGTGCATGTTATTCCTTATGATCATGAAGAAGACATGTGTGAAAATTAACAAGTAAATATTTTTTATTGTTTCTCAATAATTTATTGTATGTTATAATTTATAAGTGTTACATACTAACAAATATTATTATTTGAAATTATATGTGTTTAGAGACAATACACCAGAAGACATCCCTAGTCACGTTGTGGATCTTGATTCCTTCAAACTAACGAGTGTATTGCACATTATTTGTGTATGTTGATTGATTTCTTATTTAATGTAATGATGTGCAAATTATATGTGTTGCTTTGGTGTCATTTTGGTTTTGATGTAATACAATTTTTTTTATTAATAGTTTCCAATTTTTTTTTATTCACAAATGTATTGTGTTGTTGTTTCTAGTCTGTTTCTGATTCACAAAAATACAAGTTAAAAAATGAGAATCTTATATATATATATATATATATATATATATATATATATATATATATATATATATATATATATATATATATATATATATATATATATATATATATATATATATATATATATATATATATATATATATATATATATATATATATATATATATATATATATATATATATATATATATATATATATATATATATATATATATATATATATTATCATAGTTGGTTCTTGCAACCATGGTAATATATAACGTGCTCTCTAGTGTAATTAAACTCCAAAATTCTGTTGTTGTGTATTGAACTAATAACCTTTTAACTTTTCACTACAATTGTTTATTCCAACAATGGTGATATCAATACTATAAAATAGACATTTCGAATCACCATATTACAATGGTCGTCCGATTAACCATAGTAATAACTTATTTTTATGCATTTTTTGCTATTTACTAGAAACATTTCACTGCGGTTAATGTTAACAACCGTAATGAAATGTACCTGGAGTGTAAGGTTTCAAATCTCAGCACCAACAATTTTCTATTTTTTTGTTACAAAATGAGATTGTCCTTATATTTCATCACAATTCATATTATCAACTGTGGTGTAAGGTGCTAACATTTTATCACGGTTCTTATTATCAACCTGTCATATCCCAATTTTGCCCCCAATCAATAATTCAATGCATTCATCAAGATATTTGCATCATCTGCATATCACATCATGCATTTCATCCCGCATAATACTTAAAATATTAACCAGAATAAATTTTCAGATCTACAGATAGACCAGTTGAATTAATTTTTGGATCTACAGATAGCCCAGTTGAATTAATTTTCAAATGTACGTAAAATTAGCGGGCGGAAAATTTAAAGTTCGAGCCTGCAGACGTCAGTTTTGTTAATATATGGTTCATGTAATTTAACATGGCGTGCTATTTTTATTTTTTCGATTCATTTTTCGGTCACATTTTGATCAGCTTGGGCCTTTTTAACCGATCATTATTTACTTTAAAATTTGATCAAAATCAATTTGTTTTCGAGGAGTATATTTCGTATTGATCACTGTTAAGGGTCAATTTATGTAAATAATTCATAGTATTTTGTTGCCCTTTCCACTTGATCTTAATGAAATTTCTTATTAACATCTTAGTTTTAAGTGTAAATATGTAGTTTTTAACATTATCACGTAAATAGCTTTTGTTTGATCATTTTGCTGCAAATTTAGAGGTTTCAAAGCCTATTGGATGCATGAGAAACCTAAAGGCTCCAAGCAAGACCCAGAGTATCATTCTTGAAGATTCCAAGTTTTTTAGAATGGGATAAGCGCGGTCCTCGCAAGCTTAGAGAAACCAAAGGGCATGGAGCATTGGAAAATTCATGCTAGGAGTGTGCTAGGAGCACACTTAACGCGAATCAAGGCGGTTTTTAAGTTATTTCTGTTGATCGTGCTAAGCGGGCTATGATAGGGAGTAACGCGATTTCACTTTTTGGCTCATACTATATATACTTTTGGCTAGATATTTTGGACATTCATTCACTCTAACTTTGTTCCAAAGACATTTTCAGATCAAAAATCATCAAGAACTCAAAATCAAGATTTCGAAGCATCAATCTTCGAGTTTTTCGATGTTGATGCTTGTGAATCTCTTCTTGTTACTTGTTGAATAAGCTACCATGGTTATGTATAGCTAAATCCTCTTGTATTAAGATTAGATGTAATCAATCTTAACTTGTGTGTATTTCTTTTGATCTTTTGTATGTGAACAACTTTGAAATTGTATCAGATATGAGATGTCGAAGGTAATGTCACGACACTAATATCTGAACAATACAAACATGATAAAAGATAAAGAACCGTAATGCAAGAGACATAAGCAATTGTTAACCCAGTTCGGTGCAAACTCACCTACATCTGGGGGCTACCAAGCCAGGAAGGAAATCCACTAAACAGAATCAGTTCAAAGACTCTCAGTAAACAACTTCAAGTTACAGTCTTTTCACCTAATCTCTACTCGTGTGACTTCTACCTAAGAACTCTTAGATATGAGATCCTACTCACTCCCCCTCAATCACAACAGTGATATAAAACAAGAATTATAATGAAAAGAAGACACTTTTCAAAGACACATACTTGATCTTACTTAAAAGCTTTAATCAAGTAAACACACACTCATGCTTCAAAGCTTAGAGTGGACAAATTACAACTCAAAAATCAGACCAATTCAATCATCTATGGATGAATTGAATGGCTTACAATTCACACGACCACACAAGACTAAAACCCTTATTCTCTCTCAATATTTCGTTCGTTATTTCTTGTGTATAAAACCAGGTTTTCCATGTCCTTTATATAGAAGCATTTGGCTAGGCTTGGACATCATAAAACCCTAAAATTAGTTTCCATTCATATCTTCTCATGACAGATGATTATATCTCGTTGGAAAATAAGTAAATTTGGTTGTAATTACTGATTGATAGCGTGTTCAATCATCTCATCGATCATACATAGATTAACATTAAAAACACAATCACATAATACATAACATTCAGACTGAATGTTCTGTATACAGATGTCATGACATCGGGTCTGACGTCTTAGTAAAATCTTGCATAATCACATTTTAAACATCCTGCAGGTACATGATATCTTATGTTAAGACAACACTTGTGACAACTTGTGAACATTCTAGGTTTTACCAAAATTGCTGCCAACACATAGAACCAACAAACTCCCCCTTTGGCAAATTTTGGCTAAAACATACATCAGTCCATTTGTTCACAAGAGTACAAATAACATATCAGCAGTTAAGCAGCAGCAGAAGTAATAAATAAACCACACAGTTACTAGCTATGATAGCAACTAGTAAACACACATTAAACACATAAGTGCTTCTTCTCCCTCTAAGTCTGTTCAACACAGACATCTCCTTCAACAACACCTGTAACATACATCACCCCATATGACCTCACCTTCAATATCACTTGTACTACACAAAACATCCTTTTCAACATCACCTGTCATTTGTTTATAGCATAGCTACTTCATAGCAGGTATTAACTGCAGCTCTCCTTTAGCTACTTATATTAACTACAGCTCTCCTTTAGCTACTTCTCCCCCTTTTTGGTCAAAATAGACCAAAGAGACCAATGAGACAAAATAAATGTCTATTAGTCCAACAGAGAATGTCACATAGAATGTTATAACATATATAATGTTAAAACATATTGTCAGGTGTTACATAACCATAATTATACACAGCTATATAAGTTGAGATAAAAAGAAATCCAGAGAATTCACAAAGAACCCAAAAATTACATCAAGGCATCAAAATAAGACTGCCCAAAAACAACATCAAACATCAAGCATCAAAGCATCCAGAACAACACCTCGTCATAACAGGGGGACCATCTTCACCACAACTCAGTCAGAGGAGCTAGCATCTTCATCAGCTTCAGATCCAGAACTGCCACTTGATTTATCTTGAGATTCAGACCTCTCACTTGAGGTGTGGGCATCTGTGTCCTTGGCTTGACTAACATTATCCATGTCTCCTTGCTTCAAGCTATTAATCAGAACCTCCTGAGCTTCTTTTCTAGCTTTAGCCACCCTAATTCCAGTCTCCAATTCCTTACAGGTCTCTTTCAGTTCAGCAATCAGGCCACCTTGAGAGGCTGGCTTCTTCATAGCAGATGTCATGACAATGTCATTGACATGACTGCCTTCAAATAACTTGTAATGAACTGACAATGGAGGTTTTCTTCTACTAGGGATATCACTTGTGCTCAATGTTCCAGGTTGCTGGCTTAGGATTATCCCACAAATTATTGAGGGAAAAGCAATGGGCAACTTCACTGCATTTGTAAAAGCATGTTTGACAATTTGTTCAAACATGAACCTTCCATAATCAAAATTAAGCTTGGTTCCAATAGCAAATATGATCCTTCCAAGAGCATTAGAGATTGTAGAGATGTGGTTTGTTGGTACCCAGTTTGCTGACCCTATCTTATGCAAGATAGCATATTTCACAGTTAATTTTCCAACAGAGAGATGCTTTTTGCTTGGCCATTCCTTGACTTGTCTAGCAGTTATTGTCCTACAGACCTCATTGTCTGTGGCCTCTAGTTCAACAACACCTTTTGTTCCTCTTCCTAGGAACTTATTGATCACAGTTGGAGAAAACTTCACACACTTTCCTCTAACAAATACCTTACAAAACTCTTTGTTGTTCTTGTCAGCAATGTCCTCAGGGATGTTCACCACAAACTCTTTAACAAGACCTTCAAAACATTGAGATAACCCACTAACTGTTTTCATTAAACCAGCAGACTTGATCAGATCCATAACCTCCTTAACTTCCACAACATCCTTTCCCAGTTCTCTTTCCACAGCCACTCTCCTTTGGATTACAAATTTCCATTTGGCTGCACCATCTTCCAGATGGAAGGAAATGTTATCCAAATGTACAGCAGCAACCTTAGCAGGGGATTTTATAACATTTGACCTTTTGACAAGAGAGATGTCTGGGACATCGTCTTCAACATCTTCCTCTGAATCATAACTTTCTCTTACCTTTCTCTTCTTTACCTCCACTTTACTTCATGACTTTGAAGGCCCTACAACAGTAGCCTTCTTACTAGTTTTGGTTGTCATCATCTCAACCACAGATCTCCCCTTTCTGGTCTTCATTCTCTTTGCAACACTTGGCTTCAAGTGATGAAGCAAGCTGTCATCTTCATCATCTGAGCTTTCTTCTTCCAAGTCAATCACCTTTTTACCAGAGTCATGCTTCTGAGAAGCATGTACAGATTTCTTACTAGGCAAGATTTTCCCTAAAGAACACAGTCCTTCTGCAGCAATATCTTTCTCAGACCTAGATGAATCATCATCTTTCTCATTGTGAGGTTCAACCTCAGGAGAAGGGTCTCTTCTAGATAGGGGAGTGGAAACACCCTTTACAGAGTGTCCTTCATTTAGGATCCTCGTGACAAGATTTCTAATGACACGATCAGTATGATGCATGTCATCTTTAGAGGTAGGGTTATCAGAACGGTTACCTTGAGTATGTCCAGCAGTGGAGGATGGACCAGGAGCGTTGCCTGGGATGACTGATAGGGGAATCACTTCCAAAATGTCCTCATGAAGAAAATCCATGGGTGGTGTTCTTGCTTTGTGCGCAGGTTTGGTGTTTTTAGAACCAGAAGATGAAGGATGTTGTGACATCTTGTTGAGCTTGTGAAAGAAGTTTTGTTGCCCTAGCAGAGATGGTCGATAAAGTTTGAGGAAGATGGAAATGTTTGAGCTGAGGTTGCGTGTGAAAATGCTATAGATGGTAGTTTCAATACTAGGTAATGATTTACCATAAATGGGGCACTTTCTTTTAAGTGGGAAGACAATATTTTTATTACCTTTTCCACTCCAAATTAATTGCTATAAGTTCTCATGGATACAAATCCCCAATTTCCCTCTTAAACATTCAAAATGATTAGCATCCAAAGCATTTGTAAATATGTCAGCTAATTGCATTTCAGTAGTAACATGCTCCAGGGCTATGATTTTCTCTTCCACTAGTTCTCTAATAAAGTGATGACGAATATCAATGTGTTTTGTCCTGCTGTGTTGAATAGGATTCTTAGAAATATTTATAGCACTCAGGTTGTCACAGTACAATGTCATGACATCTTGTGTGACATTGTATTCAGTCAACATTTGTTTCATCCAAACCAGTTGAGAACAACTACTTCCAGCTGCTATGTATTCAGCTTCAGCAGTGGAAAGGGACACACAATTTTGTTTCTTACTAAACCATGATATTAAGTTGTTCCCCAATAAGAAACATCCTCCTAATGTGCTTTTCCTATCATTAGCACTTCCAGCCCAGTCAGCATGGATCCAGAACCATGAGTATACAACATCCCATAGTCACTGGTGCCATTGACATATTTCAGTATCCTCTTCACTTGGTTTATGTGACTGACTTTTGGTTCAGCTTGATATCTATCACAAACACCTACAGCAAAAGCAATGTCAGGTCTGCTTGCTGTGAGATATAGCAGACTTCCTATCATGCTTCTGTAGAGACTTTGATCTACACTAACACCATTTTCATCTTTGGAGACTTTCAGATGTGTAGGAGCAGGTGTTCTTTTATGACTTGCATTCTCCATGCCAAACTTATTAACAATGTTTTTGGCATATTTGCTTTGAGATAGAAAGATAGAATCTTCCATCTGCTTGACTTGTAGCCCAAGAAAATAGGTCAGCTCTCCAACAAGGCTCATTTCAAATTCAGACTGCATTTGTTTAACAAAATGTTCGACCATCTGATCTGACATCCCACTAAACACAATATCATCCACATATATTTGAGCCACCGTGAGTTTTCCTCCTTCATTCTTAACAAATAGGGTCTTGTCAATAGCTCCCTTCCTGTATCCATTGTTAGTGAGGAACACTGCGAGTCTATCATACCAAGCCCTAGGAGCTTGTTTCAAACCATAGAGGGCTTCCTCAACTTGTACACATGCTTTGGAAGATTTGGATCTATGAATCCTTTAGGTTGTTCAACATATACTTCCTCATTTAAGTAGCCATTCAAGAAGGCACTTTTTACATCCATTTGGAACAGTTTAAACTTTAGAATACATGCCACTCAAAGCAATAGTCTAATGGACTCAAGGCGAGCTACAAGAGCAAATGTTTCATCAAAGTCAACTCCTTCAACTTGAGTGTATCCATGTGCTACTAATCTTGATTTATTTTTAGTAACCACCCCTTGTTTATCAGATTTATTCTTGTACACCCACTTTGTTCCAATGACATTTATTCCTTCAGGTCTTAGAATCAGTTCCCATACTTCATTTCTCTTGAATTGGCCTAACTCTTCCTGTGTGGCATTAATCCAGAACTCATCAGTCAAGGCTTCCTTGACATTCCTAGGCTCAATCTTGGACACAAAACACCCATGTGAGATCACTTCCCTTGATCTAGTTGTGACCCCTTTATTTGGGTCTCCTATAATGAGATCTTTGGGATGATCCTTCTGAACTCTGATGGAGGGTCCCTTGTTGATTTTGTCAGCTTCAGGTTTAGCTTGAGGAGGTTCACTCTCATTATTTTTGTCTGGTAAATCAGTTGGGGCATCATTTTGAGATGTCTCAACATCGTCTTTGACATCAGTCTGTTGATCATCAACCACAACATTGATAGATTCCATCATTACTTTTGTTCTGGAATTAAAGACTCTATATGTTCTGCTGTTTGTTGAGTAGCCCAGAAATATTCCTTCAGCACTTTTGGGATCCATCTTCCTTCTTTGTTCACGATCAGTCAAGATATAACATTTACTACCAAACACATGGAAGTATTTGACTGTAGGTCTTCTCCCTTTCCAGACATCATATAAGGTAGTAGGAGTCCCTTTCTTCAAGGTTACTCTATTGTGAACATAGCAGGTTGTGTTCATAACTTCAGCCCAGAAGTGGTAGGGCAATTTCTTGGCATGAATCATAGCTCTGGTTGATTCTTGGAGAGTTCTATTTTTCCTTTCTACCACACCATTTTGCTGGGGAGTAATGAGAGATGAGAACTCATGACTAATTCCTTCTGATGCACATAATTCAGCAAATTTGTTGTTCTCAAATTCCTTCCCATGATCACTTCTGATTTTGATAACTTGACTTTCTTTTTATCTTTGAAGTCTTAGACAAAGATCTTTGAAGATTTCAAATACATCAAATTTTTCTCTTATAAAATTGACCCATGTGTATCTGGAGAAGTCATCTACCACTACATAAGCATACTTCTTCCCACCAAGACTTTCCACCTGCATGGGTCCCATCAAATCCATATGGAGGAGTTCCAGCACTCTGGAAGTGGTGTCATGTCTGAGCTTCTGGTGTGACGTTCTTGTCTGTTTTCCAATCTGACATTCCCCACAAACTCTTCCTTCATCAATCTTCAAGTTGGGAATTCCACTAACAACTTCAACAGATATAATCCTCTTCATTCCTTTAAGATGCAGATGGCCCAATCTTTGATGCCATATCTTCACTTCTTCTTCTTTGGCTATTGATGAATAACCAGTTTCTTGTGAACTCCACATATAGCAGTTGTCCTTAGACCTAACCCCTTTCATGATCACTTCATTTTCTTTATTAGTAATCAGACATTCAGTTTTTGTGAAGTTTACAGTTAGACCTTGGTCACATAGTTGACTGATGCTTATTAGGTTTGTAGTCAGTCCCTTAACAAGTAGGACATTGAACCCAATGCCAGACTTGTCTCCTGCCATTTGTCCAGTTTGGGGAATTTTGTCTAAGGTGTCAGTTCCATTGTTCAGCATTCTAACATACTTTGTCATCTCATCTAGTTTAGAATTCAAGAATACTGCTTCAATTTTTAACTTAGAGATGGTTTCTTAATGTTCTTCCTTCTCATTCTCCAACTGTGCTATCACTTTCTTTTGACTTTCAAATTGTTGACACACTTCTTCACTTCCGTGACACAGCTTTTTGTAGGTAGTGGATAACTCATCAAAGGTCACTTCATCATCACTTAAGTCTTCATCAGAACCCCATCTTCCAGTTAAGGCAGTCACAAGATTTGCAGACTCTTCTGTTTCACTTTCATTAGACCAAGTAGCAGCAAGACTCTTCTTTTGTTTCTTGAGGTAAGTTCTGTAGCGGTGTATTCGTCACCATTGGAGATATTAACTAAATCCAAGGTAAATCATACAAAGTCGAGTCGCCGCCGCACGTCTATTTATCTAAAGGAATGGTTAGAAAGCGAACAAAAACCTATAAAGTTTTACAAACAAAACTAGTAAAAGGGGGTCAGAGATCTGGGTAAGGGGGTTGGTTATGCAAAGGGAAGGTGTTAGGCACCCAATGCATCCTAGGTACTCCTAGGGAGCCCTTTTCACAACTTGTTGCAAAGGTTATTGTTTATGAACATATTTTGTGCAAACATGATTGAAGAGATGAGAGAAGAATGTACAAGTTTATTTACATTTTTGTGTTTGGATGGATGAGCCCATTGCCTACGTACATTTTCATGAAAGATAAGGATCAAAACCCCGTAGTTCGGGTAAAAGATTTCAAAACAAGTGAGTGGATTGATTGGTCCAAAAGCCTTAAGGTCTTTTGTTATCAAAGGGAGAAAACTCGACCTGAAAAACCACAAGTCCACCATGTGAGGATAGCTTCGACATGCTAGTGAGGGATTATGCCCTATAATAAGCATGGAAGACTTATTGTCCATCACTAAGGACATAGGTGAGTATTATATCTACCACAAAGATAACTCAAACCTAATAGCTAAAGGTTATGAAAAAATTTGATTAGGAAGTGGACTTTGGGACCACAAAGAAACACATTTGAGTGGGTTGCATTAACCAATTAGAAGTATGTACAAAATGGTCAAAGTTGACTTAAAGATTCAATTCAAAATGAGTATTGTGAAAAGAAGTTTGAAAATCAAAAGCCTAAGGCTTAGGTTTCTAATGTTGAAAACAAGTGAAATGTTTGCACAAAAGTTTTTGGTTTGGGTTAAAGGGTGAAAAAAGGATCAAGGTTAAGCATGCAATAGGTGGGTTAAGGGATAAAGCCACAATAGGAGTTCCTTTCTCAAGATCATAAAGATGATCCAAGTAAGTTCCTTTGGAATCAGGCAACACAAGGTAAAAAGCAATAAGCAAGTCTTAAGAGAGAACCACAGAAAGAGGAAACAGAATGCCAATCAATGGACTTACATCCAACTCCTAAAAACAAAACTGGAAACAGAATGCCAATAGATGGCCTTACATCCAACTCCACAAAACAAAACAGGAAACAGAATGCCAATAGATGGACTTACATCTAACTCCACAAAACAAACAGGAAACAGAATGCCAATAGATGGACTTATATCTAACTCCTCAAAACAAACAAATGAGCAAAAGCAAACACATGCAAAGCAATCAAGCAAACAATGCATCACATACTATATACAAACAAGAGGCTCAATCAAATAGGTGGGCTTTAGTCAAAAGGGGTCATGTCAACCTCGACAAACAAGCCAAACTGTAATGGTAATCTGTGAGCTCTTAACCACTAACATTGAGAGTTAGAGTGAAACTGATCAAATGGAGAAATGAGGATGAGACCTCATGCTCTTAACCCTGGCCTGGGTGAGCTTATGATAAAGAAAGTGTGGGGATCCAGAATGTGGGATCCTATTCCACTTGACAGACTCTAACAAGATCTTGGGTGTTTGTTCAAGAGCATTAACACGTAGTGCGAGCATAATGAAAGACTCACTGAATAACAGGGGATTGATTGCTAATCCCTTCTATCTGTCAATTGCCTCTTCACTTAGGAGGACTTATCAAGCAACATGCCTCATTTAAAGGTCTTTGGCACAAATGTAAACAATCACAAACATGGCCTCATAAGGAGGACTTCAGCCAAATGCCTGCCAAAAAGGTGACAGGACTTCCAGACTACATGGAGTAAGAGGGCTAAACTACCTCAGTGGTGTATCAACCACAAATCAAAGCTCAAGCAAGAGCAAAGCTAGCAACTAATGTACCTGTACAAAAGCTAAACAGTTAATATTGCATTCAGAAAACCAATCAGACAAACAGTGGAACCAATGCAACTGTACACAATGTAAGTCACAAGTGCAAGCACTCAAATGAGTTCATCACATCAATGGACCTACAACACAACAATAGTTAGTGATCAAAGCAATTGGCATCTCAAGTAATGAGACCACACCAACCATTAGTGCTAAATACCTGAAACACAAAACACAATTGGTAAGTACAAACCACTAGTACAAAGACTAGGGTCAAAGGCAAGTCAAATGACCAAAACAGAAGTCAAACTTTTGCATGATGCAAGTTCAAGAAATCAAGAAAATGTCCTCAAAAGGACCAAGTTCAATTCATAAGGCAAAGGCATGAAATGATCATGTTAAAGCAAAGGCAAATAATATGCACAAAGTTGGACATCCAAATAAGAAAATCCAAATCAAAACAAAAAAGCATCCAATGATCTTGAAATTTTTTATGCAAGTTTATCATGTTATGAACATACATCATGCAAAAATTTAGATCCAGAAGATCTCAAATGATAGGTGAATGAAAATGCATAAATGCAACATCAAATATGTGACACAAATTGTCACAACAAATGTCCATATGTCCAAAACAGTGATATCAAATGATAAAAATGCCAAACCAAATCTCAAAAATCATGTGACATGTTAGGAACAAGCATGTCAAATTTCAAATCCATTGGATAAACCATGAGCATTTCACAAACAAATGAATGCAACATATCAATATGGCATCATGTTCAAACAAACAATTCACAATTTAAAATCCAGCAACAAACAAATCATGAAAATAACATCAAAAAATAATAGACATCAACACAAGCATGTGAAAAAAAATTTGGATCAATTTGGATATGTCTTCTATTTTTTATGATTTTTGAAAGTTGAATGAAAATAAAATGAAATAATATGAAAATAATGTGGAAAATAAAATGTGAATGGAATTCAGAATATGCACAAGGCCAGGTTCGAACTCATACCAGCCAGGTTAAAATGCGCTCAAGTGAGAAATCAGAAAAACATGCGCCAGTGAAGAATCGAACTCATGTGTTGACGGTTCAAGGCGCGCTCAATTGGAATTTTAAAACAAAATGCACAAGCGATGGTTCGAACCCGCGTATGGACGGTCACAAAGCGAAAGAAACGCTGCGTTTAAGACAGAAACCCTAGGCCAAAACCAGAAGGCGGCACACGGTGGTTTCCACCGTCTTCTCCGACCGTGTACACGGCGGAGCTACAGGAAAATTTTCCAGAATTTAGCAAGGCTTATACCATTGGAAAGGTCTTGCAACGAGGAGCATGAATATCATAATCATTTAACCTAAAACCTCATGAATCCACCGGATCGAATGAAAACATATTGATCAACCAAACTTAAAGTTCATGTATCTAACTCATTTCTCAACCAAATCGAAATCTAAAGCTATCAGAATCATCAACATCAAGAGATCTACAAGTTTATGTACAAGAAATAGCAAATAGTGAAGGTCGAATTTCAAGCTTACTTGAGGTGTAGTGTTCAAATTCACGTGTTCAAGGCCTCAAAACTTCCAGATCTTCTTCCTCAATCCTCTAATGAAGCTTTATGCAGTAATTGACACTTGAATCCACCTGAATGAAGCTCAATTTCAGAAAACCATAGCCATGAGTTTGTGCTCGATCTGCTTGATTCTTGACCAAATTCTCCAAACCAAACGTGGATCCCTACTCAATGATGCATGATGAAAAAGATTATGCAAGAATTTTGTGGAATTGTAGGAAGAAATTTGAAAATTGAAGAGAGAGAAAATTGAGAGGGAAATGAAATTTTGATCCAAATTATGTTATTCTCTACAATTGTGATTAAGATTTGACTTATATATGATGTGTTAATGATGCTGTAATCAAGATTAGGCTTTGGCTAATTGAAAATTAAGGAGAAATGAGGTGGAATGCAAAAAATGCAAATGTGACTATGCATGATAAATGTGCACGTGAACAGTGCCATGCAAGGTGCAAATCCACTCCAAATCATCCAATAAACATCATGGAATGGTTAAATGGCTTGTATGATCATCCAATTTTGAATTCTCCATTTTCCCTCCAAAATGTACATGTTTGAACAAATGGTCACATGAGCTTCTTTCATGCAAGGCAATGATTGGTTTGGAATCTCTTGGTCATGACAAGCATTTTGCAAAAAGAGTGGACCAATTTGGAGTTTTGGATCAAAAGTTATGGCATTTTGAACTTCAATGCATACTTTGTGATCATTTGCTCATAACTCCTCAACCAATTATCATATGATCATGATATAGGACTTTTTGAAAAGGGGAGAGAAAGATCTTCAACTTTCATGTTCACCAAAAATCCATTTGAAGCTTCTTTGATGTTGGAAAGTCAAATTAAATGTGGACCAAAAACTTGCCATTTTTGGAAACTTGAAATTACAGGTCACTTTCCATTTTGGGAAACTTTTTCCATGGCTTCAAAATCTTCAAGATAGATGTTTGTCATGATGAATAGGCCTTGTTTGAACATGAATGGGATGTCTCAAATCATTTCCCACACCTCAAAGTCCTCAGTTGACTGTACAGTTGACCATATTGGTCCTCAGATGACCTTGACAATGCCTGATGAATTTGAGCCTTTACCACTTGGGGAATTTGCTTCAAAATGGACCTATAGCTCATATAAGCTCAATATAATATCATGTGGTCCACATCTCAAGAAAATACCATCAGTTCTTGTACAAAGGAAATCCTTGAATTGCCTGACCTGATGATTGCTTCAGCTACAAAACAAATGTTAGTGACATATTTTTGTGCTTTTGGTTAGTGATTAAAACAAGAAAAGCAATGATATATAATGCAAACATGCCTGGTGATCTCAACCACTCACAGGAGATCTCTCTCCAAAGGGAAAGGAAGCCAAGATGCACAAAGATCCTTGAGGCTATGTAATGAAATGATATGATGCCATGAGGGATCTTAGGGACAAAATTGGGGTCTTACAGATGCCCCTATTTAAGATCATTCTAGCCGGAGAAATGAAGGTTAAGATCTTCGTCTCGACGAGGTAGAATGGGCTTAAATAACAACGATGAGACAAATTTTGGTCCCTGAGAGACCTCATGATGCAAATGTATGTATGTAAAACAAACTATCTCTGTGGGGATATGGGTCCACAAAGAAGAAAAGAAAATCAGGAGAAAATTGAAAAATCCATAGGAGTGATATACTCACTGATGGAACAGAGACTCTGACGGGACTCTTATGGGGATAAGAAAAATGCGTGAGCAAGACACGACTTTGAAACTGGAGACTTTACTAGGGAGAAGAATTCCCAAAGGGAGACAAAACTGATGGAAAGACACAAGCTGACTCAAAGATGCGTGTGCTGGAAAATACGCCAACACAGCAGAACTATCCGCAAAGGATACCTCGGATGAAAATCCGGACTCGGGCTGGGGAAAGAGCTGACAAGACAACTCTGCCGGGAAAATGCATGTATTAGGAGTTATGCCAACACAACAAAAGGCGAAACATAATAACAACTCTGCTGGGGAAATCTGAAAGACTCTCCAGGGGAAGCAAAAGAATGAGGTGTTACCGGTTAGTGAGTAACAAGCTCAGGAAGAATGAATATCTGAAACCGGTGTACGAGTGAGAGATATCAATCAACCAAATCATCTGAGTAAGACTTGAAAAAGGTATGTTTCAACTCAGGAAAATTCTGACTCCACAGGGGACCAAGGTCATAATAGGGAGCAGAAAGGAAGGAACACCAGGGATACCGGGTAATAGGTATATAATAGGTGACCGACCAAAACGTGAATTGGTGTGTGTTCCAAGACACTCATCATCCTGAAGAAAGCTAGAAAAGCATACTTGTTTATAGGATGGACATTCGATTCTGCAAAGAATACGAATCTTACTCGACTGGAGAAAGACGAAAGGCTTCGACCGAAGAGTGCATGAGATGTATTATCTATTGCCGTCAAAACGTAGATAATATACTCGCATGGAAGATTATCCATAACCGGGTCGTAGGTTAGGAAAGGATAAGCCGACCGAAGAGTGAGGTATCGAGATACCAAACTAGGTATGATAATGATGACCAATCAAAGGAGAAACAATCGTTACCAACAACAAAAGGTAGACGATAGATGACTCACTGGGGATAAATTATGCAAACAAGGCAACTATCCAAACAAAAGGGGTAGAATATTCGATTCCGCAAAAGGACAACGAATCTTACTCAACTGGGGAAACACGAAAGGCTTCGACCGAAGAGTGCATGAGATGTATTATCTATTGCCATCAAAACGTAGATAATATACTCGCATGGAAGATTATCCATAACCGGGTCGTAGGTTAGAAAAGGATAAATCATCCGAAACGTGAATTGGTTTGTGTTCCAACACACTCATCATCCTGAAGAAAGCTAGAAAAGCAGACTTGTTTATAGGATGGACATTCGATTCCATAAGGAATACGAATCTTACTCAATTGGGGAAGAACGAAAGGCTTCGACCAAAGAGTGCATGAGATATATTATCTATTGCCGTCAAAACGTAGATAATATACTCGCATGGAAGATTATCCATAACCGGGTTGTAGGTTAGAAAAGGATAAATCGTCCGAAACGAAAGGCATCGAGATACCAAACTAGGTATGTAATGATGGCCAATCAAAGGGGAAGCAACAAACATTACCGGCAAATGGTGAATGAAAGAGAACCCGCTGGGGATAAATTTGCTTACTCGGAGCAATTATCCGCAAGAAGAAGGGAATATCAAAATCGAATATTGGATAATGATAACCACCAAAGAGGGGATTATATCTACCGAATACTGGGTAGATAACCACAGAAGAGTAACTGTCATCGGTTGGGATGAACAACAAGGGTTAACTCTGCAAGGGGAGAAATTAGGGTTTACAACTACCGGGATGCTGGGTAGAAGACCAAAAATTCTGCTGAGGATAAAGATAGGGTTTACAACTACCGAATACCGGGTAGACAACCGCAGACTTCGTTGGGGATAAGATGAATGATTTCCGGTTAGTGAGCAAATATTCATTTATACCGCGGGGAAACACAGACTCCGATGGGGAGAAAACGAATAGGATTTACGACTACCGAGTGTTGGGTAGACGACCATAAAATCCGCCATCAACCAGAATGAACCACAAAGGTTACCTCTGCTAGGGGATGAGAGTAGGATTTACAACTACCGGTTTGTAGGTAGAAGACCAAAGAAATAGGACTTACAGCTACCGGGTTGTAGGTAGAAGCCACAGAGATCCACTGAGGATAAGGTGAAAAACATTAGCGACCTTACTGAGGAACACCAACACAGTCTCAAAAGGGCCAATTTAGGATCAAACCAAAAAGGCAAATTGAATCAAGACTCACCCTAATGAGGATATAACTCAATAGGGAAATCCATCCCATTATATGTGTTGGGAGGAAACGGAAGCAACCGTCATCCACGAGGATATAACTCAGTGGGAAAATGGCAGGAAAGATAGACACTTTCTGCTTAAGGGGCTGACTCTATTTTGAAGGATCAGACACACCCATCTGCTTGGGGAAATGTATATCACCAACTAGCAGGAGACAACAATCAATAGATATATGGCAAAAAGATGCAACATGAATATCTGAATGTTAATGATTATGCATGTACATGCGTGGTTTATGTATGATGAATGCTGACAAACAGACATATCTAACACAAACAGGACCAGGAATCAAACGTCCGGTACTACATCTCGAGAGAGAAAGCCAGAAACTCTAGTGGAGAGTATCCAATCTGCTGGAGATCTGATATGCTAGGAAGCAAAAACTCTGCAGGAAAGTCAGAGATATCACAAAAGTCACACAAAATCTCTGAGTGATGGATCATCAAACAATCCGGTTAAGGAGAAGAGTCGGTGCACAGGCAGACACTGCTGAGGAAAACAGCACGCACGAGTAGAATTTGCCACACAAGCAACTCTACTGGGGATACTGATCAGCAACTCCACTAAGGACGTCTACTGGCAACTCTACTAGGGAAATCCACTGAGAGCACATCCGCTGGGGGATCAATCAGCAACTTCACTGGGGAATTTCACTGAGAGATCACGCTCTGTTGAGAGAAAAACGTTCTTCCGCTGAGGGGGAGAGTGGTGAACATCTCAGCGAACACTCTGCTTAGGGATAAACCCCAAAAGTCTCAGCTGGGGAGAAAAGAATCCATTGCACAGGCCGAAATCTGCTACAGCCGTAACTCTGTTGAGGAGCAATGAAAACACAAAATCATCGCAGGGATGAATCATCATTCTCAGCTGGGAGAAGTGCTTAATTGTGCAAGTAGAATCTGTCACAAAAGCAACTCTGGTTGAGGAAACTGTCGACACAGGTAAGGTCCACCGTACCAACAACTCTGCTCGGGGATGAATTACCACAGGTAAAATCCATCACCAAAAATCTGATGCGGATCAGAGAAACAGCAATATCTCTGAAAAGGGGATAACATCATCGTAGATAAGATCCAATAGACCAACCACTCTAGCTAGGGATCTAGATATGCCAGGAAACAGCAATATCTCGGCTGAGGATGACATCATAAGAAATAAGATCCGACACACCAATAACGCCGTTGAGGATCTATCTGAGGAAATGAAGGAAATCTGGGAGCAACCACCAAATACCGAACCTTCGAACGAGAACACATCTGCTGAAGAGGGAAGTACCACTGCTCTTCTGCTAAGGGAGGAATCAATGAACATTCCAACCGGAGCCAGGAGTTAATATGAGACCACTTCTACCACATGAGCATCTCTACTGGGGAGCCTATCTGATGGGTGAAGGAAAGAATCCTTTCAACACTTTGTTGAGGAAGAAAACAACAAATCCAATCTTCCAGAGAGAACACACCCGAGGGGAGAAAATTACTGCTCTGCTGGGGATCTGGAGTGTGAATAAATCGTCCCAACACTCTGTTAAGGGAACGAAGCCAAGAAAGGCAACCTGCTCGAGAGAAAAAAAAAACCACAGAAGGTTCCAGAGAAAGAGGATACAATCAAATTCCAGGGATATGAACAAATGTCTTACCCTGTTGGAAATCATACCACCCTTGGGAGAGCACTGAGAGTCTCCCAAGCATCTTTTGATCATTGTGAATGTATCACTTTGTTTAAAAATTGTTTGTGAAAATTTTGTTTGTTTAAAACAATGATATTTTATCAATTAAAACATGCAAAACATTTGTTGAATTGAAACAAATAAGAGTGCAAATAATTGGATAAAGACTCAAATTTATTTGATGGAATGGTAGCCTGCAAATGGCAAGACTCCATAGATTTTTACAAGTTTGAAATTGGTGATATATATTGGAAAGGGCTACATTGAACATAATGACCATTTCTCCACCAATTCCGGATTCGATGTATTCGAAGCTTCAGTTGATGACGAATGAACAGGAATCTTTGACGGATGACAGATGTAGAACACAGTCTTGTCAAGATGCAGTTACTTGCCAAATCCCTAATTTTTGCCTAGATTGCCCCAGGGTGAGGTACTCAATCTAGCGGGATGCAAATATTCGTTTTTTTTCATGTCTCTAATTTTTACCTGGATCGCCCTTGCGGGTCTAATCCACCGAGACGCTCATTCTTGCCTAAGCCGTCCTTTCGGGTTTTCAACTTAGCGAGCTATTCTGTTTTTCTTTCTAGGCGAAGTATTTCTTGACTGCATCTGAATTCACAGGACGAGTGAAATCCTCCCCATCCATAGTTGTAAGCATCAAAGCACCGCCTGAAAAGGCTCGCTTGACAACATATGCCCTCGTAGTTTGGAGTCCATTTGCCCCTGGAATCGGGCGCGAAAGACAAGACTTTCCTGAGCACAAGGTCACCTTCTCGAAACACACGACGCTTGACCTTCTTGTCGAATGCTTTCTTCATTCTCTGCTGATATAACTGACCATGGCACATGGCAGTCAATCTCTTCTCTTCGATTAAATTCAGTTGGTCGTAACGACTCTGAATCCATTCAGCATCAGTCAACTTGGCTTCCATCAAGACTCACATTGATGGGATCTCCACCTCTACTGGGAGCACAGCCTCCATGCCGTAAACAAGAGAAAAAGGGGTTTCCCCTGTTGAAGTGCGGACAGATGTACGATATCCATGCAAAGCAAATGGCAGCATCTCGTGCCAATCTTTGTACGTGACAACCATCTTCTGGATAATCTTCTTGATATTCTTATTAGCAGCTTTAACAGCCCCATTCATCTTGGGTCTGTAAGGAGAAGAATTATAATGTGCAATCTTGAACTCGCTACACAGCTCTTCCATCATCTTGTTGTTCAAGTTAGATCCATTATCAGTAATGATCTTATCTGGCACACCATAACGGCATATGAGCTGATTCTTGATGAACTTCACGACCACCTGCCTGGTCACATTCGTATATGATGCAACTTCAACCCACTTGGTGAAGTAATCAATTGCTACGAGAATAAACCTGTGTCCGTTGGACGCTTTCGGTTCAATCATGCCAATCATGTCAATTCCCCACATAGAGAAAGGCCATGGTGATGAAATCACATTCAGAAGTGTCGGAGGAATATGAATCTTATCCGCATAAATCTGACACTTATGGCATTTCTTCACGTATTTGCAGCAGTCAGACTTCATTGTCAGCCAATAGTAGCCTGCTCTCAACATCTTTCTAGCCATGGCATGTCCGTTGGAATGAGTACCAAATGAATCCTCATGGACCTCAGTCATTAACAGGTCTGCTTCGTGTCTATCCACGCATCTGAGCAGAACCATGTCAAAATTTCTCTTGTAAAGCACTTCACCGCTGAGGTAGAAACTGCCTGACAATCTTCTCAAAGTTTTCCTGTCTTTCACAGATGCCCCAGGAGGGTAGACCTGGTTCTGGAGGAAACACTTGATGTCGTAATACCAAGGCTTATCGTCTTTCGCTTCTTCAACTGCAAACACGTGAGCTGGTCTATCCAAGCGCATCACGGTGATATTGGGAACTTTATTCCAATACTTGACCACAATCATTGAAGCAAGCGTAGCAAGAGCGTCTGCCATCCAATTATCCTCTCGAGGAATATGATGAAAGTCAACTTCAGTAAAGAACGTTGAAATCCTCCTCGCATAATCTCTGTATGGAATAAGACCAGGCTGATTCGTTTCCCACTCACCCTTGATCTGATTGACAACGAGGGCCGAATCACCATAAACATCGAGGTGTTTGATCCTCAAATCCATGCATTCTTCCAATCCCATAATACAAGCCTCATACTCAGCCATATTATTCGTGCATTTGAAAGTTAGCCTTGCCGTAAAAGGAATATGTGTGCCATGAGGAGTAATGATTACTGCCCCAATACCATTTCCGTACTGATTTACAGCGCCATCAAATACCATACTCCATCTGGAACCAGGCTCTGGCCCTTCATCGAGTGTAGGCTCATCACAATCTTTCATCTTCAAATACAGAATCTCCTCGTCTGGGAAGTCGTACTGAACAGACTGATGATCTTCAATCGGCTGATGTGCCAAGTGGTCAGCCAAGATACTACCTTTGATAGCTTTCTGAGCTCGATACTCGATATCATACTCAGATAACAACATCTGCCAACGGGCAATCCTCCCGGTTAAAGCAGGCTTCTCGAAGATGTACTTGATTGGATCCATTCTGGATATCAACCAAGTTGTATGATTTATCATGTACTGGCGTAAACGCTTAGCGGACCAAGCCAAAGCACAACATGTCTTCTCAAGCATTGAGTATCGAGACTCACAATCAGTGAACTTCTTACTCATGTAGTAAATAGCATACTCTTTCTTTCCGAATTCGTCTTGCTGACCAAGAACACAACCCATCGAGTCTTCAAGAACTGTCAGATACATAATCAAAGGTCTTCCTTCTACAGGCGGAGACAAGATCGGAGGTTCAGACAGATAATCTTTGATACTGTCGAAAGCTTTCTGGCAATCCTCGGTCCAATCATGAGACTGATCTTTCCGGAGGAGCTTGAATATCGGTGCACATGTGGCAGTCATGTGGGATATAAATCTGGAAATATAGTTCAAGCGGCCAAGAAAACCTCGGACTTGCTTCTCAGTTTTGGGCGCAGGCATCTCTTGTATTGCTTTGACCTTTGCAGGATCAACCTCAATACCTCTCTCGCTAACAATAAAGCCCAATAACTTGCCAGAACGGACTCCAAATGTACATTTGTTGGGATTCAGACGAAGCTTGAACTTCCTCAAACGCTGAAAAAGCTTCAACAAATGCTCTACATGTTCAACTTCCGTTCGTGAATTAGCAATCATATCATCAACATAGACCTCAATCTCCTTGTGCATCATATCATGAAACAAGGTAGTCATAGCTCGTTGATACGTGGCTCCGACGTTCTTCAAACCGAAGGGCATCACTCGATAACAGAATGTTCCCTAAGGTGTTATGAATGTTGTCTTCTCCATATCCTCGGGTGCCATTTTGATCTGATTATATCCGGAAAATCCGTCCATAAATGAGAAGATATTGAATTTAGCTGTATTGTCTACCAACATATCAATGTGTGGTAGAGGGAAATCATCTTTTGGACTAGCTTTATTCAAATCACGGTAATCCATACACATCCGAACTTTTCCGTCTTTCTTAGGCACGGGCACAATATTGGCCACCCATTGAGGATACGTAGAAGTCACCAGAAACCCCGCATCAATTTGCTTCTGAACTTCCTCTTTGATCTTCACTGCCATATCAGGATGAGTTCTTCTGAGCTTCTGCTTCACAGGCACGCACTCAGGCTTCAGAGGCAGGAAATGTTGCACAATATCTGTATCTAGACCTGGCATGTCTTCGTACGACCAAGCGAAGATATCGGAATATTCTCGTAGCAATTCGATCAACCCTTTCTTAACAGACTCTTCCAGGAGTGCCCCAATCTTCACCATTCGAACACAATCTTCAGACCCCAAGTTGACTGTTTCCAGATTCTCAAGATGCGGCTGAATGATCTTCTCTTCGTGCTCAAGAAGACGGGTAATCTCGTCAGGAATCTCTTCAACATCATCTTCCTCTGCCTCGATTATAGGGAATTCAAAATTGGGAGATGGCGTTGGATCATTATGTTCAATGGGTTTAGATATCAACCTGCATAATGATTTTGGATATGAAAAGCTTTTAGAAAACAAACAAGACAATCATTATGCAGATGAAAAGATTGACTTTATTCTTGGTTTTAGGGTTTTTTGTGATCACCAATTTCATGCAAAAGCAAAAAGTGAAAACAAATGGAAAAACAAACATTTAACATGAATTTATTGAATAAAAATATCATTGTATTAAATGTTGCCAACAATGTCATCACTTCTCCTTTTGGCATGGGAGAAGGGTTTTTAAACAAAGTGATCATTACGCTGACTTATGGATAACTGTAGGAACATCCACAACGATCCAATTGTGGCAGATCCCGCCAGGGATGACAAAATTGTCAAAATCCTCGGCATCCTCTTCCAAGACAGCAGCAGCCTCTTCGCTCTGAGCGGTGTGGATGAAACCTCCACTCTTGAACATCCCTTTCTCGTTGAAGACCCCAGAAGAAAAGCCAATGCCAGCCCGAGACTTGTTATCTTCAAGCTCGATCATTTTTCCTAGACCAGCAACTGCACCACATTCAATGGCCAGTTTCGCATCTCGATAGGAAGCAAATGAAGGAGTTCTCTTCTCAACAGGCTCGGCTATAGATAAAGCTTGGAAAGGCGTTCCAACTTCATCCTCAGCATCTATGTATGAGAAGGAAGACAAGTGGCTAACATGGAGAGCCTTTTCTCCCCCTACCACAACCAGTTTCTTGTTCTTAACAAATTTCAGCTTCTGGTGTAGGGTGGATGTCACGGCACCAGCCTCGTGAATCCATGGTCTGCCAAGGAGACAACTATAGGATGGGTGGATATCCATAACCTAGAAGGTGATCTAGAAATCACTTGGTCTAATCTTGATTGGGAGATCAACTTCCCCAATCACAGTCTTACGCGACCCATCAAAAGCTTTCACAACAACTCCACTCTGCCTCATGGGAGGCCCTTGAAATGACAATCTAGAGAGAGTGGATTTTGGCAATACATTCAGGGATGACCCAGTGTCCACCATCACGTTGGACATGGCGTCGTCTTTGCAATTTATAGAAATGTGTAATGCCAAGTTGTGGTCTCTTCCCTCCTCAGGGAGATCAGAGTCACAGAAACTCAAAGTGTTACAAGCAGTAATGTTTGCAACAATGCTATTGAACTGTTCTATTGTGACATCATGATCGACATAAGCCACATCCAAGACTTTCTGCAGAGCCTCTCTATGCGGTTCTGAATTCAGAAGTAATGATAGCTCGGAAATCTTGGATGGTGTTTGTAGAAGTTGATCTACAACACTGTACTCACTCTTCTTGATGAGCTTCAGCATCTCATCACAGTCTTCTTTCAAATTGCCACTAGGGCCAACAGAAGCAGGAGACTTTTGTACAGAGGAGGGTTTAACAACAAGTGTCGGGTTCGGAGAATTCGCTGCATTCCCAACCGGATGCTCAACAGAGTCAGCAACAGCCTGAGGCTTCGGGGGTGCAGAAAATACACGACCGCTATGGGTCAACCCACTGACATCAGCAATATTCACAACAGAGGAGGAAGGCAGAGTCACCTCTTTCCCATCTTCTACAGCGACGACATTGTATCAGAATGGGATTGCCTTGTCAGAAGAATAAGGCACAGGACCGGCAGGTTTGATAATCACCGAAGGAGAAACCTTCTGCTTGCTACCATCATATCGAATGATAACAGGCTCGGGGATCCGAAACACCGGAGAAATCACATTAACCTCAGGTTCATCTTCATCAACGTTTCTGTTTTGAAGGATCTCAATGACTCCTTCATCCAGCAATTCCTGAAGATCTTTACGCACTTGGCGACAGCCCAGACGGTTGATAGAGCAAGTTCGGCACTTATCATGGCCGTGCTCCAGATGACTGTAATCACACAGCAAGCGATGCAATTCAACCAGTGACTGTCGAATATGACTAACATATTTGACCTTGTACTTTACAGGGTAGCCCTGGACCATGTTAACGGATTTCCCATGCTCGGGCAATGGGTTTTTCTTAACATTGGGACCTGCGTCCTCAAAGCTCAAAATGTCGCATCTCATAAGGTCTTGAACCTTAGTCTTTAGCTGAAAGCAGTTCTCCACATCATGGCCGGGAGCACCCGAATGATAGATACAATGCAAATCAGGCTTGTACCACCACTGAGGGTTGACCGGTATAGCTGGCGGGTCTCTCGGAGTAATCAATTTCCTCTCTATCAAAGAGGGATACAGTTCTGCATATGACACCAGAATCGGATCGAAAGTGATCTTCTTCCTCTCATAACTCGTACTAGCTTGATTACTATTGCGAGGCTGGTAGGCCTGCTGTTGAGGACGATGTTGCTGCTGATATTGCTGATGTGGTTGTTGATTATTGCTGTGCTGATGATACTGCTGGTTGTCTCTGAAGACAGGTTCTATGTGAGCCACCTGGTGCTGGTTACCGGCTGGACGCACGGGCTTCCTCCTCACAGAGGGTCTTCTGGGTTTCACATGGGATTGCACAGCATGTGCCTCTTTATCTTTCTTCTTTGCAAACGCCCCATATCGTTTGGTAGAAGAGCCTTCATCTTTGGTCAGACGTCCTTCACGGACTCCTTCCTCTAGTCGCATCCCCATGTTCACCATTTCAGTGAAGTCAGAAGGAGCGCTAGCAATCATCCACTCGTAATAGAATGAACTCAAGGTCTTCAGAAAGATCTTGGTCATTTCTTTCTCTTCTAGCGGAGGCACAATCTGAGCTGCCAGCTCTCGCCACCTCTGGGCGTACTCTTTGAACGTTTCCTTGTCCTTCTGGGACATGGCTCTGAGCTGATCCCGATCGGGAGCCATATCCACGTTATATTTGTACTGTTTGACGAAGGCTTCGCCAAGATCATTGAAGGAACGGATGTTTGCACTGTCCAGACTCATATACCACCGCAGTGCAGCACGGGACAGACTATCCTGGAAGTAATGAATGAGTAGCTGATCATTGTCTGTTTGAGTTGACATTTTCCTGGCATACATGACCAGGTGGCTGAGAGGGCAGGTGTTCCCCTTGTATTTTTCAAAGTCAGGGACCTTGAATTTCACAGGAATTTTTACACCGGGAACCAAACAAAGCTCGACAGCAGATTTGCCGAAGAGGTCCTTTCCTCGAAGATTCTTCAATTCCTTGCACAGCTCAAGAAATTGGTCATTCATCGCGTCCATCTTCTCAAGAACATCTGGGCCTCAGACGGCTCAGAATGATAGATGGTGTCGTCTACCCTAGGAACGGTATGCACGACAGGAGGAGGAATAACAAGGACCGGGCTAGATGCCGACATAGAAGCAAATGTTGGAGCAGGAATGTCGGGCATAAAGCCGGGAGGCATCCCCCACGGAAACCCGGACGGCATGGCTGTTGGCACGAAGTGAGCACTGGCAGCAGGCACTATAGAGGAGACAATCTCAGAGATGACTGTCCTCTGGGGAGGAGTTGCAGGTGTTGGAGACGACTGATTCTGAGCAGCCAGGAACGACTCCATCAAAGCACTCAGTCTGGAGACTTCCTCCTTGAGCTCACGGTTCTCTTGCTCTAGATGATCCATCAATCTAGAAGAGTTGGCTCTGGTGTAGTACCAGTGAGTCAGCTTGTCTTCAAAATAAATGAAGAGCACAGAGTTAGACCACAAGACCAGAGGCTGAGAACAACACCTGCTCATGCAAATGATGCATGCAATGCTTGTGCATATGATTTGTTTTTATTTCAAAGGAACTTTTAGGGTATTATTTGCAAATTTTGAAATATTAAGCATTTTATCGCATATGGAAATATCTCATCAAATATATCTGAGAAAAGAAGTACAGCATTGTCAATCACATTACAAGAGAAAAGGAAAATAATCATCCTATGGATCCCTAGAAGCTCGGGACGCAGGAAGATAAGTTACATGAAGCCTCTTAACCTCTCTCTCATAGGCTGCTTCCATATCCGCCTTCTCTTTGGCGAGTCGGTCATACCTCCTTTTCCAGAATTTGGAAGACTGAGGAAGTAGAGAAGTCCATGCATCATCAGGATCATCAATGACCTAATGCTCGAGGAACTCGATCAGAGCATCTTTCTCCTTAAGCTGTTGAAGCAACTCTTCTCTTTCACGGATCCAGGCACGTGAAAGGTCTTCGTCTCTCAACTCCTCTACGCCTTGGTTAGGGAGGGTTGAAGGCCCAGTCACAACCAAAGGTGTAGGTCTCGGATAATCGTAAGGCATGAGATACTCAGATGCTCTCTTCCTTACCCAAGCAGTATAAGGCTCCATAGCAATGCAATTCTTAGGACCCAACTCACTCCTGCCTTTCCTATGAATCTTGCGCCAAGCGCGGACCATCCTGCTCTTCAAGCCTTGGGGATCTTTACCCTCCTGAAAGAACACACCTTCTAACAGAATGTTATTAGGTTTATCCTTTAGGGGGAACCCAAGCTGACGACGTGCTAACACAGGGTTGTAGCTAATCCCACCACATGTACCAAGAAGAGGCACATTGGAGAATTCACCACAAGAATCGATAATCAGCACTCCATCATATACACGATTATACCAAGAGATATCATCATTAGTGAGAGACATAAGCCTCGTGGACCACCGTAGACATCCCTTGTTCTCCTTGAAGGCGAGCGTCTGAGGTAAGTGAGAAATAAACCACTTATACAACAGAGGCAAACATCACACAATAACGCCACTACCCTTTGCATTCCTCAGATGCAAAGAGAAATAGGTATCACCCAACAGAGTCGGAACGGGATTAAGAGCAAAGAAGATCCTAATAGCGTTCACATCCACAAATTTGTCGATGTTGGGGAACAATACCAACCCATAGATGAGAAGTACAAATATGGCTTCAAAGGCATCCTCACTCATGGCCTTCCCATAAACAGTAGCTTGAGCGATGAGGAACTCGGAAGGGAGACCTTGAATTCCACCTTTGGTAGTCATATGAGCACGAATCAGAGACTCATCTATGTGCAACAGGTCAACTATCTCTTGAGAAGTAGGAATACTCTCCAAGCCACTGAACGACACCTGATCCAGAATCGGTATACCCACGAGATAAGCATACTCCTCAAGGGTAGGCAACAACTGAAAGTCCGGAAAAGAGAAGCAATGGTACAGAGGATCATAGAACTGCACCAACGTGCTCATCAACCCTTAATCAACCTGAGTAGTCAGAAGAGGAAGCAGTTTCCCAAAGCGAGCTTTGAAACCCAAGGGATCTAGTACATAGGATGTCAGATTCCTTAACTCTTTCAGATCGGGTTGTCTGAAGCTGTACTTCTTGGTATTCCTTCTTTGTCTTTCCATTTGTCTGAAAATTTTGCAAATAAACCCCTTAAGTTCCTTGAAAATTTTCTTTTTATCTGATGATATGGATGCAGATGAATGCATGAATGCATGAATGCAACAATCACACTCAAGGATCAAGCAAAGCACACCAGACAAAGGTCATGGGATGGCTCGTATTATCCTTAATATCAATCATCCATTTTGGTGGATTATGGTTTACACCTTATCGACACCCAAGTTCCATTGATATTAACGATATACGAACGGCTCAACCATCCTTAATATCAATCATCTATTTTGGTGGATTATGGTTTTCACCTTATCGACACCCAAGTTCCATTGATATTAAGTATGTATGAACGGATCAACCATGAATCACGGGTTTGTTGTGAGTCACGAGCAAGGAGTCTCGGTTAAGAACCACCCAAAGGGAGTGTACTAGGGTTTAAACTTGCCGAACATGTTCTACCAGAGGTTCCCATAGTCATCATCCCATCTTTCGAATATTATCGAAGAAACGAATACTCCTATTCCAAAAATATCCTCAAGAGAGACTCTCATGAGTGTAGTATCGCGTAACAATCGTATCAAATCTGACATTTGAACGACCTCCGCACTACGTCCAAAAAATAGGCCAAGATGGGCTTGGTAAACTAAGGTCCTTGGCTTCTAAGGCACATATTGGAAAGAGTAATGTCTAACCACAAATTACTTGTGTGACATTATTGATCCCAACATGACCTCCACCAAGTGAATGGACTCGCAAGTCAACTTGGTAAGGAATAAGTCCACACAAGTCGACGAGACTATGCCGTTCTCCTATCCTAAGGTGCACTCGAGTTCGGGTACAGAACTCATCTCACAAAGATCACCAAGCAATGCAAGCAATTGATATATCAAGCAATTCAAACATTACAATCAATACAGTAATCCCAAATTGCACCAAAAATATGTCATAAACAGATATAACACAACAAGTGTGAAAAGTTGGCAAAACCCACCAGGAATGTTTCGTTCTTCCCCAGCAGAGTCGCCACTTTTCTGTAGCGGTGTATTCGTCACCATTGGAGATATTAACTAAATCCAAGGTAAATCATACAAAGTCGAGTCGCCATCGCACTTCTATTTATCCAAAGGAATGGTTAGAAAGCAAACAAAAACCTATAAAGTTTTACAAACAAAACTAGTAAAAGGGGGTCAGAGATCTGGGTAAGGGGGTTGGTTATGCAAAGGGAAGGTGTTAGGCACCCAATGCATCCTAGGTACTCCTAGGGAGCCCTTTTCATAACTTGTTGCAAAGGTTATTGTTTATGAACATATTTTGTGCAAACATGATTGAAGAGATGAGAGAAGAATGTACAAGTTTATTTACATTTTTGTGTTTGGATGGATGAACCCATTGCCTACGTACCTTTTCATGAAAGATAAGGATCAAAACCCCGTAGTTCGGGTAAAAGATTTCAAAACAAGTGAGTGGATTGATTGGTCCAAAAGCCTTAAGGTCTTTTGTTATCAAAGGGAGAAAACTCGACCTGAAAAACCACAAGTCCACCATGTGAGGATAGCTTCGACATGCTAGTGAGGGATTATGCCCTATAATAAACATGGAAGACTTATTGTCCATCACTAAGGACATAGGTGAGTATTATATCTACCACAAAGATAACTCAAACCCAATAATTAAAGGTTATGAAAAAATTTGATTAGGAAGTGGACTTTGGGACCACAAAGAAACACATTTGAGTGGGTTGCATTAACCAATTAGAAGTATGTACAAAATGGTCAAAGTTGACTTAAAGATTCAATTCAAAATGAGTATTGTGAAAAGAAGTTTGAAAATCAAAAGCCTAAGGCTTAGGTTTCTAATGTTGAAAACAAGTGAAATGTTTGCACAAAAGTTTTTGGTTTGGGTTAAAGGGTGAAAAAAGGATCAAGGTTAAGCATGCAATAGGTGGGTTAAGGGATAAAGCCACAATAGGAGTTCCTTTCTCAAGATCATAAAGATGATCCAAGTAAGTTCCTTTGGAATCAGGCAACACAAGGTAAAAAGCAATAAGCAAGTCTTAAGAGAGAACCACAGAAAGAGGAAACAGAATGCCAATCAATGGACTTACATCCAACTCCTAAAAACAAAATTGGAAACTGAATGCCAATAGATGGCCTTACATCCAACTCCACAAAACAAAACAGGAAACAAAATGCTAATAGATGGACTTACATCTAACTCCACAAAACAAACAGGAAACAGAATGCCAATAGATGGACTTATATCTAACTCCCCAAAACAAACAAATGAGCAAAAGCAAACACATGCAAAGCAATCAAGCAAATAATGCATCACATATTATATACAAACAAGAGGCTTAATCAAATAGGTGGGCTTTAGTCAAGAGGGGTCATGTCAACCTCGACAAACAAGCCAAACTGTAATGGTAATTTGTGAGCTCTTAACCACTAACATTGAGAGTTAGGGTGAAGCTGATCAAATGGAGAAATGAGGATGAGACCTCATGCTCTTAACCCTGGCCTGGGTGAGCTTATGATAAAGAAAGTGTGGGGATCCAGAATGTGGGATCCTACTCCACTTGACAGACTCTAACAAGATCTTGGGTGTTTCTTCAAGAGCATTAGCACGTAGTGTGCGAGCATAATGAAAGACTCACTGAATAACAGGGGATTGATTGCTAATCCCTTCTATCTGTCAATTGCCTCTTCACTTAGGAGGACTTATCAAGCAACATGCCTCATTTAGAGGTCTTTGGCACAAATGTAAACAATCACAAACATGGCCTCATAAGGAGGACTTCAGCCAAATGCCTGCCAAAAAGGTGACAGGACTTCCAGACTACATGGAGTAAGAGGGCTAAACTACCTCAGTGGTGTATCAACCACAAATCAAATCTCAAGCAAGAGAAAAGCTAGCAACTAATGTACCTGTACAAAAGCCAAACAGTTAATATTGCATTCAGAAAACCAATCAGACAAACAATGGAACCAATGCAACTGTACAGAATGTAAGTCACAAGTGCAAGCACTCAAATGAGTTCATCACATCAATGGACCTACAACACAACAATAGTTAGTGATCAAAGCAATTGGCATCTCAAGTAATGAGACGACACCAACCATTAGGGCTAAATACTTGAAACACAAAACACAATTGGTGAGTACAAACCACTAGTACAAAGACTAGGGTCAAAGGCAAGTCAAATGACCAAAACAGAAGTCAAACTTTTGCATGATGCAAGTTCAAGCAATCAAGAAAATGTCCTCAAAAGGACCAAGTTCAATTCATAAGGCAAAGGCATGAAATGATCATGTTAAAGCAAAGGCAAACAATATGCACAAAGTTGGACATCCAAATTAGAAAATCCAAATCAAAACAGAAAAGCATCCAATGATCATGAAATTGTTTATGCAAGTTTATCATGTTATGAACATACATCATGCAAAAATTTAGATCCAGAAGATCTCAAATGATAGGTGAATGAAAATGCATAAATGCAACATCAAATATGTGACACAAATTGTCACAACATATGTCCATGTGTCCAAAACAGTGATATCAAATGATAAAAATGCCAAACCAAATCTCAAAAATCATGTCACATGTTAGGAATAAGCATGTCAAATTTCAAATTCATTGGATAAACCATGAGCATTTCACAAACAAATGAATGCAACATATCAATATGGCATCATGTTCAAACAAACAATTCACAATTTAAAATCCAGCAACAAACAAATCATGAAAATAACATCAAAAAATAATAGACATCAACACAAGCATGTGAAAAAAAATTGGATCAATTTGGACATGTCTTCTATTTTTTATGATTTTTGAAAGTTGAATGAAAATAAAATGAAATAATATGAAAATAATGTGGAAAATAAAATGTGAATGGAATTCAGAATATGCACAAGGCCAGGTTCGAACTCATGCCAACCAGGTTAAAATGCGCTCAAGTGAGAAATCAGAAAAACATGCGCCAGTGAAGAATCGAACTCATGTGTTGACGGTTCAAGGCGCGCTCAATTGGAATTTTAAAACAAAATGCACAAGCGATGGTTCAAACCCGCGTATGGATGGTCACAAAGCGAAAGAAACGCTGCGTTTAAGACAGAAACCCTAGGCCAAAACCAGAAGGCGGCACACGGTGGTTTCCACCGTCTTCTCCGACCGTGTACACGGCGGAGCTACAGGAAAATTTTCCAGAATTTAGCAAGGCTTATACCATTGGAAAGGTCTTGCAACGAGGAGCATGAATATCATAATCATTTAACCTAAAACCTCATGAATCCACCGGATCGAATGAAAACATATTGATCAACCAAACTTAAAGTTCATGTATCTAACTCATTTCTCAACCAAATCGAAATCTAACGCTATCAGAATCATCAGCATCAAGAGATCTACAGGTTTATGTACAAGAAATAGCAAATAGTGAAGGTCAAATTTCAAGCTTACTTGAGGTGTAGTGTTCAAATTCACGTGTTCAAGGCCTCAAAACTTCCAGATCTTCTTCCTCAATCCTCTAATGAAGCTTTATGCAGTAATTGACACTTGAATCCACCTGAATGAAGCTCAATTACAGAAAACCATAGCCATGAGTTTGTGCTCGATCTGCTTGATTCTTGACCAAATTCTCCAAACCAAACGTGGATTCCTACTCAATGATGCATGATGAACAAGATTATGCAAGAATTTTGTGGAATTGTAGGAAGAAATTTGAAAATTGAAGAGAGAGAAAATTGAGAGGGAAATGAAATTTTGATCCAAATTCTGTTATTCTCTACAATTGTGATTAAGATTTGACTTATATATGATGTGTTAATGATGCTGTAATTAAGATTAGGCTTTGGCTAATTGAAAATTAAGGAGAAATGAGGTGGAATGCAAAAAATGCGAATGTGACTATGCATGATAAATGTGCACGTGAACAGTGCCATGCAAGGTGCAAATCCACTCCAAATCATCCAATAAGCATCATGGAATGGTTAAATGGCTTGTATGATCATCCAATTTTGAATTCTCCATTTTCCCTCCAAAATGTACATGTTTAAACAAATGGTCACATGAGCTTCATTCATGCAAGGCAATGATTGGTTTGGAATCTCTTGGTCATGACAAGCATTTTGCAAAAAGAGTGGACCAATTTGGAGTTTTGGATCAAATGTTATGGCATTTTGAACTTCCATGCATACTTTTTGATCATTTGCTCATAACTCCTCAACCAATTATCATATGATCATGATATAGGACGTTTTGAAAAGGGGAGAGAAATATCTTCAACTTTCATGTTCACCAAAAATCCATTTGAAGCTTCTTTGATGTTGGAAAGTCAAGTTGAATGTGGACCAAAAACTTGCCATTTTTGGAAACTTGAAATTACAGGTCACTTTCCATTTTGGGAAACTTTTGCCATGACTTCAAAATCTTCAAGATAGATGTTTGTCATGATGAATAGGCCTTGTTTGAACATGAATGGGATCTCTCAAATCATTTCCCACACCTCAAAGTCCTCAGTTGACTGTACAGTTGACCATATTGGTCCTCAGATGACCTTGACAATGCCTGATGAATTTGAGCCTTTACCACTTGGGGAATTTTCTTCAAAATGGACCTCTAGCTCATATAAGCTCAATATAATATCATGTGGTCCTCATCTCAAGAAAATACCATCAGTTCTTGTACAAAGGAAATCCTTGAATTGTCTGACCTGATGATTGCTTCAGCTACAAAACAAATGTTAGTGACATATTTTTGTGCTTTTGGTTAGTGATTAAAACAAGAAAAGCAATGATATATAATGCAAACATTCCTGGTGATCTCAACCACTCACAGGAGATCTCTCCCCAAAGGGAAAGGAAGCCAAGATGCACAAAGATCCTCGAGGCTATGTAATGAAATGATATGATGCCATGAGGGATCTTAGGAACAAAATTGGGGTCTTACAAGTTCCACATTCAGTTCTAATATGTCCATACCCATCACATTCATGGCACTGAACTCCTTTTCCTTCTTTGGGCTTTTCATCTGATCTTGTTCTTCTTCTAGCATTGTTGGATTTACTGATGTCAGATGAGGTGTTCTTGACATTAGCCTTAGACCTTACATCCATCTTTTTCAGATGTTTGTTGAACTGTCTTCCCAGCAATGCTACATCATTTGCCAGATCTTCATCAATATCTTGACCACTTTCCTCCTCTTTCTCCTCAGTGTTTGACATGAAGGCTATGCTTTTGACTTTCTTTTCAGATCCATCACACATTCCCATTTCAAATGTTTGGAAGGATCCAATTAGCTCATCAACTCTCATATTGGAAATGTCTTGAGACTCTTCTATGGCTGTCACTTTCATGGGAAATCTCTTAGGAAGTGACCTGAGTATTTTCCTCACTAGTTTTTCATCTGACATCTTCTCACCCAGGGCTCCTGAGGCATTAGTAATTTCAAGGATATTCATATGAAATTCATGAATATTTTCGTCTTCTTTCATCCTTAAATTTTCAAACTTGATAGTGAGCAGCTGCAGTCTAGACATCTTCACTCTAGAGGTGCCTTCATGAGTGGTTTTGAGAATGTTCCAAGCATCTTTAGCCACCTCACAGTTGTTTACCAATCTGAAGATATTCTTATCTACTCCATTGAATATAAGATTCAATGCTTTAGAGTTCCCAAGGGCTAGATCATCCTCCTCCTTGGTCCATTGTTCCTCAACCTTCTTATCAGTTGTAGCTTCTCCATCCTTAGTAATAAATGGATGTTCCCAGGCTATTAAAACAGCCTTCCAAACCTTGTTATCCAGAGATTTTAGGAAGGCTACCATTCGAGGTTTCCAGTAGTCATAGTTGGATCCATCCATAATAGGTGGTCTATGAACAGATCCTCTGTCTCTATCCATAGTACCAGAAAGTAACGTCCCTAGATCTCACCCAGAACTAGAGCAGGATGCCTGCTCTGATACCAATTGAAATTCTGGTATCAGATATGAGATGTCGAAGGTAATGTCACGACACTAATATCTGAACAATACAAACAGGATAAAAGATAAAGAACAGTAATGCAAGAGACACAAGCAATTGTTAACCCAGTTCGGTGCAAACTCACCTACGTCTGGGGGCTACCAAGCCAGGAAGGAAATCCACTAAACAGAATCAGTTCAAAGACTCTCAGTAAACAACTTCAAGTTACAGTCTTTTCACCTAATCTCTACCCGTGTGACTTCTACCTAAGAACTCTTAGATATGAGATCCTACTCACTCCCCCTCAATCACAACAGTGATATAAAACAAGAATTACAATGAAAAGAAGACACTCTTCAAAGACACATACTTGATCTTACTTAAAAGCTTCAATCAAGTAAACACACACTCATGCTTCAAAGCTTAGAGTGGACAATTTACAACTCAAAAATCAGACCAATTCAATCATTTATGGATGAATTGAATGGCTTACAATTCACACGACCACACAAGACTAAAACCCTTATTCTCTCTCAATATTTCGTTCGTTATTTCTTGTGTATAAAACCAGGTTTTCCATGTCCTTTATATAGAAGCATTTGGCTGGGCTTGGACATCATAAAACCCTAAAACTATTTTCCATTCATATCTTCTCATGACAGCTGATTATATCTCGTTGGAAAATAAGTAAATCTAGTCGTAATTACTGATTGATAGCGTGTTCAATCATCTCATCAATCATACATAGATTAGCATTAAAAACGCAATCATATAATACATAACATTCAAACTGAATGTTCTGTATACAGATGTCATGACATCGGGTCTGACATCTTAGTAAAATCTTGCATAATCACATTTTAAACATCCTGCAGGTACATGATATCTTATGTCAAGACAACACTTGTGACAACTTGTGAACATTCTAGGTTTTACCAAAATTGCTGCCAACACATAGAACCAACAAACTTGATAATCAATGTAGATGATAACCTTTGCTTTTATTGAATATTTTTGGTTTAAATCATTATTAAAAAAGATTTTTTAAGTCTTGACCTAAGTTTATCATCTATCAAAGATCAAGTCTAGACATGGAAGTGGAATTTGATATTCACTTTGTATCAAATCATTAATGTTATTTGTATTGTTTAATAGGTTGAGATATCATCGATTAAACAATATGGTAAAAATCGCAATACTGTCTTAGACATGAGCAATATAGATGAGCGATACGTGGTTATGTTGATTATAAATGAATTTCACATGCTTGATTAATCAAATACATACAAAATAGGTTGATGAAATCTAGTATTGATATGTCTTTTAAAATGTTAATCTTTTTTTAACTTTTAGCATTGTTACAAACTCTTATGAATGTTACTTTCACCAAGCCAAAACCAATCGAAACCATCACCTAAAATATTTTGAAACTGTAGAACAACAGTAATATCGCATCAATCCCTGTGGAGAAGATAAAACAAATACTCACTGAAAATACATATCAATAAAATGGCATCGTTAATAGGGATTATTATTATGATATTGCAAGCATTGCAATAGTTTATCTTGTTTTAAGTTTTTTTATTGTTATCTCTTATCTCATTACTTATCCCTTGTTTTTTTTTAATTTTCTTGGTTAGCTTTTCAGAACTTTGTTTATGCGAGAAAGTGTACCCGTAGATCAACTTCTTTTTTGTCCCGAGATTGAAAGAACTTCTTGTAGACTTAACAACAGAACAAGAAGGATAAGACAAATAGATAAGGAAAGAAGAGAGCGTGAAGGAAATTCAGTTGGTACTTCGTCAACAAATCTTATTTTTACACCAGTCATGGAAGATCGACCAGAACCTCTCAGAGGTCCTTGTACAAATAGTCCGAGGAGAAATGCGCAGTTTGCTAGAATTGCAAACAATGGAAGACACTCGGAGATGAAGACCATGATACTTCAACTTTTGTATGCAAATACCTTCATAGGGATTAATCATGAATATCGTTACACTCACCTTACCAAAATCTATGAGATTTCCAGTGCAATTGGAGCTCCAGAAGCGAAGGAAGAACAGGTGTTCAAGAGACTATTCCCACATTCTTTGATTGGAAAAGAAAAAGAATGGTATTTTGATCAACCTACTCAAACAATGACCAATTGGAATATGTTAGAGGAAAAATTTCATGAGAGATTCTTTCCACACAATAGTTTCATGGAAGCAAAGACTTCAATTGTGGTTTTCTCTCAAGGTGCAAGTGAATCCTTTAATCAAGCTTTGGAGTGGTTCAAGTCAATGTTAAGGAAATGTCAAGGTCATGGTTTTAATGAACTTAATCAAATTCATGTCTTTCTCCATGGACTCCAACCACAACACAAAACTCTATTGGATGCTACCGCGGGTGGTTATTTGATGTCTAAGAGTGCGGAAGAAGCAATAGTCATTCTTGATAGAATGACACTCAACAATCATCAAGGTCAACATAATTGAGGTACGATATAAAGGAAACTGGGAATCATTGAATTGGGCACAAATGATGCAAGTCTAGCCCAAAACAAATTATTATCTCAACGGGTGGAGTTACTCACACAACAAATTTTGAAGCTCCCACAACAAATCAAAGAGATGCAAGAGATTCCTAACAAGCATCAATAAGTTGCTTCTTGTGAATTATGTAAAGGAGATCATCTTACCAGTTATTGTCCTTCGGTTAGAGAGGAAGTGAATTATATGGGGAATCTAAATCAAAATCAAGGTTACCAATCAAGGCAAGTACCTTATCAAAACAACTAAGGTTACCAACAAAGAGGAAATAACCAAGGCTATCAACAAGGTTGGAGACAAGAGGTCGGACCTTCAAACCGTCAAAATCCTTATCAAAACTACAATTAACCTCCACAACCTCAAGGTGGAAATTCAAAGATGGAAGAGACTCTCACCCAATTCATGCAAATGTCAATGGCTAACCAAAAGAGTACTGATGCAACCATCAAAAATCTTGAGACGCAAGTTGGTCAATTATCTAAGCAATTAGCCGATCAACACAAAGGAACTTTTTCCGTAAACACTCAAGACAACCCGAAGGAGCATTGTAAATCTATTCAAACTTGTAGTGGTAGAAAAATTGACATGGGCATTAGTGATGAAGTTGAGGAAGAGGAAATTGTAGTAGAAAACGAGAAGGAAAAAGATGAGATTGAAGTAGAAAAAAATGTTGAGGGAGAATTAGTTGAAAAAGAGAAACTTGAAAAAGAAGAAGTAGAAAAGAAAAATAGAGAGGAAAAGAATAAAAAGAATCAAAAGGGGAAGGATAAGTTGAATAATATTCCAATTCAAAATTTTTCATATCCTCATGCTCCTTCCAAGAAGTACAATGCTAGGAATTATGTTCAGTTCTTGAATATATTTAGTCGGTTGCAAATCAAGATTCCATTTTTTGAGGCTCTTGAGCAAATGCCTACATATGCAAAGCTCATGAAGGACATCCTTACAAAGAAAAGAAGATATAAAGATCAAGAAATCATCACTATTGATGCTAGTTATAGTGCAATCATTCAAAGGACTCCACCGTGGAAAGAAAGCAGTCAGGGAAGGGTTACATTATCGGTCTTCATATGTAATGAATACATTAGCAAAGCATTGATTGATTTGGGCTCTACCATAAATTTGATTTTGTTATCCGTGGTTCAACGACTAGGAAATATTGAAATGAAATCAACTAAGATGACATTACAATTGGCCGATAAGTCTAGAACCCGGCCTCATGGAATAATTGAAGATGTTCTAATCAAGGTGGACAAATTCTTTTTTCCGATTGATTTCGTTGTCATAAACATGGAAGAAGATGATGATACACCATTGATTATAGGTCGACCTTTCATGAAGACCGCAAGGATGAAGAGGTGTGTTTCACCCTCTTTGAAGGCATGAAGTATTCCAAAGTTAAGGGAGATGGTTTCTGAATGGATGACACCAATGAAGATTTATTGGATGCAAAAAGGCAATCGTGTTGGAAGATTCCGTTTCAAAAGAAACCTGCATGTTAAATGACAAGGATTGAAGATTTATCTTGGTGGTGAGGTTGATCGAGGGACAAATACAATTTCTCTTGGTGATCCGTAAATTCACCATCAAACTATAGAGATAATTGAAGTTAAACAAGTGCTTGTTTGGAGGCACCCTATCATTGTAAGTACTTTTTTCTGTTTCTGTGTTGACATTGTAGCTAGGTTTGAATTTAATCGGGCCAGGATGCATTTTGGTGGTCAAAGTTAAGAAGCCATGTTTCTCTACTATCGTTGAGCATGATCGGGGCGCGCTAAGCACGCTTTCACTTATGGTGAAAAAAATTACTTTGATAAGATGGTCCTGTTTAACCCAAGCCCGTCAGATTAGGCTATAGCGCGTCTTGGCACTGGTTTTCATCCATAAAGCCTTAGTCTTTCATCTTTGTTTCACTCTTCTCCTTTTGAGAACCCTAGAGCTCCATTTCTTCAATCTTACTTTGTGCATCTTTGCTCTATTCTCTTCCTTCAATCAAGCCAAGATATGTTCAATTTGCATTTAAATTTTATGTTATCATTAGGTTGTTAGTTTAAATAATATTTTTTGCATGTTAGAATTGGTTAGGAATGTTTCTCAAACCCTAGGTTAGGAACTTGTAATTTATGTGAAAATTGATTGTGGTAGATGTAGCGGGGTATTCGTTACCATTAGACATATTGACTAAATCCAAGGTAAACCACACAAGTCGAGTCGCCACCGCACTTCTATTTATCCAAAGGAATGGTTAGAAAGCGAACAAAAACCTAATAGTTTTATCGAATCAAAAACTAGTAAAAATGTCAGAGATCGGGGTAAGGGGGTTGATTATGCAATGGGAAGGTGTTAAGCATCCAAAACATCCTAGGTACTCCTAGGGAGCCCTTTTCACACTTGTTGTAAGGTTGGTATTTTTGTGAAAAAATTTGATTGTGCAAACATGATTGAAGAGATGAGAGAAGAATATACAAGTTATTTACAATTTGTGTTTAAATGGATGAACCCATTGCCTACGTACCATCTTAAAAAAGATTAGGATCAAAACCTCGTAGTCCGGGGTAAAAATCTCAAAACAAGTTGGTGAATTGATTGGTCCAAAAGCATTAAGGTCTTTTGTTATCCAAGGGAGAAAACTCAACCTAAAAACCATAAATCCACCATGTGAGGATAGCTTCAACATGCTAGTGAGGGTTTAACCCTATAATAAGCATGGAAGACTCATTGTCTATCACTAAGGATATAGGTGAGTATTACATCTACCTCAAGGATAACTCAAACCTAATAGCTATTGGTTATGAAACGTTTTGATAAGAAAGTGGCCATTGAAACCACAAAAGTATTTGAATGGGTTATATTTACCAATGAAAAGTATTTACAAAATATGGTCAAAGTTGACTTAAAGATTCAATTCAAAATAAGTGTTACGAAAAAGAAAGTTTGAAAATCAAAAGCATAATGCTTAGGTTTCTAATGTTGGAAACAAGTGTTAATGTTTGCACAAAAGTTTTGGCTTGGGTTAGAGTGGAGGGAAGAAGAAGAATGGCTAAAGTCCTAATCATACAAGAGATGAAGGAGAAGAAATAAGACCACAAATGGAGTTCCTCTCTTGATATCATATTGATGATCCAAGTAGCTCCCATCCTTTGGAATAAGCAAGCAAATAAGTGTAATCTCAAGCAATCAAATCAATCAAATCAATCAAGCAAGCTCTTAGAAGATCCCCAATGGCTCTTAGATCTCTCTCTTTTGAGGCACATGACAACGGTTCTTCAATTTGGCTCAAATAGGAATCCTTAGCACAAAAGCACACACATCAAAAAGTTCCATGAAGCAAATCAAAAATGGACAAGAGTGAGTTTAGAGATTTGGTCCTTCTAATCCATCTTCAACATTAAGGTCTTTTTACTCCATTTTGCATAGGGAATGTCCTAGAATCTAAGTCCTTTTTGTCCATTTTTGCATTTTTGTCCACAACAATCAAAACAAAAGCACAAGCACAATAATATATACACAATTATGTGCTCAAGTGAGCAAAAGGCAAATTGCATTAACATAAACATGTGCTCAAATGAGCAAAGGGGAAAAGCAAATGAATAATATGTACAAGAATATTAAATTACATAAATGTAAAGTGCAAGAATTAAATGTTAATGGTTAGTGGTTAGTGTTAGAATTAGTGTGCCATAAGGCAATTTAGCGCTATGTTAAGCAATCGTAATTGGACTTATGTAGAAGTCACAACTATCTGAGGCCGGTCAATAATAATGTAGGCAACAACACAAGTTAGAGATCTTGATTAGTGAATCAAGCTCTTTCAACTTGCCATGCCAAAAAGAAGATGAGAAATGATCTTGTATTGATTTAGGTTCTTTGCTTGATTAGGAAGCAACCTATCCTTAATGCAAAACCATTCACTTGATCCATGATCAAGTTGAGTTAGATGTGAATCAAGGAAGGTTAAACCTCCCATGTATCAAGGCTAACCACCAATCTTTAACTCATTGATCAAAAAAAGAAAAGAAGAAGAAGAAGAAGAAGAAGATGAATATTAAAGTACATTAATGGAAATGAAGTGAAATAATCAACAAGCATTGACCAAAGATAGAGAAGATCAAGGTCAAACAAATGTAAACAGAAACAAAATGAAGATTAGAAGTCAAGAAACAAATAAAATATTTTTGGTATTTTTCAAAATTAAAATAATACTTGAATTAAAATAATAAACAAAGGTCAAACTTCAAACTCACTTCAAATCAACTTTGAAAAGTCCAAGTGAATTATCCTAAGTTCAACAAGGTCAAACAAAGTTTGACAAAAAATTTCAGCATTTTTAGAAGTCAGAAACTATTTTAAATGAATTAAAAATGCATAAAAATAATCTAATTGAATTAAAATCTCAAACAAATCTCAAATCAATTAATAAATTGATGAGAATATTTTTCATAGATCTATCGTCATTCAAAGAGGTTGGAATAATATTTTTGTATTTTTTGAATATCAAAAACTATTTTGAATGAATTAAAAATAACCAGAAAAGAGAAAATTCCTAAAAAATATCAAATGATAAAATAAAAAATATTAAAAATCATTTTTAGAAACTAGAAATTAAAAGAAGAAAAATGCAATTGGTCTCATATTTTTTGGACCAATAATGAAGGAGATATGAATTTTTAAAATGAAATGGAATTAAAAGAAATAAAAGAAAATTAAAATCAGAATTAAAAAATGTGAAAAAACATGGAGCGTCTAATCTGATTTCATTAATTGACGTGGATCATCACGTGGCCAGGAAGCGCGCGCTCACCATACACATGAGTCAACTGAATCACACACAGCCAATGGAAAAGTCATAACATGGGACGGATGAGATCTGATCTGGAAACACAAACGCATGGCTCAGATTAAATCTGGAGATTGGACGGTGACCTGTGCCACCGTCTTCTCCGGCCAGCTTCCGGCGAGGGTCAAATTTGCAGAGAAATAAATGTGCACCAAATGCTACGATCTAGGTACCAATCGAAAGCTGGGGTAATGTACATCACCCCTGTGCCAACCAAATCCACTCTAGGTTTCTACATAGAGAGAAATCAGAGATGGAATTTCTGTGGTGTTCAACTGAACTTGCTAGAATTTGAGAATTCAAAGCTCAAATCATCTGCCTCTATGAAGAGGACTTCAGATCACACACCAATAGCCAGAAACAAGCAACATATGAGCAGTTTCGAAGAAAATAAAATCAGAAGTAAACCTCTGATTTGCAGAGCTTGGAGACACAATTTCTTGATGTTGATGCTTGCAGTGTGATCAATGGATTAATGTGAGCAAGGTTAAGGAACTTTAGATCCAAAAATCAATCAATAAAATTGAAGTTCAGATCTGAAAAAATTGAGTGAAAATGGTGAGTTCCTTTTGAGTGTGGTTGAGGGATCAATTGTGCAGCATTTAGCGCGCCTTTAGGTTACTAAAATGAGAGGCAATGACATTGTATTTATAGCAAAAGCAATGGCTGAAAGCCTGATCAAAACTTTGCATGAATGGAAAGGGGCCTCCATGCATGGGCCTGTACAAGCGCATGGAGGGCCCAATTCCAGTTGGATTTGGCAGCTAATCATCAGCAGATGCAAATTGGACGTGCAGATGGTGTAGTATTAGCTCATGCAATGCAAATTTAAATGGTTTCCAAAATTGTACCAATATGTTCATGCTTTCGAAAATGCCATGTCCATACTTGAAACAAAATCTTATGGGTAATGGTTGGAAAGCTTTTTGCATGAGCATCATTTGTTATGTTGATCACAAATTCATTTGAAACTTGGAAATTGATGAAAAATGATCATGAAGTGTAGGGTGCAAAACATGTACATGTGAGATTTTCAAAAATAGCCAAACTTTAAACACCTCTGTTTCAATGATGCAAGCCCCAAATGACAAAACCTTCAACATAAAAGTTGTAGATCTTTTCAAGAAAATCAATTTGGACTTCAAATTTGCATCATTTGGATTTTTGATGAAGAAGTTATGGGCACTTGAAGTTGGACTTTTTCACATTTCAATGCTTTTGGTCCAAAGTGACCTATAATGTTTTGCATTATAACATGTATTTCTTTTAGGATTTTGAAATTTTTCTCAACATAAACTTTGAAGTAGACATCTTAATATTTCCAATTCATTTGATCCCACCTCAAAATCATGAAAAATGAAGGAGTTATGTCCTTGGGAAATTGCCCCAAAATTAGGGTTTCAGTCAAAATGACCTATAATGTCGTGAAATGGATGATGACCTTACAAGCTTCAAATCAATTTTTTATGAACATGATAGTTGTTCATATGGTTCTTAAGAACATATTTTATTTTGGGGTCACTCCATTTGACAAACACATTAAACGTTAGGTCTCAGTGTACTTCAAAATAGTCAGATGAATTGACTGATCAACTTCTCAAGTCCACACCTCATATCTTGATGAATTGATGATTGAGGACACTCAAATAAGTTCAAATATGCATGAAATAATGAATTAAAGAACTTCCCTTGATTTCATTTGATCATAGGTTGAGGTTGCTTCATGAGCAAGGCACAGTTGGTACATAGATGAATTAGGGTTTCCTTGGGAAACAAACCTCAAACCCTTTGGTTTGCTTTGATAAAAATGATGAATTGAGATACTTGGGAGGCATATTTGATGGATGAGAGATTTGGGAACCATTGTCATGCTTGCTTTCATCTTCTCTTGGCCATATCAATGCACATAGGATCTCCTAGAAGCTTTGGATCTTGTGAATGCTCAAACTACAAACAAAAGATGTTAGTGACATGTTTTTGTGCTTTTGGTTAGCAAATAAAATGAGAAAAGCAATAGTATACAATTCAAGCATTCTTGGTGATCTCAAACCCACTCTCAAGGGATCCCACCCAAAGATTAAGGAGCCAAGATGCTATGATCCTTGAGGCAAGTGCAAATGCAATGTTATGATGCCATGAGGGATCTTAGGGTCAAAATTAGGATCCTACAGATGCCCCTATTTAAGGTCATTCTAGACGGAGAAGTGAAGGTTAAAATCTTCGTCTCGACGAGGTAGAATGGGCTTAAATAACAACAAAGAGACGAATTTTGTTCCCCAAGAGACCTCATGATGCAAATGTATGTATGCAAAAGGTAATGCTCTGTTGAGATATGTGTCAACAAAGAGAGAAGAAATCAGGAGAAACTGACAATCCATATGAGTAATACACTCATATGGGACAGAGACTCTGGGGATTCTTATGGGGATAAGAAAGGGAAAAAAATGTGTGAGCAGGTCACGACTTAAAACTTGCTGAGAGACCCGAGAGGGATTCCACGAAAAGAAATCAATGGAAAGACTCGAGCTGACTCAGAGATGCATGTATTGGGGAATATGCCAACACAACATAAACTATTCACAAAGGATACTTCAGATGAAAATTCGGACTCAGATGGGGAAAATCCACTAAGGGACTTCACTGGGAATGTCCAAACAGGACTCATCTGAGGAAACAACCGAATGAGGTATTACCGGTTACTGGGTAATAAGCTCAAGGAGACATGTGATCCAAACACCGATATGAGGGTGAGAGAACAACACGCTCAGGGGAGAATGAATCTCTAAGAATGGTATAAGGGTGATAGATATCAAACATCCAAAAACATCTGAGGAAAACCTAAAAGGTATATTTCGACTCAGGAAATCTGACTCCACATGGGACAAAAGTCATAATAGGGAGCAGAGAAGGAAGGAACACCAGGGATACCGGTTACTGGGCATATAATAGGTGACTAACCAAGCGTGAATTGGGGAATATTTCCAAGACACTCATCATCCAGAAGGAGGGCTGAAAAAGCAAACTCGATTACAGGATGTACATTTGATTCCATAAGGAAATACGAATCTTACTCGACTGGGGAAGAACAAAAGACTTCGACCAAAGAGCGTATGAGATATATTATCTATTACCGTCAAAACGTAGATAACATACTCGCATGGAAGATTATCCATAATCGGTTACTGGGTTAATAAAGGATAAATCGACCGAAAAGAAAGGACATCGGGATACCGACTGCTGGGTATAAAATGATGACCAGTCAAGGGGAGTATTCATTACCAACCAAGGGTAAATGAAAGATGACTCGCTGGGGATACATTAGCAAAGGCAATGATTCGGGAAATATATCACCGGTTACTGGGAGATATACTCAAAAAGTGAAGGAATATCAATACCGAATATTGGATAAAGATAACCAACAAGGAGGGGATTACATCTACCAGATATTAGGTAGAAAACCACAGAAGAGTAACCGCCATCGGTTAGGATGAACAAGAATAAGGTTAACTCTGCAAGGGGATAAAAATGGGGTTTACATCTACCGGTATGAGGGTAGGAAACGACAAAGATATGACTTATAACTACTGGCTACTGGGTAGAAGGCCACAGACTCCGTCGGGGAATAGATGGACAATTACTGGTTACTGAGCAATCATTAATCTAAATGCGGGGAAGTGCAGGGGAAATAACGAAAGGAGTCGATCTAGGAACAAACTAGAGGGACACACCGAAACAAGACTCAACCCAATAAGGATATATCTCAGGGGAGGACTCCATCCCAATGCATGTGTTGGGAGGAAACTGAAATAACAATCATCCACGAAGACATAACTCAGTGGGGAACATGAAGAAAGGGTAAACACTTTCTGCCTATGGGGTTGACTCTATATGGAGAGATCAGACACCAACATCTGCTTGGGGAAATATGTATCACCAAATAGCAGGAGATAACAAACAAAGATATATGGCAAAGGATGCGGCATGAATATCTGAATGTTAAGAATATGAGTATATGCATGGTTTATGTATGATGAATGCTGACAAACAGACATATCTAACATAAACGGGTCCAAGAATCAATGGACAAACATCCGGTACTACATCTCAAGAGCAAAAGCCATGCCCACTGAAGGACATCCAATCTGATGGGGGCAATAGATACCCAGAAGCAAAGATCTCTGCAGGGATCTAAACACGGATAAAGTCCGTTGTAGAAGCAACTCTACCATGGATGTTATCGAAGAGGGAAATGAAACTCTGTGGGGAATGACCACCGCTCAAAAGTTCTAAAACCTTCAACTTCCTTGTAATGCTGGATAAATCATTCCTGTCGAGGAGAAGAGAACACTACTCCGCTGGGGATGGGAAGATAAACATCTTCATCAACCACTCTGCTCGGGGGGGAACACAAACGGGCTCTGATCGGACAATTCCATTAGGGAAACATTGTTGACGACCGATCCGGGGATTACCCGTAGGCAACTACTAGGGATACCCTGCTGGTGACCATACTGGGGAGTAAAAGTGGGATCAACCCTGCTGAGGATGGTCGAGGAGCAAATCTGCTGGAGATCAAAGGTAGACAAGTTCACAAGGGAAAAGCCACAAACCAGACTTGACGACCATTCTGCTTATGCTGGGGGATTCTCTGCTCACTCTGGCGGAGAAATTTCTAACTGGAAGTGAGGGAATATTAACTTCTTCGGAAAGATTAGCATATTCAATTTATCAATCTATAAGGGATTTTAGGTCAATCCACGCAAGGGACGACAACCATATAATTGATAACACAAATGCTAAATTTAGCCTCACTGGGGAATCTAGAAAAATGAGACCGCATCCAAAACTCCAAACTCTCTGGGGATTTGGTGGAAGGTACAACTTTCTTCTATGCTCGCAGAGGAGACAATCCCGGAAGATAATGAAGAGGATACAAGTATGCTGGGGATATGAACAAATATCTTACCCTTTTGGAGATCGTACCATCTTTGGGAGAGCACTGAAGACGTCCCAAGTATCCTTTTTGTCATTGTGAATATTCACTTTGTTTAGAACAATTTATGAAAATTTAAAACAATGATATTTATCAATTAAAACATGCAAAATATTTGTTGAACATAAATAAATAAGAGTGCAAAGAATTGGATAAAGGCTCAAATTTATTTGATGGAATGGTAGTCTGCAAATGGCAAGACTCCATGGATCTTTACAAATTTGAAAATTGGTGATATATATTGGAAAAGGGCTACATTGAACATAATGACCACTTCTCCACCAACTTTGAATCCAATGTATTTGAAGCTTCAGTTGACGATGATTGAGCGAGAATCTTTGACAGATGACAGTTGTAGAACAAAGTCTTGTCAGGACATAGTTACTTGCCAAATCCCTAAATTTTGCCTAGATTGCCCCAGGGTGGGGTACTCAATCTAGCGGAATATATATTCATTTTTTATGTCCCTAACTTTTGCCTGGATCGCCCTTTCGGGTTTTCAATCCACCGAGACGCTCATTTTTGCCTAAGCCGCCCTTTCGGGTTTTCAACTTAGCGAGCTATTCTGTTTTTTATTTTAGGCGAAGTATTTCTTGATTGCATCTGAGTTCACAAGACGAGTGAAATCCTCCCCATCCATAGTTGTAAGTATCAAAGCGCCGCCTGAAAAGACTCTCTTAACAACATATGGACCTTCACAGTTTGGAGTCCACTTGCCCTTGGAATCGGGCGCGAAAGACAAGACTTTTTTGAGCACGAGGTCACCTTCTCATAACACACGAGGCTTGACCTTTTTATCAAAGGCTCTCTTCATCCTTTGCTGATATAACTGACAATGGCACATGGCAGTCAATCTTTTCTCTTCTATTAAATTCAGTTGGTCATAACGACTCTGAACCCATTCAGCATCGGTCAACTTGGCTTCCATCAAGACTCTCATTGATGGATCTCCATCTCTACTGGGAGTACAGCCTTCATGCCGTATACAAGAGAGAAAGGAGTTTCCTCTGTTGAAGTGCGGACAGATGTACGATATCCATGCAAGGCAAATGGCAGTATCTCATGCCAATCTTTGTACGTAACAACCATCTTCTGGACAATCTTCTTGATATTCTTATTAGCAGCTTCAACAACCCCATTCATCTTGGGCCTGTAAGGGGAAGAATTATGATGTGCAATCTTGAACTCGCTACACAGCTCTTTCATCATTTTTTTGTTCAAGTTAGATCCATTATCAGTAATGATCTTATCTGGCACACCATAACGGCATATGAGTTGATTCTTGATAAACTTCACAACCACCTGCCTGGTCACGTTTGCATATGACGCCGCTTCAACCCACTTGGTGAAGTAATCAATTGCTACGAGAATAAATCTGTGGTTGTTGGACGCTTTCATCTCTATCATGCCAATCATGTCAATTCCCCACATGGAGAAAGGCCATGGTGATGAAATCACATTCAGAAGTGTCAGGGGAATATGAATCTTATCCGCATAAATCTGACACTTGTGGCATTTCTTCACATATTTGCAGCAGTTAGACTCCATTGTCAGCCAATAGTAGCCTGCTCTCAACATCTTTCTAGCCATGGCATGTCCATTGGAATGAGTACCAAATGAACCTTCATGGACCTCAGTCATTAACAGGTTTTCTTCGTGTCTATCCACGCATCTGAGCTGAACCATGTCAAAATTCCTTTTATAAAGCACATCGCCATTGAGGTAGAAACTGCCTGATAATCTCCTCAAAGTCTTTATATCTTTCACAGATGGCCCAGGCGGGTAAATCTGACTCTAAAGAAAACACTTGATGTCATAATACCATGGCTTATCGTCTTTCACTTCCTCCACTGCAAATACATGAGCTGGTCTATCCAAGCGCATCACAGTGATATTGGGAACTTCATTCCAAAGCCTTACCATGATCATCGAAGCAAGTGTAGCAAGTGCATCTGCCATCCGATTCTCATCTCGAGGAATATGATGGAAGTCAACCTTAGTAAAGAACGTTGAAATCCTCCTCGCATAATCTCTATATGGGATGAGGCCAAGCTGATTCGTCTCCCATTCACCCTTAATCTGATTAACAACAAGGGCCGAATCACCATAAATATCAAGATGTGTGATCCTAAGATCAATACACTCTTCTAAACCCATAATACAGGCCTCATACTCAAACATATTATTCGTGCATTTGAAAGTTAGCCTTGTTGTAAAAGGAAAATGTGTGCACTGAGGAGTAATAATCACTGCCCCAATACCATTTCCATACTGATTTACAACGCCATCAAACACCATGCTCCATCGGGAACCAGGCTCTGGCCCTTCATTTAGCGTAGGCTCATCACAATCTTTCATTTTCAAATACAGAATCTCCTCATCCGGGAAGTTATACTGAACTGACTGATAATCCTCAATTGGTTGATGTGCCAAGTGGTCACCAAAGATACTACCTTTAATAGCCTTTTGAGCTCGATATTCAATATCATACTCTGACAACAACATCTGCCAACGGGCAATCCTCCCAGTTAAAGCAGGCTTTTCGAAGATATACTTGATCGGATCCATTTTGGATATCAACCAAGTCGTATGATTTAACATATACTGGCGTAAGTGCTTAGCAGCCCAAGCCAAAGCACAACATGTTTTCTCAAGCATCGAGTATCGAGACTCACAATCGGTAAACTTCTTACTCAGGTAGTAGATAGCATATTCTTTCTTCCCAAATTCGTCTTGCTGACCAAGGACACAACCCATAGAGTCTTCAAGAACAATTAGATACATAATCAAGGGTCTCCCTTCCACAGGCAGAGACAAAATCGGAGGCTCAGATAGATACTCTTTGATACTGTCGAAAGCTTTTTGGCAATCCTCGGTCCAATCATGACGCTTATCTTTCTGGAGGAGCTTGAATATTGGCGCACATGTGGCAGTCATGCGTGATATAAATCTGGAAATATAATTCAAGCGGCCAAGAAAACCTTGGACTTGCTTCTCAGTTTTGGGCGCAGGCATCTCTTGTATTGCTTTGACCTTGGCAGGATCAACCTCAATACCTCTTTCACTGATAATAAAGCCCAATAACTTGCCAGAACGGACTCCAAATGTACACTTGTTAGGATTCAGACGAAGCTTATACTTCCTCAGACGCTGAAAAAGCTTCAACAAGTGCTCTACATGTTCAACTTCCGTTCTTGACTTTGCAATCATATCATCAACATATACCTCAATCTCCTTGTGCATCATATCATGAAACAAGGTAGTCATAGCTCATTGATACGTGGCTCCGGCGTTCTTCAAACCGAAGGGCATCACTCGATAACAGAATGTTCCCCAAGGTGTGATGAATGTTGTCTTCTCCATATCCTCGGGTGCCATCTTAATCTGATTATATCCGGAAAATCCATCCATAAACGAGAAGATATTGAATTTAGCTGTATTATCTACCAACATATGAATATGTGGTAGAGGGAAATCATCTTTCGGACTAGCTTTATTCAAGTCTCTATAGTCCACACACATTCAGACCTTTCCATCTTTCTTAGGCACGGGCACAATATTGGCCACCCATTGAGGATATGTAGAAGTCACCAGAAACCCTACATCAATTCACTGCCATATCGGGATGAGTTCTTCTGAGCTTCTACTTCACAGGCACGCACTCAGGCTTCAAAGGCAGGAAATGCTGCACGATATCAGTATCTAGACCAGGCATGTCTTCATATGACCAAGCAAAGACGTCGGCGTATTCTCGTAGCAACTCAATCAACCCTTTCTTAACAGACTCTTCCAGGAGTGCCCCAATCTTCACTTCTCGAACACAATCCTCAGACCTCAAGTTGATTGTTTCCAGATTCTCAAGATGTGGCTGAATGATCTTCTCTTCGTGCTCAAGTAGACGGGTAATCTCGTCAGGAATCTCTTCAACATCATCTTCTTCCGCCTCAAATACAGGGAACTCAAAGTTGGGAAATGATGTCGGATCATTATGTTCAATGGGTTTGATCAACCTGCATAATGATTTTGGATATAAAGGAGATTTTAGAATTCAAACAAGGCAAATCATTATGCAGATGAAAAGATTGATTTTATTCTATTTTTTTAGGTTTTATGTGATCACCAATTTCATGCAAAAAAAGCAAAAAGCGAAAATAATTGGAAAAACAAACATTTAACATGAATTTATTAAATGAAAATATCATTGTATTTATGATCCAACAACGTCATCACTCCTCCTTTTGGCATGGGAGAAGGGTTTTAAAGCAAAATGAACATTACGTTGACTTATGGACAACTGTTGGAACATCAACAACGACCCAGTTATTGCAGACCCCTCCAGGGATGACAAAGTTGCCAGAATCCTCCTTTACATCCTCTTCCACAATAGCAGCAGTTTCCTCGTCTTGAATAGTGTGGATGAATCCACCACTCTGAAACAGCCCAAACTTGTTGAAGGTGCCAGAAGAATACCCTATGCCAGCCCGGGATTTGTTGTCTTCCAGCTTGATCATTTGTCCCAAACTGGTAGTTGTACCATACTCAATGGCCAACTTAGCATCATTGTAGGATGCAAATGAAGAAGTTCCTTTCTTAGTAGGCTCAGCAATAGATAAAGCTTGGAACGGCGTTCCAACTTCATCTTCAGCATCTATGTAAGAAAAGGAAGACAAATGGCTAACCAGGAGAGCCTTCTCTCCCCCTACCACCACCAGCTTTTTTTTTTGACAAACTTCAATTTCTGGTGTAGGATGGATGTCACGGCGTCTGCCTTGTGAATCCATGGTCTGCCCAACAGACAGCTATATGATTGGTGGATATCCATGACCTGAAAAGTGATCTGAAAATCATTTGGTCCAATCTTGACTGGGAGTTCAACCTCACCAATCACCGTTTTGCGGGATCCATCAAAAGCTTTAACCACTACTCCACTCTGCCTCATGGGAGGCCCCTGATATGACAATCTAGCAAGAGTGGATTTCGACAACACATTCAGTGATGATACAGTGTCCACCAGCACATTGGACATGGCATCATCCTTACAACTCATAGATATGTGTAGTGCCAAATTATGGTCTCTTCCCTCCTCAGGGAGATCATCATCACAAAAACTCAGATTGTTACAAGCGGTAATGTTTGCAACAATACTATCAAATTATTCTAATGTGACGTCATGGTCTACATACGCCACATCCAACACCTTCTGCAGAGCTTCACGGTGTGGTTCTGATTTCATCAACAAAGATAGCACAGAGATCTTTGATGGCGTTTGTAGAAGCTGATCTACCACGTTGTATTCACTCCTCTTGATGAGCCTCATCATAGTCTTCCTTCATTGTGCCATTCTGGCCAGCAGAGATAGGAGTTCTTACAACAGAGGCAGGTTTATTGGCAACAAGTGCCGGATTCGGAGCAATAACAACATTCCCAACTGGGCGTTCAGCATACTCAGCAACATCAGCCCTCCTGGTGTCAGCTTAGGGTTTCGGCGGAGTCGAAAAAACACGACCGCTACGGGTCAGGCCGCTGACATCGGCAATATTAACAACAGAAGTAGAGGGCAGGGGCACCTCCTTCCCATCCTCCAATGCCACAACATTGTAGCGATAGGGGACAGCTTTATCAGAAGAGTATGGCACAGGGCCAGCTGGTTTAATTATCAAAGAGGGAGAAGCCTTCTGCTTGCTGCCATCATACCTGATGACAACAGGCTCTAGGATCCGAAACACCGGAGATATCACTTTAACTTCATCATCAACATCGCGATTTTGAAGTATTTCAATTACACCTTCATCCAACATTTCTTGGATGTCTTTACGAACTTGGCGACATCCCCTCTGATTGACAGTACAGACGCGACATCTGTCATGGTCATGCTCGTAATGACTGTATTCACACAACAGTGTGTGCATCTGGACCAACAATTGTCGAATATGACTGACATATTTGACCTTATATTTACCAGGGCATCCCTGGACCATGTTGACAGACAATTTCCCATGCTCGGGCAATGGGTTCTTCTTTACATTGGGACCTACGTCCTCGAAACACAAGATACCACATCTCACAAGGTCTTGAACCTTGGTCTTCAGCGGGCAACAGTTTTCCACGTCATGTCCGGGGGCACCGGAATGATAAACACAATATAGCTCGGGCTTATACCACCACTGAGGGTTGGTAGGTATAGCCGGTGGATCGCGTGGAGTAATCAGCTTCCTCTCTATCAAAGAGGGATACAACTCTGCATAGGTCATAGGAATAGGATAAAAGGTGACCCTCTTCCTCTCATAGCTGGTACTAGTCTGATTATTGTTTCGAGGCTGGTAGGCCTGCTGTTGAGGACGGTGCTATTGTTGTTGATATTGTTGATGTTGCTGTTGCTGGTTATTGTTGTGTTGATAGTGCTGGTTTTCTCTAAAAACAAGTGCTATGTGAGCCACCTGATGTTGATTACCGGCAGGACGCACGGTCTTCCTCCTCACTGAGGGTCTTCTTGGTTTAACATGGGAGGTCACAGCATGTGCCTCACCATCTTTCTTCTTTCCAAACGCCCCATATCGTTTGACAGAAGAGCCTTCTTCTCTGGTCAGGCACCCTTCCCTGACTCCTTCCTCCAAACGCATCCCCATGTTCACCATCTCGGTGAAATCAGAAGGAGCGCTGGCAATCATCCGCTCATAGTAAAATGAGCTCAAGGTCTTCAGAAAGATCTTGGTCATTTCTTTCTCCTCCAGCGGAGGCACAATCTGTGCTGCTAGCTCTCGCCACCTCTGGGCGTACTCTTTGAAAGATTCCTTGTCCTTCTGGGACATGGCTCTCAATTGATCCCTATCGGGAGCCATATCCACATTATACTTGTATTGCTTGACGAAAGCCTTGCCAAGGTCATTGAAGGATCGGATGTTCGCGTTGTCCAAGCCCATATACCATCTCAGGGCAACACCGGACAAACTGTCCTGGAAATAGTGAATAAGAAGATGATCATTGTCGGTCTGAGTCGACATCTTTCTTGCATACATAACCAGGTGGCTGAGAGGGCAAGTATTTCCCTTGTACTTTTCAAAGTCAGGCACTTTGAATTTTACCAGGATTTTGACGTTTGGGACTAAGAAGAGTTCAGCAGCAGACTTGCCGAAGAGATCCTTTCCTCTGAGAGTTTTGAGTTCCTTGCGGAGCTCAAGAAACTGATCGTTCATGGCGTCCATCTTTTCATAGACATTTGGGCCCTCAGACGGCTCAGAATGGTAGATGGTGTCGTCTACTCTGGGCATAGTATGCACGACAAGAGGTGGAACGGCAAGGACCGGGCTAGATGCCGACAGAGAAGCAAATGTGGGGGCAAGACCCTCAGGAACAAAATTGGGAGGCATTCCCCAAGGAAACCCGGCTGGCATAGCAGTTGGTGCAAAGTGGGCGTTGGCCGCAGGCACGATTGAAGAGGCAATCTCAGAGATGACTATCCTCTGGGGAGGAGTTGATGGTGTTGGAGACGACTGGCTTTGAGCGACCATGAAAGACTCCATCAGGGCAGTCAATTTGGCCACTTCCTCCTTGAGTTCACGGTTCTCTTGCTCTCTATGATCCATCAGTCTTGAAGCGTTGGCTCGAGTGTAGTACCGATGAGTCATCTTATCTTTAAAATAAATGAAGAATACAGAGTTAGACCATAGAACAAGAAGCCTGGAGCAAAACCTGCTTATGCACATGATGCATGCAATGCATATGATTTATTTTATTTATTAGAGGAACTTTAGAGTTCTATTTGCAAATATTGAAAATATTAATCATTTAGACATATATGGAAATATCACATCAATAATATCTGGAAAATATTTTTACACCAAAGAAGTACAGTCTTGGTAACCAAATACAATACAAGAGAGAAGGAAAATGAACATCCTATGGAACCCTAGAAACAGTCATCTAAAGCTCTGGAGACTGGAAGATAAGCTGCACGAAGCCTCTTCACCTCCCTCTTATAGGCTGCCTCCATATCTTCCTTCTCTTTGGCGAGTCGATCATACTTCCTCTTCTAGAACTTGGAAGACTGAGGAAGAAGAGAAGTCAATGCATCATCAGGCTCATCAATAACCTGATGCTCAAGAAACTCTATCAAAGCATCCTTCTCTCTAAGCTGTTGAAGTAGCTCTTCTCGTTCATGGATCCAAGCACGCGAACGGTCTTCGTCTCTCAACTCCTCTACTCCTTGGTCAGGGAGGGTTGAAGGCCCAGCCACAACCAAAGGGGTAGGTCTTGGATACTCATAAGGCATAAGGTACTCGGAAGCTCTCCTCCTAACCCAAGAGGTATAGGGTTCCAAAGCAATACAATTCTTTGGACCAAGCTCTTTCCTTCCCTTCCTATGGATCTTGCGCCAAGCGCGAACCATCCTGCCCTTCAAGCCTTGGGGATCTTTACCCTCCTGGAAGAACACACCTTCTAACAGAACGTTATTAGGTTTATCCTTTAGGGGGAACCCAAGCTGACGACGTGCCAAAATAGGGTTGTAGTTAATCCCACCACATGTACCAAGAAGAGATACATTGGAGAATTCACCACAAGAGTCGATGATCTGCACACCATCATATACACGGTTGTACCAAAAGATATCATCATTAGTGAGAGACATAAGTCTCGTGGACCACCGTAGACATCCTTTGTTCTCCTTGAAGGCGACTGTCTGCGGCAAGTGCGAAATAAACCACTTTACAGCAGAGGCAAACAGCACACAATGGTACCACCACCCTTTGCATTCCTCATATGCAAAGAGAAATAAGTGTCACCCAACAGAGTAGGAACGGGATAAAGTCATCCTTAATATCAATCATCCATTTTGGTGGATTATGCTTTATACCTTATCAACACCCAAGTTCCATTGATATTAAGGATACACAAGAACGGATCAACCACGAATCAAGGGTTTGTTGCGAGCCACGAGCATGGAGTCTTGGTTAAGAACCACCCAAAGGGAGTGTACTAGGGTTTAAACCTGCCAAACATGTTCTACAAGAGGTTCCCATAGTCATCATCCCATCTTTCGGATATTATCGGATAAACGACTACTCATATTCCAAAAATATTCTCAAGAGAGACTCTTATGAGTGTAGTATCGTGTAACAATCGTATCAAATCTTACATTAGAACGACCTTCGCACTAAGTTCTAAAAATAGGCCAAGATGGGCTTGGTAAACTAAGGTCCTTGGCTTCTAAAGTCTATATTGGAAAGAGTAATGTCTAACCACAACTACTCGTGTGACATTATTGATCCCAACATGACCTCCACCGAGTGAATGGGCTTGCAAGTCAACTTGCTAAGGAATAACTCCACACAAGTTGACAAGACTATACCATTCTCCTATCCTAAGTGCACTCGAGCTCGGGTATAGAACTCATCTCACAAAGATCACTAAGCATACAAGGAATTAATATTCAAGCAATTCAATCATTACATCCAATACAGTAATCCCAAATTGCACAAAAAGTATGTCACAAAATAATATACAATACAATACAACAAATATGAAAAGTAGGCAAAACCCACTAGGCAAATGTCCCCAGCAGAGTCGCCACTTTTCTGTAGCGGGGTATTCGTTACCATTAGACATATTGACTAAATCCAAGGTAAACCATACAAGTCGAGTCGCCACCGCACTTCTATTTGTCCAAAGGAATGGTTAGAAAGCGAACAAAAACCTAATAGTTTTATCGAATCAAAAACTAGTAAAAATGTCAGAGATCGGGGTAAGGGGGTTGGTTATGCAATGGGAAGGTGTTAAGCACCCAAAACATCCTAGGTACTTCTAGGGAGCCCTTTTCACACTTGTTGTAAGGTTGGTATTTTTGTGAAAAAATTTGTTTGTGCAAACATGATTGAAGAGATGAGAGAAGAATATACAAGTTATTTACAATTTATGTTTGAATGGATAAATCCATTGCCTACGTACCATCTTAAAAAAGATTAGGATCAAAACCTCGTAGTTCGGGGTAAAAATCTCAAAACAAGTTGGTGAATTGATTGGTCCAAAAGCCTTAAGGTCTTTTGTTATCCAAGGGAGAAAACTCAACCTAAAAACCACAAATCCACCATGTGAGGATAGCTTCAACATGCTAGTGAGGGGTTAACCCTATAATAAGCATGGAAGACTCATTGTCCATCACTAAGGATATAGGTGAGTATTACATCTACCTCAAGGATAACTCAAACCTAATAGCTATTGGTTATGAAAAGTTTTGATAAGAAAGTGGCCATTGAAACCACAAAAGTATTTGAATGGGTTATATTTACCAATGAAAAGTATTTACAAAATATGGTCAAAGTTGACTTAAAGATTCAATTTAATATAAGTGTTACGAAAAAGAAAGTTTGAAAATCAAAAGCATAATTCTTAGGTTTCTAATGTTGGAAATAAGTGTTAATGTTTGCACAAAAGTTTTGGCTTGGGTTAGAGTGGAGGGAAGAAGAAGAATGGCTAAAGTCCTAATCATACAAGAGATAAAGGAGAAGAAATAAGACCACAAATGGAGTTCCTCTCTTGAGATCATATTGATGATCCAAGTAGCTCCCATCCTTTGGAATAAGCAAGCAAATAAGTGTAAGCTCAAGCAATCAAATCAATCAAGCAAGCTCTTAGAAGATCCCCAATGGCTCTTAGATCTATCTCTTTTGAGGCACATGACAATGGTTCTTCAATTTGGCTCAAATAGGAATCCCTAGCACAAAAGCACACACATCAAAAAGTTCCATGAAGCAAATCAAAAATGGACAAGAGTGAGATTAGAGATTTGGTCCTTCTAATCCATCTTCAACATTAAGGTCTTTTTACTCCATTTTGCACAGGGAATGTCCTAGAATCTAAGTCCTTTTTGTCCATTTTTGCATTTTTGTCCCCAACAATCAAAACAAAAGCACAAGCACAATAATATATACACAATTATGTGCTCAAGTGAGCAAAAGGCAAATTGCATTAACATAAACATGTGCTCAAATGAGCAAAGGGGAAAGCAAATGAATAATATATATAAGAATAGTAAATTGCATAAATGTAAAGTGCAAGAATTAAATGTTAATGGTTAGTGGTTAGTGTTAGAATTAGTGTGTCATAAGGAAATTTAGCGCTATGTTAAGCAATCGTAATTGGACTTATGTAGAAGTCACAACTATCTGAGGCCGGTCAATAATAATGTAGACAACAACACAAGTTAGAGATCTTGATTAGTGAATCACACTCCTTCAACTTGCCATGCCAAAAAGAAGATGAGAAATGATCTTGTATTGATTTAGGTTCTTTGCTTGATTAGGAAGCAACCTATCCTTAATGCAAAGCCATTCACTTGATCCATGATCAAGTTGAATTAGATGTGAATCAAGGAAGGTTAAACCTCCCATGTATCAAGGATAACCACGAATCTTTAACTCATTGATCAAAAAAAGAAAAGAAGAAGAAGAAGAAGAAGATGAATATTAAAGTACATTAATGGAAATGAAGTGAAATAATCAACAAGCATTGACCAAAGATCGAGAAGATGAAGGTCAAACAAATGTAAACAGAAACAAAATGAAGATTAGAAGTCAAGAAACAAATAAAATAGTTTTGGTATTTTTCAAAATTAAAATAATACTTGAATTAAAATAATATAGAAAGGTCAAACTTCAAACTCACTTCAAATCAACTTTGAAAAGTCCAAGTGAATTATTCTAAGTTCAACAAGGTCAAACAAAGTTTGACAAAAAATTTCAGCTTTTTTAGAAGTTAGAAACTATTTTAAATGAATTAAAAATGCATAAAAATAACCTAATTGAATTAAAATCTCAAATAAATCTCAAATCAATTAATAAATTGATGAGAATATTTTTCATAGATCTATCCTCATTCAAAGAGGTTGGAAAAATAGTTTTGTATTTTTTGAATATCAAAAACTATTTTGAATGAATTAAAAATAACCAGAAAAGAGAAAATTCCTAAAAAATATCAAATGATAAAATAAAAAATATTAAAAATCCTTTTTAGAAACTAGAAATTAAAAGAAGAAAAATGCAATTGGTCTCATATTTTTTGGACCAATAATGAAGGAGATATGAATTTTTAAAATGAAATGGAATTAAAAGAAATAAAAGAAAATTAAAATCAGAATTAAAAAATGTGAAAAAGCGTGAATCGTCTGATCTGATTTCATTAATTGACGTGGATCATCACGTGGCCAGGAAGCGCGCGCTCACCATACACATGAGTCAACTGAGTCACACACAGCCAATGGAAATGTCATAACATGGGACGGATGAGATCTGATCTGGAAACAGAAATGCATGGCTCAGATTAAATCTGGAGATTGGACGGTGACCTGCGCCACCGTCTTCTCCGGCCAGCTTCCGGCGAGCGTCAAATTTGCAGAGAAATAAATGTGCACCAAATGCTACGATCTAGGTACCAATCGAAAGTTGGGTTGATGTACATCACCCTTGTGCCAACCAAATCCACTCTAGGTTTCTACATTGAGAGAAATCAGAGATGGAATTTCTGTGGTGTTCAACTGAACTTGCTAGAATTTGAAAATTCAAAGCTCAAATCAACGACCTATATGAAGAGGACTTCAGATCACACAACAATAGCCAGAAACAAGCAACATATGAGCAGTTTCGAAGAAAATAAAATCAGAAGTAAACCTCTGATTTGCAGAGCTTGGAGACACAATTTCTTAATATTGATGCTTGCAGTGTGATCAATGGATTAATGTGAGTAAGGCTAAGGAACTTTAGATCCAAAAATCAATCAATAAAATTGAAGTTCAGATCTGAAAAAATTGAGTGAAAATGGTGAGTTCTTTTTGAGTGTGGTTGAGGGATTAATTGTGCAGCATTTAGCGCGCCTTTAGGTTACTAAAATGAGAGGCAATGGCATTGTATTTATAGCAAAAGCAATGGCTGAAAGCATGATCAAAACTTTGCATGAATGGAAAGGGGCCTCCATGAATGGGCCTGTACAGGCGCATGGAGGGCCCAATTCCAGTTGGATTTGGCAGCTAATCATCAGCAGATGCAAATTGGACGTGCAGATGGTGTAGTATTGGCTCATGCAATGCAAATTTAAATGGTTTCCAAAATTGTACCAATATGTTCATGCTTTAGAAAATGCCATGTCCATACTTGAAACACAACCTTATGGGTAATGGTTGGAAAGCTTTTTGCATGAGGATCATTTTTTATGTTTATCACAACTTCATTTGAAACGTGGAAATTGATGAAAAATGATCATGAAGTGTAGGGTGCAAAACATGTACATGTGAGAATTTCAAAGTTGTATATCTTTTTAACACAATCAATTTGGACTTAAATTTTGCATCATTTGGATTTTTGATGAAGAAGTTATGGGCATTTGAAGTTGGACTTTTTCATATTTCAATGCTTTTGGTCCAAAGTGACCTATAATATTTTGCATTATCATATGTATTTATTTTAGGATTTTGAAATTTTTCTAAACATAACATTTGAATTAGACATCTTAAGATTTCTAATGCATTTTATCCCACCTCAAAATCATGAAAAATGAAGGAGTTATGTCCTTGGGAAGTTGCCCTAAAATTAGGGTTTCAGTCAAAATGACCTATAATGTCTTGAAATGGATGATGACCTTCAAAGCTTCAAATTAATTTTTTGATGAACATTAAAGTTGTTCATATGGTTCTTAAGAATAGTTTTGCTTTTGGGGTCATCTCCATTTGACAAACACATTAAAAGTTAGGTCTCAGTGTGCTTCAAAATAGTCAGATGAATTGATTGATCAACTTCTCAAGCCCACACCTCATATCTTGATGAATTGATGATTGAGGACACTCAAATAAGTTCAAATATGCATGAAATGATGAATTAAAGAACTTCCCTTGATTGCATTTGATCATAGGTTGAGGTTGCTTCATGAGCAAGGCACAGTTGGTACACAGATGAATTAGGGTTTCCTTGGGAAACAAACCTCAAATCCTTTGGTTTGCTTTGATCAAAATGATGAATTGAGATACTTGGGAGGCATATTTGATGGATGAGAGCTTTGGGAACCATTGTCATGCTTGCTTTCATCTTCTCTTGGCCATATCAATGCACATAGGATCTCCTAGAAGCTTTGGATCTTGTGAATGCTCAAACTACAAACAAAAGATGTTAGTGACATGTTTTTGTGCTTTTGGTTAGTAAATAAAATGAGAAAAGCAATAATATACAATTCAAGCATGCTTGGTGATCTCAAACCCACTCTCAAGGGATCCCACCCAAAGATTAAGGAGCCAAGATGCTATGATCCTTAAGGCAGGTGCAAATGCAATGTTATGATGCCATGAGGGATCTTAGGGTCAAAATTAGGATCCTACAGTAGAAAGAGTAGAAGGTAAATTTGGGTTGCAATATTGTTGAGTTGTGTGTAGTGGTTTTGGGTGTAGTAAGAAAACCATTGCAAAGCTAAGATTTTTTCTAAGTTTTCGCGAGTGAACCTTGTAATGTGCAAAAAAAAATTGTCAACTTATGTTATGTGCTGCATGTTGTGAGGTTTAGAGAAGGTGCATAGAGTTATTTTAAATTGGTATGCTTATGTTTGCTGGTTGTATGCTGGTTTTTCTTGTTGTGTTGCAGATGGATCCAAGATTTTTTTCTTTAAAGTGGGCAAGAACTAATGTTGGCTCCTCATCTCAACAGAGCACTGTAAGACCCCAATTTTGACCCTAAGATCCCTCATGTCATATCATCATGTGCATTGGCATTGGGATCACAACTTGGCATCCTCCTTACCCCTCATTCATTGGGTTTGCATTGGGAGAGATCACCAAGCACCAATTTGATTGTATCATACTTTGTATTTTATCTTTTTACTAACCAAAATACCAAAAATATGTCATTGTATAGTTTAACTCTTTTGAAGGTAGTGCACATGCTCACCTTTGACCTATCAAGCTCATATCTAGGGTTTAAGACCCTCATTACAAGGAGCTAAATCAAGAATTAGTCTACTATGGCTCTAAGTATCATATATGGATCCCCAAGATCTTCACATGTTATTTTGATCAAGAAAGCATAAAGAGTTTGGAGTTGGTTCGCCTTGGAAACCCTAATTCATCTGGGTATCTTATGTGACTTCTTCAACAAGCTTCTTCACCAATTGATCAAATATTTCAAGGGATACTTCACATTTCATCATCTTATGCATATATGATCCTCCATGAGTCCCAAAAGTCAAGATACTGTCAACCTAGCAAGTTGGTTCATGGTGGTTGACCAGAGGAAGTCAACTAATCAAAACTGGGGTTCCCTAGACCCTATCTCCTACAATTTTTGTCATATGAAAATTATTCCAAGAGAAAAGTTACTCTAAATGACATTCCAAACAAATTTTATGTTTAGGTCTAGAGCTATATTTGGTTGGAAAGTCATTTTTTATGTTGAAAGATTATAGGTCATTTTGTCTAAACCCTAATTTGGAGGTCAACTTCCCAAGACCATAAATTGCTCAATTTTTATGCGATAAAAAACATTCAAGTTGCATGATCAAATTCAAGATGTCTACTTAAACTTTGATGTTTGGAGGAAGTGCAAATTCAACTTTTAAGTGCATGTGATATGAGGAGACATTATAGGTCATTTTGGACCAATACCATTGAACAAGTGATTTTCCTCAACTTCTAAAATGCATAACGCCTTCATGCTAAATCCAAATGAGGTAAAGTTTGTGACTGATTTTAAGGACTTTGAGAGATATACAACTTTGATGAAGGAATGTTTCTCATTTGAAGCCCATAGAAAACGTTATCCAAGGTGGAAGAAGTGAACATATAGCTTGGTACTTAGAATTTTTTTTGATATGTTTGATTTTCCAAACTTCCACCTCAAAATTCATCATGATCCAAGCTTCAAATAAAAACGTGTTCAACATGAAAGTTGTTCATCTTGATCTAAACTTTCCAAAAAGTTCAAATTGATCCTATTTGGACAAAGTATGAGTGACTTGCACATGGCTTAAAGTTGGATCACCATTTGGCATGATTGAACTTCCACCTTCCATACACAAATGCATGGCTTGTTAACATGACTTCAATAATACTTACACATGATTTTGGACTTGAATGAATCATTACATGGCTCTATCACACGCCTATGCATCCATGCAAAGTGAAATTGCTATTTTTGAAAGTTTGAAACAAGTGTGCAAATAACAATGCCTTGGCTATAAATAGAAGCTCATTCACTCTGAATTGAGGACCCTGGCGCGACAGCTTTGAATCCTCGGCCCTAAACACCTTCATTCATAGGATAACCTTGAGGATTTCCATTGGAAATCGAGTTTGAATCTCCACTGTTTTGAGATTCAAAACTCCAAGAGTCCCGCTTCTTCTTTGATCCATTTCCACTCCATCAAGCATCCAGAGCAAGGTTAAGTACAATTGAGAGCAAGATCATGGCCATCTGAACCTGCAGTGAAGGTGATTTTCTCAATTTTTCATCTCTTCGATTCTCACTCAATTCTCCATAATTCTTGTTGATTTTTGGTTGTCTGAAGTCCTATCAATGTAGGCAAGAAGATTGAGTTGCTTTGAGGTCAAATCGAAGTAACTCAGATCATGATCCTCAAATTTCAACTCCCTGTATCTTTCAATATACTTGGAGTTAGATGAAATTGAGGTCATATTCGAGCTCCTGAGCATTTTGACTTTAAATTCATGTCCTCCTTTTTCATTTTGGGGATGGTTGAGGATGGACCAGTCCGGTGAGGTCCGCCGGAGAAGAAGACCGAAGCTCTGGCTCCGGCGGTGTGTTGGCACGCTTTTGAACCATGTGATCCTTTCAATTTGTTCTAATCTCACGCGTTGGTTTTGATTACTATCCTTGCAGCGCATTGACTTAGGTCCATCATGGAACGCGCGCTGAGATCCACTTGATCTGCCACCTCAATTAATGAGGGAGATCAAGTGGTCCACGAATTTTTACATTTTCTGATTTTTATTTTTATTAATTCGTATTAATTTTAATATTGATTCAAAAAATATGAGACTTTCACCAAATAAATTCAAATAAATTCCTCTTTCATTTTCTGAATTAAAATTATTTTTTGGATCATTATTAATATTTTCCATGATTTAATTGTTTTTGTGCATATTTTTAATTGTTTAAAAATAGTTTTAAGTTTCCAAAAATAATGAAATTTTTCCCCAAGGTCCTTTGACCTTGTTTGACCTACGATGAATCTCATGGCCATTTATTTGATGTTTTGACGAGGTTTTAGGATTTTGACCAACCATAATTTAATTTAATGCATTTTTTAATTGATTTTTAATTGTTTAATCACAAATAAATTGCGTTGAGCTATTTGTGTTGACTAGTTGAGTTTGACTTTTGTTGTTGGGTCTTGGTCAAGGTTGATTTGATTTTGTTGGATTAAAATCATTGGATTTAGGGGATTGATGAAATGTACATTTCATCACCCAAAATGAATGAATGATTTTACTTTGATAAAAGTCCTCCTTTGACCAATTTGTGTTGATTTTATTTCCGCTCCCTATTCATCTCAATCCCATTCTATTCCCATTCATTTCTTTGACCTATGATATCTTTATATCCTAAGGTAAGTTGATTGCAAAATCAACATAAGTATGGATGAGATTAGGTCCACCCCTTTGCCATTTTCTTTTAAGTGTGGTATGTTTTAGGAGTATGGTTCATAATACCATATCTCTAACATGCATTAACACTAAAATTTCTATTGCCCGACCTCAAGTAGTTGTGACTTTACATAAGTTCAATTATGATTGCTTAACATATCGCTAAATTGTGACATAAAGGCATATCATTCTAGTAAGTGAGATTGTAAGTCTTCCCCCTTTCATGGTATTGAAGGAGAATTGCCATCCAAGGCGCAGCGGAATTTAAAAATTTCTCCATTTAGTGATCCTTACGAATGGGCATGATCAGTGATAGAATCGTTACCTCTTGTGGCGATCACGAACGTTGAACGATGACAACGTCTCTACTCAGTCCACACGAACGGATTCCTTCAATCTCAGTGCTAGCTAGTACGAATGAAGGCTTTGAGTGAGAGAGAGAGAGGGAAACGAAATTCCAAGTCTTCACTTGAGTTGAGTCTGAGTGACAATGCTTCTACCCAAGGGTTCTATTTATAGAACCACTTGTGTGGGCTTCAAGCTAAAAAGCCCACTTAAGTGTATTTTGGCCCATATCTCATAATATGCCAAAATCACTTAAGTATTTGGTACCTTACCATATTTTGTCTTCCACTTAAGTGCACCGTACCTTACGGTGTTCCTTAGTTACTCTATTTCTCATCAATCTGTCCTTTGTGTGTGACCCTGTAGGTTTTCGCGACGTTGGCAATTATATTAAATCACGCATTTAACATAATAAACAGTAAGCGGTATCTCGAAACACGTCACTGCTACCCAAGACACGAAAATGTCATGTGATCTGACAAAACCTCCTGTGATAATGATTATGTGTATAATTACCCATTTGCCCTTATGTCTATATTGAACACAAGGTATAGACCGTGTCATCCTTGTCCAGTTCAATATTGGGCCCATAGACACTTATCCTGTTACACAGGATGGGCAAATTCCATCTAAGACACTCATGTCCCTCAACATGCTTTGTGGAGTACCCATCAACTGTCTTTATGGTTATCCAGTTACGGACAATGTTGGATCAACAATAAAGCACTCGACTCTACATCTAGGATCCATAGTGGTTTCAGGTCGAAGAGTGGTATACACCATTATCACCATGAGAATAACTTATGACACTTTGCATAACTTTCTATATAGTATTCTCATAGCGGGTCAATCCGGTATAAATATTACTCTTAATATTCATACCTATGTTTAAGACTTGATAACTCTTTATCCATGATCCATGAGATGTGATCATCAGTCTACAAACATAATAGTCTCAATGCTTTAATGTTATCCCACTTCACAATAAAGCTCGACTACGGATACTTTAAGAATAGTGTCCTTATGTTTAATGTGCTCTCATGATTAAGTCACACTTAATACATTAAACGGACTATCTATTCCAGGGACTTTATTAATCAACCATAATAAAGAAAAATCCTTTTATTATTAATAAATAATTCGATACAAGTAACAAAAGTATTGACCTCTAGGGCTTACACCAACAATCTTCCACTAGCACTAGAGCCAATCAGGCATACCCCTAATGCCCATTGATCTAGTATGGCCATCATGCTTTTGCTGCGCAAGAGGCTTTGTTAGTGGGTCAGCAATATTGTCAAGTGTTGGTACTCTACATATTTTCACATCTCCTCTATCTCGAATGAGGTGATAACGCCTAAGTATGTGTTTGGATCGTTGGTGAGATCTAGGCTCCTTAGCTTGTGCGATAGCACCATTGTTATCATAATAGAGACCAATTGGATCCACAATGTCAGGAACTATGCCAAGTTCACTAATGAACTTTTTGATCCAAACAGCTTCCTTTGCTGCACTTGAGGCAGCAATATACTCGGCTTTGGTTGTAGAATCAGCAACTATATCTTGCTTTGAACTTTTCAAGCTCACAGCGCCACCATTTAAGCAAAACACATAACCATTGGAACCATTCATATTAAAGCGTCTCAGCACTTTGTCTATGTACTCTGACTTAGGCCAAGCATTTTGTGATCTATCTCTATAGATTTTGATTCCTAATTTATAGGCTGCTTCACCTAGGTCCTTCATAGAAAAGCATTTCCCCAACCAAGACTTTACTTGTTGCAGGGTAGGGATATCGTTTCCAATGAGTAATATGTCATCTACATATAATACCAGGAAACGATCATGCTCCCACTAACCTTCTTGTAGACACAGGGCTCATCTTCGTTCTTGATGAATCCATATTGTTTTACTGTTTCATCAAAACGAAGATTCCATGAGTAGGTCACAAGCTCATCTTGATCCATGAGTAATACATCACCTTGATCTGTTATGAGATATCCATATCTCTCAGGTAGGTGACGTATCCTGCTTGACCTACGTTGGTCTTGTTCTACTTGAGCAGGTTGCTCTTACGCAACTACTTGTGTTTCCTGCTCTAATTCCTCCATAGGTGTATCGATGCTTTGTGATTCTTGAATTTCTTCAAGATCTACTTTCCTCCCACTGATTCCTTTGGAAATAAAATCCCTTTCCAGGAAAACTCCAGTTCGAGCGACAAACACTTTGCCCTCTGAAGGATTGTAGAAGTAATACCCTCTTGTTTCTTTAGGATACCCCACAAATAAGAATTTGTCAGATTTGGGCTCAAGCTTAGTTGAAATTTGTCATTTCACATAAACTTCGCAACCCCAAATCTTCATGTAAGACATATGTGGTTTCTTACCACTCCATATCTCATATGGTGTCTTCTCAACCTTTTTGGATGGAACACGGTTAAGTGTGTACGCTGCTGTCAATAGTGCATGTCCCCAAAAGGAGTTTGGAAGATCGGCGTGACTCATCATGGATCGGACCATGTCCAACAGGGTTCAATTTCTTCTCTCAGATACACCATTCCATTGGGGTGTTCCAGGAGGAGTGAGTTGGGATAGGATCCCACACTCTTTCAGATGGTCATCAAACTCTAAGCTTAAATACTCACCACCTCGATCTGATCGAAGAGTTTTAATATTCTTACCTAGTTGGTTTTGTACTTCATTCTTGAATTCCTTGAACTTTTCAAAGGACTTTGATTTGTGTTTTATTAAATACACATAACCATATCTACTGAAATCATCAGTAAATGTGATGAAGTATTGAAAACCTCCTCTGGCTGGTATGTTCAGTGGTCCACATACATCAGTATGTGTGAGGGCCAAAAAGATCATTATCTCTTTCACCTTTTCCTGTGAATGGAGACTTTGTCATTTTTCCAATTAAACAAGATCTTCATGTCTCATATGATTCATAATCAGAAGAGTCCAACAGTCCATCTTTATGGAGTTTGGAAATGCGTTTCTCATTTATGTGGCCTAATCGACAATGCCAAAGGTAAGTTGGATTTAACTCATTAGGTTTCATCCTTTTAGTATTAATGTTATAAATAGGCATTTCAAGATCAAGGACATATAGTCCATTGTTCATTTGTGCAGTAGCATAGAATATATCATTCAAATAAATTGAACAACAATTGTTCTTTATTATAAATGAAAAACCAAACTTGTCTAAACAAGAAACGAAAATAATATTCCTGCCAATTGCAGGTACATAATAACAGATCTCTAACTGAATTATTAAACCACTAGGTAAAGTCAATACATAAGTTCCTACGGCTAAAGCAACAACCTTTGCTCCATAGCCAACTCGTAGGTCGACTTCACCTTTTGCCAAATCTCTACTCCCTTTTAGTCCCTGCACATTTGTACAAATGTGAGAACCGCATCCAGTATCTAATACCCATGATGCAGAAGTAGATAAATTAATTTCAATAACAAAAATACCTGAAGTTGAAGTCTCTACTCCATTCTTCTTATCTTCCAGGTACTTTGGGCAGTTTCTCTTCCAGTGTCCGGTCTTACCGCAATGGAAGCAAGTGCCTTCTTTTGCTATGCCTCCACTAGGCTTTAAAGCAGCAACAGTGGGTTTGGGTTTGGTAACTTCCTTGCCTTTCCCTTTATCACCCTGCTTAGTGGGCCTTTTGTTCTGTCTCTTTCCATTTCCGATCATCAGAATGGACTTCCCTTTTGACTTCAGATTCTGCTCGGCAGTTCTTAACATGGCGAGCAGTTCAGAAAGCGATTTGTCCATATCATTCATATTGAAATTTAGGAAAAATTGACTGAACCCATGTGGCAACGTTTGCAAGATCAAATCAGTCGCAAGTTCCTTTCCGAGGGGAAAACCCAATCTCTCAAGGTTTTCCACATACCCAATCATCTTGAGTACATGGGGACCTACAGGGGCTCCCTCAGCTAACTTGCCTTGAAAAAGGGCTTTTGAAACTTCAAACCTCTCATGCCTCGCTTGCTCTTGATAGAGCATTTTCAGGTGTTTGATCATATCGAACGCTGCCATGTTCTCATGTTGCTTTTGCAATTCTGAGTTCATGGTAGCTAGCATGAGACAAGCAGTTTCATTGGCATCATCGGCATGCTTCTTATAAGCATCTCTTTCTACCTTAGGTGCAGAACTAGGAGGTTCCTCTTCAAGAACATGTGTCTCCAAGACATACAGCTTTTTATCATGTTTGAGGACAATCCTCAGGTTTCGGTGCCAATCCAGAAAATTTGTCCCAGACAATTTTTCCTTATCAAGGATTGATCGCAGGATGTTGTTAGAGGTGTTTGCTGTCATGGTAATCTACATAAGGATTAATGAAAATATAAGTATCATTGACATATTTAATTAGGCCTTTAATTAAATATGCTCCCACTATTTTACTCAAAACAAATGACCCTCATCATCTGATTCGGAAAATCCAGTTGGAAGATTTTCTAGTGGGTCGAGATCCATATTTCACTTCGGTCTAAGTCCGCGTAGAAAGATTACACAAAAATAGGTTATTTAGGTAGGAACTCCTTCCAATTGTATCTCATACAACTCTCGAAAATTTCAGTTGGGTGAATAACTCCTTATTCCAATCAATCATATAGATTATTCCCAACTCTTGCTTCTAAACATATATAATCTTATTATAATTTGTTTAGTTAAGTTTGACCCATTGTTTTAACAGTTGGATATTACAATTATCCCATCGCACCTTACTAATATAGAACATGCACCTCGTGTAGGCGAAACCTACATTATCCATTACTAGTCTTGATGAGTGTTAAAACTTGGAAAGCATAAACTTAATATTTTATTTGAGGGAATTGCAATTTTTCTGATCTCACCAGCTTGTTTATCATATAAACCGTCTCTCACATGCATCAACATACATTCACATGCATCAACATACATACATACATAATGAAACAGTTATGGCCCCTAGCGCAATTGTTCTCCCAAGCCAATGAGAGAACCTAAGCTAACCTAACAACGATTTAAGCTTCTCCAAGTAAGATCTTCAAGGTTGTCCTCCTTTGGCACTGACTTCTTTGCTTTCTTCATATCATTACATTACATAAAGAAACTCGTTTTACATACGAGGGAGTGAGATGAGAAAAGAAGTTACATTTGGGAGATTAAGAGAGAGACACGACACGCAGGTCGTATTTTAAAACCCAAATCAGAATAAAGGAAAACTAAGGCCATAACCGATCACCACAAGATAATAATAAACACTTTATTATTATTATTAATTCCTTTAATTAATTAAAATCAAATTAAATTTCGAGGACCGATCACACTACGCAGAGTTAGCCGGGGGTCCGCTGCCCGGTCAGGGGGCAGGGGTCAAGGGGGCAGCGCCCCTTGCGGGGTAGAAGGGGCAGCGCCCCTGGCCGAAATTTTTAATGAACAATTCATTTAAAATCGACGTCGCTTTTCGCATCAACACTTGATACTTTAAAGAACTAATTTAGCCGAACGGGTGAATTTTGCCTTGCGTTAACCGGTTAACCAAATACGTTAACCGGTTAACACTGTTTGAAATCTGTTCAAAAAATTATTTTCTTCCTTGCGTTAACCGGTTAAACAAATGCGTTAACCAGTTAACACTGTTTGAAAATCTCTTGGAAAACTGTTTTCCGTCTTGCGTTAACCGGTTAACCAAAAGCGTTAACCGGTTAACACTGTTTGAAAAACTCAAAAAAAAATAATTCGTATTGCGTTAATCGGTTAACCATACGCGTTAACCGGTTAACACTGTTCCAAAAAGTGTTTAGAAAGCACAACTCTTGTGCAGTCACAACCCCAATCGCATAACTCTCTGACAACACAACCCTTGTGCCGTCACTAACCCTGATGCACCAATTTCAGACCGTCAAACACATCTCGATTGTTGATTCAGTATGATTGATCAACACGTCATTGCTTCACCATACTAATGTCGGATCAAGAAGCAAATGACCATTGATCGCTCAAAGGAAAACAACCATTGAGTGTTTGAATGAACGAAACGAGAACACTATATCATATATAATGTATTTTGCATCAGGATTACATATATCATATATATATAACTTGATCGATCTCAATTTAGTCTTTGATTCATTCTGTCTTTAATCATATTATTACAGAACAAAAACAGTTATCAGATTCATGGTTTCGTAAGTGGCTCTGATACCACTGAAGGAGAATTGCCATCCAAGGCGCAGCGGAATTTAAAAATTTCTCCATTTAATGATCCTTACGAATGGGCATGATCAGTGATAGAATCGTTACCTCTTGTGGCGATTCAAACCTTTGGTGCAGATCTCTTGTAACGATCAAAACCTAAGCTAACCTAACAACGATCTAAGCTTCTCCAAGCAAGATCTTCAAGGTTGTCCTCCTTTGGCACTGACTTCTTTGCTTTCTTCATATCATTACATTACATAAAGAAACTCGTTTACATACGAGGGAGTGAGATGAGAAAAGAAGTTACATTTAGGAGATTAAGAGAGAGGCACGACACGCAGGTCATATTTTAAAACCCAAATCAGAATAAAGGAAAACTAAGGCCATAACCGATCACCACAAGACAATAATAAACACTTTATTATTATTATTATTATTATTAATTCCTTTAATTAATTAAAATCAAATTAAATTTCGACGACCGATCACACTACGCAGAGTTAGCCGGGGGTCCGCTGCCTGGTCAGGGGGCAGGGGTCAAGGGGGTAGCGCCCCTTGCGGGGTTGAAGGGGCAGCGCCCCTGGCCGAAATTTTTAATGAACAATTCATTTAAAATCGACATCGCTTTTCGCATCAACACTTGATACTTTAAAGCACTGAGTTAGTGAATTTTGCCTTGCGTTAACCGGTTAACCATATGTGTTAACCGGTTAACACTATTTGAAATCTGTTCAAAAAATTGTTTTCTGCCTTGCGTTAACCGGTTAACCAAAAGCGTTAACCGGTTAACACTGTTTGAAAAACTCAAAAAAAATTAATTCGTATTGCGTTAATCGGTTAACCATACGCGTTAACCGGTTAACACTGTTCCAAAAAGTGTTTAGAAAGCACAACTCTTGTGCAGTCATAACCCTAATCGCATAACTCTCTGACAACACAACCCTTGTGCCGTCACTAACCCTGATGCACCAATTTCAGACCGTCAAACACATCTCGATTGTTGATTCAGTATGATTGATCAACACGTCATTGCTTCACCATACTAATGTCAGATCTAGAAGCAAACGACCATTGATCGCTCAAAGGAAAACAATCATTGAGTGTTTGAATGAACGAAACGAGAACACTATATCATATATAATGTATTTTGCATCAGGATTACATATATCATATATATATATATATATATATATATATATATATAACTTGATCGATCTCAATTTAATATTTGATTCATTCTGTCTTTAATCATATTATTACAGAACAAAAACAGTTATCATATTCATGGTTTCGTAAGTGGCTCTGATACCACTGAAGGAGAATTGCCATCCAAGGCGCAGCGGAATTTAAAAATTTCTCCATTTAGTGATCCTTACGAATGGGCATGGTCAGTGATAGAATCATTACCTCTTGTGGCGATCACGAACGTTGAACGATGACAACGCCTCTACTCAGTCCACACGAACGGATTCCTTCAATCTCAGTGCTAGTGGTACGAATGAAGGCTTTGAGTGAGAGAGAGGGAAACGAAATTCCAAGTTTTCACTTGAGTTGAGTCTGAGTGACAATGCTTCTACCCAAGGGTTCTATTTATAGAACCACTTGTGTGGGCTTCAAGCTAAAAAGCTCACTTAAGTGTATTTTGGCCCATATCTCATAATATGCCAAAATTACTTAAGTATTTGGTACCTTACCATATTTCGTCTTCCACTTAAGTGCACCGTACCTTACGGTGTTCCTTAGTTACTCTGTTTCTCATCAATCCGTCCTTTGTGTGTGACCCTGTAGGTTTTCGCGACGTTGGCAATTATATTAAATCACGCATTTAACATAATAAACAGTGAGCGGTATCTAGCAACACATCACTGCTACCCAAGACACGAAAATGTCATGTGATCTGACAAAACCTCCTGTGATAATGATTATGTGTATAATTACCCCTTTGCCCTTATGTCTATATTGAACACAAGGTATAGACCGTGTCATCCTTGTCCAGTTCAATATTGGGCCCATAGACATTTATCCTGTTACGCAGGATGGGAAAATTCCATCTAGGACACTCATGTCCCTCAGCATGCTTTGTGGAGTACCCATCAACTGTCTTTATGGTTATCCAGTTACGGACAACGTTGGATCAGCAATAAAGCACTCGACTCTACATCTAGGATCCATAGTGGTTTCAGGTCGAAGAGTGGTATACACCATTATCACCATGAGAATAACTTATGACACTTTGCATAACTTTCTATATAGTATTCTCATAGCGGGTCAATCCGGTATAAATATTACTCTTAATATTCATACCTATGTTTAAGACTTGATAACTCTTTATCCATGATCCATGAGATGTGATCATCAGTCTACAAACATACTAGTCTCAATGCTTTAATGTTATCCCACTTCACAATAAAGCTCGACTACGGATACTTTAAGAATAGTGTCCTTATGTTTAATGTGCTCTCATGATTAAGTCACACTTAGTACATTAAACGGACTATCTATTCCAGGGACTTCATTAATCAACCATAATAAAGAAAAAGCCTTTTATTATTAATAAATAATTCGATACAAGTACCAAAAGTATTGGCCTCTAGGGCTTAACCAACAGGTATTGTGTGGAAACTTGACCTTTTTTCCTTCCTTTGGAAGATGTCTTGGTTTAAGGATTCATGCTTGTGAATAGTGAGTTGAGTGTTCTCCAAAGAATGACTTAAAACAACAAAAGAAAAAGCAATACTAACTTCTAATCAATTAACAACTAACATTTAATTTCAAGCCATTTACTTTTATGCACTTGAAATTCAAGTCTTTTATCATTTGCCATTATTCATGCCATTTAACTTGTTTATTTTAATGCCATTTTTACTTTGTTCGCTTGAGCCATATCTTGTGATTATATTGTGATTGTATATACTTGTTTGTGTATTTTGTTTGTGGTATTTTGACCTTAATGTACATAATAATGACAAAACCTTAAAAGACATTTGTGTGGACTGTTGGACTTGATATGATACATTGGACTTAGAATTAGGCAACACTCCATATGCAAAAGGACTTGGCCAATGCCAACTTTCATGAAACCAGGTGCTTGTGAAGTAAACTTTCATCTAATGCAACTATTGAGATCCCATTGGAGTTCATCTGCTACATGGTCTTATTGAAGTTGTTACTTTGAACCTGTGTCTAATGCCTATCTCTGAGTCATCTGATACATGGGAGATTATGAAGAAGTTCGTGGAGTTGCTAAGCTTGGATGTGGCCATATTTATTTGATGCCTTGCTCTTCATCTGGCTATTTGTGTATTGATATTGTTTGATTCTAAAGTCCAAGGGAAAATTGGATTTCTATATGACATTCTTGTCTATTGGATTGCATCCCATTGGTCAGATCTTTTCAACTCTTAACTTTTAATTTTTTTCTTAGGATTAGTCTCTTCGTCTCCTCCCTATTTCTTTAATTTCAAATCTCTCCCTCCATTTTTTAAAACCTTCTTTGCTTGTGATTTCTAAACTTAGACTTTATTGCAAATTAGAAACTTTGGCCTTATGCCATTGCATTTTCAAAACCTTTTTCTTAATCAAACTTGTAAATTAATTTAACCATACTTGACTTAAAATTTTCAAAAGACAAAAAGAACTAACACCCATGCAAACCTTTTTAGGCCTTTTGTGCCTCTTTTAAACTTAAAATTTTGTTAAAAACAATTCACTCACTTTGAAATTGATACCACGAACTACGAGGTTTTGATCCCTCATTTTTATGTTGGTACGTAGGCACAAGTCTGAAGGTCTTGTCAAACACAAAAATAACAATGAATTATTTTCTCATCCCCACACTCTATTTATTGCAAACATAATTTTGTACAAAAACACATATGCACACAAAAAAGGGCTCCCTAGGAGTACCTAGGATACTTTGGATGCTAACACCTTCCCATTGTGTAACCAATCCCCTTACCTGTAATCTCTGGCATTTTATTAGTTTTAATTTGAAAGCTTCTTATATTTAGGTTTTGTTCGTACTTTTCCCTTTTCCCTTGGAAATAATAAAAGCATGGTGGCGACTCTGGTTTTATTGATGTTAAGTTTATCCATAGCTTAATGGTCATGAATTTACTGCTACATAAATTAAGTGGCGACTCTGCTAGGGAGTAGTCTCCAGTGGGTTTAGCCTACTTTTTTATGTGTATATAATTCTATATTTGATGTATGTATATTTGTTTGTATGATATAATCTTGTTGTTCTTGGTGATCTCTGAGTGATGAGATAAGTTCTAACCCGAACTTGAGTGCAATTAAGATAAGAGGATGGTATAGTCATGTTCGACTTGTGTGGAGTAGTCCTTAACAAGTTGGCTTGAGACCCATCTACTCAATGAAGACCCTTTTGGAGTTATTGATGTCACACAAGTTATTTGTGGTTAGGCATTACTTTCTCTGATTTGGGGTCCGAGAAGCTGAGGACTGTAGAATATTTAACCCCTCTTGGCCTATTTAGGACGTAGTGCGGAGACTGTTCAAGTGTAGACTTGATAACAGTTGTTATGCGATACTACACTCAGACGAGTTTCTCTTGAGAATATTATGGGTTGATGAGTTAGTCATCATAACCTGTAATATCTGATAGATGGAATTAAGACTCTGGGAACTTTTTAGAACATGATCTACAAGTTTTATCCTTAATACACTCCTTTGGGATGGTTCTTAACCTGACTCCAGGCTCGTGACTCACAACAAACCCTTGATTCTTGGTTGATCCAATCAAGTCTTGTCAATATCAATGGAGCTTGGGTATTGATAAGGTGGAAACCATAATCCACCAAAATGGATGATTGATCTTGACAATGACTTGATTCATCCCTTGACCTTTGTTTGTTTGCCTTGTGTGTGATCCCTTATTTGTGATTGTTGCATTCATGCATTCATGCGCATCATAACATTCATCACACGAAAAATAACTTCAAGGAACTAAGATTTTATTTGCAAATATTTTTAGACCATGGATTGTGGACGAAGGAACACTAAGAAGTACAGTTTCAGATGTCCGAATTTGAAAGAGTTAAGGAAGCTATCATCTTTTATATTAGATCCCTTGGATTTCAAGAAACGTCATGGGAAGCTTCTGTCTATTTTGTCTGCTGATGTGGTTGAAGGACTCTTGAGTGTGTTGATTCAGTTTTATGACCCTCTTTACCGTTGCTTCACTTTTCCCGATTATTAGCTTGTGCCTACATTGGAGGAGTATGCCCATCTCTTGGGGATACCTGTTTCTAACAAAGTGCCTTTTAGTGGATTGGAAGAGATTCCCAGATCTCATATTATAGCAGAAGCTCTTCATCTAAAGAAGTCTGAGATTGAGGCTCATTGGGTGAAGAAAGGAGGAATGTTTAGGTTGAATTTTGAGTTCCTCATCAAGGAAGCTACTGCCTTTGCTCAAGCCGGTAGTGTGGATGCTTTTGAAGCTATCTTTGTGTTGCTCATCTATGGTTTGACTTTGTTCCCTAACATTGGCAGTTTTATTGATGTTAACGCCATTAGAATTTTCTTGATTGGGAATCATGTGCCTACTATGTTAGGTGATATGTATTTATCTTTGCATTTGAGGAATTCTAAAGGTGGAGGGACTATTGTGTGTTGTGTTCCTCTTCTATACAAGTGGTTTATTTCGCACTTGCCTCAGACGCCTGCTTTTGTGGAGAACAAACAATGTCTACGGTGGTCTCAGAGACTTATGTATCTCACTAATGATGATATAGTTTGGTATGACTCTTCATTGAGTAGCTTGGATATTATTGTCGTGGTGAATTCTCTAATGTGCCTCTCATTGGTACACAAGGAGGAATTAACTACAATCCTACTTTGGCTTGTCGTCAACTTGGGTTCCCCTTGAGAGACAAACCTAATAACACTCAGTTAGAAGGTCTTTTCTATCAAGAGGGTAAAGATCCCCAACATTTGAATCAAAAGATGATACATGCTTGGCATAATATGCATAGGAAAGGAAGATCCGAGCTTGGTCCGTGCAACTGTGTAGCTTTGGAAGCTTACACTCTTTGGGTGAAGAAGAGAGCTTTGGAATTTAAGATGCCTTATGCTTGTGAGAGACCTATGTATATGGTTATGGTTGAGCCATTAACTCTCCCTAACCAAGATGTAGAGGAGTTGGAAGATGCACTCGCCAAGATGAAGCAGGAAAAGGATATGTGGGAAGAGCGTTTCCATGCTTTTAGTAGAAAGCATGAGGAGTTGCAACTTGAGTCTAAGGATAAAGATGCACTTATTGAGCTTCTTGAAGACCGAGTAGTGAAGAGACAAAGAGAGCCAGAGGTTTCATCTCCCTCTAGTATGCCTCAACCTTCCGTTGCTTGGAAGAAGATTATTGATCAGCTTGTCCTCGAGAAGGCTCAACTGAAGACTTCTTTTGAGTCCGAGATTCGATGCATCCGGAGGAAGTATGTGCCTGCAGCCAGATCATCTAACATTGTTGTTAGGGATCCTTAGGATGATTAGTTTCCTTTCCTCTTGTATTTTGTATTTTTGGTTTATGAAATTGTACTCAGTGTAATCCTTCCAATTATATAAATAAAAGAGATTTTTATGGTCAATCAAATTGTTGCAATTGTTGTTATTGTATATATATTTGCAAATAAAATAGTAAGTTCCTTGAAAATCAAAATAATCAAAGCATTGCATTTCATGCATCATTTGCATAGCAGGTTTCTCTTTCGCCAGATGTCTTATTGGTTCTTTTGTGCTTCAGCCAAGCTGACTCATCGATACAATACCCGTGCTAATCATCCGAGAATCATGGAACACTTGGAACAAGAGAATCGAGAATTGAAGGATGAGATCACCCGCCTGATTGCCATGATGGAGTCTGTGTTAGCTGCTCAATGTTAATATTCTCCAGCGCCTGCAACTCCTCCTCCTCAGAGGATTGTCATATCAGAGGTTGTTTCCTCAACCATTCCTGCTGCTGCTACTCATTTTTCTCCCGCCATGCCTGCCGGATTCCCGTGGGTAATGCCGCCCAACTTTGTGCCCAAAGGTTTTGCGCCTACTTTTGCTTTCATGCTGACATCTAGCCCGGTCATGTCTGTTCTGCCACCGGTTGTTCACACTCTGCCTCGTGTTGAGGACACCATCTACCATTCCGAGCCGTCTGAGGGTCCAGATGTTTAAGAGAAGATGAATGAAATGAAAGACCAATTCCTTGAGCTGCGAAAGGAGTTGAAGACCTTGAGGGGAAAAGATTTATTCGGTAAGAGTGTTGCGGAACTTTGCTTGGTTCCCAATGTGAAGATCCCGATGAAGTTCAAAGTCCCTGACTTTGAGAAGTATAAGGGGAATACTTTCCCACTCAGCCATCTCGTCATGTATGCTAGAAAGATGTCGACGTAAACTAATAATGATCAGTTACTGATTTATTATTTTCAAGATAGCATGACTGGTGCCGCTCTGAGGTGGTACATGGGTTTGGATAGTGCGAGTGTTCGCAAGTTCAATGATTTGGGAGAAGCTTTTGTGAAACAGTACAATTATAATATGGATATGGCACCGGATAGGGACCAGTTGAGGTCAATATCACCCCTCCTTTGGAAGAAAAGGAGATCACCAAGATTTTTCTCAAGACCCTGAGCTCATTTTACTATGAGCGGATGATTTCTAGTGCCCCCAATGATTTTAGCAAAATGGTAAACATGGGGATGAGATTAGAAGAAGGTGTTCGAGAGGGACGGTTGTCTAAAGAGGAGGTTTCGTCTAGCAAGAAGTAAGGCAATGGGTTTGCCAGAAAGAAATAAGGCGAGACTAATACGGTATCCATTGGGAGACAGAGGAGGCCTCATGTCAGAAGAAGTCCGCAACCCCGTCAACACCATCATCAAGTATCATCTGTTATTCCAGTATTTTCAAATAATTAATTAGTGCCAGTTCAACAACAACGCCAACAATAGCCACAGAAAAGAACAAACAACTACAACAACAACACCAACAATAATAAAAAACAATGGAACTTTGAGAGGAAGAAGGTCTCTTTCGACCATATTCCTATGACTTATGCTGAATTGTATCCATTTATCCATCTATGGTTCTCAAGAACCTTCTACAACCAAGAAATCCTCCACATATTTCGGAACCACTTCCATGGTGGTACAAGCCGGAACTCCGCTGTGCCTTTCACCAAGGAGCTCCCGGTCATGATATAGAGAACTGTTACCCCCTAAAATATGAAGTCTAAAAGTTGGTCAAAAGTGGGATGGTGTCCTTTGAGGACCGTGCGCTGAATGTTCAAGCAAACCCATTGCCTGCTCATGGTAATTCATTTGTCAATATGTTGGACGGTTGTCCCGGGGAATTCAAGATATATGATGTCCGTTTCATTAGAAGGTCCTCGGTGAGGATGCACAAGGATATCTGTTTGGTGAGTGATTATGAGCATGACCATGATGGTTGTGCAACTTTTAGTGTTAACCCCCGAGGTTGTGCAATTGTGAATAGGGACATCCAATGGATGAAGGTATGATCCAAATTTTCCAATCCCGTCACTTCGGTGACGATGTGAATGTTATAGTTCCTGTATTCAAGACCCCTGAAAGGATGGTAATTCAGTTTGACAGCAGCAACAGTAACAACGTCAATAGATCAGTATCACCATTGGTAATACGGTTAGCGGACTTACTCTCGTATGCATCTGATAGAGTTGTTCCCTATCAGTATAACGCTACTATGTTAGAGAATGGTCAAGAGGTTCCGTTGCCTACGACCAGTTATCATGTGAGCATTGCTGATGTTACGAAGGTGACCCGTAGTGGTCGGGTTTTGGGGCCTGTGTTCCCAAAGAGTGTAGAAGATGTATCTATTAGTAAGAAGGATGATATGCCTATGGTGAATCCGGTTAGTGCTCCAAGATGTCAGTCTGGTGAATCCAGCGGTTTGAAGCCTAATGATGATGATGAGGTATTCCAGTTAATCAAGAAGAGTGAATTTAATATGGTGGAGCAGCTGCTCCAAACTCCTTCCAAGATTTCAATGATGTCTCTGCTTATGAATTCTGAAGCACACATAGAAGCATTGCAAAAGGTATTGGAGCAAGCATATGTAGAACATGATGCAATAGTGGATTAGTTCGATCATATCGTGAATAACATTACTTCCTGTAATAAACTGATCTTTTGTGATGAAGAACTTCCCAAGGAAGGCAGAAATCACAACTTAGCACTGCATATATCGATGAACTACAAGGAGGATGCTCTGTCAAATGTATTGGTTGACACCGACTCTTCATTGAACGTACTTCCCAAATCAACTATGTCAAGGTTATCGTATCAAGGAGCTCTGATGAGGTACAACAGCGTAATCGTCAAGGCATTTGATGGTTCTCGCAAAACTGTAATTGGTGAGGTGGACCTTCCTGTGAAGATAGGTCAGAGTGATTTCCAAATTACTTTCCAATTAATGGATATCCACCCGACCTATAGTTGCTTGTTAGGAAGGTTGTGGATACACGAGGCAAGGGTTGTCACGTCAATTCTACATCAGAAGTTGAAGTTTGTGAAGAATGGAAAGCTTGTTATCGTCGGTGGGGAGAAGGCTTTGTTGGTAAGCCATATGTCGTCGTTCTCGTACGTAGAAGCTGAGGATGAGATTGGAACTCCTTTCCAAGCTCTATCTGTTACTGAGGAAAAGAGAGTTGGGGCACCTATGTCCTCCTTCAAAGACACACCGAAGATTGTTGAAGGTGGTAATTCTGATCAGTGGGGCCAGATGGTAGAGGTCACCAAGAACCAGAGCAGAGCCAGTTTGAGATTCCAACAAGGTTCATATGTGATTAGAGCTGAAGATGTGCAACCCATGTTCCGTAGTGGATGGTTCATTCATGGTAATGAACAACACTTAGTTGTAGTGATCGAGGGGGATGAAGATGAAGACTGCACCAATTTTGTGACACATGGAAGAGCTTGCAACAATTGGACTACTGTCGATGTTCCTATTATTGTTCAACGTTCTAAGTAATTGCTTTTATTATTTTTTGAAAATCCTTCTCCTATGCCTAAGGGAGAAGTGAACATTGTTTGGCATATTTCAAATTTGATCATTAATAAAATGCAATTCTATTCATCCACATCTATGATGTTTTATATTCTCTTTTCGCTTTTCTGAAAATGGTAATCACAAAAAACATAAATAAACAAATAATAATTGTCCATCTGCATAATATTTGGTCACAATTCACTTCTCTAAAATCAAAATATCAAATCATTATGCAGGTTGGTTTCTAAACCCATCGAATACAATGATCTTACTCCTTCTCCAAACTTTGAATTCCCTGTGTTTGAGGTTGATGAAGAAAGTAATGAAGAAGTGTCTGATGAATTGTCTCGTCTACTTAAGCACAAGGAAAAAACCATCCAGTCGTTCGAAGAGAATATCGAGCTAGTCAACTTAGGTTCTGAAGATGATATGAAGGAAGTCAAGATTGGATATCGATTGTGTCCTGAAGTTAAGAAGGGGTTGATTGATCTTCTCCTAGAGTATTCAGATGTGTTTGCTTGGTCCTATCAAGACATGCCTGGTTTGGATTCTGAGATTGTGGAGCATAGATTTCCGTTGAAGCCAGAATGCCCGTCAGTCAAGTAGAAGTTGAGGAGGACTCATCCCGACATGGCAGTGAAGTCCTAAGAAAGATGGAAAAGTCCGCATGTGCGTTGATTATAGAGATTTGAATAAAGCCAATCCGAAAGATGATTTCCTCTGCCACACATTGATATGTTGGTAGACAATACGGCTAAATTCAAAGTCTTTTCATTTATGGACGGATTTTCCGGATATAATCAAATCAAAATGGAACCCGAAGATATGGAGAAGACCATATTCATTACACCTTGGGGAACATTCTGTTATAGAGTGATGCCTTTCAGTCTAAAGAATGCTGGTGCAACTTACCAAAGAGAAATGACCACTCTTTTTTCATGATATGATGCATAAAGAGATCAAAGTCTATGTTGATGATATGATTTCTAAATCCATTGATGAAGAAGAACATGTTGAGCATTTGTTGAAGCTATTCCAGCGTTTGAGGAAGTATAAACTCCGCTTGAATCCCAATAAGTGTACATTTGGTGTTTGTTCTGGTAAGTTGTTGGGCTTTATTGTCAGCGAGAAGGGTATTGAAGTTGATCCTGCCAAGGTCAAAGCAATACAAGAGATGCATGTGCCCAAAACTGAGAAGCAAGTCAAAGGTTTTCTCGGCCGCTTGAATTATATCTCAAGATTCATATCGCACATGGCTGCCACATGTGCGCCTATATTCAAGCTTCTTTGGAAAGATCAGTCTTGTGATTGGACCGAAGATTTCCAGAAAGCTTTTGACAGTATCAAAGAGTATCTGCTTGAACCTTCGATTTTGTCCCCACCTGTTGAAGGAAGACCGTTGATCATGTATTTGACTGTGCTTGAAGAGAGTATGCGTTGTGTTCTTGATCAACAAGATGAAACTGGAAAGAGAGAATATGCAATTTACTACCTCATTAAGAAATTCACCGACTGCGAGACTCGGTATTCTATGCTTGAGCAAAATTGTTGCGCATTGGCTTGGGATGCTAAGCGTTTACTGTAACACCCCGATAAAAATATGATAATTATTTAATTTAAGTTAATAGTATATTTATTAATTTAATTAAATAATTGGATTATTATTGGAATTATTATTATTGGAATATAAAGTTGGAATCAGTAAAAAGTCCCATTTTTTTGGTAAAAAGGGTTTTCACGTGAAAAGGGATAAGCGACTGAAAAGTGGAAAAGGGCAAAGAGGAAGAGCAAGAGAACAAGGGTCGAAGAAAGGAAAAGCTTGAAGCTAAAGGATTTACCGAATTAACTCAGGTAAGGGGGGTTTATCATCGTTTAATGGGTATTATGGGTTAACATGTAATGGGTAGTAATAAGCCATTGGATTGACTCTAATTAGAATGATGAATGCTGAAATTTGTGAACTTTTGGATGAATGAGATATGAGTATAATTGAAGAAAATTCGTAGGAATTGGATGTAATAAGATTAGAGATTGTGAAATTGACTGTGTATGATCTGTGTTAGACAATAGGAATGAATGTTTGTGTAAAAAAAAAATTGGACTGTGGAAGGTTGGATATGAGAAATCTCGTAGCAGAGAAAACCCATAGCAGATCTGGAATTGTGGTTTCTGGTCATACGCGTATGGCACTAGGCAATACGCGTATGAGATGGCCTGGAGGGAAGGGATCTGGCGCTGATACGCGTCATACGCGTGTATTACGCGTAGCCTGTGAGTGGTACGCGTATGGGGTAAGGTCATACGCGTATGGAGGAAGAAGATGATGTTTTAAACGTAGTTTCGTTTCTGTTGGTACGCGTATGGGAGAAGTGGTACGCGTAGCATACGCGTATGAGACAGGTAATACGCGTATGGGCTTGGCTAGGAAATGGGCCATACGCGTATGGGCATGAGGCATACGCGTATGGGCAGAAGTTGGATTTTTCTGAGCTGTTGTTGTGCAGTTTTTGGTCGTTTCAGCTGAGTGATGCAATTTAGCTGATGTATGATATAGTAGGGATCATTTCCCGTTGTTTTGAGCAGTATAGGTTTAGTAGAGTGTGCTAATACTGTGATTTATTATTTGGCATGATATGATATGATTCTGTGATAAACATGCTGATGATGTATGATGGTATGAATAATGCTGTGAATGTATCTGTTATGTATGCAATTGTGAATGGACTGTCTATGGCTTAGAGTGTGAGCATATGTCTATCTTGGTTTGTGTTGATGTTTGCATGCTAGGTGATTTAGCGTGTATAGCATGGCCTTTATGGTGGTAGCTAATTCCCATGGTGAGGAATTAGTGAGTGAGTCACTAGGTCTCAAATGAGTGGGACTAGTGAGCTTGGTAGCCGTATATGGGTTTGATCGGTGAGGTTGAACTATGTGTTCACGAATAGTCGGTACCGCATGCATGGAGTCTCATTTCATAATGTATGTATGGCGTATAATATGAATGGATGTATTCCAATATTATACGTGTGTTTGGTGTTTGTGTTGTGTTGAGTATGATTATGAGTTGATGTTGTTGTTGCTGAATGTGTGATATGATTAGGGTGATGAATGTGTTAATTTACTTAACATTACATGATATTTTATAATGCTTATTATATCGATTGAGGAACTCACCCTTACAACTATGTTTCAGGTAACGAGCAGTGATTGAGTAGAAGCTAGTGCTTGGAGTCTAGTGTAGTTCCTTAGTGAGTCATGCTCTGGTATATGTAACATCGGGACGGGATGTTTTACTTTGTTTTATTGTTGGTTGTTGAACAATTTTACATGTAGTATGTTACATGGTTGCATGTTGTTAGGTTTCTATCCGCTGCGGATTGTGCAATGTTTTATTTTGATTAATAAATGAGCATGACACGTTATTTTGAGGATTGGTGTGAAGTGTCAAGTGTGACACCCTGAAATTGCATATCTACTCTGATTTGTATTTTGTTGTTTTAATTAATTATTGGGGTATTTTAGAAGGGTGTTACATTAGTGGTATCAGAGCATAGTCGGTCGAGTCGAGTCGTAATTATTCTGTTTCCCTGTATGTGATAGGTGTTGTGTAACCCTATCCGTACTTATTGTTTTAGCTTGTTGGGTTTTCAGAATAGAGATGGCTGGAAGAGGTAGAGACGATGCTGCGATTGCTGAGGCTCTGGGTATGCTAGCTGGAGTACTTGGAGGGAATCCGAATGTTGTGGGATTGGGAGATGCTCGTCAACTGAGTGAGTTCCAGAAGAACAATCCTCCAATGTTCAAGGGAGCATACGATCCAGATGGTGCTCAGAAGTGGTTGAAGGAGATCGAGAGGATCTTCCGAGTGACTGAGTGTGCCGATAACCAGAAGGTCAGGTTCGGTACGCATATGCTGTCAGAGGAAGCAGATGATTGGTGGGTTGCTACCCGCACTGAGTTGGAAGCTGCTGGGAGTGCTGAGATCACTTGGGCGGTGTTCAGAGAGAGATTCCTGAGGAAGTACTTTCCAGAGGATGTCAGAGGAAAGAAAGAGATAGAGTTCTTAGAATTGAAGCAGGGCAACCGGTCTGTTACTGAGTATGCTGCTAAGTTCACAGAGCTGTCGAAGTATTACACTCCCTATGATGAGGCTACTGGGGAATTTTCAAAATGTGTGAAGTTTGAGAACGGGTTACGTCCCGAGATCAAGCAGGCTATTGGGTATCAGTGGATTAGAGTGTTTTCTGACTTGGTCGACTGTTGCAGGATCTATGAACAGGATACCAAGGCTAGAGCGGAGAGCTATCAGCAGAGGGTTGATAGGAAAGGCAAGAATCAGAATGATCGTGGGAAACCGTATGCAGCTGGCAAAGGTTTCCAGAGACAGAGTGGGATGAAGAGACCTAGTGGGGGAGACTCCAGTGCCCCTGCTAAGTGTTACAGATGTGGTCAGGCTGGACATCGTATTCATGAGTGTACCAGTACTGAGAAGAAGTGTTTCAAGTGTGGCAAAGGTGGCCACTTGGCTGCAGAGTGCCGGTTGAAGACTATGACTTGTTTCAACCGTGGAGAGGTGGGTCATATCAGTCCACAATGTCCTAAGCCGAAGAAAGAGAACCAGTCGGGAGGCAAGGTCTTTGCTTTATCGGGTTCTGAGACTTCTGCAGATGATCGTTTGATCCAAGGTACGTGTTATATTAATGGCTTTCCTCTTGTAGCTATTATTGACACAGGTGTAACTCATTCCTTTATATCCTTGAATTGTGCTGTGAAACTTAAATTAGAGATATCTGAGATGCATGGGGGTATGGTGATTGATACTCCTGCGAAGGGTTCAGTGACTACTACTTCAGTTTGTTTAAATTGTCCTTTGAGTATTTTTGGTAGAGACTTTGGGATGGACCTCGTGTGTCTTCCACTAGTGCAGATTGATGTTATCCTGGGTATGAACTGGTTGGTGTTTAACCGAGTTTATATCAACTGTTTTGATAAGACTGTGATCTTTCCTGAGATTGAGGAAGGAAAGAGTTTGTTTCTATCAGCAAGGCAGGTGAATGAGGCAGTAGCAGATGGGGCAGAGTTGTTTATGCTGTTAGCGACTTTGGAGGCTAAAGATAAACTGGTGATTTGCGATCTAGCCGTGGTGTGTGATTTTCCTGATGTGTTTCCTAAAGAAGTGGATGAATTACCGCCAGAGCGTGAAGTTGAGTTCTCGATTGATTTGGTACCTGGTACTAGGCCGATATCGATGGCTCCGTACCGTATGTCTGCTGTTGAGTTAACTGAATTGAAGAGTCAACTGGAAGATCTGTTGGATAAGAAATTTATTCGTCCGAGTGTGTCACCGTGGGGCGCACCAGTGTTATTGGTTAAGAAGAAAGAAGGTACTATGAGGTTGTGTGTGGACTACAGGCAACTGAATAAAGTGACGATCAAGAATCGGTACCCTTTGCCGAGGATTGATGATTTGATGGATCAGTTGGTTGGTGCGAGTGTGTTCAACAAAATAGATTTGAGATCGGGGTATCATCAGATATGGGTGAAAACTGAGGATATTCAGAAGACTGCTTTCAGAACAAGGTATGGACATTATGAGTATTCTGTAATGCCTTTTGGTGTGACTAATGCGCCTGGGGTATTTATGGAGTATATGAATAGGATTTTCCATCCGTACCTAAACAAGTTTGTTGTGGTGTTTATTGACGATATTTTGGTGTATTCGAAATCTGAAGAAGAGCATGCTGAACATTTGAGAGTGGTTTTAGGAGTTCTACGAGAAAAGAAGTTATTTGCTAAACTGTCCAAGTGTGAATTTTGGTTAGAAGAGGTTAGTTTTCTTGGTCATGTGGTTTCAAGAGGTGGTGTTGCTGTTGATCCTTCTAAGATAGAAGCGGTATCTAAGTGGGAAGCTCCGAAGTCAGTTTCTGAGATAAGGAGTTTTTTGGGACTTGCAGGTTATTATAGGAAATTCATTGAGGGATTTTCTAAGTTGGCGTTAGCGTTGACAATGTTGACTAGAAAGGGGCAAGCGTTCGTTTGGGGCTCAAAATGTGAAGAAGGTTTCCAAGAGTTAAAGAGAAGTTTAACTACTGCTCCTATTCTGATATTACCAAGTCCGTTGGAACCATTTGAGGTTTACTGTGATGCTTCATTGTTGGGTTTGGGTGGTGTTTTGATGCAGAATAAGCAGGTTGTAGCTTATGCTTCGAGACAACTGAAGGTTCGTGAGAGGAACTATCCGACACACGATTTAGAGTTGGCAGCTGTGGTATTTGTTCTGAAGTTATGGAGGCATTACTTGTACGGGTCAAGATTTGAGGTTTTCAGTGACCATAAAAGTTTAAAGTATTTGTTTGATCAGAAAGAGCTGAATATGAGACAGAGGAGATGGTTAGAGTTTCTGAAGGACTATGACTTTGGTTTGAATTACCATCCGGGTAAAGCAAACGTAGTGGCTGATGCATTGAGTCGGAAATCATTGCATATGTCTATGTTAATGGTTAAGGAATTGGATTTATTTGAGCAGTTTAGAGACTTGAGTTTGGTGTGTGAGAGTACTCACAATAGTGTTAAATTGGGAATGTTGAAGTTAACGAGTAGTATTCTGGATGAGATTAGAGAGGGTCAGAAATCCGATGTGCTTTTGGTTGATAAGTTGACTCTAGTGAATCAAGGTCAAGGTGGTGAATTCAGAGTTGATGAGAATGGTGTTTTGAAATTTGGTAATCGGGTGTGTATTCCGGATGTTACCGAACTTAAGAAGAGTATTCTTGAGGAAGGACATCGTAGTGGCCTGAGTATTCATCCTGGGGCTACGAAGATGTATCATGATTTGAAAAAGTTATTTTGGTGGTCGGGAATGAAAAGAGAAATTGCGAGTTTTGTTTATTCTTGTTTGACTTGTCAGAAGTCAAAGATTGAGCATCAGAAGCCGTCTGGGCTAATGCAACCGTTGGCTATTCCAAAGTGGAAGTGGGATAGTATCAGTATGGATTTTGTTTCTGGTTTACCGAGGACAATTAAGAATTTTGAAGCTATTTGGGTGATTGTTGACAGATTGACAAAATCGGCTCATTTCATTCCGATCAGAATGGATTATCCGTTAGAGAGATTAGCTGAGTTGTATATTGAGAAAATTGTAAGTTTGCATGGTATTCCGTCGAGTATTGTTTCGGACAGAGATCCTAGATTTACATCGAAGTTCTGGGAAGGTTTGCAGAGGGCTTTGGGAACTAAGCTGAGATTGAGTTCTGCATATCATCCGCAGACTGATGGTCAGACTGAGAGGACGATTCAGTCACTGGAGGATCTTTTGAGGGCTTGTGTTTTGGAAAAGGGAGGTGCTTGGGATTGTTATTTACCTTTGATTGAGTTTACCTACAACAATAGTTTTCATTCGAGCATTGGTATGGCACCTTTAGAAGCTTTGTATGGTAGGAGATGTCAGACACCTTTATGTTGGTATGAGTCCGGTGAGAGTGCTGTGGTTGGACCGGAGATTGTTCAACAAACTACGGAAAAGATTAAGATGATTCGGGAGAAGATGAGGATTGCGCAGAGTCGTCAGAAGAGTTATCACGATAAGAGGAGGAAGTCACTTGAGTTTCAAGAGGGAGATCATGTGTTTCTTCGTGTTACTCCGATAACTGGGGTTGGTCGAGCTTTGAAGTCGAAGAAGTTGACACCTCGATTTATTGGTCCTTATCAGATTTTGGAGAGGATATGGGAGGTAGCCTATCGTATCGCTTTACCGCCGTCACTTGCGAATTTGCATGAGGTTTTTCATGTGTCTCAATTGAGGAGGTACATTCCTGAACTATCGCATGTGGTCCAAGTAGATGATGTACAGGTGAGAGATAACCTGACTGTTGAAACATCACCTATGAGGATCGAGGATCGAGAGTTGAAGCAGTTGCGGGGTAAAGAGATTGCTTTGGTAAAGGTAGCTTGGGGAGGACCAGCAGGTGGCAATGTGACTTGGGAACTTGAGAGTCAGATGAAGGAGTCTTATCCAGAGTTATTCGCTTGAGGTATGTTTTCGAGGACCAAAACTCTTTTAGTGGGGGAGAGTTGTAACACCCCGATAAAAATATGATAATTATTTAATTTAAGTTAATAGTATATTTATTAATTTAATTAAATAATTGGATTATTATTGGAATTATTATTATTGGAATATAAAGTTGGAATCAGTAAAAAGTCCCATTTTTTTGGTAAAAAGGGTTTTCACGTGAAAAGGGAGAAGCGACTGAAAAGTGGAAAAGGGCAAAGAGGAAGAGCAAGAGAACAAGGGTTGAAGAAAGGAAAAGCTTGAAGCTAAAGGATTTTCCGAATTAACTCAGGTAAGGGGGGTTTATCATCGTTTAATGGGTATTATGGGTTAACATGTAATGGGTAGTAATAAGCTATTGGATTGACTCTAATTAGAATGATGAATGCTGAAATTTGTGAACTTTTGGATGAATGAGATATGAGTATAATTGAAGAAAATTCGTAGGAATTGGATGTAATAAGATTAGAGATTGTGAAATTGACTGTGTATGATCTGTGTTAGACAATAGGAATGAATGTTTGTGTAAAAAAAAAATTGGACTGTGGAAGGTTGGATCTGAGAAATCTCGTAGCAGAGAAAACCCATAGCAGATATGGAATTGTTGTTTCTGGTCATACGCGTATGGCACTAGGCAATACGCGTATGAGATGGCCTGGAGGGAAGGGATCTGGCGCTGATACGCGCCATACGCGTGTATTACGCGTAGCCTGTGAGTGGTACGCGTATGGGGTAAGGCCATACGCGTATGGAGGAAGAAGATGATGTTTTAAACGTAGTTTCGTTTCTGTTGGTACGCATATGGGAGAAGTGGTACGCGTAGCATACGCGTATGAGACAGGTAATATGCGTATGGGCTTGGCTAGGAAATGGGCCATACGCGTATGGGCAGAAGTTGGATTTTTCTGAGCTGTTGTTGTGCAGTTTTTGGTCGTTTCAGCTGAGTGATGCAATTTAGCTGATGTATGATATAGTAGGGATCATTTCCCGTTGTTTTGAGCAGTATAGGTATTAGTAGAGTGTGCTAATACTGTGATTTATTATTTGGCATGATATGATATGATTATGTGATAAACATGCTGATGATGTATGATGGTATGAATAATGTTGTGAATGTATCTGTTATGTATGCAATTGTGAATGGACTGTCTATGGCTTAGAGTGTGAGCATATGTCTATCTTGGTTTGTGTTGATGTTTGCATACTAGGTGATTTAGCGTGTATAGCATGGCCTTTATGGTGGTAGCTAATTCCCATGGTGAGGAATTAGTGAGTGAGTCACTAGGTCTCAAATGAGTGGGACTAGTGAGCTTGGTAGCCGTATATGGGTTTGATCGGTGAGGTTGAACTATGTGTTCACGAATAGTCGGTACCGCATGCATGGAGTCTCATTTCATAATGTATGTATGGCATATAATATGAATGGATGTATTCCAATATTATACGTGTGTTTGGTGTTTGTGTTGTGTTGAGTATGATTATAAGTTGATGTTGCCGTTGCTGAATGTGTGATATGATTAGGGTGATGAATGTGTTAATTTACTTAACATTACATGATATTTTATAATGCTTATTATATCGATTGAGGAACTCACCCTTACAACTATGTTTCAGGTAACGAGCAGTGATTGAGTAGAAGCTAGTGCTTGGAGTCTAGTGTAGTTCCTTAGTGAGTCATGCTCTGGTATATGTAACATCGGGACGGGATGTTTTACTTTGTTTTATTGTTGGTTGTTGAACAACTTTACATGTAGTATGTTACATGGTTGCATGTTGTTAGGTTTCTATCCGCTGCGGATTGTGCAATGTTTTATTTTGATTAATAAATGAGCATGACACGTTATTTTGAGGATTGGTGTGAAGTGTCAAGTGTGACACCCTGAAATTGCATATCTACTCTGATTTATATTTTGTTGTTTTAATTAATTATTGGGGTATTTTAGAAGGGTGTTACATTTACGCCAATATATGTTGAATCATACCACTTGGTTGATATCCAAAATGGATCCAATCAAGTATATTTTCGAGAAGCCTGCTTTAACTGGGAGGATTGGCCATTGGCAGGTGTTACTATCAGAGTATGATATCGAATACCGATCTCAAAAAGAAATCAAAGGTAGTGTCTTGGCTAACCATTTGGCTCACCAACCGATTGAAGATTATCAGTCAGTGCAGTATGATTTCCTTGATGAAAAGATTTTGTACTTGAAGATGAAAGATTATGATGAACCATTGATTGAAGAAGGGCTAGAACTTGGTTCCCGTTGGGGTATGGTATTTAATGGAGCTGTTAATCATTATAGTAATAACATTGGGACAATGATTATTACTCCTCAAGGCACGCATTTTCCATTGACAGCTAGATTGAATTTCAAGTGTACAAATAATATGGCTGAGTATGAAGCTTGCATTATGGGACTTGAAGAGGCCATTGATCTCAGAATCAAATATTTAGATGTCTAAGGAGATTCAGCTTTGGTTGTGAATTAGATCAAAGGTGAATGGGAGACGAATCAACCCGGTTTGATACCATATAGAGATTATGCGAGGAGGATTTCAACTTTATTTACAAAGGTTGAATTTCATCATATCCCTCGAGGTGAGAACCGGATGGCAGATGCTCTCGCAACATTGGCTTCAATGATTATGGTGAAGTTCTGGAATGAAGTTCCTAATTTAACGGTGATGCACCTTGATATGCCAGCTTATTTGTTTGTTGTTGAAGAGGTCAAAAATGAAAAGTCGTGGTATTATGATATTAAATGTTTTCTCCAAAGCCAGATTTACCCGCACGGGGCATCTTTGAAAGATAAGAAGACTTTGAGAAGATTAGCCGATAATTTCTACATGAATGATGATGTATTGTACAAGAGAAACTTCGATATGGTTTTGCTCAGATGCATGGATAGACACGAAGCAGACTTATTGATGATTGAAGTCCATGAAGGTTCCTTTTGGTACTCATTCCAATGGACATGCTATGGCAAAGAAGATGTTGCGAGCAGGTTATTATTGGCTGACAATGGAATCTGAATGTTGCAAGTTTGTGAAGAAATGCCACAAGTGTCAAATTTATGCAGATAAGATTCATGTTCCTCCGACACTGTTGAACATCATTTCCTCTCCATGGCCCTTCTCCATGTGGGGAATTGATATGATTGGCATGATTGAGCCCAAAGCTTCGAACGTACATCGTTTCATTTTGGTGGCTATTGACTACTTCACAAAGTGGGTTGAAGCGACATCGTATGCAAATGCAACCAAACAAGTTGTTGTAAAGTTTATCAAGAATCATATTATATGCCGATATGGTGTGCCAAGTAAGACCATTACTGATAATGGATTGAACTTGAATAGTAATATGGTGGAAGCTCTTTGTAAAGACTTTAAGATTGCACATCATAATTCTTCTCCCTACAGACCTAAGATGAATGGGGTTGTCGAAGCTGCAAACAAGAACATCAAGAAGATTATTCAGAAGATGGTTGTAACATGTAAGGATTGGCATGAGATGCTCCCATTTTCTTTGCACAGGTATCGTACATCCATACGCACTTCAATAGGGGCAATGTAACACCCTTCTAAAAATACCCCAATAATTAATTAATTCAACAAAATATAAATCAGAGTAGATATGCAATTAAGGGTGTCACACTTGACACTTCACACCATTCCTCAAAATAGTTTGTCATGCTCATTTATTACTCAAATAAAATATTGCACAATTCGCAGCGGATAGAGATCTAATCAATCATGCAAACCATGTAACACATTACATGTAAAGTTGTTCAACAACCAAAATGAAAACAAGGTAAAACATCCCGTCCCGATGTTACATCTACCAGAGCATGACCCCCTAAGGAACTACACTAGACTTCAAGCACTAGCTTCTACTCAATCACTGCTCGTTACCTGAAACATAGTTGTAAGGGTGAGTTCCTCAATCGATATAATAAGCATTATAAAATATCATGTAATGCTAAGTAATTTAACACATTTCATCACCCAAATCAGATCACACATTCAGCAACGACAACATCAACTCAAAATCATAATCATACTCAACCCAACACAAAACATACGTATAATATTGGAATACATCCATTCATATTATACGCCATACATACATTATGCAATGAGACTCCATGCATGCGGTACCGACTATTCGTGAACACATAGTTCAACCTCACCGATCAAACCCAGATACAGCTACCAAGCTCACTAGTCCCACTCATTTGAGACCTAGTGACTCACTCACTAATTCCTCACCATGGGAATTAGCTACCACCCCAAGGGCTATGCTATGCACGCTAAATCACCTAGCATGCAAACATCAACAACAATCCACAATAACTCACTCACTAATTCCTCACCATGGGAATTAGCTACCACCATAAAGGCCATAATATGCACGCTAAATCACCTAGCATGCAACCATCAACAACAATCTACAATGGACATATGCTCACACTCTAAGCCATAAACAGTCCATCCACAATTGCATACATAACAGATACATTCACAGCATTATGCATACCATCATACATCATCAGCATATTTATCACAGAATCATATTCATATCATGCCAAATAATAAATCACAGTATTAGCACACTCTACTAATACCTATACTGCTCAAAACAACGGGAAATAATCCCTACTATATCATACACCAATATAGGACAATCATCAAATATGTACACAATATTTGAATAACAATTTTTCACTTTTCAAACAGTGTTAACCGGTTAACGCCCTGGGTTAACCGGTTAACGCAACACAGAACACGCTTCCTGGCACATTTTAACAGTGTTAACCGGTTAACGCCCTGGGTTAACCGGTTAACGCAAGACAGACAACAATTTCTCATAATTCATAACAGTGTTAACCGATTAACACACTGGGTTAACCGGTTAACGCAAGACAGAAAGCTGTTCCTGCGCTAACACGAACAGAATGCAGAATCCCCCGCATTTTTCGCCGTCGGAGGACTTCCGGACCTCCGATTTCAATTCCGTAAAAAGCCACACGTCCAGAAATTTACGATTCACCCACATATAGATTCAATTACAGTTTTAACATAACTTATTCATCATCATTTACAGCATTCCTCATCCCAATTAGGGTCAATTCAATGGCTTATTACTACCCATTACATGTTAACCCATAATACCCATTAAACGACGATAAACCCCCCTTACCTGAGTTAATCCGACAATCCTTCTTTGACCTTCAACAATCGTGAATTCTCCTCTGAGCCCTAGCCTCTTCTTCTCCCTTTCTCAGTTTCTTCTCTTGCTCTTCCTCTTTCCACTTTTCTCACTTTCTGTCGCTTCTCTGGTTTTCACGTGAAAAAACCCTTTTTACCAAATGGAACTCTTTATATATATTCCAACTTTATCTTTCCAATAATAATAATCCAATAATATTCCAATTATTTAATTAAATTAATAAATATACTATTAACTTAATTTAAATAATTATCACATTTTATCGGGGTGTTACAGGCAACCCCTTTCTCACTTGTTTATGGCATGGAAGTTGTGCTCCCGGTAGAGATCGAGATCCCATCGTTGCGTGTTTTGATGGAAGCCAAGTTGACAGAAGCTGAATGGTGTCAGACCAAGTATGACCAGCTGAATTTGATTGAAGAAAAGAGGTTAACTGCCATGTGTCATGGTCAATTATATTAGCAAAGAATGAAGAAAGCTTTTGATAAGAAGGTCAGACCTCGCGTATTCAGAGAAGGTGACCTTGTGCTCAAGAAAATTCTATCTTTCAAACCAGATTCTAGGAGCAAATGGACTCTAAATTATGAAGGCCCATATGTTGTCAAGAGAGCCTTTTCAGGCGGTGCTTTGATTCTTACAACTATGGATGGTGAAGAGTTCACTCATCCTGCGAACGCTGATGCAATCAAGAAATACTTCGCCTAAAAAAAGAAAAGAACAACTCGCTAAGTTGAAAACCTGAAAGGGCGACTTAGACAAAAATGAGCGTCTCGATGGATTGAAAACCCAAAAGGACGATCCAGGCAAAAGTTAGAGACATAAAACAGAAAAATTATCCCGATAAATTAAGTACCCCACCTTGGGGCAATTTATGCAAAAATTAGGGATTATGGCAAGTAACTGCATCCTGCTGATCTTCAGTTTCGAAGACATTCTTAAGCAAGTCGGCCAATTCTGATCCATCATCCCTAGTGGAAACGCCAAGAGCATAATGGATATTGAAAGTTGGTAGAAGGATTAGTGATCATTGTATTAAATGTAGCCCTTTTCCATGTAAATTACCATTTTTCAACTTTTGTAAAGATCTATGGAGTCTTGTCATTTACAGACTACCATTCCATTAAATAAAGTTGAACTTTTATCCAATTTTTTCTAATCTTATTTATTCAGCTAAATAGAATATAATTTTATTGTGATCATTTTTTAAATTAAATTTTTAAATCAAAATCATGTTTTCTTAAATATATAAAAGCAATTACTTTAAAAAGCAATTGATCTCATTTAAAGGAATATAAAAAGCGGTTTGAAAAGCGGTAAGCCCTAAATGTGGAGCATTGTTGGTTCTCCCCAAGCAGTGGGCGTGATCCCTATGTCATCCCCAACAGTTTTCACCAGCCGAGTTTGTTGGCCTCCCTTGAGGTGTAGGTGCGTTATTCTGGCAGTTTGCATGGTTTTGGCAGAATTTCGCTTCCCCGCAAGTCGTCATCATATTCATCCCTAATCTTTGTTATCCTTGTTTCTGAGCAGGTATTGTGGTTTTTTTCCTGCAGGATTGTCTCCCATTTGATATGGTGTTGATCTAAAATTCCCCGCAGAGTTGATAGCGGTTTCCTCAGCAGATCCTCTCCTTGTGCTTTCCCCAGCCAGGATTGAGCCTTCGAGATGTTTGATCTCTCTCCAGTAGTGGTTTCCCTCCTATGTGAATTGGCTAGGAGTTGTATCGATGATTCAAACCAGCAGCATTTGTATCCTTTGTGATCATTTTGTCACCATAATCATCATATATACATATACATATACACACTCATATAACTTCATTATTGAATTATTACACTTTGTGATTTATTGTTTATTTGATCCTCTACTATGGTGGTGTCCTTTCCCCCACGCAACTTTGGTGTGCCCGTCCTCTTTCAATTATAGAGTGTCAGCCCCTTTAAGCAGAAAGACTTTACCCTTTCTCCTTTCCCCACTGAGTTATTTCCTTGTGGATGATCATTATTTCAGTTTCCTCCCTAGTTGATTATCTAGATGGAACCACTCCCCCTGAGCTATACCCTCGTTGGGTTGGGTCTCTCTCTCTCTCTCTCTCTCTCTCTCTCTCTCTCTCTCTCTCACACACACACACACACACACACACACACACACACACATACACACACACAAATTCAATAGTTAAAAAAGGAAGAAGTTTATTTCAGGAGGAAAAAAAAATAAAGCTTGGATCTCCTTATTGGTACACTACCTCACCTTTTCTCTCATATCACATTAACATCACACAAAAACTATAAATCACGTCAAAATCCCTCAGCCCGTAAACACTTCCAGCATCCACCACTTTACACCTCTTTGTTTCTTCCTGTCGCCGTAAAACCTTTTTCCTTCTATTTTTCAAATAGTTTTTTATATTTTAATTTATTTCATCTTTTTATTTAACTATTCCTCTTAGTCCTTTTTATTATTAATAATATTATTATTATATGTTTTTCTTCCGCATTTTTTTATATATTATTTATTTTGAGTTTTTGATAATGATGTAACCAATTGTTTATTTGTTGTGCATTATGTTAAATAGATATAGTCCATGTAATACATAAATATTGTAAATAATATGTGTTGAAACTACTGTTTGGTTTATCATATGCATTAAAATTTTAGTGTTAAAAATATAATTTAACTTCACTAACTGCTTAAACGCATAGAGTTTATTGACCGACCTCAGATAGAGTTATTCCAATATGAATTGAAATTCTGGTATCAGATATAAGATGTCGAAGATAATGTCACGACACTAATATCTGTTAATACACAATGGATAATTAAACAGAATTGTAAAGCAAATCACACAAGCAATTGTTAACCCAGTTCGGTGCAACTCACCTACGTCTGGGGGCTACCAAGCCAGGAAGGAAATTCACTATAATAGAATTAGTTCAAAGACTATCCGTACACTTCAACAAGTTACAGTCTTTCTCACCTAATCTCTACCCGTGCAATTTCTACCTAAGCACTCTTAGATATGAGAACCCACTCACTTCCCTTACAATCACACACCCGTGATTTTAAACAACAATCACTTGTGAAAAGAAAATACTTTTCAATTACAAACTCTTGATTTTACTTCACAGTTTCAATCAAGAAGACACACTCTTGATCTTGCTTCAAAGCTTTGATTAAGAAGACAAATCAGTCCAATTCAATCATCAATGGATGACTTGAATGACCTACAGACACAAACCCTAGCTCTCTCTCTAAATTTCGCTCAATATTGGTTGTGTATTCAATCAGGTTTTCTGAGTCCCTTTTTATAGAAACATTGGACATCTTGAAAACCCTAAATATATTTTCCAATCAAATCTTTTTATAATAGCTGTAAAGATCTTCCTGGAAAATAAACAAATCTGGTTGAACTCCCTGATAGAATGCGCCAGCTAGCCATATCTTCAATCAACCAATGATTACCATTAATTGTGCAATCACAAAACACCAGACATTCACACTGAATGTTCTGTGTACAGGATGTCATGACATCGGGTCTGACATCTGGAAAAATCCTGCATAATCCAGTTTCCTTTTATAGCAGGTACAACCATATCAGATACCATGACATTGTGTATGTCATCTGAAACAATCCTGCATGAACATGTCTTCCATTTAAGCTCCAGCAGGTACATCCAATATCAGAAGCCTTAGCATTGTAAGTGGCATTTTGAAACAATCTTGCATGCACATGTTCTTGAACTCCAGCAGGTACATAGGATATCTTATGTTAAGACATCACACATGACATCTCGTGAACACTCTTTGTTTTACCAAAATTGTTGCCAACACTTAGAATCAACAAACTCCCCCTTTGGCAAATTTTGGCTAAAACATATATCTTTTTTTTTGTTCACAAGGCAAACTATCAGCAGTTAAACCACACACCAGTAGTTTAAACAGCAGTAGAAGCAAAAAACAATTACTAGCTATGGGTACTAGTAATACACACATGCACAAGGGTACTTCTCCTCCCCCTAAATCTGTATAACAATCAACAGAATTACTAGTTATGGATGCAACTAGTAAGACACACAAATGCACAGTGCACCATGGTACTTCTTCTCCCCCTAAATCTGTGCATGCAACACACATAACAGCTACTGAACTCCAGTACCTGTACCAGCCAGAATGTCATACTGACATCTGCTACAACATCAGCACCTGTGCACCATATTTCAATAATAGATGTCCTTCTGTCTAGCCACATACAACTTTGCCAGTACCCAGCTCCACCCATCTCCACATACTTCTCCCCCTTTTTAGTCAAAATTGACCAAAGGTAAATGAATCTCATCGAATCTTTACACCCATCACATCTTTTGCTACTCCATACCTCACAGAACTCCAGACTCTTTTTGTGAGAACTATCCCCAGACTCCATTGATTGCTATAGATTCTCATACACACAGATCCCCAATTTTCCTCTTAAACATTCAAATTGATTGGCATCCAAGGCTTTTAGGAATATGTCAACTAATTGCCTCTCTGTAGGAACATGCTCCAGTGCTATGATCTTTTCTTCCACAAGTTCTCTGATGAAGTGATGCTTGATATCAATGTGCTTTGTCCTGCTGTGCTGAATAGGATTCTTGGAAATATTTATAGCACTCAGGTTATCACAGTATAATGTCATGACTTCTTGTGTGACATTGTATTCAGACAATATTTGTTTCATCCAGACCAGTTGAGAACAGCTACTTCCCGCTGCTATGTACTCAGCTTCAGCAGTGGATAGAGATACACGGTTCTGTTTCTTGCTGAACCATGAACTCAGATTGTTTCCTAAGAAGAAACATCCTCCTGATGTGCTCTTCCTATCATCAGCACTTCCAGCCCAGTCTGCATCACAGTATTCAGTCAACATAGATCCAGATCCATGAGTATATAACATCCCATAGTCACTGGTGCCATTGACATATTTCAGTATTCTCTTTACTTGGTTTATGTGACTGACTTTTGGTTCAGCTTGATATCTAGCACACACACCAACAGCAAATGCAATGTCAGGTTTGCTTGTTGTGAGATATAGCAGACTGCCTATCATGCTTCTGTATAGACTTTGATCTACACTGACACCATTTTCATCTTTGGAGATTTTTACATGTGTAGGAGCAGGAGTTCTTTTGTGGCTTGCATTCTCCATGCCAAACTTCTTCACAATGTTCTTGGCATACTTGCTTTGAGATAAAAAGATAGAGTCTTCCATCTGTTTGACTTGTAGCCCAAGAAAGTAAGTCAGTTCTCCAACAAGGCTCATCTCAAACTCAGATTGCATTTGTCTAACAAAGTGTTCAACCATCTGCTCTGACATTCCACCAAATACTATGTCATCTACATATATTTGTGCCACCATGAGTTTCCCTCCTTCATTCTTCACAAACAGAGTTTTGTCAATACCTCCTTTCCTGTATCCATTGTCAGTAAGGAACACTATGAGCCTCTCATACCAAGCCCTGGGAGCTTGTTTTAACCCATAGAGGGCTTTCTTCAATCTGTACACATGTTTTGGAAGGTTTGGATCTATGAAGCCTTTAGGCTGTTCAACATATATTTCTTCATTTAGGTAGCCATTTAGAAAGGCACTTTTTACATCCATCTGAAACAGTTTGAATTTCAGAATACATGCCACTCCAAGCAGTAATCTAATGGACTCAAGGAGAGCTACAGGAGCAAAAGTTTCATCAAAGTCAACTCCTTCAACTTGAGTATATCCTTGAGCTACCAATCTAGCTTTGTTTTTAGTAACAACCCCTTGTTCATCAGATTTATTCTTGTATACCCACTTTGTACCTATCACATTTACTCCTTCAGGTCTAGGAACCAATTCCCATACTTCATTCCTTTTGAATTGACCTAACTCTTCTTGCATGGCATTGATCCAGAACTCATCAGTCAAGGCTTCCTTGATATTTCTAGGTTCAATCTTTGACACAAAGCAGCCATGTGAGATTACTTCTCTTGATCTAGTAGTGACTCCTTTATCTGGGTCTCCTATGATAAGGTCTTTGGGATGATCCTTCTGAATTCTGATAGAGGGTCCCTTGTCATCTTCAGGTTCGGCTTGAGGTGGTTCTTCTTCCTTATTCTTGTCTGAGGGGTCAGCTGGAAAATCATTCAGAGGTGTCTCGACATCGTCTGTGACATCAGTCTGTTGATCATCAACCACTACATTGATGGATTCCATCAACACATTAGTTCTGGAATTGAAGACCCTGTAGGCTCTGCTGTTTGAATAGCCCAAAAATATTCCTTCATCACTTTTGGGATCCATCTTCCTTCTTTTCTCACGATCAACTAAGATATATCATTTGCTACCAAATACATGGAAGTATTTTACTGTAGGTTTTCTTCCTTTCCAGACTTCATAGAGAGTTGTGGGAGTCCCTTTCTTTAATGTCACTCTGTTGTGGACATAGCAGGCTGTGTTCATGGCTTCAGCCCAAAAATGATAGGGTAACTTCTTAGCATGAATCATAGCTCTGGCTGATTCTTGCAAAGTCCTATTTTTCCTTTCCACCACACCATTTTGCTGGGGAGTGATGGGGGATGAGAACTCATGATGAATTCCTTCTGAAGAACAAAATTCAGCAAATTTATTGTTCTCGAATTCCTTTCCATGATCACTTCTAATTTTGATAACCGGACTTTCTTTTTCCCTTTGAAGTTTCAGACACAGCTCCTTAAAGACTTCAAACACATCAGATTTTTCTCTTATAAAATTGATCCAGGTGTATCTGGAGAAATCATCCACCACCACATATGCATATTTCTTACCACCAAGGCTTTCTACCTGCATGGGTCCCATTAAGTCCATATGAAGTAGTTCCAGGACTTTGGTAGTTGTGCCATGTCTGAGCTTCTGGTGTGACATCCTTGTCTGTTTTCCAATCTGACACTCCCCACAAATTTTCCCCTCATCAATCTTTAAGTTGGGAATCCCTCCAACTGCTTCTACTGATATGATTCTCTTCATACCTTTCAGGTGCAGATGGCCCAATCTTTGATGCCATATCTCCACTTCTTCTTCTTTGGCTAAGGTACACATTGAAGAGTATCCAGTTTCTTGAGAGCTCCACATGTAGCAGTTGTCTTTGGACCTAACTCCCTTCATGATTACTTTATTTTCTTTGTTAGTAATCAGACATTCAATTTTTGTGAAGTTTACATTCAGACCTTGATCACATAGTTGACTGATGCTTATAAGATTAGCAGTTAATCCCTTAACAAGTAGAACATCTTCAAGGTCAGGAACTCCAAGGCAATCCAGCCTACCCATTCCCTTGATTTCCCCTTTTGCACCATCACCAAATGTAACATAACTCATGGGATGAGGATGAAGTTCAGTCAACAGGTTTTTGTTCCCAGTCATATGTCTGGAGCAACCACTGCCAAAATACCAATCTTCTTTGGCTGAGACTCTGAGGGAAATGTGGGCTATTAGACTTGTGACCTTTGTCTTAAGAGCCCATTGCTTTCTGCTGAAAGTCTTGTGATGTTTGGACCTAGATTGGTGTTGGGACTGAACAGGACCAGGATAGCCATATAGCTTATAATAGAAGGGCTTCAGGTGGCCAAATTTTCCACAATATTGGCATTTCCATCTTTGATGGTTCCCTTTCTGCTGTTGTGACATCTGATGTGACATCTCAGGTTTGCTTTTACCATGGCTGCTCTTAGGTTTGTATTTTGATTTGCAACTGCACTCAGCCTTGAATCCAATGCCAGATTTGTTTCCAGTTATTTGCCCAGTCTGGAGAATCTTGTCTAGGGTGGCAGATCCATTGTTAAGCATTTTTACATACTTAGTCATTTCATCTAGTTTGGAATTCAAGAATACAGCCTCAGTTTCCAATTTTGAGATGGTTTCCATACACTTTTTCTTCTCATTTTTCAGCTGAGCTATCACTTCCTTCTGTCTTTCAACTTGTCTGCACACTCCTGCCCTTCTGTGGCACCACTCTTTGTAGGTAGTGTCCAGCTCTTCAAAGGATCTTTCATCATCAATTGACTCTTCCTCAGACCCCCATCTTCCTGTCAAAGCATTCACATGATTTGTAGCTTCTTCAGTTTCACTTCCATCAAACCAAGAGGCTACAAGGCTCCTCTTTTGTTTCCTGAGGTAGGTCCCACATTCAGTTTTAATATGACCATATCCATTACACTCATATCACTGAACTTCTTTGGGATTTTCTTCAGACTTTGTGGTCTTACCAAAGCTATTGGATTTATTGATGTCAGATGTGATGTTTTTGACATTGCTCTTAGCTCTGACATCTACCTTTTTCATTAGTCTGTTGAACTGTCTTCCCAGCATTGCTATTTCATTTTCCAGGTCTCCATCAATGTCGTGACCAGCTGCCTCATCTTCCTCTTCGGTGTTTGACACAAACGCTATGCTCTTGGCCTTCTTTTCAGCTCCATCACATATTCCCATCTCAAATGTTTGGAGGGACCCAATCAGCTCATCCACTCTCATATTTGAGATGTCTTGAGATTCTTCTATGGTTGTGACTTTCATAGCAAATCTCTTGGGGAGTGATCTTAATATTTTTCTTACCAGCTTTTCATCTGACATCTTCTCGCCCAAAGCTCCAGAGGCATTGGCAATTTCAAGAATGCTCATGTAAAATTCATGAATATTTTCATCTTCTTTCATTCTTAAGTTTTCAAACTTGGAGGTGAGCAGCTGAAGTCTAGACATCTTTACCCTAGATGTGCCTTCATGAGTGGTCTTGAGAATGTCCCAAGCCTCTTTGGCTATTTCACAGTTATTTATCAGCCTGAAAATATTTTTGTCCACTCAATTGAAGATGGCATTTAGAGCTTTAAAATTTCCAAGAGCAAGATCATCCTCTTCCTTGGACCATTGTTCTTCAGGCTTTTTCTCAGTAGCGGCTTCTCCTTCTTTAGTAACAACAGGATGCACCCGGCCTATCAAGACAGCTTTCCAAGCCTTGTTATCAAGGGATTTTAAAAAGGCTACCATTCTTAGTTTCCAATAGCCATAGTTAGAACCATCCAAAATTGGTGGCCTATGAACAGATCCTTCATCCCTCTCCATTGTACCAGAAAGTATTCTCCCTAGATCTCACCCAGAGCCAGAGCAGGATGCCTGCTCTGATACCAATTGAAATTCTAGTATCAGATATAAGATGTCGAAGATAATGTCACGATACTAATATCTGTTAATACACAATGGATAATTAAACAGAATTGTAAAGCAAATCACACAAGCAATTGTTAACCCAGTTCGGTGCAACTCACCTACGTCTGGGGGCTACCAAGCCAGGAAGGAAATTCACTATAATAGAATTAGTTCAAAGACTATCCGTACACGTCAACAAGTTACAGTCTTTCTCACCTAATCTCTACCCGTGCAATTTCTACCTAAGCACTCTTAGATATGAGAACCCACTCACTTCCCTTACAATCACACACCCGTGATTTTAAACAACAATCCCTTGTGAAAAGAAAATACTTTTCAATTACAAACTCTTGATTTTACTTCACAGTTTCAATCAAGAAGACACACTCTTGATCTTGCTTCAAAGCTTTGATCAAGAAGACAAATCAGTCCAATTCAATCATCAATGGATGACTTGAATGACCTACAGACACAAACCCTAGCTCTCTCTCTAAATTTCGCTCAGTATTGGTTGTGTATTCAATCAGGTTTTCTGAGTCCCTTTTTATAGAAACATTGGACATCTTGAAAACCCTAAATATATTTTCCAATCAAATCTTTTTATAACAGCTGTAAAGATCTTCCTGGAAAATAAACAAATCTGGTTGAACTCCCTGATAGAATGCGCCAGCTAGCCATATCTTCAATCAACCAATGATTGCCATTAATTGTGCAATCACAAAACACCAGACATTCACACTTAATGTTCTGTGTACAGGATGTCATGACATCGGGTCTGACATCTGGAAAAATCCTGCATAATCCAGTTTCCTTTTATAGCAGGTACAGCCATATCAGATACCATGACATTGTGTATGTCATCTGAAACAATCCTGCATGAACATGTCTTCCATTTAAGCTCCAGCAGGTACATCCAATATCAGAAGCCTTAGCATTGTAAGTGGCATTCTGAAACAATCCTGCATGCACATGTTCTTGAACTCCAGCAGGTACATAGGATATCTTATGTTAAGACATCACACATGACATCTTGTGAACACTCTCTATTTTACCAAAATTGCTGCCAACACTTAGAATCAACATGAGTTACTTTACAATTGCTTAACATAGTCCTAAATTCATTATCTTGATTGTCGTTTTATTTTACCTTTTAAAAAATATGTCGTTTAAATCATCGAGTTGTTGGATTTTCTTATGCGTTGCAATTTCGGAGTTAAAAATTCAATTTAACTTCAGAAACTGTTTAAACTCATAAAGTTTATTGATCGGTCTTAAGTTCACTTGTTTAAAACTTAGATTTATTTTTGGTCAGTTGGTTTTCTCTTGAGTCTTCTTACAGCGAGATCTTTGTTATTTACAGTTGTTTATTGAGCTTGTATTGTTAATTGTTGTACCTTATCCTCATTCGAAAAATTATACCGTCGTTTCTATGATGTATAATAATTTACCACTTTCCTTTACTTTTTATGGAATTAGTTAGTTGTTAACTCAAGATTAAAATCAAACACTTTCAGAAAAAAGAACAAAAAATAATAATAACACTCGATTCAACGTCGAGTCTTTTTCCCAGCTCACATTCAATTTGAATTCAATGTTGAGTGTCTCTTTCGATTAATTCAAACTCTTTTCATAATCAACTAGAAACGCTTGATTCAATGTCAAGTCGTTGATGCAAAACCTTTTTCAAAATAAAAATTGAAAGACAAGGGACCAAGAGATGCACATCTCTTTAGACCCCTTAATGGTCGAGCATTCAGAGCACACCAAATTCAAAAGGATTATCAAATAATCAACTCAGTAGTTCTTTTTAAGTAGAACTATATAGCTCTGAGTTCTCCATAATACTTGGAGATACGTAGGAGCAGGATTTTGAAATCTTGCCAAACACCTATTTAATAAAAAACATTCTTCTTTTATTTTGTCTCACTCGATAAGTAGAAGATCATAAACTAATATCACGCTAACATTCTTGCATGAAACTAACTAAATAACTCCCATTGAGTACAACAGATGTGAGGGGTTCTAATATTTTCCCCTTGCATAACCGACTCCTGAAACTGATCTGGTTGCGATAACCAAATTTTTATTTTTTTTCGCGGGTTTAATTTATATTTTCCTTTTCCCTATTCAAGAATAAATAAATTTCGGTGGCGACTTTGTTTTATTTATATTTCTAGCGTTCCTTATCCTCATGTATTTTTCGTGTCATGACACAACTGTGGTGAAAGGTATATATATATATATATATATATATATATATATATATATATATATATATATATAAGCAAATTATATCGCTTCAGTACATAATAATGGTCTCTCTCAAAATAAAACACTATCATCTCTCTCACTCGTCTCTCTCATATATCCTAATCTCCATTAACGTTTCGACAACCTTTTTATCCAAACATGCAAAATAGAAACACCAAACTAATGCAACGAATTCACCTCTTCATAGGGTTACCTTTGTTACATCAAATCTTATGAAATGTAATTTAACTCCATCAAATCTTAGGAAATGGCTACGATAGAAGATAGTCTTCATAATATATAATATAGCTTCTTTCATGGTTCTATAGTTTGTGTTTTCAAATCTTGTTTAACTTAAGATGAGTGAATGTATAACCTAAGAAGAAATTATGTGATTTTATTGACCAAATCTATTTCCAAATTTGTTGTTTATTTTTCTAAATCTGTTTAACTTAAGATGGGTGAATTTATATCCTAAGAAGTGAATATATAAAAAAATATGTTTCCAAATATGTAAATTTATTAACATGTGTAATGTAGCTTCTTTCATGTTGTTTTTAGGATAATATGACCTAAGAAGTGAACTTAAGATGAGTATAATAGCTTTAGAACTTAACTTAATATGAGTGAATGTATAACCTAAGAAGTGAAACATGTTGTTTATGTTTTAATAACTTAAGATGAATGAACTTTCTACTAGTTTATGGATTATAGAAATGTATGAATTATAGAAGTGGGCTTTCTGTATCTATTATAATGTCAAGCTAATACATTCTTACTTGAAGGGAAGGTGAATGAAGACAAAATATAAATGGTTTGTGTTGATATGAAGAAAAAACACAAGGAGAGGATGAAGCGGAAGTGAAAGCTACAAACTTGTGTGAAAGACCCAGAATGACATCCATTCAAATTTAACACAAGTTTGCAGCTTTCAATTAAGGTTCATCCTCCTTTCATTGTGGATTTAATTTTGAGACAAGTAGATCATTTCTTCGTCTTCATTCTCCAGGAATCTTTTCAATAAAAGGTATGTTCGTGAAATATTTTATGTGTTGGTATGTTGTTGTTGTTCAAAATGTTTGCCTTATTGATTTTTTTGTTTATAAATGTTGTTGTCTATGTTATTGTTAATGTCCTAGAATATGAGTTTGTTATATCCTAGAACAAACTTGTTTTATGCAATTAGATGTGATTTCGTTCAACCAACATGCAATTAGAACAAAACATTGATAAGCCCATATGAGTTTAGTATATTGTATGTAGATTTCTTGTTTCACTAACCCCTCACTAAGCATACATTAATTTAAATTGATTTAGAAAATAATAATCTGAAAATTAATTTATATTTGAAAGCCAACTTAGAGCAATCAATGTTTTACAAATTGCATGCATCTCGTAATTCATCTCTCGCTCTTTAACATATAGAATTTGGTTAAATGCCCTAAGTTCTTCAAAGCAACGATTCTTCTCTACTAATTTATTTTCAAATGATCAAATTTGTTAAGAAATTCCGACTCATCGTCATCACTGTCATCATAATCACTTAAGATAATGATGATTATAGTGATGACGATGAATCTGAATTAGTCAACAAATTTTTTATTTTCAAAATAAATAAGAAGAGAAGGAACCTTTGCTTTGAAAAACTTGAGAAATTGAATCAAATGCAATTCGAAAAATAGTAAATCGTCTAAGTTGGTTTTCAAGAATAATTTAATTTTTCAGATTATTATCTTCTAAGTTATTTTGAATGGTTATAAATGTTTATTGAGGATAGATAAAAACAAGTAATGCACATATTTTATAATAAAATTATGTGTACATACCACCACGGTTAGAATTTATAACCGTGGTGAAATTTTCATTTTATAGGCGCTTTAATTAAATTGATGTTGTTGGGTTTCGAATCCATGACCTTTATATATAGTTGTTTAAGATAACCGTTATAATAGGTAGTGTCCTACCTAGTTTTTCACTACGGTCACACGCCCATGGTGGAAAGCAGCATACTTACAACCACACCTTACCTTGTCACAGTTGGTCAACCGTGATAGTATCCCTTTACCAACCATTGTGAAAGGGTCTTTACATAGTAGTGTATGTAGTATGCTTTCCAGTTTATTACCATGATCAATAGTCTGTGGTGGTAAGTATCTCACTTACTACTGCACCATACGTTACCACGAACCATCAACTATGGTTAAACGTCTATTCCAACCGTTGTGAAATGCATATTTTGTAGTACTGCAAAAATCAATATGCATGTTAATGCTTGTGTTACAAATTTTTGTCAATTTAACCATCATTGTGGAACCTCTAAAATTTTGCGTTCTTTTATTCTTAATAATAGAGCCCTATTTATGTTGGTGCACGAGGTGAAATGGCTGAAGATGGAAGAAGAGAGAGAGAAGAAATAATAATAAACTTCCACTGCTATACTAAAACAGTTACAATAAATGATTGCACACACACTGTTGCACAAACTTCTCTTACATCTATTACATTACTTAATGGCTAAGCACACAACTACTTATATACACAAACAATAATGCCACTTAGGCAAAATACTAAAATACTGAATTACCCTTCAACATCATCCCTTAATTCATGATTTAACTAATCAAAACTAACAACACCAAATCTATCCCTCGAGTGGAGAAATTGACCAGTCTTGATCACTTTCGTTAGAACATCTGCTAGCTGCTTCTGAGTGCTACAATGCATAAATTTTAGCACTCCATTCTGAACCCGACTTCTTAGAAAATGATACTTAGTCTCAATATGTTTGCTTATCCCATACAACATTGGGTTCTTGGCAAGATTGATTGAAGAATTGTTATCAATCATAAGCTTCATAGGCTTGTTTACCTTGATCTTCAGATCCTGCAGTAAATTCAGAATCAAATAGCTTGACATGCAGCAACAACACCTGCAACATATTCTGCTTCACAGGTTAATAAAGCAACAACTGGTTGCTTCTTGGAACACCAAGAAATAGGACCTCTCAGAAACTTAAACAAGTATCCAGAAGTACTTTTCCTGTCAACTCTGTGTCCACATCAATCAGAGTTTGAGTAACCCATCAACTTTGAATTAGCCTTTCCTCAAGAAGGGAACAAAAATCCATACTTAAGAGTTCCATTTATATACCTCAGAATCTTGATAGTAGCTTGGTAGTGAGACCACTTTGATTTACTCATGAACCTACTAATTGTTCGAACTGCATAGCAAATCTCAGGTTTGGTATTACACAAATACCTCAGAGAGTCAACCAACTACTTGAAATTTATGGCATTCATATCATCACCTTCAGAATCAGAATCCAATTTGTGATTTGTTTATGGAGGTGTGACAACAACCTTGCAATTCAACAACTTAAATCTCTTCAGAAGCTCAAGTTCATATTTCAGCTGATGCAAAATGATACCCTTCTCATAGTATATAAACTTCATCCCTAGGAAATATGTCATATTTCATAGATCCGCTTTTTCAAACTCATTCATCAATACCTTCTTGAACTTAGCTATCCCATGTTCACAACTCCCCGTTAGCAATATGTCATAAATATAGAGACACACCATACTCATATTGCCATCAGAAATATGGTGAACATAAACGCCATACTCCATATCACACTTTCTAAATCCTTGGAGCTTGAAAATTTAATCAATCTTCAGATTCTAAGCTCGAGGAGCTTGTTTCAGTCCATAAAAGGCTTTATGCAATTTGTACACCATATGTTCATGATTCTTTTTCTCAAATCCAGGAGGTTGTGACACATATACCTCTTCTTGAAATGGATTGTTCATAAATGCAAATTTCACATCTAAATGCATTAGAGGCCAATTCTTGTTAGCAGCTATCGCAATCACCAGTCTGTTTATGTCTCGCTACAGGAGAAAACAGCTCAAAGTAGTCTAACCCAGGTTTATGTAGAAACCTTTTGCTATTAACCTTGCTTTGTGTTTTCCAATTGATCCATCTGGCTTCAGTTTCTCCTTGAAACCCCATCTGACGCTAATGGCTTTCTTGTCCTTTGGAATCTTAGTCAACTCCCAAGTATTGTTTCTTTCTATAGCCTCAAGTTCTTCTTTCATGGCCTTCAACCACACTTTCTTCTTGAGCGCTTCTTTAACATTAACTAATTCAGAGTCTACTAACATGGCACAATGGATGACTTCTCCTTCAGAGTCTACTTCAGCATCTTGTAGCATGTCAAACTATGCAAACCTTCTTGGTACACTTTTGATTCTTTGTGGACTCTGAACTTGTTCAGAATATTCTTTGAACGCTGGAACAATATAAGATGTTGGAACCCCAAAAGTACCACCTTTAAAGGCATGACCACCTTCAGAGTCTGGACTATTCCTAGAGTATAGATCTCCACCAGAGTCTGAATCACCATCAGAATCTGGATCAAAATCAGATTCACCTTCAGAGTCAGACTTGCCTTCAGAGTCACCTTCAAAATCATTTTCTGATTCTGACTCATCTTCAGCTTCAGAGTCATCTTCTAAACTCTGACTCATCTTCAGAACCCTCAAATTCTTACTTTTCTTCAGAACCTTCATATTCTGACTCATCTTCTGATTCTGACTCATATTCAGAATCAGACTCGACTTCAGATTCATAGTCATCTTCTGACTCTGACTCATATTCAGAGTCTCCTTCCGAATCAGAAACCGTCAATCACACAGGTTCGTTATCATCATATTCAGAAGCCATCAATAGAACATATTCATCATCAGAATCTCTTCTGGATATGTTTGCTTCTTTTGACTTCCTTTCCTTATTTGACCAACATTCCTTAGCAAAGTGGCCAAACCTATTACAATAGTAGCATTGAACCATTCTCTTACTAAGCTTCTCCCTTTCCTTATAATGTTTCTTCTCATCAGAATTTGATGATTATGACTCCTGAGACCTACCATATCTTTTCTTGTCCTCTGACCAAGACTGCTTCTAGTCTTACTTGAAAAAAGAAGCTTCCAGATCATGCTTTACCTCCCTCTCAGAGGTTCTTTCATTCAGACGCAACTCTTGCGCCTCTAGACTGCTTTGCAACTCTTCAATTCTCATGGTGCTAAGATCCTTAGAATGTTCAATTGCTACAATGATGTAATTAAACTGAGGAGTAAGAGATCTAAGTACCTTCTCAATGATATTTCTTGAGAGATAGTTTTTCCACACGACTTCATCTTATTTGTGATCAGAATCACTCTGGAGATATAGTCAGGTACCTTCTCATTGCTCTTCATGTTGGCATTCTCATATTGCTTACGTAAAGACTGAAGTTTTACCTTCATCACTGATGCACCACCACTATAGCATTGTACCTGTGTGTCTCACGTAACCTTCGTCGTCGTTGAATAAGTGATTTTCTGAAACACGTTCACATCCACACACTGATAGATGTAGAAAAATGCCTTCTAATACTTCTTCCTCAGATCAGCTGAGCATTTCTATGTCCATCCATTGCATTTGCTGGAAGTGGAACCTGAACGTAACCTTCGTTGACGAGATCAAGAACATCTTGAGGGCTAAACAACACACGCATCTGAATCATCCAACGATTCAAGTTCTTGCCATCGAACACTTGAAGCTTGGTACTCAGATTATCGTTTCCGTTCATCTTCAACCTTGTGTAAACTCAAATCTCACCGAACACTAGTGTTTCCCGATCCCACAGAATCAAGAAATGTGATTCTGTTACGATTCCGATCAAAATTTCAACACGAACTCAAGAAATGAAATCAATCACACAATGCCTCACTATTCACTTGTGTTTCCCTTTGTTTTCTTGTGGATCTTAACTGAAGCTCTAGATACCAATTATTGGTGCACAAGGTGAAATGGATGAAGATGGAAGAAGAGATAAGACAAAATAACAAACTTCCACTACTCTACTAAAACGGTTACAGTAAATGATTGCATACACACACACACACGCGCGCGCACACACACACATACACACACACACGTACACACACACACACACATACACACACTTCTACAGAGACTTCTCTTACAACTATTACATCACTTAATGGTTAAGCACACTACTACTTATATACACAAACAATAATACCACGTAAGCGAAATACTAAAATACTGAATTATCCTTCAACAATTTATAGGAGGAGTGTTGGATGAATCACCCATCTCTGTTTAAACAACAACCACAATGAATATTTTACTTAACACAACATCAACAAAGAATTAAATGTGTCTCATAGTACATATGGGATGTGTTATACCCCAAAGTTTGCCCTACCTTTCACATTGATCATGTAGGACACTAACCCTAATCATTTTCATATCATAAGCATTCATTTCATTTGCATAAGCATGGTTCAACACAAGGGGAAAGTGACTTGAATCTATGGCTTGGTGCTTGCACCTAGTGGAAGCTAGGGTTTCCCAATAACTTGGAGACGGCCCTTGAGGCTTGGGTATTATGCCTATACTTGGTGTGTAAACTGTGGCTTCTTGAGGAAGCAAAGCCCTAGTTTGGGGATCCCCACTTGATCAGGCTGTCCCTAAACCCTAATTGTGCCCCATAATCTTGTGTGGGCCCATAACCCTAGTTTCATCTTTCATGCCATTGTGATTTGGTTCTCTTGCTTGTCCAAGTTTCACCCAACCTCTTGTGCATAGCTCATGCCTAGGGATCCTCTTACTATTGATTCCATAAGCTTCATACTCCCACAAGAAAATCCTATTTTTGATATTTGGTTTGGGCCTAAGTACATGTTGTGCTATTTCATTTGGTATCTTCAATTACATGGTTCATATTTTGTTTGGCATCATTTGGGCAGTGTTATTCAGCTCCACTCTATGCCATTGTCATTGCCATTGGTGCTTGGTTCAGGAATATCTGGTTAGGCCCTAATACATGGTGCATAAATCCTTGCTAAGATCCTAGTGTCATGCTTATCATTGATCATTCAATTCACAACCTTGGTCATCATTCATAATATTCCATTCAAGGCCATTTCAATCCATGTTATCCTTTTCCATTCATGTCCAGGCTATCATTTAAGTTCGGGTCAAACCTATTCATTTAAGAGTCCAAGTAAATGCAAGATTCATGTTCAAATCCACAAGGTCATTCATTTCAGTCTTTTTCTCAAGCATGTCCATACAATGATTCTCATGCAAGATTGAATACCCAAACTTACTTCATTCATGAATATCAATTTCCATTACAAAGGATAAAATGTTCATTACACAAAAAAAGAAGAGAGAAGAACAAAATGTACACAAAATTTGAAGTGTTGACCAAGGTTGACTTTGGTCAATAGTTGACTTTTTGGTCAACTTCGAACAAACCCCATCCCGAAAACACTAAATCCCCAATCTCTGATCATAATCCTAAGTTTCAAATCCTATTTTGATCTCTGGTTTGGCTTTTGTACATGTAACTTTAAGATCCCATTTTAATGCCATACTCCAAGCCTTTGCTTAACCATGTTGGTTCAACCATCATTCTCCATGAAGCCATAACCTACAAATGGTGAAAAGAAATGCCAAGGTGAAGTCGGCATATGAGTGAATGCCTAATGAAATAAAGCAAGATAAGAAATGCAAGTAAATGGTCAGGAAATTATGCAGCATAACCAAAGTCAGAACCATATTGTAATGTAAGCCAAAGCATATGATACACAAGCTTCACTACACATGATCATGGTTGTGGAATACAAGAGTTTAACAAAAAATCAGAATCATGAACCACAAGCTCCCTGCAAGGCATACTGACCTGCTATGATCCTACTAAACCACATGAAGCCAAGGATCACATTCTGCAAAATCACTAAGTTAAAACCAACATGCCTTGGTCCCATAAAGCATTGCCCTTCATACCTACACATAATGTGACCTAACAAACCAAGGCTTGCACAGGGTTCATCAAGTAGAAAACCTAGCAAACCAAGGTTGCACATCAAACAAAATCATACTACAAGTCAGTAGGAAACAAGAGCCATGAGCAACAGGCTGGAGCAAGCACACAGGTCAGTAATTCACATCAGACCACCATCAAATAATTGTGCATCAACAATCCTGCACCATCAAACAAGTCAATTAACAAGTAGTCATGCATAACAAACTTCATCCAAAGATTAACTGGAATTAATACTCAGTCAAGTTCAAATCGGAAAACTAGCAATGCAAAACAGAACCATTGCCAAATGCTGCAAAACCACCTTGCAAGGCATATTGACCTGCTATGATCCTGCTGCATCCACAAGAACACCATCATCATGCCAAAAAAAGCCAAGACCTTGCCTTAATACTCAATCTACATTTGACTAATGGCAACCATGTCTAAGCCTCAAGCATAAAACCATGGGGTTCTCTTGTTTCAGTTCATCTACAATGCAATAAGGCATCTCAAAGTGAATGGCATGGGCAACATCAGTGCAGCAACCAAAAACTAGTGCAGCAAGTGTCCTGCATCAATACTGAACCACAATGCAAACCATGAGCAAATGATCATACATATACAAGGCAGTTGATCACAAACTCACTAAAGCATTGCACCATATTAACTCAGTTGCAGGTTACAACTCAAGCCATTGATCATTGCAAATTAGAGCAAGCTATTACCTGAGTAAACAGTTCAAAATAATCCCAATGGTCAGTGACAACTCTTCACCATGACAAGTCAAGCAAACCAATGAAAGCTCTGCAAATCTCAAGTAATCCTATTGAAATCCATGGTGTGCATAAAAGCTCTGCATATTCCTCAATGAAGTTAATGGCCTTTCCCTTTGGGCATCGGTTATGTGTCTTGGTTGGTCATGTTCCATTCATCCTGCAAGCAGTTCAATAATAACAGGGCAGTGCATCAGTCATCTAAACAACATCAATTCATGAGCCAAAAGCAAGCAGTTCAATTAACAAATCAAAACCAGATTAGTTCAGGGAAAATATCCAAAGTTGAATATGCAGCAAATGAGTTGAGGATTGGAGAACATGCTATTCATTCAGCTAAACCCCACGTGACCTAATTCCATATTAAACTCCCATTTCATTTCCAGAAATTTATTTTAATTTCCAGCTGGATATTCATGTTAGAATTTAACAAACTCATATCCAATTTCCTAAACTACCCCCCCCCCCCCCCCTCCCTTGGATTGATCTATAAATACAATAATCATTGTCAATCATTGGGAGGAGAGAATTGCACTCTGACGCGCTCTGATCACGCTCTGCTCATGTTCTGCGCACATTCACGAAGTTCACTCTCACCATCCTAAGTCCAAGCTAGAAGAAAGGGAAAAAGCATATAAGAATCATAAAAGAAGCAAGAATAAAGAGAGGAAGCATACCTGAGGTCATCGTTTATATCATCGTCGTCTTCGACATCGTGTCCGACAGGTATTCTGTTCAACTTTCTGGTTCCGCTCCGATGTAGTTACCATAGCATAGTATGAGGTTTGGGAGATCCAAGCCCTAACCTGGTAACCTTTAATCTTCATCATGAAGCATTTAATTTCTGGAAAATCGTTTTAGGGTTCTTGCACCTTTGAGCTCGATCCGATGAGTAGGTTTAGGTTGAATTCATTTGGACATTGGATTTAGGACCGTGAGGTGGTGACAATTAGTTTGGCGATGGATTTTGGTGTTTGGAGCTCCGCCGCCGTCGGTGATGAGCTTCGGCGCGGTGGAGGCTTGGTCGCCGACCAAGGATTTGGAAGGTTTGAAGCACATGAAGGGTGATCTGGAGAGAGAAGAGAGGACAAGTCTAATGTGTTAGTGCAACATGGTCCTAGGCCCATGGAAATCTTTTATTTTCACCCCTGACCTGAATGTGTATCCCCATGTCTGTTGGAGGCTAGAACCAGTGGGCCTTTGGTGTATTGTTATTTGCCACTCCGTTTTAGCCGTGCACCCCCCCCCCCCCTTTATTTGGGCTTAGAAATTCATTCTAAGGCCCATTCTGCATTTGTTTTAATCCATATTTTGATATTTGTTTTGTTAATTGTTAATTGGACTTTCATTTTAATAATTGCTTCGATAGTATAATTTGAATTTTATTTTATTTTGGATGGTAAAATTTTAATCACATATTAATAATTATTTTGAACTTTGGAATTTTATTGATTTTATTTTAATGATTGTTTTGGTATTAGAATTTTAATTTGACTTTAGTAATTGTTTAATATTAGAATTTTAGTAGATATTATATTGATTTTAATTCTCTTATTTTCTCTTTAATTTCGACTAATCCTAACATTTAACAATTAACTTCTAACTTTTAATTTTCGCATTATAATTTCTAACTTTTAAATTCTTGTACCTAACTCCTAACATTTAATTTTTTTCATTTATTTTATTTGCTTTTATTTTGCTTTATACTACATATTGTACATCCATATCATCATCCACTTCATCTTGAAAATGGATCTAAAAATGGAAAAGACTTAAAAACTGGAAAAAGACTAAAGATAATAACTCCTAAGCATGGAATGGAATAGACATTGGACTTAGGAATTTCTTGTTAGGATCCTTTGCAATAGACTTTGGACAAACATTTGACCAGAACACGGAATGAGCATTCAAGAATCAAGAAGAATTTTTAATCTTTTATGCACTTTCTAGCTTAGGACACAATGCACACAAGGCTTTCTCTTGGGCTACATAACAACGAGACCTTTTATTTCATGCAATCCCTTGTACTTTTCATGTACCCATCCTCTTTCGGGTGTATGTTTTTACTCGCTTTCTTTATTATTATTTGATAGCTATCCATTAGACATTAGGAATGCTCACTATTTCACAATCAATAAACAAACCCTTGATCCAACGTCAAGCGGTCTTTTCTTAAATCAAACTCAAAAACACAATAAAATACGATCAGGATTGTATGCTATGAGCCTTAAGTGATAAAGAAGAAATGAGAATGGAGCTTTCTTACACTCGTTCTGAATACTTTGAACACAATACGTTTGACTTGGTAGTTCGAGGTATTCGCATTTATCCATAGTCTTTAGTGCAATCCAAAGTCGATAACACCTTCTTTCAAATCCTAAAAACAACATCAACTCATTCAAACCTTTTGTTTGAGCCTTAGGGTATCACTTTCGAAAACCCTTTTTCAAGATATAAAATCAACAAAAATAAACAACATTTTGTACCCACGAACTACGGGGCTCTGATTTCTCACTTCAACAAGTGAGCATACGTAGGCACGAGGAGCCAAATCCTTGGCGAGCACACTAATTTAAAATCTACCTCCACCCTGCAAACCTTTAGCAAGCAAACATTTCGATAGCGATACCCATTCAAGCGTAAACATCCAAGATGGTTTCCATGGAGTATCATGGATGTGATGGATTCTAATACCTTCCCCTTGCATAACCGACTTCCGAACCTGTTCGTGGTTGCGATGACCATACTTTGGGGTTTTCTTGATATTTTTCCTTTCCTTTGAAATAAATAAAAACTGATGGCAACTCTCTATTTTTCGCGTAGCGACAGAAAGAATATAAAAGTTTCTAAAATATGAAATTACCACAAATAAGTAAAAAGGCTAGAAAAAATATACATAATATCAAGAAACCTCTTCAAATTATATATAATAAATGGGAATGCAACAACCACATCAACCAAAATAATTTTATATTAGATTAATAAACAAGAACACATCAATTTTAAAATAGTGAAAACTAAGGAATTGAGAGAGGTTATACAAGTTTTAACCAAAGTATAAATTAAAAATGAAACCAACATATTCATAAAAATGCTTATAACCAAATAAAAAATATCATATACTTGGATTGTACTTAATTCTTACCTATAACATTGCAATAAAAATACCAAAATGCACAAATATAAAAAATAAAACAAACATATATTCCTCTTTTATCATGTATCCACCTCCTTAGCACCCCTTTTCTATTAATCCTTTCCCATAATTTAGGGAATATATAGTTTAAAAAATATTCAAACATGGCACACACAAGAATTATACCTTGCTTGTTTATTATTTGAGGTGAAAGTTTATTATAAAATATTAACTTAATAATGAAAAATAAAAAAAATAGTTTCTTTAATTTAGTTTAGTTGATAATTTTTGTGCCAAATAAATATCTCATTAAAAGTACGAAATTCAACTATTCATTTATAAGAACTGAAATTTTATAATATTAAATTTAAAAATCAAAATAATTTGTAAAGAAATTTGTTCTCAACTGTAGCGATGTATTCGTCACTTTATGATTTATTGATTAAACCAAAAGCAAAGCATACAAAGAATCGAGTCGCCACCGCACTTTTATTTATCCAAAGGAATGGCTAAAAAGCGAACAAAAGCCTAAGAAGTTTTACACATAGAAAACTAATGAAAAGATCAGAGATCTGGATAAGGGGTTAATTACGCAATGGGAAGGTGTTAGGCACCCAAAACGTCCTAGGTACTCCTAGGGAACCTCTTTTCACAACTTGTTGTATGAAATGTTATTTGTTTATGAAATATTTATTGTGCAAACATGGATTGAAGGGATGAGAAAAGAATGTACAAGTTATTATTTTTGTGTTTGGATGGATAACCATTGCCTACGTACCTTTACAGGATCAAAACCTCGTAGTTCGGCTAAAAGATTTCCAAAATATGAGTGGATTCATTTTAAACAAAAGCCCTAAGGTCTTTCGTTATCCACGGGAGAAAACTCAACCTTATACAAACAACAAGTCCACCATGTGAGAAAAGCTTCAACTTGCTAGTGAGGGGTTAACCCTATAATAAGCAAGGAAGTCTTACAATTCAATCACTAAGGACAAAAGGTGAGATTAACATCAACCACTAAGATAATTGAGATCTATAGATAATGTATGAAAACTTATCAAAAATGGACAAAGCCACAAAACAATTGAATGAGTGAAATTAACTAATTAGGATTATTCACAAAAAAAATGGTCACAGTATGATTAGAATTCAATTCAGAAGAAGTATTATGAACATGAAGTTTGGGAACTCAGAGGCTTAAGGCCTAGGTTTCTAATTTGAAATCATGTCAAAATGTTTGCACAATAGTTTTCAAGTTTTGGATTAACATGCAAATGGAGGTTTAAAGAAACAAAAGGTGGGAGGGTGAGGATGTAAAACTTCTTAGATGTTCACCTCTTGAGATCATATGTAGATGATTCAAGTGATTCCTTTGGAATATGCAACAAGCAAACAACAGATAAGCAACATAAATGGATACTGGATGCCAATCAATGGACTTACTCCAATCTCACAAAACAAAACTGGATACCGGATGCCAATCAATGGACTTATACCAATTTCCCAAAGCAAAATGAAACATGGATACCAGATGCCAATCAATGGACTTATACTAGTCTCCTAAAACAAAACATGGATACCAGATGCCAATCAGTGGACTTATACCAGTCTCCTAAAGCAAAGAGCAAACAATGATACCAGATGCCAATCAATGGACTTATACTAGTCTCCTAAAACAAAGAGAAAAAATGATACCAGATGCCAATCAATGGACTTATACTAGTCTCACAAAGCAAAGAAACAAGGATACCAGAGGCCAATCAATGGACTTATACTAGTCTCCTACCATATCATGGGAAACAAACTGCCAAGCAATGGGCTTATGCTTGCCTCCTCCATGGACAAAACAAAATGTCACAAAGATATGAACAATGATGATGAAATGAAATACAGGTGATGAAGATAAATGCACAAAGGCACACATAAGCAAACATGTACATATGAACCAAGTAATCAGACAAACAAGTCAAATAGCACACACTATATACAATCAATTAGGCTCAAGCAAGGTTAGGCTTTACAGCCAACTGGAATGGGGTAATTTGTGCTCTTAACCCTAACATTGAGAGTTAGGGTGAAGCAGATGAAAAGGAGATGAGGGGTGTGCCTCATAGCTCTTATCCCTGGCCTGGGAGAGCTTTGAACAATGGAAGGTGTGGGAGTTCAGAAAGTTGGAACTCTTCTCCACAATGATTGACTCTATAAGATCTTGGGTTATTATCCACAATGCATCAACACATGGTGTGAGCAAAGTGGATGACACACTGAGTAGCAGGAGATGGATTACACATCTCTTTTATCTGCCAATTGCCTCATAAGAGGACTTTTCCTGCTTGGCACAAAAAGTAAACAATCACAAGCATTGCCTCTTAAGGAGGACTTCAGACAGTTGCCTACCAATAACAGTAGGTCTTCCAGACTACATGAAGATTAGAGATTATACCTAAGTGGTTAAGCAACCAAGCAAAAGCAAAGTTCAAGTGAACTTAAAGCAACTTATGTACCTGTGGAAACATCAAACAAATCACTACAATACTCAAACAATCAAACAACAGTCAATAGGCAACAAACAATCCCAATGTACAAAATGTGTAAGCCAAAAGTCAAACTCAAATGAGTTAACATCAACCTACAAAACACACAAAGATTAGTAATCAAAGGCAAACATCAATGCTCAAATGATGAAGCATCAACAACTATGGAACTTGGATGTTCATCCTGAAATCAAGGCTCAAATGTGAGAGGCAAACCACTAGGTCAAAGCCTAGGGTCAAAGATGAAGAAAAAATTCAAAACAGAACTTGAAATTTAACATGAATCAACTTCAAACACATCTTGAAACATTCCAAAAGGTCTCACATCAATATCATTAACCAAAAGCATTTCATGATCAATTGAAATTCAAGGCAATTTCAAAGCTCATATGTGATCAACCAGAATGAAAAATCTCAATTAAATCAGAAATGATTCAAATAATTCCAACAAAATTCATGAGCAATCACAACATCCATAACATGCATTACACAAAAAATCAGGACAATTGGAGATCATTTGGCATGGCAAACACATCACATAAGTTGGACAAACAAAGGTGTGACACAAATTGTCACACCAACTTAACATGATCATAAAATAGAAATGACAAATGATAAAAATACCAAATCAACACCAAAATGTCAAGCAATGTGTCTAGTTTCATCATGCAAAAATTCACATTCATTGGATAAGAATCAAGCATTTCACAAAGGTATAAGCATGGCAAGGTCAAAATAGCATACATGTTCAATCATTCTAGCACAAAAAATTATCCAGCCAAGCACAACTTGTAAAATTATGATCAAAAAATACTAGAGATAAAAAGAAACACAATGCAAAAAACCTGGTAATTTTTGGATTAATTTTCAATTAGATATGAATTTTTAAAGATGAGGAAAATGAAAAAAATGCATGAAGCATAGCATATGAAATGTATGGAGGGAAATGAAAAAATAGAATGAAGCATTTGAATAATGGTTGGCACGGAGGATCGAACTAGGTTACAATTTAAATGAGAAGAAGCGCCAATATGAAACACGACGTTTCATTAATACAGTTGGCACGGTCAAAGCCTGCGTGGCTTGGTCAGAGTAATGAGGACCAATGGAAATGTTGTGTGTGCAAAACGTGGACCAATACATGAGCGTGCCCTATTCTAACACATGCAGACCAGAAAAACGTTCTCAAACAGATCAAAAGCGTGGCCAAAGATTGAAGTTCATCTTCTTCAACGCGCATGCATACGAACAGTAGCAACATCTTCATGCATCAAGAACAAATGTTCCAGAAATCAAAATCAAAGCCATCATCATGTAGCATATTCAATGTAGATCACGAATCAATAAACAACTAAACCTAATTCCACATGTTAAGAGAGAATCGAGCACAAGAACATTCATACATGAAACTTTAATCAACCTTAACTAACTCAAAAGTGCATGGAATTTCATGATTCAAAGCTCAGAGTTACCAGCAAACCTAGATCTACAACAATATCACAATAATTTTGAGAATTAGAGAGATCGATTTGTAACCTCTTGAAGAGCAGCAACTGGAATTGGCTTGGTTCGAGGCTTGAAATGATCAGAAACTTCTCTATGATGCTTGTACAGATGATTGGAAGAAAGATTGAAGCTCAATTGTGCTTGCTTTCAACAGAATCTGAAATCACCATGGATATCCAAAGCTTCGAGCATGCTTCAATGTGGCTCCAATTCTCTTGATTCCACGTTCAATCTTGCTTAACAGCACCTCAGGATCCAGAATCAAGCAATCGAATATGGTTTTGTATGAAGAAATTGCAAAAAAAAATTGAGAGAAAAGTTTCAAGAATTTTTGGATCTAGATCTGAATTTTCATGTTAATGCTGAAAACAGTTAGGTTTTAGTTTATATATGCAATGCTAATCATGATCTAATCAGGTTTAGATCAAATGCAAATGAAATTAGCAAGTTATGGAGTGTAAGTGCAAATTGGTTTTTTCACCTTATGCATGAAATGCATGTGTGAACAATGCACGAAATTGGTTTACTTTCACTTAAAATCTCATTTTAAAATCAATGGCAATGTCAAAAGGTTCAAACCATGTACCAATTTTGAACTTTGAGTTTTCCCTCCAAAAAACCAATGGATTACCAAATGATCATATGAATATAATTTGTGCAATGCAATGCATGATTTGGAAACTAGAGGTCAAAAGGAGAAAAATGCAAAAAGATCCATCCATTTTGGAGCTTTGGTTGAGAAGTTATGCCCATTTGAAGTTCCATGCATACTTTGCCATGTTTTGATCATATCTCCTTAACCACACATGAGAAATCCTTGATCTTGGACTTTTTGGAAATGGGAGAGAAAGATCTACAACTTTTATGTTCAACAAATGTTTATTTGAAGCTTTCTTGATGATGTAATATGAAGTTGAAGTTGGGTTAAAACCTTTCCATTTTTGGCAAATTCAAATTATAGGTCACTTTCTATTTTTGGAAAGTTTTGACCTGACTTTAAATTCTTCAATGTGAGTGTTTGAAATGTCAAATGAGACTTGTTTGAACATGAATAAAGTATTTCTAATCACTTCCCACCTCCAAATCCACAGTTGCCTTTCTAGGCCTTCAATTGACTGGGAAATGTTCTGATGAGATTCAAACCTCTACCACTTGGGATTTTGCTTCAAAATGATATCATAGCTCATATGAACTCTTGATAATGATTGTGGGGTCCAACTCTCAAGAATGACCACCATCTATTGCTCAATGACTGCCTTTGACTGCTTTGACCTGTGATTGCTTCATCTGCAAGACAAAGGTTAAATGACATATTTTTGTACTTTTGGTTAGTGGTAAAAAGAAAAGTAATGACATACAAATGCAAGGAATGCTTGGTGATCAAGAAATCACTCTCTAAGAGATAATCCACCCATAGGGAAGGAAGCAAGGTGCACAATGATCCTTGAGGCAATGCAATGATATGATGCCATGAGGGATCTTAGGGACAAAATTGGGGTCTTACATCAACCATTAAAAATTTATATTGAAATCACACCATTCATATTTTAAATTTCATTTTTATAATTTTAAAACTTAAATTTTGGTCTATGATGGTGACTTGAATGTGTGGATCAGATAGTACATTCAATCAAACAGCGAGAATAGAAGTTGTTGAAGAAGTGGAGAAGCTTTTATTGTTATGGGCCATTAATATTTATAAGCTTATGGCTGGAAAATTTTACTTCATACCCCTACGTTTAGCCTCATACCCCTACAATTTTTAAAAATATCAATTTTACCCTTAACTGGTTTTAACCAATTTACCATTTCATTTTTACCATTCAGTTGATACTTCCAAAAATTACACACTCCACCCCCGCACCAGAACTCCTGGAAAAAGATTTTTGGTATGTATTTTTTCCAAACCGGAAGACTTCTAAAAAGACATCCGGAACACACCAAGTAGTAAACTAGAAGACTTCAAGAAAGAGTTCCGGTTCTTTAATAAAAAAGAAATGTTCCGGAACATTTTTTGAAAGAGTTTCGGTAAACAAAGTGACACATACCAGAACTCTTTGAAGAATTCTTCCGGTATGGTTTTTATGTATTCCGGAACTCTTCTTTGAAGACTTCCGGTTTGCAAATTTTTTTTTAGATTTTTTTTTTTGAATTTTTTTTATTGTGCAGGAATGGAAAATCTTCCCCAAATATGTGTAGATACTTCTGATGCGTTTATAACGACTGAAAGATTTGGTACACGAGAAGAGGTGATCAGATGGATTAAAGAGGTTGGAATCGATAATAAAGTAATTGTTATTATCAGTCGTTTAGATACTGAAACAGGCAAAAAAGGGAGAATTAACAAATTAATATTTGGTTGTGATAAAGGTGGGAAACACAAGAATACTGATAGTGGAACCCAAAGTGCATCCAAGAAATGTAAATGCCCATTTAAAATCAGGTTGACTCCGGCGAAAGATGGGTCTGGTTGGAAGATTAATGTAAAATATGGGTTCCATAATCATGGTTTACCGGATACATTAGAAGGTTATTCCTTTATTGGTAGGTTGACCACATATGAGAAGCAACATGTCGCTGATTTGACAAAGAGACATGTGCCACCTAGACACATATTGCTTTCCTTGCAAGATCGAGATCCTGAGAATGTCACTCGAATTATGCAAGTATACAAGCATAAGAGTGTGATACAAAAAGAGATAAGAGTTCCTAGAAGTGAGATACAACATTTGTTTAAGCTTATTGAGGATGCAGGCTATGTGTATTGGAGTAGAAAAAAGGATGACTCAGAAGTTGTGAGAGAGATATTTTGGGCCCATCCTGATTCAGTTAAGTTGTTGAATATTTTTCCTATTGTGTTATTTATGGATAGCACCTTCAAGACAAACAAATATAGACAACCTTTGTTTGAAATTGTTGGCATGACATCAACCGAGTTGACTTTTACTTTTGCATTTGCGTATATGGAGTCTGAGCAGACAGAGAATTTTTGCTGGGTATTGGAGAAACTAAAAGAATTGTTTGTGAAGAAAGATTTCTGTCCGCAAGTGATTTTGACAAATAGAGATCTTGCTTTGATGAAAGCAATTGAAATTGTGTTTCCCATATCGATTAGTTTGCTATGTAGATTTCACATTAACAAAAACGTTGGTGCCAAATGCAAACAACATGTGGCGAATGACCTGCAAAAGACGATAGACACATTATGGATGAAAGTTGTTTGGGCTAGTGATGAGGTTGAGTATGGTCAACGGTTGCATCAACTTGAGCAAGCATGTGTTGATTATAGTGGATTTATTAATTATGTGAAAGACACATGGTTGACTCCACATAGACATAGATTTGTTGGAGCATGGATTAATCGAGTGCTACATTTGGTAACACAACGACTAATCGGTACGTGTTATAATTTTTTCTGTGTTATTTTTATATGTGATATTTTTTCTATGTATTTTTTTATGTGTTATTTTCAATATTTTTAGGATTGAATCTGCTCATTGGAAGTTAAAGCAGATGTTAGGAAACAGTATAAGTGACATGGTCAAATGTTGGGAAGCTATGAATAACAACTTGAGGTTACAACTGAGAAACATTAGAGCTTCTTTTCAAAAGAGTTTTTACGAAGTTGAGCACGCGCACATAAGTCCCTTTTATGGTTATTTGCGTGGTTCCGTATCTCGAGCTGCTTTGAGACGTATTGCTGAATGGTTCGCAGAGAGTTGGGGTTGAAAATAATAGACAAGGATAAGTCAACTTTGAGAGAATCTTTGATGATAGAATCCTTTGGTTCACAACCACCTGAAAAATGGTTGACTCTACCAGATATGGGTTACTTGATAGCGAATCACTATAATGTTGTACTTGTCTGTTTAGGCAATCCGTGCATGACTTTCTTTCCTATGACAGGTTCACATTCACCAAATGTCTTTATTTATTGCATTGGTTTTGTTAACCAAAATCATTGAGTTCAGGTACGTATTTTGTATGACAAGTTATTTTATATGACTCAATATTTTAATTATTTCACTTAATATTTTATATGACTTAATATTTTAATTATTTATGAGGGTATTTTGGTCCCAAAAAAATATTTGTAAGGGTATGAGTACAATTGTAGGGGTACGAGGTAAAGTTTTTTTATGGTTGGTGCTTCTATGCCCACGTCTTTTGCGACTATCCTCTGGTTCTAATGTAACGATCAATTTCATTTCTTTGCCTGCATACTTGAAAATTATTGCTATATATATAAGATTCGGACTATACACTATTGTAAATTAATTTATTTACTTTTTATTAAATTTAAAATACATTAAGAATTTATTTTGATAAAAAATAATTAATAAATTTATATTACAATATATCATTGAATTGTATTTGAGAAATCAAAATATTATTTTTTATTTTTAATAAATATGATATATATATATATATATATATAGATATATATATATATATATATATATATATATATATATATATATTATATATGTACTTCACTACTATATATATATATATATATAGATATATATATATATATATATATATATATAGATAGATATAGATATAATATATATATATATATATATATATATATATATATATACTTCACTACTATATATATATATATATATATATATATATACTTCACTACTATATATATATATATATATAGTAGTGAAGTATATATATATATATATATATATATATATATATATAATATATATATATATATATATATATATATATCTATATATATATATATATATATATATATATATATATATATATATATATCTATATATATATATATATATATATATATAATATATATATATATATATATATATATATATATATCTATATATATATATATATATATATATTATATATATATATATATATATATATATATATATATATATATATATATATTTCAATTGAAAGTCAATTATTAAAAAATTGTGTAAAAACTGCTTTTACTTTTAAGATAAAGAGATTTCTTTTGACGTGTTATTGGACATGTAAGAACTATTTTAGAATATAGGTAGGAAAGTGCATTGGAGACATTATTTGGACAATCATATGCAAAACTCTTGCCATAGTAATAATCAAGATTTAAGAAAAGTTTGCGGTAGAGAAATTAGAGAAATGAATATGTCTTTAGATGCCATCTTTCCACAAATGCAGAGATCAGACTTAGATACCCATCTCTCCACCTATTATGGAAGAATTAGTGGAATCCTAGATGTCAGATTTAGTCTGTGGCCAGCAACCTTTAACTCTTTCTTTGGATCTTTTTCCTAAAAATAATTAAAATACATATTAGAAAACACAATATAAAATATTCAAATATTATTCATTTTTAAATATATCCCGTTTATTTACCTCACCAAACCATAAATGGCGAGCAACATGATGCCAGTACTTCACCAAAAGAGACGTATTGTACGGCCCTCCTGGATATCCAGTCGGCTCTACTACAGATGAAGATACGCCCCGGCCTAAACTGCGGTCTGGAATCCTACCATCTGCACCTCGTCTTCGAACTACTACAAAAATATGTTATAACAAAATAATTAAAAATACAAAAAAAACGTACCGGAACACTTCAAAGAAGAGTTCCGGTGTGGAAAAAAACAAGGTTGACTATCGGAAGACTTTCTAAAAGACTTCCGATTCAATGCCTCAAAAATGCAGCGAACCGGAAGACTTTGGAGAAGTGTTCTGATATACATTTTGTAAATCGGAAGACTTATTCTTAGTGTTCCGGTTTACAATGCAAAAAAATGCTAAAATTCTCTCTTCCGGAAGTCTTCAAGCGCAAATGGAAAAAACTTCCATTTCTGAAAAATATACCCTATTTATGAGGGTATTTTGGTCAAAAAAAATTATTTGCAAGAATATAGGTACAATTGTAGGAGTACGATGTAAAGTTTTTCTATGATTGGTGCTTCTATGCCCACATCTTATGCGACTGTCCTCTGGTTCTAATGTAATGATCAATTTCATTTCTTTGCTTACATACTTGAAAATTATTGCTATATATATAAGATTCCGACGACACACTATTGTAAATTAATTAATTTTTTTTTTATTAAATTTAAAATATGTTAAGAATTTATTTTGATAAAAAATAATTAATAAATTTATATTTCAATATATCATTGTATTATATTTGAGAAATTAAAATATTATTTTTTTATTTTTAATAATATGATACATATATATATATATATATATATATATATATATATATATATATATATATATATATATATATATATTAATTTCAATTGAAAGTCAATTATTAAAAAAGTGTGTAAAAACTGCTTTTACTTTTAAGATAAAGAGATTTCTTTTGACGTGTTATTGGACATGTAAGAACTACTTTAAAATATAGGTAGGAAAGTGCATTGGAGACATTATGTGGACAATCATATGCAAAACTCTTGCTATAGTAATAATCAAGATTTAAGAAAAGTTTGCGGTAGAGAAGTCAGACTTTTGCATAGAAGTTAGGGAAAAGGGGCGATGCACTCTAAATTTATTTTACATTGTCGATCAATGATGATCATGCATCCCGCCAAGTCATATTTACAATTTTAAAATCTATTAAGTCATATTGAAAATTTTAAAATACTTATATGAAATGGGAAAATGATATATTATTATTGAATAATAGTATAAAACTTTTTTACACTGTCAAGTGAATCATCATTAAACCCTAGAAATTATAACACTAATTTCAACTGTGATGATGTAAATTTATTATTTAATATCAAAGTTTCTGATCAAAGGTAATATGAAGAAAATATAATTATATAAATAGATTTAGTTAGTTTTATTTTTTTAAAAAACAACAAAATATAATCTTTTTGGTGAATATATAATAAATTTAATTGATATGCACGAATAGTGTAAAGATCTTTTACACTGTCAGTTAATCACAACCACTGATATATTTGAAAGATTTGACTTTTATTTTAAACATTTAAAAAGTAATACAAACATATGATTGTGATTCATTGACAATATAAAAAATTTTAATGCATAACAATTAAACTCATATATAATATATCTCTTATGAAGATTGTTTCAGAAAACAAAGTCTCAAAATATTTAATTCCTCAAGATATCGGACATATGTTAATATAAGAGTCATGACTCTAAAACTTTTTACTTCAACCACAAAAATAGCAAATAATACACGTTTTCCCCGCTACCTTGTTTTTTCTTATGTTTTTTTTTTATCAACACTAAACAAAAGTGTTAGATTTCATTTCAGACCCAGTGAAAGTAATACTAGAAAATAGAAACAGAAGATAAAAGGAGAATCAACAAAATGTCGCTTGACACTCCATTGATTGTTGAAGAAACAAAACAGAACAGCAAGGAAGAAGATAAAAGAGAATTGATTGAAGAAGTGAAAAAACAGTTATGGCTATCAGGACCGTTAGTTTCTGTTTCACTTTTGAATTTTGGTATCGATCTTATTTCAGTTATGTTTGTTGGTCATCTTGGTGAATTGACTCTTTCTGGTGCTTCCATGGCTACTTCTTTTGCTACTGTCACTGGCTTCAGTTTATTGGTTACTTTTTATCCCCTCTCTTTGATTTTGACTCTTCATTGGAGAGTGTCGTACATTGACGCGTGTCGGATGCCACACTTAATTTGTTTTTTTATGGTTAAAATACAGGCAGGAATGGCAAGTGCATTGGACACATTATGTGGACAATCATATGGGGCAAAACAGTACCGCATGTTAGGCGTACACACGCAGAGAGCAATGTTCATTCTCATGATGGCCGCGATTCCCCTAGCGATTATTTGGGCCAACACAAGATCCATTCTCATTTTTCTCGGCCAAGATCCTGAAATATCTACCGAGGCTGGAAACTATGCTAAGTTAATGGTTCCAGGGCTTTTTGGTTATGGTCTTCTACAATGCCTCAACAGATTCTTACAGACTCAAAATATTGTATTTCCAATGTTGTTTGGCGCCGTGCTTACGACATTACTTCATATTCCTCTATGTTGGATTATGGTATACAAGTCTGGGTTAGGTGGCAGAGGGGCTGCCATAGCAAATTTAATTTCTGAATGGTTGAATGTTATTATACTCTCACTTTATATCAAGTTTTCTCCTTCATGTAAAAATACTTGGCATGGATTTTCCAAGGAGGCATTAGCACTTAACAACATCCCTATTTTCTTGAAGCTTGCTATTCCTTCAACTCTAATGGTTTGGTAATCACTTTCTTTAATACTTTTATGTACATTGTTAATTGCATTTTCATTTCTTTGTAGAGATTTTAAGGCTGTTTCAAATTTTTTTTGTTGAAATTGTCGAGGGGAGCAGCTTGGAAATGTGGTCATTTGAGTTAATGGTTCTCCTTTCTGGTCTCCTTCCAAATTCAAAGTTGGAAACATCAGTGCTTTCTATCTGGTCTGTTTTATATTTGAGATTCTCGTCCATATTGTTATTATTTTCGTTAAGTTATTGTTAGTGACATGGTTTTGACAGTTTGAATACAGAAGTAGCTATTTGGATGATACCATTTGGACTTGGTGAAGCAATAAGGTTAGAATCTTATGCAATCTCGTTATCTTACAAAAGTTTTATTCTCTTTTGTTATTCTCATGCTCTAGTTTATGTGTAGTATAATTAGTGGTTGAATGATTCTTGTAGCATTCGTGTCTCGAATGAACTCGGGGCTGGTAACCCACAGGCTGCACGTTTGGCAGTGTGCGTCGTTGTGGTGATTGCCATTATTGAGAGCATCTTAGTCGGAGCAGTGATGTTTCTTATACGCAATATATTGGGTTATGCTTATAGTAATGAAGAAGAAGTTGTCAAATACGTTGGAACTTTGTTGCCAATTCTTGCTGCAACCCACTTCCTCGATGGACTACAATGCGTTCTTTCAGGCATGGCTAGAGGATGTGGTTGGCAGGAAAGTGGTGCTTATGTTAATCTGGGAGCATACTATTTAGTTGGGGTTCCGGCGGCCGTAGTATTAGCTTTTGTATTGCATGTTGGTGGAAAGGTAAATACAGCAGTTAATCGCGATGTTGTGATTCCGTTCAACCTGCTGATAAATATACTTATTGCAGGGGCTGTTACTGGGGATGATATGTGCGTTCATTGTTCAAGTATTCGCTCTAACGATCATTACAATACGCACTGATTGGAAGAAAGAGGTTAGAAACTTCTTCATTTTTATTAATGATTTCTATTTGATGCTGACATGCCTTTGTTTTTTTCTGATTCCTTTTATTTAGATAAGGAAGGCTTCTGATAGAGTCAATGATTCTATAACAACAGAGAGCTTGGTCTATTGAAGAATATGAATTTTATTTTGTTTTTTCAGTGTATTTTGTTTTCTTATTACCTTTTATAATTACGACGTTTTGCCATGAATTGAATAATTTAGTTCTTAATATTGAGAAATAATTGTGAATTGGGTTAAGAAACAAGTGTGAGTTTTAAATTCTAAATTATTTAGAAAAAATAAAGGTTAAACACTTTATAAGTAAAATGATCTATACACTTATTATCTTAAAGTTTTAGGTGAATATATGGTGTCTTTTACTTGTTTGGATGAATCTTTGACTTTTAAGTGAGTGCTTGACCCAATATAAATGTTTCCCCTCGTGATGAACAATCAGAAATATGGAGTCTATACTTCAAGAGACTGGATGGATCTATATGCAAGTGTATTCGTTTGCATCTTAGTCAATTTTCTCTCGTCTAACATATTTTTGTTGAATTGTAATTCCTTGTGTCGAAGCAGGTTGCTCGACAGAAACAAGGAAGTGTTGAACCACCTAGTGTGTTGAGTAGTTTTAGCTATTTTGGGCTTTTATAATTTTGGGCTTTTATAGTTGGGCTTTGGCTTGAGGTCCAAGTTAACCTAAATCTATAAATAGAGGGAGTAACCCTTATTTTGTAACAGATGTGAATAGAGTATTCATAACATTGTATTCACAGTATTTTGCAGAAGTGTTGGCATCAAGATCTGTTGTTGGAAAGATCTTGAGGTCGTTGGCTCCAAAGTTCGACCACGTGGTAGTAGCCATAGAAGGGTCGAAAGATTTGTCAAAATTGACAAAGGAAGAGCTTCAAGAGACGCTTGAATCTCATGAACAAAGAATGGATGAAAGAGCTGCAGGAAAGTCGAAGAGTGATATGGCTTTGCAGGCTCAATCAGCAAAAGAAAGAAAAGGCAAAGGAAGCTGGAATGGCAACAAAGGCAGAGGAGGATACAACAATTCGACTGGTCGAAATCAGCAAGAAGGAAACTGGTCGAATCAGAAAAAACTCTGGAACCAAGGCAACCAAAGAGGTGGTGTTGCAGATAGAGGAAGAGGTGGTGGTCAAAAGTCAGACAAGAGTCACATTCAGTGTTACAATTGTCAGAAGTATGGTCACTATTCTAGTGATTGTCCAGAAAAGCAGAAGAATCAAGAAACTTATGCAAAGCTGGCTAAACATGAAGAAGAAGAGACGTTGTTGATGGTTACAACAAGAGAAGAAGAGAGATTCAAGGACCAGTGGTACTTGGACTCAGGATGCTCATCACACATGTCTGGAAGAAAAGATTGGTTTGTCAACATAAAGCCCTCAATGAAGAACATGGTGAAATTTGCAAATGACAACACTCTAGCAGCTGAAGGTGTTGGTGATGTTCTGATTATGAGGAAAGATGGCAAGAGGTCAGTAATTTCAAATGTGTTGTACATTCCAGGCATGAAGAGTAATTTTCTCAGCATGGGGCAGTTAGTCGAAAAGAACTACAAGGTGTCGATCGAAGACAAAATGATGAGAGTTCTCGACTCAAATGGAAGGTTGATCTTGTAGGCTCCAATGTCTCAGAATAGAACCTTCAAGATTGAACTAAATGTGATGGAGCATAAGTGCCTTGCAACAGCAGCCAGTAGAGATGAATGGATATGGCATTACAAACTTGGCCATCTCAATTTCAAAGACATCAGAGATTTGAAGAGAAGAAATATGGTTTCAGGATTACCAGAAATCGACATTCCAAACAAAGTGTGTGAAGAATGTGTGCAGGCAAAGCAGCATAAGAACAACTTCAGTAAGGATGCAGGAAGCAGGTCGAAGGCAATTCTTGAAGTCATATACTCTGATGTATGTGGTCCTCTCCAGGTGGATTCGATTGGAGGTAACAAATACTTTGTTACATTCATAGATGATTTCAATCAAAAACTATGGTCTTACCTGATCCAGAAGAAAAGTGAAGTGATCGAGGTATTTGCCAAGTTTAAATCTATGGTCGAAAGACAGAGCGGTCGAAAGATCAAGATTTTAAGAACTGATGGTGGTGGAGAATATGTGTCGAAAGACTTCGATGCATTATGTGTGAAAGAAAGGATTGTGCATGAGGTGGTGTCACCCTACACTCCACAACAGAATGGAGTCGCAGAGAGGAAGAATAGAACCATCATGAATATGGTTAGAAGTATGTTGAAAGGCAAGCATCTACCCAAAGAATTATGGGGAGAAGTTGTGTCGACTGCGACATATATCCTGAATAGATGTCTGACGAAGAAGCTAGAAGCAATCACGGCAGAAGAATGTTGGTCTGGTGTCAAGCCTAGCTTGAGTCATCTAAGGGTGTTTGGATCTATAGCACATAGACATGTGCCAAATCAGTTGAGAAGAAAACTTGATGACAAGTCCAGTGAGATGATCCTGATAGGATATCATTCGACTGGAGGATACAAGTTGTTCGACCCAGTGAATAAGCAAGTAGTGATCAGCAGGGACGTGATCATAGATAAGCTTAAGGAGTGGGATTGGACTGAGAATGTCAAGAAAGATTCAGTGGGAATCTTTTGTGATGAACCAGCTAGTGAAGTCAAAAGAGAAGTTCGACAGGAAGAAGTCAGAGGTGAAGCAAGCACAAGCAGACCTCAAAGAACAAGACACATGCTTGCAAGGTTGCAAGAATGTGTGATTACATCAGATGATATGGTCGATGAAGAAGGTGAGCTGGTACATTATGCTTTCTACGCAGATGTCGAACCTGTCAATGCAGTTGAGGCATTGAAAGATTCGAAGTGGATGAAAGCAATGGACGAAGAGTTGAATTCAATCAAAGTCAACAACACTTGGTCACTTGTCGAATTGCCCCCAAACAAGAAGGCAATCAATGTGAAGTGGGTATACAAGGTGAAGTTGGATCCCAAAGGAGAAGTGACTCGACACAAGGCGAGATTTGTGACAAAAGGATTTCTTCAGAAAGAAGGAATCGACTTCGATGAAGTTTTTGCACCTGTTGCTAGGATCGAAACAATCAGGTTGGTTGTTGGTCTAGTAAACATGAACAACTGGCAGATGTGCCAAATGGACGTGAAATGTGCATTCCTTAATGCCCCCCTAGAATAAGAAGTTTATGTTGCACAACCAGCTGGGTTTGTGAAACATGGCGAAGAAAGAAAGGTGTACAGGCTGCATAAAGCCCTGTACGGACTTAAACAAGCTCCAAGAGCTTGGAACAAGAAAATAGATGGCTTTCTAAGGGAGAAGGACTTTGTGAAGTGAAAATCTGAACATGGAGTATATGTAAGAAGAAGCAAGAGTGATTTGGTTATACTATGTCTCTATGTCGATGACCTGTTGGTAACAGGTAGTTGCAAGAAGGAGATCGAAGACTTCAAAGGTGATCTCAACAAGGAATTCGAAATGTCAGATCTTGGTGACATTTCATATTTCCTTGGCATCGAATTCTACAAGAGTGGTAGAGGTTTGATGATGCATAAAAGAAGGTATGCAGGTGAAATTCTCAAGAGATTTGAGATGCAAGATTGCAACCCAACTTCGACTCCAGTTGAACCCAGATTACAACTGTCGAAAGAGTCAGATGAAGATGATGTCAATCCAACCCAATATAGAAGACTTATTGGGTCACTTTGATACCTTTTTCATACAAGGCCCGACTTAGCATACGGTGTAGGTATGGTGAGAAGGTTCATGCAGAAGCCAAATGTATCACATCTAGCAGCAGCGAAGAGGATACTAAGGTATCGAAAAGGAACTTTCGACTATGGCATTTTGTTTCCTGCAGCTGATGAAGGAAAAGAATGCAAATTAGTGGGATACACCGACTCAAGTTGGTGTAGTGATGCTGAGGATCGAAAATCCACAGCTGGTTATGTGTTTATGCTAGGTGGTGCACCAGTTGCTTGGAGTTCGAAAAAAGATCCAGTAGTGGCATTATCGCCGTGCGAAGCAGAATACATAGTTGCTTCTTTTTGTGCATGTCAAGCAACATGGATGGTGAATCTGGTTGAAGAGATAACAGCGAAGAGTCATGGAGAAATTACCATGAAGATCGACAGCATGTCAGTTGTCAATTTGGCAAAGAATCTGATAGCACATGGTCGAAGCAAGCACATCGAGATGAGGTTCCATTATCTTTGAGAGCAGGTAGCAGATGGGAAGATGAATGTGGAACACTGCAGAACTGAGAATCAGATTGCAGACATCATGACAAAGGGAGTGCAGGTCGAAGTGTTCAGAAGATTAAGAGCCATGATGAATGTAGATAGCTTAGACACAATGAATTAGGTGGTGTGTTGAATTGTAATTCCTTGTGTCGAAGCAGGTTGCTCGACATAAGCAAGGAAGTGTTGAACCACCTAGTTTGTTGAGTAGTGTTAGCTATTTTGGGCTTTTATAGTTTTGGGCTTTGGCTTGAGGTCCAAGTTAACCTAAATCTATAAATAGAGAAAGTAACCATTATTTTGTAACAGAGGTGAATAGAGTATTCATAACATTGTATTCACGGTATTTTGCAGTTGCAAAGTGAATAAGAAGTTTTCCACAGTTTGTGGGCAGAGAGAAACTCTGCAGAATTATATTACTCTTCTCCTTCATCGTTCTATACATTCTCTCTTTCTTCATTGTTCTTCTCCTTTCGTTGTTATTGTGTGGGTAATAACAATCTTGTTCATCAAGATTGATTGAAATTTTCCATAGGTTTTGGGGGATTTCCAACAATTTTTACATATTAGTGCTTATACTCGATTTACAATTTGAAATATGTCAGTGATATTTTCTACATGGTATTGGAGTTCTTGATTTTGGGTATCACTTTCTGGTAAAGCTTAGTAGTAGTTGTTGTTACGCTTACCTTTATTTTTTTGACTTTGTACAACTCATCAGATGACATTTGATTCAGCACTTTTCTTAACATACATATTTCCTTTCAAAGTTCCTTTTATTGCTGAAAAAGCTCTCATAGTTGTGTTGATTTTTGTAGGCCTTTTAACCTTTACTCTTTTAAATTAAAAGATATGCTCCATCATCTCATACTTTGTAATAACCTTATATTTATTCTCAAGGATAATAATTGTGCAGTGATTTTATGTCATTTTTATTGAACTTTTCACGATCTTGGAATAGTGAATATCGGAGTTGTTAATGAACATGGAGGAGTTCAGTCTCGGTCACAATCATGTTCTTCTGCCTCTCAAATATGAATTTGATTCTTTAATTGCCACCAAACTACTTTTATTCCCAAGTTTTATCAAGAGTGGTAAATAATTTGACCTTATTCATTTTGATTAGGGGTGAAAATAGGTTGGATCAAAGATTTTGTCGTGTCCGAATCTAACTTGCTAAAAAATTAACTTCTATGTCTAGCATGTAATCTATCATAAAATTATTTGATCTTTTCGAATGTCTATTTAACTTATTAGCCTACTATTTGAATTAAGCATTTTTAAATAAGAAATCCAACTAATATTTAATATTTCGATGTTTGAAGACTAACATTTATTTCTGACCTACTCCTACCACTAATTTCGATGTTTGAAGACTAACATTTATTTCTAATATTTTTAACTTAACATGGTTTGTTTCATAAATGTATTGATTCCACTCGAGTAAAAGTCGCTATTGTATGTACCTAAAATACTCCCTCCGTTTTTTATTATAAGTCGTTTTTGACTTTTCACACGTATTAAGAAATGTAATAATTATGGTATGAAAAAGATAAATTATGAAGGATTTTACAAAATTATCCTTCATTAATGGTATTGAAAAGACAAATTGATATAATTGAAAGGAGAGAGAATAATAAATATTTAAGGGTATAATAGGAAAAATAACATTAATGATTCATTGGTATTATAAAACGACTTATATTGTGGTACAAAATATTGTTCCAAAGTGACGTATAATAAAAAACGGAGGTAATAGTTGGTAGCTTTTAATGTAATGTAATGTAGTACAAAATTATTAAAACAACTAGAATAAGACTTGCGCATGTTCTAAATATGTTTATTTGTTTTTTATTGAATTTTAAAAATATTAAGAATTTGTTTTGAAAAAAATATGATTACTAAATTTATATTACAATTATTTATTGTGAATTATTATAGAAACAATGATATGAGTAATTCACATATAAAAAAAATACATGTTATTTTAAAAAAAAATACATGTTGTAAATTGAGACTAACATCCGTAATTAGTTTTGCAAATTTAAATAACGATAAAATAATTTTTATTTTGTTTTGATTCTCACTTTTTAGTAATGATCTTTGTTTAGATATTTAATTTTAAATTGTTAAAGATGTATATTTATTCTTAGTGTTAAATAAAATTAAAAATTTATTTACAAATTATTATCAAATAAATCTTTATTAGTTTTATAAAATTTATATCTAATTTTATCAAATTTTAGTTATTTAACGAATAAATGGTTGAAAATGTTAGTTGCTATGGTATCTTAATTGGTTTTTTAAATAATCATTGTAATTTTATTAATGGAATTGTAAAAATTTATCAGATTTTGTCGTAGATATGAATTAAAATATGAGTGATTTTTTTAAATATTATTCTTAATATTTTATTATACTCTTTACTGCCACTATTATAAAACAAAAGAGTAAAATATAATTCACTTTGATAATATATATTTACGAAAATAATATATTTATCTGTTGGTAATTAATTGTTAGATTAATATATTTTCGACTTTAACTACTTTGATATTAAAAACATTTATTTTAAGTGATTTTTTTTTAATGATTTTAAAGGAAACATAATTTCAGTTTTAGTGTTTAGGTTCACGTGTCTATTTTAAATTTTAAATTTAGAGGAATATAGATAGTTGAAATCATGGTTGTCAAACTTTAGCTATCTAATTAATTAAGAGTTGAAAATGTTAGTTGTTATGAAAGCTTAATTGTTTTTTTAAATAATTATTTTAATTTTATTAACGAAATTGTTAAAATTTATCTGATTTTGTCGTTGATATCAATTGAAATATGAGTGTCTTTAAAAATTATTCTCAATTATACTCTTTATGGTCCCTATTATAAAATAAAAGAATAAAGTATATTATTCACTTTGATAATATATATTAAGGAAAATAATATATTTATCTAAGTTAGTAATAAATTGTTAGGTTAATATATTTTAGACTATAACTACTATATAAATTAAAAACATTTATTTTTATTGTTCATTTTTCTTTATAATTTCAATGAGACTTTATTTTAAATTTAGTGTTTAGATTTGCATGTCTATTCTAAAATTGAAAATATATCAATTCACATGTCTATTTTAGTGAGATCATTTATGTTAAAAAATGAGATTTTTTTTTGTCTTTGTCAAGGTTCGAACTCGTGACCTTCAATAGAGAATAAATATTATATTTTTCTATTTGGAAATTGAAAATGAGTTTTTAGAAGTGCCACATAAGATTATGGGATGATGTGACACTGATAAAATAGAATTGTTAACATGTGTCGTGATATAATTTGTCGCTTCAGATTCAATATATTATTTAGATAGATTGTTAAAGAAGTGTGGAATAACAAGATCAAGAAGCTCTCATGAGTCTAGAAGATTATGATTATGATGTCCCTGAAATACCCTCAACTGAAAATCTACTCAAGGACATCATCAAGACACTAAAGCGGACTAACAAGAAAATCAACTTCCTAGTCTTTCACTTCACCCAATACTTAAGGCATCTATCTCCATAGATTTTTATCGATGATGAGGATACTTAAGTGTAGTCTCACTTTTGTGCCTTAGTTTTAGCTTTTGAATGTGTTTTCATTTATTTTTTCTTTTGATTTTTAGAATGATTTAAATTCCCAATTTTTTTTTGCTATATGTAAGTTGAACTCTAGTATTTGAATTAATAAAATGATTTTTCCTTCCTTAGTAAAACATATTTACTTTTACTGTCTAGCATATTTACCCTATTTTTTTATTATGACAAAAGGGGAGAAATATACTCTCAGGAGAAATTGAGTATATTGTCTACTCATGTAAGGGGGAGTTTAATCACTCCAAATTTTAACTACCTGTTTTCTCTTTTACCACTTTCCTAAGAGATGCGTTGTTATCATCAAAGGGGATAACATGGATCAATGTGCTTGCAAGTATAAATGGTAAAGCTTATGAATAGCAAGGAAGCAAGTCAACTAATAACTGCTTAGTTTTGATGATGACAATACTTGAGGTATAGTCAAGAAGTGATCCAAGATGGTGAGGCTTAAGGATTGAAAAGATGCAAGTCAATCAATATCTGCTTAGTTTGATGATGACAACACTTAAAGTCAAGAAACTGTGGAATTTATCTTAAGCGATCAAAGATGTACCAGATGGTTGATCAATCTATCCTTCTGAATCAAATTAAAGAAATATGTTTGATGTCATAGTCCAACAACATCCAAGTGAAGACTCGGGGTTAAAGGATCATTGGTTGTTTAAACTTTCAAATTGTCAGATGATGGTAATAAACAATGAGATATCTCAAGCCTCATAAATAATACTCAAGCTTCTTGTGTGATGCTAGAACTAAAGATAAATGATGTCAAGACTTGAAGATTAAGAGTGTGACAGAGAGAAAGTGTGAAAGCCTGTATGGCCGTGTATGTTTGAGTGATCAGTGTCTTATAAAGACACAAGAGAATTTCTATAAACATTATGGCTAAAATAAACACACAGAAAAAAAAACTTATGATAAACTTGTATTTTTTTAATTTAATTACCAAAAATTATTTTTAGAGCCTAGCTAGTTGATTAGGGGACTATCTATTTGATTAAGAGAACTTTTACAATTGTCTAATTGATTAGATCTTTGGTCTAATCTATTAGATAATTCCTAATCGAGTCCATAATAAATTATGATAGTATCTTAATGACCGATAACGACTATATATCTAAACCATCCTTTTTTAGCCATAATAATTGATTATTTGAGTTGCCTAATCATTTATCATAATCAATTATGTGAGTTAAAAGATCCATAAATTATTTTCAATTTTATATTACACCTTGGCCTATAAATAGAGAGTTTCTCTATCACTTTTCACATCTAGAAAACGTGAAAAATCTCACTTTTCATTTTACTCACCGCCTCTCTAAATCTTTCATATTTTCTCACATATTTTAGTCATATTTTACCACATCAACCTCGAACCATGTTTTCAAATGGGGGAAGGGAATATGTATGAACCCTTGGTTGGGGAAGAATCCTGAGACATCCAATAAAACTTCAAGTCTGGCCTTGTAAAACAAGCTATCTTCCGGAGTAAAGAAATTGTGATTTAACACAATACCATAACAAGTAAAAAAAATAACAATAAGTAACAAAAATGAATGTATTAACTTCCAAGGTGGTTTTAGTTTTGTAGCTTCTATTCTCATGAAATTTTATTTACAACTTTTCTTGACTCGCATTTCTCCATCCAAAATTCCTCTTTTTGTTGCAGAAGGCTCTCATAGTTGTGTTGATTGTTGTAAACACTTTGACCTTTAATCTTTTAAATTAAAAGATGCGCTATCTTTATTATCAACCTTACACGGGACAATAATTGTGCAATGATTTTATGTCATTCTCATTCAACTTTTCACAATATTCAAATAGTGAAGAATATTGGAGTTGTTAAAGAGTTAATATGTCATACTACGAAGTATACACTTTTTTACTACTTCGGCTTTTAAATCAACCAAAGTAATTGTTCAAAAAAAAGTGTGAATTGTGTTGAGAAATAAATGTGAGTTCTAAGTCTCACATTGTTTAGAAAAGTGGAGGTTGAATATTTTATAAATAAGATGACTCATACACCTATCATTTTAAAGTTTTGGGTGAATATGTGGTGTCTCTCTCATTTGTTTGGGTGAATCTTTGAACTTTAGATGAATGTTTAATTGAATATGAATGTTTCCTTCTCATGATGACCCATCAATAACAACTCTTATTTAGGTGTCTTCATTTTTTATTTATTTAATAAAACACTTTTTTTATCACGGTACATACTAACAACTGTGGTAATATATTAAGGATTACACACTTCAAGTTCCAGCATGCAATTTTCCATTTTTGTGATACTAAAATAGGTGTATCCCCTTAATTAGTATATCTATAATATAAGAAAATTAGATATTGTGGAAAACACTATTTTTCCCTTTTCTCTTTATTTGCCACCTCATCAAAATGAAGGCAATTTTGGTCCCAAAAATAAATACTTTTTGCACCTAATGATGTCACATTGTTCAATTCCAACTATATGCTTATTGTATTATGTCTTTGCTTGCTAGGTTTGGATTAATTGATGATGTCACTGTTGTGGGAGTTTTTCACTAGGGACTGAAGCGCCGCGAAAAATACAGATTTGCCACCAGATTTTATTTATTCCAAAGAAAAGGGAAAATAGTGATAAAACCCCAAATGAGAGAAATGGTCTCGCAACCAAGAGCGGATTCGGAAGTCGGTTATGCAAGGAGAAGGTATTAACACCCCTCACATCCATGGTACTCCATGGGAACCACTTGCTCGTATCGAATGTGTATGGATGTTTGTTTATCTGTAAGTTACATGCTATCGGGAATGAGATGAAAGAATGAGATGGGAGAGAAAATAAGTTTTAATTTAGCGTGCTCGCCAAGGATTTGGGTCCTCATGCCTACGTATCCCCATACGTACAATAGGGAAGTCAGAGCTTCGTAGTTCGGCTCAGAAACAGAATATTTGTTTGGTTTTTTTACTAAATAATGTTGACGTTCGCATGCTACTATTCACTTGCTTGTATACTCTGTCATGGGAGCGAAAAGTATTTGCTTGTTTGTGGTTAAATGGATACGCTTGGTTCACACTCTAGCAGTTAAACATTACTTGCTCGCACATGAAGGCTTAAGCGTCGTTCACGGTAGAACGGAAGTAACACGTTCTTATTGAAAGGTTTTGAAGAGGAAGCCCTATGACAAAAGATGATTTGATTTATTGGGGTTGATTTTATGTACGGAGACAAGCAGCAAACTCTTGGCTAGATACAATCAACGGTCCAATAACTCGGGAGTTGAGAGGATAATATTATCCTAACCACTCTTTTTCATCCAAAAAAGAGATTTGAATTGTGAAAAAGAGTTTGGCAAGTCTTATCATTGGAACTTAGAGGGAGACAAGTATCTGACCCTTGACTAAGTACAGTCAACAATCAGAGTACTTGGGAATTGAGAGGACAATGGAGTCCTAACTACTCTCTTTTTCTCTCATAGCACCTAGATCTAACTTGTTTGAATCATTAGATGTTTTAAGGGGGGAAGTCAAGTGTCGGGTTCTCAGGCTAGGTACGACCGACAACCCATGTACTTGAATGTTGTGTAAAAACACGTACACCCCATTTCGCATTCCAACTTGTTATGAAAATGGTTTTGAAAAAGGAACTTGACGTTGGATCAAGTGTTGAATTTATTATGAAAAGTGTGAGTGAAGAATGGATGAGAGATAGAATAAGTTTGAGAAGAGATGATAGAATGGATCATGGAGTGGATGGAGAATACTTGATGTTGGATCAAGTGTTCACGTTGCAATGGCGTGAGTTTTATTTTGAAAACAACTTGACATTGAATCAAGTACCTTTTGTTTCTTTTGAAATGTTTTATTTATCGTTTTGTATTTTATCTTTGTTATTAACATGCATGGTGAACTAACTAGAAAGCAATAAATCTAAGCTATTACATGATCATAGGGTGGGGGGACATTTAACCCGCCATGGGGGGATGGAGTCACACAATATAACATAAGGGAATGAAAAGAAAATACAAGTTACAAACTATTAAACTATGTACCACGCCTAAAGCATTCAAGTGGCATGGTACTTCAAACAATACAAAGCTATTGAATGAGAATGAATGAGTTAGGAGCATGGCTAGCTAAGAGTGGGCTTGAATCTCAAAGTCACATGTGGACACAATACAACAAACAGGTTAGCATGAGATAAAGTCTAATGAATGAGAATGATGCAACAATATGTAAGCACATTCAATGGTTAAAATCAATTTGAATGGTAATGGATTAATCAATGAAAAAACAATCAAAGATCTATCACATGACCATGGCAAATGGAATTAGGCATACAAAACATTCATCACCTAAATTGAAATAGGATTTTAAATTTAATCAATATGGTCACAAACCAAGCGAATCAATTAAAAGGACAATTAAAGTGAACATTAATTATAAGGACTAAAGTCTACCTAAACATGAATTAAGGTCAAAATCAATCAAATGGAAATTTCACAATCTAAATACAAGAATTGAATCTAATGAACATGACCATACAAATTATCATACAATAGTCAAATCGAATGAAAATCTAACCTAAAGTCTAAACATGGTAAAATCAATTGTTAACCATATTATTTAATCTCAACAAAGATCCACAAAATGAAAAATCAAGACTTAATGACTAAAAATGGTCAAAACATGGTTAATCAAAACATGGATTGAATCAGAAAAAATTAAGAAAAATAAATCTAATCTAAAGAATTTGATTAAACCCAATTAGACTTAATCAATACTATATGATTCAAAACCTAAAAAAATTATCCTAATTAACAAAAAAAAAATCCATGTTAGTCCCTATTATCATCACCCATGGTGTATGAGAAAGAAGTTCTTGAGTTCTTTGAATACGCGAAACAAAACCTTTATGACAATAATGCAATCTTTTATTATACTTGTGTTATATGCGAGCATAGTAAAAACTTTCAAAGAAAGAAATATTCCATCACCCATGGTGTGATGGAAATTGTCAAAATTAAACAATTTGGACGTGGCATTGTGAAATGGAGAAACAACAAATTGCGACATCACAAAGATATGAAGTTGAGGTAGAAATGGATGACCGATTAGAAGATATGATCCATGATATTAGAGAATCTTCTTTTAGGAAAACTCATATTTATGATACTTTATGTAGTGACAAGGATGCACCGTTATATAAGGGGTGCACAAGTTTTACACTATATTGTCTACGGTGTTAAAATTGTTTAATCTGAAGGCAAAAAATGGATAGACAGATAAAAATTTCACATAACTGCTTGAGTTGGTGAAATAAATGCTACCAAAAGATAACAATTTGTTGGATCGTGGATTGCAGAAGGCTTTTAACAGAGAGCAGAAGTTTGATATCACTCCTAAGCCTTTAATCGGGGATGAAGTTTATAAACGACAAAGGTACATCACATAAGAAGTTGTTAAGTTATGTTCAAACTATTTGTTAGAAGCAAAGTCTATAGAAATTTCAAAGTCTCATCATGATGATATATATGAAGGTAGATGTACTCAAGATTTAAATGTTAAGTCAATGTTGATGAAGTTAAACCTTACTTATCTACTCACAAAAGACTTACCAAGAAAAAATATCTCAAACTGAATGACAAAGTATCATTGAAAAAGCATAATATAAAATTTATAAGTTGGTTTAATAATAGAATTTCTAATGATGGTAATGCATCAAAGACAATTAAATGGAGGTGATACATGCCTAAATTTAATGTAGTAACTTGGAGTGTTGAAGATATTAGTAAATTTTTATTTTATACAAAATCAAAAAATGATCGTAATACAATGCAAAATAGTGGGATTATGATTGAGATATAATCCATATATTCACGGCAAGAAAAATGATTTTTGGCTGCAATATATGTCATTGTAAAAAATACAAAGTTTGAGCAAAATGTGTTTTTTGCAACGAAAGTAATGTCGTTGCATGTCATTGGTATAATTGCGAAAGTTTTTGCAACGACATATGATGCAGCTATCATAACTAGTGTTTTTGCAACAATGATTATTGATGTTGTGAAAAGTTTTGCAATAAATATCGCTGCCATAACCAGTGTTGTTGAAACATCGATTATTGTTGCCTTATTTGATATAGAATACAATGATCATAGTTGTTAAAAAAAAGTATTTTTTTGTCAAATAACAACAATAATTTATTATTTTTGTGAACACATTGTTACTATACCTCAACAATAAAAGTAATTGGCATAAATTAAATTTCTCAATGATTTAAATTAATTATTAATAATGCAATTATATTTTTTAACTTCTTTTAAAAATCAGTATCAATTATGCTTTAAATTTAAATTGTCATAAATATTCAAATAAATTATTTTACAATATAAGTCACGGCAATATTTTTATAATTTTTAATATTAAGAAACATAAACCTAAAATAATATAACATTAAAATAGAGTGTTATAAATAAATCTCTCAACATCACAAATTAAAAAAACAGTAAATGATCTTATTGTTGTAAATGAAAAAACTAAAAATTACAAATAAAAAATCTATAACAATAAAGTTGTGACACTACCCGGTAAGAATATTAATTCTTACTTATAAATTTATAATTTTGTTTCGAAACATCCTTCTTTCACCTATGATTTATAATGTGATACATACTATTTTTCCAAAGCGATTTATAATAAAAAAATAGAAATAATATATATTTTCTAAACATTTATTGTGATAATCTGTATATGATTTTGGCCACACATTAGTTCTACCTCACTTTTTGTACAAAATAAACAACCATTTTATAACCAACCATAAACACAATACCCATTTTTGAGGATTCATAATAGTCAACTTGATTACACAACATCCGAAGGTACTTTTTCAGAACTAATACAGTTAGCTAAATGAATTAAGTGAAAGGTATTCTCTCTTAGTTTCAAGCATAGTATGGAACAAGAATGCGCCGAGGAGAATGAAGTTAGACCAAAGTTCAATTAGACAAATTCAATTTTCAACTAGTGAAATACATATATATATATATATATATATATATATATATATATATATATATATATATATATATATATATATATATATATATATATATATATATATATATATATATATATATATATATCAACCTTGATTCCATGAGTATGTATTTAATAATATTCTTTCAGTATTTGTGTTGACTAAAAGAGGTTCTATATGATATACCCTAAATTTTATTTTAGATTTTTCACTCACATCAATATAGCATTTATCAATCCATTTTGTTGCGTATTTCATCAGTTTAAAGTATTCATTAGAGTTTGGATGAAAAATCAGGAATTTTGATAATTTATCTGATTTTGATGACATTCATTCAGTCATATGTTGATTGAGAAGTCGAAAGACTTGATTTCTCAATCTCAGTGCATGATTTATTTCCATTGCGTCGTGTTTTCAGAGGTTCAGAGGGTGACAATCAAGAGTATTGTCATAATCTGAATCTGTTTAGGTCTCGATTGTGTTTGAAAATCAGAAGTAAATGATTCAAGAGCGATTCATTTCCATTTGATTGTCTATTCACAGTTATTTAGTCAACAACTCAGTGCATTCACCAGACGTTTGCATTTTAAATTTGTCACAACATGTATTTTGTTTCGCATAACACTTAAAATGTCACTCGAATTTTTTTTCCGAAACTACAGACAAACCGATTTAATCAATTTTCAACTGTACTTCGAATTAGCGGGCGAAAAATTTCAAAATTGAACTTACAGACGTCAGTTTTATTAATCTACCCTCGTTTTAATTTTTATATTACTTTTTTGGTCACGTTTTAATCAGTCTGAACTTTTTTTAATCAATCATTTTTATTTCAAAATTTTATCGAAATCTCTTTGTTTTATTAATCTACCCTCTTTATTTTTTCAAATACTTTTTGCATTTTTTTATTCAGATTTTTTTATTTTTTAAACCAAATTAATTAGTAAAATAAATTAGAATTTATTATGTTTTTTGAAATTTTATTTTGTGTATTATTTTTATTTTTAAAATTAATATATTTTTTTTAATTTTAACTTTTTGTTTGAATTTAAGATATTTTTTTAATTATTTAAAAGGATAAAAATTGAAAATACTGGAAATATCTCACTTCCACCCATATCACTACATATCACTACTGACACGTGGCTGGCTTTTGTATGGTTGGTGCTAACATGACATAAAAATCGAATCTCTTTGACATCGCACAAAAAATCCATTACAAACCGGTTTACATTAATCATCACCTCACCATATACATATCTTCATCAAACTTGGGGGGAAGGTTTTCTTTCATGTGTTAGCAACATAATATCTCTCTCACAATTCCAAATCCTTCATCTTTTCTCTCAGCATCTCACATTCAAAAAAAAAAAAAGGTGAAAATAAAAAAACATTGGGAGAAGAAGATCTTCTTCTTCATTTCACGTCAGCCACCACACACTATTTCTCTTCAACTATTCTAACCGTCCAACGTTTTCGACCGCCATCATCATCATCCAACATCGCTATCGGACTACCACCTTAACAACAACTCTTCCATCAACCATCGAAAAAAACCACAACCGCTGCGATCCTCTCCATCGATTCATCACCAAAACAAACACGCAAAAAAAAAACTGCGGACAACACCGCGCACGCCCTCACTTTCACACACCAACTTGTTGTAATTTATTAAATACAAGTGTGTTCCAAAATGACAAATGGCGGAAGTGAGTTAATGCTAATAAATGAGATAACTCTTCATGAATTTTGAATTTTAAATTTTGAATTTTGAATTCGGAGATTGTAACTCTTCATGAGATGTTGCAAAGGCGAAACCATGCAACTGTTGGTGAAACATGCTGCAGGCCAACCATTATGATTATTGGAAAAGGACATTGATTCACCAAGGGTCACTACCTTGTGAAACAATATCAACATGGCCTATAAAAACATAAATCCGGATTCAGAATACAACACACAAAATCCGAAAATCCTCTAAATAATTCCAGACGCTCTTCGCTGCATTCGGGTTTTCGCCGGTCTTGCGCAAACTTGATAAGGCTGAATTATCCTGGGTATTCCTGCATCAGAACTCTAAGACAATCGAGAGTGCTTGAAATACTATAAGGAAAGTGTTGCGTTCACGATTCAAGTCTGGATCCCTTTAATCTTTCTGAAATATTCTAACAGTCTTATAGTAGTTTCAAATAATGGTTATCAAGGCTTCAGTTTCAAGCATCAAAAAGAAAAACTCAAGAAAGAACACAAGAAGAATCGGTATTACGAAATCTGGTATGATTTTATTATTCTTCATATTAGTTAGAGCACCGTGAAAATCATGATATCAAGATCTAAATATAAAAGTTTTTCATCAATTCCATTTGTTGGACAAATTATTACATATTGATGGTTGAATGATATGAATATGAAATACATGAATAAATCATGATTACGCAATTATATTATACTTGATTATGTAACCAATTTTCCATATGAATAGAAATTGAAGGGTCTTGGACATAATAGGAAGAAATATGTACATTTCCACATTGGTATTGTACATAATAGAAAAGTTTTCATTCCAGTATGGGATATGGAATTCATGATATGTAAATATACATATTGTGCATTCATGATATGTAAATTTGTTCCATGATAGAAGTGCATGACAATATGTTGTTTTACTTTAAGAAATAGAGAAACATGTTATGCCCTTTGAAGGAACCGGAATTATATATACAGTTTTAAAAGGTTTTACAATATAAACATATAACGTGTTCTATGTTGTCTTCTTCCGGCATATTGATTGCCATACGGTGCCTTATTTTGGTGACATATAAATACTACTTATTATATGTATATTATATGTATGTTGCATAAAAATTCAAGTTGGTATGATTTTTTTTTTTAAAATACGGGATGTTCCTTTGTTTATTTTTAAAATTAATTTGTATAAAGGATAATTTGTGATTCAAAAAGGTATGTAAAGATTATTCAAAGATGAATCATGACTTATATAAACTTTTGAATTTGAAGTCTAATGTGACTATTGAATTCTAATATATGAAATTTTTGAGAACCTTATCACAAAGAATAAGGAATTTGATATTCCTACAATGAAGACCCTTGTGAGGAGGGTTCTCCACATATTGTTGAAACACAAACCAGAATTTCTTCATGGATTGCTGAAACATAATCCTAAATTAGAATAAGAAAGAGAGTCTGAAAGGCTAAGGATCTAGGATCAAACAAAATTGATAATCAATTTATTTCTTTTATCTAATGGAAGGAAATAGTAAGAATTTTGTTCGTAAGATTCTTATTATTCTTCAAGTGGAAGATGATCCTATGACTTAAAAGGAAGGAATCAACAACTTCAAGGGACTCATCTTATTTAGAAGGAAGTATCATATTGTGATGGTACACTAAACACCTACAAGTCTAAATTAATGACCAATGGTGTTTTAAATAAAAAATATATTTATCATTTGATACATATGCACTAATAGCAAGCACAATAAAATTAGAGCATTGTTTGCATTAGCTTCTTTGCATGACTTTATAGTTCATGAAATGGATGTCAAAATGAAATTTCAATATGGAGATCTCGATGACGATATTTACATGAATCAACCATAAGGTTATGAATAAAAGGTATGAAATCTTGTCAAATCCTTGTATGAATTCAAACAAGCACCGAAACAATGACATCAAAAGTTTGACAATGTCATAGTAAGATTCACCAATTAATTAAGGGAGACACACAACTTAAGAGGAGACAATATTTTGTCATCATCAAAAGGGGGGAGATTGTGAGGAATAAATCTTATATCTAGTTCAATTTTGATGAAGACAAAGATTATCAAAGGAGAAAATGTTCAAAAGGTTCATGCACATCAATGATGAAGTTGATTAAGAAAGTTGAACATAGAAATTCAAGTGAAGATTTGAGACAAGTGAACATAACTAAGGTACTCGTTGAAATTTATATTATAATAATTTAAATTGCTCATAATTTCATTTCTCACTTCATCTAAAAACCTTCTTACATCATCATGCATGATTATCTAAAAACATTATTCATTTAATTCTTGTTACAAGTGTTTGTACACAAAGTTGTGTGAGAATATTGTGATATTCCCTCGTATTCATATTGATTATACGATTGATCAGTAGCAACAAGATGAATGGAATTTTAGAAACAAAGAGGTTTCAAACTTTCATATTCAAGATGAATGATCTTGGACTAGTTGACACATTTTTGGGGATTAAAGTAAAGTGAAATAGTGGGGGTTGTGAACTTAGTCAAACACATTATGTTGAGAAAATGTTGGAAAAGTTCAAACACCTAAACTTTAAGGAAGTAAACACTCCATTCGATCCTAGTGTCAAACTTCAAAAGAACAATGGGAGAACCGTGGCACAACTGGAATATGCAAGTGCAATTGGACGTCTAATGTACTTAATGCAATGCACCAGACCTGACATAGCTTTTGCAGTTAGTAAGATGAGTAGATTTACTAGCAATCCAAATGATGAACATTGGAAGGCCATAACTAGGATTTTCGGATATTTGTTAAAGATCAAAAATCTTGGCCTTCATTATGGTAAGTTTCCTGCCGTACTAGAAGGATATACCAACACAAGTTGGATATCAAGTGTTGGAGATTATAAATCTACAACTGGGTGGATATTCACATTAGCTGGAGGTGCGATTTCTTGGAAAAGTAAGAAACAAACATGCGTTACTCTCTCAACCATGGAATCAGAGTTTGTGGCTCTTGCGTCTGTTGGACAAGAAGCAGAATGGTTGAGGGACCTCTTATTGGAGGTTCCGTTAGCTAAAGACAATGTTTCAAAAGTATTGATACATTGTGATAGTCAAGCCACCCTGGCTAGAGCGTTCAGTGAAGTGTACAATGGAAAGTCTAGACACATAGGTCTTAGACACTCTCTCGTGAGAAAAATGATAAAGGATGGGATCATTTCACTAACATATATACAAACAAGCTATAATTTGGCTGATCCATTTACTAAACCACTGGCCAGAGATTTAGTAAAGACTACCTCGAAAGGTATGGGATTAAAACTCCTTGAATAAGGGTTCCGACAATGATAGCAACCCAATATGAAGTTAACACATCTTAACCTAAGATTCAATGGGTAAAACCAAGTCGTTGATTCGGAAGGTTATGCAACATTCCGCGATAATGTTGACGATTACAAACTGAGGGTTGAGTTTTCAAAGAAACTCTTAATGAAGTTCTATATCAAGGAGGATACGTATCTCAAGAAATAGATACAAATTGAACTTCACCTATATGAACTTCAAGATGGTGCCGTCTTAAGGTGAGAGTTGGAGTTTCTCTCATGAAAAGTTCTTGAAAACAGGAAAAGCACATGGCCATAAATAGTGCTAGGCGAGATATGTAGGCGAAGAACCTCTAAAAGTGTGTGTATAGCAACGCCGGTCTGATCACATGGGATAATGGTTCAAAGCATAGCTACCTAACGTTCCGATTAGGCTTTGTGTTGTCTTTACTAAGGTTAAGTTCAAATCGAAAGATACCTAACTGTATTAACACTTTTGCTTTCTATATTCTGGAATTGGATTTGTCATTATTAGAACAAGTGGGGGATTGTTGTAATTTATTAAATACAAGTGTGTTCCAAAATGACAAATGGTGGAAGTGAGTTAATGCTAATAAATGCATGCGATAACTCTTCATGAATTTTGAATTTTAAATTTTGAATTTTGAATTTTGAATTTTGAATTCGGAGATTGTAACTCTTCATGAGATGTTGCAAAGGCGAAACCATGCAGCTGTTGGTGAAACATGTTGCAGGTCAACCATTATGATTATTGGAAAAGGACATTGCTTCACCAAGGGTCGCTACCTTGTGAAACAATATCAACATGGCCTATAAAAGCATAAATCCGGATTCAGAATACAACACACAAAATCCGAAAATCCTCTAAATAATTCCAGACGCTCTTCGCTGCATTCGGTTTTCGCCGGTCTTGCGCAAACTCGATAAGGCTGAATTATCCTGGGTATTCCTGCATCAGAACTCTAAGACAATCGAGAGTGCTTGAAATACTATAAGGAAAGTGTTGCGTTCACGATTCAAGTCTGGATCCCTTTAATCTTTCCGAAATATTCTAACACCGCACACGCCCTCACTTTCACACACCAACTTCTCTTCGCCATCGTCTTCATTCATCGCAACAACAATATAAACTCAGGGTAAACACCATCGAGCTTCACCTTCATCAATGAATAACACTGTTGATTCGTTTACTGAATCGCATCTTAAATTCCCTCCACCATCTTGTTTTCTTTTACTTTTGTGTTCAGGGAGATCTGTGATAGAGGAGAATTTGAGGCAGGTGGTATTTGAAGGTTTGATTTTTTTTTTCTGTTTGAATTTTTGTATATGTGTATTTTCCGTAAAGGAATGAGGAGTGAAAAAGAGAGGTTTGCTCTTTTCTTATTGTCTGAAGTAAGTTTGAACAAGAAGGAGAGAGGCTTGAGGTTTTTTCTAATTCGTTTTTCTTCCCTGGGCCACGTTGTAACCTTATGATTGGGTGCTGGAAATTTTGAAAAAAATTACAACCCCCTCACTGTCTGTGTATTTTATTTTATATATTATTTTATCATTATTATATTATTATTATTTAGTATTATTATCATTATATCTATTTTTACTTCTATTTTTTTTTATTATTATTGTTTACTATTGATATCATTAGTATGTTTGTTAAATTTTTAATTATTGATTACTAATTATCAATTATTGTTTATTATTGTTAATTTTATTGTTTTTTATTATTATTGATTATTATTGTTATTAATATTTATTTGATTAATTATTATTATTGTTATTATTTATTATTAATTATTATTTCTATTATTATAATAATAATTATTTGTTTAGCATTATTGTTATTATCATTTATTAAATTAATTAAAATTGTTTAAAAAAGAAATTCGATTTAAATTGATCCGTCGATTTTTCACATATGCCTTGTAAGGAGTTAAAAATTCAATTTAACTTCTGAAATTGCTTAAGCGCATAACATTTTGTTGACCGATCTTAAATACGGTGATTCCTATATGAATCACCTTACAATTGCTTAACTTAACATAACGCTAAATTCTTATAGTTTAATTTTTATTTATTTGTGTCGCTTAAAATCAATTTTTCACATATGCATATGAATTTTGAAGTTAAAAATTCAATTTCTTGATTTTTACTTCGAATCTTCTGTCTTTCTCTAGGATCTTCTTAAAACGAGATTCTTTTAATTATCATTATTACGTTGTATACTTCTCTTTTAAACTTGTATCATTTAAAGCTTAAGAGTGATATTACAAAATCTTGTTAGACACATTAATATTATAACACCCTTATTATTTGGTTGCGATGACCATTATTATTTTTTGGAATTTTATCTATATTTTCCCTTTCTTTTTTAAGGAATAAATACAATTTATACTAACTAACAAACTTTTACTAATAATAAAAATAAAAATAAAAATTTTATATGTGCTTTGATTTCTCTCTATAAAAGATGAAGAAATGAGTTTTAATGCAATGGATTGAAGTTTAGGGATTGAAAGTCCATAACTTATTCACCATTTCTTTGTTTTCGAGATCCACCTATCTTGCAACGAATCAAATTGACCAAACTCTACCTGAACACTTGAAAATCCCATTAAAAATATGTACCCAGGACCGATACTTTGTCTAAAATGGAATACCCATGCTTCACATTTTTTTCGGATTATGCCATATTATACCCTATCAGGATATCAATGACTATTATAAAACCAAAATTGTCTAAAACTACACCTAACGAACGTTATAAAGAATTACAGGATTATGTAATAACATTGAGAGTAAAATGTTTAGGGTTATTACCGAAGATACACCTGATAAAGGGATGATTGTATCAGAAGAGAGAATAAATCACGTGAATAGACTGTTTGAACCACGATCGGAAATGCAAGGTTCCGAAATTAGAGAAATAGACGTGACTTTGTAGAATTTTGAGCATCAACCAGAATTTTAGGGTTCTCAGCCTTTGATTTTCATAAAGATAGACACCCAGAAATATAGATACAGAGAGTGACACATCAGTGAAATATCGACAATAGCCTATCGAGACCGAGAGTGTATGGACAGCTGGAGCAAAGCTGAGCACGGTGTTTCTAAGATCATGGGGAGAGACGGTTATAAGAATGACTTAAAAAAACAATTAAGTGGATAATAAATTCGAGATTAATCACCATTAAGTTTTTTTTAGTAAAATAATGTAGCAAATCTTCAATTTTAGTTATTTATTTTGGTGGATAATAAACTTTAAATTAATTACCATTAAATTTGAGATTAACTTGGTGTAGAAATAATTACTCAAATTATATCTTTCATATTATTATTATTATATTTTAATTTTTTCATTTATATCAATTAATTTTTTAATTAAAAATTCAATTAAATATCATTTAAACACTAATAGTTTTACTATAATAAAATTAATACCGAGTGCTATAAAATAATTTATTTTAATTTTATTTGTGAAAATTATTTTATAGTAATGCATGTCAATTTTTAACCCAATTGTGATAAAATAAATATATATTTAAAAAAATTAGAAAAAGATGAATGGGTTTGTTAAAAAAAATTCACACATTTACCATGTATAGTTTTTTAAACAAACATGCAAGATATTGCACTACGTTTTATTTTGGTGATTAAAAATTATAATTTTATTTATTTTGTTAATATATTATTTTAATATACTCAAGAAAAATATTAAAAATACTTAAAAATATAATTTAAGATTTTCAATGACAACTTGTGTTGTTGACATAAATATATGGTTTGACAGCAACTTTGCAATGTTGCTGCCAACAATATATTACATTACTCCCAACTATAACAATAATCACTGGGATAATCCTTGACGATTATGACAAAAGATGATCTTTTTTTTTCAAGAAAAACAATGTCCTCGTAGTAACGAAAATCATGATTTAAAATTTGATATTCATGCGACTTCTTCTTATGCAACATATGTGCCTAGTTCATATGAATAAGATGATACATATGATGTGCATGTTATTCCTTACGATCATGAAGAAGGCATGTGCAAAAACTAACAAGTAAATATTTTTTATTGTTTCTCAATTATTTATTGTATGCTATAATTTATAAGTGTTATATATTAACAAATATTATTATTTAAAATTATAGGTGTTTAGAGACAATAAACGAAAAGACGTCCCCAGTCACGAGGATCTTGATTCCTTCAAAATAATGAGTTTATTACACATTATTTTTGTATGTTGATTGATTTCTTATTTGATGTAATGATGTGCAAATTATATGTGATGTTTTGGTGCCATTTTGGTTTTGATGAAATTCAATTTTTTGTTATTAATAGTTTTTAATTTGTTTTTGATTCACAAATGTATTATGTTGTTGTTTTTACTCTGTTTCCGATTCACAAAAATACAAGTTAAAAAATTGAGAATCTTGTAAAATAAAAAAATATGTATTAAAAAAAATATATTTCACACAGTTGGTTCTTGCAACTGTGGTAATATATAGCGCTCTCTCTAGTGTAATTAAACCCAAAAATGTTGTTGTTGTGTATTTAACCAATAACCTTTCAAATGTTCACTACAATTGTTTATTTCAATAATAGTGATATCAATATTACAAAATAGATCTTTCGTATCGCCATATTACAATGGTCGTCCGGTTAACCATAGCAATAACTCATTTTTAGGCATTTTTTTAGCTATATATTAAAAGACATTTCACTACAGTTAATGTTGACAACCGTGGTCAAATCTCAGTACCAATAATTTTCTGTTTTTTCATTATAAAATGGGATTGTCCTTATATTTCATCATAGTTCATATTATCAACTGTGGTGTAAGGTGCTAACATTCTATCATTTAGGGAAACAAGTGTCAGTTGGGTTGAGAAACAAATGTGAGTTATAAGTCCCACATTGCTTAAAAAAGTGAAGGTTGAACACTTTATAAGTGAGAGGACTCATAGATCCATCATCTTAAGGTTTTGGGTGAATATGTGGTGTCTCTCTCACTTATTTGGGTGAGTCTTTAACCTTTAGGTGAGTGTTTGACTCAATGTGAATGTTTCTCCCTCTTGATGATCCATCAGTGGTATCAGAGCCCGATTCGAGTAAGAGACCAACTCCTTGTGTCAAAAGTCTTCCTATAATAGTGGTCAGACGGTGTGTCCCGTTGAAGTGTCATCGACGAGATAAGGGTGTCTTTTCTGGCATGTCGATGAAAGAGCTTCTGCTTGAGGGGAAACATAGTGGATGGACTCACACTTGAGGGGGAGATTATTGGGAAATAAGTGTTAGTTGTTTTGAGAAACAAATGTGAGTTCTAAGTCCCACATTGCTTAGAAAAGTGAAAGTTGATCACTTTATAAGTGAGAGGACCCATACACCTATCACCTTAAGATTTTTGGTGAATATGTGGTGTCTCCCTCACTTTTTTGGGTGAGTCTTTGATCTTTAGGTGAGTGTTTGACCCAATGTGAATGCTTCTCCCTCATGATGACCCATCATATCATGGTTCTTATTATTAACCTATCATACCCCAAGTTTCCCCCAATCAATAATTCAATGCATTCATCAAGATATTTGCATCATCTGTATATCATAGCATGCATTTCATCGCGCATAATACTTAAAATGTCAATCTGAATAAATTTTCGGATCTACAGATAAATCGGTTGAATCAATTTTCAAATGTACGTGAAATTAGTGGACGAAAAATTTAATGGCCGAGCTTGCAGACGTCAGTTTTGTTAATATAAGGTTCGCGTAGTTTAACTTTCCGTGCTCGTTTTATTTTTTTTACTCATTTTTTGATCGCATGTTGACCATCTTGAGCCTTTTTAGCCGATCATTTATTACTTTAAAATTTGATCTAAACCAATCTATTTTCCAGAAGTAGATTTCTTGTTGATCATTTTAATGCATTCATCTTAATTTTTCGGACATTTTCGCGTCCGATTTTTATTCATTTTAATCCTTTTTATTTTGTTTCTTTTATCAAAATGTCAAGCAAAAATAAATAGAATTAATTAATTAGTTGGTTTGATTTTATTTTGTTTATTTTAAGATTTTTGAATTTGATTTTATTTTTATTTAAAACACTTTTTATCACCTAAAAATAGAAGACAATTTGGGATTAATCAAAATTAAGAAACATAATTAGGCCAGTACATATACTAAGTTAGATGACCAAGTGAAAAAAAGGCTACCTAAACTAAACCAACACGGCGCCTCAAGGGATTCTCTCCAAGATTATTTTGAAAAAGAAAGTGAAAAAAAATGAAAAAAATAAAAATGGTGGAGAAGCTTGATTCAAAGTGACCACTTCTTCTTCTTTTCCCCCACACCACACCTTTTTTTTCCTAACAATAATGCGAGAAATATTTGCATGGAAACGTACGTAAATCCATATTTTTAGAAACATCCAATAACAAGAGAGATAATTTTAAATTTATTTTAAATTTAATTTATTTTTTAATTGGATTCATGGGGTGGTTGTCATTATAAAGGAGAGAGAGAAAATTATTTTTACTTTTTAATTAATAAAAAAATTATGATTGCCCGTGTGTAAAACTATTTCTTAGAATTGTTTCCATCTAAGAATTTTCCCAATAATACATATCCATTAAAAATGAACCACACAATAAACACAAACCATATTTTCTTCATTTTCAAAATCATCAAACCACATTCTCATGATCTCCCTCTCTCTCACTCACTAATTCAATAGTTAAAAAAGGAAGAAGTTTGTTTCAATAGACAAAATAAATAAAGCGTGGATCTCCTTATCAGTACACTACCTCGCCTTTTCTATCATATCACATATTAATATCATTAAAAAAAAAAGCATAAATCACGACAAAACCCCTCTGCCTCTAAACACTTATGGCAACCACCACTTTACACATCTTTATTTCATCACATCATCGTAAAACCTCTTCTATTTTTCAATTGGCTTTTTTTATATTTTAATGTATTTTGTTTTTTTACTTCACTATTCCTCTTAGTCTTATCTTATTATGATTACTAGCGTTCAGACGAGCACTGTGCCCATCTGTCCGCTTTTTTAATGCGCACAACAGAGAAAAATAAATGACTGTTTTTTTATGAGATTTCTATTGTACGTCATATTAAAAATAATATTATTACACTTTGAAAATGGTAAACAAAGATATTCAAAGATATATTGAAACATGCAAAATACTATTGATATTGTGTAATCAATGACATTCTTTAAAAGGAATGTCGAACATGAAATCTTTATTCGAAGTATTTTCTTTTTCATTGCAATTATTTTCCATAGTAAACAAAAAATGTAAGACTCTCAAATTAGAATTTTTTAGAGAAAAAGATAGTAAAATTAATAGTAAGTAATGTAATATAGCTTTTTTTACCTTATAAAGATTCAAATCAACTCTTCATACATCCTTTTGTTAATGCTCTCTTGAGATTTAAAAAATTATAAATACATGAAGAAATGTCATATCATCAAAGAATACATTCAAAATATATCTCAACTAATCAATGTGGAGATCAAGAAAATCTAATTTGAGTCTGTTGCCATTTTCAAGTCTCCTTATTGCGCTACACCGAGTTTTTGTTTTTACTCGCGTGTCCGTCTGTCCGCTTTTTTTATTGCGCTTACGTGTGTATATCTTTTATGATGTTTTTCACATATGTCATGTTAAAAAGAATATTACTTGGACACATTTCCATTACCAATACTCAATTACTTATCATGGGTATCAAAGAATTTGTCACTATTTATTATCTCTCTTTTATTTCTTTCTCCTTAAAATAAAATCTTGCATTAATATGTTTTAGTTTTTGTTTCTTTCCAATTTTTATGTTTTTTTATGTATAAATTAATTTTGAATATTTATGAATTCATTTATTTTGAATATTAATTTTTTTTACTTACTGTTTTTTAAAATTTAGGTTACTCTCAACTACACCACTCATATATGAGATGGAAGGAGGGAGACAGGGATATGAAGAGGTAGGGAGGGAGAGAGAGAGGAAGAGGGAAAAGGAGATAGAGAGAAAGGGAAGAAGAGAGAGAGTGAGAGAGAGTTAATGTTTATGTTTATTTGTTTAGTAAATTGAGAGATACAATTTTTAATTATTTAATTTATATATTTTTATAAGCTGAATAATGCATTTTTATTGACAACTTTAAAAATAACATATCTATTTTAATTTTTAAACATTGACATAATACTGCATATTATAAATAAAATTTAATATATATTTGAATAGATATCACATGTTTGATTATATAAATAATGTATATTAAAATATATATTTTTCAAAAAGACATTGTTAATATTTTTACACATTTGCGCAATAAAAAATATAACAATGTCACTTAATGTCTCTGTTAATGTTTATGTTTAATTATTTATTAAACATATTTTGTCTTATTTTATCTAAATCTTTTTATGATTTTCAACTATCTATAAAATTATATAAAGGCAAAACTTAATTTTGGTGTAACGTATTTTCTTTTTTTTCATAATATATGGTATTCGTAATCACCAAATTATTTCACTCACAACTGGTTGAACAAAGTCACATCAAAATGCGGTTTTCTCAATTCAAACAAAATTTAATACGCGAATATTACATAGTGCAAACAAAACTTAATATGTATCTGAATAAATACCAATATAATTCATCATATAAATAGTTTAAATTAAAATCAAACATATAAAAAAAGACGCTATTAATATTTTCACGCGTTAGTACAGTAAAAAAAGCGGACAAACGGGCACTCCCGTGCCCGTCTGCCCGCTTTTTTTATTGCGCACAACAAAGAAAAATAAATATTTGTTTTTCTTTTTATGAGGTTTCTATTGTAGGTCGCATTAAAAATAATATTATTATATTTTGAAATGGTAAATAAAGATATTCAAAATTATATCGAAGCCTGCAAAGTAATATTGATACTGTGTAATCAATGACGTTCTTTAAGAGGAATGTCGAACATGAAATCTCTATTGGAAGTATTTTCTTTTTCCCTGCAATTGTTTTCTGTAGTAAAGAAAAAATGTAAGACTCTTAAATTAGAATTTTTTTAGAGAAAAAGATAGTAAAATTAATAGTAAATAGTGTAATCAAGTATTTGCTTACCTTATAAAGATTCGAATCAATTCTTCGTACATCCCTTTATCAATGCGCTCTTGAGATTTAAAAAACTACAAATACACGACAAAATATCATATTATAAAAGAAATACATTCAGAACACTTGACTCGTTTGAATATAATATGGTTTATTGCGATACAAATAATACCTGGAGAATGGAGATACTTTGTTTTAGTCTAGATTTGGTAGAACAATAATTATGACTTATTTCTGAATTACCTGGATTTCTGGTAAATAAGGAAAACAATGGACTTAGTAAATATATATGGATTTATTTACATAAACCACAAATAGAAGTTAAATTCATGCATTCAAAAATAATCTAGAGTAAATATATTCTTAAATGAATTAAATAAAAACCTCTCAATCCTTTGAGATATTATTTCTCTTTTCACCATTTTCCAAAATTGTGTTTTATTTGTTATCACTGTGGAGCTCTAACCGATAGAGTAAATTTTCAAACGTTTGACTTGTTTCAATGAGGATGATAAAAATGTTACTGAAAGAGTGATGAAAGTGCAAGATTTTTTTTATACGTATTACGGAAAAGATAAATACACCTTATTGTCGAGTTTGCCGGTGGATGAAATACTTTGTTCATCCTTCCATGTGTTTCATTTATCTTCAAAGTTTGTAATCTAAAATTTATTGCATAAGAATAGTGAGAATAACTATCACCCCATTTATATCTAACATAAAAGCATAAAATAAATGATTAAGTATAACTTACTTTCATGTCGAAGCAAGTTTCAACATTCTTTCGTCTCAACTCCTTACATAATTGAAAGATTTCACCGTGTTCTAGTTTGGCTGTATATTAAAGCAAAAGAAAATTATATTTAGTTATTATCTATCTATGATATAAATAATACAATATAAGCTTGGTATGTCGTGTAACCAAAATGGGAATCAACGTGTGAGTAATTTTTTCAATGTACTTAATAAATACCTGCGGGTGCGATAAAAGAATTTGTTTGTAGACTACATTTTTTGTGTAGTCACCATCTTCTCCTTTCAATTTTCCTTCCCTGGTTAAAACTCTTGTTGTAGTCTGTGAAACACCCATGGATAAAGCCACATATAACTGCCCATGACTAAAAACATGCCGTGGGAGATATATTCCAATATTTGAAATGGTTTGTCCTTGTGATTTATTTATTGTAATTGCAAAACTTAGTCGCACAGGAAACTGCTTTCTACTAAGGACAAAAGGCAGTCCATCACTTGCAGATGTTTTTATTTTAATTCTAGGCAAAAAAAGCACGTTTTCCTGTGTTGCGTCTTGTCAAGATTTCCACATCCAACATATTCATAAATAAACCACGACATAATAACCGGGTCCCATTACACAATCCATTCTAGGATCTAGATTTCGTAACAACATCAATGGTGCATCCTTTTTTATCTTTAGAATATGTGGTGGCAAACTACCTTGTGCAATTGAGTTTAAGAATTCTTGATGGTATAAATTATGATTATCTCCTTCAACCTTATCAAACGATAACAAATTATGTTCTTCTCCGGGAAACTGATCGATAATCATATCATTCAATTTCTGGACATCATCATTTGTTGGTGTCAAAATAGCTCTTTGTACCATATATGGGGCATCCCAACCATGCAATTCTAAATTAGGAAAAATATGTTGAATAAGTACTTGTATGGAATGTTCACCTTCCCATGGGATTGCAGTATGTAAATGTAACCTCACCAGGTCATCTGGTTTGGTAGGTTCAACACCATCACCAATGCGAATAAGAAGTTCTGCAAACTCTTGATCATGCAATGATCGCATATTTTGACACAAACGCAAAATGTTGGTATGGTTCCATAAATGAGACTGAACAATACACGCTGAAATCATTTGTGCCTTAGTACCTTTTCTTACAACAGGAAGAACTTGACGAAAATCTCCCCCCATGATCAGAACTTTTCCACCAAATGGAGCATTGTTGCTATAAATGTCTTGTAATGATCGATCTAAGGCTTCCAAACAATTTTTGTTTGTTATTGGTGCTTCATCCCAAATTATTGCGGCAGCAACTCTAATGAGATTTGCAAGATCCTTTGGCTTTTGAATACCACAAATGGAACTCGGTTGAATATCAATAGGTATCTTAAATCGAGAGTGTGCAGTCATACCACCGGGTAACAATGTTGCAGCTATACCAGATGATGCAGTTCCTAAGACAATTTCTCCTCTACTTCTTAAACCTGCCATTAATGTTCTATAAAGGAATGCTTTACCTATTCCTTCTGGACCATCAACAAAAAATACTCCACTGTGTTTTTGAACAATTACATTCATAATGATGTTGAATGCAATCATTTGATCATTATTTAACTTAGCAACAGATTCAATATCTTCATTGGGGATATCGATCGCTAACTCCTCTTGTATGATACTTGGAAATACACCTTTGTCTATTGTATTAGGGGGTAAAGATGGGAGATCATAATCTTCAATCTTTTTACCGTGCAGGTTTAAGAGTTCATTCAAGTCCTTTAACAACATATTAGTTAAGTCTGATTCCACATCATTGTTAGCTGTTTGATAATCCTCTACCATATGTGTAAAAAACTCATTCCAAAGGCCTCTAACATCAGTAGGTTCACAAAATATTAAAATCATCACGAATAACCTTTGTAAAACATATGGCATTCGGAGACTCGTAGGCTCAACCAAACAATCACGAATACTATGATCAGTCTCTAGAAATCCTCTATCCTCGACTGATTTTTTGAATGTACTGAAAGTCATGCCATTATTTGTAAGAAGATATTCCCAACTGGTTGGACCTGTGACATGAGATAACAACAGTCGCAAGTAAAACGTATCTCCCTCCGAAGGTGATACCGTATAGATTATCCCGATAACTTTTCTTGTTGATCGTCTATGATGCCATTCCATATCCCGCTTGTTCCAATAATAATGCTCTGGAATCTCTCTATACAGATACTTTCTTGCTTGTGGATCTCGTAGATTCAATGCAAAAAATTATGTGAGCATTGTTTTGGAGTTGCGTTCATTATTCAACACATCTGCAATTTGCTGATGATCATAAAAGCGCACTTGATGGCGGTTCGGCAAGTGGATATGCAATCTTTCAACCGAAGGATATAATCGGTAAAGAGTGAATCGAAATATTTTCCATAATGCCTCGGGAGCACAAATCCATCTTGCATCAACATATTGCTGAACTTCATCCATGCATGATCCTTTATGAACCTCCATAGCCACACGATCAGGGCCCTTGTACACATATTTGTATATATACTTGATACTTTTAATGCTACTGTAAATCTCTACATTGATGTGACAGTCATACTTTAACAGTAACCAAGGGTTATAAGGAACCACCCATCTATTATCGACAGACCTATCTTTACCTAACGATACAGACTCATCAAACCTTCTCCTATACTCGGGATATGAGTCAGTGCCTTGACGTGTTTCATCCAAGAATTGTTTGGGATACCTTTTTTTACAATGTCCGTCTTTCATACATGGAGACTTTCGGTTGATTATGCCGCAAGATCCGTGGATCATATGTCTTACAACAACTTCATGCAATTGTGGTTCACATTCTAATTTAGGTATTTATGCTCTTACCATACTATCATAATCTTTTGGGTCATGCAACTTATCGTTACTTTCTAAGACCAACAACATATGCACATGCGGCAGTCCTCGCTTTTGAAATTCAGTGACATACATGTAGCTTTTAACTTTACCCAAGACTCCTTTATTAATAACACCATCCTTCAATTTCTCAAATTTCGAACGAAATATTCTTGTTAGCAAATCTGGACGATCTTGTGGTGTTTGAAAAGGAAAAAGTTCTGATGTTATCTCACTCCAATAAGAATTGCATGTCATTGTTAGAAAAATATATGGTTTACCGCCATTAAGAACAATAGCCATGTCATCTTCATAACATTGTGTCATGTCTCGATGACCGCCAATAAATGATGATGGCAATATTGCTCTTTTTCCAATGTTCTCTACGATGATTCATGAAATGCATTAGTATTAGAATATATGAATTATTAGCATTAGAAGTATAACTAATTATTAATCTAAAATTGTATATTTATGCTATATGAATTTGTACCTGCATTAGTTTCACCAACATGCAAAGCATCATGTAAACCTTGGTACAATTCAGAACGTATATCACTTTGGTGCTCTTTAATCCACCTTAATCTCCCTGATTCAATTTTGACATAATTGTCTACAACATATTGTTGCAACAGTCGACCCGCATTTAACAACATTGATTGATCATTTGGGCGAATCTACAGTTGATTGAAAAAAATGTCGGTGTTAAATGTAAAGTTTTTTAAACAACACTTAGCTAAGTAGATTATCTACTAAAATTAATCCAAATTTACCTGAAGCATGTAACTGTAATATGCTCGACATGACACTCTTCGTCCATTGCAATTTGTTATGTTGTTGTCCCAACCATGCGTCCCAAATGAAAACAATACAGGGTATTGCAAAGGATCATAATATCCCTTTGTCTCTTGAACTTTCTTGAGATTTCCATCACAACGAATGACATTAATATCCCTTCCATAATCCATAGAATTTGCATCACATCCAACAATAATTGTCGCAACTTGTTCAGCAGTTGGAAGATTGTATTGATGGTGATTACTTGGATGCTCCTTAAGTATGAGGCTACATTCACTGATATTTGGAAGTATTGAAAGTTGCTTGAACCTAATTACAAAAGGATTAAACTGATGAAGCATTTTCTGTAATTTGTGAACTACATTTTGGTGCAGCTGTGGATTTTCCTGCATTCTATTATGTAGCTCATTATCGGTGTCGTAGATGTATAGTTGTAAGAAACGCGGCCTGACACCCTCATTTGGATAGAAACCTCCTATGTTACGGTAAAATGCACATTGAGCACGAAATGTGTATATACCACGACCAGATGCAAGAATATTCTCATCAACGTGAACACCAATTGAAGTGAATGAAAGCACATGGTTGTAACTTCAAATATGTTGCCTAAAATGTTTTCCTTCAGCTGAACCATCCAAAAATAATTGTTGCAATTCTATAGGAGCATCAACTCGTGAGAATGATACATTTCCACCATTATAACACATGTCACGTGATTCATGATGAAACAATCTTGCATTGCAGTGTCTACAGGTAAATGGATGAGGCAACCGGAATTTTGCCATCATCATATTATTTTTGAAATTTCGAGCAATATTGTGCTTTGCTAGAAAAGCATGTCCTGATTCTACAGGCAGGAGTTTGATATTGATTACTAAATATTATCTAAAATCTAAAATACAAATAAAAATATATGCAAGATGCCTCAATTATTATATTTTAATATTGCATGATTTTAAATTTTATGTCACATGAGCAAAGGCTACATTTATTTGAAGCAAAATTTTTATGAACATACCTTGAGGACGACGTGATAATGCACCATTTTCTCTGGCGTCCATGTTAACATATGATATTACTGCATCCTCCAAAGCTTAATCAACATCCATATCATCTGATACAAAAATAATTATTAATATATATACATTTGTAAAAATTAATACTCGCATACTTAGACCTATATCACTTATACCTGTATCGGATTGACTCGTGCTGTTTCGTTGATTAGGTGATGTGCAATTACGATCTGCGGGTTTAAATACATAAAATAAGATATGAAGAAAGCGAACAAAATTATGAAATGTAATATATAATATATATATTGATCATCACCAACCAAGTGCAACATCATTAACATGTGTAATTCTACTTGGGCCGACTTCACTGTCATGAGTTCCTTGAAAGTGTGATCTTGGAAAAGTTATATTTGTAAAATTTTGAAATGGAACTCTCGACTAACTGTTTATAGGGAGAGATGTTTGAGCTTGTTTCTCTTGCTCTTTTCGCCGCCTGTAATTTTCACATCGTCTCGACAAATTGTTTTCTCTCTGTTCGTTGCTCATATTTTGTCTCCTCTTCCTTTCATTTTCGGCCCTTCTTGACCTCTGTTGTTGACTTAATATTTGACGGGTATTATTTTCCATTTTATTAATGTAATTGTCAACTTGAAACTATACCGAATCCTCTACAAAAATAATTGATCGAAAACCGATATATCATCAGAAGATGATTTGATATAAGTTTTCTTCTTCAATCACTATATATTATAGACTAAATAAAATTAATTATGCATGTTGTAAGTTACCTATACCTATATATAGATGGCATAATTTATCTTTAGTTCTTTTTAAATAAATAACACAATATAATTAAAAAAAAATTATGTACTTGGTAATTATTTTCATACTATATACTAATTTAACTTGATAAATGATTTACCTTAAAATTAAAATTAAAAAAAATGTATTCTATAAGAGAGAACAAAGTCAAAATGCAACGCAAAACAAATATGAAAAAGCATATCACAAAGTTGATTATACAAATATTTTGAAGTTATATTCATTTGTATTTTGTTACTTATCCTTTCTTATTTTTGTTAGTGGTGTGGGGTGCTTCTATATGTATCTTAAATGATCAATGGATACAGCAGATTCTAGTCACATTATATTGTTCATGTGTCTACAAAATATGCACTTATACTTGTAAATGAGTTTAAGTTATTACTTGCATGTTAGCCACGTGTGAAAGAAACATTTATACATGTTACTACCTAGGCTCCATTTTTACTTCATCTCTTCAAAGTTTACACTTTTCTCAAGTTTAGTTTATCAATTCTTCAAAACATCTTTATCCTTTAGAACACAACTACTCACCATGACTTGCTTCAATCCTAATCTCCCACTTTTTGCATCTCTATGTGCTTTCCTTTTCCTTTCTAATCCAGCTCACTGTAGTGATACTTTTCTTCTCTCTAACACTTTCTATTCCCTTACATTTTAATTTTTTTTTTATCTCTTTTGGTTACTTTTCCAGAAACTTTAAATTATTTCAGTAACTTCAATTGAGTCATGCATCTTTTTCATGTTTCTGCATTAAACTTTGAGGGTTTTTATAAGAACACCACACAATTTCAAGTATACTATAAATTTAAATATGTTGTTGATTTCTGCAAATAACCTATTTTGTGCTTTTTAGTCATAATATGTTGTATGACGTACATAAATGTTGATAAATTGATGTTAACGTTAACACTACAACAGATTGGAGTCATAATATAAGAATTTAATTATTAAAAGTGAAATAATTATAAATAGGTATAAGTGATATTTTTTAGTGAGATTTCATTTCCGTTTTTTTTCACATAATATTGAATATGCGCATTCAAAATAATTTTAATAATTAAATTATTTCTACTTAATCTAACACAGTTAAAATATATTAAATATATCACTTATGTAATAATTATGTAATATATTATTGTATTACACTTTATTTAAAATACGTTAAAATAAGGGTTGCAGTGAATAAGATGAGTTTATTATTTAAGTTATGAAAATATATTAAAATAAGCATTACACTTTGTCCTTAATAAACTTTTTATTTTAACATGTAACTTCTTGATCAGAGAAAAAAAAATTCACTATTCCCTCTTTATAATAAAGTTTTGAAACCATTATGAGACGTTATATTGTAATATCAAATATATTATATATGATATTCTCTGTTCCTTTTTAAATGATTTTATCAATTCAGTATTTATTTATTATGCTTATAAATAGTTATGAATGTATATTAAGAATGTTTAATATGTTATCCCTCAATAAACTCCCACTATTAAATATGATTAATATGGTATCTCTCGAGTTAATGAAAATTGTCAGGTGGAAGTAATAATACAATATATATTTTTCTAATTTTTTTCTTCTTCATCTCTAATCTAATATTTTACTATATATTGTTTTCTTCTTTATCTCTACTCTAATCTTTTACTATAAATCATCTTCTTCATACATATCTTATTAATTTTTTAAAATATTTTTCAAGTTGTTTCAAAGTAAGGTTGCTAGAGAGACTTTTAAGGTTGCTAGAGAGTAAAATAATAAAATTATTGATTATAACTATACTTATTTTACGATGATTGCAAAATATTTTAAAACTTCAGGTGATTTTTTTTTGTTTTAAAAGTATTTTTCAAGTTGTTTCAAATTAAAGTTTTTAGAGAGTAAAATAATAAAATTATTGATTATAACTATACTTATTTAACGATGATTACAAAATATTTTAAAAATGCACGTGAAAAAAAATTGTTTTAAAAATATTTTTCAAGTTCTTTCAAATTAAGGTTGCTACAGAAACTTTTAAGGTTGCTAGAGAGTAAATTAATAAAATTATTGATTCTAACTATACTTATTTAAATGATTAAAAAATATTTTAAAAATTCAGGTTAATTTTTTTTTGTTTTTACAATATTTTTCAAGTTGTTTCAAATTAAGGTTACTACATTGGCTTTTAAGTTGATTCTAACTATACTTATTTAACGATGATTACAAAATATTTTTAAATGTCAGGTGAAAAAAATTGTTGGTTAATTAATGTGCTTTTTTGACACAATTATTGCATTTATAAACTTTAGAATTTTAACATTGAATTCAATATTTTTTTTCCTTTTGTCATTCAAACTTAGCTTTTTATATTTTTAAATATATAATTTATATTTCATACATATCTTTTACTATAATTTGTTTTCAAAATAAAGATTATATGAAATTATGAAAATATATTAAGTGTTGCAGTGAAATAATAATTATTTTAATATAAGTTTCAAATTATGAAAATAATTATTAAATTATTATCGCATATTTTATTACTCACGATTATTAATAATTATATTATTAAATTACCCATTTAATTAGTAGAGTGTCATATTTTAATAATTATTTTCATAATTTGAAGCTTATATGAATTTAAATTATTTTAATAATTATATTTTAATAATGCATAATAAACTTTGTATTGCAATAATTAAATTATTAGTGAAATAATGGTTGAAGAGAAAAAATTCTAAAATTTATTTTTTTTTATTGTATTTTAAAATAAAGATTATGGTTGAAGAGCAAAAATTCTAAACATTAAATTTACACATTCATTATATGATAGTCAAAACTCTAAAATTTTCAAACAACAAATTCAAGAACACAAATATAAAGGTAAATATAAATTGATAAGGTGGTTGGATTTACCTTCTATGAATAAGCGTAAGTATTAAAATCCAAAAACACAAATTCACTTGTAATCTAATCTTACTCCTGATGTCTCTCAAGACTTGCAAATTGATAAGGTGGTGGTTGTCTTTAATCATGCGGTATTTCTTGACATAAGATCTCTGAAAACAAATATAAAGGTAAATACAAATTGAAAGTTAGTTATTTTGATATAATCATACAATAATTTTTGCTCTTCTAAACATTTTCCATGACCTATTCTTACTACAAGTTATTTTGAAAGCAATTAAGATAATAATAAAAAAAATAAAACTAGACATTTTCCATGACCTATTCTTACTGCAAGTTTTTTTGAAAGCAATTAAGATAATAATAATAAAAAAAAAACAAATAAAGATGTGAGATGACAACAGTTTTTTAAATGTCTATGCAGTTGATAAGAAATAAAAATATTATTTTATGAAATATCACTTATATAAAAAAACTAACTTATCGATATATTATAAGAAAAAAAAACAGATTTTAAACAATAAAAAATATAAATATATTAACTACAAACGCTGAAAAGAGTGAAAAAATAAAACTTAAAAAATTATAATGTAAAATAAATGAAAGAAACTGAAAGTGAAGTTATCATAAAAGTGGTTAAGAAAACGTTTACAAATGGTAAATTTAGAAATGTTTGATTTGTAAAAATTTATCATCAAATATCCCATCCAAAATAGTATTAAAACTCTTGTCATAAAATAAAACAAAAATGATGAAACATAAGTTTGAATTAACCATCTCAAATTTCAATTTGCTTTGTTTCATATAGTTTAATTGACATTGTAAAAAAAACTTTTCATGTAAAATATCATTATTGGATAGTAATTTGTAGTGGACTTACGATATAGTTATTTTTTATGTTTATACTTTTAAAATTACAAAGGAAATTAGACGCTAAATTTATTATAGATTTTACTCAAAAGAAGTACTCAAATTCATTATATGATAATAGCCATCTTGAATATTAAAATTAAAACTCCACAATATTATCGAAACCGAGTTCTTCAAAAACAATGAAAATATATGTGATTTTGTGAGATATTTTGAGAATGAAAAGAGATTGAATAAAAAAATTAAACAACACAAAAAAGGGAAAAAAAATGAGAATAATATGATATTTGGTTTGGAATAAAGGAGAAGTGTGTATCCACTCTCGATTTAAGACATTAAGGGAATGTTACTTTACTATGACAAAGAAGAAAAGAAATAAAGAAAAGATGAATTTGAGAAAATGATTTGGTTATGGAAGAGAGAGATATAGTAAAAGAGGAAGGGGACAAAGGTGGGATTGATGTGGTTATGAATTTTTCTCCTAACTTTCGTGAGGAGAGATAAAAAAAAGAATGAAAGAAATGTTTTTATTTTTGAAATCTATAATTTTCTTCTATTTATATAAATATGTTTCCTTTATGCAATTGTCTTTTGAAACCATTATTCTCTCTTTGATCCATTCTAAACTTGTATTTTCTTATCTTCTTATTACATATGCAGTTATCATATATAGTGTTCATGGAGGTTACATATTTAATAAATGAGTTTCTTTTTGTATTTTTTTTTTAAATTTAATAATTGATAGTAATTGTAACAATTGATAAAGGATAAAATTGGAAGAAAAAAAAGTCATACCATTTTCATCTATCTCTTTTATCTATAGGTATAGATTATTATATGTTTTTCTTCAGCATTTTTTTTATATATTATTTATTTTGAGTTTTTTTTAATGATGTAACCAATATTGTTTATTTGTTAATTTCTTATTTCTTATTTCTTATTTGTGTATTATGTTAAATAGATATAGTCCATGTAATACATAAATATTATAAATAATATGTGTTGATGTTGTTGTTTGGTTTATCAGATGTGTTACAATTTTGGAATTAAAATTTTAATTTAACTTTAGAAACTGCATAAACGCATATAGTTTATTGACCGGTCTGAGATAGAGTGATTCCTATATGAATTACGTTACGATTGCTTAACATATCACTAAATTCATTAGTTTGATTGTCGTTTTATTTTACCTTTTTAAAAAAACATATCGTTTAAATCATCGAGTTGTCGGATTTTCAGATGCATTGTAATTTCGGAGTTAAAAATTTAATTTAATTTCAGAAACTGCTTAAACGCATAGAGTTTTTTGACCGATCTCAGATAAGGTGATTCCTACATGAATTATTTTACGATTGCTTAACATAGCGATAAATTCAGTAGTTTAAAACTCCAATTTATTTATGGTCCCGTGACTTTCTCTTGGGCATTCTTACAATGAGATCTTTGTTATTTACAGTTGTTTACTGGGCATGTAGTGTTAATTTTTGTATTGTATCCCCATTCTACAAATTGTACCTCCACTCCCATGATGTGTAATAATTTACTACTTTCCTTTACTTTTTATTGAATTAATTAGTTGTTAACTCAAGATTAAAATAACCATTTTCAGAAAAGAATAATAAGATAATAACGCTCGATTCAACATCGAGTCTTTTTCCCATATCACATTCAATTTGAATTCAACACCGAGTATCTCTTTCGATTAATTCAAACTCTTTTCATAATCAACTTGCAACGCTTGATCTAACGTCAAGTCATTGATATAAAACATTTTTCATAATAAAAATTAAAAGACAATGGACCAAGAGATGCACATGTCTTTAGACCCCTTAATGGTCGAGCGTTCGAAGCACACCGGATTTAAAATAATGATTAGTCTTTCAAATCAAAAACACGTTAAACAAACTTGGAATAAAGGGACAAAGGAAACACATTCATGCAAACCCCGAGTAAATGTGCGCTTAGTGCACATCTCTGCTCAAATATTTACTCATCTTCCGCAAAGATCAAATCTTCATGATAAAAGAAAATTAACCAATCAAACTTGTTTTTCGCCCTTGCGTGACCTTGAAAACCGTTTTTAAAAACGAGTATGCTTTATCCATATCGACGTGAAACAAACAAAGACTTCCGCCTCCAAGAGCAAGCAACAAGTAAATGTTTAGTCACTTGATATGTCTAAAGGATCACTCCTTAAAATAAATGAACCCAATAGTTCTTTTTAAGTAGAACTACATAGTCTTGAGTTCTCCATAGTACCTGAAGATACGTAGGAGAAGAATTTTGAAATCTTGTCAGACACCCCTTTAATTAAATATGTTCTTCTTTTCTTTTTTTCTCACTTGATAAGTAGAAGATCACAAACTAATGTCATGCTAACACTCTTGCATAAAACTAACTCATTGAGTCTCTTTGAGTACAATAGATGTGATGAATGCTAATACATTTCCCTTGCATAACTGACTCCCGAACCTGATCTGGTCGCGAGGACCATTTTCTTTTTTTGTTTTTGTTTTTTTATGGGTTTTATCGATATTTTTTCTTTCCATATTCAAGAATAAATAAAGTTCGGTTGCGACTCTATTTTTTTAATATTTCAGGCGTTCCTTACGCTCAGGTATTGTTTGCACCGTGACACAACTGTGGTGAAAGGTGTGTGTGTGTGTGTGTGTATATATATATATATATATATATATATATATATATATATATATATATATATATATATATATATATATATATATATATATATATATATATATATATATAAGCAAGTTATCTCGCTTCAGTACATTACAACAGTCTCTCTCAAAATAAAACACTAACAATTCTCTCACTAGTCTCTCTCATATATCATAATCTCCATTAACATTTCGACAACCTTTCTTCACAAACATACAAAATGGAAATACTAAACTCATGCAACAAACTCGCCTTTTCATAGGGTTATCTTTGTTGCATCAAATCTTATGAAATATAATTTAACTCCATCAAATCTTAGGAAATGACTACGTTACATGATAGTCTTCACACCATATAATATAACTTATTTCATGGTTCAATAGTTGTGTTTACAAATCTGTTTAAGTTAAGATGAGTGAATGTATAACCTGAGAAGTGAACTTAAGAAGTAATTATGTGATTTTATTGACCAATTCTATTTCTAAATTTGTTGTTTATGTTTCCAAATCTATTTAACTTAATATGAGTGAATTTATAACCTAAGAAGTGAATGTATAAAAAATATGTTTCCAAATCTGTGATTTTATTAACATGTGTAATATAGAGTCTTTCTTGTTGTTTGTAGGATAATATGACATAAGAAGTGAACTTAAGATGAGTATAATAGCTTTAGAAGTTTACTTAATATGAGTGAATGTGTAACCTAAGAAGTGAACTATGTTGTTTATGTTTTAATAGCTTCTTTCATGCTATTTGTAGGATAATATGACATGAATAACTTAAGATGAGTGAACTTTTTACTAGTTTATGGATTATAAAAATGTATGAATTATGGAAGTGAATTTCTGCATCTGTTATAATGTCACGCTGATACATTTTTACTTTTAGGGAAAGTGAATGAAGAAAAAATATAAATGGTTTGTGTTGATATGAAAAAAAAATATAAGGAGAGGATGAAGCAGGGGTGAAAGCTGCAAACTTATGTGAAAGACCCAAAATGACATCCATTTAAATTTAACACAAGTTTGTAGCTTTCAATTCGGGTTTATCCTCCTTTCATTGTGGATTCAATTTGGAGATAAGTAGATCACTTATTCGTCTTCATTCTCTACGAATCTTTTAAATAAAAGGTACGTTCGCCAAGCATTTTATGTGTTGATATGTTGTTGTTGTTGTTCAAAATGTCTGCCTTGTTAATTTTTTTGTTGATAAATGTTGTTGTTTGTGTTATTGTTAATGGCCTAGAATATGAGTTTATTATGTCATATAACAAACTTATTTTATGCAGTTAGATGTGATTTTGTTCGGCCAACATGCAATTAGAACAAAACATTGATAAGTCCATATGAGTTAATTATATCGTATGTAGATTTCTTGTTTCACTAACTCCTCACTGAGCATACATTCATTTAAATTGATTTAGAAAATAACAATCTGAAAATTAAGTTATATTTGAAAACCAACTTAGATCAATCAATGTTTTTCAAATTGCATGCATCTCATAATCCATCTCTCACTCTTTAACATATAGAGTTTGGTCAAATTCCCCAAGTTCTTCAAAGCAACGATTCTTCTCTTCTAATTTATTTTTCAAAGCATCAAATTTATTGAGAAATTTCGATTCATCGTCATCACTGTCATCATAATAATCATCATCATAATCATTATCATTTAAGATAATGATGATGATAGTAATGACGAAGAATCAGAATTAGTCAACAATTTTTTTTCTTTTAAAAATAAACAAGAAGAGAAGGAACCATTGGTTTGAAGAACTTGGGGCATTGAACCAAATTCTATATGTTAAAGAGCGGGAGATGAATTACGAGAAACATGCAATTCGAAAAACAGTGGATCGTTTAAGTTGGTTTTCAAGAATAATTTAAATTTTCAGATTATTATCTTCTAAATCAATTTGGATGGTTATATATGTTTATTGAGGATAGAGAAAAACAAGCAATCCATATATTTTATGATAAAATCATGTATACATACTACCACAATTGAAATTTATAGCCGTGGTGAAATGTTAATTTTATATGCGCTTTAATTAAATTGATGTTATTGGGTTTCGAACCCATGACCTTTATATATATATCACAACAATTGTTTAAGATAACTGTTGTGATAGGTAGCGCACTACCTTGTCTATCACTACGGTCACACGTCCGTGGTGAAAAACAACTTACTTACAACCACACCTTACCTTACTACGGTTGGTCTACCATGATAGTATCCTTTTACCAACCATGGTGAAAGGGTATTTACGTAGTAGTGTATGTAGCGCACTTTCCAGTTTATTACCACGACCAATAACCCGTGGTGGTAAGTATCTTACTTACTACCATACCCTACGTTACCATGAACCATCAACAATGGTTAAACGTCCATTCCCACCGTTTTGAAATGTATATTTTTTAGTAATGCAAAAACTGGTTTGCATCTTAATGCATGTGTGTTGGCTGGGATTTAGACGCCAAGGTTGAATTAAGCATGGTGGGCAAAAGAAATATTTTGCTTGTTTCAACTTCGACAGAAACAAGGAAATATTGTCGAAGAGTGAGATCCTGCCGAAAAGATCTTTTGTATACGAGAGAGATGCTGGTTTTAAAACTTAGAAATATTTTTGGGTTTAGACCGCAATTTCGATAGAAGCAATAATAATGTTGCCTTCGACGAAAGATTTTGAATTTTGAATAAGGATGACAACTGTCTTTTGTCCTTATTCATTTATCTGAGAAGGACGCGTGTAGAGCTACGACGAAATGAGGATATGCAAGCAAAGTGTGTCATTTTCTGGACCATTGATAGATGTTATTTTTTATTTAGTATAAATAGGGGGCTTAGTGTATATGATTTCCGTGTGTTCAATATTTATACAAATACTCAAAAATTACTCTAAGTATCTAAGTGTATCTGAGAAACGAGATTGTTGAGAATGTACGTATGAATCCCCATCTTTTCATTTTAATTGAAACTGTTCGCATTTATCCATTATTCCTTCTTATTTCAATTTACTTTGAAGTTCTTTTATTGTAATTACTTTACATATTTTGCATTCTAATTCTAAAACTTTAAACAACATTCTCAAATCACGAGCATTGTCAAAGTATTCATAGACTTTCAAAAAACAATTTAACAAGAGCACATGTCAAATGATTCACTAGTTGATCCTATGGGTGACAAAACGGGTCCGGCCCATCGGCCATGCCCATTTTTCCCGCACTTTAGTGCGGGGCGGGCCAAGGATTTAGACCCTCACCCTCTAATGTGTCAGCCCCGCCCCGTCCCGCCCCGCCCCATTTTCTTGGCGGACATGGGCATTTACATAAACTTTCACATTTTTAGGCTTAAAAAGTGCATTGCCTGCGGACTTTCCTCGCGCCTCCCTCATTTTTTTGCGGGGTGGGCCTAAGTTTTAGACTCGCGTCCTCAACTATGATTGTTCCGCCCGCCCCATTTCCTTGTGAGCTTTTGCGGGGCGGGCCTAAATGGGGTGGGCATGCCCGTTTTCCACCCCTAGTTGATCCTGTAAAGTAACCATTTTTGAAGACCAAAGATTGTTTACCAATTTTCACGGTAAACAAATTTGCACTCCCAGTGTGACGGTGCTATTGTTAAAACAATTTTTAGTTTAGAAAATTTTTGTATATTGTTCTTCATTTTACTATCCTTCTAACTTCATTGCATGAGACTAAGAAGTGGTAAAATAGCCACAAATAATGAGGAAAGACTGGGAATATGATACATAATAAGGATGGTGAATCAAAATCCACCAAATAATAATGGAGAACCACTCCCTTCATCTTCGACGAGGGTAACTATGGTAACAAGCTCTGTATTTGAACCCATGCCATCCACGACATGTACGACGCCTGTGCAGTCGATTGCCTAAAATGGACCCATTTTATCTTACGTAGGGACGCATGGTCCACCAGTGACCCCTCTCCAGTGGGGAATAACTCATTCAAGCCTTACGTGTCTGGATTCTCTATGCCTTTAAATGGTCATGAACAACCTTATGGCATGCCAACTTCGATGATGACAAGTTTGCACAATACAACATCAACGTTTACAGAATCAGTGGTGAACGCGACTTTGCCACTACAAGGATCTAGTTCATCCATTAATAACATGGTTAGAATGAGTCAACAATTAGGGATGGGATTTCCCATCCAAACGTCCAATCTTACCAACAATTCTGCGACAGTAATAAGGCAGCGGATGGATGAAAGTAACCATGAAATGGTCCAAATGTTGGCGAACCAAATGAATACAATATTTAACCCTTTGATCCAAAACACTACCCAAAAGAACCAACAGATGGCAGCGCAGATGACACACATTGATGACTTCTTTGGTGTTCCACAACCTCCTCGACATCCCCAGAGGAAGTAGATGATAGAAAATCAGGGGACAGCCTTCGAAGAAGATCCCACCATTAACCAAGTCCAACAAAACCAAAGAATCATACCCTAGGTGAACAGGTAAATCAGGGAGTAGGAGTCGAACCCCTAAGGCCTGAGCCACCAATCCCAAGGGAAAAATTATTGGTGTAAGCCCTAGAGGCCAATACTTTTGGTACTTGTATCGAATTATTTATTAATAATAAAAGGATTTTTTCTTTATTATGTTTGTTTAATAAAGTCCCTAGAATAATTAGTCCGTTTAATGTATCAAGTGTGACTTAATCATGAGATTCCATTAAACATAAGGACAATATTCTTAAAGTATCTATAGTTGAGCTTTGTTGTGAAGTGGGATAACATTAAAGAATTAAGACTATTATGTATATAGATTGATGATCACATCTCATAGATCATGGATAAGAAGTTATCAAGTCTTAAACATAGGTATGAATATTAGGAGTAATATTCATACTGGATTGACCCGCTACGAGAATACTATATAGAATGTTATGCAAAGTGTCATAAGTTATTCTCATGGTGATAATGGCGTATACCACCCTTGACTTGAAACCACTATGGACCCTAGATGTATAGTCGAGTGCTTTATTGTTGATCAAATGTTGTCCGTAATTGGATGACCATAAAGACAGTTGATGGGTACTCCACGAAGCATGCTGAGGGACATGAGTGACCTAGATAGAATTTTCCCATCCTGCATAACAGGATAAATGTCTAAGGGCCCAATATTGAACTGGACAAGGATGACACAGTCTATGCCTTGTGCTCAATATAGACATAAGGGCAAAAGGGTAATTGTACACACAAGTATTATCATAAAAGGATTTGTCAGATCACATGACATTTTCATGTCTTGGGTAGCAGTGATGTGTTGCTAGATACCGCTCATTATTTATTATGTTAAATACATGATTTAATATAATTTCCAATGTCGCGAAAACTTATAGGATCACACACAAAAGGACATATTGATGAGAGATAGAGTAAATAAGGAACACCGTAAGGTACTATGCACTTAAGTGAATTGTAGAACATCGTAAGGTACAATGCACTTAAGTAGAATAGGAAATATGGTAAGGTACCACACGCTTAAGTGATTTTGGTATATCATAAGATATGAGGCACATACACTTAAGTGGACTTTTTAACTTACAACCCACACAAGTGGTTCTATTAATAGAACCCTTGTGCAGAAGCATTTGTTCAGTTGAAATTTCATTTCTCTCTCTCTCTCTCTCTCTCTCTCTCTCACACACACACACACACACACACACACACACACTCAAAGCCTTCATTCGTAAGGATCACTAAAGGAGAATTTTTTTGAATTCCGCTATGTTTTGGATCGCTATTCTCCTTCGAAGACAACCAAGGGTAGTGATGGTGAATAGGAACCAAGATGCTGACGAAGTCATACATCAGATTCAATATGATGATATGGCAATAGATAATAACCTAGCATCCATGGTCGAAAGAATCATGGCGTGGAATGGGGAGAATGTTGGCCCTCATAGGCCAAATTACACATCATCGTTGTCTGAATATATTTTGCAGTCAGAATTACCCCCTAGGTGGAAAGTACCCATGTTTACTAAGTTTTCTGGAGACACTAATGAGTCCACTGCCGAACACGTGGCTAGGTATCTAATAGAAGCAGGGGAAGTTGCTAATAACGAGAACCTAAGGATAAAATATTTCCCAAGTTCCCTTACGAAGAATGCATTTACATGGTTCACCATGTTGCCAACAAATTCAATCCATGATTGGACTCGACTGGAAAGGTTATTCCATAAATAATTCTACATGGGACATGCGAAGATCAGTTTGAAGGAATTGGCTAGTGTTAAACAAAAATTCTCTGGACCAATAGATGATTATTTGAATAGATTCTGTTTGCTTAAGGCCGTATGTTTTACAGAAGTGCTTGAGCATGAATTGGTCAAAATGGTCGTTGGTGGCCTTGATTATTCCATTAGTAAGAAACTGGATACCCAATATCTAAGGGACATGGCCCAGTTGGCCGACAAAGTTCGACAGGTAGAGCGCCTGAAGGCTGAAAAAACTAGGGCAAATAAGAATAATAGGAGGAAAAAAGTAGCCTACGTTGAATTGGATGAAGATGATCCAGAAACGTATAGTGGTCCCCTAAATTTCGACGAAAGCAAAGTGGACCTCACTGAATTGAAGCAAGTACCAACTTATTCTTGCAAAGTGTTAGCGCCTTTGAATGGAAAAAACCCAGCCGAACCAGAAAAGAGTGATGCTTTCCGTAAGAAAACATACACCTTCGACGTCACCAAGTGTGACGAGATTTTTGATTTATTAGTTAAAGATGGACAGATGATAATGCCTCTTGGTGATAAAATATCTCCTTTAGAACAAAGAAAAATAAGGGGTTTCTGTAAGTACCATAATTTTTTAGGCCATAAAACTTCACAATGTTTTCTCTTCAGGGATTATGTGTAAAAGGTTATCAGAGATAGAAGGCTCAAGTTTGGAGATAGGTCGAAGTATCAAATGAGGATCGATTTAGATCCTCTCCAGGTGGCAGACGCCCACTTAGTTGAACTATCTTTTGCTAATATGGTGGAAGTGTCTGCGGAATGCGCCAAGAAAGATTTAATGGTCAAAGTTACTGAAGGCTTCAACCAAGGAGTCACTGAAGGCTTCAACAAGGGAACCACTGAGGGTTTTGTTCAGGGAGTCACTAAAGGCTTCAACCAGGGAGTCACTAAAGGATTCAACAAGGGAACCACTAAGGGTTTCGTTCAAGGAGTCACTGAAGGTCTCAACAAGGGAATCATTGAGGATTCTAGCCAAATGATCACAACAAATGAAACTACTTACGGTTTCATACAGTTCAATAACATAACTGAGGCCAATGAAGGCCTTAGAATTAAGTTACAAGATTTATACATCACTGAGGATGCCATCTTAGTGGTTAACATGGTCGAAGTGACCCAAGAGACTGCGATAGAGGTTAACGAACAAAGCCTCAGGCAAGAGGAGTATGTCAAAGTAGCTTATCCTAAGCAAGATGAAAGCTTGGTTTAATTCCTTCACCGGTGCCAGAGGGAGAAATTAGAGGTGATGTTGTTCCCAAGGTGCAGCTCAGTCTTCGATAGAAAGGAAACAAAGAACGTTGAGGGGGTTCGACTAGCCAAGAATAAGGGAAACTGGAGAGACACTATAAACTATTTTTCCTTCGATGGGAGGGGGTACCCAGGAAGCAAGGGGAAGGACGACCAGGACCCCGTGGCTACAAACCATCCACCTTCAAGCCTATGAATGATGCCCCTAAGGGTAAGTGGGTGAAGCATGTCGAAAGAGGGGAGTAAGGCCATAGGAAGTGGCAAAACTTTGAAGTAGAGAGAGGTTCCTCACTGGCATACCGTAAGGAATTTCAAAACTCAAAACAGTTAGTGTATCACTCTGAAAACTACAAAGGGAAGAACCATATGTCAAGGTCCTAGTGGAGGAGATAGTATAGGAGACGAAAGGCTAAGAGAGAGGCTGGAGAAATGGTGAAGGAAGAATCCAGTAGTAATGTCCCCCTAAAACATGAGAGGAAAGAATAAAAGAAGCCCTTTGAAAGGAAGATATTTTCCTCTCAAAATGAGAAATCTGCAGAGAAGTCTGACTAAGAAGCAGAAGAAGACGATATGTTGACGGATGATTTCGACATAGATTTAGAGCCATCATTGGATATCACATGTAATGTGGTGTCTGTGTTGCCCAGGGAATACGACCAAGTTATGGAAGTAGAGGAACCTGAGGATGCAATTGATGCAAAAATGGCCAGGCATATGCCAGTTTGTTACGACGTAATGAATAATGGGTGCATAGAAGAGCAAAACTCCTTTTTTGAAAGGCCTGAAGAAGCGATGAAGAGCCACTTGAAACCTCTGTTTTATTAGAGGCAAAGTGGAAAACTTCATAGTGAATAAAATCTTAGTGGATGGTGGAACGATTGTGAATTTAATGCCACATTACATGTTGAAAATAATAGGGACGAATGATACCGACACTAAACCCCATACCATGATTCTTTCGAACTATGAGGGGAAGGTGGGTACAATAATGGGGGTAATTCAAGTGGACCTCACAGTCGACACCATCACAAGGCCGACTATGTTTATGGTCATAGCATCAAAAGCTAACTAGAGTCTGCTTTTGGGTCGAGAACGGATCCATGGTATTGGCACAATACCTTCTTCACTACATAAACAAATTTCAATTTGGAGAAATGATGGAATAATGGGGAATATAGAGGCGGACCAGAGTTACTACATGGCAGAAGTTAACTAGGTGGATAACAGGCACTTTGACAAACACCTGGAACACATTGCTCCTTGCAATCCTACAGGGTTCGACTTTACGCCAGTTGACAATACATTTTTTCCTTGCACCTACACCTAACCCATGGTTTCCAATGGGATGGGGAGGTAGTAGATGAAGAAGATTTGGGATTCAGAGGAATGGAAGGAATCCGACCAACTGGTTGGGGAAGCGAATTCGATGACGATGTCTGAGTCAAAGACATTGAAAAAGATTTCGGCTTATATAACAGAAAACAATTTAAAAGCGGCCTTAGAGGGTGAAGTGAAATACATGGATGTCGAAGCCAAAAAAGTGAAGCATCCTTATAAGGTCCTGGTAAGGACTTCAAGCCAGAGCCACCCGATAAGGTTCAAGACGAAGTGCAAGGCCAGAGGCTCGACGCCATTTACGATGATGAGCCTTTAGGATTCAAAAAGGATTCATTGGCAAACGACATAAAGATGCTAGCGCAAGATTCTTTAGAAAAAATCGACCAAGGAGAAAGGACAATCAAAAGGCCAACATCAGCCCAGAACTCAAGGTCTAAGTAATCTAGCTATTGGAGGAGTACAAGGAATGCTTCACTTGGGATTACGATGAGATTCCAGGACTAAGAAGGGAACTGATCGAACTAAGGTTACCTATAAAGCCTGGGAAGAAGCCAATCAAGTAGACTCCAAGACGTTTCACACTTGAAGTAATGTTGAAAATCAAGGAAGAGGTCGAGAGGCTTCTCAAGTGCAATTTCATTCATACGACCGGGTATGTCGAATGGATTGCCAATATTGTACCAGTCATTAAGAAAAATGGAACTTTGAGGGTTTGTATTGACTTCAGATATCTGAATGCTGCAACCCCAAAGGATGAATATCTAATGTGAAGGTAGAGAAAAACAAGAAAAGGGGGTTTTAATTGTTTTACAATAATAAAAAACTTTAGCAACACTACACACACGTAATTAAATGCTAACAACACAAGAAGTTTATCCTGGTTCGCTTGAAAATCAAAGCTACTCCAGTCCACTCGGCCAAGGTGACTTCTCCTTCAATAAAAACTTAAACCACTAATCTCAATAGATTACAAAAAAGTCTAAGAGTTTAACAATCTCGTAGCCCTCTCAAGTCTACAAACTAAAACAAGTCACTTGAGGAATATCAACAAATTTAGAGAAATACAGGTGTTTGCCTTAATGCTTCTAGGTAAGTAGTGTAAACACAATTAAGAATAATAAAACAATGATCACACAATATGAGCAACAACTATTATGTGATTACTAAATATTACAATGAAAATATGTTGAGTATTATAGATCGAAGATATTGTTGGAATTATATATCTTCAGTATGATGCAATGAGGCTTTTATATATTGCTTTAAGATGATACCGTTGGAGGGAAATCAAAGGAGATTTCTTGCCAACTATGGGAATTAATGTTATTAATTTTCTTGTCCCTTCTGAAGGATAAGAGCGATCCAAAACGCAGCGGAATTAAAAAAATTATCCTTTAGTGATCCTTACGAATGGGCATGATCAGTGATAGAATTGTTACCTCTTGTGGCGATTGAAACCTTTGATGCAGATCTACGGAGCAATCACGAACGTTGAATAGTGACAACGCCTCTATTCAGCCCACACGAATGGATTCCTTCAATCTCAGTTATAGATGCTACCAATGAAGGCTTTGAGTGATAGAGAGAGAAACGAAATTACAACTGCACAAATGCTTCTGCTCAAGGGTTCTATTTATAGAACCACTTGTGTGGGCTGCAAGATAAAAAACCCACTTAAGTGTATATAGTCCATATCTTATTGTAGCACCTCAAATTTGCACCTCCCATTTGTATATACATTTCATTTCATTTTTTAGGTCATTAATATTGCATTAACATTGCATAGTCCATTACATCTCATCAGTCAAGACTGGTTAGGAGATTCAATTGTGCAAGAGAGCAAGAGCATTTTCCATGAGATGAAAGCCCTATGGTGGTTCCAATGAGCTTACATGACCCAAGGATCATTTTTGAGCAACTTGGCCAAGTGTTGAAGGCTTAGATTCATCAGTGCATGTCCAAGTTATCTGAGGCCCATAAAAGTCAACTGCAAAGTCAACTGTGGATTTGGAGGTGGGAAGTGATCAGAGATACTTCATTCATGTTCAAACAAGTTTCATTTGACCTTTCCAACACTCACATTGAAGAATTTGAAGTCAAGTCAAGAATTTCCCAAAATAGCAAGTGACCTATAATTTGAAATTTCCAAAAATAGAAAGGTTTTAGACCAACTTCAATTCAATTTTACATCATCAAGAAAGCTTCAAATGAAATTTTGTCCAACATGAAAGTTGAAGATCTTTCTCTCCCATTTCCAAAAAGTCCAAGATCATGGATTTATGATGTGTGGTTGAGGAGATATGATCCAATCATGGCAAAGTGTGCTTAAAAATTCAAATGGGCATAACTTTTGAACCATGGCTCCAATTTTGGTGGTTCTTTTTGCATTTTGTTCCTCATAACATGTAGTTTCCAAAACATCCATTACATGGCATGAATTTCACTTGCATGATCATGTGCTCATTCATGAAGTTTTTTGAAGGAAAATTTCTAAATTCAATTTGGTTGATCATATGCATAAAATACCACTTCCAAAGTGTGTATGGGCCTTGTTTAAGTGGATTTGGGTCAGCATAATGCACTGTTCACGCATGCATCTCATGCATGAGGTGAAAATCCAATTTTGTGCATACACCTTATAACTTGTTAATCCTAATTAGCTTTGGCTTAAACTTGTTTTCAGTATCATTAGCAAGACATATATAATGTTAATCACAACTACATTTGGCATTAACAACAATTTTCAGATCTAGATCTTGAAATCAATCAAAAATTTCTCTCAACAAGAACTTTCATTTTTCTCACATCAAAGCCATTTTTTCTTGTTGGAATCATGATCATGAAGCATTTCTGAGCAAGTTTGGACGTGGAATTGGAGGAATTCGTGCCAGTTTTGACCATACATAAAGCTTGAAGGTTCAATGGAGTTTGCAAGTTGAGCTAGATTCATGCGTGCTGGAGCATCCAATTCTTCATCAATCATCTTAACAAGCATTGTAGAAGAGTTTTGAACCATTACCAGCCTTAGATAGTGCAGTTCAAAGGTTCTGGTCTTCAAAGATGTCAGGTTTCGATCTCAATTATTCTTGAATTCATCATGATATTTGTGTAGATCTTTGATTGGTGATGATTCTGGTATAAAAATTGAGCGAAATGGCGCATTATTCATGAAGATACATGTGTTTGAAGTTTTGATGTCATTTTTTATTTCCTTCGATCTGAGCGATGCATGATGTTTTAGCGTGAATTGTGGTTTGATCTTGCATGTACATGAGATGAGGATTCGTATGGTGTAATTTTTGATGATTTCTGGAATGTTTTTGGATTTTCTGGAATTGGCGCATGAAGTTCATGCAATCTTCATCTTCAACCTCATGAAGGAGATGAAGATCACATGTGTTTCCAGATTTTGCTACGGCTTGCTATGAATTTGCTACGACCTTCATCATTTAGCTACGAAATTCTGGAGATTTTTGCCAGGCTTAGGGTTTTGCACCAAAACGCTGTCGTTTTGGTGGAGCGCCAAAATTCAAATCTGGCCAGAGTTCGATCCTGGCCGAGCGAAATATTCAAATTGCCTTGCATTTTCACATGTTTCCCTCCATTTTGCCATGCTTATTCATGTTTTGATTTCAAATTTTTTCCAAACTTCATAAAATCATAACAAATTGAAAAATCATCCAAATCAATCCCAATTTTTTGCAAAATGCTCCTTATTCTGTCTAGTTTTTTATGATCATAAATTGGAAAGTTGTGCCTGGCTGGATTTTATTTGGTGTTAGGTTATGTGATCATGTATCCATTTCTGGCATTGCCTTGCTTATCTTGTTGTGAAATGCTTGTTTTTAATCCAATGAACTTGAAATTTTGCATGCTGATTCTAGACACATTGATGGACATTTTGGCTTTGGTTTGACATTTTTCCCATGCTCCATTTCTGTTTTATGCCTGTGTTCACATGGTGTGACAATTTGTGTCACACATTGGGTTATCTAACTTATACAATGTGATTTCCATGCCAAATGATCTCTAATGTTTCTGATTTTTTCTGTGATGGATGTTGTGGATATCTTGATTGCTCATGAGTTTTTCCAAAATTATTTGAATCATTTCTGTTTTGATTGAGAATTTTCATTCATGTTGATCATTTGTATGCCTTGAATTGGTCATTAGCTTCTCTTGCCTACCATTTGAACTTGCTTATTGATTATGATTTGGTCCTTTTTAGGATTTGTTCTTGAGTGAATAAACATGCTTTGTGTTGAGTTTGAGGTTCTGTTTTGGATTTTTTATCCTCTTTTGACCCTAGGCTTTGACCTAGTGGTTTGTTACTCACCATCTGAGTTGTGATTTCAGGTTCAAGTGTGCATCTCCATGATTGATGTTGCTCCTTCATTTGAGCTTGATTATTGGTTGTTGTTGGCTAACATTTGTTTGTTTTATAGGCTTTGAGAACAATTCACTTGTGCTTATGGTTTAGGAGTTGCATATTGGGTTGTTTGTCTGATATTGATTGTTTGTCTGAAAGTTGTACTGATTGGTTTAGCTGTTTCCACAGGTACCTAAGCTGCTTTAAGTTCATTTGAACTTTGCTTTGCTTGCTTGTGGTTTGCATACCACTGAGGTATAATTTCTTGATCTTCATGTAGTCTGGAAGACCTACTATTATTGGTAGGCACCTGTCTGAAGCCTTCCTTAAGAGGCAATGCTTGTGTTTGTTTAATTTTTGTGCCAAGCAGGTAAAGACCTTTTAAGAGGCAATTGGCAGATAAAAGGGATGTGCAATCCATCCCCTGCTATTCAGTTGTGTCACTCACTTTGCTCACACCATGTGTTGATGCATCTTGAGTAAGAACCCAAGATCTTGTTGTGTCAGTCATCTGTGGAGAAGAGTTCCTACATTCTGAACTCCCACACTTTCTATTTTGAGTCAAGCTCTCCCAGGCCAGGGATAAGAGCTGTGAGGTCTTACCCTCACTTCCCATTTCATCTGCTTCACCCTAACTCTTAATGTTAGGGTTAAGAGCTAAAAACACCCATTCCAGTTGGCTTGGTTCTGCAGCCTAACCTTGTACGAGCCCAATTGTTTGCATATAGTGTGTGTGCTTGCTTTATTGTGCTTGTTTTGTTGATGTGCTGTTTAGGATAGCTTGCTTCCTGTGCAAGTTAGGGTAGAAACCTCAACATAGGGATCGTATGCATGACAACTTCTAGGCTCGAGTCGTAGTCTCCCTAGTAGTTTGTTATCTCCCTTTGTCTCTGGTTAGGTTAGAAGTTCTTTCCCTGTTTAGGGAAACTACGTTGCCCTGATCCTCATACCAGATGAGGTACGTAGGCAGGAGATGAGCAAATCTCTCCAGGCGCCCCTTTTCTTTTTCACCCCCTTTGTGTGTGTTGGAGTCTGACGTAAGTCCAGCGATTGGCAGTCGGTTTCATGTGTGTGTGTTTGTTGGTTCGGAGTCTGATGTAAGTCCAGCGATTGGCATTCGGTCTCCATGTTTGCCTGTTTGTGTGGAGTTTGACGTAAGTCCAGCGATTGGCAGTCGGTTTCCTGTGTTGGTTTTGTTTGGCGTGCGTAAGCCGAGCTACGAGTGCTCTGATTCTTCTCTAGTTAGAGAAGATACGTATGCATAGGATGCGACATCCTAGCGAGCACGTTTCCCTTGTCCCGAACTACGTCGACTCTGATGTTTGTGCTTGACAGACTACGTAGGCCCAGGATGCGATATCTTGCCGAGTCCCGTTTCTTCCGTTTTTCTGTGTTTCCTTCCAGCCTTGTTCAGTGTTTGTGCAGTCTTTAGCAACCTTTCTTCTGTTTTTTCTGAGCATGGATCCCGTCGAGTACGACGGATGCATAGGGGTGCTAATACCTTCCCTTCGCATAACCGATTCCCGATCCCATCAATCTCTGGTCGTGAGACCATTCCTTTCCAGGTTTACTTCGAGCGTTTCCTTTCCCTCCTTTGGGATGAATAACGCACGGTGGTGGCTCTGTTGTGTCTTTTTCCCGCCGGTTTTTCGCGTAATGCGACAGCTGGCGACTCTGCTGGGGACTATCCCGAGAAGTTGACCTCTTGCTGGTCCATCTTCCCTAAGCGAGTCACTCTTAGCGCTCTTTAGGATAGGGTTTAGTTGCTTTTACTGTTTCATTTATTGCATTTATTTGTTTATGTTTGCATTTATGTTTGCATTTATGTTTGCATTTATGTTTGCATGCATCATGTTTTCATCTGTGCTGGCTGTGTGTTTGTCTCTCTGTGGGGTGGGAGTTATAAGAGGTAAAAGGCCCAATACCCAGGCTATGAGTGAACTCTAGGACAGATAGGATAGAGTGATTCTTGGGAAGCGGGTGATATTGCGCCACTTAGCGGAATATGATATCACGAGCAGTTCAGATCCTGATGGGGTATTATCGGTACATACATCTGGTGTGTACATGATGATATTCTATGAAAGGGTTGTTTATCCTGCGTTTCTCTTAACCTTACCCTGGCCTAGATTACACCCGTGAGTGGGGAGGGAATTGAATCATTACAGGTACCGTTGGTGACTTGTTGGTGACTATTGATCTGTTGGTGACTCTTGGCTCCTGTTGGTGACTTGGTTCAGAGATATATGGTTTCTCAGATGACTTTGGGTTCCAGATGACTTTGGGTCTCAGATGACTTTGTGGTTCCGAATTCAAGCCGAAGCTTTGAACCTGTGCTCCGTGATACATAGCCAACCAGTCGTGTTTGCATCATTTGCATCATAGCATGTTTATCTTCAAAAAAATAATGCAATAAAAAAAGGAAAGAAAAGAAAAGGAAAAAAAAGCTAATATCCTCATGCATATCATTTCTCAGGTTCATTCAGGAGTCTATTCACTGTGAGAGATGGCAACTGTTCCAGAGTTGAAGAGGAAGACGAGCACCTACAGTTTTCACCGTGAGCCCTTGACGTCTTTGATGGAGTTGAGCAACTTTGTGACCAGCGGTAATCAGAAGGTGTCTGTTGATCAGTATGGGGATTTGTTGACGCTGTTGAAGATGGTGGTAGATCCAGTGTCGTTGCAGACTCTTCCACAGTTTTATGACCCAGAGCTCCATTGTTTCACTTTCCAGGATTATCAGTTAGCGCCCACTCTTGAGGAGTACTCCATCCTGATGAATGTCCCGATCAGATATCAGGTTCCCTTCTTAGATGTGCCAAAGGAGGTTGATTTCAGAGTCATTTCCAGAGCTCTTCATTTGGGTATCAAAGAAGTGAGTGACAGTTGGAAGTCAAGTGGTGATGTGGTGGGGTTGCCTTTGAAGTACTTAGTGAGGATGGCTAAAGAAGAAGCAAAGAAGGGAAATTGGGAAGCTTTTCATGCTCAGTTAGCTATTATGATCTATGGGATTGTGTTGTTCCCGAGTATGCCTAATTTTGTGGACTTTGCTGCTATCACTATTTTCCTTGGAGGAAACCCGGTCCCTACTTTGTTAGCTGACACTTACTATGCTATACACAGCAAACATGGTAAGGGTAGAGCTATCAGATGCTGTCTTCCGTTGCTACTCAGATGGTTCTTGTCCTTGTTGCCAACCAGTGGACCTTTTGTGGATACTCAGAGCACTCATAAGTGGACTCAGAGGATTATGTCTCTTACATCCTATGATATCAGGTGGCAATATTACCGGATGGATGTGCGTAATGTCATCATGAGTTGTGGAGAGTTTCGTAATGTGCCACTCATAGGGACTAAGGGTTGCATCAATTACAACCCGGTTCTTTCTCTTCGCCAGTTGGGGTTTGTGATGAATGGAAGACCACTAGATGCTGAGATAGCAGAGAGTGTGTATTTTGAGAAGCAGAGTGACCCTGCTAGATTGGAGCAAGTAGGAAGAGCTTGGAAGACCATTGGTGTCAAGAATGGAGTTGTGTTAGGGAAGAAGTTTGCCATTGCTATGCCTGATTACATTGAGTGGGTCAAGGATAGAGTTGAGACTTTGTTGTTGCCCTATGATAGGATGGAGTCATTGCAAGTGCAACCACCTGTGATCCTCTCTGAGAGTGTGCCTGCTGAGTATTATAAACAAGCCTTGATGGAGAATCGTCGGTTGAAAGAAAAGGAACAAGATACCCAGATGGAGCTTTACAAAGCCAAAGCTGACAAGTTGAACTTGGCTCATCAACTCAAAGGCATGCAGGGTGAAGATGCTAGAAAATTGAAGAGCAAGAAGAGGTCCTATGAGGAGTTAGAGACGTTGTTGAATGAAGAACACCGTGAGTGTCTAAGGTTGCAAAGAGCGGAAGGCAATTATCAGAAGAAGATAAGAGACTTGGAAAGGCAGCTTAAAGACAAAGACATCCAATTGAAGAAGGAGGTAGACTTGAGACGTGCATCAGAGAGCCAGCTTGGAGGAGAAGTTGTGGAGCTCAGAAGACAACTGAAGGAGAAGATCACTCCTCTGCCTGAGTGTTCAGAATGCAACTTGTTGATAGACCAGTGCCAGTACCTGAAGACGCTCATTCTTGGAGGACATCTTTCCTAGCTTGTGTTTGTTGTTTATGTTGAGAATCACCTCCAGGCTTGTTGGATGGGATTCATTGTTGTACTCTGATCATTTGGATCTTTGCTCTGGATAATGTTGTATGATCCTTGTTGTTCATGTCTATAGATGAGATTGTTGAGGTTTTGCCTTGTGCTTATTATCCTGTGTAGTTTGCTTCTGTGTTGTTCATTGTTGCAGGTTGCCATCTTTTGGAAGACGAACTAGGTTTTTGAATGCCTGAGAAATGAACATATCATGTGCATCATACGCATCATTAGCATCATACACATATCATTTTTGCATAACAAGTGTTCTTGATCGAGACTTCTCATTCTGGTTCCTATTTCAGGCAGGATTGCTGATCAACGCCCGCACCGCTACTCTACAAGGTTGAATCAACAGAGGAATATGGATCAAGTGCAAGCTGAGTTAGCAGAGATGAGGGCTAACATGGCCCAGTTCATGCATATGATGCAAGGGGTTGCGCAAGGTCAAGAAGAACTTCGAGCCCTAGTCCAGAGACAAGAAGCTGCAATTCCACCGGTCAACCATGCTTTTCCAGAGGGAGGCCCAATCAATGACCCTGCTACTGCTGCTGTTCCCATCAACAACTATGTTGTGGGTGATGAGTTGAGGGGAATCAGAATCAACGGTCAACCTATTGCTCCAGAGACAGCTAATGCTAGAGTGACCCGTGCTCCAGTTCGTCATCCTGCTCCTTTGGTTGATAGGCAGGAGGATATGTTTACTCTCCTCAGTGAGGATGATGAAGTTGTGGGAAGAACTGACGAAAGGGATAGGAGGGTTGATGCCCTAGCTGAGAAGATCAGAGCCATGGAGTGTCAGAACTCTTTGGGGTTTGATGTTACAAATATGGGATTGGTTGAAGGGCTGAGGATCCCTTATAAGTTCAAAGCGCCTTCCTTTGACAAATACAACGGTACTTCTTGTCCTCGCACCCATGTGCAGGCGTACTACAGAAAGATCTCTGCCTACACTGACGATGAGAAGATGTGTATGTACTTTTTCCAAGACAGTTTGTCTGGAGCGTCTTTGGACTGGTACATGGATCTGAAGAGAGAATCTATCAAAAGCTGGAGAGATCTGGGTGAAGCCTTTCTGAGGCAATAAAAGCATAATATGGACATGGCGCCGAGCCGAACTCAGTTACAGAGCTTATGTCAGAAGTCTGGAGAGAGTTTCAAAGAGTACGCCCAGAGATGGCGTGAATTAGCTGCAAGGGTGCAACCTCCGATGCTGGAGAAGGAGTTGACCGATATGTTTATTGGGACTTTGCAAGGAGTGTTCATGGACCGGATGGGGAGTTGCCCGTTCGGTAGTTTCTCTAATGTTGTGATCTGTGGAGAGAGAACCGAGAGCCTCATTAAAGCTGGAAAGATTCAGGATGTTGGTTCTTCATCTTCAAAGAAGCCATTTTCTGGGGCACCCCGCAGAAGAGAGGGAGAGACAAATGATGTGCAATACAGAAGAAATACAAACAGAGGTCAGTATCGCCAGGTTGCTGCTATAACCATCCCGGCACCTCAACCACGACAACAGCAACAACAGAGAGCACCACCACCACCACAATAACAACAACAGCAACGTCCGTATCAGCCGAGACAGAGAATGTCGGATCGTCGCTTCGACCCGTTACCTATGACATATGCTGAGTTGCTGCCCGAATTGCTCAGGTTGGGATTCGTTGAGTTATGCACTATGGGTCCGGTGACGAAGATACCTGCTGGGTATGATGCCAACGTTCGTTGTGACTTCCATTCTGGTGCACCGGGGCACCATATTGAGAACTGTCGGGCTTTTCATCATAAGGTCCAGGACTTAATTGACGCCAAAACAATCAATTTTGCTCCTGTGCCTAATGTTGTGAACAATCCTATGCCTCAGCATGGTGCGCATAAGGTGAACAATGTGGAAAATGAAGAAGTTGTGGACTTGGTAGTTGATGTTGAAGATGTTCAGACTTCACTGTTTGTGGTGAAAGAGCGTCTGTTGGATGGGGGAGTGTTCCCGGGCTGTGATAAGGGCTGTTCAGGCTGTGAAGGTTCAGAGAATGGTTGTATGCAGTTGAAGAATGGTATCCAGGGTTTGATGGATGAGGGTTGTTTGCAGTTTGCTAAGGCCGTGAAAGATCGTGGGATGGTGTCAACTGTCACCATTTATTTCAAACCGTCAGAGGGACGTGGCCAGAGAACTGTCAATGCACCTACAACCGTTGGTACTCCTGTTACCATTTCTGCTCCAGTAACCGTCAGTGCTCCCACTACTGTTGCTGTGTCTGGTAGAAGGCCTGTTGAGAACAGTAGGGCCGTGTCGTGGAAGTATGATAATGCTTATCGCAGTAACAGAAGGGCAGAGAGTCAGATCAGGCCAGTTAATCAGTCTCCAGTGACTATTGGTTTGCCAAGTAGAGCTCCAGTGACTGTGGGTCCAGTTGTGGACAATGTAGGGGGTCCTGGAGGGTTTACCAGAAGCGGTCGTCTGTTTGCACCGCAGCCTTTGAGAGACAACAATGTTGAGGCTCTCGCCAAAGGGAAGGGTAAACAAGCTGTGGTTGAAGAGGAGCCCGTACAGAGGGAGGCGCCTGAGGGGTCATTTGAGAAAGATGTGGAGGAGTTTATGAAGATAATTAAGAAGAGTGACTACAAGATTGTAGATCAGCTGAATCAAACTCCGACCAAAATCTCTATTCTGTCCCTGTTGTTGTGCTCTGAGGCACATCGTAATGCCTTGCTGAAAATGTTGAATCTGGCTTACGTGCCTCAGGAGATCTCTGTCAACCATTTGGAGGGTGTTATTGCTAATGTGAGCACGAGGCATGGCTTGGGGTTCACAGACCTGGATCTGACGCCTGAAGGTCGTAACCACAACAAAGCCCTGCATATCACTATGGAATGCAAAGGCGCAGTATTGTCACATGTGTTGGTGGATACTGGCTCGTCTTTGAATGTGCTGCCCAAGAAGACCTTGAGCAAGATAGATGTTGAAGGGGTTGTCCTCACTCCCAGTGATCTCATTGTCCGTGCATTTGATGGATCCAAACGGTCTTTTTTTGGTGAAGTCACATTGCCTGTGAAGATTGGCCCGGAGGTGTTCAGTATTGTCTTCTATGTGATGGATATCCAGCCAGCATATAGTTGTTTATTGGGACGTCCCTGGATACATGGGGCTGGGGCAGTTTCGTCAACTCTCCATTAGAAGCTGAAGTATGTTTGGAACGGTCAGATTGTGACCGTGTGCGGCGAGGAGGACATTCTGGTGAGTCATTTATCCTCTTTCAAGTATGTGGAGGTGGATGGCGAGATCCATGAGACTCTATGCCAGGCGTTTGAGACCGTTGCTATTAAGAGGGTGGCTTTTGCTGAGCAGAAGAAGCCAAGTGCCTCAATTATATCCTACAAGCAGGCTGTGGAGGTTGTCAACTCGGGCAAGACAGAAGGTTGGGGCAAGATGGTTGACTTGCCCGTCAAAGAAGACAAGTTCGGTATTGGTTATCAACCTCTGCAGGCAGAGCAGGGTGAGCAGAAAGGGCCGAGTACCTTCACCAGCGCTGGGCTGATGAATCATGGCGATGTCTTTGCGGCCAGTAGTGAAGACGGGGACAGTGACTACGATGTGGACAACTGGGTTCGACCGTGTGCTCCAGGGGAGTCGATCAACAATTGGACAACTGAAGAAGTGGTCCAAGTTACTCTTCAAACAGAGTAATTTTCTTTTGTTTTTCATTTTGCACAAAACCCTACGTTCTTCCCAAGGCGTAGTGGTTCATTGTAGGGCCTCATCATGTTTTTCAATTATATCATTAATAAAGGACGTTTTGCAAACAATTTTGTGATCCCTGTCTTTTTGTTTTTGTTTTTCATTTTTCAAAAAAATAAAAATGGCAATGTTTTTGTTTTTCTGACTTTCTTGAACTCTTTTTTCTAAAATAAAGCATTAAACATGCAGAATTGATCTTACGGACTCCACTATAAACATTTCTGTTATGGCTCAGTATGATTTCAATAATCCTATCTACCAAGCTGAAGAGGAGAGTGAGGAAGATTGTGAACTCCCTAAAGAATTGGTCAGATTACTGAAGCAGGAGGAAAGGGTCATCCAACCTCATCAGGAGAAGTTGGAGATTCTCAACCTAGGTACTGAGGACGCCAGAAGAGAGATCAAGATCGGGGCCGCTTCGAAGGAAGATGTCAAGAGAAGGTTGATTGAAATGCTGAGAGAATATGTGGAGATATTCGCCTGGTCGTATCAAGATATGCCTGGGTTGGATACAGATATTGTGGTGCATAGACTACCTCTCAGAGAAGATTGTCCTTCCGTCAAGCAGAAGCTTCGGAGAACTAGTCCTGATATGGCTGTCAAGATCAAGGAAGAGGTTCAGAAGCAGTTGGATGCGGGTTTTCTGTCAGTTACTACTTATCCCCCGTGGGTGGCCAACATCGTTCCCGTGCCGAAGAAGGACGGTAAAGTCAGGATGTGTGTCGATTACCGGGATTTGAACAGAGCCAGTCCGAAAGATGACTTCCCATTACCTCACATTGATGTATTGGTTGATAATACTGCTCAATCCTCGGTTTTCTCTTTCATGGACGGTTTCTCTGGTTATAATCAGATTAAGATGGCGCCAGAAGACATGGAAAAGACGACATTCATTACACCTTGGGGCATGTTCTGCTATAAGGTGATGCCATTTGGGCTGAAGAATGCCGGTGCTACCTATCAGAGGGCTGTGACGACTCTCTTTCATGACATGATGCAAAAAGAGATTGAAGTGTACGTGGATGCACTACGCCAAAAACTGGAATAGACAGCGCACCTTAGAGGGCGCTTTATTACAAAAGCGCACTCTAAAGTGAAGCGAAAAAATAAGGAGCGAACAATTGGAATAGACAACGCACTTTAGAGGGCGCTTTTGTAATAAAGCACCCTCTAAGGTGAAGCGAAAAAATAAGGAGGAGATAGAGGGACAACAATACAGGGCGCTTTTTAGAAAGCGCCCTCTAAGGTTACCCTTAGAGGGCGCTTTTAAAAAAGTGCTCTATAAGTCCATGTGCATTTCCAGTTTATAAAGCGCTTTTGGAAAGCCTTAGAGAGCGCTTTCATAAGCGCCCTCTTAGGCCCCCTTTAGAGGGCGCTTTTTTTCCACAAGCGCCCTCTAAGGTCCCCTTTAGTAAACATTAAAATTATAACATACTGCGCGTTTTGTTATTTCACTCTCTGTTATTTTCGTTCTTTTTCACGTTAGGGTTCTCACTGCTACGATTTTCGCTACTTCTAAGGCGTTCTCCTTCCACCTCTGTTAGATCTACGACGTTTCCTCCTTCTATTAATTCGTTGTTAGCTGTTCGATTTTGACACCATAGGTATTTTTCTAATCTTCATATTACTTGGTTTCTCTTCTGACGTTCGCTATTGTTCATTTTTGGTTTCATTTTTCTTGGTTCATACATTTATTGAGTATTCTCAACAATAATTATTGTGTTGCAATGCTAGCAATGGAGAATAGGCATTATGGGTTAAATTTCACCAACTGTTCCATTTCTTTCTCGATGTAGAAAAAGGAGGCAGCAATATCTAAAACACCTTCTACCAATCAAAGGTACACTATGCAGCTTATGAGTGTATTTATTCTAGCATACATAGCGTAGCTAGTAACTTAAGAAGTTTAGGTATGGATGTTATTTGATAGAGTAAATTAGAGTCGACTATTCTTCTGTTAGCTTTCAGTTAGACCATTATACAATTCTACATATATATTTTCTAGTCAATGTTTATCTTTTGTAAAAACTATATGATGATATATAACTATGCTACAAATTAGTGCATACCACTAATGCTTAATGCATGGTTCATACATTCTCATGCTATTGAAGTCAGAGATATCTGAAAATGTTGAGAAACTAACTTAATAAACCAAAATTGTTTTGGTTTTGGGTTGTTGATGGAGACATGAATGCCCTGCACAGAGACTAACTCAATAAAGCGAAATTGTTTTGTCTCATCCCATTTTTTGTTTCTCTTTTGAAATTGTTTTTTGTTTATTCTAATTAGTAATGGATAATACATGGATGTCTTCCAATCGATTGTCGAGAGAGTACGAGAATGGGGTATCAGAATTCATTAAGTTTGCCGTTGCGCACGCCGAAGACCCCAGTAGAATGATATGTCCTTGCTTGGGTTGTTGTTATGGGAAACGGGTTGATGCAGTTCAGTTGACATCGCATCTAATGAGGCATGGAATTGATCGAAGTTATACATGTTGGAATTTGCATGGTGAGAAAAGTAACGAGAATGTTGAACCGGGGGATAGTACGACCTATGCCTCAAACTATAGTGGCGCAGATACATACGATTGTGATCGAGTTGAAGAGATTGCAGAAGCACTTGAAGGAGATCTTAAGGATTGTCCCGAAATGTTGATGATAAAAGAACTATGCAGAATAGTGGTGTCATCGTGGTAGCTGAAGCAATGCACGTATCAAGTGTGAAGGACTTAAACCCCAAATTTGCAAATTTGTCGTATTTTGGTGTTATCGAGCGCATTTGGGTGTTTGATTATGAGAAGTTTCAGATTCCTATATTTGGTTGCAAGTGGGTTGAAAATAATAACGGCATTCGAATGGATAAGTCAGGATTTTTGCAAGTGGATCTTAATAGGGTGGGATACAAAGATGAGTCTTTTATTCTAGCCTCTCAAGCTAGACAAGTGTTCTATGTCAATGATCCGAAAAGTACGAAATGGTCTATAGTTCTTTTTTCCAACAAAGTAATTGATGAAAACACTGGAGATCAAGGTGATATTGATGTTGAGATTGAATCGCTTACCAGAAATGATCAAGATGAGAATATTATATCAAATGATTCATATATTAGAAATGATCATAATGAGGGTATTTGGATCAATCCAACCGTCTGTGTTGTTAAGAGACATGTAGAACATATTCCAACCAAGAAAAGAAAGAGAACTTAGTGAAAAAGGTACATGTCAAATGATTTTAATTGTTTTCTTTATTACAGGTAAAATGGCTTTTATTACAGCAAATCGAGTCAGTTGCATAAAAAAAAAGGTATAAACACAATTATATGATATTTATGCATAGAAAATGTTAATTCTTGATCTTATACTTCACCTAACTAATTCTTGATAAACACAATTATATGATATTTATGCATAGAAAATGTTGCTAAGAAGACTGCGGCTAGCAAAAAAAACATACATCCCAGAGATGCTTTTGCTACTTAGTTTTATTTCTTTTTAAGTTATGAATTGGTTGTATATTTAGAATCTTTAGAAGTTAAACGATTATATATCAGTGGATTGTTGTATATGTATGGATTGTTGTATATAAGGCTTGTTGAATGCAATGTGTGAAAAAGAGCTTCAAATTATACAGTTTTAGGTGTACTGCTTCAATATACAGATTGTCTAAAATAAATAAAAAAATATAGCGCTTTTTAAAAAAAAAAATTAAATAACCACCCACTTTAGAGGGCGCTTTCCAAAATAAGCGCCCTCTAAACCCTTTAAATTTCCACTTTAAAGCGCCCTCTAAAGTGGCCCTTAAAGGGCTTAAAGAGCCACTTTAGAGAGCGCTTTCACCAGGAAAAAAAGCGTTGTCTTTACCTATGCCAGCGCCAGATTAGAGGGCGCTTTAAAGTGTTGTTATAGGCCAAAAAAGCGCCCTCTTTTCCCTTATTTGGCGTAGTGATGATATGATTGCGAAGTCGCAGACAGAAGAGGAGCACCTGGTAAACTTGCAGAAGTTGTTTGAAAGGCTGAGAAAGTTCAAACTGAGGCTGAATCCAAACAAGTGTACGTTTGGGGTGAGATCCGGGAAGCTGTTAGGCTTCATTGTCAGTGAGAAAGGGATTGAGGTTGATCCAGCGAAAGTAAAAGCTATTCAAGAGATGCCTGAACCGAAAACAGAAAAGCAGGTTCGTGGGTTTTTAGGGAGATTGAACTACATTGCACGGTTTGTATCTCACCTAACTGCCACGTGTGAACCGATATTCAAATTGTTAAGGAAGAATCAAGCAATCAGGTGGAACGATGACTGTCAAAAAGCTTTTGACAAGATAAAAGAGTATTTGCAGAAACCTCCAATCCTCATACCTCCAGTTCTTGGGAGACCTCTGATAATGTACTTGTCAGTGACTGAGAACTCAATGGGGTGTGTATTGGGACAGCATGACGAGTCTGGTCGAAAAGAGCATGCCATATACTACCTTAGCAAAAAGTTTACCGACTGTGAAATAAAATATTCACAGCTTGAGAAAACTTGATGTGCTTTGGCCTGGGCTGCTCGCCGACTGAGACAGTATATGTTGAACCATACTACCTTATTGATTTCTAAGATGGACCCAGTGAAGTACATCTTTGAGAAGCCGGCTCTCACCGGACGTGTTACTCGTTGGCAGATGATCTTAACAGAGTATGATATCCAATACACGTCACAGAAGGCCATCAAAGGTAGTATTCTGTCAGACTACCTTGCCGAGCAACCTATCGATGATTATCAGCCGATGATGTTTGAATTCCCTGATGAAGACATCATGTATCTGAAGATGAAAGATTGTGAAGAGCCTCTTGTCGAGGAAGGACCGGATCCTGATGACAAGTGGACATTGATGTTTGATGGGGCTGTAAATATGAATGGCAACGGTGTTGGGGCAATGCTTATTAATCCTAAAGGGGCTCATATACCTTTTGCTGCCAGATTGACTTTTGACGTAACCAACAACGAAGCTAAGTATGAGGCATGCATCATGGGGATTGAAGAAGCCATCGATCTAAGGATCAAAACACTGGACATTTATGGAGATTCCGCTCTAGTGATTAACCAGGTCAATGGAGATTGGAATACTCATCAGCCGCATCTGATTCCTTACAGAGATTACACCAGAAGGATACTGACTTTCTTCAAGAAGGTGAAATTGTATCATGTTCCCCGAGATGAAAATTAGATGGCTGATGCCTTGGCTACTTTGTCTTCTATGATCAAAGTTCATTGGTGGAATCATGTGCCACATGTTTCCGTGAATCACCTCGAGAGGCCTGCGTATGTGTTTGCAGCCGAGTCTGTTGTTGATGAGAAGCCGTGGTACTATGATATCAAGAACTTCCTCAAGAGCCAGGAGTATCCTGAAGGAGCGTCAAAGAATGACAAGAAAACCCCGAGAAGGCTACCTGGAAGCTTTTATTTGAATCAGGATGATGTGCTATACAAGAGGAACTTTGACATGGTTCTGCTCAGATGCGTGGACAGACACGAAGCAGACATGTTGATGCAAGAAGTGCATGAAGGATCTTTTGGTACCCATGTTGGTGGTCATGCAATGTCCAAGAAATTGTTGAGAGCTGGTTATTACTGGATGACTATGGAATCCGATTGTTTCAAGTACGCTCGGAAGTGCCATAAGTGTCAAATCTATGCTGATAAGGTGCATGTACCACCAAGCCCTCTGAATGTCATGAATTCGCCTTGGCCATTCGTGATGTGGGGCATCGATATGATTGGGAAGATTGAGCCTACTGCTTCCAATGGACATCGCTTCATCCTGGTTGCGATTGATTACTTCACCAAGTGGGTGGAAGCAGCTTCCTATGCCAATGTTACTAAGCAAGTGGTTGCCCGATTCATCAAGAAGGAAATCATCTGTCGTTATGGGGTTCCTGAGAGAATCATCACTGATAATGGTTCGAATCTCAATAATAAGATGATGAAGGAGCTTTGTAAAGATTTCAAGATTGAACATCACAATTCTTCTCCTTACAGACCAAAGATGAATGGTGCTGTAGAGGCGGCAAACAAGAATATTAAGAAGATTGTGCAGAAGATGGTCGTGACGTACAAGGATTGGCATGAGATGCTGCCTTTCGCCTTGCATGGGTACCGTACCTCAGTACGTACGTCGACCGGGGCAACCCCTTACTCCCTTGTGTATGGTATGGAAGCGGTCCTACCTGTTGAAGTGGAGATTCCTTCTCTAAGGGTCTTGTTGGATGTCAAGCTTGACGAAGCTGAGTGGATTCGAACAAGGTTTAATGAGTTGAGCCTTATCGAAGAGAGACGGTTAGCAGCTGTGTGCCATGGGCAGTTGTATCAGAGAAGGATGAAGAGAGCCTTTGATCAGAAAGTGCATCCTCGAAGCTATCAGACTGGTGATTTAGTTTTGAAGAGGATCCTTCCTCCCGGTACAGATAACAGGGGCAAATGGACTCCTAATTATGAAGGTCCGTATGTTGTTAAGAAGGTTTTCTCCGGTGAAGCCTTGATGCTTACAACTATGGATGGTGAAGATTTTCCGTCCCCTGTTAACTCAGATGTAGTCAAAAAATACTTCGCATAAATTGACCCGCTGGACAAAAAGAATAAAAGAGTCCAGGCAAAAAAGGGCATCCCGGCGAACCAAAAATAAAAAATAAAAAATAAAAATAAAAATAAAAAGGTTCGGGCAAAAGTTAGGGATAAAAAAATGAAAAGAACTCGTACACCCGGTAAGTCGAAAACCCGCAAGGGTGGCTTAGGCAAAAATGGGTATCCCGGTGGATTGAAAACCCGAAAGGGCGATCCAGCCAAAAGAGGGATTAAAGCGAAGACTACAGTCTGAGTTATCTGTACTTCATCGCGCTTCAGTGTCTACCATCTCGAAGGATATGATCGGTCCAGTCATTCTTCTCAGAAAGCAAGGAATTTGGGAAGGAAATTGATGATCTGTGAGTCATAACAGAATTGGGGAATAGTGGAGGCCGTATTCACATTGCCATTAGGATAGATTTTTTCCTTTTGTGCGCAATTACCTCTTTCAAGGAATTGCTTCCTGATGTATTTTCCTTTTCAGGCCCATTTTCAATCAATAAAAGTCGTTATTCAGATAAATTGCTCTCTTGTTCTTATTTTTACTGTTTTGTTTGCAAAAAATGTCCGAATTTTTGATAAACATTGCATATAAAAACATGAAGGCTAGACAATAACGTGCAGAAAGATAAAACATTTGAAAATCATTTTGAATGTTGAGTACACTTGGGTGTATCTTGTCCATGCAATCCCCTGGGGCATGTATGTCTTGTTGGTTGCAGGTTATCACCTTTGGTTCCTGGCTGAAGCAGATAAGCCATGGTTTGTTCAGAGATGTTTCAGCACTGTCCAGTAGTGTGAGAGGATGGGGATCTTCCCCAGCAGATGAAGTAAGTTCAGGACTTGTCTCCCCAGCATAGTCAAGATCAGGGATTCCTCAGCAGGATTGAGGATGTTTCCCCAGCAGGCGTGGAAGTGGCTGTTTCCCCAAGCAAGTCTGAAAGCTATTATAATTGTTCTTCCCCGGCAGAGGCGTTTGTGGGTAGTGTGTCCCTCATGAGCAGGTACAAAGGCTATTGTTTCCCCAGCTAGTCTGAAGGCTGTTAGTCCCCACTGAGTCTGAAGGATGTTGTATCCCCAGCGGAGGTATCAGTGAGCAGTTTATTCCTCAGCAGTCAGGTATGAAGTACTGTAATCCTCAGCAGGGTTGTGAATGCCTTTCCCCATCAGGATTGTGAATGTTTTCCCCTAGCATATTTCCCCAGCAGAGGTTTGTGCTGATGGTTTTCCCCAGCAAGTTCCCCAAGTGGATCAGGGTCGGTGAAAATTATCCCCAGTAGAGTTTATCCTACCTGTGAATTGACCGTTATCCTCAGTAGAGGTGAGCGTTGGTTGTTTCCATAGCGGAGTCCCAAGGTGGATTGGATTCGGTGAAGGTTATCACCGGTGGGATCCTTTCTCCAGCAGCAGTGCTATTCCCCAGCCAGAGACTTCCCAGTTGAGTTTGTTTCTCTATCGTCCTTAAAGTATCAGATCAGCAAGGCACCCCCGGCAATGCGTCTCCCCACAGAGTTGGAGAATCTATTCAGAATTGTGTACTCAGCAGAGCAATCCGTTTGCTCCCCAGCCGGATTTTTCATCATTTTGCATCTTGCATGTAGTAGTCATTGCATCCTCAAAATCGCGTAGCATTTCCATTCAACATGGAGCATTACGCCATAGAAAAATTCAAACATATGTATTCATGTGTTAAACCTAATCAGACCATATCCCTGGCAGAGGCGGATCATTGTTCAACATCTGTGTGGCACATTTGCAATAGTTGCTCCTGACAACATTCAGGATTGATATCCCCCAGAGAGGTTTATTTCCTCACTCGTCCGTGAAAGGAAAGTTTGATTGACTCCCCCAGCGTAGTCCCTGGCAGGTGTCTACCCTATCTTGACAAGTGTGTATGTCGTCCCTGTGATACCGGTAAGTGTCATGTTAGCACCCGTGTGTGTTCTTTCTTTGGTGTCGGTAAACATCATCTTTCAATGTCGGTAAACATCGAGTCTCACCCCAGTCATCGGTAAGTGTTTGGTCGTTCTTTGGTGTCGGTAAACACCATGGTTTCGGTGTCGGTAAACATTGAGTCTTTCCATTCATCCGTTGATGTCTGGTCACCTCTCCGTTGGTGTCGATAAACGTCGAGTTTTTCCCAGTCGTCCGTTGACGTCTGGTTGTATATCTTGTTTCCCAGTCATCGGTAAATGTCTGGTCATCCCTTTTTGATGTCGGTAAACATCATCTTTCGATGTCGGTAAACATCGAGTTTCTTCCCAGTCATCGGTAAATGTCTGGTTGTTTTTTCTTTGGTGTCAGTAAACATCATCTTTCGATGTCGGTAAACATCGAGTTTTTCCCAGTCATCGGTAAATGCCTGGTTGTGAAGTATTTCTCCATCAAATCCCCAGTAGAGTCGTTGGTAAGCATTTTGTCTGTCTCCAGTTGAAAATATCTTTTTCCTCCCCAGTTGGAGTTTGCCATCGATAAATGGTACTGTTTTCCTTGATATCAGTTGTATATCAAGTCGACTATTCCCAAGCCGCCATCGGTAAATGGCCTCGCTTTCTTCGATATCGGTAAATATTGGATCCCCAGTTTGTCCGCCATCGGTAAGTGGCCTCGCTTTATGTGACATCTGTTTTCCAGCAGCCATCGGTAAATGGCCTTGCTGACGTTGATATCGGTAAATATCAAGAGTTGTTTTGAAGCCACCATCGGTAAATGGTCTTGCTTCCTTCTAGTATCAGATCCCAGTTGAAGCCACCATCGGTAAATGGTCCCGCTTCCTTTGGATGTTGTTTCCCAGCCGCCATCGGTAAATGGCCTTGCTGACGTTGATATCGGTAAATATCAAGTTTCTAGTAAATTAGCCATCGGTAAATGGCCTCGCTTTCCTGAAGTCATTGTGCAGCCGCCATCGGTAAATGGCATTGCTTTTCTTTGCTTTATCCCCCGCAGATTGCAAATTTTCCGGTTCTTTCGGTATTCAATCCCTGTTTACCTTGAAGGTCTGACAGCCGTTGCGCTCATCCGTTCAAGTTCCGAGTTGATTGAATAGGGGCAGCTGTAGCACCTCAAATTTGCACCTCCCATTTGTATATACATTTCATTTCATTTTTTAGGTCATTAATATTGCATTAACATTGCATAGTCCATTACATCTCATCAGTCAAGACTGGTCAGGAGATTCAACTGTGCAAGAGAGCAAGAGCATTTTCCATGAGATGAAAGCCCTATGGTGGTTCCAATGAGCTTACATGACCCAAGGATCATTTTTGAGCAACTTGGCCAAGTGTTGAAGGCTTAGATTCATCAGTGCATGTCCAAGTTATCCGAGGCCCATAAAAGTTAACTGCAAAGTCAACTGTGGATTTGGAGGTGGGAAGTGATCAGAGATACTTCATTCATGTTCAAACAAGTTTCATTTGACCTTTCAAACACTCACATTGAAGAATTTGAAGTCAAGTCAAGAATTTCCCAAAATAGCAAGTGACCTATAATTTGAAATTTCCAAAAATGGAAAGGTTTTAGACCAACTTCAATTCAATTTTACATCATCAATAAAGCTTCAAATGAAATTTTGTCCAACATGAAAGTTGAAGATCTTTCTCTCCCATTTCCAAAAAGTCCAAGATCATGGATTTATGATGTGTGGTTGAGAAGATATGATCCAATCATGGCAAAGTGTGCTTAAAAATTCAAATGGGCATAACTTTTGAACCATGGCTCCAATTTTGGTGGTTCTTTTTGCATTTTGTTCCTCATAACATGTAGTTTCCAAAACATCCATTACATGGCATGAATTTAACTTGCATGATCATGTGCTCATTCATGAAGTTTTTTGAAGGAAAATTTCTAAATTCAATTTGGTTGATCATATGCATAAAATACCACTTCCAAAGTGTGTATGGGCCTTGTTTAAGTGGATTTGGGTCAGCATAATGCACTGTTCACGCATGCATCTCATGCATGAGGTGAAAATCCAATTTTGTGCATACACCTTATAACTTGTTAATCCTAGTTAGCTTTGGCTTAAACTTGTTTTCAGTATCATTAGCAAGACATATATAATGTTAATCACAACTGCATTTGGCATTAACAACAATTTTCAGATCTAGATCTTGAAATCAATCAAAAATTTCTCTCAACAAGAACTTTTATTGTTCTCACATCAAAGCCATTTTTTCTTGTTGGAATCATGATCATGAAGCATTTCTGAGCAAGTTTGGACGTGGAATTGGAGGAATTCGTGCCAGTTTTGACCATACATGAAGCTTGAAGGTTCAATGGAGTTTGCAAGTTGAGCTAGATTCATGCGTGCTGGAGCATCCAATTCTTCATTAATCATCTTAACAAGCATTGTAGAAGAGTTTTGAACCATTACCAGCCTTGGATAGTGCAGTTCAAAGGTTCTGGTCTTCAAAGAGGTCAGGTTTCGATCTCAATTATTCTTGAATTCATCATGATATTTGTGTAGATCTTTGATTGGTGATGATTCTGGTATAAAAATTGAGCGAAATGGCGCATTATTCATGAAGATACATGTGTTTGAAGTTTTGATGTCATTTTTTATTTCCTTCGATCTGAGCGATGCATGATGTTTTAGCGTGAATTGTGGTTTGATCTTGCATGTACATGAGATGAGGATTCGTATGGTGTAATTTTTGATGATTTCTGGAATGTTTTTGGATTTTCTGGAATTGGCGCATGAAGTTCATGCAATCTTCATCTTCAACCTCATGAAGGAGATGAAGATCACATGTGTTTCCAGATTTTGCTACGGCTTGCTATGAATTTGCTACGACCTTCATCATTTAGCTACGAAATTCTGGAGATTTTTGCCAGGCTTAGGGTTTTGCACCAAAACGCTGTCGTTTTGGTGGAGCGCCAAAATTCAAATCTGGCCAGAGTTCGATCCTGGCCGAGCGAAATATTCAAATTGCCTTGCATTTTCACATGTTTCCCTCCATTTTGCCATGCTTATTCATGTTTTGATTTCAAATTTTTTCCAAACTTCATAAAATCATAACAAATTGAAAAATCATCCAAATCAATCCCAATTTTTTGCAAAATGCTCCTTATTCTGTCTAGTTTTTTATGATCATAAATTGGAAAGTTGTGCCTGGCTGGATTTTATTTGGTGTTAGGTTATGTGATCATGTATCCATTTCTGGCATTGCCTTGCTTATCTTGTTGTGAAATGCTTGTTTTTAATCCAATGAACTTGAAATTTTGCATGCTGATTCTAGACACATTGATGGACATTTTGGCTTTGGTTTGACATTTTTCCCATGCTCCATTTCTGTTTTATGCCTGTGTTCACATGGTGTGACAATTTGTGTCACACATTGGGTTATCTAACTTGTACAATGTGATTTCCATGCCAAATGATCTCTAATGTTTCTGATTTTTTGTGTGATGGATGTTGTGGATATCTTGATTGCTCATGAATTTTTCCAAAATTATTTGAATCATTTCTGTTTTGATTGAGAATTTTCATTCATGTTGATCATTTGTATGCCTTGAATTGGTCATTAGCTTCTCTTGCCTACCATTTGAACTTGCTTATTGATTATGATTTGGTCCTTTTTAGGATTTGTTCTTGAGTGAATAAACATGCTTTGTGTTGAGTTTGAGGTTCTGTTTTGGATTTTTTATCCTCTTTTGACCCTAGGCTTTGACCTAGTGGTTTGTTACTCACCATCTGAGTTGTGATTTCAGGTTCAAGTGTGCATCTCCATGATTGATGTTGCTCCTTCATTTGAGCTTGATTATTGGTTGTTGTTGGCTAACATTTGTTGGTTCTGTAGGCTTTGAGAACAATTCACTTGTGCTTATGGTTTAGGAGTTGCATATTGGGTTGTTTGTCTGATATTGATTGTTTGTCTGAAAGTTGTACTGATTGGTTTAGCTGTTTCCACAGGTACCTAAGCTGCTTTAAGTTCATTTGAACTTTGCTTTGCTTGCTTGTGGTTTGCATACCACTGAGGTATAATTTCTTGATCTTCATGTAGTCTGGAAGACCTACTGTTATTGGTAGGCACCTGTCTGAAGCCCTCCTTAAGAGGCAATGCTTGTGTTTGTTTAATTTTTGTACCAAGCAGGTAAAGACCTTTTAAGAGGCAATTGGCAGATAAAAGGGATGTGCAATCCATCCCCTGCTACTCAGTTGTGTCACTCACTTTGCTCACACCATGTGTTGATGCATCTTGAGTAAGAACCCAAGATCTTGTTGTGTCAGTCATCTGTGGAGAAGAGTTCCTACATTCTGAACTCCCACACTTTCTATTTTGAGTCAAGCTCTCCCAGGCCAGGGATAAGAGCTGTGAGGTCTTACCCTCACTTCCCATTTCATCTGCTTCACCCTAACTCTTAATGTTAGGGTTAAGAGCTAAAAACACCCATTCCAGTTGGCTTGGTTCTGCAGCCTAACCTTGTACGAGCCCAATTGTTTGCATATAGTGTGTGTGCTTGCTTTATTGTGCTTGTTTTGTTGATGTGCTGTTTAGGATAGCTTGCTTCCTGTGCAAGTTAGGGTAGAAACCTCAACATAGGGATCGTATGCATGACAACTTCTAGGCTCGAGTCGTAGTCTCCCTAGTAGTTTGTTATCTCCCTTTGTCTCTGGTTAGGTTAGAAATTCTTTCCCTGTTTAGGGGAACTACGTCGCCCTGATCCTCATACCAGATGAGGTACGTAGGCAGGAGATGAGCAAATCTCTCCGGGCGCCCCTTTTCTTTTTCACCCCCTTTGTGTGTGTTGGAGTCTGACGTAAGTCCAGCGATTGGCAGTCGGTTTCCTGTGTGTGTATTTGTTGGTTCGGAGTCTGATGTAAGTCCAGCGATTGGCATTCGGTTTCCATGTTTGCCTGTTTGTGTGGAGTCTGACGTAAGTCCAACGATTGGCAGTCGGTTTCCTGTGTTGGTTTTGTTTGGCGTGCGTTAGCCGAGCTACGAGTGCTCTGATTCTTCTTTAGTTAGAGAAGATACGTATGCATAAGATGCGACATCCTAGCGAGCACGTTTCCCTTGTCCCAAACTATGTCGACTCTGATGTCTGTGCTTGACAGACTACGTAGGCCCAGGATGCGATATCCTGCCGAGTCCCGTTTCTTCCGTTTTTCTGTGTTTCCTTCCAGCCTTGTGCAGTGTTTGTGCAGTCTTTAGCAACCTTTCTTCTGTTTTTCTGAGCGTGGATCCCGTCGAGTACGACGGATGCGTAGGGGTGCTAATACCTTCCCTTCGCATAACCGACTCCCGATCCCATCAATATCTGGTCGTGAGACCATTCCTTTCCAGGTTTACTTTGAGCGTTTCCTTTCCCTCCTTTGGGATAAATAACGCACGGTGGCGGCTCTGTTGTGTCTTTTTCCCGCCGGTTTTTCGCGTAATGCGACACTTATGATATGCCAAAATCACTTAAGTGTGTGGTACCTTACCATATTTCGTATTCTACTTAAGTACGCCATACCTTACGATGTTCTACAATTCACTTAAGTGCACCGTACCTTACGGTGTTCCTTAGTTACTATATCTCTCATCAGTATGTCCTTTTGTGTGTGACCCTGTAGGTTTTCGCGACATTAGTAATTATATTAAATCACGTATTTAACATAATAAATTGTGAGCGATATCTAGCAACACATCATTGCTACCCAAGACACGAAAATGTCATGTGATCTGACAAATCCTTTTGTGATAATACTTATGTGTATAATTACCCTTTTCCCTTATGTCTATGTTGAACACAAGGCATAAATCATGTCATCCTTGTCCAGTTCAATATTGGGCCCGTAGACATTTATCCTGTTACGCAGGATGGGCAAATTCCATCTAGGTCACTCATGTCCCTCGGCATGCTTCGTGGAGTACCCATCAACTGTCTTTATGGTCATCCAATTACGGACAATGTTTGATCAACAATAAGGCACTCGACTCTACATCTAGGGTACATAGTGGTTTCAGGTCAAAGGGTGGTATACACCATTATCACCATGAGAATAACTTATGACACTTAGCATAACATTCTATATAGTATTCTCATAGCGGGTCAATCCAGTATAAATATTACTCTCAATATTCATACTTATGTTTAAGACTTGATAACTCTTTATCCATGATCCATGAGATGTGATCATCAGTCTATATACATAATAGTCTTAATGCTTTAATGTTATCCCACTTCACAATGAAGCTCAACTACGGATACTTTAAGAATATTGTCCTTATGTTTAATGGGATCTCATGATTAAGTCACACTTGATGCATTAAACGGACTAGCTATTCTAGGGACTTTATTAAACAAACATAATAAAGAAAAAGCCTTTTATTATTAATAAATAATTCGATACAAGTACCAAAAGTAATGGCCTCTAGGGCTTACCCGAACACTTTCCGTAGCAGTCATAGAACATAATCCATGATTTCCTTAAAGAGAATCGTACCATACTTAGAATGCTTCTTGATTAAGTCTTCTGATCTGGGGATATCAGATAGAGTATTGATCGTGAATCAGAGTGAGCAGAGTCAGAGTCTTTGAGCAGAAACTTGCAGTCTTCAGAAATTCTCTTGAATAGTCTTCAGATAGATTCTTTTGAATTGTTCTTCATATGTTATCATGAATAGTCTTCAGATAGATTCTCTTGAGTAGTCTACATATTGATTCTTTTGAGTAGTCTTCAGATAGATTCTTTTGAATAATCTTCAGATATATTCTTTTGAATAGTCTTCAGATATATCCTCTTAAGTAGTCTTCAGATAGATTCTTTTGAGTAGTCTTCAGATATCACAGTTGAACTTTTGTGTCAAATTTTGTATGTTTGCTTCTTTAGAGACGTTCTTGTTTAGATTCAGATTTGATTTCTTCGTGCTGGATCAGATTTTCTAAACTGCGTCAGATGCCAGATATTAGTTTCCTCAGGTTCATTTTACCTTAGAAGCCTGCACACTTAGAGAAAATTATTATGGTACCAATTTGTTTCATTCTTTGTTATCATCAAAACTTAGAGATATATTGCATAACCAAATTATGTTCTAACACAATGCCCGTAGCAGAAATGCTTGTTGATTCCGCTGTAAGGCACAAACATCTTATCATGCTCGATAGATATTCTGGGTATAACCATATTTTTATTCCTGATGAAGAGATGCCAAAAATGACATTTTGATGCCCCGATGCCTTAAGCACCTACGAATGGGTGGTGATGCCCTTTGGTCTAAAAAATGTTGGGGAAACCTATCAAAGAGCAATGAACTCTATATTCCATGACTTCATTGAAACTTTCATGCAAATTTATATTGATGATGTTATGGTTGAGCCTTTTTCAGGAAGAAGTCATATAGACCATCTTCGACAATCATTCGAAAGAATGAGGAAACATGGTCTAAAGATGAATCCTCTTAAATGTGCTTTTTGTGTGCAAGATGGGGATTTTCTAGGCTTTGTGGTCCATAAGAAAGGAATCTAAATTAATCAAAACAAGACCAAGTCCATCATGGAAGCGAAAACGCCATCGACGAAGAAGGAATTACAGTCACTGCTAGGAAAGATCAACTAACTAAGGAGGTTTATCTCAAACTTAAGTGGCAAGACTCAAGCCTTATCACCGCTACTTCGACTCAAGAATGAATGTTTTGAATGGGGGAAAGCACAAAAAGAGGCTTTTGACAAAATCAAAGACTACCTTGTTCATCCTCCAATTCTGACGCCATCTTGTAGGAATAGAAGTATGAGATTGTACATATCTGCATCTGATATGACTTTAGGGAGTATGTTGGCTCACGAGAATGAAAATGGCATCGAAAGATCCATTTACTACCTTAGTAGAGTCTTAAATGATGCAGAAACTAGATATAGTATAGTCGAAAAGTTATGTCTATGCCTATATTTCTCATGTACAAAATTGAAGCATTATATAAAGCCAGCTGATGTTTACGTTTTGTCTCATTTCGACATTATTAAACATATGTTATCGAAACCAATCTTACATATCAAATCGGTAAATGGGAAATGGCCTTAACTGAGTATTCTTTAACTTACATGCCTTTAAAGGATGTTAAGGGACAAGTGGTAGCATACTTTATAGTCAAACACTCTATAGTCGAGAACTCCCCAAAGTATCTGAAGCTTGAACCATGGAAATTATACTTTGATGGTTCTAGTCATAAAGATTGAACAAGTGTGGGAGTATTGATTATTTCTCCCAACAAAATTCAAGTACAAGGTCGAAGGACTTTGTTCAAATAATGAGGCTGCATATGAGGCTTTGATAGCCGGACTTGAGATCTTGTTGGAATTTGGGGCAACTCGAGTCGAAATAATGGGTGACTCAGAGTTAGTCATAAAACAAATTACAAAAGAGTATAAATGTGTTAAAGAAAATCTTATAATGTACTTTGTGATAGCCAATAGACTATTACGAAGGTTCTAAATGATAAGCATTCGACACATACCTCGACTTGAGAACCAAGAGGCCAATGACTTGGCCCAAATTGCTTCTGGATATGATATTTTAAAAGAAAAATTGCAAGATGAAATCGAAGTCAGAGGAAGAGTTGTGTTAACTAGATTATCCCCAACAAATTTGGAAATAACAAAGTTAGGGTATGTTGATGAAGAAAGTTTTGAAATACTAGCCATAGACAGATTGGCAGACGAAGATTGAAGAAAGACAATTGTAGAATATTTAAAAAATCCAACAACATCTGCTGAATGAAAAATCAGGTACCGCACTTTAAGTTATATTCTTATGGGGAATGAACTATTTAAAAAGACCCCAGAAGGAGTCTTACTCAAATGCCTTAGCAAACCTGAGACATATTTAGCTCTCTCTAGTGTCCATAGTGGGGCATATGGGGAAAATCAGGTAGGCCACAAGATGAAATGGTTGTTATTTCGACAAGGGATATATTGGCGTACCATGCTTAAGGATTGTATTGAATTCTCTAAAGGGTTCCAAGAGTTTCGTACACATGCAGACATACAACATGTCCCTGCAAGCGAACTACACTCCATTGTGAAACCTTGGCCCTTTAGAGGTTGGGTGTTGGATCTGGTTGGATAAATTTGACCAACATCATCCAAGAGTCAAAGATACATTCTAGTAGGGATAGATTATTTCACTAAATGGATCGAGGCTATACCTTTGGTGAATGTTGATCAAGAAATAGTGATCGAATCATCCAAAGGCACATCATTTATAGGTTTGGAATCCCAACAACTATTACAACTGACCAGGAATCGGTTCTCACTAGTCGAAAGGTTCAGGAGTTTGCTAAAGAACTGGGGTCCAAGCTATTGACATCTTCACCTTATTATGCTCAAACAAATGGTCAAGTCGAAGCAGCAAATTAGGTAGTTATTGGATTGGTTAAAAAAACACATGGGGAAGAAGCAAAGGAATTGCCATAAGACATTGGACCAGATTTTATAAGCATGCCGAACCTCCCCTAGAGAGGCTACAAATACTACGCATTTTCGACTGACATATGGTCACGACAAAGTGTTACCAGTCGAAATTTATCTTCAGCCAACTAGAGTCCAAAGGAAAAATGAGATTCCATCTCAATCCTATTGGAACATGATGTTGGACGATTTAGTTGACTTAGACTAAGAAAGGTTGAGAGCCTTAGAGTTATTAAAGAGGCAGAAAAGGAGAGTGGAAAAATATTACAATAAAAAGGTTATACCTAAAACTTTTTCGCATGAAGACTTAGTTTGGAAAGTAATCTTACCCATGGATCGAAAGGATAGAGCATTGGGTAAGTGGTCCCCTAATTGGGAGGGTCTTTTTCAAATTATTCAAGTCTTTTCTAATGGAGCATACGAGATCGAAGAATTAAATGAAGAACAAAGAGTCCTAAGAGTAAACAGGAAATATTTGAAAAAATATAGGTCGCTGCTTCAGGAAGTAAAAATAAGGACATAATAGTTCATACTCAATAAATGGAAGCCAAAATGGAAATTCGAAATGAATAACGCCAAGATGGCTAAGTCATTATATAAATTCCACGAAGGGCTTAAAGTCATTACATGAAGAAAAAAAACACTTCAAAACCAAAGGTCAACAATTACAACGAAACTAAAAGGGAAGTGAAACCTTCATTTTGTGGTACTTCAACTTTTGAAGTCTCAGGCGCCATTCGTAAACAAATTTGTTTGAAATAAGGCTGTCAATTTCCTTTTCTAGTTTATAGGCCCTTTCTACGTGATGCATGCCAACTTGGATTTCCTTGGAGAATTCGTCTTGATCACGCTTTAGGAGTTCACCTTTGTGCTTCTTGGCTTGGGTAATTTTGGCTTGTAATTCTTTTATCTGTTGCTCCCAAGCCTCAATGTTTTTGTCACAAGCTTCGGCCTCCTTTTTGTTATGCTCAGAGCTCTTCTCCAATTCTACCACTTTTGCAGTAGATTCAGTGGCGGCGTCCCATTCATCTGCTTGGGTCTCTGATTTGTTGTGGATTTTGTTCGAAGCTTCCCTTATACGATTAAGTTCAGAAATAACTTGATCAATTGGAAATCCTAGATCCATGATAACATCTGCAACTTCTGGAGAAGTGTTCAAGACGTCAACTTGTTTAAGGAGATATTTAATCCCAAAGCAGGTGATGGTGTCGCTTTCCAAAAGTTGGAACAAATCAAAATTGAAGGCCTTTTCTTTGATTTTAAGGAGCAATTCATCATCAGATTTGCTGGTAGACTGGCCATCTGACGTTGTTGAAGTACTGAGGATTTTTTCAGTCGAACCACCCCTCGCACTGATAATGGCTTTCAGGTATTCCACTTGTTTGCTCTTTTTTAGCGCTTTGAGTTCTTCTAAAGAGAGGGGGCAGTGTTTCCAGTCGAAGTTGCTATGGTCTTTTTGGCAGCATCATACATTGTTTTGGTCTTTGGAATATCTTTGTTTTGCTCATCCTCTGGTGCATTGTCTTGGTCATCATCTTCATCCTCAGCAGGCTCCGTGTGAAGGTCAGACATGGAATGATCCTCTTCTCCGTCATCTGGACTATTAGTGCTTGAATTTCCAATTATCTGAGAGCCATCTTCAGATATGTCTTCAACGATGTCACAAGCATTCAGAATCTCCTCATCTGCTTCCCCTTTGATAGGGGCATTTTTCTCTTCTTCATCCCCATGCTCAGAATCACTAGTATGATCTTTTTGCATTTCCTCAATAGGCTTATCCACTTCTGTTAATTCTTTTGTCGAATCTTTGGGAGATGCCAAATGGTAAGAAGGAGTGCTGGTGGGATGATAAGAGGGAGTGTTGGTAGGATGATAAGAAGGATCACTACTGCTGGCTGGGATTATTTGTTTGATGATTGGTTGCTTTGTGCTATCTGCGACCCCCTAGAAAAGACAAATCAAACATGGATGAGTCGAAAACCGAAAGAAGCAATTAATAACTTGAGAAATTAAGATAAAGTTTTTGTTTACCTTAGGACCTTCAACCTCATGGCTAGAATTGTCGCTTTTAAGTTGTTCTAGAGTCCTTTTTTATTGAGGCTCAGGATCAACAGAAGATACCCTTGGGATAAAAGTTTTCTTCGTTGGGACCTTTGTAGCCTTTATTTTTGTGTGGGAGAGAGTATCAGAGGTCTTTATTTGCTTCTTTTTCTTCTTCGTTGGTTTTGTGGTATCTGGTGAGAGATCACCATCGTCTGAATCAGTTATTTGAACCTGAGGTTCCTTTTTCTTTCGCTTTTTGGGCGTTGGCGGTGGTTTTCGACTTGCTTGAAAGAAAAGATGTCTCAAAGTAATAAAAAGACAAGAACGAAACACATAAAGAAATATAATAACAATATTGAATTATACCTTTATTGTTGTTGTTTTGTTGGTATTTTCTTCGTCTTTCTCTTCGACGACATCTTGCTTCGTGGAAGTTGCTTTCTTAGTAGTTATTTTCATGACTGAAATAAAACCAAGACAATTATCACAAATAAGAGAAAATTAAGGAATTGAGAAATGAAGTCGAAAAATCGCTCATTCCACATCTTCGTATATTGGAGACTCTATGTGAACATGTTCTATGCTAATATGAAGCTGACCTTTGAAACTGTCCAGAGTATGCTTAGTCAGAACCACCCATTGGGCACGTTTTTGTGATTCTTGTCGAAGAATTTTTACAAAATCTCCACAGACAAACCAATCTGGAGCAAAGGGCTAAAAGCCACGCCGAACTCAGCACTATGGAGTCGAGGAAATTTGGGGGGATGCATGTTAAAAGCTAGTTTGTACCGTTGTTCAGGTTTAACAAACAAAGGCAGTTTTAAATCCTCAATTTTATTTAAAAATTTCTCTTTTAAAGTAACTGCTGCTTCACGGATGGTTCGACTAAGATAATCAAGTATGTGGGCAGTTTCAAAGTACTTTTCGAATGCTTGGATTTCTTTGACATGAGTTGAAATACCTTTCTTGGGTTTGTCCTGCACAAAGGAGAAAGCTTTGGTCAGATGTTGAGTGAAAGCAGGAACATCAAAGACTTTTTCAATATAATAATTTCTCCACCAAGAATCAAACTCTTGCGTACAAAGAAAGTTTGGTTTGAATGCAACAGGAGTGAATTGTGTTCTGCCGGAGTATCGGGTTATTAATTTGTCACTTTAGGCTTTTGTGTGTATCGTATTATAGAGGATGAGGGAGTTCTTTCTGGCAAAGAGTGGTTTTGGCATGATTTGAATAAGTCCAAACCGTCGAGAGAAAAGATTAGGCTGATAGCTCAAGAGGGTAAATTGGTTCCTCGATTGCCTGAGCCTAGTTAGCAGTAGCCTAGGGGTGAGAAATGCCTCCCATATGGCAAGGGATTTTGCTTCTTGATCTTTCAATGGAGCAGGGAATTTTCTTGTGAACCACTCAGGGCCATGCATCCTATGGGCGAAGGGAGCCATGGAAGGAGTGAAGTTATAACGTTTGGCGAACATCATCACATGGCTAGTGAAGGTTCGTTGTAGGTTCCTTTCTTCATCACTAGGAGTCAACAGAGCGAGGCGTGTCCCTTTAACCCTCCTATTTATAATCTCTTAAGCCTCTTCATTTATGGGATTTCGAACTGGCAAAGATGCTTCGAAGGTAGCGTTCAACCATAGTTGTAGTAACCAGAAAGGACCAGAGAGTAGCAGGTTTCCTTTGGGTTGAATATTCTTGAGAGTTGTGACGCCTTCCCCTAGGGACTCATAAAGGCTATCTAAGATTATTTCGCTGAGACAAAGGTTATGTCCAACATGAAGTTGGTTCTCCATAGTCAGGAATTTTTTCGCTACTTGTAGGGATTTTGAACAGAAGACGCAATGAGATAACCAAAGAGCACAGAAAGAAATATGTTCCTGATCAGAAACTTTGACATAACTCTTGTCATGATAGTACTCTATATAGGTGGTAAAGGCAACTTTATTGGTGTCGAAAAAGATGGTGTCCTTAGCCATAACGTTTGGGTCGTAAGTTTCCCCAATCGTATTGAGCCCCGTAATGGCAGCAATATCGAATAATGTGGGTGTCATCATACCACAAGGAAAATGAAAATTATTGTGGGTGCTATCCAAGAAATACAGAGAAGAAACCAACATAGACTGATAATGTCCTGGTCCAACCTTCGACAATTGAATCATGTCGAAGATACCCATGTTTTTCCAAACTTGGGATTTCTTATTTTCTATCTTTTTTAACCAGCCTAGGTAATCAGAGGGATCCTTGAATAAATGACACAATCGAAATACTCTAAAACCATTATTCATATAATCTAGGTCAATGGGTTTATCCATTGAGGGTGTGTGTTGGTTATCAGGGTGTGGGTTTTTAGCAGTTTCATTGCTAGCTCTAGGTTTATTCCCATTAGCTATGGGTTTGTAGCGATGGTAGGTTGGGAAAAAATCCTTAAGACTATCGGGATTAACCGTTGCGTCTGGTAAGGGTCCTAACATAGCGTGTGTTTTTCCAGAAACAGAAATGGGATTAATAATTGTGATTGGTAGATCCTTCTTTTTTCTTCAGTGAGTGGAGGCTCAGGTACGGATTGTTGGTTACCCACAACAGTTGGACCTAATACCTTGTGGACTAGAGCAAGACCAGACGATTTCCTGGAATCTTTGGTGGCCTTTGATGAATCTTTAGTAGTTTTAGTAGAAGATGCCATTGGTGCAGTAGGATTGAAGAAGAAAAAATTGGGTTTTTGTGAAAGATGAAGAGTTTTAGGAAGAACTTTTTTGGGTAGGAGAAGTTTCCAGGATGGAGAAAAGTGAAGAAAGGTAGTATTCGTTGTTTATAAATAAGTGAAGTGGAAACAATTCATTTCAAGCATTAATGGCTGAAGAGATGGTGGGACTCGTGTCAGTCGGAGAACGAGTGATGGAACGGTGGCAGTTGAAGCTAACCCACGATTTCTTAGGTGCTAGAAACGTGATGATTGCAAAAAGGGTTTGTGCATGCTTTTGAGAAGACGTTTAAGAAAAGTTGTCATGATGGTCTTGACGCCATAGCAGATGGAGAGTCTATAGCGTCGAAAGATACTTTCAAAAAATGTTTTTCTCTCCTTTTGGTCGAAAACGAAATTTTTAGGGGCAATTTGATAGCTGAGATTTTCGACGCCAAAGTTGGATTAAATGTTGTAGGGAAAAAAATGTTGTTTGTTTCAACTTCAACAAGAAGGAGGAATTATTGTCGAAGAAGGATATCTTGTCGAAGAGGTTTTTTATATACGGGAAATGTTGGTTTTAAGACTTAGAAGTATTTATGGGTTTAGACCGTAATTTCGACAGAAGCAATACTACCGTTGCCTTCGATGAAAGACCGTTGATAGCGGTTATTTTCGATTTAGTATAAATAGGGGTCTTATTGTATAGGATTTCCGTGTGTTCAATCATTGTACAAATACTCATAAATTCCTCCAAGTATCTAAATGTATTTGAGAAACGAGATTATTGAGAATGTACGTGTGAATCATCGTCTTTTCATTTTAATTGAAATTGTTCGCAATTTATCCATTATTCTTACTTACTGCAATTTACTTTAAAGTTCTTTTATTGCAATTCTTTTCCACGTTCTGCATTCTACTTTTTAAAATTTAAAACAACATTCTGAAATCATGAGCATTGTCGAAATGTTCGTAAATTTTCAAAAGAAATATTTAGCAAATGCACATGTCCTAGGATTCACGGGTTGATCCTGTAAAGTAAACCAATTTCTTGGAGACTAGAGATAGTTGAATTTTTTTTTAATTTAAAATTTTTAAAAATTATATTAGAGAAGTAGTTTAGAGGATTTTGAAGGACTTAATTAAACAAATTGTTCAAATATAATTTTATTTGTTATAATATTTCAAAAATTAAAAATAATTACTATTTTATTATTCTAAAAAAAAGTAAAAAAATATTTAAAAAAACCATAATTTTTTAAAATATTATTTTTCAAAATCTTCTATTTTCCTCCTCTTCTAACTCTCAAACAAAGCTAAAAATTTAATTTGTGACTGCGAAAAGAGTATTTAAAACGTGAAATTCTGAAAGTCCATGAAATGCTAAAGCTAGGAAGGCAATATGCACTTCCATTAATTTGTTGTTTAATTGGAAACTTAATAGGATATACCATATAAGTAATTTTCCTATTTTCACTAGTATCATAACATAGTCTATGATCTTGTGTCCTACTTATTTGGTAAACAAATAAAATAAAACAATTTCTTTTGACACTTACTGTGTGCCAATACCATGTTGTACTACTACTATATGGGAAAACTCTTTGCCCACAGATTCTTATTTGAATATCACCAAATTCATTTATGTCAAAAAATCCACTCATAATGAATAAATAAGTCATATTTTCTAAAGTTGTTCAATTTTTTTATGTACCAGCCAGAGCTACTTTTATCAATTGAAAGTGAATTATTACCAAGATTTTGAAAAAAGTATGCCGTAAAATTGTCATCTTGTGAAAGCTTTTACAATTTAAGTTGGTATAGTTGTTATGACCCTGATTTCAACTGTGGTGATGTGAATTAACCTACAATTTATTCACATGTTATTATCGTGCCGCTTGACATTTTTTAAAACCTTGCTAATAATATAAGAGGCGTAACTAAAAAGCTTTTTACTTCAACCACAAAAACAACAAATAATACATGTTTTTTCCGCTACCTTATTTTCTCTTCTTATATGTTAATACAAGTGGCAGGTTTCATTTCAGACCCAGGTTCAGTTTCTCTATCTTCTTCCTTGCTGTTCTGTTTTGTTTCTTCAACAATCAATGGAGTGTCAAGAGACATTTTCTTGATTCTCCTGTTTCTATCTTCTAGTATTAGTTTCTCTAAGAGAAACTGAACCTGGGTCTCAAATGAAATCCAACACTTTTGTTTGGTTTTGATAAAAAAAAATAGAGAAACTAACCAATAAGCTGAAGCCAGTGACAGTAGCAAAAGAAGTAGCCATGGAAGCACCAGAAAGAGTCAATTCACCAAGATGACCAACAAACATAACAGAAATAAGATCGATACCAAAATTCAAAAGTGAAACTGAAACTAACGGTCCTGATAGCCATAGCTGTTTTTTCACTTCTTCAATCAATTCTCTTTTATCTTCTTCCTTGCTGTGCTGTTTTGTTTCTTCAACAATCAATGGAGTGTCACGAGACATTTTGTTTTCTCTTCTTTAGTGTTTCTATTTCTAGAACCTTCTATCTTTCTCTTGTTACTAGAACAACTTATTGAGTGATAATTCTTGTCAAAATCATTTCTTTTTGTTGCACTATGTTCTTGTGAAATTTGTTGTTGTTTGAGGAAATTAGAGAGAGTGAGTTGATCAATCTTGTAGTAAGAATGATGTAATTAAAAATACATAAGATCGTTGCCTGTATGCTTTTGAATAAGACCGTGTTGATGATGTAAGGTATTGTTCAATCCCTAAACATCGGAGACATAAGGAAGTTAATCCCTAGTCAACCCCTTTGTACCTTGAAGTAGGAGTTTATTTCTTTATACATAAAACCCTCATGCTTAACCAGGGGCAGGGTAGTCTTCAGTTAGCTTGACCTTGCATTCAAATTTCAGAAGGTAAATACTCCATCAAATGATTAATCATATCATATCCCTCTCAAGACGATGGAGTCAAAAGTCAGAATGATTATCCCTTACCAACAAAAGGAGTGAGATAGTCACAAACTTTGCAACAAATCGGGAAAACAGTGTCACGGGATTTGCTCCAAAAGAAAATAAGAAATAAAATGAAAAAAAAATCAAAAGCAAATGAAAAGTCCGCTAAGTCAAAAGCTTGAAAACAAGATTGACTTAGGCAAAAGTTAGGGCATCTCGATGGGCTGTAGACCCAAAGGATCAGCCCAGACAAAAATTAGGGTAAGCAAAACAAAAGAACAAGAGGATCAATAACAAATTCCTCAACAAGAGCAAATTTATAACTGCAAACAAAAGTAGAGGGTCAATGATTGACACTCCAAACTCTCATTAGGTTCCATAACCACCATTGATACTATTCAAAATCTTTTCTGAAAGATGAACACTTGTTTTAAGCTAACTGAACGTAGGACTATAGAACATCACAGAGAACGGGCAGGTTAGAATAGGTTCTGAGCCTTATATCCTTTCTTTCTGAAATTGTGAACGGGGCCACGTTACAACCCCCAAAAGTGTTGGTGTAAGCCCTAGAGGCCAATACTTTTGGTACTTGTATCGAATTATTTATTAATTACAAAAGGTTTTTTCTTTATTACGTTTGTTTAATAAAGTCCCTAGAATAGCTAGTTCGTTTAATGTATCAAGTGTGACTTGATCATGAGATCACATTAAACATAAGGACATTATTCTTAAAGTATCCGTAGTCGAGCTTTATTGTGAAGTGGGATAACACTAAAGCATTAAGACTATTATGTGTATAGACTGATGATCACATCTCATGGATCATGGATAAGGAGTTATCAAGTCTTAAACATAGGTATGAATATTAAGAGTAATATTTATACTGGATTGACCCGCTATGAGAATACTATATAGAATGTTATGCAAAGTGTCATAAGTTATTCTCATGATGATAATGGTGTATACCACTCTTCGACCTGAAACCACTATGGACCCTAGATGTAGAGTCGAGTGCTTTATTGTTGATCAAACATTGTCCGTAACTGGATAACCATAAAGACAGTTGATGGGTACTCCACGAAGCATGCTGAGGGACATGAGTGACCTAGATGGAATTTATCCATCCTGCATAACAGGATAAATGTCTATGGGCCCAATATTGAACTGGACAAGGATGACACGGTCTATGCCTTGTGTTCAATATAGACATAAGGGCAAAAGGGTAATTATGCACATAAGTATTATCACAGAAGAATTTGTCAGATCACATGACATTTTCGTGTCTTGGGTAGCAGTGATGTGTTGCTAGATACCACTCCCTGTTTATTATGTTAAATACATGATTTAATATAATTGTCAATGCCGCGAAAACCTACAGGGTCACACACAAAGGACGGATTGATGAGAGATAGAGTAACTAAGGAACACCGTAAGGTACGGTGCACTTAAGTGAGTTGTAGAACATCGTAAGGTACGGTGTACTTAAGTAGAATACGAAATATGGTAAGGTACCATGAGCTTAAGTGATTTTGGACATATTATAAGATATGGGCCAAAATACACTTAAGTGGGCCTTTTAGCTTGAAGCCCACACAAGTGGTTCTATAAATAGAACCCTTGTGCAGAAGCATTGATTGCGATTGCATTATTTTTGTTTTCTCTCTCTCTCTCTCTCTCTCTCTCTCTCTCACTCACTCAAAGCCTTCATTCGTACCAGCTAGCACTGAGATTGAAGGAATTTGTTTGTGTGGACTGAGTAGAGACGTTGTCATCGTTCAACGTTCGTGATCGCTCCGTGGATCTGCATCAAAGGTTTTGATCGTCGCAAGAGATCTGCACCAAAAGTTTCAATCGTCACAAGAGGTAAATATTCTATCACTGATCATGACCATTCGTAAGGATCTCTAAAGGAGAAAATTTTAATTTTCGCTGCATTTTGGAACGCTTGTTTTAAGCTAACTGAACGTAGGACTATAGAACATCATAGAGAACGGGCATGTTAGAATAGGTTCTGAGCCTTATATCCTTTCTTTCTGAAATTGTGAATCGGGCCACGTTACAACCCCTAAAAGACCTAATTGAATCATGGTTTATTTCGAAGGCATACTATGGTAAGATCGCGTTAAGTTGACTCTTAAAGATTTGCTTGCCATCTGTATTGATACTGATATGGTACTTTAATCAGTGATTCGTTCACTAGATGTCATAATCTTAGGGAATACACTTGAGTTTTCAAAACTTGCATGAGCATTACATTACAATTATCATTTTCAAAATGAGCATTTTACATGAGAATAACCACTTGACATCAAGAAGGCTTACATAATGGGAAGATTAAGAAGTTCTTATGATATCCCATAACTCAGATCTCTTCAAGAGTCAGTCAATCTGGGTCAACCACGTTGAGATTCTACGAATCTCTCTGAATCGGTTGGATATGGGCAAAGTTACTTCAAGGCTCATAGTGTAACATACCACCTCAAGAGCATGCGAAGTCATTCATTCCCAAGATGGTTAATCAAGAGGATACCGTTTCAAGACGCTGGGGAAAGCTAGTTTGAAATATTCAGATAATGAGACTACCCCACGACTAGTAACTGGGGGAAATTGGTGTAGATACCCAGTATATTGAGGCTGAGGCAGGCTACACAGGTACAAGCTCTCTCCATGTTTCAGACCTAACCCAGAGGTTTGGAAACAACTGTTGAACTTGAAGTAGGTGTTGGAGAATCATGTCTAGATGATCCTTTATCCAAGCCAAAAATTCTCACCGCCCTCTATATGAGCATCTGGCTTAACCATTGCACAAATCATTATCATGCATAAATCACGTCGTTTCACTCATGCATATCATCCATATAGCATAACATGAAACCTTGCAAACGAGAAAAGCCAAAAATCCAGTTTTATTGACTCGCCCAAAGCCCAATCTTTGCTTGGTAAATCACAAAACTTCCGTTACATTACATCCATTCTCAACGGGAAATTTTTTGGATACTTCGGTATTTAATCTTTTTCTACCTCGAATACCCAAAAGCTTTCCCAATTCGCACATTCAGGTCCAAGATGATTAAATAGGGGCAACTGTCATACCCCAAAATTTCCCCTCCCTTTTTCACCTTTTGACCTTTTCACTGAACCCTTGACTTGAGAATCATCTGTACACACTCATGTTTCATTCATGTACATCAATCATTCATCCATTAGTTGGTCATTATAGATTCAAACTCTTGGCATGCAAAGATAAGGTTTGTGTGTGGATCAAACCTCAAAGGTATGGCTTGGTTGTTCATCTATTCGTGGGGGATATGAAACCCTAATTGCTTGATCTTGGGAGCATGAATTCAATAGAGTTCCATCTTGGTACTCTTCAAGGGGTTCAAACCCTAAATTACTGATGATTTGGTGGTGAGGCTTCATGTTTGTTCCCTAAGTCTCATCTTGGCTTCTAAACGTTAGTGGGGGATCATATGTGTTGAAGAATTGGTCATTGGTTCTTAGGCTCATGCTTGCACCAATGCATTTATTCTTTGCGCTTTGGCTTGCTTTCGGCGCATCAAGGCTTGTAAACCATTCCTAAGTCATCATTATGGATTCATCTGTGTTTAATCAGGATTCATGCCACCCTACACAAGTCCATACAAGAAAACCCTAGTTTGAGATCTACAATTGACTTTGGTCGACTTTTGACTTTTTGGTCAAATAGTTAACCAAAGTCAGCCACTTTCCATTAGTCATTCCTAAACCATTCACCTCCAACCCATGCCCATTTCAAAGGTCTCGATTCATTCCAAACCTCGACCATATTTGACTATATTCCATTAAAGAAATCTAATATCCAATGTTCATTTCCAAATTCAAGCTAAAGTCATCTCATTTCACACAACTTCATCATAGGCCTTGAATCATCTATTTCGATACCACTATTCTACAAATGTCATGCCATGGTCTTTCATTTCATTAAAAACCAACTCTAACTTTCATGTTATTAACACTTACTTCCATGTTTCAATCTTTAGCATGAACAAAAAAAAACAAGTTATATTTCATCACATTCTAGACCATTCTAAATCGTTCGCCATGTGTTGATTATTTGAATGTAGCATAGTCATGACTAACAAAACATCTACATAAACAAAACTTTTAAAACCTAATGTTCATCCATTAACTTCAAATCCAACCCTCACAATCAAGATTCCATAAAGCTTCCATTTACAAGTCAATATTCTTTCCATCTCATTATGAATCAATGCACATTTCACCCAAATTTTCTAATATCCACCACAAAACACAATTTAATGACTTCATACATATTCAAGAACTCAAGTCATAACTAAAATGTTCAAACTCTTCATTACATTCATATATGTCAATGAGTTCATATACCATCCACTTACACCAAGATCAAATACAAGATTTAATTCCACTTCACTATTAGCTATTCTAATTTCCATTAGGTCACAATCCATGATTTACAAGTTACAAACCATACAAACCATTTCCATATATTGTCCAAATTTCAAAAAAGTTCAATGCATTAATTCAAGAATTAACTTTCATTTCAATCATAGATAGTATACATTTCACAACCAAAATCCAAAATTTTAATTCAATATACGTTACATTACATTTCCTCGTTTAACCATTGCCATTTCAAACATACAGAACCATTACATTCTCATTTTAAAAAAGAAACTACAAAATCCTAATTCATTACAATAGCTAGCATAAAACCAAAGTCCATCTGCAATATTTTCAAACCAAAGTCCATCTGCAATATTTTCAAACCAAAGTGCAGTAACCCGAAATCTGGTTCCAAGCTTCGACCTGCAAAATGAAGAACCAATGGAATTCAGTCCAATTACACAGTCTTTTTAGCAGACTGCATTAACAAATTGAAACCCAGATAATCCAACAATCATCACTAACTTATTCTCCATATTAACCAACTAACCATAGGCATCCAATTTGATTTACACTTAACTTTTCAATTTCATTGAATCTTATGTAACTAAATCAAAACCTATAACAGCAAGCTAATAAACTAATCAAAAGAAGAGCTTTTCATTTTACTACAATTGGAAAAAAAAACAGTATAAGCTCATTTCATTAGAATGCATTTCAATGACATTTTGGGTGAATTTAATTTCTAACTAACTGTGCATTTAAATTTGAATTCCAATTTCATTTCAACTTGAATTTATAACTAATATTGTTATTTCTAACTAAATTAACTCTCAATCTAAATTTCGATTAAACTTCACTTGAATTTCATAACAGAATGGAAAAAAGATATAAAAAGAGACTTACTGTGATTCAGAGTCATTGATCATCATTTTGCAACATTCATTATCCACTCTCCAATTGATTCTTCAAATCTCCTTCACTCAACTCATCATTCTCATGAACACTTCCATTCACGTTGAACACTGAACCTTCCATCCCAAATCTAATTCGGAACCTACAATCCCCAACCTTCAATCTTTAACAACCGATTTTCCAGAAGAATTCAAGAAGAAGACAAGTCGAAAATGCATAAGAGAAAGAGAAAACTGAAGGAGATTAGAATAAAGAATACTCACGGATATTGGAGGAGGTTTCGGCTTCGATTCGTTGCAAAAACTCACGAATTTTGGAGGAGGCTTCGGATTCGATGCGTAATTCCAATTTCGGCCTTCATGGCAACGCATTTCAACACAAAATCATCTTCATCTCCACTCGACAATGGAACGCACACACGAACAAATCCTTCAGTCTTCATCACAATCGACAACACAAGAACACGGAGTTCTTCATCCCAAACAATCGCGAGCAGAAAAGCATATCGAACGTCAAGGTGAATTGCGTTTCGATTTCGTCGAATGAGGGTGGATCGAGTTTCGTCCGTAGTAGGTGAACTCTCCGTTCTTCTTTGACCTAAAAATTTGAATTAGGGAGAATAGTTGAGCTGACTTCTCCTACATTTAGCCTCATACCCCTACAAATTTTTAAAAATTCTCATTCTACCCTTAATTGGTTTTAATCAATTTACCATTTCATTTTTACCATTCAGTTAAAAATTTCAGAAATTACACGTTTTACACCCCTCGCACCGGAACTCCGGCAAAAAGACTTCCGATATATATTTTTCCCAGACCGGAAGACTTCAAAAATGACTTCCGAAACACACAAAGCAATGAACCGGAAAACTTCACGAAAGAGTTCCGGTTCAATCAGAAAGAAGTTACAAACCGGAATACTTCTTGAAAGAGTTCCGGTAAACAAATTTACACATACCGGAACTCTTTGAAGAAGTGTTCCGGTTTGTGTAATATGTGTTCCGGAACTCTTTCAAGAAGTGTTCTGGTTTGCTTTTTTTTTTCTAAATTTTTTTTAATCTGTTTTTTATTTTACAGGAATGGAAAATCTTCCCTAAATATGTGTAGATACTACTGATGCGTTTATAACGACTGAAAGATTTGGTACACGATAAGAGGTTATCAAATGGATTAAAGAGATTGGAATCGATAATAAAGTAATTGTTATTATCAGTCGTTCAGATACTGAAACAGGGAAGAGAGGGAGAAGTAACAAATTAATATTTGGTTGTGATAAAGGTGGGAAACACAAGAGGACTGATAGTGGTACCCAAAGTGCGTCCAAGAAATGTGGATGCCCATTTAAAATCAGGTCGACTCCGGCGAAAGATGGATCTGGTTGGAAGATTGATGTAAAATGTGGGGTTACATAATCATGGTTTACCTGATAGATTAGAAGGTCATTCGTTTATTGGTAGGTTGACCACAGATGAGAAGCAACATGTCGCTGATTTGACAAAGAGACATGTACCACCTAGACACATATTATTTTCCTTGCAAGACCGAGATCTTGAGAATGTCACTCGGATTATGCAAATATACAAGCATAAGAGTGTGATACAAAAAGAGATAAGAGGTCCTAGGAGTGAGATACAACATCTGTTTAAGCTTATTGAGGATGCAAGCTATGTCTATTGGAGTAGAAAAAAGGATGATTCGGAAGTGGTGAGAGGGATATTTTGGGCACATCCTGATTCAGTTAAGTTGTTGAATATTTTTTCGATTGTGTTAGTTATGAATAGCACCTACAAGACAAACAAATATAGACAACCTTTGTTTGAAATTGTTGGCATGACATCGACCGAGTTGACTTTTGCTGTTGCATTTGCGTATATGGAGTCTGAGCAGACAGAGAATTTTTGTTGGGTATTGGAGAAACTAAAAGAGTTGTTTGTGAAGAAAGACATGTGTCCACAAGTGATTTTGACAGATAGAGATCTTGCTTTGATGAAAGCAATTGAAATTGTGTTTCCAGGTCGATTAATTTGCTATGTAGATTTTACATTAACAAAAACGTTGGTGCCAAATGCAAACAACATGTGGTGAATGACCTGCAAAAGACGATAGACACATTATGGATGGAAGTTGTTTGGGCTAGTGGTGAGGTTGAGTATGGTCAACGGTTGCATCAACTTGAGCAAGCATGTGTTGATTATAGTGGATTTATTAATTATGTGAAAGACACATGGTTGACTCCACATAGGCATAGATTTGTTGGAGCATGGATTAATCGAGTGCTACATTTGGGTAACACAACGACTAATCGGTACGTCTTATAATTTTTTATGTGTTATTTTTATATGTGATATTATTTCTATGTATTTTTTATGTGTTATTTTCAATATTTTTAGGGTTGAATCTGCTCATTGGAAGTTAAAGCAGATGTTAGGAAACAGTATAGGTGACATGGTCAAATGTTGGGAAGCCATGAATAACAACTTGAGGTTACAACTGGGAAACATTAGAGCTTCTTTTCAAAAGAGTTTTTACGAAGTTGAGCACGCGCACATAAGTCCCTTTTATGGTTATTTGCGTGGTTCCGTATCTCGGGCTTCTTTGAGACGTATTGCTGAAGAGTTATTGAGAGTTGATTATGTTGGAACTAACAGGCAAATATGTGGTTGTACTCTTAGAACATCTTATGGGTTACCTTGTGCTTGTGAGTTAGGAAGATACACACTAGGTGGTATACCGATACCCATTGATGTTGTTCATGTTCATTGGAGGAAACTAACTATGGAAGTTGAGTTAGAGGTAGGTGAAGATGATGGATCAAAGGTGGATATGAGTTGTGCAATGGATGAATTGTGGAGACGATTTAGGTCATTAGATGTTATTGGGAAAAGGGCATTAAAGAGTAGGGTATGTGAACTAGCATACCCAACAATGACTCCATTGTGTCCACCACCTAAGAAACTAAAAACCAAAGGAGGAGTGAAGAAGAAAGGGAAAAAAACCAGAAAAATATGATGTTTATAGGGATCCTTCGTATCATGAGTATGTTGATAGGGAATCTCAATCTTCACAAAGGCAATCTCAACCATCACAGACTTCGAAGAAGTTAAAATTATCAAAGAAGCAACCACAATTCATTCTTCAATTTCCTAATCATATTAGGTCATACATTGAAGATGTAGTTAATGTTGAATCAGATGGTAATTGTGGATTTAGAGTCATTGCATCATTGCATGGATATGGTGAGGATGGTTGGCCAATGGTTCGCAGAGAGTTGGGGTTGGAAATAATAGACAAGGATAGGTCAACTTTGTATGACAAGTTATTTTCTAATCGATTGTCAGAAGTGAGAGAATCTTTGATGATAGAATCCTTTGGTTCACAACCACCTGAAAATGGTTGAGTTTACCAGATATGGGTTACTTGATAGAGAATCGCTATAATGTTATACTTGTCTGTTTAGGCAATCCGTGCATGACTTTCTTTCCGATGACAAATTCACATTCACCAAATGTCTCTATTTATTGCATTGGTTTTGTTAACCACAATCATTGGGTTCAGGTACGTATTTTGTATGACAAGTTATGTTATATGCCTTAATATTTTAATTATTTCACTTAATATTTTATATGACTTAATATTTTAGTTATTTTACTTTATCAGGTTAACATGAAAGAGGGGTTTCCATTGCCACCGGTCCCATTAGATTGGAGGAAATTTTGTTCTCATACAGCAACTACTTGGATGTTAGGATTTGCAGGACGTATGCAACATTGGCAATTACTTACACTTGTATTAGCATGAATATGTACTCAAAACATAAATATGTAATCAAAACATGAATTTTATATTATGTCTATTATATTCAGTTCTAAAACTTAATACATAAATCAATGTGAACGAGAAATATGCAAAGCTTCAAATAAATCAGCAAACTGTGGATCTTCCTCTTCGGCATTAACCTGTCTCAGATAGCGATGAATCAATGTAGATACACGAGCCCAATCAGGATCAGATGGTACGGCGTCATATACATGAACTGGTACCTCTCTTGGATCGTCACGATGGGGAGGGACCAACCGTGGATGTGAAACACAATAATACCACTCCAGATAACCATCTCCTACATCAGATGGAGTGGTGGCCAGGGTAGATGGACCGATCACAGCGATAACACTCTGATGGTAACTAATCCAATCAACATCAATATCCGTCGCCATCATACAATCAAGAGGTGGGGATGAAACATACTGCCTATACCTGAACTGACGTAAACATTTGTCAGGCAAGTATGGAACAACTGTTTCACCCCACTTCAAACAGCCACTGTAGAGACATATCTCATCAAATAGACGCCATGCTCTATGATCCTCAAATGGACGCCATATGACGTCGGCAGGTGTCAGCTCGTCCAAAATAGGTCGTAAATCATCAACCTTTAGGACTCCTTGCCTATACGACCATCTCATCGCTCGGGGAAGACCACAGTTATCACCTGGTTTCCAATTCTCCCCTCTTTTTCCAACAATTGGAAAGTATTCGTGAATCCAGCACTGTTACAAAATACAAACATAATAAATAAAATAAATTAAGTTAACATATTTTATAAAATGAATCCAACACTTAATAAACAAAATTAAATTATATACCTGTAGGAGAGTAGGATATCCACCGAGCTGTTTGTAACTATACATGGACGCATCTCCAAGATATTTGTATAGGGTAACTAGTGCAGCTGCTCCCCAACTATATCCTGAACATCTATCCAAGTCCGTAAGCAGGAGGAGGTATCGTGCCTCTGCAAGTGTAAAGGTCTTATCGGCAAATATGGTGGAACCCACCAACATCAACAAATATGCTCTGGTCGCATATGCCCAGCTGGAAGCAGCTCTATGCTGTACGAATAAATCGTATAACCACTCCAACTTGTAATACGAACCCCTGCAGCTACGAACATGTGACTGTGCCCCACCCTGTGACACTCTTAAGTAGTCAACAGCAAGTTCAACAACTACCTCTTCCGTCACATCCCGAGGACTCCAGAAGATACCCCTGATGGGCAAGTGAAGCAGACATGAGACATCATCCAAAGTAATGCTCATTTCACCAAACGGCATGTGAAATGAAGATGTCTCTAGATGCCATCTTTCCACAAATGCAGAGACAAGATTTGTGTCTATCTTGTTCAGACTGGTTCTCTGAAGTGAAGATAAACCAGATCTAGATATCCAACTCTCCATCTGTGGTGGAAGAGCCAATGGAACCCTAGATGTCAACTTCAGTCCATGTCCAGCAACCTTCAACTCTTTCTTTGGACCTCTTTCCTAAAAACAATTAAAACACATATTAGAAAACACAATATAAAATATTCAACTATTATTCATTTTCAAATATATCCCATTTATTTACCTCACCGAACCATAAATGTCGAGCAACATGATGCTCGTACTTCACCAAAAGAGACGTATCGTACGACCCTCCTAGATATCCAGCTGGCTCAGCTGCAGATGAAGATGCACCCCGGTCTAACGTGCGGACTGGAATCCTACCATCTGCACCTCGTCTTCGAACAACTGAAAAAAAAAATTATTAAAAATTATAAAAAAAAATGCATCGGAACACTTCAAAGAAGAGTTCCGATGAATTAAAAAAAAGGATGACTACCAGAACACTTTTTAAAAGAGTTCCGGTTTAGATCATCCAAACCGGAAGTCTTTAAGAAAGACTTCCGGTATACAACAAACCAAACCGGAAGACTTTCTAAAAGACTTCCGGTTCAGTGCTCCCAAAAGGCAACAAACCGGAACTCTTTAGACATGTGTTCCGGTATACACTACGTGAACCGGAAGACTTACTCTGAGTGTTCCGGTTTACAATGCCAAAAAATGAAAAATTTGGTTTCCGGAAGTCTTCAGACGAAAATGGTAAAAAAATTTAGAAATGAAAAATATACCCTATTTATATGAGGGTATTTTGGTCAAAAAGAATTAAATGTAGGGGTGTGGGTACAATTGTAGGGGTACGGGGTAAAGTTTTCACCACATGGTTGTTACACATCGCTAGCTCTTACAACCTTTGAATTTTGGGCTTTGGATTAGGCCATGCGCCTTTGTGGCTATTACCACCTATGTTTGCTAGACTATACCCTTTTTTATGACTTCATTCTACACTTGTATTTTCAATTTTTATCTTTGATTTTTGTTTGATAGTTTTTAATGTTTGTTCATAACTTTGACATGAAATTAATTAGTAGAATTTAGTTAGTTTTGTTAACATGATTTAGCTAATTAGGATTAATTGATTGTTGGAAAAATGAATAAAAAATGTGATTATTATTAGTTTTGATTTAGGATTAGATGTTAATGCACATGAGAAATTTGTAAATTGCATGATGATTATTGATCACATTTTGATTTTTTCTTCCATGTTTAGGATCTTAATTCCTTATTTAGGATTTAATTGATTATATTTAATCTTGTCCATTTAGGTTTAATTGACCTTTTGGTCATTTGTTCCTCATGTAAATATTGATGTTGATTTCTTTGTTTGATTGCACCTTAACCATTGCATACTCCCCTAGTTTAGGATTTTGATTAGAATCAGTTGATTTAGTTTGACTGATTAATCCATTAAGTTGTACATAATTCAGTTGATCCTTTCCCACTGATTGTGTGTTGATCAACATTTACTTTGATCAACCAAATCCTTTTCACTATGCTCAATTCCATAAGCCCGTTCAAAGGATCAAAAGACCCTTGATCACTTGATAGGGCAAGTCCTTTGTGTTCAAACTGTATTGGATCTCAGGAGCTCAAGGCCTTAAGATTCAAGATCAAGAGTTTAAGACTTCAAATCAGTACAAGGCCTTGACATTGCAGACATAGTGGAATATTATTCAAGCACAACAAAGGTATCAACACTTTCCAATCATGATTCAAGTTATGCACCATGAGCCTTAAGCAATAGAGAATGGTGAGAGTGGAACATTCCTATCCTCATTCTGAATATCTTTGGGCATGAGACAAATAACCCAATTGCTCATCATATTCACCTCTATTCATAGAGTTTAGCACAATTTGAATAAAATTATTATCAAGTCTCTCTTCACAAGAAACATTGCATCATCAGAATCAATAATCAGAATCTTCTATCAACACTTGTCAATCACGATTAGAGTTACACACCATGAGCCTTAAGTAACGGCGAATGATGAGAGGGAGCATTCCTACCCTTGTTTAAAGTATCTTTGGGTATGAGACGAGTGACCCAGTTGCTCAAGGTATTCGCTTTTGTTCATGGACTTTAGTGCAATTCGAATCAGATAACTGATAAGGTCTCCTTCAGGAAAGCATATAAACAATTCAAGACTTCATCATAAAGAGCAACAATCAAAATCTTCTTTAGCAACTTGTAAGTTATGATAAGGATTACATGACACGAGCCTTAAGCAATAGAGAAGGGGTGAGAGTGAAGCATTCCTATCCTCATTCTGAATATCTTTAGGTACGAGACAAATGACCCATTTTCTCATCGTATTCACCTTTATTCATATACTTTAGTGTTATTCGAATCCAATAATTGACAAGTTTTCTCCATGCAAGCACCTCAATTATTCAATGCTATTCAAGCTACTTTGGTCTTCCAATCTACTTATGTGTCCCTTTAATTTTAAACATTATCTTCAGTTATCTTTGTTAGTTTAAACACTATTTCATTGTTTTCAGTTTAAAAAACATCTCCAGTCACCTTCTTCAGGTTTAAACACCATTGCATTGCTTCAGTTTGAATAACTGTGCCTGGTTTAGACATTGTTGCCCTTACTTTGGTTTAGCACCATTACCATTTCATTGGCATAAACCCTTTTAGACATCGACCTTTTGATTTAAACATCACACTTCAAGTCTAAACACCAATACCTTGGTTCAAACACCATTTTTCAGGTTCAAACACCACCATCCGGTTTAGACACCACATTATCCTCCACCTTTTGGTTTAAACACCATGATCTGGTTAAAACACCACTTTTGACCCATCTTTTGGTTTAAACACCATTTCATTGGTGCAAACACCACATTCATACAACCCTTGGTATAAACACTACATTCATACTAATTTTTGGTTCAAACACCACAATCCAGTCATTATCCAGTTTAAACATCCACATCAAACAAATTGCCATTACACTTTAAGTTCTTCTTTCGGTTCAAACATCATTATCCAGTTCAAACACCAATTTTCCCTTCAATCAATTCAATATCACTCTACACCACCCTTTCACTTCAACCAATTTCATGTTACCTTATTCATTTGGTTCAAACACCACAAACACCAATTATATCCAGTCTTCCTTGTAAGAACAAAAATTGTTCTACAACAGATTCCATGATTTTGATGATAACAAAGGATGAAACCAAAAATGGCACCCTAACGAAAAGTTTCTAAGTGTGCAGGGTTCTAAGGAAAGAAGGAAGAAATCATCAGATACATAATCATATCAGATACAAATTATCAGAAGACCAGAAGCATCTGAAGTAGAAACACGTTCAAGAAAGTCTAACTCTGAGCAAAACAGCAAAATATCAGAAGCATCTGAACAAGAAGTACGCTCTAGAAGTTCTGACTCTGAACAACGGTATGTCAAACTCCAGAAACTCTCAGCGCTATCTGAAGAAACCATCAGAACTCAAAAGAGATCAACATCAGAAGTTAGATAGCAAGATTCCAAGATCTCCAGAAACACGAAGACTCTGATTATGGAATTGCTAAATAAGGAAGAGTAACGTTAACTTCAAATAAAGTTATGGAAATGGATTTCCTAATACAGAAAGAGACGTTAACTCCAAATTCAAATGAAAAGGAACTATTTTTGGAAAGTAGTCATTCAAGAAGAGAAAGTTGTTTTGGCAACAAGCAACATAATTTATGGCACTAATTATTATTCAAGAGTTATTATCTGCTATGATTTTTCAACGGATCCTTCTCTTCTATATAAAGGACTGCAAATCAACATTGAGCATACAATAAGATTTTACTGAAACATCAACACACAAAAACACATTTTATTCTCTCAAATCTTCACGAAGCTTTTGCTTAGTACGTGAGACACTTTGTTCTTACTGTTGTAATATTTGCTTATCTTAGAAGCACTCTAGATTACATAAGCTTTCATCTATTGTTTTATTTTCCTCAAGTGACTCTGCGTAGTCTGTATACTTGAGAGGACTAAGAGATCTTTCTCTTAGACGTTGTTTGTAAACAATCTTTCAAGATTAGTGGATTAAGTCCTTGTTGAAGGCGAAATCACCTTGGCCGGGTGGACTGGAGTAGCTTTGTGTTATAAGCGAACCAGTATAAAATCCTTGTGTGATTTTCATTTTGAAAAAGCGCTTATTTTCAAAACAATTCAAACCCCCCCCCCCCCCCCCCCCTTTCTTGTTTTTCTCACCTTCAATTGGTATCAGAGCTCCGACTCTGTTATTGATTTTCTAATCAAACACTTAACAGTGTAGAGAGATCCAGAACGAGAAAAACTATGGCCCACACAAATGAAAAGGATAGTTACAATGCTAAGCCTCCTGTCTTTGATGGAGAGAAATTTGATTACTGGAAAGATAGAATTGAAAGTTTCTTTCTAGGCTATGATGCTGATCTCTGGGACATTGTCACAGATGGATACAAACCTCCTGTCACAGAGGATGGAGCTGAAGTTCCCAGAAGTAAGATGTCAGATGATCAGAAGCGAGTTCTCAAAAATCATCACAAGGCCAGAACCATACTCCTCAATGCTATATCTTACAACGAGTATGAAAAGATCACCAACAGAGAAACAGCCAAAGACATACTTGACTCTCTGAGGATGACTCATGAAGGAAACTCTCAGGTCAAAGAGACAAAGGCTCTAGCGCTTATCCAGAAATATGAAGCTTTCAAAATGGAAGATGATGAAGCTATAGATGCAATGTTCTCTAGATTCCAAACTCTGATTGCAGGTCTCAAGGTTCTAGACAAAGGATACACAACTGCAGACCATGTCAAAAAGATAGTCAGAAGCTTGCCAAAGAAGTGGAGACCCATGGTTACTGCTCTGAAGCTGTCAAAGGATCTGAACAATATCAGTCTTGAAGAACTTGTCAGTTCCCTCAGAAGCCATGAGATAGAACTAGAGGAAGATGAGCCTCAGAAAAGGAACAAGTCCGTAGCATTAAAGTCCAGATCTGAAAGACGCAAACCTGACAGAACCAAAGCTCTCCAGGCAGAAACTAAAGATAATGATGACTCTGAACCAGAAGATTCTGATGATGAAGAAGAATTGTCCCTCCTGACCAGAAGAGTTAAACAACTCTGGAAAAAGAGGAACAACAACTTCAGAAGACCAAGACCCAGAGGGGATCGATCAGAATCAACCTCAAAAGGTAAAACTAACAAAGATATTACTTGTTATGAATGTAAAGAAACAGGTCACTACAGGAATGAATGCCCCAAGCTAAAGAAAGATAATTCTAGAAAAGAAAGCTTCAAGAAAAATACCTTCAGGACAAAGAAAGGATTAATGGCTACCTGGGATGATAGTGAATCTGGATCATCAGATTCTGACTCTGATGAACAGGCCAATGTAGCACTTATGGCTACCACATCCAGGAGCAGCTCAGATGAAGAATCTGAAGAGATATCCTATGCAGCAAAGTTCAGACACCAGTCATGGTACCTGGACTCTGGATGCTCGCGACACATGACGGGAAGAAAGTCTATGTTCCAAAGTCTGGAACTTAAAGACGCTGGATTTGTAGGCTTCGGAGGAGATCAGAAAGGAAGGATCAGAGGCTCCGGAACTATTGGTAATTGTACTCTTCCCTCTATATCTGATGTCCTTTACGTAGAAGGATTAATGCATAACTTGTTATCCATAAGTCAATTAAGTGATAACGGTTATGATGTAATCTTTAATCAAAAGACATGTAAAGCCATTAATCAGAACGATGACTCTGTCCTTTTCACAGGCAAGAGGAAAAACAACATTTATAAAATTAATCTTTCTGATTTAAAAGAACAAAATGTTAAATGTCTGATGTCTGTTCATAAAGAGCAATGGGTTTGGCATAGACGCTTGGGCCACATTAGCATGAGGAAACTTTCTCAGCTAAATAAACTCGAGTTAGTCAGAGGCCTACCTAAACTGAAGTTTTCTTCAGATGGTCTGTGTGAAGCATGTCAGAAAGGAAAAATTTCAAAAACATCCTTTAAAAAGAAAAATGTTGTTTCTACCTCTAAGCCTCTGGAACTTCTCCACATTGACTTATTTGGTCCTGTGAAAACAACATCAGTCAATGGAAAGAAGTATGGACTAGTCATTGTTGATGATTACAGCCGCTGAACATGGGTGAAATTCCTAAAGCACAAGAGTGAGTCTCACTCTGTATTCACTAGTTTCTGCTCCAAAGTGCAAAAAGAATTTGACTCTAAAATTATTAGAGTCAGAAGTGATCATGGTGGAGAATTTGAAAACAAAGATTTTGAGGAATTATTTGACTCTAATGGAATATCCCATGATTTCTCCTGCCCTAGAACTCCACAACAAAATGGAGTTGTAGAGAGGAAGAATAGGACACTCCAAGAGATGGCCAGAACCATGATCAATGAAACTAATGTGGCAAAGCATTTTTGGGCAGAAGCTGTAAATACAGCGTGTTACATTCAGAATAGAATCTCTATAAGACCTATTCTGGAAAAGACTCCCTATGAACTGTGTAAAGGAAGAAAACCAAACATTTCATATTTTCATCCTTTTGGATGTTCTTGCTTTATCTTAAACACTAAAGAACATCTAAACAAGTTTGATTCCAAAGCACAGAAAGGTATTATGTTAGGATACTCAGAACGTTCTAAGGGCTACAGAGTATACAACACAGAAACCAAAATTGTGGAAGAATCAATTCATGTCAGATTTGATGATAAGCTTGACCCTGAAAAGTCAAAGCTAGTTGAAAAATTTGCAGATTTAGAAATCACTCTTGCAGGATCTGATAAAGCTCCAGAAGCAACTGTTACTCAGAACTCTGAAGAAATTAAATCCCCAGAAATCCCAAAGAAAGTTAAAAGTCGTATCAATGTATCCAAAGATTTGATTCTGGGAAACAAAGACGAACCTGTCAGAACCAGATCTACCTTCAGGACCTCTGAAGATATTCCTCTAGGACTAGTGTCTCTGATTGAGCCTACGTCCTGTGATGAAGCACTTCAAGATAACGACTGAGTTTCAGCCATGCAAGAAGAATTAGATCAATTCACAAAGAATGATGTCTGAGATCTTGTTCCAAAGCCCAGAGGCACTCATGTTATTGGAACCAGATGGGTATTCAGAAACAAACTGAATGAGAAAGGAGAAGTCGTCAGAAATAAAGCTCGACTGGTAGCTCAAGGTTACAGTCAACAAGAAGGAATTGACTATAATGAAACCTTTGCTCCAGTCGCAAGGTTAGAATCTATTCGTCTTCTTATATCTTTTGCTATTAATCATTCTATTAAATTATATCAAATGGATGTCAAGAGCGCATTTCTTAATGGTTATATTTCAGAAGAAGTGTATGTCAACCAACCTCCAGGTTTTGAAAATCCAAATTTTCCAGAACATGTTTTTAAACTTAAAAAATCTTTATATGGACTTAAACAAGCTCCCAGAGCTTGGTATGAACGTTTAAGCAATTTTCTTCTGGAACACAATTTTATCAGAGGGAAAGTTGACTCCACACTCTTCTGTAAGAACCTTAACAATGATCTCATGATATGCCAGATATACGTTGATGATATTATTTTTGGTTCAGTTAACGCCTCTGTTTGTCAAGAATTCTCTGAGTTAATGCAGGCAGAATTTGAAATGAGCTTAATGCAAGAACTAAAGTTATTTCTGGGAATTCAAATTAACCAAACTTCAGAAGTCACATACGTTCATCAAAGCAAATACATTAAAGATGTTCTGAAGAAATTTGACATGGCAGACTGCAACTCTGCAAAAACTCCCATGCATCCAACATGCATTCTTGAAAAGGAAGAAGTAAGCAAAAAGGTTTGTCAGAAGCTCTATCGAGGTATGATAGGCTCTCTTCTCTATCTGACTGCTACTCGTCCTGATATTCTCTTTAGTGTCTGTCTCTGTGCCAGATTCCAATCAGATCCTAGAGAATCTCATTTAACAGCAGTTAAGAGAATTCTCAAGTATCTGAAAGGAACTCCTAACCTGGGCCTGATGTATGAGAAAACATCAGAGTATAGACTTTCGGGTTACTGTGATGCAGATTATGCAGGAGATAGACTAGAACGAAAAAGCACATCTGGAAATTGCCAGCTTCTGGGAAATAATCTGATATCCTGGGCTAGTAAGAGACAATCAACTATTGCTCTATCTACTGCAGAAGCAGAATATATCTCAGCATCACTGTGTACAACTCAGATGCTCTGGATGAAGAATCAGTTAGAAGATCTGCAAATCTTCGAGAGTAACATTCCTATCTTCTGTGATAATACTGCTGCCATTTGTCTAAGTAAGAATCCCATTCTACATTCCAGAGCTAAACACATTGAAATAAAACATCATTTTATCAGAGACTATGTTCAGAAAGGGATAGTAACATTGAAGTTCATTGATACAGATCATCAATGGGCAGATATCTTTACTAAGCCTCTAGCTGAAGATAGATTTCTTTTTATCTTAGAAAATCTGAACATTCAAAATTGCCCTGATTGAAATGTGGCTCTGAAGATGTAAAATGAGACTCTGACATAAACAAATGTGCTTCTGCCTCTGACTCTGATACTTCTACCAGTTAAGAAGATATCTGAGTTAGAAATCTCCAGGAACCAATCCTTTGGTATTCCTGAAGATCAGATACAACAAAACACGTGGAGCACTTAGCGTCTAACCCTAGAACTTCTAGACAGCTGTCCAGAAGAAAATCAAAGGGCAAACGTTTAAGATCTCCTCGAGCAGTGTGCATACTGTTGGGATTAGACATTCATTAATGAGCTTTAATCATTTTTCCCCAAGCGTGCTAACTTGTGTTTTGTGCCAACGCTGAATTGAGTGTCGTTTTGCATGTGTTTTCATTTAGGGTATTTAAACACTTTTCTCACATTTCACACACTTATCACTCTCACTCACTCTCAAACCCTCTCTGAAGCATTTCTACAAACTATTCATCTTCATCTCCTTCTTCATCAACTATGGATGCTCAACAACAACAAGTTTTCAACTTTTCTCAACAAATGGAATCCAACACCACTGCCCAAAGTTCTAGCATTCCAACTCCAACGGTTACAGGAGTCTCCATTACTCCAGTGTACAAGGAACCCCATGTTCTTGATCGTGAACCCCATATAAACCTAGCAACTCCCTTTGAGGGACTGGAAGTTTTGTGTGAATCTCTTGTTGACTTCAACAACATGAAGAGAAATGGAGTAGATCTTACTCAAGAACTCCGTAAACAAGGGTGGGAAAACTACTTCCAAAGGCTTTATGGCCCTGTTTACCCAAATCTCATCAAAGAATTCTGGAGATTTGCAGACGCTGATGACCATTTCATCGTCTCCTACGTATTGGGGGTAAAGATAGTGATTACTGAAAAGTCAATTGCTTCTTTACTGAACATGGAGAAAGATGGAGGAAAAAGGATTTACAACATCAACCCTAGGTCAAGGCGCATTGCTGAAGAAATCAACCCAACCATTTTCAAACAAAACACTGAAGGCAATCCATCAAAGAACAAAGAACTTCATCAGAACCTCCGAGTATGGCTCAAGATCATTCTGGGAACCATTCATCATCGCCCAGCATCAAACTCCTCTGACTATATCAATACAGATCAGAAGTGCATTCTGTATTGCATTCACAAGGGTGTGAAGCTCTGCCTTCCTGCACTACTCTTCAGATATCTCAGAGACTCTGTAAGGGAGACAAGAAACAACATGAAGCCCAGAGCCTACATCCCTCTGGGAAGACTTCTGTCTGATGTTTTCATCGAAAATGGGCTGGTAGATCATCTGGAGAAGAACAAGCTGATGGAAGATCTGGCGATAGATACTGGGAGACCTCTGAATGCCAGAAATCTCAAGAGTATGGGAATCTTGAAAGAGATTCAAGTCAGACCCACGCTGGACACCTCCTGGGACTCTTTGAAAGATAAGAGGAAGCTGCCCCATGGTCTTGCAAGGTTCTTCAAGAATGAACCCAGAGACGCTATCCTCTTCTACATGGAACGTCTGAAGGATGAAGGAGTCAACATATCTGAATTCAGATTGGACGATTGTCTAGATTCAGAAGAAGACTTAGTCAGATTCAAAAGAGGTCCCTCTAAGAATAAGTCTTCAAAGGCAAAGAGAGCAAGGATAGGAGAAACTTCTGGAACCAGATCTCCAGCGCCTCTGCAAGTAACTACTGGTACGTCTGCTCCCTCTATTCCCTCTGAACAACTTATGGCTTCTTCTAATCCTCTCCCAACACCACCTATATACACATCCTCTGAAACCCCACCTTCTACAACCAGAGCCTCACAACCTCCACCAAATGTTAATCCTGCTCATACATCACTACCTCTATCTGAAACTAAAGAAATGAGCCAAACCACTTCCTCTTCATCATCTTCAGCCCCAGAATCACCTCCATACCTTGAACTCTCCTCTGACCCAGAATACTCTGACCCTAACTCTCCAACCCTAGCCCAAATTCAGGCTCAAAACCTTGCTTCACAACAACCAACACAATCTGAAGCAACTTCACCTCCCCCAGAACAAACAACCAACATTCCTTCTGAAGACCAACCTTCTGAAACTCAACCCTCTGACCTCCACACCTCTGATATCACCCCTCCAAACACCTCCGCTGAACCTGAAGCTGAACCTGAACCTGAAGCTGAACCTGAACCAGAAGCTGAACCTGAACCTCTAACACTAAACCTCAGCCCTCCAACCTCTCCACCTCATACCTCTGAAACTGACCTTTCTATACCTACCCTTGAGGAAGCCATAATGTTGTTCACAGGGGCTTCAGTACAAAAGGTCAAGTCTCTGACCATTAACTCTGAAGTCAGTGATGATCCTGACTCTGTAAGGACACACTGGAACAGAGTCATTGGCTGGATGACCTCTGAGGCTTTTAAACTGAAGAACATCTCTGAACAAGTCAGAAATGGCTACATCAGAGATGCTGAGGCAAGACTCCAGGAAAGACTTGCAAGAGAAGCTGAAGCCAGAAGGCTGGAGGAAGAGAGACTAGCAAGAGAAGCTGAAGAAGAAGCCAGAAGGCTAGAGGAAGAAAGGGCAAAGGAAGCTGAAGCTAAAGCTCTGGCCGATGCTGCTGCTGCTGCCGAAGCTGAGGCAAAGGCCGCTGCTGAAGCACAGCAGGCTCTGACTCAGGGGGAGTCCTCATCTGTTATCCCTATGGTTCTCCAGACGCTTGAAGAACTCAAAAACGATCAGAAGGAACTCCGTGCCAGAATGGATAAACAAGACTCTGTCAACGACAACATTCAGAACATGTTAGCTCTATTGCTTCAGAGAATGCCTCCGCCTCCAAACCCCTAGGCACTTAGGATTTTGTTTGCCTGTTGCTTTGCTTTCCTTGTTTCTGATGTTTACTTGTTCCTTTTGCCTCTGTTGCTTTTTTATCTGAATACAATGTTTTTCTCTTGAATTATTATTTTTGCTATGTCTTTTTTATTCTGACAAAAAGGGGGAGAAGTCATTAATAGCTCTGATGAAAATAATGTCTAAATACCTTAAGCACTCTGCAACATATTTTTCTTAAAAATTAATTTATCTAACTCTAAACTTAAGAAATTGCAGAAGGTATCAAGAAACCTCATTGCTTGGAAGCTCTGGTAAGAACTTCTGAACTCCCTAGCCTATCTCAGGGGGAGCTCTTGTCTATCTGATCTGATATTGTTTATGTTTCATCTGCTAATTAAGTTTGTTTTGTCATCATCAAAAAGGGGGAGATTGTAAGAACAAAAATTGTTCTACAACAGATTCCATGATTTTGATGATAACAAAGGATGAAACCAAAAATGGCACCCTAACGAAAAGTTTCTAAGTGTGCAGGGTTCTAAGGAAAGAAGGAAGAAATCATCAGATACATAATCATATCAGATACAAATTATCAGAAGACCAGAAGCATCTGAAGTAGAAACACGTTCAAGAAAGTCTAACTCTGAGCAAAACAGCAAAATATCAGAAGCATCTGAACAAGAAGTACGCTCTAGAAGTTCTGACTCTGAACAACGGTATGTCAAACTCCAGAAACTCTCAGCGCTATCTGAAGAAACCATCAGAACTCAAAAGAGATCAACATCAGAAGTTAGATAGCAAGATTCCAAGATCTCCAGAAACACGAAGACTCTGATTATGGAATTGCTAAATAAGGAAGAGTAACGTTAACTTCAAATAAAGTTATGGAAATGGATTTCCTAATACAGAAAGAGACGTTAACTCCAAATTCAAATGAAAAGGAACTATTTTTGGAAAGTAGTCATTCAAGAAGAGAAAGTTGTTTTGGCAACAAGCAACATAAGTTATGGCACTAATTATTATTCAAGAGTTATTATCTGCTATGATTTTTCAACGGATCCTTCTCTTCTATATAAAGGACTGCAAATCAACATTGAGCATACAATAAGATTTTACTGAAACATCAACACACAAAAACACATTTTATTCTCTCAAATCTTCACGAAGCTTTTGCTTAGTACGTGAGACACTTTGTTCTTACTGTTGTAATATTTGCTTATCTTAGAAGCACTCTAGATTACATAAGCTTTCATCTATTGTTTTATTTTCCTCAAGTGACTCTGCGTAGTCTGTATACTTGAGAGGACTAAGAGATCTTTCTCTTAGACGTTGATTGTAAACAATCTTTCAAGATTAGTGGATTAAGTCCTTGTTGAAGGCGAAATCACCTTGGCCGGGTGGACTGGAGTAGCTTTGTGTTATAAGCGAACCAGTATAAAATACTTGTGTGATTTTCATTTTGAAAAAGCGCTTATTTTCAAAATAATTCAAACCCCCCCCCTTTCTTGTTTTTCTCACCTTCATTCCTTTCTTTGTCCGTCCTAGTTCCACGAACTACGGAGCTCTGACTTTCTCATTGTACAATAAGAGTACATAGGCACGAGGATGTGAATCCTTGGCAACCACATTTATCTTCCTTCACCTTCATATTTTCATTCTATCTCTTCTTTAATCTCCCCCCTTTAGTTCTATGAACTACGGAGCTTTGAATTCCTTATTGCACTATAAGAATACCTAGGCACGAGTGCCATAATCCTCACCTAACACTTTATCTATTATTTTCTTTTTCCCATTTTCCTTTCACGAGTAACCTTTAGATAGTAACACTCATCCGAGAAAAGAACAATCAAAACGGTTTCCATTGAGTATAACAGATGTGAGGGATGTTAATACATTCCCCTTACATAACCAACTTCCTTACTTTTTTCTCTTTCCCCCGGGTTTTATCGATGTTTTCCCTTTCCTTCGGAAATAAATAAAGTTCGATGGCGACTCTGTTGTATCTTCGAACGTGTGATGCACTCAGGTACATTTCTGCTAGCTCCAGGAAGCCATCATTAGGCAACACCTTTTGTTAATAAGCGTTGGCTTAAGTGCACTTTAGGCGGTGTTTTTCTGTTAAAAGCGATGGCGCAAGTTCTCTTTAGGCAACACTTTTTGATAAAAGTGTTGGCATAAGACATCATTATGCAGTGTTTTCTACTAAAAACGCTGGCATAAATCATCATTAGGCGGTGCTTTTTGTTACTAAGCGTTGACTTAAATACCTTTTAGGAAGAATTTTCTGTTAAGGGTGGTGGCGTAAGTCCATTTTAGATAAATTTTTTGATAAAAGTGTTGACGTAAAGCATTATTATAAAGCGCTCTTTGTTAAAAGAGCTGTCATAAGTCATCATTAGGCACCATTTTTTTTAATAAACACTCCTTTATATATATATATATATATATATATATATATATATATATATATATATATATATATATATATATATATATATATATATATATATATATATATATATATAACACAATATTTTTATTTTTCTCAAGTTAACTTTAGGTAGTGCTACATGAACAAAATCCAATAAAACATAATAAAAACAAATAGACAACATCCAATAAGAATACATTTAATTAGAAAACAAAAAATTAGAGGTACAATATGCTATAACTTTAAAAACTGAATACATCAGATAATATTGATTAACATAAACAATCAAATAAGCATACCTCTACAAGCTAACCTAAAATAAGAGTAAGATTAATGTATATCAATAAAATGGGTAGCATGAATAGGATACTTCAAATTTGAATCGCCAACATATTTCCCCAACTCTCCAACACAAAATGCACTGTTCTTTATATATATCATAGGACTTTCATTTGTCTTATGAACATACGGGAATTGCACATCTATGTAAAGGGTTAACATGTTTAAAGAAATGAGATATCTTACCTGTAAGACAAATTTAAAATCAAAATTATGCTGTTATATTTTTGAAAGACTAAGCTAAGGCGGCTATGACTATATGCCATTGCAAGTGAGGTAAATTATATATATATTTTTGGCCGACCGAAAAGATTCTAGATTCTTAATCTATCGATAAGATTCTAGAAGAATATATATATATATATATATATATATATATATATATATATATATTTTATTCATCAAAATGATATATATATTCTTTCGGAATCTTCGAGGAATCAAATATATATATATATATATATATATATATATATATATATATATATATATATATATATATATATATATATTCTCTCTAAAAGATTTTAATCGACCAAATATCTCTATATATGTTTAAAATCTTTCTGATCGGTTAAGAATCTATATATATATATATATATATATATATATATATATATATATATATATATATATATATATATATATATATATATATATATATATATATATATATATATGTTTTTTTCGGTATCTATATGTCGGTCAAGAGTATATATTTTTTCCGGTATCTTATTGATCGGCTATATATATATATATATATATATATATATATATATATATATATATATATATATATATATATATATATATATATATATATATATATATTTTATATTTATAGTTTGTAACGTAAAAATAGTATGTAACGAAAAATAGTTTGTATCGAATTTGTCTAGTTTAAATTGAGATCACACTATTCATAACTTGAATTTCTATTTTATATTTTTAAGAATTAAATTTTGGTCCAACGATAACACCATGGTGACTTGAACGTGTGGATTTCATCGTACATTGAATCATAATTATACCATTTTCTGCTGAAAGATTAAGAGTGATGGAAATAGAACACCAAATCTCAAAAAACCAAAGAGAAAAAACAAAAGTTATTGAAGAAGTGATCAAGGTTTTATGGTTAGCAGGACCATTAGTATTTGTAAGCCTCTTAAATTATAGCCTACAAGTTATAGCTATTATGTTTGTAGGACATGTTGGTGAATTGCCTCTGGCTGGTGCTTCCGTAGCCACTGCTTTTGCCACTGCCACTGGTTTCAATGTAATGGTTAGTTTCATTTCTTTCCCTTCTTACTTGAAAATTATTGACAAGTTATAGCTATCATGTTTAGGTATTATTTTTCATAGTTTTGAGTATGGTACAGGTAGGATTGGCAAGTGCATTGGACACATTATGTGGTCAATCATATGGAGCAAAGCAGTACAGATTGTTAGGCATACACATGCAAAGAGCAATTTTGATTCTAATGACTGCTAGCATTCCAATATCAATTATTTGGATAAACACAAAATCCATTCTCATTTTCCTTGGCCAAGATCCTGAAATTTCTATAGAAGCTGGTAACTATGCTAAGTTAATGGTTCCGAGCATTTTTGCTTATGGTCTTATACAATGCCTCAACAGATTCTTACAGACACAAAATATTGTGTTTCCGATGATGTTTATCTCTGCTGTCATAACTTTACTCCATGCTCTTTTGTGTTGGATTTTGGTTTTCAAATCTGGACTTGGAGGCAGGGGTGCTGCTCTAGCAAATTCTATATCTTATTGGCTGAATGTTACTATGCTTTCACTATATGTTAAGTTTTCTCCTTCATGTAAAAAAACTTGGACTGGATTTTCCAAAGAAGCACTTCACAATATTCCAATGTTTCTTAGGATTGCAACTCCTTCAACTATTATGGTTTGGTATATACTACATAATGTTTACTTTTGAGTAAATAATCATTCTGATTCTTAAATGCATGGAGCATTGTCACTAGTGTAGTATCTGAATGTGTCAAAATTACAAACTTCGGAGTGAGGTTTAGAAGTAATTTTGATACACTTAAGGGCTATCGTGACACTGCCTCATACAATTAAGGACCAAAATGACTTCAATTTTTTTTTGTTGTGATTCTCATGTACTGTATCCTTTTTCTAATCTCATCAAATCATGATAAACAGCTTGGAACTGTGGTCATTTGAATCTATTGTTATCATTTCTGGTCTTCTTCCTAATCCGAAGTTGGAAACATCAGTGCTATCTATCTGGTTGGTTATTATTTGATTCAATCTTTACAATTTTGATAAACATACTTGACAGTTGACAATATTGTTATTGACGACTCGGTTTTTCAGCTTGAACACAATATCAGCTGCTTGGATGATTCCTCTTGGACTCAGTGGAGCTGTAAGGTTAGTATACATATATGAAATTGCCTCACTTTGGTGTGTGTGTGGTGCGTGCGCGAGTGTGGTTTCAATAGGGTGTGATCAATTTTTGCAGCATTCGCGTATCAAATGAACTTGGTGCTGGTCATCCGTGGGCTGCACGTTTGGCTGTGTTCGTCGTCGTTGTGATTACAATGATCGAGAGCTTCTTAATTGGAGCGGCAATGATATTTTTCCGCAATATATGGGGCTATGCTTATAGCAATGAAGTAGAAGTTGTCCAATATATTGCAAAAATGATGCCGATTCTCGCGTTATCAACCTTCCTAGATGGACTACAATGTGTTCTTTCAGGTAATGCTAGAGGATGTGGTTGGCAGAAAATTGGTGCTTATGTGAATATGGGATCATACTATTTGGTTGGAATTCCATTAGCAATTGTATTGGCTTTTGCATTGCGCATAGGTGGCATGGTAAGAAAATAACTTGTAACTAATTTTGAGAAACTTAAATTAACATGATCATTTCATTCAAACTGCTGATAAGAACTTAATGTAGGGACTGTGGTTGGGGATTATATGTGCACTCATAGTCCAAGTATCTTCGCTAACCATCGTTACGATTCGTACAAATTGGGAGAAAGAGGTTAGTTACTTCATTTTTCTAAAATTCTCTTTGTTTAATATGCATGTGATGCATTATTGTGTACTGATATGGTTATTGATTTTCTGTTTTCTTTTATTCAGGCAGAGAAGGCTACAGCTAGAGTCTATAGTTTAATAACACCAGAGAGTGTAGTCTCATGAAGAGTGTGACTTTTATTTTGTATTGGCAAGGATATGTATTTTCTTTTTCTATTTTTTTTCTTCAAATACATAAAAAAAATTACTACTATAAATAATATATTTCATGAGAAAACAAAATGAGGTATAATACTAAGACGCGTCATATTTTATTTATTTATTATTTTTTATAATATCATATGTTTAAAAATATAATCGAGAAATTTTTTTTTGGATATTCCTTGAATCCAACATATCCAGTTTATGTTTTTTATTTCTTTATAAGTTGTGTCTTTTTTATTTATAAATTAAATTATCTATTATTTCGGTTATTTATATAATTACAAAATTCTAAAAAAAAAATAATTAGTGTAATTTATTTTTCAAATATAATTGTTCATATAATTATTTTGTAAACTATTTTGAAAAGTTATAATGCCGCCCTTCGTTACCTTGTCTGTGTAACCGAGATACAATCCACTTCGAAATAATATGTGATTTTCGTTGTAGTGAATGCTCAAGCTCAAGGTGTTTTATTTTTCTTTTTCTTCAAAACAATAGGTAAAATTTAAAGGTATTTCTTTTCGTGACAATAGATTTATTTTGTCAAGTATTCTAATTGCTGATTTTTTTTCTATTTTAATGATGAATAAATGAGATGTTAATGGGTCACTACTACAAAAAAATATATATAACAACGTCTGCATTATCACGATCCTTTGAAGGACCGTGGTGATATCTCTAAATTCACGCGTAAATATACGTTTTTTAATTAAAAATTATTAACTTATTACGACGGTCATTTAGAACAACCGTGGTGATATCCTATATCTTTTATGAGCTCGAATCTCAGTGCTAGCAAATTCGTGATTTCTTCAGTATTTTAGTTGCGTCTTTCATTTTTATAAAGTGATATCACTATGATTGTTTAATATAACGGTTGTGATATATTTTTCAAATTTAATTTTATGTTTAAATGCTTTAAACTTGGGGCTTTTTTTATAAAATTACATTAATGTAAATCATATATCACCGCAGTTGTTTAATACAACAGTTGTGATATATTTTTTAATTTTTAATTTATTTTTAAATGCTTAAAATATGTTTTCTTTTTATAAAATTTCATTAAGTAAATCATATATCACCATTGTCGATTTATGCGACCGTGGTGGAATGGCGTATTCACTTAAAAGAAACACAACTAGCTAGCTTGTCTCTTCAATTGCATTTTATCATTTTCATTGGTGAAACTGCGCTATTTTCAACCCTGACGAAACAACGTCATTTTCAACCCTGCAAAAACAACGTCATTTTTAACCCTAACGAAACCACACCTTTTTCAACCCTAATGAAACAACACCATTTTCAACCAACTTCATCGTTCTTTGCTAACGTACCGTCGAGGTGGAATCTGACACCAACTCCATCGTTCTTTGCTTACGTACCGTCGAGGAGGAATCTGACACCAACTTCATTGTTCTTTGCTTAACAACCTTCGAGGAGGAAGACAAAGATTCTGACAACTATGTTTTAATTATTCATCACGTTTTCGGTGCATAAACGTTTTTCCCATGCATCTACAGTAAACTTCATTTTCCATTTTGTTTATGTTTTTGTTGTTGGTGTTGAAATAATATGGTGTTGTTTATGTAGTTGTTAATGTTGTTGTTTATGTTGTTTTTGTTCTACTAGGTTTGATGAAATGAGGTTCTTCTTGTGTTTCTAATGTTGAGATTTGAATTTGGAGGTTTGATTATATAGGATTCCATTGTGTTTATGTTTATGCTATTATGCATCAACTCCCTCACCTATATGTATCCGGTACCAAATTTTTGTGAATATCATAGGCATGTTACTGATTTCATCCACAGTCTCCGGTCCCTCACTTGAACCGACGATCCCCACCAAATAGATTAAGACCCGCCTCTGGTCTCTCAGCTAGACCAACGATCCCACCAAATAGGTCTGAGGCCCACCTCTGGTCTCAATTGAACCAACAGTCCCACCAAATGGATCTGAGGCCACATTGAATCGAAGTCCTACGTACTCCAAAATATATGCATGCATGGTAGCGTGAACAAGCAAAACATGCATTTCACCAAAAGAAATTTTTTAACAAAATCCACCAAAAATATATTTATAATATTATTCACACAAAAATAATTTCATATCCGAACCACACATTGTCAATAAAAGAACACCAATATAATCACCAAACTAATCACAACAAAATAATTACTTTTAATACTTATAATCACCCCAAATTTCAATACACCTCAACAAAGTTGTTATATTATTCTATAGGCCAAAACAACACTAAAATACTCAAATTATTCAAAAAGATCCAAAAGAGTCTCCAAAGGGTAACTTTCACGAGTGATAACTCTAGTGTAACTATAGGGGTTGATGTTTAACTAAATACTAATAATATTAATTTTTAAAATTATTTTATCTTAATTTATCTAAATAATTATTAACTCAATATTAATAATTATTATTAACTCAAAGTTAATAATAATTTTTAAATTAATATTAATTTTTAAAATAATTATTTTACCTTAATAATTATTAACTCGATATTATCAAAATGATTATTAACTCAATATTAAAAATATTAATTTTTAAAATAATTATTTTATCTTAATGATTATTAACTCGATTTTATCACCATAATTATTAATTTTTAAAATAGTTATTTTAACTTAGTTTTTTCCGATTTTTTGACTTCTCCGATTCACCATGCCAGCCTGAAGGAAAAAAAATTAATTTTTGATATAACATTTTTTTTAAAGAAAAAGTGATATTTATAAAAAAAGTGTTTTTCTTAAAAAAAAAAAGTGATTATATATAGAAAAGTAATTTTACATTGTCAAATTTTGATATTTTTTCAAAAAGAGCATTTTTTTTTTAAAGTTTAACAGAAAATATAGAGTCCAAAAATCACCAATTTCATAAAGCCGTAACCAAAAAGGATTTTTCTCAAATCTCATTAGATCACCCAATTTCAATCAATAAACTTAACCATTTAACAAAACAGTAAATAAAATAAAGATTTACCCAAATCTCATTCGGTCACCAAAATTTCAATCAATCAACATTATTGATTCAACAAACAAACAAACTTGAATCAAAATCACTCCAATCATAGATATAATATGTATTTTATACAATTTTACAAGATTAACTCATTTGAGATATTACCATAGGCCAGTGACACATAACATACAAGAACACAGACATACGGAACACAAACACACATAATATAAAAACACATAAAATAAATTAACGTACAAGGATCCATGACGCTTATGAGAGAGTAAGAGAATCCTCGTAATCATGCTGTCAAAAATCACCTCACAATAGCAATCTCCCATTACATTAAGCGAAGCTTTACAATTTCTTGACGTTCCTCCCTCTCCAAAGCTCTAATTCTCTTCTTCTTTTTTCAAAAGTGTCGCTTCCTCCTCCCCCGGTACCCCAATACGCTCCTTAGCGGTTATAATATATTCTCAAACCAATCTTTAACATCATATATATTATTATTGTTATTAACTTCCAAATTATTACTATTAATTCAAAATGTTATACAAATTATTACCGTGATTGATATCAATTGATTTAGTTATTTTAAAAATCCCAAAATTATTCTCAAATATTTATTTTATTTTCTAAATAAATTTAGCATTTAAAAGTTTATTTAAATAATTAAATTAATAATTATTTAATAATTTTTTTTACTATTATAAATTATCTCTAATAACTAAAATTTCTAATTAATTACTAAATAATTAAAATTATTTAATTATCTCTAATAATTAAATAAAATCCTATTTTATTTCTCTATTCTCAAACCTTGAAACAAAACCATCAAAATAACCCTCCCTCGTCTTCCTCTCTTCTACAATCTCACTACCAAAATCCATAAATACCTCGTCAGACTCATAAATTGAACAAGCCTTAGAATTGTTTTTAAAAGGAATTAAACTCTGACCACCATCATTTTCAAGGATTTGGTAAAGGGGTGTTACTCAGAGAATCAAGGCGCACAATATGGCAACCAACAAGTGGTGAGAGAAGGAATATCTTATAAGATCAGAGCTAGTCCGATGAATCCAAGTTCTACAATGTTTAGATGAGTTTGAACTTCTCTATTTACTTGTTGTTTTTTAATTCTATCATTCTTCTCCTTATGTGAACTTTGATGTTATTGTGTTAGGGTTTAAGGCTTAAGTTCTTCTATCTATGAATTTCAATGTGAAATTCATAGTAGAATTAGTAGACAATTCGAGCTTTGGATGTAGGTAGCAAGAAGATAAGTTTAGGGTGAACCAAACTCAGCAAAAAAATGATGTTACTCTAAACTCACGTAGCTTAATTCATGTAGGAACTAAACTATAAGCGAACAAGTTATTGATTTTTTTATAGTTTTAGCAAGAGAAAAAAATGGTATTCTTGAATGAAATAACAAGCTTGCTTTTATAGGAATTAGTCAAGTGAGTGAGGATTAGGTTCAAGGAGTGAGGTGATAACGCGAAAACACATCAGATAATTGCCTTAATTTACACCCTAAAATCACAACATCTCGATTAATATCCCGATTATTGCGCAAGTATTCGTGTTGTTTTTGCAGGTATTTGAATCTCCAAGTACTAAAGAGCAAAATGAAGAAAAGGAAGAAAAAGAAGAAGAAACAAGTGAAAAAGCACAGAAAAACCAGAAAAACAGATTATGCAGATTTTGCTAATGTGAAGATCGGCACACATTCATGACGCTCGTCACGACCCAGACTGTGACGACCGTCACAGGCCCATGACGAGCGTCACACGGCCACAAACTGCGCTTTGAAGCAGTCAGCAACAGGCACCCAAACGTGCCTAAATTTCCTCCAACAAACTTTTCCCACGGATTCCTCTCTCAAGACCAAGTGTTCCTTGATTTTCTCAACAACCAAGACCTAATGGACACTATATAAAGGACTCAATTGGGAAAAATTGAGGACGCCTACTTTGACATTTACGCTCTGCAATTTAATTTTCAGCTTTCTAGCATTCAGCATTTTTTCTTTCTTTCCAGCAACCTTGTTTCCGTTGCCTTATTGTATTCGCCATTCTTTTTATATTTTCCCTTTTCCAGTTAGTTTTCCAGTTAGTTTTCCAGTTAGCCATAGTAGTAGTTTCCTACACTGGGGAACTACTACACTTTATTTAATTTTAAGTAGTAATCTGTATTGAAGAAGCAAAGCCTACCGACTTGTGGAGGACTGCTCAAGTGCTCCAAGAATCGCTATACTCTGTACTTCGATCTCCAGGTTTTTATTGAATTATTATTTTTATTGCCCATTTATTGTTATAAGCATGTTTGCCACAATGTTGATCTGTGTATGCCTTGTGTCTGCTTTATTTAATATGTCCGGCTAAACTACCGGTATCGGTATGTAGCAACTTTATTTGATGGGATTTAATAATAACCGGTGAAAACCCTTTTTCTCAAATAACCTTTTAGGCTGAAGTTTTTAATCTAAATTTAATTAACTTTATCACAAAAGCGTGAAAAGTCGTTTAACACGATTTTGCCACGAGAGTGGGAAATTAACTAAGGTGAGAACCAACAATCGCGAGAGCGTGGGGCTCGAGCTGGATAGTAAAAATTAGGCATTGGGTTTAAAAACAGCGAGAGCACTTTAAAAATAATTAGAACTTATTTATTTTCAAAAAGTAATTTTGACTTCAAACGGGACCGCGAGAGCGTACATTTTGACTTAAAGTTATAGGCCGAATCAACAACCACGAGAGTGTGAGATAAAGTCTTTTAAATAAACATTTTCTACTGAGAGATATTTGGCATTCAAACTATTCACCGGTAACTTATCGAATCCCTGACGATTAATGCGCTGCATACTGATTCCTTCCATTAATTCTTTATTAAAACCGAAAATTTCCCTTAGATTTACTATATTACCCCCGAACTTCTACCAATCTATTCCCTTAGCTAAACATAGTGACGTTAGTAGCACTAGTTTGACCATAGGTCCCCGTGGGATCAATATCTTTTAAAACTAAAGCAACTAGACTGTGCACTTGCAGTCAAGTACCCGACAGACTATATTTTATATATAGCCACGACAAGCATCAAGTTTTTGGCGCCGTTACTGGGGACATGTTTTAGTCGAATAGTGCAATTCTTTCGTTGTACGGTATAGACTAAGGTATAAACAAAACTAATCTTCTCTCCTTTTTCTTTCCCTGATTGTATGCCAAGTACTCGCTCACATGGCGATAACTTAGCACCACCAATCCCCGAATTAGAGCGTTTCCTATACGTGAGACGCCGAATACACGAATATCAACAAAATTACGGTATCCCCGATATCTCATTCCCTCTTAAATCAGAAGAAAAACCAAACATGGCTGACGAAGTACTACAGAATCGTCCTCTTAAATTCTACGCTACCCCATCTCAACAAGAACCTCACAACAGCATTGCTGCTCCAGCTATTAATCGAAACGATTTCGAGCTGAAACCCTCACTCTTATCAGCCGTCCAACAACATCAATTTGCTGGAAATCCAACAGAAGATCCTAATGAACACCTGACCAAGTTTGTGCAGTACGCAGATACTGTAAAAGCGAATGGTGTATCTCAAGACGCGATAAGACTGTGCCTTTTTCCCTTCTCACTAAGAGACAGAGTTTGGGCTTGGTTGCAATCCTTGCCCTCCAACTCCGTTACAACATGGGAGGAACTGAAGAACGTCTTCTTATCCTGATACTTTCCGCCGAGCAAAACTGCTATGCTGAGAGCTCAAATCAACGGATTCAGGCAAAAAGATGTGGAATCTCTCTACGAAGCGTGGGAGAGATACAAGGACATGATGAGGATATATCCACATCACGGTCTAGAAGACTGGGTGATCATTCACACGTTTTATAACGGGCTTCTGTATAACACAAGACTTACAATAGACGCTGCCGCGGACGGTGCACTTATGGATAAGCCATACATCAAAGCCTATCAACTCATTGAAAACATGGCCCAAAACCATTGCCAATGGGGAGGTGAACGAACTCCAGTGGAAAAGTCCCAGACTGAGGGTGGAATGTACGAAATCAGCAGCCTCGACCATGTTCATGCAAAGGTAGATGCCTTTGCCCAAAAATTAGATAACTTGACCATACCACCTGCAACCACCGTGGCTACTGTAACTCCAAACTGTGAGTTATGTGGAAACCCTGGACACACTGCACAAGTATGTCAAATATTAGCAGGAGTCCCAACAGATCAAGTGAACTACACACAAGGAAATCCCTATTCAAATACTTACAACCCTGGTTGGAAAAACCATCCTAATTTCTCATATAAGAATAACAATGCCCTTTATGCACCTAGCCAAGCACCGGCTGTTCCGCCTGGATATCAAAAACCAGCTAATAATGCTTCTAACATGCCTAGGAAGTCAAATCTCGAGTTGATGATGGAAAGCTTCATAGCTACTCAAGCTCAAACAAACAAGGACTTCTTGAACCAAAACATACATACTAGCGAGCAACTCAAACAACTAGCGAATAAAGTAGACGCCTTAGCCACCCACAATAAAATGCTTGAAACACATATTTCACAAGTGGCTCAACATCAAGCGTCTATAGCCGCTCCAGTTGGAACATTTCCTGGACAGCTGCAACCTAATCCGAACGGACATGCAAATGTCGTTATACTGAGGAGTGAAAAAGAAGTAGATGTACCCGTAGATCCGAGACTCCAAAACCCTGCCATGTACCAGAAACCGGATAAAACCTCAACTGAGCAGGTGAATGAACCAAAGGAAATAGAAGATAATACCCAGGAGGCCGAAGAGAAAGAGAAACCTTATGTGCCTCCACCTCCTTATAAACCACCCATTCCATATCCTCAAAGACTCAAAAGTTCTATAACTGCGAATCAACTTAGGAAATTTGTTGAGCTTCTGAAGCAATTAAACATTACGATACCCTTTACAGAAGCCATCACACAAATGCCCTCATATGCCAAATTTCTTAAGGAAATCCTATCCAATAAGAAAAAGATTGAGGATGACGAAACAGTTACACTTACTACCGAGTGTAGCGCCATAATCCAGAATAATATGCCTCCCAAACTAAAAGACCTGAGTAGTTTCTCCATACCCTGTGTCATAGGAAAATTCGTCATAGACAAAGCTCTATGCGATCTAGGAGCCAACATTAGCGTAATGCCCCTAACCATTTGTAGAAGGCTCAGTATGGGAGAATTAAGACCGACAAAGATGTCTGTTCAATTAGCTGACCGCTCAATCAAATATCTTGTCGGTATATTAGAGAATGTCCCAGTTCGTGTAGGTCAATTTTACATTCCTACCGATTTCATAATCATGGACATTAAAGAAGATGCCAGTACACCTATCATTCTAGGAAGGCCATTCTTGGCTACCGCCGGACCCATAATAGACGTAAAGAGAGGTAAGCTGGCATTCGAAGTTGGAGAGGAAAAGGTTGAATTCATCTTAACCCAATTCTTACAAGCGCCAGCTATAAACGACGCCTGTTATCTGCTTGATGTGATAGACGAATGCGTGAGAGAGATGGAGATGGAAGAAACCACGTACTCTAAAATAATGAAAACCCAAATCCCTCCAATCCTTGAAGACAATGATTGGCATGAACCATACCAAAACGAAAGTCTAAGCGAATGCTTAGCACTTACACCCGACCACATGCCATGCCTAAAGAAACCTGACTTCGAATTAAAAACACTACCAAAGAACCTAAGATACGAATTCCTAGACACTGAACTGAAAAGACCAGTAATAGTCAACGCCGACTTAGGACAGATGGAAACCGAGAAATTACTAGATGTCCTAAGGAAGTATCCAACAACGTTAGGATATAACATCGCCGATCTAAAAGGAATAAGTCCTTCGATTTGTATGCATCGTATTATGCTGGAGGAAGACTGCAAAACCTCTAGAGAGCACCAGAGAAGGATCAATCCAATCCTAAGTACCGTAATCAAAGATGAAGTAAAGAAACTTCTAGACGCTGGAATCATATACCCAATCTCAGATAGTCAATGGGTTAGCCCCGTTCATGTAGTACCCAATAAAGGAGGTGTTACAGTTGTTAAGAATGAGAAGGGCGAATCCATAGCACAAAGAGTTGTGACCGGAAGTAGAATGTGCATTGACTATAGAAAACTGAATAAAGCCACTCGTAAAGATCATTTCCCTCTACCTTTCATAGATCAAATGCTTGAACGACTGGCTAAGCATTCCCACTTCTTCTATCTAGACGGTTATTTAGGATTCTTTCAAATCCCAATCCATCCTAATGACCAAGAAAAGACTACATTCACATGCCCTTATGGTACATTCGCCTACCGACGAATGCCATTTGGTCTATGTAACGCTCCCGCAACATTTCAAAGATGCATGATGGCAATCTTCGCAGATTTTATAGATGACATCATGGAAGTCTTTATGGACGATTTTTCTGTTTGTGGTCAGAGTTTTGAAGGATGTCTATCTAACCTCGAAATGGTACTCGAAAGATGCGTAAAAGTAAACCTCGTTCTAAACTGGGAGAAATGCCATTTTATGGTTCAACAAGGAATTGTATTAGGTCATGTGGTATCTGACAGAGGAATTGAAGTGGACAAAGCTAAAATCGAAATTATAGAGAACCTTCAACCTCCGAAAACTGTTCGAGAGATAAGAAGCTTTCTAGGACACGCCGGTTTCTACCGACGTTTTATTAAAGATTTCTCAAAAATAACCAAGCCACTTACAGGATTATTAATGAAAGACGCTGACATCATATTTGATGAAAAATGCTTAACAGCGTTCAACCAACTGAAAACATCTTTAATCACCGCACCCATAATGCAACCACCTGACTGGAGATTACCATTTGAAATCATGTGCGATGCGAGTAATTACGCAGTGGGCGCAATACTAGGACAAAGGAAGGATAAGAAGCTTCATGCTATTTACTATGCGAGTAGAACACTTGATCCTGCCCAAATGAACTACGCCACCACCGAAAAAGAACTTCTAGCTGTCGTGTTCGCATTGGACAAATTCCGTTCCTACCTGGTAGGGGTAAAGATTATCATCTATACCGACCACGCCGCTATTAGATATTTGTTAAGTAAGAAGGATGCCAAACCAAGACTTTTAAGATGGATCCTGCTCTTACAAGAATTTGATTTAGAAATAAAAGATAAGAAAGGTACTGAGAACGTAGTAGCAGACCACTTATCTCGTATCGAAGGGAACAAGCCTGAACAAATCCCAATTAATGACGATTTCCCTTACGAACAACTCATCGCCCAAATGGAAAGTGATATGTCTGAACTGACATTAAGCGATACAGAAATAGAAGAATTTGTGGAAGAAGTACACGTGAACGCAACTCTGCCATGGTACGCTGACTTCGTCAACTACCTAGCCGTCAGAGCACTTCCACCGAACCTATCTTATCAACAAAAGAAGAAGTTCTTTCGTGACCTAAAACAGTATTACTGGGATGAACCCCTTCTTTTCAAAAGAGGGACCGACGGTATTTTCTGTCGATGTGTTCCTGAGGATGAAATCGAAGATATAGTCTCAAATTGCCATTCCGCCCCCTATGGAGGGCATGCAAGTACCTCAAAGACCTGCACTAAGATCCTGCAATCCGGCCTAATTTGGCCTACTCTATGGAAAGACGTCCATAACACGGTTATAAAATGCGATCGGTGCCAACGCACTAGCAACATCTCAAGACACGATGAAATGCCACAAACAGGAATCTTAGAATTCGAAGTCTTTGACGTATGGGGGATTGACTTCATGGGACCATTTCCAGCTTCTTTTGGTAATAAATACATACTCGTTGTTGTCGACTATGTCTCGAAATGGATCGAGGTTGTAGCCTCTCCAACAAATGACACACGAGTAGTAATCAAGCTATTCAAAAATATTATCTTTCCCAGATTCGGTGTGCCGAAACTAGTAGTTAGTGACGGTGGCTCCCACTTCATATCGAATATATTTGGAAAACTCCTTCTGAAGTACGGAGTCCGACACCGCGTGGCAACACCGTATCATCCACAAACTAGCGGGCAATTCGAAGTCTCGAATCGAGAAATAAAAAAAATTCTTGAGAAGACCGTAGGAATATCCAGAAAGGACTGGTCATCCAAGCTAAACGAAGCTTTGTGGGCCTACTAGACGGCTTACAAAACCCCGATAGGAACCACACCCTTCAAACTAGTCTATGGTAAATCTTGCCACCTCCCTGTAGAACTGGAACACAAAGCGTATTGGGCAATTAAAACCCTTAACATCAACTACTCTTCCGCAGGAGAGAAACGGATTCTGGACATCCACGAATTAGGAGAGCTGAGATTGGACGCTTACGAGAATGCCAAGATCTACAAAGAACGAACCAAAAGATGGCATGACAAACGCATCTCTAGGAAGGAGTTTAAAGTCGGCGACGTAGTGCTGCTATTTAATTCAAGACTAAAACTCTTTACAGGAAAACTCAAATCTCGGTGGTCTGGTCCTTTCGAGATCACCAAGGTTCTCACTAGTGGTGCGATAGAAATAAAAGGTAGAAATAGTGACCCTTTCATAGTAAACGGGCAGCGCTTAAAGCATTATCATAATATAGAAAACAGAGACTATTCGAACAGTCTCAGACTCATAGAGCTGCCCGCTCAACCCCAAACCTAGTACAACGCGACACTACTGTCGAACTTGCGACATTAAACAAAGTGCTTAGTGGGAGACAACCCACCTCCTTTTTTCTTTTCGTTATTTTCCTTCTTTAATTTTCTTATTTATTTTGCTTGCTCCCCCTTCTTGATTCTTTGCAGTCACTCTTTTTGTTTCTAATAACTAACTTAGACATATTGGATACTGACAAACAGGAAAATTACTAACTAGTTAGTTAATTACTTTCATCATGCAACAACCATAGACAGTTTTCAGAGGCAGAGTTCAACGCAGGCGGTATGATTATCTAGCCCGAAAGGATATGGCATTGACCATATATTATGATGGACCGACCATGGATAAATTAGGCATCCGAGATAGCATCCTATATATGTTTAACCAGCTTGGGTGGGAGAACGCAGCCATTAAGAGACGGTTTGTCACGTACCGTGAACTAACCTTAGAATTCCTGAGTTCCCTTGTATACATCCCTGAGCATGGTTACGGACTAAAAAAAGGGTTAATATCCTTTAGGTTATTTAGCATGGATTTCACCTACACCCGTCGAGACCTTGCTGACCTCTTAGGATTCCCTAGCGGCCCTTTCGTCTTTACTACCCGCCAGGAGGACCTTATCGATGACATTGATCTCGATGACTTCTGGGGTTGCATATCCGGAGAATCCAACCCAAACCCGAATGAGATGCACTCACAAATGATCCATAACCCTGCTATCCGATATTTTCATAAAATACTAGCCCACACCTTATTTGGTAAGGAAGAAAATAACACCTTAGTGTCCCGCGATGAACTCTTCATCCTACTGTGTGTCGATCAAGGTCGACACGTCAATATAGTATCATTCATGATGGAAAGATTTGTCCATCTTGCTAAGAATAATTGTGCCCCATTAATCATAGGTGGCCTAGTTACCATGATAGCAGACGCCATAGGACTTATACGCCCACTTTATGAGCTTGTACCTTTTGGAAACATCCGACCCATGGATATCGGCTTTTGCTTTAACTGCAGAATCATCGGAAACCTTGGGACTCATACCTTTGATTATCTAATCAATAACGAAGTGGTTCGTCTATTCACCTTGCCTAACCATGAGAAAACGAGTGTTCACAACCGAGACAACTGGCTCTATGACTTAGAGGAACACCCTATCGACCCACTTTCACCTCCCGCTACACCGCCCAAATATGAGTGTGTTAATGACCCTATCCATACGGAAGAATCTGACCCGGAAACACCTCCTAACTATTATAACATTGTTGAACCGGTTCATCCATCTTGTGCTGATAATCATGCCATGATCATCACCCGTCTGAATACATTCCAAGCTGACATCACCATTGTGAAAGAAGAGATAAAGCTCATACGCTTTGATGTCCTAGGTCTGATGGATATAGCCGTTGAGCAGTTTCATTATCTGAATGAAGTTGTTGCTGCATTGGGACAAAAACGTGGCTGAAACATCTGACCACTGATTTCTCCTACTCGCACTAAGCAATGAGGACACTGCTTTGTTTTGTGTGGGGAGGGAGCGCTTTTATTCATTGCATTACTTTTGTTTAATTTTTTTCATTTGCTATGTTATCGCTACATTTTTCCCATGTTACATTTAATTTCGAATTTATTAATTCAATTGCTATTTATTTAATTACGCTTATTTCATCTATTTATTCATTTCTGCATTTATGCTGTTAAATAAAAGTTGCTTAGCCATTATTTATGCTGTCATCAAATTCTGCTGCAACCTGTGTTAGAAATTTTTAAAATTCAGCGCGTGACGACCGTCACTATAGGGTGACGCTCGCCTCACAGACGTGACGACCGTCACGAATCTGGAACGATCGTCACACACATGAAAGTGACCGTTACGAGCATATGACCGTTGCAGATGATCGTTACGCATCCGTTGCGCGTGACGACCGTCACGAATTCCAGAGAGCTTGCCTATAAATGCAGGCGCTCTTTCTCCCGTTTTCCTCACCAATTATCACTCTCTTACATTCTGATCATCATCTATCAAATTCTTCACTAGTTTCTTCGAGTGCGTAACTCACAAACCTTCCACCCCACCCACCAACACCAAAACTTTCATCCAACTCATCAAATGACCCGTCAAGAAAGAGGCACTCCCGACCTATCAACCGTCACATTCCGTGATGGAGAAGCCGACGAGCGCCAAAGAAGCAACTACCTCAAGTTCTGCCAACGCTCCGTTCAAGCCACGAGGTATGTGGATCATGAGTGCCTGAGGGAGTTAGGACTTTTGGAGGGTGTGGAATGGATGCTAGCTGCCTCCAACTTGACACAGCTCTGTACCACACCGCAACCAACCTACGAAGTGCTGACCCTGGAATTTCTAAGTTCCTACTCATACATCACTCCCCCTGGAACTTAACAATATCTCACCGGTGTGGTCATATTTAGAATGTTCGGCACCGAGTATTCCCTTAATCAAAACCAGATTGCGAGAATGCTTGGTTTCCGACCTGGAGAAGGAATCCACTGCAGCATCCCAGAAGGATGGTCAGAGATAGCATTCCAAGTCTGGCACAACCTCACCAACATGAACGCAACAAGCTGGGACACACTTAACGCAACATATATCCACAACCCAGCCATCAGATACTTTCACTGAGTTCTGTGGCACACAGTTTTTGGAAGAGTCAGCAACCACAAGGTAAACTCCAAGGAACTTTTCCTTCTCCACTGTGTGTTTGCCCAAATAGCGTTCAACGTTACTCCCTTCCTACTAGCCAACATCCAGGCTGCTTGCATGAGAGGCAGCCATGCGTTTTGTTGTGGGGGAATTATCACCTCCCTAGCATTAGGCTTGAACCTGGGAGATAGGCTAGCCAACTTACCAGCCCTGGAAGCAGAATTCCTCGACATCGACTACTGTCGTGCCTCACACCTAATCAAAGCAAGAGATGATGGGAAGTATCATCCTGTTGTCAGAAACAAGACGGTACGGAGCATCATCATGCCCAACAGGAACCGCACAGATCCAAGAGAAATGACAAATTGGAATTTTGATCTGGAGGCCCTCGAGCCGAATGATGGAAATCCTGGTAATGGTACAGATGAAGTCGAAGAAGAGCTTGACAGAGGCATGCCTCAACCATCTCAAGAGCACGCTGTAGAGACCTCCTCCCAAGGACAACGAAGAAGCGAACGAAGACCCGCCTCCATGGAAAACATCTACGCCGAGATGTTGCAACACAACCAACTAATGGAAGACCACCAAACGGAAATGATGCAAGTGATCCAGCAAATGCAGCGGGATCAACACGATTATGCCAACTGGCATGATTAGGGGATGGCGGAACTTTCAGATCAGATGAGTGCCTTGACTTATCGCGTAGATGCCATCCAGGAATACACTCAGCACGTAGGACTGGATCCTACCCAGCGAGGACGAGGTGAGCGCGCAAGAGCAAGAGCCAGAGCATGAAGAAGCCAGCTGCGTAGTGATGAGTAGTGATTTTTGTTTCTTTTCCTTTTTACTTCTATATACTCTCGCATTGAGGATAATGCATTGTTTAAATGTGGGAGGAAATCCTTATCATTCCTCTACTTGTTTCTATTGCTAATATTTTCAGCCAATACAAATACAAAGTTTTTTGCTTGTCCTCTTCAATCATTTTTACATATTTCGGCATAATAAATTTTTTTCTTAAAGATTTAATGCACACCCTACGAGTATATAGGTTGTTTTGTGGAGATTCTGTTAGGAAAACTGAGAAAGATCTAACAAGATTGATATCATCCTGACACCCTAGACCCCTTATTTCTACGAGATCAGTTTGAATAACCATTATACCGACACCCTAAGTCTCCATTCTAGATTAACCCCTAGTAGTTTATACTAGCAGTCAGCACCGTCTCAAGCGCAAACCACGTGGAGAGCCGATGAATATAAGTGTTTGATGCCTACAAATTAAGAAACTCCTTCATACTGTTTCTATCAAGAAATTGATAAAAGAACCATACAAAAGGTTGCAAAGTTGTGCAAAAAGAAGGAATAAAGACCCCAGTTGGTTGGTCCAGAGGTACCTGGTACTGGACTCGGTAGGGCGAACTACGGTTCGATCCCCCACAACCTTCAAAAAGGGATATATATATATAAAGGGGTACCACACTAGTGTACCAGACCCCCGTGCTAAGAAAAGGATCAAAGTCACTAACCGGCTACTTCACTAAGTGCATGTGGAGGCAAAGGGCTTAATGTGATTGCGCTAGAATGAAACCGGATGAAATAGAAACAGAGACACTAGGCCGAGCTATAATAGCATGATTCAAACTGGCTTGTGTAAAGGAGAGATCTATGATGAAGCTGAAAGCCCGTGTCGTCACAATATCTTTGGTGTTTTACTCAATATCGGACATCCTACTAATCCACCTGACAACCACGTACGAACGGGTAATGTATTCGCGTTTAACTTTATCTTTCAAATTGTGGTTGCTTGAGGACAAGCAAAGATTCAAGTTTAGGGGAGTTTGATAACGCGAAAACACATCAGATAATTGCCTTAATTTACACCCTAAAATCATAACATCTCGATTAATATCCCGATTATTGCGTAAGTATTCGTGTTGTTTTTGCAGGTATTTGAATCTCCAAGCACTAAAGAGCAAAATGAAGAAAAGGAAGAAAAAGAAGAAGAAACAAGTGAAAAAGCACAAAAAACCAGAAAAACAGATTATGTAGATTTTGCTGATGTGACGATCGCCACACATTCATGACGCTCGTCACGACCCAGACTGTGACGACCGTCACAGGCCCATGACGAGCGTCACACGACCCCAAACTACGCTTTGAAGCAGTCAGCAACAGGCACCCAAACGTGCCTAAATTTCCTCCAACAAACTTTTCCCACGGATTCCTCTCTCAAGACCAAGTGTTCCTTGATTTTCTCAACTACCAAGACCTAATGGACACTATATAAAGGACTCAATTGGGAAAAATTGAGGACGCCTACTTTGACATTTACGCTCTGCAATTTAATTTTCAGCTTTCTAGCATTCAGCATTTTTTCTTTCTTTTCAACAACCTTGTTTCCGTTGCCTTATTGTATTCGCCATTCTTTTTATATTTTCCCTTTTCCAGTTAGTTTTCCAGTTAGCCATAGTATTAGTTTCCTACACTAGGGAACTACTACACTTTATTTAATTTTAAGTAGTAATCTGTATTGAAGAAGCAAAGCCTACCGACTTGTGGAGGACTGCTCAAGTGCTCCAAGAATCGCTATACTCTGTACTTCGATCTCAGGTTTTTATTGAATTATTATTTTTATTGCCCATTTATTGTTATAAGCATGTTTGCCACAATGTTGATCTGTGTATGCCGTGTATCTGCTTTATTTAATATGTCCGGCTAAACTACCGGTATCGGTATGTAGCAACTTTATTTGATGGGATTTAATAATAACCGGTGAAAACCATTTTTCTCAAATAACCTTTTAGGTTGAAGTTTTTAATCTAAATTTAATTAACTTTATCACAAAAGCGTGAAAAGCTGTTTAACACGATTTTGCCATGAGAGTGGGAAATTAACTAAGGTGAGAACCAACAATCACGAGAGCGTGAGGCTCGAGCTGGATAGTAAAAATTAGGCATTGGGTTTAAAAACAGCGAGAGAACTTTAAAAACAATTAGAACTTATTTATTTTCAAAAAGTAATTTTGACTTCAAATGGGACAGCGAGAGCGTACATTCTGACTTAAAGTTATAGGCCGAATCAACAACCACGAGAGTGTGAGATAAAGTCTTTTAAATAAACATTTTCTACTGAGAGATATTTGGCATTCAAACTATTCACCGGTAACTTATCGAATCCCTGACAATTAATGCGCTGCATACTTATTCCTTCCATTAATTCTTTATTAAAATCGAAAATTTCCTTTAGATTTACTATATTACCCCCGAACTTCTACCAATCTATTCCCTTAGCTAAACATAGTGACGTTAGTAGCACTAGTTTGACCATAGGTCCCTGTGGGATCGATATCTTTTAAAACTAAAGCGACTAGACTGTGCACTTGCAGTCAAGTATCCGACAGACTATATTTTATATATAGCCACGACAAGCATCATGAGGTACATGTGAATGGAGTGAGAAATTTGTAAAATATTGTTAGTGTCTCCCTGAAATTGAAATTGGGGGATATTTTTAGAGTGGCGTATGAATTCGTTGTGAATTGGACATGACTATTTTGATTTGTATGGTCCCCCAAAATTGTTATGTATGATGGCTATGTTGGTGTAAGCCCTAGAGACCAACACTTTTGATACTTGTATCGAATTATTTATTAATAATAAAAGACTCTTTCTTTATTATGTTTGTTAAATAAAGTTCCTAGAATAGATAATCCTTTTAATGTATCAAAAGTGACTTAATCATGAGATCCCATTAAACATAAGGACATTATTCTTAAAGTATCCACAGTCGAGATTTGTTGTGAAGTGGGATAACATTAAAGCATTAAGACTATTATGTATATATACTGATGATCACATTTCATGGATCATGTATAAGGAGTTATCAAGTCTTAAACATAGGTATGAATATTATGAGTAATATTTATACTAGATTGACCTGCTATGAGAGTATCATATAGAATGTTATGCAAAGTGTCATAAGTTATTCTCATGGTGATAGTGGTGTATACCACCCTTCAACCCGAAACCACTATGGACCCTAGATGTAGAGTCGAGTGCTTTATTGCTGATCAAATATTGTCCGTAACTGGATGACCATAAAGACAGTTGATGGGTACTCCACGAAGCATGCTGGGGGACATGAGTGATCTTGATGGGATTTTCCCATCCTGCGTAACATGATAAATGTCTACGGGCCCAATATTGAACTAGACAGGGATGACACAGTCTATGCCTTGTGTTCAATATAAACATAGGGGCAAAAGGGTAAGTATACACTTATCATAAAAGGATTTATCAGATCACATGACATTTTCATGTCTTGGGTAGCAGTGATGTGTTGCTAGATACCGCTTACTGTTTATTATGTTAAATACGTGATTTAAATATAATTGCTAATATCGCGAAAACCTACAGGGTCACACACAAAAGGACGGATTGATGAGAGAAAGAGTAAATAAGGAACACTGTAAGGTACGATGCACTTAAGTGAATTATAGAACATCGTAAGGTACTGTGTACTTCAGTAGAATATGAAATATGGTAAGGTACCACACGCTTAAGTGATTTTGGCATATTATAAGATATGGGCCACATAAACTTAAGTGGGTTTTTTAGCTTGCAGCCCATACAAGTGGTTCTATAAATAGAAACCTTGTGCAAAAGCATTTGCGCAGTTGAAATTTTGTTTCTCTCTCTCTCTCACACACTCAAAACCTTCATTCGTAGCAACTAGCATTGAGATTGAAGGAATCTATTCGTGTGGACTGAGTAGAGGCGTTGTCACCATTCAACGTTCGTGATCACTCCTTAGATCTGCACCAAAGATTTCAATCGCCAAAAGAGGTAACGATTCTATCACTGATCATGCCCATTCGTAAGGATCACTAAAGGAGAAAATTTTAATTTCCGCTGCGTTTTGGATCGCTATTCTCCTTCAGGCTATGTATGGTGTTACTGTTGATGAGGATGATATGGTTTGGCATAATCACGTGTTTTCTATTTCTTCTTGTTGAGATATTAATAGTCAAGTCACTTATTTGTATATAAATAGACACTTTGCAATTCAATTTTAATATTATTCAATTCAGTAATACAATCCTTATTTCCTTAATCTTTATTTCTCTCCTTACTAAAAATGTCTCACGCACTAACACTTTTGTGTACGATATTCAATTATGTGAATTTTATACCCAAATATCCCTAATTTTAAAAAAAAATCGCAAAATAACCCTGATTTCAAAAAAATTCCTAAACTACCCCACTTTTAAGAGGATGCGCAAATCCAATTAACGCCTCCTCTTAAACTTAGAGAGGAGGCGTCAATTGGATTGGCTGGGGCACATGGTGCAACCAATTCTATTGACACCCATGTGTTACTTTTGAGAGGAGGCGCCAATTGGTCTAGCGCCTTAGTGCAAAGTGCAATATTTTTTATTATAAATAGATGTGTTGTGTGAATCATTTTTCCACATCTCATTTCATCATTTTGCAAACATGTTTGGTGTTCGTCGCCGCTATGGAAATGTGATTTATTCGAGAGACAAACCTCAGATGTTGATGCTCTTTTGGAACATCACTACTTTCGATCAACTGAAGAGGGAGTTGTTTCGTTGGTTAGATGGAAAAATCCAGAAGGGGAAAAATTAGAAGTATTGAGAGACTCGACAGTATATTTGGTTGGGTGCGAATGAAAACTGATAAGGATGCTAGGGAAATGATGTTTGGACGAGTTGGCATCACTTTGATTGTTGTAATCAGTTAGAAATATTTTATTTTCAGTTTGCTTATGTTGTAGTGATGTTTGTTGTGAACCTTGTTGTAACAAAAACTTAATGATATATAAAAATTGAAGGTTACAAAAATCCAATGTTACAAAAAGATTATGACTCAGATGATGCTCCTCGATTGGGACTGTTGTTCTTATTGTATCCTAGTTGACGACATATACTACATAGCCTTATCATTTTATATGTCGTATCCATTTCTGTTCTGATACGTGTGATGTTTGGCCGTCCTTTTTCTTTCTACGCATCTCGGCGTTGTGCCAAACTATGTCACCTTCATATGGAGGCCAGTATTCCTCCATTGGTAGCACCGAGAAGCTTTTGTTATAGACAATCATGACGGTAATGGCCTTGTAAACATTAGATAGATTGTGGTAAGCGTCTTGGAGAGTATGTACGCATGCTGCAATGACATGGGAGCAAGGAATACAGAACATGTCTCCCACCTTTAACTCGCCTTCTGATCGTGGATACGGGTTATAAAAAACACTATTGAATGTTTCATCTGTTGGATAATTGCCATCCAAGGCGCAGCGGAATTTAAAAATTTCTCCATTTAGTGATCCTTACGAATAGGCATGATCAGTGATAGAATCGTTACCTCTTGTGGCGATTCAAACCTTTGGTGCAGATCTCTGATAATGATCAAAACCTTTGATACAGATCCACGGGGCGATCACGAACGTTGAACGATGACAACGTCTCTACTCAGTCCACACGAACGGATTCCTTCAATCGCAGTGCTAGCTGTTTGTGAATGAAGGCTTTGAGTGAGAGAAAGAGAGATACGAAATTCCAACTCTTCAGTTGTGTTGTATTCCCATACAAAGCTTCTGCACAAGAGCTCTATTTATAGAACCACTTGTGTGGGCTTCAAGCCAAAAAGCCCACTTAAGTGCATTTTGGCCTATATCTCATAATATGCCAAAATCACTTAAGTATTTGGTACCTTACCATATTTCGTATTCTGCTTAAGTACACCGTACCTTACGATGTTCCTTAATTATTCTATCTCTCATCAATCCGTCCTTTGTGTGTGACCCTATAGGTTTTCGCGACGTTGACAATTATATTAAATCACACATTTAACATAATAAACAGTGAGCGGTATCTAGCAACACATCACTGCTACCCAAGTCACGAAAATGTCATGTGATTTGACAAAACCTCCTGTGATAATAATTATGTGTATAATTACCCCTTTGCCCTTATGTCTATATTGAACACAAGGTATAGACCATGTCACCCTTGTCCAGTTCAATATTGGGAGCATAGACATTTATCCTGTTACGCAGGATTGGCAAATTCCATCTAGGACACTCATGTCCCTCAGCATGCTTCGTGGAGTACCCATCAACTGTCTTTATGGTCATCAAGTTACGGATAACGTTGGATCAGTAATAAAGCACTCAACTCTACATCTAGGATCCATAGTGGTTTCAGGTCGAAGAGTGGTATACACTATTATCACCATGAGAATAACTTATGACACTTTGCATAACTTTCTATATAGTATTCTCATAGCGGGTCAATCCGGTATAAATATTACTCCTAATATTCATACCTATGTTTAAGACTTGATAACTCTTTATCCATGATCCATGAGATGTGATCATCAGTCTACAAACATAATAGTCTTAATGCTTTAATGTTATCCCACTTCACATTAAAGCTCGACTACGGATACTTTAAGAACAATGCCCTTATGTTTAATGTGTTCTCATGATTAAGTCACACTTAATACATTAAACGGACTATCTATTCTAGGGACTTTATTAATCAACCATAATAAAGAAAATGCCTTTTATTATTAATAAATAATTCGATACAAGTACCAAAAATATTGGCCTCTAGGGCTTACACCAACAATCTCCCACTAGCACTAGAGCCAATCAGACATACCCCGTATGCCCATTGATCTAGTATGGCCATCATGCTTCTGCTGCGCAAGAGGCTTTGTTAGTGGGTCAGCTATATTGTCAAGTGTAGGTACTTTACATATTTTCACACAACGTCTAAGTATGTGTTTGGCTCGTTGGTGAGATCTAGGCTCCTTAGCTTGTGCGATAGCACCATTGTTATCACAGTAGAGACCAATGGGATCCACAACGCTAGGGACTATGCCAAGTTCACTAATGAACTTCCTGATCCAAACAGCTTCCTTTGCTGCACTTGAGGCAGCAATATACTCGGCCTCGGTCGTAGAGTCAGCAACTGTATCTTGCTTCAAACTTTTCCAGCTCACAGCGCCACCGTTCAAGCAAAACACATAACCAGATTGCGATCTAAAGTCATCCTTATCTGTCTGGAAGCTAGCATCAGTGTAACCAATTACAGCCAACTCTTCCTGACCTCCATATATCAAGAATGATTCCTTAGTCCTTCTCAAGTACTTAAGGATATTCTTAACAGCTACCCAATGGGCATCACCAGGATCAGATTGGTACCTACTCGTTGCACTTAAAGCATACGAGACATCTGGTCGAGTACATAACATGGCATACATGATAGATCCTATTGCAGATGCATATGGAATCTTATTCATGCGTTCCCTTTCTTCTTTAGTTGAAGGGGATTGTGTTTTTGATAGACACAGGCCATGTTGCATAGGTATGAATCCTTTCTTGGAATCATGCATATTAAAGCGTCTCAGCACTTTGTCTATGTATGTACTCTGACTTAGGCCAAGCAGTTTTTGTGATCTATCTCTATAGATTCTGATTCCTAATATATAGGCTGCTTCACCTAGGTCCTTCATAGAAAAGCATTTCCCCAACCAAGTCTTTACTTGTTGCAGGGTAGGGACATCGTTTCCAATGAGTAATATGTCATCTACATATAACACTAGGAACACGATCATGCTCCCACTAACCTTCTTGTAGACACAAGGCTCATCTTCGTTCTTGATGAATCCATATTGTTTTACCGTTTCATCAAAACGAAGATTCCAGCTTCTGGAAGCTTGCTTCAATCCATAGATTGATCTTTGTAGCTTACATATCTTATGGGCTTCTTCTGGTATGTCAAATCCTTCAGGCTGTGTCATGTATACATCCTCAAGAAGATTCCCATTAAGGAAAGCAGTTTTGACATCCATCTGCCATATTTCATAATCATGATATGCAGCGATAGCAAGTAAAATCCAAACAGATTTAAGCATTGCAACTGGTGAAAAGGTTTCATCATAGTCAACCCCATGAATTTGTTTATATCCTTTTGCAACCAGTCTTGCTTTATAGGTATGTACCTTACCATCCATGTCAGTCTTCTTTTTGAAGACCCACTTGCATCCTATAGGATTAACTCCTACAGGAGGCTCTACCAAGTTCCAAACTTGGTTCGTGTACATGGAATCTATTTCGGATTTCATGGCCTCTAGCCACTTCTCAGACTCGGGACCAGTTATGGCCTCTTGGTAGGTCACAAGCTCATCTTGATCCATGAGTAATACATCACCTTGATCTGTTATGAGATATCCATATCTCTCAGGTAGGTGACGTATCCTGCCTGACCTACGCTGGTCTTGTTCTACTTGAGCAGGTTGCTCTTCCACAACCATTTGTGTTTCCTGCTCTAATTCCTCCATAGGTGTATCGATGCTTTGTGATTCTTGAATTTCTTCAAGCTCTACTTTCCTCCCACTGGTTCCTTTGGAAATAAAATCCTTTTCTAGGAAAACTCCAGTTCGAGCGACAAACACTTTGCCCTCAGAAGGATTGTAGAAGTAATATCCTCTTGTTTCTTTAGGATATCCCACAAATAAGCATTTGTCAGATTTGGGCTCAAGCTTAGTTGAAATTTGTCGTTTCACATAAACTTCGCAACCCCAAATCTTCATGTAAGACATATGTGGTTTCTCACCACTCCATATCTCATATGGTGTCTTATCAATCTTTTTGGATGGAACACGGTTAAGTGTGTAAGCTGCGGTCAACAACGCATGTCCCCAAAAGGAGTTTGGAAGATCGGCTTGACTCATCATGGATCGGACCATGTCCAACAGGGTTCGATTTCTTCTCTCAGACACACCATTCCATTGGGGTGTTCCAGGAGGAGTGAGTTGGGATAGGATCCCACACTCTTTCAGATGATCATCAAACTCTAGGCTTAAATACTCACCACCTCGATCTGATCGAAGAGTTTTAATATTCTTACCCAGTTGGTTTTGTACTTCATTCTTGAATTCCTTGAACTTTTCAAAGGACTCTGATTTGTGTTTCATTAAATACACATAACCATATCTACTGAAATCATCAGTGAATATGATGAAGTACTAAAAACCTCCTCTGGCTGGTATGTTCAGTGGTCCACATACATCAGTATGTATGAGGGCCAAAAGATCATTAGCTCTTTCACCTTTTCCTGTGAATGGAGATTTTGTCATCTTTCCAATTAAACAAGATCTGCATGTCTCATATGATTCATAATCAAAAGAGTCCAACAATCCATCTTTATGGAGTTTGGAAATGTGTTTCTCATTTATGTGGCCTAATCGACAATGCCAAAGGTAAGTTGGATTTAACTCATTAGGTTTCATCCTTTTAGTATTAATATTATAAATTGGCACTTCAAGATCAAGGACATATAATCCATTGTTCATTTGAGCAGTAGCATAGAATATATCATTCAAATAAATTGAACAACAATTGTTCTTTATTATGAATGAAAAACCGAACTTGTCCAAACAAGAAACGGAAATAATATTCCTGCTAATTGCTGGTACATAATAACAGTTCTCTAACTGAATTATTAAACCACTAGGTAAAGTCAATTCATAAGTTCCTACGGCTAAGGCAGCAACCTTTGCTCCATTGCCAACTCGTAGGTCGACTTCACCTTTTGCCAAAACTCTACTCCTTTTCAGTCCATGCACATTTGTACAAATGTGAGAACCGCATCCAGTATCTAATACCCATGATGCAGAAGTAGATAAATTAATTTCAATAACAAAAATACTTGAAGTTGGAGTCTCTACTCCTTTCTTCCTATCTTCCAGGTACTTTGGGCAGTTCCTCTTCCAGTGTGCGGTCTTACCGCAATGGAAGCAGGTGCCTTCCTTTTCTATGCTTCCACTAGGCTTCAAGGCAGCACTAGTGGGTTTGGGTTTGGCAACTTCCTTGCCTTTCCCTTTATCATGTTTGAGGACAGTCCTCATGTCTCGGTACCAATCTAGAAAATTTGTCCCAGACAATTTTTCTTTCTCAGGATTTGATCGCAATATGTTGTTAGAGGTGTTTGTTGTCATGGTAATCTACACAAGGATTAATGAAAATATAAGTATCATTGACATATTTAATTAGGCCTTTAATTAAACATGCTCCCACTATTTTATTCAAAACAAATGACCCTCATCATTTGATTCGAAAAATCCCGTTGGAAGATTTTCTAGTGGGTCGAGATCCATATTTCACTTCGTTCTAAGTCCGCGTAGGCGGATTACATAAAACTAGGTTATTTTAGGTAGGAACTCCTTCCAATTGTATCTCATACAACTCTCGAAAATTTCAGTTGGGTGAATAACTCCTTATTCCAATCCATCATATGGATTATTCCCAACTCTTGCTTCTAAACATATATATAATCTTATTATAATTTGTTTAGTTAAGTTTGACCCATTGTTTTAACAGTTGGATATTACAATTATCCCATCGCACCTTACTAATATAGAACATGCACCTCGCGTAGGCGAAACCTACATTATTCGATACTAGTCTTGATGAGTGTTAAAACTTGGAAAGCTTAAAACTTAATATTTAGTTTTGAGGGAATTGCAATTTTTTTTTTTGATCTCACCGGCTTGTTTATCATATAAACCGCCTCTCACATGCATCAACATACATTCACATGCATCAACATACATACATACATAATGAAACAGTTATGGCCCCTAGCGCAATTGTTCTCCCAAGCCAATGAGAGAACCTAAGCTAACCTACAACGATCTAAGCTTCTCCAAGCAAGATCTTCAAGGTTGTCCTCCTTTGGCACTGACTTCTTTGCTTTCTTCATATCATTATATTACATGAAAGAAACTCGTTTTACATACGAGGGAGTGAGATGAGAAAAGAAGTTACATTTGGGAGATTAAGAGAGAGGCACGACACGCAGATCGTATTTTAAAAACCCAAAACAAAACAAAGGAAAACTAAGGCCATAACTGATCACCACAAGACAATAATAAACACTTTATTATTATTATAATTAATTCCTTTAATTAATCAAATTAAATTTCGACGACCGATCATCACATTTTAATGAACAATTCATTTAAAATCGATGTCGCTTTTCGTATCAACACTTGACACTTTTAAAGCACTGAGTTAGCCGAATGGGCGAAAATTTCCTTGCGTTAACCGGTTAACCATATGCGTTAACCGGTTAACACTGTTTTGAAATCTGAAGAAAAAAAAATTGTTTTCTGCCTTGCGTTAACCGGTTAACCAAATGCGTTAACCGGTTAACACTGTTTGAAAATATCTTGGAAAACTGTTTTCCGCCTTGCGTTAACCGGTTAACCATATGCGTTAACCGGTTAACACTGTTAAAAAAAAAATCTCAAAATTTTTTATTTCGCATTCCGTTAACCGGTTAACCAAACGCGTTAACCGGTTAACACTGTTCCAAAAAGTGTTTAGGAAGCACAACTCTTGTGCGTTCAAACCCCAATCGCATAACTCTCTGACAACACAACCCTTGTGCCGTCACTAACCCTAATGCACCAATTTCAGACCGTCAAACACGTCTCGATTGTTAATTCAGTATGATTGATCAACACGTCATTGCTTCACCATACTAATGTCGGATCAAGAAGCAAACGACCATTGATCGCTCAAAGGAAAACAATCATCGAGGTTTTTGAATGAACGAAACAAGAACATTATATCATATATAATGTATTTTGCATTAGGGTTACATATATCACATATATGTAACTTGATCGATCTCAATTTAATTTATGATTCATTCTGTTTTAATCATATTATTACATAACAAAAACAGATATCAGATTCATGGTTTCGTAAGTGGCTCTGATACCACTGTTGGAGAATTTCCATCCAAGGCGCAGCGGAATTTAAAAATTTCTCCATTTAGTGATCCTTACGAATGGGCATGATCAGTGATAGAATCGTTACCTCTTGTGGCGATTCAAACCTTTGGTGCAGATCTCTGATAATGATCAAAACCTTTGATACAGATCCACGGGGCGTTCACTATCGTTGAACGATGACAACGTCTCTACTCAGTCCACACGAACGGATTCCTTCAATCGCAGTGCTAGCTGTTTGTGAATGAAGGCTTTGAGTGAGAGAAAGAGAGATACGAAATTCCAACTCTTCAGTTGTGTTGTATTCCCATACAAAGCTTCTGCACAAGAGCTCTATTTATAGAACCACTTGTGTGGGCTTCAAGCCAAAAAGCCCGTTTAAGTGCATTTTGGCCTATATCTCATAATATGCCAAAATCACTTAAGTATTTGGTACCTTACCATATTTCGTATTCTGCTTAAGTACACCGTACCTTACGATGTTCCTTAATTATTCTATCTCTCATCAATCCGTCCTTTGTGTGTGACCCTATAGGTTTTCGCGACGTTGGCAATTATATTAAATCACACATTTAACATAATAAACAGTGAGCGGTATCTAGCAACACATCACTGCTACCCAAGTCACGAAAATGTCATGTGATCTGACAAAACCTCCTGTGATAATAATTATGTGTATAATTACCCCTTTGCCCTTATGTCTATATTGAACACAAGGTATAGACCGTGTCACCCTTGTCCAGTTCAATATTGGGCCCATAGACATTTATCCTGTTACGCAGGATTGGCAAATTCCATCTAGGACACTCATGTCCCTCAGCATGCTTCGTGGAGTACCCATCAACTGTCTTTATGGTCATCCAGTTACGGATAACGTTGGATCAGTAATAAAGCACTCAACTCTACATCTAGGATCCATAGTGGTTTCAGGTCGAAGAGTGGTATACATTATTATCACCATGAGAATAACTTATGACACTTTGCATAACTTTCTATATAGTATTCTCATAGCGGGTCAATCCGGTATAAATATTACTCCTAATATTCATACTTATGTTTAAGACTTGATAACTCTTTATCCATGATCCATGAGATGTGATCATCAGTCTACAAACATAATAGTCTTAATGCTTTAATGTTATCCCACTTCACATTAAAGCTCGACTACGGATACTTTAAGAACAGTGCCCTTATGTTTAATGTGTTCTCATGATTAAGTCACACTTAATACATTAAACGGACTATCTATTCTAGGGACTTTATTAATCAACCATAATAAAGAAAATGCCTTTTATTATTAATAAATAATTCGATACAAGTACCAAAAATATTGGCCTCTAGGGCTTACACCAACATCATCGTCATGCAGATCCATGTTTGTCATATGTTGAGGCGGATTGTAGACATGACTTGGAGGTACTGGCGTTGGTTGATCATCATCTTCAATGTTGTTGTTCAACATATGATCGACCTGTGTCTCGGTCTCTTCTTTTTCTTCATCAACGACGTTGACTTCTGCTTCTGCTTCTGGGTCGACGTCATCTGAGTATTGTGAATCAAATTCATCAGGTTCATCCTTATGAGTTATTTGAGATTGCTGAGATGGTATACTTGGTTGAAGAGTAATATACGACTCAATACAATTGCTGCAAGAATGTTTGTGACTAACAAACATGTATTCAACATCTTTATCATCCCGTACCTTTAGCGGGAAAAACTTGCATTGGATGTTCTAAAACAATGGATTTAGATATGTGATCTTTGACATAATACCAGATCCTATGCAGGACTGAATTCATTTTTTCAAATGCAAGAAATTTTCATTTCTCTTGATCGTAAGTCAGATGACCATGTCTTAACTGACGCAGTGATGCCAAATGAAGAAAAACCAAGCCGTACTTATATGGCTTGGTACAGATCAGTTGGTTTTGAGTTTATCGCCGATGATATCTACCTATATGACCCACGCCAACAAACTTACACACCAGACGCCTCAACATCTAACCCCCAATAACATTGTCAGACCTGCTACACACAACCCACTATCCGTCAAACTTTCCATAAAGACACAAACATACAACCCTAATATGCCATACACCCAACCACAATACCAATAGCATATCTCGTACCACCACTAACAAATATATCATCAACCAGAGACCCAACATCGCTTTGCACCCAACACATCACCCTAACAAAGCCTCCTTATCCAGAACACTCAACGATCATTTAACACCAACCGTCCATCCTCCTACCATAGCCAAAAAGCCTAAACATCTCAAAAATGAAACCTTCAACAACCCTATCTCTACCAAACACCACAAAAATCTTTCCAACCTTTCATCGACGCATCATTCACACTAATGTCTCCCTTCAACCGTCCTGGTCGCCCACTAACAAGTCAAACACAACCCAACTACTCTGGCATGGGTCATGAACTCAGCTATGGCGGTACACCTTCGATGCATACTCAAGACTACGCTGATTTGTCTGACTATCTCAACAGACTATCTCAACAGACCATCTCTTGCAGTTGGTAGTGATGTTCCCGGCCCCTCAGATGCTCAAACATCTGTGGTGAATCATCAACGTGGATTAGGGCCACGAGTTCGGGTAGTTAGGAGATGTGGGACCGAAGGTCGGTTAGGTGATCCCGGTCATCAACATTAGTCTTTTTTGAATAAACGGGAATTTATATTAATATGAATTGCTCCAATTTCAAAATTATGTATCACGTAGACTATTTTTGAATTTTTTTTACAAAATACACTAAGGTGTCAATCCAATTGGCGCCTCCCTTTAACCTATACACATGGGCGCCAATTGAATTGGCTGCACCATGTGCCCTAGTCAATCCAATTGACGTCTCCTCTCTAAGTTTAAGAGGAGGTGCCAGTTGGATTGATGTCTCCTCCTAAAAATAGGATAGTTTAAGATGTTTTTTGAAATCAGAGTTATTTTGAGAATTATTTTCAAAAACTGAGTTATTTTAGTACAAAATTCCAATTTTATTTTCAAATTTTTATTTGAATTATTGCTCATTTGAAAGGATGCATGTGTATATGCACTTTTGTACGTGTGGTATGGATTAGACTCACATTCGAATTTTCCATGGTTGATTCTCTTACCATTTTGCCATGTCCATGTATGGGTTAATGTGTGGTTTGATGCTCTTTCTTGCAAGTGTTGACGAGGTACATGAAGATGCCAAGAGATGACATGAGGTGGATATAATGAGATGATGATGATGGGCATGAAGGGGCTGAATCCTTGTGAAGACTGGCCTGCTGAAAAAGTTTCCTTCTTTTCTACATTTTTTTTTGTGAAATTGTGTTTGATTATTTAAAATAAAGTGTAAACAAAAACTTTACTTTGTAAATTTTTACCTTTTATAAAATACTATATATACTTTTGTGTTAAAGGATATAGGTAGTGTAATATATGTGTAATAAAACAAAACGTGTACTGAGTACACTAACTTGAATCCAAAAATGAAAATTCCAAATGAGTGTTCCAATTATTTAATTTGCAAAATATCACTGTTCATTATTCTTAGCACAAAACAAAGGTCTTAAATGATAAGAATAGAAGACCAACTATATCCAAATTTAATCAATTATTAGAAACAAAACTCAAGATGAGATGAAATTAGAACACACAAAAAATGAAATAAAAGCCAAAGAAAAAAGTCAACCTTATTGACTTTTACCTCATTCCTCACTTAAAGGATAAATAAAATGTAATGCAAATGAACTTGGTAATGAAAGTCAAACAAAAAGTCCAAGCTTTGACCTTTGACTTTCAATATAATGAAATGCTGTTGTATGGCAATGATACAAATGAGAATTTATGAAAGCAATAACCAAGGACTAAATACTTGACCATAATGGACTTATGCAAATGAATTTTGATGAATTTTGATAAGTGCCGCATAACCTATTGATTAAGAGTAATACACATAGTATAAATATATAAGATTAAAAATATTAGTGTCATAAGTTAAACTTATAAAACTTTGCAGACATTCACGTTTCAAGCTTAGTGGTATTGATTTTTAGAATGTGATTTTAAATACATCTCAATGAGAGTTACCAACGAAGGGGAATAAAGGATGAATTATAAACATAAAGCAAGGGAACCAACTTTGCCTACACAATTATCTAAGAAAATAAAGGCAACATTTTAGATTCACTTTATCAAGGTAATATTCTACAGCTCACCCACCAACTGAATTAGTTTAACTTAATTGATCATTCTAGAAAATAAAGCAGAGTGAACAATTCACAATCAATTGAAGAATAATAACATTCATATAATATAATATTCTTTTAACAAAATTTTGCAATGATGTATTAATTGATGAACAATAGGATTATTCAGCTCTAGCAAATATATATATATATATATATATATATATATATATATATATATATTATATATATTATATATATATATATATATATATATATATATATATATTATAATATATATATATATATATATATATATATATATATATATATATCAAATTGAGTAATAGCCATGTATCTAAGCCGACTCCGATAACCATTGATAGATCTAAAAGTATTGAATATAACACTAATTTTTTTGCCTCAACATTACATGAAGATATTGGGTAAAAAACATCACATTAAAATACATATCCTGCCAATACAATAAGAAAATCACATTTTTCATGAGACTAAGCTTTCTGGCGATATTGAATTATAGACTCTATCAGTAGCTTTCTTTGCCTGAATAAAAGAAAACCGAAAACGAAAATCATGTCAGTATACAACAATGCATCACATGCATGTTAAATGAAAGAGATGATTAAGAAAAATAAAGTAGTTAACCTGTTTCTCCCAATCCGTACGAATTGTAACAATCATTAGAGAAAATACTTGGACAATAAGTGCACATATGATCCCCAACCACAGTCCCTACATTAAGTTCTTATCAGCAGTTTGAATGAAATGATCATGTTAATTTAAGTCTCTCAAAGTTAGTTACAAGTTATTTTCTTACCATGCCACCCATGCGCAATACAAAAGCCAATACAATTGCTAATGGAATTCCAACCAAATAGTATGATCCCATATTCACATAAGCACCAATTTTCTGCCAACCACATCCTCTAACATTACCTGAAAGAACACATTGTAATCCATCTAGGAAGTTTGATAACGCGAGAATCGGCATCATTTTTGAAATATATTGGACAACTTCTACTTCATTGCTATAAGCATAGCCCCATATATTGCGCAAAAGTATCATCGCCACTCCAATTAAGATGCTCTCAATAATTCCAATCACAACGACGATGCACACAGCCAAACGTGCAGCCCACGGATGACCAGCGCCAAGTTCATTCGATACGCGAATGCTGCAAAAATTGATCACACACTATTGAAACCATATTTGCGTACGCGCGCCGCACACAAAAGTGCGTAAGAAATACTAACCTTACAGCGCCACTGAGTCCAAGAGGAATCATCCAAGTAGCTGATACTGTGCTCAAGCTAACAAAACCAAGTCGTCAATATCAATAATGTCAACTGTCAAGTATGATTAACAGGATTGAAAAGAGTATCAAATAAAGAACCAACCAGATAGATAGCACTGATGTTTCCAGCTTTGGATTAGGAAGAAGACCAGAAATGATAACCATAGATTCAAATGACCACATTTCCAAGCTGTTTGCCATGATTTGATGAGATTAGAAAAAAAGTATACACTACATGAGAATCACCACAACAAAAAAAAGTGAAGTCATTTTGGTCCTTAATTGTACGGGGCAGTGTCACAATAGTCCTTAAATGTATCAAAATCACTTCTAAACCTCACTCGGTAGTTTGTAATTTTGACACATTGAGATACTACACTAGTAACAACGCTCCATGCATTTAAGAACCAGAATGATTATTTACTCAAAAGTAAACATTATGTAGTATATACCAAACCATAATAGTTGAAGGAGTTGCAATCCTAAGAAACATTGGAACATTGTGAAGTGCTTCTTTGGAAAATCCAGTCCAAGTTTTTTTACATGAAGGAGAAAATTTGACATAAAGTGAAAGCATAGTAACATTCAACCAATAAGATATAGAATTTGCTAGAGCAGCACCACTGCTTCCAAGGCCAGATTTGAAAACCAAAATCCAACACAAAATAATATGTAGTAAAGTTATGACAGCAGAGATAAACATCATTGGAAACACAATATTTTGTGTCTGTAAGAATCTGTTGAGGCATTGTAGAAGACCATAAGCAAAAATGCTCGGAACCATTAACATAGCATAGTTACCAGCTTCTGTAGAAATTTCAGGATCTTGGCCAAGGAAAATGAGAATGGATTTTGTGTTTATCCAAATAATTGATATTGGAATGCTAGCAGTCATTAGAATCAGAATTGCTCTTTGCATGTGTATGCCTAACAATCTGTACTGCCTTGCTCCATATGATTGACCACATAATGTGTCCAATGCACTTGCCATTCCTACCTGTATTTTAACCAAAACTATGAAAAATAATACCCAAAATACCCCTAGACTCTCAGCTGCAAAGAAATGATCAATTGGCAAAAGTAGGGAAAGAATTGAAACTGACCATTACATTGAAACCAGTAGCAGTGGCGAAAGAAGTGGCCATGGAAGCACCAGCCAGAGGCAATTCACCAACATGTCCTACAAACATGATAGCTATAACTTGTAGACTATAATTTAACAGGCTTACAAATATTAATGGTCCTGCTAACCATAAAACCTTGATCACTTCTTCAACAACATTTGCTCTTTCTCTTTGTTTTGTTACATCTTGTTTTGAGTTTTGAATCAATGGAGATTGGAGAGATGAGTTTTGGTGTTCTGTCTCCATTGTTCTTCTTTCTGAAACAACATATGAGATTGTAAAATATGATTGGAGACTGATTTTGATTCACTGCACTATGGGATCCATACCGTCAAGTCACCATCGTTGTTATCGTTGGACCAACCTTTAAGTGTTAAAAATAGGGAAAAGAATATTATATAGGTCTTTATAGTACACTTTCATGTATTCATAGAGTCACAATAATATTGTCGATGTTTTTTACTAAATAAAATAATTTGATGAAGAATACAAATTGAAAACCATCTTTATTCATTTCTCTCTTTGTCAAAAAATAAAGGTATGCATCATATCTTTGTAAGAACAGAGAACTCCAAACTACTTTCAGGATTATGGACTAATTCCACAAACTAACACAGATCTTTTCAACATGATTTATCATGACTTACACGTTTTCTGAGAAACTTCTCAGAAAGTCACTCATCTAAATACTACTCAAAGTCAAACACGCTTAACTATGAGCTTCTTATTTGTTAGACTACCGAAAAAATATGCATCTTAATTTTGATAGTCTGACAAAAAAGAACTTCATAGTTAAGTGTGTTTGACTTGGAGTAGTATTTGGATCGATGATCTTCTGGAAAGTTTCTCGGAAAGTATGTGAGTGAGGACAAAACATGCTGAAAAGATTTGTGTTGCTTTGTGGGGTCAGTCAATAATCCTAAAAGCAGTTTGTAGCATTACAAATGGTATCATAGCAGACCTCTCATAGTACGATGTGGTTCAGAGACGAATCAAGCGGAAGCTGGTGGGCATGTAACACTCGAGGTCGAAGAGGGCGAAGAGTTGTTACATGTAACATTCGAGGACGAGTGAGTGGTTGTAGGTGCACGAGGCGTGACAATGAAACACTTCTAGCAACTTCTAGGAAAAACCAATTCACATCGAAATGAGAGGGATCATGGGGCTGTGTATGTATGGGACTGCATGGTTGAAAGAAGGCTTATAAGAATTAATTAGTACTACCTATACCAATAAGATGCATCTTTTTTTTCGGTAGCCTGACAAATAAGAACTCCATTCTTAAACGTGCTTGATTTGAAGTAGTATTTGGATGGGTGACCTTCTGCGAAGTTTTTCGGAAAGTATGTGAGTGAGGACAAAATATGCTGAAAAGATTTGTGTTGGTTTGTGGGGTCAGTCAGTAATCCTGAAAGCAGTCTGGATGTTACAAATACTTTCTCGCCGCGGAGAAAAACTTTGTACGATGGTGTTATGGTGATTGTAGAGGTCCTACTCGCGTGAGCTGAGAGGTTTTGTCTATTAGCGTGTTGCTTTTAGTGTTATGTGTAAGTTAAGATCTCCATTTTCTTTTGTTAGAGGAGGAGCATTTATAGATGTCTTGGGTCTGGATTACTTAGGAAGGACTAACACCCACTCAGTTAATGGTGGACAATTAGTTCCTTATTGTTTAGGGAGACTTAGACCAACTTCTGACTCTGACTTCTCTCAACCCAAAGAACATTTTCCATGTTTTTCTATATATGAGCGAGAGGAAGGGACTTGGGGCGAGACGATACCTCCTTGGGGCGTCACATGATTGTCGCCCTTCTTAGGGGTTGCATAACTCTCACCCTCATCAAGTCTTTTACGAATATAATACTACATGGTCCCTCAAACACGAGGACTTTGATAAAAGACTAAGTGTTTTAGAACATAGAACAAGTGAGTATCCTGAGGCCCTGAGTTTTCTTAATGATACTTGTGATGAACGAAACCGAATATGCTTTGGGTTCTTTAGAGAGATTGTGTTAAGCTTGATTGATGAGACCATAGGTCCCACGGGAAAAAATTATATAGAGGCTGGATGAGAGAGAGCATTTCTATCCTCATTCTGAATATTTTGGGTACGGGACGAATGACTCAGTTTTTCAGAGTATTCATTTCTATTAATAAACTTTAGTGTAATTCAAGTCAATTCACTGACAAGTCTGTAAATAGCCCCGTGGCTTCTTTTTTCAAATCCTTTTGGTTTAGACACCATTGCAACTTCCTCTTGGGACACACCTTTATGGTTAACCCTCTTTCTTGATTTTGACACCATAACTCAGGAACACACCTTTATGGTTAACCCTCTTTCTCTTGGGACACACTTTTATGGTTAACCCCCTTTCATGGTTTTGACACCACAATTCAGGGACACACCTTTATAGTTAACCCTCTTTATTGGTTTTGACACCACAATTCAGGTTGATACCTTCATTGGATATATACATTTGCTTCCTTTGGGACACACCTTTATGATTAATCCCATTTCTTGGTTTTGACACCATAATTCAGGTTGACACCTTCATGGCTTATATACCTCTATCTTTCTGCTTTTGGTTGATAACTTTATGGTTATATATCTCCCCTCTTGGTTTTGACACCATTTCCTTACCATGTTAGTCCCAATGCTTTGGTAAGTCTTCCTTTCAGTTTAAACACCACCCCTAATCATATCTATTTTCTCAGTCTTTGTCCTCCGAACTACAGAGCTCTGACTTCCTTATTGCACTATGAGGATACGTAGGCACGAGGATGTGAATCCTTAGCGAGCATTTTTATTTCTTTCCCTCCTTTCTCTCTCTAGTTCCACGAACTACGAGACTCTGACTTTTTCATTGCACTATGAGAATACGTAGGTATGAGGACCCCAATACTCCTCGAGCACTCTTTTCCTAACCCATTTTTCTGTTTTGCAAGTACATGAAGATAACAACACTCATCCAAGCAAGAGCATTTAAAACGTTCTCATAGAGTGCCATGGATGTGAGGGATGTTAATATCTTCCCCTTGCGTAACCGACTTCGTTACCCATTTCTCTGTTCCCCTTGGATTTTATCGAGATTTTCCCTTCCCTCTTTTGGGATAAATAAAGTTCGGTGACGACTCTGTCGTATGTTCGATCGTGCGACGCGTTCAGATATATTTCGTCCAGCTTCACATATTCCTCTTGATATTTCCACTATAAAAAACTTGAGCTTTTACGCATTTTTAGCCCAATAAACTTCCTTACACCAATCTTTTTACAGGTTTATCTTGCAACCTTGAAGTCAATTACAAATGCCCAAGAGAACTAACCTCTTTAATAAATAAATTCATTAGAACAACAGAAATACATAACTCTCAAAGTAAAATTTCATCCTCTTTGCACTAAGGTAATTTATAGTGAATACAACTTATTTTAAAAGGATAATGAGTGAGGTAATAAAGTAAATAGTTCAAAAAAATCGTGCTTTAAAAGTGAGAAAATCACTCTTTTATATAGGGAATCTTTAGCTCAAAAGGAAACAATCCATGAGCTTGACCGCTCTCTAATCGATTAAAAACAACATATAATTAGACTAAGTCAGAAAGGAACCCCTAATTAGGGGTGTAATCGATTTCGTTTGGGCCGATTTTTGATCTAAAAATGTCCGAACTAGTGATATCTTCATCAGTTTGATTTGTTTTAGTTTTTAGTGTGTTTTTAAAAATGGAACCTGACCAAACTAACTAGTTTGATTTGGTTTGGTTTGGTTTGGTTGATCAGTTTACAAAGCTTTTTTTCCAAACATGTTTTTCATCTATATATTCTTCGTTATCAAGTTTTTCGATGTATTTTTAGCTATTATTTTTCAAAAAATACATTTCATGTCATTTATTTCATACTCTACTTTTCAAACAATTTATAAGTTGTATTGAACCCATACAAAACAGTCACATGATTTCCATTGTATCATGAAATAAATGCACTAGTTCACTCTTACATACCAAAGCTGACACATATAAGTGACCAATATAACCAAAATACGCTCACCATCAAATACAAAGTTAGCACTTGACAATAACTAATACAACAAAAATAAAGGTCTTTTAATAAGTGAAAACATGATTTGTGTGCACATTAAAATGAAGAAGATAATATATATATATATATATATATATATATATATATATATATATATATATATTATATATATATATATATATATATATATATATATACTTGGTCATAAGGGCAAATAGTTTACGAGGAAGACCATTAAGAAGGCGAGAGAGGAGGCGCCCAACGAAGCCAGTGATCGTCCAAAATGCCATGAGGCTGTTTGGAATGGGCCTAGAGGTTGCCCATATGTAACAATACCGTCCGTCCGATCTTGCTCTCATTGTCCTAATCGTCTAGTAGACGTGAGTGATGACATGGACCCATAATGACTAACTAAAGAGAGTCAGTCAAGTCAAGGGGGAAACCACTTCCTCCATGATTCTAGGGAGCCTAAGTCTTTCCTTGACCACTTCCTTAGCCATGAAATTGGAGCATAACCATCCACTAACTTTACAATCAGGCCCAAGTGAGCCTCTATAAATATCTTCCCCCGAAAGGGAGAAAGGGACAAAATCTCAAATCATACACACTTGTTACTACCCATTACTACTCAGAAAGCACTTCACTTCTAGTAGCCTTAACATCGTCAACCTAATCGTCCGATAGCAACCCAGTAACACCGACCGCCAACAAACTCTCTCACCTCTCATGAGCTGATTCCTTAAATAACCTTAAGAACCATAATACTTTTTTACCTAGGTCTCAAGTTTAATCCACTTAAGTTGCTCACCTTAAACAACCTTAAAAACCACAATACTTTTTTACCTAGGTTTCATGTTTAATCCACTTAAGCTCTTACTGATGGTGATGAAAATACCATACTAATTTATTTTATTTGCTAGTTGCACATATTTTATTAATCTCTTCATATGATTGAATTTATAGGTTTAATTTGTGGGAGTCGTATTCTTCTAATTTTTCTACACCTGACGACAATCATGGTCGCCTCAAAGGAAAAGAATTCAATGCTAGTTTTTCATGCCTTAAATGTTTAACCTTTTCTAACAATGGTATGTGTCCTGTGTGTCCTACTATTGTTTCTCTTAAAAATTGCTTCTATAGTATCTGCAGTGGTATTTAGGTATTGTTATATTGTTGGTGCCTCTTATTATCGCTTCAATTATTATTAAGTTTGAATTTAGAAAAAAAAAAGGTAATTTAAAGAATTTAATTGAGATACAGTGACAATATAAAAGAATATTACACCATCAGTTAATCATAGATGTTGTATATTAGAATAACTTTAATTTTTATTTTAAATATCTATAAAGTAATACAAATAGATGATGATGATGAATCGGCCATGTAATTTTTTACACTCAGAGTGCATAGTAATTGATCTATAATTTAAAATTGAATGGTTGTGCATTTTCTTATATAATTGTTTGTAGCAATGCAATTAATCTTGCACTTTGGTGCATCTAGTAATAAAAAGAAAAGAAAAAAGTGCAAAGGACCTTAATGATATACTATATGGGAGTTTAGATTAATTATAGCAAGTAATGTAGTTAATTACGGTACGTATGCCAAGCAGTCTCATTTTTATTTTAGATTTTATTAAGTTTGTGAGGATGGTACGTTTCACAATAAAATTAAAGAATAATTTAAGCTACGAGTAGTATGAAGAAAAGCAATATATAGTTTCCACCCTTGGGTAAGCTTCCTCAAAAAGAAAAGTGGCAGTATCAACTGAATATTGTTGGGCCACCTATTGTTTGGAGACACGTGGCTCCTATTATATTCCTTTTACTAAAATAGACAAATATAAGTGGGAAACATGGATGCATGTTACATGTTACATGTTACATCAGCGGTTTATTTTATTATGCTGCGTCTAGCGCCTGTTTCGGCGAATTGTACGCTACTTTTACCGTATATTTTTCTCACACTAACAGCACTATTCACACGTGGAGTTAGAGATAAGATTGGTTGTAAAATTGTATAGAGACTTTAACTAGGCGTTGGAAATCTCTTCCCTTCAAATTTCACTTTGTTATGATTATTTATTTTTAATATTTTATTGTGTGATATGGATTTAACTGGATGATAAATTTATGAGATTAATTGAAATACACTGTCAGTGTAAAAGAGTTTTACACCATCACTTAATTATAGACGTTGGATATTAAAAGAAGTTTGACTTTTATTTTAAAAATCTATAAAGTAATACAAACGGATGATGGTAATGAACCGACAGTGTAAAACTTTTTACACTGACAGTGTATAGTAATTAATCTCTAAATTTATTGTCGACAATCCACTCCCGTTTAAAATATATGTAAGTTATACTTCAATATTTAATATGAGCTAGTAGTACTAGTAAGACACATTAAGTCACATTAGAAAAAAAAAGTTATTATTAAAAATAATGGTTGGAATAAAATAGAAGATATAGAATGAAAAAAGATTTGAACATTTTGAAACTATGTATAATAAAAGATAAGTGAAATGATTTTTTTTACATTAATTATAAATTAGCGTTAAATTAATTAAATGAAATAGGTTTTAAGAGGTTCTAAAGGAGTTAAAGGAGTGGAAGCAGCCACCTCAAATAGAGAAAAAGGTTCGAGTTGTTGTCCAACAGTTTCCAAAGTATCCTTTCTAATTTAAGATTATCTAGATAAAAAGTGTGAGAAGATAAATATACTCAATCCGTTCCTTTTTAATTGTCATTTTCTTGATAAATTTATGTTTCTTTTTAATTGTCACTTGTAGAATTCAAGGTAGTATTAAATGCACTATTGTCAAAATTACCCCTATATAGTTATTACAAAGAGAGAGAAAATAAAATGAATGTAGAATATAATTAAGGGTATTATAGGTAAAATGAGAATCATTATTTAAAAAGTAATAATAATAATTAGCTTTTTTGGTATGTGTAAAAAGTCAAAAAATAACACTTAAAAAGGAACGGAGGGAGTAATATATAAAGTATTGGATAACGTGTAAGAAAAAATTCTAAAAGCTTGTGCATGAAGTAGTAGCTTTAGGAAAAAACTACATGCTTTCTCAGTAGGATTTCAATGTCTACGGAGAAGGATTTTTCGTCATCTGGGATGTTTAGGAGGGAGGTTTGAGATTCTTCGTTTGCATGTTCATCATCAATTTATAAATTGTTTTTCTCATTATGTATGTGTTATATATGGTTTTTGCAGATTCATCTCTGATCTTGAAAATGAAACGACTTGGAGAAGAAGGATGTTGAATTAGGTATATCTCGAGTATGAGGAGATTCAGAACAGTGGAAGCGTCAAGGAGAAGAATCTGATATTACCAATAGTGGGATCATCTTCAACTCTGGTAGATGAACGTAATAGTGAAATAAGTAAAGATCAAAATGGAAAAGGTGTTGATGAAGTTGAAGAAGTGGGAGATGGTGAACAATTTACTCCCAAGGCTAACATGAATGTAAGTAACGAAGGTGAAAGATGAAACTGAAGCGAAAAGAAGTTGTTGTAGCTAAAGAAGGAGGAAGGGAAAAAGATGTGGATGGTAAGCTTGATAGAACTACGACTGTTGCGACACCATCACATATATCTATTTCATCTGATAATGGCAGGTAATTGTTGATACCAGCTTAATATGTAAAAGATAGTATAAGTGTTATTGGAAAAATGCATTTTGAATAAGTATTGTTTGATTTGATGTAATATCATTATAATGGGTGTTTAATATTTATATTATCTTTCATCTGATAAAGACAATACTGGTGATGAATCCAATGATGAAGACCTTTCACTCCAGCCTAGGTATGGCGTTTGGAAGAAGGAAATCAAAGATGGAAAGGATCGTTCAAAAAAACGTTCTTGTAAGTTAAATTATAGTATCCATATATAGTTATGTATTAAGTTGTTTGTATTGATATATATATATATATATATATATATATATATATATATATATATATATATATATATATATATATTTGTCTGAATGAATTTATATTATTCTACAACAAATCTCTCAATATGTGATTAAGACATGTTTCTTAACTGGACTAAGGAGAATAGAGCTGGTGGACTCAGATACTATGGTGATCTATGATTGTGAAGTCCATACTACTAAAAGGAAATATTGTGTCGAAAAGTTTATTGGGCGTGGTTGATACGAGTTTTCCAAGAAGAAAGAACTAAAAAAAGGAGACATTATGGGATTCAGCATTCGCCATCCACCAACACGAAGAATAGTTGTTAGCGTGTTGAAACGGTGAACATAGTTTTTCAGATTGGGACAAGGTTAAAGTTGATGGTGTGATGTGGCTGCATGTAGTTCTAAGAAAGTTATTGAATGTTAAGTGTATTTTGTTTAGTAGATAATGCAAGGCATTTGAAAGAATTGTAAGTGGGATATGTAGTATGAACCCCTATATGGTTAGTATTGTGGCTATCATAATATGAATGTTGGCATTGTTGTGTATGTTTGTTTTGCATGAGGACGTTGTATTCCATCTAGCAATTGTCATTTGATAAGTAATGTATCAGTAGCATGAACAACTGGTTATATATAAAAGTGTGGTTATAATGACTGAGTATTTGGTAAACAAATAATTTGTTCAGGATTGTTAGTTATGTTTTGTATGATTATGACTATATATATATATATATATATATATATATATATATATATATATATATATATATATATATATATATATATATATATATATATATATATATATATATATATATATATATATAGTATGATTGAGCCTATGTTTATGTATTTTTAGGGTGATTTTAATCAGAACATGGGTAGTTTAACGTCAAGAAATAATTTGATATTTTACAAATGCGCATGCAGTTGCACTGTAAAAATAAGTTAGAATAACCTGTTGAACTAAAGTTTTGGTATCTAACCCAAAAAAAGAAGATATAGTAGTAATGCATAAAATTTTATCTTGGAAAGTGATCAATTTTGTACGTTTGATAAGGTTTGAATGAGGGAGTAGGTGTGGGTAAGGTACAAAATATGACGATTCATGGGTGACGTGCGTAAAAGAAAAAACAGGAAGGTCACACGTGAACATGGATGTCATATTGTGGAAAATTGAGTTTAAAAAAACAAAAGTATGACATGACTTTAATGTGTAGTTTACAATAGACAAAAGAGTATGATGTAGCCACGTGAATATATGGAAACTTTGTTGTACAAACTCACAAATAAATATAACCCTTAAACACACGATGTCCTCGTCACTTTCGAATAGGAAAATCGGGAATAAAAGTAAGAACTAGGTTCCGATTCGTCCTCCTACCGGTATAAAAATTATGAAATGGAAATCTGTGGAATTCTGAAGATCCTTGATTGAGTCATTTGCAATTGGAAACTATCCACACAGGTAAGTCACCATATTAATCGTAATATTGTTTAATGGTTTTCAATGAAAAAAATGATGCAAATATAATGTATGGTTATTACAAACGTTTGTTAATTGCAGTCGTATGCAGAGATTGATCCATCATTGTTAATAACCATAAAGCTGAAATAACAAAGACATGGACAATATTGAACAACCAAGGTGTCCACCATGAATTAATCTTTAACAAAATTCCAGATCATCCACTCATAATAAGTGGTTGGCCTTGTTTGGAAGCTTATTACAGTCTACCAACTGATGTTGTTGTCGAGGTTGGTTATTATGGAAACAACAAATTTGGAATATCTGGCTTTAAAGAGGTGTTGAAACTTCAAGACCTACCATGTTTTCATAGTAGATATTTGTACGATATAAACATATATGCATTTGATATGAATTTGAGCCCTATAAGCGTATCTCTACCAAAATTAGTTGAGTATTTTGAATCTACATGATTTAAATAAAAAGTTTATAATGTTTATAAATTTAATATTATTACTTATTTGATATTTGAATTATAGAAATTGCAGGTAGAATTTACAACAATATTGAGATACTTCGATTATGAATATGTTACATTGTGGGGTGATAGCGGAAAGACGAAAACTATAACACTATTGAACATTGAAGATGCATAGCAGACGAAAATAGCATGTGGATGGGATGAATTTTGTGACTCTAATAACTTCAAATATGGAGACAGAATTCAATTTAGATTGGATGTTACTTAGTTTAACAAAAAATGTCATGTATATAAATTTCCCCTTGTGTAATCTTTATCTGTATTATTACTATGAATCATAAGTTATAAAAGTTATATATTATCCTTGTGATGAAATATAAGAAGCGTAAGTAGATGTATATAATACACAATTAAAACAGGAAATGCTCAGCAACAGAAATTGACATGAAGTTTTTTAACTTTGCATAATAGATATAATTGTTAAAACGGAATATGGTTATTCACAAAAGTCTGAGATACATTTCACACAGCCACATTTCAGACTTGGATGCAAAACAGGAGCAACAAGTCTGAGATCACATTGATCGAATGTAACCTGTTGCAGAAACGTAATGTAAAATGATGTTATGCATACCTGTATCAAAATTGCCTAAACTAAGAAGTAACATAACATTATCATATCGCTCAAAACATAATAAAGTCATACCGTAATAAAGGAGCATTCATATATTGTTGAAAACCTCTTTGTAAACAACGTTTGCTGTAGTAGATTTTAACTTGTCATTATCATCATGTATCAATATTTTGATACCTTTTTTGGTTGTGAGCCTTGATAGTGCGACATAGATTTAACCATGGGTGAAAACATCTTGAGGCAAATAAAGACCTACTGTATCCAAAGATTGGCCTTGGGATTTATTAATCGTCATTGCATATGACACGACTATTGAGAATTGACATCTATTAAGTTTGAATGGACGAGGGTATTGTGAGGGCTATATATCTATTCGAGGGATGTAAACCAATTTTTTGAAACCTTTTTCGACCATTATTGTAGCTTCAAGGACATAGTTTGCCATATTCTTTATCAGTAGCCTTATGTTGTTACATAACCCCTCAGACTAATCTATGTTTCTCATAAGCATAACAGGTGTTCTGATCTTTAACTTAATGTGATGGTTAGGAAAACCAAATGTCCTTGGTGAACTAAGGAACTCGGGCTTGAGGATATCAACGACATTCGTGCCATGAATCTCAGACTTATCAACTGAATTCAAGTTGTAGTAATCCCATACATCTACATACAATAGATCCAAATATTAGTGAAAAAAGCTAAAGATATTTTAATAGTGTCAAAGAAGGGGATAAGTATGACTACCTGGCGTCAAGGCAAGGACGTGGTCATTTATCTCATCAACAACTTCTAAGGTAGAAGTGAGTATTGTCGGGCTTTTGAGGTAATCGTTATTTTTGTAATTATGAATGAAATAAGGGTATGTACTATTGACAATTGAAATAATATGGCTGCTGAAGTATGTTATTAAAAGTTCATGGGGTATGTCAATGTCGGCATAACCGTTGTTAGGCTCTGACAATTTTCCTTCACCAATTTTCAACAGCCAATCTGAAAAGTTTGCAATTTCTATTTTATCTTGTTCAATTTCCCTACAATGCAACCACATGTTCTGATTTAAAGTTAATACTTGAACCAAATGCCATTTATAAGAAGCATTAATCGTAGAGTGTATGATATCAAAACGACTCCCTCTAGGAACAACAGGAAAAATCTGTCTAAAATCACCACCGAATACAACCACCTTCCCATCAAACATATCTTTCAAATTACTATAGGTACTCTTTACATCTTTCAAAGTTCTGTCAAATGCTTCAAAAGCATGCTTGTGTGTCATGCGTGCTTCATCCCATATAATAAGTTTTGTCTGCCTTAGAAGCTCTACAATATCATCGTTGTAGTTAATTTTGCAAGTAGAATTTTCCAAAGTTGGCACCAGTATCTTGAACTTAGAATGTGTAGTTCTACCTCCTGGAAATAACAGAGAAGCTATTTCATATATTGCAAAAGTTAAATATATATCATGTTTGGACCTGAGAGCACTTGCAAATTTTCTCCACGAGTATGTTTTACTGGTACCGTTGTAACCGTGTAGGAAGAATACGCCACCCTTTTGTTCCCGGACAGACTCCATAATTGTTTCATAGATACTTCTTTGCTCATCTAAGAGATATTTAGTAAGATACAATGTAAAGAATGTTTGGAAAGAAAGAGCAAAATATTTATTAAGTAATTGTAAGAATGGTTAGTGAGACAATAAAGTTTCATTGATGAAGAGATACTTGTAAGAGCATTGAAAAGATTTGTAAATTTTGATCTCATTGTGGCTGCATAGTTTCGTTCTTCATATATAAGTCTATTTCCTAATTGTTGCATAACATAACCATCTGGATACGGAATAGGTTTAAAATATGTGATAATGTGTCGATTTGCTTGAAATAGTATTTCTATCTCCGTTGAAGTCAAATTCTTTAATTTAGATTCTGTTAAAACCAATTCTGCAAGAATTGAAATGACAATAGAAAATGGGATCAGAGTTGTTATACATGTTTGTTTAGTAGAAAACACAGGTATACATTGTATATTTTCTTCTTAGGATAGATTCAACACAAAGTTTATTCAAGAGGTAGAAAAAATGTTAGTTTGTGAACATTGTTAAAATGAACAGAAAAGAGTTTCATGTTATAAAGTACTATAGACAATGCAAAATGATACACCTGCAATACAGGAAGATACCATGAGCAAGAATATTGATTTATGTTGAATGAAACCATGAGGCGGTAGGAAAAAAACGAATTAACGTATAATGCTGTAGCGGGGTATTCGTTACCATTAGAGATATTGACTAAATCCAAGGTAAACCATACAAGTCGAGTCGCCACCGCACTTCTATTTATCCAAAGGAATGGTTAGAAAGCGAACAAAAACCTAAAAGTTTTATCGAATCAAAAACTAGTAAAAATGTCAGAGATCTGGGTAAGGGGGTTGGTTATGCAATGGGAAGGTTTTAAGCACCCAAAACATCCTAGGTACTCCTAGGGAGCCCTTTTCATACTTGTTGTAAGGTTGGTGTTTTGTGAAAATTTGTTTGTGCAAACATGATTGAAGAGATGAGGAAAGAATATACAAGTTCATTTACATTTTGTGTTTGGATGGATGAACCCATTGCCTACGTACCATCTTAAAAAAGATTAGGATCAAAACCTCGTAGTTCGGGGTAAAAATCTCAAAAAATGAGTTGGTGAATTGATTGGTCCAAAAGCCTTAAGGTCTTTTGTTATCCAAGGGAGAAAACTCAACCTAAAACCACAAATCCACCATGTGAGGATAGCTTCAACATGCTAGTGAGGGGTTAACCCTATAATAAGCATGGAAGACTCATTGTCCATCACTAAGGATATAGGTGGGTATTACATCTACCTCAAGGATAACTCAAACCTAATAGCTAAAGGTTATGAAAATTTTGATAAGAAAGTGGCCATTGAAACCACAAAAGACATTTGAATGGGTTATATTTACCAATGAAAAGTATGTACAAAATATGGTCAAAGTTGGCTTAGAAGTTTAATTCAAAATAAGTGTTATGAAAAGAAAGTTGGAAAATCAAAAGCATAAGGCTTAGGTTTCTAATGTTTGAAAAGAAGTGTTAAATGTTTACACAAAAGTTTTGGCTTGGGTTAGAGTGGAGGGAAGAAGAAGAATGGCTAAAGTCCTAATCATACAAGAGATAAAGGATAAGAAACAAGACCATAAATGGAGTTCCTCTCTTGAGATCATATTGATGATCGAAGTAGCTCCCATCCTTTGGAATATGCAAACAAAATAATAGTAAGCTAAAGCAATCAACACAATCAAACAAGCTTCTTAGGAGATCCACAATGTATCTTGTATCTTTCATTTTGGATGAACATGGCAATGGTTCTTCAATTTGAGCTCATATAGGGTTCCCTAGCACAAAAGCACACACATCAAAAAGTTTTATGAAGCAAATCAAGAATGGACAAGAGTGAGTTTAGAGGTTTGGTCCTTCTAGTCCATCTTCAACATCAAGGTCCTTTTACTCCAATTTGCATAGGGAAAGTCCTAGAAACTAAGTCCATTTGTCCATTTCTTTGCATTTGGTCCACAACAATCAAAACAAAAACACAAACACAATGATATATACACAATTATGTGCTCAAGTGAGCAAAAGGCAAATTGCATTAACATAAACATGTGCTCAAATGAGCAAAGGAAAAAGAAAATGAATAATATGTACAAGAATAATAAATTGCATAAATATAAAGAGCAAAAAGTAAATGTTAATTGTTAATGGTTAGTGTTAGTAGTTAGTGTGCCATAAGGCAAATTTAGCGCTATGTTAAGCAATCGTAATTGGACTTATGTAGAAGTCACAACTATCTGAGGCCGGTCAATAATAATGTAGGCAACAACACAAGTTAGAAGTCTTGATTTAGTGAACCAAGTTCCAACAACTTGCCATGCCAAAAAGAAGATGAGAAATGATCTTGTATTGGTTTAAGTCCTTTGCCTGATTTAAGAAGCAATCTATCCTTAATGCAAAGTCATTCGCTTGATCATTTGATCAAGATGAATTAGATTTGAATCAAGGAAGATTAAACCTCCCTAATCAATGCTAACTTATCAACCTTTAACTCATTGATAAAAAAAAAGGAAGAAGAAGAAGAAGAAGATAATGGAAATGAAGAAAATAAAGTGTATTAAATGAAAATGGAATGTACCAATCCACAAATGTTGACCAAAGATAGAGAAGATCAAGGTCAAACCATAAAAAACAGAAGTAAGATGAAGATTGGAAGTCAAGAAATAAACAAAATATTTTTGGCATTTTTAATATTTGAAAATAAACTAGAATTAAAATATTAAAGAAAGGTCAAACTTCAAATTCACTTCAAATCAACTTTGAAAAGTCCAAGCGAATTATCCCAAGTTCAACAAGGTCAAACAAAGTTTGACAAAAAATTTCAGCATTTTTAAAAGTCAGAAACTATTTTAATCAATTAAAAATGAAGAAAAATAACCTAATTGAACTAAAATCTCAAATAAATCTCAAACCAATTAATAAATTGATGAGAGTATTTTTCATAGATCCATCATCATTCAAAGAAGTTAGGAAAATACTTTTGTATTTTTTGAATATCAAAAACTATTTAAAATGAATTAAAAATAACCAGAAAAGAGAAAATTATTAAAAAATAGCAAATGATAAAATAAAAAATATTAAAAATCATTTTTAGAAACTAGAAATTAAAAGAGAAATAATGCAATTGGTCCCATATTTTTTGGACCAATAATAAAAGAGATATGAATTTTTGAAAATGAGATGGAATAAAAAAATAAAATGGAAAAATCAGAAATTAGAAAAAACCACGTGCGTTGGATGGATCCTCATTAATTGACGTAGAGGATCTAATGGCAATGAGTTGCGCGCGTACCATAGTCCAAGGTCAATGAGAAACATAATGAATTAAATAAAGTCACAAGATCTGATGGCTATGATATAAACTGGAGATCAGATCCAAGGGCTCACAATTGATCTGGCAATGAGACGGTGGCCAGCGCCACCGTCTTCTCCGGTGAGCTCCGGTGAAGATAAAAAAATGCAGAGTTTCAAATGCTAACTAAAATGAACGATCCATACACCATTCGAAAGGTGAAGTGATGTACATCACTCATATGCCACTCACTTCCACTCTAGATTCCTATTAAGAGAGAAATCAGAGATGGAAGTTTGGTGGTGCTCAACTGAACTTGCTCGATTTCAACAATTAAGCACACAATAATGATGCCTCTATAGAGAGGACTTCAGACAACACAATATCAAGGCAAATGAAGCAAAGTATGATGAGATTCAAAGCAAATTTCAGTCGAGCAAAACCTTTGGATGGTGAAGAATTGAGTCACTCTCTTTGGTTCCTTTTGCAAACAGAAACTTCAATAAATCAAATGATGAAGGTCTAGGAACTTTAGATCTGAAAATTCAACCAAATGCAATTGAATTTCAGATCTGAATTTTTGGAGAAAAATGGAGTTGTTCCTTTAGGTATGGCTAGGGATTCAATCTTGCAGCATTTCAGGCGCCTTCAGGTTGGAGAATTGTGAAGGTAAGGCATGTTATTTATAGATGGAGAGAGCTGAATGCATGAGCTAACTCGTGTGCATGGCAAATGGATTTTGCATGGCATGGGCTTGTGTGAGCATGTGGAAGGCCCAATGAAGGCTTAAATAACTTGCTGAGTTCATGTGAAAGGCAAATGGACGTGTACATTAAGTGTAATCAGCTCATGCATGGCAATTGAGATAGCTTTCACAAAATGCCCTTAATTCTTCATGTCTTTGAAAATGATGCTTCCCAACTCCAAATGCAACCTTATGAGTAATGGTTAGAGAGCTTGTTGCATAAGGAAAAAATGCTATGTTGATCAAAACTCCAATTGGGCCTTGGAAATTAGAGAAATTTGAGCTTGAAGGGTGCAAAACATGCATATGTGAAGTTTCCAAATTTGGCCAATGTTCAAGCCCTTCTATTTCAATGGTGAAAGATCCAAATGATAAAATCTTAAACATGAAAGTTGTAGATCCTTTCAAGATAATCAATTTGGACTTAAATTTTGCATCATTTGGATTTTTAATGAAGAAGTTATGGGCACTTGAAGTTGGACTTTTTCACATTTCAATGCATTTGGCCCAAAGTGACCTATAATGTTTTGCATTATCACATGTATTTCTTTTGAGATTTTGCAATTTTGATCAACATAACATTTGAATTAGACACAATAATATTTCCAATGCATTAAGTCTCATCCCAAAATCATGAAAAATGAATGAGTTGTGTGCTTGGGAAGTTGACCCAAAATTAGGGTTTCAGTCAAAATGACATATAATGTCTTGGAATGGATGATGATCTTCCAAGCTTCAAATAAACTTTTTATGATCATGAAAGTTGTTCATATTGTCCTTAAGAACATTGTTTCTCTTGGGATCATCTCCATTTGACCAACACATGAAAAGTTAGGTCTCAGTGTATTTCAAGATAGTCAGATGAATTGACTGATCAACTTCTCAAGTCCACAACTCATATCTTGATGAATTGATGATTGGGGGCACTAAAATAAGTTCAAATATGCATGGAATGATGACTTAAAGAACTTCCCTTTATTGTATTTGATCTTGGGCTGAGGTTGCTTAATGAGCAAGGCATTATTGATGATCAAATGAATTAGGGCTTCCTTGGGAAACAAACCTCAAACCCTTTGACTTGCTTTGATCAAAATGATGAATTGAGATACTAGGGAGGCACATTTGATGGATGAGAGCTTTGGGAACCATTACCATGCTTGCTTTCATCTCCTCTTGACCTTATCATTGCACAAAGGATCTCCTAGAAACTTTGGATCTTGTGACTGCTCAAGCTACAAACAAGAAATGTTAATGACATACTTTTGTGCTTTTGGTTAGTAAATAAAATGAGAAAAGCAATGATATACAATTAAAGCATGCTTGGTGATCTCAAACCACTCACAAGAGGTCCCACCCAAAGGCAATGTGAACCAAGATGCTCATGATCCTTGAGGCTTTGCAAATGCAATGTTATGATGCCATGAGGGATCTTAGGACCAAAATTGGGGTCTTACAAATGCACAAAAATTATTACATGGATTTCTTTTGCATGTATTTTTAGCCACTTCTCTTTGGGCATGCAACAAACCATCCGATAATAATATCCATGATTCGTTCCAGACATGAGCTGGCCAATAAACCGCGCCAGACAAAAGCATGACAACGAAAAGTTTGCAAATAAAATGACTTGAACCCCATTCACTCTCCACTTTGATAACCCCAATATATTCTTGATCATCTTCTAGGAAGCCCATTATAAAGCAAGCATCCCTAAAAATATCAAATTGTGTGTCGCCAATTTTGTGAATTTCCTCATATGTGGCAAGACCCTTAACTACCGTCAAAATCATTTGCTTGTAAAATAGTTCTATAATGGTTGGTGGAACCATATAAGACGGCCAATCGTGAACCCCTTTTTTGCGGCTTCCATAATCTATTTCTTTTATGATAAATAAATTTTGATGTAAAATGACCGTACGTTAATGGTCGGGCTTCTTCATATTTCCCATTTGCAATCAGCCAAGCAGTAAACATAGACTCAGTCATACTTGCCTTTTCCAAGATATTCTCCATTCTATCAAAATCGGTGTAGCAAACCGCTTTCTCACCTATTAAATGATAGAACATACGTTCCACTGTCGGTTTCCTGCCATGAATATTATAAGAGTAGATTCACCAACACGCTTCAGTTTGGGATACATACCTATAATCAAGATACTGCTTGATCTCATCAATGGGCTCTATATCATTCGTAGGCACTATTGTTGTTGTGATTGGATCAAAGCCTTTGTGTATATATTGAAAATATATTTGATAGATGTACTCTAGTTACACCATTCTATGTTGATATGTGCATGGTATTTCAAAAAAAAATCTTGTATTGTAAGGTATAACATGGTGATTGTCTAATGTGATCCCATTCTTTTGAATCATGTGGGTATTGAATCTTCTTCTATACAGGGGATAACCTTCGACATCAATTATTGTATCCTCGATGAACTTCTTGGGGTAGTATTTTGAGCATTTTCTATTTTTCATAAATGGTGACGTCATCCTCGAGAGACCACATGGTCCATGCATCATGTGTGCCTTGACTAAGTTGTATAAATTTGGATGAATAATTAGGTCAAGAATCTTAGCACATATGATGTTATCTATATCGGAAGGTGTTGGGTATATTCTCTGAGGGTGTAAGAAGATTAAAATGTGAGCATGTGAAGATCCTCTCTTTTGAAACTCAATTGTGTACATAATTGTAATACAAACGGTTAATAATGGTTAAAACATGTAAAAGTGAAGATTATGTAATTTTGATTTAAATTATAGGCAAATGAATAAGAATTACATGCCAACACCTCTCCAAGGATATGATGTTTGGTTATATCAACCATAAGTTCGTCAAATTTGATTTTGAAAACTTTGGTAATAATATCTGGTCTATTATGTGGCTTTAACGAACTGTCCAATAAGACACGTGAAATTTCAGGCCAAGTGGGATTGCAAGTAAATATTAAAAATAAATCAGGGAATCCCAACCTACTTGATATTGACATACCATCAAAATATGACTGATCCATGTATCTTTTGCTTCCCAAAAAAGATGATGGCAAGACTACATGTTTTCCTTGCTTTGGGAGTTCGTTAGGCCGATGACTACTGCATTGATCATTCAACTATTTATATTTTCCAACCCATAACTTGGATTGATTATTCCTCAACCAATTTAGTCATTATGACTCTATCATGGAGCAAACATCAACCAAGAACTATTGAAAAAGTCTTCTTGAGTAGAGTAAATTTTCGGCCTCAGCTTGGCGTTGTTGTAATCAGAAAGATAGATATTAGGTCTGACATGTTGTTATTAGCTGTATTTTGGAAAAATAAGTTTTATTGACAGATGTTGAACAAGATGTCCTGACATGTTGTTTCAACATTGCATTATGACCTAACTTAAGTAACTTGTGAGATTTGGTTTCTTTAATCTTTTTATCTGAAGATTCTTTGAAGATTTAGTTCGCGTATTATGTTGAGCATTTTCCTTAAGCAAAAGACCATTGTGTCTTGACTTATTTACAAAGTAACAATGTCAAGAAATTTTACGAAACATTTGATTTGATTGAGATCATATCTTCATAAGATAGTGTAGAGATCTTGGATCTACTGCAAATCAAGACCAAAGCCCATGTCTTTCCAATGTTGTATATAGAGAGGTTCTAAACCTAAGAAGGTATTGAAGTAGTGCAGTATATTTTTCAAATTAGGGTTTCGTATTTGTGCTTTGTGTGAGCCATTTGAGTATCTCCTTGATACTTGAATTGGACCTGGTGTATTGACTTGTAACAGATAATCCCTCAAAAGCTTTTAAGAAAGAGTGGATTGTGTTTCTCATTTATAACTTGTTGTAAGGTTGAAGGGAAGTGAGAGGGGTCTCATATCTAGAAGTGTCTTATATAGAAACTTCCATGGGTAGACATTAGGTGAGAAGTCTGTAAAACCTAAGGTTATTCAGGACTTCAAACTAATTTTGTGATAGTGGATTTCCTTCCTGGCTTGGTAGTCCCCAAATATAGGTGACGTTGCACCGAACTGGGTTAATAAGTGATTGTGTTATTTTCTATCATATTGTTATTTAATCCTGATGTTGTTTGTGATGTGATAATGTGTTAACCCTGAGGTCGCGACATCGTGTACGACATCAGGGATCTGATTACCAGAATTTCAATTGGTATCAGAGTAGGCATCCTGCTCTATTTATGGGTGAGATCCATGGAAGATACTTCCTGGTTCCATGGACAAGGAAGGAGGATTTATCAACAGACCCCACATCTTATATGGATCCAACTATGACTATTGGAAGGCAACGATGGTGTCATTCTTAAAATCCATGAATAACAAGACATGGAAAGCTATCATTAAGGGATGGGAACATCCTGTTATGAATGATAAGGATGGGAAGGTTACTACTGATCTAAAACCTGAAAAGGACTGGTCTAAGGAAGAAGATGAACTGGCTCTTGGAAACTCCAAATCCTTGAATTCCCTATTCAATGGGGTTGACAAAAATATATTCAGGTTGATAAATACCTGTACTGTAGATAAAGAAGCTTGGGAGATCCTCAGAACTACTCATGAAGGCACATCTAAAGTGAAGATGTCTAGACTTTAGCTTTTCCCTACCAAATTTGAGAATCTAAAGATGAGAGATGATGAAAATATTCATGATTTTCACATGAGTATTCTTGAAATAGCTAATTCAGCTAGTGCCTTAGGAGAAAAGATGTCAGAAGAAAAACTGGTGAGAAAAATTCTCAGGTCTCAACCTAAGAAATTTGACATGAAGGTCACAACCATTGAGGAAGCTCAAGACATCAACACCGTGAGAGTAGATGAACTTATTAGATCTCTCAAAACCTATGAATTGGGTATTAGTGACAGATCTGAAAAGAAAATGAAGAGCATATCGTTTGTATCCAACATTGAAGATGAACAAAACCAATGTGACTTGAATACTGATGAAGTAATGACTAATGCTATAGTTATTCTAGGAAGACAATTAAATAAGGTTCTAAAGAGAATTGACAGGAAGTCAAGACCAAATGTCAAGAACATCCCTTTTGACATTAGGAATAATGATGATTTCCTGAAAACAACAAGAACTGATGAGAGATCCAATCAAGGTAAAGGTATCATGGGTGTGAAGGATTTGGACAAATTAGAGTTGAATGTCCTATATATCTCAAAAAAAAGGGATGTCTGTATCTTGGTCTGATGAGGATAACTCTGAAAGTGAACCTGAGGGTGAAGCTGATAAGCATGTCATTGCTCTAACCGGAAGATATGAATCTGATGAAGATGCATGTGATGAAGAATTATCCTATGATGAATTGTATGCATCCTACATAGAACTCTACATCAGAAGTGAAGAAGTGTGCCAACTGGGAGAAAAACAGAAGAAAATTATATCTCAAATGAAGGTTGAAAAAGAAGGATTTCAACTCACCATATCTGATCTCCAAAATGAGGTGATATTGTTGACTTCCAAACTTGACAACATGACAAAGATGGTAAGAATGTTGAACAAGGGATCTAGTGTGTTAGATGAAGTTTTGCAAACTGGAAAAGTGGAAGGAGATCTGAGGAGGATTGGCTATAAACATTAATCTTTGCACAACTAAGGAGAAAGCTCTATGACCAAATTTGTTCTTCCAGAGAGGGAGTCTAAACATGTAATGTCTAAAACTCTAGCTCAACATCATGCCAGTCATTAGAACTCCCAAACTTAAGGCAAGTTATTATGCTGGAAATGTCATTATTATGGAAAATATGGTCATATAAATCCCTTATGTTCCAAATTGTATGGATATCCCAAGTATCCAACACATCCCAAGGCTAATCAAAAGAAAGAGTGGATACCTAAGCCTGCCAACACCAGTCTTATAGCTCACACCTCTCTTAGAGCCTCGACTTGAGAAGACTGATATTTTTGATAGTGGATGTTCTAGACACACGATAGGTGTCAAGAAGTTTCTTGAAAACGTAAAGTCATACTCAACCGGCTATGTCACGTTTGGAGATGGGGATAAAGGTAAAATTAAAGGGGTTGGAAGACAAGCATGTACAGGACTCTTAAGTCTCGATAATGTCCTATTGGTAAAAGGTCTGACTGCTAATTTGATTAGTATTAATCAACTGTATGATAAGGATCTTAAAGTTAACTTCACAAAACCATAGTGTCTAGTCACTAATGAGAAAAATGAAGTTCTAATAAAGGGAGTCTACATCTTCCATATTCCTGATATACAAAGAAGATGAAGTTAACATATGACATCAGAAACTTGGACATTTACATCTGAAAGGTATGAAAAAGATTATGTCAAAAGAAGCCACAAGAGGTATTCCAAGGCTCAAGATTGAAAAAGGTAAAATCTGTGGTGAGTGTCAAATTGGGAAGCAAACCAAGATGTCACATCCGAAGTTACAACATTATACCACTTCAAAGGTTCTGGAACTTCTTCATATGGACTTAATGGGGCCTATGCAGGTTGGGAGCCTTGGAGGGAAAAAATATGCATATGTAGTTGTTGTCAATTTTTCAAGATTCACTTGGGTGAACTTTATCAAAGAAAAATCATATGTCTTTGAGGTGTTCAAAGATCTACGATGTCAAAGGATTCAAAAAGAGAAGGAAAGTGAAATTGTCAGGATTCGAAGTGACCATGGGAAGGAATTTGAAAATAGCAGATTTGCTGAATTTTTCTCCTCTGAAGGTATTGGTCATGATTTCTCCTCTCCTATCACCCCTCAGCAAAATGGCGTTGTTGAACGCAAGAATAAAACTCTACAAGAATCATCTAGAGTCATGCCTCATGCCAAGCATCTAACCTACCATTTTTGGGCTGAAGCAATGAATACTACTTGCTATATTCATAATAGAGTCACTTTAAGAACTGGTACCTCAGCTACACTTTATGAACTATGGAAAGGAAGGAAGCCCACTGTCAAATAATTTCATGTATCTGGAAGCAAATTCTACATTCTGGCTGACCGTGAATAAAGAAGAAAGATGGATCCCAAGAGTGATGACAAAATATTTCTGGTATACTCTACAAACAACAGAGCCTATAGATTTTTAATTCCAGAACCAAAGTCATGATGGAATCCATCAATGTTGTAATAGATGATAATATCTCATAAAAAGGGATCGATGTTGAGGAAGATGTTAGAACATCATCTCAGCAGATTGACACATCTGGAAATGAGGAAGTTATTGAGTCATAAAGTGAATCAGGAGACATTGAACCAGACAACCACCAAGTCAAAAAAGGTCCCTCCCTCAGAATTCAGAAAGATCATTCAATAGATCTCATTATTGGAAACCTTAATGAAGGGGTCACCATTAGATCTAGAGATATGATTTCAAATGCTTGCTTTGTCTCTAAATTTGAACCTAAAAATGTGAAGGAAGCCTTGATTGATGAATTTTGGATCAATGCCATGCAAGAATAATTAGGTCAATTTATAAGAAATGGGGCTTATGACTTAGTTCCTAAGCCTAAAGGAATGAATGTTATTAGCACAAAATGGATCTACAAGAACAAATCTGATGAAAAAGGAATTGTAACCAGAAATAAGGCCAAACTTGTTGCTCAGGGATACACCCAAATTGAAGGGGTTGATTTTGATGAGACCTTTACCCCTGTTGCTCGCCTTGAATCAATAAGATTATTGTTAGGAGTGGCTTGTTTACTTAAGTTCAAGCTATTTCAAATGGATGTGAAAAGTGCCTTCTTAAACAGGTACTTGAATGAAGAAATCTATGTTGAACAACCCAAAGGGTTCATAGATCCCAACTTACCAGATCATGCTTACAAACTAAGGAAATATCTCTATAGATTAAAGAAAGCACCTAGGGCCTAGTATGAAAGGCTCACTGAGTACCTTGTTGACAATGGATACAGGAAAGGAGGAACAAACAAGACATTGTTTGTTAAAGAAGAACATGGTAAACTCATCATAGCTCAAATATAGGTTGATGACATTGTATTTAGAGGGATATCGAACCAGATGGTACAACATTTTGTCAGGCAAATGCAATCTGAATTTGAAATAAGTCTTGTTGAAGAATTGACATACTTTCTTGGGCTCCAAGTCAAACAAATGGATGACACTATCTTCATATCTTAAAGCAAGTATGCCAAGAGTATAGTGAAGAAGCTTGGCATGGAAAATGCTAGTCATAAAAGGACACATGCGCCAACTCACTTGAAACTAACTAAAGATGAGAAAGGTGTAAATATGGATCAAGTTCTATACAGGAGTATGATTGGTAGTCTGTTGTATCTTACAGCTAGTGGACGTGACGTTACGTTTGATGTAGGAGTTTTTGCTAGATATCAGTCTCAACCTAAAGTGAGTCATATTACTCAACTAAAAAGGATCCTGAAGTACATTAATGGAACTAGTGACTATGGAATGTTGTATTCTCATAATCCAAACTCATTGCTTACAGGATACTGTGATGCAAATTGGGCAGGCAGTGTTGATGATAGAAAGAGAACTTCTGGAGGATGTTTCTTTTGGGGAAACAATTTTATATCTTGGTTCAGTAAGAAGAAAAATAGTGTGTCCTAATCTACGATTGAGGCTGAATATATTACAGCAGGAAGTAGTTGATCTCAATTAATTTAGATAAAACAAATGTTAGAAGAATACAATGTTCAGCAAGATGTCATGACATTGTACTGTGACAACCTAAGTGCTATTAACATTTCCAAGAACCCTATTCAGCACAACATAACTAAGCATATTGATATTCGTCATCATTTCATTAGAGATCTGGTGGAAGATAAAATTATTACTCTTGAGCATGTAACCACTGAGACACTATTGGAAGATATTTTTACTAAAGCTTTAGATGCAAGTCAGTTTGAAAAGTTAAGGGGCGAATCGGGCATTTTCATGCTTGAAGAATTATAGAAATTACTGAATTAGAGATATGGAAATCAAATTTTATCTTCTCTCCACTTAATGATGCACAAAACTCAAGGACTATCATTACAAATTTTCCTTATTTTTCCAACACTGCACCCTAACCACTCTCACACTACCTCTTGCATTCTCTCTCTCAACCTTGTTCTCAGACACTCTCATACTTTCATATTCTTTCTATAGTCCATACCAAAAACCTCCAAAAAATTTCAACCTTCCGTCTCCACTTCGAGCAAGCTCTCCAAAGAGCAATCAAACCCTAAAAATATTGGTGTTGAGATAGATATCTCTGATGTTATCACTGATGTAGTTCCCCTCTCGATAGTTCTTATCCATGCAACAACTATGAGAAAGGCTAGGACTTCTTCTTTAAGGAAAGGCTGGGACTTATTCTTCAAGGAAAGGCAAGCCCTCTAAAGTAAGTACCCCATCCTCTCCTTCCATGACTGCTATAAATATAAATGCTTCTGAACCCCCTACTATAGTAAAGAAACCCCAATCTATGATCAATCTGTATCTCGATCCCATTAGTGTTGAACCAAATGTTGATATGTCTAAAGACTGTCCTGCTACGACAAATGTTATGGAAGATGTTAAAGCCTCTGGAACTAGTAATAGACCTAGATCTGTAACCACCTTGAGTAAATCCAGCATGATCGTTGTAGACAGAGACAGTGTGGACAAGAATATTCATGTATTGATCTCTCAAGTGTTGGGTATTAACCCCAAGATTAATGGTGTGCCAAATGTCTCCACGTCCTTGGCCCAACCTGATAACAATATTGAGACCCCCATGGATAAATCATGTGTGAATGTACCTAATATGTCTCTTGAACAACCGAAAGACAAAGAAAGGTCTAAAGGAATGACTGGTGATCTGGATGACAAAGATAAAAGCCCTGTTGAGAAAAATGACCAACTCTGATGACGTTCCCGTAGGTCAAAAACTAGATCTTGGTATAGTTAAAAGATTGAAGAACATAAAAGGTCAAGTTATTGTATCCTCCAATACACCCTTCAAATCTATTAGGAAAAGAGCTAATGTTGGTCCTACAAAAAGATGGAGCAAGGTTGTTACTCCTGTGTCTAAGAAGAAATCCCTAAAGAGGAAGGAAGTTCCTTCTGAGTCTAGTGAATCTGACCATGATGTCGAACACAATGTTCAGAACATCATCTCTACTTCCTGAAAGCAAGCCTTTGGGAAGAAGATTCCAGGTAATATCCCTAAAGTTCCAATTGACAACATTTCCTTTCACTCTGTGGAGAATGTTGAAAAATGGAAGTTTGTTTATCAAAGAAGATTAGAACTGGAAAGGGAACTGGGGAAAGATGCTTTTGAATGCAAAAAGGTGATGAGTCTGATTCAAGAGACTGGTTCAATGAAAACTGTAACTGGTTTTGGCAAGTGCTATGAAATGCTTGTCAAAGAATTTCTTGTGAACATCTTTAAGGAATGTGACAACAAGAAGAGCAAGGAGTTTAGAAAAGTGTACATCAGAGGAAGATGTGTGGATTTTTCTCCTGAAGTAACCAATAGGTTCTTGGGTAGAAATGAAGAAGAACAAGCTGAAATGGAAGTCTCTAACAATGTCATTTGTAGAGAGGTTACAGCTAAGCAAGTGAAGGAATGACCAATGAAAGGGAAACTGTCTGCAAGTGCCTTGAGTGTCAAGTATGTTGTTCTCTACAGAATTGGAGATGCTAATTGGGTTCCAATCAATCACACTTCTAACATTGCTACAAGACTAGGTAAGTTTATTTACATTGTTGGGACCAATTCAAATTTTGATTTTGGATCCTATGTTTTTGATCAAACTATGAAGCATGATGCTTCTTATACTGTGAAGATGCCAATAACTTTTCCATCCTTGATTTGTGGTGTTATCATGAGTCAACACCTAAGTATATTAATCAGCTCTGAAAACACCTGCAAAAGGGACCCTCCTCTCCATTACATTATAGGTTATTCACTGGGAAACATGTCTTAGACATTGTCATGACATGTGGACAGACACCTTCCAGGCCTACAAATAGAACAAGCATCCTAAGCTAAAAGATACCTGCAAGACTTCATATGAAACTATCAAAAGTTATACTTAAAGGAAAATCAAGATTGAACTGTTAATAAAGGCTTTGTCTGAAGAAGAAGGAAGTTTGAAAGGTAATGGAACAGACGAAGAATAAGAAAATGAAGATGGGTCCGATGCAAGTGATGATGAAGATGTTACCAGCAGCGATGAGGATTTATGCTCTGTATCTCATTTGTGTGTTGGCTTAGCTTCTGTTTGTTTTGTAGGTTGTACCCTTAATTTTTTTTGTTCACTGTAAAAGTGTTATTTGTTATGTTTGGATTATAAACTCTCTTGGTTGTGTTATACTAGCTTTGATACTTTGGTAAGTTTTTTGTCAACTTGGGGCTAAAAAGGGGGAGTAGTATTATATGGTAGTTATGTATTTATGTGGTGTTATTATTTGATGGTTGTTCTGCTTTAGTCGATAGCCCTCTTTCTCTTTGAGGGGGAACATGTGCATGTAGGGGGTGGAGTCACTCTGCCCCTGGTCTGCTACTCAAGGGGAGTGCATGATTTTGTTCCTGCGTTTGTTTTGTTTATGTTGTTATGAAAGGAGTTAGGGGTTGCTGATGTTAATGATGTTAGGAACAATGTCCTGACATCTTGTCTAAAAGGGAATTTATTTTTTCCTCTTAGGAAGGCCCCTCGTGTGAGATAATATGAGGCTTGTGTTTTTCATTGCACCTGCCTCTGGTGTTCTTATGAAAAAGGACTTCAAGTGTTTACTTGTTGGGTTAACTATATGTTTCTAACCCTCATTCCTGTTGGTGTATGCAAAAATTGTTTTAGCTAAAATTTTCCAAAGGAGGAGATTGTTAGGTCTGACATATTGTGATTGGCTGCATTTTGGAAAACAAGTTTTATTGACAGATGTCGAACAAGATGTCTTGACATGTTATTTCAACATTGCATTATGAACTAGCTTAAGTAACTTGTGAGATTTGGTTTCTTTAATGTTTTTATCTGAGGATTATCTGAAGATTTAGTTCATGTATTATGTTGAGTGTTTTCCTTAAGCAAAAGACCATTGTGTATTGACTTATTTACAAAGTAACGGTGTCAAGACATTTTAGGAAACATCTGATTTGATTGAGATTATATCTTCAGAATATTGTGTAGAGATCTTGGATCTGTTGCAAATCAAGACCGAAACCTATGTCTTTCCACTGTTATATATAGAGAGGTTCTAAACCTAAGAAGTTATCGAAGCAGTGCAATATATTATTCAAATTAAGGTTTTGTGTTTGTGCTTTATGTAATCCATTCGAGTATCTCCTCGATACTTGAATTGGACCCGTTGTATTGAGTTGTAACAAACAATCCCTCAGAAGCTTTTAAGCAAGAGTAGATTGTGTTTCTCAGTTATAATTTGTCGTAAGGTTGAAGGGAAGTGAGAGGGGTCTCATATCTAGGAGTGTCTTAGATAGAAACTACCACAGGTAAAGATTAGGGGAGAAGTTTGTAAAACCTAAGGTTGTTCATGACTTCAAACTAATTATGTGATATTGAATTTCCTTCTTGGCTTGGTAGCCCCTAGATGTAGGTGACGTTGCACCGAACTAGGTTAACAACTGATTGTGTTATTTCCTGTCATATTGTTATTTAATCCTGATATTGTTTGTGGTGTGATAATGTGTTGACCCTGAGGTCGTGACATCATGTACGACATCATTGCTCTGCTTACCAGAATTTCAATAGCTAATCTTTAATGGTTTGATAGTTTTTCCTGGTAATCGCATGTTCATGCTCATATTTGTCAAGTATATTTTTCTATAACCATCTTCGCCATATGCAAATATCATAGGGTATTGATAGGCTAAGTATGTCGGATGAAACTCATCTATTTGTTGCAAATGACCATTACGTGCTTGAATGATGATGTCTCTCTGAGACGTAGAATCAATATCTCAACCAATTAGAGCAGCAACTTCTGATACCGTATGCCTGTGAAGGAGAAGAGCGGTCCAAAATGCAGCGAAATTTAAACAAAAAAATTCCTTTAGTGATCCTTACAAATGGGCATGATCAGTGATAGAATCGTCACCTCTTGTGGCGATTCAAACCTTTAATGCAGATCTATGGAGCGATCACGAACGTTGAATGGTGACAATGCCTCTACTCAGTCCAAACGAATGGATTCCTTCAATCTCAGTGCTAGCTTCTACGAATGAAGGATTTGAGTGAGAGAGAGAGAGAAACAAAATTACAACTGCATCAATGCTTATACACAAGGGTTCTATTTATAGAACCACTTGTATGGCCTGCAAGCTAAAAATCCCAATTAAGTGTATGTGGCCCATATCTTATGATATTCCAAAATCACTAAAGCGTGTGGTACCTTATCATATTTCGTATTCTACTTAAGTACACCATACCTTATGATGTTTTACAATTCACTTAAGTGCACTGTACCTTATGGTGTTCCTTAGTTACTATATCTCTCATCAATCCGTCCTTTTGTGTGTGACCCTGTAGGTTTTCGCGACATTAGCAATTATATTAAATTATGTATTTAACATAATAAACAGTGAGCGGTATCTAACAACACATCACCGCTACCCAAGACACGAAAATGTCATGTGATCTGCCAAATCCTTTTGTGATAATACTTATGTGTATAATTACCCTTCTTCCCCTATGTCTATATTGAACAAAAGGCATAGACCGTGTCATCCTTGTTCAGTTCAATATTGGGCCCGTAGACATTTATCCTGTTACGCAGGATGGGCAAATTCCATCTAGGTCACTGTTCGCTGTGAAATTTGGCGAACAACCTCTGGTTTACCAAAACGTGTAGAATTGGGTTACTTGCAGGATCAACCACACAAATCCTAGGACATGTGCCAATCTAGATGGTCTTGAAGATGTCTAAAATCACTTCCATATCTTTCAGTTCTGTTTCTCTGAGTGTTTTACGTCGAAATGTGTTGATTACAATGTTACGTAGATGTAAATTTAACAAGATAGAGTAAATGGCAGAAATTAACTGACAAAATGTAAAGTGTCGAAAGGTATAAAATGCAGAAAGATAAATGACTGGAAAGCATAAAAGAGATTTGTAAAGACTTAAACTTTATAAAATAAACTTTGAAGGGATTGGTGTTTGTTTACACATACATTTTCCAAATATGACTCTTTTCTCTCACACGGGTACTTTGAGTGTTTTCAGGAATTTTGTATATAGTAATTCTTCACACCTCTTTTAGATAATAACTACCCTATATATACACAAATAACATAACTGTCATTAACGACTAAATCCTAAAAGCATGACACATGGCTCTCCTCCTTTCGCCAGATGCTTCCACGCGTCTTCTGCCAAACGTCATAACCTTTTAAATTCAAATTTCCTTTTAAGTCGAAGTGACGTCTTCTTTCAGGCTTTTGTCGAATTATCAACATACTGTAATGTCTTCCGTGTCTTGTCGAAAGTGCTTTTCCTAGGTGCAAACATCTTTGTCGAAATGACGAAACCTCCTCCTGGTCGAAGTGTCGAACCATACTAATCAAATCGTTTTAACCCATGTCATCATTTGTCGAAAACATCATTTCTTACACCAAATCTCATGGCGTCGAAAACGCACGTATACAAATTGCCCCCCAGCAAAGACGTTTCGACTGTTCGTTCTGGGAGAAACAGTCATTTGTTGTCAATCAGCGTTTTGATGCCACGTCACTTAAACCTCATTAAATGTAATTCTGATAATCTCAATTTCCAATGCAGATTCATCATTACACTTTCTCCAAAATGTCACGTCTTAGCCCACGTTCAGAGTTCACTTCCATCATTTCCTCACGTCATGGTTTCTTTTCAACTTCCAACTCTTCATCATTCCCATCAGAGATGGCCACGTGTCCCACTAACACCATTACCATCTAGAACTTTTCAACATCTTCTTCCTATAAATACCCATAAACCTTTTCTTTAAAACCCTTTCACGTTTCAGATTTCCTTATTTCATACCCATTTCTCAAGCTTTTCATATTTTCTGAGAAATCTTCCTCAGTTGTTTTAGCAATGGCGCCTCAAAAACCCTCAAGCAGTAAACACTCCAAGAAGAAACAAGACTCATCTTTTCCTCCTGCGCATGATTTAAAAGGGCCAATGACCATTGGAAATCAACAGTATGTTCCGGAACCTCCAAACGAAAAGGAAAAAGACTGCATTTATAAATCTCAGGTACTAATCCCTGTTCTTATTTCTGGAAATTATCACGCTATGTTAGGTCCCCTTCCAAACCCAGAGATTAAACCAGAGCGTTTAAGAGAGTTTTTCCCATCTTACTTTCACACAAAACCCATAGGGGCTGGAAGAAAACCTCAGCCTAAAGAGAAAGTTGTAGAACAGAAAGATTCACCAAGTTCGACAGATGTTGGAAAGTTGGACTTAGCCTATCTGAATTTTCCCAGGATATTTAGAACCTGCCCATGGTCGAAAGATCCTTGTGACTACATATCTTGGTTAGATAAAATTGAAAAAGTTAAAGGGTCTTTTTGGAAAGAAGTAGGCATTTTCGACCTTATCCAGTTGTCAAGAGTAGGACCCAATATCTGTCCAAATATGCTTTTGGCTTCTCTCTACTTTTGGGATAGTACTTACAACACTTTTCACCTCCCTTGTGGGATGGTTACGCCTACTCTTTTCGACGCAGCAGCCATTGTTGGTCTTCACCCCAATGGTATAGATTTCGACCCTACTGTCTTAAGTGAAGATACCATCGCCTTCGAGACTAGCCTTGCACCCTACTCCTTATTTATGTCCCATTACCATGATAAGAGTACCACTGAAGTTTTAGATGTCGAACATATAGCCTTTTTGACATTATGGCTGTCCAAATATGTGTTCTGTTCTCGCTCTCTTCAAGTTGCTAAGAGATTTATCACCATAGCCAATCAGCTTCATGCAGGCACGAAACTATGTTTGAGCGAAATGATTCTGGCGAATCTCTATGAATCTTTGAGCGAGAGCGTACATTTCTTAAAGAACACTAAAACCCAAGGGAAAATCAACTTGTCAGGACCTTTTTGGCTCTTGCAACTATGGCTCAATGCCACCTTTGAAGCCAATCTGCCTGTAGCACCAGAAATAGATGAAGAAGAGGTAAGCGATAGGACTGTCGAATGGCCAAGATTAGTGCTACTAACGCCAACTGACGAAGGAATCAGCCTTCGACAAGCTTTTAAAAGCTATGTTATGATGTTTGCTAAAAGGTATCAATTTACTTCGACCATGGCACCTTTTGCTGATAGAAAGATTGGACCTAAATGGTTTACCCAACAACTGCCTCTGGAGATGCAAAAGGATGAAAATACATTTCTGAATGTTTGGGAATCATTCTTGACCCCTAGGCTCCTTTTTTCCTATCGTAACACCACAAAAAATCAGGTTGCTTTGATAGTTTATCAACCCAACCTTGTTTCTAGACAGTTTGGTCTAATCCAAATCAAACCTCAACCCATATTCCCCAAAAAGGGGTCCATCATTTTTTATAACTCCCTTCATACTGAAGACGAAGGCAAAGAACTGTCGAAGAAACTAGCTGATGCTTCTCTCGACATTCGACCAGTTATTTTTCGACCATCATTCTTATGCACTCCTGAGTTTGATGAATGGTGGAAGGAATATTATTCCAACAAATTTTTTGACGTAGCTGCTTTTGCCACGCATTTGACAAATGCTTTCGCTTTCGTGCAGGATCGGACCAAAAAAGGTATTCAACGACATATTAAGGAAATACAGAAATTTCAAAAGTATTTTGAAACTGCATATAGACCTGATGATCTTAGTCGAACCATATGTGAAGCAGCGGCTGAATTAAAACGCAAATTGACAGAGAAGTTTAAAAAACTGTCATTGCCTTCCAATCTTTCACCAGAAGCGCGCTATGACCTTGCTTTCAATTGTCATCCACCAAAGTTTCCTCCCTTGCCAACTGCTGACTTTGGGGTGGCGTTTGGTTTTCCACTTCCAGACTGGTTCCTTTGTGGGGATTTTATGAAAATTCTTCGTCAAAAGTATCAAAAACCTGCTGAGCGTGTGGTTCCGACTAAGTATCATCTGGGCGAATATCCAGGACACCTTCATATTGGAATAGAACACGTTCGCGTGGAAGATACCATTCTTGAAGGTGTTCACAGAAAAAATATGATTTTTCTTTCTGTTATTCTAACTGTCTTATCATGTATCTCTTATATTTGTTTCTGAATTTTATTTCTTTCCTTAGCCGTGAAGATCCCTGCTAAGAAAGCTGCTGTCGAAACGTCGCCCAGTACTGCTAAAAAGCTTTCGACAAAGGTGCAAAACTTTTTTTCTTCTTATTACTTTCCTTCTATTATTTGGGACTAACTGGCTTTGGCCTGTATGACTAGGTAAGTCGAAGACCCCCAACAATCCAAAAGAAAAGGAATGAAGAGGAGAAAGAAGAGGATAAAGTCCCTAATGAAGAGTCTGGTGATGAATCTCCAGAGTTAATCCCTCCCCCTCAGAAGAAAAAGAAACTCGTGAAGGTCTCTTCCCAAAGGTCCATTGCTAACCCAACCAGGAAGGATCTTGCCAGTGCTTCCCCTGCCAAGCCTCAGTCGAAAGATATGGGGAGTGGGAAGTCCAGTTTTAATACTGAAATTCCTGAGGTAATTTTTATTTCGACAGCGTATGTTTTACCTTTCCTACATCTTTCCTTCTAAATCTTAGAATTTATTTTCAGGAACAGGTGGTTGTCGAAAAAACGCCTGAGAAAATTCTGGAGGAAATAGCCCCGGAGGCAGATGTCTCCACAAGTGACCGTGATATGCAAACCGTAGGAGAGTTCGACACCACTGTGGGTGAAGCCTCTGAAGATGAATCTCCTCCTCATCCAGGATTACATGCTGCACCTCAGGGTGATGATATTGAAATGGAGATTGTGGTCGAAGATACTCCTAAAGATGAAGCTGTCAGAGATGGGGACAATCAGTCGAAACGAACAGAGGTCGACCATACTTCGACGCGAAACACTCCACCTGTTCCTGACCGGGTCCAAGGGAGTAGCAAATCGACTGGTTCGACCAGTTTCTCTCGCGAGGAGCTTGAAAACCTCAAAGTGCAAAGACCTTTGGAGTATCTGAAAGCCATGCTTAGCACCCGTTTCAATTTCCAGGATTCTTCTCAGAGTAGTTCGACCGCTTCTGGGGCAACTTCTGAAGCACCATCGCTTGGCAGCCTCCTGACCAAGATCAAAAAGAAAATCCTTGATGTCGATTTGTTTAAAGTCTTGGAAGAGAATTCCCTTGCTCAAATTAGTCTTAAGAAACTCTTGAAGCAAGTGAATGTTTTGGAAACTTCTGCTGAGATCGGCAGTTTTGTGATGGAGTTGATGACTCTTATTGATTTGGCCACTGCGGATCTCCACCGTCAAAGGGATCTTACCGCTCAAATCTCCTCCAAGTCTGACACTCAGACTGCTGAATGGGATGCCGTTTCGACTTCGACCGACAAAGTTTCAAAATTGCAAAAGCTTTCTGAAACGTACGTCGAAGAAGTTGCTGCTTGCAATGGCAATATTCAAAAATGGCAAACGCAGATAGCAGCACTTCAAGAAAAAAATCTCTCAAGAGGAGAAACGTAAGGCATCTATTCAGCAGCCCCAACAGAGCGAGATTGACGAAGAATTGAGGGTGGGTATTCGACATGCGGAGAAAGCCCATCAGCTTAGCCAAGAGATTGAGACTCTCTCTACTCACAAAAGTCTTTGTGATCATCGACTCCAACTCCAGAGGCAGAAGTTTGCCACTTTGAAGGATACTTTTGCCAATTTAAATTTTTAGTCGAATTTATTTTAGCAACTCTCAGCCCTGTGAGGCTTTCTTTGTAATAACTTTTGAATGCCATTTTTATTTGGCCCATCTTATCACAATTATGTTTTGCACTTATTCTGTTACTATTTTTATTTCCTGCAATGTAGGCTTATATTTTTTCAAATACTTGCCATTTATTCTTAGGATTCTCTTATCCTTCTCTATTTCTTCTGTTTCATATGCGCCGTTTGAGAATGTTCTTAAAACCTGGAAAGGTCCTTCCCATTTAGGAGACCACTTTCCCATTAATTTATCTTTTCGATCCATGGGAAGGATTACTTTCCACACAAGATCACCTATTAAGAAGGTCTTGGATCTTACTTTCTTGTTGTAAAATCTTTCGACTCTCCTCTTTTGTCTTCTTATTAGGTCTAGCGCGCGCAACCTTTCTTCGTCTAAGTCAACTAGTTCGTCCATCATCATGCTCCAATATGTATCTGATGGGATTTCATGATGCCTTTGCACTCTAACTGACTGCAGATATATTTCGACTGGCAAAACTGCATCATGTCCGTAAGTCAACTTGAATGGGGTCGAATTCGTTGCCTCTTTGGGGGACGTTCGACAAGCCCACAAGGCTTGATCCAGAGTTTTATGCCAATTTCTAGGCTTTTTCCCCACATGCTTCTTAATCAAGTTTATCACTACCTTGTTGGCTGCTTCAACCTGCCCATTTGCTTGAGCGTAGTAAGGTGTCGAAGTAAGGAGCTTAAAACCTGTTTCTTGTGCAAACTTCTGCATGTTTTTACCAGTGAACACAGATCCTTGATCTGTTGTTATTGTCTCAGGTATCCCAAATCTGTAAATTATGTATTTTTGGATAAAGTCTATGACTGCTTCTTGATCCACATTCACCAATGGTATGGCTTCGGTCCATTTTGTGAAATAATCTATCCCAACCAAAATGTACCTTTGCCCTTTTGAGGAAGCTGGTCGAATCTCCCCGATCAAGTCCAACGCCCATCCTCTGAATGGCCAAGGTTTTATAATTGAGTGCAACTCACTTGCAGGGACATGAGGTATGCCTGCATGTACTTGACATTCCTGACAACCTTTTGCGAATTCGACACAATCTTTCAGCATTGTTGGCCAATACATCCCTTGTCGAAATAACAGCCACTTCATTTTGTGACCTGCTTGGTGCGCGCCACACGCTCCACTGTGTACATTTGACAAGGCTATGTAGGCTTCATCCTTACTCAGGCATTTCAACAAAACTCCTTCTGCAGTCTTTTTGAACAATTCATTTCCCAAAAGTACGTAACTCAACGCTCTGTATTTTACCTTTCTTTCTGCTTTCTGATTTGGGTCTTGTAGATAATCTTTGACAGGCTTTCTCCAGTCTGTTATTCCTGAATCGTCTATGTTGAGTATCTCGAAGTTTTCTTCGTCACCGTATCCTAATCTTATTGACTCTAGATCTGATGGGGATAACCTGGTGGATACGACTCTTCTTCTGACTTCGATGGCTTCTTCTAACTTTTCCTTCGACACCTTGTATCCGGACGCTAGTTGAGCAAGATCATTCGCTTCTTGATTCTCCAACCTGGGGATGTGTCTGAAGACGACATTGTCGAACGCCTTGAGAAGTCTATTGGCTATTACGAAGTACATGATCAAATTTTCTTTCACGCACTTATACTCTTTCGTCAACTGTTTTATTACCAGTTCGGAGTCACCCATTATTTCGACTCTTGTTGCCCCCAATTTCAACAAGATTTCAAGTCCGGCGATCAAAGCTTCGTATTCTGCTTCATTGTTTGAACACAGACTTTCCACTTTGTACTTGAATTTTGTTGGAATTTTTTCAGGAGAAATAATCAACATCCCAACACCTGTTCCGTTTTTATGACTGGAACCGTCGAAGTACAGTTTCCAAGGTTCCAGTTCGACGTATTCTACGTCTTCGTTTATAGAGTGGTCTGCTATGAAATCAGCGACCACTTGTCCTTTCACTGCTTTTAAAGGCAGATATTTCAAGGAGTATTCTGTTAAAGCTAAAGCCCACTTTCCAATTCGACTATGTAAAATAGATTTAGATAACATATACTTTATTACGTCGAAATGGGAAGAAATATATACATCGACAGGTTTTATATAATGCTTTAGTTTAATACAAGAGAAATATACACACAGGCATAACTTTTCTATAATGCTATATCTAGTTTCGGCATCGTTCAGGACTCTACTGAGATAATAAATGGCCCTTTCGACGCCATTCTCATCCTCTTGACACAACATACTTCCTAATGTTTTGTCTGATGCCGAAATGTACAATCTCATATTTCTTTTTCTGCAAGGAGACATCAGGATTGGGGGATTAGCCAGGTACTCCTTGATTTTGTCGAAAGCCGCTTGCTGTTCTTGCCCCCATGCGAAGTCTTCTTTCTTTAGTCGAAGTAGAGGAGAGAAAGCTTGTGTCTTCCCACTGAGGTTGGAGATGAATCTTCTGAGGAAGTTGATTTTCCCTACCAGAGACTGCAACCCCTTTTTGGTTGATGGCGCTTTCGCTTCCATTATGGCCTTGGCTTTGTTTTCGTTTATTTCGATCCCCTTCTTATGGACCACAAAGCCTAAGAAATCACCCGCCTGCACACCAAAAGCACATTTAAGTGGGTTCATTTTCAAACCAAACTTCCTCATCCTTTCAAAGGATTGTCGAAGATGATCTATATGATTTTTTCCTGAAACAGACTTAATCACGATGTCGTCAATATACACTTGCATGAAAGTTTCGATGAAATCATGAAAGATGGAATTCATGGCACGTTGGTAAGTCGCTCCAGCGTTCTTCAAACCAAAAGGCATTACTACCCATTCATACGTTCCTATGGCTCCAGGACAACGGAACGCCGTTTTAGGAACGTCTTCTTCAGCGATAAAAATTTGGTTATAGCCAGAGTATCCGTCTAGCATACTTAAGTACTCATGGCCTGCTGCAGAATCTATGAGCATTTCTGCCACTGGCATAGGATATTCATCCTTTGGGGTAGCCGAGTTTAAGTCTCGAAAATCAATACATACCCTAAGTTTACCATTTTTCTTAATCACTGGAACAATATTTGCAATCCATTCGACATACCTGGTTGTGCGGATGAACTTGCATCTTAGAAGTCTTTCGACCTCTTCTTTTATCTTCGACAGGATTTCTGGTGCGAAGCGTCTCGGAGTCTGCTTTACTGGCTTCTTCCCTTCCATTATTGGCAACTGTATTTCGACCAGATTTCTATCGAGACCAGGCATTTCGTCATAATCCCATGCGAAGCAATCTTTGAATTCTTTCAGCAACTGGACTATTTCGACCTTGAACTGGGGGTCCATTTTTGCACTTATGTACGTTGGTCTCTGTTCTGCCCCCACTCCTAAGTTTATTTCTTCTAGAGGATCCTGCGCCACCATCTTCTCGTTTGTTGACACTGGATCTTTTTCGAACCCCAGAGGTTCGTCGTCGTAAATGGCGTCAAGCTTTTGATGTTGCCATCCGCCCATTTGGTTGGTAACATGATCTTCCGCAACGTCTTCTTGAGGACATTGTTTGTCGGAGTTCTCTTGGTTGGCTTCGACAGCCATATTTTTTACTTCAGCCTCAAGGGCCTCTTTTAATTTATTTTCGGCTATGTAAGCCGTAATCTTTTCGATCGCTGATTGTTCACTCGTCATCGTCAAATTCACTACCCCATCCCGTCGGCGCTATATGAGTGGTTCCCCATATGTAAGTTTCGCCAATCACTTCTTTATCCCACTGGAATCCATGCGTTGGATGCAGGTACATGGAGCAATAGGCATTGTCTGTCGTCTTCAAGTCGAATTCTGCCGGGCTGCAGGGAGGTATATGAGCCAAGTTTTTGTCGAAGCTCTGGCTGTTGACAGTGTTCACTTCGGTCATGAAGTAGCTTTGGTCAGCCTCGATGTTTTCGACGATTCCATCTGGCCTCCATATGGCTATCCGTTGGTGCATTGAAGAGGGTACCGCTCCTACGCCGTGAATCCATTCCCTACCAAGCAGCAGGTTGTAGTTGGCTTTCGAAGCGATGACTATGAACATCGTAGGTCTTGTTATGGTTCCTACAGTTAAGTTCACTTGGATGACTCCCATAGTTGTTCCTATCTTCCCTTCATAATTCGACAGCACCATGTTGTGGGGCTTCGCGTCCGAATCGTCTTTTCCAATCTTCTTCAGCATGTAGTGGGGCATCAAATTCACTGCCGCTCCTCCGTCCACCAGTATCTTGTTCACGCCGACATTTTCCACCTTTCCTTTTATAAACAGAGGTTTCAAATGCGCTTTCATGGAGTCGTCTGGTCTTTCGAAAAAAGCGTTTTGCTCTTCGACGCATCCGTTGTTCATCACATAGTAGCAGACGGGCTTGTGTGCCATTGTTTCTTCCTCCATTTCGTCTCCTTCATCCTCAATTTCCATGACTCTATCGTAGTCTCTAGGGAGAACGGAGACAACGTTGCAAATCACGTTGAAGGATGCCTCTGAGTCAGAGTTAAAACTGTCGGTTACTTCATCATCTTCCTGCATCTTCTCTTTCGACGCCACTGATTCGACAACTCTGCAAGGTTTGATCTGGAGGGGAGTCTCCTTCCTGCTCCTTGTCTGATGATTGTTGCTAGATTCCGCTTCGTTTGGACCATTCATGTTCCTTTTCGCCATCTCCGTTTCTGCCCTCTTTTGCCTTTGGAACCTCCTCCATTGGGACCTGGACATGGGATTTTTGCCTTTGTAATTTTCTGATGGGTATGGTCGTGGCTTGTGTTTTTCCATTTCCTTCTTGCCTTCCATCGACGCACCTCTCTGAACCTCAAACTTTCCCCATTTCTTCTGCCCCTGGGCGTCCCTAATGGGTTGAACCCATTTGTCGTCTGTGGCCTTGTCAGATGGTTTATAGGTGTTCTGGCGTCTCTCTCCGTGCCTCCATTGGTGGGGATTACTTCTCCTTGGGTCGTATCTTACTGTTCCCCAACTTTCTTTCCTTTTGGTCTTATCCACCGCTTCCAAGTTGGTTGCTGCCTTCCTGTCGAAGACTGCGCTGCAGCGTGGGCACAACATTACTTCGGTTTTCATCCTTTGGCATCTCTTGATGAATTCCAGTAAGTTTTCCTCCTCTCTAGGGTACGCCAGCCTTTGGTATTCTTTCTGACGGCGATTTTCGCCCTCTTCGACCTGGTCCTTCTGAGATATTTCTACCATATTTACCCCAACGTTTCGTTCGTCGGCGATGCTCAATTCGTTCATCTTCCTGATGAGCCTTTCTTCTTCGCCTTCGACGTCTTTTGGTGTCTGGTCGAACTCCTTCTCTGGGCAGCAGCACCAAGATATGGTCCTGGGACCATGTTTGCAACGACATTTGTTCCAATTCCTTCTGGGGTCTTCCATTGTCCTGCGCAGAATCCCACTGATCACGGGCTTCGAAGGACCGTCGGCGGCTTCCGCTTTGATTTTTGTGACTTCTTTACTGAAAGGCCCCATAGTGTTGACGCAGTTGGCGATATCACCATTCTTCGTCTCGTCAGAGCCAAGGCCTTCAGCAGCCTTGTTTTCGATCGTAAGGTCTTCAGTAACCTTTTCCTTCATATTGGGGGAATGCTCAATTTCGTCGACTATTTCCTCATTGTCCCCTGAAGAAGCCTCCCCCCAACCACTTGGTTGGATTGTGTTGAAGTCGATCTGAGAACTTCCCGGCGCGTTGTACTTCACCAGATAATCATATTTTCCACTTGGCTGTCCCAAGCGGTCCCAATTCTCCTCTTGTCGAAACTTCACATTCTCGACAGCATTGTCACCATCCTCCTTGTCGAAACCTTCAGTAGTTTCTATTTCTCTCTGGCTTGCAAGATCATCAGCAATCTCGACCATGTTGACATTTGCGTCGAAGCTTTCAGGAGCTTCCACCTTTTCCATATTGCCATCAGGAGCAACTTTGGCCTCCACCATGTTTACGACGGATGGTTCAGCGTAGTGGGCTTCGACTGCTTGCATAGGATTCGAGTCGATCTTCATTTGTTGTTTTGGTTTGTCACCAAACTTGAGCCTTCCATCCCGGATTGCATTTTGTACGAGATCCCTGAAAAGGAAACAACGAGACGTCTTATGGCCCAGAAAATTATGGTATTTACAAAAACCTCTCTTTTTCTGTTGTTCCACAGGCGGTTCTTTAGCGCCTGGTGGTTTTATTAATTGACCATCTTTAACCAACAGATCGAAGATTTCGTCACATTTAGTAATGTCGAACGTATAAGTCCTTTTGGGGAATTTATCGTTGGCTTCGACAGGGCTTCCGTTCGACGGCGTTAGTACTTTACACGAATAAGGTGGGCCTTGTTTTAGTTCGGCTAGGTCGATTTCTTGTTCGTCGAAGCTACTTGGTCCGTCTTCGTCGAACTCATCATCTTGGCGAACCCCTACGTAGGCTACCCTCTCTTTTTTATTCTTATTTGCCCTGAATTTTTCGTCCCTTAATCTTTCGACCTGTCTCACTCTATCCGCTAATTGTGCCATATCCCTCAGGTACTGGGTATCTAGTTTCTTCCTTATGGAATAATCTAGTCCCCCTGCGGCCATTTCGACCAACTCATGTTCTGGCACTGGGGTGAAACATCTAGCCTTTAGCAACCTGAACCTATTTAAATAATCATCTATTGGTTCGGAGTGTTTTCTCTTGACACTGGCCAATTCTTTCAGGCTTATTTTCGTTTGTCCCATGTAGAATTGTTCATGGAACAGTCTTTCTAATTGGGTCCACGTGTATACTGAGTTTGCAGGCAAGGATGTAAACCAAGTAAACGCATTTTTTGTTAAGGAACTAGGGAAATATTTTATTTTCAAATTTTCGTTACGGGCTATCTCCCCTGCCTCGATCAGATAACGTGCCACATGTTCTATAGTGGACTCGCTAGTGTCCCCTGAAAACTTTGTGAACTTAGGGACTTTCCACCTCGGTGGCAGTTCTTCTTGCAGAATGTACTCTGATAGTGGGGATGCGTAACTAGGCCTTTGTAAACCCATGTTCATCCCGTTTTGTGCCATTATCGTTTCGACCATGGCTGCCAAGTTGTTTTCGACAGGCGGATTATTATACCGTATCCGTTGTTGCAATACCGCATCCGCGTCCTGGCCTCTCTGGATTACTATCCTTCTAGGCTCTTGTGGAATGGGGATTTCGACACGAGGCTGTTCGACTATATCCTCTTGGTTTCTGACATTCGTTTGAGGATTGTCTAACGGTATCTGGTTTATCGTAGGCTCTTCCTGGACCGCTACCGCTGGGTTATGAACCACTTGCTCTCTGTGTCGAGTTTGAGGGACTCCAAAGAAATCAGCAATGCGCGTCATTTGCGCTGCCAATACTTGGTTTGTTTGAGTGGTGTTCTGTATTAGTGGATTAAACACCGCTCCCATTTGTTGCGTCAACATTTGGACCATATCATGATTACTCTCGTCCATCTGCTGTCTAATTACTTGCGCCGAATTATTTGTTATCGGCGGCACGTAAAGTGGTTGTTGATTCAGTCTACTCATGTTTCCACCATATCCTGACCCTTGTAAGGGTGAAGACACGTTGGCCATCGAATCTGAATATATTAACGGGGAATTATGTAAACTTGCCATCACCGAAGTTGGCATTCCGAAGGGCTGTTCCCTACCAGGCGGAGGCAAGGTGAAATTCGTTACGAAAGGCCTAGAAGTGTTTCCCACAGGGGGGGGTGTCCCAATGGGCATTTGTTGTGCCCTGAAGGACGAACTAGGCGCGTTTTGCGACATCGAAACCGCTGGTATCGACCCTGCTGAGGAAGGTACAGCCTCTGACACAGGGACCGTTCCTATATTGCCTTCTGTCGAAGGGACAGGGTCAGATACTGGGATGGATTCGTTGGGATTATTTGGCTGGTTCGCCATTTTTCTTACTCTTGTTCTTTTAGGTATTTCTACTTCGGACACGGCTAATTTACCGCTTCTCAGTCTCATACAAATGAAGAACAGATTTGATTAGTGATTATCTAAATTTCTAGATTTCTGCACAGTCCCACTGGGCGTGCCAATTTGTTCGCTGTGAAATTTGGCGAACAACCTCTGGTTTACCAAAACGTGTAGAATTGGGTTACTTGCAGGATCAACCACACAAATCCTAGGACATGTGCAAATCTAGATGGTCTTGAAGATGTCTAAAATCACTTCCATATCTTTCAGTTCTGTTTCTCTGAGTGTTTTACGTCGAAATGTGTTGATTACAATGTTACGTAGATGTAAATTTAACAAGATAGAGTAAATGGCAGAAATTAACTGACAAAATGTAAAGTGTCGAAAGGTATAAAATGCAGAAAGATAAATGACTGGAAAGCATAAAAGAGATTTGTAAAGACTTAAACTTTATAAAATAAACTTTGAAGGGATTGGTGTTTGTTTACACATACATTTTCCAAATATGACTCTTTTCTCTCACACGGGTACTTTGAGTGTTTTCAGGAATTTTGTATATAGTAATTCTTCACACCTCTTTTAGATAATAACTACCCTATATATACACAAATAACATAACTGTCATTAACGACTAAATCCTAAAAGCATGACACATGGCTCTCCTCCTTTCGCCAGATGCTTCCACGCGTCTTCTGCCAAACGTCATAACCTTTTAAATTCAAATTTCCTTTTAAGTCGAAGTGACGTCTTCTTTCAGGCTTTTGTCGAATTATCAACATACTGTAATGTCTTCCGTGTCTTGTCGAAAGTGCTTTTCCTAGGTGCAAACATCTTTGTCGAAATGACGAAACCTCCTCCTGGTCGAAGTGTCGAACCATACTAATCAAATCGTTTTAACCCATGTCATCATTTGTCGAAAACATCATTTCTTACACCAAATCTCATGGCGTCGAAAACGCACGTATACAGTCACTCATGTCCCTCAGCATGCTTCGTGGAGTACCCATAAATTGTCTTTATGGTCGTCCAGTTACAGACAATGTTTGATCAGCAATAAAGCACTCGACTCTACATCTAGGGTCCATAGTGGTTTCAGGTCGAAGGGTGTATACACCATTATCACCATGAGAATAACTTATGACACTTTTCATAACATTTTATATGGTATTCTCATAGCGGGTCAATCCAGTATAAGTATTACTCCTAATATTCATACCTATGTTTAAGACTTGATAACTCCTTATCCATGATCCATGAGATGTGATCATTAGTCTATATACATAACAGTCTTAATGCTTTAATGTTATCCCACTTCACAATAAAGCTTGACTTCGGATACTTTAAGAATAGTGTCCTTATGTTTAATGGGATCTCAGGATTAAGTCACACTTGATACATTAAACGGACTATCTATTCTAGGGACTTTATTAAACAAACATAATAAAGAAAAAGCCTTTTATTATTAATAAATAATTCGATACAAGTACCAAAATTATTGGCCTCTAGGGCTTACACCAACAATCTCCCATTAGCACTAGAGCCAATCAGGCATACCCCTAATGCCCATAGATTTAGTATGGCCATCATGCTTCTGCTGCGCAAGAGGCTTTGTCAGTGGGCCATCAATATTGTCAAGTGTAGGTACTCTGCATATTTTCACATCTCCTCTATCTATTATCTCTCGAATGAGGTGATAACACCTAAGTATGTGTTTGGATCGTTGGTGAGATTTAGGCTCTTTAGCTTGTGCGATAGCACCATTGTTATCACAATAGAGACCAATGGGATCCACAATGCTAGGAACTATGCCAAGTTCACTAATGAACTTTTTGATCCAAACAGCTTCCTTTGCTGCACTTGAGGCAGCAATATACTCAACCTCGGTTGTAGAATTAGCAACTGTATCTTGCTTTGAACTTTTCCAACTCACAGCGCGACCGTTTAAGTAAAACACATAACCATATTGTGATCTAAAGTCATCCTTATCTGTGAGGAAGCTAGCATCGATGTATCCAATTACAACAAGCTCTTCCTGACCTCCATATATCAAGAATGAGTCCTTAGTCCTTCTTAAATACTTAAGGATATTCTTGAGAGCTACCCAATGAGCATCACCGGGATCAGATTGGTACCTACTCGTTGCACTTAAAGCATACAAAACATCTGGTCGAGTACCTAACATGGCATACTTGAACGATCCTATTGTAGATGCATATGGAATCTTATTCATGCGATCCCTTTCTTCCTTAGTTGAAGAGGATTGTGTTTTTGATAGACACAGGCCATGTTGCATATGTATGAATCCTTTCTTAGAATCATGCATATTAAAGCGTCTCATTACTTTGTCTATGTATGTACTCTGACTTAGGCCAAGCAGTTTTTGTGATCTATCTCTATAGATCCCGATTCCTAATATATAGGTTGTTTCACCCAGGTCCTTAATAGAAAAGCATTTCCCCAACCAAGACTTTACTTGTTGCAGGGTAGGGACATCGTTTCCAATAAGTAATATGTCATCTATATATAATACAAGGAAAATAACGTGCTCCCACTAACCTTCTTGTAGACACAAGGCTCATCTTCGTTCTTGATGAATTCATATTGTTTTACTGTTTCATCAAAACGAAGATTCCAGCTTCTGGAAGCTTGCTTCAATCCATATATTGATCTTTGTAACTTACATATCTTTTGGGCTTCTTCTGGTATGTCAAATCCTTCAGGTTGTGTCATGTACACATCCTCAAGAAGATTCCCATTAAGGAAAGCAGTTTTGACATCCATCTTCCATATTTCATAATCATGATATGTAGCGATAGCAAGTAAAATCCGAACATATTTAAGCATTGCAACTGGTGAAAAGGTTTCATCATAGTCAACCCCATGAATTTGTTTATATCCTTTTGTAACTAGTCTTGCCTTATAGGTATGTACCTTACCATCCATGTCAGTCTTCTTTTTGAAGACCCACTTGCATCCTATAGGGTTAACTCCTACAGGAGGCTCTACCAAGGTCCAAACTTGGTTTGTGTACATGGAATCCATTTCAGATTTCATGGCTTCTAGCCACTTCTCAGACTCGGGACCAGTTCTGGCCTCTTGGTAGGTCACGGGCTCATCTTGATCCATGAGTGATACATCACCTTGATCAGTTATGAGATATCCATATCCCTCACGTAGGTAACGTATCCTGCTTGACCTACGTTGGTCTTATTCTACTTGAGCATGTTGCTCTTCCACAACTACTTGTGTTTCCTGCTCTAATTCCTCCATAGGTGTATCAATGCTTTGTGATTCTTGAATTTATTCAAGCTCTACTTTCCTCCCACTGATTCCTTTGGAAATAAAATCCTTTTCTAGGAAAACTCCAGTTTGAGCGACAAACACTTTGCCCTCAGAAGGATTGTAGAAGTAATGCCCTCTTATTTCTTTAGGATACCCCACAAATAAGCATTTGTCAGATTTGGGCTCAAGCTTATTTTAAATTTGTCGCTTCACATAAACTTCGCAACCCCAAATCTTCATGTAAGACATATGTGGTTTCTTACCACTCCATATCTCATATGATGTCTTCTCAACCTTTGTGGATGGAGCACGGTTAAGTGTGTAAGCTGCTGTCAATAGTGCATGTCCCCAAAAGGAGTTTGGAAGATCGGCGTGACTCATCATGGATCATACCATGTCTAACAAGGTTCTATTTCTTCTCTCAGATACACCGTTCCATTGGGGTGTTCCAGGAGGAGTAAGTTGGGATAGGATCCCACACTCTTTCAGATGGTCATCAAACTCTAGGCTTAAATACTCACCACCTCGATCTGATCGAAGAGTTTTAATATTATTACCTAGTTGGTTTTGTACTTCATTCTTGGATTCCTTGAACTTTTCAAAGGACTCTGATTTGTGTTTCATTAAATACACATAACCATATCTACTGAAATCATCAGTAAATGTGATGAAGTACTAAAAACCTCCTCTGGCTGGTATGTTCAGTGGTCCATATACATCAGTATGTATGAGGGCCAAAAGATCATTATCTCTTTCACCTTTTCCTGTGAATGGAGACTTTGTCATCTTTCCAGTTAAACAAGATCTGCATGTCTCATATGATTCATAATCAAAAGAGTCAAAGAGTCCATCTTTATGGAGTTTGGAAATGCGTTTCTCATTTATGTGGCCTAATCGACAATGCCAAAGGTAAGTTGGATTTAACTCATTAGGTTTCATCCTTTTAGTATTAATGTTATAAATAGGCATTTCAAGATCAAAGACATATAGTCCATTGTTCATTTGTGCAGTAGCATAGAATATTCATTCAAATAAATGGAGCAACAATTGTTCTTTATTATAAATGAAAAACCAAACTTGTCTAAATAAGAAACGGAAATAATATTTTTGCTAATTGCAGGTACATAATAACAGTTCTCTAACTGAATTATTAAACAACTAGGTAAAGTCAATACATAAGCTCCTACGGCTAAAGCAGCAACCTTTGCTCCATTGCCAACTCGTAGGTCAACTTCAACTTTTGCCAAATCTCTACTCCTTTTTAGCCCTTGCACATTGGTACAAATGTGAGAACCGCATCCAGTATCTAATACCCATGATGCAGAAGTAGATAAATTATTTTCAAATAACAAAAATACCTGAAGTTGAAGTCTCTACTCCATTCTTCTTATCTTCCAGGTACTTTGGGCAGTTTCTCTTCTAGTGTCTGGTCTTACCGCAATGGAAGCAGGTGCCTTCCTTTTCTATGCCTCCACTAGGCTCCAAAGCAGGAGCAGTGGGTTTGGATTTGGAAACTTCCTTGCCTTTCCCTTTATCACTCTGCTTGGTGGGTCTTTTGTTCTGTCTCTTTCCATTTCCGATCATCAAAATGGACTTCCCTTTTGACTTCAGATTCTGATCAGCAGTTCTTAACATGGTTAGCAGTTCAGGAAGAGATTTGTCCATATCATTCATATTGAAATTAAGGACAAATTGACTTAATCTATTTGGCAACGATTACAAGATCAAATCAGTCACAAGTTCCTTTCCAAGGGGAAAACCCAACCTCTCAAGGTTCTCCACATACCCAATCATCTTGAGCACATGGGGACCTATAGGGGCTCCCTCAGCTAACTTGCCTTGAAAAAGGGCTTTTGAAACTTCAAACCTTTCATGCCTTGCTTGCTCTTGATATAGCATCTTCAGGTGTTCGATCATATCGAATGCTACCATGTTCTCATGTTGCTTTTGCAACTCTGAGTTCATGGTAGCTAGCATGAGGCAAGCAGTTTCATTGGCATCATCGACATGCTTCTTATAAGCATCTCTATCGGCCTTAGGTGCATAACTATGAGGTTCCTCTTCAGGAACAAGTTTCTCCAAGACATACAACTTTCTATCATGTTTGAGGACAATCCTCATATTTTGGTGTCAATCCAGAAAATTTGTCCCAGACAAGTTTTCCTTGTCAAGGATTGATTGCAAAATGTTGTTAGAGGTGTTTGTTATCATGGTAATCTACATGAAAATAATGAAAATATAAGTATCAATAACATATTTAATTAGGCCTTTAATTAAATATGCTCCCACTATTTTACTCAAAACAAGTGACCCTCACCATTTGATTCGGAAAATCCCGTTGGAAGATTTTCTAGTGGGTCGAGATCCACATTTCACTTTGTTTTAAGTCTGCGTAGGCGGATTACACAAAACTAGGTTATTTAGGTAGGAACTCCTTCCAATTGTATCTAATACAACTCTCGAATATTTTAGTTGGGTGAATAACTCCTTATTCCAATCCATCACATGGATCATTTCCAACTCTTACTTCTAAACCTATATAATCTTATTATAATTTGTTTAATTAAGTTTGACCCATTGTTTTAGCAATTGGATATTACAATTATCCTATCGCACCTTATTAACATAGAATATGCACCTCGCGTAGGCGAAACCTACATTACTCTGATACTAGTCTTTATGAGTGTTAAAATTTGGAAAGCATAAACTTAATATTTAATTTGAGAGAATTTGCAATTATTTTGATCTCACCGGCTTATTTATCATATAAATCGTCTCTTACATGCATCAACATACATTCGCATGCATCAACATACAAAATGAAACAGTTAGGGCCCCTAGCACAATTGTTCTCCTAAGCAAATGAGAGAACCTAAGCTAACCTAATAACAATCTAAGCTTCTCCAAGCAAGATCTTCAAGGTTGTCCTCCTTTGATATTGCATTCTTATCTTTCTTCATAATATTACATTACATAAAATAAACACGTTTTCCATACGACGGAGTGAGATGAGAAAAGAAGTTACATTAAGAGATTAAAAGAGAGGCACGACACACAGGTCGTACTTTAAAATCCCAAAATAAAATAATGGAAAACTAAGGCCATAACCGATCACCACAAGACAATAATAATAAACACATTATTACTATTAATTTAAATTCTGTTAATTAATTAAAACCAAATTAAATTTTGGCGACCGATCACACTACACAAAATTTTAATGAACAATTCATTTGAAATCGACGTCGTTTTTCGCATCAACACTTGATACTTTAAAGCATAACTCTTGCACAATCACAACCCTAATCGCATAACTCTTTGACAACACAACCCTTGTTCTATCATTAATCCTAATGCACCAATTTCATATCGTCAAACACACCTCGATTGTTAATTCAGTATGATTGATCAACACGTCATTGTTTTACCATACTAATGTCGGATCAAGAAGCAAATGACTATTGATCCCTCAAAGGAAAACAACCATTAAGTGTTTGAATGAACGAAACAGAAACAGTATATCATATATACCGTATTTTGCATCAGCATTACTTATATCATATATATAACTTGATCGATCTCAATTGCGTAACCTATGGACGATCGATGTATCACTGCTTCACCATACTAACGTCGGATTCCGAAGCATAGTCAACATCAATCATCCAAATCATACACACATGATGCCAAATTTAATTACTCGTTTATTCTTTGATTCATTATGTCTTCTAATCGTATTAATACAGAAAATACAGAAAATAAACAGCTATCAGATGCATGGTTTTGTAAGTGGCTCTGATACAACTGAAGGAGAAGAGCGATCCAAAATGCAACGGAATTTAAAAAATTTCTCCTTTAGTGATCCTTGTGAATGGGCATGATCAGTGATAGAATCGTTACCTCTTGTGGCGATTGAAACCTTTGATGCAGATCTACAGAGCGATCACGAACGTTGAATGGTGACAACGCCTCTACTCAGTCCACATGAACGGATTCCTTCAATCTCAGTGCTAGCTGCTACGAATGAAGGCTTTGAGTGTATGTGTGTGTGTGTGTGAGAGAGAGAGAGAGAGACAAACGAAATTACAACTACACTAATGCTTATGTACAAGGGTTCTATTTATAGAACCACTTGTGTAGGCTGCAAGCTAAAAAGCCCACTTAAGTGTATGTGCCCATATCTTATGATATGCAAAAATCACTTAAGCGTGTGGTACCTTACCATATTTCGTATTCTACTTAAGTACACCATACCTTACGATGTTCTACAATTCACTTAAGTGCACTGTACCTTACGGTGTTCCTTAGTTACTCTATCTCTCATCAATCTGTCCTTTTGTGTGTGACCCTGTAGGTTTTCGCAACATTAGCAATTATATTAAATCACGTATTTAACATAATAAACAGTGAGCGATATCTAGCAACACATCACTGCTACCCAATACACGAAAATGTCATGTTATTTGACAAATCCTTTTGTGATAATACTTATGTGTATAATTACCCTTTTGCCCCTATGTCTTTATTGAACACAAGGCATAGACCGTGTCATCCTTGTTCAGTTTAATATTGGGCCCGTAGACATTTATCTTGTTATGTAGGATGGGCAAATTCCATCTAGGTCACTCATGTCCCTCAACATGCTTCGTGGAGTACCTATAAACTGTCTTTATGGTCATCCAGTTACGGACAATGTTTGATCAGCAATAAAGCACTCGACTCTACATCTAGGGTCCATTGTGGTTTCATGTCAAATGGTGGTATACACCATTATCACCATGAGAATAACTTATGACACTTTGCATAATATTCTATATGGTATTCTCATAGCGGGTCAATCCAGTATAAATATTACTCCTAATATTCATACATATGTTTAAGACTTGATAACTCCTTATCCATGATCCATGAGATGTGATCATCAGTCTATATACATAACAATCTTAATGCTTAAACGTCATCCCACTTCACAATAAAGCTCGATTGCGGATACTTTAAGAATAATGTCCTTATGTTTAATGGGGTCTAATTATTAAGTCACACTTGATACATTAAACAGACTATCCATTCTAGGGACTTTATTTAACAAACATAATAAAGAAAAAGTCTTTTATTATTAAGAAATGATTCGATACAAGTACCAAAAGTATTGGCCTCTAGGGCTTACACCAACAGCCTGTTATACATAGGACCGTCCTCGGGTCTATCATATATAAGCCTCAACTTTGAGTCTAAGAAATAATTACTTTTAAAATGATCATTTGCCATTCTAAAAGCCTTTGCATGAACATTGTATTCATCTAGAACAAGTTTCAACTTATTGACAATGTCTCTGCTGATAAATTTATTGTCCCTGCATTAGTTGTGGTATATTAGATTGTTAAGCAACAACAATTGTGATGATATATATAGAATGTCTATAATCCATACAAATACCTGAAACGATCCATTATGTTTTCAACTTCATTGTCTATATAAAAAATATATAGTTGTGCATATTGCGGAGGATTTCCAATTTCCGATAGCAACGTACCTATTTGATGGCAAGTTTGACCGTGCAGTCTTAATGCATGTGGGCCTTATCCGTTAGAACAGTTGGTGTCAAATTTCATTCCAGGGGAAGTGAATGAAAACATTGTGTTCTAAGTTCGAATGTTATTTTGGTAGTTCTTACTCTATGGACATGTTTTATTATAGAGTAGTTGTTGCAACAAAAGTGGCGGGTCTTTAAGGAAGGGGATTACAATTTTTCCACCTCTGCAACAATGATGGAACTTAGGAACAGATGCATGCCGTGATTTTTTGTTGCATTCTTGATACCATATACAGGCTTGACAATATGGACATTCCCATATGGGATCTCCTATATCATAATACTCTGTATTCAAACATACATAAACAATGAAATGTTATATTATATTGTAGTAATAATATTTTGAATAAGGGAACTTACGTTGAAGATGAGAATCAATTAATGGTTTATTTTATTCATCATTGTCAGCATCAAAACTATTATCCAAACTCACATCATCTTCTGAATAATGCAATTCTTATGTGATATTAGGAGTTTCATTTTCACAGTTGCTTGCAAATGTTGAATTAGCACCATTTATCGTTGTAGAAACCGGTTCAAGAGTGGCATTGAAAGACTTGAGTAGGTTATATCCAGAAGATGGAAGTAATATACTTCTTTTATGAGTTTGTTGTTGTTTCAACTGGCTATGTGAAGAAGCGGTGTTTAAACTTATAGAAAAATTAGTTGACAGTGGTTCTCCCATTCCAGATATTGGTGTTTGAGATGTGTTTAAAACATCCTGTTGTGCCATGGTAATATTTTCCTTGTGAGCAACATTACGTGAGTTTTTCATGCTAAATAAGAATAGCCTCCTCCTCTTTCTAGAAATTGTAGCATGAGAATTATTTTCCAAATCATGATAGTGAGTGTTTAGTGGAGATGCATTAATAAAATTTGTTGCATGTATTGAAAGAGCAACATTCACACTATTAGAATTTGGGATATTGGTAGCAGTAACAAGGGAATGACCAAAATTCAAATCTAGGTTTTAGGGAGTTGCAATATTATGAATGTCCACCGTGTTACGTGAGTTTTTACACGCATTTAATACTAACCTCCTCCTCCTTCTTCCAACTGATATAGGTGTGTCGTTGTATTGTAAAAATTTTGAATTCATTGTTGTAATATTTGTTATAGAAGAGAATTTCACTGTAGGACTTGAGAAGGATTAAAGCAAAAACCAACGTGTATGATAGTAAAAATGAAGGTGGTCAGAGGTATATTCCTCCCTTACAATGGGTTTAGATGATAAGTTGTTGTTGAATTAGGAATGTGTATTTCGGTTAAGAGCTGTAGCAGGATAAATGAAATTTGAATGAGAGTTTAATTTAAATGTTAAATGGTTCCCGCTATTTTTAAAATGAAATTTAAACTGATAAGATAAAATATTTTTTATGTGGGAAATATTAGAATTGTTTGTATGGTGTCCTTGTGTAAAGGTTTCCCAATATTTGATTTATTTGGAAAACAAAGAAGTGTTTATGTATATACGTGACAGAGGGAAAAAAAGAAGTAGGAGAAAGAAACATTGGGAACCGGATTGTGATTGAAGATGGATATAGCAGGTTGGACATAGATTAGGACAATGAAATATGATGCAAAAATCTTAAACTATTAAACTAATGCAATAGAAAAGTTGAAATATGATGAGATATTTCTGTGTTGTCATGTCACAAAAGGGAAAAAAGGCATGCTATATATTATATTTAGACAAACATAAAAAACAATATAAGGAATAGGGGATGGGATAATATACTTATTATAAAACTTCACTAAAAAGTTGATGTCTTTGTCAATGTATATATAATAATCCAAAACATGGTTTAAAATGTTATGGATCTTTAAAAAAAAAAATTGTAACATTGTAGTGTCTGTTAATGTTATGTTCTTTAAAAATAGTTTGTAACAATTCGAGAAAAAGAACAGTTGATGTAAAAAATTAGGTGAATTAAATATTGAGAAAAGGAATATACGAATGTGATGCTGATAAATTCCACCAAAAAAACTTCCTCGTAAATATGCTGGTTGCATTGGTAGGTTGATAGGAGTGAGTTCAAATGAATTTTTTTTCCAGATGATTGCAACAAAGAAAGATTTATTAATGCATTGATTTTGAACGAAAGTCAATATAATACAAATTGGTAGAACTTTACGAATGCATAAGGGATGAAGCCAATATTCATAAAATTAGGAATATGTTTCGACAACGATAAGACAACATAACATATTTGGGACCGTAGTTATAGTCTTCAACAATTAGATCATACTAAACATACAAAGATCCAAATATTAAGTCAGCAAAATATTACATGCCATATAAGATAACAGATAATCCAACTACGAATAATTCTTCTTCTCCAATTTGATTATCTTCTTAAGTTTTATTGATGAGAGTTCTCCATCACACTAGCTTACCAAAGTTATTGATTCACTCGAACCATATGGAATCTATCTTTTAGCAGTGGTTGTCACTGAATCTGGGTTATGTTTTGATGTAATCTCAAGATCATGTTACGATAAAAGTGAGACAAACAATCCATAGATGTGAAACTATAGATTATAAAGCTAGGTCATTAATCAAAGAATGCATCATAAGCTAGAATGATACTGTCATAAGCCTGCATCCTTCAGCAGCATCAGATTTGGCCTCGTCAATACTCTATTTAATCTTAAAAACATAAGAATACAATGCATTATGTAATATATTTAAACATCAAAATATATAAAAGAAACCAAGACTAACAATACAAATAAAATTCAAACAATACCTGCAACATAAGTGGTGTTATAGGTGACTGAGATGTTGTTCCCTTTGTGTCATAAGAAGAGAAGGATCAACAGTATGTCATGAAACACAATCACACATTTTACTTAGGAATAAGATAAAAAACATGGATTTTTTCCCATGGAGCCTTGACCTGTTTGATGAATGGTTCATCCCTAATAATAGAGCAAATGTCCCACCCGGGTTGCCACTTAACTTTAAAAGCAAGCTCTAAATCTAACATAACATCGAGTGCTAATGGAAATTCCAAGGGATCACCAATTCCAGCCTACGTAAGGAAATGGTAACATTAGTAACCAATGAAGTAGTTGAGGCAATTATTAGGTTTCAAAAGTGAAAATAAGGAATAAACATGAATCATGGTATCGCGTATATGAGTAGTTGATACGCCCAAAAGTTGTGAACATTCCCTGTCCCAGAATACGAACTTACAACACTTCCCAGATTGATATACTTCTATTTCAATCTTATACCTAATGCAACTTGAGTAATAGTATTATGAAATAGATGTTCAACATTATAGTAGCAAAATAATGTATGATACCATAAGTAATCATACCTTAAGATTTCCGCCTTTGTGGAATGTGCAGCTTCACACAGGAATGAAGCTTTGTCACCGCGGGAAACCTTCAGTCATAAATGGAAAGCCTGGTAGTACCAGCCATATTGAGATGCAATAAGTTATTTTGGTTGTAGCAACAGTAGCACAGAATGTTATCTACTTTAACAGGAAACATAAAAGATATCAAACAGTTAAAAATAGAATGATGTATAATACAAAATTCAAAGTATTGTGTCGAGGAGGAGTCAAGCATACATCATGAAGTTTTTTAATCTTAATGAGAGGCAGAACAATATCCTTAGAAAGCAACTTTTTCAGCAGGAGTTTGTTAAGTATTTTTAGAGTTTTGTGAGTATAGTTGAGAATGAGAGCTTAGCTGACCAAAAACATTAACTAAAGAGTCCTTAGGGATATTGAATGAAAAATTTACAAAAATAGCTTTAGTCTATGGTAAAAAACATTTGTATGTAGGAATGAGACAAAATAGTTTCATACAAAAACCCGTCAATAAACTGTTTGATAGAAGGCAAATCAGTGTTGATGTACAACTTGATTACGTTGTAAGTGTTTGTAACTGACAATGAATATTTTCCTACATTATAAAATCCATAGATAAGTTTATATATATTAGTTTGGCACCAGTTGAGGACAAAGATTAATAACAAAAAATAATCGACTAACCCTCTTCCTTGACTTTTGTGTATTGAAGCAAAGTGATAGTTGGACCAAACGCATTTGCCTCCCAAAGAGTACAATTCATGATGTTGTTGCTACAAAAAGTGTAAGAATGTATATTAGGTTGTTACAAAATAGTAAGCAAAAAAGGTGGCAGATGAGTGTATTATAGGAAACAATATACACACCTGTGGTCCCTCATGATAAAATTTACTTGTTGTTTTTCCCTCTCGACTGTGCTTGTGCGAAACCAATACTATATATCATTCCTATAGTGTTTGGAAAAAAACAGTAGGTATTTAAAAGTAGAACACAACAACCATAAATGGGGAATAAAAAGACTTTAGGATACGCCAAAGAAACATCATAAATCACCTATGAGTACATCTTTTTGAAATCTCCCGATCATGATATCAGTAAAACTGGTAAAGTTAAGTGTTTTGGGCAGTATGACATGTTCATTAACATCATTAACGGGTGTCCCTCCTATAAACTTCACCATATACTTGTGGCTCAAAGGTTTAAATACCAAATCATTTTCTTGAACGTTAAAGTTCGAAGTGGTGTAAGTGTGGTCCATAATTAACTTGTCTTTGAATGCGGCCATATATGTTGTCGGAACAACAACGTGTATATCATCCCCCTGACAAATAAGGAAAAGAAATACACGATTCAAACACCATATTGCATACAAAAAATAATGTGTACAAATAAAGAAAAAATACATCAAAGAAACACAATTGTAATACATCTATATCTATATAATATGTTAAATCTAAAGCGGCAGATTATATCATGACAAATCATATGCCACATACTCTATATTTGACACATCATCATTATTCTTAGGTGACGCCTCCAAAAATTTACAATTATTTTTCAAAAGGTCAAAGTACATATTATATCACAACAAATCATATGCCACATACTCTATATTTGACACATCATCATTATTCTTATGTGGCGCCTCCAAAAATTTACAATTATTTTTCAAAAGGTCAAAGTACATATTACTCTTTTATTGCGGTCATGAGTTCGATCCTTGGCAAAAGCAAAAACACATTTACCTACACAACTATGATTTAACTTTGATATATATTATTTGCTTAAATCTTATATAACATTATTATTTTTCTTGAAATAATTTTTTAATTATAAAAAAAAATGAGAAAAATATATTTGATACATTTTTTCGATATAATGTCATATTTTGAATAAAATAATCTAACAACCCATCAATTACTTCAACTAAGTATATTTGCTCAAATTTTAAAAATATAAGAGATGTATGAATCTAAAAACTATTAAATATTTTTTATTTTCTTTAAATCATAGCAAATAAAAGTTAAAACAAATGTCTTTAGTGTCAAATTAGTTGCTACACAAATTTCTAAGGTTTGCCACTATTTATTGATATTGAAATATGATAGAGCATGCAACACTTTTCAATTTTATTGATAAACATCACTATTATATTCTTCATATTACATCGAACAAATAAACTATAGAATTAGAAACATTATTGATTTCTCACATATGAGTGTCAAAGAGACATGAAAATCAAAATATAAAAAATGATCACATGTAATATTTTTTAGAATTATTAAAATTTGGACAAACTAAATTCTAAATATAACTGTCAACTTACATACATATAATTTTCTTTCAATTAAAATGTTTATTTTTATTGTTAATGAATTTATATTGTTGTCTATATTATAATTCATAAATAAGATATTATAATATAACTCTCTAACCATATCTTTCACAAATATTCAAAATGGGTTGTTAGAATATTTTGGAATATCATTATTGATTTCTCACATATGAGTTTCAGAGAGACATGAGAATCAAAATATAAAAATTGATCACAGGTAATATCTTTTAGAATTTTTTAAATTTGCACAAACTAAATTCTAGATATAGCTATCAACTTACAAAAATACACTTTTCTTTCAACTAAAATGTTCATTTTTATCGTTGATTAATAACGATTGTTGTCTATATTATAATTCATAATAGATGTTATAATATAACTCTTTAACCTTACTTTTCACAAGTATTTAAAATGGGTTGTTAGAATATTTTGGAATAACATTATTGATTTCTCACATATGAGTGTCAGAGAAACATGAGAATCAAAATATAAAAAATGATCACAAGTAATATCTTTTAAAAAATTTAAAATTTGCACAAACTAAATTCTTGATATAACTGTCAGCTTACAAAAATATATTTTTCTTTCAAGTAAAATGTTCATTTTTATCGTTGATTAATAGCTATTGTTGTCTATATTATAATTCATAATAGATGTTATAATACAACTCTTTAGCCTTATTTTTCAAAAAAAATGAATATAGTTTTAATCCAATATTAATCAAATCTATATAATATATTAAATCTAAAATGGTGGATTATCTCACGACGTATAATATGCCATATACTCTATATTTGCATATATTTTTTCTTTCACATAAATTGTTTATTTTATTGTTGATTAATTCGTATTGTTGTCTATATTATAGTTCATAATAAGATGTTATAATATATATCTTTAACCATATTTTTCCAAAAAAATAAATATAATTTAAATTTAATATTAATCAAATATAAATTAATTCACAATCGCGCATCGTGAGGGTCTTAATCTATTATGAAGTAAAATGAGAGTGTCAACAATGTTCAAAAGGGATATAAAAGTCATGCAGAAGTTATGCTTTTACTAAGTGCGGATACTTACATCTTTGTATATGAAGATCATTTCAAAGTGTTCCTTGTTATTGGAAAGAACCAACCACTTATGGTGCACCCTTACCGCAGCTCTTTGGTGTCGTTTAGATCATAAATTTTCTCGAATGGTCTGGCCATTTTAGGTCGAAAGAAAAAATTGAAATGGAGGAAGAACAATGTGGTATGCGTGAAGAACAAAAGTAAAATGTAAAGCAACTTTCTTGTGTTAAATAAATATGTAATATCAAAAGCAATAGATAAGTGTTGGTTTGACATGTTTGATAAGACAAATGCTTTTTGAAATAATAGTATAATGTTGAAAATGGAAAAACCAACATAACATTTAATGCAAAAGCAAAACCAAAGTGAAATTTGAAAATTTAATGAAAAAAACTGGAGCAGTTTGCTTTGTTGCGTGACAGATGAAAAAATGAAAGGAAGATGGTTAATGCAGCCATGTGGAAGCTTGTAGGAGCAGAAGGGCAAATGAAGAATTTCTAGAACAATAAATATTCTTATATGATAGATTACTTATGATTTGTCTTTTTCTTATAAATATGTAGGCTAGGACTATTGGCAGGACATCTAGCCATTTAGCTTCTGCTTAAGAAATATATAACATATTATGTTGATAAATGTATTGACATATTTATCTTTAATATTACTTATTAGACACGTTTAATTATGTATTATGTATTTGTCTCTTGATGAAAATCGACAATACTAAACAATGATTGTCAAATTGATGGAAGTTGCCACGAAAGATTTGACGAAATTCAATATCTTTTCGAAGAACATGGATCACATATATAGTGAATACCATCCAATTTAGAATTAAAGTAAAACACTAAAAGAGATAGGAAAAGGAGGAAACTTCATTCGAAAGTGTCAAGATAAGAATATCAAGACACGGGCTAATTGACCACATCGTGGAAGCATGAATCACCAATAAAACCAAGAGTCTTTATGCATGCAAGTTAATGCTTTAATTAAATATTTCTATTATTGTATAAAGCAGGTTATTTTCTTTACTATTTGTAGTTTTTTTTAAAACTGTGTAAATTTTACATGTGAATAATGGGGTGTCATTCTTTCCTCGGCAGGGACATGTGTTTTCACGGAGACACCCCTCCTCCATTTTGAGTTGTTTGAATTACGCATAATACTTGCAAAAACCAGGAAGAATTCCCATATTATTAAATATAAAGGACTTTCACAGGAAGATCCTTATCACCCTTCAAGGAAATTATATGTTGTACTTCCACAAGAAGATCATTGACGCCCCTTGAGGCAATTATATGTTGGACCTTCATGGAAGGATCCTTGTCGTCCCTCGAGGCAATCACATAGTTGGACTTCCACAAGAAGATCATTGCTGCCCCTCGAGGAAATTATATGTTGGACCTTCACGGAAGGACCCATGCCACCCCTTGAGGAAATCACATAATTGGACTTCCACACAAATATTTTTGTCACCCCTCGAGGCAATTACAACATCAGACCCTTGTTGAAGGATCCCTACCTTCCTCTTGGGCTATGCTAAGTTGGCCAAGACAAACTCTCTCCTGAGGGATTTAGTGTCTCCTTGGGCGGGATTACTTCCAAAGAATCACGCCCAAGAGGCACGACCTATATCAAGCCCAGAAACTTGATGTCAGGTCTTGCTAAAGGGTTCGATGGAAGTCTCGCCTAAAGGTTAAACACCTCGCCCGAGGGTGTCATACCCTAATTTTGTCCAAACATTTCTATTTCACTAACATTTCAATTTAATTCAACCTCATTCATATTATTTCAAAAAATAATAACTGTTAATCATGTTTTTATCCATCTGAATTTTTTCATTTTTGTACTAGTTTAAAATAGTTTCTCATTTCTTTACATTTGATACTTTTTAGAACCATTTCATTTTCATATGTCATTTTGCACTAATCTAAAATACTACATTAATCATTCATCTTTTTATTTTTACATTTTTAATCATATGTTATTTGCACTTTTATTCCTTTCTTTTTTACATCACATTAAAAAGTAAATATTTTCCACAATTTACAAAATAGCAACAAAATATCTAGTTTTCATTCATATAGTACATGCATCATCACATCACATTTCTTTTTTATCAAGTTAATACAAACCAATTTTTCTTTACACTAAAAACAAAATTTCCAAAATATCTTATTCATGTTCAACACATACATACAAATAATGTCATTAAATTACATCATTACATCATTAAAAGTCATGAAAAAAGTCAATAGTACTAAAAGACAAATTTTACAAAGTTCAAATGTTCATTTCTCATTCATTATTATATCATCATCATACACATACATTACCATGAAAATTTTGCAGAAAACAAGTCTCACGTAACAACTTTTTACACCAAAACCACAAATAACAACCTCTTGCCCTCACTCTCACCAATTCACATGGTTTCACTCAATTTTCACACACAAACACTCAATTCCCTCTCAATCCTAACAACCTCAACCACTTTTATCACACACTCACATTAATCTAACCCTAACTTGATGTTATAAGAAGAGGATGAGATGAGAGTGAGAGGTATACATAAACACACTAGAAACCATATGAAATTATGTCCAGATCTTTACCAATTAAGAGTTTTCTTCACACTGAAGAAACTCTGAGAAATTCCCTCCTTTAGCCAAGCTTTCACCCTTTTCACCATAGCTCTTCCTCCGATAAGCTTCCTTCATCAACTTCTTCTTCATTCTTGAGCCACAATCACAATAAAAAACCAATACCTAAACTCTACACAATTGATTCCCCAACTAAGAGTTTCTTCATAATGAAGAAACTCCAAGAAATTCCCAACAATACATCTCTTCAATCACATCAACCATGCCATCTTCATCACCTTGATCGAACCACCATCTTTTTCCCTTCACCATCTCTATAAATTAAGCTCCTTTGACCACCTTTCATTCCTCATCACCATAGCTACCATTTGAACCAACATATACAACCATCATAATTTCACCAAAAATAGACACAAAACATTCACCATGATTTAGTACTACTTCGCAGAATAAATGATAGAAACATAGAAGGAAATAAGAAAATAGAAGCAAAACTAAGCAAATAAAAGTTGAAAATCGAATTTTCCTAGCCGGAGTGAAGCTTGCAGGAATCTGGAAAACTCTCAGGAGAAGTTTCCATAATCTTCAAACTCTCTAGAGGAGACAACCGAAAACTTTATCCTCACCAAAACTTCATCTTCCTCATCAGATTCAGGAATTTCAAGAAAGCCTGTTTAGTTAGTTTGTTCGCCGATTTCTTTGCTCTTTATTCCATTTAAAACTTTTATGCACATGGTATGATCGTTTCCCTACTTGACTCATATATTATGGTACCATATCATCATTAATTGGTTCACTCAAGAATCAGGTTCACCCTGATCAAACCCCGAATCCACGCTGCTCGGATTCGGGAAAAGTACCAATCCACCTATTCGAATTACAACTTGTCTCTTTCATCATCAACAACGACATAATGAATGCATGTCACAACACGTGAGCACGAAGAAAACATAATGTTTAAAGTCCCATATCAACAATAAACAAAACATGCATTGACACAACAATAATAGTTCCTCTTCCGAACTATCATCTTACAACAACATACTCACAATTCAATAACATAATTCATCCTCATACAACATCATATCATCATCATAATTCACATAAATTAACATAACATCATCATCACGTGTGCAAATATCCATCATTCCTAAAATAATTCATAGATTCAATTAAAATCATATTTAATTGTTATGTGATGTGAAACATCATTTAAATAGCAACTAACAAAGTCTAACAGTACCCAAAACATCCACAAAAGTTGAAAAATCAAAATCTACAATTTAATATCATCAAAGCAAGCATATGCACCCACTGCAGACTCTTGACGAGTTACCTGTTAGTCGTGGCACCCGTCACTAGTCGCAACACTCAACGACGTCAACAACATGATGCTCGTCAGCACTCTGAAACCTGCAAAATTCGTCTTCTTCCATGAAGTTCAATTCATAACTCCTAATTCACATTCCAGACATACAAAATCAATCCAAAATATTTCATACATGTTATATATATGAGTGCAACTTCCGTTAGATATATTTTTTATGATGCCAAAACTAGGATACTTTAGCGTTAATGTATATGAGACGACATCCTCTGATTCTCTATGTGCATCTTAATATTAGGAAGCATAGAAGCATTTGGAAACAACTTGGAAAAGGTCTCATGCATAAAAAATACGTTTTGTGAAAAATTGCATTACAGGTCGACACATGCGTCTACAGGTTGACCTATAGAATTTTGTTTCTCATCTTTAGGTCGACATATGCATTCCATAGTTCGACACCTGTGCTGCAATATTAAGGTATGTAGCTTAGGTTTCATGTGTCGCCTCTTCAAGGTGACATATAGGCAGCGCATGACTTTCATGTGCCGCCTATTCAAACTCTTGATTCAATGTGTTGACTCTAGCTTGTTTGACATTATTAGTTCCCTCATGGGTAAATTCTAATGCGTCCCACATAGCTTTGGAGGGTTCGCAATGGGAAACATGATAATACTCTAGATCTTGGCCTCTAGGTGTTGATGAATATTATCGTGTTTTCAATTGTGAAACCGCCACAGCTATGTGGGTCGCATTAGAAGTTGACCATGAGGAAACTAATGAGGTCAAACAAGATAGAGTCAACACATTGAGTCAAGAGTTTAAACTCTTTTGTATGAAGCATGGTGAAACCATTATCGACATGCAAAAGAGATTCACATATCTTATTAATCGGTTGCATGCTCTAGGTTAGCCTATTTAAAATGATATTTCTAATAATAAGGTTGGGATATGTCTTAATAGGGAATGGAAACTCAAGGTCACCATAATCAAAGATGCAAATGATCTTAAAGTACTTGATCTCACTACTTTGTTTGGAAAATTGGAAGAACATGAGCAAGAACTCACTTGCTTAGAAAAACATGAAAAAAATTATGAAAAGAAGGTAAGTAAGGAGAAAGGTAAAGACAAGGAGGAAGTGAGTAAGTGATCCGCTGTCGCACGCGGGTCAAAACGAGTAATTTTGTAAAAACGTAATACAGCGACAATTAAACTCGGATATCGTCTCAAGGATTCTTGTTTGTAATAATTAAACGTAATCGAATGGGGGGGTTGATTTGGTGTTCAATTACAAAAATGCAGAAAATAAGTGGTTATGAAAAGTGATTATTTGAATAAGCTGAAACGAATCAACCCACTATATCATCTTCCGACTTATCATTGATCCCTATAAATTTCCAATTCCCTAAACGAGACTGATCCTATTCGATTACAAAAGCTACTGACAAGCGCAATAACAATTATACGAAGTCTGTCCCTGAATTCCGAGTAAAGCAAACGGATTAAAACTATTGCGAATTAAGCAAACGCAATATGATCGAACGCGATAATGCAAAAGCTACACTAATCACGAAATTGATTCAAAAGCAGACAACAATCAAATTAAAGAATTCTATCATGTAAAAACAATTAAATTAAGCAAGTAATTGTGATTATAGATATAATTCAAAGGAACAGATTAATGGAAAATTATAAAAGAACCTCAAAGTGGCATCCGATTACAGTGAATTGATTCTTGGGAAATTAGTTCTCCATAGTCATTCTTTGCAAGCTCTCCAATTCGTACATGAATAGTGATTTTCCCCTCCCCTTCCCAATGGTGTACGGCTGCTAGACCTAGGGGAAAACAAAGACCCGTTTTACAACTCAACTGGGTCGACCCAGCCCACTACAAATGACCCAACAAAAATACAAATAAAATTCTGCAACTTCAACAGACTTTCTGGCCCTGCTACAGTCCGATTCAGCTCTCGACTTCTGAATAAAAGTTGTAGATCTTTTCTTAGCTTTCCAACGCATACTCACAAGCCTCAATCTGATACTCGTAGCTCAAGATATGATTTTTCTCGTGAAAGTTGCTAATGCTGAAAATATAATGCGAAAAACAAATAAGTGCAAAAATAAAATAAATTATAAAAACACATTAAAACATAAAAATAAGTAAAGAAAACCGAAGAAATGCTTAAGTACAAACATGGAAGAACGTGCATCAAAATGCACTGATCAAATTCTCCCACACTTGAACTTTTGCACTCCGAGCAAAACAAAAAACAAAACAAAGAAAGCACAAATACATCATCAGTTACTCATCCTAGGCTACAAGTCATCTTCGGTTAACTTTGCATTGATAGGTACTAATCTTGCACACTAAGGATATTGTAAGAACACTAATCCACAGTTATGCAGACATAAACCTCCTGAATACACAAATCAACTCGAATCATATTATTATACTAAAGCCTAACTTACTCATCCTTCTTTTCCTCTTTTTCATTCAGGCGCAATCACATTAAGCTCGTTATCTCCACACACTCATAGCAAGGCGACCGGTTAGTGACTCTGATCCTTTTCTGCACGGGGTTCTGGTACTTAAGTGGCATAACCCTTTGCTTACTCACTTGTAGTTGCGGGGGATCGGACCGTAATTCGTCCTACCAAGTTCAGCACCAGAAACCACTGAACCAACTACAAAAGAGTCTTATTTCCAACTTTTTTTTTAAGGTTCCACAACCGTTGGGTTAAGTGACTGGGTGAGGGTCACCAAACTTAGAAGGGGCATTCCTTTATTTTTTTTTCTTTTTTTTCTTTTTCGGAACACTCACTTATATTCATCGGCTTCCCTGCGTAGAGTGTGTGTGAGATGGTGCTGACTGCTGAAATAAACTACTCAAGAGCTGTCAGAGAATGAGAATGTACGGCTAAAACATAATAAAAATTCAACTCAATTTCCATATGCAGGAGACTTACGGTGTTAAAACAATATCGATCTTGTGAATTTTTCTCAAGTCTCCGCAAACTCGACTCAAAGTAATCTATAGCCTAAAACTTTCAAGAAGATTGCAATTTTTTTTTAGAAAGAAAACAAAAACAAAACAAAACAAAGAACAAAAACAAAGAAAATAAAGTATTCCCTCCCCCACACTTAAAATATGCATTGTCCTCAATGAAAGAAACAAACATAAAATAAGAGAGAGAAGAGAGAGGAAAGAACACACCCGAGTAGTCAAGGAGGATAGGTGATCACATAAGCAGCCTTTCCCAAAGAGATATATTCTACATTTTCTTCTTCCAAAATGGGGCTATCATGGAATAGCTTTGGGTAATGTCCATTGAACTTGAAATTTTTATTAGTATCTTCGCCTTTTATTTCAGGATCAAAGAATCTTCTAAAAGTAAAAATGTCAAATGGACACGTGAAGTTGATCTGATCTGGAATGTCAACCAATGTCCAACCAAATGTTTTTTTATGCTTCCTTAAAACCTGCAAAAGCTTATTTTCATGATCGAAATCAAGGTTAGAAGAAATTATAGCCGGTAGTTTTTCATCCATCTCTAAATAAGATATTTCATATTTTTAGGAAGTTGCTTCAGCTCGAGGGAAAGTGGCTGCTCAATAGAAGGAGTTTTTGGGGCAGCCGGGATGTCAAGAGCTTTATCTACATGAAGAACTTTATTTGCAACCTCATCTGCAGTAAGAATATCAACTTGCAAGGCAACCTCAATTTCAACACAAACAGATCAAATTTTAGTTTCAGTACAAATATCACAAGAATAAACATCATCAAAACAAGACAATAATGGAAAATCAGATGCAAACAAATCACTACAAGTATCATCAACAATTTCAGAAATCAAATCTATTTGAAAAACAGAATGTTCTTCCAAGGGTTGTTGGTTTGATCCTTGAGCTTGCTGCATGGCATTCACCAAAGTGGCAAGCTGCCCAAACTGTGTTTGCAAAGTCTTTAAAGTAGAATCTACTTGTTGTTGAAACTGAAGATTATTTGCAGCCATTTGTTTGACAATATCTTCTAGTGAAGGTCCAGAAGATGCAGAGCACACAACCTCAAATTCCTTCAGATGCTCATGCGGATCCTCACCTGCAAGACCACTAAACCTTGGAAACAAGTGTATTAAACCAGATTTCAATTCAAAAGGAGTGTGAGCTTCAGGATATTCAATACACATGTCATTGTAATTCACATCAGGGACAGCTAACTGCCTTAAAGTTCTTTGGTCAGTCATAGTAAAAAACAAACACAATGAAGGAAAACGATTAAAATAAATTTACAAAAATAAATTAACACCGAAATTAATCTAATGACGTCAATTAAGAATTTTGAGAATTTTTTCAGATTTTTTTAAAACTACCAAAACCGAAAATAAATCATAAAAAATAGAAAAATAAGGAATTTCGGTTTTTTAGGGCGGCATCCACTATTTATTCCATAAATAGAGGCTTTTGATTACTGATTTTTTCCTAATGAATCCACAAAAAATCGGAATAATCTGAGACAATTTGTTTTAAAACAGATTTTTTTTTTATCCCAAACCGCAAAAAAGACCAATACGTAAGTTGGACGAAACTGCGAGGAAACTAGGACCTATACGCTTAGACACTAAACCTATGACTCTAAAAACGATTAAAAGAAACAAGAATCCCCGGCAACGGCGCCAATTTGATCCGCTGTCGCACGCGGGTCAAAACGAGTAATTTTGTAAAAACGTAATACAGCGACAATTAAACTCGGATATCGTCTCAAGGATTCTTGTTTGTAATAATTAAACGTAATCGAATGGGGGGTTGATTTGGTGTTCAATTACAAAAATGCAGAAAATAAGTGGTTATGAAAAGTGATTATTTGAATAAGCTGAAACGAATCAACCCACTATATCATCTTCCGACTTATCATTGATCCCTATAAATTTCCAATTCCCTAAACGAGACTGATCCTATTCGATTACAAAAGCTACTGACAAGCGCAATAACAATTATACGAAGTCTGTCCCTGAATTCCGAGTAAAGCAAACGGATTAAAACTATTGCGAATTAAGCAAACGCAATATGATCGAACGCGATAATGCAAAAGCTACACTAATCACGAAATTGATTCAAAAGCAGACAACAATCAAATTAAAGAATTCTATCATGTAAAAAAAATTAAATTAAGCAAGTAATTGTGATTATAGATATAATTCAAAGGAACAGATTAATGGAAAATTATAAAAGAACCTCAAAGTGGCATCCGATTACAGTGAATTGATTCTTGGGAAATTAGTTCTCCATAGTCATTCTTTGCAAGCTCTCCAATTCGTACATGAATAGTGATTTTCCCCTCCCCTTCCCAATGGTGTACGGCTGCTAGACCTAGGGGAAAACAAAGACCCGTTTTACAACTCAACTGGGTCGACCCAGCCCACTACAAATGACCCAACAAAAATACAAATAAAATTCTGCAACTTCAACAGACTTTCTGGCCCTGCTACAGTCCGATTCAGCTCTCGACTTCTGAATAAAAGTTGTAGATCTTTTCCTTAGCTTTCCAACGCATACTCACAAGCCTCAATCTGATACTCATAGCTCAAGATATGATTTTTCTCGTGAAAGTTGCTAATGCTGAAAATATAATGCGAAAAACAAATAAGTGCAAAAATAAAATAAATTATAAAAACACATTAAAACATAAAAATAAGTAAAGCAAACCGAAGAAATGCTTAAGTACAAACATGGAAGAACGTGCATCAAAATGCACTGATCAGTAAGTTCATTTATCTAAAGACATCAAGCTAAAAGTCCTCAAAGAATGAGCAAAGTGATTGTTAAGAAAGGGATGACAATAATTCTGATGATGATGATGATGATATTGGGTTTTTTGTCAAGAAATGCCAATGGTATATAAGGAAGAATGAAGTCAAGCACTCCGACAAGAACTTAGCCAAATTTAGAAGGGCATCCAATTCCTCAAAAATTATGAGAATAAGAAAGGTAAACTTAGAAGTTCTTAGTACATTTATGGAGAAGTTTGTCACTATAGACGAAAATGTCCCATGATTAAGAAAGACAAAGAGAAAAGCCATTAAAAGAAATCTAGCAAGTCTAAAAGATCCCATGTTGCTTGTGAGAGTGCAATTGATTCTTCAAGCGATGAAAGCTCATGTTCTAGTGTAGAATCGACCCAAATTTTCCTTATGGTAAATGGAAATAAGAAGAAAAACTTAATTATTTCCAAGCTTGAATCTATTGGTGAATTATCTTATTCTCAATTACAAAAAGCTTTTGACAATCTTCAGAGATAAGCATTAAATGCTTTTAAAAATTTAGCTTCACATGAAGAGATCTTTTTGAAATTAGAGGCTAAAGTCTTAGAATCCAAAAATAAAATGGAAGCACTTAAGATATCTATGATATATACTCAAAAGGAAAAGAGTGAGGATGAAAAATCTTCAAGGTTCGGTTGTGAATCTTGTCATGATTGGCAAGAAGAGATAAATGCTCTTCAAGTCAAACTAGACAAATCCTTACAACCAAATATTGCATTTGCTATTGATCTATTAAACCTTGAAAGGTCTTTTAACCATTCATATAAAAGGCATAAAAATGTTTAAAAGGATTCAAATGGCAAAATCATATCTCATCATAATCTATCTTGTCATTATTGTTACAAGAAGGTTCAAACTATTGAAAAATGCAAGTTTAAGAAACTTTTTATTCCTAAAAGAGATTTTAAATGGTTTCCCAAATGCAACCTTGTTTTCACTCACCCCCAAGGACCCAATGAAGATTAGGTACCTAGAACTTGTTGTTGATTTTATAGGATAAATGTCTTGGATCTATGAAGATAGTATGGGATCTTATTTGTGGATGCTCAAGACATGTGACGTGTTACATCTCCCTATTTCATTGACTTTATGGTAAAGAAGAAGAGTTATGTGACCCAAGGGAATCAACATCTAGTGTTCCTGAATTGGTAAAAGTGTGTTGATTATTATTAATGGTTGTTCAAGAAATTTCAGGATATGTGTTTCTTTTCATGATATAGGTATACCTTCACAAGACATTCTCAAAGAAATCGAAAAAGGAATTGATCAGCCTAAAGCGGTGGAACATGAGAAAGAAAAAGATTACGATTGTGAAAAGGAGAATGTTAAAAGTCTAGCTGCAGTGGACGATCTTTTTTTGACTTGGAAAATCTCCAATGATCATTAAATCAAAAATATTCTTGGATACATTATTAATCACACTTTCAAGTAATTTGACACGAATAAAAATGGTAAGATCATTGTTGTCTAAAGGTTTGTGGCACGTCTTGCATTTATTCAAACTTTCGTTCGGAAGTCCCATGTGGAATGCATGTGCATCCTCCTTCATTCATACGGAGAGGTAATATCTTTTCAACTTTTTCTTTGTATGGAAGCTCTTTCTTTTACCTGTTTATTTTCAAAGGTATATGATTTACTTTGTATATGATATATGTTATGAGTTCTTACGTATGAAAATTTCAAAGTGATAACCATTATGTGTTTCATTCAAAATGTTTATAGTGACCTTATTTAAAATATTATCACATGTATGTTATACCATTGATATTTCATGCTTGTTCCAAAGTATTCAAGTTTATGTCGATGATATTATTTTTGGTTCCACTAACATGCAACTTGTCAAGGAGTTTTCTAAGCTTATGCAGACAGAGTTTGAGATGAGCCTTATGGGGGAGTTGAATTACTTCCTAGGTCTTCAAATCAAGCAACTCAATGAAGGGATATTTATTTGTCAAACTGAATATTGCAATGACTTGCTAAAGAGATTTGGCACGGAATATGCAAAATCGATTGAGACTCTGATGCCTACAAATGAAAACTTAGAAATAGATGAAAATGGTAAGGATGTTGATATGAAGAAGTATAAAGGTATAATTGGTTCTCTTTTATATATCACTGCATCTAGGTCACACATTATGTTTAGTGTGTGTATGTGCGCTTATTATCAATCGACGCATAAGGAGTCACATTTAAAAGCCGTTAGATGCATTCTTAGGTATCTTCATGGTACTTTTAAGTATGGGCTTTGGTATTCCAAGCGAAGTGATTGTAATTTGTTTGGTTATACCAATTCTGATTTTGCTGATTGCGAATTGGTTAGGAAGAGTACTAGTGAAACTTGCCACATGTTTTCAAATTCCTTAGGAAGTTGGCATAGCAAGAAATAAGTTTACGTTGCTTTATCAACTTCCGAGGCAGAATACATAGCAACTGGTAGTTGTTGCGCTCAAATTTTGTATCTTAAATAACAACTACTTGATTTTGATATTAAACTACAATGTATTCTATGTGCAACAACACTGGTGCTATTAATCTAACCAAAACTTTGGTGCTACATTCTCGCACTAAGCGCATTGAGATTTGTCACCACTTCCTACGTGATCATGTTGAGAAAGGTGATGTCGTATTTGAGCATGTTGATACTAAAAATCAACTTGCGGATATCTTTACAAAACCACTTGCAATCGAACCATTTTCAACATTCGAAGGGAATTGGGGATGCTTGATATCTCAAATCTTGCCTAAATATGATTTATTGCATGCATTTTATATATTTTTACTCTAACTTTCCTTGGAAGTTCTATCACATGAGAGTGCATCCTTCATCAAGTCATAAGCAAGGTAATATTGTTCATTTTTCCCTTTTATAAATAAACTTTTACTTTTGCATGTCATTTATGTTCTGAATGGTTGATATTCTTAATGTAAGAAATAGTTCATGAATGTTCAGTTTTCATGTCATTTATGTTCTGAATGATTGATATTCTTGATGTATGAAATAGTTCATGAATGTTCACTTCCAAAAATTTATATTGATGTATTTTAATTATATGCTTATGGTGACTTTATGTTATCCTTCTTTATGCTTGAAATGTATTGTTGGTGCAATGGCTTGTTATCTATTCCCGCATGAAATGTGTTTGAACATGTTATAAATTTAGTAAAATTATTGTTGTGTGTCATTCTGATGTTTTCATCTCTATTTTTTGTTTGAGTGGTGGTAAATCTATATATTTCCTAGCTAGAGCACATGCGCGTGCAGCATTTTGGGAGAACCAAAAGCGTATGTCACGTAATCGTGTCGCTTTTATAGCAACTCAAGAGTTTTTTATTACATTGTATCCTTCATTTTTCATGTTTGTGTTATGTTATTTGGCATAAGGTGTGGAAATTATGTTCTATTGTTACTTTATATGCTTGTATTTATGTTTAGAAACTTTTTTTCAATATGAAAATCATTATATGTGAGTGTTATCGTATTGATGTTCTTATCTTTGCAAACTGCCTCTGTGTGTTATATTAGTTTATGCGTGATTTAAGATACTTCTCATGGATTGCTTATTTTATTTTTGATTTTGTCAAAGGGGGAGAAGCAAGGTGAAGTTGGGATACATATATTCAAAGGAAGCCTTTCATTGAAAAACATGAAATGTATCGTCTAAAGTTTTTCCATCCTTAAAAGGGGGAGTGTGTGAGTGCAACTTCCGTTAGATGTATTTTGCATGATGTCAAAACTAGGATAATTTAGCATTAATGTATATTGGATTGTATCCTCTAATTATCTATGTGCGTATTAGCATTAGGAAACATAAAGGCATTTGGAAACAACTTGGAAAAGGTCTCGTGCATAAAAAATGCATGAAAAATAAGTTTTTATGAAAAATTACATTACAGGTCGACACATGCATTTACAATTAGACCTATAAGTCAACACATGCGTCTACCTGTAGAAATATTTTCTCACCTATAGGTCAACACATGCATTCCATAGGTCGACACCCATGCTGCAATATTAAAGCATGTAGCTTCTGTTTCATGTGCTGCCTCTTCAGGTCGACACATAGGCAACACACGACTTTCACAGGTCAACACATTTATACATGTCTACATATGCATCGAAAAGTTCGGCACATGACTTTCATAGGTCAACCTATGCGACAAATTTTTTCAAAAATTCATAATTTTTCCAAGTTTGTTACATTCCTTTTTGCCTCTAAACATGCATGCATATAAATACTTCATACATGCATCATTTTTAGTAAGGTTTCTAGAGTAAAGTGTAACCTACATGAATTTAAGATTTTAAAGCATTCTCATGATCTTCAATTCAATCTATGAATACACATAATCAAACTGCACATAATCATTTTTTGATTGGGTGCCATCTAGATTAGGGTTGATAACGTCCAATTAGGTTTGTTGTACCGTATATTGGGTTGAGAACTTTGAATGGCTCAAATCAGAAAACCGAGTTGGGGTTTTCCTTCAAGATCTCTTAAGGTTTTGGACAATATTGTACAATTCGGATCCAATCGAGTGAAGTCTTTGAATAATAGAAGGATCTTGGAAAATGGGTAGCGTGGGACAGTGGATCTCATTGGAAAATATTGGGTTTCAACAAGTGTGCGCTTGGGATTAATTCAAACGAGTGAAAGCTTTGAAGAAAAAGGGGTTTTGTTCAAATAAGTAACGTGTGACAGTGAATTTAAGCAGCATTGTCAGTTACTTGACCAATCTTTAGTCAAGGGTTTTTGAGGTGGTAGAATCAAAATCAAGCATAAGGTTTGTAGGGTTCGATTTCTACATCTCTTGTATTCACACATTTGCAAAGTAAGATATAATATAACATCTTAATTCGAATTCGAATTGAGCGCAAACGTACCCATAAGAAAGTCGATTAGGGAACTACATAAACAAATCCTTATGTACTCTCTCTCTCTCTCTCTATCTATCTATTTATCTATCTATCTATCTATCTCTTTTACTTTTCATTTTGAAAATTATTGATTGCATTGATCGTTTGATCAATTTTGTTTGGATCATGATTTTGAACACATTTTGAAATTGGTGTTGTTGTGTAGATCATAAACCATTCGGTTGTGATTGGATTTCTAGAACAACAAATACCACATGGAATTTTAAATATTATTGACTGAACACCAAGCGTTCGAAAAATTACTACACTTAATCTTTTATGTGTATTTTCATTGGAGATTGACTTTTCCTATTACACTGCATTCAACTAGTTGTGTTTAGTTGTTGTTGATTGACTTGTGAATCATTATCATTTCATTGTCACCTCTACACATATTCGGGCTTTTCAAAAGTAGGTTCGATTGGACGATTTTTGATCCGGGATATTTTAGACTTGCTTCCACGCCATAATTTTTTCTAAACCAATTTTGGTTCAATTTTTAACTTATAATTTGTTCACCCTCCATATAGATCTAGGCCTATCGTGTAATGATATACTCATCACTAACATCTAATTTCATCAAATCAACACCTTTAATTCATGGTTTTCATAAAATCATATTATTTCCAAAACCTTCAAAATAACAATGATAGTGAATATATGTTAACTCATCAAAACAGAATTTGTCATACATCATAGCACACGAATTTTATCACCAATAATTATCACATACAATAAATCAATCATCAACAATAGAATTATGTTAAAATCCCAATTCCCTATTGGAGGAAGGATTCCTCAATTCTACCCCTCATACATATACCCATTTACCTAGTTATCCTAGCAGCAATGCAAATTTCTGGCTTTTGATTCTCTAATCTCCTCCAAGTTCTAAGCCTTCTCTTGCATTTTCTCTAGCCTCTTCTCTATTCTCCAATTTGTGATTATACGTAATGATAAAAATCTATAAAGCTATGTCATTTTCTAATTTATATCATTAGGGTAAATCTTATTATAATTCTAGTTCTGGTCCAAACTCTTATGCCTCTTACTCCTTCTCCTCTTTTACTCCTCATAAATCACACTTTGGCCCCAAACTTTCTATTTTCTATTAAATTAAATAAATCTAATAAACTACTATTATTTTATTTATTAAAAATAAACACTAATAATTTAATCAAACTCTACTAGCCTTTAATTACTCTCCACGCTCTCACCTCAATGTCACACACCCCCACCACCCTTATTTACTTAATTAATATTATCCAATAATCAATTAAATACACAAAAATCATAATAATAAAATAATTTGAATAAATTAAAAACTGATGTGTTACAACTCTCCCCCAGTTAAATTTCCCCCCCTAAAAGCCTACCTTAAGTAAATAGACTCGGACACGACATCCTCATCTGACTCTCAAGATCTCAACTCATGTTTCCACTAGCTAGTCCTCCCCAAGCTATATTCACCAAGGTAATCTCTTTACCATGCAACTGCTTTACTTCTCGTTCCTCTATCTGCATGGGTGATGCCTCAACAGTCAAGTTATCTCTCACATGCACATCATCCACTTGGATCACATGAGACAGATCCAAAATATATATCCTCAAATGAGACACATGAAACACATCTTAAAGATTAGCAAGCGATGATGGTAAAGCAATCTGATAGGCCACTTCTCCTATCCTCTGCAAAATATGATACGGACCAATGAAATGGAGAGTGATATTTTGAGACTTCAACACTCGATCAATACCAATTACTGGAGTAACTCTCAAAAACATGTGATCCCACTCTTGGAACTCAAGTGCTTTCCTTAGCTTATCATGATAGTGCTTATGGAGACTCTATGAAGTTATCCTTTTCTCTTGGATCACCTTGATCTTCTTTGTGGTTTATTGGACAATATTCGGTCCAATCACATCACCCTCTTCCGACTCATACCAACATAGAGGTGTCCTACACCTCCTTCCATACAATGCCTCAAACGGCTCCATTCCAATGCTCAAATGGAAATTGTTGTTACAGGCAAACTTAATAAACGATAAAAATTTATCCCAAGCACCTCCTTGTTCTAGAAGACATGCCCTAAACAAGTCTTCTAGGATTGGATAGTCCTCTCCGTCTGACCATCTGTTTGTGGGTGATAAGTAGAACTCAAACGTAGCTTCGTACCGAAAGCTTTCTGCAAACTCTCCCAAAACCTTGACGTAAACATCAGATTCCTATAAGATACAATACTGGATGGAATCCCATGCAAATTGACAATCTTCTCAATATACAACTCTATAAGCCTCTCCAATGGATAGTTAAGTTGAATCAGAATGAAGTGATCTGACTTATTCAACCTATCCAAAATACCCCAAAAGTTATCACAATTCTTCATTTTCCGTAGCAAACTAGACCCAAAGTCCATCAAAATGATGCCCCACTTCAACTCAAGGATAGACAACGAATGTATCAAACCCAACGACTTATGAGGTTCAACTTTTGACTTCTCGTAAGTCAAACACGTATACACTAACTCATCAATTTCCTTCTTTATTCCTGGCTACCAAAATATCTTCCTCAAGTCTTGATACATTTTAGTAGCACCGGGATGAATACTCAAACCACTCCTATGACCTTCCTCAAGAATATTCTTCTTAAGTTAAGGCACACCTGGTATACAAACTCTATCTATGAATCTTATCACACCATTCTCGTCAATTCTAAAATCACCCCCTTGACCTAGATTAATTGACACCAACCGGTTAACTAATCCTAAGTCGATCTTCTGACCTTCTCTAATCTCTTCAAGAATACCACTGATCAACTTCATCATGCCCAACCTCATGCTATTACAAGTTTTTACACATACTAAACTCAGACCTAGGGATTGTTCAATCAACTCGAACTCTCAAACTATAAGCATCGACATATGCAACGCCATCCTACTCAAAGCATCAACTACAACATTGGCTTCACTAGGATGGTAATTCAAACTAAAATCATAGTTTTTCAGAAATTCGAGCCACATCCTTTGTCTCATATTCAACTCTTTTTGATCAAATAAGTATTTCAAACTCTTGTGATCACTGAACACTTGCAACCTAGAACCAAACAGGTGATGCCTCCAAATCTTATGCACAAACACAACAGAGACTAATTCTAGATCACGTGTAGGATAATTCATGTTGTGAACCTTCAATTGTCTATAAGCATAAGCCATAACCTGTCTATTCTGCATCAACATACCACCCAGACCCATCATCAAAGCATCACAATAAACATCAAAAGACTCACTCGGATTCGGAAAAATAAATATTGGAGAAGACTTCGACTTCTTCTTGAGTTCTATAAAACTCTCTTCACACAAGGCATCCCACATATACGCTTGACCCTTTTGAGTCAACTGAGTCAAAGGCATCTCCAACTTCGAAAAGCCTTCAATAAACCTTATGTAGTAACCAGCCAAACCTAGAAAACTTCAGATCTTAGTAACAGAGTCGGAGTTTTCCATTGTAACAAATCATCAACCTTCAACGAATAAACAACAATACATCCACTAGAAATTACATGACCTAAGAAACTCACTTCTTTCAACCAGAACTCACACTAGGATAAATTTTCATACAACTTCCTTTATTTCAAGGTCTGCAACATGATTCTCATATGCTTTGCGTGATCTTCATCTGACTTCGAATATATCAGAATATCGTCGATGAACACAACCATAAACTGATCTAAATACGAATGGAATATAGGATTCATGTAATTCATGAACACTTCAGGCGTGTTAGATAAACCAAACGACAACATAGGATACTCATAATGACCATACCTTGTTCTGAATGAAATCTTCGGAATATCCTCTGGTTTCACCCAAATCTGATGATAACCTAACCGCAAATCAATCTTGCTAAAACAAAAGCTCCAACTAACTGATCCATTAGATCGTCAATTCTCGGAAGTGGATACTTGTTCTTGATAGTCACTTTATTCAACTGTCGATAATCAACACATAACCTCATGCTACCATCTTTCGTATTAACAAATAACATTGGAGCTTCCCACAGAGAAACACTTGGTCACACAAACTTCTTCTCAAGCAACTCTTCCAACTGTTTCTTTAGCTCACTTATCTCTGAATCAGACATTCTATAAGAAGCCATCGGTACATGACTAGTACCGGGTACTAAGTCTATAGCAAACTCCACCTTGCGCTCTTGCGGCAAACAACTAATTTCATCAGGAAACACTTCAGGAAAATCACACACAACTGGAAGCTCTCCCAGTGCAGCTTTACCATCAATTCCCAAAGCAATAAACATAGCGAACACATGCGCCTCCTCTTTCAAGAATTATTCTACTCGCTTAGAAGATATAAACATCAACTTTCCATCTTCTCCCATATCTGAAAACATCATAATCTTGGTAAAACGGTTGATATGAACCTGGTTAAACTCTAACCAGTTCATTCCGAGGATTACATCAAGTTGACTCAACTATAGACAAGTTAAGTCCATCACAAAATTCTTACCATAAATAGTCATGGGACACTTCAAACACACCAATGAAGTAGTTACTGAACCATTGGTCGGGGTATCAATAACCATACTTCCAATCATAGAAGATAAATATAAATCCAATCTTTTAGAAGAATCAAGTGAAATAAAAGAATGTGTTGCACTCGTTTTAACAATAGCAATCAGAGGAATACTATTGATAAAACACGTAACTCAAATCAACGTGTCAGCACCAATAGTCTTTGTCCCAGACAAGGAAAAAACCTTTCCTCCAGACTGAGCCTTCCTCAGTTTCTGGCAATAAGTACTAATATGGCATTATTATCCATAATTGTAGCAAGTCACAACATTAACCTCAAAATCAGCAATGAGGTTCCTTTTCTTCCCACACTTGTAACACTTCTTCTCAGCACTGGAGCACTCATTGACACAATGGCCTATTACATCACACCTAAAATACTGGACTGAAGCATGAGCTCTTCCACCACTTGGCTTCTTCTCAACTGTAGCTTTCTATTTCCCTTTGTCACTAGGAGTCACATACGACTTTCCTCGAAATTGTCCCTTCCCTTTATTCTCACTAAGACTCTTGTAGTGAGAAGAACGGGCTCTGCAAATTTCATCATAAATCTGACACTTATTCACTAATACAACAAAATTGTGAATCTCCTGATACCCGATACCCTGCTTGATCTCTGGTCATAAGCCGCTCTCGAACTTAATACACTTAGATACCTTATAGTAGAAACATTATAATATGGGCAAAGTTTCACAACGTCCTCAAACTTGGCAACATAATCAGCAACAATCAAACTGCCTTGTTTCATTGCAAGGAAAACAATCTCTTTCTTACTACACACATTCTCAAGAAATTACTTCTCCAAGAATCTAAATATAAACACATTTCAAGTGATCTCAATACCATCACCTTCTAATCTCTGACGTGCGTTATCCCACAAATCCTCAGCCTATTCAGATAACATATGCGTACCAAATTGTACCTTATGTACCTCTGAGCAAGCCATCACTCAGGAAATTTTCTCAATCTCCCTAAGCCATACTTGTTCTCCTTATGGATCATACCTACCCTTGAAGGTTGGTGGGTTGTTTCTCTGAAACTTCCCCAGAGCCTGTAACTCATAATTATCTCCAGCATTTTAATTGTTTGGAGGATTATATGCAATCGCTTAAGTCAATAACTCCAAAGCCTCAACAATAGCATTATCATTTCTTCCTCAACCCATAACTCTGGTTATCCAAGCAAACAAACCAACATTAGAAGAAATAAGGTATCAACATTGCTCATATACACTTATCGCATACAAGGGAACAAACATCACGTAAAAAATTGTCCGGACAGACCAACCTACTCTGATACCACTATTGAACACCCTAAACCCCATAAGTTATATATAAAGAATTACACGATAATTTAAGGTGTTATCAACAACAACCCTTCAACAAAGCATAAATTTTTTGAAAACATGCAACAGATAAATAAACAAGATACAACACATGTCATCACATGCTCACTTTCTCTTGGGGCATCTTCGCAACAAAATCACATTTATCGCAGTAATAAAACATATTAACTTTAATTTGGGTCTTAGAAAGACTTAACTTTGACAAAATGATTTCAAAGAAACTTCAATATCCAACTCTCAACAACTTCAAAACAACTCAACATAATAATTATTAAACTTCAATGAAACAAGGGAGTTGACATCAAACATAATAAAATAAAACATCATTCGCCCCATGTTTTATAGAATCAGAGCATAACGGCTAAAAATAAATGTGATAACTAATGAAAATAACTCAAAGAGCTATTTCTCACACACAACATCAACTTTACTCCTAGGTATCTGCAAGATGTCCATGATGGACAACATCAAAGCAAAGGGGGTGAGAATTCACATCAATAAATTAATGGCATAAGCTGCCAGATAGAATTCCAACATCTACATATTCAATAACAATCACACAACATCGTTCTCACACCCAATCCATCAACATACATAAATCAATCACATATTCATCATTTAAGTTATACAATGAGAGTCACAACTTTAACCAGACTCAAATGCATATGCCACCATACCATCATCAATTGGTTCACTCAAGAACTGGGTTCACCCTGCTCGGATTCAGGACAAGTCACCAATCTATCCTGCTAAGATTGCAATTTGCCTCTTTCATCAACAATAATGTCATAATGAATGCATGTCACAACACGTTAATGCAACGACAACATAATGTTTAAAGTCCCCTCTCGATAATAAACAAAATATTGATCCAACGATAATAGTTCCCCTTTCGAACTATCATCCTACAACAACATACTCATAATTCAACAACATATTCAGGCTCATACAACAACATACCATCATCACAATTCACAAAAATTAACATAACATCATCATCACGTGTGCATATATCCATCATTCATCAAATAATTCATAGATTCAATTAAAATCATTTTTAATTGTTAAGTCATACCAAACATCATTTAAATAGTAGCTAAAAGAGTCTAACAATATCCAAAACATCCACAAAAGTCAAAAAAATAGAAATATGCAACTTAATATCATCAAAGCAAGCATTTGTGCCCACTACAAACTCATGAAGGGTTACCAATCATAGTCGCGGTGCCTACCACCGACCTCAACACTTTAAGAAGTCAAATGTGTGACAACCAGATTGGAAAACAAGCTTGCACAGTGTGACAGGTTACCCGTCACTAGCGTGACACCCGTTAGCACCATGAAACCTGCAAAATTCGTCTTCTTCAATGGAGTTTAATGCAAAACTCCTAATTCTCATTCCAGACATACAAAATCGATCCAAAACATTACATACATGTTATATACTCATCAGTAACATCTAATTTCATCAAATCAACACCTTTAACTCATGGTTTTCATAAAATCATGTTATTTCCAAAATCTTCAAAACAATAACAATGGTGAATATATGTTAACTCATCAAAACATAATTTATCATACATCATATCACATGAATTTCATCACCAATTATCATCACATACAACAAATCAATCATCAACAACATAATTATGTTAAAATTTCAATGCCCTATTGAAGGTTAAGGATTCCTCAATTCTACCCCTCATGCATATACTCATTATTGAGATAGTTCTCCCCCTTACCTGGTTATCCTAGCAATAGTGCAAAATTTTGGTTTTTGATTCTCTAATCCCTTCCAAGTTCTAAGCTTTCTCTTTCACTTTCTCTAGCCTCTTCTCTATTCTCCAATTTCTAATTATACATACCGATGAAACTCCCTAAAGTTAGGTTATGTTCTAATTTATATCAATAGGGTAAATCTTATTATAATTATAATTCTGACCCAAACTCTTATTCCTCTTACTCCTTCCTCTCTTCTACTCCTCATAAATCACACTTTGGCCCCAAACTTTATGTTTTCTATTAAATTAAATAAATCTAATAAAATACTATTATTTTAATTATTAAAATAAACTCTAATAATTTAATCAAACTTTACTAGCCTCTAATTACTCTCCATACTCTCACGTCAATGTCACACACCCTCACCACCCTTATTTATTTAATTAATATTACCCAATATTCAATTAAATACACAAAAGTCATGATAAATCAAATAACTTCAATAAATAAAAAATTGGGGTATTACAAATACCACCCACCCGGTTGGGCTCTCATTGTCCTAATTACCCAACAGACATGGGACCATAATAACTAACTAAAGAGAGTTAGTCAAGAGGGGGAACCCCTTCCTCCATGTTTATAGGAAGACTAAGTCTTCCCTTGACCATTTCCTTGGTCAAGAAGGTGGGGCATAACCGCCCACTAAGTTTACAACCTATGGCCAAGAAAGCCTCTATAAATATCTCCCCTCAGAAGGGAGAAATGGACAAACTCTCAAGGTATACACACTTGCTACTACCCATTACTATTTGGAGAGAACTTTTCTCCTAGTAGCCTTATCACCATTAATCGAATCGTCAATCTGCAACCCAACAGAGCCAATCGCCAACAGGGTCTCTCACCTCACGTGAGTTGATCCCTTAAACAACCTCAAAAACCATTGTACATGGCTACTCACTGTCGTGACCTAGACTTCATACCAAAATGTATAATATAACTATTAGGACATCTGAGTCTCCCTTCTATATATATAGACACACACTTGGTTCCAAGTTTTGACTTTTGCGTAAACTGTTGTTGGTTTCTATATGTTGAATTTGTTTGAGAAGTTGAAATATTAGAAACTTAGAAATCAACATCTTATATGAATTACTGCCCAGTAGAGACAAAAATTGAGAAATACATAATCTTAACACTCGTGATTGGATTGCTGCTAATTTATCATAATTTTGTTGTATGCGTGTATGCATATTAGTTAACAAAAGGATAAGATCACCTTTTATAAAAAAATGTATATTTTGCAACATGACTAGAAACTAATATGCTTCACAATCACACCTCAAATACACATCAAAACTATTTTTTTAACGAGACGAGAAGGAATTTCATTGAAGAAGGAAATGTTAAAAAATGAAAAATGATATTAAAACTAACAAGAGAACTTTAATCATGAAGAAGGTGACCGAAACAGAGCATAACAATGGTGTCGACAATAATAGAGATGGCGGATGATGAAAGCAACAGTTCGGTGAGAGAAAGTCTTTTTGACTTATAGTTTGGTGGTTGTTGTGGTTTGGGTTGCTGGTTGTGTAAACAAAGAATGAGAAGGGTTGGGCCACTGTAAAATTTGGTCTTAATAATGGACTGAGTAAAATATTAAATGGGTAACTATAGACATTGGTCTAGTTCATCGGTTTGACAATTCTTAAAAATTAAATCGAGAACCGGTCCAAACCACCTTGATTTTTATTGGTTCAGTTCAGTTTTTAAACCGAACTATTAAAAATCATTTTTTTTTCAATTTGGTTTGTCAGCTTAATCAAATTTTTCTGATCCATTTACGTCCCTACCCGTAATCAAATTGTATCCTTAATTTATTAAATGACTTCCTAATTGATTAGGATGAAATCTCGATCCTTAAAGCTCTAACCAATTAGACATTGAGTTTATCTTCTATAATTGGTTATAATTTCGTCTTAATTGATTAAGCACTTGTAACGATTAATTTTTAGGAGAAATGAAGATTAGATGAAGAGATTCAAACTATTTTAGTCGTGTGTGAACCAAATTAATAATTTAAGAGCTATTTTTTTTCTTATTTACACACTAATGATCCAACATATACAAAATACAACATAAAGCACATGATCGCAAGTGATCTTGCATAAAATTTAGTTCCTTTGATGATGTTTTTAGTAATTGAATCTCTGGCTCCAAACACTGGAATCTTCTCTCTTTTTGATTTTCTTCAATCTTTTTTTCCTTGATGATGTTCACGATAGTTTTGCCATGACTCTTTTTTTCATTATCAAAACATCTTATACTTAGAGTCCCCCCCCCCCCCCCCCCCCCCCCCATTTTGACTATGATAAAGCATTTCTCCAGGAGGTGACTAAGAATAGAGTTTAAGAAGAAGAAATTGGAATATAATCCAAAGGGATAAGGTATTTAGTCCAAAAAAGAAGGCAATAGATCACTGTTGAGGGATGGCAATTATAGGTGTATAGGACTTACGAGTCATTGGATATGAACTACACTAAAGTCTATCAGTAAAGGTGAATACAATGAGCAACTAGGTAATTCATCTCGTACCCAAAGATATTCATAATGAGTTAAGAAATGTTCCACTCTCATTCCTTCTTTACTACTTAAGGCTCATGGCATGTGATCCTCACCATAACTGGCAAGTTGCTGAAGAAGACTCTTATTGTTGCTCCTTATGATGAAGACTTGACAATCATTTGATTCGAATGAACCTAAAGTCTATGAACGAAGGCGAATACCTTGAGAAATTAGGTCATTCGTCTCGTACCTAAGGATATTGTAGACAAGTTAAGGATGATCCACTTTCATCATTCTTCATTACTTAAGGCTCATGGTGTGTAACTCTTATCATGATTTACAAGTGTTGAAGAAGGTTCTGATTCCTGACCTTGTAGTGCAAAGTTGCTTATGAAAAGATACTTGATAATCATTTGATTCAAATTGTGCTAAAGTCTATAAATAGAGGTGATTAGGATAAGCAATTGGGTCATTTGTCCCGTGCCTAAAGATATTCATAATGAGTTACGAAATGCTCAACTCTCACTCCTTCTCTCTTGCTCATGGCACACAACTTGAATCATTATTGACAAGTGTTTACCTTTATTGTCCTTAAGAAGTAGTCTACTTTATCTTCAATATGAAGGCCTTATACTGATATGAAGTTTTAAACTCTTGACCTTGAATCTTGAGGTCTTGAGATCCAGTACAACTTGAACACAAGGGACTTGCCCTATCAAGTGATCAATGGTCTTTTGATCACTTGAACAGGCTTAGGGAATTAAGCACAATTCAAAGGATTTGGTTAATCAAAGTAAACTTTGATCAACAGATAATCAGTGGGAAAAAGTCAGTGGAATTATATACAACCTAAAGGGTTAATCAGTCAAACTAAACCAACTGATTATACACAATCCTAAACTAGAGGAACATACAATACGGTTCAATCAATGCAAAAGATCATATGTTCAATGGTATTTAAAGTTAATGAGAAATAAAATCAATCATGGACAATTAAATGAAGAGTTAATATAATCACATGATCATGGCAAAGGAGATGACATACAAGGCATACCTCAAACAAATTTAAATGGCATTTTCAATTCACAAGATAACCAGAGGTTCAATGGACCATTAAAGGAAATTAAATCTATGGATCAAAAATCATCCTAAGCATGGATTATGAATTAAACAAAGGTAATTGAACTCAAGTTCAACAATTAAAGAATTAATCAATAAAATACAAAGATGACTCATCAAACCCTAATCTAAACATGCTCAAATTGATCAAGACTTCATGGTATCAAACATGTTCATCATACTCAAGATCAATAATCACATCTAAAAATTAACAAAATAAAACTCCACGAAAATTCTAATAAAAAACCAACAAGAAATGTCAAGTTTATTATGCCTTTCATGGTAAAAAAATTAAGAAAATATAGTGACCAATAGCATAAAAATAGTGCAAAATATATCAAGAAAAAACACGTAAAAAAACATGGAAAATGGTATTAATATTGCATAAAAGCAGGGGGTTAGATTTGTAAAAAAAAGTGTAAACAAGGCCCTGGCGCATGGGCCAAAACGGAGGCCCAAACCACAATTCAACTCTTCACTCAGGGGTGAACTAGCACTACTAAGGGCGATGTTTCAGCATAAGCATGTAGGACCAACAATACAGGCCCGCATGGTTCAGCATGGCAAACATGGAAATGGATAAGGTCAAAAAAATAGAGTGGCGGTGAGTCAGCAATGACCTGGCTATTGATGAGTATGATTAGTAAACCTAACAAAGAATTAATGCGCGTGCAAAATGTGGCAAATACATCCAAATGAAATAACACAAACGCGTTATCTCTCCTCTCCCATCAGCTCATTCCTCTCTCTACCGCACCAGAGGCCTCTTCGGTGGCGGAGTCACCACGAAATCTCAAATAAAGAACATCCCCCCACCCCGTTTTGCAACTTGAGTTCAAATATGACCATGAAACCTTTGAATTGTTCTTGAACCATGTGAATCGAAAGGGAACATCGATGAACCCTAATCTATTAAAGTTAAATTAAATACCAAGCAATGTTTAACTTGGCATTGGCTTCTTTGGACTTTTAAAAGTTGTTATGAATGCATGAGACTTGACTTGGGTTGCTTGGAATGTCTAGGATGATTTGGAGTACATCATGTGGAATTGAAATTTCATAGAGGTCACTTGGATTTTTTTCTTTTGCAGTGTTGTGGCTTGAAATAGGCTATGTAAATATGCCTTGGTCATGTGCATTGCTTGGTATTTTTATTAGTTCCTATTGTATTGATACATGTAATGTGAAGTGAACTATGTGTATTGTTTCTATTGATTGCATGGAAATGTTTGTATAAAACTTGATGTATGAATGTTTGTGACTTGTAAATGAACCATGGTTTGCGATTATGCATGGAAATGTTTATTTAATGAAAATATAACTTAATGAATCATGGTTTAACATAGTGATTTAATGTTTGAAAATTGGATTAATGATTGTATGGGATATAGCTTGAATGTATGTAGACAACTTGAAATTAAAATGGGAATTGTGGTCTAAATGTTAAAAAAAACGAAAAACTTAAAAAAGGCAAAAATCGGTAGGTCTAAAAGTTGGTCTGACCAGGTTTTAGACCTGGTCATGGACCAAGTTCCTTGGTCGAAAAGTTGGTCAGATCTTGAAATGGACAAAGCCCCAAAATCTTAAATAAACCAAGGAAAACAAGGATTTGATGATGAAATATGATAAAATGCATAGAAACAAGTCTTAGAGGGTCAAGAATGATGAGTTGACTTTGGTCAACTGGTTGACCAAAAGTCAGCTTATGCAAAAATGATGTAATTTGTAATCTTTTTTCAATGCAATATGGAAAATGAATGGAACATGAATGCAAGCATATCTCTGATCAATCAGATGGCACCATGAACTAGGGTTTAAATATGTCAAACCTCAAGTCAAACAACAATCAAACCTCAAACCAAGTGAGCAACAAATCATCAATGCCATGGGTCAAGCTAAGGTTTACAACCCCTCAAAGAAAACCACCAAATTCTCCAAACTCCAAGATTAAGAAACTAGGATTTGAGTAATGACTGAACACCATGATGCAACCTCCTAGGTCTCAAGCACCAATTATCCCTAATTAGGGTTTTGCATCTTTGATTGCCATGATGAACTCTCCATAATGACTATAGCATCACAACTCCTAGGACTTGATCTTCAAGCAAACCCTAGGTCCTTGTCAAGTAGAATCAGCCTCAAACCTTCGAATCTATGATGATGTTAGTACATTATATGATATGGATATTAATGAATGCATATGAACTTTAAACCAAAAGATTAGATAAAATAAAAAAAAGGGATGACAATTTTTAGGGTATGACAGGACATACATGAAATCCTTAGCGAAACTCAACAAATATGACAATGAGTTAATGAAGACAAAATATATCTTAAGTTGCAGTTCGACCAGTGATGTTTTGTAGGGGTCAATTGCCTCCGTGGATAACGAAACTAAGACTGATGTTTTAAAAGGAATTTTTTTTACGAGAGTGACAACAAATCCAACCATTAGCATAATAGAGATCATTCTCATAGGCAAGATACCTTCAAGCTATGTTGCTGACAGAGGTTGGATCGGGTTCTAGGGAACTAGATTTGAATACAGAGCTGGAATCCAAGAGGAAGAGTACACACATTTTTAGTGAGGACTAAATGAGTGCTAAATTATAGAGGTTGAATGCATGTATCATAGTGTGTTACATATCAATATGACATAGCTAGCAACCTAGATAAATATGTAAATACTTCGATCATTATTTTTTGTATCGCATATTTACCATCCAAATTTAATCATGGATTCCCAGCATTTACACAATTATTATACTAAGATAGATAAGAATTACATTAGAATAATAGATTATAGAATCAAACTTCTATTTTTTTTTTTTATAATCACTTGTATTAATACGCACAAGGGGTGCAACCCAATACAAAAGATATCATAAAAAATACCTGAAAATCGTGAGGTTTCTAAGTGAAGCCGCTAATTTGTCTTCAGCAGGACATATCATGTTAACATTAGATGAAATTAATAGTTAACTATCTTCATCATATTCTATTCCAAGCTCCTCCTGCCATGTTTGAACAAAATAACAGTAATAGTAATAGGTACAACAGGCATAAACCTTAAATTCTTTGGGATCCTTAGGTGAGTTCTCTGTGAGGATGTCCCATAAATTCGTGAACATTCTTTTGCGCTTCCTCCACTGACTTATTTTCTCTGACAACATTTTCTCAACTAACTCGTGTTCTTATGGCTTCACCAAAGTAGCACCTCCGTGTAACTTGTTCAACTTAGTCTCCAATTCTTGAGCCTGAAGCAGAATATAAAATTGATCATGCCGATTTTAAAATTGAAACTACGGATTTTAAAATTGAAAAAAAAAGTGAAAGTTGTTACCTCGTTCACGAAGTTCAACACGATCGTTGTATATAGGGTATATATAGTCTATGCGTGAACGACAGACGGCTCTGCTAAAACCGGACAAGAGAATGAATTTTGAGATTGCAGAGCAAAATACATTCAGTTACAATGGGAAGACTTTTCTCCTTTTTTTTCTTTTAGAATTAAATATATTTAGATATAATATATGAATGTACATTTCTATTAATATTTAATTAACAAGATTATATCCACCCAAAAACATATATTCATTTGAATAAACAGTACATCTTAAAAAGATATATACCAGTAGGTTATTACATTTAATTTATACAATTTTACTTAAAAAATTTATTTTATGAAAATAGGTTGTTTTTAGTTCAGCATAACTTTTTAATGATATTTATAATTTATTGATAAAATGTTTAAATGATTCCAAACAAACAAAAATATTTAAGTTTTAATAATTCAAATTTTTATTTTATAATATACAATATAGATACATTCATTGATTTTTTATTTTTAACAACTAATAAATATAAATAGTAAAAAAAAAATTTAATTAGTTTCCATAAAATAAAATAAAGGTGGGCACTAATTATCAATTAGAGTTTCAAGATCTAACTATCCTTTAAAGTGATGCTCGCGATTCTTCCTCCTCCACACCGGTGGCACTTGTGGCAAATACTACCACACATTCGACCGATATGTCTCCTTATTCCCACCATGTAAACAAAATGCACATCAGACCTGTTGCACCCCTCAACATTGATGTTTCACAAGGAGGAATTCTTAGTCCAGTGCCACAAGCAACTCTTAATGTGAATGCACACAACCCAACTGATATTGAGAATGTTATTCACACTCTCAGTCTTGCTCAAACAGACCAGTCTTCGTATATGGACATTGGTGCTAGTTCTCACATGACATTCTCGCAAGGTAATCTCTTGTCTTATTTCAAATTGAACAAAAATAATAAATTCGTAGTAGAAAATGGCCATTTAGTTCCAATCTATGGCCTTGGTAGTGCAAGCATACTCTCAGCCCACCCTCATTTTATTCTAAAAAATGTCCCACATGCCTCAAACTTGATTAAAATTATAGCATATGTTAGAAACTTCACTACAGATAATAAAGTTTCAATTGAATTTGACATGTTTGGTTTTTTTTGTGAAGAATTTTCAGAGGGAGATGACTCTAATGAAATGTGGGAGTATAGGCGACCTATACCCCATCACCACCAGCACAAATTTCAAATATAAAGTTGAGGCTACATCATTCTTTGCAGCTTTGCCATCTTCTCTTGGGCATGTTCGTTTAGGTCATTTAGGAGAAGAAGTTTTAAATTCTCTTAAACAAAATAAACGTAAGAATAAGATTTGGTTTTGCATCTTGCCTTATGTTTTGATGATAACAATTCATAGACTCTTAGAGAATAATTTTGTACCCTAATCAATTTGTTTAGTGGACAGATACTAGATTCATGTTCTGACTCTGAATGAATGACATGTGATGTCATCAGATTCTAAACCTATTGCACTCTGACTCTAAGATACGTGGTTTACAAGATAATCAAACTCTGAACCATGTACCTCAATGCTTCTGACTCTACCCTCATCCAAAGGTTTATTACTCTGATGCTTATAATGTTGATATGCTCTGAAGCCCTGCTCTCTCAACAACTCTGAACTGTATAATCAGACTCTGAATACTAGGTTTTGATGAGATGGATTAAGATTTTAAATATCAAGGTTCTGAAGTTTCTCTCAACAAGACTCTTAATCTTCTCTTATGCATACTTCATCACCTAACTATCAAAAGCCTCTGAATATTGAAGATAAGATCAAAAGGTTTTACATAAGGAAAACAATACACATACAAGATCAAATATTCCTTCCACTAAAATGATTTTGTGGGCTAAGGATTGTACTATTGTACCATTTTGCCTCCCATTTTCACAAGTCGTTATGCAAGGATACAACTACATTTGTCTATATAACGGAGACTTGGAAGAATGAAATAGAGCTACACATTCTAAGAGATTATTATTACGTGAACAGTGCACTTTGTGAAATATTTTGAGAGAAAAGAAAACACACACTAGAACTTTTGTTCATACTCTTCATAGAATATATTTTGTGTGAAAAAATTATATTCATTTGTGTATTCTGCTTTCTTAGAAGCATTTTGTAAACACACATTTGTATCTCAATATGTTTGATTGTATTTTCCTTGAGTGACTAAGATTTAGTCATAATACTCAAGAAGACATTAATTGTAGGTATTTGTGTTGTAATCAGTTTGATTATAGTGGATTAAGTCATTGTTGATAAGGCGGAATCATCTTTTCGAGTGGACTGGAGGTAGCTTGGTTAATAGTGAACCAGGATAAAAATAATTGTTTCATTATTTTTGTTCTTTGTTTTCTACTTGTTGTGTTGGGTTAAAAAAAATTATTTTTAGAAACTCAACTCAAACTTCATTTCTTGTGTTTCTCGTCACCTTCAATTGGCATCAGAGCTCCGGTTCTGGTATTTATTGCGTATAAAACACTTCACCGTGTCAGAAAAAGATCTAGTTTGTGAAACACAATGGATGCTATCCCACCTCCAGTTGCTCATGTTGCTGATAGATATCACTATAATGCAAAACCTCAAGTTTTTGATGGAGACAAATTTGATTACTGGAAATATATAACAAAAAATAATATAAAAAGATAAATGAGTAAACATAAAACATTTACTTACTAGTTTTCCCATACCCTTTCTTGATGATCGCGACGAATAGTATGCACATCATCGTCAGAATCATTTTCTTCATATGTGAGACATCTGTGTGTTGCAAAAGAGGGGGTATCAAAATTTAAATCTTGATTTTCATCACTATCAGAAATATATTTTCTTGGGATGCCATGATGAATGGTTCGTTGATATAATGCATCTTTCAAATATCAGCCTGTGTGAATCCTAAGTCATCGGTTTCTACATTAGTGTTATTGTCAATCCACTTGCACTTAAATAAAGGAACTTTAAAAGTAACATGAAGTGAAAGTTTTGTCATGAAATATATTATTTGTAGTAGTTATCAAAATTACTCTAATATTTTTACAGTACTCTTACCACTCAGACGCAGACCAAGTAAGCTTTCACACTTCCTCTCTTTCATAATATTTGAAGCTTCAAGATCCCTTCCTTTAGTCACCATATAATTTGAGACTTGGCTTATTATAAAAAATGAGGCTTGATAAGGCTACTTGATAGATACGATCATCAAAGATTGCTTGACTTAATCATCAGGGATTCCACCGAACACTGTTTGACATTAGGTGATGTCCTTAAGATAATGACTTTGACATATTGATCTCACAAGCATAAAAACTTGATCATCTTAATCATGACTTTATATGTATAGTTCACATTATAGTGTTGTCATCATCAAAACCATCACATGTATCTGACTACTTCGGACATTGTACCTGAAAGCACAAATATCCACACATGCCACCACCAAGTAAAGAATGGAAAAAGGACTGTTTATCTTGAGCATCGAATATTTCTAAGATCCAATCATCCATACCATAGATTTCATAAGGCTTTTATTGAAGAGAAGAAGTTTGATGTTACTCCAAAACCCTTAATTGGGAAGAAAATTTATCAAGGACAACAACACATTTATGTTTTCTTTGGAAGTATTAGAAAAATTCCGTAGAGAAAAATATATAGAAAAGGAGGTTGGTGTTCTTTTATCTTCCATGTTGGTCTATCCTCGATGTAAACTATTAATATGATGTGATGCATGTGGAGAAAAATGTGTGTGATAATGTAATTAGAATTTTTTTTTCAGGATTTAAAATTTTTATGATCTAAAATTCGTTTTTTTCATGATTTTTTTGTATAACCTTATAAGGATATCTCACACAAAAATTAAATTTTTTATTTACTTGAGATGAATTAAATATTAATTTTTTAACCGATTTTTCATGAAACTGAATCAACGTAAACATTGGCATATGATTGAATTTTGAGATAATCTTTTGCAGAGACCTATATCATAACACATTAAATGGGTCTGCAAAGTTTCATGGCATTTTGAATAAGTCTTGATTTATTTTAGTATTTCGACCGAAACATCAAAAGTGTGTTGTTTTAGTCGTTAATAAGAGGGATCAAAAATGTAGATGAAAAATATTAGGAGGATCCTTCTTAAAAGAAAAATTTTAGAGTGACTAAAATTGAATATTGACATATTTATAGGGACTAAAAACATATTTAAATTATGGTAAAAAAAGATATTTAAACCTAATATTTATAGTTAATACTATTATAAATGTATGCCATTAATTATTTTTTAAACAAATAGATTTTTATTATTCTAACTACTTTTACATTCCATTCAATTTATAGATGTTTAAAGAACAAACATCATTCAAAGAATAAGACTTATATAGTATATATATGTTTACATTGAGAAATTTACTTTCTTTAGTTTTATGAGTTCAATTGAACCAATGATATGTTTGAGTTTTGTTGTAAAAATTGAATATGTATAGTTTTTGATTAGCCTACTTGATATAAATATGTATAATTTTTGTAAATATGTGTAGTTTTTATTTTGGTACATAATATGTGTCATTTTGGTTTTGATGTAAATATGCATAGTTTTTTTTTTACTTGTAGCCATTAAATTTAGGGTATAAAATGTGTCAATTAGGTTACATTTAAAAAAAATGTAGGTAATGATCAAAAAAATATGTAAAATTAAAAAATAAAATAAAAATACAAGAGATTCTACATCGATTAATAGTTCCAACCGAGAGAAAAATGAGGGAGACTTTACCTCAGTTTATAGTCTATGTGAAAGGGGTGTAAATTTTTCCTCGATTTATCTCCCAATCGAGGAGAAAAGTGACACACTTTCCAAAAAAAAAAATTTGAGTCAATGGTCCAAGGTCAAAATGGTGCACTTTCCATAAAATCTTTCGTTACCTCAGACCTCTTATCGATGTGAGAGTTTTTTCCTAACCGGGGTAAAAGTTCTTTTTCTTAGTAGTGCTTGTTTTTGTTTTTTATTTTCTTAGAATGAACGATTGTGATAGCAAAGGGACGGAAGAAATATGTGGAGAAGATATTTGAGAAGGAGATAGTCATAATATAGAGAAAAGATAGATATAGGTTTCCTATAACTTGAGATATGGGAAGAAGAGTGAAGAGATGAGAAAAATTAATTGTAAATAATTATATAATAAGTTATGATGTATTTCATGGTCTAATGAATTTTATTTCTCAACTATTGTAGAAAAATATTCTACTTTTACGTGTTAAATGCCACCCCCGAAGTCAAATAATTTAAAAATGTGTGCACACTTTAAATCTACTCACAATCTTCTAACAAGAGGGACCAATATTTCATAAGATAGAAGTTTAGGGACCACTTATTTATTAAAATTTTAATAAAATTAGTGTAACACCTCAAAATTTGCCCTCCTCTCTTGGGACTAGCTTAGCATATTGCATTTCATTTTGTAGGGCATTAGACATTACATCTTTGCATGTCATGTGAAATAAGCAAGTCATCCTCCTAGGTCTTTCTCAGAAGATGAAGAGGTTAAGAGATGCAAGTCTGAGGGTCTTATTGAATTGATCACCAATCATCTCAGGGTTGTGCTTCTATTAGGGTTTTTCTTGGCCCTTCAGGAGATGGGGTATTATCTTTGTTGAAATGGTATATCATCATCATCATGATTCATTATTTCTGATCAGACTCCTTGGGATTAGGGTTTTGACCTCTGGTCAACCCTAATCAGTTGCATTATACCAATCAAGGTTTTTCAAGGATATGAGGTCTTCAATGAGTTGGAGATCAGCATGTGATGTTATTGAGCTTGTATAAGCTAGGGTCTCATTTTGGTGCCATTTCATCAAGTGGTTGAGGCTCAAAATCATCTGTGCATGATCAAGTCATCTATCAACCATAAAAGTCAACTACAAAGTCAACTGTTGGATTTGGAGGTGGGAAGTGATTAGAAATACTTCATTCATGTTCAAACAAGTCTCATTTGACATTTCAAACATCAACATTGAAAAATTTGAGGTCAGATCAAAACTTGCCAAAAATAGAAAGTGACCTGTAATTTGAACTTGCCAAAAATGGAAAGGTTTTCAACTCAAGATTACATCATCAGGAAAGCTTCAAATGAAATTTTGTTCAACATGAAAGTTATAGATCTTTCTCTCCCATTTCCAAAAAGTCCAAGATCATGAATTTCTCATGTGTGGTTAAGGAGATATGATCAAAACTTGACAAAGTGTGCATTGAACTTCAAATGGGCATAACTTCTCAACCAAAACTCCAATTCAAGTGGTTCTTTTTGCTAAATTTTCATTTTGACCTCTAGTTTCCAAAACATGCATTGCATTGCACAAATTGTTATCACATAATCATTTGCAAATTCTTGCATTTTTGGAGGGAAAAATTGAAGTTTAAAATTGGTGCATTGTTTAAGCATTCTACCATTGCATTTAGCTCCAAAATGACATTTTGAGTGAATTTGAATCCAAACCCGTGCACTGTTCACCATGCATTTCATGCATAGGGTGAAAATCATAATTTTGCACATACACCACATTCTTGCTAATTCACTTACCATTTGCTTAAACATGATTAGGAGCATGATTAGTAGGAGGTATATAACAGAAACCCTAACTGCTTTTCACTAACAACTTTCATAATTTCAGATCTAGAAAAATTTTCACAAAATTCTCTCTCAAATTTTCTTTCAATTTCTTCAAACAAGTTGCATTTCCTTTGGTTGAATCATCATCTGGAAGCATCATGGAGCAAGATTGAACATAGATCCATAGCAATTCGTGCCTGTTTGAAGCATATGCAAGCTTGAGCTCAACAATGGTGAATCCAAATTCTGGTTGAATTAAGTGCAATCGAACCGCAATTTCTCTTCCAATCACTTGCACAAGCATTCTAGAGGAACATTAAAGCCATTACAAAGCCTGAATCTCTCCAATTCTAGATTTGGTCTTCAAGAGGTCATGAATCGCATCTCATAATTTTGATTTTTCTTGCTATAATGTTGTAGATCTAAGTACACTGATCACTCTGAGCTTTAAATCATGAAATTCCATGCAAAATTGAATGAGTTATGGTTGTTTAAAGTTTTGTGCATGAATGTTGTTGGCTTCGATTCTCTCATGATAATTGGAATTAGGTTTAGTTGTTCATATATTCGTGACCTAGGATGAAGGATCTACACATTGGTGTACTTGATTTGGATTTCTGGAACAAAAGTTCTTGATGTTCTTGAGATGTTGGCACTGTTCATACGCGTGTGATGAAGAAGATGATGTCCAGTTTTTGGCAACGGTTTGATCATTTGCTGCTACGAAAATCCGTTGCCTAGGGTTGCATCGCTATTGGCTCATGTACATGGCCATGCAGCGTTTCTATTGGCTGGTTTTGTTGACCGCGAGCGCTGACCTCTTCCACTTAAATGAAACGCTGCGTTTCATTTGTGGAGGCGCCAAATTTTGAATGCCTACCTAGTTCGATCCTCAGCCATGCCGGTTTTTCAAATGTCATTTTGTTTTTTCTATTTCCCTCCATTCATTTCTATATGCTTGCTTCATCATTTTTTTTATTTTTTCTTCAACTTGCAAAATTCATATTAAATAAAATAATTATCCAAAAATTGCCAGGTTTTTTGCATTGTGTTGCATTTTTTGTCTATTATTTTTTTATTATTAAAATGAAAGTTGTGCTTGGCTGGATAATCTTTTGCCCTAGGATATTTGAACATGTATGCTATTTTGGCATTGCCTTGCTTATTCATTTGTGAAATGCTTGTTCTTTATCCAATGAATGTGAAATTTTGCACACTATTTCTAGGCATGTTGAGTGTTGTTTTGTCTTTGGTTAGAGGTTTTTACCATGAACCATTTCTGTTTTATGCCTATGCTAACTTGGTGTGACAATTTGTGTCACACATGTGCTTGTTGTGCTTGTCTTGACTTATGCAATGTGATTGCCATGCCTAATGATGTCCAATGCCTCTAATTTTTTGTGTGATGATCATGTTGTATGTCATGTTTACTCATGAATTTTGTCAAGATTATTTGAATCATTTTTGATTTAATGTGCATTTGTTTCTTCTGATGTCACAATGTGGTCACAATTTGCATACCTTGCCATGTTTGGTTCATGAAATGCATCTGGTTAATGATTTGGATATGGGATCTTTTGGATTGTGTTCTTGATTGAATGAAGTTGATCCATGTTAAATTTCATGTTCTGTTTTGAATGTTTGACCCTCTTTTGACCCTAGGCTTTGACCTAGTGGTTTGGACTCACTGTTTGGGTTGTGGATTTCAGGTTAAGCACCTTACCATGATGGAGTTGCTCACTCATTTGAGTTGATTAGTTGGTGGATGTTGGCTAACCTTATGTTGTTTTGTAGGTTGATGCCAAATTATTTGTGTTGTGCCCATTGGCTTATGGCTTGCACATTGTTGCTTAATGCCTTATCTGTCTGATTCTGTGATTGACTGTTGTTTGATTGTCTGAACTTTGTACTGATTTGTCTGATGTTTCCACAGGTACTTAAGTTGCTTTAAGTTCATTGTGAACTTTGCTTTGCTTGGTTGCTTAACCACTGAGGTATAACTCCTTTGACTTCATGTAGTCTGGAAGACCTGTCCTGTTATGTGGACAGGCACCTGTCTGAAGTCCTCCTTAAGAGGAAATGCTTGTGTTTGTTTATTTTTGTGCCAAGCAGGAAAAGTCCTTTTATGAGGCAATTGGCAGATAAAAGAGATGTGTAATCCATCTCCTGCTAGTCAGTGTGTCATCCACTTTGCTCACACACCTTGTGTTGATGCATTGTGGATATTAACCCAAGATCTATGTTGTGTCAGTCTTGTGGAGAAGAGTTCCTACTTTCTGAACTCCCACACCTTCTATTGTTTAAAAGCTCTCCCAGGCCAGGGATAAGAGCTGTGAGGTCTTACCCTCACTTCCTATTTCATCTGCTTCACCCTAATTCTCAATGTTAGGGTTAAGAGCTAACACCACCCTGTTACAGTGGCTTGTTTGTCGAGGTTGACATGACCCCTTGACTAAAGCCTAGCCTTGTGTGAGCCCATCTGTTTGTATATAGTGTGTGTGCTTGTTTTTGTGCTTGTATGTGTTTGCTTGTGTTGTTTAGGATAGCTTGCTGCCTGTGCAAGTTAGATAGAAACCTTAACCTAGGACCATTGTGGATTGCATGATGACTATTAGGCTCGAGTCAGTCTCCCTTCTAGTTTGTCATTTCCCAGTCTCTGGTTAGGAGAAAGTTTCTCCCCTGTTCAGGGGAACTACGTTGCCCTGATCCTCATACCAGATGAGGTACGTAGGCAGGAGATCGTACGAGATCTCTCCTGGCACCCTTTTCCTTTTTGTGTGTGTTTGCTTGACAGTTATTAGGCTCGAGTGCCAGACTCCCTATTAACTCGTTTGGTTGTTAACCTTCTTGTGTGCGTTAGGAGATGGATATAAGACCAGCGATTGGCAGTCCGTATCCTATTGGTGTTTGTTTGTGTGGAGTCTGACGTAAGTCCAGCGATTGGCAGTTGGTTTCCAGTGTGTGTTTGTTGGTTCGGAGTCTGATGTAAGTCCAGCGGTTGGCATTCGGTTTCCATGTTTTCCTGTTTGTGTGGAGTCTGACGTAAGCCCGACGATTGGCAGTCGGTTTCTTGTGTGTGTGTTTTGTTTCGGTGTGTGTGAGCCGAACTACGGTAGCTCTGATTCTCATTCCAGATGAGATACGTAGGCATAGGATGCGATATCCTAGCGAGCCCGTTCCCCCCTTTTCTTCCACCTGTGTCTTATTCCAGTGTGTGTGTGCATTCTTTTGAGCAGTGTTTAGCAACCTTTCTTCTATTCTTTTGAGTGTGGATCCCGTCGAGTACGACGGATGCGTAGGGGTGCTAATACCTTCCCTTCGCATAACCGACTCCCGATCCCATCTCTCTTTGGTCACGAGACCATGTCTTTTCCAGGTTTACTTCGAGCGTTTCCTTTCCCTCTTTGGGATAAATAACGCACGATGGCGGCTCTGTTTGTTTTGCTTTTTCCCGCCGATTGTTTTTCGCGGATGCGACAATTAGGTCATTTAAATGTAAGTACTATTAAAACATATTTAACTCTTATTTGAAAAAGTTTAGGAGAAAAATGTTTTTCAAAAATGTTGAATGTAATTCAACATTCAAGATTTGTTTCATTTGCATTTTGTTTTGTATTTGAATAAGAGTTTAGTTTGAATTTGATTTTCACTTGAGTCTTTGTATAAAATTCAAATGAAAGTGAATTTGTAACAGAATCTTACACATTTCCAACTTGAGAAAGTTAAAAAATTGTGTGTTTTCTCTCTCTCTCTCTCTCTCTCTCTCTCTCTCTCTCATTCTTTCAACTTCATCTTCATCTTCATCTTGTTCGTTCTTGCATATTGTTAATGGAGATTCATTATTGAACTCCAATAATTCATATCCAGGGCTCCGATTCGATTCACAGGGAAACACGAGTGTAGTGTGGTGTGTGATTGATTTTGTTCCTAAAATTCGCGTTGAATTAAAGTTCGAAATTAAAGAGAATCACAGATCTTGATTCTCGGGGTTTGGGAAACATGAGTGTTGGTGAGAACTAAGTGATTTACACAAGAACGAAGATGAATAGCAGAAAAGGTAGCTTGAACACAAAACTTTCAGTATTCGACGAAAAGAATTGGAATCGATGGTCGATTCAGACGTGTTTGTTGTTTGGAGCTCAAGGTTTTCTTAATCTCGTCAATGACAGTTACACTTCGGTTGCAGAAAATGCAACAAAAGTGAAAAAAAATGCGCAAGATAAAATATGGAAGAAGGATCATAAGGTGTTGGTTTATATTTATCAGTGTGTGGATACGAATGTATTCGAGAAAATTATTTATTCGACAACGACGAAGGCGGCGTGGGATACACTGGTACAATTCTATGGTGGTGACGCATCAGTGAAGAAGGTCAAGTTGCAGTCCCTACATAAGCAATATGAGAACCTCGGTATGAAGAATAATAAGAATATGTATGATTACATCTCCAAAGTGATTATGGTCACCAATGAGATGATGTATTATGGAGAAACTTTCTCTAAACAAGTAATCATTGAAAAGGTACTGAGATCACTTACTCCTCAGTTTGATTACATAGTTGTAGCTGTAGAACACTCTAAAGATACTTGCACCATGAGAATTGAAGAGCTTCAGAGTAGTTTAGAGGCACAAGAGTTGCGTATGACTGAAAGAAACTCTGAAAAGGAGATAGAACAGGCTCTGAAAGATTCTTTTGGAAAGAATAACCATAAGCAAGCATGGAAAGAGAACAAGAAAAATTATGATGGTGGTGTTCTGAAGTCAGAACTCTTCATTCTGATAATGAACATCAAATTACCTAACTGGAAATAAGCAATGGCTGGTTGATTTTGACTATGGTAAAACGACCAAGATCATATGTGTTAATGATGAGTATCTGAATGCTAAAAGAATGGTAAATGTGATAGTTAAGTTGAATAATGGAAAAATTGTACTGATCAAGGATGTATGGTATTTTCCTAGCATGAATAAAAATCTAATGAGTGTAGGTCAGCTGATTGCAAAAGGTTTTTCAGTAACCATGAAGGAAAATCTCTTAAAGTTGTATGAGTGTAATCAAAAGTTGATTATGCAGTCTAAAATGGGAATAAACGGGACATTCAAGGTGAATCTTGCAACAATAAACACTTAATTCCTTAGTGCAAGAAGTACTTAAGGGGAAAGAGAGTTGTGGCACAAGAGTTGGGGCATCTGAAATACAGAATCTTAGGGCATCTGAGTTCAAAGAATCTGATACATGGAATTCCTAAGATTGTGGTACCAAAGAAATCATGTGACATATGTAACACCCCTTTTTATACCCTAAAATACTTAACATATAATCAGAGTGAGTAAGCACGCATATAAACAAAAGGGCGTCACATCGATGTTTTCAAAAACTAAAAGCTTTCAAAAACCAACATCATTCATCATCAATATACAATACACCTGGTCATTTAAAATAACACATTTCAAATATCATGAATATACAAGAATATGCGTTCGCAACGGAGAATAATGAATACTCATGTATTTCATAAAATGATTCATGTCCCATACCATGATCATCTCTCAAAATCTTCTCAAGATAAAATAAAACCATATCCAGAATATTTGGCACTCTGGCCTCTCAAACAGCAAATGCAATTAAACATGTTCATAAGTGAAATTCTAGTGTAGTCAGAATTCAGATGTTCTACTCCAAGTCATGACATCTGATCTAACATTGTAACTAATACAGCAAGACAATTATTAACCATTGTACTAGTATGCACACGTTCACAGATGTCACGACATCTCATTCTATGTCACCCTAGAATGGATGAACACCTGGTTCTGTGCATCAGGAAGAAGGACTCAACAGAGATCAATCCTAGCACTCACTTCTGTTGTTTTCTTACACAGTTATCAGCATGATGTCTTACTGTTGATTTTGGACATCATCTGTTACATTGTTCCAGTGTGTTTGTCTTTTACTTGTATTTCCTGAATTAAAGGTTGAACACGTTAATCTAATCTCCACTTATTAGATTGCTAACAACTAGGCTATTTGTTAGGTTCATTAATTGTAGGTTAGTAGTTGGTTTCCTGGATTTTGGCTCAGCTGTTGAATCCCTGAAGAATAGCCTGAGAAAAATACTGAAACAGAAAAACCAATCATCCTACACTTTAGCACATGCTGTTGGGAATGAATGTCACAACATTCAATTCGACAGCTAGAACATATGCTGATTTTGCTATGTTCCTGGAAACGGACTGTGCTAAGTTTGCAGTACTGTAAAAGACCAACTAGTCTCTACTACAGTATCAACCTTCAGTATCAACTGTCAAAGCATCCAGTTTGACAGTTTCACAATGATCCTTCAGCCAGGTCTGTTATCCTTGAAAAGAACAGACTTAAATAAATACTGAACTGAACCTAACCTGCTTATTATTCAGTATACGCTGTCACTGATGAATGTTACAACATTCTGATTGACATTCAAACAGAAGGCTATATACCAGGTCTGTTATCATCTTGATAATTTGACTGGAAAACCAGCTGAGTTATGACAGTAATAAAAACACATGCAGAAGGAAAACAAACACAGGAAATTGTTAACCCAGTTCAGTCCAACATGACCTACATCTGGGGGCTACCAAGCCAGGAAGAAGATCCACTATTAGCAGTATTAATTCAGAGTTAAACTCCCCCGTTTACAACTCTTCACTTAATCCCTACCCAATGCAATCTATACCTAGGAACTCTTAGATAGAAACCTCCAGTTTCCATTCCTATCACTACAAATACAATGTAATGTTAACACACCTTGAACTTGCTTCACAGCTTCATTCAAGAACAAAATCACTCTTGCCTACAGGCTTTGAGTTACAAATACTCTCAGCTTTGACCACTGAGAAACACATGGTAACCTTCCCACAGATTGGGAGGTTTACCTCACACACACCCCTAAAAATTCATTCTAAGAGGCTTACAAAAACTAGGTTACAATTAGCTATTTATAACCTAATCACCAAACTGGATTTGGGCCTTCAGAAATCGCAGCAGACTTGTTCTTTGCTGTTACAACTTCAGCAGAAAAATTCTGCTACAAACAAGGTCTTCAATCCTAGAATCTCTCCATATATATCTCCATATTTAGAGCCTATATATATTCTGATTAAGTCTTTAAGACCTCCACATGGGAGTTAGGATATTCACCAGACATCCTTGCTAATCCCAGAATATATACTGAATTAATTAATTCAGTTTTCTACACATGTGCGATGTCACAGGCATGATGTTGTGACATCGTACATGACATGTTGGTCCAGATGTTGAACTTCTTCAACCCAACATATTAAAACAACAGAGATGATTACATTATTTGTTTTACAAAATTAATGCCAATCCTAAGGTATTAACAATCTCCCCCTTTGGCAAATTTTAGCTAAAACAAATAAACCTTACACTGGACAAAACATCCCAATATGGGTATGCTCTTCATCTCTGTCATTGACTCCACCACCACAAACACCAAAGTTGGTGTACATGAGGAAGTAGAGGTACACGGATCAGTTGTACCAGAATCCTTCCTCTCAACAGGAGAGCTTCCGGAAGAATATGTAATGCTGAGTACATAGATAATGTAACTCAGATCACAAGACACAACTGTCCTCTTAACTCAGATCACAAGACACAACTGTCCTCTTAACTCAGATCACAAGACACAAGTGATATACCCAGTTGGTGGATTTTGTGCCTGACACCAACTTCTGTTTGCTACCACAGTTAGCTTGCTTCTGGTATATTTTCAACCCCAGGACTGTATTTCTCTCCCCCTTTTTAGCTAAACATTTGTAAAGGCACCCCTCACAAAACCAGATCCAGGCGCAGCTTGCCCAAACCTTAACATACCCCATGATTCTGAGGGAATGAAGTGTTTCTCTTGTGAGAAGAAGAGGGCTATTACATCCTTTAAATAGTCCAGCCCGTGCTTAGGAATTAACGGTAGGAATAAATGCTTGGTCAAGATTCATTAATTTTTGCTGAGAAACAGTCAGAGAATCACCAACAAAATCTCAGACTATCTTTGAATACCTTTTATAGCTCTTGACTGTTTCTTTTCCAAAACAGCAGTTCCAGTGCATGGAGACTATTCCATATATGCAGTCAGACACGTTGCACGCGATGTCTTAACATTCCACGCGGCTTGTTCCTGCATTCTGCCAGTATTCAACATTTCCCAAGACCCCTTTCAAACCTCCAGTAGAAACTTGACATCTGGCACTGCTATAGCCAAATTCCCACACTTCAGCAGATGGTTACTCCCCCTGTACCACACAGCTGTAGCCATCAGGCTTATTCTAATGTATCAGTCTTAGACACATCACCTTCATAATTCCTACTGACTTTAAGATTCAGAAGGAATTAGCAGCATTGTCCAGGGCAATGTCATGACATCCGGTCAAACATTCTTCTGCTCACTCAGCCTTGACATACATCACAGCATCCTGATAACTGACAAGGTGCCATACCTAGTTATCTGAGTACACATAGACCACAAGCTTGATGATTACTTGCAGCTTCAAAGACAGAACTCCCCCTGTCATGGACACCCTACTCTCCTCTTGAAACTTGGAGGTCACACCTGAGCATATCCAACACCCCAAAGTTGGATCTTCACATACTTCCTGATTCAAAGAGAATCCAGACCACTTGATGAATGGAAAACATAAGACGCATCTTCATGTCTTCAAGAGCACACCCTCTGTTCAACCCTCTTAGCTGAACACATTCACACTCTGTGTCAATCTCTCTTCTAACCAGAACAGAAGACCACTTCACAAGATGTTCTAACATCAGCTGGGACATCCTTCATAACATGACAAGGAACACCATCTGATAGTCTTCAGATATCACTGAGTCACCGGCTTGATCCAGAAGAACCCAGACATACATTGGGACATATACATTCTCATCCCATTGCAAGAGATAATCTTCCATAGATAGCTCAGAACTCCTACCACAAGCTCCAAGAGATGAATAGAAAACACCTCCTTTTGTCTTCAACTTACTACTTTTCTGCTCAAAAGTAATTTGTCTCAGACTTCCCTCAAGGATAATCAACTGCCATAAGTTGATTATCTTGATTCTTCGAACTCACTTCTGAGATAGACCAAATGCCACTGGTTGATTACCTCCTTCATGAATCCTCCTATGAAAAAGTCAAATGCCATTCTTTGACCTCTCCCAAAGATATTCTGACCTTCCAAGTGAGACTTGAACTTCAAGCTACATGTTGAACAAGACTTAGATTTTCTAAGACATGAACATGTACCATCCTTTCTATCCAGCAACTCCAAAGAACTGCAACGAGGACGACCTTTTTGAAGTATCCAATCTACAACCCTGTAGACCCTTCTATCTCAAGTTGATGTGCCACTTCACCAACTAAGAATCTGATGTTGAACCAAATGTCACAACATTGTGTTTTGACATCTAGCTGTTGAATTCAGCTCCTTCTTCTGCCACTTGAAAGAACTTCCTCCCTTCACAGAACAAGAGTTCAATGTTCTCATAGACTTGATTGTGGAACCAAGTTTGAGTAAACAACCTCCATCCTGCAGGTTTGCAGTTAAGTCATCCAAGCTCACACCTTGATGAATTCCAGCTTCTTCTCCAAAGACATCAGACACTCTGATGCATGAGTCTTCAGAAGGACCAGTTAGAAACTAACCCTTCAGCTATACCAAGGATTCCACTTCCTAAGGCAAGGTTGTTTCCATGATGTCAAGACTGCTGCCACTTGTTCTTGACTCCACAGTGTGCATAAGCTAATGCACTTCCTTACCTAGATCAAAAATAAACTGATCCAAGTAACCACCATCAAGACTATGATGTCTTCTTCTTCTTGTACATACCAAGGCTGAACATGTTTCTTGCCAGGAAACCTTTTCAGAGATCATATGCTTTTGCTACCACCAAAGAGATAGATCATAAGTCAATGTACTATCCTTCCTGTGATTCTGCACAGGGTCTTGAAGAAGTGATGTTCCAACATCTTTAAGAACATCAGTTATCTTGAGCTCCAAGGATAATCAATTAAACACTTGTACTTGGCACAAGTAGACATTGATCTTAAATCCTTTCCCAATTATCCTTTTAGATACTTCCACCATAAGAATACTTTGAAAGTACTCTTCTTGTGTCAACATCTTCTGCTTGCAAGCACCTCGACAATTTTGAAAGTCTTCCCAGATTAAATTCACCCTTAGGAATGATAGAGATGAATTCTTCCTTGCAAATGTGTCACACAACCACCAGAACACATGTGACACAGGTCAACAGCCAACCAGACCCTAGGCTGACCAAATGTGAGGAGGTTAACCAAAACTCCTCCTCAAATTAACAATCATGGAAACTTCACACCACTATCCATGCATTGTACAAACATGTCTCAACATGACATACACCATCCCTACCAGTGGCACCTAACTCTATGAGTTATACCTATACATACTCCAATCACACCAATCAGACTTCAGCTGACCATAAGTACTAGTGAAAGACAACAACACCAGTCCATAGTAGATATGCATTGCCAGAGCATACTACCTCAACCAACCTCTGAATCTTCATATTCTCACTCCTTGAAAGAACTGCCACTTCTGAACGTGGTGTTTGAATAACAAGATTCATGGTTCCAATCCTATTAAATGATATAGCAATCAGGTTACCCCAATATTGACTTCTAACATTCAGGGGACTTGTCTTCCACCACTACATAGTACTTCAGGGAACAACTATCCCACCCTGATCAATCTACAGGAGTAAGACACCCAGCAGGAAATTGCACAATGTCACACCTCAACCAGCTCCACTTCTAGAGGCCAGACTTCTATGAGTGACCTTCTTGAGCATACACCCAGTTGATCATATCCTTGTCAATTGAGCACACACAGATGTCTCCTCTTCCAGGTCAGGAGTAGGTTCCAAACAAGGTCTCCCTTTGTTTGACACCTAGAAACATCTGCTCTTCAACCAGTAGCTGCATACTTATTGAACAACATGTTCTAACATCACATAGAACATTAGTTTAACCTCCTTGAAGCAAGCCTTCCTTGAAAGTCTTCAAGGTCTTCATATACACTACCCAGGAGAGTACAAGAATCAGTGATCAGGTGATTCTTACCAAGAAGAGTGGACTTGATGAGACTCAAGTATCTTTGACATCGTCACTAGAATATGATGAAATCTTGAATACAGCATTCTTTCATCCACATGAGGGGAAACTACATCAGAGTTTGAGTTTTGCCAGGTATTATGCAGCGGAAATCATAATACAACTCAACCTATGAACACACATTTCACCAGATCAGCCTCCAAGACCATACCAAGTTTGAATGTGATTCAATACTGGCACAGCTGTCCCACACACAGGCCAATTGCCAACCTCCAGAGACAGGTACACACCATTCCCGTCATGAACAGTCCATCCACCTACTTCAAGGGACCATTCAGGGAAAATACAGAGCCTTTCACAGGTTCCAGCATCAGTACTAACATAACTCCTTGCAAGATACCAGAAAGTATCACCCATGGATCTCATCCAGAAGCAGAACAGGATGCCTGCTCTGATACCATTTGAAATTCTGGTGTAGTCAGAATTCAGATGTTCTACTCCAAGTCATGACATCTGATCTAACATTGTAACTAATACAGCAAGACAGTTATTAACCACTGTACTAGTATGCACACGTTCACAGATGTCACGACATCTCATTCTATGTCACCCTAGAATGGATGAACACCTGGTTCTGTGCATCAGGAAGAAGGACTCAACAGAGATCAATCCTAGCACTCACTTCTGTTGTTTTCTTACACAGTTATCAGCATGATGTCTTACTGTTGATTTTGGACATCATTTGTTACATTGTTCCAGTGTGTTTGTCTTTTACTTGTATTTCCTGAATTAAAGGTTGAACACGTTAATCTAATCTCCACTTATTAGATTGCTAACAACTAGGCTATTTGTTAGGTTCATTAATTGTAGGTTAGTAGTTGGTTTCCTGGATTTTAGCTCAGCTGTTGAATCCCTGAAGAATAGCCTGAGAAAAATACTGAAACAGAAAAACCAATCATCCTACACTTTAGCACATGCTGTTGGGAATGAATGTCACAACATTCAATTCGACAGCCAGAACATATGCTGATTCTGCTATGTTCCTGGAAACGGACTGTGCTAAGTTTGCAGTACTGTAAAAGACCAACTAGTCTCTACTACAGTATCAACCTTCAGTATCAACTGTCAAAGCATCCAGTTTGACAGTTTCACAATGATCCTTCAGCCAGGTCTGTTATCCTTGAAAAGAACAGACTTAAATAAATACTGAACTGAACCTAACCTGCTTATTATTCAGTATACACTGTCACTGATGAATGTTACAATATTCTGATTGACATTCAAACAAAAGGCTATATACCAGGTCTGTTATCATCTTGATAATTTGACTGGAAAACCAGCTGAGTTATGACAGTAATAAAAACACATGCAGAAGGAAAACAAACACAGGAAATTGTTAACCTAGTTCAGTCCAACATGATCTACATCTGGGGGCTACCAAGCCAGGAAGAAGATCCACTATTAGCAGTATTAATTGAGAGTTAAACTCCCCCGTTTACAACTCTTCACTTAATCCCTACCCAATGCAATCTATACCTAGGAACTCCTAGATAAAAACCTCCAGTTTCCATTCCTATCACTACAAATACAATGTAATGTTAACACACCTTGAACTTGCTTCACAGCTTCATTCAAGAACAAAATCACTCTTGCCTACAGGCTTTGAGTTACAAATACTCTCATCTTTGACCACTGAGAAACACATGGTAACCTTCCCACAGATTGGGAGGTTTACCTCACACACACCCCTAAAAATTCATTCTAAGAGGCTTACAAAAACTAGGTTACAATTAGCTATTTATAACCTAATCACCCAACTGGATTTGGGCCTTCAGAAATCGCAGCAGACTTGTTCTTTGTTGTTACAACTTCAGCAGAAATATTTTGCTACAAACAAGGTCTTCAATCCTAGAATCTCTCCATATATATCTCCATATTTAGAGCCTATATATATTCTGATTAAGTCTTTAAGACCTCCACATGGGAGTTAGGATATTCACCAGACACCCTTGCTAATCCCAGAATATATACTGAATTAATTAATTCAGTTTTCTACACATGTGCGATGTCACAGGCATGATGTTGTGACATCGTACATGACATGTTGGTCCAGATGTTGAACTTCTTCAACCCAACATATTAAAACAATAGAGATGATTACATTATTTGTTTTACAAAATTAATGCCAATCCTAAGGTATTAACAATAAGTAATAACATAATACATATCCAAATAAGACATGAGTTCAATACTACTAATCTACCCAGTGTTACATGACCAGAGCATTGACTCACTACCTAGTCTCCAAACTAAAATACGGAAACTCTCCGGCTAAATCTCGAGTAAGCTACCTTCCACTTACTCCAGCAATACTACTCTTGAGTATCTGCACGATGTGCATGTAAAGGCAACATTCAAACAGAAGGGTGAGAATTCAAATCATTATGAAGAAGTATAATAAAGCACAATGATTAAATCAACAATTAATGGAATTCATCACACCTTGTATAACCATGTAAATAATACTAACCAACATTTATTTCACATGTTTCAAACATCCATCAAAACTCAAGGAGTATAATATTAAAATCCAATACTATATTCCCAAACATACACATAACTATAATTATCACATAATCACATATTTTACCAAGTTATGTATCCGAACACCACCAAATTCAATTACCATATCTCATACACACATAACAATCACATCAATGCATATATTCAAATATCACATAACCACACATTTTACCAAGTTACGTATCCAAACATCACAAATTCAATTACCATCTCTCATACACACATAACAATCACATTAATGCATATATTCAATTATCACATAACTCTAATGTGACTCAATGCAAGACATGTGACTCTATGCATGTGGTACCGTAATGTGAACCCAACGTTTCACCGCTTTCCGATTCAATATCTAGAATCCAAGCCACGCTTCCGATCCGGACAAGATCAAAGCCACTGTGTCTATTTCCAATTAAGGATCAACGTCTGCTACGCCTATTTCCATTCAAGGATCAACGTCTATTACCATGTGAACCCACGGTTTCACCGCTTTCCGACTCAATATCTAGAATCCAAGCCACTATGTCTATTTCCAATTAAGGATCAACGTCTGCTACGCCTATTTCCAATTAAGGATCAACTTCTATTACCATGTGAACCCACAATTTCACCGCTTTCACCATAAAGCCGACCATGCCATGAATGAATGTACAAATACCAACAACATATGCAATTAAGATCATCTCTACCATCTTAACATTCCACATATCACCATAATTCAACTCTATGAATTATCCACCAATGGTACATATACACATTCATAACAATTATACTATTCACATATATAAGCTAATTATCAAATACACACACTTAGATTTCATTTCAGAATGATTATAGCATTTAAAATCCTCAATTTTCCCTTTTTCAACAGCAAGTAACCAATTAACGTATTTTGGGTAACCCGTTACTCAATTTAACAGAATTCAATTCCTAGGCATTTTTAACTAAGTAACCTGTTAACGTATTTGGGGTAACCGGTTATCCTGAAAACAGAATACAATTCTGGGCAGATTTTTAAGTAAGTAACCGGTTAACGCTTTTAGAGTAACCCGTTACTCAGTTTACAGAATTCAATATTGGGCAGATTTTCAACATGGTAACCGGTTAACGCTTTTAGAGTAACCGGTTACTCAGTAAACATAATTAAATTCCTGGCTCATGTTTCGCATGTAATCGGTTAACACCTTTGGGGTAACCGGTTACTCAGCCTAAAACTGGAATTTTTCTTAACGTTACCTGTAATGTAATGGAACTTAATAAAATAAGTGGCTTCTCAATCTATCACTCAATTTCACCCATATATCGATTTCCAAAACGAAATTACTCATCACAAATAAAAGATTACTCATCAAAACCTAACAATTTCAAACAACCATACAAAATTAGGGATTTTAACCTAAACATACTTCTACCCATTGACCCAATTATACTAACCCATAATAATAAGGATTCTCCCCCTTACCTCTTCAATTTTCTGGAAACCTTATCTTCTCTCTTGTTCTTCCCCTTTTCTCCTTACTTTTCCTCTTTTCTTTCTCTGTTGCCGTCAAATGACCAAATGAATCCTACTTCTCACTCTCCTCACCTCTTACTATTCTACTATTATATTTGGGCTTAAAGAACGATACCTCTAATTTAATTATTAGGCCCAATAAGACCTAGTATTATAATATCTCTATTTAGTTCAATTAAATTAAACCAACACAATATACACACCAAGTTAATTAATATAATCAATTATTATACTACCTAACAACCAATTAATTAATTAACACTCCAAATAAATAAAATAGAATATAATAATAATAATATAAGAAATAAATACTAAAATTGGGTTGTTACAATTCTCCCCCACTTAAAAGATTTTCGGCCTCGAAAATACCTCAAACGAACAACTCCGGATACGATTCCTTCATTTTATCCTCGAGTTCCCAAGTGATATTGCCATTGGCGGCTCCGCCCCATATCACTTTCACCAAAGAAATCTCCTTACCACGAAGCTTCTTCACTTCTCGGTCTTCAATCCGCATAGGTGATGTATCAACCGTCAAATTATCCCTCACTTGAACATCATCTAATGGAACAACATGCGATGGATCTGCAATGTACCTCCTCAATTGAGACACGTGGAACACATCATGAAGATTAGAAAGAGACGGTGGCAATGCGATCCGATATGCCACTTCACCTACCCTCTCGGAAATCTGATAAGGACCAATGAAACGCGTCGTCAACTTACGCGACTTCAAAGCTCTACAAACACCCGTTATTGGCGTAACTCGAAGAAATACATGCTCATCTTTCTCAAACTCAAGAGCTTTCCTCCTCTTATCATGATAACTCTTTTGACGACTCTGAGAAGCCTTTATCTTCTCTTGAATCATCTTAATCTTATTCGTAGTCTCTTGAATCAACTCGGGTCCAACAACAACACTCTCTCCCGATTCGTACCAACACAAAGGAGTTCTACACCTTCTACCATAAAGAGCTTCAAAAGGTGTCATTCCAACACTCGAATAGAAACTGTTGTTATACGTAAACTCGATCAAAGGCAAGAAACTATCCCAATTTCCTCCTTGTTCCAAAACACAAGACCTCAAAAGATCTTCAAGTGACTGAATAGTCTTCTCCGTTTGACCATCAGTTTGCGGATGATATGCCGAACTCAAACGCAACTTCGTACCCAAAGCACTTTGCAAACCTTCCCAAAATATCGAAGTGAACCTCAAATCTCTATCCGAAACAATGCTCGACGGAATACCATGCAAACACACAATCCTCTCGATGTACAACTTAGCAAGTCTCTCCATCGAATAATTCATCCTCATCGGAATAAAATGAGCACATTTCGTCAACCTGTCCACAACGACCCAAATCGCCTCACAATTACTCGATGTTCTCGGCAAACCTGAAACAAAATCCATAGAGATACTATCCCACTTTCACTAGGGAATAGATAACGGTTGCATCAAACCAGAAGGCTTTTGATGTTCAATCTTTGACTTTTGACAAGTCAAACATGAATACACAAATTCCGCTACATCCTTCTTCATACCTTGCCACCAAAACATCTTCCTCAAGTCTTGACACATTTTAGTAGCACCAGGATGAATACTCAGACCACTTCTATGCCCTTCCTCAAGAATCCTCTTTCTCAAATCCGTAACATCCGGAACACAAACTCAATCACGACACCTCATGATACCATTCTCATCAATCCGAAAGTCACCACCTTTGTCTTGATTAATCAATGTCATAACATCGACTAATTTCAAATCTGACTTCTGACCTTCTCTAATCTCGTCAAGAATGTCACACTGTTAGATGCCCAAAAGTGCTTCTTTGAGCTATCAAATGTGGGCATCTTTCACTCCTTTTTGTTGCTAAAGTGTTCGAAACCACCTTTGTTTTGGATAAATTGCAATACAATGTTAAATGATCTTGGTACCTTTAATTTGTGCGTTATTGTGCAGGAATTAGGCATGAAATAATAGAAAATGAAGGCACAAGAAAATGGCAAGGGACCAAGAAAAAGAATGCATTCATCAGCTTGCTCGCTAGGCGAGTGCTGTGGCGAAGTGCTCGCTAGGCGAGCACCCAGCGAACATCTCCAGTATTTTACAGTAGCAAACATCAACAAACTCGCTAGGCGAGCAGCCAGCGAAGGTGGTAGCGAACACGCCCAGACTTGGTCAAAAGCGCAGCCAGCACTCACTCGCTAGGCGAGCCATTAGCGAGCTCCCAGCGAGCAATTCCAGTACCAAAACCTCCTAAGCTCGCTGGAGCGAAGGTTGAAGTGTGGGCTTCGCCTAACGAAGGTTCTGTTCACCTAGCGAACATGCAAATCTGGAAAAGGATATTTTCTGGGCGCAGGTGCCTCTAGTGCCTTATTTTGGGGCTCGCTAGGCGAACCATTCTGCTCGCCTAGCGAGCATGACAGCTCAGACAACAATACTATAAGTAGCAGGGGCTACTTTTTGGGACCATACTTCCATACTTTGTACTTTTACTTAGCATTTTCTTAGATATTTTCCAGCATTGCTCTAGAGATATTTTGTAACCTAGAAACCCATTTTTCTTCATCTCTTAACATTATTCTACAAAAAGAAGGTGGATTCCCATCCAATCTCGATTCTTCGACGTGGATGTTGATCAACCTTCAACCGAGACTTGTCGTGCAAGCCACCATGAAAATGAGTGGCTAAGTTCTTCATTTTGTCAAGGTTAGATGTAGATGATCATAAGCTTTGTGTGTAAATGGGATGATCTTCAATTGTAAACTCTTTAATGATGAATTTATGGTGAAAAGTTTGTTTTATTGAAAACTCTTTGTGTTGGTTTATGATCGAGAGATGTTTACCAACTCTTTACCTAGGTTTTCATCCAATCTTGTTTGTTAGCTAGAGATAGTAATGAATGATTTTGTTCACCATAAAGTTGAACCAAAAAGTTGTCATTTTGATAGATTGTGTTAGAGATAAACAATGGATCAAAATGGGAAAAACCCACAATGTGTGTTAGAGAAAAACACATTGGGAGGACTTTGTGAAATAGTTTATCATCTAAAGGATTTTATGAGTTTGTTGATCGAACACATACATGCAAAGTGATCGTCGAGCCCTAACTTTGACAATCTTTCTCAAATAGAAAAACCAAAACTTTTACCGCATTTTCTTACACTTTTATGCAAGCTACCGTGACTAAAACCAAAACCCCTTGTTACTTTGAGTTAAGAATTAAAACAACTGTCGAACGGCGGCGATATCTCACAATCCCTGTGGAGACGATAACAAAAACCCGACACTCAAAACTATTCCAACACACACGTAAGCTTCAACATACCAAGCTTAACACACGAAGACGTCACTTCACAAACCAAACTCAAATTTCTAAATTTCTCCAACAATTCAAACTCTCGAATCATCAACATAGACATGTGCAATGACTTCCTACTCAATGCATCGGCTAGAACATTCGCCTTTCCAGGATTGTAATTCAAACTAAAATCATAATCTTTCAAGAATTCCAACCATCTTCTTTGCCTCATATTCAATTCTTTCTGATCGAACAAGTACTTCAAACTCTTGTGATCACTAAACACATCAAATCTCGATCCAAGCAAATAATGTCTCCAAATCTTCAACACAAACACAACGGTGGCCAACTCTAAATCATGCGTCGGATAATTCCTCTCATGAACTTTAAGTTTCCTTGAAGCATAAGCTACCACTTGCCCTTTTTGCATCAAAACACCTCCCAAACCCAACAAGGAAGCATCAAAATACACAACGAAAAGTTCTAACGGATCCGGTAAAATCAAAATAGGAGCCGTAATCAATCTTCTCTTAAGCTCTTGAAAATTCGCTTCACACTGCGAAGTCCAAATGAAAGCTTGACCTTTCCTAGTCAACTGCGTCAACGGTAACGACAACTTAGAAAATCCTTCAATGAACTTCCTATAATAACCAGCCAAACCAAGGAAACTTCTAATCTCAGCAACAGACTTAGGAGCTTCCCATTTAGATACAGCCTCAATCTTCGTAGGATCCACAGAAATACCACCACTTGAAATCACATGCCCAAGAAAACTTACTTCACTCAACCAAAACTCACATTTAGAGAGTTTAGCAAACAACTTCTTCTCTTTCAACACCGATAACGCAACCTTCAAATGCTCGGCATGAGCCTCTTCACTCTTAGAATAAATCAATATATCATCGATGAACACAACAACAAACTTATCCAGATAATCATGAAAAAATTCTATTCATATACTCCATAAATACACCAGGTGCATTAGTCACACCAAAAGGCATCACGGAGTACTCGTAGTGACCATACCTTGTCCGAAAAGCAGTATTTTGAATATCCTCAGCCTTTACACGAATCTGATGATACCCAGACCTCAAATAAATCTTGCTAAACACATAAGCTCCAACCAGTTGATCCATCAGATCGTCAATCCTCGGAAGTGGATACTTGTTCTTAATCGTCACTTTGTTTAGTTGTCTATAACCAACACATAATCTCATAGAACCTTCTTTCTTCTTGACCAACAGAACAGGTGCACCCCACGGCGACACACTGGGACGAATAAACCTCTTCTCAAGCAAGTCTTTAAGTTGACTCTTCAACTCTTTCAACTCAGAAGCAGACATTCTATAGGGAGCCATCGATACAGGACTAGTTCCAGGAACTAAATCAATCGAAAACTCGACCTCACGTTCCGGCGGTAAATCACTTATATCTTCAGGAAATACCTCCGCAAACTCACAAACTATTGGCAATTCTTCAATCGTCCTCTTCTCACGAATATCCAAAGTTGCCAACAACATAAACAACTCGGCACCATCTTGCACCGATTCATCAACTTGCTTAGCAGACACAAACCAATCTTCCTTAGCACCAACCTCAGGAAAAATAATTGTCTTCTCAAAACAGTTGATATACACCCGATTAAATTCTAAACAATACCATCCTCGAATCCGACCTCTCTTCGGGTTCAGGAAAAGCACAACATTCAAAAAATAGGTTAACTAGCCAACACTGCACTCTTGCAGGCAACAACATAATGTCCAAGCTCGATACAATTGGAATACTCAAGATAAGCAGCCGCTTCTCCCCCACTTATTTCATTCCCAACCTGCCAATGGAAAATAAAACAAGCATCGACAATGTTCTCACACACATGTCGCATACTAGGGAACAAACATAATTAAACAACCTGGACGGACGGACCGACCTGCTCTGACACCACTAATGTAACACCCCTTTTTATACCCCAAAATACTTAACATATAATCAGAGTGAGTAAGCACGCATATAAACAAAAGGGCGTCACATCGAAGTTTTCAAAAACTAAAAGCTTTCAAAAACCAACATCATTCATCATCAATATACAATACACCTGGTCATTTAAAATAACACATTTCAAATATCATGAATATACAAGAATATGCGTTCACAGCGGAGAATAATGAATACTCATGTATTTCATAAAATGATTCATGTCCCATACCATGATCATCTCTCAAAAACTTCTCAAGATAAAATAAAACCATATCCAGAATACTTGGCATTATGGCCTCTCAAACAGCAAATGCAATTAAACATGTTCACAAGTAATAATATAATACATATCCAAATAAGATATGAGTTCAATACTACTAATCTACCCAATGTTACATGACCAGAGCATTGACTCACTACCTAGTCTCCAAGCTAAAATACGGAAACTCTCCGGCTAAATCTCGAGTAAGCTACCTTCCACTTACTTCAGCAATACTACTCTTGAGTATCTGCACGATGCGCATGTAAAGGCAACATTCAAACAGAAGGGTGAGAATTCAAATCATTATGAAGAAGTATAATAAAGCACAATGATTAAATCAACAATTAACGGAATTCATCACACCTTGTATAACCATGTAAATAATACTAACCAACATTTATTTCACATGTTTCAAACATCCATCAAAACTCAAGGAGTATAATATTAAAATCCAATACAATATTCCTAAATATACACATAACTATAATTATCACATTAATCACATATTTTACCAAGTTATGTATCCGAACACCACCAAATTCAATTACCATATCTCATACACACATAACAATCACATCAATGCATATATTCAAATATCACATAATCACACATTTTGCCAAGTTATGTATCCAAACATCACCAAATTCAATTACCATCTCTCATACACACATAAGAATCACATTAATGCATATATTCAATTATCACATAACTCTAATGTGACTCAATGCAAGACATGTGACTCTATGCATGTGGTACCGCAATGTGAACCCAACGTTTCACCGCTTTCCGATTCAACATCTAGAATCCAAGCCACGCTTCCGGTCCGGACAAGATCAAAGCCACTATGTCTATTTCCAATTAAGGATCAACGTCTGCTACGCCTATTTCCATTCAAGGATCAACGTCTATTACCATGTGAACCCACAGTTTCACCGCTTTCCGATTCAATATCTAGAATCCAAGCCACTACGTCTATTTCCAATTAAGGATCAACGTCTGCTACGCCTATTTCCAATTAAGGATCAACTTCTATTACCATGTGAACCCACAATTTCACCGCTTTCACCATAAACCCGACCATGCCATGAATGAATGTACAAATACCAACAACATATGCAATTAAGATCATCTCTACCATCTTAACATTCCACATATCACCATAATTCAACTCTATGAATTATCCACCAATGGTACATATGCACATTCATAACAATTATACTATTCACATATATAAGCTAATTATCAAATACGCACACTTAGATTTCATTTCAGAATGATTACAACATTTAAAATCCTCAATTTTCCCTTTTTCAACAGCAAGTAACCAGTTAACGTATTTTGGGTAACCCGTTACTCAGTTTAACAGAATTCAATTCCTAGGCAAATTTTTAACTAAGTAACCCGTTAACGTATTTGGGGTAACCGGTTATGCTGAAAACAGAATACAATTCTGGGCAGATTTTTAAGTAAGTAACCGGTTAACGCTTTTAGAGTAACCTGTTACTCAGTTTACAGAATTCAATATTGGGCAGATTTTCAACATGGTAGTCGGTTAACGCTTTTAGAGTAACCGGTTACTCAGTAAACAGAATTAAATTCCTGGCTCATGTTTCGCGTGTAATCGGTTAACACCTTTGGGGTAACCGGTTACTCAGCCTAAAACTGGAATTTTTCTTAACGTTGCCTGTACTGTAATGGAATTTAATAAAATAAGTGGCTTCTCAATCTATCACTCAATTTCACCCATATATCGATTTCCAAAACGAAATTACTCATCACAAATCAAAGATTACTCATCAAAACCTAACAATTTCAAACATCCATACAAAATTAGGGATTTTAACCTAAACATACTTCTACCAATTGACCCAATTATACTAACCCATAATAATAAGGATTCTCCCCCTTACCTCTTCAATTTTCTGGAAACCTTAGCTTCTCTCTTCTTCTTCCCCTCTTCTCCTTACTTTTCCTCTTTTCTTTCTCTGTTGCCGTCAAATGACCAAATGAATCCTACTTCTCACTCTTCTCACCTCTTACTATTCTAGTATTATATTTGGGCTTAAAGAACGATACCTCTAATTTAATTATTAGGCCCAATAAGACCTAGTATTATAATATCTCTATTTAGTTCAATTAAATTAAACCAACACAATATACACACCAAGTTAATTAATATAATCAATTATTATACTACCTAACAACCAATTAATTAATTAACACTCCAAATAAATTAAATAAAATATAATAATAATAATATAAGAAATAAATACTAAAATTGGGTTGTTACAACAACATATGCATGAGAGAACGCAACCAAGATTGCCATTCTAATCAGAAATGCCTCTAAGAGCAACTCATATTTTGGGTGTGGTGCATTCTAATGTATGTGGTTATTTTGAGGTACCTTCACTTGGAGGGAATAAGTACTTTGTGTCATTTGTGGATGAGATCACATGAATGACATGGGTAGCACTCATTAAGTTCAAAGATGAGGTGTTTGTTGAGTTCCAGAAGTTCAATGTGAAACCTGAAAATCAAAGTGGACAATGGTTGAAGATCCTCATAACCGATGTTGGAGGTGATTTCAACTCAAAAAAGTTCAAGAAGTTATGCGAGAAACATGGTATTGAGCAATGAGGTGACTGTTCCATATAATCCACAACATAATGGTCTTGCTAAAAGGAGAAATAGAACTCTACTTGACATGATAATGAGCATGCTGAAGGAGGAGAATCTACCTACGCAATTGTAGGGTGAAGCAATTGACACATATGCATATGTGCTCAACAAATTTCAAAAAAAGAAGTTAAAGAAAGTAGTTCTTATTGAGAGGTGTACTGGTAGAAAGCAAAGTGTCAACCATTTCAAGGTTTTTGGGTTTGTATGTTATAAACACATACCAGATGCTACTAGAAGGAAATTGGATGGCAAAAGTAAAGTTATGTTGCTTATAGGGTACTATAATACAAGTGCTTATAAATTTTATTACCCATTCACCAACAAAGTTGAATTCAGTAGAGCTGTCATAATGAAAGAATCAAAAACATGGGATTGGAGCAAGTCTCAATCCAACTCTAGTGCAATGTCAACACTAGAATCAAATGTTGCCTCTGAAGGTGATTCTAGCTCTAAAGGAGAGTCTGAATCTGAAGATGACTATGACTCTGGAAGTGAGTCTAAATCTGAAGGCGACTTTGACTCTGAAGGTGAGTCTGACTCTCATGATGGATCTGACTCTGAAGGTGATCCAACATCTGAAGGTGATCCAGTCTCTGAAGGTGGTCCAGTCTCTGAAGATGAAGTTTCTCAAGATGGTCCTACTTTTGAAGGTGAACTTCCACATTTCCAGAGACCATAGAGAGTTATACAGATACAAAGGAAACTTGTACATTTTGAGTTGCTGCAAGATATTGAGATTGACTATGAAGGGGAAGTCATACAGGGTGTCATGATGGTTGTTATTTTTATAACTGCAAATACGAATTGATCTTTGATACATTTAGATGTAAATCCAGTTTTTCTTAATGGCCCATTGCAAGAATAAGTTTATGTGTTACAAACTCCTGGATTTGTGAAAGATGACAAAGAATGGATGGTGTTTAAGCTACATAAAGCCCTGTACGGGTTGAAACAAGCTCCAAGGGCTTGGAATATGAATATTGATTCATTTGCAAGCATCTGGGAATCAAAAAATAAGAAATGGAATATGGTGTGTATGTGCAACATACTTTTGAGGACAATGTGATTTTGGTGTGTCTTTATGTGGATGACATACTTCTGATAGGGAATTATACTTATGAGATAAACAAGTTCAAGAAGGTGCTGATGAATGCATTTGATATAATTGACCTTGGAAATATGGTATATTTTATAGGGGTGGAGATTTTACACTCTGAGAAAGGAATCATTGTGCACCAATTAAAGTATGAACTTGAGCTACTGAAGAGGTTTGAGCTAATGAAGTATAAGTCAGTAGTCACACTTGCTGAAACAAATCATAAGTTAGAATATGTTCTGATGGTGATGATGTAAATGCTACAATCTTCCAATAGTTTGTTGGTTGTTTGAGATATATATGTAACACCCGTCCTAACATATGTTATGCAGTTGGAATAGTGAGTAGGTTTATGAGTAAACCAAAGTGGTCACATTACCAAGATGCGATCGAGATTATGAGATATGTAAAAGGGACTCTGAGGCATGGAATTTTGTTTCCATCTAGAGTGTCAAATGATGCTAAGTTGATATGGTACTCAAACTCATATTGGCGTGGTGACATAGTAGATAGAAGAAGCACTACAGATACATGTTTATGTATCTATAAGCCCTCATTTATTGATGTTCTAAGATGCAACCAATGGTTGCATTGTCAACCTATGAAGCTGAATACATAGTGGGTGCTTTGTAAGTTTATCAAGTTGTTTGGTTGTTGAGTTTGGTGCATGAACTGAAGGTCAAGGTGAGCAAACCAATCAGATTGATGATTGACAACAAAGCTATCATAAGTGTTGTTAATAATTCAATGTTGCATGGAAGAAGTAAGCATATTTATATTAAGCACCACTTTCTGCACGATCATGTCCGTAATGGATTACTTGGGGTTGTTCATGTCAGCACTCAGAAGCAACTTGCAGATGTGTTGACCAAGACAATCAAAATTGAACACTTTATCAATTTGAGAGATGGAATTTGTTTTGTTGATTTTAGCTTGTATGTGAATTAAGGGATGATGTTGAATGTAATTCAAAATTCAAGATTAGTTTCATTTGCATTTAGTTTTGCATTTGAATCTGAGTTTAGTTTGAATTTGAGTTTCATTTGAGTCTTTGTATAAAACTTAAATAAAAGTGAATTTGTAATAGAATCTTAGACATTTTCAAATTGAGAATGTTAGTTAGAAATTCTCCTTCTCTCTCTATTCTTGTGCACGGTTAATGGAGGTTCATTATTGAACTCAAATAGAAAATATCATTTTTCTTGTAGTATCATTTTCAAATATAATTTTTAAGTATTATGTTCTTTAAAACAAAAATTATTGTAAAAGTTATTATTATTTAACAATTGTTTATGAGAATGTTTTTCTTGAAAATTATTTCCAACAAATATTTTCTATTTTTGTAACACAATTGAGTTCTTCACAAAGTTCCTCCAAAAATATTATTCCCTTCATTTTTTATTATAAGTCATTTTTTACTTTTCACATGTATTAAAAAATATAATAATTGTGGTACGAAAAAAGAGAAATTATGAATGATTTTACAAAATTGTCCTTCATTAATGGTATCGAAAAGATAAATTAACATAATTGAAAGGAAAGAGAATAATAAATATTTAAGGGTATAATAGAAAAAATAACATTATTAAATTATTATTATTATAAAATGACTTATATTATGCTACAAAATATTTTTGCAAAGTGACTTACAATAAAAAAAATGGAGGTAGTACTTTTTAGAATTTTTAATTTATTTTTCAGGATTTTTTTTTCTTAAAAAATATCATTTTCCTTTTGTATTTTTTAGAGATTTACCAACCCACGCACTTGCATTATCGTTTTTTCTTCTTCTTTTAATTTATAGGACAAGGTATACTATTTTTTATTTTACTTTTTTCTTGGTAAAAAGAGAAGTAGTGTTTTTTTTTATAAATGAAATAAAAAGTGAATTGACTCAATTCAATTGAGTTTGATTATTATTATTAATGACAACTTTGAAATTTGAACATAAGTGTAAGGTGTAGAAATAGTCAAAGACAAAAGCCAATGAATTTCAAAAATAATGCTTTAATTAATAATATATCTTAAAACATATTTGTTATTTCCTAATTCAAGTTAGACAAAAGCCACGTTTCAATTCAAAAGAAATCTCCTATTTTTATTATAAGAGGCTTCAAAGAGTTTTGTTTTTAAGTGATCTATTTAGAAAAAAAGACAAGTAATTTTGTTTTAGAGAGTTGAAAGAGAGAGAGAGAAGAGAAAGAAGAATGAAAATAGAGAGAAAAGAAATTATTGAAGAAGCAAAAAAACAACTATGGCTAGCAGGACCAATGATATTTGTGTGTGTGTTTCAAAACAGCTTACAAATGATATCTCTCATGTTTGTTGGACATTTGAATGAGGAAGTGCTTCTTGCTGGTGCTTCTTTAGCTATTTCATTTGTCAATGTCATGGGCTTCAATGTATTGGTATGTTTACATCATTTTCTTCATTTTTCATTTTTCATTTCTCATTTTCATATTTATTGATGTTTATACATGTATGAAAGTCAAGGTAGACATGTTCATTCTACTACTAAAATATTTTTAGTATCATGTCAACTTGTGTTTTAAAACACTTCATGCACCATTTTTAAGAGATTTTTCTTTTACATATTATATATCTTATGTTTAGATCTGGAACTTAGAATGTATAAATTGATTTTTATATGTTTGATGTTTCAAAACACCTGTTTAATTATTTAAAATGTGTTCTTAAGGTAAATGTTAACTTTTTTCTTACTTCAAAGAAAAACTAATATTTTTTCAACATTATTAATAGAAATAAACTAATTCTAATTTTAAAATTATTAATTTATTACAAGTCAGACATTTTAATATATTTTATATATTGAATTAGTTTCTTAACAAGTGGTGTTACTAACAAATTACAATAGTTGCCAATATTCTTATGTTGGTGATTTAGTATCACCCATGATTTTAGTAGTAATGAGATTTACTATAGGCCGATGCAATTATGCGTTAAAGTTTGGAAACGAGTTAGGAGTAGTGCGGAGTGCACGCTCGTAGAGCCAACGTGTAATTGACTGCAAGTAATTGAAAACGGGATTCCAAGGGACGTAGTCCCTGGCGGGGTGCGGGGCAGCGCCCCGAAGAAAATTTTCTTTTGAACGTTTGAACCTTCCCAGCCGTTATTACCGTTTTTCTTGAAAATGTATGACTTTTCGTTTTCAGTTTTCGTTCTCCTATAAAAGGGGAAATCTGGCATCGGTTTAGGGTTACACACAAAAACCATTCTACGTTCCAGAATCTTTCTTTTGCCAGAAACATTCTTTCTTCAAGAATTATCCCCACAAAGATTTCGTGAACCCAGGCATAAATAGGGTCGAAATACTTTGTTCGGAAAGTGAACGAACACGATTCTTCGAAGATTATCCAGGATTATCAATTAATTATCTAACATCTTACACTATTGTAAGACCAATATGTACATTACTATCAATTTCTAGATTGTAAAATTTATATTTTTGGGAAACATAAAACTTATATCACAATGATAATATTATTTTAAAAAATTAATTTAGAATAGATTATTATTATTATTATTATTATTATTATTATTATTATTATTATTAATTTTGTTCATATTAATAACTAATAATTAAATTTTTGATCTGTTGAAGTTTTAATAATAACCTACTAAACTATATAAAAAAAAGATATTATTTTTCTTTTGGTCAAAATACTATATTATTCTTTTGTAACCAATGTTAACATTTGTCTAGATGGGTATGTCAAGTGCACTAGACACATTTTGTGGTCAAGCATATGGAGCAAAACAATATCACATGGTTGGAATCTACACACAAAGAGCAATGTTAGCTACCACTCTTGTTAGCATCCCCTTATCAATCATTTTAGCATACTTAAAACCCATTTTGATTCTCCTACATCAAGACAAAGCCATTGCATCACAAGCTCAACTCTTTGCTCGTTACTCTATTCCAAGTCTTTCTGCCAATGGCCTTCTTAGATGCCTTGTTAAATTCCTACAAACACAAAACATTACTTTCCCTATGGTGATTACTAGTGGACTCACTACGTTGATACATGTTGTTCTAAGTTGGGTTTTCATTATCAAATTTGGACTTGGTATTGGAGGAGCTGCTATTACAATCTGTATCTCGAATTGGATTAATGTGATACTATTGGCATTTTACGTCAAGCTATCGTCTTCTTGTAAAAATACTTGGGTTGCTCTTTCAATGGAGTCTCTTCACAACATTCCTCAGTTCCTCAGACTTGCTTTTCCTTCCGCAGTCATGGTTTGGTATGATATGATATTTTCTCCAAAAAAAAAAAATACTTTCTCTAATTATCATATTATAAGAAAAATCAATTTTTTATAGTATTATCTAATTGCATGCATATTGTATTATTGCATATGTTATAGTTTGGAATCATGGACATTTGAAATTATGGTGCTTCTTTCTGGTGCTCTTTCTAATCCAGCATTGCAAACTTCAGTGCTTTCTATATGGTTAGTTGTTTCTCTTAAGGAATCATGTCACTCCATGCATGTTATGTATATTATATTTATTGCTTTTTTCTTATTTTGACAAAGTTTATTTGTTTGTTTAATGATTTTCAGTGTAAATATAAATGGTATGTTCTGGATGGTACCATTTGGAGTTAGTGTTGCTGGAAGGTTAGTCTTTCATGCTAAACTCTATTATATTTTGATTAATCATATGCTAAACTCTATTATATTTTGATTAATCATATGCTAAACTCTATTAATAATATAATGAGTCTCATTACGTTTTTCTACACGACAGTACAAGAATCTCAAACGAACTTGGAGCTGGATGTCCAAACACTGCATATTTAGCCGTAATTGTAACCTTATTCATGGGTTTAGCCTTTGGAGCTCTAGAGTTTGCTTTTCTTATGTCGGTATGGAAAGTTTGGGGCAAGGCTTTCAGCAACGTACGTGATGTAGTCTCTTACGTGTCTTCCATGACACTGATTGTCGCAGTCTCTATCTTTATCGATTCATTTCAAACAGCATTCCAAGGTAATAGAGACTATGATTCATTATTCTCTGGCGTTAATATAGACCAGATACTCTGATTATTTAATGAATCTAAAAAGTAAATTTTCTCTTATAAATCGAATCAGAGGAAGTAGTACATTGTTGATGAATGTTACATGGACAAAAAAACTAAGTAATTGTTTGATTGTGAAAAGGTATTGCTAGAGGATGTGGTTGGCAGAAGTTTGGTGCATATGTTAACCTAGGATCTTTTTATCTTGTGGGAATTCCTTGTTCTGTTGTATTTGCTTTTGTCCTCCACATGAATGGACAGGTAAGAGTTAACTAATTTTTTTAATCACTTTCCTAAATTTGCTTAGAAGTTACTAAACTAGTTGATTTAGAACTACTAAATTTGAGATTATCTTGATTTTCTCATAAACACAGGGACTATTTTTAGGTCTTATAATAGCACTTATTATTCAAGTGGTGTGTTTTATTATCGTCACATGGCGCACCGATTGGGATAAAGAAGTAAGTCTTCTTAGTTTCAAATGATTTTTGTTATCAACTATAGACGATTTTAATTATTTATGGTTATACTTAGTGTTATCATCAAGAAGACAATCGAGTTGATGTCTATTTGACAAAAACAAAGAAAAATTTATGAGTTGAATTTTGAAATATACCATATTTCTTCTTTGTTTTTGTCAAATTAGTATCGAGTTGTAGAAATTTCGAACAATTTTCAAGTACTGGTCCAAGGTTAAGAGTGTATTAAGAACATTATGTTACAATGGACAGGCAAATAAGGCTGCAATAAGAGTAGGAGGCAATGGAGTTCAAGTGAATGCACTTCCACTTGAAGAAATTAATGTTGCTGCTAAATAGTTAGAAACATACACCTGAATTTTATGAGTAGAAGATTGATGTAGAAAATAGAAATAAAGCTCAGCATCATGTACTCAATGCAAAACCATAATTATTATGCCTGACTATATCATCAAAGGAACCACATTGCTCTTACACCTTTTTCACTGTCTCTCAAGAATGCATTTTTGCTAAATAAAATGTGGTTATTTATATAACTAGGTTAGAATTTTTGCTTCAAATATATTATATAATTTGGATGATGTGAAATTTTGTTCCTATCCATACATTTTTTCTTAGCTGTGAATTTTTCAAGGGATGGTTTGTGTTTATTTATTTTGAGTGATGAGAGTATTTGAAAGGTTGGGTGTGTATTTGCTTTTGAGAGTATAAATTATCTTTAATTGGAATATATATATATATATATATATATATATATATATATATATATATATATATATATATATATATATATATATATATATATATATATATATATATATTGTTAGTCAACTTGATTTTTTTGTTAAATTTATTTTCTATTTAAATGTTTTTTTTCAATTGACATTACGAGGGTCATTCATACGTTTACATGGTAGTATGTAACTCAACAACCTAACATATTTCATCTTTCTTTTATATCATCGTTATCCAAACTAGACTTTTTAGGGTTTGAATTTTCCTTTGTGTTCGTCTTCATCTCAAGGATTTGAATCTTAAATCCGCTCTCTATATCTCTTCTTTGTTGAGTTTGAATCCTAATTTGTGTTCATCTTCATATCAAGAGTTAGAATCTCAGATTGTGTTTATCTTTATTAAATTTGAGTTCGAAGTTTAATCTTTAAAATCTAGGGTTGTATTCTATTTCCAATATATATTTAGTTTACATCCATGTTCAACATGTCCACCTTATTCCAGAATTTGAGAGAACCTGCTCTAGTACAAATAAACACAATTAATTATTTGGTTTCGTTGGAACTATTCTACGAAAACACGAAAGAGAAGATAATTTTATTGTCAAGAGGATACAATTTTATGATGTCTCAGTGGCATTACAAATTTGAATTTTAAAAAAAAAAATTTGGGTTGTAGAAATTATAAAAACTCCAACAAAAAAGATGTAATTTCTTTAAGTGGTTCGACGATGACATTGTTGATGAAATAGGTTTGAACATTGAAAGTAAAAAAAATAAAAATATAAAATTGAAGAATGAGTTGGCCAATATAAAAAATGGTTGAAGAAGGAGTCAATGATATTTGTGTTTATCTATTTATGATTGAATTTAGTGTTTATCTGTTTATGATTGAATTTAGTGTTAGTGGCAATGTTGTTATCTAATGAAAAAGCATATTGTGGTCCAATGTATTTGAAATTGTTGAGTAAAAGTAAATAGTTTTATTTGATTGTGGTATTTGTAATGTCGTTTGAAATTGATATTGTATTTCTTCAGTGAATTCATGTTTGGAATTGATCTAATCATGTGCTAAAATTATGTGCTTGTAAACTTGTTTAATGGTATTTTTAGTAAACAATCACGAGTTTAGTTCACTTAATAGATTAAATTCAAAAAAAAATCTCAATGACAATTTGCATCAAAAATTGCAAAGAAATGTGCGTGCTATTGAATCTTAAGTATTTGAACATTGATAAACTTGAATATAAATTCTAAAAACAGTAAGCTTTTGGATAAAGATGATAAACAAAAAGTGTGACAAAAGTCATTAATGTAACAATGCTTTAATTAAAAATACTTCAAGAATTTAAAGAGTGGACGTTGAATCATACATTATTTCAAAATTGTTTCTCTATGAGACTTAGGTACTTCAATTCTATAGAGAATATATAAAATTTACAACCTTGACCCCAACAATGAGATCGGCCATATATACTAATACAATGATAATCGTGGACAACGGTTATTTTCACAAGTTTTAACATGTATCCCACTACGTGGGCTCAGCGCTCTAACTGACTTCTGAAGGTGGTAAGAAACACAAGAAATGGGGTTTGAGTTTGCTTTCTAAAAACAAAAGTTTTTCAAAACCAACTCAATAATGCAATAACATGAACAAGAAAAATAACAAAGTTATTTTTATACTGGTTCGCCATTAACGAAGCTACATCCAGTCCACCCTACCAAGGTGATTTTAGACATCACAAAGACAAATTATCTTTGTCTTCTTGAGTCTATTTGACTAAAACCTAGTCACTCAAGGAAATCACTCAAACAACTTTGAGATTTACAAGTTTGTGTTTGCAAAGAATGCTTCTAAAAAAGTAGATTAACACAAGATTAATACAAAGAATATCTCACACAATAACGAGTAAAAACTCTTACGTGTTTACAAAGAATATAGACAAAAAATATTTACTTCACCAAGAGCGTGTGCATGTTCAATAGCGTGAGCATTAGCATAAGAGCATAAGCAACTAGCAGCTTGTCCAATCTTCCAAGTCTCCTTTATATAGGCATATAAAAGATTCGTTGGAGGATATAATTGAAATAGCGAATTGCAGTTGTTTCCTTTCATAACAGTTTGCATATAGGAGGAAAAATGGTACAATATTATTGTCCTTAGCCCACAAAATCAGTGTAGTGTAGGAAAGGGTGATCTTGTACTATATATTATTTTCCTGGTGCAAAACTTTTTGATCTTATATTCGAATCTTCAGAGGCTTCTGATGAAATGTTGTTGAATCATACTTAGAAGGATCAAGAGACAAGTTTACATAATATTTAAAGCCTCAATCTTTAGAGTTTTGATATAGTTCCTCAGAACTTAGTCTTCAGAGTCTTCAGATCTTGTTCTTCAGAATCTTTAAAACTTGAGCGCAGAATATTGGAGGTTGGCAATCCTTCAGAGGCTCTTCAATCAGAGTCACGGTCAGAAGCTTTAGCACAAATGTTCATCAGAACTGTTGTATAAGACCTTTCTAGAACTTGACAGTATTTTGTAAAGCTCTTGTATTTCTTCAAAGTCAGAGTATGTTGATTCCAGAATCTGATGACGTCACACGTCAATGCTTCAGAGTCACAACCTGTTACCAAAATCTACACATTAGACAAAAATGATTAGTGTACAAAATTGTTCTCTAAGAAGTAATGTGTTGTTATCATTAAAAATAATGGTCATATGCAGAACCAAATCTTATTCTAACAATCTCCCTCTTTTTGATGATGACAAACCCATGTATTTTGATGAACAATTTTTATTTGGTTTAATCATATAAAAATATCAGAGCGAGGTTTGTAAGCTCCCCCTGAATTTTATATAGTTAAAAATATTTTTTAGTTTAGAGTATCAGAGTTAGCTTTGCAAGTTTCCCCTGAATTTAAGACTTAAAATAATCTTAACATATATAAAAATCTCAATCAGCATGAAAGAAATAACTTTCCATAAGGCAGAAGCTTGTTGTTACTATCTTCCCGTAAGGCAGAAGCATGGTTACTATCTTCCCATTAAGGCAGAAGCATGGTTATAAGGGTTGAAGTAACTTCCCGGAATGCAACAGCTTGGGTACAGAAGTATTTCATTCAGATTCCTTGCTTGAGTGTCAGAAAGTCTAGTTATCAACCTCGTCACAAAACATGATTTGTCAGAGCTTTCATATGCCTGGTTCAGAGCTTGTATACACTTGGTTCAATAAGCACCTTGTTCAAAATGAGAATATGCCTGGTTCTTAAAACATAAGTCTGGTTGCTATGAACTTAATTCGGCTTGGTTAATGCCTTAGAACCTTAAACACTTGGTTAACATGATGAAGCTTTTCAAAATTCTCAGAAAGGTTACCAATATCATAAACATATAAAACATGTTTGGGTTTCAGAATTAGAATTAGATATATCAAAATCAGTCATTCTTTCTCCCAATTTGTCATCATTCAAAAAGAAGTAAAGACAAAGTAAACCAAAATAAAATAAAATTTCATTAAATTAAGAGAATTCAGGTACAAAAACGAGAAGAAAAAACAAAAAAAGATAACACAAAATATTAAAAACTAGGGTTTACGAAGGGTGGCAGTCTTGATAAGATCTCTCTAAGAAGCCCTTCTATATTTGTTGTCCTTTCCTTAACTTCAGAATTCTAACAGATGCTTCAAAATGTATTTCTCAGAAACCAAAGTCTTCTTGACGCCAGGGTCACTTCCAACTTCAAGAGTAGTCTCAGAAACAATCATTGTATTCTGAATTAGAGAAGGAAGTGAAGTCACTACTAGAGCAGGAAGCAGAAGAGTATGAGGAACCTTCTAAAGCAGAGGTTCAACTAAACCAAAGAGTCTGGCATGGAAGTTCCTTTTAGATTCCTTTAGGCACTACAACAAACAAGACCTTAGACAACGCTTTTTTTAGCCTTAGACAGCGCTTTAAAGCGCTGTCTAAACCTCCGCTGCTAAAGGTTTAGACAGCGCTTTTTTAAATCTTAAAAGCGCTGTCTAAGCCCCCCCCCCCCCATAGACAGCGCTTTGGCCAAAAGCGCTTTATAAGACCCTCTTATTTTAAATTTTTTAGGTATACCTTAGACAACGCTTTTCAAAAAGCGTTGTCTAAGCCCCCCCCTTAGACAGCGCTTTTTACAAAAGCGCTGTCTAAGGTATACGAAAATTTTTGAAGCTTTTGTTTTAAACCACATTTTTTCCAGGTTTATAAACCAGAATTTCTACCTGTTTTCAACCAGATTTTGACAGACAATTATCACATTTTATATATGCCATTTTGGCCTTTTTTCTACCAATTTTTGGCTAACAAATATATATATACCAATTCAAACCAATTTTGCCTTAAATGTATCAAAATATATACAAATTTATAATTTTATAAATAAAATCAATTTTATAAAATTGAATAATTCAAAATCAAATTTTACTATACATAGACTACAATTACAACTACACTCAGGTATCTATTTCTCACAAATCAAAAACTAACATAGACTTACAACCAGTACTTTGGGAGGCCACAATTGTCACACATACTTGTGTTGTTGTAAGGCCCGAATCATCAAAGAAGCTGCAGAGTTCTCTGCATCCTTCACCCGAGATTTCTCATCTCCAGACATTTGGAGTGTGGCAGATGGAGTAGCTATTTGTACAGCAGTGACAAATTTCTTATCTTGAGGAGTACCTTCATCTTTCACAATGCTGTAAAACATCATAGAGAAGCAAGAAATCAGTTTACAAGCTCGACACAAGCAAATCAACTTAAATAACAAGGAAGATTAATTAGATAGTAGAAAATTTCAACTCCCCAAAACAATTATTGTTGAGTTTCTCTTTGTAGATGTATAAAACTAATAGCCCAAAAGAGGGCAGAGGCATAACAAAATCTCTCAGTCATGGATAAGGATGTAGAGAACCAAACACCCAACCACCAGGATCCAATTAGGATTACACCTAATAAAGGCGTTATGTAGGCCAGGCCAGGAGCATCAGAGTACAAATTGTTTAGGAGAACCTCATGTATATAACATTTAAGGTAAAGAATAATTGAATCTTGTTTATATAGCTTACAACTACTTTGATTCAGATTAAAAAGGAGTACAGACTTTTCTTATGAATGAGTTCAAAATATTAGGTTGATTGGTACTCAAGTTATATATCGGGCATGACTAAAGTAATTTCTCTCAGTGTTAAGCAATATACTCAGAGTAAAGAACAATGTAGCATTGATCATCTATTACAGTTAAGAACTGAAGAAGGAAAAAAATAGCATCAGTTATATACATTATTGTTGCATATATCAAGTTTCTTATTTACTTTTGAATACTTAGAAATCAACCAAATTTATGAAGAATTCACTATTGATCCTATGATTTGAAGTTTGTCTCCTTTTGGTTAGATGAAATAATATCTGATTTTTCTTATAATTAAGGCAGATTTTATAAATGGATGTGAACCATTCACCGGAAGGGATCAATAATATTTCAATTTGAGTTGTATGCCACAGGCAGGTTTCTACTGTGTCCTAGACCTTGTGACTAGGTATATGAAGGCAATCTTCAAATGCAAGCAATAACTTAACTGTCCCAGCTAACAAAAACACTATTTTTAAAAAAATAATACACTCTTCATCCTCATCATTTTTTGGTTTCTCAAACCTGCCATATAACTTCAAGTTATTCTAGCAAGGAAACCAGAAGACAGGTAGACACACTTTTATACACAGAAAATGAAATCAAGACTATAAATGAATTATAGTGCCAGGCTAGCCGTGTTTACCTGTATACTGGTTTAGGCCACTTTTTTATCCCACAAATTGCATATAACTTCTGCTTTGCAGCTTCAACTTCAAAGGTACCATCAATGCCGACATAACAGTCACGTATCATGGTAGTGGCAGGCAGTAAGCGTTCTAGTTTATGCAAGGCAGCCTTGGCAGCTTCAAGCCTTGCAATATCCTTTTGGTCTGAGGAAGCGGATGCAACCAACTCTCCGTCAACATAGACATTGGCCGTGCTTTTGGCACCATTTCTCTGTTGTTCTATGTCAACTTTTTTACCATTCTTTTGGCAGATCTCGTAAAGCATTGTCACCGGTTGCGGTTTTTGTTCCAGATCTTGCAAAGTAACTATCGGCTCCAAAACACCTCTTATTATCTGCCAACAAAAATTACAAGCATTTATCAGGCAGTGACAAAGTTGTTGGGTCAAAACAACTACACGATTTCATATTGAGTGCACAATATTAAGCAAGAATAGGTTCAAGTTTAAACAACAGGAATAATGCATAAACTCATCATGTACCAAACATAAAATCATCTAACATATTTACAAAATGTGCCTAAAAAACATGGTCATTAACTCAAATGCACCAAACATATTTACCAAACAGTGCCTAAAAAACATCAGTTGCATACTTGCAATGGTCATGATAATATGTCATCGTTGACTCAACCAAAGACAGAATATGTTCATGCACACATTCAACTCCCACATCATGAACTCCAAAGCCACAGCTTTGGGGAGCAACAATACACCCCAATCCAACCAACCAAACCCAATGTACAAGCTATAACAAACATCTGTAAATCTAATCATCATAATCAATTAATTAGGTCTAAATGTATCTTAGTTTTAGGAATTCCTAGTCATTCCCTTTTCTAATAGAGTAAATCTGGTCCAAAAATTAATGTTACTATCCAGGTAAACTTGGATTGCAAGTTTGAACAATGCCATTGAAATTTCACAAACTGAGATAACAGAAGCTTTTCTTGCCAAAATTTCACATAATTTTAAAAATGCTAATAAATCTTTCATATCACCATGCTCATTTTAATTGCTATGATCCTTTCTACTATCATCAACAGTTCAACACAGTGAAAAAAACAACAATTGAAATGCTAACAAAAAAAAAATCTAGAAAGTTCAGAAATAGCCCTACCACCCATAATTTTTTAAGATCAAAACCAACATCAACATAAACAGCAGCAGCAATAGACTCGACAATATCAGCAAGAATCTTCGGAGCTTTCACCGATCCACCATACTTAACAACAACACAGTCATCCTCACAATCAACCGCTTCAACAAACTCGTTAATCGCATCAACAATTGAAAATGTATTGTGACGTACATAACGGTGCAGACCGTTACGCACGGCAGCGCGAGCGAGTTTCTCGGTGCTAACATTAGCGGCACGGAGGAGGGAGAGTGTACCAGGATCAACGGAGGAGTAAGCGAGGAAGAGGTGATTGCTGATCGCGAGACCTAATACGGCGTCGCCGACGAACTCGAGACGCTCGTATGAAACGGCTTCAGGGTAAGAAGTATGGGTTAGGGCTTGTTCTAGAAGCTTCTTGTTTTGAAAAGTGTAACCGATTATTTTCTCCACTGCTGAAACTGAAGCTTCCATCTTCATCTTCTCTTTACGTGTTGTGTGTGAGATTCGGAGATTGAAATAAGCAGAAAACAAAAGTTGTGGCTTTGGAGTTCATGATGTGGGATGATTATGATTATTTTTTTTTAATTGAAAGACTTTAAACAGCGCTTTCTCAAAAGCGCTGACTAAGGTCTATATTTAAAAGCGCTTTCTAAAAGCGCTGTCTAAGGGGGGGTCTTAGACAGCGCTTTCTAAAAGCGCTGTCTAAGACCCCCCCTTAGACAGCGCTTTCATTATTTTTTTAGAACATTTTCCGTGTTTTATTTTTATTTTAACCTTAGACAGCGCTTTCTTTTAAAAGCGCTGTCTAAGATGCGCTGTTAAAAAACCTTTTTGGCGTAGTGAGGCAAGTAATCTCCAACTTTTCAGAGCTGACTTCTATCCAACTTCTAAAGTTATTGATCAGAGCACACACTTAAGAGAGATTTATGTTAGAAGTGCAAGCCTTAGTGAGAGCGTTGAGTATGTCAGTAGCCTCACCTTCAAACTGAGTAAACAATTCATCCAAGTGTGTATGGTGATGTTGGTTTGAGAAGGTGTTTGAACATAGTAGGGTTGAGGAGTTCTATATGGGAGGGGAATGATCTCAACATATGACTTAGTGTCAGAATCAATGTCTGATTCGCAACAGAAGTGTCGGGGTGAATGGAGATTGATGGTTGAAGTTGTAATGGGTGATTTTTTGGTTGAGGGAGTTGGGATAAAATAAAAGGCGGTAAAAGTGGTTGAAATTATGGTATGATATTGGAGGTTAAAATTTCATAAAGTGATGGTGACGGTGGTGGAATGATGACATTTGGATTTGTGGTTTGGGGAGCAAAAAGGATTGGCTCTAGAATATAAGGAACATCGTAAGAAAGTGTGGTTGGGATGGATGAAGTGATGGTTGGGGGGATAGATGAATTGTTATCAATAGTAATCAGGCGAGTATCATAAGGAACAGTAGTTCCAACAGAAGTAGCTTCAGAAGTTTTGGATTCTTCAGCAGAGGCATCCTGATTTTCCTTGGAAGCCTTAAACCTTTTGGTCATCCTCTGAGAGTGATTTTTAGAAATCTTCCTCTTCTTCTTGGAAGTAGATTCAGAAGTTGCAAGAAGAGCACTTACGTGACACTTCTCTAGAAACTTTACCACATCATCCAGAGAATATGGCTTTGAGAAGATAGGAAAATCTTCCAAAGGTATCCTTCTACTATGGATCACTTCCTTTGGCATATCAGCAGGAGGACTTATCATTTCAATAATAATCCTCATATTCTTCAGGCCTTTGGCGTTAAGAATCTTTCCAACCAGAGGTTGTATGCCTATGGAGAACTGATCATCTATTAGATAGTCAATCAGTTTACTCTCCATCAGAATGTCTGAGATCAGCCTACCCAAAGGGATGTATCTCTTTTTCCTTTTGCTACCATCTTTGGTGTCCCTTACAGTATCCCTCAGATGTTGAAATAGAAGTGCAGGAAGATTCACCTTCTTTTCAGTTTCAATATAGTAAAGGATATATTATTGGTCATTGTTGATGTAGTCAGATGAGTTGGTTGACGTTCTGGGATGAATGCATCCAAGAAGAATTCTAGCTCAACCCTTCAAATGTGGAAGAAGATTTTTGATCTTTCTAGAGTGTTTTCTAGAGGCGAAAATCACTTTAGAAATCTTAGTCAAATTTGATTCTTTTTCCACCATTTTTTCACACCTTATTCCAGATCCATCATGACCAATGAGCTTGGCAATAAGCTTCTTAAATATCACTATCTTCTTTCGAAACACAAAGGATGTAACTTGGAAAGGAGAATATTTTGCATGAATCCAAAAATCTCAAACCAGATTGAAGAAAATTGGGCCTTGAAGAAAGTTGAAGAAACTTTCCCAACCTTGAAATTTGACAGCAGGAAGAAGGTAAATTCCATTGTCCTTCATATTGTCAAACTCGACCATGAGTTCACATAATACTTCCAGTTTCTCTGCTTGAGAACTCAAGGTAATATCAGGAACATCATGCGTATCTTCAGGACAAATAGTTCTCCTGAAGAAGATCTTGATGAAACAATTTGAAGCAGATGAGGAATTTGAGGTTGTGGTTGCGAAGATAAAGAACCACGGCTAGTTTGTTGAGAAGTTGCAGTGCCTTGTTATTGAACTTGTTATTGTTCTTGAGTTTGCTGAGCAGATTGTAAGGAAGTCATTATTGATGAAGAACAAAGGGTTTTTAGGGTTTTCTTTAAATTTTTAACTCAAAGAGAGAAAGTGTAGGTTGTAATAGTAGCAAAAATGTGTGAAGTGAGTGAAGTGGATTTATATAAAGGTTTTTGAAATCATGACAAAAATAAAGCAAACATCAAAAATATGACAAGGGGGTAAAGCGTGAAAGATTCTACCTAATCCCAAGGTATATTCATCCAACATGCCACATCAACGTTAGAAACAGTTCAGTTTTGTCTTAATAATTGTTCCATTATTCGAGACTGATTGACAGCTATTTAAAGAAAAATTGTTCAATATCCATAGCTTAAACCCCATCTGACTCAACATTTTTTATTGTTGGGGAAGTCGATATCCAATTTGAGATGTTTGCCCATGTAGACTTTGGCTTCAAAGTCATCGTTCCACAGGGAAGGCATCGTCGCACCCTTCGAAGAAAGCCTAGATAGTGTACCACATGAGAGACCCATCGATAAGATTATCTTCCAAGTGGTTGGTATTAGGAGGTTAAACGTATTTGTCTTTGTCGCTTCAGGTGTGTGAGGAAACGATTTCAATCTATCCTGGTGTAATGAGTTTGATAGGCATAGGAAAAAGAATAATATCCCATTTGTGAACCTCTTATTTCCCTTTGACTATAAAGTCGCTCGAGTAAATTTTAGGGTTGTCAAACCAATTTTTGCCTCGCCTAACTTTTTTCTTGGCGTGGCGAGCCTTCCACTCAATAATATCCGTCAGAGCCATTCTTCATGCAAAAATAAAACATAATAACATTAGAACCAAGAAGCAATATTATTTTAAAATTGTTAGCTGAGATTTCGACGCCAAGGTTGGATTAAGTATGATGGGCAAAAGAAATATTTTAAAGATGTTTTGACTTCGACAGATAGTACTTTAGGAGATCTTAGTCGAAGAGGTCCTTTGTATAAGAGGGAAATGTTGGGTTTAGGACTTAGAAATATTTATGAGTTTAGACTGCAAATTCGACGGAAGCAATACTGAGATTGCGTTCACGAAAGATTTTGAATTTTGAATAAGGATGAACCTGTCTTTTGTCCTTATCCATTTATCTAAAATGACATGTGTAAAGCTACAGCGAAGTGAAGGCATGCAAATGAAACGTGTCATTTTCTGGAGAAAAGACTGTTGATAGTGGTTATTTTCGACTTAGTATAAATATGGGTCTTAGTGTATAGGATTTTTGGGTGTTCAATCATTGTACAAATACTCACAAATTACTCTAAGTATCTAAGTGTGTTTGATAAACGAGTTCGTTGAGAACGTATGTATGAGTCACCATATTTTCATTTCAATTGAAGTTATTTGCAGTTTATCAATTATTCTTGACTTAAATAGTATATTGGTCCCTCTAGAGTGTTTGAATTTGGTCCCTATATCTTTTTTTTTTGTTCCCTATATCTCACTTTTGTGTTGACGTTATTTTCTGAGGTTAAAATAATATTAAAAAAAGTTAATTAGACTAACGATGCACACGTGAAACTGCTGAGTTGGTTAACATCGCTTAAGTGGCAGGCCTTTTTCTTTCTTTTAACATTTTTTATACCCAATATTTCCACGTTAGTTTTTTTATTATTATTTTTTGTTTTGATATTAAATCCTAAAATGAAGTGTTTAAAAAGTGATGTCAAAAAGATATGAATGCACAACCATTACATTATCATGGTAACACATAACCACTAGATCAACCAACCAATTTGCTAAATCTCTTGCAACAAATATATATATTACATAGCTAGTATAGAATTATCTAAATAGTTTATTAATTAGTTTAATTATTTAATATTTCAAAAGTTTATTTCAATTATTTAATTTATTAAATAATTAATTTATTAAATATTTCAATTATTTAATATTTTAATATTAAAAAATTTAAATTAGTTTAAATATTAATCTTTTATATTTCAAGTATTAAACTATTTCAGTTATTTAGTTTATTAAATAATTAATTTATAAAATATTTCAATTATTTAATATTTCAATACTAAAAGTTTTAAATTAGTTTAAATATTAATATTTAATATTTCATATTTCAACTATTAAACTATTTCAATAGTTTATTTCAATTATTTAGTTTATTAAATAATTAATTTATTAAATATTTTAATTATTTAATATATTAATATTAAAAGTTTTAAATTATTTTAAATATTAATATTTCATATTTCATATTTCAACTATTAAACTATTTCAATAGTTTATTTCATTTATTTAGTTTATTCAATAATTAATTTATTAAATATTTCAATTATTTAATATTTCAATATTAAAAGTTATAAATTAGTTTAAATATTAATATTTAATATGTCATACTTCAACTAAATAATTGTTTAATAAAATAAATAATTGAAATATTTAATAAACTAAATAATTAAAAAAAATAATTAGTTTAAATATTAATATTTCATATTTCATATTTAATATTTCATATTTAATATTTCATATTTCAACTAAATTAATTATTTAATAAACTAAATAAATGAAATAAACTATTGAAATAGTTTAATAGTTGAAATATTAAATATTAAATATTAATATTTAAACTAATTTAAAACTTTTAATTTTGAAATATTTAATAAATTAATTATTTCATAAACTAAATAATTGAAATAAACTATTGAAATAGTTTAATAGTTGAAATATGAAATATTAAATATAAATATTTAAACTAATTTAAATTTTTAATATTGAAATATTTAATAAATTAATTATTTAATAAACTAAATAATTGAAATAAACTATTGAAATATTAAATAATTAAACTAATTAATAAACTATTTAGATAATTATATATCAGTTATGTAATATGTATATTTGTTGCAAGAGATTTAACAACTTTGTTGGTTGGTGTATTGGAAATGTCTTACCATGTTAATCTATTGGTTTTGGGTTCAAATCCTCTTGGCATCTCGATTTTAACACTTTATTTTAGGATTTAACATCAAAACAATAATAAAAAAATTTGACATCAAAACAATACTAAAAAAAGTTGACGTGAAAATTTTGGGTTCAAATCATCGTAACTCTATTTAAACATTTCATTTTATGATTTAACATCAAAACAAAAAACAATAATAAAAAAAGTTGACGTGGAAATTCTGGATATAAAAAAAATGTTAAAAGAAAAAAAAATAGGCTTGCCAGGTCAGCGACGTTAACCAACTCAGCAGTTCCACGTGGGACCGAGACCAAAAAAAAGATATATGGATTAAATTTAAAAACTCACTGACTTATAGGGATCAATAGACTATTTAAGTCATTATTCTTTCTTATTGCAATTTACTTTGAAGTTCTTTATTACAATTCCTTTACAAATTCTGCATTTACTTTTAAACTTTAAACAACATTCTCAAATCATGGACATTGGACATTGTCAAAGTGTTCATAGACTTTCAAATATAATTTAACAAGAGCACATGTTCTAGGATTCATTGGTTGATCCTGTAAAGTAAACCATTTTTGGAGATCATAAATTGTTTACCAATTTTCACATCAAACAAGTTGGCACGCCCAGTGGGACGGTGCTATTGTTAAAACATTTTTCTTTTTGAATTTTTTTGTATAAGTTCTTCATTTTACTATCTCTCTAACTTCGTTGCATGAGACTAAGAAGTGGTAAAACCACCACAAACAACGAGGAAAGACTAAGAAGAGGATATGTAAGGAGGATGGTGAGTCAAAATCCACCAAATAATAATGGAGAACCACCCCTTTCATCTTCGACAGGGTGAACTACGGTTACAGCGTTTGTATCTGAACCCGTATCATCCACGGCAAGTACGATGCTTGTGCAGTCGATTACCCAAAGTGGACCCATTTTGTCTTATGTAAGGACGCATGGACCACTACAAGGATCCGGTTCAGGAATTAATAATATGGTTAGAATGAGTCAAGCCTTAGGGATGGGATTTCCTATCCAAACGTCCAATCTTACCAATAATTTTGCGGCAGTAATAAGGTAGCAGATGAATGAAAGCAACCATGAAATGGTCCAAATGTTGGCTAACCAAATGGGTACAATATTTAACCCTTTGGTCCAAAACACTACCCAAACGAACCAACAGATGGCAGCACAAATAATGCGCATTGTTGATTTCTTTGGTGTCCCACAACCTCCTCGATATCCCCAGAGGGAGTGGATAATAGAAAATCATGGGATATCCCTTGAAGAAGACCCCACCATTAACCAAGTCCAACAAAACCAAAGAAGTGTACCTCAGGCGAACATGGTAAATCAAGGAGTAGGAGTCGAACCCCCTAGATTCGAACCCTTAGCTCCTGAGCCACAAATCCCAAGGGAGAGACAACCAAGGGTAGTAATGGTGAATAGGAACCAAGACGCTGACGAAGTCATACATCATATTCAGCGTGATGATATGGCGACAGACAATAACCTGGCATCATGGTCGAAAGGATCATGGCGTGAAATTGAAATTCTGGTATCAGATATAAGATGTCGAAGGTAATGTCACGACACTAATATATGTTAACACAAATAGGATAAAGATACATAATGGTAAAGCCAATGACACAAGCAATTGTTAACCCAGTTCGGTGCAACTCACCTACGTCTGGGAGCTACCAAGCCAGGAAAGAACTTCACTAAAATAGAATCAGTTCAAAGACTCTCCGTACACTTCAACAAGTTACAGTCTTTCTCACCTAATCTCTACCAGTGCAATTTCTACCTAAGCACTCTTAGATATGAGAACCCACTCACTTCCCTACAATCACACATGTGATCTTAAACAACAATCCCTTGAGAAAAGAAAACACTTTTCAATAACACACTCTTGATTTTACTTCACAATTTCAATCAAGAAGACACACACTTGATCTTACTTCACAGCTTTGATCAAGTAGACACACACTTGATCTTGCTTCACAACTTTGATCAAGTAGACACACACTTGATCTTGCTTCACAGCTTTGATCAAGTAGACACACACTCTTGCTTAACAGCTTTATAGTGACAAATTACAACCACAAATCAATCCAATTCAATCATCAAAAGATGACTTGAATGGCTTACAAGTCTCACGACTAAACAGACACAAACCCTAGCTCTCTCTCTATATTTCGCTCAGTATTGGTTGTGTTGTAAAACAGGTTTTCTAAGTCCCTTTTTATAGAAGCTTTCAGCTGGGCTTGGACATTTTGAAACCCCTAAATCTATTTTCCAATTAAATCTTTTCATAACAGCTGGTTAGATCTCCTTGGAAAATAAGTAAATCAGGTTGTAATCCATGATTAAATGCGCCTTCAAATCAGATCTTCAATCATACATAGATTGCCATTAATTGTGCAATCACAAAACACCAGACACTCATACTGAATGTTCTGTGTACAGGATGTCATGACATCGGGTCTGACATCCTGGAAAAATCCTGCATAATTCCATAATTCCTTTTATAACTTCCAGCAGATACAAACATATCAGATGCCACGACATTGTGTATGACATCTTGAAACAATTCTGCATGATCATGTCTTTCATTTAAACTCCAGCAGGTACACATTATCAGAAGCCATGGCCTTGTATATGACATTCTGAAACAATCCTGCATGATTATGTTCTTGAACTCCAACAGGTACATAGGATATCTTATGTTAAGACATCACACATAACATCTTGTGAACTCTCTTTGTTTTACCAAAATTGCTGCCAGCACATAGAACCAACAGAAATGGGGTGAATGTTGGCCTTCATATGCCAAATTAAACATCACCATTATCTGAATATATTCTGCAATCAGAATTACCCCCTAGGTGAAAAGTCCAAAGGTTTACTAAGTTTTATGGGGACACTAATGAGTCCACTGTCGAACATGTGGCGAGGTTCCTAATTGAAGTCTGGGAAATTGCTAATAATGAGAGCCTAGAATAAAATACTTCCCAAGTTCCCTTATGAAGAATGCCTTAATGTGGTTCACCATGTTTCCAGTGAATTCAATCCATGATTGGACTCGACTGGAAAGATTGTTCCATGAACAATTCTACATGGGACAGTCAAAGATCAGTTTGAAGGAATTTGCCAGTGTTAAACGAAAATTCTCTAAGCCAATAGATGATTATTTGAATAGATTTCGTTTGCTTAAGGCCGGATGTTTTACACAAGTTCCTGAGCTTGACTTGGTCAAAATGGCCACTGGTGGCCTTGATTATTCCACTAGGAAGAAATTAGATACTCAATATCTAAGGGACATAGCCCAATTGGCTGACAGAGTTCAACAGGTAGAACACCTGAAGGATGAAAAGGCTAGGGCAAATAAGAATAACAGAAGAGAAAGAGTAGCCTGTATTGAATTGGATGAAGATGATCCAAAAACGTATAATGGTACTTTAAATTTTGACGAAAGTGAAGTTGACCTCCCTGAACTAAAGCAAGGACCACCTTATTCCTGCAAAGTCCTAGCGCCTTCGAATGGGAAAACCCAGTCGAACCAGAAAAGAGTGATAGTTTCCCTAAGAAAACATAGACCTTCGACGTCACCAAGTGTGGCGATATTTTTGATTTATTAGTTAAATATAGTCAGATGATAGTGCCTCCTGGTGCCAAAATACCTCCTCTAGAACAAAGAAAAAATAGGGTTTTTTTTGTAAATATCATAATTTTGTGGGTCATAAAAATTTGCAATGTTTTTTATTCAGGGATCTTGTGCAAAAGGCTATCAGAGACGGAAGGCTCAAGTTCGGAGACAAGTCGAAGTCTCAAATGAGGATCGACTCATATCCTCTCCATGTGGCAGACACTCATTTGACTGAACCATCTTTTCTTAATATGGTGGAAGTGTTTGAGGGTTGCGCCAAGAAAGTTGTAATGGTCGAAGCTACTGAAGGCTTCAACCAAGGAGTCACTGAAAGCTTCGACAAGGGAACCACTGAGGGTTTCATTCAAGGAGTCATTGAAGGCTTCCACAAGGGAATCACTAAGGGTTCCAGTCAAATGATCACAACAAATGAAACTACTGAAGGTTTCATACAGATTAACAACATAATGGAGGCCACTGAAGGCCTTAGAGTCAAGTTACAGGATTTAGACATCACTAAGGGTGTCAGCTTAACGGTTAACATGGTCGAAGCGACCCAAGAGACTGCAATGGAGGTTGACAAACAAAGCCTCGGGAAAGAGGAGTATGTTAAAGTAGCCTACCTCAAGCAAGATGAAAGCTTGGTCGAATTCCTCCACCGGTGCTAGAGGAAGAAATCTGAGGTGATGATGTGCCCAAGATGCAGCTCAGTCTTCGATAGAAAGGTAGCATAGAACATCGAGGGGGTTCGACTAGCCAAAAACAGGAGAAATTGGAGAGATGCTAACAACCGGTTTGCTTCCGACGGGAGGGGAGTACCTAGGAAGCAAGAGCAAGGAAGACCAGGACCCCGTGGCAACAAACCATCCACCTTCAAGCCTGCGACTGATGCCCCTAAGGGTAAGTGGGTGAAGCATGTCGAAAAAAGGGAGAAAGGCGATAAGAAGTGGAAAAACTTTGAAGTAGATAGAGGTTCCTCACTGGCATACCGTAAAGAATTTCAAGCTTCAAAACAATTAGCATATCGCTCAGAAAACTAAAAAGGAAAAAACCATATTTCAAAGTCTCAATGAAGGAGACAACAAAGAAGAAGAAAGGTTGAGCAAGAGGCTGGAGAAAAGCCAAAGGCTGAATCAATTTGTAATGTACCCCTAAAGCGGGACAGGAACGAAGAGAAGAAGCATGTCAAAAGGAAGATCTTTTCCTCTCAAAAGGAGGAATCTGGAGAGAATCTGACCAAGCAGCAGCAGAAGATGATATGATGACGGATGATTTCGACACAGATTCAGAGCCATCATTGGATATCACTTGTAACATGGTGTCTGTGTTGCCCGAGGAATACGACCAAGTTGTGGAGATAGATGAACATGAGGATGCAACTGATTTGGAAATGGACAAGCATATGCCAGTTTGCTACTACGTAATGAACAATGGAAGCGTGGAAGAGCAAAACACCTTTTTTGAAAGGCCCGACGAAGGAATGAAGAACCACTTAAAACCTCTGTTTATTAGGGGCAAAGTGGAAAACATCAGAGTGAATAAAATCTTAGTTGAGGGTGGATAGGCTATGAATTTGATGTTGCATTACATGTTGAAAAGAATAGGAAAAGATGATACTGACACTAAACCCCATAATATGGTTCTATTAAACTATAAGGGAAAGTTTGGTACTACAATGGGGGTAATCCAAGTGGACCTCACAGTTGGCACCATTATAAGACCAACTATGTTTATGGTCATAGCGTCAAAAGCCAACTATAATCTGCTTTTGGGTCGAGAATGGATCCACGGTATTGGTACAGTCCCTTCTTCACTACATCAACAGATTCCAATATGGCAAAATGATGGAATTATGGAGATATTGAGGCAGACCAAAGTTATTACATGGTGGAAGTCAACCAGGTGGATAGAAGGAACTTCGGCAAACACCTGGCACACATTGCCCCTTGCAATCCTGTAGGGTTCGACTTTACGCCCACTGACAACGCGTTCTGTTCCCTTTACCTACACCCAACCCATGGTTTCCAATAACATATGGAGGTAGTAGGTGAGGAAGATTTGGGATTTAGAGGAACATAAGGAATCCAACCAACTGGTTAGAGAAGTGAATTTGATGACGTTGTCTGAGTCAAAGACATTGAAAAATATTTCAACTTATATAGCCGAAAACAAATTAAAAACGTCCTTAGAGGCTGAAGTCAAATACATGGTTCTCGATGCCAAAAGGAATGAAGCGCACTTAGAGGGTCTTGGTAAGGAGTTCAAGCCAGAACCACATGATAAGGTTCAAGATGAAGTGCAAGGCTAGAGGCTCGACGCCATTTATGATGATGAGCCTCTGGGTTTCGAAAAGGAGTCGTTGGAAAACGACATAAAGATGTTAGCACAAGATTCTTTTGAAGAGATTGACCTGGGAGAAAGGGCAACCAAAATGCCAACATACGTAAGTGCCAACATTAGCCAAGAACTCAAGGTTGAAGTAATCTAGTTGTAGGAGGAGTACAAGAACTGCTTCGCCTGGGATTACAATGAGATGTCGGGTTTAAGCAGGGAACTGGTCAAACTAAAGTTGCCTATAAAGCCTGGGAAGAAGCCAATCAAACAGACTCCAAGGGGTTTCGCACCTGAAGTTCTATCAAAAATCAAGAAAGAGGTCGAGAGGCTTCTCAAATGCAGTTTCATTCGTACGACCAAGTATGTCGAATGAATTGTTAACATTGTACCAGTCATTAAGAAAAATGGTAGTTTGAGGGTTTGCATTGACTTCAAAGATTTGAATGTTACAACCCCAAAGGATGAATATCCAATGCTCGTAGCAGAAATGCTTGTTGATTCCGTTGCATGGAACAAATATATTAGTATGCTCGATGGATATTTTGGGTATAACCAGATTTTCATTGCTGACGAAGATGTGCCAAAAACGACATTTCGATGTTTTTGAGCCTTAGGCACCTACGAATCGGTGGTGATGCCTTTTGGCCTAAAAAATGTTGGGGAAAATTATCAAAGAGCAATGAACTCTATATTTCATGACTTTATTGAAACTTCCCTGCAAATTTATATTGATGACATTATGGTAAAGTCTGTTTCAGGAAGAAGACATATAGACCATCTTCGACAATCATTCGAAAGAATGAGGAAACATGGCCTAAAGATGAATCCTCTTAAATGTTCTTATTGTGTGAAGGCTAGGGATTTTCTAGGCTTTGTGGTCCATAAAAAAAGGAATTGAAATTAACCAAACAAGACCAAGGCCAACATAGAAGCAAAAGCGCCATCGAAGAAGAAGGAACTGCAGTCGCTGCTAGGAAAGATCAACTTCCTAAGGAGGTTCATCTCAAACTTAAGTGGCAAGACGCAAGCCTTCTCACCTCAACTTAGACTCAAGAAGGAAGGTTTTGAATGGGGGCAAGCGTAACAAGAGGCTTTCGACAAGATCAAAGACTACCTTGTTCATCCTCCAATTTTGGCGCCTCCTTGTAGGAATAGAAGTATGAGACAGTATATATTTGCATCTGATGTGACTTTAGGGAGCATGTTGGCTCAAGAGGATGAAAATGGCGTCAAAAGAGCCATTTACTACCTTAGTAGAGCCTTAAATGATGCAGAAACTAGATATAGTACAGTCGGAAATTTATGTCTATGTATATATTTCTCATGTACAAAATTGAAGCATTATATAAATCCAGTTGATGTTTACGTTTCGTCTGACTTCGACATTAGTAAACATATGTTATCGAAACCAACTTTACATAGTCGAATTGGTAAATGGGCATTGGCTTTAACTAAGTATTCTTTAACCTACATGCCTTTAAAGACTGTTAAGGGACAAGTGGTAGCATACTTTATAATCAACCACTCTATCGTTGAAAACTCCCTAAACTATCTGGAGCTTGAACCCTGGTAATTATACTTTGATGGATCTAATCATAAAGATGAAGCGGGTGTATGAGTATTGATTATTTCTCCTAACAAAATTCCAACAAAATTCAAGTACAAAGTCGAAGGCCTTTGTTCAAACAATGAGGCTGAATATGAGGCTTTGATAGCCGAACTTGAGATCTTGTTGGAATTAGGGGCAAGTCGAGTCGAAATAATGGGTGACTCAGAGTTAGTTATAAAACAAATTACAAAGGAGTATAAGTGTGTTAAATAAAATCTTATAATGTACTTTGTAATAGCCAATAGACTATTACGAGGGTTCGAAATGGTAAGCATTCGACACATACCTCGATTTGAGAACCAAGAGGCCAATGACTTGGCCCAAATTGCTTTTGGATATAAGATTTAAAAAGAAAAATTGCAAGATAAAATCAAAGTCAGAGGAAGAGTTGTGTCAACTATATTATCCCCAACAGATTTGGAAACAACAAAGTTAGGGTATGGTGACGAAGAAAATTTTGAGATACTAGCCATAGATAGTTTGGTAGACGAAGATTGGAGAAAGCCAATAGTATAATACTTAGAAAATCCAACAACATTTGTTGAACGAAAATTCAGGTATCGCACTTTAATTTATATTCTTATGGGGAACGAATTATTTAAAAAGGCGCCTGAAGGAGTCTTACTCAAATACCTTAGTGAATCTAAGGCATATTTAGCTATCTCTAGTGTCCATAGTGGGGCATGTGGGGCACATCAGGTAGGCCACAAGATGAAATAGTTGTTGTTTTGATAAGGGATGTATTGTGCCTACCATGCATAAGGATTGTATTGAATTCTCTAAAGGGTTCCAAGAGTGCCAGACACATGCAGGCATGCAACATGTCCCTGCAAACGAACTACACTCCATTTTGAAGCCTTGGCCCTTTAGAGTTTGGGCGTTGGATCTAGTTGGAGAAATTCGACCAGGGTCATCTAAGAGTCAAAGATACATTCTAGTGGGTATAGATTATATCACTAAGTGGATCGAGTATATACATTGGTGAATGTTAATCAAGAAGAAGTGACCGAATTCATCCAAAGGCACATCATTTATAGGTTTGGAATCCCATAAACTATCACACAGCTGATCAAGGATCAGGTTTCACTGGTCGAAAGGTTCATGAGTTTTCTAAAGAAATGGGGTTCAAGCTATTGACATCTACACCTTATTATGCTCAGGAAAATGGTCAAGTCAAAGCAGCAAATAAGTGTCGCATCTCGAAAAATACGATTCCTCGCGATGGTCGTGGAAAAAATTACGTTCGAACAGAGTCACCACCAAACTTTATTTATCTCAATGAAGGGATAGGAAAATATCGATAAAAGCTTTAGGAAATGGTATAATGGTCGTCGCAACCATATTCGAGTTCGAGAGTGGATTACGTAAGGGGGAGGTATTAGCACCCCTTACGTCCGTTGTACTCAACGGAAATCTTTTAGTTCTAATTTGTGTTTTGAATGTTAATTTATGTTTGTTTGTTTTATTCGGGTTATAAATATATTGAAAATAGAAATGGATGGGAAACTTAGAAAGGGAAAAGGGGAGGTTTTTTATTAGTGTGCTCGCGAAGATACAACAATCTCCTGCCTACGTATCCTTAAATAAGGAAGTCAGAGCATTCGTAGTTCGGGGAACTACGGTTGGTTGGTGTTTTTTAATGAATAACTGTTTAGATCGCATTCTAAAGGCTAAACGTCGGCTTGTCTACTCTCGGCGGAGGCCTAAGCATTGGTTTGTTATACGCATTAGAAAAGATTAAATGGTGTTCTTTTTGAAAATAGTTTAGGTCACACAGAGGTGACAAGTTGGATTAATATGTTGGGTGTTTTGATTGGTTGAGATGTTTTTGGTTGGATGACGATCACTCGGATAGTTGAGTAAGACAACTAGTATCCTAACAGTCGGGAAAGGGAATAGAAGACTCTAGACCACTTTCTTTTTCATCCTTAATATTTATGAAGATGAGGTTGTATATGTGTAGCACCTCAAATTTGCACCTATCATTGTACATACCATCTCATATTAGGTCATAGCATGTCATGATACATTGCATAGCATCGCATTGTCCCCAGTTGCCTCAAGAGCAAGCAAGTCAAGAATTAGGTCAAACTGATCAGGAGATCAGTCAACCAATCAAGCAAGGGTGTTTCTCAAGGAGCCAAGGCCCTAGGGTTTGTCCAACAAGCTCACATGACTTGGGAGTCCTTTTGAAGTGTTCAAGTCAAGGGTTGAAGGCTCAGAGGTCATCAGTTCATGCACAATCAGTCAATTAGGTCAAAATCAGTCAACAGTCAGTCAAAGCAGTGGATGGTGGCCATTCCTGTGGAATTTGGGCACCATGATCAATAATCAAGAGTCCATACAACTTGGGACATCATTTGAAGTCAAGGTCTCAAGGAATTAGGGTTTGGAATTCATCAGAAGTGCACAGTCAGGCAAAAACCCTAGAAAAGTCAAAGTTGGTCAACTGTGGTTGATTTTGTGGATTTGATGGATGGAAATGTTGAAGGGATTCCTGACGAGATTTCCTGACTTCTTGAGCAAGAAAAGAAGATCACTCAGCTGCATCTCGAGAATCAGCAGAACAGCCAACTGGGGCATTATCAAAAAAAAAAAAAAGAAAAAAAAGAAAAAAGAAAGAGGAGGGTGCAAAATCAAAAGAAAATCAAAAGAAATCAAAAGCAAAATCAAAAGCAAAATCAAAAGAAAAAAAAAACAAAACAAACAAAAGAAAGATAGCACCCTCAAAGTCCCAAGTTGGCTGATGCTGAATTCGATCGAAAAAGAGATCAACTGCCATGGTCAGTTATGTCAGCAGAGAGTGAAGAAAGCATTCGATAAGAAGGTCAAGCCTCGTGTGTTCCGAGAAGGTGACCTTGTGCTCAAGAAAGTCTTGCCTTTCGTGCCCGATTCCAGGGGCAAGTGGACTCCAAGCTAGGAACGTCCATATGTTTTCAAGAGAGCCTTTTCAGGCAGTGTTCTGACACTTACAAACAATGAATGAAGAAGTTCACTCGTCTTGTGAATCCCGAATGCAGTCAAGAAATACTTCGCCTAAAACAAAAAAAAAAAGCAAAAAGCTCGATAAGTCGAACACCCCAAAGGGCGACTTAGGCAAAAAGGAGCGTCTCGGTGGATTGAAAACCCGTAAGGGCGATCCAGGCAAAAGTTAGAGACATTGGAAAAAAAGAATTTGCATCCCGCTAGATTGATCACCTCACACTGGGGCAATCTAGGCAAAAATTAGGGATTTGGCAAGTAACTGCATCTTGACAAGACTGGGCTCTATATCTGTCATCCGTCAGGAATTCTCGATTCGTCATCGACTGAAGCTCTGAATACATCGAAAATTCAGAATGGTAGAGGAAAGGTCATTATGTTCAATGTAGCCCTCTCCAATATACATCACCGATTTCAAACTTGTACAGATCTATGGAGTCTCGCCCTTTGCAGACTACCATTCCATCACATCTATTTGAGCTTTTATCCACTTATTTGCACTCTTATTTGTTTCGACTCAACAAATGTTTTGCATGTTTTAATTGATAAAGTATCATTGTTTTCAAAATAAACAAATTTTTCAAGAAAATTGTTCTTAAACAAAGTGAACATTCACAATGATGGAAGAATACTTAGGAGACCCGCAGTGCTCTCCCGGGGTGGTATGATTACCAACAGGTAAGACAATTGTTCGTATCTCGAGCATGACTATATCTCTGTCCTGCAGAGCCTCGTATGGACTCTCCTCAGTGAAGTTGCCCGATGCAGTGTTGTGTGAAGTTGTTCATCTTCATGTTCCCGGCAGGACAGATTCTTCCTCCAAGTCCCTGTTAGCTCTATTGTGGGGCATCCCCAGTAGAGTGCTGTCTGAGCCTTACCTTGGGGCATTCCCAGCAAGGTTGCTGTTGAAATACTTTTGTGGGGCAGTTCCCCAAGCAGAGCGTTTACTGAAGACTTCAACTTTCGCCTCTCCAGCAGGCCAGTCTTCCTCTCCACCAGCATGGGTGTTTTTCTTTGAAGATTCAGTATCCGGAGGGTCGACATCCCCGTAATCCGGCATTCCCTCAGATGGATCCCCCAGCGGAGTTGTTGGCATGATGAGCCTTATCAATGCTTTTGTGTTTCTCATCGGAGATCTGGTTGCTTCTCGGTATCTCAGATTTTCATCACGAGTTGTTGTGGCGCATACGCCTGTATGTTGAACTCTGTTCTCCGGTTGTGACTGACGATCCCTCCGGAAGCCTCCGATGGCTTCCTCCCCTGCAGGATGAGTGTTCCCAGTCCCCAGTGGATTTTCTTTGCTCTCTGGTAACTTTGTTTTTCCTCCGGAAGAGTGGTGCCGGACGGTTGATTCCCGGACTTGCGCGTTGAGCATGTCTGTTTGTCAGCATTCATCATACATTCATCATGCATAATGCATACATGCATAATCATAGCATTCGGATACTCATGTTGCAGCTGTTGCCGGGTATCTGTTGATTGTTACCTCCTGCTATTTGTTGATACAGATCTCTCCAGTAGATTTTCCCCTAGCAGATATGGGTGTGTCCGATCTCTCCATGTAGAGTATACCCCTTAAGCAGAAAGTGTCTATCCTTTCCTGCCATTTCCCCACTGAGATACATCCTCGTGGATGACGGTTGCTTCCGTTCCCTCCCTAATGGGATGGGTTTTCCCTATTGAGTTCTTTCCTCATTAGGATGAGTCTTGATTCAGTCTGCCTTTTTGGATCGATCCTAAATTGGCTTCCCGTCGACTGTCTCTTGTGCTTCCCTGGGGCATAAATGAATAGTTGCTCGCTAACCGGCACTCATTCATCTTATCCTCAGCGGAATTTGGGGGCTTCTACCTACGAACCGGTAGCTGTAAGTCCTATCCTTGTGGTTTTCTACCCACTAGCTGGTAGTTGTAAAATCCCACGTTCTCCCCTTGGTGGAGTTAACCCTTTGTGCTCATCCCGATGATGACTGGTTACTTTTCCATTGGCCTCTACCTACAAACCGGTAGCTGTAAGTCCTATCTTTGTGGTTTTCTACCCACTAGCTGGTAGTTGTAAAATCCCACTTTCCTCCCCTTGGTGGAGTTAACCCTTTGTGCTCATCCCGATGATGACTGGTTACTTTTCCATTGGCTTCTACCTACAAACCGGTAGCTGTAAGTCCTATCTTTGTGGTTTTCTACCCACTAGCTGGTAGTTGTAAAATCCCACATTCTCCCCTTGGTAGAGTTAACCCTTTGTGCTCATCCCGATGATGACTGGTTACTTTTCCATTGGCTTCTACCTACAAACCGGTAGCTGTAAGTCCTATCTTTGTGGTTTTCTACCCACTAGCTGGTAGTTGTAAAATCCCACATTCTCCCCTTGGTAGAGTTAACCCTTTGTGCTCATCCCGATGATGACTGGTTACTTTTCCATTGGCTTCTACCTACGAACCGGTAGCTGTAAGTCCTATCTTTGTGGTTTTCTACCCACTAGCTGGTAGTTGTAAAATCCCACTTTCCTCCCCTTGTTGGAATTAACCCTTTGTGCTCATCCCGATGATGACTGGTTACTTTTCCGTGGTTTTCTGCCTACAAACCGGTAGATGTAATCCCCTCTTTGCGGTATTGATATTCTTTCCCCTTTGGATACTTGCCTTGATCAAGCAGTATTGTCCCCATTGGGTCTGCCCTTTCTTTTGGATATTTGCTCCGAGTTAGCAACGTTATCCTCCTTTGATTGGTCATCTTTTGCATACCTAGTCCTGGTACCCAGATGCCTTTCTTTTCGGTCGATTATTCATTTAACAACCTACAACCCGGTTATGGATAATTTTCCATGCGAGTGTATTATCTACGTTTTGACGGCTATAGATAATATATCTCATGCACTCTTTGGTCAATCTTTTGATTGTTATCTCCAGCAGAGTAAGATTCGTATTCCTTGTGGAATCGAATGTTCATCCTCTAAACAAGACTGCTTTTCTAGCCTTCTTCAGGATGTTGAGTGTTTTGGAACACAAACCAATTCACGCTTTGGTCGGTCACCCGTTTCATACCTACAACCCGGTATCCTTGGTGTTCCTTCCTGTTTGCTCGCTGTCATGACCTTGATCCCCAGTGAGACCCCCTGCAAGTGTTCAGCCTTGCCCTGTCATCTTGTGGATGTCAGTATCCCGTCAGCACCCGCGTGTGTTGTTTCTTTGGTGTCGGTAAACACCATCCTTCGGTGATTTCCAGTCATGCGTAAGTGTCTGGTTTCTTTGGTGTCGGTAAACACCATCCTTCGGTGATTTCCAGTCATGCGTAAGTGTCTGGTCTTCTTTGGTGTCGGTAAACACCATCCTTCGGTGATTTCCAGTCATGCGTAAGTGTCTGGTCTTCTTTGGTGTCGGTAAACACCATCCTTCGGTGATTTCCAGTCATGCGTAAGTGTCTGGTCTTCTTTGGTGTCGGTAAACACCATCCTTCGGTGATTTCCAGTCATGCGTAAGTGTCTGGTCTTCTTTGATGTCGGTAAACATCCTCTTTCGATGTTCATAACGTCGCTCTCCCTTCCCTAGTGAAGTTTTCCTCCTCTCCGTTGGTGTCGATAAACGTGAGTCTCCCTTTCGTCCTATGACGTCTGGTTGAAGTTTTCCTCCTCTCCGTTGGTGTCGATAAACGTGAGTCTCCCTTTCGTCCTATGACGTCTGGTTGAAGTTTTCCTCCTCTCCGTTGGTGTCGATAAACGTGAGTCTCCCTTTCGTCCTATGACGTCTGGTTGAAGTTTTCCTCCTCTCCGTTGGTGTCGATAAACGTGAGTCTCCCTTTCGTCCTATGACGTCTGGTTGAAGTTTTCCTCCTCTCCGTTGGTGTCGATAAACGTGAGTCTCCCTTTCGTCCTATGACGTCTGGTTGAGTTTTCCTCCTCTCCGTTGGTGTCGATAAACGTGAGTCTCCCTTTCGTCCTATGACGTCTGGTTGAAGTTTTCCTCCTCTCCGTTGGTGTCGATAAACGTGAGTCTCCCTTTCGTCCTATGACGTCTGGTTGAAGTTTTCCTCCTCTCCGTTGGTGTCGATAAACGTGAGTCTCCCTTTCGTCCTATGACGTCTGGTTGAAGTTTTCCTCCTCTCCGTTGGTGTCGATAAACGTGAGTCTCCCTTTCGTCCTATGACGTCTGGTTGAGTTTTCCTCCTCTCCGTTGGTGTCGATAAACGTGAGTCTCCCTTTCGTCCTATGACGTCTGGTTGAAGTTTTCCTCCTCTCCGTTGGTGTCGATAAACGTGAGTCTCCCTTTCGTCCTATGACGTCTGGTTGAGTTTTCCTCCTCTCCGTTGGTGTCGATAAACGTGAGTCTCCCTTTCGTCCTATGACGTCTGGCTGAGTTTTGCTCCTCTCCGTTGGTGTCGATAAACGTGAGTCTCCCTTTCGTCCTTTGACGTCTGGTTGAGGTTTTCCTCCTCTCCGTTGGTGTCGATAAACGTGAGTCTCCCTTTCGTCCTATGACGTCTGGCTGAGTTTTCCTCCTCTCCGTTGGTGTCGATAAACGTGAGTCTCCCTTTCGTCCTATGACGTCTGGCTGAGTTTTCCTCCTCTCCGTTGGTGTCGATAAACGTGAGTCTCCCTTTCGTCCTATGACGTCTGGTTGAAGTTTTCCTCCTCTCCGTTGGTGTCGATAAACGTGAGTCTCCCTTTCGTCCTATGACGTCTGGCTGAGTTTTCCTCCTCTCCGTTGGTGTCGATAAACGTGAGTCTCCCTTTCGTCCTATGACGTCTGGCTGAGTTTTCCTCCTCTCCGTTGGTGTCGATAAACGTGAGTCTACCTATTCGTCCTATGACGTCTAATTGTACCTGTCCCCTTGTGGATTTACCTCTCCGTTGGCCTTGGTGAACGTTGAGTGTTTCCTAGATTGTCCGTTGGCATCTAGTTGTGATTTCTTTTCCCATTCATCGTCATTGCGATGTCTGGATGGGGCCGTACCTTTTGAAAACAAAAAAAAAAAAAAAAAAAAAAAAAAAAAAAAATACCCAGTAATAAGAATCAAATCCCGGTGGACGTTTCCATTGGTGGATCCCAGTCGGTGCAAATTTCTACGGTTCTTAGTATTCAATCCCTGTTTACCCTGAAAGTCTGACAGCCGTTGCTCTCATCCATTCGGGTTCCCAGCTGATTGAATAGGGGCAGCTGTAGCACCTCAAATTTGCACCTATCATTGTACATACCATCTCATATTAGGTCATAGCATGTCATGATACATTGCATAGCATCGCATTGTCCCCAGTTGCCTCAAGAGCAAGCAAGTCAAGAATTAGGTCAAACTGATCAGGAGATCAGTCAACCAATCAAGCAAGGGTGTTTCTCAAGGAGCCAAGGCCCTAGGGTTTGTCCAACAAGCTCACATGACTTGGGAGTCCTTTTGAAGTGTTCAAGTCAAGGGTTGAAGGCTCAGAGGTCATCAGTTCATGCACAATCAGTCAATTAGGTCAAAATCAGTCAACAGTCAGTCAAAGCAGTGGATGGTGGCCATTCCTGTGGAATTTGGGCACCATGATCAATAATCAAGAGTCCATACAACTTGGGACATCATTTGAAGTCAAGGTCTCAAGGAATTAGGGTTTGGAATTCATCAGAAGTGCACAGTCAGGCAAAAAACCCTAGAAAAGTCAAAGTTGGTCAACTGTGGTTGATTTTGTGGATTTGATGGATGGAAATGGTTTGAGAGAGCTTATTCATGTCCTAATAGGCCTCATGTGTCATGGCAATCAACATCATTGAAGAATTTGAAGCCAATCAGAAAATTTCCCAAATAGAAAGTGGACCTGTAATTTTAACTGCCAAAAATGGAAACTTCTTGATCCTCAACTTGCATCATGATACAAGCTTCAAATGAATTTTTGCCCAACATGAAAGTTGAAGATCTTGTTCTCCCATTTTCAAAAAGTCCAAGAACTCCCAAATCCCATGAATGGTTTGCAAGATATGATCATTTCATTTCACAAAATCTTGAACTTCAACAAGCCATATCTCATGAACCATAAGGCCAAATTTGGTGGGGTTTTTTCCTACAAACCACATTTTTCCTCCTCTTTCCAAAAATGTAAATTTCATGAACCAAAACCTTGCCAATCAAAATGGCATTTTTTGACCTATTTCATTTAAAAATCAAGTTTGACTCAAGTTTGACTTTTTGATTTAAACATTTTTGACACAATTGGCCAATTGGGATTCATTTTAAATGATATTTGCAAGATGTTCCAAGCCCTAAATTGAGCAGCATTCCATCATATCCCCTCCATATACACCTTTGGTTCACAAGTGGAAAATGATGCATTTGGTTCATTTAAGTAAGTCCAAGCTAAGCACTTCATGAGCAGACCAAAAACAGATGATGTAAGTGTTATTTGCAGCTTGCCAAGGCCCATTTTCGTGGCAGACATACACCTCCACTCTCATCTTTTCAAAAGTTAGCAAATTGCAAATGGTTTCACTAAGTTAATTTTTGGTTAGGACATGGATTAGTAGAGTTAAAACAGACAATATAAAGGTCATTTTCTGCCATTTCACAACCCTAATAGCAGCCTTTGCACATCAGAATACATCTCATGCTCTCTTCTTGCATTTTTGCACAATTGCACTTTCTGCTCAAATTCTCAAAAAACCTCGAGCATTCCTTGTTTCCATCAGCACTTGGCCAGCATTTGAAAGCATTCTAAAGCCTCAAAACCCTGCTGGAAGTTCTATTTCCCGACTGTGTTCTTCAAGGTATCATCCATGGCAGCTCAAGATTAAAGCCAAACCAAGCTACCTCGAGCTAAGCAACTTCATTCATGCAGCACTTGAGGACTTTGTGGTCATCTGTCTCAAGCATTTACAAGCAAAAGGTGGCTGAATCTTCACTGCTCATCATTTTGGTTAGTTTTTCGACTTGCTTTTTTTGCTAAGCTATGCCATGTTTAATGAAGGTCTTTGTATGCTCATTCCAATAAACCTTAAACCATTGAAAATGATTGACTGAGTTAGGAGAAATCTGGCTTTGAATTTCTATGCTCAAACTTGTTTCCTTCGATTTCTCTTTTGTGAGCTTGTTCTAATGATTTTGATTGCTGAATATGTGATGCTTGTTGTTTGAAGTTTCAATTGCCATGCTCGATTTTATTTTCTGGGAAATTCGTTCATGATGGAATGTTGATGATGAAGATGCTGTTGAAACCCTAGGGCAACTTTTCCAGATTTTTCCATGATCGTGTTTGGAGTGTTGTTGTTAGATGTTAGTGCCATGCTGTTTGCCATGCTATTGTGTGATGCTTATTTGAATGTTAGTTTGTTGGTGTTGGTCGCATGATGCCCTGCTGTTCCAAAACTCCTCTTGTTCTGCCCAGAAAATTTACATGATCTATGCTTGTCTTGTTGTCATATGATGGTGCATGATGATAGTATTCCTTTGCCATGTTTGATTGTTGATGCTGGTTATGTTTGTCGTTCATGTGTGATGTTTGAAAATGATGAACAACATTGCTGCTGCTAAACCCTAAGGGTTTCTAAACCCAGAACTTGAATTTCGATTGGCCCATGTTACTGTTCTATTGGTGATGACCAATCAGAACATTCCCTTGCCTTTGCCTAAACACAGTCGTTTAGATAAGTGAGGCGCGTATTTACCACAATGCCACGCGGTCAAACCGTTGACTCATTATTTCATGTCTTTTGCTCATGCTTCTTCCAATTGTTCACTCATCTTCAACAATTCATTTTTAATTCATTTCAACTCCGAAAATTATGGGATTTTTTGCATTGTGACCTGTTGGATGTCTAGAATTTTACCATGATTTTTAATATTTTTTCTGATCATTGGATTTTAATTGGCTCTAGGGTTTGTGTTATGTGACAAAAAATGATACATGTTGCCAAAACCATTGTGAAATACTCATGTTGCATCCATTGGTTCTGAAATTTTTTGTGGAGAAACTAGACACATTCACCTTTGTTTTGATACAAAGTTTGTGCATTTATCATATGTGGTGTGTGAGTTTTGATTTTTTGAAGTTAGGTGTTACATTTGGTGTCACACCATGAATGTGCATTTTCCCAATTTTGATTGACATGCTTCCTTACATCCAAATGACCCCAAATTTTGCATGATCCCTCCCTTACATGTCTAGTTCATGTGTGAATTTTCTGGGATTTAATGATGCTATTTCCTGTTTGTTTGAGAATTTTCTTCCCTGCCTAGTCAATGGTTGACTTTATGTGATACATGTTGCCATTTCATTTGGGAAATTCTCATACCATATTGTATGATCATGAAATTTCATATGTGATAACTAGACATCTTGAGCTTTGCATTGGTGTTGATCCCATCCATTTCGCATCTGTTTTCAATTTGATATGATTTTTGAAGTTGACCCATGTTTGTTGACCTTCATTGTGCATGCTTGAATTTTGTTTGACTTCTTGATTTTAATTGACTGCCTTCCTCTCATCCAAATGCAATGAAATTTGACATGCTTGCCATGCTAGATGTTAGGATTGAATGTGATTTATTTGATAATTTTTTGGGATTGTTTGGGTTGACTTTTGAATGAAGTCTTGCTGTTGACTTCTATATGCTTTCCTTTGCCATGCTTTGCATTCTTTTGTGTATGAAATGACAATGATGCATGATTAGAATGTGGGCCCAATTAAAATAGCTTCTTGAATGTTTGACCTTGACTTTGGTTGACTTTTCTTTGCTGTTTTGACTTTTTCTTTCATCCTTGACCCTAGGCTAGTCCTAGTGGTCTTTTGAGCTTACAATTGAGTTCCTGTTTCAGGTTAAGCACCAATGCCTCAAAGATCATTCAAACTTGTCTGAACTTGATTGTTTATCATGTGCTAACCTTTGTTTTGTAGGTTTGACTCATGTGTTTGAGTCTTGTGCCTTGCACAGTTGACCATCTGTGTTGACTGTTTACCAATTCCTTTTGATTTAAACTTTTGAACTGTTTGCTGATTGTTTTGACTTTTTCAGGTACTTTAGTTGCTTAAGTTCTCTGAACTTGATTTGCTTTGCTTTTTAGCAACTTGCTTGAGGTATAATCTCTTTTACTTCATGTAGTCTGGAGACCCGGTCTGTTTCTTGGCCGGGCAAACTGTCTGAAGTCCTCCTTAAGAGGCCATGCTTGTGTGTGTTTAAAATTGTCCCAAGCAGGAAAAGTCCTTCAAGTAAGGCAATTGGTGGAAGGTAGGGATATGCAATCTATCCCCCACTACTCTTGTTGTGTCATCCCTCTGCTCACACTGCTGTGTGTGGATGCATTGGGATACAAACCCAAGATCTTGTACAAAGTGTACAGTGTCAGAGTCTTCGAGTATAGAAGGGTTCCCACTTTCTGGACCCATGCTCATTTGTCTATTAGCTCTCCCTGGCCAGGGATAAGAGCTGTGAGGTCTCATCCTCACTTCATCCTTTCATCTGCTTCACCTTAGCCTCTCAATGGCAAGGTTAAGAGCACACTTACCCTATTCCAGTTGGCCCTAGTGCCTAACCCTTGTGTGAGCCTCTTGTATGCATATAGAGTGTGTTCTTGTGATTGTGATTGCCTGTTTGCTTTGCCTCTTTAGGTTTAGCTTAGACTTGCCCTTGTGCAAGGTAGGTTGTGCTTGACTTGCTTCCTGTGCAAGTCAAGTCTGTGTGGCTTACTCCCTGTGTGAGCCATGCTTAGAGTTGTTTGGCCGAACTACGGCAACTCTGATTCTCATGATTCAGATGAGATACGTAGGCACGAGACGCGATGTCTTGCCGAGTTTGACTAACAACTAACACTAATTCTTTTCTCTCGCCCTCGTTGCGATCGAGACCTCCCTTTTCTCTTGCCCTAGTTGCAATCGAGACCCTTGCTTCCTGTGCAAGCCTTGTCTAGGATAGGTTGGCCCTTGTGCCATTTAGCTAGAAACCTTAACTTAGGGTTGACTTTGCATGACAACATCTAGGCTCGAGTCGTAGTCTCCCTAGTGTTGTGTCTCCCTCTGTTATCTGGTTAGGCTAGATCCTTTGTCCCTGCGTAGGGGAACCACATCGCCCTGATCTTCACACCAGATGAAGTATGTAGGCAGGAGATTGAGCTGATCTCTCAGGGCGCCTTTTTTCTTTTCCAACCCTTTGTGTCTTAACCACCCTTGTGTGTGTTCTGGTTGGAGTCCGACATAAGTCCAGCGATTGGCAGTTGGTTTCCTGTGTGTGTTTTCTGGTTCGGATGCTGACATAAGTCCAGTGATTGGCAGTCAGGCTCCACGTTTGCCTTTGTGTGTTTGTTTGTGTGCGTGTCAGCCGAGCTACGAATGCTCTGATTCTTCTCTCGTCCGAGAAGATACGTATGCATAGGATACGATATCCTAGCGAGCATGTGTCGTCTCCCCATTCCGAACTACTTCGACTCTGATGTCTATGCCTGATAGACTAAGTAGGCCCAGGATGCGACATCCTGCCGAGTCAGTTTCAGTCAGTCTCTTTGTCTCTTTCAGCCAGTGTGTGTGAGTTTGAGCAGTGTTTTAGCAACCAATCTTCCTTCCTTTTGTGCGTGGATCCCGTAGAGTACTACGGATGCGTAGGGGGCCTAACACCTTCCCTTCGCATAACCGACTCCCGAACCCATCCTCTTTGGTCGCGAGACCATGTTCTTTCCTAGGTTTACTTCGAGCGTTTCCTTTCCCTCTTTTGGGATAAATAACGCACGGTGGCGGCTCTGTTGTTTCTTCTTTTCCCGCCGGTTTTTTCGCGTGATGCGACAGCTGGCGACTCTGCTGGGGAATTATAGAGAAGTTGACCTACGCTGGTCCATCTTCCCTGAGCGAGTCTCTCCTAGCGCTCTCTGGGTTAGGGTTTTGGTTGCTTTGTGCTGTTTTTTATTGCATTCATTGTATATATGTGCATTTATTGTTTGCATTTATTGTGTACACTTATGTTTGCATTCATATTCATTATTCTTTCTGCCTGGCTGGTTGTCTGTTTTCTTTGTGGGGTGGGAGTCAGTTGAGATGAGTTCTATACCCGAACTCGAGTGCTCTCTAGGATAGGAGAATGGCATAGTCTTGTTGACTGGTGTGGAGTATTCCTTAGCCAGTTGACTTGCGAGTCCATTCACTTGGTGGAGGTCATGTTGGACTAATAATGTCACACAAGTTATTTGTGGTTAGGCATTATTCTTTCAATCATGTGCCGCAGAAGCCAAGGACCTTAGTTTACCAAACCCATCTTGGCCTATTTTTAGGACCGTAGTGCGGAGGTCGTTCAGATGTCAGTTCTGATGCGATTGTCACGCGATACTACACTCATAAGAGTTTCTCTTGAGAATATTTTTGGAATACGAGTATTCGTTCCTCCGATAATATTCGAAAGATGGAACGATGATTATGGGAACCTCTGATAGAACATGTCTGGCAGGTTTAAACCCTAGTACACTCCCTTTGGGCGGTTCTTAACCGAGACTCCATGCTCGTGACTCTCAACAAACCCTTGATTCGTGGTTGAGTCGTTCAAACATTGTTAATATCAATGGATCCCGGATCAGGGGTAAAACCTAAAATCCACCAAAGCGGCTGGTTGATATTAAGAATGTTAGAGCCGGTTCATGTACTGTTAATATCAATGGAACTTGGGTGTCGATAAGGTGAAAACCTAAATCCACCAAAATGGATGATTGATATTAGGGATACATAGAGCTTTCCCACGACCTTTGTTTGGTGTGCCTTGCTTGATCCTTGAGTGTGATTGTTGCATCCATGCATCCATACATTCATCTGCATCCATATCATCAGAAAAAAAAAATTTCAAGGAACTTAAAGGAGTTTATTTGCAAAAATTTCAAAACATGAAAAAACCGGGAAAAATTTTTCACCTGATATGATATTCTCATATATGATCAAAATGCTAAATATTTCAAAGTTTGCAGATAAAACCCTCGAGTTCCTTTGAAATAAAAACAAGCATATGCATAAACACTTCATGCATCATTTGCATCAACAGGTGTTTTGTTCCGGTCTCTCATCCAGTGGTCCGACCCTGCGATCTTCATTTATTTTGAAGACGCATTTTGCCGGTACTATACCAGAGCCATCTCAGCCAGATTGATGGATCATCCTGAGCAAGAGAATTGTGAATTCAGAGAGATATTTGCCAGACTTTGTACTGTTGATGGATTTATTCCTGGTTACCCGATCCCGGGCTGGCATTGGCTACTGTTCTGGGGCATGCAATGAGCAAGGTCTGTTCAAGAGTGGAGGATTCATCCATGACGATCAACCTGAAGAAGAGGATGCCGCTATCTTGGAAGAGGACGCAGAGGACTTGAACGATTTCATCATTCCTGATGGTGTCTGCCACAATTGGGTCACTGTGGGCTTTCCTACAGTTGTTCAGTAAGTCAGAGTAACAATCACTTTGTTTAAAAACCCTTCTCCCATGCCAAAAGGAGAAGTGATGGCATTGTTGGCAACATTTTGTGCAATGATATTTTCATTCAAATAAGTTCATGTTAAACATTTGTTTTTCCAATTGTTTTCCCTTTTCACTTTTGCATGAAATTGGTGATCACAAAAAACCTTAAAAAACAAGAATAAAAGCAATCTTTTCATCTGCATAACGATTGTCTTGTTTGTTTTTCAAAAAGCTTTTCATCTCTAAATCATTATGCAGGTTATTTCTCAAACCCATTGAACATAGTGATCGGACGTCATCTCCCAATTTTGAATTCCTTGTATTCGAAGCGGACGAAGATGATGTTGAAGGGATTCCTGACGAGATTTCCTGACTTCTTGAGCAAGAAAAGAAGATCACTCAGCTGCATCTCGAGAATCAGCAGAACAGCCAACTGGGGCATTATCAAAAAAAAAAAAAAAAAAAAAGAAAAAAGAAAGAGGAGGGTGCAAAATCAAAAGAAAATCAAAAGAAATCAAAAGCAAAATCAAAAGCAAAATCAAAAGAAAAAAAAAACAAAACAAACAAAAGAAAGATAGCACCCTCAAAGTCCCAAGTTGGCTGATGCTGAATTCGATCGAAAAAGAGATCAACTGCCATGGTCAGTTATGTCAGCAGAGAGTGAAGAAAGCATTCGATAAGAAGGTCAAGCCTCGTGTGTTCCGAGAAGGTGACCTTGTGCTCAAGAAAGTCTTGCCTTTCGTGCCCGATTCCAGGGGCAAGTGGACTCCAAGCTAGGAACGTCCATATGTTTTCAAGAGAGCCTTTTCAGGCAGTGTTCTGACACTTACAAACAATGAATGAAGAAGTTCACTCGTCTTGTGAATCCCGAATGCAGTCAAGAAATACTTCGCCTAAAACAAAAAAAAAAGCAAAAAGCTCGATAAGTCGAACACCCCAAAGGGCGACTTAGGCAAAAAGGAGCGTCTCGGTGGATTGAAAACCCGTAAGGGCGATCCAGGCAAAAGTTAGAGACATTGGAAAAAAAGAATTTGCATCCCGCTAGATTGATCACCTCACACTGGGGCAATCTAGGAAAAAATTAGGGATTTGGCAAGTAACTGCATCTTGACAAGACTGGGCTCTATATCTGTCATCCGTCAGGAATTCTCGATTCGTCATCGACTGAAGCTCTGAATACATCGAAAATTCAGAATGGTAGAGGAAAGGTCATTATGTTCAATGTAGCCCTCTCCAATATACATCACCGATTTCAAACTTGTACAGATCTATGGAGTCTCGCCCTTTGCAGACTACCATTCCATCACATCTATTTGAGCTTTTATCCACTTATTTGCACTCTTATTTGTTTCGACTCAACAAATGTTTTGCATGTTTTAATTGATAAAGTATCATTGTTTTCAAAATAAACAAATTTTTCAAGAAAATTGTTCTTAAACAAAGTGAACATTCACAATGATGGAAGAATACTTAGGAGACCCGCAGTGCTCTCCCGGGGGTGGTATGATTACCAACAGGTAAGACAATTGTTCGTATCTCGAGCATGACTATATCTCTGTCCTGCAGAGCCTCGTATGGACTCTCCTCAGTGAAGTTGCCCGATGCAGTGTTGTGTGAAGTTGTTCATCTTCATGTTCCCGGCAGGACAGATTCTTCCTCCAAGTCCCTGTTAGCTCTATTGTGGGGCATCCCCAGTAGAGTGCTGTCTGAGCCTTACCTTGGGGCATTCCCAGCAAGGTTGCTGTTGAAATACTTTTGTGGGGCAGTTCCCCAAGCAGAGCGTTTACTGAAGACTTCAACTTTCGCCTCTCCAGCAGGCCAGTCTTCCTCTCCACCAGCATGGGTGTTTTTCTTTGAAGATTCAGTATCCGGAGGGTCGACATCCCCGTAATCCGGCATTCCCTCAGATGGATCCCCCAGCGGAGTTGTTGGCATGATGAGCCTTATCAATGCTTTTGTGTTTCTCATCGGAGATCTGGTTGCTTCTCGGTATCTCAGATTTTCATCACGAGTTGTTGTGGCGCATACGCCTGTATGTTGAACTCTGTTCTCCGGTTGTGACTGACGATCCCTCCGGAAGCCTCCGATGGCTTCCTCCCCTGCAGGATGAGTGTTCCCAGTCCCCAGTGGATTTTCTTTGCTCTCTGGTAACTTTGGTTTTCCCTCCGGAAGAGTGGTGCCGGACGGTTGATTCCCGGACTTGCGCGTTGAGCATGTCTGTTTGTCAGCATTCATCATACATTCATCATGCATAATGCATACATGCATAATCATAGCATTCGGATACTCATGTTGCAGCTGTTGCCGGGTATCTGTTGATTGTTACCTCCTGCTATTTGTTGATACAGATCTCTCCAGTAGATTTTCCCCTAGCAGATATGGGTGTGTCCGATCTCTCCATGTAGAGTATACCCCTTAAGCAGAAAGTGTCTATCCTTTCCTGCCATTTCCCCACTGAGATACATCCTCGTGGATGACGGTTGCTTCCGTTCCCTCCCTAATGGGATGGGTTTTCCCTATTGAGTTCTTTCCTCATTAGGATGAGTCTTGATTCAGTCTGCCTTTTTGGATCGATCCTAAATTGGCTTCCCGTCGACTGTCTCTTGTGCTTCCCTGGGGCATAAATGAATAGTTGCTCGCTAACCGGCACTCATTCATCTTATCCTCAGCGGAATTTGGGGGCTTCTACCTACGAACCGGTAGCTGTAAGTCCTATCCTTGTGGTTTTCTACCCACTAGCTGGTAGTTGTAAAATCCCACGTTCTCCCCTTGGTGGAGTTAACCCTTTGTGCTCATCCCGATGATGACTGGTTACTTTTCCATTGGCCTCTACCTACAAACCGGTAGCTGTAAGTCCTATCTTTGTGGTTTTCTACCCACTAGCTGGTAGTTGTAAAATCCCACTTTCCTCCCCTTGGTGGAGTTAACCCTTTGTGCTCATCCCGATGATGACTGGTTACTTTTCCATTGGCTTCTACCTACAAACCGGTAGCTGTAAGTCCTATCTTTGTGGTTTTCTACCCACTAGCTGGTAGTTGTAAAATCCCACATTCTCCCCTTGGTAGAGTTAACCCTTTGTGCTCATCCCGATGATGACTGGTTACTTTTCCATTGGCTTCTACCTACAAACCGGTAGCTGTAAGTCCTATCTTTGTGGTTTTCTACCCACTAGCTGGTAGTTGTAAAATCCCACATTCTCCCCTTGGTAGAGTTAACCCTTGTGCTCATCCCGATGATGACTGGTTACTTTTCCATTGGCTTCTACCTACGAACCGGTAGCTGTAAGTCCTATCTTTGTGGTTTTCTACCCACTAGCTGGTAGTTGTAAAATCCCACTTTCCTCCCCTTGTTGGAATTAACCCTTTGTGCTCATCCCGATGATGACTGGTTACTTTTCCGTGGTTTTCTGCCTACAAACCGGTAGATGTAATCCCCTCTTTGCGGTATTGATATTCTTTCCCCTTTGGATACTTGCCTTGATCAAGCAGTATTGTCCCCATTGGGTCTGCCCTTTCTTTTGGATATTTGCTCCGAGTTAGCAACGTTATCCTCCTTTGATTGGTCATCTTTTGCATACCTAGTCCTGGTACCCAGATGCCTTTCTTTTCGGTCGATTATTCATTTAACAACCTACAACCCGGTTATGGATAATTTTCCATGCGAGTGTATTATCTACGTTTTGACGGCTATAGATAATATATCTCATGCACTCTTTGGTCAATCTTTTGATTGTTATCTCCAGCAGAGTAAGATTCGTATTCCTTGTGGAATCGAATGTTCATCCTCTAAACAAGACTGCTTTTCTAGCCTTCTTCAGGATGTTGAGTGTTTTGGAACACAAACCAATTCACGCTTTGGTCGGTCACCCGTTTCATACCTACAACCCGGTATCCTTGGTGTTCCTTCCTGTTTGCTCGCTGTCATGACCTTGATCCCCAGTGAGACCCCCTGCAAGTGTTCAGCCTTGCCCTGTCATCTTGTGGATGTCAGTATCCCGTCAGCACCCGCGTGTGTTGTTTCTTTGGTGTCGGTAAACACCATCCTTCGGTGATTTCCAGTCATGCGTAAGTGTCTGGTTTCTTTGGTGTCGGTAAACACCATCCTTCGGTGATTTCCAGTCATGCGTAAGTGTCTGGTCTTCTTTGGTGTCGGTAAACACCATCCTTCGGTGATTTCCAGTCATGCGTAAGTGTCTGGTCTTCTTTGGTGTCGGTAAACACCATCCTTCGGTGATTTCCAGTCATGCGTAAGTGTCTGGTCTTCTTTGGTGTCGGTAAACACCATCCTTCGGTGATTTCCAGTCATGCGTAAGTGTCTGGTCTTCTTTTGATGTCGGTAAACATCCTCTTTCGATGTTCATAACGTCGCTCTCCCTTCCCTAGTGAAGTTTTCCTCCTCTCCGTTGGTGTCGATAAACGTGAGTCTCCCTTTCGTCCTATGACGTCTGGTTGAAGTTTTCCTCCTCTCCGTTGGTGTCGATAAACGTGAGTCTCCCTTTCGTCCTATGACGTCTGGTTGAAGTTTTCCTCCTCTCCGTTGGTGTCGATAAACGTGAGTCTCCCTTTCGTCCTATGACGTCTGGTTGAAGTTTTCCTCCTCTCCGTTGGTGTCGATAAACGTGAGTCTCCCTTTCGTCCTATGACGTCTGGTTGAAGTTTTCCTCCTCTCCGTTGGTGTCGATAAACGTGAGTCTCCCTTTCGTCCTATGACGTTTGGTTGAGTTTTCCTCCTCTCCGTTGGTGTCGATAAACGTGAGTCTCCCTTTCGTCCTATGACGTCTGGTTGAAGTTTTCCTCCTCTCCGTTGGTGTCGATAAACGTGAGTCTCCCTTTCGTCCTATGACGTCTGGTTGAAGTTTTCCTCCTCTCCGTTGGTGTCGATAAACGTGAGTCTCCCTTTCGTCCTATGACGTCTGGTTGAAGTTTTCCTCCTCTCCGTTGGTGTCGATAAACGTGAGTCTCCCTTTCGTCCTATGACGTCTGGTTGAGTTTTCCTCCTCTCCGTTGGTGTCGATAAACGTGAGTCTCCCTTTCGTCCTATGACGTCTGGTTGAAGTTTTCCTCCTCTCCGTTGGTGTCGATAAACGTGAGTCTCCCTTTCGTCCTATGACGTCTGGTTGAGTTTTCCTCCTCTCCGTTGGTGTCGATAAACGTGAGTCTCCCTTTCGTCCTATGACGTCTGGCTGAGTTTTCCTCCTCTCCGTTGGTGTCGATAAACGTGAGTCTCCCTTTCGTCCTTTGACGTCTGGTTGAGGTTTTCCTCCTCTCCGTTGGTGTCGATAAACGTGAGTCTCCCTTTCGTCCTATGACGTCTGGCTGAGTTTTCCTCCTCTCCGTTGGTGTCGATAAACGTGAGTCTCCCTTTCGTCCTATGACGTCTGGCTGAGTTTTCCTCCTCTCCGTTGGTGTCGATAAACGTGAGTCTCCCTTTCGTCCTATGACGTCTGGTTGAAGTTTTCCTCCTCTCCGTTGGTGTCGATAAACGTGAGTCTCCCTTTCGTCCTATGACGTCTGGCTGAGTTTTCCTCCTCTCCGTTGGTGTCGATAAACGTGAGTCTCCCTTTCGTCCTATGACGTCTGGCTGAGTTTTCCTCCTCTCCGTTGGTGTCGATAAACGTGAGTCTACCTATTCGTCCTATGACGTCTAATTGTACCTGTCCCCTTGTGGATTTACCTCTCCGTTGGCCTTGGTGAACGTTGAGTGTTTCCTAGATTGTCCGTTGGCATCTAGTTGTGATTTCTTTTCCCATTCATCGTCATTGCGATGTCTGGATGGGGCCGTACCTTTTGAAAAAAAAAAAAAAAAAAAAAAAAAAAAAAAAAATACCCAGTAATAAGAATCAAATCCCGGTGGACGTTTCCATTGGTGGATCCCAGTCGGTGCAAATTTCTACGGTTCTTAGTATTCAATCCCTGTTTACCCTGAAAGTCTGACAGCCGTTGCTCTCATCCATTCGGGTTCCCAGCTGATTGAATAGGGGCAGCTGTAGCACCTCAAATTTGCACCTATCATTGTACATACCATCTCATATTAGGTCATAGCATGTCATGATACATTGCATAGCATCGCATTGTCCCCAGTTGCCTCAAGAGCAAGCAAGTCAAGAATTAGGTCAAACTGATTAGGAGATCAGTCAACCAATCAAGCAAGGGTGTTTCTCAAGGAGCCAAGGCCCTAGGGTTTGTCCAACAAGCTCACATGACTTGGGAGTCCTTTTGAAGTGTTCAAGTCAAGGGTTGAAGGCTCAGAGGTCATCAGTTCATGCACAATCAGTCAATTAGGTCAAAATCAGTCAACAGTCAGTCAAAGCAGTGGATGGTGGCCATTCCTGTGGAATTTGGGCACCATGATCAATAATCAAGAGTCCATACAACTTGGGACATCATTTGAAGTCAAGGTCTCAAGGAATTAGGGTTTGGAATTCATCAGAAGTGCACAGTCAGGCAAAAACCCTAGAAAAGTCAAAGTTGGTCAACTGTGGTTGATTTTGTGGATTTGATGGATGGAAATGGTTTGAGAGAGCTTATTCATGTCCTAATAGGCCTCATGTGTCATGGCAATCAACATCATTGAAGAATTTGAAGCCAATCAGAAAATTTCCCAAAATAGAAAGTGGACCTGTAATTTTAACTGCCAAAAATGGAAACTTCTTGATCCTCAACTTGCATCATGATACAAGCTTCAAATGAATTTTTGCCCAACATGAAAGTTGAAGATCTTGTTCTCCCATTTTCAAAAAGTCCAAGAACTCCCAAATCCCATGAATGGTTTGCAAGATATGATCATTTCATTTTCACAAAATCTTGAACTTCAACAAGCCATATCTCATGAACCATAAGGCCAAATTTGGTGGGGTTTTTTCCTACAAACCACATTTTTCCTCCTCTTTCCAAAAATGTAAATTTCATGAACCAAAACCTTGCCAATCAAAATGGCATTTTTTGACCTATTTCATTTAAAAATCAAGTTTGACTCAAGTTTGACTTTTTGATTTAAACATTTTTGACACAATTGGCCAATTGGGATTCATTTTAAATGATATTTGCAAGATGTTCCAAGCCCTAAATTGAGCAGCATTCCATCATATCCCCTCCATATACACCTTTGGTTCACAAGTGGAAAATGATGCATTTTGGTTCATTTAAGTAAGTCCAAGCTAAGCACTTCATGAGCAGACCAAAAACAGATGATGTAAGTGTTATTTGCAGCTTGCCAAGGCCCATTTTCGTGGCAGACATACACCTCCACTCTCATCTTTTCAAAAGTTAGCAAATTGCAAATGGTTTCACTAAGTTAATTTTTGGTTAGCACATGGATTAGTAGAGTTAAAACAGACAATATAAAGGTCATTTTCTGCCATTTCACAACCCTAATAGCAGCCTTTGCACATCAGAATACATCTCATGCTCTCTTCTTGCATTTTTGCACAATTTCACTTTCTGCTCAAATTCTCAAAAAACCTCGAGCATTCCTTGTTTCCATCAGCACTTGGCCAGCATTTGAAAGCATTCTAAAGCCTCAAAACCCTGCTGGAAGTTCTATTTCCCGACTGTGTTCTTCAAGGTATCATCCATGGCAGCTCAAGATTAAAGCCAAACCAAGCTACCTCGAGCTAAGCAACTTCATTCATGCAGCACTTGAGGACTTTGTGGTCATCTGTCTCAAGCATTTACAAGCAAAAGGTGGCTGAATCTTCACTGCTCATCATTTTGGTTAGTTTTTCGACTTGCTTTTTTTGCTAAGCTATGCCATGTTTAATGAAGGTCTTTGTATGCTCATTCCAATAAACCTTAAACCATTGAAAATGATTGACTGAGTTAGGAGAAATCTGGCTTTGAATTTCTATGCTCAAACTTGTTTCCTTCGATTTCTCTTTTGTAAGCTTGTTCTAATGATTTTGATTGCTGAATATGTGATGCTTGTTGTTTGAAGTTTCAATTTCCATGCTCGATTTTATTTTCTGGGAAATTCGTTCATGATGGAATGTTGATGATGAAGATGCTGTTGAAACCCTAGGGCAACTTTTCCAGATTTTTCCATGATCGTGTTTGGAGTGTTGTTGTTAGATGTTAGTGCCATGCTGTTTGCCATGCTATTGTGTGATGCTTATTTGAATGTTAGTTTGTTGGTGTTGGCCGCATGATGCCCTGCTGTTCCAAAACTCCTCTTGTTCTGCCCAGAAAATTTACATGATCTATGCTTGTCTTGTTGTCATATGATGGTGCATGATGATAGTATTCCTTTGCCATGTTTGATTGTTGATGCTGGTTATGTTTGTCGTTCATGTGTGATGTTTGAAAATGATGAACAACATTGCTGCTGCTAAACCCTAAGGGTTTCTAAACCCAGAACTTGAATTTCGATTGGCCCATGTTACTGTTCTATTGGTGATGACCAATCAGAACATTCCCTTGCCTTTGCCTAAACACAGTCGTTTAGATAAGTGAGGCGCGTATTTACCACAATGCCACGCGGTCAAACCGTTGACTCATTATTTCATGTCTTTTGCTCATGCTTCTTCCAATTGTTCACTCATCTTCAATAATTCATTTTTAATTCATTTCAACTCCGAAAATTATGGGATTTTTTGCATTGTGACCTGTTGGATGTCTAGAATTTTACCATGATTTTTAATATTTTTTCTGATCATTGGATTTTAATTGGCTCTAGGGTTTGTGTTATGTGACAAAAAATGATACATGTTGCCAAAACCATTGTGAAATACTCATGTTGCATCCATTGGTTCTGAAATTTTTTGTGGAGAAACTAGACACATTCACCTTTGTTTTGATACAAAGTTTGTGCATTTATCATATGTGGTGTGTGAGCTTTGATTTTTTGAAGTTAGGTGTTACATTTGGTGTCACACCATGAATGTGCATTTTCCCAATTTTTATTGACATGCTTCCTTACATCCAAATGACCCCAAATTTTGCATGATCCCTCCCTTACATGTCTAGTTCATGTGTGAATTTTCTGGGATTTAATGATGCTATTTCCTGTTTGTTTGAGAATTTTCTTCCCTGCCTAGTCAATGGTTGACTTTACGTGATACATGTTGCCATTTCATTTGGGAAATTCTCATACCATATTGTATGATCATGAAATTTCATATGTGATAACTAGACATCTTGAGCTTTGCATTGGTGTTGATCCCATCCATTTCGCATCTGTTTTCAATTTGATATGATTTTTTGAAGTTGACCCATGTTTGTTGACCTTCATTGTGCATGCTTGAATTTTGTTTGACTTCTTGATTTTAATTGACTGCCTTCCTCTCATCCAAATGCAATGAAATTTGACATGCTTGCCATGCTAGATGTTAGGATTGAATGTGATTTATTTGATAATTTTTTGGGATTGTTTGGGTTGACTTTTGAATGAAGTCTTGCTGTTGACTTCTATATGCTTTCCTTTGCCATGCTTTGCATTCTTTTGTGTATGAAATGACAATGATGCATGATTAGAATGTGGGCCCAATTAAAATAGCTTCTTGAATGTTTGACCTTGACTTTGGTTGACTTTTCTTTGCTGTTTTGACTTTTTCTTTCATCCTTGACCCTAGGCTAGTCCTAGTGGTCTTTTGAGCTTACAATTGAGTTCCTATTTCAGGTTAAGCACCAATGCCTCAAAGATCATTCAAACTTGTCTGAACTTGATTGTTTATCATGTGCTAACCTTTGTTTTGTAGGTTTGACTCATGTGTTTGAGTCTTGTGCCTTGCACAGTTGACCATCTGTGTTGACTGTTTACCAATTCCTTTTGATTTAAACTTTTGAACTGTTTGCTGATTGTTTTGACTTTTTCAGGTACTTTAGTTGCTTAAGTTCTCTGAACTTGATTTGCTTTGCTTTTTAGCAACTTGCTTGAGGTATAATCTCTTTTACTTCATGTAGTCTGGAGACCCGGTCTGTTTCTTGGCCGGGCAAACTGTCTGAAGTCCTCCTTAAGAGGCCATGCTTGTGTGTGTTTAAAATTGTCCCAAGCAGGAAAAGTCCTTCAAGTAAGGCAATTGGTGGAAGGTAGGGATATGCAATCTATCCCCCACTACTCTTGTTGTGTCATCCCTCTGCTCACACTGCTGTGTGTGGATGCATTGGGATACAAACCCAAGATCTTGTACAAAGTGTACAGTGTCAGAGTCTTCGAGTATAGAAGGGTTCCCACTTTCTGGACCCATGCTCATTTGTCTATTAGCTCTCCCTGGCCAGGGATAAGAGCTGTGAGGTCTCATCCTCACTTCATCCTTTCATCTGCTTCACCTTAGCCTCTCAATGGCAAGGTTAAGAGCACACTTACCCTATTCCAGTTGGCCCTAGTGCCTAACCCTTGTGTGAGCCTCTTGTATGCATATAGAGTGTGTTTCTTGTGATTGTGATTGCCTGTTTGCTTTGCCTCTTTAGGTTTAGCTTAGACTTGCCCTTGTGCAAGGTAGGTTGTGCTTGACTTGCTTCCTGTGCAAGTCAAGTCTGTGTGGCTTACTCCCTGTGTGAGCCATGCTTAGAGTTGTTTGGCCGAACTACGGCAACTCTGATTCTCATGATTCAGATGAGATACGTAGGCACGAGACGCGATGTCTTGCCGAGTTTGACTAACAACTAACACTAATTCTTTTCTCTCGCCCTCGTTGCGATCGAGACCTCCCTTTTCTCTTGCCCTAGTTGCAATCGAGACCCTTGCTTCCTGTGCAAGCCTTGTCTAGGATAGGTTGGCCCTTGTGCCATTTAGCTAGAAACCTTAACTTAGGGTTGACTTTGCATGACAACATCTAGGCTCGAGTCGTAGTCTCCCTAGTGTTGTGTCTCCCTCTGTTATCTGGTTAGGCTAGATCCTTTGTCCCTGCGTAGGGGAACTACATCGCCCTGATCTTCACACCAGATGAAGTATGTAGGCAGGAGATTGAGCTGATCTCTCCGGGCGCCTTTTTTCTTTTCCAACCCTTTGTGTCTTAACCACCCTTGTGTGTGTTTTGGTTGGAGTCCGACATAAGTCCAGCGATTGGCAGTTGGTTTCCTGTGTGTGTTTTCTGGTTCGGATGCTGGCATAAGTCCAGTGATTGGCAGTCAGGCTCCACGTTTGCCTTTGTGTGTTTGTTTGTGTGCGTGTCAGCCGAGCTACGAATGCTCTGATTCTTCTCTCGTCCGAGAAGATACGTATGCATAGGATACGATATCCTAGCGAGCATGTGTCGTCTCCCCATTCCGAACTACTTCGACTCTGATGTCTATGCCTGATAGACTAAGTAGGCCCAGGATGCGACATCCTGCCGAGTCAGTTTCAGTCAGTCTCTTTTGTCTCTTTCAGCCAGTGTGTGTGAGTTTGAGCAGTGTTTTAGCAACCAATCTTCCTTCCTTTTGTGCGTGGATCCCGTAGAGTACTACGGATGCGTAGGGGGCCTAACACCTTCCCTTCGCATAACCGACTCCCGAACCCATCCTCTTTGGTCGCGAGACCATGTTCTTTCCTAGGTTTACTTCGAGCGTTTCCTTTCCCTCTTTTGGGATAAATAACGCACGGTGGCGGCTCTGTTGTTTCTTCTTTTCCCGCCGGTTTTTTCGCGTGATGCGACAATATGGTTGACGTATTTTATAATAAACGACAAGTACTTGAATGGCTGAGTATGACAACTCATATCCAAGCATTTGAGAAGAGGAGTTGAAAGCTCAAAACCATCTCCTTTTTCGTATAGTTTGTTAAGAAAATGATTTGATTAAGTTGTATGTTTGCGGGAAAATGACAATTGTTCGACTGACCGAGTAAGAGAACTCGTATTCGACCAACTGAGGAGTGAAGTTGAAAACTCAAAGTCAACTCCCTTTTCATTTGCCTTACTGTGAAAATATTTTTGATTTAATCGGGGTTTGGAGGTTTGCAGAGGAACGACAATTATTTGACTAACCAAGTAAGAGAACTTGTATTCAAATAGTCGAGTAGAAAAATTGAAGACTCAAAGTCATCTCCCTTTTTATTTCTTATTGTAAAAGAATTTAATGTATTTGTCCTTAAGTGGATTAGAAATGATGATCAATCGATTAATCGAGTAAAAGAGTTCGTGTTTAAATAATCGAGGAGAGGAGTTGAAAACTCAAAACCATTTCCTCTTTTATTCCTAAGTGAAATAACGTTTAATTGTGACCAGGTATTTTAATTCTTAATAAAGAATACTCAATGTTGGATCGAGGTTTTAAATTTGTATTTTGTGAATGAATTGATTTTATTTAGTGAATAGTTCCTCTAATCGATTAATTAAAGTCTAATAGGTCTCATTGTAAGAAGGCCCAAAAGTAAGCCACGTGAGGTTGATTGCGATACTTTTACAAGTAATCGACTTACAAAGGTGTTTGAAAATGGGCTCGACTTTGAATCGAGAAATATGTGATTTATTTTTGAAATTGGTTCGAATGATTTTAAATTGGTGAAAACGACATAATCTTCTCACAATTATAACATGCCATACGTATGTATTCAAGACTCGGTATAAATAAATAAATACAAAATAATCATGCACATACACTCCACAAAAATAAACAATTATCTAAGTTATAAGTGATATTAATAATAATATAATTAATTAATTAATAGATTATTTGATTAAATAATGAGTAATTAAAAAAATAATGATATAACCAAATAATTGAATATTTACCATTAAGTATTAATAATAATAATAATAACAATATATACTTATATAATTTTGAGAGAAAGTAAATAAAATAAATGAAATGAAAGTAAATAAAAATATTTAAATATTGTAAAATAATTAAATAACTATCACTAGGAATTAATAACTATCTAATATATATATTTATAAGTGTATATGAAAAATATAACCAAAAAAAGAAGGAATAAGTCCAAAAAAAATAAAGAAAATTGGCTGCATCAAGTGAGGGCCCAAATATGGCGCTGCTAGATAATAAAAGGGGGTTTTAAATAGCAAAAAAGGTCTTTGGACCCAACCTGGGTTGGCCCAAAAAGGAACCAGCAAGGCCCTAAAGGCCAAGTCAAACGTTGACCTCCTATGGAGGTGTCTGGGCCACTAGATCAGGAGACTTTGGCCCAGTCAACAAATCAAGAGGAAAGCTTGAGCGGGTGCACCAGCATATAGTGGGGGGATCCACACAGGATCCCCTGGTTGACTCAATGGTCAACCCTGCGTGGCGCTAGAAGGAGGGGCCACTTGGCGCCCATGTAGTCGTTCCAGCCCATCATATAAAAACCAAATTGAGAGAGAGAGAGCATTCATTTGCTCCTCTCATTCTCTCTCTTCACATGCAAACACCAAGAACGCTCTGCAACTTGAGCTTCTTCCTCCATCACCACCCCCGACCAAACCTTCCGGAGAAGACGGTGGCGGCCAGGCAACCGCGGCGGCGCCTTCTTCTTCTCCGGCGACGTCAACCCTAAACCTAAACAACCAAACACATACCCCACCTATTTTTTTCTCCTGAATCCAAATCTGAACTCGTTTCTCCCAAAATCCGCTTCAATCAACCGGATCGGTACTCCCAAAAGAAAAACACAAACCTAAACCCTAACTCAAATTAACTCTCACGCCCAAACGAACCCTAACTCACCCTAACCACAGCAATAGGCAAACACGTGGAAAAAAAACCTAACCCTAAGTTGTGAAATTCGTTCCTCTAAAGTCACGATTTGAAGAAATTATGAAAGGGGTTTTAATCAGCATGGAAAGGCAAAGACGATGGTGCGAAAATTTAAACAGGAATGAATGTTTTACTTGGTCAAGGTTGATCGCCTGCGATGCTCCCCTGTCCGTTTAAGATAAGTCTTCCTCTAGTTCTTTGTTTGGGATGTTGTTGTTGCTTTTGTTTCCTTCGAATGCTTAGGTTTTGAGGTTCAACAAATTATTTATGTTTTCTTCTCCTTCGATTCTCCTGTTGGATGGTGTTTTTGTTTTTTAGGGTTTGGTATTAATAGAATATATTTGTGATTGCTTCCTCCTAGATTCTCAAAAACCGTGTGTTTTGTTGTTTTTGGTTTGATGTTAACAAAAATATTTTTGATAACTTCTTCTTGGATTTTCCAGACCGTCTTGCTGTTAATTTTTATTCTGGGTATTTATATGATGAATTTTAGATCTTTAAGATAACTTGTTAATTTATCTCTTCCAGATTTTATGGGATGATTATTTTATGGATTTAGAGTTGTTTGGATTAGTGTTTATTATGATCTCTTGTGCAAAACATTAATCTGAGCATTTCATCAATTATTTTTCAGTTTTCCATAAGCGCTTATTTGATAAGCCTTTTTAACCTCTAAGTTTATTTTGCAGGTTTTACAAAAGTGAAGTGATGTTGATTGAAAGGAGGTTTGCGCTTGTTTTTGGAAAATGGACTTGGGGCGCTGCAATTTCAACAGAGTTTTGGAAAAGTCTCTGCAAGTTTGTTGTTCAACCTGCTAGGTTTACAACATTTTCTACTTTTTTCAAATTCATTTTGGTGTACTTAGAATTCTTTGGACAATGTATAAGTATTTGGGGACTGTTTGTAACACGTACAATTTTAATTTGAGACCTCTTTTGGATAATTATGTAACTATTTTGGATTGTTATGTGAACTTGGAATCATTTGTAACACTTTGGGATTAAAAATTCAATTATGTAAATTAATCTTTTTTTTAAAATATTATCTCAATATTTTATTTGTGTTAATCAGTTAAAATATTTAAACTTTATCTTAATTTAAAAATGTATTGGGCCATAATATAATACCAATGGACATTCACGAATGGTTGTCTCTAATTATGTTTGTTATTAGCTTAAATGAGCAACATGAAATGTGCATCATAAGCAATAAAAGAAACAATTTCAAAGTGAGTTTTAAAACATTGTCCATCACCATAGTCTTTTCCAACAATCCACCTTAGCTTAAAACAAATACGTGTTTAAAAATGCAATTTGAATTCAGATATTTATGAAGGATTGAGACTTTGGCATAAACATTTGGGATGTGAAAATGAGCTTAATAACAAGTGATCATAGAAAATAACCATGACTCTTAATACTTACTAATAATCAAATGGATTTTGGATTAGTAATATAAAAAGATTTGAACCACACTTTGCCATATCAATCATGGACATGTTTATGTGAATGGACCTTTTTTTAAAACCAAGAGTTCTCATGGATAAACCAAAACGGGCCTTGTTAACCAAAAAGTCCCAAAATGCACATACCATCCCATGCTTCAGTAATAGCAATAAGAGGCAAATGCAACAAATGTCTTCTTAAGGATCTCAACAGATGAAAATGTCACTGAGATTTGATGTCACTAAGGGCTGAGAAACCCTAAGATAGAACTTATGTCTTAAGATAAAATTCATGCCTTATAACATCTGGTAGTGAATGTTGGTGAAAGATTTTTCCTTACCCGGACAAAATTGGGGTATGACAATAAGGTAGTTATTAGATTGATTAAGAAACATGTGGGAAAAAAGCCAAAGAATTGGCATAAGACATTGGACCAGATTTTATGGGCATATCGAACCTCCCCTAAAGAGGCTACAAATACTATGTCTTTTCGACTAACATATATGGTCACAATGCAGTATTACCAATTGTCATACCCCAAAATTTGCCCGTTGATATTACAAAGCATTTTCCAAGACCCTCTGACTTGATTTGCAAGGCACTGATATCAAATGGACAAAAGCCCAGCTCACAACAGGCCTAATCCAAAGTGGCCCAAAATAGCTTGCTCGCTAGGCGAGCAATTCCTTCGCCTAGCGAATATCTCAGCATGCCACTCGCCCAGCGAAGCACCAGGTCCAGAAAAAGCCCAGACCTAGCTTGCTCGCTAGGCGAGCAATTCCTTCGCCTAGCGAAGCTTGCGAAAATTTGAAGTTTTGGACCTCATTTTAAGCCCATTAGGTCACCACCACTACCACTATAAATACCAGCTCCTCTGCCACGAAAAAGGACAGACACAGACGGACGGAAAAGGACGAAAAACAGAGGGAGACAGACGAAAACCCTGGCACAAAAACCCTGGAGGCTACTTTAGAAACCCTGAAGGCCGCTCCTCCGCTCCGAAGCTACCACCGCCCAACTCAATCCGGCTCGCCAATTCAAGGTTGCAATTCGATTGCAAACAGGTTTGCATTACTATTATCGCTTCATTTTCTTAATTTGCATGCGATATCGCTTTATGTTCTTAACTTGCATGTGATATCATAATTGAATTCATAAACATATTTGAGGTTTTGCATGTGAATTTAAGTATGCCAGCCTATCCTGAATGTTTGACCATATTATTTCTGTAATTGAATACCATAAGACTTGTCGCATGCTGAGATTGTACTGTTCTGAAACTCAAAACCCGCAGCCGCTCGCTAGCACATTGTTAAGCGAGCATGTAGCGAGCATTCGCTAGGACCTCGCTAGGCGAGACAGCGGCGAACGGGACAGCCGTTGATATTTGTTATGTCCTATGCGTAACCTGATCTATTCTATATTAATTATGCACTGTTTTGCCTGACATTCATGCTGCTGTGTCTCCTCTTGCGGTGTAATCCTCGATTGCACCCTGATTTGGTATGCTAACCCGTTTGTTGAATTTTGCAAAGGTTCATATGTCCCAGAAAAAAGACCGCCGTTAGGTCTTCCACTTTATTTGTGGGATACCCTTATGAAGATCCACCCTAAATTGCTTAATTAATTTTAATGTGTTAATTTTAATAATTAATTTTAATAATTAATTTTAATGTATTAATTTTAATGTATTATTTTTAATGTATTGATTTTAATGTGGAGATTCATCATAATCACCTAATTAACTTTACAATATGGCCTTTAAATATGTGATCTTGGACCTCTCTTTTGCCTTACGATATTACGGTATTACGGTCATGTCCCGCGAATGTAGGGATACACTTAGCAAAGACCCTTCGATTAAATCATCATAAAATAAATCATGGTCCCTCGGATGTTGCCTTCGAAAATACGATTTTGTCCCTCGATGACCCTTCGGTGTAGCCTACGGTTAAATGATGATCGTCCCTTCGAATGCTAAGGTATCCTTACAACTGTTGCCTTCAATGACCTTTCGATGACCCTACGATGACCCTTAAACATCCAAAGGGTAAGATTACTTACTTCTCAATAGTAAGGACAGTTTTACCCTCATAAGGATAGGAAATGCCCATAACGACCTCAGGAAGGTATAACTCTCAATTACTGGATCATAACCTAAAACATTTTCCACCCCTCACACTTTACACTTTACAAATCCTAGAAAATCACCACTTGGTATACATTCATACTAGAATCATTACCGAGTTATATTTTTCTAAACCATTTTCAAAATCAAATGAGATAAATACTTTGTATACATTCATACGAGAATCATTACAAAGTTAAACTCTCTTTCAAACATTTTTTAAGCAATTCACCGACACTTTTCAGACAAAAATATAAGTGATCCAGTAATTAAGAGCCCATGGATAACCATGGATACAAAGGGTGCTAACACCTTCCCTTTGTATAATGTACCTCCCGAACCCAAAATCTATTGAGGTCTTTCCTGTTCTTTTCCACCTTTCCTTATTGGATAAAAGAAAAGTCGGTGGCGACTCTTGCTATCCGCGACATTGCGATAAAAAGCAAAACATCCCAAGTCAGTTCACCGTATGACACCAATCGAAATTTATCTTCAATCAACTAGAGTCCAAAGGTAAAATGAGATTCAATCTGAATCCTATTGGAACACGATGTTGGATGAGTTAGTTGACTTGGACGAGGAAATGTTAAAATCCTTAAAGTTATTAAAGAGGCAGGAAAAGAGAGTAGAGAAATCATACAATGAAAAGGTTAAACTTAAAACATTTTCTCCTGAAGACTTAGTTTGGAAAGTAATCCTGCTCATGGATCGAAAGGATAGAACATTGGGTAAATGGTCCTCTAAGTGGGAAGGCCCTTTTCAAATTATCCAAGTCTTTCCTAATGGCGCATACGAGATCGAAGAATTAAATAAAGAACGAATAGTCCTAAGAGTAAACGGGAAATATTTGAAAAAAATATAGGTTGGTGCTTCAGGAAGTAAAAATAATGACAGAATAATTCATACACAATAATCAAAGCCAAAATGAAAAGTCGAAATAGATACCACCAAGATGGCTAAGTCATGACACAAGTTCCATTAAGGGCTTAAAGTTATTACATAGAAAACCAAAATCCTTAAAAGTCAAAAGTGCAACAATTACAACCAAACTAAAAGGGAAGAGAAGCATTCATCTTGTGGTACTTCGACTTCTGAAGTCTCAAGCGCCATTCATAAACAGATTTGTTTGAATTGAGGCTATCAATTCCCTTCCCAGTTTCTGAGCCCTTTCGATGTGATGCATGCCAACATGGATTTCCTTGTCAAGTTCGTCTTGATCAATCTTTTGGAGTTTATCCTTGCGCTCCTTGACCTTGGTAATCTTGGCTTGTAATTCCTTTATTTGTTATTCCCAAGCTTCGATGTTTTTCTCACAGGTTTTGACCTCTTCTTGGTTCTGCTTAGAGCCCTTCTCCAATTCTGCAACTTTTGTAGTAGATTCATTGGCGGCATCCCACTCAGTTGCTTGGGACTCTGATTTGTTTAGGATTTTATTCGAAGCTTCCCTTATACGATTAAGTTCAACAATAACTTGATCAATCAGCAACCTTATATGCATGATGACATCTGTAACTTCTGGGGAAGCATTCAAGATGTCAACTTCAATAGATCTTTGATCCTAAAGTAGGCAGTAGTGTCGTTCTCCAAGAGTTGGAGCAGATCAATGTTGAAGGATTTTTATTTGATTTTGAGGAGCAATTTGTCACCAAATTTTCTTGTCGGTTGTCCACCTGACACTGTTGAAGTACTAGGACTTTTCTCAGCTGAGCTACCCCTTGCACTGATAATGGCCTTCAGATATTCCACTGTTTTGCTTTGCTTCAGCGCTTCTAGCTCTTTTGGAGAGAGGGAAGTAGTGGTCGCAATCAAAGGTGTTGTGGTCTTTTTGGAAGCATCGGGAGTTGAGTTGGTCTTGGGCATGCCACTAGTTTTCTCATTCTCTTGTTCATTGTATTGATCCTCATCTTCATCCTTTGTAGGCTCCGTGTGAAGGTTGGACATAGAATGATCCTCTTCTTCATCATCATATGGGTCATCAGTACCTGGGTTTGCAATTGTTAAAGAGCCGTCTTCAGATATGTCTTCGACAACTTCGTCAGCATTCTGCATCTCCATATCCACTTCCCCCTTGACAGGGGAATTTTTCTCTTTTTATTCTCATGCTCAGAGTCACTGGTGTGATCCTTTTGCATTTCTTCAATAGGGTTGTCCACTTCATCTGTAGACGCTTTTGTCGATTCTTTGGGAGATGTTGAATGATAAGAGGGAGTGTTGGTGGGGTGATATGAAGGATCACTACTACTTACCAGGATTACTTGTATGGTGGTTGGTTGCTTTATGCCATCTTTGACCCCCTGAAAGATAAATCAAACATGGATGAGTCGAAATCCAGGAGAAGTAATTAATAACATAAGAAATTAGGGTAAAGTTTTTTACCTTAGGACCTCCATCCCCAATGCTGGAATTGTCTCTTTCGAGTTGTTGTGGAGTCTTTTTTTATTATGGTTCAGGGTCAGCGGAAGGTACCCCTGGGGTAGAAGTTTTCTTTGCTGGGGTCTTGGTAGCCTTTATTTTTTGGTTGAGAAAGAGAATCAGAGATATTCATTTGCTTCTTTTCTTCTTGGTTGATTTTGTGGTATCTGGTGAGAGATCACCATCATCTGATTTGGTCATCTGAACTTGGGGTTCCTTTTGCTTTCGCTTTTTGGGCATTGGTGGTGGTTTTCGACTTGCCTGAAAGAAAAGACGTCTCGAAACAATAAAAAAACATGAAGGCAATACATAAAGAAAAAATAATAACAATATGTGAAGTGTACCTTTGTTGTTGTTATTTTGTTGGTGTTTCCTTCATCTTTCTCTTCGATGGCATCTTTGTTTGTGGAAGTGGCTTTCTTGGCGGGTATTTTTACGACTGAAATAAAACCAAGACAATTATCACAAGTAAGATAAAGTTAAGGAATTGAGAAGAAATAAAGTTGAAGAACCTCTCATTCCCCACCTTCGTATGCTTGAGACTCTATGTGAACATGTTTTATGCCAATATGAAGATGTCCTTTGAAACTGTCTAGAGTATTCTTAGTCGGAACCACCCGTTGAGCACGTTTTTATGATTCTTGTCGAAGGATTTTTACAAAATCCCCACAGGCGAACCAATTTGGGAACGGAGGGTTAAAATCCACGCCAAAGCCAACATTTCGCAGTCGAGGAACTTTTGGGGGGATACATGTTAAAATCTAGTCCGTACCGTTGTTTAGGTTTAACGAACAAAGGCAGTTTCAAATCCTCCATTTTCTTTGTAAATTTCTCTTTTAGAGTAATTGATGCTTCATGGATGGTTCGACTAAGATCGTCAGATCTATAGGCAGTTTCAAAGTATTTTTGGAATGTTTGGATCTCTTTGACATGAGTTGAAGTGCATTTCTTGGATTTGTCCTGCACAGAGGCGAAAGCTTTGGTTGGATGTTGAGTAAAAGCAGGAATGTCGAAAACTTCTTCAACCTAATAATTTCTCCACCAAGTATCAAACTCTTGGGTGCAAAGAAAGTGTGGCTTGAATGCAACAGGAGTAAATTATGTTTTGCCCGAGTATCGAGCTATTAGTTTGTCACTCTGGGCTTCTGTGTGGATTATGTTGTAGAGGATAAGGGAGTTCTTTTTGGCGAAAAGTGGTTTTGGAATAATTTGAATAAGTCCGAATTATCGAGAGACAAGATTGGGTTGGTAGCTCAAGAGGGTAAATTGGTTCCTCGATTTCCTGAGCCTGGTTAGCAGTAGTCTGGGGGTGAGAAATGCCTCCCATATGTAACACCTCAAAATTTGCCCTCCTCTTCTTGGGACATGTTTAGCATATTGCATTTCATTTTGTAGGACATTAGGCATTTGCATATTGCATATCATGTGATAATAAGAAGGTCATTCTCCTAAGTCTTTCTCAGAAGATAGAGAGGTTAAGAGATTCATGCCTGAGGGTCTCCATAAATTGATCACCAACCATCTGAGGGTTTGCACTTCAAATAGGGTTTCTTGGCCCTTCAAAAGATTGAGCATTATCTTGTTTGCAAGGATATGTCACCATCATCATGGTTATGTCATTCTCAAGGGGTTCATTGTTCATGCTCAGGTTCCTCTGGATTAGGGTTTTGACCTCTGGTCAACCCTAATCACTAACTTTCTTTCAGCTGGGGTTTTCCAAAGAAATGAGGCATTCTATTGAGATGGAGATCATATGAGTATCATGTTGAGCTTATTTGAGCTAGGGTTTCATTTTGGAGCCAGTTCCTCAAGTGGTTGAGGCTCAAGCTGATCAGGGCATGGCTAGGTCATCTGAGGGCCTATACAGTCAACTGTAAAGTCAACTGAGGGTTATGAGGTGGAGAAATGGTTTGAGACACTTCATTCATGTTCAAAAGAAGTTCATTTGTCATTTCAAACATATATCTTGAAGAATCTGAGGTCATGGCAAAAGTTTCCAAAAATGGAAAGTGACCTGTAATTTCAAGTTTCCAAAAATGGAAAGATTTTAGTTCAAATTCAACTTGATTTTACATCATCAAAGAAGTTTCAAATGAATTTTTGTTGAACATGAAAGTTGTAGATATTTCGCTCCTCTTTCCAAAAAGTCCTATTTCATGAATTTATAATGAATGGTTGAGAAGTTATGGTCAAATGATCATGAAGTATGCATGGAACTTCAAAGTGGCATAACTTTTGATCCAAAACTCCAAATAGAGCCACTCTTTTTGCAAATTTCTTCTCATGACCTATATTTTCCAAATCAAGCATTGCATTGCATGAAAAAGGTTCACATAATCATGTGTTCGTTCATATGCATTTTGGAGGGAAATTGGGGAATTCAAATTTGGTGCAAGCTACAAACATAATTCCAATCCCATTGTGTTCATTAGGTGATTTTGAGTGAATGTGAAGCATTGCATGCTACTGTTCACGTGTGAATTAGGTCATGCACCACACACTTTTCCAAATTTGCAAAACACCTCTCATTACACTAATCTTAATTAACCAAGTTCATTTGTGATTAGCATGGTGATTAGTGAATGATATAAAACCTAAATCATAACAGAATTTGGTATAATCACATTTCTAGATCTAGAATTTGCTTTTCCCTCCAAATGTCTCTCTCATTGGAATTCAAATTTTCTCCACACAAACACATAATTTCTTCATAGATCCTTCATCATCATGGAGTTTTGAGCAAGATCCATACATTTTTTGTGGAAATTGAGCAAGGTTTGGAGTTGTTCAAGTGCATGTGCATGTCAATGGAAAGTTCAAATTAAGCAAGATTCAAGAGGATTCAAGTGTTGCTTTTCATTCAAAGCTTCAAGGCAAGGTTACTGGAGAAGGATTGGAGCTTTTGGAGGCTTGAATACACTGTTTTGGTCACTGCAAGTTCAGGTTGGTGAAAATTCGAACCTCTTATTTCTCCAATTCATTGCCATGATATTGTAGATCTTTGGATGCTGAGAATTCTGATATAAATTTCGTTAAATTTGGATGAATATTGAGTGAGTTATGTGGATTTTAAGTTTGGTGCATGAAACTTCTTGCCTTCGATTCGTGAAATATATGTTGTTCTAAGCTTAGCTAATGTGATATTTGCATTCTACATGATGAGATCTTTCCATTGATGTGCTTGGTTGTAAATTCTGCACACAAAAATTATGAATGCTACTGTTGCGCCACCGTCTCAACGAGGAAGACGGTGGAAACCACCACCATGAACAGTACTGGCCGCCGTCTGGTATGAACTTAGGGTTTTAATGCAAAACGACGTCGTTTTGTCCCATAGCGCCAACCGTCTTAACCTGTGTTCGATACTCCGCGTGTGGTTTTTTTGAATTAATTACTTGGGCGCTCTTTTGACCTGAAGTGAGCGAGTTCGATCCTTGGCCATGTACTTTTATGAAATACCTTTTCTGAGCGCGCCTTGTGACTCCTAGGGCCTGGGTTCAACACCTGGTTATGACGTTTTCCATTTTCTTTTCATTGTCATGACCACATTATTTCCATGTTAATTCATTTATTTTCATTAATTTGCAAAAATCCAAAAAAATTGAAAACAAATCCAAATTGCTCCCAAATTTTTTTCACTTAATTGTATTGATGTCTTTTATTTTTAGATGCCATTTGTGTGATTTGATTGGTTCTGGTTTTTTAATTGAGATTGTGTGTTTGAACATGTATGCTAAATTACCATGCTACATTCAATTGATTGTGAAATGCTCATTCTTGATCCAATTGGCTTGAAATTCGACATGTTGGTTCCTGACACATAACATGATTTTTGAGAATTGGTTTGGAATTTTTATCATTTTCCATCTCTGTTTTAGACACATGGACATGTTGTGTGACAATTTGGGTCACACATTTGGTATTCAACTTGTGCATTTTCATTCCTAGGCCATTTGATCTCTTCTGGAGCTGAAGTTTTGCATGAGCTTTTTGTTTAACATGTTGTGTGCACATAAAAAATTTCATGATCATTGGATGTGTTTCTTATTTAATGTGCATTTTCTCATTTGTATGTCCAATTGTGGTCACCATTGTGTGCATTTGCTTTATCATGATTAGTTGATGACCTTTCCTTAGGATTTGGATTTGATCCTTTTTAGGACATGTTCTTACTTGATTAAATATGCTTCATGTTGAATATCAACTTCTGTTTTGACTTTTTGCTTTGCCTTTGATCCTAGTCTTTGTACTAGTGGTTTGTACTCACCTTTTGAGCTTTGCATTTCAGGTTCAAGCTTCTAGTCCTAATGGTTGATGTTGATCTCATGACTTGAGATGCAAATTATTTTGTACACTAATCTTTGTTGTGTTGTAGGTTCCTTGGAGATGAACTTACTTGAGTTGCTTACATTTTGACTTGCCTTGTGTAGATGATGAATAAGCACCACTGGTGATTGTCTGTTTTGGTTTGTTTGAATACAATGTTGACTTGTTTGACTTTTGTACAGGTACATTAGCCGCTTCTAGCTTGATTTTGCTTTGGAGTGTGGTTAGTACACCACTGAGGTAGTTTAGCCTTCTAACTCCATGTAGTCTGGAAGCCCTGTCACTTTTTTGGCAGGCGTTTGGCTGAAGTCCTCCTTAAGAGGCAATGACTGTGATTGTTTATATTTGTGCCATGTACTTCAAGTCCTCCTAAGTGAAGAGGCAATTGACAGATAGAAGGGACTAGTAGCCAGTCCCCTGTTAATCGTTGAGTCGTCCATTATGCTCGCACTACGTGTTGATGCTCTTGGACATGTCCCTCAAATCTTGTACAGTGTCAGTCAAGTGGAGCAGGGTCCCTCATTCTGGACCCCCATGCTTTCATTGATTCAAGCTCACCCAGGCCAGGGTTAAGAGCTATGAGGTCCAACCCTCATTACCTTTCATCTGCTCACCCTGACGGTCAATGTCAGTGGTTAAGAGCTTCATCATACCCTTCCAATGTTGGCTTGTTTGTCGAGGTTGATATGACCCCTTGACTAAAGCCCAGCCTTGTATGAGCCGCTTATTTGCATATAGAGTGTGATGATTGCTTGTGTGTTTGCTTTTCATACCTGTTGATTTGTTGTTCGTATTGACTTGCTTCCTGTGCGAGTTAGGTTCTGTTTAGATACCTCAACCTAGGGCCATTGTGGATTACATGACAACTATTAGGCTCGAGTCAGTCTCCCTTTTAGTTTGTTGTTCCCCGATCTCTGGTTAGGAGAGAGTTTCTCCCCTATTAAGGGGAACTACGTCGCCCTGATCCTCATACCAGATGAGGTACGTAGGCAGGAGATCATGCGAGATCTCTTCGGGCACCCTTTTCTTTTTTTTGCGTGTGTTTTGCTTGACAACTTCTAGGCTCGAGTTCCAGACTCCCTTTTAGTTTATCAATTTGCTTTCTACCTTTGGTGTTCGCTGGTTAGAGATTGTTTATTTGTTTGGAGTTTGATGTAAGCCCATTGATTGGCATTCAGTTTCCTTGTGTTTGTTGTTTGGAGTCGGACGTAAGACCAGCCATTGGCAGTCTGTTTCCATTTGCGAGTTTCTTTTGACGTCTCAACGTCTTTGTGTTGTGTTTTGTTTCGGCGTGCGTTAGCCGAACTACGGTAGCTCTGATTCTCATTCTAGATGAGATACGTAGGCATAGGATGCGATATCCTAGCGAGCTCGCTTCCCATTTCCCCGAACTACGTTGACTCTAATGTTTGTTTCTGACGAACTACGTAGGCCCAGGATGCGACATCCTGCCGAGTCCGCTTCCTCCATCTTCTTTCACCTGTGTTTTATTCTAGTGTGTGTGCATTCTTTTTGAGCAGTTATTTAGCAACCTTATTCTATTCTTTTGAGCGTGGATCCCGTCGAGTACGACGGACGTGAGGGGTGCTAATACCTTCCCTTTGCGTAACCGACTCCCGATCCTAGCAATCTCTGGTCGTAAGACCATTCCTTTCCCTTTCTTAGGTTTACTTCGAGCATTTCCTTTCCCTCCTTTGGGATAAATAACGCACGGTGGCGGCTCTGTGTCTTTTCCCGCCGGTTGTTTTTCGCGAATGCGACAGCTGGCGACTCTGCTGGGGACATGAAGTTGACCTTTTGCTGGTCCATCTTCCCTAAGCGAGTCAATCCTAGCGCTCTCTAGGATAGTTTTGGTTGCTTTTGCTGCCTTATTTATTGCATTTATGATTATTATACTGTGATTGTATATATTTGCATATATGTTTGCATGCATCATATTATCATTGTGTTGGATTCTGTACAAGTTGGTTCCTCTGATTTGGGGTGGGTGTTCTGAGTGGGGCTAAAACTCAGGCCCGAGTATACACCTAGGATTAACGTGGTCTCATGTTGCCTCTCATGTTAGGTCAACATGTTTTTGGCAACGTGACATACCACAAGCCGGACGAGGTTCTTTTGAGAGAGCTCTTCCTTTGTGGAGTATCCACTTTGGTTGAGTCACCTCATCTGAGCTGTTGACTTCGGTGACCGTTCTTTCCCGGATCTTTGGTTTAGACGATCTTAAGAGAGCTACAGCGGCACACCCGAAAGGGCAAACCCGTTGAGTATCTTGTCCGATTGTCGAGACCATTATCCGCCTTAGGATGATCTTGTTAGAATTCACCTGTGAGGGGAGGTTTGATTCCTACAGGTGCATGTTCTGTTGGTGACTTTCTAATGGTGACTATTGGGTCCTATTTATGAGGTGGATTTATGGATTTATTTCCGAGACGCCGGAGTTCTGTCCATGGTATTTATCAGTGGGGATCCGTTTATTTCAGGATTCCCTGGGTTGGTACGGATGATCATGTTGTTATCAGATCAGTGGTTCTCCAGTGATGATGGTGGTATATCCTCCGTTCCGTTTATTTCGGAACTCTCAAGTTGGAGTTGTGGTTACTCGGTTCCTCAGATGGTTGTGATCAGTTCAGAGACCGGAACTCAATGCAGTTGATGTTCAGATGACTTGGAGGATGGCACAGTGCATTGCATTCATACATCAGCATCATTCACATTTTGCATTTATTCGCATCTAACTCATGTTTATCCATATGCAGGGGACATTCTTGATTGAGATCCTGGTTGAGAGACTTCTTTGTTCCAGACATGAGGGCTGGCTTGAAAGATGATGTCGTCTACAGTTTCTTTGACCCAGAGATTAGTGTGCTGAGAGATATGATAGCATTGATTACACCTGACCGTGTGGGGATGTTCCGTGAGACTTATGGGGGTATTCTGAAGTTGGTTTTCAGGCTCACCGATGATGATAGGAGTGCCATCCATACTCTTCTCCAGTTTTATGACCCGGGTTTGAGATGTTTCGTCTTCCCGGATTACTTGTTGGGGCCTTTGATGGAGGACTATGCCAGTATCCTGGGTATTCAGATCAGAGACCAGATTCCATTCTATGTCACTAAGAGGGAACTTGATGTTGCTGAGATCTCTCGTGCTCTTTATTTGAGCCCAGAAGTGACTAGAGGGGGTTTGAAGGAGAAGGGAAAGTTGCCCGGTTTTCATTTGAGTTTCTTGGAAGCTAAAGCCAAGGAGCATGCTATTTTGGGTAATTGGAAGGCCGTTTGTGCTTTGCTTGCTGTCAGCATTTATGGAATCATCTTGTTTCCCAATCATAAGAACTTTGTAGACATTAATGCCATCTGGTTGTTTTCTCAGAGGAATCCTATTCCTACCTTGGTTGGGGATGTCTATTACTCGGCCCATAATCGGAACGAGAAGCGGCGTGGGGGATTGATCTGATGTTGTGCTCAACTGTTGTACAAATGGTTCATTGGGTATTTGCCTTCCAGAGGTGCCTTTGTCTTTCTTGATCCTACTGTCAAGTGGTCAATCAGGTTGATGGGTTTGCGAGCCAAGGACATAGCTTGGACTCATAATGGTATGGCTGGACGAGATTTCATTTACAGTTGTGGGAGTCTTCCCAATGTGCCTCTTATAGGAGTTCAGGGTTGCATTAATTACAACCCGGTGCTTCTTAGGAGACAAATGGGGTTTGCTGTGGAGGGTCCTCCCCTTTGGCGCGAGATTCAGGAGTCTTTCTACTTCCCAATTGAAGGTAATCAGCCAAAGTTGAGGCAAGTGTCTGATGAGTGGCGCGACATTCAAAGGAAGGGCAAGGTTCCTTTTGGTAAGGTTAATAGCAGGTCTTTTCCTCTATTTGATGATTGGCTCAGAAAGAGGATTGAGCTCACTCTTCTACCATTTCCTGGGGGTGATCCTTGGTGTCCATTGATTGAGGGGCCATGTTCTTCTGTCAGCATGGAAGAGTTTCTTGAGATGAAGAAAGCCAAAGATCAGCTGCAAGCAGAGAAGACCGAGTTGGAGATGAGTGTTGCTAGGATTCAAATGGCTAATCAGGAAATCAAAGGGAAAATAGAAGACCAGGATAAGAGACATGCTCTGGAGGTGAAGCGCTTTGAGATAGACACCGCTTATTACCGCAAGATTAGCCAAGCGTTAGAGTCATCTACGAAGGAGCATGAGATCACCAAGGAGAAGTTGGCTAGAGCTTTAAAGGTCATTGAGGATGAGAAGAGGAGACAGATCCTTGTGAAGACACAGAGGGAAGCTAGAGCCAAAGTCCTTGCCACAGAATGGGAAGCGGAGAAAGCGAAGATTAGGGCTGAGAGAGATCATTGTCTTGCTGAGAGGGACCATTATTTTCGACAGATGAAGATTCACCAGAAGGAGATAGGAAGACTTCAGCAGGAGAACACTGAGCTCAGGTTTGCCGTGAAGTTTACCAAGATGGTTGATGATGCAGAACCGTCTGTGGGACCTTCTTCAGTGTAGACTTTTGTTATCATGTTTTGGATTATCGTTAGGCCTGTTGGCGGAATTCACTTGCTTGTATTTTCTCTCTGTTTCTGGAGAATTGTATTTGATTTGTATCAGCCTGATGTATGACTTTTGCACGTATAGTGCACTTTTGGTATACAATGGTTATTATCATTCAATTGATTGATCTTCAAGCTTTATTTGCTTTCCTGTGCGCACTCACATAACACACACATGGTCGGGTCATATCCTTGCTAAATCATAATTCTCTGCTCTGTATGGTGAAACCAGATGATTTATGTCAAAATGTGCTGTCGGACTATTATCTGTCTCGATGAAGCCAGGATCGAAAGACAGAGTGTTCCTCATATGGAAAGACATTGCACTCATGCATGAATCATAATAACTTGTCTTCTATTTTGCAGGTGTCGGTTTCTAACGTGTTTGATTGTTTCAGGAATCATTGCTCGCGCACGTAGAATCATTCCTTTGCACGTAGCACGTCCGCACAGATACCCTACCAGGCGCAACAAATCCAAACTGATGGATACATCCAACGCAGATATTCTCGAGCTGAAAGAGAAGATGGGAGAGTTGATCAATGTTATGCAAGGGTTCGCCTTGGGGAAGAAGGCGCTTGTTGAGAAAGTAGAGAAGCTTGAGCGGGCTTCTGCTGCTAACAGTGGTAATAATTTGGAGGGGGTCTCCAATAACGGTCTTGGTGGTTCTAGGGATGGTGGTGATCCCAGAAAGAAGACGACTACTGCTGGTGTGGTAATCAACAATGGTGGTGGGTTTGGTTTTGCTGCAAGCGGTGGGCCCGGTCCTGTAGTCAATAATGTGAAAGATAATCAGTTTCCTCCTTTCTTTGGGGCTGAGGAGGATAGAGAAGAGGATCAGTTCTCGGTACTGAATGAGCAGTTTGGCCAATACGGTGTCCAACCACCAAACAAAGAAATTCAGGTGCTGGCGGAGAAGATCAGGGCTTTGGAAAGCTATGCTACTCCAGGGGTTGTCAACATGTCAAACATGGGGCTAGTTGAGGGGATTGTGATCCCACAGAAGTTTAAAGCGCCTGCGTTTGACAAGTATAATGGGAGTTCTTTCCCGGAAACTCATCTCCAGGCTTTTGTCCGAAAAATTTCTGCCTATACAATGGACCAAAAGCTCTGGATGTATTTCTTCCAAGACAGCTTGTTTGGTGGGTCTCTGGAATGGTATACCAAGTTGAAATCTTCGGATATCAAGAGCTGGCAGGATCTTGGAGATGCGTTCTTTAAACAGTATCAATTCAATGCTGACATGGCTCCTAGCCGTACCCAATTGCAGGGTATGTCTCAGAAGCCAAGCGAAGGGTTTAAAGAATACGCTCAAAGATGGAGGGAGTTGGCTGCCAGAGTTCAACCTCCGTTGGTAGACCGGGAGATGTCTGATTTGTTCATGGGTACCCTGCAAGGGACCTTTGCTGAAAGAATGGTGGGATGCCTGGTTACCAACTTTGCAGACATAGTGGTGGCAGGAGAAAGAATTGAGAGCTGGTTGAAGCTGGGAAAGATACAGGGAAGTGCTTCGTCTTCTGGGTCGAAGAAGCCCTTTGGTAATGGCCAGCAAAAGAAGGAGGGTGATACAAGTGTTGTATATGCCCAGAGGGGACCCAGTAGGGATCGTTACTACCAGCACACTGCTGCGGTAACCATTCCTGCTGATAATCAACAACAGTAACAACAACAACCGCAACAGCAACGACAACCATTTCAACAGAGACCGTAGAGGGCAGGGTATCAAGTAAGAGGGCGAATGACTGATCGTCAATTTGATAGGCCACCTGTGACATACTCATTCTTGCTGAAGAAATTGAAAGATTTGGGGTTGGTTCAGCTGAGAACATTGGCTCTGTTGAGACCTGACCAGAGGCCTGCTAACTATGATGAGAACGCCAAGTGCGAATTTCACTCTGGTGCCCCTGGACACAATGTGGAGAATTGTAAAGCTTTTAAGCATGTCGTCCAGGACCTGGTGGATTCTAAGGCCATCAATTTTGCTCCATCTCCAAATGTTAATGCTAATCCCATGTCGGCGCATGGTCAGATGGGGGTGAATGCAATTTCTGAGGATAGGAGGACGATTGGGCTGATGAATGTGGACTAGTTGAGAACTCCTTTGGCTGAGGTCAAGAGACGACTGTTGAAGAATGGGGTCTTCCCGGGTTGTGGTGATTGCTGTGCTGCGTGCACTGTTGCTATCAATGGGTGTGTTTTATTGAGGGAGGCTGTCCAAAGAATGATGGATGAAGGAAGCCTCAGGTTTGAGAAGGTTGGTTTGGAGAGGGAGGACGTTTCCACCATAACCATCTACTTTGATCCTTATGACAATGATGATGCGGTGCCGTGGCACTATGGTGGGGAGGTTTACTGTAATGGGGAGAAGCAGGAAGATCAAGCTGCAGGTGAAACTACCGTTTCAAAGGTGGATAATGTCGGACCCAGTGGTTTCACTCGCAGTGGAAGGTTGTTTGCACCAGACACTTTGAGGAGTGGGGATGGAGAGAAAGAAAAGAAAGATAAGGTTGAGGCTTTAGCCAGGGCACGAGGGAAGCAGGTGGTGAGCGAGGGTACTCCTGTGGCGACACCGGCGCCTGGTGGGTCGGAGAAAGAACTTGATGATGAGGCTGAAGAATTTCTGAGGATCATCAAGAAGTCAGAGTGTAAGCTTGTTGACCACTTGCAGCAGACGCCGTCTAAGATTTCGATCCTGTCATTGTTGTTAAGCTCCGAGGGGCATAGAGAGGCTTTGTTGAAAATACTGAAGAGAGCCTATGTTCCTCAGGAGATTACGATTAATCAATTGGAGATAGTGGTGTCTAATGTCAATGCCAGCCATGGGCTGGGTTTCACTGATCTTGATCTGACGGTGGATGGGCGTAATCATAATAGGGCATTACACATTGCGATGGAGTGTAAAGGAGCGGTGCTTTCACATGTTTTGGTGGATACCGGCTCATCGCTCAATGTGTTGCCAAAGAAGGCCCTGGCAAAGCTGGATTGTGAAGGGTTGATCTTGAGGCCGACGGACCTGATAGTTAGAGCATTTGATGGCTCTAAAAGGGTTGTGTTTGGGGAAGTGGAGCTCCCTGTGAAGATCGGGCCCGAAGTGTTTAAGTCTGTGTTTCATGTCATGGATATTCAGCCGGCATACAGTTGCCTGTTGGGTAGACCATGGATACACGCTGCTGGGGCAGTGACTTCGACTTTGCACCAGAAATTGAAGTATATCTGGGACGGGCAGGTCGTAACGGTGTGTGGGGAAGAAGATATTTTTGTCAGCCACTTGTCATCGTTCAAGTACGTGGAAATGGACGGTGAAATATGGGAAATGCCAAGTCAAGCATTCGAAACCGTCAAGGTGGAGAATGCCACTTTTGTCAAAGAAGAGAAGAAGTCGTCCATTTCTTCGTATAAGCAGGCTGCTGAGGTGGTGAAGAGCGGAGAAGCCCCAGGTTGGGGAAAGATGATAGACATTGCCGCCAAAGAAGACCAGTTTGGGGTTGGTTATCAGCCGGGCCGAGGCTTGTCTGGGCAGAATAGAGGACGCCATCAGCCATTCACGTTCACCAGTGCTGGATTGCTAGATCCAGATCACATCTATGCGGTAGGTGAAGAAGTTGACAGTGACTGCGAGCTTGATCAGTGGATAAAACCGTGCGTACCAGGGATGGAGATCCAGAACTGGAAAGCCGAAAAGATCATCACTGTCACTCTACGTGAAGAGTAATATTTCTGTTTTTCAATTCTGTCTGCATGAAAGCCATACGTTTTGCCCGAAACGTAATGGTTCATTGTAAGGGCCACCTCATGTGTTTCATTTTGCAATATTTGCATCATAAATAAAAGGATGTTTTTTTCACTAAAAGTGGTGTTCCCTGTTTTTCATTTATTTTTGCAGTTTAAAAAATAAACAATAAAAATGGCAATGTTTGTTTTCATTTTCCTTTTTAATTTGCTTCGCTCTGGTTCTAAAGCAATACATGAATCAACATTCATGCAGATGCGATCATTCTCCGGATCTCATTGATAACAATCCTGTTACACCCTCATATGACTTCGACAATCCAATCTATCATGCCGAAGAAGAAGGCGAAGAAGATTGTGAACTGCCGGAGGAATTAGCCACGTTGTTGAAACAAGAGGAGAAGGTGATTCAACCGCACGAAGAGCAGGTCGAGGTTGTTAATCTGGGTACTGACGAGGTCAGGAAAGAAGTAAAAGTTGGGGCTGCTTTGGAGGTAAATGTTAAGATCAGAATGGTAGCGCTGTTGAAAGAGTATGTCGATATCTTCGCTTGGTCTTATCAAGATATGCCAGGGTTGGATACCGATATCGTTGTGCACAAGCTACCGTTGAGAGAAGATTGTCCTCCAGTGAAGCAGAAGTTGCGCAGAACTCGACCCGAGATGGCCATGAAAATCAAAGAGGAAGTGCAGAAGCAGTTGGATGCTGGTTTCCTCGCTGTCACTAATTATCCGCCTTGGGTCGCGAATATTGTGCCAGTCCCGAAGAAGGATGGGAAGGTTAGAATGTGTGTGGACTACCGGGATTTGAATAGAGCTAGCCCGAAGGATGATTTTCCATTACCTCATATTGATGTGTTGGTAGATAATACAGCTCAATTCTCGGTGTTTTCCTTCATGGATGGCTTTTCTGGCTATAATCAAATCAAAATGTCGCCAGATGATATGGAGAAAACAACGTTCATCACACCGTGGGGCACTTTCTGCTATAAGGTGATGCCATTCGGTCTCAAGAATGTCGGTGCAACCTATCAGAGAGCCATGGTGACTTTGTTTCATGATATGATTCATCATGAAATTGAATGCTATGTTGATGACATGATAGCAAAGTCCCAAACAGAAGAGGGGCATCTGGTAGATATGGCCAAGCTGTTTGACCGGTTGAGACAGTTCAGACTGAGGTTGAATCCGAATAAGTGCACTTTCGGAGTGTGGTCCGGTAAGTTGCTGGGGTTTATTGTAAGTGAAAGAGGAATCGAGGTTGATCCTGCTAAAGTAAAAGCAATACGAGAAGTGCCTGAACCGAGAACAGAGAAGGAGGTTCGTGGTTTCTTAGGTAGATTGAACTACATTTCACGGTTCATATCTCATCTAACAGCCACGTGTGAACCCATATTCAAATTGTTGAGAAAAGATCAAACGGTCAGGTGGAATAATGATTGCCAAGCGGCATTTGAAAAGATAAAAGAATATTTGCAGGAGCCTCCGATTCTGATGCCTCATGTGGAGGGACGACCGTTAATTCTATACTTGACGGTCCTCGAGGGGTCTATGGGGTGTGTACTGGGGCAGCATGACGAGTCTGGTCGAAAAGAGCATGCGATTTACTACCTTAGCAAAAAGTTTACCGACTGTGAAACAAGATATTCACTGCTCGAGAAAACTTGTTGTGCTTTGGTATGGGCTACTCGCCGACTGAGACAGTATATGCTGGTTCATACCATTTTATTGATTTCCAAGATGGATCCGATCAAGTATATTTTTGAGAAGCCAGCATTGACCGGACGGGTTGCGAGATGGCAAATGATTTTAACTGAATATGATATCCATTATACCTCTCAGAAAGCGATCAAGGGGAGTGTGTTGTCTGATTACCTCGCCCAGCAACCCATTGAGGATTATCAACCAATGAAGTTTGAGTTCCCTGATGAGGACATCATGTTTCTCAAATCGAAAGATTGTGAGGAACCGATCTCGGAGGAGGGGCCTGACCCTGAATCCGAATGGATTCTGATGTTTGATGGGGTCGTTAACGTGAATGGTAGTGGAGTTGGTGTTGTTTTGGTTACACCGAAAGGATCCCACATTCCTTTTGCTGCCCGGCTAACATTTGAGTGCACCAATAATGTGGCTGAATACGAAGCTTGTATCTTGGGGATTGAAGAGGCGATTGATTTGCGGATCAAGAACCTTATTATCTATGGAGATTCAGCTTTGGTTGTGAACCAAGTTAACGGGAAATGGTATACGCATCAATCTCATTTAATTCCATACCAGGATTATACGAGGAGACTGCTGACGTTTTTCACCAAGGTGGAATTACATCATGTGCCGAGAGAAGAGAATCCTTTGGCAGATGCTTTGGCTACTCTGGCTGCCTTGATTAAGGTGCAGTGGTGGAATCAGTTCCCTAGTGTTGAGGTGGGACATCTGGATAGACCGGCTTATGTGTTTGCTGTTGAGGCTGCGCTGGATGATGAGAAGCCGTGGTATTATGATATCAAGCGCTATCTGGAAACCCAGGAGTATCCTGAGGGAGCATCCAAGAAGGACCGAAAGACTCTGAGGAGGTTGGCCATGGTGTTCTATCTGAACAAGGATGGGGTTTTGTACAAGCGGAATTTCGATTGGGTTTTGGTCAAATGTGTTGGCGACAGGGAAGCAAGCCAATTGATGAAAGAGGTTCACGAGGGGTCGTTTGGTACCCATGCCAGTGGGAATGCTATGGTGAAAAAAATGTTGAGGGCTGGCTATTATTGGATGACAATGGAGGCCCGGTGTTTCAATTCCGTGCGGAAGTGTCATAAATGCCAGATTTATGCTGACAAGGTGCACGTGCCTCCTAATCTGTTGAGCTTAATATCGTCTCCGTGGCCGTTTGCTATGTGGGGCATTGATATGATCGAAAAGATCGAGCCTACGGCTTCGAATGGGCACCGGTTCATATTAGTGGTTATTGATTACTTCACCAAGTGGGTGGAAGCAGCCTCTTATGCGAATGTGACGAAGCAGGTCGTGGCCAGATTCCTCAAGAGAGACATCATTTGCAGATATGGGGTTCCTGAGAGAATCATTACTGATAATGGTTCTAATCTCAACAACAAGATGATGGCAGAACTGTGCCGGGAATTCAAAATCGAGCATCACAATTCTTCTCCTTATCGTCTGGAGATGAATGGGGCGGTCGAGGCGGCCAATAAGAATATTAAGAAGATTGTGCAGAAGATGGTCGTGACCTATAAGGATTGGCACGAGATGTTGCCGTTTGCATTGCATGGATATCAAACCTCAGTGCGTACATCTACTGGGGCAACGCCGTTTTCGCTTGTGTATGGAATGGAAATTGTGCTACCGGTTGAGGTCCAGATTCCGTCGTTGAGGGTCCTGATGGACGTGAAATTGGAAGAAGCGGAATGGGTAAGGACTCGGTATGAAGAGTTGAGCCTGATTGTGGAAAGAGGATGGCGGCCATCTGTCATGGGCAGTTGTACCAGTAGCGAATGAAGCGTGCTTTTGACCGAAAGGTGCGACCTCGGGTAAATCATGTGGGAGATTTGGTGTTGAAAAAGATCCTTCCTCCTCAAAACGATCGTAGGGGCAAGTGGACACCCAATTATGAAGGTCCATTCGTGGTCAAGAAGGTTTTCTCTGGCGGAGCCTTGTTGTTGACGACCATGGATGGCGAGGATTTTCCATCCCCTGTGAATGCGGACGCAGTTAAAAAATACTTCGTATAAGAGACCCGCTGGACGAAAAGAATAAAATAGTCCAGGCAAAAATGGGCATCCCGGCGAACCAAAAAAAAATGAAAAAGGTTCGGGCAAAAATTAGGGATAAAAAGAAAAAACTGTACACCCGGCAAGTCGAAAACCCCACAAGGGCGACTTGGGCAAAAAAGGGTATCCCGGTGGGCTGAAAACCCGAAAGGGCGGTCCAGGCAAAGGAGGGATTGAAACGAACAACTGCGTCTAGCATGGTCGTTTGTGTTTTGGTTAAGACACATGGATAATCCCCAGCAGGGATCGGTCGAAAGCGTCTTGTTCAGAAGGCAGAAAGCACGGAGAGTCTTGAGGACATATGGGGTGTAACCGAGTTGGAACTCGATGAGATCACAGGTTCACATTGCCATTAGGATAGATTTTTTCCTTTTGTGCGCAATTACCTCTTTTCAGGGATTGCTTCATGTATATTGCTCGGTTATGAGCCACCTCTTTTCAATCAATAAAATGTATATTCAGTCAAATAATTTTGTTTTTGTTTTCATTACCGCTTTGATTGCAAAAACATCTGTTTATTTTGGTAAAGAATATTTGCATTTTGAGACATACAGGTCCCTTCCAACGCATGTTCATAAGATTGAAAGCCTAAAATCTTATTCGGAAGGTTGAGTGACCTAGGTGTTGAAATTTTGGCGCCTGGGGCACGTTTTTATCTAACGATCTCTTTTGCAGGTGCTGTTAGATATTTTCACTCACTTGCAGGTTGTGATGTGAAGCTTTTTGACAAAAGATCCCCGTGGAGTCCAATCAGGGACAAGGGATAGAAGAATGGTGAAAAGACGGCGAAAGGCGTGCGACGATCCTGGAGGGTTAATCAAGAAGACTCTTCAAAGTCTGGAATGGAAAGTTGACACTGTGTTTAAATGGTGAATGTCGTCGTTCGACGCGTCGACCGGTGTTCCGTGCCAGATATTCCGTGTTTTCCCTAGCAAGGTGGGGATTGTTATCTCCCCAGTAAGTTAGAGATCAATATTTCCTCGGCAGTCAGGTCTGAAGGTTGTTGTTTCCCCTAGCAGGGTTGAGAATGTATATCCCCAGCAAGTCGGAAAATTGTTGTTTTCCCCCGCAGAGTGCGTTGGTGGTTTCTTCCCCAGCGAAGTCCCCAAGTGGATTGAGTTCATTGGAGGTCATCCCTGGTGATAGTGGTCCTTTCCCCAGCAGCAGTGCTATTCCCCAGCAGGGTTGGAGATTTGGAGTGGTATCAGGTTCCTCAGCAGAGTGCCTTGAGCTCCCCAGTAGAATCCCCTGGGAGGGATACCTTTTTATGCATTCATCATTCAGAGAAGCATAGCATATTGCATACCTAATTGCGTAGCATTTCCATGGTTATGGAGCATTACGCTGAAAAAATAACTCATGCATAAGCATTGCAAGCATTGAACTAGTCTCAAGCCGTGGTTACCGTTTGAGAATTAGTTTAGCTGGTTGGAAGATCAGCATCAGCATTGTAAACATCAGTTAGACTCAAGCCGTGGTTACCGTTTGAGATTTGGTTTCGCCGGTTGGTGAAGATGTTACTCAAGTCGTGGTTACCATTTGAGATTTGGTTTCGCCGGATGGCGAAGATGTTACTCTGAGGAGTTTAGCATCATGACGTTGGAGCAACAATGTTCCCCAGTAGTGCGATATTGGAGGAAAATTTTCTGTCGAGCGGAGATGGAAATGAAGATCAGAGAACGTTACGCGATCAGCGCGAAAATCGAAGAATGGAGAAAGGAAGACACAGGGTGTTTTCTGGAGAGCCGGGTTCAAATGGAGAAAGGGAGACACGGGGTGTTTTCTGGAGAGCGGGGTTCACAACGGCGATCGCGAGTTATCGTCAGGCGACTGGGGTTCAACTGGAGAACGGGGTTCATGATTTGGCAAACAAGAGTAATATGAAGTTGTCGGGGTTCAAATGCGGTGATCCGGGATCATCCGCGCGAAAGAAAATAAGTTTCGGGGTTCAGGAAAAGGAAAAAAGAAAAGAAAAAGTTTTGGGGTTCAAGAAAAGCTAAAAATCAATCAACGAAGTTTCGGGGTTCAAGAAAAAGCAGAAAAAAAATATAATAATCCCCAGCACTTGTGGCACTCAGGCCAGTTTTTCCGATGTTCAGATCGAAGAAGTTTCTGACGTTCAGGTTGAAGTACTTGTGGCACTCAGGCCAGTTTTTCCGATGTTCAGATCGAAGAAGTTTCCGACGTTCAGGTTGAAGTACTTGTGGCACTCAGGCCAGTTTTCTGATATTCAGATCGAAGAAGTTTCCGACGTTCAGGTTGAAGTACTTGTGGCATTCAGGTCAGCTTTCCGATGTTCAGATCGAAGTGGCGTTCAGGCCAATCTCTCGGTGTTCAGACCAATATTGATAATCTTCTTTCTTCCGATGCTCAGATCGAAGTCACTTCTAGTATTCAGACTGATGAGCGGAATTCAGGCCATGGTTACTCCTGTGTTACCATTTATTTTGGTATCCGGGTTAAAATTCTTTTTCGGTATTCAGGCCGGCTCTCTCCGTACCAGACAGGTCTTCCTTTCAAAATCACTTATTTGCCGATTCTGACAGGCATTATTAATTAATCCCCAGCGGAGCGTAAATTGTTCGTTTGTTCTTGGTATTCAACCACTCTTCATCCTGATCATCTGAAAGCCGAGGTTGTTCATATCGACAGGTTCACAGTGGATTGAATAGGGGCAGCTGTAACACCTCAAAATTTGCCCTCCTCTTCATGGGACTAGTTTAGCATATTGCATTTCATTTTGTAGGACACTGGCCATTTTCATATTGCATATCATGTGATAATAAGAAGGTCATTCTCCTAAGTCTTTCTCAGAAGATAGAGAGGTTAAGAGATTCATGCCTGAGGGTCTCCATAAATTGATCACCAACCATCTGAGGGTTTGCACTTTAAATAGGGTTTCTTGGACCTTCAAAAGGTTGAGCATTATCTTGTTTTCAAGGATATGTCACCATCATCATGGTTATGTCATTCTCAAGGGGTTCATTGTTCATGCACAGGTTCCTCTGGATTAGGGTTTTGACCTCTGGTCAACCCTAATCACTGACTTTCTTTCAGCTGGGGTTTTCCAAAGAAATGAGGCATTCTATTGAGATGGAGATCATATGAGTATCATGTTGAACTTATTTGAGCTAGGGTTTCATTTTGGAGCCAGTTCCTCAAGTGGTTGAGGCTCAAGCTGATCAGGGCATGGCTAGGTCATCTGAGGGCCTATACAGTCAACTGTAAAGTCAACTGAGGGTTATGAGGTGGAGAAATGGTTTGAGACACTTCATTCATGTTCAAAAGAAGTTCATTTGTCATTTCAAACATATATCTTGAAGAATCTGAGGTCATGGCAAAAGTTTCCAAAAATGGAAAGTGACCTGTAATTTCAAGTTTCCAAAAATGGAAAGATTTTAGTTCAAATTCAACTTGATTTTACATCATCAAAGAAGTTTCAAATGAATTTTTGTTGAACATGAAAGTTGTAGATATTTCGCTCCTCTTTCCAAAAAGTCCTATTTCATGAATTTATAATGAATGATTGAGAAGTTATGATCAAATGATCATGAAGTATGCATGGAACTTCAAAGTGGCATAACTTTTGATCCAAAACTCCAAATGGAGCCACTCTTTTTGCAAATTTCTTCTCATGACCTATATTTTCAAAATCAAGCATTGCATTGCATGAAAAAGGTTCACATAATCATGTGTTCGTTCATATGCATTTTGGAGGGAAATTGGGGAATTCAAATTTGGTGCAAGCTACAAACATAATTCCAATCCCATTGTGTTCATTAGGTGATTTTGAGTGAATGTGAAGCATTGCATGCTACTGTTCACGTGTGAATTAGGCCATGCACCACACACTTTTCCAAATTTGCAAAACACCTCTCATTACACTAATCTTAATTAACCAAGTTCATTTGTGATTAGCATGGTGATTAGTGAATGATATAAAACCTAAATCATAACAGAATTTGGCATAATCACATTTCTAGATCTAGAATTTGTTTTTCCCTCCAAATTTCTCTCTCATTGGAATTCAAATTTTCTCCACACAAACACATAATTTCTTCATAGATCCTTCATCATCATGGAGTTTTGAGCAAGATCCATACATTTTTTGTGGAAATTGAGCAAGGTTTGGAGTTGTTCAAGTGCATGTGCATGTCAATGGAAAGTTCAAATTAAGCAAGATTCAAGAGGATTCAAGTGTTGCTTTTCATTCAAAGCTTCAAGGCAAGGTTACTGTCATACCCCAAAATTTGCCCGTTGATATTACAAGGCATCTTTCAAGGCGTTCCGACTTATTCCGCAAGGCACTGATCTTAAAGGAACAAAAGCCCAGCTCACAACGGACCCAATCCAGAAGGGGCCCAAACCAGCTTGCTCGCTAGGCGAGCAACTCCTTCGCCTAGCGAAGCTTGCGATTACCAGAATGGTTGGGCTTCCTTCTGAGCCCATTAGGTCATAAACTGCATGCTCGCTAGGCGAGCGAATCCTTCGCCTAGCGAACCTTCGCTACAGACTCGCCTAGCGAAGCTGGCGAATATTATAATTTTCGGGCTTCAGTCTGAGCCCATTAGGTCATCACTACCACTATAAATACCAGTTCTTCAGCCACGAAAATGGACAGAGGAAAACGGAGAGACCAAAACGGACAGAGAAGGACAGAAACCCTGCTAACCCGGAGAATTCAGAGTAAGGAAACCCTGAAGGCAGCTCGTCCGCACCGAAGCTACCGCCGCCCTACTCAAGCCGACATCCAGAGTGATCAGTCCCTTTCAACATTGCAATCCAACATCGCAATTGCACACAGGTTTGCGTATCACCACTGTTTTGCGTTTCCAATCGATATTCTTTACATACATGATGCATTACGATTAAAGTTTTGATATGTAATTTGATTTCATATGTGAATCTAAATATGTCTGAATATCCTGTATAATTGTCTATGCTATGCCTGTAATCCAATGCCATGAAAGTTCAGGTTTCCGGCGATCATGCTGCCATCAAATCCAAAACCCGTGGCCACTCGCTAGCACATCGCTAAGCGAGCCTGCAGCGAGCATTCGCTGAGCCTTCGCTAGGCGAGGCAGGAGCGAACGAAGCAGTGGCTGTTTTGTTTCTTTGCTGCGGTGCCTTATGTTTGTCCGATCAATATTCATGATGATTCTGCATTATTTGGTCTGATTTAGGGTCTGTTATGTTGTGGTGCAATTTCAATTATATTTTACCTCGATACTCTAACCCGTGTGTTGAATTGTGCAAAGGCTACATATTCTCGAAGAAACGGCTGGCCAGGTGTTCCACCTTATGTGTGGGATACCCTTATGGAAATTCACTCTGGATTACTCAATTAATTTTAATATAGTACTTTTAATGTATCATTGTTAATGTATTGATTTTAATGTGGAGATTTACCTAATTAACTTTAAAATATGGACTTTAAATAAATGATATCGGACCTCTCTTTTGTGACCCCACGATTACGGTATTACGGTCATGTCCCGCGGATATGGGGATACCCTTAGCAAATACCCTTCGGTTAAATCATCATAAAATAAATCATGGTCCCTCGGACGTTGCCTTCGAAAATATGATTTTGTCCCTCGATGACCCTTCGGTGTAGCCTACGGTTAAATGATGATAGTCCCTTCGAATGCTAAGGTATCCTCACGACTGTTGCCTTCAATGACCAATTGATGACCCCTCGATGACCTTGTAACATCCAAAGGATAAAACTACTTACTTCTCAATAGTAAGGACAGTTTTACCCTCCTAAGGAAAGGAAATTCCCGGAAAGATCTCGGACAGGTATAACCCTTAATTGCTCATTCATAACCTAAAGAATACTTTTCACACCTCACACATTTCAAACATCCTTTTTGGAAAATCACCACTTAGCATACATTCGTACTAGGATCACTGCCGAGTTATATTTTTCTAAATAACTTTCAAAATTAAACGAGATAACCACTTTGTATACATTCATACAAGAATCATTACAAAGTTAAATTCTCCTTTTCAAACATTTCCTCCACCTTTCTCAGACACTATTTTCTTTTGCAAACTAAAAAAAAAAAACATAAATGATTGAGCAATTAAGAGCCCATGGATAACCATGGATACAAAGGGTGCTAACCCCTTCCCTTTGTATAATGTACCTCCCGAACCCAAAATCTAATTGAGGTCTTTCCTGTTCTTTTCCACCTTTCCTTATTGGATAAAAGAAAAGTCGGTGGCGACTCTTGCTAACCGCGACATTGCGATTAAAAAACACAAAAAAGTCAGTTCACCGTATGACAGAACTGGCGACTCTGCTGGGGACCACAAAGAGAGGTTATCTTAAAAAACAAGATCATTTATTTACTTTTGAGGGTTTGCTTGGGTATCCTATGCTTGAGTGAAAGATCCTACACCCGGATCTAGTGTACCTTAGGTAAGTAGCAATAGATCATCGCGACTATCCGGCGTATACTGGAATGGTTAAAATGATGGCTACGGTTAATGTGACACTTTGGTTGTCCTGATGTTCCTCATGTTACTTGAGGAAAAATTTGGCTTCCGCGTGGTGTCATCAAAGCATTAACCAGACCTTTAGAACCCTAATTGACTCATCCTGGCCATTAGAAAGTAGTGAGATAACTGATTTCGGTTCCGACTGAGGTTGGTTGATACTCGATACTACACTCTTTGAGATTGGACTTTAGGGAAGCTTCGGTCAACCACTTGATGTTGCACTGAAGTGGACTTAAAGGAAGGTCAATGATTTGAGATCCTTCTAGAACCCGGTTACTATTCTAGGACAGGTTGAACCAACCAAACTTCAGTGGGGAGGGTACTTACCTATGGAACTCATGCAAGCCTTAAAACCTAGGAATGATTGTTGTGTGACTTGCTTGTGCTTGTTATTTACATAACATCATAACATCATAACATCATAGCATCATAACATCATTGTACTAACCATTTCAAGGACTTAGGAATTTAGCTTTGCTCTGTTGCACAGGTTATGGCTTCCAGGAAGACTATCCGGATCAATCTTGTAGCAATCTCTCCTCAACTCAAGGATTTGGTGTCAGAACTTCCCGATCATGCTCAGTTCAACAAGAGACATGGTTCTCTTCTCACTCTAGTTACCACTGGTTTCAAAGAAGATATGATGAGAGTCCTATTCCAGTTCTTCGACCCTAAACATCATTGCTTTACTTTCCCAGACTATCAGTTGGTACCCACATTAGAAGAATTCTCCAAGCTGCTTGGGATACCTGTTCTTGATCAAATACCTTTCAGTGGTTTAGAAAGGATGCCAAAGTCTGAAGAAGTTGCCGCAGCTTTACACATGACAAAGTCCGACATTGAAACTAATTGGGTAACGAGAAGTGGAGTTAAGGGTTTACTTGCCAAGTTTCTGATAAATAAGGCCCGAGAATTCTTAAAAGTTATGAATGTCCGTGCTTTCGAAGACATCCTGGCATTGCTAATCTATGGCTTGGTGTTATTCCCTAATCCGGACCAATTCATAGACATGAATGCTATTAAGATATTTCTCACTCATAACCCTGTGCCTACCTTGCTTGGAGATGTTTTGCATTCCCTTCACACTCGTACTATGAAGAGGCAAGGGACTCTCATGTGCTGCGTACCTTTGTTGACTAGGTGGTTTATTTCACACCTTCCTCAAGCGGTCTTGAAGGAGGATCAAAATTTGAAATGGTCTCAAAGGATAATGGCACTCTCCCATTCAGACATCCGGTGGTGTTCTAACCTCAGAGAAAATGTTATCATCATCGACCGTTGTGGAGAATTCCCTAATGTACCACTCATGGGGATAAGAGGAGGTATTACTTATAATCCTGCCTTAGCCCTACGTCAGTTTGGGTATGCTCGAAGAGATGGGCCACATGAAATGATTATCCAAGGTATAGTGTTTGACTATGACAATGACTCTCAAGGTCTCCGTCAAAGGTTTATACGAGCTTGGGGCATGGTGAAAAGAAGCACTTTAGGACAGAAAAATTCTATTCCTATGGAGCCTTATCTCAGATGGGTATGCGCCAGAGCTCGTGAACTGGTCATGCCATATCTTGCAGTCGGGCCATCGATTGTTGAATCAGAGGTCGAAGGAGGTACTTCCCAGATCATTTCTTACCCAGATATGCCTACCGATGTTGAGGAATTGAAAAGATCCTGGACCCAGTTGAGAGAGGAGAGAGATACTTTCGAAGCTCGGTTCAATGCGGAAAGGAAGAAAGTATTAGAGCTCACCAGCCAGCTTAATGAGGAACGAAGACTCAATGCATATCTTCGCCCAAAAAGAAGTCGCCCCTGGGAGACTTGAGCTTTCATTATTATTCCTTTTGTAATGAACATTGATCAAAAAATTTAGCAATAAACATTTCTCTCTTGTTGGTGATTTACGCAAAGTTAAATTCCAAAAGTCCTTGAAAACATTTCATACATTGCATCGCATAACATAACATTGCATAACAGGTATTCTAAAGGACCATATTCTCACGGTCTGCCTCTTACACAGAAAAATGGATCTCGAACAAACCGTCAAAGATCTCCAGACTCAGAATGCTCAATTCAAGGAGATGATGCTAAGCTTATCCAAGGGGCAGGAGGAACTGAAGGCTCTTTTGGTCGAAAAGAAGAAAGACAAGAAAGTTGTGAGTTTCATTAACCCGGGAAGAAGGCGTAAAGGACAGGCTACGGGAATCAAATTTGGAATCCCGAATGGCCCAGAAGAGGGGGCGGAGAATGATTCAGAGTAAGAGAATGCCGATTTCTCCAACCCTGAGGATGACGATGAAGAGTATGAAAATGAACAGTACTCTCCAAGAGATGATAAGTACAGATTGCTGGAAGAACGCATGCTAGCCATGGAGGGTCAGAAGGCACCTGGTCTGGATTTCGAAAGTTTGGGGCTGGTCTCCGATGTGACCATTCCTCGCAAATTCAAAATCCCCACTTTCACTAAGTACGATGGTGCGTCCTGTCCTCAGATGCATCTAAGGGCTTATGTGAGAAAGATTCAGCCGCATACCACTGATAGGAAGCTATGGATCCATTTCTTCCAAGAGAGCCTGTCTGGCACACAGTTGGAATGGTATTATCAGCTCGAGAGCTCTGACATCCGCACCTTGACTGATTTAGCGACAACTTTCTATAAGCAGTACCAGTATAATTCTGAGCTAGCGCCTACGCGGTTACAGTTACAGAATATGGCTATGGGATCTAAAGAAAGCTTCAAAGAGTATGCTCAGAAATGGAGAGATTTGACCGGCAGGGTCAAACCCCCTATGACTGACCGAGAATTAGTAGACCTGTTCATGGGTACCCTGACTGGCCCATTCTACAGCCACCTACTGGGGAGTTCTTCATCAAGTTTCACGGAACTTATACTGACAGGTGAACGGGTGGAGAGCGGCATTCGAAGTGGAAAGATACAGGCAGCTACCTCTACAAGCAGCAAAAAGTCTTACCATGGGAAGAATGAATCGAATGCTGTGTATGGTCAAAAGAATCATAATAAGAAAAATGGTGACCACGCCGTTGGAGCAGTGACAATCGCAGCCCCGCCAGCTCAAAACTTCCAGCAAAGACAAGACAGACCAAGAAGGCAGTTTACCAAGCTCAATATGACTTTAGCACAAGCACTGCAAAGTATGCTAAAGGCAAACTTAATCACTCTCAGAGGTCCTCCTGCGAATGTCAACACTGCTTCGCCTCGTTATAATCCCAATGCCAGGTGTGCATATCACTCTGATAGCCCAGGGCATGATACAAACGACTGTTGGTTGTTGAAGAACAAAATTCAGGATATGATCGACGCTGGGGAAATTGAATTCGAGCCTCCGGAGACTCCTAATGTCATCACTGCCCCTATGCCTAATCATGACAAGGCTGTTAATGCTCTCGATGACGATTCTCTCATCACTACTGTAGCGGACTTAACATCTTCTCTCCTGATCATCAAGAAGAAGTTGTTGCAAGCTGGTTTATTTCCAGGTTGTGCGGAAAATTGCGATCTCTGTCTATTCCGACCCGATGGTTGCCTGAAATTGGGGAATGGTGTTCAACGGCTGATGGACGATCGTACAATTCTCTTTGAAAGGGTTCCTAAGGCGGAAAACCCTATGGAAGAAATATCTGTGATTGCAAGGTCCAAGGTTCCAGTGAAGATTACTGCTCCCAGAGTACCTGTGAAGATTATTGCTGAGCCCAAGGTAGCCCCCCTAATCATTACCGCACCTGGCCCAGTACCGTATTCTTCAAGTAAAGCCATTCCGTGGAATTATGGAGGCGATGTCTACATCCATGGCGTAAAGCAAGTTGGTGATTCTGTTAATCCTAATGACATTGTTAGGACTAGTAAAGTCACTCGAAGCGGAAGGATCTTCTCTCCAGAAATCTCACCTCCAGTTCCTGAAAACCGAGGAAAGGAACCAGTCAACCCTTCTCAGTCAGAGATACCGATCGAAGCTACTACTGAGGAAGTTGCCAAACGAGAGATGGAAGAAGTGCTGAAAATCATCCGCAAGAGCGATTTCGATGTGGTAGAACAGTTAGGGCATACTCCTTCTAAAATCTCGATGTTGTCCTTGTTGTTATCTTCTGAATCTCATGCCAATGCCTTGATAAAATTCTTGAAGACTGCCCATGTACCTCAGGAGACCTCCGTCGATCAGTTTGAAAACTATGTTGCTAATCTGACTGTTGACAATGGGCTAGGCTTTTCCGATGCTGACCTGACACCAGCGGGAAAGAATCACAATAAAGCTCTGCATATCTCCATTGAGTGTAAAGGGATCACCTTGTCCCATGTGTTGATCGATAATGGCTCTTCTTTGAACGTGCTACCAAAAGCCGTGCTCGATAAACTTGACTGTAAAAGCCTTGAACTGAAACCTAGCGACATTGTGGTGCGTGCTTACGATGGTGCGAAGAGTGTTGTCCATGGTGAAGTGGTTCTCCCTATCAAGATAGGACCTCAGGTTTTCGACACTACCTTGCACGTAATGAACATTCGCCCCGCTTATTCCTGCTTGCTGGGTCGCCCTTGGATTCATGGGGCAGGTGCCATAGCTTCGTCTCTCCATCAAAAGTTGAGATATCCAATAGAGGGTAAGATTGTCACTGTGTGTGGGGAAGAAGAATACATTGTCAGTAGTGTGCACACCTTCAGATACGTTGAGATGGATGGTGAATTCTTCGAGACTCCGTCTCAATCATTTGAAGTGGTTCCTCCGCCCAGTCCTGTCCTTAAGCCAACTCCCTTTGTGCCCGAGGTTGTTAGAGCTCCTCCTGCCATGGTTTCCCTGAAGGACGCTCAAGCTGTGGTTGAAGATAGTGGTTGTACTGGCTGGGGTCAACTGATCAACATACCCTACAAGTCTGATAAATCTGGTCTGGGATTTAGCTCTGAAAAGATGGTCAAAGATCAAATCAATGCTGTAAAAGATGCTGACAGTGATTGCGACCTGGATAGCTGGATCTACCCAACAATTGGTGACGGACCCAATAATTGGAAGGCTGAAGACACTATCCCAATTTCCTTTAGTCAGGAGTAATTGTTATTGTCCATTTAGTACTGCAAATTTTTAATTTTTCAATTGAACTTCTTAAAGCATTGTGTCTATGCCCGGGGCACAATAGCTAATTTGTTAAGGGTTTGTCATTTCATAAGCATATTTACATTCAATAAATCAATGGACTTTTTCGCATTCAAATATTGCGCTCTTTATCTTTCCTGTCGTCTTTCAAACAAGCTATGCTTTCTTACACACACTCACGTAACGAATTGCAGATCCGTATCCACTCTGGATCCTATGGATAATAATTCCGCTACTGTTCATTATGACTTTGAAAATCCGATCTACCAAGCCGAAGATGGAAGTGAGGAAGATTGTGAAGTACCTGGAGAGCTTGCCAGACTGTTACTGCAAGAGGAAAGGACTATACAGCCGCATGAAGAGTCACTCGAAATCGTAAATCTAGGTACTGAAGTGGACAGAAAAGAAGTCAAAATAGGAGCAGGTTTGGAAAACAGTGTTAAAGAAAGATTGATTCAGATGTTACATGATTATGTAGAGGTTTTCGCTTGGTCTTATGAAGACATGCCCGGATTGGATACTGGTATAGTGGTGCATCGGTTGCCGATGAAGGAAGATTGTCGTCCTGTTAAGCAGAAGGTTCGCCGCATGCGTCCTGAAATGTCTGAGAAAATCAAAGTTGAGGTTATGAAACAATTCAATGCCGGTTTTCTAGCCGTTACTTCTTATCCTCAATGGGTTGCTAATGTGGTACCAGTGCCGAAGAAGGATGGTAAGGTACGAATGTGCGTAGATTACAGAGATTTGAATAAAGCGAGTCCCAAAGATGACTTTCCACTCCCGCACATTGATGTTCTGGTGGACAATACCGCTCAACACAAAGTATTCTCCTTCATGGATAGATTCTCGGGTTATAACCAGATTAAGATGGCACCTGAGGACATGGAGAAAACTACGTTTGTGACGCAATGGGGCACTTTCTGTTACAAAGTAATGCCATTCGGTTTGAAGAACGTCGGGGCAACGTACCAGCGTGCTATGGTGGTTTTGTTCCATGATATGATTCATCATGAAATAGAAGTATACGTGGATGACATGATAGCCAGATCTCATACTGAAAAAGAACATCTCGATCATTTATACAAACTGTTCGAGAGGTTGAAGAAGTACAAGTTGAGATTGAATCCGAACAAATGCATCTTTGGAGTAAGATCCGGTAAACTCTTGGGCTTTATTGTCAGTGGTAAAGGAATTGAGGTTGACCCGGCTAAAGTGAGAGCTATTCAAGAAATGCCAGTTCCCCGTACGGAGAAAGAAGTCAGAGGTTTCTTGGGACGCTTGAACTACATTGCCCGATTTATCTCCCATTTGACCGCTACCTGCAAACCCATCTTCAAATTACTGAGGAAGAATCAAGAGATGATGTGGAATGACGAATGTCAAGAGGCTTTTGAAAAAATCAAGAAATATCTCCAGGAACCTCCAATTCTGATACCACCAGTTGAAGGAAGACCTCTTATCATGTATCTGACCGTGTTAGAAAGTTCAATGGGGTGCGTGTTGGGGCAACATGACGAGTCTGGTCGAAAAGAGCATGCCATATACTACCTGAGCAAAAAGTTTACCGACTGTGAAACAAGATACTCACTGCTCGAGAGAACTTGCTGTGCTTTGGCCTGGGTTGCTCGCCGACTAAGACAGTATATGTTGAATCATACCACTTTGTTGATTTCTAGGATGGATCCCATCAAATACATGTTCGAGAGACCTGCCCTCTCCGGAAGAATAGCGAGATGGCAGATGATCTTAACGGAGTACGACATCCAGTATACTACTCAGAAAGCAATCAAAGGAAGCGTGCTAGCCGATCATTTGGCTCATCAAGCAGTGGATGATTACCAATCTATGAATTTTTAGTTCCCAGATGAGGATGTCATGCTTGTTACTGATGATGAAAAACCTAAACTGGATGAAGGACCCGAACTGGGATCCCGATGGACTATGGTTTTTGATGGATCTTCCAATGCATTGGGCCATGGTGTTGGTGTTGTAATCATTTCCCCCGGAGGTTACCATACACCTTTCACTGCTAGACTGTGTTTTCATTGTACCAATAATATGGCTGAGTATGAAGCATGTATTTTGGGACTCAAAGCTGCTATAGATCGGCGAATCAAGTTTTTGAGAGTGTACGGAGATTCGGCCTTGGTAATCAGTCAGATCAAAGGAGAATGGGATACTAAACATCCAAATCTCATCCCTTATCGAGAGCGGGTAATGACATTAATTCCATACTTTGAAGAGATTACATTTGAACATATTCCACGAGAGGAGAATCAGTTGGCAGACGCATTAGCTACCATGTCATCTATGTTCAGAGTCAGATGGGACAGTGAAGCCCCTAGGATCACTATTGAACGGTTGGATGAACCAGCACACTGTTATGAACTTCACACTGAGAGGGTACAGGGGAAACCTTGGTTCCACGATGTAAAAAGATATTTAGAAGCTCAGGAATACCCTGAAGGGGCATCCATCAATGACAGAAAATTCCTGAGGAAGTTCTCCGCTAAATTCTTTCTGAGTAATGGAGTGTTATACAAACGTAATCATGATTCGACTCTGCTTCGCTGTGTGGATAGAAAGGAAGCAGAAAGGATTATGGAAGACATGCATGACGGTATTTTTGGGACTCATTCTAATGGACATACAATGGCCAAGAAGATTCTGAGATCAGGGTATTATTGGTCTACCATGGAAGCTGATTGCCACCATCACTCCAGAACCTGTCACAAGTGTCAGATCTATGCGGACAAAGTACATGTGCCTCCTGCTCCATTGAACGTGTTGACAGCACCTTGGCCCTTTGCAATGTGGGGCATCGATATGGTTGGAGAGATTAAACCTACGGCTTCTAATGGACATCGCTTCATTCTCGTCGCTATTGATTACTTTACGAAGTGGGTAGAGGCAGCCTCATTCGCTTCTGTCACCAAGAATGTGGTGGCACGGTTCATCAAGAATAGCCTTATTTGTCGATACGGCATCCCTGAAAGAATTATCACTGACAATGGTACTAATTTGAACAACAAGATGATTACTGAACTCTGCACGCAGTTCAAAATTAAACACCATAACTCTTCTCCGTACCGGCCAAAGATGAATGGCGCTGTAGAGGCTGCTAATAAGAACATCAAGAAGATCATACAAAAGATGACAGTAACATACAAAGACTGGCATGAGATGTTACCGTTTGCTCTCCATGGTTATCGCACTTCAGTACGCACTTCGACGGGGGCAACTCCTTTCTCTTTAGTCTACGGAACGGAAGCCGTTTTACCAGTGGAAGTTCAGATTCCCTCTCTAAGGATCATGAAAGAGGCGGGTTTAGGCGAGGATGAATGGATTCAGACTCGGCTCGATCAGATAAATTTGATTGATGAGAAGAGACTTGCGGCTGTTTGTCACGGGCAGATATATCAGAAGCGCGTGACCCAGGCATTTAACAAAAGAGTCAAGAGACAGGTGTATCAAATTGGCGACTTGGTGATCAAGCGTATCATTCTACCGCAAGGGGATCCCAGAGGTAAGTGGACTCCCACATACGAAGGGCCATTTGTGGTTAAGAAGGTATTCTCCGGTGGAGCCATGATACTTGCTACAATGGATGGCGAAGACTTCCCGCATCCTGTGAACGCGGACATAGCTAAAAAATACTACGCGTAAAAGAGACCCGCTAGGTCGACGTACCTAGGCAAAAGTAAGGGCATCCCGGCGAACCAAAAGGGTTCGGGAAAAAATTAGGGATAAACATATACAAATGTACACCCGGCAAGTCGAAAACCTGAAAAGGCGGCTTGGGCAAAAAAGGGTATCCCGATGGACTGAAAACCTGAAAAGGCGGTCCAAGCAAAAATTAGGAATTAAAGCGTATGACTACATCCCGTTCTATGTCAGCTTCAACCAAGTTCAAGGGACTGAACAAGCCAATCACCTCTATCCGACAGCAAGAGACGAGATGCTTGAAGACATAATGACAGTGGTGAAATTAGAATCGATAGGATTTTCTCCTGCATAGCTTTCTCTCTGTTTTCCTGGCAATGTCCTCTTACTAGGATGTTTGTCTCCTTGTACATAAATTGCCTCTTTGTAGGCCCTCTTTCAAAATCAATCCAATTTTATTTCCAAAAAGATGCTTTTGTTTTACTTCCTCCGTTTTGATTGCATAAACGTCCATTGATTTAATTTGAATTGATTTATGCATTTGAATATGACTAATGTTTACAAAAATACATGCCTAAAATAGAAATAGCAATTACTACGAGACTTCAGGACCAAGGAGAAGGTGTAACCACGCTTTCCAATGAGTCCATCGCTAATTCTGTTCCCCAACAAGAACCAGCTGTTTCCCAGAAGAAATTGGCAAAACCGGACGAATTGGTCACCTCTTCTATCCCCAGCCAGGCTCTGTCAAATGTTTCTACCATCAGACAGAAGTCAAATGCCCCAGCTGAGACAGGGTCATCAATACCAATACCTCCGACCAGAAGAGGAGATTTATTTCCCCAGTAGAGTTCCCTGGAAGAATGTTCAGACGCATAGTGCATTCATTACATCATTTCATATTACATGCCTGCATACAATGCTCACATTTACTTCATTCTGCATCATATACTTCACATCATTTCATAGCATGTATATACATACGCATGCATATAACAGTTACATCTCATGCATCATGACATTGCATGAAACTAACTTTATTTTTCAGGCTAATTATCCTCCTGATCACATTCAAGATTCGAATACAGCTCTCAGATATAATCCATCTGACGAACGTTCTGACATCCTCCCAATGGTGGCATCTCTAAGCCCACCCCAGATATTCACTGCAAATACAACAAATATTATCAGATACAGCCTAACGTACGGTTCATTCTGATTCAGCCCAACATATGACTCTTTCAGCTCAGATACGGTCTAACGTACGATCCATTCTGACTTTCAGCAACTCCAATACGGTCTAACATACGACCCATTTGGATACTCAAATCCTCAGATGCTGCCTAGCGTACGATACATTCCAGGGTGTAGTCTAGCGTACGACTACTTTCTTCTTCAGATACAGCCTAACGTACGGCTCATTCTGCAACTCCAATACGGTCTAACGTACGACCCATTTGGACCTTCAGCTCAGATACGATCTAACGTACGATCCATTCTGACTTTCAGCAACTCCAATACGGTCTAACATACGACCCATTTGGATACTCAAATCCTCAGATGCTGCCTAGCGTACGGTACATTCCGGGGTGTAGTCTAGCGTACGACTACTTTCTTCTTCAGATACAGCCTAACGTACGGCTCATTCTGCAACTCCAATACGGTCTAACGTACGACCCATTTGGACCTTCAACTCAGATACGATCTAGCGTACGATCCCTTCTGATCTTTCATCCCCAGTAAAGCCATCCGCCTAGTGAACAACTCACTCTGGTATTCAGACACGATCTAACATACGATCCATTCTGAGCCCTTATCCCCAGCAGTATATAGCACACTCTGACTCCCCAGCGAAGTCAACAGCATAATGGATGACTCACTATACGGTCTAGTGTATGACCCGGTATGACACCCATGTCTCCAGGTGTCGTCTAACATACGACGCAATCTGGAGCCCTCATCATCAAACTACCTGGATGGCATCTTTAAGCCCATCTCCATCAAGACTAATTGACAGGCGCAAATTTTTGGGCATTCTAGTGTTCAATAATCTTTCACCTCCAGACCACGAACGGCACATACCATTCTACTCTCTCGGTTCAAGAATATTGAACAGGGGCAGCTGTCATACCCCAAAATTTGCCCGTTGATATTACAAGGCATCTTTCAAGGCGTTCCGACTTATTCCGCAAGGCACTGATCTTAAAGGAACAAAAGCCCAGCTCACAACGGACCCAATCCAGAAGGGGCCCAAACCAGCTTGCTCGCTAGGCGAGCAACTCCTTCGCCTAGCGAAGCTTGCGATTACCAGAATGGTTGGGCTTCCTTCTGAGCCCATTAGGTCATAAACTGCATGCTCGCTAGGCGAGCGAATCCTTCGCCTAGCGAACCTTCGCTACAGACTCGCCTAGCGAAGCTGGCGAATATTATAATTTTCGGGCTTCAGTCTGAGCCCATTAGGTCATCACTACCACTATAAATACCAGTTCTTCAGCCACGAAAATGGACAGAGGAAAACGGAGAGACCAAAACGGACAGAGAAGGACAGAAACCCTGCTAACCCGGAGAATTCAGAGTAAGGAAACCCTGAAGGCAGCTCGTCCGCACCGAAGCTACCGCCGCCCTACTCAAGCCGACATCCAGAGTGATCAGTCCCTTTCAACATTGCAATCCAACATCGCAATTGCACACAGGTTTGCGTATCACCACTGTTTTGCGTTTCCAATCGATATTCTTTACATACATGATGCATTACGATTAAAGTTTTGATATGTAATTTGATTTCATATGTGAATCTAAATATGTCTGAATATCCTGTATAATTGTCTATGCTATGCCTGTAATCCAATGCCATGAAAGTTCAGGTTTCCGGCGATCATGCTGCCATCAAATCCAAAACCCGTGGCCACTCGCTAGCACATCGCTAAGCGAGCCTGCAGCGAGCATTCGCTGAGCCTTCGCTAGGCGAGGCAGGAGCGAACGAAGCAGTGGCTGTTTTGTTTCTTTGCTGCGGTGCCTTATGTTTGTCCGATCAATATTCATGATGATTCTGCATTATTTGGTCTGATTTAGGGTCTGTTATGTTGTGGTGCAATTTCAATTATATTTTACCTCGATACTCTAACCCGTGTGTTGAATTGTGCAAAGGCTACATATTCTCGAAGAAACGGCTGGCCAGGTGTTCCACCTTATGTGTGGGATACCCTTATGGAAATTCACTCTGGATTACTCAATTAATTTTAATATAGTACTTTTAATGTATCATTGTTAATGTATTGATTTTAATGTGGAGATTTACCTAATTAACTTTAAAATATGGACTTTAAATAAATGATATCGGACCTCTCTTTTGTGACCCCACGATTACGGTATTACGGTCATGTCCCGCGGATATGGGGATACCCTTAGCAAATACCCTTCGGTTAAATCATCATAAAATAAATCATGGTCCCTCGGACGTTGCCTTCGAAAATATGATTTTGTCCCTCGATGACCCTTCGGTGTAGCCTACGGTTAAATGATGATAGTCCCTTCGAATGCTAAGGTATCCTCACGACTGTTGCCTTCAATGACCAATTGATGACCCCTCGATGACCCTGTAACATCCAAAGGATAAAACTACTTACTTCTCAATAGTAAGGACAGTTTTACCCTCCTAAGGAAAGGAAATTCCCGGAAAGATCTCGGACAGGTATAACCCTTAATTGCTCATTCATAACCTAAAGAATACTTTTCACACCTCACACATTTCAAACATCCTTTTTGGAAAATCACCACTTAGCATACATTCGTACTAGGATCACTGCCGAGTTATATTTTTCTAAATAACTTTCAAAATTAAACGAGATAACCACTTTGTATACATTCATACAAGAATCATTACAAAGTTAAATTCTCCTTTTCAAACATTTCCTCCACCTTTCTCAGACACTATTTTCTTTTGCAAACTAAAAAAAAAAAACATAAATGATTGAGCAATTAAGAGCCCATGGATAACCATGGATACAAAGGGTGCTAACCCCTTCCCTTTGTATAATGTACCTCCCGAACCCAAAATCTAATTGAGGTCTTTCCTGTTCTTTTCCACCTTTCCTTATTGGATAAAAGAAAAGTCGGTGGCGACTCTTGCTAACCGCGACATTGCGATTAAAAAACACAAAAAAGTCAGTTCACCGTATGACAGTTACTGGAGAAGGATTGGAGCTTTTGGAGGCTTGAATACACTGTTTTGGTCACTGCAAGTTCAGGTTGGTGAAAATTCGAACCTCTTATTTCTCCAATTCATTGCCATGATATTGTAGATTTTTGGATGCTGAGAATTCTGATATAAATTTCGTTGAATTTGGATGAATATTGAGTGAGTTATGTGGATTTTAAGTTTGGTGCATGAAACTTCTTACCTTTGATTCGTGAAATATATGTTGTTCTAAGCTTAGCTAATGTGATATTTGCATTCTACATTATGAGATCTTTCCATTGATGTGCTTGGTTGTAAATTCTGCAAAAAAAATTATGAATGCTACTGTTGCGCCACCGTCTCAACGAGGAAGACGGTGGAAACCACCGCCATGAACAGTACTGGCCGCCGTCTGGTATGAACTTAGGGTTTTAACGCAAAACGACGTCGTTTTGTCCCATAGCGCCAACCGTCTTAACCTGTGTTCGATACTCCGCGTGTGGTTTTTTTGAATTAATTACTTGGGCGCTCTTTTGACCTAAAGTGAGCCAGTTCGATCCTTGGCCATGTACTTTTGTGAAATACCTTTTCTGAGCGCGCCTTGTGACTCCTAGGGCCTGGGTTCAACACCTGGTTATGACGTTTTCCATTTTCTTTTCATTTTCATGGCCACATTATTTCCATGTTAATTCATTTATTTTCATTAATTTGCAAAAATCCTAAAAAATTGAAAACAAATCCAAATTGCTCCCAATTTTTTTTCACTTAATTGTATTGATGTCTTTTATTTTTAGATGTCATTTGTGTGATTTGATTGGTTCTGGTTTTTTAATTGAGATTGTGTGTTTGAACATGTATGCTAAATTACCATGCTACATTCAATTAATTGTGAAATGCTCATTCTTGATCCAATTGGCTTGAAATTTGACATGCTGGTTCCTAACACATAACATGATTTTTGAGAATTGGTTTGGCATTTTTATCATTTTCCATCTCTGTTTTAGACACATGGACATGTTGTGTGACAATTTGTGTCACACATTTGGTATTCAACTTGTTCATTTTCATTCCTAGGCCATTTGATCTCTTCTGGAGCTTTGTATGAGGCTTGTGTTTAACATGTTGTGTGCACATAAAAAATTTCATGATCATTGGATGTGTTTCTGATTTAATGTGCATTTTCTCATTTGTATGTCCAATTGTGGTCACCATTGTGTGCATTTGCTTTATCATGATTAGTTGATGACCTTTCCTTAGGATTTGGATTTGATCCTTTTTAGGACATGTTCTTACTTGATTAAATGTGCTTCATGTTGAATATCAACTTCTGTTTTGACTTTTTGCTTTGCCTTTGATCCTAGTCTTTGTACTAGTGGTTTGTACTCACCTTTTGAGCTTTGCATTTCAGGTTCAAGCTTCTAGTCCTAATGGTTGATGTTGATCTCATGACTTGAGATGCAAATTATTTTGTACACTAATCTTTGTTGTGTTGTAGGTTCCTTGGAGATGAACTTACTTGAGTTGCTTACATTTTGACTTGCCTTGTGTAGATGATGAATAAGCACCACTGGTGATTTTCTATTTTGGTTTGTTTGAATACAATGTTGACTTGTTTGACTTTTGTACAGGTATATTAGCTGCTTCTAGCTTGCTTTTGCTTTGCTTTGGAGTGTGGTTATAAACCACTGAGGTAGTTTAGCCTTCTAACTTCATGTAGTCTGGAAGCCCTGTCGCTTTTTTGGCAGGCGTTTGGCTGAAGTCCTCCTTAAGAGGCAATGACTGTGATTGTTTATATTTGTGCCATGTACTTCAAGTCCTCCTAAGTGAAGAGGCAATTGACAGATAGAAGGGACTAGTAGCCAGTCCCCTGTTAATCGTTGAGTCGTCCATTATGCTCGCACTACGTGTTGATGCTCTTGGACATGTCCCTCAAATCTTGTACAGTGTCAGTCAAGTGGAGCAGGGTCCCTCATTCTGGATCCCCACGCTTTCATTGATTCAAGCTCACCCAGGCCAGGGTTAAGAGCTATGAGGTCCAACCCTCATTACCTTTCATCTGCTCACCCTGACGGTCAATGTCAGTGGTTAAGAGCTTCATCATACCCTTCCAATGTTGGCTTGTTTGTCGAGGTTGATATGACCCCTTGACTAAAGCCCAGCCTTGTATGAGCCGCTTGTTTGCATATAGAGTGTGATGATTTCTTGCGTGTTTGCTTTTCATACATGTTGATTTGCTGTTCGTATTGACTTGCTTCCTGTGCGAGTTAGGTTCTGTTTAGATACCTCGACCTAGGGCCATTGTGGATTACATGACAACTATTAGGCTCGAGTCAGTCTCCCTTTTAGTTTGTTATTCCCCGGTCTCTGGTTAGGAGAGAGTTTCTCCCCTATTAAGGGGAACTACGTCGCCCTGATCCTCATACCAGATGAGGTACGTAGGCAGGAGATCATGCGAGATCTCTCCGGGCACCCTTTTCTTTTTTTTGCGTGTGTTTTGCTTGACAACTTCTAGGCTCGAGTTCCAGACTCCCTTTTAGTTTGTCAATTTGCTTTCTACCTTTGGTGTTCGCTGGTTAGAGATTGTTTATTTGTTTGGAGTTTGATGTAAGCCCATTGATTGGCATTCAGTTTCCTTGTGTTTGTTGTTTGGAGTCGGACGTAAGACCAGCCATTGGCAGTCTGTTTCCATTTGCGAGTTTCTTTTGACGTTTCAGCGTCTTTGTGTTGTGTTTTGTTTCGGCGTGCGTTAGCCGAACTACGGTAGCTCTGATTCTCATTCCAGATGAGATATGTAGGCATAGGATGCGATATCCTAGCGAGCCCGCTTCCCATTTCCCCGAACTACGTTGACTCTGATGTTTGTTTCTGACGAACTACGTAGGCCCAGGATGCGACATCCTGCCGAGTCCGCTTCCTCCATCTTCTTTCACCTGTGTTTTATTCCAGTGTGTGTGCATTCTTTTTGAGCAGTTATTTAGCAACCTTATTCTATTCTTTTGAGCGTGGATCCCGTCGAGTACGACGGACGTGAGGGGTGCTAATACCTTCCCCTTGCGTAACCGACTCCCGATCCTAGCAATCTCTGGTCGTAAGACCATTCCTTTCCCTTTCTTAGGTTTACTTCGAGCGTTTCCTTTCCCTCCTTTGGGATAAATAACGCACGGTGGCGGCTCTGTGTCTTTTCCCGCCGGTTGTTTTTCGCGAATACGACACCATATGGTAAGAGATTACGCTTCTTGGTCTTTCGACGGAGCAGGGAACTTTCTTGTGAACCACTCAGGGCCATGTATCTTGTTGGCAAAGGGATCCATGGATGTGGTGAAGTTATAGCGTTTGGTGAACATCATTACATATCCAGTGAAGGTTTGTTGCAGATTCAGTCCTTCATCACTAGGAGTCAGCAAAGCAAGGCATGTTCCTTCGATCATATTATTCTTAATCTCTTCAGCCTCTACATTTATGGGATTACGAATTGGCAAAGATGCTTCAAAGGTAGCATTCAACCATAGTTGCATTAGCCAGAAAGGACCATAAAGTAGCAGGCTCCCTTTGGGTTGAAAGTTCTTGAGAGTTGTGGCGCCTTCCTCTAAGGACTCATAGAGATTGGCCAAGATCATTTCCCTGAGACAAAGGTTGTGTCTGACATGAAGTTGGTTCGCCATGGTTAGGAACTTCTTCACTACTTGAAGAGATTTTAAGCAAAATATGCAGTGGGACAACCAGAGAGAGATAGGAAAGCAATGTGCTCTTGGTCAGATACTTCAACGGATTTCTTATCATGGTAGTATACTATGTAGGTGGTGAAAGTGGCTTTAGTAGTGTCAAAGCAAATGGTATCTTCAGCCATAAGGTTTGGATCATAAGTTTCCCTAGTTGGTTTGAGCCCAGTGATAGCAGTGATGTTGAAGAGTGTGGGTGTCATCATTCCACAAGGAAATGAAAATTGTTGTGGGTGTTATCTCAAAAATACAAAGAAGAAACTAACATGGATTGGCAATACACAGGTCCAACCTTTGACAATTGAATCATGTCGAAGATACCCATGTTTTTCCAGACTTGGGATTTCTTGTTTTCTATCTTTCCTAACCAGCCTAGATAATCTGAGGGATCCTTGAATAAAGGGCAAGATCGAAATAACCTAAAATTGTTATTCATATAGTCTAGGTCGATGGTTTTTTCTATCAAAGGAGTGATTTGGTTGTCAGGATGTGGGTTTTCATCAGTTTCAATTTCATCATTATCCCTAGGTTTCTTCCCATTAACTATGAGTTTGTAACGATGGTATGTTGGGAAAAAATCCCTAAGACTATCAGGATTTGCAGTTGTATCTGATAGGGGTCCTAACATAGCATACATTTTACCAGAAATAGGAATCAATACCTGTGATCGGTAGATTCTTCTCTTTTCTTCAGCAAGTGGAGTCTCGGGTATATACTGTTGGTTACCTACAGCGTTCGGACCTAATACTTTGTGAACTGGAGCAAGACTGGATGATTTCTTGGAGTCTTTTATGGCCTTTGTTGAATCTTTAGCAGCTTTGGTAGAAGACGTCATTGATGCAGCAAGATTGAAGAAAAATTTGGGTTTTGTTTTGTAAAAGATGAAGAGTTTAGAAGGAACTTCTTCTTTGTTAAGAGAAGTTTTCAGAATGGAAAAAGTTGGAAAATTTTAGCGTTCGTTTTTTATAGATGAGTGAAGTGGAAGAGGTTCACTTCAAACATTAATGGTTGAAAATATGGTGGAACACGTGCCAGTCGGAGGACAAGCGATAAAAAGGTGGCAGTTGAGCTAGCCCACAATCTCCTAGGAGCTAGGAGCGTGATGATTGCAATAAATATTCTCGCATAGTTTTGAGAAGACGTTTGAGAGAAAGTGTCATGATGATTATGACTTCATAGCAGATGGAAAGTCTGTGGCGTCGAAAGAGACTTTCAAAAAATGCCTTTTTCTCCATGTAGTCGAAAATGACATTTTTGGGGAGTACTTTGTTAGCTGAGATTTCGACGCCAAGGTTAGATTAAGTATGATGATAAAAAGAAATATTTTTAAGATGTTTTGACTTCGACAAATAGTATTTTAGGAGATCTTAGTCGAAGAGGTCCTTTGTATAAGAGGGAAATGTTGGGTTTAGGACTTAGACATATTTCTTAGTTTAGACTGCAACTTTGACGGAAGCAATACTAAGACTACGTTCGACGAAAGATTTTGAATTTTGAATAAGGATGATAACTGTATTTTTTCCTTATCCATTTATCTAAAATGACACATGTAAAGCTACGGCGAAGTGAAGGCATGCAAGCGAAATGTGTCATTTTCTGGAGAAAAGACCGTTGATAGCAGTTATTTTCGACTTAAGGGGTCTTAGTGTATAGGATTTCCGGGTGTTCAATCATTGTACAAATACTTGCAAATTACTCTAAGTATCTAAGTGTGTTTGAGAAACGAATTCGTTGAGAATGTACGTATGAATCACCATTTTCATTTCAATTGAAGTTATTTGCAGTTTATCAACTATTCTTTCTTATTGCAATTTACTTTGAAGTTCTTTATTGCAATTCCTTTAGAAATTATGCATTTACTTTTAAACTTTAAACAACATTCTCAAATCATGGGCATTACCGAAGTGTTCATAGACTTTCAAATATAATTTAACAATAGCACATGTCCTAGGATTCACTGGTTGATCCTGTAAAGTAAACCATTTTTAGAGACCCGAGATTGTTTACCAATTTTCACGGTAAACAAAAACACTTAAGTGAAACTAAATTTAAACAAGTATTCATCGGTTTTCTTCTCCCAATCATCATGGTGGTCAAGCTCCTCCAACTCCCTGGAGCTCATTAAGGAAAATGCCTTCAACACGTCGACAATCTCAATCTCTGTAATGGTCAAGTAACCCTGGTTGAAGTCGTTTATGATCAAAGGATCGCTAGTCCAGTATAGGGGGAGCGATAATCTCCATATTCCCCTAGTATCACCATGGATGTGTTCCCTCGCCCCCTCACCCTCACAAACTAATTATTCTAGTTTTTAAGTTTATTCAAGTGTGGGGGTGAAGAGGACCTTTCTCGACAAAGCGCCCAAGGTCACCCAACCTCTTTTATATGTTGGTTTAGTGTCATAGAAGGAAAATAAAACGCTTATGGTAGGTGCGTCCTTCAGGAGACTACATGATTTTGAGCGCTCTGATGAACGCCCAATCGTTGAGTGATATTTGGGAGAGGTAATGTTCATGGTTGTCAAAGCCTCATACTCAAATAGAGTGAATGGATCTCGCACCCCAAACTCATGAATAATTCGGAGATATAGAAAAAAGAAGTTGTCATAGGTACCAACAGGGGAAACCATGTTAACCCACTCATCTTCAGAACAAGGATCTAAAATTACTTCTGACTCGTTGCCCGTTGCTAACAAGTTAATTCCTTTGCATAAAAAATTCACATTTTCCTGAGTGATGAAGGTAGTCTCATAATCTTCAACTTCAATGCGTTTTGAAGAGGCAGACACCATCAATGATCTTGAACTTTATGGAAAAGCAAGGGGGAAAAAGGAGTCATTGTCACTCTTAAATTCAGAGATACACTCATAACTTCCAAACGTCTTTATTTTGAAAAGCTTGTAATCAACTGTCCCATCAACTCACCTAGCATTCTTCATACAATATTCCCACATCGCAATGATTTCTAATAATTGCAATTACCAGAAAAATGTTGAAAGATGCAGTCAAGCTTGTGAAGAATTTTTAAGAAAAAATTTGTACTTGGGAGAAATAGAAGAGCTTAGGAAAAGCTTGAAAAAGAATAAAGTAGAACCCTATTATTATAAAAGTAAACGACCTCGATCGTATAGATTTTCATTTGTGTAACATAGGCATGCGTCGGAAGTTAGAAAGCTAAAGCATCTATAGCTGAATATCTGCATGCATATCATCAACAATTAACAATGGTTGCGCCTTCCCGAGACAAGAGGCAGGAGCGTGCCTAAATATTAAATGTTACACATGTCTCAAGCAATACTTGAGGAACTCGCCCCAAGCAACGTTTGAAGGATTCGTCCAAAGAAAATCTCAAATAATTCATTATCATGTACTTTACTATGGTTATTGTTCGTTTAAAGTTAATCATTTAACCATTCTCAAACCTCATGCTTAAGGGACAGTAGATCACTTAGCCATTCTCAAACCTCATGCTTAAGGGACAGTAGATTAAAACAGTTCTATTGATCCTATGAAGGGATAACCCATGACAAAACGGACCAAAGAAGTTGTTCGATAACCGGGCAAACACACTCCTGGTTCACGTGCTTGACCCTGAGTCACCTAGCCTATCCCACCAAGATTTGAGGAAAAACCAATTTTTCCCCTACTCTCGCGTACTCGTCCAGAAACTATGGAAAATCATTTCTTTCCCTATCGTCCAACCAAGAAGTTGTCAATAGATACTCAACCTCAAGACTTGATATGGTGCCTCTTGCAACTATATGCATAGGAATTAAATATTAAAATATTTTACAATTTTTTAAATGTTATTAAAAACCAAAATTAACATAATATTTTACAATTGATTGGATTATTTTTAATATAAACACAAATAAAAAAAAATATTTAAGTACCCATAACATACAGACAAATAAAATGACACAAATATGAACTTTAGTAATGGTATTTTTCTGAACATGCGGCTATGAGAATGATACCTTAGTACTTTACTACCCATTGCCATCATAAATAGATAGATACTGCAACTTCTTAGATAAAGTATACTTCAAATTTTATAAACTTTTTGGCAAAATAATTAACAAAGCATTCATCCTGTTATGGAACAAACCACACTCATAAAAGCATGCAATCAACCAACATCTCTTCCAAAATATTTTGTTCAGTAAACGAAAACCTGTCTGAAGCAGCCAAGAAAGTACATATTTTACCCTCAAAGTGTAAACAGTAATTTCTCTTATGATAAATAACAAATTAATGTCAAAAATCGGTCTTGCCAAACACTGCTTCCACTAGAGTCAGATACAGCAATGGCTACAGAAAATGCCCTCACTCAAAGCCTTCTTCCGTGGACTTGTACAAGTTTTTTTTTTACACAGAACACAAGTTGAGAACAAAGGGAGTCAACAGAGTATGGTTACTGTGTCTTTTTCTTCTATGATAAGTTATTTTTGGTCTCTGAAATACTGCTGAAATGAGATGCTTATCAGCTTGCACTGCAACTTCTTCATTTAAACATCTCTACACATTCATAGCAGCTTCATGCAGATCAATAAAGATAAGGAATGACAGAAATACAATAAAAGCTTATTCATAGCATTTTATCAGAGAAGCAACAAACGTCTTGGTACTGGTGCATGGTTGTATAGAATGTTCATTCTTTGTTACTGGAATTCTAGATCTAATTTTCTTTTTAAATGTGATCTGTCAGCACTGCAGAACAAAAGAAATAGAACTAATTAAAACAGATAGCTTACAAGTAAAAATATTAAAAGATATAAAGCATTTGGGCAGCATTTTTAAAATATCTAAACAAAATATGAATAAGTATTCTATATATCCCTTGCCGTATAAGATTTCCCACCAGTCATGATCCGTGATGTATTTCATCATAGAATGCACCACAGTGCAGGAAAGCACTTTGGTATACTACCTAGTACTTGTTAGAGTAGTCAATAAGGGCCAATAGCGGCACTATCCCACTATAGCCGAGCGGAGGCCGACCACTATGGCAAGAACCTTAGCGGTGCAGAACATTATGGCGGCTAATATAGGGTAAATAGCGGGTAGCAGTTCCCGACCTGTTATCCTTTTCCCCCCTTAAAAACTGAAATTACCCTTTAAATTTATCATGTTTTAAGGGTAATTTTGGGTTTTTCAATCAAATTTGAGTTGAGACTCAAACCTAACCTTCCTTCACCAGACGTTTCAGCACTTCAGTTGATCCATAGAAAAATCACAAGTTCCTCTCTCACCTCTCTCTGGACTTTGTTTTTCCCTCAGCACTTCCATATGTTTATGATAATTATTCATGTAATTTGCCAAAATGATCAAATAGAGACATTTTGATGTACGCTAATCCCATTTTTTGGATCAGCCGCTCTGCGCCACTATACGGGATTAACTACTTTGGTACTAGTATTGTTGCATTCACACAGTCCTACTGTTTAAATATAGAAATAAAATTACATCCAACCTTGAGATTCCATTTGGTTATGAAATAAAAATGCACAAACAAATATTAGGACTTTCATATTTTCGCCTATCAATAACATTAATAAAATGTTTATGGTTTAATATGTAAGCTCAAGAATATTACTATCTACTTATTATCACAAAGTACAAACTAAAATACCACTTTGAAACGCTTGGAAGATCAATATTATTATCTACTTACCTGTTAATTGTTGGTCTATTTGGAGGCTTTAATCCAAAGATAGAAAAATCTAGTGACATTGGTGCAGGATCATTCTTCCCGGTATTATTTTCACCAGCGGCCTGTTTCCGGTTAGAATGAGTATCATCAACCTTATCTCCTTGCAATGAACTTCCTTCAAGACCATCACGCCCTGGCATTACTCTCCTAGTCTTTCTAGGAGGTGATAAGACTGTGGGACCCTCACGTGGATTCAAATCTGACTCCTTAATTTCTTTCTTAGGGGCGGGTCTTGGAAGCTTATCTGGATCTGTGGGCGGAGGAGGACAAGTAAAGTATCTGAAGTGAAAGAGGAGATTAAATTAAGGAAAACGAAAAAGAAATAAATTACTATTTATTTTTCTTTAACAGAATCTTTAAGGTAATACCTGTGTTCTAATGCCTGCTGCACTGAAATTCGTTCCTTTGGGTCATATGTAAACATCTTAGACAACAAGTCTAAAGCATCCTCACTTGCCATTGGAAATAAAGAACGCAGAGGAGGGGCAGGCACATATTGATATTCAACATAATCAGGAAGGTATACCATATCAGACCACTGAGAAGGAGATGGAGTTCCAAATGCTGCAAAAATCTTTCCTAATTGGTCCATATCACTTGAACCCTATCAATAAAACCAAACTCATGAAATTACTAACCAAAAGAATAAAATCACCCTACAAGCCGGTTTTGTAGGATTGAGTTAGGCCCAATCACATTTTTTTAACAATGATGAAGCACGCAGAAACAAATGAATAAAATCAATCCATGCAATAGATGATGACATTATACATTCAGATTATAAAGAAAACTGCATGAGAAAAAATCAAAACAGGAATAAAATGGAAGCCAAAACTAATAATAGTCAATAATTTCTATATATTCTACACCAAAGCACCAGCTCCTCTGAACTGATCCTAATTCAGTAGAACAACTTTCAATGGTTATTGAGGCTGCAATTCAAACTACGTGATAAAGTTAAATGGTTATTCTCATCCTAAAATGATATATGGCTGATAAGTGGTAATTTTGTTATGAGTAAGAAAAACAAACTATCCCATCGTTTTCAGAATATCAACCATTTATGATTTACCACATAAATAATCCATCACTATGAGAATCATAGTTTACCTGCAAAAAGGGTCGACGAAGAAGAAGCTCAGCAAATATACAGGCTGCAGCCCAAACATCTACTCCTGGGCCATACTGCTTTGTACCAAATAATAGCTCAGGTGCTCTATACCACCGTGCAAACACCTATTTGTGTATACGAGAGATTTATTAAGAGAAAGTGCAGAATACAGACATAAAGAAAAAGTAATGTTCAATATTTTGCAAAAGTTAACATGTGGGGAGACTACTAACTTTTAAATCTAAGGACAAACAAGGGTTCAAAAAGATTTTTTCTATGCCGTAGAAGTTTGAATATAAGCTGCTACTAGTTCAAAAGATTACACATCACTAACATAGTTATCCTAGAAAATCACGATTAAAGAACCTGTGGAAGGGATGATTAATGCTATAATTTAATTTATATTCACAGTTTACTAAGAATGCTTGCTTGCGGTTTGATTTGTGGATTCTAAAAATATTCCTTGGAATCTAAGGATGGGAATAAAGATTCCCTTGTTTGTATAATGGAACCCAGAATAGTTCCCAGGACGAAAGACTTTTAACCCACGTTGCCCAGCTTTCTAATCCCCTCTAATAGAAGTGGGAAATTTTTCACTCCCAGGTAATAGAATCAGTTTGTGTGTAAAAATACTGGACTAACCTCCACTAACCGTGGCCTCCACTAACCGTGTGACTCCACCTGTACAATTAATGTAATTGTTTCCTCTGTCTCTATCGGCTAATTGTTTTTTCTTCAATGTTCTATTGCGTCTAATTGTTTTTCTTCAATGTTCTATTGCGTCTAATTTTTTATTTACGATCTTGGAAGCACCTTCATTCCATTTTGCAAGTTTGCTACAAGTGCTTTTACTCCAGTGCCATTGTTTCTTATGATAAAATAATGATTTGGTGACCTAGAATAGATACTTATATAATATTCATATTCCAATTCTCCAGAAACATATAATAAAACCACTATTCCTGCATTATTTATTCCAATGATTCGCTAACTTCAGAAATCACAATAATATACCTTATTACAAGACCAAGTTTAATCGGAAGGGTATTTTAGGAATTGTAATATCTATTTTTGTGAATACAAATTGAAAATAAAACATAAGATTCCTGGCAATTAACAATACTACCCAAACACTATTTTAAAAAATTTATTTCCTGCAAAGTTGTGACTGGGAAAATTATTTCTGGAATTAAATTTTGATACTATGAAACAAATGCCCCCTTGGAATTTGGGTTAGACCTAACACAACTCTACAATACCGGCCGGCTTGTAATACAGTGATTGTCTAGACTTCATAATCCCCCAAACGTAGGGCTACTGGGCCTGATGCACAACCAAGCATACTAAAGGTGTTGCACCAGTGCAATGAATGCTGACTAAGTGGCAAAATAAAAGACCTAGGGGTGGCAGCAATTGAGGCAGATTTTTCAACACAACCCATCACGTTAGTCCTGGGCCGCCGGTGATACAAGCAACCCAACAAGAAAAACTCAACCATGCAAAATTTGGTTATGTGAGGATTGCCTAGACTTTATAAGTTCTACTTGGGTCTTATCTCTGGCTAATGCAAAATTTGGGTTTTTACTAATTGCCAAGGGCTATTAGGTCTAGTGCTTTGATAATATGGGATCTAATAGATCTAAGATAGCTCTGATGTCATCTTAGGTCTTGGTCCTAACTCAGCCGACAAACTTGCTTATAAGATGAGGATTGTCCAAACCTTAAAAGCATTACAAAAGCCATATCTGATATCTCTAGGCAATGTGGGAATAAACCCACCGGTTCAATCCAACACATTTATAGTGTTGTACCGCTGCAATGAAAGCAAACAAACGAAATGACAAATAACCGAACATAGGGATGGCCACGCAATTTTTTTCGAACAATTTCCAAAGTGGTCTACATGCTTACTCTCATATTTTCAAAGGGATCCACATGCTATTGTACATCAAAAAATTAACCTGATGAGTGAACCTGCGATCCGGGCTTCCAAATATTCGTGCTAAACCAAAATCAGCAAGTTTCAGCTGTCCATTAGGTCCTATCAACAAATTATTAGGTTTCATATCCCTGAAAATACACAAGAAAACTTTTCAGTTATGAACTAATAATACATTTCAATTATTAATGACCAAACTAGTTAAATTACCCACCTATGCAATATCCATTTTTTGTGACAATGAGCAAGACCTTTAAACGTCATTTGAAGGTAAGATTTGATATCACCCGGTGAAAGGAAAATATTTCGGTCTCTTATGACAGCTTCAAGGTCTGTTTCCATGAATTCAAACACAAGATGCAAATTCCCTTTATGTGGGAAGCAATCAATCAACTCAATTATATTTGGATCATTGAGCTCTTTAAGCAATTTGATTTCTCTAAGAGCTGTAAAATTCACCCCTTCTTTCTGCTTGCCAATCCTAATCTTCTTAATTGCAACCGTCTGTCCTGTCTGTCCATGAAATAATACACCTTTGTAAGGACCACAGGATCATAATAGTACTACTGATGTGCTATCATTTTCACTATTGAATAAAAAGCCAGCAGATAAAGACATATGCAATCTTATATCCAGAACAAAATCAACTAGAAACCAGTGTTGTCTATGGCGGATGGCGGTCCATGGTGGAGAGCCAAAACCCGCCATATCGGCCAGTGCCACTTTGCGGCACCCTTATAGCAGATTATAGCAGAAAAGCCCGCAATAACGGACAATATTTACCATTGGGGCAAGCCCAACATCATGTATATCCGCTGCCATGGCGGATATTTGATAACATTGCTAGTAACCCTCGCCACTCCAAAAAAAAAAAAAATTTGAATTGACCATTGCAAGTTAATTAGAAGAAAAATACACAACTACATCAAATCCAAACTTAAACAACTTAAGAAACATAATCGTGAATATTTTCCTAGGCCCAAATACTAAATGCAACATGAGTCATTACATTAATCCAAAGTTCAATATAAACATGCATTTTCTCTTCTTATTTCAAGATTCCTTTAACACCCATTTATCTATAACACATTCAAACATCTCTTGCAACTTCCAAATTTTATTTAAAGGTCCAATTCTCACAACCCAGGGAGAAAAAAAATCTTTTTTTCATTGAAATTTCTCATAATCAGTTAACAAATTAAATGAAAACACAACATTAGAAGCGGAGAAGATTTACCTGGGTATCAATGGCTTTGTAAACGACACCATAGGTACCTTCACCAAGGACCTCACGTTTGAGATACCTATCAGCTACTTTCTTAGACGGATCTAATTCTGCCATATTCGTCGCAAAGATTGGTCTTGTGAAGGCTATTGAATTGTTAATTTCAGCTACGGAAATCGATAATTCGGGAGCGTCTCGTTGGATGCGGTTAGGGTTTCGGGAGTGTAAATCGGTAATTACAATAAGGTTTGAAATTGAGATGAAATATTGAAGATTTGTGAGTGGGTTAGAGTGGAAAGAGAGATATGGTGTGAGTGTAGAGAGAGAGAGAGACAGATGATGAAATGCGCGTAGCTGGAACCACAAAACGGCAGAGAAAAAGAGAAGGAGCGTGAGAGAGATGCAACGGCTATACTTGATAAAGTATTGGTCTATAATATATAAGTTCAATGCCAATAAACATCCACTTTTTCTAATAATAAATTCAATGCCAATAAAGATACAACATTGTTTTTTATGCACATCTTGGACACCTAAACCTAACTAATTCAATTGAACATATCTTTAGTTCAATTCACTATATAAAATATAATTAATTTATGGCTTAATATTTGTTTATCTTGTATTTTGGAGTTGGTCCCTTAAATAAAAATAATAATAATAATCATGTTGGTTCTTTAATTTTTTTTAATTTATTATGTTAAAAATCGATCATTAAATTTATTGTTAATTAGCGAAAATAACTAATATAATATTATAGTGTTATATTTGGGAAGTCCTGGGTTAGGACGCCCTCATCCATTAGATGGTCCATCTGAACGAAACTTAGGGAATTTGTCTGGGAGGGTCCGTAGATGTAGGAGTCACGCAAGAGAAGGTCATCGTTGACTCCGAAAAGATAGGCAGTCAATAATCCTCCCTAGTAAGTGGGGAATGATTAAAACCACGTCTAGGGGGCAAAAATCCTAAGAATCTTTATAAATAAATACATTATCCCTCAAGGGGATAAGGACAGACTCTCAAATAATATATATTTGTTCCTATCCACTACTACTCAAAGAGCACTTCGCTCTTAGTAGCCATAATATCATCAATCTAACTTGCCCGCCTACAACCGAGCAGTGTCGGACACCAACACAGCATCTCACCTCACGTGAGATGGTCCCTTAAACAGCCTCAAAACCACTGTATATGGTTACTCTCCGTCGTGAGTTAGCCATCACCCCCAAACATGCAATATATCGATTAGGGCCTCTAAGTCTTTTTGCCTTTGCAGGGGAACACTCACACATTTGTACTTTTTGGATGGTACAGTGGCGCCTAACGTGAGGCCCGACAAAACTAACATGGGTCACACATCTTCTTAACAACCATCACATTCCTCGTCTTATCCACAACGCCTACGCCCAACCATTATCAGACATGGTAAACAAAAGAGTTTCATCCCCTACTCCTGAGGGTACCAACGGTATAGACGATGTTGAGGTCATTGCGGAGATGCGGCTTACCATGGACGAATTACGACGCTACAATCGGATGTTGAAAGACGACGTCCAAAATATCAAACAACGCCAACAGAAGGTCAATCCCCCGGAAGAGGTGGAACTACTGGATCCCCAACCACTCTCAAAAAAAATATGGGGGCCCTTGTTCCCGAAGGTTTCAAACATTTATCCTTGTCCAAGCTTGATGGAAGCGGTAACCTCTATGAACATGTTGCCTCCATCAATACGCATATGGTCATCATATGAGCACCAGACTCCCTAAAATGTTAGTTGTTTTCAGGTACCTTCAGGGAGGCCGCCCTCAGATGGTACATGGGCCTTCCCCGTGCCTCTATTAACAGCTACCAGAAATTGGTTAAAGAGTTGGAAAATTGTCACACTACAAAAAATACAGAATCGTCATTGGATTTTATTTATTCTAGAGGAAAGAAAAAATATCAATAAAACCCTAAAAATATAAGAAGATGGGTGTCGCAACCAAGAGGGAATTCGAAAGTCGGTCATGCAAGGGAAATGTATTAGCACCCCTTAAATCTATTGTACTCAATGGGAACCGCTTTGATTGTTTTGCACTGATAGGTGTTAGTATCTAAAGGTTACTTGCAATTGGTTTTAATTGAGGGGGAAAATAAGTTTTTAATTAATGTGCTCACCGGGATTTCGGAATCCTGTGCTTACGTATTCTCATGGTACAATGAGAAAATCAGAGCTTTGTAGTCCGTAGGGTAGAAAATAAGTATTTGTTGGTTGTTTTTATTTAATGACGTTAATGTTCGTGTTCTAGTAGTTAAATGTTGCTTGTATAATCGCGCATGAGAGACTTAAGTGTTTGTTTGTATTACGGTAGAACGGGTGCGCTTGAATCGCATACTAGTAGTTAAACATAGCTTGTATACTCACGCATGTGAGGTTTAAGTGTTGTTTGTATTGCAGTAGAACGGAAATAACATGTCATTTGTGAAAAGCTTTGAATTTTTGTAGCAGTAAATTCATGACCATCAGACTATGGATAAGCTTAACATCAATAAAACCAGAGTCGCCATCGCACTTTTATTGTTTCCAAAGGAAAAGAGAAAAGTACGAACAAAACCCAAAGATAAGAAGTTTTCAAATCAAAACTAATAAAATGCCAGAGATTACAGGTAAGGGGGTTGGTTACACAGAGGGAAGGTGTTAGCACCCAAAGTGTCCTAGGTACTCCTAGGGAGCCCTTTTTATGTGTATATGTGTTTTTGGTATAAAAGATGTTGGAGAAAAATAGAGTGTGGGGATGAGAAAAGAATTCATTGATAATATTTTTCTGTTTGACAAGACCTTCGGACTTGTGCCTACGTATCAACATAAAAATAAGGGATCAAAACATCATAGTTCGTGGTAACAATTTCAAAATGAGTGGATTGTTTTTAATCAAAAGTTAAGTGAAAAGAGACACAAAGGGTCCAAAAGTTTGAATGAGTGTTAGTTCTTTTTGTCTTTTGAAATTTTAAGTCAATATGATTAGATTTATTTACAAGTTTGGTTTAAGAAAAACGTTTGAAAGTTCATTGGCATAAGCCCGAAGTTTCTAATCATTTAAACAAAGTCTAAGTTTGAAAACACAAGCAAAGAAAGTTTTTGAAAGGGGGGAAGATTTTAAAATTTAAGAAGTGGGAGAAGATGGAGAGACTAATCCTAGGCATAAAATTAAAAGTTAAGAGTTGAAAAGATCTGACCAATGGGATGCAATCCAACAGATAAGAATGTCATATAGAAAATCCACTTTCCCTTTGGAATTTGAACCAATCAATAATCAACAAGCCATTAGCAATATCAGACATCATGAAGATCAAGGCATCAAATAAATATGGCTACATCCAAGCAAGCAAATCCCACAGCTAGCAGTCTTCTTTGTCTTCTCATGTATCAGATGAAATACTCTTTGATCCACTTAGAATAAAACATTAGACACAAGATTAAAATAATAGTTTATATCAAGCCCATGTTAAGCTCAAATGAATCCCAATACTTGCATCAGATGAAGGCTCAATTCTCAATAACTTGGTCTTAAAATGTTGGCATTGGCCAAGTCCTTTTTGCACAGGGAATGTTGCTTATTCTAAGTCCAAAAGTTCAGATCAAGATCAACAGTCCACCAAACTTTTTTTAGGGTTTTTTGTTGTTTATTAAGTATTTTAAGGTCTCAAGACCATTAATACAATCAAAATACACAAACAAAATATATACAATCACAATATATGGCTCAAATGAGCAAAGTGAAAATAGCATAAATATAAACAAGTTAAATGATATGTAAACGGCAGTGAATGGTAAATGGCTTAGAAATTAAATTACATAAAGTAAATGACTTCAAAGTAAAGCAATATTAATAAGAGCTAGTCAAATGTTAGTCAAGGTTAACTGAATGTTAGTGGAGTCTTGCTTTTCAATTGATTAAGTCATTCTTTGGAGAACACTCAACCATCTATTCACAAACATGGATCCTTGAACCAAGACATCTTCCATAGAAAGGAAAAAAAGACCAAGTTTCCACACAATACCATGAAAGATGGGAGACTTACAATCTCACTTACTAGAATGTTATGCCTTTAAGGTCAAATTTAGCTCTATGTTAAGCAATCATAATTGGACTTATGTAGAAGTCACAACTATCTGAGGTCGGGAAATAAAAATTTAGGTGTTAATGCATGTTAGAGATTTGGTATAATGAACCAAACTCCTAAAACATACCACACATTAAAAGAAAGATCAAAAGGGATGGACCTATCTCATCCATACTTGTATTGCTTCATCTGACACAAAGTCATTGATGAACCGATTAGCCTTAGGATATTGAGACTTCATTGGCCAATGAAAGGAATGGAAAAGAATAGGTATGAATATGAAGTGGGGATGGGAGTGAGGGAAACACAAATTGGTCATGGGAGGAGTTTTATCAAATTAAAATCATTCATTCATTTTGGGAGATGAAATGTACATTTCATCAATCCCCTAAATCCAATGATTTTAATCCAACAAAAGTCAAATCAACCTTGACCAAGGTCCAAACAGATAGTCAAACATCACAAGACCATAAAAATGGCTCAACATACATTTTACACAATTAATCAATTAAAAATCAAATTAAAAATGCATTAAAATTCAATTTAATTTGGTCAAAACCTAAAATCTCTTCAAAACATCATATAAATGGTCAAGAGATTTATCCTAAGTCAAACAAGGTCAACGGACCTTAGACAAAATATTTCAACATTTTTGAAAAGTCAGAAGTATTTTTAAACAATTAAAAATCTGCTTAAAAATATTTAATTCATGAAAAATATCAAAATTAATCCAAAAAATAATTTTAATTCAGAAAATTAAAGATAAAAATATTTATAGACTTTTTGTGAAAGTCCCATATTTTTTGGATTAAAAATGAAATTAATATGAATTAAATAAAATAAAGCAATTAAATGAAAAATCAGAAAAATACAAAAAAAACAAGGGCCATCAGATCTCCCTCATTAATTGAGGTGACAGATTTGATGGTCACGCGCGCGCTATCCATGGTGGACTTGAGTCGAAGCGCCACATGCGTGGTAATCAAAATCAAGGGCCGAGATTAGAACGATGGACCAAGATTAGATGGTTGGAACCTTGCCAACACATCACCGGATCCCTAGCTTCGGTCATCTTCTATGGTGATGACCACCAGAGTAGTCCAACCCAAACTTCATGAAAAATGAAAAACAAGGACACTATTTTGAAGAGAAAATGCTCATGATCATGAATCTGGCCTCAATTTTCTCCAATTCCAAGTATATAAAAAGATACAGGGATTTGAATTTTGAGGATCATGAACTGAGTTGCTTTGATTTGACCTCAAAGCAACTCAATCCTGTTGCCTACATTGGTAGGACTTCAGCTAACCAAAAATCACAAAGAAAAGTGAATAATTGAGAGAGAATCGAAGAGATGAAGTTTCTGAAATTTAACCTTTGAGTAGCTTCAATTCAACTTGATCTTGATCTAGATTTGCTTGATTCTTCCTCCTCTTGCTTGTAGTGATCAATTGAGATGAAAAGGGCAGTGAATTCTTGGAGTTTGAACTTCAAAATAGAAGGTGAAATTTAAAATAGATTTCAATGAAATCCACAAGAAATTATATGAAGTGAGGGGTCTGAGTTCTCTTGGCAAAACTTGGGCAAGGTGTTTATGCATTTATGAGCTCAGGGCACTTGTATTTATAGGCTTACTCAATGTTTTTTGCACATTTCAATTCAAAATCCAAAAATAGCAATGATCTCATGCATGCTTGCATGGGCGTGTACAAAGCTCAATTAATGATGTCAAAGGATCCAAGCTTAATTCCAAATGATGCTGAAACGAAATCAAGGGACCATGCAATGTTGAAATGAAAATTGGTCACAAATCTTTCCAAATGGGGCCATGCATTACACCCATGTGCAAGTCCCTCAATTTTGATCCAAATGAGATGATTTTGGACTTTTTAGAAAGGTGAGATCAAGGGGAACAACTTTTATGTTCAATACTTTTCCATTTTAAGCTTGGATCATGATGAATTTTGAGGTGGAGGTTTGGAAAATCAAACATATTTGATAATTTTTTAAGTACCAAGTCAAATGTCCACTTCTTCCACCTTGAATAACTTTTGCTATGGACTTTAAATGGAAACAGTTTATTCATCAAAGTTATATCTCTTTCAAACCTATTTAATTTGTTCACCAATTTGACCTCATTTGGATTTGGCATGAAGGATTTATGCATTTTATAAGTTGAGGAAAATCACTTGTTCAATGGTAATGGCCCAAAATGACCTATAATGTTTCCTCTTGGCGCATGAACTTGCAAGTTGAATTTGAACTTACTAAGAACATAAAAGTTGAATATGACATATTTAATTTGATCATGAAACTTGAATGGCTTTTATATCATAATACTTGAGCAAGTTATGGTCCTTGGAAGTTGACCTCCTAACTAGGGTTCAGACAAAATGACATATAATCTTTCACCATAAAAAATGACTTTCCAAGCAAAACTAGATCTTGAATTCAACTTGAAAGTTGTTTGTAATGTGATTATGAGTAGCATTTCTCTTGGAATCTATTTCATATGATAGAAATTGTAGGAGATAGGGTCTAGGGAACCCCAGTTTTGACCAGTTGACTTTCTCTGGTCAACCACCTTGAACCACCTTGCTAACTTGACATTCTCTTGATCTTTGGGACTCATGGAGGATCATATATATGTAGGATGATGTAATATTAAGATCCCTTGAAATATTTGATCAAATGTTGAAGAATCTTGTTGAAGAAGTCATACAAGATACCCAGATTAATTAGGGCTTCCAAGTCAAACAAGCTTCAAACTCTTAATTATTTCTTGATAAAAATGATATGTGAAGACCATGGGGATCCATATATGATGTCTAGAGTCAATTTGAATCATCTCTTGATTGACATCCTTGCATTAAGGGTCTCAAACCCTAGGTATAAGCTTGATGGAGAATAGGTGAACACACACATTACCTACAAAAGAGTTAAACTATACATTGACATATTTTTGGTATTTTGGTTAGTAAATAATGAAAAACAAAGTATGATACAATCAAAAGTGCTTGGTGATCTCTCGCAATGCAAACCCAATGACTGAGGGGTGGGGAGGATGCCAAGGTCTGATGCCAAAGCCAATGCATATGATGAGATAGCATGAGGGATCTTAGGGTCAAAATTGGGGTCTTACAGCTGCCCCTATTTAAGGACATTCTAACTGAGGATGTGAAAGTTAAAATATTCGTTTCAACTCAGTAGAATGGACTTAAATAACAACATATAGAAACAAATTTTAGTCCCTAAGAGACCTCATGATGCATATGATATGAATGTTAAAACAATCATTGTGGGGAATAAATTGCCACAAAGGAAAAGAATCCGGAGAGACTGAAAGTTCACAGGAGCATAATGCATTCCATAAGGAAAAGCTCACTGAGGAAACAGAGACTCTGGGGATAAGAGGTTATGCGTAGGCCATGCTACGACTTAAAAACTGTTGGAGACATGAGAAGAATCCCATGAAAATAAATCGATGGAAAGACTCAGTTGGGGATAAGGGAAAAATCTGCAGTGGAAACAGGTAAGTCAGAATAAAGCTGAGATACCCGAACCAAGCAGGGAATTAGCGACTTCACTAGGGAAATACGCACTCAAACTCAACTGGGGAAGAATGAACTTTAACACCGGAGTACCAGAAGTAGATTATCTATTACCGGTTACTGGGTAGGAAAATAATGTATTCTGACAGAGGGACATCCATTACCAATTAGGGTAAACATATCAAGGATGACTCACTGAGAAATAGGAGGTGTGTTCGTTACCGGTTACTGGGTAAGAAGCAACCTGCTGGGGAAATATCAAATAGGATTTACAACTACCGGTTACTGAACAAAAGACCAAAGAGAGAATACCTGTCACCAATTAAAGTGAACATATCAAGGATAGACTCAGAGGAAGAATATTCGTCATCAGTTAGGATGAGCATATCAAGGATAGACTGCCAGGGAGAAAGTAGGAATTATACCTAACAGTTACTGGGTAGAATACCAAAAAGAGAATTTTCGTCATTGGTTAGGATGAACATATCAAGGATAGACTCAACAGGGGGAAGCAGGATTTACGACTACCTGTTACTGGGCAGAAGACCGCAAAGGGGAGAAAATTCGTCATCGGTTAAGATGAACATATCAAGGATTAACTCTGAGAGGAGAAATAGGATTTATATCTAATGGTTACTGGATAGAATACCAAAGGGAGGAAAATTTGTCATCGGTTAGGATGAATATATCAAGGATTAACTCTCTAGGGAATGAAATAGGGATTACAACTACCTTTTTACTGGGTAGAATACCAAAAAAGGAGAATATTCGTCATCGGTTAGGATGAACATATCAAGGATAGACTACTTGGGGAAACGTGAAGACGAATCCGCTGGGAAAAAATAAAGGAAGTAGATTATATTTTAACGGATATTGGGTAAAAGTAATGTACTCACAAATCAAGAAGAAAATTACCAGTTACCGGGTAACAGACTCTTAGGGGACCAAAAGTACCTATCTAGGTAAGAACTAGAAAGAAACCGCCAAATAAGGACTCAACCCAATTAAGACATAACTCAAAGGGAGTGGTTCTATCCAGATAATTAACTAGGGAGGAAACTGAAACAATAATCATCCACGAGGAAATAACTCAGTGGGGAAATAAGAAAGGTTAAACACTTTCTTCTTAAGGGGCTAACACTCTACAATTGAAGGAGGACATGCACACCAATCATGTATGGAGAATAATATCACCGTAGCAGGGGATCAAAAATAAGAAATCAAATGCAATAAAATATATAATGAAAATATCTGATGATGTGCTTTATGCATGAATATGCATGTATATGATTATAATTATGTGGACAAAATAATCACAAAGGATACGAATATTCCAAATTTGAATCACCGCTGTAACACTCGGCTAATCTCAACAAGATGGAAACACCAACGGGAGAAAAAATTTGGGGACGAACACAAATAATCTGGATTTGAATAAATTCAACCCTGGCTGGGGAAAGAGAAGAGATTTGCTGAGGATCTGAGTTGTCAACTTTGCATGGAATTTTAGGTCAACACCATATTAAATGGGAGATAACCTCGCGGGGGACCGAGTCAAATACTGCTCAGAATCAATACTGTCATATCTGAAGATGACCTTTGTCAGGGAGTACAAGAGATAAAACTCTTCACGGAGGATCTACGCAAACAGCTGAGGATGTGAGCCTACAGTTCAGCCGGGGAAACTGGTTTGCAAGAGGGATTGACCACCAGTTCAACTTTACCGGGGACAAATGATGAATCATTGGGGAATTATCAACCCAACTGCTTGGGGGAAATCAACAAGGCTCCACATGTCAAGACTTACCTATTCTCAGGTTGTTGTTGATATTCCTTACTGAAATCAATTGCCTTTTAAAGTGATTGCTTTTATTATTTAAGAAAAATGATTTTTATTTATTAATTCATTTCAAAATCATCATCATAAAAATTCAATTTTATTTAGCTGAAGTAAATAACAGTAGAAACAAATTGGATAAAAGAGCTCAAATTTATTTAATAGAATGGTAGCCTGTAAATGACAAGACTCCATAGATCTTTACAAAGTTGAAAATGGTAATTTACATGGAAAAAGGGCTACATTGAATACAATGATCACTACTCTATCCACCCACTTCAATATCCTTTGCGCTCTTTGGCTTTGGTTGAGAAGGACGAATCAGAACCAAACGACTTGCTCAAAATTGCTCCAATGATCAGGACCAACCAAATGCAGTTACTTAACATAATCCCTAATTTTTGCCTATATTTCCCCAAGGCGGAGTACTCAATCTATAGGGATAAATTTTCTATTTTATGTCTCTAATTTTTGCCTAGATCGCTCTTTCGGGTTTTCAATCCACTGAGACGCTCATTTTTTCCTAAGCTGCCCTTTCGGGTTTTCGACTTAGCAAGCTGTTCTTTTCTTTTTAGGCGAAGTATTTCTTGACTGCATCGGCATTCACAGGACGAGTGAACTCTTCACCATCCATAGTTGCAAGAATCAAAGCACCACCTGAAAAGGCTCTCTTAACAACATATGTGCCTTCATAGTTAAGAGTCCATTTGCCTCTAGCATCAGGTTTAAAAGATAAAATCTTCTTGAGCACAAGGTCACCGTCTCTGAACACACGAGGTCTGACCTTCTTATCAAATGCCTTCTTCATTCTTTGCTGATATAACTGACCATGATACATGCCTGTCAATCTTTTCTCTTCAATTAAGTTCAACTGGTCATATCTGGTCTGACACCATTCAACTTCAGTAAACTTGGCTTCCATCAAAACACGCAACGATGGGATTTCGACCTCCATGGGGAGTATAACTTCCATACCATAAACAAGAGAGAAAGGGGTTGCCCCTGTTGAAGTGCAGACGGATGTACGGTACCCATGCAAAGCAAATGGGAGCATCTCATGCCAATCTTTATACGTCACAACCATCTTCTGAATAATCTTCTTGATATTCTTGCTTGCAATTTCAACATCCCCATTCATCTTGGGTCTGTAGGGAGAAGAATTATGATGTGCAATCTTGAAGTCTTTGCAAAGAGCTTCCACCATATTGTTATTCAAGTTAGATCCATTATCAATAATGATCTAACTTGGCACACCATAACGACATATAATATGATTCTTGATAAACCTTACAACAACTTGCTTGGTCACATTTGCATACGATGTCGCTTCAGCCCACTTTGTGAAGTAGTCAATAGCCACCAGAATAAAACGATGCCCATTCGAAGCTTTGGGCTCAATCATGCCAACCATATCAATTCCCCGCATGGAGAAGGGCCATGGAGAGGAAATGACATTCAACAGTGTCGGAGGATCATGAATTTTATCTGCATAAATTTGAAACTTGTGGCATTTCTTCACAAACTTGCAACAATCGGATTTCATTGTCATCCAATAGTAACCTGCTCTCAACATCCTCTTTTCCATAGCATGTCCATTAGAATGAGTACCAAAGGAACCTTCATATACTTAAGTCATCAATAAGTCTTCTTCGTGTCTATCCACGCATCTGAGCAAAACCATATCGAAGTTTCTCTTGTAAAGCACATCACCATTTAGGTAGAAGTTGCTAGCTAATCTTCTCAAAGTCTTCTTATCTTTCAAAGATGCCCCAGGCGGGTAAATCTGACTTTGGAGGAAACACTTAATATCAAAATACCATGGCTTTTCATTTTTAACTTCTTTAACAGCAAACACGTGAGCTGGCTTATCAAGACGCATCACAGTCAAATTGGGAACCTCATTCCAAAATTTTACCATGATCATGGAAGCCAACGTTGCAAGAGCATCTGCCATCCGGTTTTCGTCACGAGGGATATATTGAAACTCAACCTTTGTAAAGAAAGTTGAAATTCTCCTCACATAGTCTTTATACGGTATCAAACAGGGTTGATTCGTCTCCCATTCACCTTTGATCTGATTCAAACCCAAAGTTCAATCTCCATAGACGTCAAGATACTTGATTCTGAGATCAATGGCCTCTTCAAGCCCCATAATGCAAGCCTCATACTCAGCCATATTGTTTGTGCATTTGAAAGTCAATCTAGCTGTAAACGGAAAATAAGTGCCTTGAGGAGTAATAATCACTGCCCCAATGCCATTACCATACGAATTAACAGCTCCATCAAATACCATGCCCCAACGGGAACCAGGTTCTGGCCCTTCTTCAAGCAATGGTTCATCATAATATTTCATCTTCAAGTACAAAATCTCTTTGTTAGGAAAATCGTATTGCATTGACTAGTAATCTTCAATCGGTTGGTGAGCCAAATGGTCAGCCAAGACACTACCCTTAATTGCTTTTTGAGATCAGTATTCAATATCCTGCTCGGATAATAACATCTGCCAACTAGAAATCCTCCCAGTTAAAGCAGGCTTCTCAAAAATGTACTTGATTGGTTCCATTTTGGATATCAACCAAGTAGTATGATTCAACATATATTGGCACAGACGCTTAGCAACCCAAGCCAACGCGCAACAAGTCTTTTCCAGCATAGAATACTGGCGCATCTCGAAAAATACAATTCCTCGCGATGGTCGCGGAAAAATTTATGTTCGAACAGAGTCTCCACCGAAATTTATTTATCTCAATGAAGGAATAGGAAAATATCGATAAAACCTTTAAAAATAGAATAATGGTCGTCGCAACCATATTCGGGTTCGGGAGTCGATTACGCAAGGGGAAGGTATTAGCACCCCTCACGTCCGTTGTACTCAATGAGAACCTTTTAGTTTAATTTGCGATTTGAATGTTAACTTATGTTGTTTGTTTCCTTCGAGTGGATAAAGGATAAATAGAGGTGGATGGAAACCTCAGAATGGGGGGAAAATGAGGTTTTTTATTAGTGTGCTCGCAAAGGTCTAGCAATCTCCTACCTACGTATCCTTATAGTGCAATAAGGAAATCAGAGCATTCGTAGTTCGGGGAACTACGGTTGGTTGGTGTCTTTTACCGAACATCTGTTTAGATCACGTTCTAAAGGCTAAACGTTGGCTTGTCTACTCTCGGTAGAGGCTTAAGCACTAGTTTATTGTGTGCATTAGAAAGGACTAAACAATGTTCTTTTTTAAAAGAGTTTTGGTCACACTGGGTGACAAGTGGAGTTAATATGTTAGATGTTTTGTTCGATTGGTTTCGATTGCACGGGGGCGAGAAAGATAGATTTTATGTGTTGAGATATTTTTGTTGGATGACGATTACTCGGATAGTCAAGTAAGACAACTCGTATCCTAATAGTCGAGGAGAGGAATCGAAGGCTCTGGATCATCTCCCTTTTCATCCTTAATTGTAAAAGGAGTTTGATAATAGTTAAGGTATTTTAAATTGATGACGATTACTCAGACAGTCGAGTAAGACAACTCGTATCCTAATAATCGAAAAGGGAATAGAAGACTCTAGACCATTTTATTTTTCATCTGAGTGATTATGAAAATAGGTTTATGTATGGTTGATATATTTTAGAATAAACGACAAGTGCTCGAATGGCTGAGTAAGACAACTCATATCCAAGCATTTGAGGAGAGGAATCGAAGGCTCAAGACCATTTCCCTTTTCGCGTAGATTATTGTGAAAATGATTTAATTAAGTTATATGTTTGTCGAAAAATGACAATTGTTCGACTAACCGAGTAAGAGAACTCGTATTTAAACAATTGAGGAGAGAAGTTGAAGGCTCAAAATCATCTCCTTTTTCATTTCGTTATTATGAAAATAATTTGATTTAATCTTGATTTAAGGTTTGTAAAGACACGACAATTGTCTAACTGACCGTGTAAGAGAACTCGTATTCAAACAATTGAGGAGAGGAGTTGGAAACTCAAAACCATCCCCCTTTCTGATTTCTAAATGAAATAATATTTAATTGTGGTTAGGTATTATAATTAATTTGAACGAAAATACTCGATATTGGATCGAGGTTTAGATGTGTGTTTATGAATGAATTGGATTGTAGTGAATCAATCATCTACTCGATTAATTAATAATTGAATAGGTCTCATTGTAAGAAAGCCCAGGAGTAAGCTATGTGAGGTGGATGGCGATGCTTAAAAGCGATCAACTTACAAAGGCATTTGGAAATGGGCTTGAGGTTAAATCAAGAATTGTGTGATTTTTTTCTAAGTGGTTTGAATGGTTTTGAATTGAATGGGCTTAGCTTAAGAATGATTGAAATGGTGGAAAATAGACCGATCAATGTTTAATTTCTAGAGTTAATTTATTAAAATTCGATTAAAATGATTAATTTCATTAATTAAAACTAATTATCAAAATTATTTAATAAAATAATAAAGTCAATTAAAATTAATTAATCAGAATTAAACTAATTAAGCAAAATTTTAATCAATTAATTGATTTAATTAAAAAGAGATAGAAATAAGTGATGACGTCAATTTTAAAAATCGAATTGAGTTGGCTACAATGTGCTTAAAATCGGTTAGGGCGAAATGACCATATGATTAGTGTCATACGCGAGATTGTAACGCGGTGATAACATTCTATTGATGTGTTAGAATTTGACGGTATATCAACATAAGATCAATGTTGAAACCGTTAATTTAATCCGTCATAACACAATGCAAATATTCGATATCAAATCAATATTATTTACATAAACTAATTTATTCACAAAGTTTATTACAATATACAAGGCATAACGGCTAATGGGCCAAGGTCCAATCAGTAATTTGATATTGATAGCTTTAATCAAAGCCTAACTTCATAATATTTAAAGAAAAGTTAAAATTAAAATCAATTAAGAGTAACTTATTAAAGAAAAGAGAAATTAAAGTAAAATGATTTGTCACTAACTGAAAACGTAAACTGAGTAAAGCGGATCCTTGACTTTTCGTGCATAAATTTTTACAATAAATAAAAAGTATTTGGCCATCTCTATCTCCCTCTTCTAAATTTCGATACTCCTTCCATGAAATCATATATGAACAAGTTCCAAACTCAAACTAAATCAAACAACAACCATTTAACTATAAGCTCAACTCAATGTATAACGAACAAAAAACATGAGGTGAAGCAATTACCCATTCGCGGCGGACGGATTGACGATATGGATCTCAATTGTATTTATTGTTGAGGTTCAATCGAAGTGTTGTTGTGTGTCACAGTATGTGGCCGTCTGAATGGTGTAGTGAGTGCTTGAGATCAATGTCGAAGCCGACGAACGGAGGTCGTACATCGGTTGCAAGTGCGGATGAACGAATCCAGTGACATCATAATGAGATCTTAAGCTCAAAATTAGAAGTTTAACGGTGATGATGAATTCTGAAACGAGATGGAGGAGGACCTTGGATGTTGTGAGGCGTGACGATAGAGGTTGGGTTTTGATTTAGGTGAGGAAGAGAAAAAAGACGTGGCGGTGGTGAGGGTGTTGTAGTCACGACAGCGGGTGACGGGGGTCGTTACGGCGGCGGATCTTGGTGGAGGAAGCAACAATGGTTGAAGGTGATTGGGAAGGATGCACGGCGTTATGTCGTTGTGTTGGTGGCGAATGATGGTTAGCACGGTGGAGGGGCGACAATGGTTGTTTTGACGACGACGTGAGTCGTCGGTGACGGCAAAATGGAGAAGAGGTGTGGGTTTGTTGTAGTGGTTTGGTGACGTTTTAATGGAGGCGGATGGTGCATGATATTGATGGTGGTGGCGCGGATATGCGTGAGACGGAGTGTTTGAAGAAGATTAGGAACAATCCTCTTTTTTCTTCTCTTTATTTTCTTTTCGTTTTATGCTCAGCAGAGAGAGAGTAGGCTAGTTTTTTTTTGGAGTCAGTGGAGTGTTTGTGCCTCTTTTATTCTTTTTCTCTTCTTTTTTTTCGCTTTTTCCAGCAGAGAGAGAATTATTGAGGAGTGAGGTGAGTGAGCTAGAGAGAGAAGAGAGGTAGCATTTTTTTATTGGAGAGTTTTTTCTTTCTTTGTTTTTTAGTGACCAGAGAGACATTGGTAGTGGTGTGCCGTTAGTGGTCCTTTGTTCCTTTTTTATTTTCCTTTTCTCTTTGTCACCGTTGGAGGGTCTTTTTTTTAAATCTTTCATTTCCAGTTGTTTTTCTTTTGTGGCCACCCATCCCCCACTATTGGGAAATCCACTTCTATTTTTTTAAAATTCATATTATTATTATTTTTATTGTTTATGATTGGTAGACACACACACATGGATAAGTTATTATAGACCCTTGATTAATCTCGATTTAACGATCGAGATTAAATCAAAGAAACACAAATGCCAACTAATTTTAAAGATGTCAACATTACCCTTTCTAAATGAGTTAATTGGTTTAAAATAATTTAGATCAATTAAATCAAATAGAATTCACAATTTCTAAAATGAATGTGATAAAAATAAAATGAAGACGTGAAAATTTCTATTTATTTAATCTGAATATTTGGTAGAAAAAAATAAAATTAAAATAGCTAAAAATGGATAAAAGTCAGGTGGAAATTTACTCAAAAAATTAAATCGGATGCACTAAAATGATCGACACGAAATAAGTGTCGCGGCGCGAAAAATACCCGAGCGTAAGGAACGCTCGAAATATAAACAAAGTAGAGTCGCCACCAAACTTTATTTATTCCCAAAGAGGGAAAGGGGAAATATCGATAAAACCCACGAAAAACAAAAAGAAATGGTCGTCGCAACCAAATCGGGTTCGGGAGTCGGTTATGCAAGGGGAAGGTATGAGCACCCCTCACATCCATCGTACTCGATGGGACCCATTTAGTTAGTTTCGTGTTAGAGTGTTAGCGTGATATCGTTTGCGAACTTCTAGTTATCAAGCGAGAAAAGAGAAAGAATGAAAGGAAAGACTTAGGGGTTTTTAATATTAATGTGCCTGACAAGATCTCGCAATCCTGCTCCTACGTATATCCAGGTGCTATGAAGAACTCAAGGCATACGTAGTTCTATCCAAAGAGAACTACTGGATGGATTGCTTTTAAAGAGAGTGATGCTTGGATCATATTTGAGCGATTAAACCTTTACTTGCTGCTCACTCTTGGAGGCTGAAGTTTTTATCTGTTTCACATCAAAATGGATATTGCATCCTCTTTTCTGAAAACGTTTTTGGAGTCGCACAAGGGCGGAAAATAAGTTTGAGTTGATTTTAAGCGGAGACAGACATCCAAGCAGGGAGCTCTACTGCAATACTCGAATGCCCGAAAAGGAAGAGGCCTAAGCCTAATCACTCTTTTTTCATCCAAAAGTTTATTATGAAAATGTGTGGCAAATTAGGTCAAAGTTCATTAACGGAAGACGATTAATCAGACAGAGAGATCTACAGTAGTGTCCAAATAATCGGGAAAGAGAAGGCCGATACCCAATCAATCTTTTTCTTCTATAATAGAAATGACCTAATTCTGGTAATTATTGTATTTTAATATGGAAGACGAATGTTTGAACATTGAGCTCTACAGCAGTATCCTAACATCCGGAACAGAGAAAGTCTAAACTTAATCAGTTTCTTCCATTTTTATTGTGAAAAGCTTTTGAAAATAGGGGGATGACTTGACATTGGATCAAGCGTCTGAAGATGACTTTATGAAAATAGTTTGGATGTGGCGGGGGTTACACTCGACTTTGTATTCGATTTGGATTTAATTTGGAAAAAACAATGACTCGACGTTGGATCAAGTGCTTATTTTTGTTCTTTTTAAAACTTAAGACGATTATTCAAATAGAGAGATCTACAGTAGTGTTCAAATAATCGAGAAAGAGATGGTCCATACCCAATCAATCTTTTTCTTCTATAAGAGAAATGATCTAATTCTGGTAATTATTGTATTTTAATATGGAAGACGAATGTTCGAACAGGGAGCTCTACAGCAGTATCCTAACATCCGAAACAGAGAAAGTCTAAACTTAATCAGCTTCTTCCATTTTTATTGTGAAAATAATTTTGGAAACGAAAAATATTTGAATAAGAAAATCGACTTTTTAACAACTAAATTTAATAAATCATAAACATGCAATTAATCAATCATTATGTTAATAGTCATTGTGGTTTCAATTAAGTTATAATACTATAATGAAAATGTGAAAGAAAAAAAATATAATGACAATTGGAGTAGCTACCACTAATCATGCAACATGAATTGAAATATACACTTCATTTGTTAGCTGGTACTCTTTCTACATAATAATGACCATGTAAAAAAATGAATAACCGCTATCACTCACGAAGTTGTAATGTACTACCAAAATGGAACCATCTTCATCTAGTGTACTATACTTTCCTTTCCAATTTCATAAAAAACTTACAAAATCGTACCTTAATATTTTTCATAATGAGAATAAGAACATTTTGTCATACAGAGTGAATAAGAAAGTATTATAATTTGCAATGGAACTCCAAAACAAATCTGATACAGAAAAGCAATATAAAAGGAGTAACAACTTAATTATTCACCAAGATAAATATAAGTCATAGTATAATATTCATCATCATGATATATAGATAAATGTATTCACCTCTCACGACCACAATTATAACACCCAGTGATCAATTAAACTCAAATTTCCAAACATGTATTTCAATCCAATTGGAGATTCACACAGATGAACGCCAAATTAAAATACATACATTCACATCAAAACACCACCATACTTTATCATGTGAACATAACCAAGATGCTTCTTTACACACACATGAAAATAAGCACACTCACCAAGCCATAACAATTATAAACTATACAATTACTCACCCATTCTGGATTGCAACTGAAACTTGCATAAACTCTTTATAAACACACACAAAACTCTATACAAATTACACATCATACAGTGGATTGAATCCCTTTTCCGCTCACGGCATACACGTTCATCTCTTTTTCCTTAAGAAGATTGTATCAAACATAAACAATACAAAAACAGAAATAGAAGAATAGAATCATTAACACAATAGAAACACATTACCTATTTATCAGACAACTCGATAAAATGATAAGTTGCAAAAAAAGAAGAAATAAACAAAGAGGACTAACCAATAGAAGTGTGAAGATGTGGCGTCGGCACCGGAGCAGCGAGTCGTAGTGTCTCAGTGATGGATTGTGGAAGCGTTGTTGGTGCTGGAAGTTTGTTACTGTTTTGGTGAGATCCCATGTTAATGACCCTTGATGGTGGTATTGTTGGATCGGAAACCATTGAGAGTTGGTGGTGATGGTGAGCTACATGGTGGTTTGAGGATGGAGTTTGAAGTGTGTATCGATGAAGAATAAAAGGAGGATGACGTGAAACCGTTTCCTTGTCCACTGAGAAATAAATGAAGGTTGATCCCCTTATTCCGCTAGCTTCTTTTCTTTTTCATTCACACATGTGAGAGAGAAGGACACGAGGGGCGGCGGATTGTTATTCGTGTTTTAGGTCCTCCCTCATCTCACAGTTCACACTTTATTTATAGTAAACATTAGGGTTTCTCAAGATAAACAAAAGGTCCACATTACCCTTTCTTTCATTGATAAAAATAAAGATTAAAAACTGAAAAATACAATAAACATGAATTATTTTGTTTTGATTTTTTTTTTTAAATTAAACATAGATTGAAATAAACCGAAATAAATAAAATTCTAACCCGCGTAAAATCCAAAAAAATAAAATGAATATATGTGAAATAAACTTATAGAAAACAAAGACGGTTTGATCAAATCTTAAAATAAAAATTGACCGTTTAAAAGGCTCAGGCTGGTTAAAATGCGACCGAAAAAGTAGTCGAAAATAAAATAAAATGAGCATGTCAGGTTGAACTACGCAAACCATAGATCAATATAACTGACGTCTGCAAGCTCAATTTTGAATTTTTTCGTCCTCTAATTCGAAGTACAATTGAGAAATGATTTTCCCGGTCTGTCTGTAGATCTGAAAAATTATTTCGAGCGATATTTCAAGCAATATGCGAAACAAAATGCACGTTGTGACATGTAAAGAATGCAAACGGCATGTGAATGAATTTAATTGCTGGCTGAATAATCATGAACAAACAATCGGATGTAAATGAATCGCCCTTGGACCATTTACCTCTAATTCCCAATCATAATTAAATTCTACCCGAATTCAGATGACGATAATACTCTTGATTATCACCTTCTGAACCTCTAAAAACACGATGAAATTGAAATAAATGATGCACTGAGATTGAGAGATCAAATCTTTTGATTTCTTAACCAACAGATGACTGAATGAATGTCAACAAAACCAGATAAAATGTCAGAACTTATGACTTTTCATCTAAACCCTTATGAATTCTTTTAAGTGATGAAATGCTGGATAAAATGGATTGATTATGCTATGTTGATGCGAGTGAAAAACTCAGGGTAAAATTTAGGGTATGACAATAAGCTTATTGAAAAAATACAGCGTTTCCTTAAATTTTGAAATAAATTTTCACTGGTTAAAAGACTCGGACGAATTAAAATGCAGCTGAAAAAGTCGTCGAAAAATATAACGTGCACACCAGGTCAAACCACGTGAACCGTAGATTAATAATACTGACGTCTGCAAACTTGATTTCGAAATTTTTTCCCCGCTCATTTTGTACGTACTTGAGAAATGATTTAACCAAATTGTATGTATATTCCAGAATTTATTCCGACTGATATTTTAGGTGTTATTTATGAAGAAATGCATGTCATGCTATACATATAATGCAAACTGAAATAAAAACTAAATTTATGAAAGTTTTAAAATGCCCAGACAAAATTGGGGTATGACAGATGCCCCTATTTAATTAACTTGAAATAGAAGGTAAGAATGACAACAAACTTCATACATTCGTGGTGGAAGATAATTAAATACGAAAAGACCTAAATTTTGTCCTTTGAAATGCAAGGTAGAAATGCAGAAAGAAAATGCAGTGAGAAATACAGTAAGAAAAATTATTAGAAGGTAAAATGAAACGATCAAGACTCTTGGGAATCGTCAAAACAGTATCTTGGATGTCACAGTCGAGATTTTCCAATAATGGAATGATACCTCAACTGTATCTAAGACTTTTTGAAAATTAGCAGAACAGTGTCTTGATCTAAACACACGAGATTCTCTGAGGATCAACGAAGTAGTACCTAACATGATATAATTGAGATATTCCAATCATGGGAACAATGCCTCAATCGTATCTAAGATTCTCCGAGGATACTTGGAGCAACATCTCCAAGAACAAATGAGATTCTTCATATTGATGATGCAGTATCTCAAACAGATAAATGAGATTCTTCGAATGAATGAAGCTGTATCTCACACAGAGAAATGAGATTCTTCAGATAAATGAAGCAGTATCTCAAAACAAATAAAACTCTTCAGATTAATGAAGCAGTATCTTAAACAAATGAATGAGATTCTTCAAATAAATGAAATCGTATCTTAAATATTCGTCTGTTGGGGGGAATATTTTAGAAAAGACTCCTTTTTGGGGGAGATTTACTAGCCAAGCTCTGTAGGGGGAAAGCTCATAAGAGACTTTTTAGGATAACCTCTACTTGGGGAGAAATGATAACAAAGATGTTGGGAATATCATTATTAATCATAAAGTTGAAAAGTGGCTTGCCAGGAAATGATTCCACGAGCACATGCAGGGTAATAACTTTATTTGGAAATGAGGAATGTCCAAGATACACATGAATGACCTTGGATCCTGATATTTTGGTGTGATTTTTGTATGATGTCCCACTTTGGGTGGTAGTATTATGCATGGGATGATGCATGATATGTATGAAGGGATGCAATTGTTGGGGATATTTAGGATGTGCATGGGAATGCAACTGATTTTTGATTTTGTATAAGATTATGCATAAGTATGTTGATGATTGATGGGATTATGTCTGATGGATCTTCCTGTTTGGCAGGAAAATTATGTATGAAATGATGCATGTGATGTATGCGGGAATGCAACTGGGTACTTGAAAATTTTGTAGGGTTTTATTTATTAATTAATTTTTTGGGGAATATCATCATCAAAGGGGTGATGGAAGATAATGAATATCATCGTCAAAGGGTTGACAGAAAAAGATTACCATCATCAGAGGGCTGATGAAAAAGAATTTCTCATCGCCAAAGGGTTGACGGAAAGAAGTAAAGGATGGCATCACCAAAGGGTTGGTGGAAAAGGAATTATATATGTAATATCATCGTCAAAGGGTTGATGGAAAGAAACTTCACTATGGAGTGGCATCATCAAAGGGTTAATGGAAATGTATTTGTTATCGTCAAAGGGTTGATGGAAAGAAACTTCACTAGGGAGTGATATCGTCAAAGGGTGAATAGAAAAGAAACTATAAATGTAATATCATCGTCAAAGGGTTGATGGAAAGAAATTCACTATGGATTTCCATCATCAAAGGGTTGATGGAAAGAATTTGTTGTAAAATGTCATCATCAGAGGGCTGGTGGAAAAGATTATCATCATCAGAGGGCTGATGGAAAAGAAATTATATATGTAATATCATCGTCAAAAGGTTGACGGAATATAATTGTCATCATCAGAGGGATGATGGAAAAGAGTTTGTCATTGTCAAAGGGTTGACAGAAAGAAACTTCACTTAGGGAGTGTCATCATCAAAGGGTTGATGGAAAAGAGTTTGTCATCGTCAAAGGGTTGACAAAAAGAAATTTCACTAGGGAGTGGCATCATCAAAGGGTTGATGGAAAAGGAATTATATATGTAATATCATCGTCAAAGGGTTGATGGAGAGAAACTTCACTATGGATTGGCATCGTCAAAGGGTTGATGGAAAAGTAAAGGATGTCGTCACCAAAGGGTTGGTGGAAAAGAAATTGTCATAAAATGTCATCATCAGAGGGCTGATGGAAAGGTAATCATCATCGTCAAAGGGTTGACGAAAAGAAACTTCACTATGGAGTGACATCATCAAAGGGTTGATGGAAAATAATTTGTCATCGTCAAAGGGTTGACGGAAAATATTGTCATCATCAGGGGGCTGATGGAAAAGGATTTATTATGTTAAAAGGTCATCATCAGAGGGCTGATGGAAAAGTAATTATCATCGTCAAAGGGTTGACGGAAAGAAATAAAGGATGGCATCACCAAAGGGTTGATGGAAAAGATTGTCATCATTAGAGAGCTGATGGAAAGAAGTAAAATCAGGTTATGTCCTCATCAAAGGGTTGATGGGAAGGAATTATTATGTTATGTATGCATATGGTGCATGTTAATGAAGATTTCTCATTTTTGTGAGAGAGCTTTTTGATATGCAACTTCCTGATTTGGCAGGAAAGTTATGCGTGTATGTAGTGCATATGGTAATGCAGGAGGGTTATTGGTTGTCTTTGGATTGATCTCCCTTTTGAAGGTGGGACTTTCTGGGTACCAATGTTGATTGGATTTGAATTTATGAAGATTCCAGCAAAGTGGACTTTTATTTTTGGTAGTTGCCAATATGGATTGGACTTTTGGTCGGTGAAAGGTTTTGAATTCCCGACACAAGTTTGATCATTTGCTGATAGACGGTGTGTTTGTTCTTGAGAGAACCCCAACTTCTTTGCCTGATATGCCATGATGGCTTGTAGATAATTTTGTGAGCGTAGCGACGTAATCAATGCATGATAATTGTGCTCTTGCTCTGCCCCAGGGCTCTTTGCAACTTGTCTGCCCCAACCTGTAGGGTCTTTCAAGGAATCCACCTTTGAAAGGAAACCCTGGGAATGAATGCACCATGGCCTAAACCAAAATTTCCCCAATGTATGAGTCTTTCAGTAGATTGCCTCTGATTGAGATTTTGAAAGGCTTGCCTCAGATGGACTGAGTATGTTGTAATAATTTACCTCCTTGATCAATTGATGCTTGGAGATTGTATTTTGACTGGCCAATTCATAGTCACTGGATACCATACCCCTAATCCATAGGGTTAGGAAGTAGTCTTGATTTGGGTCAGCATTGATGAACGATCAAGTTCTTCTCTGATTGCTTCTTTGAAGTTCCTTGATTTCAAGTACTTGCAATTAAAATTGTTTATTTAATCAATGGTAATTTTAATTTGATATTCATGCAGGTTTGAAAAAAATCATTTATTGAGGTGATGTGGTAGTGTGTGACGAATGAACCATTAGTTCAAACGCATTGTTGATTTAGCTAGTGTGAAAGATACAACGAGAATATGATACCAATACAGGTGATTAACAAATATTTAGGAGTCAATTTACACATCCTTGTTGTAGTATGCTTTTAGAATAAACCCTGCCTCAATTAGGTCTTTTAAGGGTTGTAATGTGGCATGGTTCACGGTTATTAAAACAAAGGATGTAACGCTCAAATTTTGTTTTAATCCACCCCTTCCTCATGATGAACTCCAATCCTACGCTCAGTTAATTCAACATACACATTCGTCTTCTTGAAGGTGTAAAGATAAAGATGGTGATTCAAGTTCTCTTGAAATGGCATCCACCTTATTTCGTCTTTTGGATGTCGGTGACCCTTTGATTTTGGTATGGTGGTCACTAAATCTTGTTTTTCTTGTGTTGAGGGTTTTTGTGACCTCTTTTGATTTTTCGCCTTGATCCCAAACTTTTGTCTGGATCGCTTTTTGAAGCTTTGATCCATCGGGATTGCCCCTATTTTTTGCCTAAGTCGCCTCTTTGGGTGTTCAACTTAGTGGGCTCTTTCTTTGATTTTTTAGAAAATGTGACTTCCAAGTCATTGGTCATTGAGAACAACCGACAAGACTTTTGTATTTTGCATGGTTCCTTCTACACTTCAGGATGCATGCGAAGAATATCATGTGGTTGACCATCATACGGGATATTTCATCTTGTAATTTGAATGTGTAGTAAGATTAACTGAACACTACCCTGCCCCGGGTTAAATGTAAGGGTTTTTTAGATCCGAAAGAAACACCTACTTCTATGCTCGAAGTGGTTAACTAGGGATTAACTCCTTATCTCTCCAGTGTTCGGGGATTTGAAACAATGCTTGTATATCATTAGCAAAATTTTATCCGAAAGCATACAATCAGCAATTTGGGTGTTTTATTTTCGTCATCCTCCCTTAAATCTTTGCTAAAGCAAAAATTTGATAAGTGACTGGGAGAAATATCCTTTATTTTTTATTTTTGTGTGTATATAAATGGAAAAGGTGAGTGAATACGAAAGCATTCATTCAAAACATGCATGATAATTTCATTAATATTACCATTAAAGGAAATCAACAATACTTGAAAGCAAATAAGTACTTAATATGCAAAGAAAAATACAAATGAAATGCTAGAAATAGACAAATGGTTGCCAGTGCATAGGAAACTCTCTCGTGCCTGGTTCACTGCTGGGCTAGCCTTCTTCAGAGTAGTGGTAGTTCTGCTCGTCGAGACTAGTACGATAATCATCTTCAGACCCATTCTTGGAAATCTCTTCCACCGTTTGGACTGATGGACCCGCATAGCTAGGCGAAGAAGTATTGTTGATTTGAAGGCCTCGAGGCACAAATGAGAACATCTTGGAGTCAAGCAAAGTTTGTACCTTGCTCTTGAGCACCTTACAGTCTTCAGTTGAATGCCTATGTGCCCCATCATGGAAGTAGGATCGAGCATTGGCGTTAAAGCCTGGTGGATATGGAGGACTTACTGGTTTTAGCTCCTTTGGAACTATCAGTCCTCTCTTGATCAAGTATGGAAGTACTTGATTATATGTCATTGGAAGCGGATCGATGTGTCTCTCTGGCTTCCTTGGCCTTTGTTGAGCATGTTGATGATGCTGATGTAGGGTGTTATTCCATTTGTATGACTGCTAAGATGGAATCTGTCATTGATACCGAAGAGATCCTTGATTTTTAGGATGATATTGATCTTGTCGAGAGAATGGTGTCTGGTATGGAGCTTGTGGAGCCTCCCAGACTGCATTAATTTCAACCTCTTCTTCCTTTTGGGAACTGGAAATAGATTCACTCTCAATGCTCTGGCTATTTGAGGCGCATTGGATTCTTCCACTTTTAAGGTCATACTCGATGCGTTCTCCAATTGACACCAAGTGAGCAAAGTCTGATGCTGCACTGCTAATCATCCTCTCAAAGTAAGGACTTTGCAAGGTATCTCTGAATGAGCCCATTAATTCTTTCTCTGAGAGTGGGGGTTCAACACGAGCCGCTAACTCTCTCCATCTTTGGGCATACCCTCTGAAGGATTCATTGCTTTCCTTAGATAAGGCTCTTAACTGCATGCGATCGGGAGCCATGTCCAAATTGTATTTATACTGCTTCAGAAAGGCGTTAGCTAGGTCTAGCCATGACTGGATATGATTCCTTTATAACTTTATGTACCAACTCAATGATGCCCTAGTCAAGCTGTCCTGAAAACAGTGAATCATTAGCTTATCACTGTAAGCATAAGAAGTCATTTTTCGGCAAAACATCACCAAATGGTGCTTTGGGCAGCTATCCCATTTGTACTTCTAAAATTCTGGTACTTTGAATTTTGGGGGTATAACTAGGCCAGGTACCAAACACATGTTTAAAGCATTCGGTTCAAGAGTATCTTGTCCTTCTATGGCCTTGAGTCTTTTCTCTAGCACGAGGCATCTTTTAGCAATCTCATCGTCTTGCGGTTGTTCAATATTAACCACTAGGCTTGTCCCTTGAGAATTTGGCATGAATAATGCAAAGCTATGATACTTAACACCATAATGACATGAGGAATCTAGAAAAATATGACGTTCTTGTACAAAAGAGTTATCAACTGGGGTTTGCACATGCCGAGGTTGGGTGAGATCATTTATTGGAGCTGGAATAGCATTCTCAATGATTGCAGTCTACTGAATGTTGTCTTACCTCTTTGCTAGAGCTATCATAGCCTTAACAAGTTGGTTTATCTGGTTTTTCATCGAGTCAACATCTCCTCTTAATGCCATATGACTTTGCTCCAATGGATCCATGGTCTTTCAAGAGCTACTTCAAGTCTGATATGAGTGTCAGGAAGTCAACTGCAGGTTATGGACGAAGGATGGATGAGTATTTTTTTTGCATTTTGCATGGAAAATGATATGAAATATAAGATGATGAATGCATATGCAATGATATGTGTATGAATGTAGTGACATGTTCAGGATCACAGGTTCAAGGTGTTCTCAGACAGATCAGAATAACAAGTAAATGATGGGTACCTCTAATTAATGGAACCCCATGGGTAGGCTCTACAGTTGGAAGGTTCCTAGAGTCACGGATATTTCTTGAGAACGTCATTGTCGTGACGAAGACTCGTCTGACAATAATATCCTTAAGATGATCTCGTCTAGGTACGGTCTTCGTATTGTCCCAACAAGGAAGGCTCCTTGGGAATTCTACTACACAACTCTCGAGTCCAAGGTTCTAACAAGGTTCTCAGAGTCATAGATCGAGGTTGGAAATATTACTGTAAGATAGTAATACATCCAAGGGATCTCATATGATTTTGGGGATTTTGTATTAACCCAACAAGTCTAAGACTTCGTAGGTTAATACTACACAACCACAAGATATAGTGGGTTAAAAGGTCCCTAAAGTCATTGATCCAACTTGAAAATACTATCGTCGTGACGAAGACTCGTCGGACAATAATATCTCAAGAGAATCTACTCTAGATGGGGTCTTCGTATCGTCCCAATAAGGAAGACTCCTTATGGTCCTTCACTACACAACCACCAACTTAATCTCATGGTTTTTCTCAGGCTCGGGTAGATAGCCTATCTCATAAAGTACCAATGACCAGAGTTCCCCAAATAAGACATAGTCGATAAACCACAACATAATAATTACAACGGAATAATTATGACAGAATAAAGATAACAAATAAACAAGGTTAACACTCAAAATAGAAATTGAACTAAGTTAGGCTTGACTCTCTCTTGCTTGGAGCTAGTCCCCAGCAGAGTCGCCGTCTGGCGCATCTCGAAAAATACGATTCCTCACGATGGTCATGGAAAAATTTATGTCTGAACAGAGTCGCCACCGAACTTTATTTATCCCAATGAAGGAATAGGAAAATATCGATAAAACCTTTAAAAATAGAATAATTATCGTCGCAACCATATTCGGGTTCGGGAGTCGATTAGGCAAGGGGAATGTATTAACACCCCTCACGTCCGTTGTACTCAACGGGAACCTTTTAGTTTAATTTGAGATTTGAATGTTAACTTATGTTGTTTGTTTCCTTCGAGTGGATAAAGGATAAATATAGATGGATGGAAACCTCAGAATGGGGGAAAAGGGAGGTTTTTTATTAGTGTGCTCGCGAAGATCTAGCAATCTCCTGCATACGTATCCTTATAGTGCAATAGGGAAATTAGAGCATTCGTAGTTCGGGGAACTACGATTGGTTGGTGTCTTTTACCGAACATCTGTTTAGATCGCGTTCTAAAGGCTAAACATTGGCTTGTCTACTCTCGACGGAGGCTTAAGCACTAGTTTGTTGTGCGCATTAGAAAGGATTAAACAGTGTTCTTTTTCAAAAGAGTTTTGGTCACACGGGGGTGACAAGTGGAGTTAATATGTTTGATGTTTTATCCGATTGGTTTCGATCGTACGGGGGCGAGAAAGATAGATTTGATGTGTTGAGATATTTTTGTTGGATGACGATTACTCGGATAGTCGAGTAAGACAACTCGTATCGTAATAGTTGAGGAGAGGAATCGAAGGCTCTGGACCAACTCCCTTTTCATCCTTAATTGTAAAAGGAGTTTGATAATAGTTAAGGTATTTTAAATGGATGACGATTACTCGGACAGTCGAGTAAGATAACTCGTATCCTAATAATCGAAAAGGGAATAGAAGACTCTAGACCATTTTCTTTTTCATCTGAGTAATTATGAAAATAGGTTTATGTATGGTTGATGTATTTTAGAATAAACAACAAGTGCTCGAATGGCTGAGTAAGACAACTCATATCCAAGCATTTGAGGAGAGGAATTGAAGGCTCAAGACCATATCCCTTTTCACGTAGATTATTGTGAAAATGATTTGATTAAGTTATATGTTTGTGGAAAAATGACAATTGTTCGACTAACCGAGTAAGAGTACTCGTATTCAAACAATTGAGGAGAGATGTTGAAGGCTCAAAATCATCTCCCTTTTTATTTCGTTATTATGAAAATATTTTGATTTAATCTTGATTTAAGGCTTGTAAAGAAACGACAATTGTCTAACTGACTAAGTAAGAGAACTCGTATTCAAACAATTGAGGAGAGAAGTTGAAAACTCAAAACCATCCCCCTTTCTGATTTCTAAATGAAATAGTATTTAATTGTGGTTAGGTATTATAATTAATTTGAACGAAAATACTCGATATTGAATCGAGGTTTGGATGTGTGTTTATGAATGAATTGGATTCTAGTGAATCAATCATCTACTCGATTAATTAATAACCGAATAGGTCTCATTGTAAGAAAGTCCAAGAGTAAGCTATGTGAGGTGGATGACGATGCTTAAAAGCGACCAACTTACAAAAGCGTTTGGAAATGGGCTTGAGGTTAAATCAAGAATTGTGTGATTTTTTCTAAATGATTTGAATGGTTTTGAATTGAATGGGTTTAACTTAAGAATGATTAAAATGGTGGTAAAATAGATCGATCAATGTTTAATTTCCAGAGTTAATTTATTAAAATTTGATTAAAATGATTAATTTCATTAATTCAAACTAATTATCAAAATTATTTAATAAAATAATAAAGTTAATTAAAATTAATTAATCAGAAGTAAACTAACTAAGCGATATTTTAATCAATTAGTTGATTTAATTAAAAAGAGATAGAAATAAGTGATGACGTCAATTTTAAAAATCAAATTGAGTTGGCTTAAATGTGCTCAAAACTGGTTAGGGCGAAACGACCATATGATTAGTGTCATACGCGAGATCGTAACGCGGTGATAACATTCTATTGATGTGTTAGAATTTGACGGTATATCAACATAAGATCAATGTTGAAATCGTTAATTTAATCCGTCATAACACAATGCAAATATGCGATATCAAATCGATATTATGTACATAAACTAATTTATTGACAAAGTTTATTACAATATACAAGGCATAACGGCTAATGGGCCAAGGTCAAATCAGTAATTTGATATTGATAGCTTCAATCAAAGCCCATCTTCATAATATTTAAAGAAAAATTAAAATTAAAATCAATGAAGAGTAATTTATTAAAGAAAAGAGAAATTGAAGTAAACTGATTTGTCACTAACCGAAAACGTAAACTGAGTAAAGCTGATCCTTGACTTTTCGTGTATAAATTTTTACAATAAATAAAAAGTATTTGGTCATCTCCATCTCCCTCTTCTAAATTTCGATACTCCTTCCATGAACTCTTATATGAATAAATTCCAAACTCAAACTAAATTAAACAACAGCTATTTAACTTTAAGCTCAGTTCAATGTATAACGAACAATAAAACATGAGGTGAAGCAGTTACCCATTCGCGGCAGACAGATTGATGATATGCATCTCAACTGTATTTATTGTTGAGGTTCAATCGAAGTGTTGTTGCGTGTCACGATATGTGGCCGTCTGAATGGTGTAGTGAGTGCTCGAGATCAAAGTCGAAGCCGACGAACGGAGGTCGTACATCGGTTGCAAGTGCGGATGAACGAATCCAGTGACATCATAATCAGATCTTAAGCTCAAAATTAGACGTTTAACGATGATGATGAATTCTGAAACGAGATGGAGGCGGACCGTGGATGTTGTGATGCGTGACGATAGAGGTTGGATTTTGATTTAGGTAAGGAAGAGAAAGAAGACGTGGCGGTCGTGAGGGTGTTGTAGTCGCGACGGCGGGTGATGGGGGTCGTCACGGTGGTGGATCTTGACGAAGGAAGCAACAACGGTTGAAGGTGATTGGGAAGGATGTGCGACGTTATGTCACTGTGTTGGTGGCGGACGGTGGTTAACACGGTGTAAGGGCGATAATGGTTGTTTTGACGGTGACGTGAGTCGTCGACGACGACAAAATGGAGAAGAGGTGTGGGTTCGTTGTGGTGGTTTGGTGACGTCTTAATGGAGGCGGTGGTGCGTGCTGTTGATGGTGGTGGCGCGGATGTGTGTGAGACATAGTGTTTGAAGAAGAAGAGGAACAATCCTCTTTTTGCTTTTCGTTTTATGCTCAGTAGAGAGAGAGAGAGAGAGAGTAGGCTAGTTTTTTTTGAGTCAGTGGAGTGTTTGTGCCTCCTTTATTCTTTTTCTCTTTTTTTTTCTCTTTTTTCAAGCAGGGAGAGAATTATTGAGGAGTGAGGTGAGTGAGCTAGAGAGAGAAGAGAGGTAGCGTTTTTTGATTGGAGAGTTTTTTCTTTCTTTGTTTTTTAGTGACTAGAGAGACGTTGGTAGTGGTGTGCCATTGGTGGTCCTTTGTTCCTTTTTTGTTTTCCTTTTCTCTTTGTGACCGTTGGAGGGTCTTTTTTTTTTCAATCTTTCATTGCCAACTATTTTTCTTTTGTGGCCACCCGTCCCCCACTATTGGGAAATCCACTTCTATTTATTTCTTTAAAATTCATATTATTATTATTTTGATTGTTCATGATTGGTAGACACACACACGGATAGCTTATTATAGACCCTTGATTAATCTCGATTTAACGATCGAGATTACATCAAAGAAACACAAATGCCAACTAATTTTAAAGATGTCAACATTATCCTTTCTAAATGAGTTAATTGGTTTAAAATAATTTAGATCAATTAAATTAAATAGAATTCACAATTTCAAAAATGAATGTGATAAAAATAAAATGAAGACATGAAATTTTTTATTTATTTAATATGAATATTTGGGCGAAAAAAATAAAATTAAAACGGCTAATAGTGAATAAAAGTCGGGTGGAAATTTACTCGAAAAATTAAATGGAATGCACTAAAATGATCAGCACGAAATAAGCTTATTAAAAAAATATAGCATTTCCTTAAATTTTGAAATAACTTTTCATCGGTTAAAAGACTCAGACGGATTAAAATGCAGTTGAAAAAGTCGTCGAAAAATATAATGAGCACACCAGGTCAAACCACGCGAACCGTAGATTAATAATACTGACGTCTGTAAGCTTGATTTCGAAATTTTTTACTCGTTGATTTTGCACGTACTTGAGAAATGATTTAACCAAATTGTCTTTATATTCTAGAATTTATTCCGACTGATATTTTAGGTGTTATTTAGGAAGAAATGCATTTCATGCTATACATATGATGCAAACTGAAATAAAAACTGAATTTATGAAAGTTTTAAAATGCCCGAACAAAATTGGGGTATGACAAATACCGAGTCTCACAGTCGGTGAACTTCTTATTGAGGAAGTAAATCGCATACTCTTTCTTCCCAGATTCGTCTTACTGACCAAAACACGACCCATACTCTCATCAAGCACAGCCAAATACATAATCAACGGTCTTCTTTCAACAGGTGGAGATAGAATCGGAGGCTCAAGCAGATACTCTTTGATACTGTCAAAAGCTTTCTGGAAATTCTCGGTCCAATCACAAGATTGATCTTTCCGAAGAATCTTGAATATAGGCGCACATGTGGCAGTCATATGCGATATAAATCTCGAGATATAATTCAAGCGGTCGAGAAAACCTTTGACTTGCTTATCAGTTTTGGGCGCATGCATTTCTTGTATTGCTTTGACCTTGGCAGGATCAACTTCAATACCCTTCTCACTGACAATAAAGCCCAACAACTTACCAAAATGAACACCAAGAGTACACTTATTGGGATTCAAGAGGAGTTTGTACTTCCTCAAATGCCGGAATAACTTCAACAAATGCTCAACATGTTCTTATTTATCACTTGATTTGGCAATCATATCATCAACATAAACCTCAATCTCTTTATGCATCATATCATGAAAAAGAGTGGTCATAGCTCTCTAGTATACTAACCAACTGTAGCGGGGTTTTCGTTACCTTTAGGTTTATTGACTAAACCAAAAGTAAGCATACAATTCGAGTCGCCACCGCACTTTTATTTGTCCAAAGGAAAGGCTAAAAAGAGAACAAAAGCCAAGTAAGAAGTTTTATCAAATCAAAAACTAATGAAATGTCAGAGATCTGGGTAAGGGGGTTGGTTATGAAATGGGAAGGTTTTACGCATCCAAAACATCCTTAGTACTCTAAGGGAACCCTTTTTGCAAGTATGTGTTGTAGGTTGGTATTTATGTAAATATGTGCAAAAGATTGGAGGGATGAGAAGAGAATAGATTATACTTATAAGTTTGTTGTTTGAATGGATGAACCCATTGCCTACGTACCATCACAAAGAAGGATCAAAACCTCGTAGTTCGGGGTAAAAATCTCAAAGATTGGTGAATTGATTTGATCAAAATCCTTAATGTCTTTTGTTATCAAAGGGAGAAAACTCAACCTAAACCAACAATCCACCATGTGAGGAAGGCTTCAACATGCCAGTGAGGGGTTAACCCTATAATAAGCATGGAAGACTTATAATCCAATCACTAAGGATGAGGTGAGATTTACATCAACCACTATGATAACTCAAACCTATGACTCATGTTTTTGAAAAGGTTTTAACAAGGTAGCCATTGGAACCACAAAACAACTTGAAATGAGTTATATTTACAAGTTAGATTTATTTACAAAATGAAGTCAAAGTTGGATTAATATTTATTCACAATGAGTATTGATGAAAATGGTTTTTAAAAGTCAAAGGCAAAAGGCCTAGGTTTCTAATTTGAAGCAAAAGTCAAAGTTTTGAAAATGATTTTTGGCTTGGTTAGAGTGAGAAGGATAAGAGAAGGGCTAGTCCTAAAGCAATGTAAAGATAAGAGGGAGAAGATAAAACCCTTGGAGTTCCTTTTCTTGAAATCATAGAGATGATTCAAGATGCTCCTTTCCTTTGGACTTAGCACACAATCAAGCAATCAAATAATTTAGATTCAAGCTCCTAGGATCTCCATTTGGCTTGTCTCTCTTAACTTGGCTATTCATGACAATGGTCCTCTTTTACTATCTCAAGATGGAATCCCTATCACACAAGAGCAAACATCAAAAAGTTCACAACACAATAAGGGGAATGGACAAAGAATAAGTTCAGATGAGAAGTCTTTTAAAGTCAACTTTAAAATTTTAGCATTCTAAAGGCATGAGGCCTAGTTGCTTTTTAACTCCTTTAAGCATGGGTATGTCCTAATTCTAAATCCTTTCTCCTTTTTGCATTAGGTTCACACCAAACAAAGACAAAACAATCACAAGACAATAATATATTTATATACAATAATGAGCTCAAATGAGCAAAAGAAAAATGACATAAACATAAAATATGTGCTCAAGTGAGCAAAATGAAAAGCAATATGAATAAATGAGCAAGAAATAAATTGCATTAAAAGTAAATTGCAAGAAATTAAATGCTCAAATTAAAATTAGTAATTAGTATGGTTATGTTAGTTTGTCATAAGACAATGTAGCGCTATGTTAAGCAATCGTAAGTGGACTAATGTAGTAGTCACACCTATCTGAGGCCGGTCAATAAAACTATAGCCAAGTAAATACAAGTTAGAGATCATGACTAGTAAGCCAAGCTCCACAAATTTGCCATGCCAAAACAAAAGGGGAAGGGCCTTGTATGGACTTTAGGTTTTTTGCTTAACCAAGAAGCAACCTATCTTGGACACAAAATAACTCACTTGATCTTGGATCAAGTTGAGTTTGGTTTAGATCAAAGAAGATTAAGCCTCTCATTTGTCAAGACCAACCATAAGACATTAACTCATTGGCCAAATTATGAAAAGAAAGGGATGAAGATGAAATGGATGAAAAGAGAATTCAAGCATCAAACTCAATTGATCAAATGTGAACCAAGCCATCATCAATCAATGCCAAACAGAAAAGAAATGAAGATTACAAGTCAACAAGTCAACCATATTTTTTTGGTATTTTTTGAATTAACATAAAATGCAAAATAAAATAATCAAAATATGGTTAAACCTCAAATTTAATTCAAATCAACTTCAACAAGTCCAATTAAATTCTCATAGGTCTAACATGGTCAAACAAACTTAGACAAATTTTCTCAATAATTTTTGAAATCAGAAACTATTTAAAAACAATTAAAAACAATAAAAAATAACACAATATGAACTAAAATCTCAAATAAATCTCAAATAAAATAAGAAATTGATGAGACTATTTTTCATTGACTTATCATGATCCATAGGTGTTAGGAAAATATTTTTGGATTTTTTTAATATCAAAAGGTATTTTAAAATGAATTAAAACTATTAAAAACCAAATAATTAACAAAAATTATTAAATGAAGTCACAAAAATAATTAAAAATCAAAATATGAAACTAGATTTTTCAAGAAAGTTTTTGGCATTGGTCTCATATCTGTGTGACTTCAAATAACATATTTATGAATTTTTGAAAATAAAAGAAATTAACAGAAATTAAAAGAAAATAAGAATAATAGGAAAAATGCGCAACCATCAGATCAATTCATTAATTGACGTGGCAAGGGATCAAAGGCTCAGAGGCGCGGATGCATGGTGAACTCAAGTCAAGCGCGCAACACATGACATTAAAATAAGTAATCACATTGGATGACCAAGATTATAACATTTAGACACGATCCAAGGGCTGTACAGCAAACACGTGGGGATGGTGGTGGAAACCACCATCTTCTCCGGCGATCCAACAAGTTCCGGCCACCACGCGCAGGGAAAAAGTTTGTAATGAAAATGAAATGTAAGGACATCAAAATGAAGCTTAGGTGATGTACATCACCACTGTAACCATGGATCATCCTCACTCTTCCGATTTAGAGAGAAATGTGAGATGGAAGATCATGGTATGTCAACTGGAATGGCATGATTTGAACAATTAAGACCACCACTGGCCTGCCTCAAGTGAGAGGACTTCAGAAAACCACACAAACCAAAGAAAATCACATTGAATTGCAAGATCTAGATCAAAATAGTTTGAGTTCCTACCTCTGAAATGAAGCTTCAAATTCCACAAATTCTTCAAGATCTTAATCTACTTTTGCCCTGGAAGTGTGATTGAGATGATAGGTTAAGGAATTGAGCTTTGAAAATCAACTAATGATGCTGAATTTCAAGCTTGAAAGAGAAAGAGAAATCTGAAAATTCCTTTAGTGAGGGTTGGGATTTCAATTCTGCAACACTTCAGGTCTCCACTTGGTTGTCAAATGAGTGAGATTGAGCTCCTATTTATAGCTGAAGAGGGTTGCAAGACATGGTTCCCTCGTATGCATGGGATTTGAATTCTTCTTGCATGGGCCTATACAGGCGCATGTAAGGCCCAATGATGGGTGATACACCATGCTGAGATCAACTAGAATTGAATTGGACGTGCAATTGTGATGGAAATAGCTTGCACATGAAGTTACAACATGAAATGCAAAAATGACCATAAAGAGAAAGCTCTTCGAAACTCCCACATGGAAAGTACAAAAAAGTAATGTGAGTAATGGTTAGAAAGCCCTTGAAATAAAGAACAAAGGTCATGTTGGTCAAAAATTCTTTTGGAATTTGGAAATTGATGAAAATTGGTTGTGAAAATACAAGTACAAAACATGTTTAAGTCACCTTTGAAAATTTTCACCAAAAGTAAGCCTAATCAAACCCCTCTGTTTTCATGATGCAAGCTTCAAAAGGAAAAACATCTAACATTAAAGTTGTAGATGTTTTCAAGATGATAAGTTTAGACTCAAATTTTGCATCATTTGGATTTTTCATGAGAAAGTTATGGGCATTTGAAGTTGGGCACTTTTTCAAATTCAATGACTTAGGTCCAAAGTGACCTATAATGTTTTGTATTATCACATGTATTTCTTTTAAGATTATGAAATTTTTTCCAACATAACATTTGAATTATACATCTTAATACTTCCAATGCATTTAGTCTCACCTAAAAATCATAAAAATTAAGGAAGTTAGGTCCTTGGGAAGTTGACCTAAAATTAGGGTTTCAGTCAAAATGACCTATAATGTTTTGAAATGAATGATGGCCTTAAGAGTTTCAAATGGATTTTTGATGAACATGAAAGTTGTTCATATGGTTCTTAAGAACTTGTTTTCTCTTGGGGTCATATTCATTTGACAAACACATCACAATTTGTATCTCAGTGATCTTCAGTTTAGTCAGATGACTTGACTGGTCAACTTTTCAAGGCCAAACTTCCATACTTGATGAATGAATGATTGAGGATTATCAAATAGGCTCATATATGAATAAAATAATGAATTAAATAACTTAACTTGATTAAATTTTATCATAGGTTGAGGTTGCTTCATGAGCAAGGCACGGTTGAAACACAATGAAATTAGGGTTTCCTTGGGAAACAATCCTCAAGCCCTTTGGGTTATCTTGATCAAATTGGCAAATTGAGATACTTGGGAGACATATATTATGATTAGGAGATTTGTGGACCATTTTCATGCTTGTTCTCATCTTCATCTAGCCATATTATTGAGCTTAGGGGTTCTCATCTTCATCTAGCCATATTATTGAGCTTAGGAGCCTCCTAGGAGCATGGGAGCACATGATCACTTGAGCTTCAAAACAAAAAGAATTAGTGACATATTTTTGTGCTTTTGGTTAGTAATCAAAATAAGAAAATCAATTATATACAATACAAGCATGCTTGGTGGTCTCAAACCACTCACACAAATCCCAACCCTAGGGTTAAGGAGCCAAACATACTATGATCCTTGAGGCAATGCACTGAGCAATGATATGATGCCATGAGGGATCTTAGGGTCAAAATTAGGGTCTTACACCAACACAATGCCAACATTCCTAGCAATACATAATAGAAACATCACCAACCTAACAAATATCCCTAGCACACCATGATGTGTCATCTAGCAATAGGCATCTCAATGGGAGTGCATCAACACAGCATCATGCACAAACATTCCAAGCAAGCACCTCACAAGCCATGACCAAGCTGCACCATTGGAAGGTTAACTACTTTGGTTCAATGAATTTCTTGTTATGCTTTTCTCCACTCATTCCTAAAGCCTGCAATGGATAACATGAGCCAACTTTGCAGTAAAACCAGTGGGGTTATATGAAAGACAAAGGGAAATAAGATACACATGTTTGAGCTTGTAAGGCATTGGTAAACATAACATAAAATTGCTCATAAATCACTAACAATTGGCAATAGAAAGAAACCTGTTCAACAGGTGAGGAATCAATTTGCAAGGCATATCCCACTTAAGTTATAAGCTTCCAATACCAGTCAAAGAAAAACAATTCAGAATCAAGTAACATTCACCCATCCTAACCAATCAACTAACTTCCCAACTCAATGAGTTAACTGCAAACTCACTGAGTTCATTCTAACTGTTTCCTAAGCTAGTTCCAAACCTAACCACAACTAACTCCAAACCTACACTTATCCAAAGATAACTCTTATAAATTAACATCACCTCTATCATTTCAAGAGGTTGGCAATTACCATTCTGAAAACTCTTGAAAGCAATTGGAACCTCTCTCTCACCCTCACCACACGCACTCTCTTAAAGCAGTTGAAGCTCACCATTAGAGCTTTAAATTTGTTTGTGCTTAAACCTCCTCAAGATCTCTCACTCTCAATCCAGAAGAAGAAGAAGAAGAAGGATCGAAAGAAGAAGAAGAAGTGTCAAACGAACTAGAGGCAAGGATACATAAGCATTTACCTGACTCCAGCGAAATCTCCAGTCATGGTGAGTTCTTTCTTCCCTTGATCTCTTCCAATTATTATGCATAGACGGTAGGGTTTTAGGAGAGGAACCAAAGCCCCAATCCCAAGGGCTTTGAATCAATGTTTCTAGGGTGTAATTTAGGATTAAATGGCTAGGGTTCATATACGTATAGCTTCGGTTAGGATCTTAGGAGAATCCTTGCTCATAATTGATAATGGATTAGGGAAGAGCGTGATTGTGGGAGTATTTTGGTGGCTTGAATTCAGGTATTGGTGGCCACCGCCGCCAAACGCGATGGTCATAGCGGTGGGCCATGGTGGAATCTGTTTCTAATGAAGTCAGGGCAGCCATATGAGCATGGCGCGCATTTGGTCACACTCAAAGGTGTTGACCAAGGCCAAGTCAACACCTTCTATTGGGTTGATTCAAGATTGGGCCCATTTTCATTTAGGGTCACACACCACCAAATTCAATCATGCGCCCCCATCCTGAAACCAAATCCATTGGGCTTTTCAGCCAAGGCCCATGCGCCTGAATTCAAATCCACACCACCAAACCTGTGTTCTGCACCTCTTGGCCTATTCCATCTTTTAATTGAATTTTTTTGCATTTTAATGTTCATTTTATCTTGTTATTTGTTTTCTAATTAGGGTTTAATTAGAACCATTTAGATTAGGTTTTATTAGGTTTGGAATTTAAATAGAATTTTGTAAATTAATGTAGTTTTAATAAGCAATTAGTAAATAATTGGATTTTGATTATATTTAAAACAATAGTGCAATTTATAAACATAGGTAATTTTAGAATTAATCCATTTTGTAGTTTTCTAATTATATGCTAATTAGAGAGTTAATTTGTACTCATAATTGAACATTTTTGTAAAGATACCATTTTACCCTTTAGAATTGATTTTGGGTACTTTATCCATGTAATCACATGCTCCCTTAGAAATAGAATTAACATAGATTTTTTTATCAAGACTTTGATCAACATTAACATGCTCCTCTAGGATTTTAACATAGAATTTTCAATCAACTATAGCATGATCCCTTAGGATAGTTTAATTAGTATCTAGCCATTAGATTAAACTCTAACCTAGCTTCCAAATTATTTCAAATCCTCTGATTTAAATTGATCAAAAGCAATTTTGATCAATTAAATCCTTTGAACTTGTATAATCCCACAGTATAAATTGAGTGACCAAAAGACCCTTGGTCACTTAAAAAGATTTTTATTCTAAGTTGTGGAGCTCAAAGCCTCAAGTCAAGATCTTCAATCAAGGCATCCTCAGTCACATCAAGTAGCGGATTATACAAGATAACTCATAGGTTAACACTTGGTAAATACGATTAAAATTGTATGAAACGAGCCTTAAGTAATAGGGAATGACGAGACAGAGTCTCTCATATCCTCGTCTAGAGAGACTTTGCGTATGGGGTGTATGAACCTAAATATTCAAAGTGTTCTCCCTTATTCATAGACTTTAGTACAATACGAATCGATTAAACTACCAAGTCTTCTTCATACAAAATCAACATCAACACAAGGATCAACAATGAAGATTCTTCACCAGTAACTTGTCAGTTAAGAGAAGTATCATGCGCTACGAGCCTTAATTAATAGGGAATGACGAGACGGAGTCTCTCCTATCCTCGTCTAGAGCGACTTTGCGTATGGGGCGTAGGCCCTAAATATTCAAAGGATTCGCCCTTATTCATAGACTTTAGTGTGATTCTTATCAATCGACTGTCAAGTCTCTCAATTCATCTCTCCATTCTATTCATTTTTATTCAATCATTCAATCACTTTCTTTTGCCTCCAATCATCCTTGCTTTCAGCCCTAGTGGGTTGAACCACGAAAGCTATGATTTCCTTATTGCACTATAAGGATACGTAGGCAGGAAAACCCAGTTTCTTTGTGAGCTACCGTATCTATTGCTACCCTATTTATCAATCAATTATTCTCCTTTCATTCAATCAATACCATCTTTTTGAGATCAATCATACTTCTCCTTGGACTCCTTGTCTATCCTTTTAGGACGATCTAGCGACAATCCACCTCATCAATCGAGAGTTTTTTAGAACTACACCCAAACACTTAATCCAGACCTTCTTTTTTTCTTTATCCTATAGTGGCAGTCTTACTAGCCCACATACTGGTAAATGCCTACCTTGCTCTTTGATTCAGAGTATATCTCCTTCTTGGATCCAAGATATTATCCTTCTTGATCTCTAACTGTTTGTTCCCCATCCAGTGATACATTATTCCTTGTACTATATAGTACTGCAATCATTCCTTGAAGTGGTGTTTCTCCTCCGCCTTAGGGAATTATTCATATCTTTCACAATCCATTATCTACCTTCGATCATAAATCGTTCACCCAGTGACATGTTATTTCTTTGACATCGAAATACACTTTCTTTGGAATTCCATACATACCCTTTTAGGACGTATATCGAATAGTCCGCATTTCTACCTAGAGTTGTTTGGGCTACACCCTCAGACACTTAATTCCTCCTTTTTTGGCTAATTGCCCTATAGTGGCAGTCCTACTAGTCCATGTATCGATTAAAGTTGTCTCCCTCTATGGTACAAATCTCATTTCTCTTATGGATTCCAATACACTTTCACCTTTCAGTTTCAAACAATATTTCTTCAGTCACTTGTTACCAAACACTCTATTTTGTGCCTTTGGACATTTCATTCCGTCCATCTCCATGATACATTCATATTCTACCTTCCTTCACTCCATGTGATATATCAATTATCTTCGATCCAAATACACTACCTCCTTGTGCTCCTTCTTACGTCATCTTATGAACCAAGAGACGTTTGGGACTGTGCCCGAACACTTATTTCTTCGTCTTTTTGGTATTACCCTATAGCGACAGTCTTGCTAGCCTGTGTACTGGTAATATCCACTTTACTCTTGGGTTCATCTTTTCACCCTTGTTGGAGTTCAAAACACTATTCGTTGGTTCAGATCATACTTTAATCGCAATTCTTTTCATCTCCCACTTCTAGTTCTATGTACTACGAAGCTCTGAATTCCTCATTGCACTATGAGGAGACGTAGGCATGAGGGCCCTAATCCTCACCGATCACTTTATATATTTTCTTTTCCTTTTCCCCTATTCTTTTGCGAGTAATCTTTAGATATAACACCTATTCGAGCGAGAACAATCAAAACGGTTCCCATGGAGTACCATTGATGTTTGGGATGTTAATACATTCCCCTTGCATAACCGACTTCCTTACACAACATATCTCTTTTCCCCGGGTTTTATCGATGTTTTCCCTTTCCTTATGGAATAAATAAAGTTCGACTGCGACTCTGTTGGATGTTCGAGTGTGCGATACGTTCGAGTATATTTCCGCTAGCTTCACTTAGTAACAAGATTAACACACCCCGGCGTTTGATAACCAAGATTGCATTCCATGACATGCTTCTTTACCTCGCCCAGCAAATCAAGATAAAAACTCTTTTCTAATTGAGGAGAAATTACTTATCTGTAGTAATGGAAATTTCTTGCTTTATAGTTGGCCATATCGGCAACCCAAGGTCTTTCAATTACAACAAATAAATGCTCATATGGAATAAAAGTTTAGCTAACACATTTTGAGTTAATTTATGAGTTAACACATGTTTTTCTCCTAGTAATTTACGAGTTCTCCCACCGTGAAAGATGATTAGCTAACAAATTTTCAAATCTCTTTTTGTATTTTATTTTCATGTCGAATTCTTGCAACAAAAGTTTTCATCTAAGTAATTGGGGCTTAGAATCCCCTTTTACGAGTAAATACTTGAGTTTTGCATGATCCGTAAAAACAATAACCATGGAATCAATTAAATAAGAGCAAAAAAATTTCAAAGTAAATACTACAACTAATATTTCCTTTTCAGTAATTGAATAATTGAATTGATTTCAATTAAGGTCCTTTCTAGCACAATATATAGCATAGAAATATTTATCATTTTGTTGGCCTAGCATTGCCCCAACTGCAGAATCAGTTGCATCAAATTTAAGCTCAAATGGTAATTCCCAATCAAGAGAAATGTTTACGAGGGTTGTGATCAACTTTTCTTTAATGAAAAAAATTGTAATCATTAATTATCAACAAAAATTCATTTTCCCTAATAAGGAGTTGACACAAAGGTTTATCAATATTTGAAAAGTCTTTTATGGAACGTCGGTAGAAATCATTGTCTCCTGAGAAACTTCTCACTTGTTTCACATTAATAGAAAGTGGTAATTTTTATATCACTTCAATTTTTGCTTGACCCATCTCAATTCCCTTTGAAGAGATTTTATGTCCTAAAATAATTCTTTTATTTACCATAAAATGACATTATCCCCAATTCAAAACTAGATTTATTTCAATATATCTCTTCAAAATAGAACTTAAGTGATCTAGATAATTGTCAAATGATTTTACTAATGGCTAAAAAGTCATCCATAAATACCTCAATAGATTTTCTAATCATGTTAGAGAATAAAGAAATGCCTTTGAATTGTGGTTGGGCAATTGCATAAATTGTAAAGCATCCCTCCTATACGCAAATACTCCAATTGGACATGTAAAAGAAGTCTTCTCTTGATCTAGCGGATCAAGGGAAATCTCATTATAACTTGAGTAACCATCAAGGAAACAATAATAGGCATGATTTACTGATTTATACAACATTTGATCCATGAATGGTAGAGGAAATGATATTTCCTCATTGCCTGATTCAACCTCTTATAATTTATACACATCCACCAGCCAATAACTATATGAACTGGTATCAACTTGTTCTTTTCATTCCATATGACTATCGGTCTTCTCTTTTTAGGTACCACATGAATCGGACTAACCCATGAACTGTCAGAAATAGGATAAACCATCTCAGCCTCAAGCAACTTAAACACTTCTTTATTCACTACCTATTTAATTGTAGTATCAAGCCGTCAATATGGTTGGAAGATTGATTTGAATCCTTCTGAAAGCTTGATCTTATGCATGCAACAAGCTATGCTCATCCCCTTCAAATCATATATGCTTCATCCAATTGCTCCCTTATTTTCTCTCAACACTCTCATGAGCTTTTCTTCCTCTAAGCTAATTAGAGAGCTACTAATAATGGTGGGTTACATCCTTTGTTCTCCCAAGAAGACATATTTTAAATGTGGAGGAAGATCTTTCAACTTAGGGATATTAGATCTTTGAGATTTCATTGATTCTAATATATTTGGCTCATGACCACTCAAATTCTCAAATTTTCTTTGTAATTTCTCTATAAGAGACACTTATAAGTGACACACACATTGCTCAAATACTCTATCTTGTCTTTCCTTAATTGTATCAATAGAATTCATAATAACTCGCTTAATAGGCAACAATGATGACTCACTTTGAGACATTTCCTTAACTACCTCTTCGACTGCATCAACACGATAACACTGAAGATTTTTATTATGGCGACACATTATTCAAACACATAAAAAATTACCTGCTCATTTTGAAATCTCAATATAAGTTCACCTAACTCCACATATATCAAAGATCTACTTGTTGACAATAAAGGTCTTCTAATAGTTAGAGATACTTTTAAATCTTCAACCAATTCTAGAATAATGAAATTTGTCGGAAATATAAAATCATCAACTTTAACCAACATGTCTTGAAGCACGCCATAAAGATAAGTAATTGAGTAATCTTCTAGGGTTAGAGTCATCCTAGTAGTCTTAACATCATCATAATCAAGCTTATTAATTATCAAAAAAGGCATCAAGTTGATGTTGCCCTCTAAATTGCAAAGTGCGCGTTCAATCTTTAATTTACCAATTGAATAAGGAAACGTGAAATGGTCATGATATGTTAGCTTTGGCGGAAGCTTCCTTTGGATAATTGTGATGCATTATCCTGTCAAAAATATGCTTTCATCATCTCACAATTTTCTTCTTTTGGATAATAAATCTTTCATGAATTTAACATAAATATGTATTTGCTCTAATGTTTCCCTAAAAGCAATGTGGATATGAAGTTTGGTAAACATCTCTATAAACTTCTTGAACTTCCCCTCTTCCTTTTCCTTCTTCTTTTTCTTTACTTTTTGGTAAGGTAATTTAACATAATATAGGATCATTTGCTTCTTGTCGTCACCCATGGTGATTTTCTTCTTGGTTCTCCTTCAAATTGAGTCTTTATCAATCAACTTCTCACTTTTCCCACTCAATGGTGTTTTCACTATATTCTCACTTTGTCTCCCTTTATTTATTTTTATTTTTTCTCTTTATTCTTTTTCAACTTCTCCCTCATCTACTAATTCATATTTATCTTCAACTTCTATCTCAACTTCATTTTTTCTTTTCAACTTCAGTCGCCTTATTCTTCTCACTCATAAGACTTACTACTATAGGAACTACTATGTTTCTTAATTCAATAGCTTTGTAACTCCCATTCCTATGATTATCCAATGTATTCCCATTAAAACCAATATTTGATTGAGATGTCATTGTCTAGATAACTAACCAATTTGAGTTTCAAGATTAGTTATGGATGCTTTATTGTTCTTGTTGGACGTCTCTTGAATTATCTGCGTTGCTTCTTGACTTGATTTCAGTACTTCAAAGTTTATTTGAGTCATCTCATAAATTGGTTCATAGTATCTTCTAAATGAGAGGGTTTCCTTGGTGGTGGATTCTGAGGAGCTCTTGATTAGCATTTTGAATTTGAATATTACTCCATTTAATATTAGGATGATCCTTCCATTCAGGATTATACATGTTGGAGTAAGGATTTTCCTCTTTGAAAATTACCAACATAATGAGCCTCTTCAGCGTGACCCTTTGGTACATAGTTTCCATTAACATGACCTTCACTATAGAAATCAAATCTTAACACCTAGACTTAACAAGTATTTCTTGAGCAAGAAAAGTGACACATAATTGCTTTGTTAGGACTTCAAGTTGGGCCAATAAAGTGTGTTAAGTATCAAGCTCCATCATACCTTTATTCCTTGGACTTCTTTCACATTGTGTATGGTATTCATTTTGACACATATTTTCAATCAACTCACTAACCTCATCTTCATTCTTGTTTCTGATAGTACCTCCAGTTGAGGCATCTAAAAGCATTCTAGTTTGAACTTTCAAGACCCGTGTAAAATGTTGCATTTATTCCATGTTGTCCATATTATGATTATGACACTTTCTGAGCAATAATTTAAACCTTTGTCAAGCATCATAAAGAGATTTTCAGTCACCTTGCTCAAAGTTGGAAATTTCTTCTCTTCTTTCTATGAACTAAGAATTTGTGAAAAATCATTCCAATAACTTGTCTTCTAACTAGTCTCACTTGGTAAACATTGTAGTCAATCTTTTCTCTCCCAATTAAAGTAAAACTGAATAGTCTAAGCTTTATTTGGCTATCACTAATTCCATCTGGTGTGCACATAGAACAATTCTTATAGAAACGAGAAAGATGTTCCCAATGGTCTCTAATAACATTCCTATCAAATTAATTCTCGCTCAAACCTTCTAAAACGACGGGATTTGTTGGTTGGATCTCAAGAGAAATTTATCCATCATCGGTCTTTCTGCAGTAATTCTCGCATAATCCGCCAAAGTGGTGTTGGTGGTGGTTGATTATTATTGTTGTTGATATTAGTCGGATCCACTTCCTCTTGGTCAATCTAGTTGTTTAAAAGTGTTGGTGTTGACTCTTTTGATTTCTCTTCCTTTGATAATTGTGTTATTCGGGTTGCTTTCCTATTGGCCTTCGTTGTCTTCTCGATCTTTGAATTTAATAACAATTTTCTAAACCTTTACCTTGCATAAATACTCATAAAAAATATATCAATAGCATTACACGAGTTAACAATAATTAAATAAGAATAACTCAAAAAGAAAAAAAAAATCACGTACAATATAAATGTCTTGTTGAAATTAATCAACAATCTTCGACAGTGGTGTCAAAAACATAATGAACGATTTAGCAAGTATATTAAATCATCGTCATGTAATAAAAATTGAGCTCATATCCACATGAAATATTTCAATCTCAATTCAATAATACTATTGCACTAAGTACGTAAAATTGGGGGTTTTTCAAAAGGGTTTGTTTAACAAAAAAAGAAAATGAAACATGTTAAAATTATCCGTGATTAAAAACTATCATACCTTTTCGAATTAGTTATTTCTTCCTATTTGACAATTATGTCTATTACCTAAAGTTGATCCTCTAGTATCACAATGAATTAACAAAATAGTTATGACTAATTTCTTGACTCATAACGCTCTCTTTTGATCATAATTCTCAGACGCGTCTTAGGTGAATTCGTAACCAAAAAATATTTTATTGAACGTTAATTCCTACATCACAGTCAACTAATTCAATATCTCTAAAATAATTATTGATTGACCAATTAAATTAGATTGAATTTCAAAAGTTAGATTTAGTCATCAGTCTCAGTTTGGAATCAATTCATACATTTTTCAATATATAAAAGATACCGAACACAAATTTAACTTAATAATACTATAATTGCAACAATTTTATTCAATAATACTCGATAGTTACATTATTCAAATTATTAAAAATAAATTCATCTTCAAGATCTAATCAAAAAGAATTTAACTACTCATGATACAGTTATTCATAGCTAAAAGTTTTAAAGATGATATATGAATTAGAGATGAAAGTTAGTCTTCAAAAACCATGTTGCCGTCTAAATCTCCTAAAAGTTTTAAACCCCCTTTCAATATGTCAAATTTTCTTTTATAATGGATTATGGCGTGTCCAAATCATACCACGACGCTAAAGCAGCACGCCATAATTTATACAGATCATTCTACTATATATATATATATATATATATATATATATATATATATATATATATATATATATATATATATATATATATATATATATATATATATATATATATATATATGAGAGAGAGAGACCGAGTATTCATTTCATTAACTGTTGTTGTTAGAACAAATGGGAGAAGTGAAGCTAATTGCATGTCCTCAAAGCTTTCCTTGTGCAAGAATTGAATGGGCTTTAAAGTTAAAAGGGGTTGAATATGAATACATGCAAGAAGATCTATTAAACAAGAGTACTTTACTTCTTGAATCCAATCCTGTCCACAAAAAAGTTCCAGTGCTACTTCATGATGGAAAATCAATTGCAGAATCACTTGTCATCCTTGAGTACATAGATGAGACATGGAAGAACAGCCCTTTGCTACCACAAGATCCATATCAGAGATCATTAGCTCGTTTCTGGGCAAAGTTTATTGATGAGAAGGTGAATATAATAATACCATATGATCCATGATTTTCTCTTCTCTATTTACTTTATAGATCCAAATTTTCTGCCTCTTTTGCTATGTGTTATTATAAGATTTGTTATTTGACCTAAGCTTATTGTAATGGAAACAGTGTTTGGTTAGTGTATGGGGAGCCTGTGTGGCACAAGGAGAAGAAAAGGTAAAAGCTGTTGATGCTGCAATGGAGTTACTAGCATTTCTTGAGAAGCATATTGAAGGGAAAAAGTATTTTGGTGGAGAGAAGATAGGGTATCTTGATATTGTAGCTGGTTGGATATCCTATTGGCTTAATGTTCTTGAGGAGCTTGGAGAAGTTGAATTAGTCAAGGTTGAGAATTTTCCTTCCCTTTATGAGTGGGGTCATAACTTCATCAAAACTTCACCTATCAAAGATTGTGTTCCACCAAGGGAAACTGTGGTTGAATATTTTAGCTTTGGGATTAACTATGTTCGTTCCTTGGCGTCGCCTAAGGAATAGAGTAGTCATCGATTTATATTAGTCTTATCAAAATCTGAATATTGATTACGTTTTGACTTTTGTATTTGGAATTCAATTTATCAAAGTCGAAACGTGGGGTGTCGGTTCTTGATTCGATTGTGTTAAGGATATAAATGATGGTTTTAGAATCTGAATTTGAGAATGATTTTTTTTTATTGAACTAGGTTTTGAATGCAAGACAGGAAATGGGACTAGTATACATAAGTCAATAAGTTTATGTTGTTTTCTTTGGAGTTTGTGTGGTGTTGATTATCTTAGCAGATTTTCTATGTATAATAAGATTTCTATGTATAATAAGTTTTCTGTTCTATTGTGTGGTGTTGGTGTTGATTATCTTAGCAGATTTTCTATGTATAATAAGAAATCTCTCTCGCATTCAAAGAATAACAAGTGATTAGATATGTTGAGAGAAATGTTAAATAAAGACACACCTACCCAAACAAACAAAAAATTAATATTGTCATGTGTTTACTGTTTAGTACTTCTTAAAATCTTGATTAAGTCAAAAGAGATTTCTTATAGGATTGATAGAGTTTAACTTTATAATTTTATAATACACTAATAAAAACTATTTCTTCTCCAATTGTTTTTTAAAAGTATAACTGTATAGTAAATTGCCGAAAATATTAGCACGACCAAGTCATATTAAGAAATTGTACATTGATACATTTAATAATTGGTTGTTTACTTGTTGTATATGTGCAAATTGTATTTGTTAAAGGCAACCAATAAATCACTTAGGCATACCGGATAAGACACACAGAAAAAGTTAGGGCAACTGATGCACTACATTTTCAACAATGTTAACAAAATATCAAGTACACAAGTTATATATCAATATACTATATTATAATTAATTGATTTATAGACGAATGTTTTATATAAAATTATTTATTATTTATAAAATTGGTAAAAGTTTAAAGAACAATTATAATACATACTATTTTTTTATTTTTTTAATAAAATAATTTATATAGGTAGTGATATAAATTAATATGTAAATTATTTTATTATTTAAAATATTACATAGGTGTGAATTTAAGGGAGTTTGACGCTCTATTTACTAGTATTAGATATTGTTATAGTTTCACTTCAAGGTCCTCTGCAATCTTTTAATAAAATAAAGAAAGCACATCACTTTCGTTTCTTACAACAATTAGAGAAATAACACTATTTTTTCTTAAACTTGCTTGTTACTACAAATTTGGAAAACAAGTTACAAAAGACCGATAAAGATAAAAATACATTGAATACAAATAATTTTGGATGATTTTCAAAATTCTGAAATATTTCCTCTTTCTAATAAATAGTTCAAGAAAATATAAACTATAACTGCATGCTTGAAGAAACATTTTTCGTTGATGTATAAAAAATTTATGCAGTGAAAGTTTCTAAGAAAATTATGTATGAACACTTTGGAAAAATATGAATTGTTAGAGAATTGTGATGAAAGAAGTGAATTGAAATCTCAAAATTTTCTACTTTAATACACTATAAGATGCTTCTAGGATGAGTAGCAATGAATGGAAAAATTGTATGATGGATTGCAATATTTTGGAAAAGCTTTCATGAACATGTGAAATAATGAGCATCACAATGATTCAGATTGTTATGTGTGAAATAATGAGCATCACAATGCTTCAGGAAGAACCTCTTGGATCAATAGATTGTTATGTGTAACGTTCAAAATTTCAAGGCAAAAAAGAACCTTACAATCGATTGTCCCTTTGGAACAATCAATTGTTCTTAAACGAAAATTCAATTTTGAAACTCAGTAGCCAACAAACAATCAATTGCACTATAGGATCAATCGATTGCACCCTTAATAAAATTGAATATTGGTCATTTTAAAGGTGTGCCTTAAATGAAAATTATGCACAGATGACATGGAAATTTTAGAAGGCTTTAAATGAAAGGTTTTAAGCACCTAAAACTTATACACATAATTGAATTGTTATTGCACCTTAACACATCATACAATCCCTTGATATCCATAACTTAAGCATGATCAATCATTGACTTGAGACTTCTTCAATCTTGAGATATTTTCCTTCTTTGAATCAATTTGTCTTCATCAAAATATTATTCCAATTAAGAGATTGCCTTCACAATCTCCCCATTTTTTATGATGACAAATATGTGCTTGATGTGTGTTTTTTCTTGAAAAGCTCCCACTAAGATTGATGTCTCCTCCTTAATTGATGAATTCTTGAATTCTTCATCTTTATTTCATTTGAGTACCTTATTTGAAATTTAACAAGGATAAAACCCATTCATCATTCTCCCTCTTTTGACATTATCAAAAAGAGAAAGAAAAAAAAAGATAGGGTGAAATAGTAGTAAATTAAATATAAAGGCATACACACATATCATTCATATTTCCAAGCATACACATAGAGATAGTAGAAAGAAATCATATAAAAACCAAGCATAAAATTCAACAGATTTTTTTAAACAAAAGATGCCTAAACCAATATATAGTCAATAAAATGACTTACAAAACACGAAATAAACTAAACACGGGAAAACGAAGTCAAATATCACTCTTCATTCATATCCCCATTATTTTCATCTCCTGTCTGAAAAGCTTCCAAATGGCACATCCTATCAGAAAGTCCAACCAACTCATGATGAATGCTTTCAAATTATTGTACCATGTAGTCCATGATCATCTGATTTGTTGGACCAGCTTCTTGAGGTTGAGGAGGAGGAGCAGAGGGTTCATTTAATTCTTCATCCAGGTATTTGATGATCTTTGTGTTCTTGTTGTAGAGAACTTCCATTTTGTTGTTAATAATATCAATGTTAATCTCATACTCCTTTGAATTAAGGGTATTTGAAACCGAACTGACCCAATAGAAAACTGTAAATCAAACCAAACCAAACTGGAACCGCAAAATATTGCATTTGGTTTGGATGTGTTTAGACCATTTTATAACAAAACCGTGCGGTTTGGTTCTTTTTGTGGTTTGTATTTTGCAAACAGGGCCAAACCAAATCAAACCACATTACGTTAAAACCCAACCTATATTTATCCCACATCCAACCCAAAACCAAAACCTATTATGTCTTAGCCTTACGATTACGAACGATTTTCTCTTACTCGTACTTAAGGTTTATTGTGCCTTCTTCTCATCTTCTTTGTCATGTACATCTCTCTCCTTGTACTTTAATTTATCTTCTCTTATGTTATTTATCTTTCATCTTCTCATTTTTATATTATTGTTCTCTCTTCCAATTACGTTTTAATCACGACTTTCTTCTCTAGTCTCGTATTTCTTATGTTCTTTCATTTTCATCTTCTTTAATCTATTATCTTATCTATTTTTGCTATTTCATCATGATGTTTTTGATATTGTTTTATAATAATATTTTTTGTTTTTTAATTCCAGTTTTGTCTAATATGATTTTTGTATATTGAATGAGAAGTTGTTGTCCAAATATGATGAGTTTTGTTGTTATTTGGAAATGTAAGTTATGTTGTTCTCTATATGTGTATGTATAGCTTAATAAAAATCTTGGAAAAAACCGAACCAACTCAAACCAAATTTGTTTGGTTTGGTTTAGTTCGGTTTTATTTCTAAAAGTCAACTGAACCAAACCGAACCACGCATTTTTTCTATTGCGGTTTGGATGACTTTTAGTGTCAAAACCGCTCAAACCGCACCACAGACACCTCTATCTGAAAGAATTTTAGCGTAAAGTTCATTCGTGGTGTTGACATTGCATTACTTGAAGTTTTTTTCAAGATCCTTGCATATGGAAGTCCACCCAATCTCTCATTATGTGACAACATGTGATGCATAATCACATACGCCTGGTTTATCGGAATTCCATTCTTAAGGGAAAACAACTGTTGCATTTCAGCATCAGTAATAATAGCATGATTGGAAAACCTAAGAACCAGGAGATAGCATATAAAATAATTAAGCATCTTATCATCACTAGACAAATTACTGGCAGAACTTAAAGGACAATCTGGAACAACACCACTCGGGCGCTTTCTTTTGTTATAAATCTCATCATTATAAAATTGGATAATATTGTAGTAAAAGTTTCTCTTATTATAATTCTCTTATTGAGAATCATAATTTGCCATAAAATCACTATCAAAAAAAGGGGATTTTCATACATTCTCCTAGTTTCTTAACTGTTAGAGAGATTGGTACACCATTAACGGAAGATGTCAACTTATTGTTTTTCAAACTCGTGTTTCTAAATAAGACTCTAACTAAATCAATGTAATAAGATCCATAGATACTAACCAATCCTTCTAGTCCATGAGTTACAAAAATACATTGAAAAGAAAAGCATTAAGATGGAAAAGTGTCGAGATTTCCAAATTTTAGAGCAATGATCTTCTTCTAAAGAAAGTAAGTCATAAAATTTTCCTTTTAATTTGTAATGGTGAGTAGCCATTATGAATACATTGAAGATTGCTTCAAACTTGATTATTTTTCCTTGCCTTTGCCTTTTCCTAAAGTTGTCATGGTTGATGATGAAGAAAGCTTGGAACTTTAATGGAGTTTTGTAGGAATTTGCTGAAGAGAGAAGAAAGAGAGTGAATCATTTTTTCTTCTTGAAGGAGACCAAAAAATGATGTTAGGGTTTTGTGATAATGAGTGGGGCGTTGCTGAGAGAGAGAGAGAGAGAGAGAGAGAGTCTTGGCCTTTGACAAAAAAAAATTAAAAAGATTGAAAAAATGCATAGAAGTAAATGATTGTTGGTTAGAGTCTGCAAAGTAATTGAAAACAATTTGGAAAAATTGGTGGTGCATGTAGCAGTAAATTCATGACCATTAAGCTATGGATAAACTTAACATCAATAAAACCAGAGTCGCCACCGCATTTTTATTGTTTCCAAAGGAAAAGGGAAAAGGACGAACAAAACCCAAAGATAAGAAGTTTTCAAATCAAAACTAATAAAATGCCAGAGATTATAGGAAAGGGGGTTGGTTACACAGAGGGAAAGTGTTAGCATCCAAAGTATCCTAGGTACTCCTAGGAAGACCTTTTTTGTGTTCACATGTGTTTTTGATATAAAAGATGTTTGCAATAAAATAGAGTGTGGGGATGAGAAAAGAATTCATTAATTATATTTGTGTGCTTGACAAGAGCTTCGGACTTGTGCCTACGTATCAACATAAAAATGAGGGATCAAAACCTCGTAGTTCGTGGTAACAATTTCAAAATGAGTGGATTGCTTTTAACAAAAGTTTAAATTTAAAAGAGGCACAAAGGGACCAAAAGTTTGAATGAGTGTTAGTTCTTTTTTTCTTTTGAAATTTTAAGTCAATATGGTTAAGTTCATTTACAAGTTTGATTTAAGAAAAAAGTTTGAAAATTCAATGACATAAGATCAAAGTTTCTAATTTGCAATAAAGTCTAAGTTTTGAAATCATAAGCAAAAAATGTTTTGAAAAGGGGGAGAGATTTTGAAATTTAAGAAGTGGGAGGAGATGAAGAGACTAATGCTAAGCATAAAATTAAAAGTTAAGAGTTGAAAAGATCTGACCAATGTGATGCAATCCAACAGACAAGAATGTCATATAGAAAACCCATTTTCCCTTTGGACTTTGAATCAAGCAATAATCAGCAAGAGATTAGCAATATCATACATCATGAAGATCAAGGCATCAAATAAAGATAGCCATATCCAAGCAAACAAATCCCATAGCTAGCAATCTTCTTTGTCTTCTCATGTATCAGATGAAATACTCCTTGATTAACTCAGAATAAGTCATTAGACACAAGATTAAAATAACAGTTGCATCAAGACCATGTAGCAGATGAATTCCAGTGGATCCTAATACTTGCATCAAATGAAAACTCAAATCTCAATAACTTGGTCTCAGAAATGTTGGCATTGGCCAAATCCTTTTGCATATGGAATGTTGCCTAATTCTAAGACCAAAAGCTCAGATCAAATCCAACAGTCCACACAAATATTTTTTAGGGTTTTTGTTGTTTATTAAGTATTTTAAGGTCCTAAGACCACAAACACAAACAAAATACACAAACAAATATATACAATCACAATATATGTCTCAAATAAGCAAAGTGAAAATGACATAAGCATAAACAATTTAAATGCTATGTAAATGCCAAATAAATGGTAAATGACTTGAATTTAAATTGCATAAAGTAAAATGACTTGAATATAAAAGCAATATTAATACAAGTTAGTCAAATGTTAGTGGATTAGATGTTAATGGAGTTTTGCTTTTCAATTGATTAAATTATTCTTTGGAGAACACTCAAACCTCTATTCACAAGCATGGATCCGTGAACCAAGACATCTTCCATAGGAAGGAAAAAAGGCCAAGTTTCCACACCATACCATGAAAGGGGAGAGACTTACAATCTCACTTACTAGAATGCTATGCCTTTAGGGTCAAATTTAACTCTATGTTAAGCAGTCGTAATTGGACTTATGTAGAAGTCACAACTATCTGAGGTCGGGCAATAAAAATTAGGTGTTAATGCATGTTAGAGATTTGGTATAATGAACCAAACTCCTAAAACATACCACACATTAAAAGAAAAAAGATCAAAGGATGGACATATCTCATCCATACTTGTATTGGTTCATCTAACATAAAGTTATTGATGAACCAATTAGCCTTAGGATCTTGAGATTTCATTGGTCAAGGAAAGGGATGAGAGAGAATGGGATTGGAGATGAAGAGGGAGGGGAGATGAGAGAAACACAAATTGGTCATGGGAGGAATTTTATCAAATTAAAATCATTCATTCATTTTGGGAGATGAAATGTACATTTCATCAATCCCCTAAATCCAATAATTTTAACTCAACAAAAGTAAAATCAACCTTGACCAAGACCCAAACACATAGTCAAACATCACAAATCAATAAAAATGGCTCAACATAATTTCTATACAATTAATCAAATAAAAAGTGCACTTAAATTAAATTTAGTTGGTCAAAACCTAAAACCTCTTCAAAACACCAAATAAATGGCCAAGAAATTTATCCTAGGTCAAACAAGGTCAAAGGACCTTAGACAAAAAATTTCATGATTTTTGAAAAGTCATAAGTATTTTTAAACAATTAAAAATATGCACAAAAATAATTAACTCATGAAAAATATCAAAATTAATCCAAAAAATAATTTTAATTCAGAAAATGAAAGAGGAAAATATTTAAAGATTTTTGGTGAAAGTCCCATATTTTTTGGATTAAAAATGAAATTAATATGAATTAATCAAAATAACACAATTAAATGAAAAATCATAAAATATGGAAAATCAGGGGCCATCAGATCTCCCTCATTAATTGAGGTGGCAGATCTGATGGCCACATGCGCCCGTTCGACCATGCACGAAGTCAAGCGCGTTGCAACAATGGTAATCAGAACCAAGGGTTGAGATTAAAACATTTTGAATGGATCCTGTGGCTGAGAGGTGTGACAACACATCACCGGAGCTAGGGCTCCGGTCTTCTTCTCCGATGGACCTCACCGGACTGGTCCATCATCAACCAACACCAATATGAAAAACAAATACATGGATTTAAAGAAAAAATGCTCAGGAGCTCGAATCTGGCCTCAATTTTCTCCAATTCCAAGTATATAAAAAATACAGGGATTTGAATTTTGAGAATCATGAACTGAGCTTCTTCGATTTGACCTCAACGCAACTCAATCTTGTTTCCTATATTGGTAGGACTTCAGCCAACCAACAATCACAAAGAATTGTGAAGAATTGAGAGAGAATCGAAGAGATGAAGTTTCTGAAAAAGTCACCTTCGAGTTGATCCAATTTCACTTGATCTTGATCTGGATTTGCTTGCTTTCTCTTCCTCATACTTGTAGAAGCCAATTGAGATGAAAAGGGAAGTGAATTTCTGGAGTTTGAACTTCCTAACAGAAGATGAAGTTCAAGCTTGATTTCAAGAGAAATATTCAGAAATTCTATGGCAGTGAGGATTTTGATCAGTCTAGCAAAGGTTGGGCAGGGTGTGTGTGAAGTTTTGATCATAATGCACTTCTATTTATAGCCAATGCAATTGATTTTTACACACTTTCTTTTCAATGTTCAAAAATTGCAATGATCAACATGAGCTTTCATGGGCGTGTACAAAGGCCAAAGAATGATTGGCAAAGGTCCAAAACTTTGCACATGTCATGTTTAAGGCGTTGCATTAAGCCATGCAATGTTGAATTGAATTGGATAATGAGATTTCTCCAAATGGTACCTCACATTGCACCCATGTGCCAGTCCTTCAATTTTGATCCAAAGAAGATGATCTTTGACTTTTTGAAAAGGTGAGATCAAGGGGAACAACTTTCATGTTTAACACTTTTTCATTTGAAGCTTGGATCATGATGAATTTTGAGATGGAAGTTTGGGAAATCAAACATATTTGAAAATTTTCTATGTCCCAAGTCAAATGTTCACTTCTTCCAACTTGAATAACTTTTTCTATGGACTTAAAATGAAAAAGGTTCCTTCATCAAAGTTGTATATATTTCAAACATATTCAATTTGGTCACAAATTTTACCTTATTTAGATTTGGCATGAAGGAGTTATGCATTTTAGAAGTTGAGGAAAATCACTTGTTCAATGGTATTGGCCCAAAATGACCTATAACGTTTCCTCTTGGAACATGCATTTGCAAGTTTAATTTGAACTTACTTCAAACATAAAATTTTAATTAGACATCTTGAATTGGATTATGGAATTTTAATGGATTTCATCTCATAAGAATTGAGCAAGTTATGGTCTTGGGAAGTTGACCTCCAAACTAGGGTTCAGACAAAATGACCTATAATTTTTCACCATAAAAATGACTTTCCAAGCAAAACTAGATATTGACTTCAACATGAAAGTTGTTTGAAATGTCACTTTAAGTAAATTTTCTCTAGAATAATTTTCATATAACAAAACATGTAGGAGATAGGGTCTAGGGAACCCCTGTTTTGACCAGTTGACTTTCTCTGGTCAACCACCATGAACCATCTTGCTAACTTGACATTATCTTGACTTTTGGGACTCATGGAGGATCATATATGCATAATATGATGTAATATGAAGTATCCCTTGAAATATTTGATCAATTTATGAAGAAACTTGCTGAGGAAGTCACACAAGATACCCAGATGAATTAGGGTTTCCTTGGCAAACAAGCTTCAAGCTCGTGATGACTTCTTAATCAATATGACATATGAAGATCATGGGGATCATTATATGATGCCTAGAACCAATGTGAACCAATTATTTGATTGAACCCCTTGCATTAAGGGTCTTAAACCCTAGATATGAGCTTGATGGAGCATAAGTGAGAACACACACTACCTACAAAAGAGTTAAACTATACATTGACATATTTTTGGTATTTTGGTTAGTAAATAATGAAAAACAAAGTATGGTACAATCAAATGTGCTTGGTGATCTCTCCCAATGTAAACGTAATGAGTGAGGGGTAAGGAGGATGCCAAGGTGTGATCCCAAAGCTAATGCATATGATGAGATAGCATAAGGGATCTCAGGGTAAAAATTTAGGTCTTACAATGCCAAATGATTGCTTCAGCCATGCAACCGATTGCGCATAGAGTAAAACTAAATAAAACATTTTTAAAAAGTGCATGTAGCATATAAATTAAAGTATAAACATAATATATGATGATTAAACATGATTTTTGCATTTAACAAACCTTTCTTCAAAACAAACAACATATATTAATTCAACATACATGAAGATTCATAATTAATGAACAAATGTAATTGATCAAATACCATATGATGAGATGAATAGTATATAGCTTGATAGTTTTTGAAGAATCATAAGAAACAATCATCATGACATGAGTAGTAATTTCTTTGTGATCTTTTACACATTGAGTTCATCCAAAAAACTAAGCTTTCTCCTTATCTTATAAAATGATTCCTTCGCTAGCAGTTTTGTGAAGATATCTACTAATTGATCATGTGTGTCGATAAATATGACTTCAACATCTCCTTTAGGAACATGGTCTTGTAGGAAATAATGTCGAGTGCATATACGTATGGTTCTTGAATGCATGATCAGATTCTTTGTTAGGTTGATCGCATTTGTATTATCACATCTAAGTGAAATGAATCCTAGATTTAGTCCATAATCACAAAGTTGTTGTTTTAACCATAGAATTTGAGCAGAACAACTTCTTATATTATACTAAGAGCAACACAAACTTGCTTCTTACATGATCAAGACACTAGTGCATTACCTAGAATGTGGCATGTACCACTTGTGTTTTTCTTGTCTATGTTGCAACATGCATAATCTGAGTCAGAACATCTAACTAAATCATATACACTACCTTTCGGATACCATAGGCTGCCATTTGTGGTTCCCTTTAAGTACTTTATGATCCTTTTAACTGAAGAGAGGTGGGATTCCTTTAGATATCTTGATATCAAGCACAAAGACAAACATTAAACATAATTTCATGACGGCTAACAGTTAAATATAATAATGAACCAATCATACCTCGATACTTTTTTATATCAATTGGTGTACTAGATTCATCTTTATCTACATAAATGCTTTAACCCATTGGAGTAGCAATCCTTTTGCAATTTTACATATCAAATTTCTTCAAAAGCTCTTTGCAATACTTAGATTGATTGATGAAGATACCATTATTTGATTGCTTGATTTATAGTTCAAGAAAACAGTTTAGTTTTCCCATCATATACATCTCAAATTCTCCTTGCATCATCTTTGAAAATTCTTCCCATAAGTCTTTATTTGTTGATCCGAAAATGATGTCATCATCATATATTTGGATAAGTATGTATGATCTTTGATCTTTTTTATAAACAAAGTTGTATCAACCTTAACTTTGTAAAAACCTATTTCACATAGAAAGTTGTTAAGTCTATCATACTGTTTACCATGAAAATTGGTAAACAACCGCTGATCTTCCACATTAAAAATATTTTGGTTACTTACATGATCGATCAGATTGATCCTAGGACATGTGTTACTTGTTTTTAGGGCGAAGTCTGATGAGTGATAAACACTTCGACAAGGTTCATACTTAAATGACCTGTTAAAGAATATAAAGGAAAAATAATGCAAGAAAAGTAATGAAATTACTAGAAAGTAAATGGCAAAGAGGATAAATTTCTGAAAAGAAAAGAAAAGATTGATTAAATTGCTTTTAATAAAAACACAACAAACATACATTTTCTCAATTTACACTTTATCTACACACGGATACTTTGGGTAATTTGATGAATTTGTACAACTTTGAACACCTCTTATCCTAACACTAAGACTTCCTATTATCAATTGAAATAACCGCTTCTAAAAGCCTATTCACTTGATTGAGACAATTGGCACTCTGCATGTGCGTGACTCCTCACCATTCCCCACGTATGCTCAGCAGTTTAGACAAGAATAAAGAATTCCCTCCCTTATTTGAATTTAAATCCTTTATAGAACTGTTGTTAGTGATGCTTTTGCTTCCCTACAGCCGGAAACATTTCTAAGTCCACAAAAAACCTTTACCCTTGTATCAAGGTATTTTCGACTAGAGTTTATGACCGTATAATTTTGTCGAAATATTCAATTTCTTCACAGGAACTTATTTCCTAATTTAATTCCCTTAATCCATGTCAGGCGTCGAAATTGGAGCTAACACATTGCCCTCCAAAAATGTCATTTTCGAAACCTCAAAGAAAAAGGCATTTTTTGAGACTATGGTTCGACGCCTTTGAACAATTCTTGCATAGCTTTGATGCCACTAATGCTTCAACTTTGCAAAAACTATCCATCTTTTCCCACCTGGCATATGACATCGGAATCATCATTACCCTACTTCAACATGTCTTTTCAACCCATGCGTGAATCTTTTTAATCATCACGTTTCCTAGACCCTAAGAGATCATGGGATTTAGGCCTTAATTACCACCGTCCCATTATATAATCCTGGAGAGACATGTGTCCCCCTTGTTTGTCAACCATTAATGCTAATTTGAACCGTTTTTTCTCCCACAAAACTCTATAAAAAATGCATTTCTCACTATCCCTAATCTTTTATGCTTTCTAAAACTCTCAAATCTTCCATCTTTTCATCTTCTTCAAAACAACCTCAAAAACCCAGATTTTCTCTCTTCAAACTTTTAACCAAAAAAATGGCCACTTCAAACAAAACCCCCAAAGAAACAGCCAAAGGTGTCAAGGTTTCTATCAAACACATGAGGCCCCCAAAAAAGATCTAGGATCTCCCTCTTTTTGCCACACTTCCTTGTCCAGTGATGATGGGTAACCAACAATACATTCCTGAACCAAAGACTGAAGAACAACGAAGAATCTATGAATCTTGGGTACTTATTCCCATAACTGTTTCTGGAAAAAATCACGCTTTGTTTGGACCTTTACCTAATCTGAATATTGAATCTAGCAAACTTAGGGACTTTTTTTCCACTTATCATAAATGCAAACCAATAGGCCAAGCAAAAAGACTTAGGGCTGAAAGAACTGCTACTGCTGAGGAATCCCAATCTTTAGTAGACGAAACTATAGAGTTAAGGTTTATGAATAATGTCTTTAGAGTCTTTCGAGCGACCCCTTCATTTAAAGACCCAACCGACTATCTAAACTGGTTAAATAAGATAGAAAAAGCTAAATCTCAAACCTGGAAGGACATGGGAATTTATGGCTTAATCATGTTGTCTAAGGTAAAATTGGATTATAGTTCGCCCTTACTAGTTTCCTCATTGTACTTATGGGACAACACTCATTATACCTTCCACCTCCCTTGTGGGATGGTAACACCCACTCTTTTCGACATAGTCGTTATCACAGGGCTAAAACCAATTGGGAATACTTACGACCCAGATGTAGAATCTGATGAATCTACAGCCTTATCCACCTCTAGGGTTGCCTACTCAACCCACATAGCACACTATCATGACAAAGATACTGACACTGTCTCCGACATAAAACACATCGCCTTCTTGGCTCTATGGTTATCCCATTGCGTCTTCTGCTCGAAGTCACTCCAGGTTGCTAAGAAGCACCTCACTCTGGCGAACCAACTCCATTCTGGTCATGACGTATGTCTGAGCGAAATGATCATGGTCACCTTTTACGAATCATCGAGTGATGGTGTTATTCAACTTAAGAATCTGGGAGAGAAAGGAAAACTCCTCCTTTCTGGTCCTTTCTAGTTGTTGCAACTCTGGCTAAATGCCACCTTCAAGGCAAGTCTTCCCAACAAAATCCCCATCGATGAAGAAGCCGAGGAAGTTAGAAACATGACGTTCGAAGGAATCTGTTTGGCTCAGTTAACCCCAAGTGACGAAGGAAAATCCCTTCGACCAACATTCATGAGTTATGCCATGATCTTTGTAAGACGTAATGATTTTACGTCGAACATGGCCCTTTTCGCTACTAGAAAAAAATGGTCCAGAATGGTTCACAAGATCCTTCCCATCTCCCACCAAAAACCAAGAAACATAGTCTCTTTTATTCTGGGAAGATTTTCTAACCCAAAAACTCATAACCCGTAGGTTAAACTCGTCGAAGAGTCAGGTTACCCTGATTTCTTATCAACCCAACCTCGTGGCTCGATAATTTGGGTTGATTCATATTCTCCCAAAATTCCTTTATGACCTGTCGAAAAGTCAGTCGAAATGGAGTCGAGTTTGTGGCTTCTTTGGGAGAGGTTCGACACGCCTACAAAACTTGACCTAAAGTCTTGTGCCAGTTTCTGGGCCTCTTCCCCACATGTTTCTTAATCAAACTAATTACCACCTTGTTTTCTGCTTCAACCTGACCATTAGCCTAAGCATAATATGGCGTAGAAGTTAATAATTTGAAACCCATTTCCTTAGCAAATTCTTTCATTTTTCGACCAGTAAATACTGATCCCTGATCTGTTGTAATGGTCTCTAGGGTTCCAAATCTATAAATAATATGTTTCTGGATAAATTCAATCATATCTTCTTGGTCTACATTTGGCAAATGTATAGTTTCAATCCATTTTGTAAAGTAATCAATAACAACCAAAATATACCTTTGACTTTTAGATGATGGTGGTCGAATTTGTCTAACTAAATCTAAAGCCCAACCTCTAGAAGGCCATGGTTTGACTATAGAATGTAGTTCGCTTGTAGGGACATGTTATATGTTTGCATGTACTTGACACTATTGACATCCTTTAGCGAATCCGATGCAGTCTTTTAACATGGTAGGCCAATACAACCCTTGGCGAAACAATAACCACTTCATCTTATGGCCAACCTGGTGTGCCCCACATTCTCCACCATGGACAGTCGAAAGGGATATATATGCCTCTGATTCACTAAGACATTTGAGTAAAACTCCCTCGTGAGTCTTTTTGAATAATTCATTACCCAAAAGGACATAACTTAAAGCTCGATACATGGTTTTCCGTTCGGTAGACGCCGTCGGATTCTGCAAATACTCCACTATTTGTTTTCTCCAATCCTCATCTGTCAGGCTATCTACTACCAATATTTCGATACTCTATTTGATGGTGTATCCCAGCTTTGTCATTTCCAAGTCTGATGGGGCTAATCTGGTCGATACAATTATTCCTCTGACTTTGATGACCTCTTGCAATTTCTCTTTTGAAATTTTATACCCAAATGCAATTTGAGCCAAGACACTAGCCACTTGAATTTACAATCGAGGTAGGTGTCGAATATTAGCCATCTCGAATCTTCTCAATAATTGACTGGATATTACGAAGTACATGATGAGATTCTCTTTAGACATTTGCACTCTTTTGTGATTTGTTTTATAACTAACTCTGAGTCATCCATTATTTCGACTCGAGTTGCCCCCAAGTCCAACAATATCTCCAGTTCGGCTATCAAAGCTTCATATTCAACCTCGTTGTTTGAGCAAAGGCCTTCCACTTTATACTAGAATTTTGTTGGAATTTTATGAGGAGAAATAATTAGAACCCATATGCTTGTTCCGTCTTTGTGACTAGACCCATCGAAGTATAACTTCCAGGACTCTAATTCGAGATAAGTCACCGTGTTGTCAGTTATAGAGTGGTCGACTATAAAGTTTGCTACCACTTGTCCCTTAATAGCCTTTCAGGGCTTGTAAGTTAGGGAATATTCAGTTAAAGCTAGTGCCTATTTTCCAAGACTGTGCAAAATTGGTTTAGACAACATATGTTTAATAACATTGAAATGCGATGAAACATAAACGTCTACAGGTTTAATATAATGCTTCTACTTCGTACAAGAAAAATACAAGTATAAACACAATTTTTCAACTATGATATACCTAGTTTATGCATCATTTAAGACCCTGTTGAGGTAGTAAATGGCTCTTTCGACACCATTATCATCCTCCTGAGCCAACATGCTCCCTAAAGTCTTGCCAGATGCAGATATGTACAACCTCATACTCCTATTCCTACACGGCGGTATCATAATCGGTGGATGGCTCAAGTATTCTTTGATCCTATCGAAAGCTTCTTGCTGAGCTTGCCCCCATTCAAAGCCTTCCTTGTTGAGTCGAAGAAGAGGTGAGAAGGCTTGCATTCTTCCGCTAAGGTTCAAGATGAATCTCCTCAAGAAAGTGATCTTTCCTAGCAGCGAGTGCAATTCCTTCTTAGTTAATGGCGTTTCCGCCTCCATTATGGCCTTGGTCTTGTTATGGTTTATTTCGACTCCTTTTTTGTGGACCACAAAGCCTAAGAAATCTCCCTCCTGCATACAAAATGCACATTTGAGAGGGTTCATTTTCAGACCATGTCTCCTCATCCGTTCAAAAGACAATCGAAGATGGTCCAAATGGCTCTTCCCTGAAACAGACTTAAGAACTATATCATCAATGTTGATTTGCATAAAAGTATCTATGAAATCATGGAATATCGAATTCATTGCTCTTTGGTATGTTGCTTCAGCATTCTTTGGGCCAAAAGGCATGACTACCCATTTATAGGTGCCTAAGGCTCCAGGGTATCGAAATGCTGTTTTTGGGACATCCTCCTCAGTAATGAATATCTGATTATATCCAGAATATCCATCAAGCATGCTAAGATACTCATGACCCACGGCAGAATCGACTAACATCACTGTCACATGCATTGAATATTCATCCTTTGGGGTCGCAGTATTTAAGTATCTAAAATCTATGCAAACCGTCAAAGTACCATTTTTATTAATAACATGTACAATATTTTCTAACCATTCGACGTACCTGGACGTACGAATGAATTTACAACGAAGAAGCCTTTTGACCTCCTCTTTAATCTTTGAGAGAATTTCAGGTGCAAATCGCCTCGGATTCTGCTTGATGAGCTTATTCCAAGGCTTGATTGGCAACCTCGTTTCGACCAGGCCTCTGTCTAAACCGGACATCTCATCATAATCCCACGCGAAACAATCCTTAAACTCTCTCAGTAATTAGATCGCTTCAATTTTGAGTTAGGGTTGATATTGGCACTGATGTAAGTTGGCCTTTTTTTCGATCCCTCTCCTAAGTCGATTTCTTCGAGTGGATCTTGAGCCATCATCTTGATGTTTGTTTCCCGCAGATCCTTATCGAAACCCAAAGGCTTGTCATCATAAATGGTGTCGAGCCTCTAGCCTTCATCTTCATCTTGGATCTTATCAGGTGGTTCTTGATCAAAGTCCTTCTCAGGACCTTTTTGGTGAAACTCCTTGTTGGCTTTGACAGCCAAGTGATTATCTTCATCCTCTAAGGCTGCTTGCTATTTGTTTTCGGCTATGTAAGCTGAAATTGTTTTTAGTGCTTCAAACTCAATCATCATCACAGAATTCGCTTTCCCAACTTGTTGGGTCGACTCCTAACATTCCTATGTACCCAAAATCATCTTCGCTCACTTCTTAACGATCCCATTAAAAACCATCGGTGGGATGTAGATACAAAGAACAATATGCATTATAGTATGGAGTGAATGCAAAGCTGTCCGGATCGCATGGATCAATATTGGCCAAATGTTTGTCAAATTGGCATCTATCAACATGATTGATTGGAGTCTTGAAGTAGCCTTAATCTACTTCTACATTCTCCATAATATCGTCTGGGCGCCAAATGGTGATTCTCTGGTGCATATAGGATGGTACAACTCCAACTCCATGTATCCATTTGCGTCCAAGTAGCAAGTTATAGTTGGCCTTTGTCTCCATAATCATGAATATCGTTGATCGAGTGACAATTCCCACCATTAGCTCGACTTGGATTACCCCAAGGGTGGTCCCTACCTTTCCCTCATAATTGGAAAGCACCATGTTATGAGGCTTGGCATCGGTGTCATACTTACCCATTTTCCTCAAAAGGTGATGTGGTATCAGGTTCACCGTTGCGCCACAATCTACTAAAATCTTGTTAATTGGAAAGTCTTCGACCTTCCCAGTAATAAACAGAGGCTTAAGATGACTCTTCATAACCTCATCTGGTCGTTCGAAGAAAGCATTTTGTCCTCCACACAACCATTATTCATTATGTAATAGCACACTGGTTTATGAGCGGCCATTACCATTTCTGTGATATCGTCAGTATCTTCGACCTCGGTTATCTGGTCGAATTCTCTAGGGAGCACTGAGACCACATTAACTCTTATATCCAACGAATACTCTAACCCAGAGTCGAAATCATATGTGAGCATTTCGTCTTCTGCTACCACTCGATCATGTTTTTTTTTGTCTGTTTTTTCTTGAGTGGTAAGCATCCTCTCGACCAACTTTAAATCCTCTTTCTCCTTCTTTCTAGCAGGCACGTTGGTGCTGGATTCAGCATTTTCTCTTGCTCCAATTTCCCTCTGCGCCTTTCTCCTTCTCTGTTCCCTTCTCCATTGGGACCTCGTCATGGTATTTTTCTGTTTGTAGTTTTCAGAGATGTGGGCTGCTTTTCGGGATGCCTGAAACTATTTACTCTAGGTTAGCGACGAACCTCTGTCTATTTCAAACTTCTTCCATTTTCCATGACCACGCTTTCTTCCATAGTTTGGCCTCACCCATTTTCCATTGGAAGCCTCTGCAGTGGGTTTGGAGGAGATAGGTCTGGTAACAGGATCCTTTTGTCTCGTCTCATCAAGATTTACCAAACGTTTGTCTGGGTCGAAATACCTCCTTGGATCAAAATATCTTCTAGACCCGAAAACTTATTGGTCCTGAGGGGCTCCCTGATCCCATATGTATTTTGTCTTCCTGATTCCCTCAAGATTATGCGCCACTTTCTTGTCGAACACGGCACTGTATCGAGGACATAACATGACTTATGATTTCTTCCCTTGGCACCTATGGAGGAAATCCATAAGAGTCTCTTATTCTTTTGGGAAGGCCAATTTGTTGTATTCCTCTGTCGTCGAATTCCATGGAAGTTTCCTGTAAGACTTCGAACATGTTGACTTCCATGTTAGCATCATCAGTAATGCCCAGATTATGGAATTTCGTTTGAAGGCTCTCAGCAGCCTTGTCCATTTGTATGAAACTATCAGCAATTTCTTTGGGCACCATCATCAAATTGGAATCTTCAGTGATTTCAGGGTCGAAACCACCAGTGGTAGGGGCGTTCATGGGTACGGGTCGACCCACGAACCCGCTGACCCAACCCAACCCAACCCAAAAATTACCCGAACCCATATATTTATGGGTATACCCAACCCAACCCATAATAACCCGTATAGTTTTGGTTCGGGAATCGGGTTTGAGTCTTGCAACCCATTGATGTGGCTTTAGTCATTTTTTTATTTTTTTATTATTTTAAATAAAAATACAAAATTAATATCTCACTAATAACCATAATATTTCCAAAAAAAAATATTCTCCACCAATAATACTACTAGACCAATGAGTTTACGTAATTGTAAGATTAAATATTGTTTCTTATTTTCTTTTGTATCATTTCCAACTTATGTATTTTATGGAAATAACATGTCTTGTTGAATTTCATACTATTATAAAGTGTTATGTCGTGTAGATAAATTTTATTAGATATTATATGATATGTTTCATTGAATTTGAGTGTTATAAATGAGTATGATTGTATTAAGTTGTGTTATATTTTTTTAAAACCGACAAAAAGAATCATAACAAATATATTTTTAATTTGAAACACAACCCACGAACCCAACCCATTAATGAACGGGTCGGATCGGGTCGGTTTTGACAATGAAATAACGGGTTGGACGAAGGACCCAACCCATTAAAATTTGAATGGGTTGGGTAACGGGTTAGACCAAACCTGGTCCAACCCAACCCGCATACACCCCTAACTAGTGTTTCCTTTGACGAAGCTTTCAGCAGCCTCCTGGACAAAATTCTTGAGGAACTCCTGGTCAAGGTATTCAGAAACCCTGACCATGATAGCACTGTGAACAAAATCTTAAGTAACATCGGCCATGTTGATAGTGTTATTGAAGTCATTAGTAACTTCAACCATGTTTACATCATCTGGCTATGTGTAGTGAGCGTCAGCTACATGTAGAGGATCAGAATCAATCTTCATTTGGCTCATGGGTTTCTCTCCAAATTTGAGTCTTCCCTCCTGAATAGCATTCTGAACAAGATCCCTGAAAATAAAACATTGAGACATTTTATGACCCATGAAATTATGGTACTTACAAAAACCTATTTTCTTTCTTTGTTCTAAAGGAGGCATTTTAGCACCAGGAGGCACTATCATTTGGCCATCCTTAACTAACAAGTCGAAGATTTCGTCACATTTTGTAACGTCAAACGTATAAGTTTTCTTAGGAAATTTGTCATTCTTTTCCGGTTTGATGGGGTTTTTTCCTTTCGAATGAGCCAAAAGCTTACAAGAATAGGGAGAGCCTTGTTTTAGTTCAGCAAGGTCGATCTCGCTTTCGTCGAAGTTCGAAGGATCGTCATGTGGTCCTTCGTTATCTTCATTAAATTCGATGTAGGCCACTCTTATTCCTATTGGATATAGCTTTTTCTTCCTTCAAACGCTTTAGTTGTCGAACCCTATTATCCAATTGGGCCATATCCCTCAAGTATTGGGTGTCCAATTTCTTCCTAATGGAATAATCAAGGCCTCTAGCGGCCATTTTGACCAACTCATGTTTTGGCACTTGGGTAAAACATCTGGCTTTTAATAAGCGGAATCTATTCAAATAGTCATCAATTGGCTCAGTAAACTTTCCCTTGATGCTGACCAACTCTTTTAGACTAATCTTCATTTGTCCCATGTAAAAGTGCTCATGGAACATTCTCTCCAACTGAGTCCAAGTGTGAATAGAACTCTGTGGCAAGGTCGTAAACCACATGAAGGCATTCTTTGTGAGAGAACTTAGAAAGTACTTTATCCTAAGGTTCTCGTTGTTTGAAATTTCTCCTGCGTCTATTAAACACCTAGCCACATGTTCGACAGTGGATTTAGTAGTATCCCCAAAAGACATAGTGAATTTGGGGACCTTCCATCTAGGAGGTAAGTTTGACTGAAGGATAGATTGTGAGAGTGGTGACGTATATTTTTGCCTTCGAAGGCCAAAGTTTACCTCGTTTCGACCATGGCTGCCAGATTATTATCCGCTGCCATATCGTCGTGTCTCATTTGTTGTATAAGGTTATCAACATTTTGATTCCTATTTACCAATGATATCCTTGGTTCTTCCTCCACGCGGCCTCGTGGTTGGTTTCTAGGGAGTTCGACCCTATTTTGTTCGACCACTCCTCCCATGTTTGCCACGTTCTCCCTGGGTGTGTCTCTTTGGTTATGTTGAACTTGGTTAACGGTAGGATCCTCCTCGAAGGCTACCCCCTAGTTTTCCACCATATACTCTCTTTGTGGATGACGGGGAGGTTGAGGCACACTGTAAGACCCCAATTTTGACCCTAAGATCCCTCATGGCATCATATCATTGCACATTGCATTTGCCTCAGGGATCATAGCACCTTGGCTCTTTAACCCTTGGGTTGGGAATTGTTGAGAGTTGGTTTGAGACCACCAAGCATGCTTGAATTGTATATTATTGTTTTTCTTATTTTGTTTACTAACCAAAAGCACAAAAATATGTCACTAACCTTGTTTATTTTGTAGCTTGAGCAATCATGAGATCCAAGGCTCCTAGGAGTCCCCTATGCTTATTGATGTGGCCAGATGAAGTTGAAAGCAAGCATGACAATGGTTCACAAAGCTCTAAATCATCATATATGCCTCCCAAGTATCTCAAATTTTAAATTTGATCAAGATAAACCAAAGGGCCTGAGGATTGTTTCCCAAGGAAACCATAATTCATTTGTGCATTGAATGTGCATTGCTCATGAAGCAACCTCAACCTATGATCAAATAAAATCAAGGTAAGTTCTTTTATTCATAATTTTATGCATATATGATCCTATGTGAGTGTCCTCAATCATCAGTTCATCAAGATATGAAGTTTGGACTTGAGAAGTTGATCAGTCAATTCATCTAACTACTTTGAAATCCACTGAGACCTAACTTTTGATGTGTTTGTCAAATAAGGATGACCCCAAGAGAAAAAATGTTCTTAAAAACCATATGAACAACTTTTCATGTTCATCCGAAATCCATTTGAAACTTGGAAGGTCATCATTCATTTCAAAACATTATAGGTCATTTTGACGGAAACCCTAATTTTGGGTCAACTTCCCAAGGACCTAACTCCTTCATTTTTTATGATTTTTAGGTGGGATCAAATGAATTGGAAATTTTAAGATGTCTACTTCAATTGTTATGTTTAACAAAATTTCATAATCCTAAAAGAAGTACATGTGATAATACAAAAAATTATAGGTCACTTTGGACCAAAGTCATTGAAATGTGAAAAAGTCCAACTTCAAGTGCCCATAACTTTCTCATCAAAAATCCAAATTATGCACAATTTAAGTCCAAATTTATTGTCTTGCAAAGATCTACAACTTTAATGTTGAAGGTTTTATCATTTGAGGCTTGCATCATAGAAACAGAAGGGCTTGAAGTTGGTCCATTTTGGCAAAATTCTCATACACATGTTTTGTACATTGAACTTCATGGCCTGTTTTCAATAATTTACCAACTCCAAATGTATGATTGTTCAACATGAAATTTGTTCCTCATGTCAAGACCTTTCCAACCATTACCCACATGGCTATGTTTTAATTTGGCAAGTGGCATTTTCGAAGAGGTGAAGATTTGTGCTCATTTATGGAAACCATATAAAAACTTTGTGCACAAGCCAATTCATTCCAATCTGCACGTCCAAAACACTTCAATTACACTTCAGCTTGCATTTGCAATCAAGTTTGGGCCTCCCATGCGCCTGTACAGGCCCATGCATGGAGGACCCAAGCACATGCACACATGAGTTTTCCATTGCTTGCATCATCCCTTGCTATAAATACACATGCCTGGCTTCATTCAAGACCAACCTCAAGGCGCCTGAATTGCTGCAAAACTGAATCCTTAACCTTCACTCAAAGGAATTTTTCTTTTCTCTTTGAATTTTCAAGTTCAATTTTCAACTACATTGGTTGATCATTGAGCTTCAATTCCTTAGCCTAGCTTCTTTGCCATCTCAAGAACACACTGCATCAAAGAATTGGAGTAGATCAAGTGTTTGAAAGCTGCACTTCAAAGATTGTTGTTCAAACTTTTTTGAATCGAAACTCCTTGGATATTGCTCATTTCTTGTGTTTGTTGGCACCTCTGAAGTCCTCATGTGAGAGACAATTGATCTGTGCATTTAATTTCATGAATTGAGTAAGTTCAGTATGAACACCATGAATTTCTATCTCAGATTTCTCCTTCTATGAGAGTCTAGAGTAGAAACCAATGGCACAGGGGTGATGTACATCACCCCAGCTTTCCAATGATATGAGGATCGTGCATTTTAATGAACTTTTTAAAACCTCCAAATTCTGGTGGGACGGTGAGTCTCACCGGAGAAGACGGTGGTTTCCACCACCGTCCCCACGTGGACGAGTCCATAGCCGTTGGATGCTTTTCCTGGGATCTAATCTGGGCGCTTGGTTGTTATGACTTTCATTAATGTTGCGTGTGTTGCTTTTGACCAATGCCTACCATGCGCGCGCATCTCTCATCCATCTGATCATCCACGTCATTTAATGAACCTTGATCAGACGCGCCAGATTTTTTTCTAATTTCTGATTTTTCCATTCTATTTTCTTTTATTTCAAAAATTCATAACTTCTTCATTTTTTATCCAAAAAATATGGGACCAATTGCATTATTTTCCTTTTAATTTCTAGTTTAAGAAAATAATTTCATAACTTCTAGTTATTTTTAATTCATTTAAAATAGTTTTCAATATTCAAAAATGCCAAAAATATTTCCTTAACATCTTTGAATGATGATGAATCTATGAAAAATATTCTCATCAATTTCTTAATTGATTTGAGATTTATTTGAGATTTTAGTTCAATTATGTTATATTTTCTTCATTTTTAATTGTTTAAAATTAGTTTTTGGTTTCCAAAAATGATGAAATTTTTTGTCAAATCTTGTTTGACCATGTTGAACTTATGATGATCCATTTGGACTTTTCCAAGTTGATTTGAAATGGATTTGAAGTTTGACCTTTATTTGTTTATTTTAATTCAAGTATTATTTTAATTCCAAAAAATACCAAAATAATTCTATTGTTTCTTGACTTCTAAGCTTCATCTCACTTCTGTTTACCATTGATTGACTTTGATTCCATTCATGCTTGATCAATGTGAGTTGGTTATGTCATTTGAATTTCAATTATGTACCTTTCATTTCTTCTTCTTCTTCTTCTTCTTCTCTCTTTTTGAACAATGAGTTAATGATTGGTGGTTAGCCTTGACATATGAGGGGCTTAACCTTCTTTGATTCAAATCAAATTCATCTTGATCAAAGATCAAGTGAATTGCTTTGCATTAGAGATAGGTTGCTTCTTGGTCAAGCAAAAAACCTAAATCCATACAAGATCATTCTTCTTTTTATTTTGACATGACAAGTTGTAGGAGCTTGGCTTACTAGTCATGGTCTCTAACTTGTGTTTGTTGCCTATAGTTTTATTGACCGGCCTCAGATAGGTGTGACTACTACGTTAGTCCACTTACGATTGCTTAACATAGCGCTAAATTGCCTTATGGCACACTAACACTAACTACTAATTACTAACTTTTAATTAAAGCATTTAATTCTTGCAATTTACTTTTATGCAATTTAATTTCTTGCACATTAATTCATTTGCTTTTGCCATTTGCTCACTTGAGCTCATGTTTATGTTAATGCAATTTGCCTTTTGCTCACTTGAGCACATTATTGTGTATATACTATTGTACTTGTTTTGTCTTGATTGTGTGAACCCAATGCAAATGGAGAAAGGACTTAGATTTAGGACCTTACCTATGCTAATGGAGTTTTAAGAGCAACTAGGCTTCATGCCTTTAGAATGCTATAAATTGTCAAAGAGCAACTAGGTCTCATGCCTTTAGAATGCTTAATCTTGAAGATAAATTGAAAGGACCCCTAAATTCTAAACTCACTTTTGTCCATTCTTTTATTTGCATTGTGGAACTTTTTGATTTGTGTGTTCTTGTGTGCTAGGGATCCTAAACTTGAGCCAAGTAGAAGAACCATTGTCATGAGCATCCAAAGGGAGAGATACCAAAAGCCAATTGGAAGATTCCTAGGAGCTTGATTGCTTGATTGATTGATTGCTTGAGTTATTTGCTTATTGCTTGCTAATTCCAAAGGAAAGGGAACAACTTGGATCATCACTATGATCTCAACAAGGGAACTCCATGTGATTTTTATTTCTCTTCCTCCATCTTTGCATGTTTAGGACCTAGCCATTCTCTTCTTCTCTCCACTCTAACTCAAGCCAAACTTTTGTGCAAACATTAACATTGTTTTTAAAAATTAGAAACCTAAGCATTATGCTTTTGATTTTTTCAAACTCCTTTCATAACACTTATTTTGAATTGAATCCTAAGTCAACTTTGACCTTACTTTGTAAATACTTTTCATTGGTAAATACAACTCACTCGATTGTTTTTTGTGGTTTCAATGGCCACTTCTTGCCAAAGCTTTTCATAAACATTAGCTATTAGGTTTGAGTTATCCTAGAGGTTGATATAATACTCACATATATCCTTAGTGATGGACTATAAGTCTTTCATGCTTATTATAGGGTTAACCCCTCACTAGCATGTTAAAGCTCTCCTCACATAGTGGATTTGTGGTTTTTAGGTTGAGTTTTCTCCCTTTGATAACAAAAGACCTTAAGGCTCTTGACCAATCAATTCACCAACTTCTTTTGAGATTTTTACCCCGAACTACGAGGTTTTGATCCTACCTTTTTAAGATGGTACGTAGGCAATGTGTTTATCCATTCAAACACAAAAGTGTAAATAACTTATATATTCTTTTCTCATCTCCCCAATCATGTTTGCACAAATATTTTTCACAAATACCAACCTACCTTACAACATTTGTAAAAAGGGCTCCCTTAGAGTACTAAGGATGTTTTGGGTGCTTAAAACCTTCCCATTGCATAATCAACCCCCTTACCCAGATCTCTGACATTTTTTATTAGTTTTTGATTTGATAAAACTTCTCGGTTTTCGTTCGCTTTCTAACCTTTCCTTTGGATAAATAGAAGTACGGTGGCGACTCGAATTGTATGATTTACTTTTGATTTAGTCAATAAATCTAAAGGTAACGAATACCTCGCTAAAGAAAAGTGACGACTCTGCTGGGGACATATTTGCCTAGTGGGTTTTGCCTACTTTTTACCTTTGTTGTATTTTATTGTTTATATTATTTGTGAAATATTTTTGTGCAAATTTGGGATGACTGTATTGTTTGTAATGTATGAATTGCTTGAAATATATCAATTGCTTGTGTGTTTGGTGGTCTTTTATGAGATGGGTTCTATACCCGAACTCGAGTGCACTTATGATAGGAGAATGGCATAATCTTGTTGACTTGTATGGAGTTATTTCTTAGCAACTTGACTTGCAAGCCCATTCACTTGGTGGAGGTTATGTTGGGATCAATAATGTCACACGAGTAGTCGTGGTTAGGCATTACTCTTTCCAATATATGCCTTAGAAGCCAAGGACCTTAGTTTACCAAGCCCATCTTGGCCTATTTTTAGGATGTAGTGCGAAGGTCGTTCAAGTGTAAGAATTGATACGATTGTTACGCGATACTACACTCATAAGAGTCTCTCTTGAGAATATTTTTGGAATACGAGTAGTCGTTTATCCGATAATATCCGAAAGATGGGATGATGACTATGGGAACCTCTTGTAGAATATGATTGTCAGGTTTAACCATAGTACACTCCCTTCGGGTGGTTCTTAACCGAGACTCCATGCTCGTGACTTGCAACAAACCCTTGATTCATGGTTGATCCGGTCTTGTGTATCCTTAATATCAATGGAACTTGGGTGTTGATAAGGTGTAAACCATAATCCACCAAAATGGATGGTTGATATTAAGGATGACTTGATCCATCCCATGACCTTTGTGTGGTGTGATTTGCTTGATCCTTGAGTGTGATTGTTGCATCCACGCATTCATGCATTCATACACATCCATATCATCAACAATGAGAAAATTTTCAAGGAACTTAAGAGGTCTATTTGCAAATTTTCAGACATGGATAAGCAAAGAAGGAATACAAAGAAGTACAGTTTCAGACAACCCGACTTGAAAGAGTTAAGGAGTTTGACATCCTATGTATTAGATCCCTTGGAGTTCAAGGCTCGTCATGGGAAGCTTCTGTCTATTCTTGCTACTCAGGTGGATGAAGGTCTGATGAGTGTGTTGGTGCAGTTCTATGATCCCTTGTACCGTTACTTCACATTTCCGGACTTCCAGCTTCTGCCTACGCTTGAGGAGTATGCCTATCTTGTGGGTATACCTATTCTAGATCAGTTGTCGTTCAGTGGCTTGGAGAGAGTTCCTACTTCTCAAGAGATTGCTGATCTGTTGCATATAGATGAATCTATTGTTGGTGCTCATATGACTACCAAAGGTGGAATTCAAGGTCTCCCATCTGATATCCTCATTGCTCAAGCTACTATGTATGGGAAGGCCATGAATGAGGACGCCTTTGAGGCCATATTTGTACTTCTCATCTATGGGCTAGTGTTATTCCCCAACATCGACAATTTTGTGGATGTGAACGCTATTAGGATTTTCTATACTCTTAATCTCGTTCCTACTCTGTTGGGTGACACTTATTTCTCTTTGCATATGAGAAATGCAAAGGGTGGTGGTACCATTCTGTGTTGTTTGCCTCTGTTGTACAAGTGGTTTATTTCGTACTTGCCACAGACGCTCGCCTTCAAGGAGAACAAATGATGTCTACAGTGGTCCACGAGACTTATGTCTCTCACTAATTATGATATCTTTTGGTACAACCGTGTATATGATGGTGTGCAGATTATTGACTCTTGTGGTGAATTCTCCAATGTGCCTCTTCTTGGTACATGTGGTGGAATTAACTACAACCCTATTTTGGCACGTCGTCAGCTTGGGTTCCCCTTAAAGGACAAACCTAATAACATTTTGTTAGAAGGTGTGTTCTTTCAAGAGGGTAAAGATCCCTAAAACTTGAAGGGCAGGATGGTCCGCGCTTGGCGCAAGATTCATAGGAAGGGAAGGAAAGAGCTTGTTCCGAAGAATTGTATCGCTTTGGAACCCTATACCTCGTGGGTTAGGAGGAGGGCTTCTGAGTACCGTATGCCCTATGACTACCCGAGACCTACACCTATGGTTATGGTTCGACCTTCAACCCTCCCTAACCAAGGAGTAGAGGAGTTGAGAGATGAAGACCGTTCGCGTGCTTGGGTTCGTGAGCGAGAGGAGCTACTTCAGCAGCTTAGAGACAAGGATGCCTTGATAGAGTTTCTAGAGCATCAGGTTATCGAAGAGCCTGATGATGTGGTGACTTCTCTTCTTCCTCAGTCTTCCAGGTTTTGGAAGAGGAAGTACGATCGACTCGCCAAGGAGAAGGCAGATATGGAGGAAGCCTATGAGAGAGGTGAAGAGGCTTCGTGCAACTTATCTTCCGGTCTCGAGAGCTTTGGACGATTGTTTCTAGGGTTCCATAGGATGTTAATTTTCCTTCTCTCTTGTATTGTATTTTGGTTCCCAAGACTGTACTTCTTTGGTGTAAAAATTTTTCCATATATTATTGATGTGATTATTCCATATATGTCTAAATGATTAATATTTCCAATATTTGCAAATAGAACCCTAAAAGTTCCTCTGAATAAAAATAAAATCATATGCACAAGCATTGCATGCATCATGTGCATAAGCAGGTTTTGTTCCAAGGCTTCTTGTTCAGTGGTCTAACTTTGTGTTCTTCATTTATTTTGAAAACAAGCTGACGCACCGGTACTACACCAGAGCCAACTCATCAAAGCTAATGGATCACCTCGAGAAAAAGAACAGAGAACTGAAGGAGGAAGTGGCAAGATTGACTGCCCTGATGGGGTCATTCTTGGCTGCCCAAAGTCAGTCGTCTCCAACGCCTTCAACTCCTCCCTATAGGACGATCATTTCAGAGGTTGCTTCCTCTACCATGTCTGCTGCCAGTGCTCACTTTGCTCCATCTGCTATGCCAGTCGGGTTTCCCTGGGGGATGCCCGTTAACTTTGCTCCAGAGGGTCTTTCCCCTACTTTTGCTTCTCTGTCGGCATCTAGCCTGGTCCTTGTTGTGCCACCTCCAGTCGTGCATACTTTTCCAAGAGTAGATGACACCATTTACCATTCTGAGCCATCTGAGGGTCCAAATGTGTATGAGAAAATGGATGCTATGAATGATCAATTCCTTGAGCTGTGCAAGGAACTTAAAACTCTCAGAGGGAAGGACCTCTTTGGCAAATCTGCTGCTGAGCTTTGTCTCGTACCTAAAGTCAAGATTCCTGTCAAATCCAAAGTGCCTGACTTTGAAAATTACAAAGGAAACACTTGCCCTCTCATCCATCTTGTGATGTATGCACGCAAGATGTCGACTCAGACCGACAACGATCAACTCCTGATCCACTATTTCCAGGACAGCCTGTCTGGTGCCGCTTTGAGATGGTACATGGGTCTGGATAGTGCGAACATCCGCTCCTTCAACGACCTTGGTGAAGCCTTCGTCAAGCAGTACAAATACAACGTTGATATGGCTCCCGATAGGGACCAACTGAGGGCCATGTCCCAGAAGGAGAAAGAAACATTTAAGGAGTACGCCCAGAGGTGGCGTGAATTGGCTGCACAAATTGTGTCCCCGCTCGAAGAGAAGGAGATGACGAAGATCTTTCTCAAGACTTTAAGCTCTTTCTACTACGAGCGGATGATTGCTAGCGCTCCTTCTGACTTCACCGAGATGGTGAACATGGGGATGCGTCTAGAAGAGGGAGTCAGGGAAGGGCGCCTGACTAGAGAATAAGGCTCTTTTGCCAAACATTATGGGGATTTTTCCAAGAAGAAAGATGGCGAGGCACATGCTGTGACCTCCCATGTTAAATCAAGAAGACCCTCTATGAAGAGGAACACTGTGCGTCCCGCCAGTAACCAGCACCAAGTGGCTCATATAGCACATGTTTTCATAGAGAATCAGCATTACCAGCATCATAACCAGCAACAACAACATCAATAGTATCAACAACAACATCATCGTCCTCAACAGCAGGCATACCAGCCTCAAAACAATAATCAAACCAGCACCAGCTATGATAGAAAGAGGGTCACTTTTGATCCTATTCCAATGACCTACGCTGAATTATATCCTTCATTGATTGAAAGGAAATTGATTACTCCACGTGACCCACCTGCTATACCTACCAACCCTCAATGGTGGTATAAGCTCGAGTTTCACTGTATTTATCATTCCGGTGCTCCCGGACATGATGTGGAGAACTGTTACCCTCTCAAGACCAAGGTTCAAGACCTTGTTAGAAGCGGTATTCTGTTTTTCGAGGACGTAGGTCCTAATGTGAAGAAGAGCCAATTGCCCGAGCATGGGAAATCAGTTGTTAATATGGTTCAGGGTTGCCCTGGCAAATACAAGGTCAGATATGTCAGCCATATCCGACAATCTCTGGTCGAGATGCATAGACTGTTGTGTGGATACAATCACTATGAGCATGACCATGATAGTTGTCGTGTTTGCATTGTCAATAAGAGGGGATGTCGTCAAGTCAGAAAAGACATCTAAGAAATGTTGGATCAGGGTGTGATAGAGATACTTCAGAATCGTGATGATGATGAAGTGAATGTGATATCCCCTGTATTTAGGATACCTGAGCCTGCTATCGTCAGATACGATGGCAGCAAGCAGAAGGATTCTCCTACTCTCATCATTAAGCCGGCTGGCCCTGTTCCATACTCTTCCAACAAGGTTGTTCCCTATCGTTATAATGCGGTTGCATTAGAAGATGGGAAGGAGGTGCCTTTACCCTCCACTTCTGTTGTGAATATTGCTGATGTCAGTGGTTTGACCCGCAGTGGTCGTGTTTTTTTGGCGCCACCGAAACCCCAGGCTGACACCAGAAGGGCTGATTGTAACACCCTTCTACCCAAACGACATATTTATATATAATATCAGAGCACAACATGTAGAAGAGTTTACATTTCATACAACATATCATCTAACGCATCACAACATAAAACATATTATATAATTTATTAAATCTTCGCAGCGGACAACAACATAATTATTATCATAATGTGCCAACATGATCTCAACAAAACATCTCAACAAATCATTCATCACAAACAACATAAATAACAATAATATAGCTATCGGATCCCATAATCCCCGGTGTCACATGACCAGAGCATTTGACCCGACTCTGTAGAATGACCCTACACTTACTCTTCGAACCTCAACAATAGCTACTCCTCTTTATCTGCACATTGCTCATCATAGATGAACATAAACACATGCAGAAGGGGTGAGAATTACATTATTAAATAATAATATAACGACAGAAATATAAACATAAATATGTGTCACATATGCCAACACAATTCATCCTAATCATCATAATCAATAACTCATGAACACCAACAACACAACACATCAAATGCAATGCACACACCCATGCATGACTCAACACGACTCGGTATACCCATTTTGTGACCACTACAGGATCACCACTCCCAGATTCATCACCATAGAATCCGAGTCCCCCGTAAGGAACCAAGCCTCTCAACAAGCCCGGAGTCAACAACATCATTGGAACTCATGTCCGTTCATCACTAGGCATCGGCCTTTCATGAATGCATGCACATCAAACATGCATCATAATCATCATAGCAACAACAACATCATATAGTCATGTTATCATCATCATTAATATCATGACATACAACTCAACAAAACAACAACAACATCATAACGATATCACATCGTCACATAACACATTCATAATTAAACACATAAATTCAACATATCATCATCATAACACCTCATACAAATCATATAATCACTATTAATGGTTTATAGTACAACTACAGCGACTTACTAAGAGTCTCGCAACTCAACGTACTCCAAACCCACCAACATTAGCTTCTGCATTTCTCCAGTTCGCGCCGCCAACATAGGGACGCGCCGCGAACTCCCCAATACAACACAGTTCGCGCCGCGAACGAAGGATCGCGTCGCGAACAACTTATTTCGCTTCAGTGCGCGCCGCGAAGCAGGGTTCGCGTCGCGAACAACGAATTACAGAACTCCTCTAAATCCTGCCCAGTTCGCGCCGCGAACTAGGCTTCGCGCCGCGAATCGCGCGCAACCAGAACCCTCTGCTGCAGAATTCAGCGCAGCTTCGCTTCTCTACTCGCCATAACCCGTACCCCACAGCTAGCAAACCAAAATCGACATTTAACAGACACATATACGCAACATACTTCGATTACGATGCATATAACACAACAAAACTCACAAATCAGAGGATTTTCCATCAAAACCCCAACTTTCCCAATCTCCCTAAAATCCCCAAAATTCATCAACAATCACACAGATAACACGAAATTGCTCGCATATTATCGTTTAATAATGGTTCAGACCCCTTACCTCTTTGGATTGAAGGAAGTTCTGAGCACTCTCCAAGCTTCAGCTTTTCTGTTCTTCGACCTTCGCTCTACAGCTCTTTCCTCTTCTCTGCAGCTTTCCAACTTCACGTGAAACTCTTCTGTTCCAAAATGAGAATCTTTCTCTTATCCCAACTTATATATTTTCCAATAATTATTATTCCAATTAATAATAATAATAATCCAATAATTCCGTTTTATTTAATTAAATTAATAAAATAATATTATCAACTTAATTAAATAATTCTTTTACTTTATTTGGGGTGTTACAACTCTCCCCCACTTTAGAAGTTTTCGTCCTCGAAAACATACCTCAAGCAAATAGAGTCGGATACGACTCCTTCATCTGGTCTTCACGCTCCCAAGTCAAGCTCTCACCAGCTGGACCTCCCCAAACAACTTTCACTAGAGCAATCTTCTTACCTCTCAGGGTCTTCTCTTCTCGGTCATCTATCCGAATTGGCAACACCTCAACGGTCAAATTATCCCTCACCTGGATATCATCCAACTGAACAACATGCGAAGGATCCGCAATATATTTTCTCAACTGAGATACATGAAACACATCATGCAGATTGGAAAGCGACGGCGGTAAAGCTATCCGATACGCCACTTCCCCGACCCTCTTCAAAAATACTCTTTTTCAATTCAGACACCTCAGGAACACAAACTCTACCTTTAAATCGCAGGATGCCATTCTCATCAATCTCAAAATTACCACCATTACCCCGGTTAACCATAGTAATATAATCAACTAGAGCGACATCAACTTGCTGACCATTCCGAATATCTTCCAGAATTCCACTAGTCAACTTCAGCATACCCAACTTTACACTATCAGCGGAAACTTCACAACCCAAACTCATATCACGGAACTGTTCAATCAACTCAAGCTCCCGAACCATCATCATAGACATATGTAGCGACTTTCTACTCAGCGCATCTGCAACTACATTAGCCTTACCGGGATGATAACTCAATTCAAAGTCAAAATCCTTCAGTAATTCTAACCACCTTCTCTGCCTCATATTTAACTCTTTCTGATCAAACAGATACTTCAGACTCTTGTGATCACTGAACACTTCGAATCTGGAACCATACAGATAATGCCTCCACATTTTCAACACAAATACAACAGCTGCAAGTTCTAGATCATGCGTAGGATAATTCCTCTCATGAACCTTCAACTGTCTAGAAGCATAAGCTACAACTTTACCATTCTGCATCAAAACACCACCAAGACCCATCAAAGAAGCATCACAATAAACAACGAAGGACTCACCAGGATTAGGCAAGACCAACACTGGAGCACTGGTCAACCGCCTCTTCAACTCAACAAAACTCGCTTCACAAGCTGCATCCCACACATACACTTGACCCTTCTTAGTCAACTGCGTCAACGGCAATGCCAACTTAGAGAAGCCCTCAATAAATCTGCGATAATAACCAGCTAACCCCAGAAAACTGCGTATCTCGGTAGCAGACTTCGGAGTCTCCCACTGTAATACAGCAACAACTTTAGCAGGATCGACCGAAATCCCACCGCTCGAAATCACATGGCCAAGGAAACTCACTTCCTTCAACCAGAACTCACATTTAGATAACTTTGCATATAATTTCTTTTCTCTTAACACCTGCAAAACAATTCTCAGATGTCCTGCATGCTCTTCTTCCGTCTTAGAATATATCAATTTATCATCTATGAACACCACAACAAAATTATCAAGGTACGGATGAAATATACGATTCATATATTCCATAAACACACCTGGAGCATTAGACACACCGAACGGCATCACAGTGTATTCATAATGACCATACCTCGTACGGAAAGCAGTCTTCGCAATATCATCTGACTTCACTCGGATCTGATGATAACCCGACCGCAAATCAATCTTACTGAAAACATGAGCTCCAACCAACTGATCCATCAAATCATCAATCCTCGGCAATGGATACCGATTCTTGATAGTCACCTTATTCAACTGCCGATAATCGACACACAACCTCATCGTACCTTCTTTCTTCTTTACTAACAATACTGGTGCACCCCAAGGAGAAACACTTGGACGCACAAACTTCTTCTCAAGCAATTCTTCAAGTTGCTTCTTCAATTCAACTAATTCAGTTGCCGACATTCTATAAGGAGACATCGACACTGGACTCGTACCTGGTACTAAGTCAATGGCAAATTCGACTTCACGTTCTGGAGGTGAATCACTTACATCCTCCGGAAACACATCCTGAAATTCACAGACAACAGGCAAATCTACACTCACTACTTTCTTATCCGCTTGCAGAGACGCAAATAAAGCGAATATCTGAGCTTCATCTTTCACAAATTCCCCCACCTGCCTAGCAGATAGAAATCTTGCCTCATCATTCTCACCAACTTCAGAAAACCGCACCGTCTTCCTATAGCAGTTGATAAACACACCATAGAATTCTAGCCAATTCATTCCCAGAATAATATCAATTTGGTGCAAGGGCAAGCATACCAAATCAACCACGAACTCTCTCTCAAAGATCGTCAAATGACAACCTCGACAGACAACAGAAGTTTTCACAGAACCATTAGCAGGAGTATCTATCACCATACTTCCGCCTAGGGACGACATACTCACACCAATCCTGGTCGCACACTCATACGAAATAAACGAATGCGTAGCACCAGTGTCAACAATAGCAAGCAATTCAACATTATTAATCAAGCAAGTACCTTTAATCAGATTATCTCCTTTAGGAGCTTCAGTCCCACTCAGAGCAAACACCCTACCAGTAGTATGAGCTGCAGTAGCCGCCTTCTTCGGTTTCGAGCACTGCAAACTGATATGGCCTTTCTCGCCACAATTAAAACATGTCGGACCAGCATCCTTACATTCCGTAACTCTATGACCAGCCTGACCGCATCGGAAACATCTCAGCACTTTCTTGGTACAGCTATCAGCACGGTGGCCTGGCTCGCCACACTTGAAACATTTACCAGCTATGGAAGATCCTCCCCCACTTGGCTTCTTCTCATCTACTACTTTCTGCTTACCTTTACCATTCGGAGATACATAAGGACTACCATGATCCTTATTCTTCTTCTCACTAAGACTCTTGTAATGAGCAGTCCTAGCCTTGCTATCTTCCTCAAATATCCTGCACTTATTAACCAATGTAGGAAACCTACGAATCTCCTGGTAACCAATGCCTTGTTTGATCTCTGGACGCAACCCATTCTCAAACTTGACACACTTGGATTCCTCAGCATCAGCATTATTATAATGAGGGCAATACTGCACCAGCTCCTCAAACTTCGAAGCGTAATCAGCAACAGACATGTTACCTTGCTTCAGTCCTAGAAATTCCATCTCCTTCTTACATCGCACATCAGCAGGAAAATATTTCTCCAGAAAGGCCGTCTTGAACCTTTCCCAAGTCATCTCAGCACCTGGTACCGCAATCCTCTGGCGAGTGTTATCCCACCAGTTCTCAGCCTCTTCAGATAACATATGCGTACCAAACTGCACCTTCTGTGCTTCAGTACACGTCATCACCCGGAAAATCTTCTCAATCTCCTTCAGCCAAATCTGAGCACCATCTGGATCATAGCGCCCTTTGAATGTAGGAGGGTTATTCTTCAGAAACCTTCCCAAATTCCTAAACTCGTCGACCGGCGGATTCTGCTGCGCCTGCATAGCCTGCGCCATAGCAGTCAAAGCCTCAGCAATCGCACGGTCATTTTCTCCAGCCATACTCTGCACAACACAACCACAACCGTTAAATATCGACAGTGTCATCCACACTAATCGACCAACAGGGAAAACCTCACACTACGACTCGACTGGACTGACCATGCTCTGATACCACTAATGTAACACCCTTCTACCCAAACGACATATTTATATATAATATCAGAGCACAACATGTAGAAGAGTTTACATTTCATACAACATATCATCTAACGCATCACAACATAAAACATATTATATAATTTATTAAATCTTCGCAGCGGACAACAACATAATTATTATCATAATGTGCCAACATGATCTCAACAAAACATCTCAACAAATCATTCATCACAAACAACATAAATAACAATAATATAGCTATCGGATCCCATAATCCCCGGTGTCACATGACCAGAGCATTTGACCCGACTCTGTAGAATGACCCTACACTTACTCTTCGAACCTCAACAATAGCTACTCCTCTTTATCTGCACATTGCTCATCATAGATGAACATAAACACATGCAGAAGGGGTGAGAATTACATTATTAAATAATAATATAACGACAGAAATATAAACATAAATATGTGTCACATATGCCAACACAATTCATCCTAATCATCATAATCAATAACTCATGAACACCAACAACACAACACATCAAATGCAATGCACACACCCATGCATGACTCAACACGACTCGGTATACCCATTTTGTGACCACTACAGGATCACCACTCCCAGATTCATCACCATAGAATCCGAGTCCCCCGTAAGGAACCAAGCCTCTCAACAAGCCCGGAGTCAACAACATCATTGGAACTCATGTCCGTTCATCACTAGGCATCGGCCTTTCATGAATGCATGCACATCAAACATGCATCATAATCATCATAGCAACAACAACATCATATAGTCATGTTATCATCATCATTAATATCATGACATACAACTCAACAAAACAACAACAACATCATAACGATATCACATCGTCACATAACACATTCATAATTAAACACATAAATTCAACATATCATCATCATAACACCTCATACAAATCATATAATCACTATTAATGGTTTATAGTACAACTACAGCGACTTACTAAGAGTCTCGCAACTCAACGTACTCCAAACCCACCAACATTAGCTTCTGCATTTCTCCAGTTCGCGCCGCCAACATAGGGACGCGCCGCGAACTCCCCAATACAACACAGTTCGCGCCGCGAACGAAGGATCGCGTCGCGAACAACTTATTTCGCTTCAGTGCGCGCCGCGAAGCAGGGTTCGCGTCGCGAACAACGAATTACAGAACTCCTCTAAATCCTGCCCAGTTCGCGCCGCGAACTAGGCTTCGCGCCGCGAATCGCGCGCAACCAGAACCCTCTGCTGCAGAATTCAGCGCAGCTTCGCTTCTCTACTCGCCATAACCCGTACCCCACAGCTAGCAAACCAAAATCGACATTTAACAGACACATATACGCAACATACTTCGATTACGATGCATATAACACAACAAAACTCACAAATCAGAGGATTTTCCATCAAAACCCCAACTTTCCCAATCTCCCTAAAATCCCCAAAATTCATCAACAATCACACAGATAACACGAAATTGCTCGCATATTATCGTTTAATAATGGTTCAGACCCCTTACCTCTTTGGATTGAAGGAAGTTCTGAGCACTCTCCAAGCTTCAGCTTTTCTGTTCTTCGACCTTCGCTCTACAGCTCTTTCCTCTTCTCTGCAGCTTTCCAACTTCACGTGAAACTCTTCTGTTCCAAAATGAGAATCTTTCTCTTATCCCAACTTATATATTTTCCAATAATTATTATTCCAATTAATAATAATAATAATCCAATAATTCCGTTTTATTTAATTAAATTAATAAAATAATATTATCAACTTAATTAAATAATTCTTTTACTTTATTTGGGGTGTTACACTGATACTGCTGATAGTGATACCCGTCCTTTGGGGAATTCTTCTTCTTCTCCAAATCCGGCACTTGCTGTTGACAGACCTGCCGTTGTTGTTAGAACTCCTGTCCCTGCTAGCCAGAATGGCATGATTAGAGAGGACTGCGATGAGATGTTGAGGCTCATCAAGAGGAGTGAGTATAATGTTGTAGATTAGTTGCTACAAACGCCTTCAAAGATATCAATGATGTCTTTGTTAATGAACTCTGAGCCACACCGTGAAGCTTTGCAGAAGGTGTTGGACGTGGCGAACGTAGATCATGACGTCACCATAGAACAATTTGATAGCATTGTTGCAAACATTACTGCTTGTAACAACCTGAGCTTCTATGATGCTGATCTCCCCGAGAATTAAAGGGACCATAATTTGGCACTTCACATCTCTATGAACTGCAAGGATGATACCTTGTCTAACGTGCTGGTAGACACAGGATCATCGCTGAATATGTTGCCAAAATCCCCTTTGGCCAAACTTTCATATCAGAGGCCTCCCGTGAGGCAAAATGGAGTGGTCGTCAAAGCTTTTGATGGATCCCGCAAGACAGTGATTGGTGAGGTTGAGCTCCCAGTCAAGATAGGACCTAGTGATTTCCATATCACTTTTCAGGTCATGGATATCCACCCATCATATAGTTTTTTGTTAGGCAGACCATGGATTCACGAGGCAGGCGCCGTGACATCCACCCTACACCAAAAGTTAAAGTTTGTCAAGAACAAAAAGTTGGTGGTGGTAGGGGGAGAGAAGGCTTTCTTGGTTAGCCATATGTCTTCCTTTTCTTACATTGATGCTGAGGATGAGGTTGAGACTCAGTTCCAAGCCTTGTCTATTGCTGAGCCTTCTAAGAAAAGAACTTCTTCATTTGCGTCCTATAACGATGTGAAGTTGGCCATTGAGCATGGCGCAACTACTGGTTTAGGATAAATGATCAAGCTGGAAGACAATAAATCCCGGGCTGGCATAGGGTACTCTTCGGGCACTTTCAACAAGCACGGTCTGTTTCAGAGTGGTGGTTTCATCCACATGGTCGAAGACCAAGAGGCCGCTAAGGATGATGCAGATGAAGATTTTGGCAACTTTGTCATCCCTGGAGGAGTCTGCAATAATTGGGTCGCTGTTGATGTTCCAACAGTTGTCCATAAGTCCACGTAATGTTCATTTTTGTTTAAAAACCCTTCTCCCATGCCAAAAGGAGAAGTGATGACATTGTTGGCCCATAAATACAATGATATTCATTCAATAAATTCATGTTAAATGTTTGTTTTTCCAAATTATTTTCATTTTTTGCTTTTTGCATGAAATTGGTGATCACATAAAACCCTAAAAAAGAGAATAAAATCAATATTTTCATCTACATAATGATTTGCCTTGTTTGAATTCTAAAATCTCTTTTATATCCAAAATCATTATGCAGGTTGATCAAACCCATTGAACATAATGATCCGACATCATCTCCCAACTTTGAGTTCCATGTATTTGAGGCAGAAGAAGATGATGTTGAAGAGATTCCTGACGAGATTACCCGTCTGCTTGAGCATGAAGAGAAGATCATTCAGCCGCATCTTGAGAATCTGGAAACAGTCAACTTGGGGTCTGAAGATTGTGTTCGTGAGGTGAAGATTGGGGCACTCCTTGAAGAGTCTGTGAAGAAGGGGTTGTTTGAGTTGCTACGAGAATATGTCGACGTCTTTGCCTGGTCATATGAAGACATGCCTGGTCTGGATACAGATATCGTGCAGTATTTCCTGCCTTTGAAGCCTGGGTGTGTGCTTGTGAAGTAGAAGCTCAGAAGAACTCATCATGATATGGCAGGGAAGATAAAAGAAGAAGTTCAGAAGCAAATTGATGTGGGGTTTCTGGTGACTTCTACGTATCCTCAATGGGTGGCCAATATTGTGCCCGTGCCTAAGAAAGATGGAAAAGTCTGAATGTGTGTGGACTATAGAGACTTGAATAAAGCTAGTCCGAAAGATGATTTTCCTCTACCACATATTGATATGTTGGTAGATAATACAACTAAATTCAATGTCTTCTCAATTATGGACGGATTTTCCAGATATAATCAGATCAAAATGGCACCCGAGGATATGGAGAAGAGAGCATTCATCACACCTTGGGGAACATTCTGTTATCAAGTGATGCCCTTCAGTTTGAAGAACGCCGGAGCCACTTATAACGCGCTATGACTACCTTGTTTCACGATATAATGCACAAGGAGATCGAGGTATATGTTGATGATATGATTGCAAAGTCGAGAACGGAAGTTGAACATGTAGAGCACTTGTTGAAGCTGTTTCAGAGTTTGAGGAAGTACAAACTCCGCCTGAATCCGAACAGGTGTACATTTGGAGCCCGTTCCGGCAAGTTATTGGGCTTTATTGTCAGTGAGAAAGGTATTGAAGTTGATCCTGCCAAGGTCAAAGCAATACAAGAAATATCTGCGCCCAAAACTGAGAAGCAAGTCCGAGGTTTTCTTGGTCGCTTGAATTATATTTCCAGATTTATATCCCACATGACTGCCACATGTGCGCCAATATTCAAGCTCCTCCGGAAAGATCAGTGTCATGATTAGACCGAGGATTGCTAAAAGGCCTTTGACAGTATTAAAGAGTATATGTTCGAGCCTCTGATTCTGTCTCCGTCTATGGAAGGGAGACCCTTGATTATGTATCTGACTGTTCTTGAAGACTCTATGGGTTGTGTATTAGGTCAGCAAGATGAATCAGGGAATAAAGAGTATGCTATATACTACCTGAGTAAGAAGTTCACTGATTATGAGTCTCGATACTCAATGCTTGAGAAAACATGATGTGCTTTGGCTTGGGCTGCTAAGCGTTTATGCCAGTATATGTTGAATCATACGACTTGGTTGATATCCAAAATGGATCCAATCAAGTATATCTTTGAGAAGCCTGCTTTAACTGGGAGGATCGCCCGTTGGCAGATGTTGTTGTCTGAGTATGATATTGAGTAGCGAGCTCAGAAAGCTATTAAAGGTAGTATCTTGGCTGACCACTTGGCACATCAACCAATTGAGGATTATCAGTCTATTCAGTATGACTTCCCTGATGAGGAGATTTTGTATTTGAAAATGAAAGATTGCGATGAGCCTACGCTCGATGAAGGGCCAGAGCCGGTTCCCGATGGAGCATGGTGTATGATGGCGCTATAAATCAATATGGAAATGGTATTGGGGCAGTGATTATTACTCATCAAGGCACACATTTTCCTTTTACAACAAGGCTAACTTTCAAATGCACGAATAATATGGCGGAGTATGAGGCTTGTATTATGGGATTGGAAGAGTGTATTGATCTTAGGATCAAGCATCTTGATGTTTATGGTGATTCAGCCCTTGTTGTTAATCAAATTAAGGGTGAATGGGAGACGGATCAGCTTGGCCTCATCCCATACAGAGATTATGCGAGGAGGATTTCAACATTCTTTACTGAGGTTGACTTCCATCATATTCCTCGAGATGAGAATCGGATGACAGATGCGCTTGCTACACTTGATTCGATGATTGTGGTGAAATTCTGGAATGAAGTCCCCAATATTACTGTGATGCGCTTGGATAGACCAGCTCATGTGTTTGCAGTGAAAGAAGTGAAAGATGATAAGCCATGGTATTATGACATTAAGTGTTTTCTTCAGAGTCAGATTTACCCGCCTGGGGCATCTGTTAAAGATAAGAAGACTTTGAGGAGATTATCTGGCAGTTTCTACCTCAATGGCGATGTGCTTTATAAAAGGAATTTTGACATTGTTTTGCTCAGATGCGTGGATAGACACGAAGTAGACTTGTTGATGACTGAAGTCCATGAGGGTTCATTTGGTACTCATTCCAATGGACATGTCATGACAAAGAAGATGTTGAGAGCAGGTTACTATTGGCTGACAATGGAGTCTGACTGCTGCAAGTATGTGAAGAAATGCCACAAGTGTCAGATTTATGCGGATAAGATTCATATTCCCCTGACACTTCTGAATGTTATTTCCTCACCATGGCCTTTCTCTATGTGGGTAATTGATATGATTGGCATGATAGAGCCAAAAGCGTCCAACGGACACAGATTTATTCTCGTAGCAATTGATTACTTCACCAAGTGGGTTGAAGCGGCGTCATATGAGAACGTGACCAGGCAGGTCGTTGTGAAGTTCATCAAGAATCAACTCATATGCCGATATGGTGTGCCGGATAAGATCATTACTAACAATGGATCTAACTTGAACAACAAGATGATGAAAGAGCTGTGTAGCGAGTTCAAGATTGCACATCATAATTCTTCTCTTTATAGACCCAAGATGAATGGGGCTGTTGAAGCTGCTAATAAGAACATCAAGAAGATTATCCAGAAGATGCTTGTTACGTACAAAGATTGGCATGAGATGCTGCCATTTGCTTTGCATGGCTATCGTACATCTGTCTGCACTTCAACAGGGGCAACCCCTTTCTCTCTTGTTTATGGCATGGAGGATGTGCTTCCCGTGGAGGTTGAGATCCCATCAATGAGAATCTTGATGGAAGCCAAGTTGACTGATGCTGAATGGGTTCAGATTCGTTATGACCAGCTGAATTTGATTGAAGAGAAGAGATTAACTGCCATGTGCCATGGTCAGTTATATCAGCAAAGGATGAAGAACTCCTTTGATAAGAAGGTCAAGCCTCGTGTGTTCCGAGAAGGTGACCTTGTGCTCAAGAAAGTCTTGTCTTTCGTGCCCAACTCCAGGGGTAAGTGGACTCCAAACTATGAAGGTTCATATGTTGTTAAGAGAGCCTTTTCAGGCGGTGCTTTCATACTTACAACTATGGATGGGGAGGATTTCACTCATCCTGTGAATTCAGATGCAGTCAAGAAATACTTCGCCTAAAATAAAAACATAATAGCTCGCTAAGTTGAAAACCCGAAAGGGCGGATTAGGCAAAAATGAGCGTCTCGGTGGATTGAAAACCCGAAAGGATGATCCAGGCAAAAGTTAGAGACATAAAAAATGAAAAGGCGTCTAGGCAAATCTAGGCAAAAATTAGGGATTTGGCAAGTAACTGCATCCTGACAAGACTTTGTTCTACAAGACGTCTTCTGTCAAAGAATTTCGCTCAGTCATCGTCAACTGAAGCTTCAAATACATTGGATTCAGAGTTGGTGAAGAAATGGTCATTATGTTCAATGTAGCCTTTTTTTCCAATATATATCACCAATTTCAAATTTGTAAAGATCCATGGAGTCTTGCCATTTGCAGACTACCATTCCATCAAATAAATTTGAGCCTTTATCCAATTCTTTGCACTCTTATTTGTTTCTGTTCAACAAATATTTTGCATGTTTTAATTGACAAATATCATTGTTTTAAATAAAATTTTCATAAACTGTTTTTAAACAAAGTGAACATTCACAAAAGATTGAAAAGGATAATTGGGACATCTTCAGTGCTCTCCCAAGGATAGTATGATCTCCAAAAGGGTAAGACATTTGTTCATATTCTTAGCATATATGTTATCCTCTTCATCATCTTTCAGGTTGTCTCCTCAGTGAGCGCAAGAGAAAGTGATATACCACCCAGGTCCCCTGAGAGTCGGGAGTTTTGTCCTAATCTTCTAGCTCCCCGGTGAGGCTAGATCTAGCATTTGTGTTATCAGTTATATGGTTGTCATCCCTTGTGTGGATTGACCTAAAATCCCTTTTAGATTGATAAATTGATATGCTATCCCTTGTGTGGATTGACCTAAAATCCCTCATTCAAATTGGAAATCCCCCCGCAGAGTGAGCAGGAACTCTCTTCATGAGCAGTTTGGTTTATAGCTTATCCCCTGTGGATTCGCCTACATTAATCTCCAACAGGTTTGCCTCTTGTTCATCCTCAGCAGGGTTGCTCCCGATAGACTTCTTCAGTTTGGTCCTCAGCGGTTGTTCCTTAGTGGAGTTGCCTGATCGGAGTCTAATTGTTGTTGCTTCCTCCTTCTCGGATAATTTTTTCTCCTAGAGCGGGTGATGAAAATGTTATTTGCCTACATAAACCACTCAATATACATGCATAATTATAACATTCAGATATTCATGTTGCATTCTTTGCCATATATCTTTGTTTGTTATCTCCTGCTAATCGGTGATATATATTTCCCCAAGCAGATGTTTGTATCTGATCTCTCCATATAGAGTCAGCCCCCATAGGCAGAAAACATCTATCATTTCTTCCATATTCCCCACTGAGTTATGTTCGCGTGGATGATTATTATTTCAGTTTCCTCCCAAAACATGTATTGGGATGGAATTACTCCCCTGAGTTATATCCTTATTGGGTTGAGTCTTGTTTCATTGTGTCTCTCTAGTTTGTTCCTATAATGATTACTCTTGTTATTTCCCTTGCACTTCCCCGTAGCTTAGACGAATGATTGCTCAGTAACCAGTAATTGTCCATCTTTTCCCCGACGGAGTTTCTGTGGCCTTCTACCCAATAACTGGTAGCTGTAAGTCTTATTTTTGTGGTTTTCTACCCAGTAACCGGTAGTTGTAAACCCCATTTCATACCCTTTGAAGAGTTAACCCTCGATCTTTGTTCATCCTAACCGATGACGGTTACTCTCTTCTGTGGTTTTTCTACCCAGTAATCGGTAGATGTAATCCCCTCCTTGTTGGTTATCTTTATCCAATATTCGGTATTGATATTCCTTCATTTTGTGAGTATATCTCCCAGTAACCGGTGATATATCTCTTGGATAATTACTCTGATCAAGCAATTTATCCCCAGCGAGTCATCTTTCATTTACCCTTGTTTGGTAATGATTGTTTCTCCTTTTGATTGGTCATCTTTTTATACCCAGTAGTCGGTATCCCGATGTCCTTTCTTTTCGGTCGATTTATCCTTTATTAACCCAGTAACCGGTTGTGGATAATCTTCCATGCGAGTATGTTATCTACGTTCTAACGGTAATAGATAATATATCTCATGCACCCTTCTGACAAAGTCTTTTTCTTCCCCAGTTGAGTAAGATTCGTATTCCTTTTGAAATCGAATGTCCATCCTGTAATTGAGTCTGCTTTTTTCAGCCCTCCTTTCGGATGATGAGTGTCTTGGAAATATTACCCAATTCCCGCCTGGAAGGTCACCTATTATATGCCCAGTAACCGGTATCCCTGGTGTTCCTTCCTTTATGCTCCCTATTATGACTTTTGTCCCCTGTGGAGTCAGATTTTCCTGAGTTGAAATATACCTTTTTGGGTCTTCCTCAGATGTTTTAGATGATTGATATCTCTCACCCTTATACCGGTCTTAGATATTCAGTATCCCTGAGCGTGTTGTTCTCTCACCCTTATACCGGTGTTTTGATCACATGTCTCCTTGAGCTTATTACCCAGTAACCGGTAATACCTCATTTGTTTCTTCCTCAGTTGAGTCCTTTGTGGATGCTCCCAGCCTGAGTCCCTTAGCGGACTTTCCCCATCCGAGTCCGGATTTTTTATCCGAAGTCTCCTTTGTGGATAGTTTCGATGTATTGGCATATTCCCCAATACATGCATCTTTGCGTCAGCTCGAGTCTTTCCATTGATTTATTTTCATGGAATCCCTTCGTGTCTCTCAGCAAGTTTCAAGTTGTGACCTGCTCACGCGTTTTATCCCCTTTATTCCTCCAGTAAAGTCCCTAGAGTCTCTATCCCATTTATGAGTATATTACTCATATGGATTTACAGTTTCTCCGGATTTCTTTTTCCTTTGTGGACATATATCCCCACAAAGCATTAGCTTTTACATACATACATTCGCATCATGAGGTCTCTTAGGGACCAAAATTCGTCTCTTTGTTATTATTTAAGCCCATTCTACCTCGTCGAGACGAAGATTTTAACCTACATATCTCCGGCTAGAATGACCTTAAATAGGGGCATCTGTAAGACCCCAATTTTGACCCTAAGGTCCCTCATGGCATCATATCATTGCACATTGCATTTGCCTCAAGGATCATAGCACCTTGGCTCCTTAACCCTTGGGTTGGGAATTGTTGAGAGTTGGTTTGAGATCACCAAGCATGCTTGAATTGTATATTATTACTTTTCTTATTTTGTTTACTAACCAAAAGCACAAAAATATGTCACTAACCTTGTTTATTTTGTAGCTTGAGCAATCATGAGATCCAAGGCTCCTAGTAGGCCCCTATGCTTATTGATGTGGCCAGATGAAGTTGAAAGCAAGCATGACAATGGTTCACAAAGATCTAAATCATCATATATGCCTCCCAAGTATCTCAATTTGTCAATTTTATCAAGATAAACCAAAGGGCTTGAGGATTGTTTCCCAAGGAAACCCTAATTCATATGTGCATTGACTGTGCCTTGCTCATGAAGCAACCTCAACCTATGATCAAATAAAATCAAGGTAAGTTCTTTCATTTATCATTTTATGAATATATGAGCCTATGTGAGTTTCCTCAATCATCAATTCATCAAGATATGAAGTTTGGACTTGAGAAGTTGATCAGTCAATTCATCTGACTATTTTGAAATCCACTAAGACCTATCTTTTGATGTGTTTGTCAAATAAGGATGACCCCAAGATAAAAAAATGTTCTTAAGAACCATATGAACAACTTTACATGTTCATCCAAAATCCATTTGAAACTTGGAAGGTCATCATTCATTTCAAAACATTATAGGTCATTTTGACTGAAACCCTAATTTTGGGTCAACTTCCCAAGGACCTAACTCCTTCATTTTTTATGATTTTGAGGTGGGATCAAATGCATTGGAAAGTTTAAGATGTCTAATTCAATTTTTATATTGAACAAAATTTAATAATCCTAAAATAAGTAGATGTGATAATACAAAACATTATAGGTCACTTTGGACCAAAGTCATTGAAATGTGAAAAAGTCCAACTTCAAGTGCCCATAACTTTCTCGTCAAAAATCCAAATGATGCAATATTTAATTACAAATTGATTGTCTTGAAAATATCTACAACTTTGATGTTGAAGGTTTTGTCATTTGAGGCTTGAATCATTGAGACAGAAGGGCTTGAAGTTGGTCCATTTTGGCAAAATTCTCATACACATGTTTTGTACATTGAACTTCATGGCCTATTTTCAATAATTTCCCAACTCCAAATGGATTTTTGTTCAACATTACATTTGTTCCTCATGTCAATACCTTTCCAACCATTACCCACATGGCTATGTTTTAATTTGACAAGTGGAATTTTCAAAGAGGTGAAGATTTGTGCTCATTTATGAAAACCATATCAAAATTTTGTGCACAAGCCAATTCATTCCAATCTGCACGTCCAAAACACTTCAATTACACTTCAGATTTCATTTTCAATCAAGTTTGGGCCTCTCATGCGTCTGTACAAGCCCATGCATGGAGGACCCAAGCTCATGCACACATGAGTTTTCCATTGCTTGCATCATCCCTTGCTATAAATACACATGCCTGGCTTCATTCAAGACCAACCTCAAGGCGCCTGAATTGCTGCAGAACTGAATCCCTAACCTTCACTCAAAGGAATTTTGCTTTTCTCTTTCAATTTTCAAGTTCAATTTTCAACTACACTGGTTGATCATTAAGCTTCAATTCCTTAGCCTAGCTTCTTTGTCATCTCAAGAACACACTGCATCAAAGAATTGGAGCAGATCAAGTGTTTGAAAGCTGCACTTAAAAGGTTGTTGTTCAAACTTTTTTGATTCGAAACTCCTTGGATATTGCTCATTTCTTGTGTTTGTTGGTACCTCTGAAGTCCTCATGTGAGAGGCAACTGATCTGTGCATTTAATTTCATGAATTGAGTAAGTTCAGTATGAACACCGTGAATTTCTATCTCAGATTTCTCCTTCTATGAGAGTCTAGAGTAGAAACCAATGGCACAAGGGTGATGTACATCACCCCAGCTTTCCAATGATATGAGGATCGTGCATTTTAATGAACTTTTTCAAACCTGCAAATTTTGGCCGGACGGTGAGTCTCACCAGAGAAGACGGTGGTTTCCACCACCGTCCCCATGTGGACGAGTCCATAGCCGTTGGATGCTTTGCTTGGGATCTAATCTGGGCGCTTGGTTGTTATGACTTTCATTAATGTTGTGTGTGTTGCTTTTGACCAATGGCTACCATGCGCGCGCATCTCTCATCCATCTGATCATCCACATCATTAATGAACCTTGATCAGACGCGCCAGATTTTTTTCTAATTTCTGATTTTCCATTCTATTTTCTTTTATTTCATTTTATTTCAAAAATTCATAACTTCTTCATTTTTTATCCAAAAAATATGGGACCAATTGCATTATTTTCCTTTTAATTTCTAGTTTCTGAAAATGATTTTTAATATTTTTTATTTTTCCATTTAATGTTTTTTGTAAATTTTCTCTTTTCTGGTTATTTTTAATTCATTTAAAATAGTTTTCAATATTCAAAAATGCCAAAAATATTTTCTTAGCATTTTTGAATGATGATGAATCTATGAAAAATATTCTCATCAATTTCTTAATTGATTTGAGATTTATTTGAGATTTTAGTTCAATTATGTTATATTTTCTTCATTTTTAATTGTTTAAAATTAGTTTCTGGTTTCCAAAAATGATGAAAATTTTTGTCAAACCTTGTTTGACCATGTTGAACTTATGATGATCCATTTGGACTTTTCCAAGTTGATTTGAAATGGATTTGAAGTTTGACCTTTATTTGTTTATTTTAATTCAAGTATTATTTTAATTCCAAAAAATACCAAAATAATTCTATTGTTTCTTGACTTCTAAGCTTCATCTCACTTCTGTTTACCATTGATTGACTTTGATTCCATTCATGCTTGATCAATGTGAGTTGGTTATGTCATTTGAATTTCAATTATGTACCTTTCATTTCTTCTTCTTCTTCTTCTTCTTTTTTCTTTTTGATCAATGAGTTAATGATTGGTGGTTAGCCTTGACATATGAGGGGCTTAACCTTCTTTGATTCAAATCAAATTCATCTTGATCAAAGATCAAGTGAATTGCTTTGCATTAGAGATTGCTTCTTGGTCAAGCAAAAAACCTAAATCCATACAAGATCATTCTTCTTTTTCTTTTGGCATGGCAAGTTGTAGGAGCTTGGCTTACTAGTAATGGTATCTAACTTGTGTTTGTTGCCTATAGTTTTATTGACCGGCCTCAGATAGGTGTGACTACTACATTAGTCCACTTACAATTACTTAACATAGCGCTAAATTGTCTTATGGCACACTAACACTAACTACTAATTACTAACTTTTAATTAAAGCATTTAATTCTTGCAATTTACTTTTATGCAATTTAATTTCTTGCACATTAATTCATTTGCTTTTGCTCTTTGCTCACTTGAGCTCATGTTTATGTTAATGCAATTTGCCTTTTGCTCACTTGAGCACATTATTGTGTATATACTATTGTACTTGTTTTGTTTTGATTGTGTGAACCCAATGCAAATGGAGAAAGGACTTAGATTTAGGACCTTACCTATGCTAACGGAGTTTGAAGAGCAACTAGGCCTCATGCCTTTAGAATGCTATAAATTGTCAAAGAGCAACTAGGCCTCATGCCTTTAGAATGCTTAATCTCGAAGATGAATTGAAAGGACCCCTAAATTCTAAACTCACTCTTGTCCATTCTTTTATTTGCATTGTGGAACTTTTTGATTTGTGTGTTCTTGTGTGCTAGGGATCCTAAACTTGAGCCAAGTAGAAGAACCATTGTCATGAGCATCCAAAGGGAGAGATACCAAAAGCCAATTGGAAGATTCCTAGGAGCTTGATTGCTTGATTGATTGATTGCTTGAGTTATTTGCTTATTGCTTGCTGATTCCAAAGGAAAGGGAACAACTTGGATCATCACTATGATCTCAAGAAGGGAACTCCATGTGGTTTTTATTTCTCTTCCTTCATCTTTGCATGTTTAGGATCTAGCCATTCTCTTCTTCTCTCCACTTTAACCCAAGCCAAACTTTTGTGCAAACATTAACATTGTTTTTAAAAATTAGAAACCTAAGCACTATGCTTTTGATTTTTTCAAACTCCTTTCATAACACTTATTTTGAATTGAATCCTAAGTCAATTTTGACCTTACTTTGTAAATACTTTTCATTGGTAAATACAACTCACTCGATTGTTTTTTGTGGTTTCAATGGCCACTTCTTGCCAAAGATTTTCATAAACATTAGCTATTAGGTTTGAGTTATCCTAGAGGTTGATATAATACTCACTTATATCCTTAGTGATGGACTATAAGTCTTCCATGCTTATTATAGGGTTAACCCCTCACTAGCATGTTGAAGCTCTCCTCACATGGTGGATTTGTGGTTTGTAGGTTGAGTTTTCTCCCTTTGATAACAAAAGACCTTAAGGCTCTTGACCAATCAATTCACCAACTTCTTTTGAGATTTTTACCCCGAACTACGAGGTTTTATCCTACCTTTTTAAGATGGTACGTAGGCAATGGGTTTATCCATTCAAACACAAAATTATAAATAACTTGTATATTCTTTTCTCATCTCCCCAATCATGTTTGCACAAATATTTTTCACAAATACCAACCTACCTTACAACATTTGTAAAAAGGGCTCCCTTAGAGTACTAAGGATGTTTTGGGTGCTTAAAACCTTCCCATTGCATAACCAACCCCCTTACCCAAATCTCTGACATTTTTATTAGTTTTTGATTTGATAAAACTTCTCGGTTTTTGTTCGCTTTCTAACCTTTCCTTTGGATAAATAGAAGTGAGGTGGCGACTCGAATTGTATGATTTACTTTTGATTTAGTCAATAAATCTAAAGGTAACGAATACCCCACTATACACACCAAAGAAATTCACCAGACGCGTCATCTACGCTACCATTTGTCGGTTAGACTGGGTAATATCCTGGATCAAAGGGTTAAGGATTGTCCCAATAGTTTGGGCCAACATTTGAACCATGCCATGGTTACTTTCATCCATTTGTTGTTTAATGACTGCAACGGAATTATTCGTCAAATTTGGCATACAGGTAGAATGTCCCATTCCTAAAGACTGGTTATTTCGACCCATGTTCACCCTGGAACCTGCTTCTTGTAATGGCGAAGTCATCACATGTTCTGAAAATACTGGAGGGGCGCTTTGTAAATTTGCCATCATCGAAGTTGACATTCCATAGGGTTGATCTCGACCACTTAACAGCATCGAAAACCCTGGAGGTGTAAAAGGTTTAAACATAGAAGTCCATATAGGAGGGGGAGTTTGTGAAGTGCCCCTTGGCCTAGTAAAAGTCAGGATAGGCCCTATGTGGGTAATCAAATGCGTAGGCATCGAACTTTCCATCGACGATATAGGTTCAGAAACGGTTGTTAGAACTGTTGGTCCCCACGTCGAAGAAACTGGGGGTGGTTCTCCATTATTAGTTGACATATTCGGAGGGTTCACTATCTGACTGGTTTGAATTTGCCATTCCCCTCGTGTATCTTCCTCTTTGTCTATCTTCGTTGGTGGTGGTTACTTTACCACTTCTTAATAACATACAACAAATTTCTCAAAAGGGTAAAGATGATTGAACGACAAGAACTAATAAAATGAAGAAATTTTACTTTTGTGTTTTCAAAAACAGTTAGCATTGTCCCACTGGTCGTGCCAATTTGTTTACCGTAAAAATTGGTAAACAACCGCTGATCTTCCATATTAAAAATATTTTGGTTACTTATAAGATCGATCAGATTGATCATAAGACATGTGCTAATTGTTTTTAGGGCGAGGTCTGATGAGTGATAAGCACTTCGACAAGGTTCATACTTAAATGACTTGTTAAAGAATATAAAGGAAGGATAACGCAAGGAAAGCAATGAAAGTATTAGAAAGTAAATGGGGAAGAGGATAAATTTATGAAAAGAAAAGAAAAGATTGATTAAATTGCTTTGAATAAAAACATTGTGTCACAGCAAACATACATTTCCTCAATTTCTACTTTCTCTACACACGGATACTTTGGGTAATTTGATGAATTTGTAAAATTTTGAACACCCTATATCCTAACACTAAGACTTCCGATTTATACCAATCTAAATAACCGCTTCTAACGGACTATTCACTAGATTGAGACAAGTGGCATTCTGCATGTGCGTGACTGCTCACCATGCCCCACGTATGCTCAGTAGTTTAGACAAGAACAAAAAATTCTCTCCCTTATTTCAATTCAAATCCTTTGTCGAACTGTCGTTAGTGATGTTTCTGCTTCCCTACTACTGGAAACATTTCTAAGTCCACAAAACACTTTTACCCTTGTATCAATGTATTTTCGACTAGAGTTTCAGACAATATAATTTTGTCGAAATATTCAATTTCTTCACGGGAACCTATTTCCTAATTTAATTCCCTTAATCCATGTCATACGTTGAAATTGGAGCTAACACATACCAAGCCTTTGAGGCTTGTGTTAAAGCATAGAGAGATTTCATTAACTTATATACATGTGTAGGATTTTTGAATTCTTTAAATCTTGGAGGTTGATTGGCATAGACTTCTTCATTAATGCACTCTTGACGCCCATTTGACATAACTGAAAATTTAATGAACAAACATAAGCAAGTAATAATTGAATTGTTCTTTACCTTACAACCAGGGTGAATTTTTCGTCAAAATCGACTCCTTATTCTTGATTATATCTTTGAGCCACCAATCTTGCGTTGTTTCAAACAATTATTCATTCTCATCAAACTTACTTTTAAACACCAATTTTGTGTCAATTATGTGTTTACCTTTAGGTCTAGGAACAAGTTTTCAAACTTTATTTTTTTCGAATTGGTTTAGTTCTTCTTGTATGGAAAGTATTCATTGGTCATCCTCTAAGGATTCATTAATCTTTGAAGGTTCTATTTAAGAGACAAATGTCGTGTTCAAACAAGCATTCTTGAGATTGAAATGAGTAGATACTATTTTGCTAATATCACCAATAAATTGTCGATTGGATGATCACAGTGGATTCTCCATTCTTGAGGAAGTTCATTTTGGTTATTCTCTTGTTGAATAACTTCATCTTGATGTCCAAATTGTTCAACATGATCATCTTTTACGTTGCTTTCAATTTGTACTTCAACTAATTCATCATCATCACAAACAACAATTATATCCTTAAGTTTTAGATCAATATGAACCTTAGAAACACAACTATGCTTCAGAGGATATTTTGGAGATGTACTTCCATATTTACCCTGTTTCTTTTAGTAAAATCAGGATGTATACGAAAATGTTATTCTGAATTAACCCCGTTAGCATTTTTTTAGAAAATGAGGTGTTCGAAAGTACATTTCTAGACTAACCCTGATTTTTCATACATTACTTGTTATGGAAATAAAACTTGTGATGAAACACAAAAATTTAGAAAACTTTAGAAAAATGAGATATACATTAAAAAGTATCAAAATATATCTGGTTTACATTATTAATATCAATCCAACATTACATATAAAAAATGAGTCACCGTCTAAATACATTGTTAGATAAAAAAAATAAAACGCATCAAAATATGTGTCACCATCTAAATTTATATCTATGGGTGCTTTTGTGTTCTATTTTTACTTATTTTATTCTCTTTCAATATCGCTCAATTTGATGAATTCTTTCATCCTATCCAAAAAGTTTTTCAGCTTTCTTTGTAGAATGAGTTGTCCACTTCAATGATATATGTGGTATATGAAATCCAGCTAACACAAAGAATAAGAGATTCATGAATTGTATCGAAATAATCTTTTTTCCTGTATAACAATGTGAATGATTTTTTATGTATCTTCAACTCTTTGATAAGTAGTTGACAGCAAGTGTATGATTCGCTCTTTATCGAACAAATATGAAACAGTTAGTGTAAGTGCAGGTATACTAATTTTTTTTTAAACTAGTTCGGAAGTGTATTTTCAAACTTACCCCTACAATAATTTTGTTTAAAAATATATCATTTTGCATATATAATACAACGTATAATACAATTCAATGACTTATTCAAAAGTGTATTTTCAAATTTATCATTTTTTATTAAAACGTATTTTAATCTGCAATAGATATGGCCAAATGTATACTTCTAACTTCTAAATTAGTAAAGGGACTCTTCGAGCTTACTAAGATGACTTTTCCCTATTAAAAGTGGGAAGAATAACCTCTTAACTAGAATAAATATTGAATTGATTTGAAGAAATGATTTCGCAATTGACCCCTACCATCAAGACTCTCATGTGTATATATGTCTGCCTTTAAAATGTAAGTGTTTTTAGAAGGCAACAAAAGGTGATTCATAAGTAGACTTTTAGAACCAAAATAAATAAATAAGACTTGTATGTAGGTAGGAATGGCATGTGATTATGCTCTTGTACACGTATCCTCTTGAAAACATTAAAGTGTTTCTCTTTCAACACCTAAAACGTAAATGGTTACATGGTTGAAGCATATCCAAGCAATTACTCACAGCTACTTAATACAACCAGACCATTCAGTTTGACTAAAACCTATGAGACGTGTAATTTTTTTGGTTTCAAATCAACCATTTCACCTTTTCTCATGTATGGTAACAAATATATTCACTCTAAAATATTATTGGTCTAAAGTTCAATCCATGTTAACATATATCAACAACTTTTAAAGAAAAATATTACTGCTAGTTTGTTTTAACTTTAAAAATTTTAATTTGATTATGTAACAAAAGATTAAAACATAATGACAATTTTTTTTTCAAAAAAATATATCGGCAGAATAATTTTTATAAGTAATTATTTAAATTTAAATGATTTTTTAAAATTTTGATATTCAAAAAATATATAATGAAATGATAAAACACTTAAAATAATAATTTAAAAACTTTTATTTAAATTCATTTTTCATTTAAATTTTTTATTAAAAAATTCTTTATAAATTTTTTGAAATAAAAATATGTAAAATTATAAAAACTATTTTAACAAAATATTGAAATAAATGAGTCCTATATCATATGTATCCAATTTAATTTTAAATCTCAAAAAAAGAATTAAATTCTTAAAAAACAATTATAAAATAGTTATTAATATGATTTTAACTCGTTAGTATAGTTCCATTCTTTCTTATATTTTATTTTAAAAAAATACCTTATGCTAAAATATTACATGACATGTTGTGTGAAAAAATTGGTATCTATCTTTCCATAGTCCATAGACATAAATAGATGAAATAAAGTATCAAAATTTATTGGTATGTATGAAAAGTAATAGTCATAAAAAGAAATAATGCGATAATGTTACTTAAATTACTCTGACATAAGATCCCTACTCCCATGCAACACTAACACATGTAACTAAATAAAGAAAATAAACATTAAATTCATTGGGACCACTTTACCTATCAAATTTCATATTTGTCTTCATCATCAAGGCATCAATTCAATGCAACCGTTCATCTTTTATCCACCACAAATTCACTTCATAACATTTTTTGGCTCACAAATGTCCAACGAAGTACACAATTTCATCATCATTCATACTCTTTCAGTTTCTCTTTTTAACCGTTGTTTAAAAAGTTTCTTAATAAATCGAATATCATCTTCACGCAATTACAGACTAATTTCAAACTCAAATTTTTTAGTTAAATTGTATAATCTTTCAACCTAAAGTTCTAAATTTAACTTACCATTCAAAGCACATGTGAGCATTTTTATCATCTTACTATTCCAAAAAGTCTCTCTATACTCCTCTCTCTTTGTGATATCATCAATCATTAATACAATCACAATTTGTTGCTGCAACAACTTCATTCACTAGTTATGGCAGCTGATAACTCTACCAAGAGAAACTCCAATGTTCAGCTTCTTGAAGAACTTGAGGCTCTAAGTGAATCACTTTACCAATCACACACAACAACAGCTAGAAGAACAGCTTCTCTAACTCTTCCAAGAACCTCAATTCCTCTTGTGCCATCTCCTAAAGATGATAATGACACTCCTAAACTCGACAGCAACAAAAACAGCGAAAAAACGAGGTCGCGCCGCATGTCTTTGTCTCCATGGAAATCAAGAACAAATGTTGAAGATGTTAAGCCATCATCACCATCATCACTATCATCTACTCAATCAGATAACAAAAAGTTCGAGGAAAAGTCGAATTCGGCTGAGAAAAAAGGGATATGGAATTGGAAGCCTATAAGGGCTATTTCACATATTGGTAAGCAGAAAATAAGCTGTTTGTTTTCTGTTGAAATTCTAACTGCTCAATCACTTCCTTCATCAATGAATGGATTAAGGCTTTCTGTTTGTGTTAGAAAGAAAGAGAATAAAGATGGTTCTGTTCAAACAATGCCATCAAGAGTTTCTCAAGGTGCTGCTGATTTTGAAGAGACACTTTTCATAAGGTGTAATGTTTATTGCAATCAACAAGGTAATGGAAAGAATCTCAAGTTCGAGTCAAGACCATTTTTGATATACCTTTTCGCAGTCGATGCGAAAGAGCTTAATTTTGGAAGAAACTCAGTGGATTTAAGCCAGTTGATTCAAGAATCGATCGAGAAAAGCCGGCAAGGAAATCGAGTTAGGCAGTGGGAGACAAGCTTTAGTTTATCAGGAAAAGCAAAGGGAGGAGAGTTGGTATTGAAGCTAGGGTTTCAAATCATTGAGAAAGATGGAGGAGTTGAAATATATAACAATGAAGAGAATTTGAAGCCTACTAGTAGGTTCAAAAACCTCACTTCTCCGTTCGCTCGTCGACAATCGAAGTCGTCGTTTAGCATGCCTAGTCCAAGAATCGTTACCAGAAACGATGCTTGGACTCCTTCGCAGAGAAAGTTAGCAGAAGATATTCAAGGTATGAATGGTTTGAATCTTGATGATGATCCAAATCAAGTTCATGATTCATATCCATCTAGTCAGAAAGTTTTTGATGACAAAGAAAAAGTGGAGGATCTTGATCTTGATCTTCCGGAGTTCGAGGTTGTTGATAAAGGAGTTGAAGTTGAAGACGGACGAGAAGGATCTGAGAAATCTGTTGAAGTAAAATCATCTTCAAGTGAAATTGTTAAGGAAATAGTCCATGATCAACTGCATTTAGCAAGATTAACCGAGCTTGATTCACTTTCGAAGCAGATAAAGGCTCTTGAATCCATGATGGGAGAAAACAAGAAAGATTTCGACACGGAATCGCAGAGATTGGATTCTGATGAAGAAAATGTAACAAGAGAGTTTCTTCATATGCTTGAAGATCAAAGGTCTAAAATATCCAAAATCGACCAATCTGAAATTCCACATTTAGAACTCGAAGAACATGATGAGAATTCTTCATCATGTGGAGAATCAAATTCCAAAGTTTACCTTTCTGATCTTGGAAAAGGCTTAGGTTGCGTTGTTCAAACAAAAGACGGAGGTTACTTAGCATCGATGAATCCCTTAGACAATCATGTAGCTAGAATCGATACTCCAAAGCTAGCAATGCAAATGTCAAAGCCTTTTGTTTTATCATCACAACAATCCTTGAACGGATTCGAGCTATTGCAGAAATTGGCTTCCGTTGATCTTGACGAACTTAGTTCTCAAATTTTCTCGTTGATGCCGATAGACGAACTCGTAGGTAAAACTGCCGAACAGATTGCTTTTGAAGGCATTGCTTCTGCCATCATACAAGGTAGAAACAAAGAAGGAGCTAGCTCGAGTGCCGCGCGGATAGTTTCTGCTTTGAAAGAAATGGCGAACGCGATGAGTTTAGGAAGACAGGAAAGAATCTCGACTGGAATTTGGAATGTTGATGATATTCCACTTACGGCAGAGAAAATTCTAGCATTTACAATGCAGAAGATCGAGTTCATGGCTATTGAAGCATTGAAAATTCAAGCTGATATGGCTGAAGAAGAAGCTCCGTTTGATGTTTCATCCTTCGGTACAAAGGAAGAAAACAAAGAAAAAGATCTATTGAGTTCTGCTATTTCACTTGAGGATTGGATTAGAGACCAGAGCTTTAGTAACGTAAACGAAAGGTTTGAAAACGATGAAGTATCGAATATCACATTGATGTTTGTTGTTCAACTAAGGGATCCGATAAGAAGATATGAAGCAGTTGGAGGACCTGTGATGGTGTTAATTCATGCAACAAATGTGGACACAAAGGGTGATGAGGAGGAGGAGGAGGAGAAGAGGTTTAGAGTAAGTAGTATGCATGTGGGAGGGTTTAAGGTGAGGAGTGGTGATGGAAAGAAGAATGGTTGGGATAGTGAGAAACAAAGGTTAACTTCAATGCAATGGTTGATTGAATATGGATTAGGAAAAGGAGGGAAGAAAGGAAAACATGCATTGGTGAAAGGGCAAGATTTGTTGTGGAGTATTTCATCGAAAATTATGGCTGATATGTGGCTTAAACCTATGAGAAACCCAGATGTTAAACTTGTGTGAAGTAATAAGCATCAACGCTATGCTCTTTTAGTTATTAGTATATTGTTATACTTTAGAGTAAAGACATCTCTAGAAGTGTTTGGTATCAGACATGCAGTTATATTTAATTAGTTATATTTTATTTGTTTATATTTTCTAAAGGGTAATGTTAAGTTGCATCTTTGGATATATGTTAAAAAATTTATAAAAGAAAATTCATATTAAAAAGAAAATTATTAATTATAAACATGTATTAAATTCAACATAATTTTTAATAAACTTTTATAATATTTATCTCTTGAAATACAAATTAGCATTACTCTTTTTTCTTAAATTATCCTCTTAATACCCTTATGGTCCAAACTTATATTCATGTCTCATAGGGGATAATGATACATCAAAATTAAAGAGAAAGTTCAGTGTCCTAGTAATTATTTTCTGGAATCCTTTTGGTATTTAAGCTTTTTGTTAGTTTTTCAATACTAAACTCTTTTAATAGTTTTTTGATAGACTTTTCTATAAATAAATAAATAAATCATGTATTTGTGTTTTGAGTGAAGATAGGGGGAATGTGTATTATTGAGGGTTTTGAAGCGTGTAGAATATACTATGAACTTAAATATGAGCAAAACTTGAAATATATTTAATCCTTAAACCAAAGATATTTTGACTTTTTTAATATTCAAGTTTGAGGGACTACACTCGAAGAATTTGTGCTTCCGATATTTTAGAATGTTAGATTTTTGAGAGAATACATTCACATCAATTATTTAGTTTTGATAAAGAACTCTTTATATTCCAAGAAATCCGCCCTATTTTTTAGAAGTGAAATTCTATCTCCACTCTAAAATTCCATCTTTATTCTTCTACATTCATCAAGAGAAAGCTAGTTTTGAATACTTTTTTAGTAACGTTTTATTTTTTCTCTCCTTTAATTTAATTAAGTAGTTTCCACATAGATCTAAGTTTTCTTTTCGTTTTCTTCACATGATTCAGCCCCAGTTATTCATAGAAATCTGTGTTGTTACTATGCTAAATGACTATTTTTCTATGATAACTAATAATAATATGAAAAGTAACATGGTAAATGATATTTTTTTTAAATATCCACCATACACAATTACGAAAATTCTTCTTTCTTGGCGAGATAAAACTGAGTTTATACTAATTATTGGCACTTAGTAGTCCACAAATAAAAGAAGAAACTGCCTACAAAGCCCTCCCGCAAATAAAATGATAATAAAATTTAATCAGAGAAAAAATTGAATAAACGATGATGTTTATTTTTTTTTCAACCACAACCAATCCTTCAAACTCAGTTCCTGTTTATTAGAGTTAAAATGCAAATTGGAAATAATTGTACATTTCATTCCACTAATACTTCCATCTTTTACTGCATTTCAATTTCCCAAAATTTCACGAGGAACCCACAGTAAAATATCAAAATCACATCAAATATAAAACTAAAATGCTAATCACATGTGAGCATAGGCATGCAGAAAAGTAAGTAGAAGGCACAGAATTTATATCATATTACAATCCACTGTTAATGCATGGATCATTTCAAAATCAAGACTTTCAATTATATATTCTCAAGCAGCACAAAGGTGAAACATGGAAAAGTTGTCACCCACAAACACTGAAGCACCAAAGGCCATATAACGCCAGCATAAAAGTACACATGTACTGGCAGCAACCAGCCGAGATTACTCTTCACTATGGATACATTTCAAACTTGATATTGTAAACTATGTCTCAATGCGGGCCAACACCATTTGTCTATGCAGGAATTGTGTTATGTCCAAATTAATATCCTGATTAAATAGACAAAAACTAATTTGTTCAGAAATAAAAACCAAAAGTGAATACTCAAATGTTAGTAAACCAATCAAAAACTAGTGTCTCGATATAAAAGATGAATTACTAAGCATAAGGTAGTCATTTCAAATATAACAGAAGTACCCTGGTGTTTAAAAATCAAAATGTCTAAAGTATAATTGGAAAATAGCATTCTTTTCTTAGAATTTGAATGGACCATGTAATATATTGGTCAAAATTGTTAATGACTAAGTGATTTTTCAACAAAAGAGGGCAAGAAAATACACTTTTGTTCGGCATACATTAGAGTGCGCTAAAAAGCAATGGGGAGGGCAATCCGCAGCCATCCCACGAACTGGCCACCATTAAGTCACTTGGTCAAGCAATTAGTCGCTGCATAAGAGCGTTGGTAGTTGAAATCCCTATTTTGGTGGAATCAGGTACCCCGGTTAATCATATACTCTTACAATCTTTGAAATGCTTATCTGATTATGCTTATGAATGAAATTAAAGTTATATAAGTAATTAAAGTGTGATTTAAGGTTTTAATTATCATACTGTGAGCTATGCTTATGAAGTTAAATTTACACAAGTATTTCAAGTGATTTAAGGTTTTATTTTTCTTACTAATGCTATATTAATAGCATATATATGAATTTATATGCAGAAATATGATTTTAAAATTGTCTCTTACTATTGGTATTACAATTCCACAATTTACGATATTACTTCCCCTTTCTTATTTTGTGTAAAATTTTGATTTTAACTACATTGCATAAAAGGCTATAAATAGGTAACTTGGGGGCTAAAGTAAGCATCTAATAATTTAGACTGTAAACAGACAGATTCTTGTAGACCTTAGGTATTAGAATGCTGTTTTGATCTTAGTGCCACAGTTTTTTTGCATTAACATATTTGTTAGTCTTTTGTTTTTCTTCAGTTTAAATTTTCTTATAGCCTGTCCAACGAAAACTAAAAACCTTTAAAACTGCAAATATTTTATATTGAACCATAATGTCAACTATTGACATTTTTCCTTCAACCATTTGAACTCCAAGTTAAATGTCCAAATATCTAGATTTATCAGATGTGTAGTAGGAGGAAGGGGGTATAAGCTATGTAGAAAAGATACTTGACCGGAATTAACAAGAGAACCAGGCTACATACACTAAAGAAACAAGCAGGACCATCATGCATGACACAAAAGTTACCACTAAAAAGGTTGACCATGGAAAGCAAGAGCTGCTTGACAAGAGAAACAAGCAAAGAATGGAATATTATTTACCTCAAGTCAAAATTGTGCTCTATATCTAAAAACCCATGACTTTTCCCACGGCAACAGTTTTTCCTGCAGGACAGAGTAATGTGCTTTCAGCATAATGAATTTGAACAAAAAAGAAGACGTAATTTCTTAAATATTACCTTCAGTGCGAAGAGTGAATCTCCCAAGTTGTGGAAAGTCAGAGAATTTCTCTATGCATATGGAGTTACTAACCTGTAAGAACATTTCCAAAACAAAATCAGATGAAGCTTAATAATATTGAAAACACTAATAAATGACCATTCCATAAGCAACTAATTCCTCTATCTGAAACTCAACATTCCAACCACATGATCATCATAAGTTTAAATCTTTTAACATCCCTAGAAAACCCTAGTATGGCAATATAACAGTTTGTAAAACCAAATTCATATCCAATTTTACAATGGAGTATGTACCTGAATTCGACACACAACACCTGCACCATTCTTCACAAAGAGGACTTTCTTTTTCATAGGCTTCTTTGTCTTTGGATCAATTTGATGCAAGAGCTCAATAACCTCACATTCTTCAACTACAGAGTGGACATGCAGGATAGCCTTGTACCCAGCAGTAAAAATTGCCTAATTTTATACAACAGATGCTCTAGATCAACACAGAGAAATGTTGTAAAGAAGCAAATGCAAAAAGGGAGAGGAGGAGGAGTAATTACATTGTCTAGCAATTCAAGGATTGCCAGCTGAGCAACAAACTCAGTTACAGCTGGTATTGGATTTGCTGAGATCAGGACAAAAAACACAACTGATCAGCAAATGCATAACCATATAAACACAGCCATAATCTAAAAGTAGAGCCACAAAATAAATTGGCTAGAACATTTCTGAAGAGGAAAATGGAAGAAGGCCTCTTCTGTCACCATTATTGAATACCCTACCTCTGAATCAACCTTTCGAACCTCCCAGAATTTAAGCCTAGGCTACCAACCCAATTACCAAAAATGAAAAAGGTATTACTTGCTTAAAGTAAAACTGAAACAACATGGTACAATAGTAGAGGCATTGAACATCTCATGGCATGGCACACTACTCTAAAGCTTAACCTTAATACTGCATGCAGAAGTAATAAATGAACCAGGAGACACCACTAGTTTTCACATACTATATGTATAGGTATTCAACATCTAATACCACGGCACACTACACTAAAACTTACCTTAATATTACATGCAGAAGTAATAAATGAACCAGGAGATACTACTAGTTTTCACATACTAAATATAATATAATCGTGAAACATTTTCTGTAGCATCTTTTATTCAATAAAACATTTCCAAATATTTCACAAAATATGTGCTGCAACACCTCTTTCTTAGTACAGCAATAGCTTACCAGTACTAGACAGGACAAATCCAGATGATATGTCCTCTTCTTCAACACCGGATACTCTAACCCGTAAATTTTCACCAGGTCCAGCACGTTTAACCCGGTTCTCATCAATATATATAGCAACAACTTTCACTTGATCCTGCAGATTAATATGCAATCACATTCAGAAAGAACGAAGTTCATAATTGTTTAGAAAAAGATCACTAAAATAAAAGATAATATAAATCACCTTATTTGGCATAATCAACAAGGAATCTCCCTCACGGACACTACCAGATTCCACTTTGCCCATAACAACAGTTCCCATGTCTTTGAATTTGTCGAGTATAGGCATCCTATGAGAACCAGAAATCCAACCTTATCAAAGTTAATTTCTTAAAAAATACACACAAATACATATGCATGTGTGTATGTGTGTGTTTACTTACATACACACATATGGACCTTGAGGAGGGATAAGGAAGCAACACAAAGTAAAAAGTTCAAACACACCGTACCTAAAAGGACCGTTAGGATCTCGTAGAGGAACTTCAATGGCGTCAAGAGCTTCAAATAGGCAAGGACCATCCCACCATGGACAAATGCTTTTACCCATTCTTGTTTTTAGGTTTGCACCGATCAGCCCAGATATAGGTAAAAACCCGACATCTGGTCAATAAATGACAATACTTAATACTATCTCCATTTCATAAAAAATGTCTTATTTGAGCTATGTGTGATTCATATGAAAATTATTAGATATGGTAATTTTAATATTCCCTCTGGTCCTATTTATAAGAGAAATGTTAAGAAATGTGGTTGGACCTAACTCAACCTTACAAAACCGGTTGGTAGAGTGAGGACTGCCCCCACTTATAAAAACATGTTCAGGCCATATATTATCCGATGTAGGACTCTTAACACACACCCTCACACTCAGGACTAGACAACTGGAGCGTGTAAATAAATGGTGGTTGATCCGATAGCGGAAACCATAGTAGGTGGTTCACCGGATCTTAAACGAGGCTTTGATACCATGTTAAGAAATGTGGTTGGACCTAACCCAGCCCTACAAAACCGGTTGGTAGAGTGAGGATTGCCCCCACTTATAAACACATGTTCAGGCCATATATTATCCGATGTGCGACTCTTAACAAGAAAGTTGACTTTTTAGATTCATTGAATAATCAATGTATCTGAATGATTCTAAAAAATAATTTTTCTCTTATAAATAATACCAGAGGTAGTAATAAAATTAGAATCATTTATTATAATACTCTTATTAACTGTAGTTAGTAGAGTAGTTGAATAGAGTGAAAATTCATAAATAAGGATATATTAGTGGAAAAAAATAATAAATGTTGCATTGGTATTGTAAAAAGACAATTATTTTGAGACCACAAAAAGTGCAAATAAGAAACTTTTTATGAGATGGAAGGAGTAATGACTTCCCTTCACAACCCACCCAACTGGTTGAGACTAGTAAAAATATGAGATTATTTACCAGATGTTGATTATAAAAGAGATCTTTCTTTCACAGGCCCATTTTTTACACAAACATTTCTTAAAGCCTACGCCAAAGACAAGGCTTTAAGAAAAGGGAAAAAAGAAACTTATGTGGCAGTGGCACAACCTTAACACCCCAAAATCTCAGTCCTTAATTGCTAAAACCAATCAAGCTGTATTCACTTCATGTGCTAATTCGAGGATAACCAGTTGAGACAAAACAATTCCTGATTTTACTTAAAATGAAGCTTCATTACATTGAGATAGAATAGTTATATTATATATTTATATGTATTAAGATTAATAGAAGCCCAACTTCTGGTCGGAGACTGTCCTACTTTTATATGTATTAAGATATTTCAACCATTTCACTAATGAATTATTTTTGGTCTTTCTAGTTTGGATTTTAAATTACAAAAATATGTTTACCATATTTTGTGAACTTCTTTCATATATGTAATATAAATGTATCATATCGCATCTTATATTTCTTAAGGAACAACTTATCACTGTATCACATTTGTATAATATTTGATACTCTGCATTGTGGCCATGCATCATAAGTAAAACATGAAAGAACAATAAGTCAAAAATAAAGTTTCAGCGTACCTTTCTTCACATTGTAACCCGATTGCTTAAGAAATGGTATCATCTTCGACTCAATTTCATCATACCTAGGGCACAGAAACAGAAAATCAGTTATAATTGTAACAAAAACCCTTAGCGAGGAGGTGCAGTTAGAGGCAAGATGAGAGTGAGAGGACCTTTCTTTTGACCAATTCACTGTAGGATCATCCATTTTATTAACAACAACAAGGAGCTTAGACACCCCCAGTGTTTTTGCAAGCTGAACATGTTCACGGGTTTGACCGCCTTTTTCATATCCAGTTTCAAATTCTCCCTTTCGAGCAGAGATTACCTGATTGATACAGACAGAGAAGTATCATCAAATGAAGGTCAAAAAGCATATTGATGATCAATTAAGTGTCACACATTATAGATTAACTAACCAATACTCCAATATCAGCTTGAGATGCACCACTGATCATGTTAGGGACATAACTCTTATGACCCTGAAGAAGCATTGCAATATAAAAATCAAATGGTTCCTCATAAAATGAAGTGGGGGGGAGAAGGCAACAATTGACACAAGAAAAGGTGACCAAGAGAATACATCAAACCAGAATGAAAACAAGACTATTACCTATCAAAAACAATAATAATGGAGTGAGAACCTAAGTTGTTTTTGAAATTGTAGGGTACTAGCATGTTTGTCCCTAGAAAATAGAAAATAACAAAAATGGCCTTTAAGTTTGTAAACTATTGGTTATTTCAGTCCATGTGTTGGATTCCATTAGCAACAATTTTAAATAAGTCTCTAAAGTAGAATACTTAAAATCAAATAAACTCTTGAAAATTACATATTAATGATAAATGGTGTTTGTATTGTTAGCTAATGTTCAAAATGCTATCTAGAGGGTAACGTGTGATTAAATGGACAGACAGTGTGAAATTTCAGGGAGATATCTGTCAATTCCATACTGAGGTCAACAAAATAGATTTATTTAATTTTATGATCAAAGAAGAATTTATGTGAGAACATATCTAGCATCAAAGAATAAATGGATAAGTATCCTCTAAAAGGGAGAAGAAACAGAACATAAAAGAAAGGAACATCAACCTCACCTATTACTACTATAGAACCTAAACAAAAATAATAATAGCCGGCTAGACAGAGTTGGATTCAACTTGGTAGAGCTGGGTTTCAGCTCAATAGAGTTGGGTTCTTGCATTTTGTTGCTCTATTTAGCCGGGTTCATTCCAAACTTGGAATGCATTTTGTTCATGGTTTCTGGTCCGTTACATTGATTCTGTTGGAAACAATGAAGCTGCAATCTTTCACTTCCTTTGGAGATGGGTTCACATTAGGATGTTAGATGCATTTGTGGAGTCGGGCTCTACGACTGAAGTTAGTATTTTATCCACTACATAGCTTTATCACTTAGCTATTGCATTTTGGGCTTCCAAATAAACATGGAAACCATCCCTTAAACTTATGATTCCGTGCAAGTCTATACAACCCTATGCAAATCTACCTGAGTTTACACTGAAATGATTGCAAAAGCAAGTTAACTCGATACGAAGTATCAAAAACTTCTATGATTCTGAGTTAACACGAGACTCTGACAACCATGATCATTAGTAGGGGGGCCATTTTTAAAGAGTGCCATGATGCAAAAACTCACGGGTGCGTCCAAAATCGTAAACCTTGATGTCTCTGTCTCAAAGTGTGCTCTTCCAACTTCAACTGTCTTTCCCTGCAATCAGCACAACATTGTCCTGATTATAAATACAAAATGATATATCAAACAAGTGAAAATGAAAACTACATTAAATAGAACGAGAGATTTGAATTTGTCAGCAGATTCATTCATACCTTGGCCCTCTCCTCCTCATTCGTGTCCATTATGTAAGCCATATACCTGTATAATTTAAATTTCAAATCATTGATCAACAGTACATTTCAGTATCAAGCATACTCACAGAGGGAAATGATCCCCCGACCAAAAAAGTTAGCCTAACAATATTAAAAAATGAACAGTATGAACACGTCCTAGGCTTTAATAGTTTGAGTCATTGTCAAGAAAAAAATTGACCAGTTGGTTCAACCAAGAACAACACTTGCTAGGCCCACAATTAAGTGGGCAAATCTAGTTGTACTGAGGCAGGAGCAGGATACAAAAGCTTAGCTAACACGGCTGCAGAAATTCTATGGATGCACTCCTAACCCATTAAGCTGCAGATTCCTTTCAGCACTCTAAAAATTCGACAATAATCTGAATATAGTGTTATTGTCATACAATCATTTCTTCATAATAGAACCAAGGACAGGGAGCTTGATATATTCTTTGAGAGAAGTTCTTATCAAATGCGTCTTAGTGAATCGCATTGGCCAATGACTGATTTGTTAACTAGACATTAAAAAAACATCTGTTCATGGTGATCTTGAAGAAGAGATACACGGGTTAGATGCTCAAGGGAAGTCAGGATTGGTGTGTAAGTTAAAGCCATTTCTTTTAGGTCTAAAATAATCTCAAGTTTGGTTGGGAATGTATATTACTTGTTTAAACAACCATAAGAATAAATTTTGGAATATCATTAGAACTGACAGGTGATCGAGCCTGATTGTACAAAAAAAAAGGTGATTGAATCTGTTATACATTTTCATCAACGCGGCAAAAAGTTTCTCCGTCAAGAAACAGTCATTTGGGGGCATTAAAACCTAAAATGAACAACATTCTATATGGTCTGATTTCAACCCTAACAGTTAATCTAACTGGCAGGCCCAATTCCAGCCAGAGATTGATTGGGTTGGTTGGCCCAATTCCAGCCAGAGATTGATTTGGTTGGTTGGCCCAATTTCAGTCCAATAAATTTGAGCTGGCATGCCTGATATAAGCAATCAGGATGATGGCAGCCCTGATATCCGTTCACAGGAATCAGGCTTGCCCAATTGTTGTCTAATAAGTAGTGTCAGATTGATTTTGGCCCAAAAGTATTCTTACTGGCCAGATTTCAGTTCAAAAGTAATTGGGTTGGATCTATAACCTTATGCAGGAAAACTAAACAATATATCAGTAAATGTAAACTGCAAGAGGGTAAGACCCTAATGTTGTAGCAAACCATAACAATGTGCAATCACAAATCATACTAGTTCTAAGAACACTACCTTAATGACAAAATTAATTAAGCAAATATTAAGGCATCAAAGCAGAGCAGTAAACAAATGTAGCATCCACAATCAAGAAAAACAAATGAACTTACCAGCTTTCTCTACTTTTGTCCTTGGCTTCTTTCTCGTATTTTTGGATAGTTCTTTCATCGACCTGACCACTGAGGAAAAGTATCTGGCCTCCTGTTGTTGATTTACCAGCATCTGGAAACAACATGCAACTCATGTAACTCCTCATGTAGTATGCAATTAATGTCTAAAATACATATGATGTTGAAGAACAATAAGTATTAGTTGTGCAGCTAACTAACTAACTCTCTATACTCTTCCCTAAGTAATAGTTCCTGTGACCCCATATAACTAACTAGGCCAGCTAACACTCACCACTTTTACATTGAGCAATTCCCTTCCTAGCTCTTCTAGAACATACTTCCCAAAACCTAGGGGCCTGGTTGAGTTGCACTTATCCATATCCGGTTATTTTTGGGTCATTGAACTCCCTAGCACGTGCACATTTAACATCCATGATTGAGTATAAGCTTCATTGTTAACATATATAGTACAGTAAAAAGAAAATACAAAGTGTATATCCAACAAATTGATTTATCTTCAACTGTTTTAATTCAGTTATTAGCTTATGATATATCCTCCTAAGCATCAACAAATCCATTCGCATTTATACTCTCCAATGCCCTAAACCTACAGACTTCCTTGGCCACCTCAAACCATGAACGAGGGTATTAATGAACACAGTAAACTAGAGCTATTATTAATCAGGTGTTAAAATTGAAACATTGCAGCTAGACCAATTTTATGAACTCTCCATACACAACTCAGTTGGAATACATAAAGAATGTAGAGAATAATATCTTAATTCAACAATTATGCAATAATTATAGGCCACAGAGACATAATTTGGGTGGAGGGGTGATGAAAAATTTTACGCCTATAAACCCTATAATCAAATCAAATGATGCACATATGGCAGTACACTTCTTGAGCAACTCCACACAAAACAAACAGAAGAACACCTAATAATCCATAATGATAAAGGAACCTTAAGAATTCATCAACTTACCCACGTGACCAATAAAAACAACATTTAAGTGTCTTTTGATAGCCATGTCCTCGTCCTCTTCATCTTGCACTGGCGGAACCTCTTTATCTGTCAATACACGTTGAAGTCAAGGTGTCAAAATCAGAAAAATGAAATCAAGATCTTTGTTAGCAATGAGCTGTTTAATTTTGATACCAAAATGTAAATCATGAGATAAACATTATCACATAACTGAAAATGAATTAGTTATCTATTACCTTTTATCTCAGTCTTAATAGTTTGTGCTTGAACCTCCGGCTTAGAATCTGAAACCACCAAGGTAAATTTCTTCATATAATATTCTCTACCATTAATTTATGCTACGGAATGCAATCTTAAGGTAAAAAAGATAGATAGCAAGAAACCAAGAAAACAATCTAAACAGAGCTGATGCAGTTGTCATTAGTCCTTGTTCAAGATGCAAGTAAAATTCTGTTACAGAACACACAATTACGTTACCATTATTTTTAAATAGCAACAGTTCAAGATAATAGCAGGTGAAAAAGTACATTGGGGAAATAGAATAAGAGGCATCAAGTTCCAAATAAGATCCAAACAAACACTAACAAGTAACAAACATAATTTGCATTAAAATTTATAATAAGGCTGGTGATTTCTGCAATGCTGCCAGATACCACTTGTTATAAATTTAGTGAAAACCAATCATTCAAAATTGAATGAGATAATGTAACCACAAATGCTAACATTCATCATAAATACAATAACCTAAGAAGGCAAAAGAAATCGAAAGAAACAAGAATGTATAAATGCATTCCAATCCAACTTCTACAATATTTGTCACTACAAAAAAATTATTACTGTATGTAAAAAACAGATCATTCTAAAAAAATATAAAGATAACCGAGCTGAAAGTAAATTTTGCAAATGAGAGCAAAACAGAAGTATAGAACATATAAAAATGGAAGAAACAATGGTACACATTGTCATGAATAAATTTTCTACCTAGAGGGAAAAAAAACACAACAAAAAACTAACAACTTCCTACCAACCTTCTTTTGCATTAATAGATTCCTCAACTTCTGCAAGAATAAGAAAGAGAAAAAGGTACTGGTTGTCATGAATGAGTTTTTAACCGAAAGGTAAAAAAAAAAAAATTAAAAACACTTCCTTACTACCAACCTTGATCTGTATTAATAGATTCCTCAACTTCTGTCTTTCCATCATCTGGACTTACAACCCCATTGCTGTCTTCTGCTACGTCTAATTAAAAGATTGGATAAAATGACTAAAATGGAACCACACCACACAAACTCAAACACACACACACACACATATAATTAGAAAAATAAAATCAGTAGGCCTTTCAATTACCTGCTGACTCGAGCTGTAAGGATCGGATGTCCTCCTCAATGTCTACAATTCACCACCAAAAAAACAAAGAAAAAATAACAGAAACATTTCGGTCAACATCTTCAAGTTCCTCAAAACCTCAGTAAAATTAATTTGATTCAATTCAGGAAAAAGTGTAAATTCAGTTTCAATTTTCCTTCAGAAACCAAAAAAAAAAATTGCAAATCAAACAATCCACCCCCACATTAAAAAATCCCTATAAAATTCAATTAAGTCAACATCACAAAAAATTAAATTCCTATAATCATAGACATGGCCACTGGCACAAAAACATTAAAAAAAAAACTAAGCATAAGAAAAATAAGAGCAAGACACCACGACTTATACACTATTATTCCTCTAAATTGTGTAAGCCTAGCTAAAAAATGTGCAAATTTAAACCCTACAAAACCGATATACTAATTAATTTTCACACAAAAGGAATCTAAATCACTGAAATTAAACTAATAATAACGAAATTAAGCAAAAACATCATTATATTGCATAAACAAAACCTAAATTTGATCTTTATGAAACCCTAAGCATAGTAACGAATAGAGCAGCGTAATAAACTGAAATTAGCGATGATAAATTGGATATGATAAGATTCAGAACACGGAAGTAAAAAAACGATGATGAACACGGTGATCCATAGAAGATTAATAATGAACAGTAAAGAAATTGAAAGGAGAGAATGTGTAAAAGTAAAAGGAAAATGATGATGATAAATATGAATATGGATATGGATATGGATATAGATGCAGTGAATTGAAAAGAGGAATGAAGATTATGTACCCATTGATGGTGAAGTGAACGCAGAAGAGTGTGAAATTCCGGTTGGGGAAGAAGGGTTTAACTTTGAATGAAATGTAGAGAACTGAAAGAGCCTTCTGTGTGCGTTTGAGTGTGTTTTTGCTCTTCAAAGCCAAGTGTATGCGATGTTGTGTGAAATTTTGGGTAGCTTTTTATTATATTCTAATTTTGTTAATTATTTGTGTAGTTTTTTATTTTACCAAAATATCTTCTTCTGAAAGAAAGAAAGAAAAAGTATATATATTGTAATTTAAAATAAGAGAAAACGAGGATGATGTAGGGGAGAAAACAATAATGAATTTTTTATTGAAAAATATTGTGTGTATGGATCATTTAACTTAAATTAATATTTTATTTTAGTCTTATAATTAAAAATATTACCGTCTTTTAATACTATTCTATTAGTTTAATGGTCGGAAAATAGGTCAATGGCGAGGGTTTATTGGCGAACCTTTTTGTTTTGATTTCCCATACATAATTTGATCCAACAGAACCAACAAACAAGTAAGGCAAATCCTCATTCAAAACCTTATGTTGACCAAAACACTTTTTCAGGTTTATATGGTTTTTCAATTTCTTTCTATGTTTTCTTCCTCCAATTTTGCTTATGTTAGTTCTCAATTGATTGCATTGTATATTCTATTTGGTATGTAGTACAAAGTATTTCCGAGTGAAATGTCTTTTTTTTATTTGTTGTGTATTTATACTTATTCTTCTATTTGTTTAACAGATCAAATGTTCACCGTTCACCAGTTTGTTGAAAATGCATATATGATTGTGTTGTTTTGAGAATTTAATTATATGTTTGCATTCATCCTTTTTGTTATGATGAGATGTTCAAGGAAATGAGAGCATGTATGATGAACTTCCAAATATGTTGGATGATTTGGAAGACTTTATTCTAATCACTCAAATGGATTATCCTTAAATATTGGTTAATTGATGAGTCTGGAATTTTGTTATTGCAACCCTCTCTCCGAGACCGAGTCAGCATTGATAGACCATTGAAATAATTTTGAACATCCTCTAAAAGACTTAATTGAGAAAAAAATAAGATTAGATTGTCTATCTTTAGTTTATATGGCAGGGTAAAAAGATGGAAAGTGAATTTTATATTTCTAGAACTATTATGGAACAATTGAAATATATTGTATTATTATCGTAGTTTATTGATTGATATGTACAATTTATAGATTGATCGGTACAATTAGAACTATTGGTCAAAGGGAATTTTTTCGATTTTTACACATTATATTTTTTTAATACATGTGATGACTCAGATTTTGCCTAATTGTCTTGTTGTCATGCCACATAGGCAATAGTTAATTTTTTTTGTGAAGATTTAACATAAGGGGTCAATTGGTTAATGGAACAGTTTTAAGAGACCAGTGTGTAATGTTTTTTAGTTAAGGGATTAAAGTAAAATATTAAATTAATTTAAGAGATTTGGTGACTAATTATTCCAATAATCTAAAACACGGATAGACAAAGAATAAAGACATTACCATCATTGATATGGTTCATTAGTACACTTTCAAGACATGATTATGAGCATGCCTTTTTTCTAGAGGTCAGTGGGTTAGCGGTAGTGGTTGACAAATGTGAACCACTCTATTGAAACCGACTGAACCATTGTCATTTTTGTGCAAATGGATCGGGTCGGATGTCGGGTGTCAAGTTGATCAAATTGTTTAATTTGGATAGTATAGAGTTGTTTTGATCGGTCTTTGATGGTCATTTTGGATCAGTCAGAAACCGACCTCAATTAATATTTATTTTATTTATTTTTAATACTACAGGGGTGGCCTATTATTAAAATGGGGTTCGTAATGTTGTAGCCTATTATAATTTTTAAAATATAATGATGAGATTATGTATTCACAAAATTTTGAGACATGCAATATGAAATCGAGTGTTATTTAATTTGTGATTTAAAGTATGATAATATGACCAAATTAATGTTAACTTATATTTAAAATATGGATTTAATTGAAATACATTGTCAATGTAAAATGATTTTACACCATCAGTTAATCATAGATGTTGGATGTTGAAACAAGTTTGACTTTTATTTAAAAAATCTATAAAGTAATGCAAACGGGTGATGGTGATAAATCGATAGTGTAAAACTTTTTACACTGACAGTTGTAGCGGTGTATTCGTCGCTATATGATTTATTGATTAAACCATAAGCAAAGTATACAATGAATCGAGTCGCCACCGCACTTTTATTTATCCTAAGGACTGGTTAAAAAGCGAACAAAAACCTAAGAAGTTTTACACGTAGAAAACTAATGAAAAGATCATAGAGTCTGGGTAAGGGGTAAATTACGCAATGGGAAGGTGTTAGGCACCCATCACGTCCTAGGTACTCCTAGGGAGCCCTTTTCACACTTGTTGTATAAAAAATGTTTATTTGTCTATGACATATTGTGCAAACATGAATGGGAAGATGAGAAAAGAATGTACAAGTTAGTTATTGTTTTTGTGTTTGAACGGATGAACCCGTTGCCTACGTACCTTCCATCAAAGGTAAGGATCAAAACGCCGTAGTTCGGCTAAAAGATTTCCAAAAATTAGTGAGTTCATTTTAAAACACAAGCATTAACGCTTTTCATTACCAATGGGAGAAAACTCAACCTGAATTCAACAATCCACCATGCGAGGACGGCTTCGACGTACTAGAGGGGTTAACCTTGTTTTCAGTACGGAAGTCTTACAATCGACTCACTAAGGATAAGGTAAGATTTACATCAACCGCTATGGTAATTGAAACCTATGGCTAATGTATGAAAACATATTAACAATGGACGAGGCCACAAAACAATTGAATGGGTGAAGTTAATTGATTATGAGTATTCACAAAATATGGTCAAGGTATGATTAAGATTGATTCAAAGAAGTGTTATGAAATGTGAAATTTGAAAAGTCAAGGACTTATGGTCCAGGTTTCTAACTTGACAAGACATGAAGATGTTTGCACAACAAGTCAAAAGTTTTTGAAAGCAAAGTGTGAAAAGGTTTAGGACAAAGAGGGTATGGATAATGGAGTGTAAAACTTCCTAGAAAGGTTCACCTCTTGAGATCATATAGAAGATGATTCAAGTGTGTCCTTAGGAATAAGCAACGAGCAATAACAAATAAAAAGCAAGGTGATACCGGATGCCATCAATGGACTTATACCAATCTCACAAACAAAAGCGGATACCGGATACCAATAAATGGATTTACACCAATCTCCTAAAACAAAACAATGATACCGGAAGCCAATAAATGGACTTACTCCAATCTCACAAAGCAAAAGCGGATATCAGATGCCAATAAATGGGCTTATTCCAATCTCCTAAGGTAAAACAAAACATGGATATCAGAGGCCAATCTGTCTGGACTTATACCAACCTCCAAAGGATGATCATGGGAGTACAAATGCCAACAACATGGTCTTACAATTGCATCCTCACATACAACAAACAAACAATGCACTAAGCAATGGACATGAGTAGCCAAGTGAGATGGTCTTACACTCTATCCCTTCCAAGTCATAGGAACAATGGCCAATTAATGGGCTTACTGTTGTCCTCAATGGGTAAACCAAACATGGATCACAAAGATATGCAATGATGATCATGCAATAATGAACAATCAATGATGATAAGTGCACAAAGGCAAGCAAGCAAACATGTACAAATTCAACAAGCAATCAATCAAACAAAGTCATTTAGCACACACTATAACCAAGCAATTAGGCTCAAGCAAAGGGTTAGACTATGAAGTCAACTGGAATAGGGTAAATGGTGCTTTTAACCTTGACATTGAGAGCCAAGGTGAAGCAGATGAAAGGATATGAGGGGTGTGCCTCATTGCTCTTATCCCTGGTCAGGGAGAGCATTGAATATCAGAAGGTGTGGGAGTTCAGAAAGCTGGAACTCTCTCCACAAGTTAAGGACTCGATAGATCTTGGGTTTTTACTCACTATGCATCAACACATGTGGTGTGAGCAAGGTGAGTGACTCACAGAATAGTAGGAGATAGGCTACATATCTCTTTTGTCTACCAATTGCCTCATATGAGGTCTTTTTCTGCTTGGGGACAAAGTTAAACAATCACAAACATCGCCTCTTAAGGAGGACTTCAGACAGTTGCCTGGCTAAGTAACAAGCCAGGTCTTCCAGACTACATGGAGACAAGAGAGTCTACCTCAATGCTTAAGCAAAGCAAAGCAATAGCAAGTCCACAAAGGAACTAAAGCAACTATGGTACCTGAAATCAGTCAAATATAATCAGTATACCAATCACAAAGTCAAAACAGACAAGATATGAACCAACAGTCAACACAATCAATCACATGTGCAAAGCACAAACTCAAAGCAAATGAGTTAGCATCCTACAAAACAAACCAAGTTAGTTCATCACAATCAACTAAACCAAACTCAATCAACTTGAATTAAACTCCTTAAAGCAATTGCTTCTTTAACCTGAAAACAAACTCAAATGTGAGAAGTGAACCCTTAGGCCAAAGCCTAGGGTCAAAGGAGGAGAAAATATTTAAAACAGAACATGAAACTTGATCAAAATTAAGATTTATCAAATAAGAACAAACTCCAGTTGGTCCCATATCAAAACTATTCACCAATTGCATTTCATAAGCAAATCATGTCAAACTAGGCAAGTTGAGAACTCAATGGTGTAAACAGAATAAACATAAGCATATCAATACCAAAATGGCTCAATAAATTCCAGGAAAAATCATGCTTAACCAGAACACATTGAATGAGAAACACACCAAATTTCATGTCATTTGGACAAGAGGAAGTAAGGAAATTAAAATCCATAAGTCAAATCATGTTCATACAAGCTCATACAAGACCACAAATCATACATCATGTTCATGCAATCATAAAACAGGAACCAAACATGAGAAATGAATGAGATCAAATCCATGGCAACCTTTAAGATGTCTATAATACACATGCCAAATTTCAAAGTCATCCAACAAACCACAAGGATTTCACAAATCATATGATATCATGACTCTCAAAATATTCACAATTAACCAAACAGAGGGAAAATTCTCAAACAAATAGAAAATGCATTCAAAAATCCCAGGAAAAATCACAAACAAATTAGACATCCCTAAGTATTAGCATGCAAAAATCCAGAGCAATTGGCATAGCATAAGTATGGAAAATAAAATCAGGAACATGAACAAGACATGGTGTGACATACATTGTCACACCTCCAAAGATTACATCATATCTCACAATCCAGAAATGTAAAATTAGCAAACCATATACCAAAATGACCAGGAGTGAGTCTAGATCATGCATATAAAATTTCAGCTTCATATGATCATCCATCATTATTTCACAAGCAAAATGGTAAAACATAGGCACAAAGCATACATGATCAAAACCATTAGACCAAATTAAAAATCAACCGTGCACAACTTGTGTTATCATGCCTATAAAAAACTAGATGAAAAATGGAGATGAATGCAAAAATTCCCAACCAATTTGGATGCTCCATGAATTATTTATGATTTTTTGAAGTTAAATCATGAAATGAAATAAAATTTGGAAATTAAAATGAAATTAAATGGCACGAATGGCATTTTGGTAATTTAGACGCTCACTTAATGAAACGCTGCGTTTCATTAAGTGAGGTGGCAGCGCGTGAATGGCTACATGGCGGAAAAACACGGAAACGACATGCAAACACAGGCAAATGGATTGAAACGCGTTCTGGGAAAGAAATTCAAACAGCTTCATCGTGTTCTTCCTCATTCATCATGCTCATGAACAAAACCTCACAGAAATGGACAAATGATATATGGATCGAACCGTCTCACTTTTTAGATCACTAATCTATCCTTAATTTCATCTAATTTTCACCACAGCAAAAGATTCGAAGCAAAGAAGTTTTGGCATGCAAACTAAAAATCAAGATATCTTGCTTAATATTCAATGAAATCGCACGATCTAACTTGCAGTGTGTTCTATGTTACAAGATCTACCAAAGCCATATGCTAATTGTGAGAATTGAAGCATTCGAGTTCTAACCTCTTTGATGGAGCAGATCTAGGTTCGCGCGTTTCAAGCCTTCAATTGCAAAAACAGATTATCTATGCTGTTGTAGAAGATGAATGCAAGCAATAATTCAGCTCAATCAATGCTCAGGATCAAAGAATTCTCAAACTGCCATATGAAGTTCAAGGTTTCAACAGTCAAGAATCTTCAAGATTTGCCACGATTCTTCTTCAACAGTTCTTCAATAGCATATGCAGATGAGGATTAGCACAAAAGAAAACAAGAAGAATGATGCAATTTGATGAAAAAGTGAGAAAAAGTTTGAACAAATTTGAGAGAGTTTGGTGATTTTTCTGTTTGGATCTGAGATTGTGATTGTGGATATCGATTTTCTGTTATGATTAATGCTTTATACCCTCTGTTAATCCAGCTACTAAACATGTTTAGCAAAAATGAAAAATGGATTAGGTGATTTTAACATGTTTATGCAATTTGGCAAAAATGCCCTTATGATCACCATGCAATGGAACAGTACGAAAATCATGTGTAGCAAGTCCAAAAATCTGATTCAAGGCCATTGGAAATGGCTTGGAATGAAAATTATGCACCTTTTCAAAAATTCAAATTTCCCACCAAAATTTAAAATGAAGTCACTTGAAAAATGGCCTTTTGATGTGATGATTTTTGATGAAATGTAATGATGCATTATGATAGCTCATGTCAAATGGGATTTGCTCAAAAAAGAATCACCCAAATTGGCCTAATGGTTCAAGAGTTATGCCTCCTTGAAGTTCAAGATTTCTTGAAAATGATTTGATCATAACTTGCCAACCACAAATGAGAAATGAGTGTTCTTGGACTTTTTGGAAAGGCAAGAGCAAGATCTTCAACTTTCATGTTGGACAAAATTTGATTTGAAGCTTGCTTGTACATGTAAAGTTGAGGAGAAGAACTTTCCATTTTTGGCAGTTGAAAATTACAGGTCATTACTATTTTGGGAAACTTTTTGTCTGACCTCCAATTCCTCAATGTTGATGTTTGACATGTTATATGAGGCTTGTATGGACATGAATGAGATCTCTCAAATCATTTCCCACCACCAAATCCCTGATTAAATGCACAGTTGACCACAGTTGACTTTGCTAGGGTTTTGGTTGACTGAGCCATGCTTTGATGAATTTCAAGCCTCTACCACTTGAAATCTTGATACCAAATGATGTCACAACTCATATGAATCTCTTATGAATGATCATGGTGCCCAAATTCTCAAGAATGACCACCATCTATTGCTCAATGGCTGATTTTGACTAATTTGACCTAATTGCTTCATCTGCAAGTAACAATGTTAGATGACAATATTTTTGTACTTTTGGTTAGTAAACAAATGAAAAGCAATGATATACAAATGCTAAACATGCTTGGTGATCAAGAACCACACTCACAATGATAACCCACCCACAAGGAGAAAGGCAAAGTGCACAATGATCCTTGAGGCAATGATATGATATGATATGATGCCATGAGGGATCTTAGGGCAAAAATTGGGGTCTTACAACAGTGTATAGTAATTAATCTCTTAAAATATTATCGTAATAATATTTTTTTTCAATAATAAAAATAATTGTTCTTCTTTGGGCTATTATAAAATTTTGATAATTTTTAATTAAAAAATGAATGTGTGAATTTTATAAAAAAAAGTTGGTTATTTTATAGGTTTGGCTTAATAAATATTAAACCGACCAAATCAACCTGATTTACCTGGCAAATCGATTTAACTAAATCCACTAAAAATAGAAGTTTTATCACTCAAAATTGAGCATTTAGAATGAAACTGTAGTTTGCGTTGAATTTAAGTTTTTTGCCCGATACTGACCCAAACTAACTGATTGTCCGACCCTAGTCAATTGTATGTTGGAATATTAACAGTGTAATTATCATAATATAATTATGTAATAAACATGTATCTATCATGTTTGAATCCACTTGATCTAGTATAGAAACAAGAAACTGAGAATGTTATTGTCCTCTTTCTGATGGAACAACGATGATTGAATCTTGATCTAATGGGATATCCAGAATATATAAACATCAGATGAGAGAAGGGACATCTCAACAGACTAGCCAAAAGAATGACACGGGCCATTCAATAATTAAACCCAATATAATATTTATTTTATTTAATCAAATTAATTGATATAATAATTATATTTTATTTAATAATTAATTAAAATAAATCCATAAAATTTAGCATTCTCGCACTTAAATGACTTTAATTAATTGCTAAAATATAGAAATTATAATAAACAAATATATCAATTATTTATCATCAAAACAGTGTGAGAAAACATAAATTTAACGATGTTGAGATTGTATCTGATAGAGAAACAAATCATACACGTCAAATACTCACATTTAACATAAAGATAATGAATATGGATTAACATAATATAATTAAGTTTGTAATCCAACAATGGTTCAAGCATCTGAAATGTTATAAGTGATATGAATATTAAGTTGACATTATCTTATACATATCTCATTACAATAACTAAACGCAACAATCAGACTCCCACTAATCAAAAATATCAAATGACTTAACTACATCAATGTTGGTGGCATGCCTTTGAAAAACTCCAACAGATAAGCCTTTGGTTAGTGGATTTGCCAACATGTTCTTTGTGGCAAGATGTTTAATTTGACTTTGAAATTCAAGAATCTTCTCAATGATAAATAGATATTTAATATCAAAATGTTTTGAGCGAGAATATCTCTTAGTGTTCTGAGAGAAATGCACAGTAGCAGAATTGTCGTAATATATCACAAGTGACATTATATGCTTTCAAAAACTTTGAAGCAAAATATTAAGTTCTTTAGTCACATTCACATAGCTTGACAAGTAGCTTCATAGCAAGATATATATTATGCCTCCATGTTTGAGGTAGCTGTAAGAGTCTGTTTAACACTATTCTGCGAAATAGCTCCTCTTGCCATCATAAATATTAAGTCGAAAGTAGACCTTTAGTCATCAGGGAAACTTGATAAATTAGAATTATAATAACAAATGACCTGAAGTTGATGAGACTTCTTATAGGTCAACATGTATTCTTTGATTCCCTACAAATATTACATGACCTTTTTAACAACTTTCCAATTACCCAAAACTGTGTTACTCAGGCATCTCCCTTAAACATTAACTGCATATGAAATATTGGGACGAGTATAAACTTGAGCATACATCAAATTGCCAATAACAGGAGCATATGAGAGTTTTCCCATTTCAACAGTTTCTTTATCATTTTGAGGACATTTAGATTTTGAGCGCTTGTCACTCTTTTGAACAAGCACAATGCACAGGGAGCAAGACTACATATTAAATCGCTTATGTATCCTATCAACATATCCTTTTTTAGACAAACCAAGAACACCACGTGACCAATCACAAAAAAATCTGGATGCCTAAAACAACAAAAGCATCACCTAGGTAAGTCATATCAAAGTGGTTACTTAACATCATTCTTGTCTCATTCAAAATCTCAGTCCATGACTGACCAATTATTTCTTCCCCAACTAAGTCATCTATCATTCCAAAGCTCGGTTCCCACCTGGAAAACCTTTCTCAAAACCTCTTACACGACATATCCCTCAGTGGAAAACTTTTACAGTGCCTGCTAAGAGCTTGTTAGTAGAGAATAAAAAAAGAAATCATATTGCATTAGCATATTGCATACGTCATGCATATCTAACCTTTCATAACTACTCGTTTACCCCCAAATATTTCAATCTAATTCCCGACAACTTCCATATACATAGGCCCGTTCATTTACCCCATATCCTAGTGAAGAAATTCATTGAAACATATCTTCACATTACATTACATTTGTTTCGGATGGGCAAATTTTTCGATATTTTAATATTTAATCCCCTCCTGCCTAAAATGTTTGGAAGTCGTTACTATCCATACATTCAGGTCTGGGAAGATTAAATAGGGCAATTTTCATACTCCAAAATTCACCATACCCTTTCACAATGTTCACCTAGGTCATTAACCTTAATCATGTGCGAATCTTCATGGTCAATCATATCATTTGCATAAGCATTAGTTCAATACAAGAGGACGGGTATCTTGGATTCAAAGTATTGTTGCTTGTGCCTAGTAGAAACCAGGATTTCCCAGTAGCTTAAGGTTGCTCAGTCAACCAAAACCCTAATTGGGGGTACTTTTGGTTCTTGTGTTTGTGCATGGCGTTGAGGATTCATCTGTGGTTTCTTGGTGAAGCAAAACCCTAATTTGGGGTTCCACTTGCTGATGTCCACTCCTAACCCTAACTTCACCTGGTTCACTATCATTTGTTTGTGCATTATCCATTTGCTTGGTCAAGCCCATTAGTTCTTGGTTAATTATGAAGTTTAATTGGTTGGATCAAGATCGTTGTAAGGCACTACATGTCCATCTATTGCTTGATGGTATCCTTTGGTCCTAAGCTCATTCCCATGGCATCATAAGTTCCACTTGTTTCATCCATGGTCATGTCATCTAGTCATTTCATCTGGTCATGGTTAATGCTTGGTTGGTCCAATCATGGTTATTCATGTGTCCATTAATCCTTCATTCAAGTTTCATTTCCATTAATCCTTGATTCATTGGTCATTTCCATTCAAGTCTACTCCATTCCTATTCACTTCACTTTCAATATCATAAGGATTTATCCATTGATCTTTGCGTTTATTCATATCACGTCATTCCATTCACTTCATGGTCGACTCAAATGATTAGATTCTTAGGTCTTACACCTGGTTCATTGGATTTCCATTTAATACATGTTATACAAATCATTTCACTTCCGTTAATCCATACAATATCAATTCAAATTCAATTAAATTCAGTTAAAGGATCATTTCCATTCACCAAATATTCATTTCACTACATAAAATTACAAGTTTGGTAATTTTTTACAATAGTTGACTTTTGGTCAACAATTGACTTTTTGGTTAACAAGTTGGCCAAAGTCAACTGACCCCCTTTGATCACCCTAAGACCTAATCTCATCCCATTGGCCTTGACTCATCATTCAAATCCATGTTTGTTTGCTTCTAGCATGGTTTCTTCATTAACAAGGTACCATTGTCCATGTTCATGTCCATTAAAACCTACAAAACCAACAATGCAATGCTATGAATCCAAGTAAGCATGATCATTACCAAACATGCCATATCATTTCCAAGCAAAACAAGTCAAGACATTGTTACAAATCCAAACATGTTCATGACATAGGCAATAAATACCAAACCATGCTAAAACCCAATGCTACAAGACTAAGACAAGTTAGGCAACAATAAAGGTCAAGTGTGTAACTTGCAGTTGTAGCGGTAAATTCGTGATCATTAAGCTATGGATAAGCTAGACATCAATTAAACCAGAGTTGCCATCGCGCTATTATTGTTTCTAAGGGAAAATGGAAAAGTACGAACAAAACCCAAAAGATAAGAAGTTTTCAAATCAAAACTAATCAAATGCCAGAGATTACAGGTAAGGGGGTTGGTTACATAGAGGGAAGGTGTTAGCATCCAAAGTGTCCTAGGTACTCCTAGGGAGCCCATTTTTGTTTGCATATGTGTTTTTATACAAATGATGTTTGCAATAAATAGAATGGAGGGATGAGAAAATAATTCATTAATTATATTTTTGTGTTTGACAAGATCTTCAGACTTGTGCTTATGTACCAACATAAAATGAGGGATCAATACCTCGTAGTTCGTGGTAACAATTTCAAAGTGGGTGCATTACTTTTAACAAAAATTTAAGTTTAACAAAGGCACAAAGGGCCTAAAAAGTTTTGAATGAGTGTTAATTCTTTTTGTCTTTTGAAATTTTAAGTCAAGTATAGTTAAGTTCATTTACAAATTTGATTAAGAAAAGAGTTTAAAAATTCAATGGCATAAGGCCAAAGTTTTTAATTTGCAATAAAGTCAAGGTTTAGAAAGTACAAGCAAAGAAGATTTTAAAAGGAGAGAGATATTTTGAAATTAAAGAAGTGGGAGAAGATGAAGAGACTAATCCTAAGCACAGATTTAAAAGTTGAGAGTTGAAAAGATCTGACCAATGGATTGCAATCCAATAGACAAGAATGTCATATAGAAACCAAAATTTCCCTTGAACGTTAGAATCAAGCAATATCAATACACAAATAGCAAGATAAAGAGCAAAGTATCAAATAAAGATAGCCACATCCAAGCTTAGCAACTTCATGATCTCCTTCATAATCTTCCATGTATCAGATGGTTTCAAAGATAGCATTAGACACAGGTTCAAAGTAACAACTTCAAATATGATCATGTTGCAAATGAACTCAAATGGATCTCCCATATTGTACCATATGAATGCTCACTTAACAAGCAATTGGTTTCATGAAAATTGGCATTGGCCAAATCCTTTGCATAAGGAGTGTTGCCTAAATTCTAAGTCCAATAGTCTCAGATCAAACCAACAGTCCACACAACATGTTTTTTAGGGTTTTTGTTCTTATTATGTACATTAAGGTCAAAAGACCACACAAACAAACAAGTATATACAAACACAAAATAATCACAAAATATGGCCCAAGTGGGCAAAGTAAAAATGGTATTAAAATAAATAATTTGAATGGTATGAATAATGGCAAGTGAATAAAAGGTCAAAGTTTAAAGTGCATAAAAGTAAGTGACTTGAAATTAAATGTTAGTTGTTAGTTGATTAGAAGTTAGTATTGTTTTTGCTTTGTTTATTTTTGTTTAAGTCATTCTTTGGAGAACACTCAACCCACTTGTCACAAGCATGGATCCTTGAACCAAGACATCTTCCAAAGGAAGGAAAAAAGGCCAAGTTTCAACACAATACCATGAAAGAGGGGAGACTAACAACCTCACTTACTATAATGTTATGCCTTTTTGTATCACAAATTTAACGTTATGTTAAGCAATCGTAATTGGACTTATGTAGAAGTCACAACTATTTGAGGTTGGGCAATAGAATTTTGGTGTTAATGCATGTTAGAGACATAGTATAATGGATTATACTCATGAAACATACCACACACAAAAAGAATATGCAAAGTGGTAGACCTAATCTCATCCATACTCATGTTGATTTTGCAATCAACTAACATTAGGATATTTAAGATATCATAGGTCCATGATATAAATGAATAAACAAGGGGAATGAGATGAAGAGGGAGAGGGAATGGAATCAACACAAATTGGTCAAAGGAGGACTTTTATCATATTAAGATCATTCATTCATTTTGGGAGATGAAATGTATATTTCATCAATCCCCTAAATCCAATTATCTTAACTCAACAAAGTCAAATCAACATTGACCAAGGCCCAATAACACATGTCAAACTCAACAAGTCAATTAAAATGACTCTACACAATTTATTTGGCATTTAATCAACTAAAAATAATTAAAATATGCATTAAATTAAATTATGGTTGGTCAATTTCCTAAAACCTCATCAAAACACCAAAGAAATGGTCATGAGATTTATCATAGGTCAAACAAGATCAAAGGATCTTGGAGAAAAAATTTCATCATTTTTGGAAACTTAAAACTATTTTTAAACAATTAAAAATATTCACAAAATCAATTAAATCATGAAAAATATTAATAATGATCAAAAAAATAATTGTAATTCAGAAAATGAAAGAGGATTTTGTTTTAAAAAAATTGGTGAAACTCTCATATTTTTTGAATCAATATTAAAATTAAAATGAATTAATGAAAATAACACAAATAAAATGAAAATCAAATAATCAGAAAAAAAACGTGGACCACTTGATCTCCCTCATTAATTGAGGTGGCAGATCAAGTGGCCACAAACGCGCGTTCCATGATGGAGTTGAGTCAGCGTGCCACAAGAGTGGTAACCAAAACCAGCGCTCGTGATTAAAACAATTTGAATAGATCATGTGGCTCTGGACCTTGCCAACTCACCACCTGAGCAAACCTCCGGTCACCTTCTCAGGCGAGCCTCGCCGGACTGGTCCAATCATAACCATCACTAAAATAAAAAAGAAGGACATGATTTTGAAGTAAAAATGGCACTGAGCACGAATATGACCTCAATTTATCCTAACTCCAAGTATATTGAGAGATACATGGAATTGAAATATGAGGTGTATGATCTGAGTTGCTTCGATTTGACCTCAAAGCAACTCAATCTTCTTGCCTGTATTGGTAGGACTTTAGACAACCAAGGAACCAAGAGAATTATGGAGAATTGAGTGAGAATCAAAGAGATGAAAAATTCTGGAAAATACCTTCAATGCAGTTCAGAATTCGATTGCTCTTGCTTTGATTCTTGCTTGATCTTACTCAGGAAGCTTGCAGAAGTATACTAGAATCAACCAAAGGCTATGGATCCCTGGAGTTTTGAATCTCAAAACAGTGGGATTCAAACTCAATTTTCAAAGAAAATTCTCAGGATTATCCTCTCAAATGGAAGGGTTTGGGATCTTGGAGCAAAGTTGGCGCTAAGGGATCCCCAATTCTGAACCTAGAGGCCTCTATTTATAGCTGAATCACATGTTATTTGCACCTTCAAATTGAACTTCCAAATTTGGAAATGGATGATGCATGCTTGCATGGGTGTGTACAGGCCCATGAAATCACTCCTTTAGGTCCATAGTCAAGTATGAATGAGTCTGAAATTAACTTGGAATGCAAGATAAATGTGTACAGCTGTTTGAAGTTTTGATTTTGCCAAATGATAATGCCATGTTCAAGCCATGCACAGACCATCCAAATCTTGTCCAAAATGGATGAAATTGGACTTTTTGGAAAGGTTAGATCAAGAGGAACAACTCTTATATTGAACACTTTTCCATTTGAAACTTATATCATGGTGAACTTTGAGGTGGAAGTTTGGAAATTTTAACATATCAAAAAAATTTCTAAGTGTCAAGCCATATGTTCACTTATTCCACATTGACTAACTTTTTATGTGGGCTTCAAATGAGAAAAGTGTCTTCATCAAAATTGTAGATATTTAAAAGACCTCTAAAATGGTGACAAAATTGACCTCATTTGGATTTGAAATGAATTAGTTATGCATTTTTGAAGTTGAGGAAAATCACTTGTTCAATGGTATTGGTCCAAAATGACCTATAATGTATCCTCATATCACATGCTCATAAAAGTAGAATTAGCTCTTACTACAAACATAAAAGTTGAATTATACACCTTGAATTTGATTGTTAAACTTGGAAATATTTCATATCATAAAAATTGAGCAAGTTATGGCCTTGGGAAGTTGACCTCCAAATTAGGGTTTAGACAAAATGACCTATAATCTTTCAACATAAAAAATGACTTTCCAAGCAAAACTAGATCTAGAACTCAACATGAAAGTTGTTTGGAATGTTATTTAAAGTAACTTTGCTCTTGGAATAATTTTCATATGATAAAAATTGTAGGAGATAGGGTCTAGGGGACCCCAGTTTTGATCAGATGAAATCCTTTGGTCAACCACCATGAACCAACTTGCTAACTTGCCACTCTCTTGACTTTTGGGAATCATGTGAGATCATATATGCATAAGATGATGAAATTTTAAGTATCCCTTGAAGTATTTGATCAAATGTTGAAGAAGCTTGATGAAGAAGTTACACAAGATACCCAAATGAACTAGGGTTTCCAAGGCAACCCAATTCCAAACTCTTGATGCTTTCTTGACCAAAATAACATGTAAAGATCATAGGGACTCATATATGATGTCTAAAGCCATTGTAGACCAATTCTTGATTTATCTCTTAGTCATGAGGGTCTTAAACCCTATATATGAGCTTGATGGATCAAAGGTGCTCATGTGCCTTACCTACAAAAGAAGTAGACAAATGCAAAGACATATTTTTGGTGTTTTGATTAGTAAAGATGATAAAATACAAAGTATGATACAATCACATGGTGCTTGGTGATCTCTCCCAATGCAAACCCAAAGAGTGAGGGGTAAGGAGGATGCCAAGGTATGATCCCAATGCTTAATGCATATGATGAGATAGCATGAGGGATCTTAGGGTCAAAATTGGGGTCTTACAGCAGCAAAGCAACATGACTTGCAGGTTATGAACCAAGCCAATGCCAATCATGATGTTCAACCCAACAGCTAGGCATTGTACATTGATTCCAAGTAGAACAATACTTCTGCAGCAACCCTGTCATACACCACTCATGAAGCAATGACATACTTGCAGTAGAACCTACAAAATTGTAGTACCCTGAACTACGAATGCTTTGACTTCCTTATTGTACCATAAGGATATGTAGGCATGAGATTGTTAGATCTTGGCGAGCACACTAATAAAAAACCTTCCTTTTCCCTTATGAGGTTTCCTTTCTTTTCTCTTTTCAATCTCTTTTTATCTCTCAAGGAAAACAATTAACATTAGCTAACATTTGAATCACAAATTAGACTAAAAGGTTCCTGTTGAGTATAACGGACGTGAGCGGTGCTAATACATTTCCTTTACGTAATCGACTCCTGAACCCGAATATGGTTGCAACGACCATTATTCTATTTTAAAGGTTATATCGATATTTTCCTATTCCTTCATCGGAATAAATAAAGTTCAGTGGCGACTCAATTCAAACTATTTTTCCATGACCATCGCGAGGAATCATATTTTTCGAGATGTGACACATCATAAAAACCTTAACTTAACACAAACTCATGCCACCTCACTTTATAACCATTATGCTTCATCACCCAAACAATACAATCATCATCGATCATCATTATCATCAAAACCCCGACCCTCATAACAACTTCATCAACACCATTGACCACCCTCTCCAACACATATTTGTAAGACCCCAATTTTGACCCTAAGATCCCTCATGTAATTTCATCATAAGCATTAGTATTGGGATCACACCTTGGCATCCTCCTTACCCCTCCTTCATTGGGTTTTTTTTGGGAGAGATCACCAAGCACTTTGTGATTGTATCATACTTGTACTTTATCATTTCACTAACCAAATACCAAAAATATATCTTTGCATTTTGTCTAACTCTTTTGTAGGAAGGGCATGATTCCATTGATTCATCAAGTTCACATATAGGGTTTGAGACCCCCATGAACAAAGAGCACAACCAAGAATTGATCCAAGAATGGTTATGAACATTATATATGAGTCCCAATTGAAGGAGAATAACGATCCAAAATGCAACGAAATTTAAAATTTCTCCTTTAGTGATCCTTACGAATGGGCATGATCAGTGATAGAATCGTTACCTCTTGTGGCGATTGTAACCTTTGATGCAGATCTACGGAGCGATTACGAACGTTGAACGATGACAACGCCTCTACTCAGTCCACACCAATGGATTCCTTCAATCTCAGTGCTAGCTGCTACGAATGAAGGCTTTGAGTGAGAGAGAGAGAAATGAAATTGCAACTACACAAATGCTTCTACACAAGGGTTCTGTTTATAGAACCACTTGTGTGGGATGCAAGCTAAAAAACCCACTCAAGTGTTTGTGGCCCATATCTTATAATATGCCAAAATCACTTAAGCGCGTGGTACCTTACCATATTTCGTATTCTACTTAAGTACACAATACCTTACGATATTCTACAATTCACTTAAGTGCACCGTACCTTACGGTATTCCTTAGTTACTCTATCTCTCATCAATCCGTCCTTTTGTGTGTGACCCTGTAGGTTTTCGCGGCATTGACAATTATATTAAATCACGTATTTAACATAATAAACAGTGAGCGGTATCTAGCAACACATCACTGCTACCCAAGACACAAAAATGTCATGTGATCTGACAAATCCTTTTGTGATAATACTTATGTGTACAATTACCCTTTTGCCCTTATGTCTATATTGAACACAAGGCATAGACCGTGTCATCCTTGTCCAGTTCAATATTGGGCCCATAGACATTTATCCTGTTACGCAGGATGGGCAAATTCCATCTAGATCACTCATGTCCCTTAGCATGCTTCGTGGAGTACCCATCAACTGTCTTTATGGTCATCCAGTTACTGACAATGTTTGATCAACAATAAGGCACTCGACTCTAGATCTAGGGTCCATAGTGGTTTCAGGTCGAAGGGTGGTATACACCATTATAACCATGAGAATAACTTATGACACTTTGCATAACATTCTATATAGTATTATCATATCGGGTCAATCCGGTATAAATATTACTCTTAATATTCATACCTATGTAAGACTTGATAACTCCTTATCCATGATCCATGAGATGTGATCATCAGTCTATATACATAATAGTCTTAATGCTTTAATATTATCCCACTTCACAATAAAGCTCGACTACGAATACTTTGAGAATAACGTCCTTATGTTTAATGTGATCTCATGATTAAGTCACACTTGATACATTAAACGGACTAGCTATTCTAGGGACTTTATTAAACAAACATGATAAAGAAAAATCCTTTTATTATTAATAAATAATTCTATACAAGTACCAAAAGTATTGGCCTCTAGGGCTTACACCAACAATCTCCCACTAGCACTAGAGCCAATCAGGCATACCTCTAATGCCCATAGATCTCGTAGGACCATCATGCTTCTGCTGCGCAAGAGGCTTTGTCAGTGGGTCAACAATATTGTCAAGTGTAGGTACTCTACATATTTTCACATCTCCTCTATCTATTATCTCTCGAATGAGGTGATAACGCCTAAGTATGTGTTTGGATCGTTGATGAGATCTAGGCTCCTTAGCTTGTGCGATAGCACCATTGTTATCACAATAGAGACCAATGGGATCCACAATGCTAGGAACTATGCCAAGTTCACTAATGAACTTTTTGATCCAAACAACTTCCTTTGTTGCACTTGAGGCAGCAATATACTAGGCCTCGGTTGTAGAATTAGCAATTGTATCTTGCTTTGAACTTTTCCAGCTCACAGCGCCACCGTTTAAGCAAAACACATAACCATATTGCGATCTAAAGTCATCCTTATCTGTCTGGAAGCTAGCATCAGTGTATCCAATTACAGCCATCTCTTCTTGACCTCCATATATCAAGAATGAGTCATTAGTCCTTCTAAAATACTTAAGGATATTCTTGATAGCTACCCAATGAGCATCACCAGGATCAGATTTGTACCTACTCGTTGCACTTAAAGCATACGAGACATCTGGTCGAGTACATAACATGGCATACATGATAGATCCTATTGCAGATGCATATGGAATCTTATTCATATGATCCCTTTCTTCCTTAGTTGAAGGGGATTGTGTTTTTGATAGACACATGCCATGTTGCATAGGTATGAACCCTTTCTTGGAATCATGCATATTAAAGCGTCTAAGCACTTTGTCTATGTACATACTCTGACTTAGGCCAAGCAGTTTTTGTGATCTATCTCTATAGATTCTGATTCCTAATATATAGGCTGTTTCACCTAGGTCCTTCATAGAAAAGCATTTCCCCAACCAAGACTTTACTTGTTGCAGGGTAGGGCCATCGTTTCCAATGAGTAATATGTCATCTACATATAATACCAGGAAAACGATCATGCTCCCACTAACCTTCTTGTAGACACAAGGCTCATCTTTGTTCTTGATGAATCCATATTGTTTTACTGTTTCATCAAAATGAAGATTCCAGCTTCTGGAAGCTTGCTTCAATCCATAGATTGATCTTTGTAACTTACATATCTTTTGGGCTTCTTCTGGTATGTCAAATCCTTTAGGTTGTGTCATGTACACATCCTCAAGAATATTCCCATTAAGGAAAGCAATTTTGACATCCATCTGTCATATTTCATAATCATGATATGCAGCGATAGCAAGTAAAATCCGAACAGATTTAAGCATTGCAACTCGTGAAAAGGTTTCATAATAATCAACCCCGTGAATTTGTTTATATCCTTTTGCAACCAGTCTTGCCTTATAGGTATGTACCTTACCATCCATGTCAGTCTTCTTTTTGAAGACCCACTTGCATCCTATAGGGTTAACTCCTACATGAGGCTCTACCAAGGTCCAAACTTGGTTTGTGTACATGGAATCCATTTCAGATTTCATGGCTTCTAGCCACTTCTCAGACTCGGGACCAGTTATGGCCTCTTTGTAGGTCACAGGCTCATCTTGATCCATGAGTAATACATCACCTTGATCAGTTATGAGATATCCATATCTCTCAGGTAGGTGACGTATCCTGCTTGACCTACACTAGTCTTGTTCTACTTGAGCAGGTTTCTCTTCCACAATTACTTGTGTTTCCTGCTCTAATTCCTCCATAGGTGTATCAATGCTTTGTGATTCTTGAATTTCTTCAAGCTTTACTTTCCTCCCACTGATTCCTTTGGAAATAAAATCCTTTTCTAGGAAAACTCCAGTTCGAGCGACAAACATTTTGCCCTCAGAAGGATTGTAGAAGTAATACCCTCTTGTTTCTTTAGGATACCCCACAAATAAGCATTTGTCAGATTTGGGCTCAAGCTTAGTTGAAATTTGTCGTTTCACATAAACTTCACAACCCCAAATCTTCATGTAAGACATATGTGGTTTCTTACCACTCCATATCTCATATGGTGTCTTCTCAACCTTTTTGGATGGAACACGGTTAAGTGTGTAAGCTGTTGTCAATAGTGCATGTCCCTGAAAGGAGTTTGGAAGATCGGCGTGACTCATCATGGATCGGACCATGTCTAACAGGGTTTGATTTCTTCTCTCAGATACATCATTCCATTGGGGTGTTCCAGGAGGAGTAAGTTGGGATAGGATCTCACACTCTTTCAGATGGTCATCAAACTCTAGGCTTAAATACTCACCACCTCGATCTGATCGGAGAGTTTTAATATTCTTACCTAGTTGGTTTTGTACTTCATTCTTGAATTCCTTGAACTTTCCAAAGGACTCTGATTTGTGTTTCATTAAATACACATAACCATATCTACTAAAATCATCAGTAAATGTGATGAAGTACTGAAAACCTCATCTGGTTGGTATGTTCAGTGGTCCACATACATCAGTATGTATGAGGGCCAAAAGATCATTAGCTCTTTCACCTTTTCCTGTGAATGGAGACTTTGTCATCTTTCTAATTAAACAAGATCTGCATGTCTCATATGATTCATAATCAAAAGAGTTCAAGAGTCCATCTTTATGGAGTTTGGAAATGCGTTTCTCATTTATGTGGCCTAATCGACAATGCCAAAGGTAAGTTGGATTTAACTCATTAGGTTTCATCTTTTTAGTATTAATGTTATAAATAGGCATTTCAAGATCAAGGACATATATTCAATTGTTCATTTGTGCAGTAGCATAGAATATATCATTCAAATAAATTGAGCAACAATTGTTCTTTATTATAAATGAAAAACCAAACTTGTCCAAACAAGAAACGGAAATAATATTCCTGCTAATTACAGGTACATAATAACAATTCTCTAACTGAATTATTAAACCACTAGGTAAAGTCAATACATAAGTTCCTACGGCTAAAGCAGCAACCTTTGCTTCATTGCCAACTTGTAGGTCAACTTCACCTTTTGCCAAATCTCTACTCCTTTTTATCCCCTGCACATTGGTACAAATGTGAAAACCGCATCCAGTATCTAATACACATGATGCAGAAGTAGATAAATTAATTTCAATAACAAAAATACCTGAAGTTGAAGTCTCTACTCCGTTCTTCTTATCTTCCAGGTACTTTGGGCAGTTTTTCTTCCAGTGTCCGGTCTTACCGCAATGGAAGTAGGTGCCTTCCTTTGCTATGTCTCCACTAGGCTTCAAAGCAGCAACAATGGGTTTTGCAACTTCCTTGCCTTTCCCTTTATCACCCTGCTTGGTGGGTCTTTTGTTCTATCTCTTTCCATTTTCGATCATCATAATGGACTTCCCATTTGACTTTAGATTCTACTCAACAATTCTTAACATGGCTAGCAGTTCAGGAAGAGATTTGTCCATATCATTCATATTGAAATTTAGGACAAATTGATTGAATCTATCTAGCAACGATTGCAAGATCAACTCAGTCGCAAGTTCCTTTCCGAGGGGAAAACCCAACCTCTCAAGGTTTTCTACATACCCAATCATCTTGAGCACATGGGGACCTATGGGGGCTCCCTCAGCTAACTTGCCTTGAAAAGGGCTTTTTAAACTTCAAACCTTTCATGCCTTGTATGCTCTTGATAGAGCATCTTCAGGTGTTCGATCATATCGAACGCTGCCATGTTTTCATGTTGCTTTTGCAACTCTGAGTTCATGGTAGCTAGCATGAGACAAGCAGTTTCATTGGCATCATCGACATGCTTCTTATAAGCATCTCTTTTGGCCTTAGGTACATAACTAGGAGGTTCCTATTCAGGAACAAGTTTCTCCAAGACATACAACTTTCTATCATGTTTGAGGACAATCCTCAAATTTCGGTGTCAATCCAGAAAATTTGTCCCAGACAATTTTTCCTTGTCAAGCATTGATCGCAAAATGTTGTTAGAGGTGTTTGTTGTCATGGTAATCTACATGAAAATAATGAAAATATAAGTATCAATAACATATTTAATTAGGCCTTTAATTAAATATGCTCCCACTATTTTACTCAAAACAAATAACCCTCACCATTTGATTCGGAAAATCCCGTTGGAAGATTTTCTAGTGGGTCGAGATCCACATTTCACTTTGTTTTAAGTCCGTGTATGCGGATTACACAAAACTAGGTTATTTAGGTAGGAACTCCTTCCAATTGTATCTAATACAACTCTCGAATATTTTAGTTAGGTGAATAACTCCTTATTCTAATCCATCACATGGATCATTTCAAACTCTTACTTCTAAACATATATAATCTTATTATAATTTGTTTAGTTAAGTTTGACCCATTGTTTTAGCAATTGGATATTACAATTATCCCATCTCACCTTAATAATATAGAACATGCACCTCGCGTAGGCGAAACCTACATTATTTGATACTAGTCTTGATGAGTGCTAAAACTTGGAAAGCATAAACTTAATATTTAATTTGAGGGAATTTGCAATTATTCTGATCTCACCGGCTTATTTATCATATAAATCGTCTCTCACATGCATCAACATACATTCACATGCATCAACATACATAATGAAACAGTTATGGCCCCTAGCGCAATTGTTCTCCCAAGCCAATGAGAGAACCTAAGCTAACCTAATAACGACATAAGCTTCTCCAAGCAAGATCTTCAAGGTTGTCCTCCTTCGATATTGAATTCTTCTCTTTCTTCATAATATTACATTACATAAAAGAAACTCGTTTTACATACGAGGGAGTGAGATGAGAAAAGAAGTTACATTAAGAGATTAAAAGAGAGGCACGACATGCAGGTCGTATTTTAAAAATCTAAAATAAAATAAAGGAAAACTAAGGTCATAACCGATCACCACAAGACAATAATAATAAACACATTATTATTATTATTAATTTTAATTCTTTTAATTAATTAAAACCAAATTAAATTTCGGCGACCGATCACACTACCCAGAGTTAGTCGGGGGTCCGTTGCCCGGTCAGCGGGACGGGGGTTCCGCTGACCGATCAGTGGACATTTCAGACCGTCAAACACACCTCGATTGTTGATTCAGTATGATTGATCAACACGTCATTGCTTCACCATACTAATGTCGGATCAAGAAGCAAACGACCATTGATCGCCCAAAGGAAAATAACCATTAAGTGTTTGAATGAACGAACCAGAAACAATATATCATATATACCGTATTTTGCATCAAGATTACTTATATCATATATATAACTTGATCAATCTCAATTGCATAACCTATGGATGATCGATGTATCGCTGCTTCACCATACTAATGTCGGATTCCGAAGCATAGTCAACATCAATCATCCAAATCATACACACATGTTGCCAAATTTAATTACTCGTTTATTCTTTGATTCATTCTGTCTTTTAATCGTATTAATACAGAAAATACAGAAAATAAACAGCTATCAGATGTATGGTTTCATAAGTGGCTCTGATACCACTGAAGGAGAATAGCGATCCAAAACGCAGCGGAATTTAAAATTTCTCTTTTAGTGATCCTTACGAATGGGCATGATCAGTGATAGAATCGTTACCTCTTGTGGCGATTGTAACCTTTGATGCAGATCTATGGAGCGATCACGAACATTGAACGATGACAACGCCTTTACTCAATCCACACGAACGAATTCCGTCAATCTCAGTGCTAGCTACTACGAATGAAGGCTTTGAGTGAGAGAGAGAGAGAGAGAGAGAGAAACGAAATTGCAACTGCACAAATGTTTCTACACAAGGGTTCTATTTATAGAACCACTTGTGTGGGCTGCAAGCTAAAAAGCCCACTCAAGTGTATGTGGCCCATATCTTATAATATGCCAAAATCACTTAAGCGCGTGGTACCTTACCATATTTCGTATTCTACTTAAGTACACCGTACCTTACGATGTTCTACAATTCACTTAAGTGCACAATATATTACGGTATTCCTTAGTTACTCTATCTCCCATCAATCCGTCCTTTTGTGTGTGACCCTGTAGGTTCTCGCGGCATTAGCAATTATATTAAATCACGTAATTAACATAATAAACAGTGAGCGGTATCTAGCAACACATCACTGCTATCCAAGACACGAAAATTTCATGTGATCTGACGAATCCTTTTATGATAATACTTATGTGTACAATTACCCTTTTGCCCTTATGTCTATATTGAACACAAGGCATAGACCGTGTCATCCTTGTCTAGTTCAATATTGGGCCCATAGACATTTATCTTGTTATGCAGGATGGGCAAATTCCATCTAGGTCACTCATGTCCCTTAGCATGCTTTGTGGAGTACCCATCAACTGTCTTTATGGTCATCCAGTTACAGACAATGTTTGATCAGCAATAAGGCACTTGACTCTAGATCTAGGGTCCATAGTGGTTTCAGGTCGAAGGGTGGTATACACCATTATCACCATGAGAATAACTTATGACACTTTGCATAACATTCTATATAGTATTCTCATAGCGGGTCAATCCAGTATAAATATTACTCTTAATATTCATACCTATGTTTAAGACTTGATAACTCCTTATCCATGATCCATGAGATGTGATCATCAGTCTATATACATAATAGTCTTAATGCTTTAATGTTATCCCACTTCACAATAAAGCTCGACTGCAGATACTTTAAGAATAATGTCCTTATGTTTAATGTGATCTCATGATTAAGTCACACTTGATACATTAAACGGACTAGCTATTCTAGGGACTTTATTAAACAAACATAATAAAGAAAAAACCTTTTATTATTAATAAATAATTCTATACAAGTACCAAAAGTATTGGCCTCTAGGGATTATACTAACACCAATGTTCTCTACATGTTATATTGATCAAGTTTTCTTCAAGAGTTTGAGAGTAATTTACCTTGGAAACCCTAGTTTGACTGGGTATCTTGAGTAACTTCTCCAACAAGCTATCTCACCAATTGATCAAATTTCTCAAGGTACACTTAAAAATTCATCATCTTATGCATATATGATCTACCATGATCCAAGAAAGTCAAGAGAATTGGAAGTTAGCAAGTTGGTTGATGATGGTTGGCCAGATGGATTCATCTGATCAAAACTAGGTCTCCCTAGACCCTATCTCCTACAATGTTCACCATATGAAAATTATTCCAAGACAAAACTTACTCTAAATGACATTCCAAACAACTTTCATGTTGAGACCTAGAGCTAGTTTTGCTTGGAAAATTATTTTCTATGTTGAAACATTATAGGTCATTTTGTCTAAACCCTAAATTGAAAGTCAACTTACCAAGGCCATAACTTGCTCAATTTTTATGAGATGAAATATTTACAAGTTTCAAAATCAAATTCAATGTGTCTTATTCAACTTTGATGTTTGGAGTGGGAGCTAATTCAACTTTTTTGAGCATGTGATATGAGGTTACATTATAGGTCACTTTTGACCTATACCATTGACCAAGTGATTTTTCCAAACTTCAAAAATTCTTAACTCTATCATTTCAAATACAAATGACATGAAATTGGTGACTATTTTGAAGGTCTTTGAAAGCGCTACAACTTTGATGAAGACACTTTTATCATTTGAAGCTCATATAAAAAGTTAAGCAAGGTGGAATATTGAGACATATGGCTTGATATCACCTCAAATTTCTTCAAGTTCCAACCTCCAAATGAAAAAGCGTTGAACATGAAAGTTGTTCCTCTTGATATCACCTTTCCAAAGAGCTCAAATTTATTCATTTTGGATAAGGAATACATAGGCTGCGCATGGCATGAACATGGTGTCATCACTTGGCAAAGATCAAAATTCAAATCCCAATGTACACTTGCCTTGCAATCCAAGCTAAATTCAGACTATCTATCATTCATTTGTGGACTTATTGCAATGATTTTATGGGACTATACGCGCCCATGCACGCATGCATCATCAATGACCAAATTTGGAAAGTGATTTCAAGTGTGCAAATATCAATGGTTTCAGCTATAAATAGAGCCTGATATGCTCAACAATCAACACACATTCGCGCCAACTTTGATCCCTCATCTCTAACCCTCATCTTGCAAAGGATAAACCTGAGAATTCATTTTAATTTGAGGTTGAATTTCCACTGTTTTGAAATTCAAATCTCCAGGAATTCACAGCCTTTTAAGCATCCAATCCTTCTTCTGCAAGCAAGTGGAGTGAGATCAAGCACAAGCAAGATCAAGATCAGTTGAATCTAGACCTCCATTGAAGGTATTTTCCAGAAATTTTGATCTTTTCGATTCTCTCAAATTCTTGCTCAATTCTATTGATTCTTTGGTTGTTTGAAGTCCTACCAATGTAGGCAAGAAGATTGAGTTGCTTTGAGGCCAAATCGAAGCAACTCAGTTCATGTACCTTAAATTTCAACTCCATGTATCTCTCAATATAATTGGAGTTAGAGTGAATTGAGGCCAGATTCAAACTCAGTGCCATTTTTACTTTGAAATCATGTCCTTGTTTTTAATTTTGGTGATGGTTGATGGTGGACCAGTCCGCCGAGGTCCACCGGAGAAGAAGACCGGAGCTACAGCTCCGGCCATGCGCTGGCATGTCTCACAGATATGGGATCCATCTCATTTGTTTTAATCACGATCGTCCCTTTTAAATACCAATGTTATGGTGCGCTGACTCATGTCCATCGTGGATAGCGCGTTTCTGGCCACTTTATCTGTCACCTCAAGTGGTCCACGTTTTTTCTGATATTTTAATTTTCATTTTAATTGCATTATTTTCAATAATTCATATTAAATTCAATATTGATCCAAAAAATATGGGACTTTCACCAAAAAAATTTAAATGTTTTTCTCTTTCATATTCTGAATTAAAATTATTTTTTGGATCATTATTAATATTTTTCATGAATTAATTAATTTTGCATTTGTTTTTAATTATTTAAAAATATTTTAAAATGTCCAAAAATTATGAAATTTTTTCTCCAAGGTCCTTTGACCTTGTTTGACCTATGATAAATCTCACGGCCATTTCTTTGGTGTTTGGATGAGATTTTAGGAATTGGACAAACCATATTTAATTTAAATGCACTATTTTAGTTTTTTTTTAATTTGAATAAATGCCAAATAAATTTGCTGACCAATTGTGATGACTTGTTAATGTTTAACTCTTGTTGTTGGGCCTTGGTCAAGGTTGATTTGACTTTGTCAAATTAATATCATTGGCTTTAAGAGATTGATGGAATGTACATTCCATCTCCCAAAATGAATGGATGATATTAATTTGGTAAAAGTCCTCCTTTGACCAATTTGTGTTTTGATCCATTCCCCTCCCATTTCATCTTATTCCCTTTCTTCATTCATTCATTCCATTTTGCCTATGACATCTCAAAGTACTAATGCTAGTTGATTGAAAAATTGACATGAGTATGGATGAGATTAGACCACACCTTTTGCACATTCTTTTTGTGTGTGGTATGTTTCATGAGCATAATCCATTATACTATGTCAACTATGTCTCTAACATGAATTAACACCAAAATTCTATTGCTCGGCCTCAAATAGTTATGACTTCTACATAAGTCTAATTACGATTGCTTAACATAGCGCTAAATTTGTGACATAAAAGGCATAAGCACTCTAGTTAGTGAGATTGTAAGTCTCCCCTCTTTCATGGTATTGTGTGGAAACCTGGCCTTCTTTTCTTCCTTTGGAAGATGTTTTGGTTCAAGGATTCATGCTTGTGATAAGTGGGTTGAGTGTTCTCCAAAGAATGTCTTGAAATGAAAAGCAAAAGAAAAACAATACTAACTTCTAACCAATTAACTACTAACTTTTAATTTCAAGCCTTTACTTTAATGCAATTTACTCTTAGCACTCTATTTCATTTGCCATTGTTCATATCATTCTAATTTTTTATGTTAATGCAATTTTCACTTTGTCCATTTGGACCATATTGTGTGATATATTTTGTTTATGTATACTTTGCTTGTTTGTGTGGTCTTTGACCATTAATGTACATAATAATAACAAAAAACTCTAAAAAACTTTTGAGTGGACTGTTGGCTTGATCTTGGACTAATGGATTTAGGATATAGGAAACCTTCATATGCTAAAGGACTTGGCCAATTCAAATTTGTTGAAGAACCAAGTGTTTGCAATTTGAGATTCATCTGATACATCTTTGAAGACATCCCTAAGTTCATCTGCAACATGATCATTGTGAAGCTGTTATTTTGAACCTATGACTTGTGGAATTCATCTGTTACATGGGCTATTTTGAAGAAGATCATGGAATGAATAAGCTTGGATGTGGCCATATTTATTTGATGCCTTGCTCTTTAAGATAATATAATTGTGCATTTGTGTGTTACTTGATTCTAAGTGTCCAAGGGAATTCTGGGTTTCTATTGACATTCTTGTCTATTGGATTGCTACCCACTTGGTCAGATCTTTTCAACTCTAAACTTTTAATTTTGTACATAGGATAGTCTCTTCATCTTCTCCCTTGAATTTCAAAATCTCTCCCTCCATTTTTTCAAAATCTTCTTTGTGTGAACTACTTTTGTTCTAAACTTTGACCACTTTTGCAAAAAAGATAGAAACTTTGGCCTTATGCCATTGCACTTTCAAACTTCTTTTCTTAAATCAAACTTGTAAATAGACTTAACTACACTTGACTTAAACTTTCAAAAAAGCCAAAAAGAACTAACTCATTCAAACCATTTTAGGCCTTTGTGCCTTTCAAACTTAATTTTTGTTAAAAGTAATGCATCCACTTTGAAATTTGTATCACGAACTACGAGGTTTTGATCCCTCATTTTTATGTTGGTACGTAGGCACAAGACCGAAGGTCTTGTCAAACATAAAAATATAATTAATGAATTTTTTTCTCATCCCCCCACTCTATTTGTTTGTAAACATCACTTTATACCAATTACATATGCACACAAAAGGACTCCCTAGGAGTACCTAGGACACTTTGGGTGCTAACACTTTCCCTCTGTGTAACCAACCCCCTTACCTGTGATCTCTAACTTTTTATTAGTTTTGATTTGAAAACTTCTTACTTTTGAGTTTTGTTCGTACTTTTCCCCTTTTCCCTTGGAAACAATAAAAGCGCGATGACGACTCTTGTTATTTGATCTCTAGCTTGTCAATAGCTTGATCATCATGAATTTCCCGCTACAGAAATCCCTGAACCACCGCGTAAGCCTACCGCCCACCACCTTCATTTTATTTTTCACCACACCTTAACCATGTTCAACAACAACAACACCATGTAAACCATATCTCCATCCGCAGTTTCCAACCAAACAAACGTATTAAGCTATCTCCAACACCTACACTACAAAATAATAAAACCTCATCTTTTTTTCCAACCATTCCAAGAAACAAACTCAAACCCACACTCATGCACCATTATACGAATGCTTACATCCTAGAACATTGAACGAGGTTGTTGAACAAGATCATCTTCTATCAGTAAATTCCATTCTCCATTCCGCAATCCAACGCAATAGTTTACCTTCTATCCTCTTGTAGGGTCCCCCAGGTATAACTAAAACCACTATCACCAAAGCTATTATCAATTCATCAACAACAACTTCGACTTTATATTGCATTGTCTATTTATCTTCTATTATCAGTGGTGTTAAAGATGTTAGAGAAGCTGTTGATGAAGCAAGAATACTCGAACTCCAAACAAATCAAACTATTGTTATTTTTGTGGATGAGGTCCATAGGTTTAATAAATCTCAACAAGATTTTTTCTTACCTGTTATTGAAGATGGTGACATTGTTTTCATTGGTGTTACTACTGAAAACCAGTTTTTTAATTTTATCACACCCCTTTACTTTTTTTTAAATACTTTTTCTCCCCATTGTGCCACGTGTCAATGCATGTGTGGGGCTCAGCTAAACCGCCTCCTTCTCTCTTTGTTTAAATGTTTTTATTATTCTCTTTGTTATATATATATATATATATATATATATATATATATATATATATATATATATATATATATATATATATATATATATATATATATATATATATATATATTTTTTTTTTCTAATTATCATTTATAATCTTTTTAATACTATTATTATTATCATATTTTATTATCATTTATTTTTTACTATTATTATTATTATAATTATTATTAATTATTGTTATTATTATTGATTATTATTGTTACTAACAATTAAAATTATTATTATAATTGTAATTTATTATTTATTATTATTTGTTTACTTATTATTATTATTGAATATTATCATTATTGTTGATTTTATTATTGATTATTATTTATTTTTATTTATTATTATTGTCCTTATATATATATATATATATTTTATTATTGATTATTGATAATTATTATTATTATTATTTATTTTTATTATTTATCATTATTATTATTATTATTAATATTATTATTATTTGTCTACAATTATTGTTATATTTATTTATTGATTAATTGATTATTTTTAATTTTTAAAAAGAAAATAATCGATTTATCGGTCTCATCGGTTTTTCACATATGCATTGCAGTTTTAGAGTTAAAAATTCAATTTAACTTCAAAAACTGCTTAAACGAATAAAGTTTTATTAACCGGCCTCAGATAGGGGGATTCCTACATGAACCGCCTTACGATTGCTTAACATAACAGTAAATTTTTTTAGTTTAATTTTTGTTTCTTTTTGTTTCTTAAATAATTATTTTTCAAAGATGTCTTGCAATTTCAAAGTTAAAAATTCAATTTAACTTCAGAAATTACTTAAGCGCATAGAGTCTTGTTGACCGACCTCATATAGGATTATTCCTACATGCATCGCCTTACGATTGCTTAACATAGTGCATAACATGTAGTTCAAATTTCTTGATTTTTATTTCGGATCCCTTGGCTTTCTCTTGGGCCTTCTTACTACGAGACTTTTTTATTTACAGTTAGGTTTTGAGATTGTTTTTGTTAATTATTATATTGTACCCCCATTTCGATAAATTGTACCTCACATTCCCGTAATTTGTAAATAAGTATACCGCTTTCATTTATATTTATTTTCAATTGATTGTTAATTCAAAGATTAACATCAACACTTTCAATAAAGAACCAAAAAAGCAAATACTTAATCCAACGTCGAGCAATTTTCACAAATTAGAACCATTTCCATTTCTCCATCATTTTCAAAATATCCAGTCGTTCCATCCCGTTTTTTTTTCCAATTCAACGCAAATAATAAAAACTCCGATCAAACATCGAGTGTCTTTTCCCTAATCAAATCCAAAAATACCTAATCATACTTATACACCATTTCAAAAAGGGTGAAAAGGTAGATGGTCTAGAGTCTTCGACTCCTCTTCTCAATTACTTGGATACGAGTGTCGCAACCTGAAAAATACAGTGTGCGAAAAAACAACCGGCGAAAGAAAAAATGACAGAAGAGTCGCCACCGTGCGTTATTCATCCCAAAGGAGGGAAAGGAAACGCTCGAAATAAACCTGAAAAAGGAAAGGACAAGACGGGGTCTCACAACCAAATCTTGGGTTCGGGAGTCGGTTATGCAAAGGGAAGGTATTAGCACCCCTATGCATCTGTAGTACTCTACGGGATCCACTTTTGTAGTTCTTGTCTAAAGGGTGTGAGTTTATCTAATGTGTTATTTACTAAAAAAATGGGTTAAATGAAAATGACTCGCGCGGATGTCGCATCCACTGCATACGTATCTCATCTGAATATGAGAATCAGAGTCTTCGTAGCTCGGCTGACCTATGGGTTGGAGGGATGTGTGCTCGCTAAGACATCGCGTCTTATGCCTACGTATCTCATCTGGAATGAGAATCAGCGCAAAACGTAGTTCGGCTAACTATGGGGTTATGGATTGGGTTTTGGATGAACGACGTCACTACGCAATCTACCGGATGCTCGACCTTTGGAGACTTACTCGCCTGTAGTAGAAGGAGTTAACGTGTTGCTTTGGGTTTTAGGGTTTGGGATGCTCAAGGGCAAAAAGGCAGTCCTTGACGAAGGAACCGCGCTACCTGCAGGGATACGAACACATACAAAACAAACATGTATAAAGTAAATGTGCCAACAAGGGGCTCAGAAGTAAATAAACAAAAGAAAATACATGCCTCCTATCGAGGTCTTCCAGCTAAGAAAGCGATAAAATGTGGAAAAGAGGTAAAAGTACCACACGGATAAAGATCCGAAGTAACAGCAATTAAAGGAGTAAGAAACCCAGGGATCTCCCAAGCTAATGTCATCAAAGAAAGGTGAGTCAGTACAGGTAATCAAAATGAACCTCCAGGGGGTATCCCACAAATAAAGTGGGAAACCACGCAAGTTATCCCTGCAAAAGTCATGTGCCTTCACGAAAACTCAACAAAAGGGTTAGTGAAACAAGATAGGGTAACCAAGAGTTTCCCCCAAATCAAAATGTAACCACATGAATCATGTCCTTTCAATTCACAAAAAGCTCACAAAAAGCAACCAAGGGTATGAGGCCTAAAACTCTTGTCAAACACATGCATCAAAAGGGTATCAAATTCACCCATAATACCTCATACATTTAGAGCATTCAAATTAAAGGCATAAAGATGATGGATATAGGGCAAACCTGATTGAAGAGATCGATTGAAATTGAGTTGCACCGGGGTTTGCAGAACAATCTCAGGGTTTATATGAGGTAGAACTGGTTTTTTGCCGATGAGTTCCCTTCAGTCTCTAGAGGTTGCTCTGAACTCTGTTAGCTCTTCTCTCACTTTCTTTTTCCTCAGGTTAGGTCAGGGTTTTGTTCCAAGGAAACCTCAGAGTATTTTGCTTCTCTTCCTTCTTCTGTCTGTTCTCCCCCTTTTTTCTCAAATGAAGTCTTGGTATTTATAGACTAATATTGGCAGCTTAGTGGGCTTTTGAGAGAGGTCCAAGTCTGAGATTTATTCTATTATATTTTATTTATTTATTATTATTATTTTTATTTATTTATTTTTTTGTAAAAAAATTATTATTTTTTTTTTCGTTCTGTTTTTTATTTTTTTATTTTTTATTTTTATTTTTTTTTTAAATTTCTTGGATCTAATTCTGATTGACATGATGAAATGCAATATGAAATGCTAAATGAATGCATGAATGAGGAGGGCAAATTTTGGGGTGTTACAACGAGCAGCCTTACTCGGCCATTCGAGTAATTGTCATATGTTAAAAAACTTCTCACCTCTACCACATCCAAACTTTTATCATAATAAAACCATAAGTCAAACCCTTTTTTGTAATAACTTGGACGAAAAAGGAGGTGGTCTAGAGCCTTATATTCCCTTTTCCCGAGTACTTGGATACGAGCAGCCTTACTCGGCCATTTAAGTATTTGTTGTCCGTCCAAAATACATTAACCTTATTTAAATCCTTATCGGAATTAAGGATGAAAATAGAGATGGTCTAAAGCCTTGTATTCCTCTTCTCGAGTATTTGAATACGAGTAGCCTTACTCGGTCATTTGAGTAATCGTCATCCAACAAAACACTCAATTAATCAAACTTGTTTTCCGCCATTGTGCGACCCCGAAAATATTTTCAGAAACGAGTATGCTTTATTCATATTGACGTGAAGCAAACAAAGACTTCCGCCTCCAAGAGCGAGAAACAAGTAAAGGTTTAATCACTCGGTATGTCTAAAGGATCTCTCCGAAAAAGCAATCAACCCAGTAGTTCTTTTTAAGTAGCAATATGTAGCCTTGAGTTCTTCGTAGCACCTAGAGATACGTAGGAGCAGAATTGAGAAATCTTGTCAGGCACATTAATGTTAAAAAAGACTCTTTTAATAAAAAAAACGTTTTCCTTTCTTTATTTTTCTCGCTAGATAAGTAGAGGATAACAATTAATATAACTAACACTTTAACATAAATCTAACTAAGAGGTTCCCATTGCGTACAACGGGCATGAGGGATGTTAATACCTCCCCTTTGCGTAACCGAATCCCGAACCTGATTTGGTTGCAACGACAATTTCTTTTTTGTTTTGTGGGTTTTATCGATATTTTCCTTTTGTTTCATTGGAATAAATAAATTCGGTGGAGAATTTGTTCGAAGTCTTCTTTATTAGCATGCGAGAGTCTTGCGTAGGATTGCATTTTTCGAGATGTGACACATACCATAGGCTTGCATAGGCTCTCTTTCAATTACCAGATACATACTACACACACTTTTGGAGGTCTTTTCAGGTTGTAATGAGACTAGGGATATAGTGAGATAATATATGGATAAGTAGGTTAATGGTTCAGAGTACTGCAATCATTCTTTTCACCATGTTCATTCTTTAGTATCACTATTGGAATCTTTTAAACACTATTTTTTATTTGGTTAGCTAGCTTGGACTTCTCCATTTTTTCTTGATTATTGGTATCCAAATGAGTTCTTCTTTCGGTGAGTGATCTTGTTTATTAAAGAAAATATTTTTATTTTCTCAAGCTGATTTTTCAACTTTTCTTCTTAACTTTTTCCCTTCCAGGTGCACTCACCTATATCAATGCTACACAACTACCCCCAAACTTAAAGGTTGTTATTCCAACAGTAACATCAAACTTAGAATAAAACACAAATCCAAAAATAACATACAAAAACTCTGAACAAGGTAGGGAAGTGTTTGGGCCAAGGGCTCATGATATGGTGAAATGACCAACAATGGGGGGTACAAGCTCAAAATGGGTTAACAAAGGATGCAATATTATATGGGATGGCTAGAAATATTATGGGCTTAAACAAATAACGTGCCTCAGTGTGTGCAGTCAAGCAATGGATATAATAAAAGATCAAACACAAGTTTTATATGATAAAAACATACTTGAATGTTCTCTCATATGATGAAAATTGTGTTTAGCTTTTTCTGTTCTCACCATGTTGGTAAGAGTTAACAATGTCCACAATGCCTCTTGTTGATGCAACTTCACACTCTTTCATAATGATCATGCATCCATTCTAGTATAACTTCCATAAATACACATCAAATCATTTTAGAGATATTATGATTGATTGGTATGGACATGGACAAGGCATCCAAACATTATCTCGGTGATCTGAGTCAGCCATTCATACTAGTCATCATCACTTAAATAACATAAACATAAAATGAATTAACCAAAACAAGATGCTATAATATTCAAATTGAAGTTTTGGGAAGTACATCAAAATCAAAATAACAAAAAAAAATACATCAAACTCAACTAAAAAGAAAACAAAATGAAGAAAGAAAAATAAAACTAGTCCTCATTAGTGTCTCTGTCACTGTCTGTCATATGTGTTTCATAGCTAATCATGGCATTAGGGTTTCCATGATGCACAAAGGCAAATATAGGGGACATTTGGATCTACTAGACTCCTAAAGGGACTCTTGTGTTATTGAGGAGTAGGCTGAGAGAATGGAGACTGGTGTTGTTGTTGTTGTTGTATATGTCCTCCTAGAGGAATTGGGGTCTCCATTCCAGAATACTGATAGCATGCATAAAGTAATGCTAAGGGGTCCCCTACAAATTTGTCTTTGAAGCACTGAGAAGCTACGCATGTATCCACCTGATGGGTGAGATAACAACCTGGAAGTCCAGTGTGCGCATATAAATCATGCATGAAGCGGAACATGGACATCTAGTCTTTGTGCACCTAAAAGTCCTCGTCAGTAAGAGGAACTCCCTCAGGCATATGCTGGGATTGGGGTCTGCTGGGTCCAATAGTCTCTATTGGACGTTCCTCTGTCTCTGGTGCCTCCCTTTCAACAATGCCAAAAACTTGATCGATAAATTAGCAAGTGTACTAATCTTCCAATGTCGTAATAGGGAAATCCCCAAAATATAGATCTCAAGGTATGCTTGACGATACAAAGTTCTGGTTCTAACTTAGTTAAATAAAACCCTTAGGGAAGTAAATAAAGCAGTTAAACAGTTTAAAAGAGAGTATAAGTGAACATGTTAGGGAAGGTGTATGATTGGACTCATCAATAAAAGTAACTTGACCCTGCAACAACTTAATTCAATAACACTGATTACTGATCCTTAAGGGTATTTACTCCCAAGTCCTTAGTAAGAAAACCTTTAATTATTCAAATTAATCCCTATGTATATTGTGATTTATAGATGAAATTAAGCATTATTTTAATCAAGAATGTTCTGCTTTCCACAGGGTATCCCTAGTCCTAACTGGTATCTACTATGAATTACTCACAATTAAGCGTTAACAATGGCAGTCCAGCCTAAGTATCAACCGTAAGTAAAACTCAATTTGTCTGAGATAGAAATCATAAATAATAAATTGAAAGTAAATCAAATATCATCACATCAAAGTCATTACAAGGTTCAAATCAGAATTGTATCATGAATCCGAATTAGGGACACCCCCTAGCATTGGGGGGTTTAGCTACTCATAATATTAAAGAAAAACAAAATAGAAAGTGTAGGCATTACAAATTAATAGAAGAAAACATGTCTTCAATCACTAAAGTTTATGAAATCCTTGATCCACCATGAATTCTTCAGTTCTCCATCCTTTAAAATGCGTTCTTTGTACTAAACAATCGTCCCTCCCTTGAAAATTCTTGTTTTCCAGCTAAATAGGAAAAACTTGGGCTTTTTCAGACCTGGATCGTGCCATATGCGCATGGCCTCATCCTATACGCGTATGAGTCTTTTTTGTACTACCTCATACGCATATGGCCTAGGGTAGGGCGTATGACCTACTTAGAGCCATAGACGTAAGGTTGTTGTCTCCGCATGAGGGCTTTGGTTGGCTGGCCTCATACGCTTATGGGCCATCCCATACGCTTATGAGCAAAGGAATGCATTTCCCCCTTTTTGGTGATACGTGTATGCTGACATGTGTGACTGAATGGCCATACGCGTATGAGTCCCCTCATACGCGTATGGACAGGAGATGCGAAAAATCCTCTCTTTTTCTCCTACTCATGCATTTTTGTCTAGTTTCTTCTTTGATCAAACTCTTATTATTTCGTAAGACCTATAAACACATGAAACACTACCTCAAGCATGTAAAATAACTCATAATCAATAAAACCTCACCAGATCAAGACATAATAAGAATCTACTAAAACAATCTTAAATTACTACCTAAACTCACAATAATTCACCTACTTTTGGCATTCAAACAATAATAAAACTAACACAAATGGTGAATGATCACAACCATAAACTTAGCTTATTTATTGCCCTCAAGCAACCTTATCATAAAAAAACATCATCCAACCTCTGAGATCTTTTATGGCTCTCTTTTGTTCCTATCGTTCGCTTGACTGGATCATCAAGATCGAATTATCTGTCAGACCAACACTTGATGATAATGTTTCTCATGTCAACCATATTCACACTCTCACCAGTTCTCTGAGGTGTGAATGCATATACACTCAAAATTCACAGTAAGCATTACCATACCATAGGCTTGCATAAGCCTTTTTCAATTATAAGATACACAATACACACACTTTTAGAGGTATTTTCAGGTTGTAATTGGGCTAGGAATATAATGGGATAATATATGGATAAGTAGGTTAATGGTTCAGAGTACTGTAATCATTCTTTTCACCGTGTTCATTCCACAGTATCACTGCCGGAATCTTTTAAACACTACTTTTTCTTTGGTTAGCTAGCTTGGACTTCATAGTTTTTTCTTGATTATTGGTATCCAAATGAGTTCTCCTTTCGGCGAGTGCTCTTGTTTATTAATAAAAACATTTTTATTTTTATTTTCTCAAGCTGATTTTTCAAATTTTCTTCTTTTTTTTCTTCCAGGTGCACTCACCTATATTGATGTTGCACAGCTACCCCAAACTTAAAGGTTGTCATTCCAACAACAACCCAAAACTTATAATGAAACATAGATCCAAAAATAACATACAAAAACTCTGAACAAGGTAGGGAAGTGTTTGGGCCAAGGGCTCATGATGTGGTGAAATGACCAACAATGGGGATACAGGCTCAAAATGGGTTAACGGAGGATACAATACTAAAGGTTATGGGCTTAAACAAACAACATTCCTCACTGTGTGTAATCAAGTAGTGGATATAAGAAAAGAGAAAACGCAAGTTCTAGATGATAAAAACATACCTGCATGCTCTCTCATATGATGAAAATTGTCTTAGGCTTTTTCTGTTCATACCATGTTGGTAAGAGCTAACAATGTCTGCAATGCCTCTCATGTGATACGACTTTACACTTTTTCATAATGATCATGCACCCCTTCCAATATAACTTCCACAAAAACCCATCAAATTATTTCAGTGATATTATGATTGATTGCTATGGATATGGACAGGGCATCCAAATTTATCTTGGTGATCTGAGACAACCATTCATTCTAGTCATCATTACTTAAATAACATAAAACGAATTAACCGTAATAAATTTCTATAATATTCAAATAGAAGTTTTTGGTAATACATGAAAATCAAAATAACAAAAAAAAATACATCAAACTCAACTAAAAAGAAAACAAAATGAAGAAAGAAATATAAAACTAATCATCATCAGTGTCTCTGTCTTTGTCCGTCATATGCGTGTCATATTTGATCATGACATTCGGGATGCATAATGCACAAAGGAAGAGATAGGGGACATCTGACCCTGCTAGTCTCTCTGCCCTGGACTCCTAAAAGGACTCTGGTGTTGCTGAGGAGTGGACTGAGAGAATGGAGATTGGTGATGGTGTTACTGTTATTGTACATGTCATCCTAGTTGAATTAGGGTCTCCATCCCAGGATACTGATACCATCCATATAACAGTGCTAGAGGGTCACCTGAAAACCTGTCTTTGAAGTGTTGAGCACATACCCATGTATCCACTTGATGGGTGATATAACGACCTAGAAGTCCGGTGTGCGCATAAAAATACTGCTTGAAACAGATCATGGACATCCAATCTCTATGCACCTAAGAGTCCTCATCAGTAAGAGGAACTCCCTCAGGCATATGCTGGGATTGGGGTCTGCTGGGTCCAGTAGTCTCTACTGGACGCTCCTCTATCTTTGGTGCCTCCCTAGAAACAACGCCAAAAACATGATTGGAAAATTAGCAAGTGTATTAATTTTTCAATGTAGTAATAAGGAAAATTCCCCAAATATCAATCTCAAGGACTGCTTGATAATACAAAGTTCTAGTTCTAAATTAGTTAAACAAAAGCCTTTGGGTTTTTGGATTGTTGGTTTGAAAAATAGAAAAGAAAATGCAAGAGAAAGTAAATAAAGTGGTTGAACAATTTAAAAGATATTATGAGTGAACATGCTAGGGAAGGTGTATGATTGGATTCAATCAACAATAGTAACTTGACCTTGCAACAACTTAATTCAATAACACTGATTAACGATCCTTAAAGGTGTATTCTCCCAAGTCCTTAGTAAGAAAACATTTAATCATTCAAATTAATCAATATGTCCATAGTGAATTACAGATGAAATTAAGCATTATTTTAATCAAGAACATTCTGGCTTCCACAGGGTATCCCTAGTCCTAACTGATATCTACTATGAATTACTCACAATTAGGTGTTAACAATGGCAGTCCAACCTAAGTATTAACCGTAAATAAAACTCAATTTGTATGAGATATAAAGCATACATAATAAATTTCAAGTAAATCAAAGTCATTATAAGGTTCAAATCAGAATTGTATCATGAATCTGAATCAGGGACACCCCCTAACGTTGAGGGGGTTTAGCTACTCATAATATTCAAGAAAAACAAAACAAAAAGTGTAGACATTACAAATTAATAGAACAAAAGATGTCTTCAATCACTAAAGTTCATGAAATCCTTAATCCACCATGAATTCTTCAGTTCTCCATCCTTCAAAACGTGTTCTCTGTACTAAAAAATCGTCCCTCCCTTGAAAATTCATGTTTTTAAGCTAAATAGGAAAAACTTGGGCTTTTTCAGATCCGGATCGTGCCATACGCGTATGGCCTCCTCCTATACGCATATGACTCTTTTTTGTACTACCTCATACGTGTATGGCCCAGGGTAGGATGTATGATATAGGGTTGGAGCCATACATGTAAGGCTCTTAGCTGGTTGGCCTCATACTCGTATGGGCCATCCCATACGTGTATGAGCAGAGGGATGCATTTTCCCCTTTCTGGTTATACGTGTATGTTGGAAGGTATGGCTGAGTGGCCATACGCGTATGAGTAGATTTAAAAAATCCTCTCTTTTTCTCCTGCTCATGCTTTTTTTGTCTAGTTTCTTCTCTGATCAAACTCTTCTTGATTCTTCATTCCTGTAAACACATGAAATACTATCTCAAGCGTGTAAAATAGCTCAGAATCAATAAAACCTTGGTAGATCAAGACATAATAAAAGTCTACTCAAATAAGCTTAAACTACTACCCAAACTCACAACAATTCACCTGTTTTTGGCATTCAAATGACAATAAAACTAACACAAATTGTGAATGATCACACCCCTAAACATAGCTTGTTGCTTTCCCTCAAGCAACTTTAGCATAAAAAAACATCATCCAACCTCTGAGATCTTTTGTGGCTCTCTTTTGTTCCTACCTTCCGTTTTACCTAATCATCAAGATCGAATGATCTGTCACACCAACACTTGATGGTAGTGTTTCTATTGTCAACCATATTCACACTCTTATCAGTTCTCTTAGGTGTGAATGCATATGTACTCAAAATTCACAGTAAGCATTACCATACGATAGGCTTGCATAAGCTCTCTTTCAATTACCAAATACACATTACACACACTTTTGGAGGCCTTTTCAGGTTTTAATTGGGCTAGGGATATGATGGGATAATATATGGATAAGTAGGTTAATGGTTCATATTACTTCAATCATTCTTTTCACCATGTTCATTTCAAACTATCAATGCTGGAATATTTTAAACACTACTTTTTCTTTGGTTAGCTAGCTTGGACTTCATAATTTTTTCTTGAATATTGGTATCCAAATGAGTTATCCTTCCAGTGAGTGCTCTTGTTTATTAACAAAACCATTTTTATATTTATTTGTTCAATCTGAATTTTCAAATTTTACTCTTTGTTTTCTTCCAGGTGCACTCACATATATCAATGTTGCACAACTACCCCAAACTTATAGGTTGCTATTCTAACAACAACCCAAAACTTAGAATGAAACACATATCCAACAATAACATATAGAAACTCTGAACAAGTTAGGGAAATGTTTGGACTAAGGGCTTATGATGTGGTGAACTGGCCAACAATAGGGATACAAGCTTAAAATGGATTAACAAAGGATACAATACTATATGGGATGGCTGAAAATGCTCAGGGCTTAAACAAACAACATGCCTCAGTATGTGTAATCATGCAATGGATATCAGGAAAGAGCAAATGCAAGTTCTAGATGATAAAAACTTACATGACTGCTCTCTCATATGATGAAAATTGTGTGTTGACTTTTTCTGTTCTCACCATATAGGTAAGAGCTAACAATGCCCATAATGCCTCCATGTGATATGACTCCACATTCTTTCACAATGATCGTGCACCTCTTCTAGTATAACTTCTAGAAAACCACATCAAATAATTTCAGAGATATTATGATTGATTGGTATGAACATGGACAGGGCATCCAAACTTTATCTGGGTGATCTGAGTAAGCCACTCATGTTTGTCATCATCACTTAAATAACAAACATAAAATGAATTAATCGAAATAAACTACTATAATATTCAAATAAAGGGTTTGGGCAGTACATCAAAATTAAAATTAAGAAAATAAATAAACAAACATCAAACTCAACTTAAAAGAAAACAAAATGAAGAAATAAAGATAAATAAAAGTAATCCTTGTTAAGGTCTCTATATTTGTCTGTCTTATGCGTGACATATTTGATCATGGAATTCGGGTCTCCATGATGCCCAAAGGCGGAGATATGGGACATCTGGCGCTACGGGTCTCTCTGACCTATACTCCTAAAGGGACTTTGGTGCTGCTGGGGAGTGGGTTGAGGGAATGGAGATTGGCGGTGGTGGTGTTGCTGTTGTACATGTCCTTCTAGCTGAATCAGGGTCTCAATCCTAGGATATTTATAGCGTCCATAGAATGGTGCTAAAGGGTCATCTGAAAGTATATCTTTGAAGCATTGAGCAGCTTCCCATGTATCCACCTGATGGGTGAGATAACGACCTGGAAGTCTAGTGTGCGCATATAAATCCTGCATGAAGCGAAACATGGACATCCGGTCTCTATGCACCTGAGATTCCTCGTCAGTAAGAGGAACTCCCTCAGGCATATGTTGGGGTTGGGGTCTGCTAGGTCCAATAGTCTCTACTGGATGATCCTTTATATTTGGTGCCTCCCTAACAACAGCGTAAAAAATTAGATCGGTAAATTAGCAAGTGTATTAATCTTCCAATGTAGTAATAAGGGAAATTCCCCAAATATCGATCTCAAGGACTGCTTGACGATACATAGTTTTGGTTCTAAATTAGTTAAACAAAAGCCTTGGGGGTTTTGGATTGTTGGTTCGAAAAATAGAAAAGAAAATGCAAGATAAACTAAATAAAGCATTTGAACAATTTAAAAGAGATTATGAGTGAACAATCTAGGGAATGTGTATGATTGGATTCATCAACTACAGTAACTTGACCTTGCAACACTTAATTCATTAAATTTAATTACCGGTCCTTATGGACGTTTACTCCTAAGTCCTTAGTAAGAAAATTTTTAATCATTCAAATTAATCCTTATGTCCATAGTGAGTTACAGATGAAATTAAGCATTATTTTAATCAAGAATATTCCAGTCTCTACAGGGTATCCCTAGTCCTAGGTGATATCTACTATGAATTACTCACAATTAAGTGTTAACAATGGCAGTCCAACCTAAGTATTAACCATAAATCAAACTTAATTTGTTCGAGAGAGAAAGCATAAAGAACAAATTGTATGTAAATCAGATATCATCAAATCAAAGTCACTACAAGGTTCAAATCAGAATTGTATCATAATTCTGAATCAGGGACACCCCCTAGCATTGAGGGGTTTAGCTACTCATAATATTAAGGCTTAATTGCAACTTTGGTCCCATTATTTTAATTTTTTTTTGTTTTGATCCTCCCGCTTTAAAAATCACGTTTTTGGTCCCTTTTTTAAGTTTTTGTGTTGGATTTTAGTCCCCAAAAGAGGATCAAAATCCAACATAAAACTTTAAAAAAAAGTTCCAAAATCGTGGTTTTTAAAAGGGGGAGACCAAAACCCAAAAAAAGTCAAAATAGGGGGACCAAAATTACAATTAAGCTTAATGTTAAAGAAAAACAAAATAGAAAGTGTAGACATTACAAATTAATGGAAGAAAAGAGGTTTCAAACACTGAAGTTCATGAAATCCTTGATCCACCACAAATACTTCAACTCTCCAGCCTTTAAAATGCATTCTCTATACTCAAAAATCATCCCACCCTTGGAAATTCACGTTTTTTTGCTAAATAGAAAAAACTTGGGCTTTTTCAGATATGGGTCATGCCATACGCGTATGGCCTCATTCTATACGCGTATGGCTCCTTTTTGTACTACCTCATAAGCGCATGGCCCATGGTAGGATGTATGACCAAACATGAGCCATACACGTAAGGCTATACTATGTGTATGAGGGCCTTAGTTGGATGGCCTTGTAACACCCTAAACCTCACACATACTTTATCGTGTAAATTAAATATAAAATAAAACCACATAGGGGGTCACACATTCATAACACACATGACCTGCTCCGTAACACATGTTTCAACACTAAATTTCAATACAAACATTTGTAATAAGGATGTTTACATGACATCCAACTTATTCGAATAATACCTGGGATGTTTACACGACATCCATCTCATCTGATCAGTATTATATATTCACATAATAAGACATTCATAACTTGTCATCGCACGCACACTTCCATTTTAAAGTATCATCGCAGCGGAATTATCATCACATTTATGGAAGATAAAGCAAGTAATAACATCTAGTCTCAAATTCAATTGTAATAACAAAATAAGAGAGTTATAATCAATCAACTCAACATCTTAAGAATTCTCAACAACAAAATTAGTCTTATGACTTCAACATAATCAGACATAAGGAATAAAATAAGCATTTAACCCAACCTGATGTTACATGATCAAAGAAAGGTACCACTAGTAAAAGTGACAAAATAAAGAAGTAATCCAAGAGCTGCCTTCCAAGTACTTCAGCAATACTACTCTTGAGTATCTGCATGATACCCATGTAAAGGCAACATTCAAACATAAGGGTGAGAATTCATTTCAATAATAACGATATAGAATGAAGAATAAAGTACAACATCTACACAATCATGCACAATAATATATTACATTCTTACATCCAAATCATAATCAACATCATACACGACAACATCTCAATTATCATAAACATCATACAAAACCACATCTCAATTATCATTAATATCATATGCAACAATATCTCATCCAACAACACATTAACAACAACCAATACAAATCCAACACTTATGCAATATACTCAACACCGACTCGACATGCATGTGGTACCAAATATGAACACTTGGGTTCATCTCACTCCATAATCCCCACCATAGGATCGATTCCCTCTTGGAATCGGAGCACACCAAAATCGCTACCATCACCATAGGTAACACTTCACTAATCCCCCATAATAGGAATTAGCTACTTACACCCGATCTATCACAATGGGATCGAGGCTCACCAAAACTCGTTGCCATCAACATAGGTAACGCTTCACTAATCTCCTGTAATAGTAATTATCTACTCGCATATGATCTATCACCATAAAATTGAGGCTCACCAAAATTGGATCGAAGCCCGTACACAAAGATGCATGACTCTCAAATAACATGCATTAACACAACAAGGTTCACCTAAAGGATCCCCACACGCATCTCATCATTTATGCATCACATCATTCATTATGCAACAACCAATTCTTGTTACCACGTGAATAATATCAACAAACAACAGTAACTCGTCACCATCTTAACATCATCGACATAACAACATAATTATCACACCATGATACTGCAACAATGCAACGATTCATCAACCAAATGTATAAACCAATACATTTATTAACATAGTAGGCATGTGAATATTATTAAAACATCTCAACAATCACTTCCATGTTAAAGGTCTGAGTGTTATCTTTCTAATGCTTCAAACGACATCAAAATCGGACTTACGAAATAAAAGTTATGACCAAAATCGTCGGGATATGTCAACAATTCATTAACCGAACGTATGAACAAAAATTTCACCAACATAATAGGCATTGGAATAATAATTAATCAATTTCCTTATCACCATCACATTATATCTCTGACAGTCAGATTTCTAATGCTGTAAACTCTAACCCAAAATGATTCACGAGTTGAAAGTTATGATCAAAACCATGCACGAAGGCGTTACTAAAAATTGTTGCTTTTCTATAATTTCCACCATAATTTCCATCTTCTTCAACCCCACAAACGTCCATGAAATAGTGACTAAAATGATTTTATCCCTAAAACAAAGTTATTTACCTCTATTTCATATATCTAACGCTTTAAACGACACTCGATTTGGACTTATGGATAAAAAGTTATGGCTCAGACGATTTCAACCGAAAAACACAAATAGAGGCTCTCGCGCTGAGCGCGGTCGTGACAGACAGAATGCATAATTTTTTGCATTTTTCATAGTTGGAGGTCTTCCGGACCTCCAATTACGATTCCGTAAAAAGTCACACGCTCAGAAAATTACAACCTATATAATAATCTAATTATCTTAAGTTAATTTACAGTTTTAACACAATTAAATCATTTAATCACAATTTTAAGATTATGCATAAAACCTTCAAAATTGCAACAATAGTGGATATAAGTTCAATCATAAAATTAGAAAAATAGACGCACATAAGGGACATGAAATTCATCATATAATCATCATATAATCATCATATATTAACCATCATAGCGTCCAAATTCAAAATTATGAATAAAAACACCCAGTCCTAAGGAGGTTAAGGATTCTTTCATTCTACCCTTCTACCATACCCATTACTATTGTAACAAGTTCTCACCCTTACCTAAATTCCTTATAAAAATTCTGAATTGAAACCTTCACTTTCTTCCCTTGATCACCTTGCCTCTTGCCTCTTTGCTCCTTTTTCTTCAATGTCATGTACTGTGAAAATCTCCTTAAACTTAGGCTCCTCTTAACTTTTTATTTTTAAGGCAAACTTTTCCAAATCACCAACTTGCCCCAAACTTAATTATCTCATATTTCTTCCTCCCACTAACTTTCTCAATTTTTATATTTGGCCCAATTATTCTATCTTCACTAATTAATATAATAAAAATAAATAAAATATTAATTTTAATTATCAAAACAATTCTAAATTATTCTACTTAATTCTATCATCTCTCTATACCCCTAACTCAAGGATACATACCCCGCCAACACCTAACCATAAAATAAATCATCAAAAAGTATAATTCAAACAATTAAATTATAATAAAATATCTATTAAAAAAAGGGATGTTACAACTTTCCATCACTTAAGAAATTTTCGCCCTCGAAAATTACCTGAGAAAAACAAAGTCGAATATGACTCCTTCATCTACTTCTCACGCTCCCAAGTCATGCTCCCACCAGCTGGTCCATCCCAAACTACCTTCACTAAGGCAATCTCTTTACCTTGCACCAGCTGGTCGCATGGGTGATACCTCAACAATCAAGTTATCTCTCACCTGCACATCATCCACCTGGATCACATGAGATGGATCCAAAATGTATTTCCTCAACTGAGACACATGAAACACATCATGAAGATTATCAAGCGGCGGCCGCAAAGCAATCTGATAGGCCACATCTCATATCCTCTTCAACATATGGTACGGACCAACAAAACGTGGCGTGAGCTTTTGAGACTTCAAAGCTCGACCAACACCAGTTAACTACACAACTCTCAAAAACATGTGATCTCCCTCCTGGAACTTAAGTGTTAGAACAAGATTTTGATTCTACAATGAATCTCTAAGTTTTAATGATAACAAAGAACGAAACAATTTGGTACCCTAATCGTTTTCTTAAGTGTGCAGGATTCTAAGTTGAAATGACTCTGATAAGTCACCTCATAATTCTTAAGAAACTAATATTTGGCATCTGTAGTAGTCCAGAAGTGTTGACCTAGCACAAAGAGAAATCACATCTGACTCTGGACAAAATGCACCTAAGGAGCAATCACCTGAAGAAGATATCTTTGAAGTTTAAGCTCTAATGATTTGATTCTGAGAACTCTATCCTAAGACTATATCAGAAGACTCTACAAAGAGATATCTGAAGACTCTAACTCTAAAGACTATGATCATCCTCGCCTCACTCTGACACATGCTCAGAAACACGCCATCAGTTGTCACCTGGTTAGAAATCTAAGCTGGAAGCATTCAAATTGTAGTACAATCCTTTTAAGTAAACATTTGATTATGCTCCGAGTCTTCTATGGAAAGGACAAGGAATTTACTACATTTATCTCCCACAACTGGCACGAAATCTTTATTGATTTCCCCCCAACGGTATTATCTCAAGTGCTATACAAGGACCTCGTCACAACTTGCCAAAAACAACTTTAACACAACAACCTTATCATACAACTTTTTCACCACTCTTACGAAGAAAAACTCACACTCTGCATACTTTGATTATTTCTTCACAACTATTGTTGTAAGAAAAAGTTTCCATACAAGAGTTGCTGCTCAATATTGTGTGGTTATCTTTCACTGTTCTTAAATTGTGTCTATACTGCTTATCTAGAATCATCTAGCGAAACACTTTGTAATTCTTGTAATTGTTTTTGATTCCTCAAGTGACTTATTTAGGTATATAGACTTGAGAGGGCTAAGATGTTGTTGAACCCTTAGATAAACTTTGTAACCTGTTGAGATTAGTGGATTAAGTCCTTGTTGAAGGCGAAATCACCTTGGCCGGGTGGATTGGAGTAACTTTGATTTTCAAGCGAACCAGGACAAATCGTTTGTGTTCTTTGCATGTGTTGTTGCGAAAATCTTTTTGTTCCTGTGAAAACAATTCAAACCCCTATTTCTTGTTTTTCTCTACCTTGAATTGGTATCAGAGCTTCGACTCTGTTATTGTTTTTTGAATCAAACACTTAATGGTGTAGAGAAATGCATGGTGAGAAAAACTTTATGGCCAACACAAATGAAAGAGATAGCTACAATGCAAAACCTCTAGTTTTTTATGGAGAAAAATTTGACTACTCGAAGGACAAAATTTAGAGTTTCTTCATAGGCTATGATGCTGATCTCTGGGATATGGTTACAAATGGTAATGAGCTACCCATTTTTGCAATTGGTATTTCCTATTCCAAGAAGCAGAATGAGCGACGATGAGAAGCATGATTTCGAGAATCACCATAAATCTAGAACCATTATATTAAACTCTATTTCCTACAACGTGTACGAGAAGATAACCAACAGGGAAACAACCAAAAACATTTTTGACTCTTTGAAAATGACGCACGAAGGCAACAACCAAGTTAAAGAGACTAAGGCTCTGGCCTTAATCCAGTAGTATGAAGCCTTCAGAATGGAAGATGATGAAGCTTTTGAAGTAATATTCTCAAGGTTCCAAACCTTGGTTGCAGGACTTAAGGTTATGGATAAAGGATATACTACATCATATCACGTCAAGAAGATAATTAGAAGTCTTCCTAAGAAGTGGAGACCTATGGTTACTGCTCAGAAGTTATCCAAGGATCTGAATAACATAAGTCTTGAAGAACTTATCAGCTCTCTCAGAAGTCATGAAATAGAGCTAGAAGAAGATGAACCTCAGAAGAAGAGCAAATATGTTGGTCTAAAGTCAAGATCAGAAAGAAGAAATTCAAAAAGGAACAAAGCCTTTCAAGCTGAAGAGGAAGAAGTTGATGACTATGAGAATGAAGATTTTGATGATGAAGAAGAATTATCTCTTCTTTCCAAAAAATCAAACAGCTCTGGAGAAAGAGATAAAAACAACTTCAGAAGGCCCAAACATAAGAGAGACTGTCCAGATTCAACCTCGAGAGACAGACCCAACAAGGAAGTAACGTGTTATGAATGCAAAGAGCCTGGACACTACAAAAATGACTGTCCAAAGCTAAATAAGGATAGCTTCAGAAAATAAAGCTTCAAGAAGAACCCATTCAAAGCAAAGAATAAAGGACTCATGGCAACATGGAATGACTCTGAATTTGAAGCTCCAAAATCTGGTTCTAAAGAGGAGCAAGCAAACCTAGTATTCATGGCCACTACCTCTAGAAGTTCATCTAAAACAGAGTCTGACTCTAAAGAGGTATTCTATGACTTTTCTCATTCTGATCTTGAATCATGTTTGTCAGAATCTTTGAGCTTGTATCAGAAACTTTGACGGAAATTCAAGGACCTGAAAAAGGTTCATGAAGAGACTGCTGAAGAGTGTGACAAGCTTGAGAAAAAAGTTTTTGAACTCGATGAAAATAATTTAATTCTTGAAAGAGAAAAATATTTTTCAACTAAGAAATGTTCAAAACTTGAGGAAAATCTTTTTAAAGCTCCACCTACTTCTGACACTATCATATACAAATATGATAAAGCCTTTCAGAAATTTCTGAATAATAACCTAGATAGAAGCATAATGGCTTCTATGATCTATGGTGTAAGTCATAATTCAACATCTATAACATTCAGAATCACATTCTGACATCTCTTTTAACATCACAGAACAGAACCTCATTCTGTCCCACATCAAACATCTCCTCCAACATCAGTTGTTCATCTGTTTAGCCTAGCTAGCTCCAACAGCACTGCAGATCTCCATAATCCACACATTTAACTGTAGCTCTCCACATAATCACTTCTCCCCCTTTTTAGTTAAAATAGACCAAAGGTGACCAATTAGACAAAATAAATGTCAATCAGCCTAGCAGAGAATGTCACAAGAGATGTTATAATATATAAAATGTTAAAACATAAATGTTAGGAGATACAAACCATAATTATACACAGTTGTAATAGCTGAGATAATTAGAAATCCATGGAACTCATAAAGAGCCCAAATATTACATCAAGGCATCAGTAAGGACTGCCAAAAATTACAAACATTTCAACAGAAAAACAAAACATCCAAGCTTCCAAAACATTCATAACAGCATCCAGAACAGCCAACCCAACAGGGGGACCATTATAACTCAGTCTGAGGAAGTAGCATCTTCTTCTTACAAACACCTTGCAAAAATCCTTGCTATTTTTGTCAGAAATATCCCCTGGGATATTACCCACAAACTCCTTTGATTGCTATAAATTCTCATGAATATAAATCCCCAATTTCCCTCTTAAACATTCAAATTGATTAGCATCCAAATCTTTTGTGAATATGTCAGCTAATTGCATTTCAGTAGTAACATGCTCCAGTGCTATGATCTTCTCTTCCACAAGTTCTCTAATGAAGTGATGACGAATATCAATGTGCTTTGTCCTGCTGCGCTGAATAGGATTTTTGGAAATATTTATAGCACTCAGGTTGTCACAGTACAATGTCATGACTTCTTGTGTGACATTGTATTCAGTCAACATTTGTTTCATCCAAACTAGTTGAGAACAACTACTCCCAGCTGCTATGTATTCAGCTTCAGCAGTGGATAGGGACACACAATTTTGTTTCCTGCTAAACCATGATATCAGATTGTTCCCCAAGAAGAAACATCCTCCTGATGTGCTTTTCCTATCATCAGCACTTCCAGCCCAGTCAGCATCACAGTAACCGGTCAACATAGATCCAGATCCATGAGTATATAACATCCCATAGTCACTGGTGCCATTGACATATTTCAGTATTCTCTTCACTTGGTTTATGTGATTGACTTTTGGTTCAGCTTGATATCTAGCACAAACACCTATAACAAATGCAACGTCAGGTCTGCTTTCTGTGAGATATAGCAGACTACCTATCATGCTTATGTATAGACTTTGATCTACACTGACACCATTTTCATCTTTGGAGATTTTCACATGTGTAGGAGCAGGTGCCCTTTTATGGCTTTAATTCTCCATGCCAAACTTCTTAACAATGTTCTTGGCATACTTGATTTGAGATAGAAAGATAGAATCTTCCATCTGCTTGACTTGTAGCCCAAGAAAGTAGGTCAGTTCTCCAACAAGGCTCATCTTAAACTCAAACTGCATTTGTCTAACAAAATGTTCAACCATCTGATCCGACATCCCACCAAACACAATGTCATCTACATATATTTGTGCCACCATGAGCTTCCCTCCTTAATTATTCACAAATAGGTGTAAGACCCCAATTTTGACCCTAAGATCCCTCATGGCATCATACCATTGCATTTGCATTTTGCCTTAAGGATTATATGCATCTTGGCTCCTTAACCCTAGGGTGGGAACTTTTGTGAGTTGGTTTGAGATCACCAAGCATGCTTGAATTGTATATTATTTCTTTTCTTATTTTGTTTACTAACCAAAAGCACAAAAATATGTCACTAACATCTTTTGTTTGTAGTTTGAGCAGTCACAAGATCCAAAGCTTCTAGGAGATCCTATGTGCATTGATATGGCCAAGTGAAGATGAAAGCAAGCATGAAAATGGTTCCCAAAGCTCTCATCCATCAAATATGCCTCCCAAGTATCTCAAGTCATCATTTTGATCAAAGCAAACCAAAGGGTTTGAGGCTTGTTTCCCAAGGAAACCCTAATTCATCTGTTCATCAATTGTGCCTTGCTCGTGAAACAACCTCAACCCATGATCAAATAAAATCAAGGGAAGTTCTTTAATTCATCACTTCATGCATATTTGAACTTATTTGAGTGCCCTCAATCATCAATTCATCAAGATATGAGGTTTGGGCTTGAGAAGTTGATCAGTCAATTCATCTGACTATTTTGAAGTACACTGAGACCTAACTTTTAATGTGTTTGTAAAATGAAGATTACCCCAAGAGAAAAAATGTTCTTACAAACCATATGAAAAAACTTTCACGATCATCAAAAATTTATTTAAAGCTTGGAAGATCATCATCCATTTCAAAACATTATAGGTCATTTTGACTGAAACCCTAATTTTAGGTCAACTTTCCAAGGACACAACTCCTTCATTTTTCGTGATTTTGAGGTGGGATCAAATGCATTGGAAATATTAAGATGTCTACTTCAATTGTTATGTTGAACAAATTTTCAAAATCATAAAATAAATACATGTGATAATGCAAAACATTATAGGTCACTTTGGACCAAAGACATTGAAATGTGAAAAAGTCCAACTTCAAGTGCCTATAACTTCTTCATAAAAAATCCAAATAATTAAAAATTTAAGTCCAAATTGATTGTCTTGAAAATATATACAACTTTGATGTTGAAGGTTTTGTCATTTGGAGCTTTCATCATTGAAACAAAAGTGATTAAAGTTTGGCCATATTTGAAAATCTCACATATACATGTTTTGCACCCTACACTTCATGATCCATTTTCACCAACTTCCAAGTTTTAAATGAAGTTTTGGTCAACATAACAATTAATCCTCATGCAAAAAGATTTCCAACCATTACTCATAAGGTTATGCTTCACTTTTGGAGATACCATTTTCGAAGAGATGAACAAGTTGGTACAATTTTGGAAACCATTTGAAATTACATTGCTTGAGTTGATTACATACCATCTGCACGTCCAAATTACATCTGCTGATGTTAAGCTTGCAAATCCAAGTGGAATTGGACCCTCCATACGCCTGTACAGGCCCATGCATGGAGGCCCTTTCCATCCATGCAATGCTTTGTTCATGCACTCAGCCATTCCTTTGCTATAAATAAAGGGCCAATGCTTCTCATTTCAACAACCTGAAGGCGTCTTACATGCTGCACGATTCATTCCTCAACCATACTTAAAGGAACTCAACATTTTCTCTCAAATTTTTCAGATCTAAACTTCAATTTCCTTGATTGATTTTTAGATCTAAAGTTCCTAAGCCTTGCTCACCTTGATCCATAGAACACACTGCAAGCTTAAACATCAAGAGATCGTGCTCTCAAGCTCTTCAATTCAGAGGTTCACTTCAGATGTTATTTTCTTCGAATCTCTTTGTATATTGCCTGTTTCTTGTTGTTGTTGTGTTGTCTGAAGTCCTCTCCATAGAGGCAATCATTTTGAGCTTTGAATTGTTGAAATTCAACAAGTTTCAGTTGAACACCATAAAATTCAAGCTCTGATTCCTCTTTCTATGGAAGCATAGAGTTGAATTGGTTGGTACAGGGGTGATGTACATCCTGTAACAGCCCAATTTTAGTAATTAGTTCGTATACTATTATTATTATATTATATTTAATTATTTGGAGTGTTAAGTAATTAATCGGTTGTTAGGTAGTATAATGATCGAGTATATTAATTAATTTGGTGTGTTAATTAATTATTTAGTTGATATAATTAAATAATTGAATTAACTAACTTGGTGTGCATATTGAGTGGTTTAATTTATTTAAATTTAAATAAGAGATATCTAAATATTAGGTATTAGTGGGCATAGTAATTAAATTAGATGAATGTCATGATTAAAGCCCAACTAGAATACTAATATGAATAGTAAGAGGTGAGGAGAGTGAGAATTAGAATTCATTTGAACATTGAAGGCAATAGAGAAAGAGGAGAGGAAAAGTAAAGAGAAGAGCTAGGGTTTCCATCAAATTGAAGAGGTAAGGGGGGAATCCTTATTATTATGGGTTAGTATGATCGGGTCAATGGGTAGATGTATGTTTAGGTTAAAATCCCTAATTTGCATGATTTTAGGATTGTTAGGTTTTGATGATTATGCTTGATTGTGGTGATTGATTGTGTTAAAACTGCAAATTAACGTTATATAATTGAAGTATGGTGTGAGTTATAACTTTCTGAATGTTTGACTTTTTACGGAATTGAAATCGGAGGTCCGGAAGTCCTCCAACGACGAAAACCACGGAAAATTCTGCATGCTGTCCGTGACACTCGCGGCCTGTTTTTATGTTTTATTGTCGAAATCGTTTTGGTCATAACTTTTGATCCGTAAGTCCAAATCGAGTGCTGTTCGAAGCGTTGGATAGCTGAAACAGAGGGCTATAACTTTGTTTCAGGAATAAAATAATTTTGGAGATTATTTCACGGACTTTCTGGGGGTTGAAGAATATGAAAATTATGTTGGATAATTTAGAAAACAATAACTTTTTAGTAATGCTTTCGTGCACTGTTTTGATCATAACTTTTAACTCGTAAGTCCGATTTTGGTGGCGTTTGAAGCGTTAGAAAGCTAATGATCATACCTAAAACATGGTATTGATTGTTAATATGTTTTAATGATATGCACATGCCTACTGTATTGACAAATATACTAGGTTATACGTTTGGTTGATGAATCGTTGCATTGTTGTAATATGATTGCGTGATAATTATGTTGTTATGTCGATGATGTTAAGATGTTGATGAGTTGTTGTTATTTGTTAATATTATTCATGTGTTAACATGAATTGGTTATTGCACGATGAATAGTGTGATGCATAATTATGAATGATATATCGTTATGAATGTGTATATGTGCCATCGTTGGATTTGTGGATGATATGTTGTTATGAATGTGTATATGTACCATTGATGGATTGTGAATGATATATTATTATGAATGTGTATATGTACCATTGGTGGATTGTGAATGATATATTGTTATGAATGTATATGTGTAATTGGGGATGGTATGTTGTTATGAATGTGTATATGTACCATTGGTGGATAATTCATAGAGTTGAGTTATGGTGATATGTGGAATATTAAGATGATAGAGATGATCTTAATTGCATATGTGTTGGTATGTGTGCATTCATTCATAGCATGGTCGACTTCATTGTGGAAGTGGTGAAACTGTGGGTTCACATGAGCACTCACTGATCCTTAATTGGAAATAGGTGAGGTAGATGTAACACTCATTGATCCTTAATTGGAAACAGGTGAGGTAGATGAGCGCTCGTTGATCCTGAATTGGAAATAGACGAGGTAGATGAGCACTCGTTGATCCTTAATGGAAATAGGCGAGGTAGTTGTTGGTACCACATGCATAGAGTCACATGTCTTGCATTGAGTCACATTAGAGTCATGTGATAGTTGAATGTTTGCATGGTTGTGATTGTGATGTGTGTATGAGATATGGTAATTGAATTTGGTGATGTTTGGATACTTAACTTGGTGAAATATGTGATTATGTGATAATTATGATTATGTGTATATTTGAGAATATTGCATTGAATTTTAGTATTAACTTCTTGAGTGTTAATGTATGTTTGAAACGTGTGAAATAAATGTTGGTTAATATTATTAACATGATTATCCAAGGTGTGATGAATTCCTTTAATTGTTGATTTAATCATTGTGCCTTATTATGCTATTTCATAATGATTTGAATTCTCACCCTTTCTGTTTGAATGTTACCTTTACATGGGTATCGTGCAGATACTCCAGAGTAGTATCACTGAAGTAAGAGGACGGTAGCTCGCTCGAGATTAGCTGGAGATTTTCCGTATTTTAGTTTGATGATTAGGTAATGAGTCAATGCTTTGGTCATGTAACACTGGGTAGATTGGTAGTATCGAACTCATATCTCATGGGAGATGCAATATGTTATTACTTGAGTTACGTTATCTTGAGATGATTGTTGAAGGATGATCATGGTATGGGACATGGATCATTTTATGAAATACATGAGTATTCTTTATTTTCCGCTGCGAACGCATATGCTTGAATATTCATGATAATTGAGATGTGTTATTTTAAATGACCAAGTGTATTGTTGGTTTTTGAAAGCTTTTTGTTTTTGAAAACGTCGATGTGACGCCCTTTTGTTTATATGCGTGCTTATTTACTCTGAATATATGTTAAATATTTTGGGGTAGAAACAAGGGGTGTTACATTAGTGGTATCAGAGCATGGTCGACCAGTTGGTCAATAGTCGTTAGGGTTTTCAATCCCGTTGTATTTGATTCGTGTATCTGAGACGATCGATACTGTTTGTCTGATACATTAGTAGTATCAGAGCAGGTCGGTCCGTCCGGCTAGGTTGTTTAATTAGGTTTGTTCCCAGGTATGCGACATGTGTGTGAGAACACTGTCGGTGCTTGTTTTATTTTCCATTGGCAGGTTGGGAACTCGAGGATAAAATGAGGGAATCGTATCCGGAGTTGTTCGTTTGAGGAATTTTCGAGGACGAAAATCTTTTAAGTGGGGGAGAGTTGTAACAACCCAATTTTAGTAATTAGTTCGTATATTATTATTATTATATTATATTTAATTATTTGGAGTCTTAAGCAATTAATCGGTTGTTAGGTAGTATAATGATCGAGTATATTAATTAATTTGCTGTGTTAATTAATTATTTAGTTGATATAATTAAATAATTGAATTAACTAACTTGGTGTGCATAGTGAGTGGTTTAATTTATTTAAATTTAAATAAGAGATATTTAAATATTAGGTATTAGTGGGCCTAGTAATTAAATTAGATGGATGTCATGATTTAAGCCCAACTAGAATACTAATATAAATAGTAAGAGGTGAGGAGAGTGAGAATTAGAATTCATTTGAACATTAAAGGCAATAGAGAAAGAGGAGAGGAAAAGTAAAGAGAAGAGCTAGGGTTTCCATCAAATTGAAGAGGTAAGGGGGGAATCCTTATTATTATGGGTTAGTATGATCGGGTCAATGGGTAGATGTATGTTTAGGTTAAAATCCCTAATTTGCATGATTTTAGGATTGTTAGGTTTTGATGATTATGCTTGATTGTGATGATTGATTGTGTTAAAACTTCAAATTAATGTTATATAATTGGAGTATGGTGTGAGTTATAATTTTCTGAACGTTTGGCTTTTTATGGAATTGAAATCGGAGGTCCGGAAGTCCTCCAACGATGAAAACCGCGGAAAATTCTGCACGCTGTCCGTCACACTCGCGACCTGTTTTTATGTTTTATTGTTGAAATCGTTTTGGTCATAACTTTTGATCCGTAAGTCCAAATCGAGTGCCGTTCGAAGCGTTGGATAGCTGAAACAGAGGGCTATAACTTTGTTTCAGGAATAAAATAATTTTGGAGATTATTTCATGGACGTTCTGAGGGTTGAAGAATATGAAAAGTATGTTGGATAATTTAGAAAACAATAACTTTTTAGTAATGCCTTCGTGCACGGTTTTGATCATAACTTTTAACTCGTAAGTCCGATTTTGGTGGCGTTTGAAGCGTTAGAAAGCTAATGCTCATACCTAAAATATGGTATTGATTGTTAATATGTTTTAATAATATGCACATGCCTACTGTATTGATAAATATATTGGGTTATACGTTTGGTTGATGAATCGTTGCATTGTTGTAATATGATTGCGTGATAATTATGTTGTTATGTCGATGATGTTAAGATGTTGATGAGTTGTTGTTATTTGTTGATATTATTCATGTGGTAACATGAATTGGTTATTGCATGATGAATGGTGTGATGCATAATTATGAATGATATATTGTTATGAATGTGTATATGTGCCATTGGTGGATTTGTGGATGATATGTTGTTATGAATGTGTATATGTATCATTGGTGGATTATGAATGATATATTGTTATGAATGTGTATATGTACCATTGGTGGATTGTGAATGATATATTGTTATGAATGTATATGTGTAATTGTGGATGATATGTTGTTATGAATGTGTATATGTACCATTGGTGGATAATTCATAGAGTTGAGTTATGGTGATATGTGGAATATTAAGATGATAGAGATGATCTTAATTGCATATGTGTTGGTATGTGTGCATTCATTCATAGCATGGTCGACTTCATTGTGGAAGTAGTGAAACTGTGGGTTCACATGAGCACTCACTGATCCTTAATTGGAAATAGGTGAGGTAGATGTAACACTCATTGATCCTTAATTGGAAACAGGTGAGGTAGATGAGCGCTCGTTGATCCTGAATTGGAAATAGACGAGGTAGATGAGCACTCGTTGATCCTTAATGGAAATAGGCGAGGTAGTTGATGGTACCACATGCATAGAGTCACATGTCTTGCATTGAGTCACATTAGAGTCATGTGATAGTTGAATGTTTGCATGGTTGTGATTGTGATGTGTGTATGAGATATGGTAATTGAATTTGGTGATGTTTGGATACTTAACTTGGTGAAATATGTGATTATGTGATAATTATGATTATGTGTATATTTGAGAATATTGCATTGAATTTTAGTATTAACTTCTTGAGTGTTAATGTATGTTTGAAACGTGTGAAATAAATGTTGGTTAATATTATTGACATGATTATCCAAGGTGTGATGAATTCCTTTAATTGTTGATTTAATCATTGTGCATTATTATGCTATTTCATAATGATTTGAATTCTCACCCTTTCTGTTTGAATGTTACCTTTACATGGGTATCGTGCAGATACTCCAGAGTAGTATAACTGAAGTAAGAGGACGGTAGCTCGCTCGAGATTAGCTGGAGATTTTCCGTATTTTAGTTTGACGATTAGGTAATGAGTCAATGCTCTGGTCATGTAACACTGGGTAGATTGGTAGTATCGAACTCATATCTCATGGGATATGCAATATGTTATTACTTGAGTTACGTTATCTTGAGATGATTGTTGAGAGTTGATCATGGTATGGGACATGGATCATTTTATGAAATACATGAGTATTCTTTATTTTCCGCTGCGAACGCATATGCTTGAATATTCATGATAATTGAGATGTGTTATTTTAAATGACCAAGTGTATTGTTGGTTTTTGAAAGCTTTTTGTTTTTGAAAACGTCGATGTGACGCCCTTTTGTTTATATGCGTGCTTATTTACTCTGAATATATGTTAAATATTTTGGGGTAGAAACAAGGGGTGTTACATTAGTGGTATCAGAGCATGGTCGACCAGTTGGTCAATAGTCGTTAGGGTTTTCAATCCCGTTGTATTTGATTCGTGTATCTGACACGATCGATACTGTTTGTCTGATACATTAGTAGTATCAGAGCAGGTCGGTCCGTCCGGCCAGGTTGTTTAATTAGGTTTGTTCCCTAGTATGTGACATGTGTGTGAGAACACTGTCGATGCTTGTTTTATTTTCCATTGGCAGGTTGGGAACTCGAGGATAAGATGAGGGAATCGTATCCGGAGTTGTTCGTTTGAGGAATTTTCGAGGACGAAAATCTTTTAAGTGGGGGAGAGTTGTAACAGCCCAATTTTAGTAATTAGTTCGTATATTATTATTATTATATTATATTTAATTATTTGGAGTCTTAAGCAATTAATCGGTTGTTAGGTAGTATAATGATCGAGTATATTAATTAATTTGCTGTGTTAATTAATTATTTAGTTGATATAATTAAATAATTGAATTAACTAACTTGGTGTGCATAGTGAGTGGTTTAATTTATTTAAATTTAAATAAGAGATATTTAAATATTAGGTATTAGTGGGCCTAGTAATTAAATTAGATGGATGTCATGATTTAAGCCCAACTAGAATACTAATATAAATAGTAAGAGGTGAGGAGAGTGAGAATTAGAATTCATTTGAACATTAAAGGCAATAGAGAAAGAGGAGAGGAAAAGTAAAGAGAAGAGCTAGGGTTTCCATCAAATTGAAGAGGTAAGGGGGGAATCCTTATTATTATGGGTTAGTATGATCGGGTCAATGAGTAGATGTATGTTTAGGTTAAAATCCCTAATTTGCATGATTTTAGGATTGTTAGGTTTTGATGATTATGCTTGATTGTGATGATTGATTGTGTTAAAACTTCAAATTAATGTTATATAATTGGAGTATGGTGTGAGTTATAATTTTCTGAACGTTTGGCTTTTTATGGAATTGAAATCGGAGGTCCGGAAGTCCTCCAACGATGAAAACCGCGGAAAATTCTGCACGCTGTCCGTCACACTCGCGACCTGTTTTTATGTTTTATTGTTGAAATCGTTTTGGTCATAACTTTTGATCCGTAAGTCCAAATCGAGTGCCGTTCGAAGCGTTGGATAGCTGAAACAGAGGGCTATAACTTTGTTTCAGGAATAAAATAATTTTGGAGATTATTTCATGGACGTTCTGAGGGTTGAAGAATATGTAAATTATGTTGGATAATTTAGAAAACAATAACTTTTTAGTAATGCCTTCGTGCACGGTTTTGATCATAACTTTTAACTCGTAAGTCCGATTTTGGTGGCGTTTGAAGGGTTAGAAAGCTAATGCTCATACCTAAAACATGGTATTGATTGTTAATATGTTTTAATAATATGCACATGCCTACTGTATTGATAAATATATTGGGTTATACGTTTGGTTGATGAATCGTTGCATTGTTGTAATATGATTGCGTGATAATTATGTTGTTATGTCGATGATGTTAAGATGTTGATGAGTTGTTGTTATTTGTTGATATTATTTATGTGGTAACATGAATTGGTTATTGCATGATGAATGGTGTGATGCATAATTATGAATGATATATTGTTATGAATGTGTATATGTGCCATTGGTGGATTGGTGGATGATATGTTGTTATGAATGTGTATATGTATCATTGATGGATTATGAATGATATATTGTTATGAATGTGTATATGTACCATTGGTGGATTGTGAATGATATATTGTTATGAATGTATATGTGTAATTGTGGATGATATGTTGTTATGAATGTGTATATGTACCATTGGTGGATAATTCATAGAGTTGAGTTATGGTGATATGTGGAATATTAAGATGGTAGAGATGATCTTAATTGCATATGTGTTGGTATGTGTGCATTCATTCATAGCATGGTCGACTTCATTGTGGAAGTGGTGAAACTGTGGGTTCACATGAGCACTCACTGATCCTTAATTGGAAACAGGTGAGGTAGATGTAACACTCATTGATCCTTAATTGGAAACAGGTGAGGTAGATGAGCACTCGTTGATCCTGAATTGGAAATAGGCGAGGTAGATGAGCACTCGTTGATCCTTAATGGAAATAGGCGAGGTAATAGATGGTACCACATGCATAGAGTCACATGTATTGCATTGAGTCACATTAGAGTCATGTGATAGTTGAATGTTTGCATGGTTGTGATTGTGATGTGTGTATGAGATATGGTAATTGAATTTGGTGATGTTTGGATACTTAACTTGGTGAAATATGTGATTATGTGATAATTGTGATTATGTGTATATTTGAGAATATTGCATTGAATTTTAGTATTAACTTCTTGAGTGTTAATGTATGTTTGAAACGTGTGAAATAAATGTTGGTTAATATTATTGACATGATTATCCAAGGTGTGATGAATTCCTTTAATTGTTGATTTAATCATTGTGCCTTATTATGCTATTTCATAATGATTTGAATTCTCACCCTTTCTGTTTGAATGTTACCTTTACATGGGTATTGTGCAGATACTCCAGAGTAGTATCACTGAAGTAAGAGGACAGTAGCTCGCTCGAGATTAGCTGGAGATTTTCCGTATTTTATTTTGACGATTAGGTAATGAGTCAATGCTCTGGTCATGTAACACTGAGTAGATTGGTAGTATCGAACTCATATCTCATGGGAGATGCAGTATGTTATTACTTGAGTTACGTTATCTTGAGATGATTGTTGAGAGATGATCATGGTATGGGACATGGATCATTTTATGAAATACATGAGTATTCTTTATTTTCCGCTGCGAACGCATATGCTTGAATATTCATGATAATTGAGATGTGTTATTTTAAATGACCAGGTGTATTGTTGGTTTTTGAAAGCTTTTAGTTTTTGAAAACGTCGATGTGACGCCCTTTTTGTTTATATGAGTGCTTATTTACTCTGATTATATGTTAAATATTTTGGGGTAGAAAAAGGGGTGTTACACATCCCCCCAACTTTCGTTTGGTACCTGGATCATGGCATTCGATGAACTTTTGTTCCCTGCAACTTCTGGCTGGCGCCGGAGGACTGGCTGGAGAAGATGGTGGTGTACACCACCGTCTGGTCTCCAGAATGAATCACAGTCGTGCATTTCTATTTCCAGATTTAATCATAGCCGTTCCATGTTATGACTTATTTAAAGGCGAGGTATGATTGCATTAACTGAAGCACATGGTGAATGCGCGCATGTAGTCCACATGATTTGCCAGCTCATTTAATGAGCTTCATCCAACGCTCTACGTTTTTGCCATTTTAATTTCTGATTTTAATTTTCTTTTTATTTCTTTAATTCTTTTTCATTTCAAAAAATCATATCTCCTTCATTATTGGTCCAAAAAATGTGAGACCAATTGCATTTTTCTCCTTTTAATTTCTAGTTTCTAAAAGTGATTTTTAATATTTTTTATTTTATAATTTGATATTTTTTAGGAATTTTCTCTTTTCTGATTATTTTTAATTCATTTAAAATAGTTTTTGATATTCAAAAAATACAAAAATATTTTTCCAACCTCTTTGGATGATGATAGATCTATGAAAAATATTCTCATCAATTTATTAATTGATTTGAGATTTATTTGAGATTTTAATTCAATTAGGTTATTTTTATGCATTTTTAATTGATTAAAAATAGTTTCTGACTTCTAAAAATGCTAAAAAAAATTGTCAAACTTTGTTTGACCTTGTTGAACTTAGGATAATTCACTTGGACTTTTCAAAGTTGATTTGAAGTGAATTTGAAGTTTGACCTTTCTTTATTATTTTAATTCAAGTATTATTTTAATTTTGAAAAATACCAAAAATATTTTATTTGTTTCTTGACTTCTAATCTTCATCTTGCTTTTGTTTACTATTATTTGACCTTGATCTCATATATCTTTGGTCAATGCTTGTTGATTACTTCATTCCATTTCCATTAATGCACTTTATTATTCATCTCCTTCTTCTTCTTCTTTTTCTTTTTTGATCAATGAGTTAAAGATTGGTGGTTAGCCGTGGTTGATCCGTTCTTGTGTATCCTTAATATCAATGGAACTTGGGTGTTTTTAAGGTGTAAACCATAATCCACCAATATGGATGATTGATATTAAGGATGACTTGATCCATCCCATGACCTTTGTGTGGCGTGCTTTGCTTGATCCTTGAGTGTGATTGTTGCATCCATGCATTCATGCACCCATTTGCATCCATATCATCAATAATGAGAAAATTTTCAAGGAACTTAAGAGGTCTATTTGCAAATTTTCAGACATGGATAGACAAAGAAGGAATACGAAGAAGTATAGTTTCAGACAACCCGACTTGAAAGAGCTAAGGAATTTGACATTCTATGTATTAGATCCCTTGGATTTTAAGACTCGTCATGGGAAGCTTCTATCTATTCTGGCTACTCAAGTGGACGAAGGATTGATGAATGTATTGGTGCAGTTCTATGATCCTCTGTACCGTTGCTTCACATTTTTGGATTTCCAGCTTTTGCCTACGCTTGAGGAGTATGCCTATCTTGTGGGTATACCTATCCTAGACCAGTTGCCGTTCAGTGGCTTAGAGAGGGTCCCTACTTCTCAAGAGATAGCTGATATGTTGCATATAGATGAGTCTCTGGTTGGTGCTCATATGACTACCAAAGGTGGAATTCAAGGTATCCCTTCTGAGTTGCTCATCGCTCAAGCTACTTTATATGGGAAGGCCATGAGTGAGGACGCCTTTGAGGCCATATTTGTACTTCTCATATATGGGCTAGTGTTATTCCCCAACATCGACAAGTTTGTGGATGTGAACACTATTAGGATTTTCTCTACTCTTAATCCCGTTCCTACTCTGTTGGGTGACACTTACTTTTCTTTGCATATGAGGAATGCAAAGGGTGGTGGTACCATTGTGTGCTGTTTGCCTATGCTGTACAAGTGGTTTATTTCGCACTTGCCGTAGACGGTCGCCTTCAAGGAGAACAAAGGATGTCTACGGTTGTCCACGAGACTTGTGTCTCTCACCAATGATGATATCTTTTGGTACAACCGTGTATATGATGGTGTGCAGATTATCGACTCCTGTGGTGAATTCTCCAATGTGCCTCTTCTTGGTACATGTGGTGGGATTAACTACAACCCTATTTTGGCACGTCATCAGCTTGGGTTCCCCCTAAAGGATAAACCTAATAACATTCTGTTAGAGGGTGTATTCTTTCAGGTGGGTAAAGATCCCCAAGGCTTGAAGGGCAGGATGGTTCGCGCTTGGCGCAAGATCCATAGGAAGGGAAGGAAGGAGCTTGGTCCGAAGAACTGTATTGCTTTGGAACCCTATACCTCGTGGGTTAGGAAAAGAGCTTCCGAGTACCTTATGCCTTATGAGTATCCGAGACCTACACCTTTGGTTGTGGCTGGGCCTTCAACCTTCCCTGACCAATGAGTAGAGGAGTTGAGAGACGAAGACCATTCACGTGCTTGGATTCGTGAATGAGAGGAGTTGCTTCAGCAACTTAGAGAGAAGGATGCATTGATAGAGTTTCTTGAGCATCAGGTTATCGACGAGCCTGATGATGTGGTGACTTCTCTCCTTCCTCAGTCTTCCAAGTTTTGGAAGAGGAAGTACGATCGACTCGCCAAAGAGAAAGCGGATATGGAGGCAGCCTATGAGAGGGAGGTGAAGAGGCTTCGTGCAAATTATCTTCCAGTCTCCAGAGCTTTAGATGATTGTTTCTAAGGTTCCATAGCCTGTTCATTTTCCTTTTCTCTTGTATTGAATTTGGTTACCAAGACTGTACTACTTTGGTGTAAAAATATTTTCTAGATATTATTGATATGTTATTTCCATATATGTCTAAATGATTAATATTTTCAAATATTTGCAAATAGGACTCTAAAGTTCCTCTGATAAAAAATAAATCATATGCACAAGCATTGCATGCATCATGTGCATAAGCAGGTTTTGCTCCAGGCTTCTTGTTCAATGGTCTAACTCTGTGTTCTTCATTTATTTTGAAGACAAGCTGACTCACCGGTACTACACTCGAGCCAACACTTCAAGACTGATGGATCACTTAGAGCAAGAGAACCGTAAACTTAAGGAGGAAGTGGCCAGATTGACTACCCTGATGGAGTCTTTCATGGCCGCCCAGAGCCAATCGTCTCCGACACCTTCAACTCCTCCCTAGAGGACAATCATCTCTGAGATTGCCTCTTCAACAGTGCTTGCGGCCAGCGCCCATTTCGCACCAACTGCTATGCCAGCCAGGTTTCCCTGGGGGATGCCCGCCAACTTTGTTCCTGAGGGTCTTGCCCCCACATTTGCTTCTCTACCGGCATCTAGCCCGGTCCTCGCCGTTCCACCTCCTGTCGTGCATACTATGCCAAGAGTAGACGACACCATCTAGCACTCTGATCCGTCTGAGGGCCCAGATGTCTATGAAAAGATGGATGCAATGAACAATCAATTTCTTGAGCTCCGCAAGGAACTAAAAACTCTCAGACGAAAGGACCTCTTTGGCAAGTCTGCTGCTGAACTCTGCCTAGTTCCAAACGTCAAAATCCCTGTAAAGTTCAAAGTGTGTGACTTTGAAAAGTACAAGCGAAATACTTTCCCTCTCAGCCACCTGGTTATGTATGCAAGGAAGATGTTGACTCAGACCGACAACGATCAGCTCCTTATTCATTATTTCCAGGACAGTTTGTCCGGTGCTGCCCTGAGATGGTATATGGGCTTAGACAGCGCAAACATCTGATCCTTCAATGACCTTGGCGAAGCTTTCGTCAAGCAATACAAGTATAACGTGGATATGGCTCCCGATAGGGATTAATTGAGAGCCATGTCCCAGAAGGACAAGGAAACTTTCAAAGAATACACCCAGAGGTGGCGAGAACTAGCATCACAGATTATGCCTCCGTTGGAGGAGAAAGAAATGACCAAGATCTTCCTGAAGACCTTGAGCTCATTTTATTATGAGCGGATGATTGCCAGCGCTCCTTTTGATTTCACCGAGATGGTGAACATGGGGATGCGTTTGGAGAACGGAGTCAGGGAAGGGCGCCTGACCAAAGAAGAAGGCTCTTCTGCCAAACGATATGGGACGTTTGGAAAGAAGAAAGATGGCGAGGCACATGCTGTGACCTCCCATATCAAACCAAGAAGACCCTCAGTAAGGAGGAAGATCATGCGTTCTGCCGCTAATCAGCATCAGGTGGCTCACATAGCACCTGTTTTCAGAGAAAATCAGCACTATCAGCACCATAATAACCAGCAACATCAACAATATCAACAACAACAGCACCGTCCTCAACAGCAGGCCTACCAGCCTCGACACAATAATCAGACTAGTACCAGTTATGATAGGAAAAGGGTCACCTTTGATCCTATTCATATGACCTATGCAGAACTATATCCCTCTTTGATAGAGAAGAAGCTGATTACTCCATGCGACCCACCGGCTATACCTACCAACCCTCAGTGGTGGTATAAGCCCGAGCTACATTGTGTTTATCATTCCAGTGCCCCCGGACATGACGTGGAAAACTATTACCCGCTGAAGACCAAGGTTCAAGACCTTGTGAGAAGTGGTATCTTGTGTTTCGAGGACGTAGGTCCCAATGTAAAGAAGAACCCATTGCCCGAGCATGGGAAATCCTCTGTCAACATGGTCCAGGGCTGCCCTGGTAAATATAAGGTCAAATATGTTAGCCATATTCGACAATCTTTGGTCGAGATGCACAGACTGATGTGTGAATACAGTCATTATGAGCACGACCATGACAGATGCCGTGTTTGCATTGTCAATCAGAGGGGATATCGCCAAGTCCGTAAAGACATCCAAGAAATGCTGGATGAAGGTGTAATTGAAATACTTCAGAATCGCGATGGTGATGATGAAGTCAATGTGATATCACCAGTATTTCGGATCCCAAAGCCTGTTGTCATCTGATACGATGGCAGTAAACAGAAGGCTTCTCCCTTATTGATAATCAAACCAGCTGTCCCTATGCCATATTCTTCCGATAAAGTTGTCCCCTATCGTTACAATGTTGTGGCATTGGAAGATGGGAAGGAGGTGCCCCTGCCCTCTACCTCTGTTGTTAATATTACCGATGTCAGCGGCCTGACCCGTAGAGGTCGTGTTTTCTCGGCTCCGCCGAAACCCCAGGCTGATGTCAGAAAGGCCGATGTTGCTGATTGTGCTGAGCGTCCGGTTGGGAATGCTGTTATTGCTCCAAATCCGGCACTTGTTGCTAGTAAACCTGCCACAGTTGTAAGAACTCCTGTCTCTGCTAGCCAGAATGAAACCATGAAAGAATACTTTGATGAGATGCTGAGGCTCATCAAAAGGAGTGAATACAACATTGTAGATCAGCTTCTACAAACGCCATCAAATATCTCTGTGCTATCTTTGCTTATGAACTCAGAACCATACCGTGAAGCTCTGCAGAAGGTGTTGGATGTGGCGTATGTAGACCATGACGTCACAATAGAATAATTTGATAGTATTGTTGCAAACATTACCGCTTGTAACAGTCTGAGTTTTTGTGATGTTGATCTCCCTGAGGAGGGAAGAGACCATAATTTGGCACTTCACATATCTATGAGCTGCAAGGATGATGCCATGTCTAATGTGCTGGTAGACATTGGATCATCATTGAATGTGTTGCCAAAGTCCACTCTGGCCAGATTGTCATACCAGGGGCCTCCCATGAGACAGAGTGGAGTAGTGGTAAAAGCTTTTGATGGATCCCGCAAAACGGTGATTGGTGAGGTTGAACTCCTAGTCAAGATTGGACCAAGTGATTTCCATATCACTTTTCAGGTCATGGATATCCACCCATCATATAACTGTCTGTTGGGCAGACCATGGATTCACGAGGCAGGCGCTGTGACATCCACCCTACACCAGAAACTGAAATTTGTCAAGAATAAGAAGCTGGTGGTGGTAGGGGGAGAGAAGGCTCTCCTGGTTAGCCATTTGTCTTTCTTTTCTTACATAGATGCTGAGGATGAAGTTGGAACGCCGTTCCAAGCTTTATCTATTGCTGAGCCTACTAAGAAAGGAACTTCTTCATTTGCGTCCTACAATGATGCTAAGTTGGCCATTGAGCATGGAACAACCACCGGTTTAGGACAAATGATCAAGCTGGAAGACAACAAATCCCAGGCTGGCATAGGGTATTCTTCTGGTACTTTTAACAAGCATGGGTTGTTTCAGAGTGGTGGGTTCATCCACGCCGTCCAAGACGAGGAAGCTGCTGCCATTATGGAAGAGGATGTAGAGGAGGATTCTGGCAACTTTGTCATCCCTGGAGGGGTCTGCAGTAACTGGGTCGCTGTTGATGTTCCAATAGTTGTCCATAAGTCAACGTAATGTTCATTTTGTTTAAAAACCCTTCTCCCATGCCAAAAGGAGGAGTGATGACATTGTTGGCTCATAAAAACAATGATATTTTCATTCAATAAATTCATGTTAAATGTTTGTTTTTCCAATTATTTTCACTTTTCACTTTTTGCATGAAAATGGTGATCACATAAAACCTTAAAAATAGAATAAAACCAATCTTTTCATCTGCATAATGATTTGCCTTGTTTGAATTCAAAAATCTCTTTTATATCCAAAATCATTATGCAGGTTGATCAAACCCATTGAACATAATGATCCAACACCATCTCCCAACTTTGAGTTCCCTGTATTTGAGGCCGAAGAAGATGATGTTGAAGAGATTCCTGACGAGATCACCCGTCTACTTGAGCACGAAGAGAAGATCATTCAGCCGCATCTTGAGAATCTGGAAACAGTCAACTTGGGGTCTGAAGACTGCATTCGTGAGGTGAAGATCAGCGCACTCCTAGAAGAGTCTGTGAAGAGGGAGTTGATTGAGTTGCTACGAGAATACGTCGACGTCTTTGCCTGGTCATATGAAGACATGCCTGGTCTAGATACTGATATCGTGCAACATTTCCTGCCTTTGAAGCCTGAGTGCGTGCCTGTGAAGCAGAAGCTCAGAAGAACTCATCCTGACATGGCAGTGAAGATTAAAGAAGAAGTTCAGAAGCAAATTGATACGGGGTTTCTGGTGATTTATACATATCCTCAATGGGTAGCCAATATTGTGCCCGTGCCTAAGAAAGATGGAAAAGTCCGAATGTGTGTGGACTATAGAGACTTGAATAAAGCTAGTCCGAAATATGATTTTCCTCTACCACATATTGATATGTTGGTGGATAATACAGCTAAATTCAATGTCTTCTCGTTTATGGACGGATTTTTCGGATATAATCAGATAAAAACGGCACCCGAGAATATGGAGAAGACAACATTCATCACACCTTGGGGAACATTCTGTTATCGAGTGATGCCCTTCGGTTTGAAGAACGCCGGAGCCATGTATCAACGTGCTATGACTACCTTGTTTCACGATATGATGCACAAGGAGATCAAGGTATATGTTGATGATATGATTGCAAAGTCAAGAATGGAAGTTGAACATGTTGAACACTTGTTGAAGCTATTTCAGCGTTAGAGGAAGTATAAACTTCATCTGAATCCTAACAAGTGTACATTTGGAGTCCGTTCCGGCAAGTTATTGGGCTTTATTGTCAGCGAGAGAGGTATTGAGGTTGATCCTGCCAAGGTCAAAGCAATACAAGAAATGCCTGCGCCCAAAACTGAGAAGCAAGTCTGAGGTTTTCTTGGTCGCTTGAATTATATTTCCAGATTTATATCCCACATGACTGCCACATGTGCGCCGATATTCAAGCTCCTCCAGAAAGATCAGCGTCATGATTGGACCGAGGATTGCCAAAAAGCCTTTGACAGTATCAAAGAGTATTTGTCGGAGCCTCCGATTTTGTCTCCGCCTGTGGAAGGGAGACCATTGATTATGTATCTGACTATTCTTGAAGACTCAATGGGTTGTGTCCTTGGTCAGCAAGACGAATCAGGGAAGAAAGAATATGCCATCTACTACCTGAGTAAGAAGTTCACTGATTATGAGTCTCGATACTCGATGCTTGAAAAGACATGTTGTGCCTTGGCTTGGGCTGCTAAGCGCTTACGCCAGTACATGTTGAATCATACGACTTGGTTGATAGCCAAAATGAATCCAATCAAGTATATCTTTGAGAAGCCTGCTTTAACTGGGAGGATTTCCTGTTGGCAGATGTTGTTATCTGAGTATGATATTGAGTATCGAGCTCAGAAAGCTATTAAAGGTAGTATCTTGGCTGACCACTTGGCACATCAACCAATTGAGGATTATCAGTCAGTTCAGTATGACTTCCCAGATGAGGAGATTCTATATTTGAAAATGAAAGATTGCGATGAGCCTACGCTAGATGAAGGGCCAAAGCCTGGTTCTCGATGGAGCATGGTGTTTGATGGTGCTGTAAATCAATATGGAAATGGGATTGGGGCAATGATTATTACTCCTCAGGGCACACATTTTCCTTTTACAGCAAGGCTAACTTTCAAATGCACGAATAATATGGCGGAATATGAGGCATGTATTATGGCTTTAGAAGAATGTATTGATCTTAGGATCAAACATCTTGATGTTTATGGTGATTCGGCCCTTGTTGTTAATCAGATTAAGGGTGAATGGGAGACGAATCAGCCTGGCCTCATCCCATATAGAGACTACGCGAGGAGGATTTCAACATTCTTTACTGAGGTTGACTTCCATCATATTCCTCGAGATGAGAATCAGATGGCAGATGCGCTTGCTACACTTGCTTCGATGATTATGGTGAGACTCTGGAATGAGGTTCCCAATATCACTGTGATGCGCTTGGATAGACTAGCTCATGTATTTGCAGTTGAAGAAGTAAAGGATGATAAGCCATGGTATTATGATATCAAGTGTTTTCTACAAAGCCAGATTTACCCGTCTGGGGCATCTGTGAAAGATAGGAAGACTGTGAGGAGGTTATCAGGCAGTTTCTACCTCAATGGTGATGTGCTTTATAAAAGGGAATTTTGACATGGTTCTGCTCAGATGCGTGGATAGACACGAAGCAGACCTGTTAATGACTGAGGTCCATGAGGGTTCATTTGGTACTCATTCCAATGGACATGCCATGGCTAGAAAGATGTTGAGAGCAGGCTACTATTGGCTGACAATGGAGTCTGACTGCTGCAAATATGTGAAGAAATGCCACAAGTGTCAGATTTATGTGGATAAGATTCATATTCCCCTGACACTTCTGAATGTGATTTCATCACCATGGCCTTTCTCCATGTGGGGGATTGACATGAGTAGCATGATAGAGCCGAAAGTGTCCAACGGTCACAAGTTTATTCTCGTAGAAATTGATTACTTCACCAAGTGGGTTGAAGCGGTGTCATACGCAAATGTGACCAGGCAAGTGGTTGTGAAGTTTATCAAGAATCAACTCATATGCCGTTATGGTGTGCCAGATAAGATCATTACTAATAATTGATCTAACTTGAACAACAAGATGATGAAAGAGCTGTGTAGCGAGTTCAAGATTGCGCACCATAATTCTTTTCCTTATAGACCCAAGATGAATGGGGATGTTGAAGCTGCTAATAAGAATATCAAGAAGTTGTCCAGAAGATGGTTATTACGTATAAAGATAGGCATGAGATGCTGCCATTTGCTTTGCATGGATACCGTACATCTGTCTGCACTTCAACAGGGGCAACCCCTTTCTCTCTTGTATATGGCATGGAGGATGTGCTCCCGGTAGAGGTGGAGATCCCATCAATGTGAGTCTTGATGGAAGCCAAGTTGACAGATGCTGAATGGGTTCAGAGTCGTTATGACAAGCTGAATTTGATTGAAGAGAAGAGATTGACTACCATGTGTCATGGTCAGTTATATCAACAAAGGATGAAGAAAGACTTTGATAAGAAGGTCAAGCCTCGTGTGTTCCGAAAAGATGACCTCGTGCTCAAGAAAGTTTTGTCTTTCGCGCCCGATTCCAGGGGCAAGTGGACTCCAAACTATGAAGGTCCATATGTTGTTAAGAGAGCCTTTTCAGGCGGTGCTTTGATACTTACAACTATGGATGGGGAGGATTTCACTCGTCCTGTGAATTCAGATGCAGTCAAGAAATACTTTGCCTAAAATAAAAACAGAATAGCTCGCTAAGTTGAAAACCCAAAAGGGCGGCTTAGGCAAAAATGAGCGTCTCAGTGGATTGAAAACCTGAAAGGGCGATCCAGGAAAAAGTTAGAGACATAAAAAATGAATATGTATCCCGCTAGATTGAGTACCTCACCCTGGGGCAATCTAGACAAAAATTAGGGATTTGGCAAGTAACTACATCCTGACAAGACTTTGTTCTACAACTATCATCTGTCAAAGATTCTCGCTCAGTCATCGTTAACTGAAGCTTCAAATACATCGGATTCAGAGTTGTTGGAGAAATGGTCATTATGTTCAATGTAGCCTTTTTCCAATATATATCACCAATTTCAAATTTTGTAAAGATCCATGGAGTCTTTCCATTTGCAGACTACCATTCCATCAAATAAATTTGAGCCTTTATCCAATTCTTTGCACTCTTATTTGTTTCTATTCAACAAATATTTTGCATGTTTTAAATTGAAAAATATCATTGTTTTAAAATAAATAAAATTTTCATAAATTGTTTTTAAACAAAGTGAACATTCACAATGACAAAAAGGATACTTGGGATGTCTTCAGTGCTCTCCCAAGGATGGTATGATCTCCAAAATGGTAAGGCATTTGTTCATATTCCCAGCATACTTGTATCCTCTTCATTATCTTTCAGTTTGTCTCCTCCGCGAGTGCAGAAGAAGATTATGCATGACCAAATCCCTAGAGAGTTGGGAGTCTGGTCCTAATCTCTTAGCTCCCCAGTGAGGCATGATTTAGCATTTGTGTTATCAGTTATATGGTTGTCATCCCTTGCGTGGATTGACCTAAAATCTCTTATAGATTGATAAATTGAATATGCTGATCTTTTCGAAGAAGTTGGTCTTCCCCCCACTTCAAGTTAGAAATCTCTCCACTAGAGTAAGCAGGAAATCCCCAGCATAAGCAGAATTATTATCAAGTTTGGTTTGTAGCTTTTCCCCTTTGTGGACTTGTCTACTGTGATTTCCAGCAGATTTGCTCCTCGACCATCCTCAGCAGGGTTGATCCCACTTTTACTCCCCAATGGTCACCAGCAGGGTATCCCCAGTAGACTTGCCTATAGGCCATCCCCGATTCAGTCATCAACAATATTTCCTTAGTGGGACTATCTGATCAAAGCCTGTTTGTTGTTTCCTCCCGAGCAGAGTGGTTGATAAAGATGTTTATCTTTCTATCCTCAGCGGAGTAGCATTCTTTTCTCCTCGGCAGATATGATTTATCCAGCAGTGCAAGGAAATGTGTTGGTATTGGAACCTTCTGATTGGTGGTTGTTCCCCACAGAGTTTTATTCCTCTCTTTGATAATTTCCCCAGTAGAGTTGCTTCTACGATGGATTTTATCCGTGTGTAGATTCCTCAGCCAAGACTTTGCCTGATTTTAGAGTGGCGTGGGAATTTCTGAGGAAGATGTGTTAATCCCTTCCTCAGCGGAGTGAACGGTTTTCCTTCCCCTGCAGAGATTGGTATTCCCTGGTATCTGTCGCCCCCATCAGATTGGATGTTCTCCAGTGGGCCTGGCTTTCTCTTTTGAGATGTAGTACCGGATGTTTGTCCATCGATTCTTGGACCTAGTTGCGTTAGATATGTCTGTTTGTCAGCATTCATCATACATAAACCACATATATATACGCATATTCTTAACATTCAGATATTCATGTTGCATTTTTGCCATACATATCTTTGATTGTTGTCTCCCACTATTTGTTGATACATATTTCCCCAAGCAGATATTTGCGTCTGATCTCTCCATATAGAGTCAGCCCCATAGGCAGAAAGTGTCTACCCTTTCTTCCATATTCCCCACTGAGTTATGTCCTCATGGATGATTGTTATTTCAGTTTCCTCCCAAAACATGTATTGGGATGGAATTACTCCCCTGAGTTATATCCTCATTGGGTTGAGTCTTGTTTCATTGTGTCTCTCTAGTTCGTTCCTAGATTGACTCCTCTTGTTATTTCCCTTTGCACTTCCCCGTAGTTTAGATGAATGATTTCTTAGTAACCAGTAATTATCCATCTGTTCCCGGCGGAGTCTGTGGCCTTATACCTAGTAACCGGTAGTTGTAAGTCCTATTTCTGTGGTTTTCTAACCTCATACCGGTAGTTGTAAACCCCCATTTTTTATCCCCTTGCAGAGTTAACCTTAATTTGTTCATCCTAATCGATGGCGGTTATTCTTCTGTGGTTTTTTACCCAGTAGTTGGTAGATGTAATCCCCTCTTTGACGGTTATCTTTTATTCGGTATTGATATTCCTTCACTTTTGAGTATATCTCCCAGTAACCGGTGATATGTCCCTTGGATAATTGCCCTGATAAAGCAATTTATCCCTGGCGAGTCATCTTTCATTTACCCCTTGATTGGTAATGATTGTTTCTCCCTTGGATTGGTCATCATTTTATACCTAGTATTCGGTATCCCGATGTCCCTTCCTTTCGGCCGATTTATCCTTTATTAACCCAGTAACCGGTTGTGGATAATCTTCCATGCGAGTATATTATCTACGTTCTGACGGTAATAGATAATATATATCATGCGCTCTTTGGTCGAAGTCTTTTGTTCTTCCCCAGTCGAGTAAGATTTGTATTTCCTTATGGAATCGAATGTCCATCCTGTAATCGAGTTTACTTTTTCAGCCCTTCTTTTGGATGATGGGTGTCTGGGAAATATTCCCCAATTCACGCTTGGTTGGTCACCTATTATATGCCCAGTAACCGGTATCCTTGGTGCTCCTTCCTTTTCTGCTCCCTATTATGACTTTTTGTCCCCTGTGGAGTCAGATTTCCTGAGTCGAAGTTGTAATACCCCAAAATTTACCCTTCATTTTTCCTGGAAGCATAGGATTATGTTTTACACTTCATTAGCATCATATTAGGTCATACTCATTGCATACTGCATTAGTGACATGGAGATCAGGTTTTGATCGATCACTCCTTAACAGAAGGAGCCCACACAAAGCAAGATTGCAAATTGGACTTCATTTTCTAAGTATACAAGTCTCAAGGGTCTCAGGGGGGTCCAAGTATCTTATTATGGTCCTCAGTTCATCAATGAAGGATTCAAAGCTATCAGAGTGTTCATCTGGATTTAATCAGAAATCAGGGTTTCATGGCTACCTGCAACAGGCAATGTTTGGTTGGAAGTAGAGGAGCTCATCCATGTCATGATTAGATATGCATATTGGCCTAGGAAGATTCACAATTATCTCAGAAAGATCCATTGGCAATATCAGATCCTGATCATTTTGCCCTAAAACTAGGGGTTGGTATAAAATCAGTTTATTTCTGATTCTTTGGGTGAAACTCTTTTCCATGGACCTCCAATTATCCACAAGGGTCTACATACAAAAAATCAGCTCTTTATTTGAGCTAGAAGTGCTTCAATTGATCAATGGAATCGGGAATCAGATAGTTTGGGAAAAGTCAACTATGGGGCCAGAAAAGTCAACTCCTGACATTTTGAGAGTGGAATCTCAAAATCCATGCCTAGGGGATCCTACATGGGAAATTTGATCAAGGTTGGGTCATGGATTCATCATTTAATCAGGAATTGGAAAAGTTACTTAATTTGGAAATGGTTGACATTCCATTTAGGGCAAGTTTTCATGATCGTTGCACTCACTTTAAGCCCATTTTTCATCAATATAAAAGCTCCATTTGAACGTTTCTCCAACATGAAAGTTGTTCCTCTTGTTCCAAGCTTTCTAGAGATATAAAGTTTGCTCCATTTGGATTAGAATTGAGAAAGTTATGCTTAGTCAAAGTGAGACATTTATTTAAGACACTTAGAAAAATTTATAAGTCCAAAGTCTTCAAAATTTGTCAAGACTTCTTGGCCAGTTTGCTTGCACTTCAAGGCATTATTTGAAAATACTTTCTTCACAACAATTGTACCTTGCCATGTCCGCTTTCACATCCTTTTGGAATCATCTCATTTGGATCCATGGTTTGAGAGATACATTCATTTAAAGTGGGCACCATGACTTGATTTTCTAGGCAGATTTTGGGCCTGGCTGGCCCAATCAGATTTTCTAAGCATGCTTCACAAACCAGTCACGTTTTTTTTACCTCTTTTGGCCATGCATTGGACATCCATTCACTTAGTTTGGCCCAAAATAACAATATTTTACACCTCACTTCACACTTTTATTCTTATGGATAAATCACTTATTAAAAAGCCCATGAGAACACCTAATCCACCCTATTTAAGAAGCTGAAACCCTAACCTTAAGAGAGCATTGGAATTTTGTGGCAAGGAGGCAAAGCTTCATCACATATCAGATTCCATTCCACTTCTATTTTCCATTAGGGATTTCTTATGGCAATTGAAGAGATCTTTTGATCCTCCATTGTTCATCTCATATGCCATGTATTAGAGGCATTTTACCTTGATTTTATTTGGTCCTTACCTCATTTCCTGATTAAATTATTCAGTGGACCCTTCGTGTGTATATTTTCATCTGTTTGATTCATCTGTTATCTTTTATACTTGTTTCTCTCATTCATGCTTTCTATTGCTTGTTTATTTAACATGTTCATACTCCCATGCGTTGTTTAAATGCTCCATTATTTGATTCTTTGGTTTGATTATATATTGTTTATTTATCCGATCTGATTGATAACTGTTGCCTACTTGTATGATGTATGAGGCATATATTCTTATTGTTTGTTTGCCATGAACAATCCCCATTCATAACAAATGTACCCCTCTCCCATAAAGTGTATAATATTTATTTCTTTATTTCTTTATTCACCTGTTAATACAAGAATTAAAACGAACATCCGATAACCATTTCAAAATAAGATCAAAAGCTCGATCCAACGTCGAGTAATCATTTTCAAAACTTAACAGAACCAGCACGCATTCATCCATCCTCTTGTAAGTCGATTGCCTCAGGCATCACCATCTACCTGTAAGTCGATTGCCTCCGGCATCGCCATCTACCCTTATCCGTAATTCCTCTCCGCGCTCCATCCGTCGACTCTTTTTCCATTTAGGTAGCACCCATTAGGTAGAACCCTTTGTATGATAACATAGGTAGAATTCCCCTATTCTTTGCATGCTAACATTAGGTAGATGTTCCCCTTTGTAAATCCTAACACATAGGTCCATATTGCATGACAACTCTAGAGCAGAGCTTCCCCACTTTTAGACTTTCCGTGCGTCTCCGATCTTGTGGCATGTCAGTCCGTTCTATTACAAAGAGGTAACTGCCTAAGACTCGATTCAGCGAGCTGCGACACCTACTGCTAGGACGTGGAACACACTGCCCACCCTCCTTTGACACAGCTGGTGTCCTCTTTTGTAAGTCCATATTCATATGGCAATTCTTAACCCCTAGTTAGGCGAACTACGACAACTCTGATTCTCATGTTCAGATGAGATACGTAGGCACGAGACGTGATGTCTTGCCGAGTTTGAGTGACGACTAACAACTAATCCTTGCTTGCGATTCTTTTCTCTCGCCCTCGTTGCGATCGAGACCGTCCCTTTCCCTTGCCCTATTTGCAATCGAGACCCTTGTTCCCGTAGTTAGTCGAACTACGTTTTGCTCTGATTCTCATTCCAGATGAGATACGTAGGCATAAGACGCGACGTCTTACCGAGCACACTTCTCTTTAACCCATAGGTAGCCGAGCTACGAAGACTCTGATTTTCATACTCAGATGAGATACGTAGGCAGTGGATGCGACATCCTTGCGAGTCATTTTCTTTTAACCTTCCTTTTAGTAAATAGTACTTTAGATATACCTACACCCTTTAGACTAGAACAACACTTATGAAAAGGGCTCCCTAGGAGTACCTAGGATGTTTTGGATGCTTAAAACCTTCCCATTGCATAACCAACCCCCTTACCCAGATCTCTGACATTTTTACTAGTTTTTGATTCAATAAAACTTTTAGGTTTTTGTTCGCTTTCTAACCATTCCTTTGGATAAATTGTAGTGCGATGGCGACTCGGCTTGTATGGTTTACCTTAGATTTAGTCAGTATCTCTAATGGTAACGAATACCCCGCTACAGAAAAGTGGCGACTCTGCTGGGGACTATCATTTGCCTAGTGGGTTTTGCCTAGTTTTCATATTTGTTGTATTGTATGGTATATTGCTTTGTGACATATTTTTGTGCAATTTGGGATTATTGTATTGTATGTAATGATTGAATTGTTTGAATATTAATTCCTTGTATGCTTGGTGATCTTTGTGAGATGAGTTCTATACCCGAACTCGAGTGCACTTAGGATAGGAGAATGACATAGTCTTGTTGACTTGTGTGGAGTTATTCCTTAGCAAGTTGACTTGCAAGCCCATTCACTTGGTGGAGGTTATGTTGGGATCAATAATGTCACACGAGTAGTCGTGGTTAGGCATTACTCTTTCCAATATATGCCTTAGAAGCCAAGGACCTTAGTTTACCACGTCCATCTTGGCCTATTTTTAGGACGTAGTGCGAAGATCGTTCAAGTGTAAGATTTGATACAATTGTTACGCGATACTGCACTCATAAGAGTCTCTCTTGAGAATATTTTTGGAATACGAGTAGTCGTTTATCCGATAATATCTGAAAGATGGGATGATGACTATGGGAACCTCTTGTAGAACATGATTGTCAGGTTTAACCATAGTACACTCCCTTTGGGTGGTTCTTAACCAAGACTCCATGCTCGCGACTCGCAACAAACCCTTGATTCGTGGTTGATCCGTTCTTGTGTATCCTTAATATCAATGGAACTTGGGTGTTAATAAGGTGTAAACCATAATCCACCAAAATGGATGATTGATATTAAGGATGACTTGATCCATCCCATGACCTTTGTGTGGTGTGATTTGCTTGATCCTTGAGTGTGATTGTTGCATCCATGCATTCACACACATCCATATCATCAACAATGAGAAAATTTTCAAGGAACTTAAGAGGTCTATTTGCAAATTTTCAGACATGGATAAGCAAAGAAGGAATACGAAGAAGTACAGTTTCAGACAACCCGACTTGAAAGAGTTAAGGAGTTTGACATCCTATGTATTAGATCCCTTGGAATTCAAGGCTCGTCATGGGAAGCTTCTGTCTATTCTGGCTACTCGAGTGGATGAAGGTGACCATCAACAACCTTATGTTGCAGCAGTGACCATTCCTGCTGCAACACCAGTGCAACAACAACAACCTCAACGTCAACAAAATCAATACCAACAACAACAGGGTAACATGCCTGCTTATCAACAGAGACAGAGGATGATGGATAGACATTTCGACGCTCTTCCGATGTCGTACGCCCAATTGCTTCCCAACCTTCAGCAGTTGCAACTTGTGCAGTTACGCACTTTGGCTCCTCCTATTGGCAGGCTTCCAGTGGGGTATGACGCCAGTGCTAGGTGTGAGTTCCACTCTGGGGCACCTGGCCACACTATTGAGAACTACAAAGCTTTTAAGCACGTAGTTCAGGACCTTATTGACTCAAAGGCTATTAACTTTGCGTCGGCTCCTAATGTTGTCAACCATCCCATGCCGTAGCATGGTAGGGCAAATGTTAACATGGTCGAAGGAGAAGTCAAACTGGTCAAGGATGTGTTGAAGCTGAAGAGTCCGCTGTTAGAAATTAAAGAATACTTGCTAAAGGCAGATGTTTTCCCCGGTTGTGGGGGCGGTTGTTTGGGTTGTGTTGCACAGAGTGGGGGTTGTGTGAAGCTGTAGCAGTGTATCCAGGCCTTGCTTGACGATGGTATCCTCCAAGCTGAAGACTTATCTGCCCAAAGGTCTGTTGAAGGGGTTGTTGAGAATGCAGATGTTGATCCTCTCTTTCCTGAAGATGCTGAAGAATTTACAAATGTTGTTCCTGCTGATTTTGTAATGCCCAATGATGTAATTAATTTTTCTGATGCTGTTGGGATTGGGTATCAGCCAGCTTTGACTTCTACAACTTCAACGCCTCAGACTCGTCAGGGGCCGATTACTTTCTCCAGTGTTGGCATCATTCAGTACGGCCAGTCTCTGCAATCAACAAAGAAGATGGGGATAGTGATTGCGACATTGACAACTGGGTGCGTCCAAGGGTCCCGGGTGAAGTTCTCCGCAACTGGTCTTCTTAAGAGATTATCCAAGTAACTCTTCTTGAAGAGTAATTTTCTTTGTTTATTCATAACTATCCAAGTCTTACGTTCCGCCCAGGGCGTGATGACTCATTGTAGGGCTCATCTATGTGGATACCTGCATTTTTTATCATAAATAAAGGACGTATTTTTGCATTCAAATATTTGGTTCACTGTCTTTCTATTTTTGCAGTTTTCAAAAAAAAATCAAAAAATATTTGGCAATGATTTGTTTAGTTTTCACTTCTTATTCACACTCATAAGCACATACCATCACTCATGCAGATGCACGTCACCGGATCCTATTGATAACAGTTCTGCTATGACTCACTTCGACTTTGAAAATCCAATCTTTCAAGCTGAAGAAGAGGGTGATGAAGACTGTGAACTCCCTGAAGAACTTGCCAGGTTGTTAAAACAGGAGGAAAGGATCATTCAACCACATCAAGAGTCTATTGAAGTGATTAATCTTGGCACCGAGGACGTCAAGAGAGAAATCAAGATAGGGGTTGCTTTGGAAGATAATATGAAGAAGGGGTTGATTGAATTACTGCAAGAGTATGTTGACATCTTCGCTTGGTCTTATCAGGACATGCCAGGGCTTGACACAGACATTGTGGTACACCGTTTGCCTCTCAAAGAGGATTGTCCTCCGGTCAAGCAGAAGCTCAGAAGAACAAGACCAGAGATGGTTGTCAAGATAAAGGAAGAAGTGCAAAAACAGTTGGACGCAGGGTTCCTTGCAGTTACAAATTATCCGCCATGGGTTGCAAATATCGTTCCAGTACCTAAGAAGGATGGAAAGGTATGGATGTGTTTCGACTACCGGGATCTGAACATAGATAGTCCTAAAGATGATTTCCCATTACCTCACATCGACATTTTGGTGGATAACACGGCTCAGTTCTCGATGTTCTCCTTTATGGATGGCTTTTCTGACTATAATCAAATTAAGATGGCACCAGAAGACATGGAGAAGACAACTTTCATAACCCCATGGGGCACCTTCTGCTACAAGGTGATGTCGTTTGGTCTGAAGAATGCTGGGGCAACATATCAACGAGCTATGGTAACTCTTTTCCATGATATGATTCATCATGAAATCGAGGTTTATGTTGATGATATGATTGCCAAATCTCAGACGGAAGGAAGAACATCTGGTGAATTTGCAGAAACTGTTTAAGCGTTTGAGGAAATTCAAGCTGAGGCTTAATCCGAACAAGTGTACTTTCGGGGTGTGATCTGGAAAACTTCTGGGTTTTATTGTTAGTGAAAAACGGATTGAGGTGGATCCGGCCAAAGTGAAAGCAATACAAGAAATGTCTGAGCCAAGAACAGAAAAAAAAGTCTGTGGTTTCTTAGGAAGGTTGAACTACATTGCAAGGTTCATCTCTCACCTAACAGCCACGTGTGAGCCAATATTCAAATTGTTGAGAAAAAATCAGGCTATCAGGTGGGATGATGATTGTCAAAGGGCTTTCGAGAAAATAAAAGAGTATTTGCAGAATCCTCCAATCCTTATGCCTCCAGTCCCAGGGAGACCGCTGATTATGTATTTGACAGTACTTGATAATTCCATGGGTTGTATTCTCGGTCAACCCAAAGAGACAGGTAGAAAAGAGCATGCCATCTACTACCTGAGTAAAAAATTCACAGATTGCGAGTCGAGATACTCAATGCTTGAAAAGACATGTTGTGCACTTGCATGGGCTGCTAAGCAATTGAGACAATACATGCTGACTCACACAACCTTACTGATCTCCAAAATGGATCCAGTCAAGTATATATTTGAGAAGCCAGCTCTCACTGGAAGGGTTGCTCGTTGGCAAATGGTACTGACAGAGTACGACATCCAGTATACATCCCATAAAGCCATCAAAGGGAGTATTCTGTCAGACTATCTTGCTCAGCAGCCGATTGATGATTATGAGCCGATGAAGTTTGAGTTTCCAGATGAAGACATCATGTTCCTCAAGATGAAAGACTATGAAGAGCCAGTTGTTGAGGAGGGACCTGATCCAGATGAAAAGTGGACTTTATTGTTTGATGGGGCCGTCAATGTTAAAGGAAGTGGAATTGGTGCTGTCATTACTACTCCGAAAGGTGCCCACATGCCTTTCACCGCTCGTATGACTTTCGAGTGCACCAATAATGAAGCTGAGTATGAAGCTTGTATCTTGGGTATTGAGCAAGCCATTGATTTGAGAATCAAGACTCTAGACATCTTCGGAGATTCAGCTCTAGTGATCAATCAAGTGAATGGTGATTGGAATACTCTCCAGCCTAATCTGGTCCCCTACAGAGACTACACGAGAACATTGTTGACTTTCTTCACAACAGTAAAGCTGTATCATATACCTCGTGATGAGAACCAAATGGCAGACGCTCTTGCTACTCTATCCTCCATGATCAAAGTGACTCGGTGGAACCATGTTCCCAGGATCGATGTTATGCGCTGTTGCATCCGTGAAAAACAATCGGCGGGCTAAAACAAAACAAACAAGCCACCACCGTGCGTTATTTATGCTAAAGAGGGAAAGGAAACGCTCGAAGTAAACCTGGAAAAGACATGGTCTCGCGACCAAAGAGAGATGGGATCGGGAGTCGGTTATGCGAAGGGAAGGTATTAGCACCCCTACGCATCCGTCGTACTCGACGGGATCCATGCTCAAAAAGGATAGAAGAAAGGTTTCTAAAACTGCTCACAAACATCACACACACACACCGGAAACAACACAGGTGGGATAAGAGGGGAAAGGGCTCGCTAGGATATCGTATCCTATGCCTACGTATCTCATCTGGAATGAGAATCAGAGCTACCGTAGTTCGGCTCACGCACGCCAAACAAAACACACACAGGAAACCGACTGCCAATCGCTGGACTTACGTCAAACTCCACACAAACAGGCAAACATGGAAACCGAATGCCAATCGCTGGGCTTACATCAGACTCCGAACCAAACAAACCCACACTGGAAACCAAATGCCAATTGCTGGACTTATATCAGACTCCAAGCACACAACAATAGGATACAGAATGCCAATCGCTGGTCTTATATCCATCTCCTAACACACAAGAAGGATAACACACAAACAAGTTACTAAGGAGTCTGGCACTCGAGCCTAGTAACTGTCAAGCAAACACACACAAAAAGAAAAAGGGTGCCCGGAGAGATCTCGCACGACCTCCTGCCTACGTACCTCATCTGGTATGAGGATCAGGGCAACGTAGTTCCCCTTAACAGGGGAGAAACTTTCTCCTAACCAGAGACCGGGAAATGACAAACTAGAAGGGAGACTGACTCGAGCCTAATAATTATCATGCAATCCACAATGGTCCTAGGTTGAGGTTTCTATCTAGCTTGCACAGGCAGCAAGCTATCCTAAACAGCACAGGCAAAGAAAACATACACACAATTAGCACACACTATATACAAACAAAGTGGGCTCACACAAGGTTAGGCTGTGAAACACAAGCCAACTGGAATCGGGCGTAGTTAGCTCCTAACCCTAACATTGAGAGTTAGGGTGAAGCAGATGAAATGGGAAGTGAGGGTAAGACCTCACAACTCTTATCCCTGGCCTGGGAGAGCTTCAGACAAATGAAAGTGTGGGAGTTCAGAAAGTTGGAACTCTTCTATCCACATATGACTGACACAACAAAGATCTTGGGTTAATATCCACAATGCATCAACACAAAGTGTGTGAGCAAAGTGGATGACACACTGAGTAGCAGGAGATGGATTGCACATCTCTTGTATCTGCCAATTGCCTTATCAAAGGACTTTTCCTGCTTGGCACAAAGATAAACAAACACAAGCATTGCCTCTTAAGGAGGGCTTCAGACAGGTGCCTGCCCAAGTAACAGGACAGGTCTTCCAGACTACATGAAGTCAGAGAATTACACCTATGTGGTTAAGCAACCAAGCAAAAGCAAGTTCAAAATGAACTTAAGCAACTTATGTACCTGTTGAAACATCACACAAGTCAGTTAAACTGTACAGACAATCAAACAACAGTTAATATCAACATCAAACCCAATGAGCAAAGGCACAAGCCAACAAGTCAAACTCAAATGAGTTAACAATCCTACAAAACACACAATGTTAGTAGTCACAAGTAAACACCACAGGCTCAAGTGAGGTTGCATCATGAACCATATAACCTGGATGTTCAACCTGAAACCAAAGCTCAAAGATGAGACAAACCACTAGGTCAAGGCCTAGGGTCAAAGATGGAGAAAAAATTCAAAACAGAACATGAAATTCAACATGAATCAACCTTAATCAATTAAGAACACAATCCAAAAGGTCTCATGTCAATAGCATCAACCAAATTCATTTCACGAACCAAATATGGCAAGGTGTGCACATTGTAACCACATTGAGACAACAGAATGAACAAATGCACAATAAATAAAAAATGATTCAATTAATTCCAAAAAATTTCATTAGTAAACAGAACATACAACATGATCAACACACAAAAAATTAGGGCATTTGGACAAAATTAGGCATGGTAATCAAATTGTATAGGTCAAGCAATCAAAATCAAGCACAAATGTGACACATCTTGATACATCAACTTAGCACAAGCCTAAAACATAAATGGTAAAAGGTAAAAACCTCAAATCAAAGCCAAAACAACCTCTAACATGTCTAGAAAGAGTGTGCAAAATTTCACATCCATTGGATAAACAACCAACATTTCACAAATCATGGAAGTTCAAGACTATTCAAAAGCTCACAAATGACAATCCAGAAATAAAAATCCCAAACAAATCAGAAATGAATCCAAAAATTCCACAAAAAATCATGACCATTCACAACATTCATATCAAGCACCATACCAAAAATCAGAACATTTGTAAATCATTTGATATGGCAAATCAATTAATCAAATTGAGCAAGCAAAGGTGTGACACAAATTGTCACACCTAACTTAGAAAAATCATAACTCAGCAATGGCAATTGATAAAAATGCAAACTCAACACCAAAATGTCCAGCAAGACCTCTAGTTTAAGCATACAAAATTTCATGAGCATTGGATGAGAATTGAGCATTTCACAAATGAAGAACCAAAGCAATGTCAAAACATGACATGTATACACAAACCCTAAGGCAAAATTAAATCCAGCCAGGCACAATTTACAAAATAATATCCATAAAATTTTAGACACAAAATGTGACACAATGCAAAAAAAACCATATTTTTTGGATCAATTTTTCATTTGTTGTGATTTTTGAAAGTTAAAGAAAAATTAAAAAAAAATGCATGAAGAACATATATGAACATGTGATGGAAAATTGAATGAAACATTGGAAATATAGCCTGGCAGGATTCGAACACGGTAGCTTTTTGAATCCACAAGGGCGCGCTTGCATGGGAATAGCATGCAACCAATCAGGTTGCAGCCCTAGCGCGTGCCTAAGGCCACGCTTTCACGTCCAACAAAACCGTTGCCAAAAGGCCTGAATCATCTTCTTCAAAAATGCAACGCATGAACAGTGACTTCATCAACATCATCAAGAACAATTTTCTCAGTTCTTAAAATTGAGCACATGAATAGCTAGGTCTTTCATCACACAACAATAATCCACCATTAATTTAACATGAAATAACACGACATGCAAGAATCAAAGGATTTAAGTTTCATCATCAAAACTTTAAACGCATGTAACTTCATGGATATTTCACCAAATCACTCGATTCAAATTGCAGAATTCTCACCATTAAAAGATCTATAAGAACATATCAACAAATTAGAGAATTAAGGAAGTCGAAAAAGTGACCTCTTGAAGAACAGCTTGGTGATTTCGCGTTTCCTTGGCCTTGTAATGCTTCAATCTTCCTCTAGCAAGCTTGTACAAGTGAATGGATGAATGCTTGATGTTCAATTGAGCACGATTCCACAGATTTTGGATTCCACCATTGATGAACTCAAGCTTGCATATGCTTCAATGTGCACGAATTCCACTAGATCTTCTTCCAATTTTGCTCACAAATGATACTAGATGATGAATTGATCAAGAAAAATGCATGAGATGTGAAGAAATTTGGAAAAAAAATGAGAGAGAATTTTGAGAGACTTTGAGAATTCTAGATCTAGAATTGAAAAATGTGAAAATTCTGTTATGATTTGTGTTATATATGCTTCACTAATCATGATTAATTAAGTTCTAATCAAATGCTAATGAAAAATGGTTAGTTTGGAGGTGTTTTGCAAAAATGATTTTTCACCCTTATGCATGGCAATGGCATGTGAAAAGTACGAATTTGGCCTTGTTTTCACTCAAAATGATGTTTTAAGGCCAATGGTGATAGTAGAATATGCAAATAACTCACCAATTTTAAACTTGAATTTTTCCCTCCAAAATGAATTAAATTTTCAAATATTTATATGAATGGAATGCATGTCATGTAATGTATGTTTTGGATAGTAGAAGTTAAAAGGAGAATGTTTCAAAAAGAGCCATCTCATTTGGACTTATGGTTTGAAAGTTATGCCCCTTTGAAGTTCCATGTTCATTTGACCAAGATTGATCCATATCTCTCCAACCATACATGAGAAATCCATGATCTTGGACTTTTTGGAAATGGGAAAATAAGATATACAACTTTCATGTTCAACAAAATTTCATTTGAAGCTTTTTGATGATGTAATCTTGAGGAGAAAACCTTTCCATTTTTGGCAATTTTGAATTACAAGTCACTTTCTATTTTTGGAAAGTTTTGTCCTGACTTTATTTTCTTCAATGTTGATGTTTGAAATGTTAAATGAGACTTGTTTAAACATGAATGAAGTATTTCTAACCACTTCCCGCCTCCAAATCCAACAGTTGACTTGTGGTTGACTTTTTCAGTTGATAGATGACTTGGCCATGCACAGATGAATTTGAGCCTCAATCTCTTGATGAAATGGCTCCAAAATGAAACCCTAGCTTATACAAGCTCAATAAAACCATATGATGATCCCCATCTCCATTAAAACCTCATCTCCTTGAAAAACCCTGATTGGTATAATACAACTGATTATGGTTGACCAGAGGTCAAAACCCTAATCCCAAGGCACATGATCAGGCATAATGAAACCCTTGGTGATGATGATGATGAGACCATGATGATGATGATGTATCATTTCATTCAAGATAATGATCCAACCTCCTTGAGGAACCAAGAAACCCTAATTGAAGCACAAACCCTCAGATGGCTAGTGATCAATTCATGAGACTCTCAGGCTTGCATCTCTTAACCTTTCCATCTTCTGAGAAAGACTTTGGAGGATGACTTGCTTATTGTTTCCACATGATATGCAAAGATGCAATGACTAATGTCTTAAAAAATGAAATGCAATATGCTAAGCTAGTCCCAAGAGAGGAGGGCAAATTTTGAGGTGTTACATGCGCCTTGATAGGGCCGCGTATGTGTTTGCTGCTGAACTGGTAGTTGATGACAAGCCCTGGTATCACGACATCAAGTGCTTTCTGAAGAATCAAGAATACCCTGCAGGGGAATCCAACAATGATTGAAAGACTTTGAGAAGATTGGCAGACAGTTTCTTCTTGAACAAAGACGATGTGCCGTATAAGAGGAACTTCGACATGGTTTTGCTCAGATGCGTGGATAGACACGAAGCGGACATGTTAATGCAGGAAGTTCATGAAGGCTCCTTCGGTACTCATGTCGGCGGACATGCAATGGCTAAGAAATTGTTGAGAGCGGGTTATTACTGGATGACCATGGAATCTGATTGTTTCAAATATCCTCGGAAGTGTCATAAATGCCAGATTTATGCTGATAAGGTGCATGTGCCGCCAAATCCTCTGAATGTGATGTCTTCACCGTGGCCGTTCGCTATGTGGGGCATTGATATGATTGGAAGGATTGAGCCGACTACTTCCAATGGGCATCGCTTCATCCTTGTTGCCATCGACTATTTCACCAAGTGGGTCGAAGCAGCGTCATTTGCGAAGGTTACCAGACATGTGGTTGCCCAATTCATTAAGAAAGAAATCATTTGTCGTTATGGAATTTGTCATACGGTGAACTGACTTTGTGTGTTTTTGCTTTGGAAAGCAAATGTCGCGGTTAGCAAGAGTCGCCACCGACTTTTCTTTTATCCCATAAGGAAAGGTGGAAAAGAACAGGAAAGACCTTAATTAGATTTTGGGTTCGGGAGGTACATTATACAAAGGGAAGGTGTTAGCACCCTTTGTATCCATGGTTATCCATGGGCTCTTAATTGCTTGATCACTTATGTTTGTCTGGAAAAAGTGGTTGTGAATTGTTTAGAAAATGTTTTGAAAAAGAGAATTTAACTTTGTAATGATTCTTGTATGAATGTATACAAAGTGGTTATCTCGTTTAGTTTTGAAAGTTGTTTAGAAAAATATAACTCGGTAATGATTCTAGTATGAATGTATACCAAGTGGTGATTTTCTAAAAGATGTTTTGAAAGGTGTGGGGTGTGAAAAATATTTTAGGTAGTGAATCAGCAATTAAGAGTTATACCCACCCAAGGTCTTTATGGGTATTTCCTATCCTTATGAGGGTAAAACTGTCCTTACTATTGAGAAGTAAGTAGTTTTATCCTTTGGATGTAAAAGGGTCATCGTAGGGTCATCGATTGGTCATTGAAGGCAACATTTGTAAGGATACCTTAGCATTCGAAGGGACTATCATCATTTAACCGTAGGCTACACCGAAGGGTCATCGAGGGGAAAAATCATATATTCGAAGGCAACATCCGAGGGGCTATGATTTATTTTAGAGGGACATGATGATTTAACCGAAGGGTCTTTGCTAAGTGTATCCCCACATTCGCGGGACATGACCGTAATACCGTAATATCGTAGGGTAACAAAGAGAGGTCCAAGATCGCATATTTAAAGGCAAAGTTTTACAATTAATTAGATAGCCGTAATCGATTAAGTAATTAGGTCCACATTAAAATTGATGAAATCAATACATTAAAATCAGCTAGATAATTTAGGATGTATCTCCACATTAAAATTAAGTAATTCAGAATCCATCTCCATAAGGGTATCCCACAAATAAAGTGGAATACTTAGCCGGCCGTTTCTTCGGGAATGTGTAAGCCTTTACACAATTCAGCACACGGGTTAGAACATCGAGATAAAGTACAATTGAAAATTGCACCACAAAATAAACACAACAGTCATGAAGTCAGGCCAAATAATGCAGAATTATAATAAATCTTGATTAGATAAACATAAGGCAGAATAGAAAAGAAATAAAACAGCCACTGTCCCGTTCGCTCCTGCTTCGCCTAGCGAAGGCTTAGCGAGTGCTCGCTACAGGCTCGCTTAGCGATGTGCTAGCGAGCTGCTACGGGTTTTGAGTTTGATAGCAGCATGATCTCCGGCACCCTGAACTTTATGGCATTTAATTACAGGAATAGCATGGACAAACATTCAGGATATTCAGGCATACTTAAATTCACATGTGAAATCAAATTACATATCCGAAAATTTAATCATGATGCCTTATGTATGTAGCGATTACCGATTAAAAGCATAAAACAGTAGTGATGCGCAAACCTGTTTGCAATGGAATTGCAGCTTTGGATTGGCAAATCGGGTCGAATTGGGCGGAGGCAACCTTGGTGCGGATGAGCGGCCTTCAGGGTTTCTTTACTCGGAATTCTCTGAGTTGGTCTCCAGGGTTTCTAGGCCAGGGTTTCTGTCCGTCTTCGTCTGTTGTTTCCTTCCGTTTTCGTTCCCCTCTTCCTGACTGAAATGTTGGTATTTATAATGGTTTATTGTGACCTAATGGGCTCAGAATGAAGCCCGAAAATTCTGATATATCGCAAGCTTCGCTAGGCGAGCGTTGTAGCGAAGGGTTCGCTAGGCGAAGGATTTGCTCGCCTAGCGAGCATGCCAGTTTGGGCCTTTTTCTGGATTGGGTCTGTTGTGAGCTGGGCTTTTGTTCCTTTAAGGTCAGTGCCTTGCAGAATAAGTTGGAGTGCTTCGAGAAATGTTTTGCGAGATTAATGGGCAAATTTTGGGGTATGACAGCTGCCCCTGTTCAATATTCTTGAACCGAGAGAGTTAGGATGGCAGGTATGCCATTCGTGGTCTGGAGGTGGAAGATTATTGAACATTAGAATGCCCCAAAAATTTGCACTTGTCAATTAGTCTTGATGGAGATGGGCTTAAAGATGCCATCCAGGAAGTTTGATGATGAGAGCTTCAGATTGTGTCGTACGTTAGACGATATCTGAAGATATGGGTGTCATACCGGGTCATACGCCAGACCGTATAGTGAGTCATCCATTAGGCTGTCGACTTTGCTGGGGAGTCGGAGTGTGTTATACGTTGCTGGGGATAAGGGATCAGAATGGATCATACGCTAGACTGTATCTGAATAGCAGAGTGAGTCGTTCATTAGGCGGATGACTTCACTGGGGATGAGAGATCAGAATGGATCGTACGCTAGATCATATATGAGGGGATGAACATCCAAATGGGTCGTACGCTAGGCCGTATTGGAGTTGCAAAAGGAGCTGTCTATTAGGCTGTATCCGAAGAAATAAGGATCAGAATGGATCGTATGCCAGATCGTATCTGAATTGCAGAATGAGCCGTCCATTAGGCTGTATCTGAAGAAAGTAGTCGTACGCTAGACTACACCTTGGAATGCACCGTATGCTAGGTAGTATCTGAGGAATGAAGATCCAAATGGGTCGTACGCTAGGCCATATTGGAGTAGTTAAGGCAATCATATGTCGGGCTGAATCAGAATGAACCGTACGTTAGGCTGTATCTGATAATATTCGTATATGTTGTATTTGCAGCAAATGTCTGGGATGTGCTTGTCGGAATGGACGTTCATGTAGATTATATTTGAAAGATGTATCGAATCTTGGATGTGATTGATAACGGTGTCTGTCTGAATGAATTTCTTAATTTGACAATACCGGGAGGATAATTAACCTGAAAAGAAAAGTTAACTTCATGCCATGTCATGATGCATGAGATGTTTTATGCTTGCGAAAATAAATGCGAATGTTGTATGCACGCGTATGGTGTGAAATGATGTAATGAATGAATTATGCATCTGAGAAGTTTTTCCTGGCGACTCCACTGGGGAAAATAAATCCCGAGATACTGGTTGGAGATATTAGTGTTAATGGCCCTTTCTCAGCTGGGGGGACTTTATTTCTGTCTGGTGGCAGAAATATTCAACAGAGCCTGGCTGGGGATGGATGAGATGATCAGCCTGTCTGGTGATTCTGACCTCTTCTGGGAAATAGCTGGTTTTGCCGGGGTATAGAATTGGTAGCGAATTCATTGGAAGCATGGTTAGACCTCCTCCTTGATCCTGAAGTCTAGTAGTAATTGTTATTTCCGTTTTATGCATGTATTTTTGATAAACATCGATCATATTCAAATGCATATATTAATTCAAATTAAATCAATGGACGTTTACGCAAACAAAACAGAAAAGGTAAAACAAAAGCATCTTTTTGGAAACAAAATTGTATTGATTTTGAAAGAGGGCCTATAAACAGGCAATTTGAGTACAAGGAGAGAGAAATCCTAGTAAGAAGCAATTGTCAAAAACAAAGAGAAAGCTATGCAGAGAAAGTCCTATTGATTTTAATTCTACTATTGCCATTATGTCTTCAAGCATCTCATCTCCTGCTGTCGGATAGAAGTGATTGGCTTGTTCGGTCCCTTGGAGCTGTCTGAGAACGGGACATAGTCATACGCTTTTAATCCCTAATTTTTGCCTGGACCGCCTTTTCAGGTTTTCAGTCCACCAGGATACCCTTTTTTGCCCAAGCCACCTTTTCAGGTTTTCGACTTGCCAGGTGTACATTTTATATGTTTATCCCTAATTTTTGCTCGAACCCTTTTGGTTCGCTGGGATGCCCTTACTTTTTCCTAGGTACGTCGACCTAGCGGGTCTCTTTTATGCGTAGTATTTTTTAACTATGTCCGTGTTCACGGGATGCGGGAAGTCTTCGCCGTCCATTGTAGCAAGTATCATGGCTCCACCAGAGAATACCTTCTTAACTACAAATGGCCCTTCGTATGTGGGAGTCCATTTGCCCCTGGGATCACCTTGTGGTAGAATGATACGCTTTATCACCAATTCGCCGATTTGATACACTCGTCTCTTGACCTTTTTGTTGAATGCCTGGGTCATGCGCTTCTGATATATCTGCCCATGACAAACAGCCGCCAGTCTCTTTTCATCAATCAAATTTATCTGATCGAGTCGAGTCTGAATCCATTCATCCTCGTCTAAACCTGTCTCTTTCATGATTCTTAGAGAGGGAATCTGAACTTCCACCGGTAAGACGGCTTCCATTCCGTAGACTAAAGAGAAAGGAGTTGCCCCTGTCGAAGTGCGTACTGAAGTGCGATAACCATGAAGAGCAAACGGTAACATCTCATGCCAGTCTTTGTACGTTACCGTCATCTTTTGTATGATCTTCTTGATATTCTTATTAGCAGCCTCCACGGCGCCGTTCATCTTTGGCCGGTACGGAGAAGAGTTATGGTGTTTTATCTTGAACTACGTGCAGAGTTCAGTAATCATCTTGTTGTTCAAATTAGTGCCATTATCCGTGATAACTCTTTCAGGGATGCCATATCGACAAATGAGATTATTTTTGATGAACTGTGCCACCACATTCTTAGTGACAGAAGCAAATGAGGCTGCCTCTACCCACTTTGTAAAATAATCAATAGCCACGAGGATGAAACGATGTCCGTTGGAAGCAGTAGGTTTAATCTCTCCAATCATATCAATGCCCCACATTGCAAAGGGCCAAGGGGCTGTCAACACGTTCAATGGAGCAGGAGGCACATGTACTTTATCCGCATAGATCTGGCACTTGTGACAAATTCTGGAGTGATGGTGGCAATCAGCTTCCATGGTAGACCAATAATACCCTGATCTCAGAATCTTCTTGGCCATTGTATGCCCACTAGAGTGAGTCCCAAAAATACCGTCATGCATGTCTTCCATAATCTTTTCTGCTTCCTTTTTATCCACACAACGAAGCAAAGTCGAATCATGATTACGCTTGTATAATATTCCATTATTCAAAAAGAATTTAGCGGAGAACTTCCTCAGGAATTTTCTGTCATTGATGGACGCCCCTTCAGGGTATTCCTGAGCTTCTAAATATCTTTTTACTTCGTGGAACCAAGGTTTCTCTTCTACTTCAGCAGCGTTAAGTTCGTAACAATATGCTGGTTCATCTAGTCGTTCAATGGTGATCCTGGGAGCTTCATTGTCCCATCTGACTCTAAACATAGATGACATGGTGGCCAAGGCGTCTGCCAACTGATTCTCTTCTCGTGGAATATGTTCGAATGTAATCTTTTCAAAGTATGGGATTAATGTCAACACCCGCTCTCGATAAGGGATGAGATTCAGATGTTTTGTGTCCCATTCTCTTTTGATCTGACTGATTACCAAAGCTGAGTCTTCGTACACGCTCAAAAACTTGATTCGCATGTCTATAGCAGCTCTGAGTCCCAAAATACATGCTTCATACTCGGCCATATTATTGGTACAATCAAAACATAATCTAGCAGTGAAGGGAGTATGGCCACCCTTGGGGGAAACTATTACAACACCAACACCATTACCCAACGCATTAGAAGATCCATCGAAAACCATAGCCCATCGGGATCCTAGTTCGGGTTCTTCATCCGGTCCAGGTTCTTCATAATCAGTAACGAGCATGACATTCTCATCTGGGAACTCAAAATTCATAGATTGGTAATCATCCACTGCTTGATGAGCCAAATGATCGGCCAGCACGCTTCCTTTGATTGCTTTCTGGGTAGTATACTGGATATCATACTCTGTTAAAATCATCTGCCATCTCGCTATTCTTCCGGAGAGGGCGGGTTTCTCAAATATGTATTTGATGGGATCCATCTTAGAAATCAACAAAGTGGTATGATTCAACATATACTGTCTTAGTCGGCGAGCAGCCCAGGCCAAAGCACATCAAGTTCTCTCGAGCAGCGAGTATCTTGTTTCACAGTCGGTAAACTTTTTGCTAAGGTAGTATATGGCATGCTCTTTTCGACCAGACTCGTCATGTTGCCCCAACACACACCCCATTGAATTTTCTAACACGGTCAAATACATGATTAGAGGTCTTCCTTCGACTGGTGGCATCAGGATCGGAGGTTCCTGGAGATACCTCTTGATTTTGTCAAAAGCTTCTTGACATTCGTCATTCCATATCATCTCTTGATTCTTCCTCAGTAGTTTGAAGATGGGTTTGCAGGTAGCAGTTAAATGGGAGATAAACCGGGCGATGTAATTCAAACGTCCCAAGAAACCTCTGACTTCCTTATCTGTACGGGGTACTGGCATTTCTTGGATAGCTCTCACCTTAGCCGGGTCAACCTCGATTCCTTTACCACTGACAATAAATCCCAAGAGTTTACCGGATCTTACTCCAAAGGTGCACTTGTTCGGGTTCAATCTCAGCTTATATTTCTTCAACCTCTCAAACAATTTGTACAAATGATCGAGATGTTCTTCTTCAGTATGAGATCTGGCTATCATATCATCCACATATACTTCTATTTCATGATGAATCATGTCATGGAACAAAACCACCATGGCGCGCTGGTACGTTGCCCCGGCGTTCTTTAAACCGAATGGCATTACTTTGTAACAGAAAGTGCCCCATTGCGTCACAAACGTAGTTTTCTCCATGTCTTCAGGAGCCATCTTGATCTGGTTATAACCCGAGAATCCGTCCATGAAGGAGAATACTTTGTGTTGAGCGGTATTGTCTACCAGAACATCAATGTGCGGGAGTGGAAAGTCATCTTTGGGACTCGCTTTATTCAGATCTCTGTAATCTACGCACATTCGCACCTTACCATCCTTCTTCGGCACTGGTACCACATTAGCAACCCATTGAGGGTAAGAAGTAACAGCCAGAAAACCTGCCTCAAATTGTTTCATAACCTCGGCTTTGATTTTCTCAGACATCTCAGGACGCATGCGGCGAACCTTTTGCTTAACAGGACGACAATCTTCCTTCGTTGGCAAATGATGCACTACTATATCAGTATCCAATCCTGGCATGTCTTCATAAGACCAAGCAAAAATCTCTACATAGTCATGTAACATCTGAATCAATCTTTCTTTGATACTGTTTTCCAAGCCTGCTCCTATTTTGACTTCTTTCTTGTCCACTTCAGTACCCAGGTTTACAATTTCGATTGACTCTTCATGCGGCTGTATGGTCTTCTCTTCTTGCAGTACCAGTCTGGTAAGTTCTCCAGGTACTTCACAATCTTCCTCACTTCCATCCTCGACTTGGTAGATCGGATTTTCAAAGTCATAATGCACAGTAGTAGAACTATTATCAACAGGATCCAGAGTGGGTATGGATCTGCAATTCGTTACGTGAGTGTGTGTAAGAAAACATAGCTTTTTCGGAAGATGACAGGAAAGATAAAGAGCGCAATATTTGAATGCAAAAAGTCCATTGATTTATTGAATATGAATATGCTTATGAAGATGACAAAACCCTTAACAAATTAGCTATTGTGCCCCGGGCATAGACACAATGCTTTAAGAAGTTCAATTTAAAAATTTGCAACACTAAAATAGACAATAACAATTACTCCTGACTAAAGGAAATCGGGATAGTGTCTTCAGCCTTCCAATTATTGAGTCCGTCACCAATTGTTGGGAAAATCCAGCTATCCAGGTCGCAATCGCTATCAGCATCTTCTACAGCATTAATCTGATCTTTGACCATCCTTTCAGAGTTAAATCCTAGACCAGACTTGTCAGACTTGTATGGTACGTTGATCAGCTGACCCCAACCAGTACGACCACCATTTTCAACCACGGCTTGAGCGTCCTTCAGAGAAATCATGGCAGGAGGAGCCTGAATAACCTTGGGCACAAGGGGAGTCGGCTTAAGGACAGGACTGGGCGGGTGAACCATTTCAAATGACTGAGTGGGAGTCTCAAAGAATTCGCCATCCATCTCAACGTATCTGAAGGCCTGCACACTACTGACAATGTACTCTTCTTCTCCATACACCGTGACAATCTTACCCTCTATTGGATACTTCAGCTTTTGATGGAGAGATGAAGCTACGGCACTTGCCCCATGAATCCAAGGACGTCCCAGCAAACATGAATAGGCCGGACGGATGTTCATCACGTGAAAGGTAGTGTTGAAGACTTGAGGTCCTATCTTGATAGGGAGAACCACTTCACCATGGACAACACTTTTTGCACCATCGTACGCACGCACCACAGTATCACTAGGTTTCAATTTGATGCTCTTACAGTCAAGCTTGTCGAGTACAGCTTTCGGTAGCACATTCAAAGAAGAGCCATTATCGATCAATACGTGAGATAAGGTGATCCCCTCACACTCAATGGAGATATGCAGAGCTCTATTGTGATTCTTTCCTGCTGGTGTCAGATCAGCATCGGAAAAGCCTAAGCCGTTGTCAACAGTCAGGTTAGCAACATAGTTTTCGAACTGATCGACGGAGGTCTCCTGAGGTACATGAGCGGTCTTCAAGAATTTTATCAACGCTTTGGCATGAGATTCAGAAGATAATAACAAGGATAACATCGAGATCTTGGACGGAGTATGCCTCAGTTGTTCTACCACATCAAAATCACTCTTGCGGATGATTTTCAACATTTCTTCCATTTCTTGTTTGGCAACATCTTCAGTAGTAACTTCGACGGGTGTCCCTGACTGAGATGGGTTAACTGGTTCCTTTCCTCGGGTTTCAGGGGCGGGAGGTGAGATTTCCGGAGAGAAGATCCTTCCACTTCGAGTAACTTTACTAGTCCCAACAATGTCATTAGGATTAGCAACATTACCAATTTGCTTTATGCCATGGATGTAAACATCACCTCCATAATTCCACGGAATGGTCTTGCTTGAGGAATACGGTACTGGGCCAGGTGCAGTAATGATCAGAGGAGCTACCTTGGGCTCAGCAGTAATCTTCACAGGCATTCTAGTAGCGGTAATCTTCACTGGAACTTTGGACCTAGCAATCACAGATATTTCTTCAGTAGGGTTTTCCACTTTAGGAACCTTTTCGAAGAGAATTGTGCGATCATCCATCAGCCGTTGAATACCATTCCTCAACTTCAAGCACTCATTGGGTCGGAGTATACAGCGATCGCAACTTTCAGTACAACCTGGAAATAAACCAGCTTGCAATAAATTCTTCTTGATGATCAGGAGAGGAGATGTTAAATCAGCTACATTAGAAATGTGAGAATTGCCATCCACAACATTAACAGTCTTGTCATGGTTAGGCATAGGTGCCGTGATGACATTAGGAGTCTCCGGAGGCTCAAATTCAATTTCCCCAGCGTCGATCATATCCTGAATTTTATTCTTCAACAACCAACAATCGTTTGTGTCATGCCCGGGGCTATCAGAGTGATATGCACACCTGACATTGGGATTATAACGAGGAGAAGTAGTGTTGACATTTGCAGGAGGACCTCTGAGAGTGATTAAATTTGCCTTTAGCATACTTTGCAGGGCTTGTGCTAAAGTCATATTGATCTTGGTAAACTGCCTTCTCGGCCTGTCCTGTCTGTGCTGGAAGTTTTGAGTCGGCGGGGCTGCAATCGTAACTGCTCCAACGGCATGGTCACGGTCTTTCTTATTACGACTCCTTTGACCGTACACCACATTTGATTCATTTTTCCCTTGATAGGACTTTTTGCTGCTTGCAGAGGTAGCTGCCTGTATCTTTCCACTTCGAATGCCGCTCTCCACCCGTTCACCTGTCAATATAAGTTCAGTGAAACCCGATGAAGAACTTCCCAGTAGATGGCTGTAGAATGGGCCAGTCAATGTACTCATGAACATGTCCACTAACTCTCTACCAGTCATGGGGGGTTTAACTCTACCAGCCAAATCTCTCCATTTTTGAGCATACTCTTTGAAGCTTTCTTTAGATCCCATAGTCATATTCTGCAACTGTAGCTGAGTAGGCGCCAATTCAGAATTATACTGGTAGTGATTGTAGAAAGTTGTCGCTAAATCAGTCCAGGTGCGGATGTTAGAGCTCTCAAGTTGATAATACCATTCCAACTGTGTGCCAGATAGACTCTCTTGGAAGAAATGGATCCATAGCTTCCTATCAGTGGTATACGGATGAATCTTTCTCACATAAGCTCTCAGATGCATCTGAGGACAAGACGCATCGTCGTACTTAGTGAAAGTGGGGATCTTGAATTTGCGAGGAATGACCACATCAGAGACCAGTCCCAAGCTTTCGAAATCCAGACCGGGCGCCTTCTGACCCTCCATAGCTAGCATACGTTCTTCCAGCAACTTGTACTTATCCTCTTTTGGAGAGCACTGTTCGTCATCATAATCTTCATCGTCGTCCTCCTGGTTGAGGGGATCAGCATTCTCATCTTCCGAATCATTTTCTATCTCCTCCTCTTGATCTTTCGGAAGTCTAATCTTGATTCCCGCAGCCTGTCCTTTACGCCTTCTTCCCGGGTTAATGTAACTCACAGGTTTCTGGTCTTTTTTCTTCTCGAGCAAGAGAGCCTTTAGTTCCTCCTGCCCCTTGGATAAGCTCAGCATCATCTCCTGGAATTGAGCATTCTGAGCCTGGAGATCTTTGACAGTTTGTTCGAGAGCCATTTTTCTGTTTGCAATTGGAAGACCGTGAGAACATTGATTTTTTTTAGAATACCTGTTATGCAATGTTATGTTATGCTATGCAATGTATGAAATGTTTTCAATGTTTAGAGTCCTTGAAATGGTTAGTACAATGCCATGATGTTATGATGTTATGATGTTAGGATGTTAATAACAAGCACAAGCAAGTCACACAACCATCATTCCTGAGTTTTAAGGCTTGCATGAGTTCCATAGGTAAGTACCCTCCCCACTGAAGTTTGGTTGGTTCAACCTGTCCTAGAATAGTAACCGGGTTCTAGAAGGATCTCCAATCATTGACCTTCCTTTAAGTCCACTTCAGTGCAACACCAAGTGGTTGACCGAAGCTTCCCTAAAGTCCAATCTCAAAGAGTGTAGTATCGAGTCTCAACCAACCCCAGTCGGAACCGAAGTCGGTTATCTCACTACTTTCTAATGGCTAGGATGAGTCAATTAGGGTTCTAAAGGTCTGGTTAATGCTTTGATGACACCACGCGGAAGCCAAATTTTTCCTCAAGTAAACATGAGGAACATCAGGACATCCAAAGTGTCACATTAACCGTAGCCATCATTTTGACCATTCCAGTATACGCCGGATAGTCGCGATGATCTTTTGCTACTTACCTAAGGTACACTAGATCCGGGTGTAGGATTTTTCACTCAAGCGTAAAATACCCAAGCAATCCCTTAAAAGTAAATCAGATAGTTTGAATAAGTGATCTTGTTTTTTAAGGTAACCTCTCTCTTTAAGTGTCCCCAGCAGAGTCGCCAGTTCTGTCATACGGTGAACTGACTTTGTGTGTTTTTGCTTTGGAAAGCAAATGTCGCGGTTAGCAAGAGTCGCCACCGACTTTTCTTTTATCCCATAAGGAAAGGTGGAAAAGAACAGGAAAGACCTTAATTAGATTTTGGGTTCGGGAGGTACATTATACAAAGGGAAGGTGTTAGCACCCTTTGTATCCATGGTTATCCATGGGCTCTTAATTGCTTGATCACTTATGTTTGTCTGGAAAAAGTGGTTGTGAATTATTTAGAAAATGTTTTGAAAAAGAGAATTTAACTTTGTAATGATTCTTGTATGAATGTATACAAAGTGGTTATCTCGTTTAGTTTTGAAAGTTGTTTAGAAAAATATAACTCGGTAATGATTCTAGTATGAATGTATACCAAGTGGTGATTTTCTAAAAGATGTTTTGAAAGGTGTGGGGTGTGAAAAATATTTTAGGTAGTGAATCAGCAATTACGAGTTATACCCACCCAAGGTCTTTATGGGTATTTCCTATCCTTATGAGGGTAAAACTGTCCTTACTATTGAGAAGTAAGTAGTTTTATCCTTTGGATGTAAAAGGGTCATCGTAGGGTCATCGATTGGTCATTGAAGGCAACATTTGTAAGGATACCTTAGCATTCGAAGGGACTATCATCATTTAACCGTAGGCTACACCGAAGGGTCATCGAGGGGCAAAATCATATATTCGAAGGCAACATCCGAGGGGCTATGATTTATTTTAGAGGGACATGATGATTTAACCGAAGGGTCTTTGCTAAGTGTATCCCCACATTCGCGGGACATGACCGTAATACCGTAATATCGTAGGGTAACAAAGAGAGGTCCAAGATCGCATATTTAAAGGCAAAGTTTTACAATTAATTAGATAGCCGTAATCGATTAAGTAATTAGGTCCACATTAAAATTGATGAAATCAATACATTAAAATCAGCTAGATAATTTAGGATGTATCTCCACATTAAAATTAAGTAATTCAGAATCCATCTCCATAAGGGTATCCCACAAATAAAGTGGAATACTTAGCCGGCCATTTCTTCGGGAATGTGTAAGCCTTTACACAATTCAGCACACGGGTTAGAACATCGAGATAAAGTACAATTGAAAATTGCACCACAAAATAAACACAACAGTCATGAAGTCAGGCCAAATAATGCAGAATTATAATAAATCTTGATTAGATAAACATAAGGCAGAACAGAAAAGAAATAAAACAGCCACTGTCCCGTTTTCTCCTGCTTCGCCTAGCGAAGGCTTAGCGAGTGCTCGCTACAGGCTCGCTTAGCGATGTGCTAGCGAGCTGCTACGGGTTTTGAGTTTGATAGCAGCATGATCTCCGGCACCCTGAACTTTATGGCATTTAATTACAGGAATAGCATGGACAAACATTCAGGATATTCAGGCATACTTAAATTCACATGTGAAATCAAATTACATATCCGAAAATTTAATCATGATGCCTTATGTATGTAGCGATTACCGATTAAAAGCATAAAACAGTAGTGATGCGCAAACCTGTTTGCAATGGAATTGCAGCTTTGGATTGGCAAATCGGGTCGAATTGGGCGGAGGCAACCTTGGTGCGGATGAGCGGCCTTCAGGGTTTCTTTACTCGGAATTCTCTGAGTTGGTCTCCAGGGTTTCTAGGCCAGGGTTTCTGTCCGTCTTCGTCTGTTGTTTCCTTCCGTTTTCGTTCCCCTCTTCCTGACTGAAATGTTGGTATTTATAATGGTTTATTGTGACCTAATGGGCTCAGAATGAAGCCCGAAAGTTCTGATATATCGCAAGCTTTGCTAGGCGAGCGTTGTAGCGAAGGGTTCGCTAGGCGAAGGATTTGCTCGCCTAGCGAGCATGCCAGTTTGGGCCTTTTTCTGGATTGGGTCTGTTGTGAGCTGGGCTTTTGTTCCTTTAAGGTCAGTGCCTTGCAGAATAAGTTGGAGTGCTTCGAGAAATGTTTTGCGAGATTAATGGGCAAATTTTGGGGTATGACAGAATTCCCGAAAGAATCATTACTGATAATGGTTCTAACCTCAATAACAAAATGATGAAGGAGTTGTGCAAGAACTTCAACATTCAACATCACAACTCTTCCCCTTATCGTCCTAGGATGAACGGTGTTGTTGAGGCAGCAAATAAGAACATAAAGAAGATTGTGCAGAAGATGGTCGTTACGTACAGAGATTGGCATGAGATGCTACCCTTCGCCTTGCATGGGTGCCGTACTTCAGTACGTACATCGACCGGGGCAACCCCTTACTCCCTTGTGTATGGTATGGAAGCAGTCCTACCTGTTGAAGTGGAGATTCCTTCTCTAAGAGTTCTGCTGGATGTCAAGTTAGACGAAGCTGAATGGGTTCAGACAAGGTTCAATGAGTCGAGTCTTATCGAAGAGAAGCGAATGACAGCCATTTGTCATGGGCAGTTGTATCAAAGTCGGATGAAGAGAGCCTTTGATCAGAAAGTGTGTCCTCGATGCTTCCAAGACGGAGATTTGGTGTTGAAAAGGATCCTTCCTCCTCAGACAGATCACAGGGGCAAGTGGACTCCTAACTATGATGGACCGTATATTGTCACCAAGGTTTTTGATGGTGGAGCCTTAATGCTTGCAACTATGGATGGTGAAAACTTCACTTCCCCTGTGAACTCAGGCGCAGTTAAAAAATACTTCGCATAAAATAGACCCGCTGGACGATAAAAAGAATAGTCCAGGCAAAAAAATGGGCATCCCGGCGAACCAAGAAAATGAAAAAGGTTCGGGAAAAAGTTAGGGATTAAAAAATGAAAAGATTGTACACCCGATAAGTTGAAAACATGAAAGGGCGACTTAGGAAAAAACGGGTATTCCGGTGGATTGAAAACCCGAAAGGGCGATCCAGGCAAAAGTTAGGGATTAAGCGAATGGATGCGTTATGAGTAGTTCTGAATATCATCTCGTGTCGATAACCGGAAACTTCCAAAGGATAGGAAACAATCCAATCACCTTTTTCAGAAAGTTGATCATTTGGAGGATCTTGAAGACGAGCGAATCATAGCAGAATTGGAACCCGATAGAAATCCATTTCACATTGCCATTAGATTAATTCCTGTTTTTATCTTTTGTGCAATTACCTCTTTCCAAGGATTGCTTCCTGATGTAAATTCCTATTCAAAGGCCATTATATCAATAAAATCATGTTATTCAGTACATCTCTGTTTTCATTTTCATTTTACTATTTTGTTTGCAAAAATGACGTCCGAATTTTTGATAAACATTGCATCATGAAACATAAGAGCTTTACAGGTACGTGCTTGATAAACATTTAAAATTGCTGTAAATTTTAAGTGCTTTGGATCGTCTATTCAGAATAGGTACGCTCGGGGCATTTCCTTAAGGTCCCCAACAAATGATCGCGGATGTTTTTCCTCAACAGTTGGAATTTGGTATCTTATCCCTGCAAGGTTGGTCCGAGCGTTGGATTCTTCAATCCCCAGCAGTTTCTCACTACTGTACTTCCCCAAGCATTTGTTTCAGATTATACATTCACCAGTAGAGTCGACAATGTCAGACTGTATACCCCCAACGGAGTCGATAGTGCCATACTGTATCTTCCCAACAGAAGCGGCTGCTCCTCAGAGTTCGATGCCAGATCGATGATCGCGACGCTAGATCCTTGGTCTCTTTCCTTGAAGCAGAATCTCGGTACCGTATCAGTGTTTTCTTCCCCTGCTGAGTCGTCTCTCTCGCAGATTATGGTTGCCAAAACCACTGTCGCTTTCCTCAGCAGCAAGTTTTCAGTGTCATTCTCTTCCCAGTCAGAGCCTCGGTATTTTGTTATTTGCCAGAACACCATGTGGCGGGTCATTTCCCCACAGAGTTCTTTATGCTGTGCATCTCCAAAAGCCTTTCCAGGGTCCATAAGATTGTGATCATTTCCCTAGCAGAATTCCTTGCCTCAACTTGGCGTTCTCTCTAATCAAGCATTTCGCATCCCTGCATGTAGAATCATATCGCATTGCATCCTCCCAAATCGCGTAGCATTTCCATTTTCATGGAGCATTACGCCATTGAAAAATTCAAACATACGCATGTAAAGCATAAAACATTCTCGGTATCCCAAGTGATAAGCCCGAAGTTTGTTTCCAGTACTCAGACTGAAGTTTGTTCATAACTTACCCTTCATTATTCCCAGCAGGGGTCGTTGGCCCATGTGCCGTCTCAATTATCATTTTCCCTATTTCTGCCAATGCTGACAGGCATGAAAAGTTTTCCGGTATTCAGACCGAAGTGGCATTCAGGCCAGTTTTCGGTATTCAGACCGAAGTGGCATCCAGGCCAGTTTTCCGGTATTCAGACCGAAGGGCATTCAGGCCAATTTTTTCCGGTATTCAGACCGAAGTGGCGTTTAGACCAGTTTTCCGATATTCAGATCGAAGAAGTTTCCGACGTTCAGGTCGATGCAACTTGTGGCATTCAGGCCAGTTTCAGGTATTCAGACCGAAGTGGCATTCAGGCCAGTTTTCCGATATTCAGATCGAAGAATTTTCCGACGTTCAGGTCGATGCAACTTGTGGCATTCAGGCCAGTTTCCCGGTGTTCAGACCAATGTTTGATAATCTCGTATCTTCCGATGCTTAGATCGAAGTCAATTCCAGTATTCAGATTGATGAGCGGCATTCAGGCCATGGTTATCTCTGTGTTACCATTTATTTTGGTATTCAGGCTAACATTCCTTGTTTCGGTGTTCAGACCGACTCTCACCGTACCAGACAGATTCTTTTTCAAGACCACCTCTTGGCCGATTCTGACAGGCATTGTTACTTCATTTTTTCACTTCAGTGTAAATTTTCGGGCTTTTATCGTATCCAATCACTTGATACCTCGAAAGTGCGAAAGCTGTTGCTATCTTCCTTTCGGGTTTCCAGTTGATTGAATAGGGGCAGATGTAATACCCCAAAGTTTACCCTTCATTTTTCCTGGAAGCATGGGATTATGTTTTACACTTCATTAGCATCATATTAGGTCATACTCATTGCATACTGCATTAGTGACATGGAGATCAGGTTTTGATCGATCACTCCTTAACAGAAGGAGCCCACATAAAGCAAGATTGAGAATTGGACTTCATTTTCTAAGTATACAAGTCTCAAGGGTCTCAGGGGGGTCCAAGTATCTTATTATGGTCCTCAGTTCATCAATGAAGGATTCAAAGCTATCAGAGTGTTCATATGGATTTAATTAGAAATTAGGGTTTCATGGCTACCTGCAACAGGCAATGTTTGGTTGGAAGTAGAGGATCTCATCCATGTCATGATTAGAGAGGCATCTTGGCATAGGAAGATTCACAATTATCTCAGAAAGATCCATTGGCAATCAGTTCCTAATCATTTTGCCCTAAAACTAGGGTTTGGTATAAAATCAGTTTATTTCTGATTCTTTAAGTGAAACTCTTTTCCATGTCCCTCCATATGTCCACAAGGGTCTACATACAAAAAATCAGCTCTTTATTTGAGCTAGAAATGCTTCAATTGATCAATGGAATCGGGAATTAGACAGTTTGGGAAAAGTCAACTATGGGGCCAGAAAAGTCAACTCCTGACATTTTGAGAGTGGAATCTCAAAATCCATGCCTATGGGATCCTACATGTGAAATTTGATCAAGGTTGGGTCATGGATTCATCATTTAATCAGGAATTGGAAAAGTTACTTAATTTGGAAATGGTTGACTTTCCATTTAGGGCAAGTTTTCATGATCGTTGCACTCACTTTAAGCCCATTTTGCATCAAGATAAAAGCTCCATTTGAAAATTTCTCCAACATGAAAGTTGTTCCTCTTGTTCCAAGCTTTCTAGAGATATAAAGTTTGCTCCATTTGAATTAGAATTGAGAAAGTTATGCTTAGTCAAAGTGAGACATTTATTTAGGACACTTAGAAAAATTTCTAAGTCCAAAATCTTCAAAATTTGTCAAGACTTCTTGGCCAGTTTTCTTGCACTTCAAGGCATTATTTGAAAATAATTTCTTCACAACAATATTACCTTGCCATGTCCTCTTTCACATCCTTTTGGAATCATCTCATTTGGATCCATGGTTTGAGAGATACATTCATTTAAAGTGGGCACCACGACTTGATTTTCTAGGCAGATTTTTGGCCTGGTTGGCCCAATCAGATTTTCTAAGCATGCTGCACAAACCAGTCACGTTTTTTTTACCACTTTTGGCCATGCATTGGACATCCATTCACTTAAGTTTGGCCCAAAATAACAACATTTTACACCTCACTTCACACTTTTATTCTTATGGATAAATCACTTATTAAAAAGCCCAGGAGAACACCTAATCCACCCTATTTAAGAAGCTGAAACCCTAACCCTAAGAGAGCATTGGAATTTTGTGGCAAGGAGGCAAAGCTTCATCACATATCAGATTCCATTCCACTTCTCTTTTCCATTAGGGATTACTTATGGCAATTGAAGAGATCTTTTGATCCTCCCTTGTTCATCTCATATGCCATGTATTAGAGGCCTTTTACCTTGATTTTATTTGGTCCTTACCTCATTTCCTGATTAAATTATTCAGTGGACCCTTCATGTGTATATTTTCATCTGTTTGATTCATCTGTTATCTTTTATACTTGTTTCTCTTGTTCATGCTTTCTATTGCTTGTTTATTTAACATGTTCATACTCCCATGCGTTGTTTAAATGCTCCATTATTTGATTCTTTGGTTTGATTATATATTGTTTATTTATCCGATTTGATTGATAGTTGTTGCCTACTTGTATGATGTATGAGGCATATATTCTAGTTGTTTGTTTGCCATGAACAATCCCCATTCATAACAAATGTACCCCTCTCCCATAAAGTGTATAATATTTATTTCTTTATTTCTTTATTCACCTATTAATACAAGAATTAAAACGAACATCCGATAACCATTTCAAAATAAGATCAAAACCTCGATCCAACATCGAGTAATCATTTTCAAAACTTAACAGAACCAGCACGCATTCATCCATCCTCTTGTAAGTCGATTGCCTCAGGCATCGCCATCTACCTGTAAGTCGATTGCCTCCGGCATCGCCATCTACCCTTATCCGTAATTCCTCACCGCGCTCCATCCGTCGATGCTTGTTCTGTTTAGGTAGCACCCATTAGGTAGAACCCTTTGTATGATAACATAGGTAGAATTCCCCTATTCTTTGCATGCTAACATTAGGTAGATGTTCCCCTTTGTAAATCCTAACACATAGGTCCATATTGCATGACAACTCTAGAGCAGAGCTTCCCCACTTTTAGATCTTTCGTGCGTCTCCGATCTTGTGGCATGTCAGTCCGTTCTATTGCAAAGAGGTAACTGCCTAAGACTCGATTCAGCGAGCTCCAACACCTACTGCTAGGACGTTGAACACACTGCCCACCCTCCTTTGACACAGCTGGTGTCCTCTTTTGTAAGTCCATGTTCAGATGGAAATCCTTAACCCCTAGTTAGGCGAACTACGACAACTCTAATTCTCATGTTCAGGTGAGATACGTAGGCACGAGACACGATGTCTTGCCGAGTTTGACTGACGACTAACAACTAATCCTTGCTTGCTTTCGCCCTTGCTGCGATTCTTTTCTCTCGCCCTCGTTGCGATCGAGACCGTCCCTTTCCCTTGCCCTAGTTGCAATCGAGACCCTTGTTCCCGTAGTTAGCCGAACTACGTTTTGCTCTGATTCTCATTCCAGATGAGATACGTAGGCATAAGACGCGACGTCTTACCGAGCACACTTCTCTTTAACCCATAGGTAGCCGAGCTACGAAGACTCTGATTCTCATACTCAGATGAGATACGTAGGCAGTGGATGCGACATCCTTGCGAGTCATTTTCTTTTAACCTTCCTTTTAGTAAATAGTACTTTAGATATACCTACACCTTTTAGACTAGAACAACACTTATGAAAAGGGCTCCCTAGGAGTACCTAGGATGTTTTGGGTGCTTAAAACCTTCCCATTGCATAACCAACCCCTTACCCAGATCTCTGACATTTTTACTAGTTTTTGATTCGATAAAACTTTTAGGTTTTTGTTCGCTTTCTAACCATTCCTTTGGATAAATAGAAGTGCGATGGCGACTCGACTTGTATGGTTTACCTTAGATTTAGTCAATATCTCTAATGGTAACGAATACCCCGCTACAGAAGTATACCTTTTTAGGTCTTCCTCAGATGATTTTGGATGTTTGATATCTCTCGCCCTTATACCGGTCTTAGATATTCACTCTCCCTGAGCGTGTTGTTCTCTCACCCTCATACTGGTGTTTCGATCACATGTCTCCTTGAGCTTATTACCCAGTAACCGGTAATACCTCATCCTGTTGTTCCCTCAGATGAGTCCTCTTTGGACATTCCCCAGCGAGGTCCCTCAGTGGATCTTCCCCATCTGAGCCCGGATTCTATCCGAAGTATCCTTTATGGATAGTTTTGTTGTATTGACATATTCCCTAATACATACATCTTTGCGTCAGCTCGAGTCCTTCCATTGATTTATTTTCATGGAATTCCTCTCATGTCTCTCAGCAAGTTTTAAGTCGTGACCTGCTCACGCATCTTATTCCCTTTCTTATCCCCATAAGAGTCCCCAAAGTCTCTGTCCCATGTATGAGTATATTATTCATATGGATTGACAGTTTCTCCTGATTTCTTTTTCCTTTGTGGACACATATCTCCATGGAGTATTACCTTTTGCATACATACATTTGCACCATGAGGTCTCTTAGGGACCAAAATTCGTCTCTTTGTTATTATTTAAGCCCATTCTACCTCGTCGAGACGAATATTTTAACCTTCACTTCTCCGCGTAGAATGACCTTAAATAGGGGCATCTGTAAGACCCTAATTTTGACCCTAAGATCCCTCATGGCATCATAGCATTGCATTTGCATTTTGCCTCAAGGATCATATGCATCTTGGCTCCTTAACCCTAGGGTGGGAACTTTTGTGAGTTGGTTTGAGATCACCAAGCATGCTTGAATTGTATATTATTTCTTTTCTTATTTTGTTTACTAACCAAAAGCACAAAAATATGTCACTAACATCTTTTGTTTGTAGTTTGAGCAGTCACAAGATCCAAAGCTTCTAGGAGATCCTATGTGCATTGATATGGCCAAGTGAAGATGAAAGCAAGCATGAAAATGGTTCCCAAAGCTCTCATCCATCAAATATGCCTCCCAAGTATCTCAATTCATCATTTTGATCAAAGCAAACCAAAGGGTTTGAGGCTTGTTTCCCAAGGAAACCCTAATTCATCTGTTCATCAATTGTGCCTTGCTCATGAAGCAACCTCAACCCATGATCAAATACAATCAAGGTAAGTTATTTAATTCATCACTTCATGCATATTTGAACTTATTTGAGTGCCCTCAATCATCATTTCATCAAGATATGAGGTTTGGGCTTGAGAAGTTGATCAGTCAATTCATCTCACTATTTTGAAGTACACTGAGACCTAACTTTTAATGTGTTTGTCAAATGAAGATGACCCCAAGAGAAACAATGTTCTTAAGAACCATATGAATAACTTTCATGTTCATCAAAAATTTATTTAAAGCTTGGAAGGTCATCATCCATTTCAAAACATTATAGGTCATTTTGACTGAAACCCTAATTTTGGGTCAACTTACCAAGGACATAACTCCTTCATTTTTCAATATTTTGAGGTGGTATCAAATGAATTGGAAATATTAAGGTGTCTAATTCAATTTTTATGTTGAACAAAGTTTCAAAATCCTAAAATAAATACATGTGATAATGCAAAACATTATAGGTCACTTTGGACCAAAGGCATTGAAATGTGAAAAAGTCCAACTTCAAGTGTCCATAACTTCTTCATCAAAAATCCAAATGATGCAAAATTTAAGTCCAAATTTATTGTCTTGAAAAGATCTACAACTTAAATGTTGAAGGTTTTATCATTTGGAGCTTGAGTCATTGAAACAGAAGTGCTTAAAGTTTGGCCATTTTTGAAAATCTCACATGTACATGTTTTGCACCCTACACTTCATGATCCATTTTCACCAATTTACAAGTTTCAAATGAATTTTTGGTCGACATGACAATTAATTCTCATGCAAAAAGCTTTCCAACCATTACTCATAAGGCTATGCTTCACTTTTGGAGATACCATTTTCGAAGAGATGAACAAGTTGGTACAATTTTGGAAACCATTTGAAATTACATTGCATGAGTTGATTACATACCATATGCACGTCCAAATTACATCTGTTGATGTTAAGCTTGCAAATCCAAGTGGAATTGGGCCCTCCATGCGCCTGTACAGGCCCATGCATGGAGGCCCTTTCCATCCATGCAATGCTTTGTTCATGCACTCGGCCATTCCTTTACTATAAATAAAGGGCCAATGCTTCTCATTTCAACAACCTGAAGGCGCCTTACATGCTGCACGATTCATTCCTCAACCATACTCAAAGGAACTCACCGTTTTCTCTCAAATTTTTCAGATCTAAACTTCAATTTCCTTGATTGATTTTTAGATCTAAAGTTCCTAAGCCTTGCTCACCTTGATCCATAGAACACACTGCAAGCTTAAGCATCAAGAGATCGTGCTCTCAAGCTCTTCAATTCAGAGGTTCACTTCAGATTTTATTTTCTTCGAATCTCTTTGTATATTGCTTGTTTCTTGTTGTTGCTGTGTTGTCTGAAGTCCTCTCCATAGAGGCAATCATTTTGAGCTTTGAATTGTTGAAATCCAACAAGTTTCAGTTGAACACCACAAAATTCAAGCTCTGATACCTCTTTCTATGGAAGCCTAGAGTTCAATTGGTTGGTACAAGGGTGATGTACATCACCCCAGCTTTCATTTGGTACTTGGATCGTGGCATTTGATGAACTTTTGTTCTCTGCAACTTCTGGCCGGCGCCGGAGGACTGGCCGGAGAAGACGGTGGTGTACACCACCGTCTGGTCTCCAGAATGAATCACAGCCGTGCATTTCTATTTCCAGATTTAATCATAGTCGTTCCATGTTATGACTTATTTAAAGGCAAGGTATGATTGCATTGACTGAAGCGCTGATCGCTCGACTGTGTGAGTCGAGAATGGGATACAAACTGCAAGTGCACAGTTCTATCGCGTAGTTTTAAAAGATATCGATCCCACAGGGACTTATGAATCGATATACCGTTATCTAAGGTTACTACGTAAATCTAAGGTTAAAAATGTTTGATTGTTTGGGGAAAAACTAAAGGCTAAACTAAGATCTAGATTAAATATTAATAAAACGGATATCGGTATGTAGTTCGTCAAAACTAGGGAATCAAGTCTTTGTCGGTTTCTTGGTTTTTTTTTTTAAAATAAATCGTTTCAGTTAACTTTATTGGTTAAAGGTTTTATCTCAAACTCTCGCTCTGTTGAATAAACCATGATTTTATATTAATGTAGCTGTCACTTATAATTAAGTCAAAAACCATATTTTGAAAACAATAAAGTTGCAGAAACTCTTTTTAAGAAAACACTGACCGTTTTAAACACCCTTATCTCAAACTCTCGCTCTGTTGACTTAGGTTATATAATCAAATCCAAATGCTTAACTCTCGTCCTCACATTCAATCTTTAAAATACTTTTTGGAAAAGGTCAGAATTTAATTAACTCTAAAACTTGCTCTCGCCCTGATCTAGAATTAATGCCTAACTTACACTGTCCAGTTAAAACCTCAAACTCTCGCTCTATTGATTTTAACTTCTTTATGTCCTTTACTTTTGTAAAAAATCTTGTTATTAAACCTGTAAGTTGAGACCGTAAAAAGATTGATTTTAATTTTAAGTTTAGATAGACCGACTCAGTCTTGATCCCTTATTCTGCTTACTTTACATACCGATACCTAGGCGAATTAGCCAGACATGCTAAATAAACAAGAATACATATCATGCATAAACAGACTCATTCCAGGCAGATAATATAGATAAATAATAAAACAAAATATTAAATAATGATTAAAGAACCTGAATGCGTAATACAATAGTCTTGAACACTCCACCACAAGCCGGTAGGATTTGTTCTTCGATTCTTCAATTAAACAATAAATTAAACCAAGGAAATAAAACTAGAATCTAACGTAAGGTTAGATCCGATAAAAAGTTGCACAATAGTTTCCGGTGTAGAAACTACTATGCGAAAAATATCTAAATGCTAAAAAGGGAAAGGTAAATTGCAAGGGAAAAAGAATGTAGAACTTGCAAAAGAAATAAATAAAATTAACTATGTTAAGTTGCTGGAAAAGAAAATAAGCAAAAGCGTGAAAAGAAAATTGGCAGAGCTTCGGCAATATGAGCGTGGAAAAACCGAGAGGCCTTTAGGTTTTTGAGATGGCTATTTATATTGGTGCTGGTAACTGCTTTTCGTTTCTCCAGTTCTTCAACGTGGCTAAATACACGGCGTGGATATAGGAGACCAACTCCTCAACGTCTCTTCTTCAAGTCTTCTGAGGGCGTTACTTGCGCCAAAAAGGTAGTGGAATGGTGTGACGCTCGTCACACCATGTGTGACGTCCGTCACAAGGCTGTTTTGCGTGACGCTCGTCACGCACCCTGTGACGTCCGTCACAGGCACAGCATTGGTGACTTGTGCGCTTTGGGCTGGGCTTTGGCATTTGGTTCCTTTTCTCTCCTTTTTGCACCTTCTTTTCTTCCGTTTTCACTTGTTCTTCAAAATGGACTACCTGAGACAAATAGGAAGAAAATACCACGTAATATCTCATAAAATGCAGTAAACCGAAATAAATAGTCATAGAATTTAATGGAATTAAGTCCTAAAATATGATATAATTTCGTGTTATCAAACTCCCCCATACTTAGATCTTTGCTTGTCCTCAAGCAAAATTCAGTATAGAAATCGTTTTCAAAAATTTAGCCAGGCGAAGTTTCAAAACACACATCAATTCGTAATAGGTTGCAAATGGATTTTGTTTAGAAGCAATTTGAGTTTAATCTTGACATCAACAACTACCGTTACAACTTAGATAACCCTACTTTATGCAAATCAGTTCAAGTAATGCCATTATAGCTATCCGAGTTCCTTTACTTTTATTTCACCCGCTTTCATTCTAGCGAAATCACATTAAGCCCTTTATCTTTTCGCGCACATAGTGGAGTGACCGGTTAGTGATTCTGATCCGCTTTTAGCTAGAAGTTCTGGTACATAAGTCGGATAACTTCGTTATTCAGTCCATTGCAAATCGTGGGGGATCGAACCGTAGTCCGCCCTACCGAGTTCAGTACCAGATACCTACTGAACCAACTCATAATGGATTTTTCATATTGTGTTTTTGCATGATCTGCAACCTTTAGATTAAATGATCTGGTAAGGATCACCTAATTTAATCAGTGCATTTCCTGATATATTCATATATTTTATGTTACTTTGGGGATCATTCACTTATATTCATCGGCTCTCCACGTAGTTTGCTATTAAGATGGTGCTGACTTCTCGTATAAACTACTCGGGGTTACTCTAAAGCTAAAAGTTCGAGGAATCGGTATAATAGGTACTTATCCTGATCTAACATGTTGAGGTTCTCAAAGCGTTGTTATGGTAATGATTTTTTTTTTTCTTGATTTCACTCAAGTTTTATAAAGTAAGCAACCTTTATACTTATTGGGTGTGTTAAAATTTGTTTTGTTATGGCTCAAGAAAATTGAGGGGAATAGATAATAGAAATATTTCACACTAGGGACTTAACTTAAAATTATAATAATTTTTTTTTTTTTTTTTTTTTGCATAAGAAAGGGAAATAACAATGAAAGGGAAGGTAACATACTTGAAAAATGGAAATAACAATGAAAGGGCAAGTTTTCCCCCCCATACTTAAATTAAACATTGTCCCCAATGTTTTAAGGAAATGAAATACAATAAGGAAAGGAGAAGGAAACTACAACTAAGGTTGTCTTCCGCCTCTGGTTCTTGGACCTGGTGATCTCTGACGTAAGTCTAAGTTGTCGAACCTGCTGAACAACTCAGTAAACCGCTGGTCGGTTATGGCATTCCTAGCGTCCTGTTGCTGTTGCATTTGACGCATCATCTGCAGCATCTCGACATTCTGTGCCTGCATTCCATCGATAGCATCCATAATGTCGTCGTTGGTTGCAGGCCTTCTTCGTCGACGACGTTGGGAGGGTGGGCCAGTTGTATTGCCGGAAGGGTTGAGCGGGACCGACTGTTGTGTAGGCGGATGATCACCTTGTTCCATTTCTTCAAACTCATCTGTTTGTGGGTTTGTTTGTAAAGGCTCGGTGGTTTCAGGAGCGTTTAGATCATAGAGGTGGCGGTCGGGGTTTGTGACATCAGTGAGGGCAGTATTTGGTAGAACAACGCTTGGGACTGCCTGGTTGTTCACCATAAGATAATATCCTCCGCCTACTCTGTTCTTAATCAAGCGGCTGGATCGACAGTAGCTGGTATCCATAGATAGGGGAGGTAGGGATTCTAAAGTTTGGAGTTTATCTCCTAGGTGTAGGCCAAGTGCGATGGTGGTGATTAAGCCACCAATTATAAAAGGTTGCCTGCCTCTAGCACATAAGGTGCGGATGTGATGAAAGAGAAAGGAGGCGGCGTTTACCTGAGTATCTGGTTCGAAGACGCACTGGAGGAAAAATAGTTCCTTTGAGTTGACCTTGCTGTTGTTTGGTCTTCCAAAAACTGTGTTTTGCAAGATGCGGATAAAGTACCGGATAGTGGGGTTATGTATATGGGAGAGAAGGAGTTCTTCCCAGTTGTAGGTATCTATACCGGAAATTTTCTTAAAAAGGCCAAAAACGCCAACTGTGTTCCAGTTTGAGGTTGGAGGGATTCTGGCATGCAGCAGACCTTGTGTGGGAAATTGTAGCATGGTACTCAATTGGTTTTGGGTTAGAGAGTACTCGGTGTTAAACATACGGAAGGTTGCCGTACCGGTTAGAAATTCGTCTTCACCGGCGGGGGTGGTGTAGTCGTATGAACTTAAGAATTCTAAGGTTAGGGATGGGTAGGTGGGTTGATTATGAGTGCAAAGGAAGGTTAAGTTGGCTTGACGGAGCATCCATTCGATACCTTGGAGTAAGCCTAATTGTTGTAAACAAGGTAAATCGGGGTACCTGGTGGAAACGACGCCTCGCTGTTGGAAACGCTCGAATTGCTCCCTCTGATAATTGTCATCTACGGATCGGAAGATGATATTTCCGAAATTCTGATTTCCCGCCATTGCGATGAATTTTTGAAGGGATGATTTGGAAGGAAAAGAAGTGTATTTGATAGGAGAGAATTGTTTTGTGGTGAATGAAGGAAGGTTTGGTGGGTATTTATAGGAGAAGAATTTGGAAGGTGGAAAGAAAAAGTGGTTGAAAAGTAATTAAGTGTGGTTAAATGAAAAATGAATGGGGAAGGTAAAAAGTTAAAGGTGTAACGTTCGTCTCCAACGGCTCCTTAACGTTCACTAGTCTGAGGAGTGTTACGCTCGTCACAGGGATGTGACGCTCGTAACAGGCACTAAGCGTGCCGTCCGTTATGGGTAGTGTGACGCTCGTCACGCATTCCCTTTTGGAAAGGCTTAGTGGCGCTTCACAGGATTATTTTGGTAGTGTATTTTAATGTTTTGTTTTGCTTATGATCAGTTTAGTCTGCAATTTAATTTATTGTGCACGCTTAATCTGCTTTGTATAGTAATAATTCATAGGTAGCAACAGTAGAGCATAATAGCTTTTGCATAATAAAATTAACTAAACAGCTTCAATAAAAATGATCATAATGTAATACAGGAAAGGAAAACAATGAAATGAAAGAGAAATAAACATGAATTCAAATAACATTAATAAATAATCTGACGTAAAACTAAATAACTTAGAAAGATAACTAAATTCTATCCCTCTGTACGATCTCTGGCCGGAGGAGCAAAAGAGTTAACATGATGTAGCAATTCGTGAAACTGATTCGTCATACTGCTCATGTATCCTAGAACTTCGTCTCTCATGTTAGTAAATTCTCCTCTGAGGGCATCTTGTTCTGACATCAAAGCTTCAATGGCGGTGTTATAATCAGTTCCGGGCATATGATGTCGGAGGTCAGGTATGGCTGATTCTTCGGTCGGAACAGGCTGAGGAGGAGGGTCAATATCATGATAGCCGGATGGTGTCTGAGGGTCAGATTCAGCATGAGATATCTGGTCAACATAATTCTCATAGTCGTTACAAATCTCATAATCCTGGATGGATTCAGTGGATCCAGCAGGAGTTGGGGTTTCATTCAGGTTATAGAGCCAGTTCCTTTGGTTATGAACACTAGTCCTAGGATCGGGCATGGTGAATAGGCAGAGAACCTGGTTATCAATAATAAGTTCAAACTCATCAGACCCTAGGTTTGCTATAAACATAGTGTTGAAGAGGAAAGGTATACTCATAGTAGTAATGCCACAAAAAGGGCTAAGGTCAAGCATAGGCTGACGTAATCCAATGGCGTTACCTATCATAGTTATCAAACCGCCTATTCTAATGGGTGCTCGCTCATCCTGGATAAGGTGGTCTAAATTAGCTAACATAAAAGTGGCACCGTTTACTGGACGGTTCTGGGAAGCACAAAATATGATGAAAAGTTCATCACGTGAAACTGAAGTACTGTTTGGCTTCTTCCCAAATAAAATGTGGGTCAGGATCTTATGGAAATAGCGAAAAGCCGGGTTATGTATGTTTCCAGAGAGAAACTCATGTTCTTCAGGCTCATCATTTCCAGTCAGCTTACCCCAAAAGTGTTCAAGCTCTCTATATTCAAAAAGTTCTTCCTGGCTTACAGTGAATGTATCAAAGGAGGTAGGGAAACCCAAAAGGTTGGTGAAGTCTCTAATATTAAATTGGTACTCCATATTGAACATTCTGAACTGGATAAAACCTCTGCTAATTCCTTTTCCATGGCTGGGTAGATAGATTAGTGAGCTAAGGAATTCTAGTGTGAGTCTCCGGTAGGTGGTGAAATGTCTCAGGAAAGGGGAGGTCTCCCATCCTATCTGATTCAGCAAATACAGGACACTCTGTCTCAGTCCAAGGGCAGTCATAGCCCAATCATCAGCATATAAACTAGGTAGCATCTCTCTAGCGGCTAGTTCTTCAAACTTTTGTTTCTGAGCCATTCCTCTGAACTTGATACCCATACGATCAAAATGTCCCATCTGGTTAGTGTTAGCTAGAGAAAAGAAAACATGAGTTTAAGTCAGGATTTGGCCAAATGCCGAAAGAAGAAAAAAATATTATTATTATTATTTTTTTTTTTTTTTATGAATAAATCAAGAATGAATATTAAACGGAAATTAAAAGAATAATTAAGAAAGAAATAGGGAAATGATAATAATAGAATAATAAAATAACAAATTAATTTGTGGGTTGTCTCCCACTAAGCGCTTTGTTTAAATGTCGCAAGCTCGACAAAGAAACTGTTAAATATAGTCTATAAGTCCTGGGGGCGTTTCGTCTAAGTGTAGAATTTGCGAATCCTCGTTGGTTTCCGCATAGTGATAGTGTTTCAGACGTTGCCCGTTTACGGTGAACGGTTCTGTAGATTGTCCTTTTATTTCTACCGCTCCACTGGGAAAGATTTTAGTGATATGAAAAGGCCCTGACCATCTGGATCGTAGTTTTCCCGAGAATAACTTTAGTCTAGAGTTAAATAAAAGTACTGCGTCGCCTTGCTTGAAGACTTTCCTTGATATACGCTTGTCATGCCATTGTTTTGTTCTTTCTTTATAGATTCTGGCATTTTCATAGGCGTCTCTTCTGAGTTCCTCTAGTTCGTTTATGTCAAGGATTCTCTTTTCACCGGCGGCTTTATAATTCAAATTTAAATTTCTAATAGCCCAATAGGCTTTATGTTCTAATTCTACCGGGAGGTGACAGGATTTTCCATAAATGAGCTTAAATGGGGTCGTCCCTATGGGGGTTTTATAAGCAGTTCGGTATGCCCACAAAGCTTCTGGTAATTTCAATGACCAATCTTTCCTTGAAGTGGCGACCGTTTTTTCTAGTATTTGCTTGATTTCTCTGTTAGACACTTCCACTTGTCCACTGGTTTGAGGGTGGTAAGGTGTCGCTATCTTATGTCTCACTCCATACTTAAGTAGTAGTTTTTCGAGTACCTTGGATATAAAGTGTGATCCACCATCACTGACTACTATTATTGGGATGCCAAATCTCGGAAATATTATATTTTTAAAGAGTCTAGTTACTACTCGGGTGTCATTTGTTGGAGAAGCTATAGCTTCGATCCACTTTGATACGTAGTCAACTGCCACGAGTATGTATTTGTTACCGAAAGAGGATGGGAAAGGTCCCATGAAGTCTATCCCCCACACGTCAAAAATCTCTACTTCCAAAATACCTTTTTGTGGCATCTCGTCGTGTCTAGATATGTTTCCCGTGCGCTGACATCTGTCACACTCCTTAATAGCCGCATGTACGTCCTTCCATATAGTTGGCCAATAAAAGCCAGCTTGTAGGATTTTAGAGCAGGTCTTGGATGTACTTGTGTGTCCACCATAAGGAGCGGAGTGACAGTGTTGGATTATATTTTCTACCTCTTCTTCGGGTATACATCGACGGAAAATACCATCGGGGCCTCTTTTGAAAAGTAAGGGATCATCCCAGTAATAGTGTTTTATGTCGTGGAAGAATCGTTTCTTCTGCTGGTAAGATAAAGTAGGTGGAACTATTCCGGCAGCTAAATAATTGACTAGATCAGCGTACCATGGTGTGACAGATATAGCTAAGGTGGTTTCTACTTGTATGTCGGAGTTGTTCTCTTCCAAAGTAGCTATAAGTTTGTCGTACGAGAAATCATCATTAATTGATGTTCTTTCCGGTTCAAGGTTCTCAAGTCTAGAGAGGTGGTCTGCTACTACGTTTTCAGTTCCTTTCTTGTCCTTGATTTCTAAGTCGAATTCTTGTAGCAACAAGATCCATCTTAGGAGTCTAGGTTTAGCATCTTTTTTTGTTAAAAGGTACCTGATAGCAGCGTGATCGGTGTAAATTATTATTTTGGCTCCTACCAAGTAAGAACGAAATTTATCTAGTGCAAATACCACCGCTAGGAGTTCTTTCTCGGTAGTGGCGTAATTCATTTGCGCTTCATCCAGGGTTCTGCTAGCGTAATATATAACGTGAAGCTTTTTATCCTTTCTTTGTCCTAAAACAGCACCTACAGCATAATCACTGGCATCACACATTATTTCGAATGGTTCATTCCAGTCTGGTGTCTGCATAATGGGTGCGGAGATCAATGCTTGTTTAAGAGTTTGAAATGCTTTTAAACAGTTATCGTCGAATATGAATTCAGCATCTTTCATCAACAGTCCGGTTAAGGGTTTAGTTATCTTAGAGAAGTCTTTGATGAATCGTCGGTAAAAACCGGCGTGTCCTAAAAAGCTTCGTACTTCTCTCACGGTTCTTGGGGGTTGAAGATTTTCGATTACCTCTATTTTGGCTTTGTCTACTTCAATTCCTCTGTTCGAGATGATGTGTCCTAAAACAATTCCTTCTTGTACCATAAAGTGGCACTTTTCCCAATTAAGTACTAAGTTTACTTTTACACATCGCTCAAGAACTCTTTCCAGGTTTTCAAGGCATTCTTCGAAACTTTGTCCGTATACAGAAAAGTCATCCATAAATACTTCCATGATGTTTTCGAGAAAGTCGGCGAATATTGCCATCATGCATCTTTGAAAAGTTGTAGGGGCATTACACAGACCAAACGGCATTCGTCTATAAGCGAAGGTACCAAAAGGGCATGTGAACGTTGTCTTTTCTTGGTCATCAGGGTGAATTGGTATTTGAAAGAAGCCCGAATAACCGTCTAGATAACAGAAATGTGAATGTTTAGCTAATCGTTCTAACATTTGGTCAATGAATGGTAAAGGGAAATGATCTTTTCGGGTTGCTTTGTTTAGTTTCCTATAATCAATGCACATTCTCCATCCCGATTCGATTCGTTTAGTTATAGTTTCTCCTTTTTCGTTTTCAATAACGGTTATGCCTCCTTTCTTTGGTACAACGTGTACAGGACTGACCCATTTGCTATCAGATATAGGATATATAATACCTGCTTCCAATAACTTGGTTATTTCTTTCTTTACTACCTCACTTAGGATCGGATTTAGTCTTCTCTGGTGTTCCCTAGAGGTTTTACAGTCTTCTTCTAACATGATGCGGTGCATACAAATAGAAGGGCTTATTCCTTTAAGATCGGTGATGTGGTATCCTAGTGCGGTTGGATATTTCCTTAAGATATGTAAGAGTTTTTCTGTTTCGAGTCTTCCTAGATCTGCATTAACTATCACTGGTCGTTCAAGTTCTAAGTCTAGGAATTCATATCTCAGATTTTTGGGAAGTGTTTTCAAATCAGGGGTTGGTTTGTTAAGACATTGCGTAGGGTCCGGTGTTATTGCTAAGCATTGTTTAGATTTGTCCTCTAAAAGATAGTCTGATGATTTGTCTTCTCCTAACTCTGCTTCTTTTATGCATTCATCGATGATATCCATGAAGTAACATGTATCTTCTATTGCAGGTGCTTTCAAGAATTGGGAAAGAATGAATTCAATTTTCTCTTCACCTACTTCGAAGGTGAGTCGTCCTCGTTTTACGTCTATGATTGCACCGGCAGTTGCTAAGAATGGTCTTCCTAGTATAATAGGTGTAGTATCATCTCCTCTAATGTCCATAATTGTGAAGTCAGTGGGAATGTAAAACTGACCTATGCGTACGGGAACGTTTTCAAGGATTCCTACAGGATATTTGATGGAACGATCTGCTAGTTGCACGGACATTTTGGTCGGTCTTAATTCTCCCATTTCCAGTTTCTTACATATGGATAAAGGCATAACGCTAATTCCGGCTCCTAAATCGCATAAGGCTTTGTCGATGACAAATTTTCCTATGTGACAGGGTATAGAGAAACTACCCGGATCCTTGAGTTTAGGAGGCATGTTTTGGATTATAGCGCTACATTCGGCAGGGAGTGTAACGGTTTCGCTATCCTCAAGTTTCCTCTTATTAGAAAGAATTTCTTTTAAGAATTTAGCATATGAGGGCATCTGCGTAATAGCTTCGGTAAACGGAATTGTAACGTTTAATTGTTTAAGGAGATCAACAAATTTTCTAAATTGGCCCGCATCTTTGGTTTTAACAAGCCTTTGAGGGTACGGTATAGGTGGTTTGTAAGGTGGTGGAGGTACATAAGGTTCCTTCTTTTCTAGGGTTTCCTTATTACTCTCTTCCTTTTCCTTAGGTTCACTTTCCTCAGTTGATTTCTTAGGGTTTTGGTTTTCTATCCTTGGGTCAGACGGTCCTTCCACCTCCGTTCCACTTCTTAATATAATTGCATGAGCTTGGCTTCTCGGATTAGGTTGGGGCTGTCCAGGGAATGTACCAGTTGGGGCAGCAGTAGGTGCTTGTTGTTGAGCTACTTGTGATATTTGTGTTTCTAGCATTTTGTTATGGGTAGCCAAGGCATCTACTTTGCTTGCTAGTTGTTTAAGTTGTTCGCCAGTATGTATGTTCTGGTTTAAGAAATCTTTATTGGTTTGTTGTTGGGAAGCTATAAAGTTTTCCATCATGATTTCCAAGTTGGATTTTCTAGGGGTATTATTGTTAGGATTCGGTTTCTGATATCCCGGAGGTATAGATGGGGCTTGATTTGGAGACTGTCCAGGTGCGTATAAAGCATTATTACTCTTATATGAAAAGTTTGGATGGTTCTTCCAATTTGGGTTATAGGTATTCGAGTAGGGGCTTCCTTGAGCATAGTTTACTTGCTCTGCTTGGATTCCAGTCAAGAGTTGACATTCCGCAGGAGTGTGGCCTTGGATTCCACAGACCTCGCAATTCTGAGTTATAGCAACCACGGTGGCTGGAGGTGATACGTTTAAACTTTCAATTTTCTGGACCAAAGCATCCACTTTTGCATTAACGTGATCAAGGTTACTTATCTCGTACATGCCAGTTTTCGGTTGAGGTTTTTCCACCGTTGTTCGTTCGGTTCCCCACTGATAGTGGTTTTGGGCCATGCTCTCGATAAGCTGGTAAGCATCAGCATAAGGTTTGTTCATTAGTGCACCACCTGCAGCGGCGTCTATTGTTAACCTTGTATTGTATAAGAGACCATTATAAAATGTGTGAATTACTAACCAGTCTTCCAAACCATGGTGTGGGCAAAGTCTCATCATGTCTTTGTATCTTTCCCATGCTTCGAAAAGAGACTCGTTGTCTTTCTGTTTAAATCCGTTTATCTGGGCTCTTAACATAGCTGTTTTGCTTGGTGGAAAATATCGGGCAAGAAAAACTTTCTTCAACTCGTTCCATGTGGTGACTGAGTTGGAAGGAAGAGATTGAAGCCATCTTCTAGCGCTATCTCTTAATGAGAAAGGAAAAAGACGAAGTCGAATTGCCTCTGAAGTGACACCATTAGCTTTAACAGTATCAGCGTATTGAACAAATACGGATAAATGAAGGTTTGGATCTTCGGTAAGATTTCCAGAGAATTGGTTCTGTTGCACAGCCTGCAACAGCGAAGGTTTGAGTTCGAAGTTGTTTGCTTCAATTGCGGGCGGAGCAATACTTGAATGCGGTTCATCTTGTGAGCGAGTGCGTGGCATACAAATCAACGAAAGAAAGAATAGAAGAAAAAGAAACCTTAGTCTCTACAGCGTAACGGAAGAGTTACGATATCGATTGAATAAAAGTCCCCGGCAACGGCGCCAAAAACTTGATCGCTCGACTGTGTGAGTCGAGAATGGGATACAAACTGCAAGTGCACAGTTCTATCGCGTAGTTTTAAAAGATATCGATCCCACAGGGACTTATGAATCGATATACCGTTATCTAAGGTTACTACGTAAATCTAAGGTTAAAAATGTTTGATTGTTTGGGGAAAAACTAAAGGCTAAACTAAGATCTAGATTAAATATTAATAAAACGGATATCGGTATGTAGTTCGTCAAAACTAGGGAATCAAGTCTTTGTCGGTTTCTTGGTTTTTTTTTTTAAAATAAATCGTTTCAGTTAACTTTATTGGTTAAAGGTTTTATCTCAAACTCTCGCTCTGTTGAATAAACCATGATTTTATATTAATGTAGCTGTCACTTATAATTAAGTCAAAAACCATATTTTGAAAACAATAAAGTTGCAGAAACTCTTTTTAAGAAAACACTGACCGTTTTAAACACCCTTATCTCAAACTCTCGCTCTGTTGACTTAGGTTATATAATCAAATCCAAATGCTTAACTCTCGTCCTCACATTCAATCTTTAAAAATACTTTTTGGAAAAGGTCAGAATTTAATTAACTCTAAAACTTGCTCTCGCCCTGATCTAGAATTAATGCCTAACTTACACTGTCCAGTTAAAACCTCAAACTCTCGCTCTATTGATTTTAACTTCTTTATGTCCTTTACTTTTGTAAAAAATCTTGTTATTAAACCTGTAAGTTGAGACCGTAAAAAGATTGATTTTAATTTTAAGTTTAGATAGACCGACTCAGTCTTGATCCCTTATTCTGCTTACTTTACATACCGATACCTAGGCGAATTAGCCAGACATGCTAAATAAACAAGAATACATATCATGCATAAACAGACTCATTCCAGGCAGATAATATAGATAAATAATAAAACAAAATATTAAATAATGATTAAAGAACCTGAATGCGTAATACAATAGTCTTGAACACTCCACCACAAGCCGGTAGGATTTGTTCTTCGATTCTTCAATTAAACAATAAATTAAACCAAGGAAATAAAACTAGAATCTAACGTAAGGTTAGATCCGATAAAAAGTTGCACAATAGTTTCCGGTGTAGAAACTACTATGCGAAAAATATCTAAATGCTAAAAAGGGAAAGGTAAATTGCAAGGGAAAAAGAATGTAGAACTTGCAAAAGAAATAAATAAAATAAACTATGTTAAGTTGCTGGAAAAGAAAATAAGCAAAAGCGTGAAAAGAAAATTGGCAGAGCTTCGGCAATATGAGCGTGGAAAAACCGAGAGGCCTTTAGGTTTTTGAGATGGCTATTTATATTGGTGCTGGTAACTGCTTTTCGTTTCTCCAGTTCTTCAACGTGGCTAAATACACGGCGTGGATATAGGAGACCAACTCCTCAACGTCTCTTCTTCAAGTCTTCTGAGGGCGTTACTTGCGCCAAAAAGGTAGTGGAATGGTGTGACGCTCGTCACACCATGTGTGACGTCCGTCACAAGGCTGTTTTGCGTGACGCTCGTCACGCACCCTGTGACGTCCGTCACAGGCACAACATTGGTGACTTGTGCGCTTTGGGCTGGGCTTTGGCATTTGGTTCCTTTTCTCTCCTTTTTGCACCTTCTTTTCTTCCGTTTTCACTTGTTCTTCAAAATGGACTACCTGAGACAAATAGGAAGAAAATACCACGTAATATCTCATAAAATGCAGTAAACCGAAATAAATAGTCATAGAATTTAATGGAATTAAGTCCTAAAATATGATATAATTTCGTGTTATCAAGCGCATGGTGGATGCGCGCATGTAGTCCACATGATTTGCCAGCTCATTTAATGAGCTTCATCCAACGCTCCACGTTTTTTGCCATTTTAATTTCTGATTTTAATTTTCTTTTTATTTCTTTAATTCTTTTTCATTTCAAAAAATCATATCTCCTTCATTATTGGTCCAAAAAATGTGAGACCAATTGCATTTTTCTCCTTTTAATTTCTAGTTTCTAAAAGTGATTTTTAATATTTTTTATTTTATCATTTGATATTTTTTAGGAATTTTCTCTTTTCTGATTATTTTTAATTCATTCAAAATAGTTTTTGATATTCAAAAAATACAAAAATATTTTTCCAACCTCTTTGAATGATGATAGATCTATGAAAAATATTCTCATCAATTTATTAATTTATTTGAGAATTATTTGAGATTTTAATTCAATTAGGTTATTTTTATGCATTTTTAATTGATTAAAAATAGTTTCTGACTTCTAAAAATGCTGAAATATTTTGTCAAACTTTGTTTGACCTTGTTGAACTTAGGATAATTCACTTGGACTTTTCAAAGTTGATTTGAAGTGAATTTGAAGTTTGACCTTTCTTTATTATTTTAATTCAAGTATTATTTTAATTTTGAAAAATACCAAAAATATTTTATTTGTTTCTTGACTTCTAATCTTCATCTTGCTTCTGTTCACTATTGCTTGACCTTGATCTCATATATCTTTGGTCAATGCTTGTTGATTTACTTCATTCCATTTCCATTAATGCACTTTATTATTCATCTTCTTCTTCTTTTTCTTTTTCTTTTTTGATCAATGAGTTAAAGATTGGTGGTTAGCCTTGATACATGGGAGGTTTAACCTTCCTTGATTCAAATCTAATTCATCTTGATCATGGATCAAGTGAATGGCTTTGCATTACGGATAGGTTGCTTCCTAATCAAGCAAAGAACCTAAATCAATACAAGATCATTTCTCATCTTCTTTTGGCATGGCAAGTTGTAGGAGTTTGATTCACTAATCAAAATCTCTAACTTGTGTTGTTGCCTACATTATTATTGACCGGCCTCAGATGGTTGTGACTTCTACATAAGTCCAATTACGATTGCTTAACATAGCGCTAAATTGCCTTATGTCACACTAATACTAACACTAACCATTAACCATTAACATTTAATTCTTGCACTTTACATTTATGCAATTTACTATTCTTGTACATATTATTCATTTGCTTTTGCCCTTTGCTCATTTGAGCACATGTTTATGTTAATGCAATTTGCCTTTTGCTCACTTGAGCACATTATTGTGTATATATTATTGTGCTTGTGTTTTATTTTGATTGTTGTGAACAAAAATGCAAAAATGGACAAATGGACTTAGATTCTAGGACATTCCCTATGCAAAATGGAGTAAAAAGGCCTTAATGTTGAAGATGGATTAGAAGGACCAAATCTCTAAACTCACTCTTGTCCATTCTTGATTTACTTCATGGAACTTTTTAATGTGTGTGCTTTTGTGTTAGGGATTCCTATTTAAGCCAAATTGAAGAACCATTGTCATGTGCTTCAAAAGAGAGAGATACAAGTGCCATTGGAAGATTCCTAAGAGCTTTGCTTGATTGATTGATTTCTTGAGTATACACTTGTTTGCTTGCTTATTCCAAAGGATGAGAGCTACTTGGATCATCAATATGATCTCAAGAGAGGAACTCCATTTGTGTTCTTATTTCTTCTCCTTCATCTCTTGTATGATTAGGACTTTAGCCATTCTTCTTCTTCCCTCCACTCTAACCCAAGCCAAAACTTTTGTGCAAACATTAACACTTGTTTTCAAACCTTAGAAACCTAAGCATTATGCTTTTGATTTTCAAACTTTCTTTTCATAACACTTATTTTGAATTGAATCTTTAAGTCAACTTTGACCATATTTTGTAAATACTTTTCATTGGTAAATATAACTCATTCAAATGCTTTTGTGGTTTCAATGGCCACTTTCTTATTAAAAACTTTTCATAACCTTTAGCTATTAGGTTTGAGTTATCCTTGAGGTAGATGTAATACTCACCTATATCCTTAGTGATGGACAATGAGTCTTCCATGCTTATTATAGGGTTAACCCCTCACTAGCATGTTGAAGCTATCCTCACATGGTGGATTTATGGTTTTAGGTTGAGTTTTCACCCTTGGATAACAAAAGACCTTAAGGCTTTTGGACCAATCAATTCACCAACTTGTTTTGAGATTTTTACCCCGAACTACGAGGTTTTGATCCTAATCTTTTTTAAGATGGTACGTAGGCAGTGGATTTATCCATTCAAACACAAAATTGTAAATAATTTGTATATTCTTCTCTCATCTCTCCAATCATGTTTGCACAAATAATTTTCACAAAATACCAACCTTACAACAAGTGTGAAAAGGGCTCCCTAGGAGTACCTAGGATGTTTTGGGTGCTTAAAACCTTCCCATTGCATAACCAACCCCCTTACCCCGATCTCTGACATTTTTATTAGTTTTTGATTCGATAAAACTTCTCGGTTTTTGTTCGCTTTCTAACCTTTCCTTTGGCTAAATAGAAGTGCGGTGGCGACTCGACTTGTATGGTTTACTTTTGATTTAGTCAATAAATCTAAAGGTAACGAATACCTCGCTACAATAGGGTTTTGTCAATACCTCATTTCCTGTATCCATTGTTAGTGAGGAACACTGTGAGTCTCTCATACCAAGCCCTAGGAGCTTGCTTCAACCCATATAGGGCTTTCTTCAATCTGTACACATGCTTTGGAAGATTTAGATCTGTGAATCCTTTAGGCTGTTCAACATATACTTCCTCATTTAGGTAGCCATTCAAGAAGGCACTTTTTACATCCATTTGGAATAGTTTGAATTTCAGAATACATGTCACTCCAAGCAATAATCTAATGGACTCAAGGCGAGCTACAGGAGCAAAAGTCTCATCAAAGTCCACTCTTTTAACTTGAGTATATCCTTGTGCTACTAACCTTGCTTTGTTTTTAGTAACAACCCCTTGTTCATCAGATTTATTCTTATACACCCACTTTGTACCTATGACATTTACTCCTTCATTCCTCTTGAATTGACCTAACTCCTCCTGCATGGCATTGATCCAGAACTCATCAGTCAAGGCTTCCTTGACACTCCTAGGTTCAATCTTTGACACAAAGCGACCATGTGAGATCAGTTCCCTTGATCTAGTAGTGACCCCTTTATTTGGATCTCTTATAATGAGATCTTTGGGACGATCCTTCTGAACTCTGATGGAGGGTCCCTTGTTGATTTTGTCATCTTCAGGTTCAACTTGAGGAGGTTCACTTTCCTCATTTTTGTCTGAGAAGTCAGCTGAGGAATCATTCAGAGATGTCTCGACATCATCCGTGACATCAGTCTGTTGGTCATCAACCACAACATTAATAGATTTCATCAATACATTAGTTCTGGAATTAAAGACTTTGTAAGCTCTGCTGTTTGTTGAGTGGCCTAGAAATATTCCCTCATCACTTTTGGGATCCATCTTCCTTCTTTGTTCACGATCAGTCAAGATATAACATTTACTACCAAAAACATGGAAGTATTTGACTGTAGGTCTTCTTCCTTTCCAGACTTCATATAGGGTTGTAGGAGTCCCTTTCTTCGATGTCACTCTGTTGTGAACATAGCAGGCTGTGTTCATGGCTTCAGCCCAAAAATGGTAGGGAAATTTCTTAGCATGAATCATAGCTCTGGATGATTCTTGAAGAGTTCTATTTTTTCTTTCCACCACACCATTTTGCTGGGGAGTAAAGGGAGATGAGAACTCATGATGAATTCCTTCTGAAGAACAAAATTCAGCAAATTTGTTGTTCTCAAATTCCTTCCCATGATCACTTCTAATTTTGATAACAGGACTTTCCTTTTCTATTTGAAGTTTTAGACAAAGCTCCTTGAAGAATTCAAAGACATCAGTTTTTTCTCTTATAAAATTGATCCAGGTGTATCTGGAGAAGTCATCCACCATTACATATGCATACTTCTTCCCACCAAGGCTTTCCACTTGCATGGGTCTCATTAAATCCATATGGAGGAGTTCCAAAACTTTGGTAGTGGTGTCATGTTTGAGCTTCTGGTGTGACATCCTTGTCTGTTTTCCAATCTAACATTCTCCACAGATTTTTCCTTCATCAATCTTCAAGTTGGGAATTCCTCTAACAACCTCAACAGATATGATCCTCTTCATACCTTTAAGATACAGATGGCCCAATCTTTGATGCCATATCTTCACTTCTTCCTCTTTGGCCAAGGTACACATTGAAGAGTAACCAGTTTCTTGAGAACTCCACATGTAGCAGTTGTCTTTAGACCGAACTCCTTTCCCTTATTTGGGCTTTTCTTCTAACCTTGTTCTTCTTCCAATATTGTTGGATTTACTAATGTCCGATGCGATGTTCTTGACATTGGCCTTAGATCTTACATCCATCTTTTTCATAAGTCTGTTGAACTGTCTTCCCATCATTGCTACCTCATTTTCCATATCTTCATCAATCTCTTGACCATATTCCTCATCTTCCCCTTCAGTGTTTGACATGAAGGCTATGCTTTTGGCTTTCTTTTCAGATCCATCACATATTCCCATCTCAAATGTTTGGAGGGATCCAATTAGCTCATCAAATTTCATATTTGAGATGTCTTGAGATTCTTCTATGGTTGTCACCTTCATAGCAAATCTCTTAGGGAGTGACCTGAGTATTTTCCTTACTAGCTTTTCATCTGACATCTTCTCTCCCAGAGCTCCAGAGGCATTGGCAATTTCAAGGATATTCATGTGAAATTCATGGATATTTTCATCTTCTTTCATCCTTAAATTTTCAAACTTGGTAGTGAGCAGCTGCAATCTAGACATCTTCACCCTAGAGGTGCCTTCATGAGTGGTTTTGAGAATGTCCCAAGCATCTTTAGCCACCTCACAGTTGTTTACCAATCTGAAGATATTTTTGTCTACTCCATTGAATATTGCATTCAATGCTTTAGAATTTCCAAGGGCTAGATCATCCTTCTCCTTGGACCATTGTTCTTCAGGTTTCTTATCAGTTGTGGCTTCTCCTTCCTTAGTAACTACTGGATGTTCCCAGCCTGTTAACACAACCTTCCAAGCCTTATTATCAAGAGATTTTAGGAAGGCTACCATTCGAGGTTTCCAATAGTCATAGTTAGATCCATCCAAAATTGGCGGCCTGTGAACTGATCCTCCATCTCTCTCCATGGTACCAGAAAGTATTGTCCCCAGATCTCACCCAGAACCAGAGCAGGATGTCTGCCCTAATACCAATTGAAATTCTAGTATCAGATATGAGATGTCGAAGGTAATGTCACGACACCAATATCTGAGTAAAACAAACAGGATAAAGATAAAGAATAGTAATGTAAGAGACACAAGCAATTGTTAACCCAGTTCGGTGCAACTCACCTACGTCTGGGGGCTGCCAAGCCAGGAAGGAAATCCACTAAATAGAATCAGTTCAAAGACTCTCAGTACACTCCACAAGTTACAGTCTTTTTCACCTAATCTCTACCTGTATGATTTCTACCTAAAAACTCTTAGATATGAGATCCCACTCACTCCCCCTCAATCACACCAGTGATATTAAACAACAATTACTTATGAAAAGAAGACACTCTTCAAAGACACACACTTGATTTTACTTAGCAGCTTCAATCAAGTAGACACACACTTGATCTTACTTAACAGCTTTAATCAAGTAGACACACACTCATGCTTAAAAGCTTTGAGTGACAAATTACAACTCACAAATCAGACCAATTCAATCATCTATGGATGAATTGATTGACTTACAAGTCACACAACCACACAAGACACAAACCCTTATTTTCTCTCTATATATCACTATGTATTTCTTGTGTATCAAGTCAGGTTTTCCATGTCCTATTTATAGAAGCATTCAGCTGGGCTTGGACATCTTGAAACCCTAAAACTATTTTCCAATCAAATCTTCTCATGACAGTTGGTTAGATCTCCTTGGAAAATAAGTTAAATCACGTTGTAATCGTTGATTGATTGCGTTTGTAATTAACTCCTCAATCAAACATAGATTTCCATTAAAAGCGCAATCACATAACACATAACATTCACACTGAATGTTCTGTGTACAGATGTCATGACATCGGGTCTGACATCCTGGAACAATCCTGCATAATTCTATTATAAATATCCAGCAGGTACATAGATATCTTATGTTAAGACATCACATGCAACATCTTGTGAACACTCTTTGTTTTACCAAAATTGTTGCCAACACTTAGAACCAACAATAACAATTATGATATTATCTTTAATAAAAAACCGTGTAAGGCTGTCAATCAGAAAAATGGCACAGTCCTTTTCATTGGAAAGAGGAAGAACAACATTTATAAAATAAAATTTTCAGATTTGAAAAACCAAAACGTGAAATGCTTGATATCTGTTAATGAAGAGCAATGTGTGGCATAGACGCTTGGTTCACATTAGCTTAAGGAGGATTTCCCAGCTAAATAAACTTGAGTTAGTCAGAGGCCGGTCTAAGTTGAAGTTTTCTTCAGATTCTCTTTGTGAAGCATGTCAGAAAGGAACATTTTCTAAAACTACTTTCAAAACTAAAAATGTTATTTCCACCTCTAGACCTCTAGAACTTCTACACATTGATCTCTTTGGACCTGTTAAGACAACGTCAATCAATGGTAAGAAGTATGGACTTGTCGTTGTTGATGACTGCAGTTGTTGGACATGGGTGAAATTCTTAAGGCACAAGAATGAGTCACATTCTGTGTTCACCAATTTCTGTTTGAAAGTACGAAATGAATATGACTCTAAGATTATCAGAGTCAGAAGTGATCATGGTGGCGAATTTGAAAACAAACTTTTTGAAGAACTTTTTGACTCTAATGGAATATCCCATGATTTCTCCTGTCCTAGAACTCCACAACAAAATGGATTTGTAGAAAGGAAGAATAAGACTCTCCAAGAAATGGCCAGAACCATGATCAATGAGACTAATGTGGCTAAGCACTTCTGGGTAGAAGCTATGAATACAACATGTTACATTCAGAATAGAATATCTTTCAGACCTATTCTAGAGAATGCTCCTTTTAAACTGTGCAAGGGAAGAAAACCCAACATTGCTTATTTTCATCCTTTTGGGTGCTCTTGTTTTATTTTGAACACTAAAGACAATCTGAACAAGTTTGACTCTAAGGCACAAAAGTGTATTATGTTGGGATACTCAGAACGTTCTAAAGGATATCGAGTATACAATACATAAACATAAATTATAGAGGAATCAATTCATATCAGATTTGATGACAAGATTTACTCTGAAAAATTCAAAGCTAGTTGAGAAATTTGTAGATGTGGAGATCACACTTGCAGGCTCTGGCAAAAAGACCAAAGGTTTTGAAGAAGAAAAAAGAGGAACTTCAGAAGCACCTGACGCACAATCAATTAGAAAAGACAAAGAAATAGGCAGAATGTTTCTGAAGAAATGATTTTGGGAAACAAGAATGAAATTTTCAGAACAAGACCAACAGTCAAAGATTTTGAAGAAACACTTTTGGGACTAGTATCTTTGATAGAGCCAACATATTGTAAAGAAGCTCTTCAAGATAAATAATGGATTATGGAAACGAAAGAAGAAATCGATCAGTTTTCCAGAAATGACGTTTGGGATCCTGTACCAAGACCCAAGGGAACCCATGTGATTGGAACTAAATGGGTTTACATGAACAAGCTAAATGAGAAAGGTGAAGTCATCAAGAGCAAAGCACGGTTGGCAGAACAAGGTTATAATCAACAAGAAGGAGTTGACTGCAGTGAAACCTTTGCTCCAATTGCAAGGTTATAATCTATTCGTCTTCTTGTATCTTTTGCTGTTAATAATTCTATTAAATTATATCAAATGGACGTCAAAAGTGCATTTTTGAATGGTTACATTTCTGAAGAAGTGTATGTCCATCAACCTCTTGGCTTTGAAAATTCAAAACTTCCAAAACATATTTTCAAACTTAAGAAATCTCTTTACGGTCTGAAACAAGCTCCCAGAGCTTGGTATAAAAGACTTGGTTTATTTCTTTTGGAAAATGATTTTATAAGAGGAAAAATGGACTCCACCCTCTTTTGCAAAAACATCAGAAACGATCTTATGATTTGTCAGATTTATGTTGATGATATATTATTTGGTTATGCTAACCCCTCTGTTTCCAAGAATTTTCTGAGTTAATGCAGGCAGAATTTGAAATGAGCTTAATGCAAGAACTAAAGTTCTTTCTGGGTATTCAAATCAATCAAACATCAGAAGTCACGTATGTCTATCAAAGCAAATACATAAAAGATATTCTGAAGAAATTTGACATGTCATAAAGCAAGCCAGCCAAGACTCAGATGCATCCTACTTGCATTCTGGAGAAGGAGGAGGTAAATCAAAAGGTTTGTCAGAAACCCTATCGTGGTATGATAAGCTATCTCCTTTATCTGACTACTTCTTGTCCTGATATATTATTAAGCGTATGCATGTGTGCTAGATTTTAGTCAGATCCAAGGGAATCTCACTTAACTGCTGTTAAGAGAATCCTTAGGTATCTGAAAGGAGCACCTAATCTTGGCTTAATGTATAAGAAAACATCAGAGTACACACTTTCTGGATATTATGATGCAGATTATGCTGGAGATAGGTTAGAATGCAAAAGCACATTTGAGAACTATCAGTTTCTAGGAGGAAACCTCATCTCATGGGCAAGTAAAAGACAATCAACCATTGCACTATCAACTGCAGAAGCAGAATATATCCCAGCTTCACTTTACAGCACTCAGATGCTCTAAATGAAGAATTAGCTCGAGGACTTTCAGGTCTATGAGAGTAACATTCATATCTTTTGTGATAATAATGTTGCCATTTGCTTAAGTAAGAATCTGATTTTACATTCTAGAGTGAAACACATAGAAACTAAACACCACTTTATTAGAGATTATGTTCAGAAAGGGGCAATTGTTTTAAAATTTATAGATACAAACCATCAATGGGCTAATATCTTTACAAAACCCTTAGCTAAAGATAGATTTATCTTCATTCTGAAAAATTTAAATATTGTAGATTTCCTAGAATGACTTTGAAGTTGTGCTTCTCATCTCTAATGTAAAATTAGAATATGACTCAAGCATATGATGCTTATCTGATTCTGATTCTGATACTTCTACAAATTAGAAGATATCTTTATCATAAACATCTCAAGTCATAAACCATTTGGTATTCTTAACTCCGAGTACATCAACATGTGGCCTCTCAAACTTCTGGCTCTGGTTCTTCTAGACACATGTCTAGCTCAGAACTCAATGGCCAAACTGTTGAGATCCCCTCGAGCAATGTGCAAATCTTGAGATTAGAATCTCATCATTAGCTGCATTTAATTTTTCCCATGATTGTCTAAACTCATTTTAAAAAAAAATAATTTTGTTTTCCTTCTCAAGTTACCATTGATTTCTTTTTATATACTCCCACGACTCCCACTATTCACACTTTCACTCTTCACTACTTACACAAACCCTAACCTCCAACTTTTCTCTACAACCTTTGTTCATCTTTTTCTCTGAAACTTCATCATGAATGCTCAAGAATAACAAGATTTTGAGTTCTCTCAAGAGATGAACACCCAAGAATAACAAGGTGAATCCTCACAAAAAGTCGCCTCCATTACTGCTCTTCAAACAACAACCTCTTATCAAGAACCTCATGTTCTTGATCGTCCATCCCACATCAACTCGTCAACAACATTTGAACAACTGGAAGTTCTTTGTGAATTGCTGGTGTATTTTGAAAACCTCAAAGACAATGGCATGGATCTTACTCCAGAATTAAAACATCAGGGTTGACTCATCAACTTCAACCGTCTCTATGGTCCCATCTACACAAATATAGTAAAAGAATTCTGGAGATTTGCTGACTCCGACGACCACTACATAGTCTCTCATGTTCTGGGTGTCAAGGTAGTGATAACTGAAAAGTCTATTGCTACGCTTCTGAACATGGAGAAGTCTAGGGGTAGAAGGATTTACAACATCAATCCTAGGGCTAAGTACATGACCCAGGAAATCATCCCCACCATATTTTCCCAGAACCCTGAAGGACTAACATCCTCTAAAAATAAAGAGCTCCACAAGAATCTAAGGGTGTGGCTCAAGATAATTTTGGGATGCATCCACCACAATCCACCATCCAACTCTTCTGACTATGTCAGCATAGATAAGAAGTGTATCCTTTACTGCTTACACAAGGGTCTGAAATTTAATCTACCATCTCTTTTCTTCAAATACTTAAGATATTCTGTTAGAGATACCAGAAACAACATGAAGCCAATGAACTACATCCCTTTGGATATGTTGATTTAAGATGTTCGGATTGAGAATGGTCTGGTAGATCATATCATTCATCAGAATCTGATGGAAGACGTCACAGTGGACGTTGGGAAGCCCCTAAATGGGAGGAATCTGAAGAGTATGGGACTGATTGATAAGGTTCTTGCCAAACCTACTAGAAACACCTCATAGGAGGAACTGAAGGATAAAAGAGAGCAAGTGGATGAGATGTACATATTCACCAAGATTGATCCTCCAAAAGTCATGAAATTTTATCTGAGAGATCAGGAAGCGCAACACTATGATATGTCCAGCTTCAGCATGGATTGGCTTCCAGATCATCCTCCAAACTTCATAAAAAGAAAGAGGGAACTCTCTCAAAAGACAAGTGTTCAAAAAAAGAAGATTCTTAATCTGGGAGAGTCTTCAACAACCAAGAAGAAGCCAGTGCCTCTGACCTTTTCTTTAGCACCTTCTAGTAAGATCTCCATCTCAGAAGTTCTGAATTCCTTTGTCTCTGTTTCCAGGCAACTTGCCTCATCAATTCATCTACCACCTCCCACAATCTCAACCATAATTAAAACTTGCCCCACTCCACCTACCATAAATATAAACATTCCCACTGAAAAATACAAATCTTAATAACCAACAACCTCACTCCCTTTTCATAAAACTTCTTCACAACCTACCTCATATGAACTAACACCATCCATACCAATTCATTCTGAACCAAAACCATCCTCCATCCCTCTCAGAACCATCATACCTACACCTTTTCCTCCATCACCTCTCTTCAACCTCCAAACAACCTCCATCCCACATTCTAAACCAATGTTGTTCAACAGACCCTTCTCACCAACCTTCTCCACCACCCATAACACACCTTCTTACCATGACCTCACCATAACCTATGAACATTCTGGTTCAGATCATCCCGACCCAACCTCCCCAAAACCTTGAAGATATTCAAGTCACAACTAACTCAGAAAGAACTCTTTCTGTACCAGCATACCAACTAATTCCTGAACCTTTTGAAGTTGAACCCACCCTACCAACCTTCGATGAGGCATTAGCCAAGTTCTCAAAATGTTCAGTTTCTATATTTAAGAATCTCTTTGACGAATCCAACACCAGTGACAAACCTTATGAAATAAGGACTAACTAGAACAGATTCATCAGATGGATGGCATCTGAGATTTTCAAGATGAAGAGCATCTCTGAACAAGTCAGAAATGACTTCATCAGAAGTGTTGAGGAAAGGTTAGAATTTAGGTTGGAGAATGAAGTAGTAGAAAAGGCTGAACGAGAAGCAACTGAGAAAGCTAGTAAGGAGGCTGCTGAGAAATAAGCTGCAGAAGCTACTGCAAAAGAGAAAGCTGAGAAAGAAGCTGAAGCTGCTCAGAAGGCTGAATCTGAGAAAGCTGTTGAGGTTGCTCTGATTCAGGGAGAGTCATCAATAATTGATCTTGCCCCTCTAGTCATCAGAACTCTTAAAGAGTTGCAGAAGGAACAACAACTGGTCAAAACCAAACTCGACAAACAAGATCAGGTCAACAACAGTATTTAGAACCTGCTAGCTGAGCTACTTCAAAGGATGCCTCCTCTAACTAAACCTTAGACACTTTAGGATTTTTCTTTAAAAAATTTCAAGTGTTTTTAGTTCTAAGGCTTATTTTCTGATCTTTTCTTGCTGTACATTCTGAAGCTTTCTAATCAATGAAATTGTGGTTTATTTACTTTTTGAGTCTAACAAAAAGGGAGAGAATTACATATAAGTCTTTTGATGAATTATTTTATCCAAATCTCAAAAATGCACTGCTTACATTCTGACATAAAATTATTGCACAGTTCTAAGTCATTTTTCAGGACCTATATGAACCAAGGGAAGCTTGAATTCTTATATAAGAAACTACTAAATCAAGTCAAGCAACCTAAGAAGATCTAGTAAGAAATTCTCTACCCCAGAAACCCATATCTGATATTAAATATCTTTAAAAATCATTTTTTAAGTATCAGACTTAGGGGGAGATTGCTAATCTCAAAGGGAGTCATCTTTTTATCTGACTCTGGTCATTTTCAGTTTAGTATCTCTTAAAGTACTTATTGTTTCATCAAAATCCTAAGTTTTGTCATCATCAAAAAGGGGAGATTGTTAGAACAAGATTTTGATTCTGCAATGTATCTTTAAGTTTTGATGATAACAAAGAACGAAAAAATTTGGTACCCTAAAAATTTTCTTAAGTGTGTACGATTCTAAGTTGAAATGGCTTTGGTAAGTTGTAGCGGTAAATTCATGATCATCAAGCTATGGATAAACTTGACGTCAATAAAACCAGAGTCGCCACCGCGCTTTTATTGTTTCCAAAAGAAAAGGGAAAAGTGCGAACAAAACCTAAAGATAAGAAGTTTTCAAATCAAAACTAATAAAATGACAAAGATTACAGGTAAGGGGGTTGGTTACACAGAGGGAAGGTGTTAGCACCCAAAGTGTCTTAGGTACTCCTAGGGAGCCCTTTTTTTGTGTGCAAGTGATTTGGTCTAAATGATGTTTGATAAAATATAGAGTGGGGAGATGAGAAAAGAATTCATTGATTATATTTTTGTGTTTGACAAGACCTTCAGTCTTGTGCCTACGTACTAATATAAAAATGAGGGATCACAACCTCGTAGTTCATGGTAAAAATTTCAAAGAAGTTGGTGAATTGATTTTAACCAAAAATTTAATAAGAAGGCACAAAAGGCCAAAGTTTTGAATGGGGTTGTTAGTTCTTTTTGTCCTTTTGAAATTAAAGTCAATATAGTTAAGTTCATTTACAAATTTTATTAAGAAAAGATTTTAAAATTCATTGGCATAAGGCCAAAGTTTCTAATCATTAAAATATGCCTAAGTTAGAAAACACAAGCAAAGAAAGTTTCTGAAAAGAGGGAGAGGTTTTGAAATTTAAGAAGTGAGACGATATGAAGGGACTATCCTAGACAAAAATTAAAAGTTAAGGGTTGAAAATATCTGACCAATGGGATGCAATCCAACATACAAGAATGTCATATAGAAACGTATTTTCCTTTGGACTTTAGCAGGCAACAAGCATAAGCAATATCTAAGCAATTATATGAAGGCCATGGCATCAAATAAAGATAGCCAAAATATCCAAGTAAGTAATCCAATAGCTAGCAGTCTTCAATTTCTCCCAATGTATCAGATGAAAATATCCCTTGAGATGAACTTAGATGCAATCATCAGACATCAACAATAATAACAGTATATCAAGCAAGCATAAAGTCAAGGTGACAACTGAGTCAAAGTCAATCAAGATCTTAAGACCACAAACAAAATCGAAACAAACAAATAATATATACAACCACAAGATATGGCTCAAGTGAGCAAAGTGAAAAGGAATGAATCATAAACAAGTTGCATGAAATGGAAATGGCAGATGAATGATAAATGTACTGAAATTTAAATTGCATTAAGTAAATGACTTAAAAATAAAGCTAAATGAATAAAAGCTAGTCAAATGTTAGTGAAGAGTTTTAATTTATTAAGTCATTCTTTAGAGAACACTCAGCCATTCATTCACAAGTATGAATCCTTGAACCAAGACATCATCCATGAGAAGGGCTCCAACTTGGATGATTCAACAAGTATGCCACTAGCTCCCATGAAAGGAAAAAAGGCCAAGTCTTCACACAATGCTATGAAGAATGGGAGACTTACAATTTTACTTACTAGAATGATATGCCTTCTTGATCAAATTTAGCTTTATGTTAAGCAATCGTAATTGGACTTATGTAGAAGTCATAACTATCTAAGGTCGGGCAATAAAAATATAGGTGTTAATGCATGTTATAGATTTGATACTAAGAACCAAACTCCTAAAACATACCACACACTAAAAGAAATGGGTGGAGGACCTATCTCAGTCTGGCTCATGTTGATTCATCTGACACAAGGTCATTGATGAATCAACTAGCATTAGAAATGAAAGAGATTTCCTTGGTCAATGATGGATTGTGGAAGAATAGGGATGAAGATGAAGAGGGAAGGGGAAATAGAAATCTAAATTGATCATAGGAGGAATTTCATCTAATCAATACTATCCATTCATTTTGAGAGATGAAATGTACATTTCATCAATCCTCTAAATCCAATAGTAATGGTCAAACAAAAGTCAAATCAGCCATTATCAAGGCCAAACAGAAAGTCAAACATCAGAAGACCATAAAAATGGCTCAACATAATTTTCAAGCATTTATTCAATTAAAAATGAATTAAAATGCATTTTAAAATGGACAAAACCTCAAATCCCTTCAAAACACCAAATAAATGGCCAAGGGATTTATCCCAGGTTAAAAAAGGTCAAAGGACCTTAGACAAAAAATTTCATGATTTTTGAGAAGTCAATAGTATTTTAAAAATATTTAAAATAAATCAAAAATCATTTAATTCATGAAAAATATCAAAATTAATCCAAAAAAATGATTTTAATTCAAAATATGGAAGAGGAAAATATTTAAATATTTTTGGTGAAAGTCCCACATTTTTTTGATTAAAAATGAAATTAATATGAATTAAACAAAATAAAGGGATTAAATGAAAAATCAGAATTAAAATAGAAAATAGAAAAAACGAGGGCCATCAGATCTCCCTCATTAATTAAGGTGACAAATCTGATGGCCAAGCGCGTATCATCCACCATAGTCCATAATCAACGCGCATGTACAAGTGGTAATCAGAAGGAGCGGTCACGATGAAAAGATTTTAAACAAATCAGATGGCTGAAGATACGCCAACACATCACTAGAGCCCTAGCTCCAGTTGTCTTCTCCGGTGGACCTCATCGGACTGGTCCATCCTTAACCATTCAGAAAATGAAAAGTAAGGACACTATTTCAATGAGAAAAAGCTCAAGAGCTCGAATTTCGCCTCAATTTTGTCCAATTCCAAATATCTTGAGAGATATGAGGAATTGAATTTTGAGGTACACGACCTGAGTTGCTTTGATTTAACCTCAAAGCAACTCAATCTTGTTGCATACATTGGTAAGACTTCAGACAACCAATAGTCAAAGAGAATATAGGAGAATTGAGTGAGAATCGAAGGCTTGAAGTTTTGAAAAATCACCATCGGGTAGCACTGATTTGGCTTGATCTCAATGTGAATCCATTTGGTTCTTCCTCCTTATGCTTGTAGTGATCAATTGAGATGAAAATGGCAATGAACCCTTGGAGTTTGAATCCTAAAATAGAAGGAGAAATTCAAACTCGATTTCAAAGAAATCTTCAAGGAATTCTATGGAGTAGGGTTATAAGATGGCTTGGCAGTAGGGTGTCTGTGCTTCATTCTGAAGCAATGCACTTCTATTTATAAGCTTATGAATTGATTTCCACACCTTTTGAATTTTTAACCAAATTTAGCAAGTTGTGCATGAGTGCATGGGCATTAATTAGGACCAACCAATGATGCAATCCACTTCCAATTCGTGTGCATTTGGTACTGAAGTCATCACATGGAAGCATGCAACATGAAATAATCATTTGAGTTCAAATGTTTCCAAAACAAACCCAATAAAGGAACCATGCGCAAGTCCTTCAATTTTGTCCAAGTGAAGTGATCTTGGATGTTTGGAAAGGTGACATAAAGGGGAACAACTTTTATGTTTCACACTTTTCCATTTGGAGCTTGGATCATGATGAATTTTGAGGTGGAAGTTTGAGAAATCAAACATGGTTGAAAATTTTCTAAGTCCCAAGTCAAATGATCACTTCTTCCACTTTGAATAACTTTTGCTATGGGATTCAAATGAAAATGATTTCTTTACCAAAGTTATAGATATTTAATTACTATTCAATGTGGTCACAAATTTGGCATCATTTGAATTTGACATGATGGAGTTATGGATTTTAGAAGTTGAGGAAAAATGCTTGTTCAATGGTAATGGCCCAAAATGACCTATAATGTTTCCTCATAGTACATGCCCTCTCAAGTAGATTTTAGCATTTCTCAAAAAATAAAAGTTGGAGAAGACATATTGATATTTATTATGAAACTTTTATGTACTTAATATCATAAAAAATGAGCAAGTTATGGTCCTTGGAAGTTGACCTTCTAACTAGGGCACATACAAAATAACTTATAATCTTTCACCATAAAAAAATGACTTTCCAAGAAAAATTAGCTCTTGATGCCAACATGAAAGTTGTTTTGAATGTCATAAGGAGTAACGTTTATCTTAGAATCATTTTCACATGACAACAATTGCAGGAGATAGGGTCTAGGGAACCCTAGTTTTGACCAGTTGACTTTCTCTGGTCAACTTCTTTGAACCAACTTGCAAACTTAAAGTTATCTTGATCTTTTGGACTAATTGAGGATCATATATGCTTTAGATGATGTATAATAAAGTATCCCTTGATATCTTTGACCAATTGTTGAAGAAACTTGCTGAGGAAGTCACACAAGATACCTAGATGAATTAGGGCTTCAAAGGCAAACAAGCTTCAAACTCTTGATGAATTCTTGATCAAATTGACAAATGAAGAACATGGGGATCCATATATGATGCTTTGAACTAATGTGGACCATTGTTGGATTTATATCTTTGCATTGAGGGTCTCAAACCCTAGTTGTGAGCTTGATAGGGCACAAATGGATGTATACACTACCTACAAAAAAGGAACAAAGTCACATAGAGACATATTTTTGGTATTTTGGTTAGTAAACAAAAGAAAATAAAGTATGATACAGTCAAATGTGCTTGGTGATTCTCCCAATACAAACCCAATGAATAAGGGGTAAGGAGGGTGCCAAGGTGTGATCCCAAAGCCAATGCAAATGATGAAATAACATGATGGATCTTAGGGTCAAAATTGGGGTCTTACATAAGTCACCTCCTGATTCTTAAGAAACTAATATTTGGCATCTGAAGTAGTCCAGAAGCGCTGACCTAGCACGAAGAGGAATCACGTCTGACTCTGAACATAATGCATATGAGGAGCAATCACCTGAAGAATCCGACTCTGAAGTTCAAGCTCTAATGATTTGATTATCAGAACTCTATCTGAAGACTCTACAAAGAGATATCTGAAGACTCTACCTCTAAAGACTCTGATGATGCTCACCTCACTCTAACACATGCTCATAAATACGCCATCGGATGTCACTTGGTCAGAAACCTAAGCTGGAAGCATTCAAATTATCATACAATCCTTTCAAGGAAACATTTGATTATGCTCTTAGTCTGATATGGAAAGGACAGGGAATTTACTACATTTATCTCCCACAGCTTGCACGAAATCTTTATTGATTTCCCCCAACATTATCATCTCAAGTGTTATATATGGGCCTCATCACAACTTGCCAAAACACAACTTTGACATAACAACCTTGTCATACAACTTTTCACCACTCTTACGAAGAACAACTCACGCTCTGCATACTCTGATTATTTCTTCACCACTGTTGTTGTAAGAAAAAGTTTCCATACAAGAGTTGCTACTCAATATTGTATGGTTATCTTTCACTTTGTAATTCTTGTAATTATTTTTGATTCCTCAAGTGACTTGTTTAGGTCTGTAGACTTGAGAGGGCTACAGGGTTGTTGAACCCTTAGACGAACTTTATAATTTGTTGAGATTAGTGGATTAAGTCTTTGTTGAAGGCGAAATCACCTTAGCCGGGTGGACTGGAGTAACTTTGATTTTCAAGCGAACCAAGATAAATCATTTATTTTGTTATTATTTCTTCTTTGCGTGTGCTGTTGTGAAAATATTTTAATTCCTGTGAAAACAATTCAAATCCCCCTTTCTTGTTTTTCTCTACCTTCATCAAGTTATTTCCTCCTCTTGTCATGATAACTTTTCTGACGACTCTGCGACGCTTTCATCTTTTCTAGGATCATCTTGATCTTTTCAGTCGTCTGGTGAATAATCTCAGGTCTGAGTACAACACTCTCGCCTGACTCATACCAACACAAATAAGTTATACAGCTCCTACTGTACAATGCCTCATATGGTTCATTCCGACACTAGAATGGAAATCATTGTTGTAGGTAAACTCAATCAACGACAAGTAGCTATCCTAAGTACCTCATTGTTCTAGCACATAAGCCCTCAACAAATCCTCCAAAGACTGGATATTCCTCTCTATTTAACCATCTATCTGCAGATGATAAAAATAACTCAACTTCAACTTAGTACCCAAAGTAGCTTGCAGACTCTCCCAGAACCTCGATGTAAATCTTGGATCTCGATCTGACACAATACTTGAAGGATTACCATGCAACTTCACAATCTCATCAATATACAATTGTGCAAAGGATAATTGATCCTAATTAGTATAAAATGAGCCGATTTGGTCAATCTATCCACAATCACCCAAATTGAATCGCATCCCTTTGAAGTCTTCTGTAAATCTGTTGCAAAATCCATGGAAATACTATCCCATTTCCACTCGGGAATATTCAATGGTTGCATCAGACCCAACGACTTCTGATGTTCGATCTTTGACTTCTTGCAGCTCAAATAACATACACAAATTTGGCAACCTCTTTCTTCATTCTTGGACACCAAAACATCTTCTTCAAATCTTGATACATATTCGTAGCACCAGGATGAATACTCAATCCACTTTTGTGACCCTCCTCAAGAATACTCCTCTTAAGTTCGAGTACATCAGAAACACAAACTCTATCTCTGAACATCATCACACCATTTTCACAAACTCGGAAATCACATTCGTTACCTTGGTTGATTAATGTGACACAACCTATCAAACTCAAATTAGATCTCTGACCTTCCACAATCTCTTCAAGGATACCACTCGTCAACTTCAACATACCCAACTTCACACTGTTATGAGTTTCTCCACCCACTAACTCATATCTTTGAATTGCTCAACCAGTTCTAACTCTCGAGCCATAAGTATCGACTTGTGTAAAAACTTCTTACTCATCGCATTAACTACAATATTAGCTTTACCCGGATGGTAACTCAAATCAAAATCATAACCATTTAGAAGTTTAAGCCATCTCCCCTGCCTCATATTCGACTTTTCTCATCAAATAAATATTTCAAACACTTTTGATCACTGAACACTTCAAATTTAGAGCCAAATAGGTAGTGCCTCTAAATCTTCAACACGAATACCAATGTTGTCAACTCAAGATCATGCGTAGGGTAATCCCTTTCAAGAAATATCAAATGTCTCTAAGCATAAGCCACAACCTGACCATTCTACATCAACACACCTCCCAGACCCATCTTCGAAACATCACAATATAAAACAAAGGACTCACTTGGATTATGTGAAATCAAAACTTGAGCAAACATCAACTTCTTCTTGAATTCTTGAAAACTCTTTTCACAATGCACGTCTCAAACATAGGCTTGACCCTTTCGAGTCAACTGAGTTAATGACAATGCTAAATTTTAAAAAACCTTTAATGAACTTCCTGTAGTAACCACTCAATCCAATAAAAAATTCTAATCTCAGTGACAGACTTTAGATTCTCCCATTGTAACACGACATCTATCTTTGATAGATCCACAACTATACCACCACTAAAATCACATGACCAAGGAAGCTTACTTCCTTTAACCATAACTCACATTTGGAAAAGCTTTGCGTACAAATGGTTCTCTTTCAATGCCTACATTTCAATTCTCAGGTCACTCATAGCCTCATACTACCGTCCCTCTTCTTCACTAACAACACCAACATACCCAACAGAGAAACACTTGGTTGAACAAACTTCTTCTCAAGCAAATCTTCTAGTTGCTTCTTCAATTCCCAAACTCTGAAGTAGAAACCCTATAAGGAGTCATCGACACCGGACTAGTACTAGGTACTAAGTCTATAGAAAGATCCACTTCATGCTCTATAGGCAAATCACTAATGTCTTCAGGAAACACTTCAGGAAATTCACACACTCCAGGAAGATCATGAACTAATCCCTTTCCTCTATCTTCCAACGAAGCTAACATCATAAACATTTGTGCCATATCCTTCACGGACTCTCTCACTTACTTAGCTGATACAAACATCAACTCTTCACCTCTATCAAATTCAAATTCATGCTTTGGATGCAAGTCACATATATCTTCAGGAAAACATCAGGAATCACACACCACTGGCACAACACTAGTTGTCACATTGCTCTCTATTCTCAGAGAAACAACATTAACAATACCTTATCGTTTTCCCTAAAGATTTCCCAACTTGACCAGCAGACAGGAATCTCGAATCTACAACATCTTTAGTGTTAGGAACAACACAACTTTACCATCGCCTGAGCTCTTGCAATCAGCGGCGCATTGCACCAACTTATCAAAACAATTGGTAAACACTTGGTTTAACTCCATTTAATTCATTCCAATAATAACTTCAACTTGTTCCAACAAAATACAAATCGTACACATCATCAGGGAACACGCCAAGATACTGAACACATCACTGGCTCATCTCTGGCCAAACATCACCATTCCCCTCACAAGGAAGCGACCAACGAGAACACCAGGCCGTATTCCCTCAAGGATCACACCATTTTACTAACCGATACCATCCTCGAATCCGACCTCTCTCTGGGTTCAGGCAAAACACAACATTCTCAAAACAGGTTAACTAGCCAACACTGCACTCTTGCATGAAGTAACATGATGTCCAAGCTCTATACAGTTTGAGCATCCAAGAGAAGCAGGCGTTCCCCCCCACTTGTTTCTTTCCCAACCTGCAAATGAAAAAAAACATAATTCAACAACCTGGCCTGACGGACCTACCTGCTCTGATACCACTAATGTAACACCCTAAACCCCAGACATAATTTATCGTGTAAATTAAATATAAAATAAAACCACGTAGGGTGTCACACATTCATAACACATGTGACATGCTCCGTAACACGGGTTTCAATAGTAAATTTCAATACAAACATTTATAATAAGGATGTTTACACGACATCCAACTTATCTGAATCATACCTGGGATGTTTACACGACATCCATCTCATTTGATTAGTATTATATATTCACATAATAAGACATTCATAACTTGTCATCGCACGCTCACTTCCATTTTAAAGTATCATTGCAGCAACATTATCATCACATTTATGGAAGATAAAGCAAGTAATAACATCTAGTCTCAACTTCAATTGTAATAACAAAATAAGAGAGTTGTAATCAATCAACTCAACATCTTAAGAATTCTAAAAAACAAAATTAGTCTTATGACTTCAACATAATTAGACATAAGGAATAAAATAAGTGTTTAACCCAACCCGATACTACATGACCAGAGCAAGGTACCACTAGTAAAAGCGACAAAATAAAGAAGTAATCCAAGAGCTACCTTCCACTTACTTCAGAAATACTACTCTTGAGTATCTTCATGATGTCCATGTAAAGACAACATTCAAATAGAAGGCATGATAATTCATTTCAATAATAACGATATATAATGAAGAATAAAGTACAACATCTACACAATCATGCACAACAATATATCACATTCTTACATCCAAATCATAACCAACATCATACACAACAACATATCAATTATCATCAACATCATACAAAACCACATCTCAATTATCATTAACATCATATGCAACAACATCTCATCCAACAGCACATTAACAACAACCAATACAAATGCAACAATTATGCAATGTACTCAACACCGACTCGACATGCATGTGGTATCAAATATGAACACTCAGGTTCATCTCATTCCATGATCCCCACCATAGGATCAATTCCCTCTTGGAACCGGAGCACACAAAAATAGCTACCATCACCATAGGTAACGCTTCACTAATCCCCCATAATAGGAATTAGCTACTTGCACCTGATCCATCATTATGATATCGAGGCTCACAAAAACTCGTTACCATCAACATAGATAACGCTTCACTAATCCCTCATAATAGGAATTAGCTACTCGCATACGATCCATCACCATAGAATCGAGACTCACCAAAATTGGACTGAAGCCCGTACACCAAGATGCATGACTCTCAAATAACATGCATTAACACAACAAGGTTCACTTAAGGTTCCCCACACACATCTCATCATTTATGCATCACATCATTCATCATGAAATAACCAATTCATGTTACCACGTAAATAATATCAATAAACAGCAGCAATGCGTCAACATCTTAACATCATCGACATAACAACATAATTATCACACCATGATATTACAACAATGTAATGATTCATCAACCAAACGTATAAACCAATACATTTATTAACATAATAGGCATGTGAATATTATTAAGACATCTCAAAACTCACTACCATGTTACAGGTATGAGCTTTAGCTTTCTAACACTTCAAACGACATCAAAATCGGACCTACAAAATAAAAGTTATGACCAAAATCGTCGGGATATGTCAACAATTCATTAATCGAACGTATGAACAACAACTTCACCAACACAGTAGACATAAGAATAATACTCAATCAATTCACTTATCACCATCACATTATGTCTGTGGGAGTCAACTTTCTAATGCTTCAACCCCCAACCCAAAATTATTCATGAGTTAAAAGTTATGATCAAAACCATGCACAAAGGCGTTACTAAAAAGTTGTTGTTTTTCTAAAATTTCCAGCATAATTTTCATCTTCTTCAACCCCACAAACGTCCATGAAATAATGACTAAAATTATTTTATCCCTAAAACAAAGTTATAACTCTTTATTTCAGATATTGAACGCTTCAAACACACTCGATTTGGACTTACAAATCAAAAGTTATGGCCCAAACGATCTCGACCGAAAAACACAAATAGAGGCTCTCGCGCTGAGCGCGGTCGTGATGGACAAAATGCAGAATTTTATGCGTTTTTCATCGTTGGAGGCCTTCCGGACCTCCGATCTCGATTCTGTAAAAAGCCACACACTCAGAAAATTACAACCCATACAATACTCTAATTATCTTAAGTTAATTTACAATTTTAACACAATTAAATTATTTAATCACAGTTTTAAGATTATTGCCTAAAACCTTCGAAATTGCAGCAATGGTGGATATATGTTCAATCATAAAAACAGAAAAATGCACGCACATAAGGGACACAAAATTCATCATATAATCATCATATAACAACCATCATAACATCCAAATTCAAAATTATGAATCAAAACACCCAATCCTAAGGAGGTTAAGGATTCCTCCATTCTAGCCTTCTACCATACCCATTACTATTGTAACAAGTTCTTACCCTTACCTGAATTCCTTGTAAAAGTTCTGAATTGAAACCTTCACTCTCTAACCTTGATCACCTTGCCTCTTGCCTCTTTGCTCCTTTTTCTCCAATGTCACGTACTGTCAAAATCTCCCTAAACCTAGGTTCCTCTTAACTTTTTATTTTTAGGGTAAATTTTTCCAAATCACCAACTTGACCTGAACTTAATTATCTCATATTGCTTCCTCCCACTAACTTTCTCAATTTCTTATATTTGACTCAATTATTCTATCTTCACTAATTAATATAATAAAAATAAACAAAACATTAATTTTAATTATCAAACCAATTCTAAATAATTCTACTTACTTCTATCATCTCTATATACCCATAACTCAAGGATACATACCCCGTCAACACCCAACCATAAAATAAATCATCAAAATGAATAATTCAAACAATTAAAATATAAAAAAAAATATCTAATAAAAAAATGGATGTTACAGGCCTCATACATGTATGGGCCATCCCATACACGTATGAGCAAAGGGATGCATTTTACCCCCTTTATGGTGATACACGTATGCTGGCAGGTGTGGCTAAGTGGCCATACGCCTATGAGACCCCTCATACGCGTATGGGCATGAAATGCACAAATCCTCTCTTTTTCTCTGGCTCATGCATTTTTGTCTGATTTCTTCTCTGATCAAACTCCTCTTTATTCTTCAAACTTGTAAACACATGAAACACTACCTCAAGCGCGTAAAATAGCTCAGAATTAATAAAACCTTGGAAATTCAAGACATAATAAAATCTACTAAAATAAGCTTAAACTACTACCCAAACTCACATCAATTCTCCTGCTTTTGGCATTCAAACGACAATGAAGCTAACACAAATGGTGACTGACCAGAGGCATACTGTCGGGCGAGGGTGCCTCAACTTAGGACTTTACCACTACATAACCTCTCAAGCACGAGAACTTTCTCTTAAAGGGCAAAGTGTTTAAAAACTTCATTAAATGCGCCCTCGCCGTGTTTCAATAGTTATCTTCATTGGGGGACTTCCACACATTCCGGGAGAGTCCCTCAGTAAAAAAAGTTATAATTTATGGGTGAGTCCCTCAATGAAGGGCACTCGTATTATTAGGTGAGTACTTTAACCAGCTTAGCAAAACGTGTCAATTTTGATATGATGTTTTGGGATATCCAAACGTCAATTATCACGACTCAGTTGAGTGTTCAAGGGGAATAATCGTGGGTGGCAGTTGAGTGTTCAAGGGGAATAATCGTGGGTGGCTTTTAATGTTCCTTATCTTGATGTATCTCGGTAAAATGTATCAAACTTTTTGTTTTTCCACATGGCCTCTGGGCGTGGGGACTTTCCCACTTCTAATGATAGTTCCCCAAGTAAACATGTAAGACCATTTCTTTTGGGCCTCCTGTATATTCTTTAAGGGGATTTCTTTTTCCCTTCTTTATCTCATCCTTATAGAAACGCTTATCAGTGACCTTTTTCTCCCAAAAACCTTTTACCTCCCTCTTTTTAGTTATGTCAAGGAAGACTAGTACCCGAAAAGAGAAAGATGTGATCATGGACCATTGCTTGCAGGATGAAAGGGCGGGCATGTACACTTTCGATGATCCATATGCTCTTTTCTTCTACCTTCACCTTCCTCATCATCTATGAACTGGGAGTGTTGGTCCTTTTTTCTTTTTTCGAGGTAGAGTTCTTGACTACCTTGAATGTAGTCCTTCCAAAGTTACTCCTAATTTTTGGGGTATACTTCGGACCTCTCAGATTGTATGTTGTAACCTGTGAGTGTCTCCTTTTACTAGAGTACTTCTCTATTTCTTTGGGATGACATCCAACAGTGGTTGGGTGACACTGTGCCCCTTTTCGGGAGTGCAGTTTTGGAGGCCCTTTTGCCAGCCCTTACGAAAACTAGAAGGACAAGTTTGTTCGAGTAGAAGGGTAGAGCAACGCCTTTACCGTCATTGTAGGAGCGGGAGGCGAGCCTTTTTCCCTTATCTTGGACCCCTAACCCTAAACACACAACGAGGGTGGACTCTCGTGTCCTTTCCCCCATCGTTCAGTAAGTGATCGAGACCTTGGAGTGTTTTCCCCCCTCGAGTCTAAGATCCTCATCGATCAGGATTGCAAAGATGGCAACGAAGTCAATGCATATTTGGGTAAGGGCAGATGCCTTCTCACTTTTTTTTCTTTTTTATTATATCGACATACCCTAAAAGTTTGTTGCTTGTAGGAAAGATGATTGTGGTCTCCCTCGAGGAAAAGAAGAGGCGTCTAGTAAAGATGCAGATGTTCAAGCAACGTGCGATGCACTCCTTTTCCCAGGACATGGCTGAACAAGATGCCATAACATATCCATGGTGGTCGCACGAGGTTCAGAGATGGGGAAAATCAATATCACTAAAAAAAGAACTGTGGTCCATACAAAAGACATGTTGCACGTCACTTTTATTAATTCATGTGAATGATCGTATTCACTCTTATTAATTCATGATGTAATAAGCAATGGAACTTTGTTGATGTAAATGACAAAATTAAATTGGTTGTTGTTATTCCAAATGATCATTGGCCTCTTCAAAGTCTAGGAAGTTAGTTTGACATTTAGCATTTGCCTAACAGAAGTAATAACAACATCAAACAGAAAAGGCAACAGTAAATTGTTAACAATATGATTCAACTTGACCAAGTTAATCAGCAAGAAAATTTGCATCATCAGATGTAACAATAAATAGTTACTATTAAACATATGGAATTGACCAATAATTTAGAACAAAACGACAACATCAAACAGTTAACATTAAACCTTTAGGATTGTATCATAAGAGGTGCATAAAGCATACTAAAAATATAGGAGTATCATCATATGATAATTTGGTTATCGGTTTGAACAGTACAAAAATTAGTTGTAATTCCTACTAAAAAAAGTGTTAAAAACTATTGATCACTCTTTCTTGATTTGTTTTGCTTTTGTTGCAGACTGCTTGGGTGTTATAAAGGTAATGGCATGAAGATCGTCAAGGTCAATGAAAAAAGTATCTCTCTTAGCAGATGTATTGGTTGAACTACATTCAGGGCTCCAATTTTGATGGTTAGACATGGTTGGCTGTGTAGAAAATTTGAAGGAATCATCAGTGAAACAGTTTCAGCTAAAGTTGGGGTTGAATTTCTGAAAAAGTTGTCAAGTTACCATTACCATATGAGAAATAAGGGCTGAATTTGCCATTCATAATATTTTATATAGCCTTGAACTTGAATCGGTTAGTAGATGACATTTTCCACACGCTATTTCCCTTCTGCAAATCCTTGACGAAGATAGAAGGCTTGTACATCTGAATGATTTTAACATTTGAACATATAAGATGATGTTAGTATTTGGAAAAACATACACATTGAAGTGTTAAGTGTTACATGAAGATTTGCACAACACATAAAATATATATGAACCTGTTTCAAAAGATGAGTGTAAAAAAACATAAAATATGTGAACCTTTATAAAAACAAAGTGAAATAATAGGCATTGTTAGAAACATAAAAGTGATCATTTGTTAACCTTTATACAACCACGTTGAAAGAAGATGCATTGTTACAAAAAAAGAGTGAAAGATGAAGCAAATATTATAAACCATTATAAAACTAAAGTGAAATAAAACAGAATGTTAAAAGAGAAAGTAAAAACCCGTTAACAATTAAAAAAGAAAAGTGAAATAATAACGACGAGCACATAAAAAAAGAAGACCGACTAAAATCAAAGACAAATAAATGTAAAACGATTTTGTCTCTTCTCACTTTCTTCTCTTAGGCAAACACACCCTAATTGATGATAAATTTGTGAATTACTTGCCCTATTTCATTAGTAAATAATAATTTTAGTTTTTTCTACATGCGTAAAATTGAAATGAACGCTTTTGTTTCTTTCACAACAATCAGTGTCACTACGATAAAAAGGGTTAGCGAAATCATCTTCGTCATTTTCGATCCTTCTGGGAGTTTTGGAAGAATTTAAAAAGATGTTGAAATTAATTTCATCTGAAAAGGTTAGCTATCACATTGCTAATGATCTTAATTTTTCCATTTTGTCCAAATTGTCGCTTAAATCTTTGAAACGATACACGTGTGTACGCAAATCTTGGTCACTTTTGCTTCAAAACCCTAATTTTATGAACATCTACGACAACAATTTCATGTCTAGAAATAATGAATGTGAAGAAGGTTCATGTTTCCTCTTACAACAAACTAAAACAAGATTTTCTAAATCTTCGACCAGAGTTATATTTGCTATCCGGTGAGAATAAGATCAAATTAGTTTGGCCTCATCCATTTCAAGAAGAGGATAAACACGCTATTTATATGTTGGATCCAGTTATTAATAACATTGTTTCTCTTTATCAAGGGTGAGGACCTCGCATCGTATTATGGAACTCAGCTACCCAAGAATCCAAGCTCCTTCCTTCCAGTCCTAGGAAGGACATTTTTATTATCATGGATTTGGTTATGACCATGTCACATATGACTACAAGGTGATCAGTGTAATTTGATGCATATTCTTCTACTATTGTACTTAGACAACTCTATAGTTTATTCTACTATTTTTACTATTTTAGTGTGTTTTTATATTTAAATATATTTTAAACTTTATTTTATTTTCGTACTTTATTTTCAGCATAAATAATTGTTTCATACTTTGTCACTATGTGGACCATAACCTGAGCTATGGGAATTAGATTGATATATTCTAATACGCGTTGGAAAGATAAGAGAAAGAGCTATAAGTTTCATGTTGAAGTCAAAAGCAGATTTGGAGTGAAGGAGAGTCTAATAATTTGTTGAAGTTTCAGACTTAATTAAAATAGCTAGTTTGTGCCGATTTTTGTAATTTTCGGGTCGGATCCCATAAGGGTCCGAATTTCCCTTTTATTATATTAGGTCTTTCACTACTACAATAATACTATTCTAAATTTTAAAGATACAATATTGCTTAGACGATTTCATAGAGAACTAAAGTTCACAAGGTTTATCTGCTGTAATCGATTTCTGCTGATACTTTGAGGTTTATTAATTTTCAATCAAATGTCTTTTCCATTTCAATATTTTATTATGTGTCTTGTATGCTTTATTCAAGTTCTATAGAATATGTGTTAATTAATTTTGATTGATATATTTCATAATCGTGTTTGCTTAATTCATGTGTGCTTAATTTGCTTAATTCAGAATTTGTTTGCTTAATTTAGAAATTAGGAAGACATATCATATATTAGTATCAATGCACTTGTTATTGTTATTATAATCGAAAATAGATTAGAATCCGCTTAGGGCATGAAAATTGTATTAACTAATAATAAGTTAGGAAACTAAAACAGTATATCAGCTTATTTCATAATCACTTTTTATAATCACTTTTCATAATCACTTTTTATAATCACTTATTCTAAATAAAAATAAAAATCACCCTATTTTGTTTTATTATATGGTTAATTTGTCAAGATTCCTTGCGATTACGATACTCGAGTGTCGCTTCCCTCTGCGCGAAAGCGGATCAAATTGACGTCGTTGTCGGGGAGTTGTTGATAATAATAACTAATTTTAGAATCCTAAATTAGAGTCTTGTTAGCATTTTTTTGTTTGTTAATTTTTGGGGTTGCAATAACTATCAAAACAACCTATGATGTGACTATGTAAGCTATTGTTTTGAATTGCTCCAAAAAAAATTTAGAAAATCAGAAAAAAAAATCAAGAAATAGTACTCTCCTTGAAGAGACTTCTAAGGGCTTTTGACCATCAAAATCGCAAACTCCTTATTTTTTTATTTTATTTGACTTATTTTCTGTTTTTATGTTCTAAAAAAATCCAAAAAAAATTGTAGATTAGTTATTTGATTTTTAGTCAAATTTTCATAATTTTTAGATTTTAATTTTTTCATTAGATTTTGTTAGTGATTTTATTAGTCTGATTTGATAGTGATTTGATTATGTGTTGATTTTACTCTGATTTTGATTTTATTATTGATTTTATGTCACATTTGATAGTGATTTTATTTGATTCTATATTGATTTGATTCTGATTTTGAATTTAATAATCATATCATGACTTATCAAAATAGAATCTTAAGAGAACTTGATGCAGCTGATTCACTTTTTTGTTGATTTCCCTTCTTTGTCTGGTTTTGATGAGACTTATACTTGTGATGTTTGTACTGATACTCACTTATGTTCAGTTTATGCTGAAATTGAAGTTGTTTTACAGGTTGACATTTGTTCTGATATTTCTTATGAGATTTCTACTGACAAAGTTGATGTTGCAGATATAAATGTAGTTCCTGCTGCCAAAACTTTACCATCCATTGAACAACCATCTACTTTAGAGCTAAAGACACTCTCCAAATTTTTAGAATTTAATGGAAATTTTCCTATAATAATTTCATTTATATTTGAATCTGAACAGGAACAAAAGTTGTTACAAGTATTGAGGAAACATAAGAAGGCAATTGGATGGACCTTGCCTGACATTCCTGGTATTAACTCATCAATGTGTATGAATCAGGTCATACTTGAAGATGAAGTAAAAGTAGTGAGGCAACCCTAAAGGATGTTTAACCCCTTGATCTTGGATGTTGTGAAAAATGAGATCTATATTGTACCAGAGGACAAAAAGAAGACCATTTTCATTTGTTCATTCGATACTTTCACTTATAGAAGAATGTTTTTTGACCCAGGAATAAAAAGTGAAGGCACTGATAGAAATTTCAAAGTCAATGGACACCGCCTTAAGCTACTCCATGAGATCCCCACTTTGGAAGACGATATTGTAAAAGAGCTCTCTTTGAGAAAAGTTATTTATGCGGTCATTTATCTGCCTTGACTCATCGAGTGTGTTCTTTCCTATTTATCTTCTCTCTTATTTTATACTTATGTTCTTTCATTGAGGAGAATGTGTGTCTTAAGTGTATGGGGGGGAGGGAGTTATTTACTTATGTATTTTCTTGTTTACTTGTTTTGATTTATTTTTAAAATGGCATGTCTTTTGTGTGGTTTTCGAGTTGCAATTGTGAGTATTTTCTCTGTTCTCTTGATTAAAGACTTGTGGTGTGATGTAATTGATTCTTTTTGTGCATTATTAGTATGATATGTAGGACTAAACTTTAAATTGTATATCATTTGTGGTAGATCAATTAACCTTGTGATATTTTGAGCCTTTTAATGGATAACATTAAAAAATCCATATATTTCTTTCTTGTGTGTTTCACTCATGTTTGTTAGTCTCTAGAACTTGAATTGACTCTTGTTGAAACTTTTTGTTTACTTATGCACATTGATATGATAAGGACAACTTGTTTTTGTTTTGTTTATTTTTTAGCCAGTGGACAAAAAGTCAACCTTGAATAATATCATCCCTTGTTTGAAAATTCTTTTGAGCCTATTATCTCATTCTTTGTTTAAACTCAATACAAGTCTGAAAGTGAAAAATAATGTTATTACCCATTCATAGGGTGAAAGAGTCTTGTTATAGTTGTGTAAAGTTGAATAATTATAGTTGTGATATTTGATTAAAAAAAAGTTAGCAGAACAAAAGAGAAAAAAATAGAAAAAGAAAAAAATAGAAAAAAAATAGAAAAAGAAAAGAATGATGCCATTACATATTCCTTCTGATCTGAAAAAGAAAAAAAAGAATAACAAGATAAAAGAGAAGAAAAATAGTTGAGAAGTTGTTGTTTGAAAATTAACGATATATTTTTAGTTTAACTTTCGCAGTTCTTTCAATTTTCTTTTGACCCTTTGAATTTTAGCCTAGTACCCTCTTAGGATTTATCTCACCCGTACCATGGTCAAGTTATAACCGAATAAAAGTCATTTTGATCTTTGTGTGCATATAATTCAATTGTGGATGTTAGAGTCTTTTCAAGTTTATGGTGGTACTTTCTTTCATGATGTGTTTTGAGTGTAAACAGTCTACCTAAACACTTGAGAGTTGAGTGAATTTTATCTTGTGAGGATCTTACTTCTTTTGATGTACTCTTTGGTAATCTATTTTTTATATTTGTTTTAAATATCACAAAAGAGTTACTTACTAATCTCATTTTCTTGAAACTTAGACTTAGAATTTTGCTTGCACCTTGTATCTTGATAACACTTGGAATTGCATCTTTTCTTTGTTCTTGTTTTTTCAGTTTTGAGTTTTGAATTTATAATTTTGCTCGGAGTGCAAAAGTTCAAGTGTGGGGAATTTGATCAGTGCATTTTGATGCATATTCTTCTACTATTGTACTTAGGCAACTCTATAGTTTATTCTACTATTTTTACTATTTTAGTGTGTTTTTATATTTAAGTTTATTTTTTGCTTTATTTTATTTTCGTACTTTATTTTTAGGATAAAGAATTACTTGATACTTTATCACTACGTGGACCATAACTTGAGCTACGGGAATCAGATTGATGCGTTCTAATATGTGTTGAAATGATAAGAGAAAGATATACAAGTTTTATGTTGAAGTCAAAATCATATTTGGAGTGAAGGAGAGTCTAATAATTTGTTGAAGTTCTATACTTAATTAAAATAGCTAGTTTAGGCCGATTTTTGTAATTTTCAGGCCGGATCCCATAAAGGCCCGAATTTCCCTTTTATTATATTAGGTCTTTCACTATTACAGTAATACTATTATGAAATTTAAAGATACAATATTTCTTAGACGATTTCATGGAGAACTAAAGTTCACAAGGTTGATTTGTTGTAATCAGTTTTCGCCGATACTTTGAGGTTTCTTAATTTTCAATCAAATGTCTTTTCCCTTTCAATATTTTGTTTTATGTCTGATCAGTGAATTTTGATGTACATTCTTCTATAATTGTACTTAGGCATTTCCTTGATTTGTTTTGCTTATTTTACTATTTTATTATGTTTTTAGATTTAAGTTCATGTTTTCCTTTAATCTATTTTCGTTTGTTGTTTTCAGTTTTAACGGTTATTTGATATCTGTTCATTGTCCGGATCATAATTGGAGCTACGAGATGTCTTTTTGCATGTTCTGATATACGTTAGAAAGCTAAGAGAAAGAGCTACAACTTTTGTGTTAAAGCCAAAAGCTGATTCAGAGTGCAAGAATCTCATATAATTCGTTGAAGTTTCGTACTTTAGGAAATAATTTGTTTTGGGTCATTTTTGCGTCGGGTTTATGATTCGTATGATTGCATTCCTAACTGTTAATCATCGTTTACGTCGCTTTATCATTAAATTGCATTTGTAAATTGTGTTGGCTTAATTCACGATTGTAGTAATTCGTTTGTTTAATTCAAAATATAGGAATACCAATTTATCTTATATCTATTATGTTTGTCAATCGATATTGAATCGAATAGAGATTGAAGCCGCTTAGGGAATTGGTAGGTAAAAACCAGTGATTAGTCGGAAACCGAAACCAATAGATTGACTTATTTTAATCACTTATTTACTTTGTTTTTTAATCGATCCCTAAACCATAACCCCCCCTCCAAATCGATTCTAGTAGGTTAATAATAATTCAAGATTCCATGGGATACGATAATCGAGTTGTCGCTTCCGCTAAACTACAATTTTCTAATTACTCGTTTTGACTCGTGTGCGACAACGAAACAAATTGGTGTTGTTGCCGGGGATTCTTGTTGTTTTTAATCGTTAGTTGAGTCATATGTGTCGATGTAGTGTTTTGGCCCATCCGATTTTCTGTTTTGGCCAATTCGCCGTACGCCCGACCTCGTCTAAAAAACCCAGTTTTCTGAAGAAAAAGATTATGTCCCGATTTAAAAATTGTTTTGTGTATTGGGAGCATAAATTCTTTACTGTTTTTTTATGAATTTTTCACTGTTTTCATAGTCTCGGAAAAATTCCACAAAAAATTCCAAAATTCTTATTTCACTTAATTAGATTAAATTTCGTGTTTTTGTATTTTTCTGAATTTATTTTGATTATATTTTTTCTTTCCTTTTGTTTCTGCCTAATAGGGACATTGTTGGCATTTTCGCATTTGTTGCTGCATTAGTTCTATCTACTAGGTCTGGTTGTTCTGGTCTTTTTTATTTTGATCCTGAGGTAGAGAGAGCCTTGCACGCACGCTGTAGAGCAAATCAGGCTAGCATTAGTTAACCACGTGTTATCGATTCTGATTATGAACTTGCTTTTGATAACATGGTTGACCAAAGAACACTAAGGTAGCTTTCCGCTCCTGATGTGAATTACAATGGTTTATGTATTGAATATGTTGAAGTTAATATTCCTTTTGAGTTGAAATCTGGTTTAATACACTTGTTGTCAAGGTTTAGTGGTCTTGCAGGTGAGGATCCGCATAAGCATCTTAAGGAATTTCAAGTTATTTGCTCTACACCATTGAGGCCTGAAGGAATCACCGAAGATCACATCAAGCTGAGAGCATTCTCGTTTTCACTACAGTGTGCTGCCAAGGATTTGTTATATTATCTTTTGAGTCGAATTCCGTCACAACTTGGAATGATTTGAAGAAAGTCTTCCTTGAGAGATGCTTTCCTACCTCCATAGCTGCATCAATGAGAAAAGAAATATGTGGTATTACACAGGGAAATGAGTCATTGGCTGAGTATTAGGAGAGATTCAAACAGTTAGTATCAAGTTGCCCTCAAAATCAAATTATCGAACGAATGCTTATTTAGTATTTCTATGAGGGATTATTACTAATGGATAGAAACATTCTTGATGTTGCTAGTGGAGGAGCACTTGTTGATAAAACTCCAGTTGCTTTAAAAGCCTTGATTGAGAACATGTCACTCAACTCCCAACAGTTCACAACCGGAAATAATTATATGGTCCAAATAAAATGTGTGAACAAGATTTAGGTTTCCTCTTCCAACAAGGCTCTATACACCAGAATTAAAGAGCTTACTTCTTTAGTGAAACAAATGGCAATGAGTAAATCTAAAACAACAAAGTTGTGTGGTATTTGTACTTCTACTGAACATTCAACCGACACATGTCCTATTCTTCAAGATGAGCCGGTCACTGAGTTGCCTCAAGCATATGTAGCTAACTTTTTCAACCAAAGCAACAAATAGAAAGGGTACAACATTCCTGACCTGTCCACCAACAAATACCATCCCAATTGGAGGAACCATCCAAATCTTTGATATGGAAATCAGCAACCCTCCCAACAACAGTTAGGCATACCCCTTCCACAACCATATACCACTCCCCAAGTTTTGATCTCTGCACTTTCCATACCTTCATTAGAGGATCTTGTCAAGCAAATGGTTGTGAACAATCTCCAATTTCAACAACGAACATATTCTAGTATTCAGATTTTGCAAACACAAATTAGACAGTTTGCCACTTCAATGAATGTCATGCAACAAGCTCAAGGATCGAACCAACTTCCTGCCCAAATAGTTGTGAATCCAAAAGGCCCTAATGCTAATGTGAGTGCAATTTCCTTGAGATCCGGAAAGGTTACAGAACCAGCCCCAGAAAAAAAAATAAAAATATTCTTAAGGTAACACCTGAACCTTCCTCTATTGTGGTAGAAACTGAAAAAGAAAAAGAGAAAGAGTATTTATCACCAGTTCCTTTCACACATAGAATATTGAAAAATAAAAGAACTGATGATAGAAACAAAGAGAGAGAGATTTTAGATGTGTTCAGAAAAGTGGCGGTAAACATTCCGCTTCTTGATATGATTAAGCAAGTTCCAAAGTATGTAAAATTTCTGAAAGACTTGTGCACAAATAAGAGGAGGTTAAAGGGAAATGAGAGAGTCAATTTGGGACAAAACATTTCAACCCTTATCCAACCTAAACATTCACCTGAAAAATCTACTATTTCATCCTTCAATCACGCTATACCCTAAAAGTGCAATGATCCAGGAACTTTTGCTATTCCCTATACCATTGGGGATAGTAAATTCAAAAATTGCATGCTTGATTTGAGAGCGCGCATTAATGTTATGCCTACTTCTGTTTATAATAACCTTGATCTTAGTCCTTTGCAACATACATGTTTAATCATTCAACTGGCAAAGAGAAGCAATGCTTGCCCTATTGGAGTAGTGGAAGATGTGCTTGTTCAAGTTAATGACTTGATTTTTCCTGCAGATTTTTACATTATGGACATGTATGGAGAAACAAATTCAAGAAGATCACTAATCGTTTTGGGCATATCATTCATGAAAACGGCGAAAACAAAAATTAATGTTAATGATGGAATCATGTCTAGGGAATTTGGTGAGATTGTCGCGAAATTTAACATTTGCAATGCCATGAAACATCCCTTGGAGGAGAATTCTGTTTTTCATATTCAATTGATCTTTGAGTTGGTTGACGAGAGTTGTTCTGAATTGTTTTCACTTGATTTTCCATCTCTATCTGGTTTTGATGATGTTTACTCAAGTGATGATTGTACTGACAATAATCTTTGTGTTGTATGCACTGAGATTGATGATGCCTTGTAGGGTAATATTTTTCCTACAGGTGAAGTTGTCGATGAAGCTGTTTATGTAGTTGAAGCTCTAGCCATCCCGGCTTCCCCAAGCACCCCATCCATTGAGAAACCATTTTCCCTATAGTTGTAACAACTCCTTGAAAATCTGAAATATGCTTATTTAGAGAGTAATGAAAAACTCCCGGTTATAATTTCTTCTAACCTTGATTTTGATCAAGAAAATAAGCTTTTACAGATTTTAAGGAACATAAAAAGGCGATTGGGTGGACATTGGCTGACATCCCAGACATTAGTCCCTCAATGTGTATGCATAGGATTTTACTTGAGGATGGTTCTAAAACAGTGAGGCAGCCCCAAAGGAGGCTTAATCCTTTGATTCTCGATGTTATGAAGAAAGAGGTAACCAAAGTCTTACAAGCAGGTATCATTTATCCTATTTGTAACAGTAAATGGGTAAGCCCAGTGCAGGTTGTACCTGTGAGGACGGCGACTCCGGTGAGGACAACGACTCCGGTGAGGACGGTTGCTCTATATCATACCAGAGTTTCAATTCTATTTTTCGGGAGCTCTTCCTCGTGATTAATAAGGTTATGAGTGAGCCAAATCAAAACCCCATTGTAAAAGCATACACCTAATAGAAAACAAAAAATATAAGTAAATGCACAGAGAAAGAAAATGAGAAAGAGAACATTAATAGCTCCATTAACATCAACATAAACATGCACTAAATGTTAAACAAAAGTTTAACTAAATGTTAAACAAAAGAAGACAAGTTATGAAGTTGAAAGAGGGTAAAAGAGAGAGGAGAAACAACATACTATATATTGAATGTTCATGTTCATGATGAAGGGAGAAAAGAAATTAAGAGAGAAAAAATGAGAGTATGACAGTATAAGAGTATGAGAAGAGAAATAAGATGATTTGAGAATATATACATATCATTTTTTTATTAATTCTTTTTTTTATTTTGATAATCGTGCAGTTGTATTTCTTTTAACAAATGCATACATATCACTGCAGCTGTATTTCTTTAGGTAAGTACTGATGGGACTTTAGCCAAATATTATGTTTGTGATGATCCATATCTTTGGAAGTTTGGTAGTGATCGGGTAATTAAGAGATATGTCTCCGACTATGAGATTGAATTTATTTTGCATCTTTCTCGTGTTTCTTTCCCCATAATTGTTGACTTTCAAATAAGTAAAATCCCAAAAGCAACTTGCTTTCTTATGAACACAAACATGTACTATTGTATAACTCAGACCTATGTCATAAGGATGTACTTACACAACAACATGAGAATATAGTTGGGTCTTTTGTTAACTCTTTTTTACAAACTATTGGTTTGCATATGGGATTTTTTTCCAAGTAGAATATAGTTGAGTACATAGATGGTCACACTAATATTATTCACAAGAAGCTATATATTCATTGGTTGCCTTTATAAAATCCAACCCTTAAATGCTGAATTTGATAATCGTGTATTTGGAAGTTGCTTAAATATAACTACTACCCAACAATTGTACAAGGTTCTGATATTCAAAAATGGAATATATTATGATACTTATTTTTGCTGTAGTGGAAAAATAATTTTGATAGTTTTTTTATTGAAATTCATGAAGTTTCCACATTGAATTTAAGGCTAATTTTGCTGTCGTTGGCCCTTAGCATGATAATGCAATCATTTTGTGGTATCTTGATCTACTATTTGGACTAACAGAGTGCTTTGGCATTGGAGTATGTAGTTTGGTACTCATCCAAATCTTTTGTTTTTTGCAGGTAGATATAAAACATGTTTTTAAAACATTGAATGATTAGCTTTGGTGCATACCAAGCAAAAGCTGTGATCTGAATCTATCAAATCATGCTCAAGGACACTAATATCGTGACAACTTCATTTTCATCCTATTTTCTAGAAAGGCAAATATAATGCAGAAAACATATGTAGACTTACAGAATACATTTATAATGCAGAAAAATATAACATAATGTGGCATGAACATTGCCCCACATCGTACCAAAATGCTACACGATTTCTATATACTTTCCATATGCTTGCCAACCTGCCTAACGTGTGTCTTTGTAGATTTCGAGGCCATTAGTATATATATATATATATATATATATATATATATATATATATATATATATATATATATATATATATATATATATATATATATATATATATATATATATATATATATATATATATATATATATATATATATATATATAATTGGGTTATGTGCTACAACCTTTCAATTCAACTTCAAAACATGTGCGCAGTAAATATACTTGGTATGCAGTAACTACAACCTTGCAGAATCTTCAAAATGTATCATACAATGCAGTAACTACAACTATCATAAATGTATTCACCTTTTAAATTTACCATTTTCTGTCTCATATTAGCAATTCTCATAATTGATTGTATCAACCAATTGCTTCAATGTGAATGGTCATGTTTGTATCCATCCTTGAGAATCTTCAAAATGTATCATACAATGCAGTAGCTACAGCTGCCATCAATGTATTCACCTTTTGAATTCACAGTTTTCTATCTCATATTAGCAATGATCATATTTCATTGTATCAACCAATTGCTTCAATGTTAAGGCTCATGTTTGTATATATCCTTGCAGATTACATCTTTTCTTCATCATATATCGTCGGTCTGCACTTTAACCATTACAAGTTATTGAAAGGTTGGTAGTTGGTTAATGATTCACTTATAATTGTACTATAACTAACACTTCTGCAGATTCAATCCTTTTGGTTGAAAACATAAATTGCACTTTTAGCATACAAATAGGGTAACAAAATGTTCGGTATAACATGTAATCTGAAAAGTTGTTCTCCTATTTTAAATTTCTGGAATCTTTCCACTATTCCATATTAGAGTCTTTAGGCATGTGATTGAGTTTCACGTGGAGACATTGATGTACTTAATGTTTCTGTCTCCTGCAAGTTGCATTGCAAGCTTAATTCTCTCATACTATGAGGTTGTGAGTCCAGTATCTTATACCAATTTCTTCATTGACAGATGCAATTGGGATAATATGAATGGATATTGAATAACTGGTACTGAGATAGGAGAACGGGTGAGAAAAAACAGTTGGGTGGTTTTTTTCAAATCGTTTAAGTTTGTTTTATTATGAAATTACTTTATTACCTACTGGTTTTCTGTTGCTAATTTGAAGGATTGCCCTTATATCCTTTTGAATTGAGGTGGATGCTGATCGCTACCCAAAAGCAAGAAGTTTAATATTCCTCTTTACACATCTGCACAAAACCTGAATCTTTTGGCAGTGTTGATGTTGCACTTAATGTTTTTATATATGTTCTCTTTGTACAAAGTTTTTATCATGACAACTATGGCCATTTTTCCAGTATGCTACATAGCCTTTTTATACGTAATATATTCTTCACCGACTTGTATTTGACAGATAGTTATAACATTTTTTCAACAATGGATAACACATTTAAAGTGCACTTAGCCAAGAAAGCTAGAGCACGAAGATCTCTAATCATAGAACAATCTCGTGCTAAGCGTCAGAAATTGCAAGAATGTTTCATTAGATTTCACAAACCATTGTAAGAATGTATATTCAATGGTTTGTATTATTAAAACATTGCTTATGTATTGCTGTATTTAAGTTTTTTATGGATTTGATTTTTTCAATATTTCTTATGCAGTACAACTCCAGCTGAAAAACCACTACGCGGTCGTCCAAAAAAATTACTTGAACTTCCAAATGGCCATGAACCTTAAAAACAACATACATATTGATACAAGCATTTCATTGGATTCCACAAATGTCTTGGATGACAGATCTTCTTCCAAAGAATTGTAAGAATGTGATTCAAAATTTTCCTTCTTTACCATGTATTTTGTTCTTTTCTATCAAAATACAACTATTGGCTATTATTATGTTTTAATTCCTTTTTTACTTAATGTCAACCATATCCACTTTTAACATGTTGACATTTTTTAAGAGAATGTTATGTTCCAACTCATAGCAATGTGTGGGGATTCAATGTCAACATCTCACACCTTTGGACCATACCATAAATGTTCAACCATCAAGTTCTATTTTCACTCAAACTATACACATAGACTTTAATAGTGAAGATGATGATGATTATGACTATGACCCTTTTGCAAGTAAATATTAAATATTCTACCTTTCAATTTTTAAATACATTTCTTTTATTTATTCTTCAAAATTATAGCATATTTCTAATAATATTTTAATTATCTATGTAGCTCATCAATTTGAAGAAGATACATGTTTTGAAGACGACCAAGACATTCCACCTTTTTCAAAATATGAACCACCTTGACAAACTTCTGAAAGTACGATTTCTATTCATAAAACTATACCTTCTAAAAATAAATCTTGACACTAATTGTAGATTTTTGATATATGTAGAATACTTTGATCTTGGCGACCCTCTAATTGAATGTCGGCATTGCAAAGCTTTGATGGGGTATCGAGAAAGGATGGACAAACATTATCATTCGGCAAATCCAAAGTTTTCTATGTGTTGTGGTAATGGAAAAGTAGAACTTCAATTCCTAAAACCACCACCTTCTACTCTATCACGTCTACTTTTTGATCAAGAATCCATTGAAAGTAGAAAATTCCAACAACATATTAGAATTTGCAATATGATGTTTGTATTTACTTCTCCTGGTGCAAAGTTGGATAGCCGATTTAACAATGATGGTGGTCCTCCAACAATACGTATTCAAGGTCAATACTGTCATCGAATTGGTAGTTTGTTGCCATATGAGGGTTAGCCACCGAAGTTTGCACAACTATACATTTACGACACCGAGAATAAAGTCCAAAATCGGATGCAAGGCCTAACGTAATATTTTCTATATCCTTACTTTTTCTTTTTAATGAAAATGTTCCTTATGCGGGTACAAATACATAATCTTTTAGTTTTATGTTTCGTAAACATAATAACTTCCTCAATATAAATCTTATTATTTATCCACTATGTTCTCCATTACTTTGTCATATTAATTAACCCTTATTCTTTATATCATATAATTTTATTTCCATTATTTATCTGATCAGAAATACAAAAAACACTGATCCTTCAGTTGCCCAACAATTTTCTAACATGATTTATGAAAACAATACACATGTAAAGAGCTTTCAAATGGCGAAACATCGCTTGAATGATTGAAATATTAAGAACTTGAAGTTGAGACTCATTTCTGGTAAGAACACAGATGGAAGAATATACAATCAAACAACTGTATCATAAGTTGCAACATTGATTGTTGGTGATGTTCACACAGTTGAGGAAAGGGATATCATTGTCTAAACAAAATGAGGTAAACAAAATGAGTTTCATGCAACTTATTTGGCTTACCAATATCCCTTGATATTTCCATACGGGGAGGATGGATATAGACCTAATATATCACATAGAGACTTGGAAGTTTTTAATGACAACAAGAGAAATAGACTTACGGTTAGAGAGTGACTTTAATTTAGATGTCAAAACAGGTCTGAGGAGGCTAAAACTTTGTTATCATCTAGAGGATTATTTCAGCAGTTCTTAGTTGATGGTTACATTATGCTAGAATCAGAGAGATTGAGATGGCTACTAACAACCAAGCAAAACTAAGAGTCTCAAAGTACAATAATCTAAATGAAGAAAGTGATCAAAATCAATCTACAAGTTCAAACACAAGTAAACGAGTTGTGTTGCCATCATCTTATGTTGGGGGTCGTAGGTTTATGGATCAATTATACTATGATGGAACGATAATATGTAGTAACATGGGTTTTCTAGATCTATTCATCACCTTTACTTGTAATCCCAATTGGCCATAGATACAGAGAGTTCTTGGACCACTACATTTAAATCCTCAAGGTAGGCCAGATATAATAGTTAGAATCTTCAAAATCAAGTTTAATCAACTACTATTAGACTTAACCAAAGAGGGTGTCTTAGGGAAAGTGCTATCATGTAAGTTTTATTTCTTACATATTTCCAATATCAACATTTATCACTCAATACTATTAACTACCACTTCATCTTTTTTTTGTATGTAGACACTACGCCAAAAGAGGGAAAAGAGGACGCTTTTTTTGGCCTATAACAGCGCTTTAAAGCGCCCTCTAATCTGGCGCTGGCATAGGTAAAGACAGCGCTTTTTTTCCTGGTGAAAGCGCTGTCTAAAGTGGCTCTTTAAGCCCTTTAAGGGCCACTTTAGAGGGCGCTTTTTAAAGAAAGCGTCCTCTAAAGTGGAAACATTTAAGGGTTTAGAGGACGCTTTTACTGGAAAGCGCCTTCTAAAGTGGAAACTTTTAAGGGTTTAGAGGGCGCTTTTACTGGAAAGCGCCCTCTAAAGTGGAAACTTTAAGGGTTTAGAGGGCGCTTTTACTGGAAAGCGCCCTCTAAAGTGGAAATTTAAAGGGTTTAGAGGGCGCTTATTTTGGGAAGCGCCCTCTAAAGTGGGTGGTTATTAAAAAATTTTTTTTTTAAAAAGCGCTATATTTTTTTATTTATTTTAGACAACCTGTATATTGAAGCAGTACACCCAAAACTGTATAATTTGAAGCCCTTTTTCACACATTGCATTCAACAAGCCTTATATACAACAATCCATACATATACAACAATCCACTGATATATAATTGTTTAACTTCTAAAGATTCTAAATATACAACCAATTCATAACTTAAAAAGAAATAAAACTAAGTAGCAAAAGCATCTCTGAGATGTATGTTTTTTTTGCTAGCAGCAGTCTTCTTAGCAACAACCTCTTTTTGTTCGATATCAATAGCATGAACCTAAAATATCATAAAATTAGTTAGGTGATGTATAAGATCAAGAATTAACATTTTCTATGCATAAATATCATATAATTGTGTTTATACCTTTTTTTTTATGCAACTGACTCGATTTGCTGCGTAATCCCCTTATATTTTTGGTCTCTTATCTTTTGAAGATAGAATTGATATTTGTTTAGATGGACATGTTCCATTGTCGTAGAGGGATACTTTCAAATATCCAGCATCATCATCTACGCGAATGAGGCTTGACGACAATGGAACATCTCCATCCACTACGCCAAAAATTAGAATAGACAGCGCACCTTAGAGGGTGCTTTATTACAAAAGCGCACTCTAAAGTGAAGCGAAAAAATAAGGAGCGAAAAACTGGAATAGACAGCGCACTTTAGAGGGCGCTTTTATAATAAAGCGCCCTCTAAGGTGAAGCGAAAAAATAAGGAGGAGATAGAGGGACAACAATACAGGGCGCTTTTTAGAAAGCGCCCTCTAAAGTTACCCTTAGAGGGCGCTTTTGAAAAAGCGCTCTATAAGTCCATGTGCATTTCCAGTTTATAAAGCGCTTTTAGAAAGCCTTAGAGAGCGCTTTCATAAGCGCCCTCTTAGGCCCCCTTTAGAGGGCGCTTTTTTTCCACAAGCGCCCTCTAAGATCCCCTTTAGTAAACATTAAAATTATAACATACTGCGCGTTTTGTTATTTCACTCTCTGTTATTTTCGTTCTTTTTCACGTTAGGGTTCTCACTGCTACGATTTTCGCTACTTCTAAGGCGTTCTCCTTCCACCTCTGTTAGATCTATGACGTTTCCTCCTTCTATTAATTCGTTGTTAGCTGTTCGATTTTGACACCATAGGTATTTTTCTAATCTTCATATTACTTGGTTTCTCTTCTGACGTTCGCTATTGTTCATATTTTTGGTTTCATTTCCCTCACTTCAATCTCGTCTTCTTCTCGTTCTTCGTACTTTTAGGTTTTCATTTCTCATCCGATTTCAGATTTCGCCGATGAAATGAAGAAAGCCAGAAAAATTGGCGCGTTTAAAGAGTACATGGTTGGAAGAAGCAGCGAAGTTACTTTCGCTACTGTGTTTGAGAAATACGAAGCGATTATTCGATATCTCGCGGCTTTCGATTATACCGGAGAGGTAGGTATCTTTTTATTCAGATTAAACTGTAATAATGTAGTAAGTTGTATGAATTTGTTATTAGAATTTTCTGCATTTGTTGTTTTTTAGGGTTTATGGTGATTTTGGTTTGTTATGTTTAGAATTTGAAGACTAGTCATAAACAAGAGGCGGCGAAACATTGTAATTGCACGATTGCTGATGTGGAGAATGCACTTGCGAAGTTTACTTGGGCTAAAGAAGCTCAGAAGAAGATTCAGGAGTTGAACAAAGAAGGAAAACCAATGCCCAAAAACATTGCTGAAGTAAACTTCCTCTTTAATTAACACTTTTACTGTCGTATTAGAGATATAAAATATTGCTTTTATGTTGGTTTTTATACTTGAAAATTGGTCTTGCTTTGGCGTTTTTATCTTTACATTTGAAAAAAGGAGCACAATTTGGGTCTGTATCGCATTCATTGCGGTTATTGCAATCGTATTCATTGTTGTTGGTATTGATATTTCATTGAGAGTTGGTTTCATTGTTTGCATGATTTGGGTGCCTATATGTAAATAATATAATGCATGCAAACCAAAGTCAATAATCAATTTCTTTGATAACTAAGTATTTGTGGGTTTATGAGCATATGCATAATCTGATGAGATAAGAGGATTACTTTGCTGTATCAAATAATCTGTGTAACCATTCGTATTTTTATTTTTGTTCTCTAGCTCCAAAAGCTGGTTGGTACAAATCCATTGGATCTTGCAAGGTCTAATTTGGCTAAAAGTGGACAAGTTAGCAGGAATGCCCCTTGTCCATGTGGTTCAAAGAAGAGATATAAAAGGTTGTTTTTTCACCTTCTTTTCAAAATGTAGAAAATGTTTTGAGAACAAGCCAATTCCTTACATTTTTTTTCTGTTTTATAGTAGTTGAACTTATTTCTCAATTAGAAAAGCTAAATAGTCTGTGTATCTTTGCTTGATAAAGTTTTTGGGGTTTCTCACATTTTTACACACTAGCTGTGGACTTAATGCTACCTCTTTACTAAGCAAATAGGTTTATAGAATAAATTAGTGCTGCTTTTCTATTTTTTTTGGATAGATATTAGATTAGTGTACTTCCTAGTAATTTTTTATGTCTTTGACCGTTAGGATTAAGCTAAATTTGTGATTCTCTTATTGAAAAAAAAACTATAATTTCTGACTCGTCTTTGTATATTTTCAAAATTAGGATTTGGTGTTTTAATATGTATGTATCAGTATCATAGTGTGAAAACTATTGCATGTCTATTTATAAACATAACTCTCGTCATTTTTCAGTTTTTATTTTTAATTCATTTCTATTGAAAAAGGTGAAAACATCTTTCTTTCCTCCAATTATTTTGAATTTCAATATACTAGCAGGGTGCTATTTATGATAAAATTTTCAAAATTTATCAGCTTATGCTTCTTAACATTTATTTATGTAGGTGCTGTGGAAAGGATTGAAAGAATTCAGAGGCTAGATATTAAACTGCAAGGAAGCCTTGTCTGTTATAGGTGCACATTTATGCCTGAATGGATCTAGACTCGTGCTCGGTTTTATTTGGCTCAGATCAAGCCGTCAAATGCACTAGACTGCACAATCGCTCACAATAATCAAATGTTAGGATGAGATATCTTGCCAAATAGTTGCTTGAGTTTGTTAGTCTGCAATTTTTGGGGTGTACTTAGGCAGAACTAAATAGAATCTTTTTGTTCAGCTGAGGAGAGTCAGAACAAAATTGTTTGGCAGAAGTTAGTTTTATGCTCTGTCCTCTCATTTTTCTTATTTCATTGATCCTGTGTAATATTGTCTTGAAAATTAACATGTTTCAATTTCAACTCACTTGTTTACGATTTTCGAATAAAAATTGAGGAAAATTGATCTCACTTATAGATATTCCAACCAAGAAAAGAAAGAGAACTTAGTGAAAAAATATAGCGCTTTTTAAAAAAAAAAAAAAATAACCACCCACTTTAGAGGGCGCTTTCTAAAATAAGCGCCCTCTAAACCCTTTAAATTTCAACTTTAGAGGGCGCTTTCCAGTAAAAGCGCCCTCTAAACCCTTAAAAGTTTCCACTTTAGAGGGCGCTTTCCAGTAAAAGCGCCCTCTAAACCCTTAAAAGTTTCCACTTTAGAGGGCGCTTTCTTTAAAAAGCGCCCTCTAAAGTGGCCCTTAAAGGGCTTAAAGAGCCACTTTAGAGAGCGCTTTCACCAGGAAAAAAAAGCGCTGTCTTTACCTATGCCAGCGCCAGATTAGAGGGCGCTTTAAAGCGCTGTTATAGGCCAAAAAAAGCGCCCTCTTTTTTCTTATTTGGCGTAGTGATCTAAACAAATATCAATTGATACTTTCGAGTATCCCTTGCCCCTTGCACGAATGATTGACTTCATAATAGCCATTTTACCTGTAATAAAGAAAACAATTAAAATCAGATGACAAATGTAAAAACAATTAAAATCATAAAAGTCATTTTACCTGTAATAAAGAAAACAATTAAAATCATTTGACCTGTACCTTTTTCACTATGTTCTCTTTCTTTTCTTGGTTGGAATATGTTCTACATGTCTCTTAACAACACGGATGGTTGGATTGATCCAAATACCCTCATTATGATCATTTCTAATATATGAATCATTTGATATAATATTCTCATCTTGATCATTTCTGGTAAACGATTCAATCTCAACATCAATATCACCTTGATCTCCAGTGTTTTCATCAATTACTTTGTTGGAAAAAAGAACTATAGACCATTTCGTACTTTTCGGATCATTGACATAGAACATCCATCTCATATAAGCTGGTCCACACAATTGTGTCTCTTTTACAAGATGAACAACTAGATGTACCATTATGTCAAAAATGATGGAGGAAAAAACATTTCAAGCTCACACAAAGTAATAACGATTTCTTTTTGCAACATTGGTAAGATCGCAGGATTGATCACCTTACTGCAAATTGACTTGAAGAAAGAACACAACTTAGTTATAGAGCTTCTTACTTTTTCTGGAAGAATAGAACGTATACCTATTGGGAGAAAATGTTCCATTATAACATGGCAATCATGGGTCTTTAAACTCTTTAACTTGAGGTCTTTCATATACACAAGTCTTCTAATATCTGAAGAGTACCCTTCTGGAACTTTAACTTCACTTAGAAACTTACACAATGTTTTTTTCTCCTTTCTAGATAGAGTATAAGCAGTAGGAGGTAGATATGTTCGTTTTCCTTTCTTCAAGGGTCCTAATTCAGTTCTTATTCCCATCGCTATCAAGTCCTTTCTTGCCTTAAGGCCATCCTTAGACTTTCCTTGTATATTGAGTAACGTGCCAATAACACTTTCAAATACATTTTTTTCAATATGCATAACATCAAGAAAATGTCTCACATACAAGGACTTCCAATACGGCAATTCAAAAAAAACTGACCTCTTCTTCCACCCACTTTTGACAAGTGTGTGGGCAAAAGGCTTGCCAAACTGAGTATCCAAATCTTTCACCTTTTCAAAAATTTGATCACCCGTCAATATAGGTGGAGCTCTGCCTTGTTCTGTCTCTCCATTGAACGCCTTTCTCCATCCACGGTAGTGATGATTTGAATTTAAGAATCTCCGATGACCGAGAAAGACATTCTTCTGACCAAACTCCAAGCGCTTCCAATCTGTTTTATCTTCACAAATAGGACACGCACATTGACCTTTTATGCTATACCCTGATAGATTTCCGTATGCTGGAAAATCATTAATTGTGCCAAACAACATCGCCCTCAAGTTGAAACTTTCTTTCCTATATCCATCATAAACCTCCACACCGGTCTCCCACAAAATCTTTAAATCTTCGATTAAGGGCTTCAAGTACACGTCTATGTCATTCCCTGGTTGTTTAGGTCCAGAAATCAACATAGACAACATCATGTACTTACGCTTCATACATAGCCATGGAGGTAGGTTATAAATCATAATAATCACAGGCCATGTACTGTGTGAGATACTCTGGATACCGTGTGGGTTCATTCCATCAGTAGATAATGCCAAGCGAAGGTTTCTTGATTCTTCTCCAAATTCAGGATAATCATTATCAATTTTCAACCACTGTGGTAAATCTGCCGGATGTCGATACTTTCCATATATAATTCTTTCATCTGCATGCCAGGTCAAGTGTCTTGAATCGGTTTCACTACGAAACATGCGTCTAAATCTCGGAATAACAGGAAAATACCACAAGACTTTTGCTGGAGACAACTTGTTCTTATATCGCGAGACACCGCATTTAGGACACTCATTTAACGATGCATACTCATTTTGAAACAAAACGCAATCGTTTGGACATGCATGTATCTTATCATAGCTCATGCCAATAGAGCACAACATCTTTTTGGTCTCACATGTTCGATTGGGAAGAACATTATCCTCAGGAAGCATATCTTTCAAAAGGGCTAATAACTCTGTGAAACTTTTATCCGACCATCCATTGCCCGCCTTTAAGTTGTACAACTTTAATACCGCAGACAATCTTGTGAATTTAGTGCAACCATCATACAAAGGTTTCTCTGCATCACTTACCAACCTCTCAAACATTTCGGGACAATCCTTAAGATCTCCTTCAAGTGCTTCTGCAATCTCTTCAACTCGATCACAATCGTATGTATCTGCGCCACTATAGTTTGAGGCATAGGTCGTACTATCCCCCGGTTCAACATTCTCGTTACTTTTCTCACCATGCAAATTCCAACATGTATAACTTCGATCAATTCCATGCCTCATTAGATGCGATGTCAACTGAACTGCGTCAACCCGTTTCCCATAATAACAACCCAAGCAAGGACATATCATTCTACTGGGGTCTTCGGCGTGCGCAACGGCAAACTTAACGAATTCTGATACCCCATTCTCGTACTCTCTCGACAATCGATTGGAAGACATCCATGTATTATCCATTACTAATTAGAATAAACAAAAAACAATTTCAGAAGAGTTCAAACACATTCGGACCTAGGTTTCTAATGATACTGGTGTTGACACAAAATCATATGTTCATAGGTCGTATAACCCTAACTACTGGGTAATGTAGTCCCATTGCATGCGCTATCATGGTCACTAAAAACCAACCGTCAATTTCCTATTGCATGCGCTATCATGGTCGAAACAAACGTAGCATAGACAACAATAACATAAAACAGAAATTGGGCAAAGCTAAAACAAAGTAATAACATAAAACAGAAATTGGGAAAAACGTGTACCTTTGATTGGTAGAAGGAGGAAACGCGCAGTAATAATGTAGATCTAACAGAGGTGGAAGGAAAACACCTTAGAACCCTAGCGTGAAAAAGAACGAAAATAACAGATAGTGAAATAACAAAACGCGCAGTATGTTATAATTTTAATGTTTACTAAAGGGGACATTAGAGGGCGCTTGTGGAAAAAAAGCGCCCTTTAAAGGGGGCCTAAGAGGGCGCTTATGAAAGCGCTCTCTAAGGCTTTCCAGAAGCGCTTTATAAGCTGGAAATGCACATGAACTTATAACAACGCTTTATTAAAAGCGCCCTCTAAGGGTAACCTTAGAGGGCGCTTTCTAAAAAGTGCCATGTATTATTGTCCCTCTATCTCCTCCTTATTTTTTCGTTTCACCTTAGAGGGCGCTTGTGGAAAAAAAGCGCCCTCTAAAGGGGGCCTAAGAGGGCGCTTATGAAAGTGCTCTCTAAGGCTTTCCAGAAGCGCTTTATAAGCTGGAAATGCACATGGACTTATAACAGCGCTTTATTAAAAGCGCCCTCTAAGGGTAACCTTAGAGGGCGCTTTCTAAGCGCCATGTATTGTTGTCCCTCTATCTCCTCCTTATTTTTTCGCTTCACCTTAGAGGGCGCTTTGTTACAAAAGCGCCCTCTAAAGTGCGCTGTCTATTGCTCCTTATTTTTCGCTTCACTTTAGAGAGCGCTTTTGTAATAAAGCGCCCTCTAAGGTGCGCTGTCTATTCCAGTTTTTGGCATAGTGAGATATGTACACTATTGAATTTCAGAAGATGAGATTGCCACATGCACACATCTTGATTTTTTTACATCCTTCTAACAAGTATCCAAGACCTGACGATATAGACAAGATTATTAGTGTTGAAGTGTCAGATCCTTTGTGTAGCACCTCAAATTTGCACCTATCATTATACATACAATTTCATATTAGGTCATAGCACATCATGATCCATTGCATAGCATTTGCATTGTCCCTCAGTTGCCTCAAGTGCAAGCAATCAAGAATTAGGTCAAACTAATCTCCTGATCAGTCAACCAAGCAAGCAAAGGAATTTCTCATTGAATCAAGGCCTTGGGGTTTGTCCAACAAGTTCACATGGCTTGGAGGTCTATTTGAAGTATTTTGGTCAAGGGTTGAGGGCTCAGAGGTCAGCAGTTCATACACAGATAGTCAAAAACCCTAAAAAAGTCAACTGTCAGTCAAAGCAGTGGATGGTGGTCATTCTTGTGGAATTTGGGCACCATGATCAATAATCAAGAGTTCATACAACTTGGAACATCATTTGAAGTCAAGTCCTCAAGGAATTAGGGTTTGGAATTCATCAGAAGAGGTTCAGTCAGTCAGAAACCCTAAAAGTCAACTAATGGTCAACTGTCCATTTAATCAGTGATTGGATGATTGGATTTGGTTTGTGAGAGTTCATTCATGTCCAAATAGTCATCATACATCATGCAAAACACCATCATGGAAGAATTTGAAGCCAGATCAGAGATTTCCCAAAACGGAAACTAGGCCTGTAACTGAAACCTGCCATAAATGGAAAGTCTTGATCCTCAAACTTACATCATGATACAAGCCTCAAATGAATTTTTGCCCAACATGAAAGTTGAAGATCTTGTTCTCCCATTTCCAAAAAGTCCTAGAACTCTCAATTCCCATGTGTGGTTGGCAAGTTATGATCGAATCGATTTCAGAAAATCTTGAACTTCAAAGGGCCATATCTCCCAAACCGTTTGGCCAATTTTGGTGGGGTTTTTTCCTACAAGTCACATTTGATCCCCTCTTTCCAAAAATATAAATTTCATGAGCCAAAACTTCACCAATCAAAATGGCATATTTTGACCTTTCTCATTTAAATGCAAGTTTGACCAAGAGTTGACTTTTTGATATAAACATTTTTTCAACATTTGGCCAATTGGAACAGCTCATAAATGTCATTTAGAATGTGTTTGCAAAGTCAAAATATGCAGCACATGTGAATCTACACTTGGTTGCTTGAATTATAAGAAAGGTACAAATGCACCATACTTGTCCATGCTTCCACAACCATGCCTTGTACCAGCATCATTATGCAGCATTCTTGATCATTCTTCTGCCACTTTTGAGGCCTTGTAGTGCAGCCATACTCCAATAGTACATATGGCCATGTTTGCTTACTTGAATTTTGGAAGAAAAGTACAAAGCAACCATCCATCCATGCTTCCACACCTTAATTTGTACTGTCACAACATCCTGCAGCAAGGGAAACACCTTGGCAATTGCTCAAAACCACACCTTGCTGTGCAATTCAAAAATAACCAATACCATGCCATGTACCAAGCAGCAGAATTCAGGCAATTTTTCTGTCATGGGAAAACAGTAATAGCAGCAAAATTGGACTTCATTTTTCTGTCAAAGAAAGTGAACAAGTAGCAGTAAAAGACCATACCCTCTCACACCTCATCCTGCTGTACAATTCAAAAAAACCATACCTCTTGCAACCTTGCCTGGTACCACACACATAGCAGAAAACCAACACATTCTCTCAAAAACTAACCTAGCTGTTAACTTCATTTGATTTTTTCCTGTCATCAAATAAAAAGAACAAGCCACTGCAGCAGAAAAAATCATGATTCCTCCTTGCCTTCACTTTGATATTCTTCTGTGCAAACACAACAAACCAACCTTGCCATGCTTCTAACAGTAGATGAAATACCATCCCTTGTCATCAAAACTAGTAGCAGCAGCATGACCTAACCCGGCTATTTTGCATCCCACATCTTCTGTCCAAAACACAACAGAACCTGGCCTTGACACCATATCTTCCTCACCTTTTTCTGGCATGGCATTGGGGGCAGCTTCTAAAAACTGCATACAACTCATATGATAAACCGCATACTGCTAAGCAACAAGGCTTTACATTACCACTGGCCAATCTCCAAACCAACAAAAAAACCAACCCTAGCATCATCTTGCATTGATTCACTCATTACACCCTGCATTGCATTCATTCCAACACTGCTTTGTTCCTTCAAATCCTGCTACTAGCATAACGAACAAACTAAAACCAACCCTAAGATGGCAGCCACATAGAACAAACCAATCTTTCACTCATCTCGATTCAGCTTGTTATTAGCAGATGGGAAGAAAACTGTCAAAGCTCAAAAACCACAAAAGGCCACATCCAGTAGCAGCAGCAGACTTTTCATCATTTTTGTCATGAGAGATACCAATAGCAAGAACAAACCACTTTGAATCATTCTCCAAAAACATCATCTTGCTTGGCATGTTAAGAGAACCTGTCCAAACTTCATAAGACTTAAGCCTTGTACTGTGTCTTTTCACCTTCTTGCATTTTCAAATTTGCTGTCAAGACTCAAAACCAAAAGCAACTCCTGACAGCAGCTTTGATTCATCAACTTGTCATCACTGCCAAACTTTGCCAACACAACCAACTCACTCACACAAAAATCTTCACACTCTCTCAAGCTCACCTTGCCTTGCATTCCATTTTCTTCTGTCCAAAACCAACAAACTAAACTGGCTTGACCCTACCCTCACCAATTCCTGTCATGAAAATGAACTAGCAGCATAAAACACCCTCCCAAAATCACACCTTGCAGCAAGAGCCAAAAGCCTAACTGACTTTACTTGGCATTTTCCACTTTTCTGCCCAAGCTTCCAAATAGCAAAAACCCTGCTTGGCCAATCAACAGCAACTTGGTTCACCACTTGGATGACATAACCTAACCAACAAACCTCAAACTCACCTCACTTGCATTTGGCCAAGAAAAATCTGTCATAGATCAACCACTCCACAGTTCCAATACACTGCATAACAACACTCATTCAAAACTGCCCCTGCTATTTGCATTCCAAGGATCCTGTCAAAAACTTCAAAACATAACCAACATGACATAGAAGTTCATTCACTCAAACTCCAAACACCTTGACCTTGTTTTGTTGGTTCATCATCAAAGAGGTTGAACATTGAATTTCTCTCCAAGCATCCACAAAGCAAAGCTAACCTCACCAATTATCATCCATCACTAGAAGACTTTTGCAGCAGCTGTTTTGAACTTCAAAGACCAAACAACAACTGTTTCTCATTCTGCTTCAAAAATAGGTAAAATTTCGACCCTCCCTATTTCAAAAACCATGACATGTTTTGAATAGGTCTTTCAATGCTGAGTTTAGTGATACTTTCACTTTTGGAAATGAATGCTTATCCATGAAGATACATTGTTTTGAAGTTTAATGTTGAAATGTGTTTTTGCTCGATTCTTGATTTTTGCGTGGTTTTAATGAAAATCAATGGTGGATTCATGTCGACCTTGCCATGCTGATCATTTCCATGTATTCAATTTTGATTTTTGGGCAAGATTGTGAAATTATGATTTTTGAACACAAACCCTAATCCCAATTTTCCTAGATCTCTCCCCATTTTCGTGTTGCCTGGCTTTTCACTCACCAACCAATGAAATTATTTCATTTTTAAGGCCAAAACGACCGTGTTTAGTTAAGTGGAGCCAAATATTACAATTATGCCATTCTCGTTTTATCATTTCATTTTATTTTCTTCAATTATCTCATCAATCTTCCAAAATTCATAACTTGCTCATTTTTGATCCAAATTGAATGGGATTTTTTGTGTTGTGTTCATCATGATCTCTACTTTTTTATCATTATTTTCCAGAATTTTTGGATGAATGGTTTTTAAATGGCCTTAGGGTTTGTGACATGTGACCAAATTTTGTACACCTTGCCAAATCAATTGTGAAATGATGAGAATGTATCCAATGGCTCCCAAATTTTTATGCTCAAACTAGACACACTCATGGTGATTTTGGTATAGAGTTTGTGAATTTATCATTTGTGGTTTGTGAGTTATGATTTTTTGAATTAGGGTGTGACAATTTGTGTCACACCATTGATGTCCAACTTCATGATTTTCATTTCCATGCTTCTTGACCTCCAAATGACTTGATTTTTTGCATGAGCTTACTCTTGTATGTCTAGTTGACTTGTGAATTTTCTTGGATTTAATTGAACTATTTTCCATTTGTTTGAGATTTTTCTTCCCTGCCTAGACAAATGTTGACTTTGTGTGACACATGTTCCCATTTCATTTGTGAAATTCTCATACTCTATTGGATGGACATGAAATTTTGCATGAGATAACTAGACATCCTCATCTTTGCCATGGTTTTGATCCCATTCATTTACCATACACCATTCTTGACTTATGATTTTTCTAAGTTGATGCATGTTTGGTTGACTTCTTTGAGCATGTTCAAATGTGCTTTGACTTTCTGATTTTCATTGACTGCCTTCCACTTGCCCAAATGAGATGAAATTTGACATGCTTACCATGCTATGTGTTAGTTTTGATCATGATTTATTTGGTGATTTTTGGAAAATGTTTAGATTGCTTTTGATGCAAGTCTTGCTGTTGACTTCTATGAGCTTCTAAATGCCATGCTTTGACCTAATTTGCTCATGAAATGATGATAGTGATTGATATGGATGTGAACCCAATTGGTTGTGTTTCTTGAATGTTTATACTTGACTTTGATTGGATATCCTTTGCTGTTTTGATTTTCTCATTCACTTTTGACCCTAGGCTTGTCCTAGTGGTCCTGTTACTCACCTTTGAGCTTGTGTTTTCAGGTTGACCATCAAATGGCCATTAAGACCAATTCTTTTGATTGAGCTTACTCAAGTATCATTGCCTAACCTCTTTGTTTTGTAGGTGGCTTGGCTCACATGCCCTAAGCCTTGTGCCTTGCACATCCTTGTGCCCCCTAATTGACTGTTGGTGCTTGTTTCTGTTTGTTTTGTTTGAAGTTGTATACTAACATCTGCTTGACTGTTTCAGGTGCTTTAGTTGCTTCTAGTTCCTTGTGAACTTTTGCTTTGCTTTGCTTGTATAAGCAATTTGCATTGAGGTATGTCTCTTTTACTTCATGTAGTCTGGAAGACCTGGCCTGTTACTTGGCCAGGCAACTGTCTGAAGTCCTCCTTAAGAGGCAATGTTTGTGACTGTTTACTTTTGTCCTTGCATAGAGTCAAAGACCTCCTAAGTGAAGAGGCAATTGGTGGAAGGTAGGGATATGCAATCTATCCCCCACTATTCAGTGTGTCATTTGCTTTGCTCACACCACTGTGTTGATGCATTGCAGATACAAACCCAAGATCTTGTGCAATCGCACAGTCGAGTCAGTTTCAAATGTGTAGAAGGGTTCCCACTTTCTGAACCCACACATTCTTGTCTTAAGCTCTCCCAGGCCAGGGATAAGGGCTGTGAAGTCTTATCTTCACTCATCCTTTCATCTGCTTCACCTTAGCCCCTCAATGGCAAGGTTAAGAGCACCCTCACCCCATTCCAGAGGTTTGTTTGTCGAGGTTGATATGACCCCTTGACTAAAACCTAACCCTTGTTTGAGCCACTTGTTTGTGTATAACGTGTGCTATCTGTGCTTGTAGGATTGTTTGACTTGCTTCCTGTGCAAGATAGGATTGTTTGACTTGCTTCCTGTGCAAGATAGGATTGTTTGACTTGCTTCCTGTGCAAGTTAGGATTAGTTTAGACTTGCTTCCTGTGCAAGTTAGGTTTTGCTTGGCTTGCTTCCTGTGCAAGTTAAGTGTGTGTGGCTTGCTTCCTGTGTGAGCCATGCTTAGGATAGGTTGGCCCTTGTGCCATTTAGCTAGAAACCTTAACTTAGGGTTGATTTTGCATGACAACATCTAGGCTCGAGTCGTAGTCTCCCTAGAGTTGTGTCTCCCTCTGTTATCTGGTTAGGCTAGTCCTTTATCCCTGCGTAGGGGAACTACATCGCCCTGATCTTCATACCAGATGAAGTATGTAGGCAGGAGATTGAGCTGATCTCTCCGGGCGCCCTTTTTCTTTTTCCACCTTTGTGTCTTGACCACCCTTGTGTGTGTTTAGGTTCGGATGCTGATGTAAGCCCAGTGATTGGCATTCAGGCTCCACGTTTGCCTTCTTGTGTGTGTTTAGGTTCGGATGCTGATGTAAGCCCAGTGATTGGCATTCAGGCTCCACGTTTGCCTTTGCCTGTGTTTGTTTGTGTGCGTGTCAGCCGAGCTACGAATGCTCTGATTCTTCTCTCGTCCGAGAAGATACGTATGCATAGGACGCGATATCCTAGCGAGCATGTGTCGTTTCCCCAATCCGAACTACTTCGACTCTGATGTCTATGCCTGATAGACTAAGTAGGCCCAGGATACGATATCTTGCCGAGTCAGTTTCAGTCAGTTCTTTTGTCTCTTTTCAGCCAGTGTGTGTGAGTGTGAGCAGTGTTTAGCAACCATTTATCCTTCCTTTTGTGCGTGGATCCCGTAGAGTACTACGGATGCGTAGGGGTGCTAATACCTTCCCTTCGCATAACCGACTCCCGAACCCATTCTCTTTGGTCGCGAGACCATGTTCTTTCCTAGGTTTACTTCGAGCGTTTCCTTTCCCTCTTTTGGGATAAATAACGCACGGTGGCGGCTCTGTTGTTTCTTTCTTTTCCCGCCGGTTTTTCGCGCGATGCGACAGCTGGCGACTCTGCTGGGGACTATAGAGAAGTTGACCTATGCTGGTCCATCTTCCCTGAGCGAGTCTCTCCTAGCGCTTCTTAGGTTAGGGTTTTGGTTGCTTTGTGCTGTGTTTATTTATTGCATTCATTATTTACTGTTTGCATTCATTGTCTATTGTTTGCATTTATGTTTGCATTAATGTTTGCATTTATTCATCTGTTCACCTGGCTGGTTGTTTGTTTCTCTCTGTGTGGGGGGGAAGAGTCAGTTGAGGTAGAAGGTCCAATACCCAGACCATGAGTGCAATCTAGGATACCTAGGAATAGAGTGATTCATGGGAAGCGGGTGGTATGGCGCCACTTAGCGGAACATTGATATCACGAGCAGTTCAGACCCTGGTGGGATGCTGTCGTTACATACTTCGGGTGTGTATATGACAGTGTTCTGCGAAAGGTTATTTATGCTGCGTTTCTCTCAAGCTTTACCCTGGCCTAGACTACACCCGTGAGTGGGGAAGGGTTATTCATTACAGGTACCGTTGGTGACTCGGTTCTGTTGGTGACTTGGTTCCGATGGTGACTTTGTGTTCAGACAGTGTTCAGTTAACCTTAAGTGGGATTTATGTTCCGATTTTGACTGAAGCTTCGACCTAGTATCAGAGATTGCACAACCAGCCAGTCCAGTCTGCATCATGTGCATCATAGCATACTTATTTTTCAAAAGAAACGCAATGAAAAAAAAAATCCAAAAAAAAAATCAAAAAAAAAAGAGAAGAAAAAAAAGCTAATCTCTGCATGCATATCATTTCTCAGGTACATTCCTGAGCTTGTCTACTGATAGAGATGGCAACAGTCCCAGAGTTGAAGCGGAAGACCTGTTCCTACAGTTTCCACCGTGAGCCGTTGACTCCGCTAGTTGAGTTGGGTAGCCTCGTGACAGACGATCGACTGAAGAGTTTTGTTGGGCGGTATGGAGATATCTTGACAGTATTGAAGACGGTAGTGGATCCAGTGCCTCTGCAGACGCTTCTTCAGTTCTACGATCCAGAGCTCAGATGCTTCACTTTCCAAGATTACCAGTTAGCACCTACTCTCGAGGAGTATTCTATCCTGTTAGGTATCCCTATTCAGCATCAGACTCCCTTCTTGGACGTGCCAAAGGAGGTCGACTTCAGATTGATTGCCAGAGCTCTCCGGTTGAGTGTTGAGGAGGTCGGTAAGAATTGGAAACCCTGTGGGGAAGTTGTAGGTCTGCCATTGAAGTTCCTGTTGAGAGTAGCCAGAGTTGAAGCAGAAAAGGGGAATTGGGAAGTTTTTCACGCACAGTTAGCTGCCATGATCTATGGTATCATCCTATTTCCCAGTATGCCAAATTTCATTGACTTCACTGCTATCAGCATTTTCATCAGAGGGAATCCAATCCCTACTCTTCTAGCAGATACTTACTATGCCATTCACAGCAGGCATGGTAAGGGAGGAGCCATCAGGTGTTGCCTACCTCTTCTGTTCAAATGGTTCATGTCTCTTCTGCCAGCCAGTGGACCATTTGTGGATACCCAGAGCACTCTTAAGTGGACTCAGAGGGTCATGTCGCTTACTTCCTACGACATCAGGTGGCAGTCGTACCGGATGGATGTGAAGGATGTCATCATAAGTTGTGGTGGATTCCGGGGCGTGCCACTCATAGGGACCAAAGGTTGCATCAATTACAACCCAGTTCTTTCTCTTCGCCAGCTAGGGTTTGTTATGAGCGAAAGACCGCTCGAAGCAGAGATAGCTGAGAGTTTTTGTTTTGAGAAGAAGGATGACCCTGTTAGGTTGGAGCAGATAGGGAGAGCCTGGAGAGATGTGGGAGTGAAGGATGGATCCGTCTTGGGGAAGAAGTTTGCCGTTGCTATGCCCGATTACACTGATTGGGTCAAGAAGAGAGTGGAAACTTTGTTGTTACCCTATGATAGGATGGAGCCGTTGCAGGAGCAACCACCTTTGATCCTTGCTGATAGTGTGTCTGCTGAACACTATAAGCAAGCCCTAATGGAGAACCGCCGTTTGAGAGAGAAGGAGCAAGACGCTCAGATGCAGTTGTACAAAGCCAAAGCTGATAGGTTGAACTTGGCTCATCAACTCAGAGGAGTGCGAGAAGAAGATACTAGCAGACTGAGAAGCAAGAAGAGATCCTACGAGGAGATGGAGAGTATGTTAGATGCAGAACACCGGGAGCGCTTGAGGCTGCAGAGGGCTGAGGCCAGTTATCAGAAGAAGATCAGAGACTTGGAGAGGCAACTCAGAGACAAAGACATCCAGTTGAAGAAGAGAGAGATGGAGTTGAGACAGAAGTCAGAGGATCATCTTGAAGGAGAAGTCTTGGAGCTGAGAAGACAGTTGAAAGAGAAGATCACTCCTTTACCAGATTGCTCAGAATGTTCGCTGTTGATAGACCAGTGTCATTACCTGAAGACCCTCATTCCGGAAGACCGTCTGTCTTAGTTTGTATCTCTGATTGTATTTTGTTGAGAATCACCTCCAGGTTTGTTGGATGGGATTCATTTGCGTGTAAGCCATCTCTTGGATCTTTTGTTAAGAATCACCTCCAGGCTTGTTGGATGGGATTCTTTTTCTTTGTACGTTGTTTATTCAGATATTCCGTTGGCATTGGTTGTATGCCTTTTTACCCTTATGTATATATAAGGGTGCCAGCATTTCCTTGTATCTGTTTGTTCTCTTGTTGCTGCAGGTTGCCATCTTTTCAGGATGGGTCAGGCTCTTTGAATGCCTGAGAAATGAGCATATCATGTGCATCATACGCATCATTTGCATCATACCCATATCATTTTGCATAACAGGTGTTCTTGGTCGTGACTTCTCACTCCGGTTCCTGTTTTAGGCAGGATAGCTGATCAACGTCCGCACCGCTACTCAACAAGACTGAATCAACAAAGAAGTATGGATCAATTTCAAGCTGAGTTGGCTGAGATGAAGGCTAGCATGGCCCAGTTTATGAATATGATGCAAGGGGTTGCGCAAGGTCAAGAAGAGCTTCGAGCTATGGTTCAGAGACAAGAGGCTGCAAATCCACCGATCAACCATGCTCCGCCAGAGGGAGGCCCGGTCAATGATAACAATGTCGCTGCTGCTGTACCCGTCAACAACTATGCTGTAGGCGATGAGTTGGGGGGTATTCGAATCAACGGTCAACCTATTGTTCCAGATGCCGCTAATGCCAGAGTAGTCCGTGCTCCGGCCCGTAATCCTGTTCCGATTGTTGACAGACAAGAAGATATGTTCTCTCTGCTCAGTGAAGACGAAGACGTTCTGGGAAGGGTTAATGAGAGAGACCGCAAAGTTGAGGCTCTTGCTGAAAAGATCCGTGCTATGGAAAGTCAGAATTCTCTCGGTTTTGATGTTACTAATATGGGATTGGTTGAAGGTTTGAGAATCCCTCACAAGTTCAAAGCACCGTCCTTTGACAAATACAACGGTACTTCTTGCCCTCGCACCCATGTGCAGGCTTATTATCGAAAGATCTCTGCGTATACCGATGATGAAAAGATGTGGATGTATTTTTTCCAAGATAGTCTATCTGGGGCTTCTTTGGACTGGTACATGGAATTGAAGAGAGATTCGATCCGATGCTGGAGAGATCTGGGTGAGGCCTTTTTGAGGCAATACAAACACAACATGGACATGGCACCGAGCCGGACTCAGCTGCAGAGTCTATGTCAGAAATCCAATGAAAGCTTCAAGGAGTACGCTCAGAGGTGGCGTGAACTGGCTGCTAGAGTTCAACCCCCTATGCTGGAGAGGGAGTTGACAGATATGTTTATCGGTACTCTTCAAGGTGTGTTTATGGACCGGATGGGGAGCTGCCCATTCGGTAGTTTTTCTGATGTTGTCATTTGTGGAGAGAGGACTGAGAGTTTGATCAAAACTGGGAAGATTCAAGATGCTGGTTCCTCTTCTTCTAGGAAGCCGTTTGTTGGGGCACCTCGTCGAAGAGAGGGTGAAACTAATGCTGTTCAACACCGCAGAGATCAGAACAGAATTGAATACCGTCAAGCTGCTGCAGTAACCATTCCGACACCTCAACCTCGTCAGCAACAACAACCAAGAGTTCAACAACCGCAACAACAACAACAACAACAGCAACGTCCTTTCCAGCCTAGGCAGAAATTGCAGGCTGACAGAAGATTTGATCCTCTGCCCATGTCCTACGCAGAGTTACTACCCGAACTACTCCGGTTAGGGTTTGTAGAGCTGCGTACGATGGCTACTCCAACAGTGCTGCCTCCTGGCTATGATGCTAATGTTAGATGTGACTTTCACTCTGGGGCACCAGGCCACCATACTGAGAAGTGTCGAGCTCTCCAGCACAAGGTTCAAGATTTGATTGATGCCAAGGCGATCAACTTCGCTCCTGTGCCTAACGTCGTAAACAACCCTATGCCTCAGCACGGTGGGCATAGAGTGAACAATATTGAAGGGAAAGAAGCTGAAGATCTGGTTGTTAATGTTGATGATGTTCAGACTTCTCTGCTAGTTGTGAAGGGTCGTTTGCTGAATGGGGGTGTCTACCCGGGCTGTGATGAGGATTGTTTGGGCTGTGCAGAATCTGAGAATGGTTGCGACCAGTTGAGGACCGGTATCCAGGGTATGATGGATGAAGGTTGTTTGCAATTCAGTAGGGCTGTAAAAGATCGTGGAACAGCGTCAACTATCACCATTTACTTTAACCCGTCTGAAGAACGTGGACAAAGGGTCGTCGGTGCACCTGCAGCAAATGGTACCCCAGTTACCATCCCCGTGCCTGTAACCATCAGTGTTCCAACTACCATCGTTGCGCCTGGGAGAAGGGTTGTTGAGAATAGTAAAGCCGTGCCGTGGAAATATGATAATGCTCATCGCAGTTACAGAAGGGCTGAAAGTCAGACAAGACCAGTGAATCAAACTCCAGTGACAATTGGTTTACCGAATAGAGTTCCTGCAACTGTTGGTCCGGCTGTGGATAATGTAGGGGGTCCAGGAGGTTTTACCAGAAGCGGTCGTCTGTTTGCACCGCAGCCTTTGAGGGACAATAACGCTGAAGCTCTCGCCAGAGCAAAGGGTAAGCAAGCTGTGGTTGAGGAAGAACCTGTTCAGAAGGAGGCGCCCGAGGGGTCATTTGAGAAGGACGTGGAGGAGTTTATGAAGATAATCAAGAAAAGTGACTACAAGATTGTAGACCAGTTGAATCAAACTCCGTCCAAGATTTCTATACTTTCACTGTTGATGTGCTCTGAGGCACACCGTAATGCCTTGCTGAAGATGTTGAATCTGGCTTACGTGCCTCAGGAGATTTCTGTCAATCAACTGGAAGGTGTGATGGCCAATGTGAGCACCAGGCATGGCGTAGGATTCACCAACCTGGACTTACCGCCTGAAGGGCGAAACCATAACAAAGCCTTGCACATCACCATGGAGTGCAAGGGGGCAGTGTTGTCTCATGTATTGGTAGACACCGGGTCGTCGCTGAATGTGTTGCCTAAGCAGATTCTGAGGAAGATTGATGCGGAAGGGTTTGTGCTTAATCCCAGTGACCTGATCGTTCGTGCTTTCGACGGATCCAAACGTTCTGTGTGTGGGGAAGTTACCTTGCCCGTGAAGATAGGTCCTGAGGTTTTTGATATCATCTTCTATGTTATGGACATCCAGCCTGCTTACAGTTGTTTGTTGGGGCGTCCATGGATTCATGCAGCAGGGGCAGTCTCGTCGACTCTCCATCAGAAGCTCAAGTATGTCTGGAACGGTCAGATTGTGACTGTGTGCGGTGAAGAAGAGATTCTGGTGAGTCATCTATCCTCGTTCAAATATGTTGAGGTGGATGGCGAGATCCACGAAACCTTATGTCAGGCGTTTGAGACTGTGGCTCTTGAGAAAGTGGCGTACGCTGAGCAGAGGAAGCCAGGTGCTTCAATTACCTCTTACAAGCAGGCTAAGGAGGTTGTTGATTCTGGCAAAGCTGAAGGCTGGGGCAAGATGGTGGATTTGCCAGTTAAAGAAGACAAATTTGGCGTTGGTTACGAGCCTCTCCGAGCAGAGCAGAATGGTCAAGCGGGTCCGAGTACCTTTACCAGCGCTGGGCTGATGAATCATGGCGATGTCTCTGCAACCGGTAGTGAAGACTGTGACAGCGATTGTGATTTGGACAACTGGGTTCGCCCGTGTGCACCAGGGGGGTCTATCAACAACTGGACGGCTGAAGAAGTGGTTCAAGTTACTCTTCTGACAGAGTAATTTTCTGTTGTTTTGTCATTTTGCATGAAAATCCTACGTTCTGCCCAAGGCGTAGTGATTCATTTTTGTAGGGCCTCATCATGTTTTAATGATTATCATTAATGAAGGACATTTTTTGAACAAACTTTGTGATCCTTGTCTTTCTATTTTTTGTTTTCATTTTTCTTTTTCAAAAACAATAAAAATGGCAATGTTTTTTGTTTTTGTGACTTTATTGAACTCTTTTTCTAAAACAAAGCATCAAACATGCAGAAGCGATCTTATGGCATTCACTATGAACAGTTCTGTTATGGCTCAGTATGATTTCGACAATCCCATCTACCAAGCTGAAGAGGAGAGTGAGGAAGACTGTGAACTCCCTGCAGAATTAGCCAGATTGCTGAAGCAGGAGGAAAGGGTCATCCAACCTCATCAGGAGGAGTTGGAAACTGTTAATCTGGGTACTGAGGACGACAAAAGAGAGATCAAGATTGGGGCTGCTTTAGAGGACTCTGTCAAGAGGAGGCTGATTGAGATGCTGAGAGAATATGTGGAGGTATTCGCCTGGTCATATCAAGATATGCCTGGTTTAGATACAGACATTGTGATGCATCGATTACCTCTTAGGGAAGGATGTCCTTCGGTCAAGCAGAAGCTTCGTAGAACGAGTCCTGACATGGCAACTAAGATCAAAGAAGAGGTTCAGAAGCAGTGGGATGCAGGTTTTCTGGCTGTTACCAGTTATCCACCGTGGGTGGCCAACATCGTTCCTGTGCCGAAGAAGGATGGTAAAGTTAGAATGTGTGTCGATTACCGGGATTTGAATAGAGCGAGTCCGAAAGATGATTTCCCATTACCCCACATTGATGTATTGGTTGATAATACGGCTCAATCCTCGGTATTCTCTTTCATGGATGGTTTTTCTGGGTATAATCAGATCAAGATGGCGCCAGAGGACATGGAAAAGACGACATTCATTACACCTTGGGGCACGTTTTGCTATAAGGTGATGCCATTTGGGCTGAAGAATGCTGGTGCTACCTATCAGAGGGCAATGACGACTCTCTTTCACGACATGATGCACAAAGAAATCGAAGTGTACGTAGATGATATGATTGCGAAGTCGCAGACAGAAGAGGAGCACCTGGTTAATTTGCAGAAGCTGTTTGACCGGTTGAGGAAGTTCAAGCTGAGGTTGAATCCGAACAAGTGTACGTTTGGGGTGAGATCAGGGAAGCTTTTAGGCTTCATTGTCAGTGAGAAAGGGATTGAGGTTGATCCAGCGAAAGTCAAAGCTATTCAAGAGATGCCTGAACCGAAAACGGAGAAGCAAGTCCGTGGGTTTTTAGGGAGGTTGAACTACATTGCAAGGTTCATATCTCATCTAACTGCTACATGTGAACCAATCTTCAAACTGCTTAGAAAGAATCAGGCTATCAAGTGGAATGATGATTGTCAGAAAGCTTTTGACAAGATTAAGGAGTATTTACAGAAACCTCCAATCCTTATACCTCCAGTTCCAGGGAGACCTCTGATAATGTACCTGTCAGTGACTGAGAACTCGATGGGGTGTGTATTGGGACAGCATGACGAGTCTGGTCGAAAAGAGCATGCCATATACTACCTTAGCAAAAAGTTTACCGACTGTGAAACAAGATATTCACTGCTCGAGAAAACTTGCTGTGCTTTGGCCTGGGCTGCTCGCCGACTAAGACAGTATATGTTGAACCATACTACCTTGTTGATTTCTAAGATGGATCCAGTGAAATACATCTTTGAGAAGCCAGCTCTCACCGGACGTGTTGCCCGTTGGCAGATGATCTTAACAGAGTATGACATTCAGTACACGTCACAGAAGGCCATCAAAGGTAGTATTCTGTCAGACTATCTTGCCGAACAACCAATTGAAGATTATCAGCCTATGATGTTTGAATTCCCTGATGAGGACATCATGTATCTGAAGATGAAAGACTGCGAAGAGCCTCTTGTCGAAGAAGGACCGGACCCGGATGACAAGTGGACACTGATGTTTGATGGGGCTGTGAATATGAATGGTAATGGTGTTGGGGCAGTATTGATCAATCCTAAAGGTGCTCATATACCTTTTTCTGCCAGATTGACGTTTGACGTCACCAACAACGAAGCTGAGTATGAGGCTTGTATCATGGGGATAGAAGAAGCCATTGATCTGAGGATCAAAACACTTGATATATTTGGAGATTCAGCTCTAGTGGTCAATCAAGTCAACGGAGATTGGAATACGAACCAGTCGCATTTGATTCCGTATAGAGATTATACCAGAAGAATACTGACGTTCTTCAAGAAGGTGAAGTTGTATCATGTCCCCCGGGATGAGAATCAAATGGCTGATGCTTTGGCAACTTTGTCGTCTATGATCAAAGTTCATTGGTGGAATCATGTGCCACATGTTGCGGTGAATCGACTTGAGAGGCCTGCGTATGTGTTTGCAGCCGAGTTAGTTGTTGCTATTGATGAGAAGCCGTGGTATTATGACATCAAGAATTTCCTCAAGACTCAAGAGTACCCTGAAGGTGCGTCTAAGAATGACAAGAAAACCCTGAGAAGGCTAGCTGGAAGCTTTTATTTGAATCAGGATGACGTGTTGTATAAGAGAAACTTTGACATGGTCTTGCTCAGATGCGTGGACAGACCCGAGGCAGACATGTTAATGCAAGAAGTTCATGAAGGTTCCTTCGGTACTCATGCCGGCGGACATGCAATGGCTAAGAAATTGTTGAGAGCGGGTTATTACTGGATGACCATGGAATCCGATTGTTTCAAGTATGCTCGGAAGTGCCATAAATGTCAAATCTATGCTGATAAGGTGCATGTACCACCAAGCCCTCTGAATATCATGAATTCGCCTTGGCCGTTTGCCATGTGGGGCATTGATATGATTGGGAAGATTGAGCCTACTGCTTCGAACGGACATCGCTTCATCTTGGTTGCGATTGATTACTTCACCAAGTGGGTGGAAGCAGCTTCCTATGCTAACGTTACCAAACAAGTGGTTACCCGGTTCATCAAGAAAGAAATCATCTGTCGTTATGGAGTTCCCGAGAGAATCATCACTGACAATGGTTCGAATCTCAACAACAAGATGATGAAGGAGCTATGTAAAGATTTCAAGATTGAACATCACAATTCTTCTCCCTACAGACCGAAGATGAATGGTGCTGTAGAAGCGGCGAACAAGAATATCAAGAAGATTGTGCAGAAGATGGTCGTTACGTACAAGGATTGGCATGAGATGCTGCCTTTCGCTTTGCATGGGTACCGTACCTCAGTACGTACGTCGACCGGGGCAACCCCTTACTCCCTTGTATATGGTATGGAAGCTGTTCTACCTGTTGAAGTGGAGATTCCTTCTCTGAGAGTTTTGTTGGATGTCAAGCTGGACGAAGCCGAGTGGATTCGAACAAGGTTTAACGAGTTGAGCCTTATCGAGGAGAGACGGCTAGCAGCTGTATGTCATGGACAGTTGTATCAGCGAAGGATGAAGCGAGCCTTTGATCAGAAGGTGCGTCCTCGAAGCTATCAGGTCGGTGATTTAGTTTTGAAGAGGATCCTCCCTCCCGGTACAGATAACAGGGGCAAGTGGACTCCTAATTACGAAGGTCCGTATGTTGTGAAGAAGGTCTTTTCCGGTGGGGCCTTGATGCTTACAACTATGGATGGTGAAGATTTTCCGTCTCCTGTCAACTCAGATGTAGTCAAAAAATACTTCGCATAAATTGACCCGCTGGACAAAAAGAATAAAAGAGTCCAGGCAAAAAATGGGCATCCCGGCGAACCAAAAAAAAAACAGAAAGAAAAGGTTCGGGCAAAAATTAGGGATAAAATGAAAAGAATTTGTACACCCGGTAAGTCGAAAACCCGCAAGGGCGGCTTAGGCAAAAATGGGTATCCCGGTGGATTGAAAACCCGAAAGGGCGATCCAGGCAAAAGTTAGGGATTAAAGCGAAGACTACAGTCTGAGTTGTCTGTACTTCATCAAGCTTTATCGTCTGCCATCTCGAAAGATGTGATCCGTCCAGTCATTCTTCTCAGAAAGCAAGGAGTTGGGAGGAAAACTGATGATCTATGAGTTATAACAGAATTGGGAAATAGTGGATGCCGTGTTCACATTGCCATTAGGATAGATTTTTCCTTTTTGTGCGCAATTACCTCTTTCTAGGAATTGCTTCCCAATGTATTTGCCTCTTCAGGCACATTTTCAATCAATAAAAATTCGTTATTCAGATAAATAGCTCTTGTTTTTATTTTTACTGTTTTGTTTGCAAAATGTCCGAATTTTTGATAAGCATTGCATATAAAAAAAACATGAAGGCTACACAACAATGTGCAGAATGATAAAACATTTGAAAATCATTTTGAATGTTGAGGACACTTGAGCGTATCTTGTCCATGTATCCCCTGGGGGCATTTTGTTGTACTGTTTTCAGGTTGGCATCTGTGAGGACGTTTCCTCAGCAGATTTTTTCCCCAAGCAAGCTTGGAAGCTATCAGAGCTATGTTCCCCCGCGAAGACGTCTGTGGATAGCGCCTTCTATTCCCCAACAGATCTAAGGATTGCCTATCCCCAGTAGGCCTGTATTTGCCGATTTCCTCCCCGAGTGAGGCAGTTTCATTGGATTCATCTCCAACATTTATCCTACCTGTGGACTGAAGGATATCCCCAGCGGAGTTTATCTTTCCCCAGTAGCAGTGCTATTCTTCACCATGAGGGTGAAGTCGCTTTACCATTCCTCAAGCAGAGTTCCCCGCAGAGTATTTCCCCAAGAGGAGTCTCCCCACAGAGTCAGAGTATCTGATCATTTCGGCTCCCTAGCCAGGGTTCATTTGCATTTTGCATGTAGTAATCATTGCATCCTCAAAAATTGCGTAGCATTCCCATTCAAAATGGAGCATTACGCCATAGAAAAATTCAAACATATGCATTCATGTGTTAACTTCACCAGACCGTATCCCCGGCAGAGGCGGATCATTTCATTCAACATCAGCACAGCAAGACTGCTACAGTTGCTCTTGACAGCATTCAGAATTGTTTATTCCCCACAGAGGTTTATTTCCTCACCCGATGGTGACAGAAAGTTTGTTTCTCCCCAGTGAGACCCCCAGCAAGTGATCAGCCTTGCCTTGGCATATCTAAAAAGTTGTTCTTGTGATACCGGTAAGTGTCATGCTAGCACCCACGTGTGTTTTCTTTGTTTGGTGTCGGTAAACACCGTTGTTTCGGTGTCTGTAAACATCGAGTTTTCTCTCCAGTCATCAGTAAATGTCTGGTCATCATTTTTGGTGTCAGTAAACGCCATTGTTTCGGTGTCTGTAAACATCGAGTATTTTCTCTCCAGTCATCAGTAAATGTCTGGTCATCATTTTTGGTGTCGGTAAACACCATTGTTTCGGTGTCTGTAAACATCGAGTATTTTCTCCAGTCATCGGTAAATGTCTGGTCATTTTTGATGTCGGTAAACATCATCTTTCGATGTCGGTAAACATCGAGTCTTTTCCTCAGTCATCGGTAAATGTCTGATAATCCCCAACTAGAAATCCCCAGTAGAGTCATCTGTAAATGTCCTATCTGTTTTCCAGTTGCAAATATTTGTATCTCCCCAATTAATTTCTCATTCCCAGTCATCGGTAAATGTCTGGTCATTCTTTTTGATGTCGGTAAACATCATCTTTCGATGTCGGTAAACATCGAGTCCCATCCCAGTCATCGGTAAATGTCTGGTCATTCTTTTTGATGTCGGTAAACATCATCTTTCGATGTCGGTAAACATCGAGTCTCATCCCAGTCATCGGTAAATGTCTGGTCAGTAAAATCAAAATCCCCAGAAGTCGTCGGTAAACGTCTTGTCTGATTCCCCAAGTGGAGATGCCATCGGTAAATGGCCCAGTTACCTTCGATATCGGTAAATGTCGAATTCTCAGTTGCAGAAGCCATCGGTAAATGGTCTTGCTAAGTTTGACATCGGTAAATGTCAAATTTCTTTGAAGCCACCATCGGTAAATGGTTTTGCTTTTCAGAAATCTGTTTCCCAGCAGCCATCGGTAAATGGTCTGGCTGAAGTTGATATCGGTAAATATCAAATTCTAACCATCGGTAAATGGTTTTGCTTTTCAGAATTTTGTTTCCCAGCAGCCATCGGTAAATGGTCTGGCTGAAGTTGATATCGGTAAATATCAAGGTCCCAGTTTTAACCATCGGTAAATGGTTTTGCTTTTCAGAAATTTGTTTTTCCCAGCAGCCATCGGTAAATGGTCCTGCTGAAGTTGATATCGGTAAATATCAAGGTTCCAGTTCTAACCATCGGTAAATGGTTTTGTTTTTTCGGAAGTTTGTTTTCCCCAGCCGCCATCGGTAAATGGTCGTGTTGAGGTTGATATCGGTAAGTATCAAGATTCCAGTTCTAACCATCGGTAAATGGTTTTGTTTTTTCGGAAGTTTGTTTTCCCCAGCCGCCATCGGTAAATGGTCGTGTTGAGGTTGATATCGGTAAGTATCAAGATTCCAGTTCTTCAACCATCGGTAAATGGTTTCACCTTTTTGAATTTGTCAATTGCGGTTGTCATCGGTAAATGACGTGGTTCTTTTTGTATCATATCCAGTTAGTGCAAATTCTGCGGTCCTTTGGTATTCAATCCCTGTTTACCCTGAAAGTCTGACAGCCGTTGCTATCATCCGTTCGGGTTCCCAGCTGATTAAATGGGGGCAGCTGTAGCACCTCAAATTTGCACCTATCATTATACATACAATTTCATATTAGGTCATAGCACATCATGATCCATTGCATAGCATTTGCATTGTCCCTCAGTTGCCTCAAGTGCAAGCAATCAAGAATTAGGTCAAACTAATCTCCTGATCAGTCAACCAAGCAAGCAAAGGAATTTCTCATTGAATCAAGGCCTTGGGGTTTGTCCAACAAGTTCACATGGCTTGGAGGTCTATTTGAAGTATTTTGGTCAAGGGTTGAGGGCTCAGAGGTCAGCAGTTCATACACAGATAGTCAAAAACCCTAAAAAAGTCAACTGTCAGTCAAAGCAGTGGATGGTGGTCATTCTTGTGGAATTTGGGCACCATGATCAATAATCAAGAGTTCATACAACTTGGAACATCATTTGAAGTCAAGTCCTCAAGGAATTAGGGTTTGGAATTCATCAGAAGAGGTTCAGTCAGTCAGAAACCCTAAAAGTCAACTGATGGTCAACTGTCCATTTAATCAGTGATTGGATGATTGGATTTGGTTTGTGAGAGTTCATTCATGTCCAAATAGTCATCATACATCATGCAAAACACCATCATGGAAGAATTTGAAGCCAGATCAGAGATTTCCCAAAACGGAAACTAGGCCTGTAACTGAAACCTGCCATAAATGGAAAGTCTTGATCCTCAAACTTACATCATGATACAAGCCTCAAATGAATTTTTGCCCAACATGAAAGTTGAAGATCTTGTTCTCCCATTTCCAAAAAGTCCTAGAACTCTCAATTCCCATGTGTGGTTGGCAAGTTATGATCGAATCGATTTCAGAAAATCTTGAACTTCAAAGGGCCATATCTCCCAAACCGTTTGGCCAATTTTGGTGGGGGTTTTTTCCGACAAGTCACATTTGATCCCCTCTTTCCAAAAATATAAATTTCATGAGCCAAAACTTCACCAATCAAAATGGCATATTTTGACCTTTCTCATTTAAATGCAAGTTTGACCAAGAGTTGACTTTTTGATATAAACATTTTTTCAACATTTGGCCAATTGGAACAGCTCATAAATGTCATTTAGAATGTGTTTGCAAAGTCAAAATATGCAGCACATGTGAATCTACACTTGGTTGCTTGAATTATAAGAAAGGTACAAATGCACCATACTTGTCCATGCTTCCACAACCATGCCTTGTACCAGCATCATTATGCAGCATTCTTGATCATTCTTCTGCCACTTTTGAGGCCTTGTAGTGCAGCCATACTCCAATAGTACATATGGCCATGTTTGCTTACTTGAATTTTGGAAGAAAAGTACAAAGCAACCATCCATCCATGCTTCCACACCTTAATTTGTACTGTCACAACATCCTGCAGCAAGGGAAACACCTTGGCAATTGCTCAAAACCACACCTTGCTGTGCAATTCAAAAATAACCAATACCATGCCATGTACCAAGCAGCAGAATTCAGGCAATTTTTCTGTCATGGGAAAACAGTAATAGCAGCAAAATTGGACTTCATTTTTCTGTCAAAGAAAGTGAACAAGTAGCAGTAAAAGACCATACCCTCTCACACCTCATCCTGCTGTACAATTCAAAAAAACCATACCTCTTGCAACCTTGCCTGGTACCACACACATAGCAGAAAACCAACACATTCTCTCAAAAACTAACCTAGCTGTTAACTTCATTTGATTTTTTCCTGTCATCAAATAAAAAGAACAAGCCACTGCAGCAGAAAAAATCATGATTCCTCCTTGCCTTCACTTTGATATTCTTCTGTGCAAACACAACAAACCAACCTTGCCATGCTTCTAACAGTAGATGAAATACCATCCCTTGTCATCAAAACTAGTAGCAGCAGCATGACCTAACCCGGCTATTTTGCATCCCACATCTTCTGTCCAAAACACAACAGAACCTGGCCTTGACACCATATCTTCCTCACCTTTTTCTGGCATGGCATTGGGGGCAGCTTCTAAAAACTGCATACAACTCATATGATAAACCGCATACTGCTAAGCAACAAGGCTTTACATTACCACTGGCCAATCTCCAAACCAACAAAAAAACCAACCCTAGCATCATCTTGCATTGATTCACTCATTACACCCTGCATTGCATTCATTCCAACACTGCTTTGTTCCTTCAAATCCTGCTACTAGCATAACGAACAAACTAAAACCAACCCTAAGATGGCAGCCACATAGAACAAACCAATCTTTCACTCATCTCGATTCAGCTTGTTATTAGCAGATGGGAAGAAAACTGTCAAAGCTCAAAAACCACAAAAGGCCACATCCAGTAGCAGCAGCAGACTTTTCATCATTTTTGTCATGAGAGATACCAATAGCAAGAACAAACCACTTTGAATCATTCTCCAAAAACATCATCTTGCTTGGCATGTTAAGAGAACCTGTCCAAACTTCATAAGACTTAAGCCTTGTACTGTGTCTTTTCACCTTCTTGCATTTTCAAATTTGCTGTCAAGACTCAAAACCAAAAGCAACTCCTGACAGCAGCTTTGATTCATCAACTTGTCATCACTGCCAAACTTTGCCAACACAACCAACTCACTCACACAAAAATCTTCACACTCTCTCAAGCTCACCTTGCCTTGCATTCCATTTTCTTCTGTCCAAAACCAACAAACTAAACTGGCTTGACCCTACCCTCACCAATTCCTGTCATGAAAATGAACTAGCAGCATAAAACACCCTCCCAAAATCACACCTTGCAGCAAGAGCCAAAAGCCTAACTGACTTTACTTGGCATTTTCCACTTTTCTGCCCAAGCTTCCAAATAGCAAAAACCCTGCTTGGCCAATCAACAGCAACTTGGTTCACCACTTGGATGACATAACCTAACCAACAAACCTCAAACTCACCTCACTTGCATTTGGCCAAGAAAAATCTGTCATAGATCAACCACTCCACAGTTCCAATACACTGCATAACAACACTCATTCAAAACTGCCCCTGCTATTTGCATTCCAAGGATCCTGTCAAAAACTTCAAAACATAACCAACATGACATAGAAGTTCATTCACTCAAACTCCAAACACCTTGACCTTGTTTTGTTGGTTCATCATCAAAGAGGTTGAACATTGAATTTCTCTCCAAGCATCCACAAAGCAAAGCTAACCTCACCAATTATCATCCATCACTAGAAGACTTTTGCAGCAGCTGTTTTGAACTTCAAAGACCAAACAACAACTGTTTCTCATTCTGCTTCAAAAATAGGTAAAATTTCGACCCTCCCTATTTCAAAAACCATGACATGTTTTGAATAGGTCTTTCAATGCTGAGTTTAGTGATACTTTCACTTTTGGAAATGAATGCTTATCCATGAAGATACATTGTTTTGAAGTTTAATGTTGAAATGTGTTTTTGCTCGATTCTTGATTTTTGCGTGGTTTTAATGAAAATCAATGGTGGATTCATGTCGACCTTGCCATGCTGATCATTTCCATGTATTCAATTTTGATTTTTGGGCAAGATTGTGAAATTATGATTTTTGAACACAAACCCTAATCCCAATTTTCCTAGATCTCTCCCCATTTTCGTGTTGCCTGGCTTTTCACTCACCAACCAATGAAATTATTTCATTTTTAAGGCCAAAACGACCGTGTTTAGTTAAGTGGAGCCAAATATTACAATTATGCCATTCTCGTTTTATCATTTCATTTTATTTTCTTCAATTATCTCATCAATCTTCCAAAATTCATAACTTGCTCATTTTTGATCCAAATTGAATGGGATTTTTTGTGTTGTGTTCATCATGATCTCTACTTTTTTATCATTATTTTTCCAGAATTTTTGGATGAATGGTTTTTAAATGGCCTTAGGGTTTGTGACATGTGACCAAATTTTGTACACCTTGCCAAATCAATTGTGAAATGATGAGAATGTATCCAATGGCTCCCAAATTTTTTATGCTCAAACTAGACACACTCATGGTGATTTTGGTATAGAGTTTGTGAATTTATCATTTGTGGTTTGTGAGTTATGATTTTTTGAATTAGGGTGTGACAATTTGTGTCACACCATTGATGTCCAACTTCATGATTTTCATTTCCATGCTTCTTGACCTCCAAATGACTTGATTTTTTGCATGAGCTTACTCTTGTATGTCTAGTTGACTTGTGAATTTTCTTGGATTTAATTGAACTATTTTCCATTTGTTTGAGATTTTTCTTCCCTGCCTAGACAAATGTTGACTTTGTGTGACACATGTTCCCATTTCATTTGTGAAATTCTCATACTCTATTGGATGGACATGAAATTTTGCATGAGATAACTAGACATCCTCATCTTTGCCATGGTTTTGATCCCATTCATTTACCATACACCATTCTTGACTTATGATTTTTCTAAGTTGATGCATGTTTGGTTGACTTCTTTGAGCATGTTCAAATGTGCTTTGACTTTCTGATTTTCATTGACTGCCTTCCACTTGCCCAAATGAGATGAAATTTGACATGCTTACCATGCTATGTGTTAGTTTTGATCATGATTTATTTGGTGATTTTTGGAAAATGTTTAGATTGCTTTTGATGCAAGTCTTGCTGTTGACTTCTATGAGCTTCTAAATGCCATGCTTTGACCTAATTTGCTCATGAAATGATGATAGTGATTGATATGGATGTGAACCCAATTGGTTGTGTTTCTTGAATGTTTATACTTGACTTTGATTGGATATCCTTTGCTGTTTTGATTTTCTCATTCACTTTTGACCCTAGGCTTGTCCTAGTGGTCCTGTTACTCACCTTTGAGCTTGTGTTTTCAGGTTGACCATCAAATGGCCATTAAGACCAATTCTTTTGATTGAGCTTACTCAAGTATCATTGCCTAACCTCTTTGTTTTGTAGGTGGCTTGGCTCACATGCCCTAAGCCTTGTGCCTTGCACATCCTTGTGCCCCCTAATTGACTGTTGGTGCTTGTTTCTGTTTGTTTTGTTTGAAGTTGTATACTAACATCTGCTTGACTGTTTCAGGTGCTTTAGTTGCTTCTAGTTCCTTGTGAACTTTTGCTTTGCTTTGCTTGTATAAGCAATTTGCATTGAGGTATGTCTCTTTTACTTCATGTAGTCTGGAAGACCTGGCCTGTTACTTGGCCAGGCAACTGTCTGAAGTCCTCCTTAAGAGGCAATGTTTGTGACTGTTTACTTTTGTCCTTGCATAGAGTCAAAGACCTCCTAAGTGAAGAGGCAATTGGTGGAAGGTAGGGATATGCAATCTATCCCCCACTATTCAGTGTGTCATTTGCTTTGCTCACACCACTGTGTTGATGCATTGCAGATACAAACCCAAGATCTTGTGCAATCGCACAGTCGAGTCAGTTTCAAATGTGTAGAAGGGTTCCCACTTTCTGAACCCACACATTCTTGTCTTAAGCTCTCCCAGGCCAGGGATAAGGGCTGTGAAGTCTTATCTTCACTCATCCTTTCATCTGCTTCACCTTAGCCCCTCAATGGCAAGGTTAAGAGCACCCTCACCCCATTCCAGAGGTTTGTTTGTCGAGGTTGATATGACCCCTTGACTAAAACCTAACCCTTGTTTGAGCCACTTGTTTGTGTATAACGTGTGCTATCTGTGCTTGTAGGATTGTTTGACTTGCTTCCTGTGCAAGATAGGATTGTTTGACTTGCTTCCTGTGCAAGATAGGATTGTTTGACTTGCTTCCTGTGCAAGTTAGGATTAGTTTAGACTTGCTTCCTGTGCAAGTTAGGTTTTGCTTGGCTTGCTTCCTGTGCAAGTTAAGTGTGTGTGGCTTGCTTCCTGTGTGAGCCATGCTTAGGATAGGTTGGCCCTTGTGCCATTTAGCTAGAAACCTTAACTTAGGGTTGATTTTGCATGACAACATCTAGGCTCGAGTCGTAGTCTCCCTAGAGTTGTGTCTCCCTCTGTTATCTGGTTAGGCTAGTCCTTTATCCCTGCGTAGGGGAACTACATCGCCCTGATCTTCATACCAGATGAAGTATGTAGGCAGGAGATTGAGCTGATCTCTCCGGGCGCCCTTTTTCTTTTTCCACCTTTGTGTCTTGACCACCCTTGTGTGTGTTTAGGTTCGGATGCTGATGTAAGCCCAGTGATTGGCATTCAGGCTCCACGTTTGCCTTCTTGTGTGTGTTTAGGTTCGGATGCTGATGTAAGCCCAGTGATTGGCATTCAGGCTCCACGTTTGCCTTTGCCTGTGTTTGTTTGTGTGCGTGTCAGCCGAGCTACGAATGCTCTGATTCTTCTCTCGTCCGAGAAGATACGTATGCATAGGACGCGATATCCTAGCGAGCATGTGTCGTTTCCCCAGTCCGAACTACTTCGACTCTGATGTCTATGCCTGATAGACTAAGTAGGCCCAGGATACGATATCTTGCCGAGTCAGTTTCAGTCAGTTCTTTTGTCTCTTTTCAGCCAGTGTGTGTGAGTGTGAGCAGTGTTTAGCAACCATTTATCCTTCCTTTTGTGCGTGGATCCCGTAGAGTACTACGGATGCGTAGGGGTGCTAATACCTTCCCTTCGCATAACCGACTCCCGAACCCATTCTCTTTGGTCGCGAGACCATGTTCTTTCCTAGGTTTACTTCGAGCGTTTCCTTTCCCTCTTTTGGGATAAATAACGCACGGTGGCGGCTCTGTTGTTTCTTTCTTTTCCCGCCGGTTTTTCGCGCGATGCGACACTTTGGAGGACCCAAAGTTGTACAATTTGGTGGAGAACCATATGGTTCATGACCCTTGTGGTATGGAAAATATAAACTCACCTTGCATGAAAGATGGAAAGTGTTCAAAATATTATGCCCAAACAATTTCAAAATTCCACTGTAGTTGATAAGGATGACTACCCTATCTATAGAAGAAGAGATAATGGTCACACAATTGAGAAAAATGGAGTCATACTACATAGTGGTCATGTAGTGCCTCATAACCCAAGTTTGTTGTTGAAATATGAAGCACACATCAACATGGAATGATGCAATAAAATTACTTCAATCAAATACTTATTCAAGTACATCAACAAATGTTCTGATAGAATTTCATTTGTTATTATGCCTTCAGGTGATATTTCAAAAAACGGGAAAAAAACAAATGAAATTGAGCAATATCTTGATTGTACATATATTTCCCTAAGTGAAGCATGTTGGAGGATATTCTCATGTTCAATTCATGGAAGGAAACAAGCTGTTGAAAGATTATTTTTTCACTTGGAAGGAGAGAATTTAGTTTACTACAAAGGCTTTGAGCAACTTTGAAATGTGTTACTCAAACCAAGTGTAACTGAATCTATGTTTACAATTTAGTTTGAGGCAAACAAAAAGTATGAAGATGCTAGGTTGTTGACATATGGTCAATTTGTCACAAAATTTGTTTATGTCAAACAAAGCAAGATTTGGAAACCACAAAAAAGAGGGTACACAATTGGTCGCCTAATTTGGGTTCCACAAAGTACATGAGAGTTATATTATCTTAGAATGATGTTGACTGTTAAGAAATGACCAATATATTATGACGACATAAAAAAAGTTAATGGGTTTCAACACAAAACCTTTAGGGAGGCATGTTTTGCAATGGGATTTCTCCAAGATGAACGGGAGTTTATTGAAGCAATCAAGGAGGCACATGTTTGGGGTTCTAGACATTTCTTGCGTAAATTTTTTGTTACTATGTTGTTATCTGCATCAATGAATCGACCAGAGCATATTTGGCACAGTTCTTGGATGTACTTATCTGACGATATTCTTTACGACCAACTTTGCATTACAAGACATTCAGGTAATAAATTTATTACACTTGTTTCTTTCATCCAACTTCTTAATTATACTTTCTATAATTATTTTTGACCATTCTTATATAAACCCTTATATAACACATCTATATCAAATATGACTAACACTCACAAAAGAAGAAATCAAGCAACTAACACTCATTGAATTAGAAACACATTTGCAAAATAATGGACGCAGTTTGAAGGACTTCAAGACAATGCCATATCCACAGGACTTTGTGCTTAATTTCCTAGGCAACATAATGATATATAAAGAGAGAGAATATGATCCAAATAAAGAAAACGAAAATTTCCAAGGATTGTTTGCCTCCATGACAGGTACATTACTAATGTATATATTCATTATAATATGCATTATTATTTGCAATTACTAATTATATTTAATATATCTCTTTCTTTAGATGAACAAAGAGGCATTTTCAATGAAATCATGGAAGCCGTGCAAAACCAATAAGATAGTGTGTTTTTTTTTATATGGCTATGACGGAACATGTAAAATATTTATGTGGAACACTCTCTCTACAACACTTCGTTCGTAAAGACAAATTATTTTGAATGTTGCCTCGAGTGGCATTGCAAGTTTGTTGTTACTAGGTGGAATGATAACTCATTCAAAATTTAAGATTCTAGTTCCTACACTTGAAACATCTATTTGCAATATAGATAAAAAAGATGAGCTTGCTGACTTGCTTAAAGTAACCAATCTCATTATATGGGATGAAGCACCAATGGCACACAAGTTTTGTTTTGAGGCGTTTGATAAAATTATGAAAGATATTATGAGTGATGACGATTCTTTGTCAAATTTTTTCTTGTAGGTAAAGTGGTTGGCTTTGGTGGAGATTTTAGACAAATACTTCCTATTATACCTAGAGGTTCTAGATCAGATATTGTACATGCAACAATCAATGCTTCATATATATGGGATCATTGCAAAGTCCTTAAGCTTACAAAGAACATGCGATTACAATCTGGGTCATCATCTTCTACCACTGAAGATATCATAAATTTCTCAGAATGGATACTACAAATTGGTGATGGAACTATCTCAGAGGCAAATGATGGTTATGTTGACATTACCATTCCAGATGATTTTTTTATCTCTAACTTTACGGATCCTATTGAAGCAATTGTTGCAAGTACATATCCAAATCTAATTAATAACTACAATGATTCAAATTATCTTCAAAGTAGAGCAATTTTGGCTTCTACTATAGAAGTGGTTGACGATATCAATGATTATATCACAAAGTTGATTCTAAGTACTTAGTTCCCCTATTAGCAAATTAAGTCAATCATTTCTATATGATTAAATCTATTATAGTTTCATACTAGTTATTTATTTTCTATTGAAAGAGAGGAAAATGAAAATCTAAGTAGTGATTCAATTGATAAATCTGAATCTACTGACTTTGATGCATTTGAACACTTAACTCCGGAATTCTTGAATTCTCTTAAAACATCAGGGTTGCCAAATAATTCCATCAAGTCGAGAATTGGCGCAACTATTATGTTGTTGCGTAACTTGGATCAATCTGAAGGATTATGTAATGGTACGCGACTATCCGTCACCAAGCTTGCAAATCATGTCATCAAGGCAAAAATCATTTATGAAAAAAATATTGGGAATATCATTTATATTCCGCGGATGTCCATGTCTTCTTCACAATCATCTTGATCATTCAAATTAGTAAGGAAACAATTTTCCATTATTGTCTCATTTGCTATGACTATTAATAAATCACAAGGTCAATCATTAGACTTTGTTGGACTATACTTGCCGAAAGAGGTTTTTAGCCATGGTCAGCTATATGTCGCAGTTTCTAGAGTGAAAAGCAAAGATGATCTCAAAATATTGATTCATGACAATGATAAACATTGTTTGAAAATAACAACTAATGTAGTTTTCAAAGAACTTTTTCACAATATTTCATAGGTAACAATTGATATGTCCTCACTATATCTACTATTTCATGTTTTTCCTACTATTTTTTTTTGCGTTTCTATAGATGGAACACTATCATATGATATTGACATATTAGTTGGACATTTTCTTATAATCCAAGTATACATCAACTACAAGATCATGGTGAGAAAGGACTTTTGATATATGCTATAAAAAGACTTTGAAAACAGGACATTTATTCATAGGTTTGACTTGACTTACAATTAGTATGTTCAATGCACTTTTTAGATTTTTATTTATCTGAGAGTGATTTTAATTATGTACTCAATTTAGTAGTTTGATTTTGAAAATTAAATTTTAGAGTTGATCAAAATCTAAAATACGTATTGTTTTTCTCGTGTTATATAGAGAAACAATTAAGTTGTTTGTTCTAAACGTTGTTTAATTCATATTAAATTAACTTTCTCACATCTTATATATTTAATATAGCAATGAGAATCTCATTAAATTCGTTTGGATTCAAATGTGAAATGTTAAGTGAAGTATAATATAATATAATTAAACAACTCATTTTAAATTGAGCACATATATGGATTAAATTAATTTATTCGGCGGACACACGGGTATCTTACTAATAAAAACTTTAAATTAACAAAGTATTAAATTTTACATTCAGTTAAATATTTTTATTTTACTTACTTACTATTTAAGTTTTCTATAAAATAATAATTATATAATATTTTATTTAAAAAATTCAAAGTGATATTTTAGTTAATTGCGTAGTTAACATTCAGTATTTTTATTTATAAAAGTCAAAAGATAATATTTACCAGTGAATTGGTGTGGTCAAAAGAAAATAGAGAAAAATGATGATCCATTTACGTAGTCGAACACAATTATACATTCCGTCAAGTCAGATGAAAAATTTAAAATACTTGTATGACATGATAAAATAATATATTTTTATTGGATGATAGTGTTAAAATACTTGTATGACATGATAAAATAATATATTTTTAGAGTTTAATTGAAATACACTGACAGTGATTATACAGTTAATTATAGATGTCGGATATTAAAAAAAATTTAACTTTTATTTTAAAAATCTACAAAATAATATAAATGGATGGTAAATCCACGATATAAAACTTTTTACAGTGACATAATTAATCTCATATTTATATTTTTATTGGATAAGAGTGTAAATTGTTTTTACACTATTACTTTCAGAGAATCACCCTTAAATAAAAAAATATTAATTAATAATTGTTTGAAAAAATTAATAATTATATATTTCTTCTCAAGAATTAATTATTTAATTTTTCTGCAGAGTATTCGTGAAAAACTGAAACGAGAAATCATTTACTTCTTACTTTCGATCTTTCTGCGAGTTTTGGAAGAATTTGAGAAGATGTTGAAATCGATTTCATCCGAAAAGGTTAGCTATCACATTCCTGATGATCTTACTTTTTCCATTTTATCGAAATTGCCTCTTAAATCTCTGAAACGATTCACCTGTGTACGCAAATCATGGTCACTTTTGCCTCAAAACCCTAATTTCATGAACATTTACGGCAACAATTTCATGTCTAGAAATAATGAATGTGAAGAGGGTTCATCTTTCCTTTTACTACAAACTCAACCATTTCAAGAGCTATATTTGCTATCTGATGAGAATAAGATCAAATTAGATTGGCCTCATCAATTTGAAGAAGAGGAAAGAAACGAGGTGTATATTTTGGGTCCAGTTATTAACGGCATTGTTTGTCTTTTTCAAGGGCAATCATCATGCGTTGTATTATGGAACCCAGCCACCCAAGAATCCAAGCTCCTTCCTTCCAGTCCTGCGGGGTCACCGATACTTTATGAGTATATATTTTTTGAGTATCATGGATTTGGTTATGACCATGTCACAGATGACTACAAGGTGATTCGATATGTGTCTTATCGATTCTGTCAAACTGACTTTGAGACTGACTATGAGAATGACTCAGGAGATGAGCTAGAGATTCCTGAGACACGCGACGCCACGTGGGAGGTATACAGTCTAAGAAACAATTCTTGGAAGAAACTTGATTTGGACATGCCTAGAAGTTTTCATTGGCAGGTAGGTGCCTTTGTTTATTTGAAGGGACTGTGTTATTGGTACGATGAAGGTTTGTTAAGTGAAGGTGAATATCAAAATAAAGCATATTTAGTGTCATTTGACTTAAGCAGTGAGGTTTTTTGTACAACATCCATGCCCTTGGATATGAATGATGCTTCTGATGTTGTATTTGTCAGTAGACACTTGTTGGTATTAAACGACCACATTGCTTTTATCTCAAATTATGTAGATACGACTACTTTTCACATATCAATTTTGGGTGAACTTGGCGTGAAAGAGTCTTGGACTAAAATCTTCATTCTAGGGCCTTTACCTTGCATCGAGGAGCCTATTGGAGTGGGAGAAAATGGTGATTTATTCTTTAGAAGAAAAGATGACGAATTAGTTTGGTTTAATTTTAGTACCCAGATATTCAAGGAGCTTGGTATTAAAGGGAAATTCTGTTTTTGTCACATTGTCATTTACAAAGAAAGCCTTTTTCGCACTGGGCAGATAAATAATTGATTATTTTTCTTTTATAATCTCAAACATTTTCCCCGAGAGGCTTATGCCAATTGTTATTAGGGTTTTCCTATATATACTTATGCTTGTCAATTGCGTATGTTGTAATTATTTTCAAGTATAGGTCATTAAAAACATCTTAGCAATATGAATCTTGCTTTATGGATTTTATTTTGATGTTTACTCTCTTTTTATTTGCAAATTATTATCTATTTGTTATTTGTAATAATGATATTTTTCCTTTACTCAATGGTCTCCTATTTTACATAGAAATGATTTGCATTTTGGAACGTGATATGGTAATGAGCAACATTATGTTTACTCAGTCTTCCCTATTCATGCTTTACAATAGTTCCTTTGCTGGTACAATGCTTTGGTTATAAGTTGTGCATTTGATGGTCACTTTTCTGCTTTATTGTTGCTGAAGGTTTATCGTAATTTGTATTGGGATTTTAGTATTCTATCACATTTCACAGTCTTGCAGCAAGCTGTTAAAGGCTCTTGTTCATGGGTTGAACAATCAACTTTTATTTATTTATAATTTGTGCTACTTTAAGGAAGTTGTAACACAGTCTCTAAACTTCTTATCAACTGCAATGATGGAACTAGTCATCCATTAATTTGTTAGGCAAAGCCCCACTACTATTCCAGCTAAAAAGAAATCAATAAAGTGAATGAGATGCTAAGTTCTACACTATGTAAATAGCAATGGCATTTGTCTTGTCAAATAAACAAACAAACTGAAGTACAATCAAAAGGAAGTCATGCTTAACAATGACATTTATATCTCCATGTCTCTATTGATTCTACTTGTAGTTGACCGTGTGTTGAATGAATCCAGTGTTATCTCTAGGTTGAGTCCTATCATATATTTACTATTATTATTGTTTTCTGCCTAGTTAGTTAATCTTGAAGTTGTCAATTTTTCTTTCCAATGTTTTCTCATTTTAATAGTTTAATGGGGAATTGGAAAATTGATTACATAATTTGCAAGTGAGTTATTGAACTATTCACTTGAATGAAGTGCATAAGCTCATCAGGTTTTAATGTTGTAGTGTCTACTTATTCAAATTCAGTTGTTTGTTTGATTTATTTACACCATAAACCTGTTTTTGATCTTTGTTGAAGAGTAAAGAGAAACTATAGGAATGTAGTTATGTCAATTTTACCACATGATTGAATTCATTCCATTTGAGTGGTTTTTAGTAGGTATGTTTTGCTGAATTGTATTTGTTTGATCTCTTGTTAATCTATTACTTGCACAAATGAGATTCTCAAACCTCTCGCTCAAACTTTGGATTTGTTTGTATGCGATTAAAGTACTAACAAGTGAGGTATTTATATTCCGTGTTTGTATGTGATTAAAGTACTAACAAGTGAGGTATTTGTATTCTGTGATTAAATTACTAACATGAATAGATGCGCTTTGACAAGGATGGGAAAGGATTGCTATGAAAGTATCACAGGAGTTAGGTAGTGTGTTGCATGAGTCCAGTGTTAACTCCATGTTTGAGTCTTCTCTTTTTATTTATTTATTTATTTTTAATTGTTATTGTTGTTTTATGTCTAAATATTGTTAAGTTATCATGCATCTTTGTTTTTTTTAACATTGTTTTCTCACTTTGATATTGGCAGGAGAATTGAAAAATGAGTTAGATAATATGTAGTTTAGTTTTTGAATTATACAGTTGATTGAGTTTCAGAAACTCATTAAATTTCACTACTGTGGTGGTGCCTGCTTATTCAAATTAAGTTGTATGATTGAGTTCATTCCGTTTGAGTGTTGTTTGGCAGGTATTGTTTGCTGGAATTGTGCGTGTCTGGTTTTACAGAATCGTAGTTATCACAATCTAATTCAGATTAAGCTTTTGTAAGTGATGGTTGTTCAGAGAAGAGGAGGCACTCGGGTGCCATTGGTTTCTAATTCTGATTTTGTTCCTTGGTGCCATTGCTCTTGAAAGTGGAACTTCTTATTCTGTTGTTGTACCCTATGTGGTTTGTCAAACAAGAGATAATCTATCTTGTGGTTTGAATGACTGTGTTGGTGGGGGATGGAAGCATCTGCTCATAATTAGATGGTGTGGTGCATTTGTGAAACAAGAAAAAAGCTTATTCTGAGGATGGGTTTTGAAACTGAATTTCCTTAGTTGGTATGGTTCCTATCCTTATACCTTCAAAAGTAAACTGATTATGAATATGAATCACACAAGAAGGGAGAAGCTAGATTATAGAATACCATGTTTTTAGATAATGCATGTTTTTAGTTAAACTTACTGATTCACTTTTTACTTTTAGGCTTGATTCCAATTTCACTTGGATGGTAATGCATATATGAAGTTAAGCCGAGCAATGACGTAATGAGAATTAATTTAGGACGCTCTTTCTGAAATTATATAATAGATATTAGAAGCCCGTAAAAGGAAAAAAGCAGACACAAATGTATCCTTTTTATTTGGTTATCAATTGTCGTGCTGATAGTCGCATTGCAGGCTGTGGTTTGTGCACAAAGATGTATGTGATACAAGGGACTATTCATATACAGTACCAAAACTTGGGAATGATTGATGAAACATTCCGTATTTAATTACTACTTTTGTTGAATCCTGAAGATTGGACGGTTATCATTTATTGAAACTCTTGTTGAGTTCACTAGAGAATAAGGAATGTGCAGCTTCTGTTGATCTTGAGTCATGTTAATGTAGGTACAGTATCACTTTAAATTTAACCAATCATAGTTGCTCCGGTGCCAACAGTGGTGGTTGTCAGAAAAGAGGAGACATTTGGGTGCATTGGTGTCTGATTCTGATTTTGTTCCTTGGTGCCATTGCTCTTGAAAGGGGAACTTCTTATTCTATTGTTGTACCCTATGTGGTTTTTCAAACAAGAGATAATCTATCTTAGGGTATATGCCATAAAGCATTCTGTTAGATGAAAATGAGAATCTGAAGGTCTCAGATTTTGGGTTAAGTGTGTATAATCTTTCCATTGCACAGGAGAAACAAAAACTTAGCATCTAAGGGTGGAATTGATCACATGGGCTCCAATTCACTTCATCATTTTAGTATATTTGCACGTATATAAGAGCTTTATGTTAGAATAAAGGAAAGAAAGAAAAGAAGAGAGATGAAAGAATTATGTTTTGTATTCCCTGAATATTGATTGTACAATAGGTAATTATATATAAGTCACGTGTAACAAACTAATTAGCTTTATGTTAGAATAAAGGAAAGAAAGAAAAGATGAGAGATGAAAGAATTATGTTTTGTATTCCTTGAATTATGTTTTGTATTCCTTGAAAATTGATAGTACAATCGGTAATTATATATAAGACATGCGTAACAAACTAATTGACAGTTAAGTTATTTTGTTATTGTACATAATATAACCTATATCAAGTATATTCTATATACATCTTCTAATATTCCCACTTAGAAGCTGAGGGTGATTCAAGTAAACTTCTTTTGTTGAACATTCTAAGCTTATCACGAAGAGGAAGGAATTCGTAGTAGAGAGGGGTTTTGTTAAGGCATCTGCCCACTGATCCTGAGCAGGCACACGCACTACAGTCATACTTCTTTTAAGAACCTTTTCTCTCACAAAGAAAATGTCCAGCTCAATGTGCTTTATTCTGTTATGAAGAACATGATTATGAGCCAATGTCATTGTACTGAGATTATCACATAGAATTTTTGGATTCTGAAATTGACAGTGAAGTTCAGTGAGGAGTAGCCATTCCATTAGCCGTAGACATATTCACTTTTGCAAGCAAGTCACTCACATATTTTGTTTGAGAGAGAAGTAAAGAGCCATTGGATAAGTGAGTAACCTTAATCCCTAGGAAATACTCTAGCTGCCCTAGATCCTTGAGTGCAAACTTTGTGTTGAGACTCTTGATAAGGTTAGCAATGAACAATTGAGAACTTCCTGTGACGATGATATTGTCCACATAAACCAGGACGATAATAGTTAAGCTGCTGGTATGGAGAAAGAACAAGCTAAGGTCACACTTGCTAGCTTGAAAACCATGGGTTTGAATTCACCACCTCCATCACTTTGAACCCCTTTAACTTTGCAATTAAATTGGAGTTCAACCATGGATTTGAAGTGAATGAATTGAGTTAGAGTGTCGGATTATAACCTAAGAGGGAAAACCCATACAAATATGGAAAAGGCATCAACACAGGTGAGAAAATAAGTGTAACCACCTGAAGAATGACCTGGTGCAGGGCTCCACAAGTCACACATAACAAGTTCAAAGGGATGATGGTAGACAGTGGTAGATAGAGAAGTTGGGAGTCTGTGAGACTTGCCGAAGCAACAAGCAAAACATAAGTTAGTAGGAGGTTTATGAGGGATGAGAATGTTGCATAGTTTGAGAACTGCTGTAAGGGCATGGTGATGAGGGTGTCCAAGTCTTGTGTGCCATAAAGCATATTTGCTATTAGGTATGGAATTTGGACACAACATATTTTGATATGAATTAGGCATATTAATGGTAGAAACATGTGCAATAGGATAAGATTGACAACTAGAATCATGAGCATTTTTATTAATATGTGAAACAGAATTACAAAGGGAGATACAGTTGCAAGTAGCAGCTGAGTTACAAGTTGAACTAAGATTATTACAAGTACTATGACTATGAAGCTTGGACATGGATGAGGCAGGATTGGAAAATCTGTAAAGACCATCAGCTCCAACAATGCCACGAAGAAGGACTTTAGAAGAATCCTGTGATTTTACAAGACACATCTGAGGATGAAACTCAAAGAATACACAATTATCTTGTGTGAATTTACTGACACTTATGAGGTTTTTAGTGATATGAGTGTTTTTCGCCAATAATCTCTAGCCTTCCTATCAGAGGTTTATTTGCAAGACCGGCTACAAAGTCATAAACTTGCTGTTGAGTATATGACTTTCTGTTGGTAAAGTACTTGGAATGTTTAAAGGTAATAAATGTAATTTTTAACAAGTTTAAAAATACAGTAAAGTAATGTAATGCAAGAAAAAAGGCTGGTAGAAATAAGAGAAATAAACAAAGACAATTGGGTAAGTTAAATGACTGGTAAATATAATGGAAGCAAAAGTACATATTTGTAGGGAGATGACTCTTTTCTCGTAAACGTTTTGCTACTTCTAGTGTACTCATATTGCAATGTTCAAAATGCCACCCTTTGAAATGATCCCTACAACTTGATTAAATACTAGTAGAAAATAACTGTTTAGAGGTTGCAACTCTTTCTCGAGATGACACGTGTCGACTCACTTCTCCCACGTCTGTAGGTAACTTCCCACGTTTCAGACACCCACGATCACCTCCCATCATGGAGTCCTGGCCTTCGACTTCGACTGGCTTCTTTCTATGTAGACCCTGTGCTATAGTTTTTCCCTCGTCGATCTAGTCCTCCGACAACCCTTATGGTCGCCACATTTTCTACTCTTTTGGACGAAAGTTGTCAGTTAACAGTGAGGGACATGGAGAAGATTATGTAGAGTTAGAGATGAATTAGGATGATTGGATAAAGGAAAATTCATGGAACCTACAGAGTTAATGGACAAACCTTGATCGTTTCCCATAAACACTTGTTCAGCTCCAAACAGTGAAGAAAAATCAGACAAGTTTGAAGCCTCAGGCGTGACATGGCGAGACGCACCTGAATTAGGATACCACCACTGGTTGTTGAAACCTGGATCTGAACCTGTAAGAAGCACCCGTGGTTGAAGATGCTTGGATGGCGTTGGCCTTGGAGCATATGGGTATCCAAATGAGGGAGGATAGGAGGGGCGTGGAGCCACCATGTAGGGATTGAAGGGAGCTCATGGTGAGGGAAAAGAAGGTGCACTTGAGTGAGAGTATCTGTGGTAGAATACATAAGCATCATGTCCAGACTTATGGCAAATCTGACATGAAACCGGCAAGCATAGGAGGAGCAAACTGAGTAACAGGCACGATTGAGGAAACAAGCTCTGAAATAACAATCCTCTGAGGAGGAGGAGTTGCATGAGTTGGAGAAGACTGACTATGAGCAACTAGAATAGACTCCATCATGGAAGTCAAGCGGGCAATCTCGTCCTTCAACTTTGGGTTCTCTTTTTCCAAGTGTTCCATGATTCTCGGATGATTGGCACGAGTATTGTATCGATGAGTCAGCTTGGCTGAAGCACAAAAGAATAACTAATAAGACATCTGGCGGAAGAAAAACCTGTTATGCAAATGATGTATGAAATGCAATGTTTTGATTGTTTTTATTTTCAAGGAACATACTACTTTATTTGCAAATATTTGTAATAATAAGAATTGTAACAATTTGATTGACCATAAGAATCTCTTTTATTTATATAACTTGGAAGGATTACACTGAGTATAATTTCAGAAACCAATCATCCTAAGGATCTCCTAACAATGGTGTCAGATGATCGTGAAGGAGATTGGCGATCCAAAACGCAGCGGAAATTAAAATTTCTCCTTTAGTGATCCTTACGAATGGGCATGATCAGTGATAGAATAGTTACCTCTTGTGACGATTGAAACCTTTGATGCAGATCTACGGAGCGAACGAACGTTGAACGATGACAACGCCTCTACTCAGTCCACACGAACGGATTCCTTCAATCTCAGTGCTAGTTGCTACGAATGAAGGCTTTGAGTGAGTGAGTGAGAGAGAGAGAGAGAGAGAGAGAGAGAGAGAGAGAGAGAGAGAGAGAAAACGAAAATGTAACCGCAATGAATGCTTCTGCACAAGGGTTCTATTTATAGAACCACTTGTGTGGGCTTCAAGCTAAAAATCCCACTTAAGTGTAAGTGGCCCATATTTTATAATTGCCAAAATCACTTAAGCGTGTGGTATCTTACCATATTTCGTATTCTACTTAAGTATACCGTACCTTACGATGTTTTACAATTCACTTAAGTACACCGTATCTTACGGTGTTCCTTAGTTACTCTATCTCTCATCAATCCGTCCTTTGTGTGTGACCCTGTAGGTTTTCGCGGCATTGACAATTATATTAAATCACGTATTTAACATAATAAACAGTGAGCGGTATCTAGCAACACATCACTGCTACCCAAGACACGAAAATGTCATGTGATCTGAAAAATCCTTCTGTGATAATACTTATGTGTATAATTACCCTTTTGCCCTTATGTCTATATTGAACACAAGGCATAGACCGTGTTATCCTTGTCCAGTTCAATATTGGGCCCATAGACATTTATCCTGTTACGTAGGATGGAAAATTCTATCTAGGTCACTCATGTCCCTCAGCATGCTTCGTGGAGTATCCATTGTAAGAACAAAAATAGTTCTACAACAGATTCCAGGATTTTGATGATAACAAAGGATGAAACCAAAAATGGCACTCTAACGAAAAGTGTCTAAGTGTGCAGGACTCTAAACAAGAAGAAAGGAATCTGATCGCGTCATCAGATACAGAATCAAATCAGATACAAATTACCAGAAGATCAGAAGCATCTGAAGTAGAAACGCGCTCTAGAAGTTCTGACTCTGAGCAACCGTATATCAGAATTCCAGAAGTCTCAAAGTCATCTGAAGACAACACTGGAAATCTAAAAGATGAGGACTATCAGAAGCTCTGAAGCCACATCTCAAAATCTCAGTTTAACAGAGTAACGCAGACTCTGATAATAGAATTTCTTATCCAGAAAGAGTAACGGAAACTTCAAACTTCAAATGGAAAGAAACTATATTTGGAAAGAAGTTATTCAGGGAGACAAACTTGTTCTGGCAAGAAACAACGAAGTTATGGCATTAAACTTTCATCAAGACTAAATATCTGCCATTACTACAAACGGTCGTTTTTTACCTCTATATAAAGAACGGCGAACCTCATTAAGAGATACACCTGAACACACTGAAATATTCTCTCTATCTCTCTCTCAATCCTTCACGAGCTTTTGCTCAGAACGTGAAACATTCTATTTGCTCTTACTGCTGTAATACTTGCTTTATCCTAGAAGCACTCTAGATTACATATTCTGTTTTTATCTAAATTGTTTTATATTCCTCAAGTGACTCTGCGCAGTCTGTATACTTGAGAGGACTAAGAGATCTTTCTCTTAGACGTTGGTTGTAATAGTCTTTCAAGATTAGTGGATTAAGTCCTTGTTGAAGGCGAAATCACCTTGGCCGGGTGGACTAGAGTAACTTTGTGTTATAAGAGAACCAGTATAAAATCCTTGTGTGGTCTTATTCTGAAAAAGCGCTTATTTTCCAAAACAATTCAAACTCCCCTTTCTTGTTTTTCTCACCTTCAATTGGTATCAGAGCTTCGGCTCTGTTATTGATTTTTCAATCAAACACTTAACCATGTAGAGAGATCCAGAACGAGAAGAACTATGGCCCAGACAAACGAAAGAGACAGTTACAATGCTAAGCCTCCTGTCTTTGATGGAGAGAAATTCGATTACTGGAAAGATAGAATTGAAAGTTTCTTTCTAGGCTATGACGCTGATCTCTGGGACATTGTCACAGATGGATACAAACCTCCTGTAACTAATGCTGGAGTTGAAGTTCCCAGAAGTAAGATGACAGATGATCAGAAGCGCGAATTCAAGAATCATCACAAAGCTAGAACGATACTTCTCAATGCCATATCCTATAATGAGTATGAAAAAATCACCAACAGAGAAACAGCTAAAGATATACTTGACTCCCTGAAGATGACTCATGAAGGAAACTCTCAGGTCAAAGAAACAAAGGCTCTGGCTCTAATCCAGAAGTATGAAGCCTTCAAAATGGAGGATGACGAAGCCATAGAGGTAATGTTCTCTAGATTCCAAACTCTTATTAAAGGTCTCAAAGTTCTAGACAAAGGATACACAACTGCAGACCACGTCAAAAAGATAGTCAGAAGCTTGCCAAAGAAGTGGAGACCCATGGTCACTGCCCTGAAGCTGTCAAAGGATCTGAACAACATCAGTCTTGAAGAGCTTGTCAGTTCCCTCAGAAGCCATGAGATAGAACTAGAGGAAGATGAGCCTCAGAAGAAGAACAAGTCTGTAGCATTAAAGTCCATATCTGAAAAACGCAAATCTGACAGAAACAAAACATTCCAGGCCGAAACAGAAGATGCTGATGACTCTGAACAGGAAGATCCTGATGATGAAGAAGAATTGTCCCTCCTAACCAGAAGAGTTAAACAACTCTGGAAAAAGAGGAATAATAACTTCAGGAGACCAAGACCCAGAGGGGATCGATCAAAATCAACGCCTAAAGGTAAAACTAACAAAGATGTTACTTGTTATGAATGTAAAGAAACAGGTCATTACAGGAATGAATGTCCTAAGTTAAAGAAAGACAGTTCCAGAAAAGAGAGCTTCAAGAAAAATTCCCTCAGAACCAAAAAGGGATTAATGGCTACCTGGGATGATAGCGAGTCTGACTCATCAGAATCTGACTCTGATGAACAGGCCAATGTAGCATTCATGGCTACCACATCCAATAATAGTTCAGATGAAGAATCTGCAGAGGTATTTTCTGAACTCTCTCGATCTAATCTAGAATCATGCTTGTCTGAAACTCTTAGCTCATATCAGAAACTAAAACAAAAGTTTAAAGCAATAAAAGGCTGTCTTGAAGAAAAATTTGAAGAATGTGGCAAACTTGAGATGACAATTCTAGAACTAGAAGATGAAAACAGATCTTTAACATTACAAAGAGATGCAGCAAAGAAAAATTGTTTAAAACTGGAAGAAGCGTTATCTCAAGCTCCACAAACTTCAAATACGATAATTTATAAATACGAAAAAGCCTTTCAAAAGTTTCTAAAAAATGGGATAGGAAGGAGTGTAATGGCATCCATGATTTATGGAGTCAGTCAGAACAATAGAAAAGGAATTGGGTATGATCCTAAGGAAGATAAAACTTCTACTAGTGACCAACTTAAATCTCCATTTTCATATCACTATACACACACACAAGAACAAAAATTTGAAAATGCTAGAAAACCCAAAGTGATAAGAAACTTTGGGAAAACTAATCAGAAAGGACCCAAGAAACTCTGGGTACCAAAAGATAAGATTGTTTATGTTGCAGATATTCTATGCAGCAAAGTTCAAACACCAGTCATGGTACCTGGACTCTGGATGCTCGCGACACATGACGGGAAGAAAGTCTATGTTCCAAAGCCTGGAACTTAAAGACACTGGATTCGTAGGCTTCGGAGGAGATCAGAAAGGAAGGATCAGATGCTCCGGAACTATTGGTAATGATACTCTTCCCTCCATATCTGATGTTCTTTACGTAGAAGGATTAATGCATAATCTGTTATCCATAAGTCAATTAAGTGATAACGGTTATGATGTGATCTTTAATCAAAAAACATGTAAGGCCATAAATCAAAATAATGGTTCTGTCCTATTCACAGGCAAGAGGAAAAACAACATTTATAAAATTAATCTTTCTGATTTAAAAGAACAAAATGTGAAATGTCTGATGTCTGTTCACGAAGAGCAATGGGTATGGCATAGACACTTGGGCCACATTAGCATGAGGAAACTATCTCAGCTAAATAAACTCGAGTTAGTCAGAGGCCTACCTAAACTGAAGTTCTCTTCAGATGCTCTGTGTAAAGCATGTCAGAAAGGAAAATTTTCAAAAACATCTTTCAAAAAGAAAATTTTTGTTTCTACCTCTAAGCCTCTGGAACTTCTTCACATTGATTTATTTGGTCCTGTGAAAACAGCATCAGTCAATGGAAAGAAATATGGACTAGTTATTGTTGATGATTTCAGTCGCTGGACATGGGTGAAATTCCTTAAGCACAAGAGTGAGTCTCACTCTGTATTCACTAGCTTCTGTTCCAAAGTGCAAAAAGAATTTGACTCTAAAATTATCAGAGTCAGAAGTGATCATGGTGGGGAATTTGAAAACAAATATTTTGAGGAATTATTTGACTCTAATGGAATATCCCATGATTTCTCCTGCCCAAGAACTCCACAACAAAATGGAGTTGTAGAGAGGAAGAATAGGACACTCCAAGAGATGGCCAGAACCATGATCAATGAAACGAATGTGGCTAAGCACTTTTGGGCCGAAGCTGTAAATACAGCGTGTTATATTCAGAATAGAATCTCCATAAGACCTATTCTGGAAAAGAATCCCTATGAACTGTGTAAAGGAAGGAAACCAAACATTTCATATTTTCATCCATTTGGATGCTCTTGCTTTATTTTAAACACTAAAGAACATCTGGACAAGTTTGATTCCAAAGCACAGAAAGGTATTATGTTAGGATACTCAGAACGCTCTAAAGGTTACAGAGTATATAATACAGAAACCAAAATTGTGGAAGAATCAATTCATGTCAGATTTGACGATAAGCTTGACTCTGAAAAGTCAAAGCTAATTGAAAACTTTGCAGATTTAGAAATCACTCTTGCAGGATCTGACAAAACTCTAGAAGCAACTGCTACTCAAAATCCTGAGGAAATTGATCTTCCATTAATTCCAAAGAAAGCTAAAAGTCGCCTCAACATATCTGAAGAACTGATTCTGGGCAACAAGGACGAACCTATCAGAACCAGATCTACCTTCAGGACCTCTGAAGAGACTCCTCTGGGATTAGTGTCTCTGATTGAGCCTACCTCCTGTGATGAGGCACTTCAAGATAACGACTGGGTTCTAGCCATGCAAGAAGAATTAGATCAATTCACAAAGAACGATGTCTGGGATCTTGTTCCCAAGCCCAGAGGCACTCACGTCATCGGAACTAGATGGGTATTTAGAAACAAGCTGAATGAGAAAGGAGAAGTCGTCAGAAACAAAGCTCGACTGGTAGCTCAAGGTTACAGTCAACAAGAAGGTATTGACTACAATGAAACCTTTGCTCCAGTCGCCAGGTTAGAATCTATTCGTCTTCTTGTATCTTTCGCTATAAATCATTCTATCAAATTGTACCAAATGGATGTCAAGAGCGCATTCCTTAATGGTTATATATCTGAAGAAGTGTATGTCAACCAACCTCCAGGTTTTGAAAATCCAAATTATCCAGAACATGTTTTTAAACTTAAAAAATCTTTATATGGACTTAAACAAGCTCCCAGAGCTTGGTATGAACGTCTAAGTAACTTCCTTCTGGAACATAATTTTATCAAAGGGAAATTTGACTCCACACTCTTCTGTAAGAACCTTAACAATGACCTCATGATATGCCGGATATATGTTGATGATATTATTTTTGGTTCAGCTAACGCCTCTGTTTGTCAAGAATTCTCTGAGTTAATGCAGGCTGAATTTGAAATGAGCTTGATGCAAGAACTAAAGTTCTTTCTAGGAATTCAAATCAACCAGACTTCAGAAGTCACATACGTTCATCAAAGCAAATACATAAAAGATGTTCTGAAGAAATTTGACATGGCTGAATGCAACTCTGCAAAGACTCCCATGCATCCAACTTGCATTCTTGAAAAGGAAGAAGTCAGTAAAAAGGTTTGTCAGAAGCTCTATCGTGGGATGATAGGCTCTCTTCTCTATCTGACTGCTACTCGACCTGATATTCTCTTCAGTGTCTGTCTCTGTGCCAGATTCCAATCAGATCCTAGAGAAACTCACTTAACAGCAGTTAAGAGAATTCTCAAATATCTGAAAGGAACTCCTAACCTGGGCCTGATGTATGAGAAAACATCAGAGTATAGACTTTCCGGTTATTGTGATGCAGATTACGCAGGAGATAGACTGGAACGAAAAAGCACATCTGGAAATTGTCAGCTCTTAGGAAACAATCTGATATCCTGGGCCAGCAAAAGACAATCAACTATCGCCCTGTCCACAGCAGAAGTAGAATACATCTCAGCATCACTGTGCACGACTTAGATGCTCTGGATAAAGAATCAGTTAGAAGATCTACAAATCTTCGAGAGTAACATTTCTATCTTTTGTGATAATACTGCTGCCATTTGTCTAAGTAAGAATCCCATTTTACACTCCAGAGCTAATCACATTGAAATAAAACATCATTTTATCAGAGACTATGTTCAGAAAGGAATAGTAACATTGAAGTTCATTGATACAGATCATCAATGGGCAAATATCTTTACTAAACCCTTAGCTGAAGATAGATTCCTCTTTATCTTAGAAAATCTGAACATTCAAAACTGCCTTGAATAAAAATGTGCCTCTGAAGTTGTAAAAGAGACTCTGACATAAACAAATGGATTATGCCTCTGACTCTGATACTTCTACCTAGTTAGAAGTTATCTGAGTTAGAAATCTCCAGGAACCAATCGTTTGGTATTCCTGAAGATCAGATGCATCAACACGTGGAGTGACTTGCGTCTAACCTTGGAACTTCTAGACAGCTGTCCAGCAGTAATCAAGGACAGACTCTTGAGATCTCCTCGAGCAGTGTGCAAACTGTTGGGATAAGACATCATTAATGAGCCATAATCATTTCTCCCTCTAAGCGTGCTATCTTGGTTTTTGTGCTAAACTCTGATTTGCGTGTCGTTTTGCATGTGTTTCTTTTGGGTATTTAAACACTCCTCTCACACTGTGCACACATTTCACTCTCACTCACTCTCTTAACCCAGTTCTCTCAGGCATTTCTGCAAACAGTTCATCTTCATCCCAGTTCTTCATCAACAATGGATTCTCAACAACAATCAGTGTTCAACTACTCTCAGCAAATGAACTCCAGCAACGCAGCTCAAAGCACAAGCAATCCTACTCTAACAGTTACAGGCGTAACTTCTACACCAGTTTACAAGGAGCCTCACATTCTTGACCGTGAGCCTCATATTAACCTTGTAACTCCTTTTGAGAAACTGGACGTGTTGTGTGAATCCCTGGTGGATTTTAACAACATGAAGATAAATGGCGTAGACCTCACTGAAGAACTTCATCAACAAGGATGGGGAAACTACTTTCAACGCCTCTACGGTCCAGTTTACCCAAATCTTATTAAGGAATTCTGGAGGTTTGCTGATGCTGACGATCATTTCATCGTCCCCTATGTTTTGGGGGTAAAAATTGTGATAACTGAAAAATCAATAGTTGCCTTGCTGAACATGGAGAAAGCTGGAGGAAGAAGAATTTACAACATCAATCTTAGGGCGAAATACATAGCTCAAGAAATCAACCCAACAATCTTCAAACTCAACGCAGAAGGCAACCCCTTAAAGAACAAAGAACTGCATCAGAACCTCCGGGTATGGCTCAAAATCATTCTGGGAACTATTCATCATCGCCCAGTGTCAAACTCATTTGATTACATCAATACAGATCAGAAATGTATTCTGTATTGTATTCATAAAGGTCTAAAGCTATGCCTCCCAACGCTCCTCTTCAAATACCTCAGAGATTCTGTACGGGAAACCAGGAATAACATGAAACCCAGAACTTACATTCCTCTGGGAAGACTCCTCTCAGATGTGCTGATAGAAAATGGTCTCGTGGACCATCTGGTAAAACACAGACTCATGGAAGACTTGGCAATAGAAACCGGAAGGCTTCTGAACGCCAGGAATCTAAAGAGCATGGGGATTCTGGAGAAAATCAACGTTAGACCCACTCTGGACACCTCCTGGGAAGCCTTGAAAGACCAGAGGGAAATTCCAAATGGTCTATGTATGTTCTATAAGGAAGAACCCAAAGAAGCAATTCTCCACTATCTCCAACGTCTAAAAGATGAAAGAGTGGACATCTCAGAATTCAGATTGAGCGAACTGCCAGATACAACTCCAGAGTTTATGAGATATAAAAGAGGTCCATCTGAGAAGACTTCGAAGGCTAAGAAAGCGAAGCTAGGAGAATCCTCTGAATCAAGACCTCTAGCACCTCTGCACGAGTCTTCTGGTAAGTCTGCCTCTCCTGCTCCTTCTGTAAAGCCAATTGCTTCCTCTATTTCCCTACTACCACCCCTCTACACCACATATGAAACTCCTCCTTCAACGACCAGAACCTCTCAACCTTTACCAAAATTCAACCTTGCCAATACCTCCTTACCCCTATCAAAAGCTGAACAATTGAATCAAACCACTTCCTCATCCTCAGCCCCAGAATCACCTCCCTATTTTGTCATTTCCTCTGACACTGAACCCTCTGACCCCGTTTCTCCTACTCTAGCCCAACTACAGACTCTACACCGTGCTTCACAACAATCACAATAACCACCAACTGAACCTGAAGTAACCTCACCACCCACAGAACAACCAACCATCACTCCCTCTGACGTTCAACCATCTGAACCCATTACCTCTGACATTACCCCTCCAAACACTTCCGCTGAACCTCCAACTCTCAACCTAAGCCCTCCAAACTCTCCACCTCCATCATCTGAACCAGAACACTCCCTGCCAACCCTAGAAGAAGCAATTATGCTGTTTGCAGGAGCATCAGTAGAGAAGGTCAAGTCTCTGACCATAAACTTTGACATCAGTGATGATCCTTCCTCTGTGAGGACACACTGGAACAGAGTCATTGGCTGGATGACTTCTGAGGCCTTCAAGCTGAAGAATCTCTCTGAGCAAGTCAGAAATGATTTTATCAGAGACGCTGAGGCAAGACTACAAGAGCGCTTAGCCAGAGAAGCTGAAGAAGAAGCCAGAAGGGAAGCAGAAGAAAGAGCAAGACAAGAAGAACTTCAAAGGGCAAGGGAAGCTGAGGCCAAAGCTCTAGCTGATGCTGCCGCTGCTGCTGAAGCTAAAGCAAAAGCTGCTGCTGAAGCTGAAGCCAAAGCCGCTGAAGAACAGAATGCTCTGACTCAGGGGGAGTCCTATACTTTTGCCCCCCTGGTTCTCAGGACTCTTGAGGAGCTTCAGAAGGAGCAAAAGGAAGTTCGGGCCAGATTGGATCAACAGGACACTGTCAACGCCAACATCCAGAATTTGCTGACTGAACTGCTTCAGAGAATGCCTCCTCCTCCCAACCCTTAAGCACTTAGGATTTCTTTGCTTGTTGCTTTGCTTGTCTTTGTCTCTGATGATTTTTCTCTTATATGAATATATATATATATATATATATATATATATATATATATTCTTCCTGCTTATTATTTTGTTTAAGTCTTTTTGATTCTGACAAAAAGGGGGAGAAATCAAATAGCTCTGATGAAAAATTGCCTAATGCCTTAAGCACTCTGCAAACATACTATTCTATAAAATAAATCCATCTAACACTTGACTTAAGAAATTGCAGAAAGGTATCGAGAAACTTCATTGCTTGGAAGCTCTGGTAAGAACTTCTGAACTCCCTAGCCTATCTCAGGGGGAGCTCACTTCTATCTGATCTGATAAACTCTTAATTTTGAATGTTTCATCTGTCATTTGAGTTTGTTTTGTCATCACCAAAAAGGGGGAGATTGTAAGAACAAAAATAGTTCTACAACAGATTCCAGGATTTTGATGATAACAAAGGATGAAACCAAAAATGGCACTCTAACGAAAAGTTTCTAAGTGTGCAGGACTCTAAACAAGAAGAAAGGAATCTGATCGCGTCATCAGATACAGAATCAAATCAGATACAAATTACCAGAAGATCAGAAGCATCTGAAGTAGAAACGCGCTCTAGAAGTTCTGACTCTGAGCAACCGTATATCAGAATTCCAGAAGTCTCAAAGTCATCTGAAGACAACACTGGAAATCTAAAAGATGAGGACTATCAGAAGCTCTGAAGCCACATCTCAAAATCTCAGTTTAACAGAGTAACGCAGACTCTGATAATAGAATTCCTTATCCAGAAAGAGTAACAGAAACTTCAAACTTCAAATGGAAAGAAACTATATTTGGAAAGAAGTTATTCAGGGAGACAAACTTGTTCTGGCAAGAAACAACGAAGTTATGGCATTAAACTTTCATCAAGACTAAATATCTGCCATTACTACAAACGGTCGTTTTTTTACCTCTATATAAAGAACGGCGAACCTCATTAAGAGATACACCTGAACACACTGAAATATTCTCTCTATCTCTCTCTCAATCCTTCACGAGCTTTTGCTCAGAACGTGAAACATTCTATTTGCTCTTACTGCTGTAATACTTGCTTTATCCTAGAAGCACTCTAGATTACATATTCTGTTTTTATCTAAATTGTTTTATATTCCTCAAGTGACTCTGCGCAGTCTGTATACTTGAGAGGACTAAGAGATCTTTCTCTTAGACGTTGGTTGTAATAATATTTCAAGATTAGTGGATTAAGTCCTTGTTGAAGGCGAAATCACCTTGGCCGGGTGGACTGGAGTAGCTTTGTGTTATAAGCAAACCAGTATAAAATCCTTGTGTGGTCTTATTCTGAAAAAGCGCTTATTTTCCAAAACAATTCAAACCCCCCTTTCTTGTTTTTCTCACCTTCATCCATCAACTGTCTTTATGGTTATCCAGTTACGGACAATGTTTGATCAGCAATAAAGCACTCGACTCTACATCTAGGGTTCATAGTGGTTTCAGGTCTAAGGGTGGTTGTTGAAACAGTTTTTAAGTGTCGGGTTTTGTTATCGTATCCACAGAGATTGTAAGATATCACTGCCGTTCAATGGTTGAATTAATCTTAACTTAATGTAACACTAGGGTTTTGGTTTTAATCAAGTTATCTTGCATACAAAGTAATTAATTGCGGTAAAAGTTATGTTTTTGATTAATATGAGAAATATTGTCAAAGTTAGGTTTCAATGATTACATTTGCTTTGCATGTTTTTGCACGGTCAACAATATTATAAACTCCTTTAGATGATAAATAATTTCACAAAGTCCTCTCAATGCGTTTCTCTCGAACACCCATTGTGAGTTTTGTCATTTTGATCCATTGTTTCTCTCGAACACAATCTATCAAAAAGACAACGTTTTGGTTCAACCTTATGGTGAACAAAATCATTCGTTACTATCTCTAGCTAACAAACAAGTTTGGATGAAAACCTAGGTCAAGAATCGGTAAACATCTCTCGATCAAATACCAACACAAAGAGTTTTAAATAGAAACAAGGTTTTCATCATATATTTACCGTTAAAGAGTTTACAAATGAGGATCCTTACATTTACACACAAAGCTTGGAAATCACCTACATCTAACCTTGACAAATGGAGACTTAGCTACTCATTTTCATGGTAGCTTGGTCGGCAAGTAAGAAAAGAGGGTTGATCAACATCCAAGTCGAATGATCGAAGTTGGATGGGAATCCACCTTCTTTTTGTGGAAGATGGTTGATAGATGAAGAGAAAAGAAATTAGGGCATCAAAAATCCCTCCAAACAATGCTGTAAAATATCTAAGAGAAAGTACAAAAAATGGAAAAGTTGGTAAAAAGTGGTATGGTCACAAAAAGTGGCACCTGCTACTTATAGACAAGTGCAGAACTGTCACGTTCGCTAGGCGAGCAGATGGCTCGCCTAGCGAAGGCCAAAAGTGGGCACAAAATGCCCCTGCGCCCAGAGAAACTGGGCCTGTGGAACTGTCATGTTCGCCTAGCGAACAGACCTTCGCCTAGCGAAGAACTCGCTTCAACCTTCGCCCCAGCGAGGTTGAGAGGTTTTGCTACTGGAATGCTCGCTGGGGACTCGCTAGAGCCTCGCCTAGCGAGCTAGTGCTGGCTGCTCTTTTCACCAAAACAGACTGAATTCGCTGCCACTTCGCCTTCAGTTCGCCTAGCGAATTAATTAACCAATTTACTGGAGCCTTTCGCCAGGAGCTCGCCTAGCGAAGGTTTTGCTTCGCCACATCCTCGCCTAGCGAGCTGGCAGATGAAATGCTCCTTTGCTTTGGTTCCTTTGCCAATTCTCTTGTGTCTTTATTATCGATTAATTCATGCCTTTCCTGCACAATAACAAACACATCAAAGGCACCAAGCTTGTTTATCAATGTACGCATTCCATGTAAAATAAATGTGACTTTGACAATTTTAGCAGGGTAAAAGAGTGAAAGATGCCCACATATGATAGCTCAAATAAACACTTTTGGGCATCTAACAACTCTCCCCAACTAGATTCTTGCTTGTCCTCAAGCAAAGTATGCCTCTTGAAAGACAAGAGGATTTGCATAAAGAAACAGTTTCTCCGAAGTTGGATAAACGGCTCAAACACAAGCGAAATCCGCAAATACACGTTTCCAACGGTTTTGAATAAAATAATACATAAGAACTAAAACTTAAATAGTAATGCAAAATATTTATCTATCTACAACAATACTCTTCTGAATGAATCATCCTATCTCTCCTCTTCGAATAAGGAATGAAGATTTTGCGCGTTTGCAACCGCGGGACTAATCTCACTCACTAACAAATAATGAAGATATCAAATAGATTCATACAATGTCTAATCAATTAAAAATGGTACTGTGGAAGCAAAAAGATCACTAAGGGCTTTTCGGTTGAAGCTTGGTCAGGTTAACAAACAAGGGTCATTTCTAAGGCCATTGAAACGAAAGTGCCGATGCAAAAGAGACATTCACAGTATTATTCACACTACTCGACTTGTTTCATCTGTTTCTTATTTGTAACCTTCACAACACATATTCCACAACTCAACTCTTATTTTTCACTATTTTTCTTCCAAGCAAGCATTCATTTTCATTCTTTATATTTTTGTTCTTTTCTTTCACATCAAATGTACAAAACAGATGTTTCTTTTCTATATTTTCTATACATATATTTTTCTATGCTTGCTCGGTTTTTCTTTTCTTTTTCAAGAGTTGTGGTGCTTACCAATTCTTTTTCGTTCTCCCCAACTTATTTCTTCCACACCCTAAGTGAATGCTCTTACCTTTTTACGGCAAAAGAACAATAATCAATATTTTCCGGGTTGTAAAAAAAAGATTTTTGAGATCTCGCTTTATTTCAAGCCGAGATTCGACTGTTTAGGCTCAAAGGGGTTAACAAATTCTCTCTCAGCTCACAGGTAAGTTGTTTTTGGATGTAGTTGTGCTCGAAAGAAAACAAGTTCCTTGATCATTTCTAATTGCTTCCACAATTTCACAATAATAACAGACAAATAATGAATCACATGAATCAACAAAACTTATTAGAATCCAGCATTTAAGTGAACAATGGAGGTTTCCTCACACTTTGTGGTTTTAGGTTCTAGATGAAACATTCATTCAATTATGTTGCACAAAGACAATATTCAATTTACCAAAAAGAGTAAAGTTCCTAATGCATTCTAAAATTCTAGCCGACGGTAACCATGTACCTTAGCTTCATTCACTTGTTATTCTTATCATTGCCATCCAAGCTCGGATGCACCTTCATTGGGTACTTCTTTAGGAGCAACCAATCTAGAAGGGTTTGCCACTTATTCAACCAAAAATTTATTAAACACACAAAATTAACAACAAACATAAATAACATTAACTGAAGAGTAAAATTTTGTTCGTGGGGGACAAAACACCCCAATAGTACAACCCATGGTCAAAATACAAAATTTAAAAGTACAAATAAAAATGCCATAATAATAAAAAAAAAACTGAAATACAAAAACAAAAACTTAACCCACAAAGGGCTCAAGACTCCTCCTCACTACCGGCCTCAGAACCGGTCGCCTCATCATCATCCTCATCATCATCATCAGCTCCCACCCCCTCAGAATAGACTGGCACGTCCACGGGCCAATTTGCATTAGTCAGAAACTGCTCCCGTGTCATCAAAGCATGTGCACCACTACCCTGCAGCTGCAAACGCTGCATCGAGTCGTGCATGTCAATCATAGCCCTCTGCGATGCTGCCATCCACTCGAAATTGAATTCACACGCAGCCCTCAGGTATGGATCGACCCTGGGAGTAGAAGCACTAGGACCATCAGAAATCCTAGTGCTACCTGAGGCTGCACTGCTGCCGGTGGCCTTAGCTCTGCAGTATTTTGCCACATACCGGTCATCAATAGGAGCCGGGATCCTAACCTGTCCCCGAGACGGAAGTCGCACTCGTGCCTTAATGCACAGACTCATAATCAAACAAGGGAATGCAAGGGGGCAATTCACCCGAGCCCCCGACTTCAGTCCGCTCTCTATTACCGTCTTCAACTCATTGGCAATGATCCTCGCCACATCAATCTCAACATTGGCGAGGATGGAATGTACTAAATGTGCCACTGGGATCGGCACAGTAGATGTGTGGGATTTGGGTTGTATGTTGGTCAAAACCAGAAGAAGAATCAGCTGAGCCATGGGAGTCATGTCCTCCCGATGATATCTCATAGGAACCCCAGATGGGTTCGGCTCTACTGATTTCCCTGGTAAAAGCAGGGCGGCCGTAATTGCTGGGACATCCTTGTGCAGTCGGAGGTCAATATGGTACTGGTCTCTTTGGTCAGCACCCAGCTGAAGCGGCTCCCCGAGGATTTGGTTGATCGTATCCCTGTCAAAAGGAACTGGCCGACCGGCCACTCTAGAGACCCAAGTGAAGGGCTCATCATCATCTGGCAATGCGTTAGCGTAGAACTCCCGCACTGTAGCGATGTCATAGTGTTCCAAGGGATTTATCAACCTATCCCATTTCTTTGTATCGATCAACCCGGCAAAACTCCGATACGTGCCCTGTGGGTTAATCAGAAAACGCTTCTCAGGCAAAATTTTTCGCTTCTCCAAAGCGATGTACCGTGCCGCTTGCTTTGCACCGACAAACTTGTCGGTATCGAATTGGATCGGCACGGTTCGTGAAGTAGTTGCCGCACCCTTTCTTTTCTTGCCAGCACTAGATCTTGACTCCATTCTGCAAAACAAGAGATAAAGCAACAAACACGAAACAAACAGATTAGAACCAAAACAGTTTTTATAAGGGACTGGTTTGCTCGCTGCTGCTTCGCCTAGCGAAGTGGCAGCGAATGCTCGCCCCAGGTTCGCCTAGCGAGTGCTAGCGAACCTTACGGGTTTTTGGGGTTTTCTGCATTTTCAAAATTGTTTCCCCCAAAACCTGTACATACAAGGTTTCCACAGCAAAACCCAATGATTTCTCATGACTATGAATTGTTCTATGCTATTGGGGATACCTAATTTCATGGAAAACCTAAGTAAGAGTAAATCCCCAATTTAAAAACCTAAATGCACAACATTGCAAACTCCCAAAATTGCATGCAACCTCAAGGTTCCTATTACACCTATCCTATTTACCATTCAAATTTGGAAATAAATAATGCAACAAAAGAAACATGCAATAGGGCAAACCTTGAGGTAAACGGATTTGGAAAGGAGAAGTGGGAAGTGTTTGCAATTGACCGACACACAAATGTTGTTGATATGGATGCACAGTAGAGAATTTGAGAAGGCAAATCGCACGCTTCAGCAGAACAGTTTAGAAGAATTTTTAGGGTAAGGGCAAAACTGCCCTGCTGAACTGTTTAAATAGAACAGTACTGGTGCGCTCGCTACTGCCTCGCCTAGCGAACAGCCAGCGAGAGCGCTCGCTGCAGCCTCGCCTAGCGAGCTACAAGCGAGCATGACAGCAAGTGCTTTTGCAAATGCAGCACTTGCATGTCATCCAGCCTGAAAAAGCACACAATACTCATACAACATCGAACATAAAACAGGAAATACTTACAATGTTGGGGTGCCTCCCAACTAGCGCTTGTTTAACGTCGGCTAAGCTCGACGGTGCGATGCTCACAGAGGAGCATCGAGCGGCTGAGCACAACTCTCGCGATCCACATGACCGCCGAGATACACTTTCAATCGTTGGCCGTTCACGGTCCAACTGTCTTTCTCGTCCATGTCTTCAATGATAATGGCCCCGTATTCTTTTACTTCTTTCACCCGAAATGGCCCGGACCATTTTGATTTCAACTTCCCGGGAAACAACTTCAACCGGGAGTTGAACAATAAGACCAATTGTCCGGGCACGAATTCTTTGGTTCGGATCTTCTTGTCATGATATTTCTTTGCTTTTTCCTTGTACAACCAACTTGAGTGGTATGCGGCATTGCGCATCTCCTCCAACTCAAGTAGTTGTACTTTCCTTTTGTTACCGGCCAACTCATGTTCAAAATTTAGAAATTTTAGGGCCCACAAGGCCTTGTGCTCCAATTCAACCGGCAAATGGCAAGTTTTACCAAATACCAATTGAAACGGAGTTAGGCCAATTGGAGCTTTAAAGGCCGTACGGTAGGCCCATAATGCTTCGTCCAATTTTTGGGACCACTCTTTTTTAGAATTCGACACGGTTTTTTCTAGGATTCTCTTAATCTCTCGATTAGAGACCTCCGCTTGCCCGTTAGCCTGAGGGTGGTACGGAGTTGTCACCCTATGCGACACACCATAATGTTTTAGAATTGTTTCCAAAGGTGCATTGCAAAAGTGTGACCCTCCGTCACTTATCAACACTCGGGGTGTTCCAAAACGGGAAAAGATGTTTTTCTTTAAAAATTTATCACCGTTTTGGCATCCGCCCGAGGTGAGGCAATCGCCTCAACCCATTTAGAGACATAATCAACAGCTACAAGCATGTACTCATTCCCGTAAGAGGGTGGGAAAGGTCCAACAAAATCTATGCCCCAACAGTCGAACACTTCCACTTCTTGGATATTTTGGAGAGGCATCTCATCTCTCTTACCTATCCCACCACTTCTTTGGCAACTGTCACAACTTTGCGCATGGGTATGTGCGTCTTTGAAAATAGTTGGCCAATAAAACCCCGATTGAAGAATTTTTGTGGCCGTTCTAACCCCATTATAATGTCCGCCATAAGGCGAGTTGTGACAATGCCAAAGGATGCTCTGGGCTTCATCACCAGTTACGCATCTCCTTAACAGGTTATCGCTACCCAACTTAAACAAGTATGGGTCATCCCAAACATAATACTTCGCATCCGAAAGGAACTTCCTCTTTTGGTTCGAAGTTAGGTCGGCCGGCACACAACCACTAGCCTTGTGGTTTGCAAAGTCTGCAAACCACGGCCTAACTTGAACCTTAAACAATTTTTCATCAGGAAATTCTTCCCGGATTTCCTTTTCAGATGCGGTAACCTCGACATTCACCAAGCGGGATAAATGATCCGCTACCAAGTTTTCCGACCCCTTCTTGTCTTTAATTTCGACATCGAATTCTTGTAACAAGAGGATCCAACGGATGAGCCTTTGCTTCGAATCCGGCTTGGTCAGCAGATATTTAATCGCCGCGTGGTCGGTGTACACCACGACCTTAGACCCTATAAGATAGGACCTAAACTTTTCTAGCGCATACACTATTGCGAGTAGTTCTTTTTCCGTTGTGGCATAATTTATTTGAGCCTCGTTAAGAACCTTACTCGCATAATGTATAGCATGAAAAGTTTTGTCCTTTCTTTGGCCAAGTACCGCTCCAACGGCATAGTCACTCGCGTTACACATTAGTTCAAAATTTTCATTCCAATCGGGAGCGACTATTATTGGAGCGGTAACCAATTTTTCTTTTAAAACTTCGAAAGCTTGCAAACAATCGTCGGTGAAGAGAAATACCTGATCTTTGGCGAGTAAATTGCTCAAAGGCTTAGCTACCTTTGAGAAGTCCTTGATGAAGCGCCGGTAGAACCCCGCGTGCCCCAAAAAACTACGGATGCCCTTCACATTGACCGGAGGGGGTAATTTTTCAATTACATCAACTTTAGCTCTATCCACTTCAAGCCCCCTTTTAGAGACTTTGTGGCCTAGCACAATCCCCTCGGTCACCATAAAGTGACACTTTTCCCAATTTAGCACCAAATTAGTCTTCACACACCTTTCCAACACCGTCTTCAAATTTGCCAAGCATAGACTAAACGTCCCACCAAACACCGAGAAGTCATCCATGAAGACTTCCATTGTTTTCTCTATTAGATCGGCAAAAATAGCTTGGACACATCGTTGGAATGTCGCCGGCGCATTGCAAAGCCCAAAAGGCATTTTTCTGTATGCGAACACTCCAAACGGACACGTGAAAGCCGTCTTCTCATGATCAACCGGGTCAACCGCAATTTGGTTGTACCCGGAGTAGCCGTCTAAAAAACAGTAGTATTGTTGGCCCGATAGTCTTTCAAGCATTTGATCCATAAATGGGAGTGGAAAATGGTCCTTACGAGTCGCGGTATTCAACCGTCTATAATCTATACACATTCTCCATCCCGTGGCAACTTTAGTCGGGATCAATTCGTCTTTGTCATTACGGATTACGGTCATTCCACCCTTCTTCGGAACCACGTGCACGGGACTAACCCACGGACTATCCGAGATCGGGTAAATCATTCCCGCATCCAAAAGCTTCACCACTTCCTTTCTTACAACCTCTTTCATCGTAGGATTTAAGCGGCGTTGTGGTTGAGCCACCGGCTTGAAATCCTCCTCCATCAAAATCTTGTGCATACAATAGGATGGACTAATTCCTTTAAGATCGGAAAGAGTCCAACCCATAGCTTCTTGATTGGTTTTGAGCACAATGATTAGACGGGCTTCTTCTTCTTTTGTCAAGAGGTTGCTTATGATGACCGGCTTTGCCTCGGTCTCATCTAAAAACACATATTTCAAAGTCGAAGGTAACTCTTTTAATTCAATTGGCGCTTTCTCATCAATTACCTCCTTCTTCAAATTTTCTTCCTCTATTTCCCACGGTTGTAGGTCTTCCAAGCTATCAAGTTCCTTCAAGCATTCCTCAAGAGCTAGCTCCTCTTCAATAGTGAAAACCTCCAATGAGTCGTCGAGAGCTAACTCCATAGGAGATATCTCGTGAATATGCTTTGAAACTTCCATAATAGCGTCTTCGATCACATCGATTCGAAAGCCATCATGTCTATCTTTGGAATGCTTCATCGCCTCGAATAGATCAAAGGTGACCTCCTCATTTTGAACACGCACCTTCATTAAACCGTCATCAACATCAATCATCATTCTTGCGGTCTTCATGAATGGTCGGCCCAATATGAGCGGAGCATCATCATCTTCCTCCATATCAATTACAATGAAATCCACCGGGAAGAAGAATTTGTCGACCTTCACCAACACATCTTGGGCTACGCCATGAGGATGGGTCGTCGACTTATCCGCCAATTGTAATGTCATTCGGATGGACTTAATCTCGATGTTGCCAAGCCTCTTGATAATTGACAAAGGTATAAGATTTATGCTCGACCCCAAGTCAATAAGTCCCTTTCCGACATACACATCACCAATTTTAACCGACAATGTAACTCTTCCCGGATCAACCTCTTTCTTAGGAAGCGTCCTTTGAATGATGGCACTACAGCTCGCATCAAGGACGATGGTCTCCGGTTCCGTATACCTCCGCTTTTTGGTTAGTATGTCCTTCATGAACTTGGCATACTTTGGCATTTGTTCCAAAGCTTCAGCAAACGGAATGTTTATTTGTAATTGCTTAAAAATATCCATGAACCGGGCGTAATGCCGTTCATTCTCCCTTTTTGACGGGGCGTGAGGGTAAGGAAGGTTTTGGACAGGAGTAGCGCTCACTACCTCCTTCCCTTTCGCTATTCTAGCGCTTTTCCATCTCGGCTTCTTCACTACCTCCCTTATTACCTCATCATTTTTATTCTCCTCAATCTCCACATTTTTTTCATTTTCAACTTCACCATTATTTTTATTCTTTTCAACTACTTCCTCATCACTCCACACTCCTACTTCACCATCAACATTTTCTTCCACTATTTCCTCCTCAATCTCCTTCTCTTTCTCTCTTTTTTCACTCGCCATTCTTTTTTCGTTTTCACTACCCAACTCCCTTCCACTTCTCGTCACAATCGCCTTACAATGCTCCTTAGGATTTGTTTGCGTATTGGCCGAGAAAGAAGGACCGTTTGTTGTTCAGCTAGTTGCTTGGCAAGTTGCCCCACTTGAGTTTCAAGATTTTTTATGGCCGCGTCATTACTCTTTTGATTGGCCATTGACATTTGCATGAATTGCGTCAATGTCTCTTCCAATTTAGAATTGACTACCGGCGGTTGTTGAGATTGATACGGATTTTGGGGAGGATTTTGACGGCTAGAAGAACCACCTCCATAACCTTGGTTATGATAATAGTTGCTTCTAGGTTGGAACCCTTGGTTCCCTTGGAATTGTTGTTGTTGTTGTTGTTGTTTGAGGGTGCGGTTGATAAGGTTGTTGTTGTCTTGGTTGATAGTCCCGTTGATTGGCCATATAGTTCACTTCGTCAAAGCCGGGAGGTGGACAAAATCCGGTGTCATGTTCACCTTTACAAAGTTCACAACAAGCTATTTGTTTAACTTTTGACGGTTCTCTTAACTCTTTGATTTGTTGCGTTAAAAGTTCCACTTGTTGTGAGATGAGCTTGTTTTGGGCAAGTATGGCATCATTCGTCCCTAACTCAAGCACTCCCGCCTTCTTCAAAGAACTTCCACGACTTTGACTTTGAAGATCATTCAAAGCCATACGGTTGATAATGTTGGTGGCTTCTTCGGCACTCTTTGACATCAACGAGCCACCCGAGGTGGCATCCAACAACGTCTTACAGTTTGGTTGAAGTCCATTTCTGAAGATATGGATTTGAGTTAATTCATCAAATCCATGCCCTTTACATTTCCTTAGCATGGACTTGAATCTCTCCCACGCTTCATTCAACGATTCACTGGTTCCTTGAGAAAACACCGAGATGGCCGTTTTTGATTCCATGAATCGGTTATGAGAGAAAAATCTTTCAATGAATTTCTCCTCTAACACATTCCAATCTGTCATTACGGCAGGTGTTTGATCGAGATACCAATCCTTTGCTTTACCGAGCAAAGCGTGAGGAAATAAACGTCTGAACAACGGAAGCTCCTGAGCCTGATCCACTCCGGAAGCCAATGCTATCTCATAGAATTTTGTGAGAAAAGCAAATGGGTCTTCATGGTCCATTCCGGTGAATGGACTCCCATACAATAAATTCAGAGTTCCCGTCTTCATCTCAGCTTGCCTTCCAGTTTGGTTGGCAAACTGAGCGGTGTTCCTTGGACTGTTGATACATGGAGTAGAAATCGGTGGTGGTGGTTGTGGCTCCATGTTTGGTACGAATGTGTGTGGATTGGTGGTTGAAAAACTTTCTCCTTGCTCTTGGCGTTGCCTAGCCTGTTGCCTCCTACGTCTTGTTTTGCTATTGAGCCTCCTTGCGGTTCTCTCGATCTCCGGATCAAAAAGAAGTTCGTCCACAGGGATTTTCCCTCGCATAAAACGTAAGCTGCACACTAAACCAAACGAATTACAAGCACAAGTCAAAAATTCACAAGCTAAAACTTAAACAACCAATGCGATGCTCGCAATATCAATTTACAATCCCCGGCAACGGCGCCATTTTGTTGAAACAGTTTTTAAGTGTCGGGTTTTGTTATCGTATCCACAGAGATTGTAAGATATCACTGCCGTTCAATGGTTGAATTAATCTTAACTTAATGTAACACTAGGGTTTTGGTTTTAATCAAGTTATCTTGCATACAAAGTAATTAATTGCGGTAAAAGTTATGTTTTGATTAATATGAGAAATATTGTCAAAGTTAGGTTTCAATGATTACATTTGCTTTGCATGTTTTTGCACGGTCAACAATATTATAAACTCCTTTAGATGATAAATAATTTCACAAAGTCCTCTCAATGCGTTTCTCTCGAACACCCATTGTGAGTTTTGTCATTTTGATCCATTGTTTCTCTCGAACACAATCTATCAAAAAGACAACGTTTTGGTTCAACCTTATGGTGAACAAAATCATTCGTTACTATCTCTAGCTAACAAACAAGTTTGGATGAAAACCTAGGTCAAGAATCGGTAAACATCTCTCGATCAAATACCAACACAAAGAGTTTTAAATAGAAACAAGGTTTTCATCATATATTTACCGTTAAAGAGTTTACAAATGAGGATCCTTACATTTACACACAAAGCTTGGAAATCACCTACATCTAACCTTGACAAATGGAGACTTAGCTACTCATTTTCATGGTAGCTTGGTCGGCAAGTAAGAAAAGAGGGTTGATCAACATCCAAGTCGAATGATCGAAGTTGGATGGGAATCCACCTTCTTTTTGTGGAAGATGGTTGATAGATGAAGAGAAAAGAAATTAGGGCATCAAAAATCCCTCCAAACAATGCTGTAAAATATCTAAGAGAAAGTACAAAAAATGGAAAAGTTGGTAAAAAGTGGTATGGTCACAAAAAGTGGCACCTGCTACTTATAGACAAGTGCAGAACTGTCACGTTCGCTAGGCGAGCAGATGGCTCGCCTAGCGAAGGCCAAAAGTGGGCACAAAATGCCCCTGCGCCCAGAGAAACTGGGCCTGTGGAACTGTCATGTTCGCCTAGCGAACAGACCTTCGCCTAGCAAAGAACTCGCTTCAACCTTCGCCCCAGCGAGGTTGAGAGGTTTTGCTACTGGAATGCTCGCTGGGGACTCGCTAGAGCCTCGCCTAGCGAGCTAGTGCTGGCTGCTCTTTTCACCAAAACAGACTGAATTCGCTGCCACTTCGCCTTCAGTTCGCCTAGCGAATTAATTAACCAATTTACTGGAGCCTTTCGCCAGGAGCTCGCCTAGCGAAGGTTTTGCTTCGCCACATCCTCGCCTAGCGAGCTGGCAGATGAAATGCTCCTTTGCTTTGGTTCCTTTGCCAATTCTCTTGTGTCTTTATTATCGATTAATTCATGCCTTTCCTGCACAATAACAAACACATCAAAGGCACCAAGCTTGTTTATCAATGTACGCATTCCATGTAAAATAAATGTGACTTTGACAATTTTAGCAGGGTAAAAGAGTGAAAGATGCCCACATATGATAGCTCAAATAAACACTTTTGGGCATCTAATAGTGGTATACACCATTATCACCATGAGAATAACTTATGACACTTTGCGTAACATTCTATATAGTATTCTCATAGCGGGTCAATCCAGTATAAATATTACTCTTAATATTCATACCTATGTTTAAGACTTGATAACTCCTTATCCATGATCCATGAGATGTGATCATCAGTCTATATACATAATAGTCTTAATGCTTTAATGTTATCCCATTTCACAATAAAGCTCGACTACATATACTTTAAGAATAGTGTCCTTATGTTTAATGTGATCTCATGATTAAGTCATACTTGATACATTAAACGAACTAGCTATTCTAGGGACTTTATTAAACAAACATAATAAAGAAAAAGCCTATAGGGCTTACACCAACAGATCAGGCCGCAGACGCGTACTTCCTTCGGATGCGTCGGATCTCGGTCACAAAAGAAGTCTTCATCTGAGCTTTTTCGAGGATAGGCTGATCAATAATCTTCTTCCAAGTACCGGAAGGATGAGGCATACTAGAGAAAGATGAACCCTATGGCTCTCTCTGTCTCTTCACTGCTCGATCTTCAAGAAGTTCAATAAGTGTATTCTTATCTTTAGTTTCCAGCTGCAACTCCTCATGCTTCCGGCTCAAAGCATGGAACCACTCTTCCCACATATCCTTCTCTTGCTTCCTCTTAGCGAGTGCATCTTCCAACTCCTCTACATATTGGTTAGGGAGAGTTGATGGCTCAACCACAACCATAAACATAGGTCTTTCATAAGCATACAACATCTTCAACTCCAAAGCTCTCTTATTCACCCAAAGAGTGTAAGCTTCCAAAGCTACACAATTGCATGGACTAAGCTCGGATCTTCCTTTCCTATGCACATTATGCCAAGCGTGAATCATCTTCTGTTTTAAATGTTGGGGATCTTTACCCTCTTGATAGAAAATACCTTCTAACTGAGTGTTATTAGGTTCGTCTCTCAAGGGGAACCCAAGTTGACGACGAGCCAAAACAGGGTTGTAGTTGATTCCTCCTTGTGTACCAATGAGAGGCACATTAGAGAAATCACCACAACTATTAATAATATCCAAGCTACCCAATGAAGAATCATACCAAACTATATCATAATTAGCGAGAGACATAAGTCTCTGAGACCACCTTAGACATTATTTATTCTCCATAAAAGCAGGCGTCTGAGGCAAGTGCGAAATAAACCACTTGTACAAAAGAGGAACACAACACATTATAGTCCCACCACCGTTAGAATTCCTCAAATGCACAGACGAATACATATCACCCATTAAAGTAGGCACATGATCCCCAATCAAGAAGATTCTAATGGCGTTAACATCAACAAAATCGTCAATGTTAGGGAACAAAGTTATACCATAGATGAGAAACACAAAGATAGCTTCAAAAGCATCCACACTACCGGCTTGAGCAAAGGCAGTAGCTTTCCCAATAAGGAACTTAGAAGTCAACCCAAACATTCCTCCTTTCTTCATCCAATGAGCCTCAATCTCAGACTTCTTCAAGTGAAGAGCTTCAACTATAATATGAGATCTGGGAATCTCCTCCAATCCATTAAAAGGCACCTTGTCAGAAACAGGTATTACCAAGAGATGTGCATACTCCTCTAATGTTGGCATAAGCTGATAATCAGAAAAAGTGAAGCAACGGTAGAGAGGATCATAGAACTGACCAACCCACTCAAGAGTCCTTCCACTATATCAACAAACAACACAAATATAAGCTTCCCATGACGTTGCTTGAAGTCCAAGGGATCTAATACAAAAGATGATAACTTCCTTAACTCTTTCAAATCGGGACATCTGAAACTGTACTTCTTAGTGTTCCTTCGTCCATAATCCATGGTCTAAAAATATTTGCAAATAAAACCTCAGTTCCTTGAAGTTATTTTCGTGTGATGAATGTTATGATGCACATGTATGCATGAATGCAACAATCACAAATAAGGGATAACCAACAAGGCAAACAAAGGTCAAGGTATGAATCAAGTGTTTGTCAAGATCAATCATCTATTTTGGTGGATTATGGTTTTCACCTTATCAACACCCAAGTTCCATTGATATTGACAAGACTTGATTGGATCAACTAAGAATCAAGGGTTTGTTGTGAGTCACGAGCATGGAGTCAAGTTAAGAACCATCCCAAAGGAGTGTACTAAGGATAAAACCTGTAGATAATGTTCTAAAAAGTTCCCAGAGTCTTAATTCCATCTATTGGATGTTACAGGTTAGGATGACTAACTCATCAACCCGTAATATTCTCAAGAGAAACTTGTCTGAATGTAGTATCACATAACTGTAACACCCCAAAATTTGCCCTCCTCATTCATGCATTCATTTCATATTGCATTTCATCATGTCAATCAGAATTAGATCCGGAAAAAAAAATGAAAAATAAATAAATAAATAAATAAATAAATGTTTACAAAAAATATAAATAAATAAAAATAATAATAATAAAATAAATAAAATATAATAAATTTTTTTGGACTTGGGTCTCTCTCATTTGAGCCCACAAAACCATGAAATTCAGTCTATAAATACCAAGGCTTCACTTGAGAAAAAGGAAGAGAAGCAAAAACACTCTGAGGTTTCCTTGGAACAAAACCCTGAGGAAAAAGATAGTGAGAGAAGACCTAACGGAGTTCAGAGCAGCCTCCAAACCCTGAAGGGAACTCAACTACATAGAATCACCTCTGCCTCACATCAATCAAGCTCTCCAATCAGGTTTGCCCTTATTCCCATTACCTTTATGCTCTTAATTTGGATCATCTGAATGTATGAGGTATGATGGATGAATTTCATTAGGTTTTTGCCCATGGGTTTAATATGTATATGAATGTATAAACAATGCCTTGAATGTTTAACCGTTTAATGTTTGAGTGTATGCCACAGGGTTTGAGGTTTCTGAAACCATACTGTTGTCCATGAAAAAAATGCTTATCGTGTTTCACTAACCCTTTTGTTGAGTTTTTGTGAGGGCTCACAGAGTCTTGCAGAGATGGTTTGCGTGGTTTTCCCACTTTATTTGTGGGATACCCCCTGGAGGTTCATTCTGATTACCTGTACTGACTCACCTTTATTTGATGGCATTAGCTTGGGAGATCCCTGGGTTTCTTACTCCTTTAATTGCTGTTACTTCGGATCTTTATCCGCGTGGTACTTTTACATTTTTCCCGCATTTTACTGCTTTCCTAGCTGGAAGACCTCGATAGGAGGCAATGTTTTTGTGTTTACTTTATGCAGGTTCCTTTGTCCAGGGTTAAGAGCTATGAGGTCTTATCCTCATTACCCTTTTGCATGCGCGTTCCTACAATGCAAACAAACCCTTCATTGATTTTTCTTCTCCATAACACACGTTTACTCCTTCTACTACAGGCGAGTAAGTCTCCAAAGGTCGAGCATCCGGTAGATTGCGTAGTGACGTCGTTCGTCCAAAACCCAATCCACAACCCCGTAGTTAGCCGAACTACGACTTGCTCTGATTCTCATTCCAGATGAGATACGTAGGCATAAGACGCGATGTCTTAGCGAGCACACATCCCCCAACCCATAGGTCAGCCGAGCTACGAAGACTCTGATTCTCATATTCAGATGAGATACGTATGCAGTGGATGCGACATCCGCGCGAGTCATTTTCATTTAACCCTTTTTTTTGATAAACAGCACAAGATAAACTCACACCCTTTAGACGGAAACTACAAAAGTGGATCCCGTAGAGTACTACGGATGCGTAGGGGTGCTAATACCTTCCCTTCGCATAACCGACTCCCGAACCCAAGATTTGGTTGCGAGACCCCGTCTTGTCCTTGTCGCATTACGCGAAAAACCGGCGGGAAACGAGAACAACAGAGCCGCCACCGTGCGTTATTTATCCCAAAAGAGGGAAAGGAAACGCTCAGAGTAAACCTAGAAAAAGCATGGTCTCGCGACCAAAGAGAATGGGATCGGGAGTCGGTTATGCGAAGGGAAGGTATTAGCACCCCTACGCATCCGTCGTACTCGACGGGATCCACGCACAATAGGAAGGAAAATGGTTGCTAAAATACTGCTCACAAACACACACACACACTGGCTGAAAGAGACACAAGAAAACAAACAAGACTGACTCGGCAGGATATCACATCCTGGGCCTACTTAGTCTATCAAGCATAGACATCAGAGTCCAAGTAGTTCGAACTGGGGGAAACACATGCTCGCTAGGATGTCGCATCCTATGCATACGTATCTTCTCGGACGAAGAAGAATCAGAGCATTCGTAGCTCGGCTCACGCACGCCAACAAAACCACACAAACACGGGCAAACATGGAACCCGAATGCCAATCGCTGGACTTACATCAGCTTCCGAACCAAACACACCCACACTGGAACCCGAATGCCAATCGCTGGACTTATATAAGCTTCCAAGCACACAACAAGAGGATACGGAATGCCAATCGCTGGGCTTACATCCATCTCCTGACACACACAACACACAAAGAGCGCCCGGAGAGATCAGCTCATCTCCTGCCTACGTACCTCATCTGGTATGAGGATCAGGGCGACGTAGTTCCCCTACGAAGGGACACAAGGCCAACCTAACCAGATAACAGAGGGAGGCACAACTAGGGAGACTAACTCGAGCCTAGATGTTATCATGCATAATCATCCCTAAGTCAAGGTTGCTACCTAACTTGCACAGGGAGCAAGCTATCCTATTCAGCACAGGCAAAGCAAACATCACAAGTAGCACACACTATATACACACAAGTGGGGCTCAATCAAAGGGTTAGGCTGCAAGAGCAAGCCATCTGTACAGGGTGAGATTAGCTCTTAACCTTGACATTGAGAGTCAAGGTGAAGCCGATGAAAGGTGAGTGAAGATAAGACCTCACAGCTCTTATCCCTGGCCAGGGAGAGCTTCTGACAAAGACGTGTGGGTCCAGAAAGTGGGAACCCTTCTACACTTAAGACACTGACTCAACTGTACAACAGTACAAGATCTTGGGTTAATGTCCACAAGGCATCAACATGTGATGTGAGCCAAGGGACGACTCAACAGAATAGCAGGAGGTGGACTACACACCTCTTGTGTCTGCCAATTGCCTTAACAAAGGTCTTTACCTGCTTGGGGACAAAAATAAACAAGCACAAGCATTGCCTCTTAAGGAGGACTTCAGACAGGTGCCTGGCCAAGTAACAAGCCAGGTCTTCCAGACTACATGGAGAAGAGATCATTATACCTCAGTGCAAATGCTATCAAGCAAAGCAAAGCAAGTTCTCAAAGAACTATTAGCAACTAATGTACCTGAAATCAATCAAATACAATCAGTACTCAGACCAACCAACATTAAACAGCAAAAGTCAACAGTTAATCTGTACAGTCAAACACAATCACAATGCACAAAGGTGCAAGCCCTAAAGCTCAAACTCAAGTATCAAACCCTACAAAACAAAGTCAAAGTTAGCCATAGACAAGTCACAAGTTAACTCCAATGGAGGCACATCATCAAGCATAGGCCATTGTGCTATTAACCTGAAACACAACTCAAAAGTGAGAGTACAAACCACTAGTACAAGACTAGGGTCAAAATGAGATCAAAAAGTCAAAACAGAACATGAAACTTATCCAAAATCAAGATCAAACAATTAGGAAACCAATCCAAGTGATTCCACCTTCATATCATTCATCATCATCATTTCATGAACAAAATAGCACAAAACATGTAATTTAGAACCTCAAAGGACCAAACAGAATGATCACAATCAAATCAATATCAAAACATTTCAATAAAACGCCAAAAAATTCATGATCAAACAGCATTCACAACATGTCAAGCACACAAAATTTCATCTCATTTGCATCAAGGGAAGTAGGTCAATGAAATTCAGAAAGTCAACGCAAATTCAAGCAAGCTCATACATGGCATCAAAACAAGCACCAACTTCAACCAATCATCAAACAGCAATCAAACATGATAAATGAATGAGACCAAAGCCAACATGTTCTTCAAGATGTCTACAACACACATGCCAAGTTTCACATCCATCCAATTAATAACCAGAATTTCACAAACCAAATACAAACATGTGTCACAAAAAGTCAACAAATGACCAAACAGGGGAGAAAATTCCAATCAAATAGGAAATGGATTCAAAAATTCCAGAAAAATTCACATGTAAAGTTAACAATCACAAGTATTCTCATGCAAAAATCCAGCTCAATTCAAGTTAAACAAGCATGGAAAATAAAATCAAGAAGTTGTACAAAGCATGGCATGGCACAAAGTGTAACACCTTTAAAGATCATGTCATAACTCTCAATCCAGGAACTCAAAAATTACAAACCACATATCAAAATGACCAGGAAAGAGTCAAGATCATGCATATAAAATCTCATGAATTTCTAATGAAGCATCAAGATTTTATGATCAAAATGGTGAGCATGGTGCACAAAGGACACATTCAAACAATCCCTAGCCAAATAATTTTTCCACACGTGCACAACATGATTAAAAATAACCAAAAAATAGAGCACATCACAAGGAGAATGGCAAGAAAATGGCATCAAATTTGGATCAAAATTGAAGGAGTTATGATTTTTCTAAGATTGAAGATCAAAATGAAATAAAAATTTGAAAAGAAAAAGAAATGAAATGAATTAATATGCTGGAATGGAAAAAGCGTAATTATGAAGCAGCAAGAGTGAAACGCTGCGTTTCATTTTATGCAGTGGCAACGTGTAATTGGATCAAGCACGCGGGAAACACATATTCAAAAGCACAGGCCAGGCAAACGGATCAAACAAGCAATCTAGACGCGTTCTTCATCATGTTCATCAATTCATCACCAGAAAATCCATCAAGAACAAAAGTTCACGAAACATGACAAATCATACATCAATGAACTCGTCTAAACAAGTACAACCATAATATCCACATGATTTAAACTAATTCCTAATATGCTGAACAAATCGATCAAAAGAAACTTTGACATCAAATCTTAAATTCCAGATTTCTCACTCAATTCTTAATGAAAATCAATTCTACAAGTTGCAGCATGTTATACAATCTACGATCTACAATAACCATATCACAATTCCAGTAATGGTGAAAGTTGAAATCCACCCTTATGAATGTGCAGCTGTTGAATTCGATGACTTCCAAGCGTGAATTGATGAAACAGATGTAGGCTAATGCTCTATGAAGTGAATGGAAGAGGTATTTCAGCTCAACACAGCTCCAGCTTCAAGAATCATCAAAATGCCATGAATGCTCTTGGATGCAACAGTCCCAATTCTTCAAGCTTGGCCACGATTTTGCTTCAAACAGATGATCAACACTACCTGTAGATGATGGATCACACAAAAACAAGCACGATAGATCATGAATTTCAATTAAAATGGTGAAAAAAGTGTGAAAAAGTTTGAAGAAAATTGAGAGAATTTTGGTGATTTTTTGGTAGATCTGAGATTGTGAATTGTGATTATGTGAATTCAGTTATGATTAATGCTTTATACCACTTCCTAATCCAATTGTCAAGCATGATTAGCAAAATGAGTGAGATTAGTGAAATGGAGTTTTATGCTAAATTGGCCAAAATGCCCTTTTCCAAATGCAGCCAATAAAACAGTAAAAATGCACTTGAGGCAAATCCAAATTTCTGTTCATGATGTGTTGGAAGTGATTTGGAGTGAAAATTACATGTATTTTTCAAATTGACTATTTTTCCCACCAAAATGCAAAATGAACACTTGAAAAATGGACTTTTGCTATGATGATTTTTGATGAAATATGACGATGCAATATGATAGTTCATGTCAAATGTGACTTGCTCAAAAAAGAATCACCCAATTTGGCCTTTCCATTCAAAAGTTATGGCACTTTGAATTTCAACTTTTTCTGAAAATGATTTGATCATAACTTGTCAACCACACATGAGAAATGAGTGTTCTTGGACTTTTTGGAAAGGTGAGATCAAGATCTTCAACTTTCATGTTGGAAAAAATTCCATTTGAAGCTTGTATGATGATGTAAATTTGAGGAGCAAGACTTTCCATTTTTGGCAGTTTCCAATTACAGGTCACCTGCTATTTCTGGAAACGTTTGATCTGACCTCCAATTCTTCAATCTTGATCTTTGAAATGTCAAATGAAACTTGTGTGGACATGAATGAAGCCTTTCAAACCATCTCCCACCTTCAAATCCCTAAAATCAGGCACAGTTGACCACAGTTGACCACCTAGGGTTTCAGATGAAATTCAGCCTGACTGATGACTTCTGAGCATCCAATCTTTGGCCAAACCACTTCACAATGATCCCCTAATCATATGAACTTGATAAACCAACCCTAGGGCTTTGTCTCAATAGGAAATGCACTTGCTTGCTTGATTGACTGATTCTCCTGATCAATTTGACCTAATCTTGTCTGATGACTTGCACTCGGGCGAAAGACAATGCAATGCTATGCAGTGGACTATGTTATGTTAATGACCTAATGATGAAAATGTATGTACAAAAGGTAGGTGCAAATTTGAGGTGCTACAGCTGCCCCTATTCAATCAACTGGGAACCCGAATGGATGAGAGCAACGGCTGTCAGACCTTCAGGGTAAACAGGGATTGAATACCGAGAACCGTAGAAATTTGCACAATGCAGGGATTCAACAAAGAAAACGTCCACTGGGATCTGGTATTTATCACTGGGAATTTTAATTTTCTTCCTCCAAAGGGTAAAGTCACCTCCAGACATCTCAACACGATGAATGGGAACAGAAATCACAACTAGATGCCAACGGACAACTAGGAAAAACTCGACGTTTACCAAGACCAACGGAGAGGTAGCCAGACATCAACGGACGACGGATGAACTGGAAGGGATACAACCACATGTCAGCGGGCATAGTGGGAAAAACTCAACGTTTACCAAAACCAACGGAGAGGTAAGCCAACTGGGGACGACCAGGAAAAACTCGACGTTTACCAAGACCAACAGAGAGGTAACCAGACATCAACGAACGACGGATGAACTGGGAAGACTCGACCAGACGTCATCGGACGAAAGGGAGAAGCTCGACGTTTATCGACACCAACGGAGAAGGAGAATCAACTGGGGACGACCAGGAAAACTCGACCAGACGCCAACGGACGAAAGGGAGAAGCTCGACGTTTATCGACACCAACGGAGAAGGAGACCAGACATCAACGGACGACGGATGAACTGGGAAGACTCGACCAGACGTCAACGGACGAACGGGAGAAGCCACTTCACTGAAGAAGGGTACAACAACCTGAAACCAAATAGGACGTCACTAACGACTCTACTGGGGATTCTGGCTGGGAATCAACCAGACATTAATGAATGACTGGAGAACTAGGGTATACAATCAGACGTCAACGGACGAATGAGAAGAACTCAACGTTTATCGAAACCAACGGAGAGGTAAATCCGCATGGAGAAGGGTCAACTAGACGTCATCGGACGAATAGGAAAAACTCGACGTTTATCGACACCAACGGAGAGGAGGACCTCTTTACTAGGGAAGAAGGACGACGTTACGAACATCGGAAGATGAGGTTTACTGACATCAAGAAAGACCAGACACTTACGCATGACTAGGAAAACACCGAAAGATGGTGTTTACCGACACCAAAGCAAACCAGACACTTACGCATGACTGGGAAATCACCGAAAGATGGTGTTTATTGACACCAACCAAATAACACACGCGGGTGCTGACAGGATATTGATATCTACATGTCTGGGCAAGGCTACACTTGCAGGGGTCTCACTGGGGAGAAACTTCCTTTCACCAACGGATGAGGAAATAAACATCTGTGAGGTATCAATCTTGAATGCTGTCAGGCTTTCTGTAGCCAACATGCTGTACAGATGTTGAATAATAATCCGTCTCTGCCGGGGATCCGGTCTGATGGGTTTCGAACACATGGATGCATATGTTTGAATTTTTCTATGGCGTAATGCTCCATATGGAATGGAAATGCTACGCATTTGAGGATGCAATGATCATTATATGCAAGAATGCAAAATGACGAAAATTCCGGCTGTGAAGCCAGACTGATCAGATAATCCGACTCCGCGGGGAGACTCTTATTGGGGAAAACTCTGCGGGGAGAGCACCGACTTCTCACTCATGCTGGAGAAATAACACTGTTGGGGAGAGAATAGACTCTACTGTGGAACATCTTTCTCAGGACCCAATCCACTCGGGGACTCCGCTTGGCGACTCCACTGGGGAAGCCAACCACTCCACAAATAGGATAAACTCTGCTATGGGGGAATAAACGCTACTCCGCTGGGGACGACCCGATCCCATCCACCGGTAGGATAGACTCAGCTGGGGAATGCAGACATCATTCTGCTACGAAAAACTTATCCAATCCACAGGTAGGATAGCTGCTGGAGATATATTTGTTGAAACCCGCTCCAATCGGGGACTAGCTGGGGAATGTCTCTGTTGGGATAAAACACCTCTCTGTTGGGGAAGAATCAAAATTCTGGTGGGTAAAAACACACATCAGACCCTGTGTTGGGAAGAAATATTCACAACCCTGCTGGGAAACAAGCGCTCACGACCATGCTGGGGATGGCAATACTATTTCAAGCCCGACTGCTGGGGAACTACACTCCACTGACAACTCCGCTGGGGAACTCTCCTGGGGAAAATACCCATTGGGAAATCTGCAAACACAGGCCTGCTAGCTGGGAAAGAAGGCACTATCCACGAACACCTCTGCGGGGGAACATGGCTCTGATAGCTCTCAAACTTGCTTGGAGAGAAAATATCTGCCGGGGAAACGTCCTCGCAGATAACAACCCGCAAAACAGCACAACGACATGCCCCAAGGATACACGGACAAGATACGCTCAAGTGTCCTCAACATTCAAAATGATTTTCAAATGTTTTATCTTTCTGCAAGTTATTGTTAAGCCTTCATGTTTTTATATGCAATGTTTATCAAAAATTCGGACGTCTTTGCAAACAAAACAGTAAAATAAAAACAAGAGAGCTATCTATCCGAATAACGACTTTTATTGATTGAAAATGTGCCTGAAAAGGCGAATACATTTGGGAAGCAATTCCTAGAAAGAGGTAATTGCGCACAAAAGGAAAAAGTCTATCCTAATGGCAATGTGAACACGGCATCCACTATTTCCCAATCCTGTTATAACTCACAGATCATCAGTTTTCCTCCCAACTCCTTGCTTTCTGAGAAGAATGACTGGACCGATCACATCTTTGGAGATGGCAGACGACGAAGCGCAATGAAGTACAGAGAACTCAGACTGTAGTCTTCGCTTTAATCCCTCTTTTGCCTGGATCGCCCTTTCGGGTTTTCAATCCACCGGGATACCCATTTTTGCCTAAGCCGCCCTTGCGGGTCTTCGACATACCGGGTGTACAATTTCTTTTCATTTTTATCCCTAATTTTTGCGCGAACCTTTTCTTTCTGTTTTTTGGTTCGCCGGGATGCCCTTTTTTGCCTGGACTCTTTTATTCTTTTTGTCCAACGGGTCAATTTATGCGAAGTATTTTTTGACCACATCTGAGTTAACATGGGACGGAAAATCTTCACCATCCATAGTTGTAAGCATCAAGGCTCCACCGGAGAAGACCTTCTTCACAACATATGAACCTTCATAATTAGGAGTCCACTTGCCCCTGTTATCTGTACCGGGAGGAAGGATCCTCTTCAGAACTAGGTCACCAATCTGATAGCTCCGAGGACGCACTTTCTGATCAAAGGCTCGCTTCATCCTTCTCTGATATAACTTCCCGTGGCACACAGCTTCTAGCTGTCTCTCTTCAATAAGGCTTAACTCGTTAAACCTCGTTCGAATCCACTCGGCTTCGTCCAGCTTGACATCTAACAAAACCCTCAGAGAAGGGATCTCCACTTCAACAGGTAGGACTGCTTCCATACCATACACAAGGGAGTACGGGGTTGCCCCGGTCGACGTACGTACTGAGGTACGGTACCCATGCAAAGCGAAAGGCAACATTTCATGCCAATCCTTGTACGTAACGACCATCTTCTGTACAATCTTCTTGATATTCTTATTAGCCGCCTCTACAGCACCATTCATCTTCGGTCTGTAAGGAGAAGAATTGTGATGTTCAATCTTAAAATCATTACAAAGCTCTCTCATCATCTTGTTATTGAGATTCAAACCATTTTCAGTGATGATTCTCTCAGGAACCCCATAACGACAAATGATTTCTTTCAATGGCTTCCTCTATTCCCATGATACAAGCCTCATACTCAGCTTCGTTGTTGGTGACATCAAAAGTCAATCTAGCAGAAAAGGGTATATGAGCACCTTTCGGATTGATCAGCACCGCACCAACACCGTTACCATTCACATTGACAGCCCCATCAAACATCAATGTCCACTTGTCGTCAGGATCCGGTCCTTCTTCGACAAGAGGCTCTTCACAATCTTTCATCTTAAGATACATGATGTCTTCATCAGGGAATTCAAACATCATAGGCTGATAGTCGTCGATCGGTTGTTCGGCGAGATAGTCTGACAAAACACTACCTTTGATAGCCTTCTGCGACGTGTACTGGATATCATATTCTGTTAAAATCATCTGCCAACGGGCGACACGTCCGGTGAGAGCCGGCTTCTCAAAGATGTACTTTACTAGATCCATCTTAGAAATCAATAAGGTAGTATGGTTCAACATATACTGCCTCAGTCGGCGAGCAGCCCAGGCCAAAGCACAACAAGTTTTCTCAAGCTGTGAATATTTGATTTCACAGTCGGTAAACTTTTTGCTAAGATAGTATATGGCATGCTCTTTTCGACCAGACTCGTCATGCTGTCCCAATACACACCCCATTGAGTTCTCGGTTACTGACAGATACATTATCAATGGTCTCCCTGGAACTGGAGGAATCAGGATTGGAGGTTTCTGTAAATACTCTTTTATCTTGTCAAAAGCTTTCTGACAATCATCATTCCACCTGATTGCTTGATTCTTTCTAAGCAATTTGAATATTGGTTCACACGTGGCAGTTAGGTGAGATACAAACCTTGCAATGTAGTTCAATCTTAAAAACCCACGAACCTGCTTTTCTGTTTTCGGTCAGGCATTTCTTGAATAGCTTTGACTTTTGCTGGATCAACCTCAATCCCTTTCTCACTGACAATGAAGCCTAACAGCTTCCCTGATCTCACGCCAAACGTACACTTGTTTGGATTCAGCCTCAGCTTGAACTTGACCAATCTGTCAAACAACTTCTGCAAATTAACCAGGTGCTCCTCTTCGGTCTGCGACTTCGCAATCATATCATCCACGTACACTTCAATCTCTTTGTGCATCATGTCATGAAAGAGAGTCGTCATTGCCCTCTGATAGGTAGCACCGGCATTCTTCAGCCCAAATGGCGTCACCTTATAGCAGAACGTGCCCCAAGGTGTAATGAATGTCGTCTTTTCCATGTCCTCTGGCACCATCTTAATCTGATTATAGCCCGAGAAACCATCCATGAAAGAGAATACCGAGGATTGAGCCGTATTATCCACCAATACATCAATGTGAGGTAAGGGGAAATCATCTTTCGGACTTGCTCTGTTCAGATCCCGGTAATCGACACACATTCTGACTTTGCCATCCTTCTTTGGCACGGGAACGATGTTGGCTACCCACGGTGGGTAAGTTGTCACTGACAAGAAACCCGCATCGAATTGCTTCTGAACCTCTTCCTTGATTTTTACTGCCATATCAGGACTCGTTCTACGAAGCTTCTGCTTGACCGAAGGACAATCATCTCTGAGAGGTAGTCTATGAACCACAATATCAGTATTCAACCCATGCATATCTTGATAAGACCAGGCGAATATCTCAACATACTCTCTCAGCATCTCAATCAATCTGCTCTTGACCTCTGGTTTCAAAGCAGCCCCGATCTTAATATCTCTTCTGGCGTCCTCAGTACCAAGATTAACAATCTCCAACTCCTCCTGATGAGGTTGGATGACCCTTTCCTCCTGCTTCAACAATCTAGCCAATTCTTTCGGGAGTTCATTGTCTTCATCACTCTCCTCTTCAGCTTGGTAGATGGGATTGTCGAAATCATACTGAGCCATAACAGGTTTGTTCATAGTGGATGCCATAAGGTCACTTCTGCATGTTTTAATGCTTTGTTTTAGAAAAAGATTTCAATAAAGTCACAAAACAAAAACATTGCCATTTTTATTTTTTGAAAAAGTGAAAAAAAATAGAAAGACAGGGATCACAAAATTGTTTGCAAAACGTCCTTTATTCATGATAAAAATTGAAACATGATGTGGCCCTACAATGAACCACTATGTCTTGGGCAGAACGTAGGGTTTTGTGCAGAATGAAAAAAACAAAAGAAAATTACTCTGTTTGAAGAGTAACTTGGACTATATCCGTTGCAGTCCAATTGCTGATCATCTCCCCTGGTGCACTCGGGCGAACCCAGCAGTCGAGATCAATATCACTGTCACTGTCTTCGACATCAGCTGCAAAGACGTCACTGTGATTCATCAGCCCAGCGCTGGTGAAGGTGCTCGGACCCGTCGACACTCCCTGCTCTGCTTGGAGAGGCTCATAACCAATGCCAAATTTGTCTTCTTTGACAGGCAAGTCCACCATCTTGCCCTAGCCTTCAGCTCTACCGGAGTCAACAACCGCCTTCGCCTGCTTGTACGAAGCAATCGAAGCACCTGACCTCCTCTGTTCGGCACACGCCACTCCCTCAAGAGCAACCGTCTCAAACGCCTGGCACAATGTTTCGTGGATCTCGCCATCTACCTCGACATATTTGAACGAGGATAAATGACTCACCAGAATATCTTCTTCACCGCACACGGTCACAATCTGATCGTTCCAGACGTATTTGAGCTTCTGATGGAGAGTCGACGAGACTGCCCCTGCTGCATGAATCCACGGACGCCCCAACAGACAACTGTAGGCGGGTTGGATGTCCATGACGTAGAAGATGATGTCGAAAGTCTCAGGACCTATCTTCACAGGCAAGGTGACTTCACCGAAGACAGAACGCTTGGATCCGTCAAATGCCCTCACAATAAGGTCACTAGGAGTAAGCACGACCCCTTCAACGGATATCTTCTTCAAGATTTGCTTCGGCAGCACATTCAGAGAAGACTCGGTGTCGACTAGCACATGCGACAACACAGCCCCCTTGCACTCCATGGTGATGTGCAAGGCCTTGTTATGGTTACGCCCCTCCGGTGTCAGATCAAGATCAGTGAACCCCAAACCGTGTCTGGTGCTCACATTAGCAATCACGCCCTCCAGCTGGTTGACGGAAATCTCCTGAGGTACATACGCCATATTCAACATTTTCAGCAAGGCGTTGCGATGTGCCTCAGAGCACAGCAGCAGAGAAAGAATAGAGATTTTGGACGGAGTTTGGTTGAGTTGATCCACAATCTTGTAGTCACTCTTCTTAATGATTCACATGAACTCCTCCACGTCCTTTTCAAACGAGCCACCAGGCACATTCGTTTGAGCAGGCTCCTCATCCACCACGGCCTGTTTGCCCTTAGCCCTAGCAGATGCCTCAGCATTGGCATCCCTCAACGGTTGAGGCGCAAACAGCCGACCACTCCTAGTAAAACCTCCTGGTCCACCGACATTGTCCACAACGGGACTCACAACGGCCGGAGTTCTACTGACTGGCACACTGATGGTTACAGGCGCTTGACTTGACGGCTTGACCCGATTTTCAGCCCTTCTATTGCTTCGGTAGGCGTTGTCATACTTCCAGGGCACAACATTACTATTCTCAGCCCTTCTGACCGGAGCAACGATTGTTGTTGGATTATTAGCAGAAACTGGTGCGGAGATGGTAACAGGAGTACCATTTGTTGTGGACGCACTACCAACAGCCCTCGGCCCACGTCCTTCAGACGGCTTGAAAAATATCGTGACAGTAGACACTGCCCCACGATCTCTATTGTCAGCCCTCCCAAACTGGACACAGCCCTCGTCAATCAACCTCTGTATGCCAGCCTGCAACTGTGAGCAACCATTGTCAGATTATGCACAAGCAACACAATTCTCATCACAGCCCGGGTGAACACCAGCATCTAGCAAACGGCCCTTGATAACCAGCAGTGAAGTCTGAACCTCATCAACACAGACAACCAAATCTTCGGATTCGACCCCTTCGACACAGTTCACCCTATGCCCACCATGCTGAGCCATAGGATTGTTAACAACATTAGGCACTGGAGCGAAGTTGATTGTCTTGGCATCGATCAGATCTTGGACTTTGTGCTGAAAAGCCCGACATTTCTCAATATGATGTCCTAGTGCCCCAGAGTGAAAATCGCACCGGACATTAGCATCATACCCCGGAGGCAAAACTGTCGGCGGAGCCATAGTTCTCAACTCAACAAATCCTAATCTGAGCAACTCAGGCAGTAGCTCAGCGTAGGTCATTGGCAGGGGATCAAAACGTCTTTCAGGCATCCGTTGCCTTGGCTGATAAGGACGTTGCTGCTGTTGTTGTTGTTGCCTCGGTTGTTGCGGAGGTTGACGTTGTTGAGGTGCAGGAATAGTCACTGCGGCAACCTGTCTGTATTGATTTCTGTTCGGACCTCGGCGGTGCTGAACAACATTGGTTTCACCTTCTCTACAGCGAGGTGCCCCAGAGAAAGGTTTCTTAGATGAAGAGGAACTAGCATCGTTGATCTTTCCGGCCTTGATCAAACTCTCAGTCCTTTCACCACAAATGACCACATCAGAAAAGCTTCCAAATGGGCAACTCCCCATTCGGTCCATAAAAACACCCTGAAGTGTGCCAATAAACATATCAGTCAACTCCCTCTCCAGCATAGGGGGTTGAACTCTCGCAGCAAGTTCACGCCACCTCTGGGCGTACTCTTTGAAGCTTTCATTGTTTTTCTGACACAGACTCTGCAGCTGAGTCCGGCTCGGTGCCATATCCATGTTGTGCTTGTATTGTCTGAGGAAAGCTTCTCCCAGATCCCTCCAGCATCGGATCGAATCTCTCTAGAGCTCCATGTACCAATCCAAAGAAGCCCCAGATAGACTATCTTGGAAGAAGTACATCCACATCTTCTCATCGTCTGTATACGCAGAGATTTTCCGATAATATGCCTGCACGTGAGTGCGAGGGCAAGAAGTACCATTGTACTTGTCGAAAGTGGGTGCTTTGAACTTGTGGGGAATTCTCAGGCCTTCCACCAACCCCAAATTAGTCACGTCAAAACCAAGAGAGTTTTGACACTCCATAGCACGAATCTTCTCAGCCAGGGCATCGACCTTACGATCCCTATCCTCAACTCTGACAACATCCTCATCTTCACTCAGCAATGTGAACATGTCCTCTTGTCTGTCGACAATCGGAGCTGGATGACGCACCGGGGCCCGGGTGGCCATGATATTGACAGTCTCTGCAGCAAGAGGCTGTCCATTGATCCTTATTCCTCTGAGTTCATCTCCCACGGCATAGTCATGAACGGGAGCAGCAACAACATTGATATTCTCAGGCACAGGAATACCAACAGGTGAACCACGGTTAGACGCCTGAATAACCGTCTCTTGTCTCTGAACCAAAGCTCGGAGCTCCTCCTGACCTTGAGCAACCCCTTGCATCATCGTCATGAACTGGGCCATGTTCGCCCTCATCTCAGCCAACTCATTCTGAACCTGATCCATGCTTCGCTGTTGATTGAGTCTGGTAGAATACCGATGCGGTCTCTGATAAGCTATCCTGCCTGACACAGGAACCAGAGTGAGAAGTCCGAACTAGAACACCTGTTATGCAATATGATATGAGTATGAGTATGATGTTAATGCATATGATGCACATGAAATGTTCATTTCTCAGGCATTCAAAGAGCCTGATCCATCTTCGAAAGATGACAACCTGCAGCAAGAACAACACAGGAGATACAGAAACAACATACAAGAGCATTGAGTACAGAGTGAATCAACAATCTCATCTATAAATGAGCAACAGGATCATACAACAAAGATCCAAATATCCAACAAAGTACAACAGATGAATCCCACCCAACAGGCCTGGGGGTGATTCTCAACACAAACATCAGAAAAATACAAGCTAAGACAAGCGGCTTCCAGGAATGAGCGTCTTCAAGTAGTGACACTGGTCTATCAACAGTTCACACTCTGAACATTCTGGCAATGGAGTGATCTTCTCCTTCAACTGTCTTCTAAACTCGACAACTTCTGACCCAAGTCGGTCCTCTGATGCAAGTCTCTGGTCGACTTCCTTCTTCAACTGGATATCCTTGTCTCTGAGTTGCTTCTCCAAGTCTCTGATCTTCTTCAGATAACTGGCCTCAACTCTCTGCAATCTCAAACACTCTCTGTGCTCTGCAACCAACAAATTCTCCATCTCTGAATAAGATCTCTTCTTGCTCCTCACACTACCCATATCTGCACTCTGGGCATCTCTGAGTTGATGAGTTAGGTTCAACCTATCAGCTTTAGCTTGATACAACTCCATCTGGGCATCCTACTCTTTCTCCTTCAGACGGCGATTCTCCATCAAGGCTTGCTTATACTGCTCAGCAGGTACACTCTCAGCAAGGATCAAGGGTGGTTGCACTTGCAACGGACTCATCCTATCATAGGGCAACAGCAAAGTTTCCACTCTCTTCTTCACCCAATCAGTGTAATCAGGCATAGCAATGGCAAACTTCTTCCCTAAGACAGATCCATCCTTAACACCAATAGACCTCCAAGCTCTCCCAATCTGCTCCAATCTGACAGGGTCGCTGCGCTTCTCGAAACACACACTCTCAGCTATCTCAGCTTCAAGTGGCCTTCCACTCATCACGAACCCTAACTGGCGAAGAGAAAGAACTGGGTTGTAATTGATGCAACCCCTGGTCCCCACAAGTGGCACGTTCCGGAATTCTCCATAACTCATAATAACATCCCGCACGTCCATCCGGTATGACTGCCATCTGATATCATATGAAGTGAGAGACATGACCCTCTGAGTCCACCTATAAGTGCTCTGAGCATCAACAAACGGTCCGCTGACTGGCAAGAGAGACATGAACCATTTGAGCAAAAGTGGGAGACATCATCTGATAGCTCCACCCTTACCATGCCTACTGTGAATAGCATAGTAAGTGTCAGCTAACAGAGTAGGAACCGGATTCCCTCCAATGAAGATACTAACTGCAGCATAATCAACAAAATTGGGCATACTCGGAAACAGGACGATCCCATAGATCATAACAGCAAGCTGAGCATGAAAAGCTTCCCAATTCCCCTTATCTGCTTCTCCTCTGGCAACTCTCATTAGAAACTTCAATGGTAGACCCACAACATCCCCACTGGTCTTCCAACTATCACTGACTTCCTTGATACCCAAACGGAGAGCTCTGGCAACAACTCTGAAATCAACTTCCTTTGGTACGTCCAAGAAAGGAACCTGATGCTGAATCGGGACACTCAACAGAATGGAGTACTCCTCAAGAGTAGGCGCCAACTGATAGTCCTGAAAAGTGAAGCATCGAAGCTCTGGGTCATAGAACTAAAGAAGAGTCTGCAACGGCACCGGGTCGACTACCATCTTCAACAGTGTCAGAATATCCCATACTGATCCACAAACCCCTTCAGATGATCACTGGTCATAAGGCTACTCAACTCAATCAGCGACATCAAAGGCTCACGGTGAAAGCTGTAGGAACAAGTCTTCCGCTTCGGCTCTGGGACTGTTGCCATCTCTATCAGTGAACAAGCTCTGGAATGTACCTGAGAAATGATATGCATGCAGGGATTAGTTTTTTTCTTTTTTCATTTTTTTTTTCAATTCTTTTTTTATATTGCGTTTCTTTTGAAAATAAACATGCTATGATGCAGATGATGCAGACAAGACTGGCAGGCTGTGCTTCTCGGAACACAGGATCGAAGCTTCGGCTCGAACTCTGAACAACAATTCATCTGAAACCCAAAGTCAACTGATAAACTGTCATTTGAACCCAATCTGAGAATACCGAGTCACCAACAAAACCATAAGTCACCAACCGGTCACCAACTGTACCTGTTATAATGACCATTCCCTCCCCACTCACGGGTGTCATCTAGGCCAGGGTAAGGTCGAAAGAAACGCAGCATAAATAACCTTTCGCAGAATATCATCATATACACACCCAAAGTATGTAACGATAATATCCCACCAGGGTCTGAACTGCTCGTGATATCAATGTTCCGCTAAGTGGCGCATACCACCCGCTTCCCATGAATCACTCTATTCCTAGGTTTCCTAGATTTCACTCATAGCCTGGGTATTGGGCCTTTTACCTCGAGTAACTCCCACCCCAAACAGAGAACCACAGCCAGCACAGCAGATGAATATGAATGAATGCAAACATTAATGCAAACAATAAATGCAAACAATAAACAGTGAATGCAATAAATAACACAGCAAAAAGCAACCAAAGCCCTAACCTAGAGAGCGCTAGGAGAGACTCGCTTAGGGAAGATGGACCAACAAGAGGTCAACTTCTTTGTGTCCCCAGCAGAGTCGCCAGCTGTCGCATTACGCGAAAACCGGCGGGAAACGAGAACAACAGAGCCGCCACCGTGCGTTATTTATCCCAAAAGAGGGAAAGGAAACGCTTAGAGTAAACCTGGAAAAAGCATGGTCTCGCGACCAAAGAGAATGGGATCGGGAGTCGGTTATGCGAAGGGAAGGTATTAGCACCCCTACGCATCCGTCGTACTCGACGGGATCCACGCACAATAGGAAGGAAAATGGTTGCTAAATCACTGCTCACAAACACACACACACTGGCTGAAAGAGACACAAGAAAACAAACAAGACTGACTCGGCAGGATATCGCATCCTGGGCCTACTTAGTCTATCAAGCATAGACATCAGAGTCCAAGTAGTTCGAACTGGGGGAAACACATGCTCGCTAGGATGTCGCATCCTATGCATACGTATCTTCTCGGACGAAGAAGAATCAGAGCATTCGTAGCTCGGCTCACGCACGCCAACAAAACCACACAAACACGGGCAAACATGGAACCCGAATGCCAATCGCTGGACTTACATCAGCTTCCGAACCAAACACACCCACACTGGAACCCGAATGCCAATCGCTGGACTTATATCAGCTTCCAAGCACACAACAAGAGGATACGGAATGCCAATCGCTGGGCTTACATCCATCTCCTGACACACACAACACACAAAGAGCGCCCGGAGAGATCAGCTCATCTCCTGCCTACGTACCTCATCTGGTATGAGGATCAGGGCGACGTAGTTCCCCTACGAAGGGACACAAGGCTAACCTAACCAGATAACAGAGGGAGGCACAACTAGGGAGACTAACTCGAGCCTAGATGTTATCATGCATAATCATCCCTAAGTCAAGGTTGCTACCTAACTTGCACAGGGAGCAAGCTATCCTATTCAGCACAGGCAAAGCAAACATCACAAGTAGCACACACTATATACACACAAGTGGGGCTCAATCAAAGGGTTAGGCTGCAAGAGCAAGCCATCTGTACAGGGTGAGGTTAGCTCTTAACCTTGACATTGAGAGTCAAGGTGAAGCCGATGAAAGGTGAGTGAAGATAAGACCTCACAGCTCTTATCCCTGGCCAGGGAGAGCTTCAGACAAAGAAGTGCGGGTCCAGAAAGTGGGAACCCTTCTACACTTAAGACACTGACTCAACTGTACAACAGTACAAGATCTTGGGTTAATGTCCACAAGGCATCAACATGTGATGTGAGCCAAGGGACGACTCAACAGAATAGCAGGAGGTGGACTACACACCTCTTGTGTCTTCCAATTGCCTTAACAAAGGTCTTTACCTGCTTGGGGACAAAAATAAACAAGCACAAGCATTGCCTCTTAAGGAGGACTTCAGACAGGTGCCTGGCCAAGTAACAGGCCAGGTCTTCCAGACTACATGGAAAAGAGATCATTATACCTCAGTGCAAATGCTATCAAGCAAAGCAAAGCAAGTTCTCAAAGAACTATTAGCAACTAATGTACCTGAAATCAATCAAATACAATCAGTACTCAGACCAACCAACATTAAACAGCAAAAGTCAACAGTTAATCTGTACAGTCAAACACAATCACAATGCACAAAGGTGCAAGCCCTAAAGCTCAAACTCAAGTATCAAACCCTACAAAACAAAGTCAAAGTTAGCCATAGACAAGTCACAAGTTAACTCCAATGGAGGCACATCATCAAGCATAGGCCATTGTGCTATTAACCTGAAACACAACTCAAAAGTGAGAGTACAAACCACTAGTACAAGACTAGGGTCAAAATGAGATCAAAAAGTCAAAACAGAACATGAAACTTATCCAAAATCAAGATCAAACAATTAGGAAACCAATCCAAGTGATTCCACCTTCATATCATTCATCATCATCATTTCATGAACAAAATAGCACAAAACATGTAATTTAGAACCTCAAAGGACCAAACAGAATGATCACAATCAAATCAATATCAAAACATTTCAATAAAACCCCAAAATATTCATGATCAAACAGCATTCACAACATGTCAAGCACACAAAATTTCAGCTCATTTGAATCAAGGGAAGTAGGTCAATGAAATTCAGAAAGTCAACGCAAATTCAAGCAAGCTCATACATGGCATCAAAACAAGCACCAACTTCAACCAATCATCAAACAGCAATCAAACATGATAAATGAATGAGACCAAAGCCAACATGTTCTTCAAGATGTCTACAACACACATGCCAAGTTTCACATCCATCCAATTAATAACCAGAATTTCACAAACCAAATACAAACATGTGTCACAAAAAGTCAACAAATGACCAAACAGAGGAGAAAATTCCAATCAAATAGGAAATGGATTCAAAAATTCCAGAAAAATTCACATGTAAAGTTAACATTCACAAGTATTCTCATGCAAAAATCCAGCTCAATTCAAGTTAAACAAGTATGGAAAATAAAATCAAGAAGTTGTACAAAGCATGGCATGGCACAAAGTGTAACACCTTTAAAGATCATGTCATAACTCTCAATCCAGGAACTCAAAAATTACAAACCACATATCAAAATGACCAGGAAAGAGTCAAGATCATGCATATAAAATCTCATGAATTTCTAATGAAGCATCAAGATTTTATGATCAAAATGGTGAGCATGGTGCACAAAGGACACATTCAAACAATCCCTAGCCAAATAATTTTTCCACACGTGCACAACATGATTAAAAATAACCAAAAAATAGAGCACATCACAAGGAGAATGGCAAGAAAATGGCATCAAATTTGGATCAAAATTGAAGGAGTTATGATTTTTCTAAGATTGAAGATCAAAATGAAATAAAAATTTGAAAAGAAAAAGAAATGAAATGAATTAATATGCTGGAGTGGCAAAAGCGTAATTATGAAGCAGCAAGAGTGAAACGCTGCGTTTCATTTTATGCAGTGGCAACGTGTAATTGGCTCAAGCACGCGGGAAACACATATTCAAAAGCACAGGCCAGGCAAACGGATCAAACAAGCAATCTAGACGCGTTCTTCATCATGTTCATCAATTCATCACCAGAAAATCCATCAAGAACAAAAGTTCACGAAACATGACAAATCATACATCAATGAACTCGTCTAAACAAGTACAACCACAATATCCACATGATTTAACCTAATTCCTAATATGCTGAACAAATCGATCAAAAGAAACTTTGACATCAAATCTTAAATTCCAGATTTCTCACTCAATTCTTAATGAAAATCAATTCTACAAGTTGCAGCATGTTATACAATCTACGATCTACAATAACCATATCACAATTCCAGTAATGGTGAAATTTGAAATCCAACCTTATGAATGTGCAGCTGTTGAATTCGATGACTTCCAAGCTTGAATTGATGAAACAGATGTAGGCTAATGCTCTATGAAGTGAATGGAAGAGGTATTTCAGCTCAACACAGCTCCAGCTTCAAGAATCATCAAAATGCCATGAATGCTCTTGGATGCAACAGTCCCAATTCTTCAAGCTTGGCCACGATTTTGCTTCAAACAGATGATCAACACTACCTGTAGATGATGGATCACACAAAAACAAGCACGATAGATCATGAATTTCAATTAAAATGGTGAAAAAAGTGTGAAAAAGTTTGAAGAAAATTGATAGAATTTTGGTGATTTTTTGGTAGATCTGAGATTGTGAATTGTGATTATGTGAATTCAGTTATGATTAATGCTTTATACCACTTCCTAATCCAATTGTCAAGCATGATTAGCAAAATGAATGAGATTAGTGAAATGGAGTTTTATGCTAAATTGGCCAAAATGCCCTTTTCCAAATGCAGCCAATAAAACAGTAAAAATGCACTTGAGGCAAATCCAAATTTCTGTTCATGATGTGTTGGAAGTGATTTGGAGTGAAAATTACATGTATTTTTCAAATTGACTATTTTTCCCACCAAAATGCAAAATGAACAATTGAAAAATGGACTTTTGCTATGATGATTTTTGATGAAATGTGACGATGCAATATGATAGTTCATGTCAAATGTGACTTGCTCAAAAAAGAATCACCCAATTTGGCCTTTCCATTCAAAAGTTATGGCACTTTGAATTTCAACTTTTTCCGAAAATGATTTGATCATAACTTGCCAACCACACATGAGAAATGAGTGTTCTCTGACTTTTTGGAAAGGTGAGATCAAGATCTTCAACGTTCATGTTGGACAAAATTCCATTTGAAGCTTGTATGATGATGTAAATTTGAGGAGCAAGACTTTCCATTTTTGGCAGTTTCCAATTACAGGTCACCTGCTATTTCTGGAAACTTTTGATCTGACCTCCAATTCTTCAATCTTGATCTTTGAAATGTCAAATGAAACTTGTGTGGACATGAATGAAGCCTTTCAAACCATCTCCCACCTTCAAATCCCTAAAATCAGGCACAGTTGACCACCTAGGGTTTCAGATGAAATTCAGCCTGACTGATGACTTCTGAGCATCCAATCTTTGGCCAAACCACTTCACAATGTTCCCCTAATCATATGAACTTGATAAACCAACCCTAGGGCTTTGTCTCAATAGGAAATGCACTTGCTTGCTTGATTGACTGATTCTCCTGATCAATTTGACCTAATCTTGTCTGATGACTTGCACTCGGGCGAAAGACAATGCAATGCTATGCAGTGGACTATGTTATGTTAATGACCTAATGATGAAAATGTATGTACAAAAGGTAGGTGCAAATTTGAGGTGCTACAGTCCTTTCCTTTTTCAGGTTTACTTCGAGCGTTTCCTTTCCCTCCTTTGGGATGAATAACACACGGTGGCGACTCTTCTGTCTTTTTCTTTCGCCGGTTGTTTTTTTTGCGCACTGTATTTTTCAGGTTGCGACAGTTGGCGACTCCACTGGGGATAAGAAGTTGACCTCTTGCTGGTCCATCTTCCCTAAGCGAGTCCCTCCTAGCTTGTGTGATTTCTTGTTTATTGGGTGTTCATGCTTTTGTACATTTATTTGCTTACCTGCTTGCATGCATCTGTTGTATCTATTGGATCTGTTTGTTTGTTTGTTGGGATGAGATGTTCTATGAGAGATAAGCCCATTACCCAGGCTTGAGTGTACACACAGGTTTTAGAGTGGATGATCATGAGGCTTGCGTGGCATGTTGCTACGTTAAGTCGTTCGTGAAGAACCACACCCAGACAAGGTTTCTTTTGGATATATTATGTCCTACGGATGTTCCGTAACGACATGGTGTTCCTTTAGAAATCGTCGACTCTGGTGACCATTTCCCGAGAACTCAGTCGAGGCCTTTCCTCCGAGACGTGATTATGTTAGCTCTGGTGGGCGCATTCTCGCTGATCAATCCGAGGACCCCGAGACTGGGAACTTGCTTTAGGATGTCCTGTTGAGGGGAGTCAGTGGAGGTCTTTTATCCCGTAATAATGCCAAACCTTCAGTGGTAAACGTATTATTCACGACTGAAGGGCTGAAGCTGACGAACTTCTGTTCTTAGAACCTACCAATGAGGGGTGGGCTAAATTCAGGAAACCTTAACCTCCAACCAACCCGGTTTTCTGGAGCAGAGCTTTGGTCTTGTATTATATTCCTCAGTGAATTTCTCTCCAGGAAGTGCAACCTGACAGATGTTCAAGCGGATCCATCAATTCTGATTGACATGCCTTTGCATTGCATAACATCATCTGCATATTTGCATCCAACATCTCATGCTTATTCATTTGTAGGGTATTCCCTTTCAAAACGGGGGTGCCTTAAAACTGAACAAGCAGTGCATCGCATACCATGCATATTAACCCTTGTCTGTTTTGCAGGTGTCACCGCAGTGTCTAATGTTTGTTCCCTGTATCAGGAAGTTATTGGTCCCAAGCGAGTTCACAGATACCCGACAAAGGAAAACCGTCCACGACTAGCGATGGACCAAGTACAGAAAGAGCTGGCTGATATGCGTGAAAGGATGGATCAGTTCATGACATTGATGACTGGTATGGCAGAAGGCCAAGAAATGCTGAGGGAATTGGTTGGGCAACCGAGGCCTGAGGTGGAGATACTAAATGCTGAGGGAAACCCTGGTAACCCTGGGAACGCTGATAACCTTGTGAACACTGGTAACGCGGGTAACGCAAATGCTGATGGAAACCCGGGTAATGTTGGCAACACAGGGAATGTTGGAAATGGTATTGGCGGAAGGTACAATTTGAATCAAGGAATTCAGATTAACAGGCACCCCGTTACTGAAGATTATCAGTATGATCAATTTTCTTTGCACGACGAGGCCCTCGAGACCACTCGCCGTATGGATGAGCTTGCTGAGAAGCTCAAATCTTTGGAGTCTCAAAATTCCTTAGGCTTTGATGTCACAAATCTTGGTCTGGTTCAGGGAGTAAGGATTCCTCACAAGTTCAAACCCCCTACTTTTGAGAAATACAACGGGGTTTCTTGCCCACGCACTCATCTCCAATCTTATTTGGGAAGGTTGGGAGCTCACACGGAAGATGAAAAGCTGTGGATGTACTATTTTGAAGACAGTCTAACTGGAGCTTCTCGTGAATGGTATTCTCATTTGTCTTGTACTACCATCAAGAGCTGGAAAGACTTGGCAGAGGCTTTTGTCAAGCAATATCAATACAACTTGGACATGGCTCCAAATCGGACCTTGTTGCAAGGTATGCCCCAGACTGCCAAGGAGACCTTTAGAGAATATGCTCAGCGTTGGAGACAGATTGCTGCGTCCGTCCAACCCCCTATGTCTGAAAGGGAGATGGCGGACATGTTCATGAACACTCTTCAAGGCAATTATATTGAGAGATTGGCTGCTTGCCCGTCAATCAGCTTTGCAGAGATAGTAATTGCTGGAGAAAGAATCGAGAGTCTGTTGAAGATGGGCCGAATTCAAGACAATAGTGTTTCCAACCCATCAGGTCCCAAGAGACCGTTTGCTGGTAACGGTCAGCGAAGAAAAGAAGGCGAGGCAAGTGTTGTGTATGCCGGCAGAGGCAGGAGTAAAGGACGCACTAATTATTATCAAGATCAAGTGGCCGCAGTCACTATTCCAACACATGTTCCTCAACCGCAATATCATCCGCAACAACAACCCAGGTACAACAATCAACAACAAGGAGGTAATCCGGGTCAGCAGAGACACTATCAACAACGTCCAAGGCAGACGAACTGGGTCATCGAGCCAATCCCAATGCCTTATTCAGTATTACTTCCCAAGCTGATTGACATGAATCTGGTTACATTGAGAACTCTGGCCCCACCAATCGATCCCAATAATTTGCCTAGAGGTTATGATGTCAACGCCAGATGCGCTTTTCACTCCAACGCACCTGGCCATACTACAGATAATTGCAAGGCTCTCCAGTTAAAGGTACAAGATTTGAGAGATGCCCAGGCTATCAATTTTGCTCCGGTGCCTAATGTTATCCAGAACCCGATGTCGGCTCACGGCGGGCAGAGGATTAATGCTGTTGATAGTGGGGAAACTTTGAATTTGGTTTCTGATGTGACTAAGGTGAAGACTTCGTTACCGGTGGTTAAAGACCGACTTCTGAAAGGACAGATTTTCCCGGGCTGTGGGGAAGAAAGCAGAAATTGTCAAGCTGCCGAAAACGGATGTGACAGTTTGAGAAGGGGTATTCAGCAGCTGATAGATGAAGGTTGTCTTCAGTTCGATCAGGCCCGTCCGGTGAAGAATGATGTATCGACGGTGACGTTTTATTTCACTCCTGAAGAAATATATGTTCCCGAGAGACTCGCTCCGACAACAATATATTTCCCAGAAAGTACAGAACCAGCAGCAGTGAACATCGAAAGTTCAGCACCAGTCGCAATTTACTCTGACAGCCCTCAACCGACTTTGGTTGGTCCAATCACCATCACGGTACCAGGACCTGTTCCGTATGAGAAAGACAGTGCTATCCCGTGGCACTATGGGGCTGATATCTACTGCCAGGGGCAGAAAGTTAACGAAGAAGACATTGACATTGGTAGCTCCGCTGTAGACAATGTTGGAGGGGTTGGTGGCTTCACTCGCAGTGGACGCCTATTTGCACCATCAACATTATGCGCGAATACTGAAGCCGAGGCAGCTGCCAAGGCTAAAGGGAAACAGGTATCCGCCGAAGAGGTTACTACTGAGGAAGATCCTCCTAAGACCGCATTCGAGAAGGAAGTGGATGAGTTTATGAGGATTATCAAGAAAAGTGACTACAAGGTAGTCGACCAGCTAAATCAGACACCCTCAAAGATCTCCATTCTCTCACTATTGCTGTGCTCTGAGGCGCACAGAGCAGCCTTGTTGAAAGTACTGAATATGGCCTATGTTCCACCGGAGATAACTGTTAACCAGCTGGAGTCGGTAGTTTCCAATGTAAACGCTAGCCGGGGGCTAGGTTTCACCGATAATGACCTGACACCTGAGGGCAGGAATCACAACAAAGCCTTGCATATCACAATGGAGTGCAAAGGGGTGATGCTTTCCCATGTTTTGGTTGATACAGGCTCTTCTCTGAATGTTCTTCCAAAGAAAGCCTTAATGAAGTTGGATTGCGATGGCATCATCCTGAGGCCAAGTAACTTAGTTGTGAGGGCTTTTGATGGCTCTAAGAGAGCTGTTTTTGGCGAAGTTGAGTTGCCAGTTAAGATTGGACCGCAGGTGTTCAAGAGCACCTTTTATGTGATGGATATCCAGCCTGCCTACAGCTGTCTGCTAGGTCGGCCTTGGATTCATGCTGCCGGTGCTGTTACTTCTACCCTCCACCAGAAGCTCAAATATGAACTAGAAGGTCAGATCGTCACTGTATGTGGTGAAGAGGATATTTTTGTTAGCCACCTGTCTACATTTAAGTATGTAGAGATGGATGGCGAGATGCATGAGATGCTGTGTCAGGGCTTCGAAACTACAAACATCAATGAGGTCGCGCCCGAAGCTGTCTTTTCACCTGAGTTTGAGAAGGTCGGGACTTCTATCTCTTCATACAAGCAAGCTGTCAAAGTGGTTAAAGCTGGTAATGCCCAAGGCTGGGGCAAATTTGTGGAGCCAGTCATCAAAGAAGACAAGTTTGGATTGGGGTATGCTCCGGGATCTCAGAAGAATGAAACCGGTACTCTCTCCAGCGGGGGTTTGGTTTCCCCCCACATCGTCAATGCTGCAGATGAAGACAAGGCTGACAGCGACTGTGACTTAGATAGCTGGATTCGCCCGTGTGTCCCGGGAGAAAAGCTCGACAATTGGTCGTCTGAAAAAACCGTCCGGGTTACTCTACTGAAAGAGTGATTTTTATTGTTTTCCTTTATTACATGCATAATAAAGTCTTACACTTTTCCCAAGGTGTAACGGCTCATTTGTAGGGCCATCCATTTAGTTACGTTTCGCAATTATTTTTATCATCAATAAAGGACGGCTTTTGCAAACAATTTTGTGTTCTCTTTCTTTCAGTTTTTTTCACTTTTTACAAAAAAAATGGCAATGTTTCTTTTTTCGTTTTTCCTTTCTTTCAAAAAAAAAACTCTCATTCTAAGGTAAAGCATGATCCTCCATCATGCAGAGCTGACCACACGGATCTCACTACTAACGACACTGCTATGGCCAAGTATGACTTCGACAATCCTATCTATTAAGCCGAAGAAGAGGTTGAGGAAGATTGTGAATTGCCTGAAGGGTTAGCCAGATTGTTGAAACAGGAGGACCGAGCTATTACACCTTATCAGGAGGTGATTGAGACCGTCAACATCGGTACCGCAGACGACAAGAAAGAAATCAAGATCGAGGCCAGTCTACAGGCCGAGAGAAAAAAACCGTTGATCATGTACTTGACTGTGTTAGAAAGGTCAATGGGTTGTGTGCTCGGTCAGCATGACGAGTCAGGTCGAAAAGAGCATGCAATATACTACCTTAGCAAAAGTTTACCGACTGTGAACAAAGATACTCATTGCTCGAGAAAACTTGCCGCGCTTTGGCATGGGCTGCTCGCCGACTAAGACAGTATATGTTGACTCACACGACTCTATTGATATCAAAAATGGATCCAGTCAAGTATATTTTTGAAAAGCCATCACTTACCGGAAAGGTTACTAGGTGACAAATGATACTGACAGAGTATGACATCCAATACACTTCACAAAAAGCCATCAAGGGAAGTGTCTTGTCAGATTATCTTGCAGAGCAACCGATTGATGATTACCAACCTATGAGGTTTGACTTTCATGATGAGGACATCATGTTTCTCAAATCGAAAGATTGAGAGGAACCACTCCCGGAGGAGGGGCCTGACCCTGAATCCAAATGGGTTATGATGTTTGATGGGGCGGTCCACGTCAATGGTCGCGGAGTTGGTATAGTGTTAATCACACCGGAAGGGGGTTCATATGCCATTTGGTGCCAGAATAACTTTTCCCTGCACCAACAATGAAGCCGAATACGAAGCTTGTATCCTAAGACTTGAGGAAGCTGTCAATATACAGATTAAAACCCTAGATGTATACGGGGATTCAGCTTTGGTCATCAATCAAACCAACAGGAAATGGTATACACCTCAGCCTCATCTGGTTCCTTACAGAGACTACACGAGAAGATTGTTAACTTTCTTTTGAAGAAAACTAATTCACTGATGCTTTGTTTACCTTGTCTTCGATGATTAAGGTGCTATGCTGGAACTACGTACCCAGAATTGACGTATCTCGGTCAGAGACGAATGAAGAAAGCATTTGGTCAGAAAGTGCGCCCTCGGGGGTATCAAGTCGGTGAATTGGTACTCAAAATATTTCTTCCTCCTAACACAGATCACAGGGGCAAATGGACACCGAACTATGAGGGTCTGTACGTGGTTAAAAGGATTTTCTATGGCGGAGCTTTGATGCTCACAACCATGGATGGCGAAGGATTCCCGTCCCCTGTCAACTCAGACGCAGTTAAAAAATACTTCGCATAAAATAGACCCGTTGGACGATAAAAAGAATAGTCCAGGCAAAAAAAGGGCATCCCGACGAACCAAAAAAATAAATAATAAAGAGGTTCGGGCAAAAATTAGGGATATAAAAAAATGTAAACCCGGTGAGTCGAAAACCCGAAAGGGCGGCTCAGGCAAAAAAGGGTATCCCGGTGGATCGAAAACCCAAAAGGGCGGTCCACGCAAAAGTTAGGGAATAAGCGAATGACTGCAACCTGAGTTCACCTGTGTTATATCACTGTTTCATTCAATCCGGCAATATTCGAAGGTTAAAGAACGACTAATCATCCACTTCAGAAAGCAAGATGAGCAGAGCGTCTTGAGGACATACGAGTCATAGCAGAGTCGAAACTCAGTGGGACCCCGTATCCCCGTTGTCATTAGGATAGTTCTCTTTTTATAGCGATCACCTCTTTTCAGGGATCAGCTTCCTGATACCCTCGCCCATTCCTGGCACAAATTTTCTCCCCGTTAAGAGTCGAATAATTCAGTTAAAGAGCCTCTTTATTTTTCATTTATCAGTTTGTTTGCAAAAATGTCCAAATTTTTGATAAAACATATTGCATATGAACATAATGGTGGCTTTTGCAGATGATTTGCACATGAAAACATTTAAAATTGCTTTGAATGTGCTTAATCCCGGACGGTGAATTCAAACCGAGTAATTCCCCCGAGGCATACGTGTATTTTTGGTTGCAGGTCACAGGAACCGGATGCCAAGTCATGAATCCTCATCCCCAAGCGGTTGACAAAGTCTCTCCTCAGCAGAGCATGTTCTCCAACAGAGTTGACAGTATCCAGACTGTCTATCCCCAACAGAGTTGACAGTATCCAGACTATATATCCCCAGTGGAGTTGACAGTGTCAGACTGTATCTTCCTAGCAACAGCGGAGTGGTTGCATACCCAACGGACAAGAGGGTGGTGTTCCCAGTGTTCATCTCATCCCCAGCAGATTATTTCTAACAGATTTGTTAATCCCCAGCTTGAGGGCGATTAGCAAGTTCATATCCCCAACAAAGGTCGTTTCCTACGACATTTCCCCAAGAAGTGTTTTCCCCACAGACTCTCCTCACAGAGCCTCGCCGAACAAAGTTTCCATAGTTGATACTCCCCCCGCAAGGTCAACTTTTCAAGCAGCCAATTTATTTTTGGTGGCTCATTGGTCCCGGCAGACGGATCATTCCCCACAGAGCATTCAAGGATTGATACAGCGATCTGTTCCCTATCGGGGTTTGCTTCCCCAAGCAGATTTCTTTTTACACCATGCATAACATTTGCATTTGCATGCATATCATATCAAGCATACACATAAGCTGATAAACAGGTTCTTCCAAGCAGACTGAAGAATTACTTTACAACCAAGGTCATGAGATCCAGCCAGAGGATCAAGCGTGAGTGATCCAGCCTGAGGGTCGTTTTGAAGATTCAGCCTGAGAATCATTTTTCAGTGATCCAGCCTGAGGGTCATTTTGAAGATTCAGCCTGAGAATCGTTTTCCAGTGATCCAGCCTGAGGGTCATTTTGAAGATTCAGCCTGAGAATCGTGTTCCAGTGATCCGGCCTGAGGGTCATTTTGAAGATTCAGCCTGAGAATCGTGTTCCAGTGATCCGGCCTGAGGTTCATTTCGAAGATTCAGCCTGAGAATCGTGTTCCAGTGATCCAGCCTGAGGGTCATTTCAAAGATTCAACCTGAGAATCATGTTCCAGTAAGCCAGCCTAAGGCTCAATTTGAATATTCCCCAGTGAAGTCGCCTACAAGCTTTATTTCCCCAGCAAGCCCAAGTCTAATTGAGGAGTCGTTACAACATGTTCTAGCCCGAAGAATATGTACGAAGCCCAAAAGTGGAATATGCTCGAAGCTGCATATCTAATATGAAGGTTGGGTGTAGATTTCAAAAGAGGGTCAACCAGCGCATGCCTCAGATGCGGGATCCTAATGATGGGAATTTATCATCAAAACAATCCAGATCTAGCCCGAAGACCAGAAATAGATTCAGCCAGAGAATCGAAACGAAGGAGATCTAGCGAGAAGATCGAATAAGATCTAGCCAGAAGATCAAAATCGTATCCAGCTCGAGGATCAAAATTAATATCCAGCCAGAGGATCGAAACTCCAGATTAAGCCAGAGGATCGGAAGAAAAATAAACAGCACGGTGTATTTCCGCGTTTTTGTGGTGTTCTCGGAGCGCAAATTTTCGGTCTATCTTTGGTATTCAATCACAGCTCACCCCGTTTGTCTGATAAGATGTTTGCTTTCATCCTACTCGGTTTAGTTGATGATTGAATAGGGGAAGCTGTAACACCCCAAAATTTGCCCTCCTCATTCATGCATTCATTTCATATTGCATTTCATCATGTCAATCAGAATTAGATCCGGAAAAAAAAAACAAAAAAAAAACAAAAAAAAATGAAAATAAATAATAAATAAATAAATAAATGTTTACAAAATAAATAAATAAATAAAATATAATAAAAAATTTTTGGACTTGGGTCTCTCTCATTTGAGCCCACAAAACCATGAAATTCAATCTATAAATACCAAGGCTTCACTTGAGAAAAAGGAAGAGAAGCAAAAACACTCTGAGGTTTCCTTGGAATAAAACCCTGAGGAAAAAGATAGTGAGAGAAGACCTAACGGAGTTCAGAGCAGCCTCTAAACCCTGAAGGGAACTCAACTACATAGAATCACCTCTGCCTCACATCAATCAAGCTCTCCAATCAGGTTTGCCCTTATTTCCATTACCTTTATGCTCTTAATTTGGATCATCTGAATGTATGAGGTATGATGGATGAATTTCATTAGGTTTTTTCCCATGGGTTTAATATGTATATGAATGTATAAACAATGCCTTGAATGTTTAACCGTTTAATGTTTGAGTGTATGCCACAGGGTTTGAGGTTTCTGAAACCATACTGTTGTCCATGAAAAAAATGCTTATCGTGTTTCACTAACCCTTTTGTTGAGTTTTTGTGAGGGCTCACAGAGTCTTGCAAAGATGGTTTGCGTGGTTTTCCCACTTTATTTGTGGGATACCCCCTGGAGGTTCATTCTGATTACCTGTACTGACTCACCTTTCTTTGATGGCATTAGCTTGGGAGATCCCTGGGTTTCTTACTCCTTTAATTGCTGTTACTTCGGATCTTTATCCGCGTGGTACTTTTATATTTTTCCCGCATTTTACTGCTTTCCTAGCTGGAAGACCTCGATAGGAGGCAATGTTTTTGTGTTTACTTTATGCAGGTTCCTTTGTCCAGGGTTAAGAGCTATGAGGTCTTATCCTCATTACCCTTTTGCATGCGCGTTCCTACAATGCAAACAAACCCTTCATTGATTTTTCTTCTCCATAACACACGTTTACTCCTTCTACTACAGGCGAGTAAGTCTCCAAAGATCGAGCATCCGGTAGATTGCTTAGTGACGTCGTTCGTCCAAAACCCAATCCACAACCCCGTAGTTAGCCGAACTACGGCTTGCTCCGATTCTCATTCCAGATGAGATACGTAGGCATAAGACGCGATGTCTTAGCGAGCACACATCCCCCAACCCATAGGTCAGCCGAGCTACGAAGACTCTGATTCTCATATTCAGATGAGATACGTATGCAGTGGATGCGACATCCGCGCGAGTCATTTTCATTTAACCCTTTTTTTTGGTAAACAGCACAAGATAAACTCACACCCTTTAGACGAAAACTACAAAAGTGGATCCCGTAGAGTACTACGGATGCGTAGGGGTGCTAATACCTTCCCTTCGCATAACCGACTCCCGAACCCAAGATTTGGTTGCGAGACCCCGTCTTGTCCTTTCCTTTTTCAGGTTTACTTCGAGCGTTTCCTTTCCCTCATTTGGGATGAATAACGCACGGTGGCGACTCTTCTGTCTTTTTCTTTCGCCGGTTGTTTTTTTTGCGCACTGTATTTTTCAAGTTGCGACAGTAACAACTATTATCAAGTCTACAACTGAACAGTCTCTGCACTACATCCTAAATAAGCCAGGTTGGGTTAAATGTTCTACGGTCCTTAGCTTCTCGGACTCCAAATCAGAGAAAGTAATGCCTATCCACAAATAACTTGTGTGACATCAGTAACTCCAAAAGGGTCTCCACTGAGTGGATGGATCTCACGCCAACTTGTTATGGACTACTCCACATAAGTCGAACATGACTATTCCATCCTCCTATCTTAATTGCACTCAAGTTCGGGTTAGAACTTATCTCACCACTCAGAGATCACCAAGCATAAAAAGCAGATTATATCATACAAACAAATATACAAACATCAAATATACAAATATATACACATAAAAAAGTAGGCTAAACCCACTGAGGATTACTCCCCATCAGAGTCGCCACTTAAATTCTGTAGCGGTAAATTCATGACCATTAAGCTATGGATAAACTTAACGTCAATTAAACCAGAGTTGCCACCGCGCTTTTATTGTTTCCAAAGGAAAATGGAAAAGTACGAACAAAACCCAAAGATAAGATGTTTTCAAATCAAAACTAATAAAATGCCAGAGATTACATGTAAGGGGGTTGGTTACACAGAGGGAAGGTGTTAGCATCGAAAGTCTCCTAGGTACTCCTAGGGAGCCCTTTTTTATGTGTGTATGTGTGTTTGGATAAAAGATGTTTGAAGTAAAAAGAGTGTGGGGATGAGAAAAGAATTCATTGATTATATTTTTGTGTTTGACAAGTCCTTCGGACTTATGCCTACGTACCAACATAAAAATGAGGGATCAAAACCCCGTAGTTCGTGGTATCAATTTCAAAGTGAGTGAGTTACTTTTAACAATAGTTTAATTTTAAAAGAGGCACAAAGGACCTAAAAGAGTTTGCATGAGTGTTAGTTCTTTTTGTCTTTTTGAAATTTCCAGTCAAGTATAGTTAAGTTCATTTACAAGTTTGAATTAAGAAAAGAATTTTAAAAATGCAATGGCATAAGGCCAAAGTTTCTAATTTGCAATAAAGTCCAAGTTTAGATAAAACAAGCAAAGAAGATTTTAAAAGAGGGGAGAAATTTTAAATTTAAGAAATGAGAGGAGATGAAGAGACTAATCCTATGCATAAATTAAAAGTTAAGAGTTGAAAAGATCTGACCAGTGTGATGCAATCCAATAGACAAGAGTGTCATATAGAAACCCACTTTCCTTTTGTACTTTAGAATCAAGCAATATCATTATACAAATAGCCAGATGAAGAGAAAGACATCAAATTAAGATAACCACATCCAAGCTAGCAACTTCATAGTCTTCGTCATAATCTTCCATGTATCAGATGACATACTCCTTGAATGGCACATAATAAGGCATAAGACACAGGTTCAAAGTAACATTTGCATCAAGACCCTATGGCAGATGAACTCAAATGGATACCAATACTTCTATCAGATTAAAGCTCAAACTTGGTTTCAGAAATGTTGGCATTGGCCAAGTCCTTTTGCATAGGGAATGTTGCCTAATTCTAAGTCTAAAGTCTCAAATCAAATCCAACAGTCCACACAGATATATTTTTAGGGTTTTTGTTGTTATTATGTACATTAAGGTCAAAAGACCACAAACACAAAACAAAATACACAAACAAGTATATACAATCACAATATATTCACAATATATGGCTCAAGTGAGCAAAGTGAAAATGACATTAAAGTAAACAAGTTAAATGATATGAATAATGGTAAATGATAAATGACTTGAATTTAAAGTGCATAAAGTAAATGACTTAAAATTAAAAGTTAGTCAAATGTTAGTTGATTAGATGTTAGTATTGTTTTTGCTTTTCAATTGATTCAGTCATTCTTTGGAGAACAATCAACCCTCAATTCATAAGCATGGATCCATGAAGCAAGACATCTTCCAAAGGAAGTAAAAAAGGCCAAGTTTCCATACAATACCATGAAAGGGGGGATACTTACAATCCCACTTACTAAAATGTTATACCTTTTGGGTCAAAATTTAGCGCTATGTTAAGCAATCGTAATTGGACTTATGTAGAAGTCACAACTATCTGAGATCGGGCAATAGAAATTTTAGTGTTAATGCATGTTAGAGATATGATACAATAAACCATACTCCTAAAACATACCACACTTAAAAAGAAAATGGCAAAAGGGTGGACCTAATCTCATCCATACTTATATTGGTTTACGAACCAATTAGCCTTAGGATATAAAGATATCATAGGTCACTAAAATGGATGGGGTAAAAGGGGATTGAATATGAAGAGGGAGGGGGAGTGAGACAAACACAAATTGATCATGGGAAGACTTTTATCAAATTAAAATCATTCATTCATTTTGGGAGATGAATTATATATTTCATCAGGCCTCTAAATCCAATGATTTAAATCTAACAAAGTCAAATCAACGTTGACCAAGACCCAAACAACATAGTCAAACTCAATCAAGTCAATAAAAATAGCTTAACATAATTTATTCACAATTAAACAAATTAAAATCAATTAAAAAATACATTAAATTAAATTATGGTTGATCAAAAACCTAAAATCTCTTCAAAACACCAAATAAATGGCCAAGAGATTTATCCTAGGTCAAACAAGGTCAAATGACCTTGGAGAAAAAATTTCATAATTTTTGGAAACATAAAAGTATTTTTAAACAATTAAAAATATACATAAAAACAATTAAATTATGAAAAATATTAATATTGATCCAAAAAATAATTTTAATTCAGAAAGTGAAAGAGAAAAATATTTGAGAATTCTTGGTGAAAGTCCCATATTTTTTGGATCAATATTAAAATTAATATGAATTAATGAAAATAAAACAATTAAAAGAGAAAATCAGAAAATAAAAAAAAACGTGGACCCATTGATCTCCCTCATTAGTTGAGGTGGCATATCAAGTGGCTCCAAGCGCGCGTTCCACAAGGTCTTTGGTCAACAATGCAGCAGGGATGATATTCAAAACCAACGCTAAAGATTAAAACATTTTAAATGGATCATGTGGTTCAGAGCCTTGCCAACACATCGCCGGAGCCAGAGCTCCGGTCTTCTTCTCCGGTAGACCTCACCAGACTGGTCCACCTTCAACCATCACCAAAATAAAAAAGGAGGACATGAATTTAAAGAAAAAATGCCCAGGAGCTCGAATCTGGCCTCAATTTTGTCTAACTCCAAGTGTATAGAAAGATACAGGGAGTTGAATTTTGAGGGTCATGATCTGAGTTGCTTCAATTTGACATATAAGCAACTCAATCTTGTTGCCTACATCGGTAGGACTTAAGACAACCAAAAATCAACAAGAATGGTAGATAATTGAGTGAGAGTCGAAGAGATGAAAAGGTTGATGTGCTTGCAGTGAACACAGTTAGTGCTCCTGCGTGTCAGTCTGGTGAATCCAGCAAGCTAAAGCCTAATGATGATGATGAAGTGCTATGTTTGATCAAGAAGAGTGAATTTAATATGGTGGAGCAGCTGTTCCAAACTACTTCGAAGATTTCAGTGTTGTCTCTACTGATGAATTCTGAAGCGCACAGAGAAGCATTGCAAAGAGTGTTGGAGCAAACTTATGTTGAGCATGACGTGACTGTGGATCAGTTTGACCACATTGTGGCTAACATCACTTCCTGCAATAATCTGAGCTTTTGTGATGAAGAACTTCCTGAGGAAGGTAGAAATCACAATCTGGTATTACACATTTCAATGAATTGCAGGGAGGATGCACTGTCAAATGTGCTAGTTGATATCGGTTCTTCTCTGAATGTACTCCCAAAGTCAACTCTATCCAGATTATCCTACCATGGCGCCCTGATGAGGTATAGTGGCGTAATTGTCACATTTGATGGTTCTCTCAAAACCGTCATTTGATAAGTGGACCTTCTAGTGAAAATAGGTCCGAGTGATTTTCAAATTACTTTTCAAGTAATGGATATCCACCCGGCCTATAGTTGCTTGTTGGTAAGGCCATGGATTCAGGAGGCTGGAGCTGTAACGTCGACTCTGCACCAGAAATTGAAATTTGTGAAGAACGACAAGCTTGTCATCATTGGTGGAGAGAAAGCGCTTTTGGTGAGCCATCTGTCATCTTTTCCATATGTGGAAGCTGAGGAGGAAGTTGGAACTCTGTTCTAAGCCTTGTCTATTGCTGAAATAAAGAAAACTGGGGCACCTATGTCTTCTTTCAAAGATGCTCAGAAGGCTATTGAGTTAGGCAATATAGATCAGTGGGGCCGTATGGTAGAATTCTGCGAGAACAAGAATAGGGACGGATTGGGATTTCAGCAAGGTCCGTTTAAAGTCAAAACTGAAGAAATGCAACCGAGATTCCGTTGCGGAGGGTTCATCCATGATAATGAACAACACTCAGCTACTGTAATTGAGGGTGATAAAAATGAAGACTGCGCCAATTTTGTGACGCATGGCAAGACTTGCAACAATTGGGTTGTTGTTGATGTTTCTGTTATTGTCCACCGCTCTAAGTAATTTGTTTTTTCATTATTTTAAGAAAAATCCTTCTCCTATGCCTAAGGGAGAAGTGAACATTGTTAGGCAGTATATGATGTTTTATTTTTACTTTTTGCCTTTCTGAAAAGTTGTTCATCTGCATAATATTTGGTCATAATTCACTTCTCTAAAATCAAAATATCAAATCATTATGCAGGTTGATTTCCAAATCCATTGAACACAATGATCCTACTCCTTCTCCAAACTTTGATTTCCCTGTGTTTGAGGCTGAGGAGGAGATTGATGAAGAAGTATCTGATGAATTATCTCGTCTACTTGAGCATGAAGGAAAAGCCATTCAGCCGTTCGAAGAATAGATTGAGTTGGTCAACTTGGGTTCCGAAGATGATGTGAAGGAAGTCAAGATTGGGTCTCAACTATGTCCAGAAGCTAAGAAGGGGTTAATTGATATTCTCCAAGAGTATTCAGATGTGTTTGCTCGGTCCTATCAAGACATGCATGGTTTGGATTATGAGATTGTGGAGCATAGATTGTCGTTGAAACCAGAATGCCTTCCAGTTAAGCAGAAGTTGAGGAGAACTCATCCTGATATGGAAGTTAAGATCAAAGAGGAAGTTTAGAAGCAAATTGATGCTGATTTTCTTGTTACCTCCGAGTATCCGCAGTGGGTGGTCAATATTGTGCTTGTTCCAAAGAAAGATGGAAAAGTACGCATGTGCATTGATTATAGAGATTTGAACAAAACCAGTCCGAAAGATGATTTCCCTCTACCATACATTGATATGTTGGTAGACAAAACATCTAAATTCAAAGTCTTTTCGTTTATGGACGGATTTTCCGGTTATAATCAGATCAAGATGGAACCCAAAGATATGGAGAAGACCACATTCATTACACCTTGAGGAACTTCTGTTATAGAGTGATGCCTTTCGGTTTAAAGAATGCTGGTGCAACATACCAGAGAGCTATGACCACTCTTTTTCATGATATGATGCACAAAAAGATTGAGGTCTATGTTGATGATATGATTGCTAAATCCAGTGATAAAGAAGAGCATGTTGAGCATTTGTTGAACTTATTCCAACATTTGAGGAAGTACAAACTCTGCTTGAATCCCAATAAGTGTACTTTTGGTGTTCGTTCTGGTAAGTTGTTGGGCTTTATTATCAGTGAGAAGGGTATTGAAGTCGGTCCCGCCAAAGTCAAAGCAATAAAAGAAATGCATGCGCCCAAAACTGAGAAGCAAGTTAGAGGTTTTCTTGGCCGTGTGAATTACATCTCAAGATTCATAGCGTATATGACTGCCACGTGTGTGCATATATTCAAGCTTCTTAGGAAAGATCAGTCTTGTGATTGGGCCGAAGATTTCTGTAGCACCTCAAATTTGCAACCCCCATTTGTACATTCATTTCATTTTCTAGGTCATTAACATCACATTAACATTACCTTGTCATTGCATATCATGTTGCATCTTATCAGTCAAGACTGGTATCAAGAGAATTCATCTGTGCAAGGAGCCAAGCATTTTCATGAGAAAAAGGCCCTATGGTAGTTCTAGAGAGCTTATGTGAACCCCAGGTTCATTTTGAAGCAATTTGACCAAGTATTAGAGGCTCAAAGTCCACAGTGCAGTTTCAGGTCATTTGGGGCCCATAAAAGTCAACTGCAAGTCAACTGAGGGCTAGGAAGTGGAGAAATGATTTGAGACACTTCATTAATGTCCCAAAGAGGTTTATTCATCATGTCAAACATCTACCTTGAAGATTTTGAAGCCAGATCAAAAGTTTCCCAAAATGGAAAGTGACCTGTAATTTCAAGTTTCCAAAAATGGCAAGTTTTTGGACCAACTTCAACTCAACTTTCCAACATCAAAGAAGCTTAAAATGAAATTTTGTCCAACATGAAAGTTGAAGATATTTCTCTCCCATTTCCAAAAAGTCCAAGATCATGAGAATCTGTTGAATGGTTGAGGAGATATGATCAAATCATTGCCAAGTGTGCATGGAACTTCCAAAGGCCATAACTTTTGACTCATAATTCCAAATTGAGTGGCTCTTTTTGCATAATTCTTCTCATGACATGAACTTTCCAAATCAATCATCACATTGCATGAAAACTCATCATATGATCATATGCATATTCATACCTATTTTGGAGGGAAAATGGCCAATTTAAAATTGGTGCATCATGGGCACAAATCACCATTGCCATTGTGTTTATTAGAAGTTTTTAAGTGAAAATGATCATGCATTTAGCACTGTTCACGTCCAATTCTCCATGCACCCTCCAATTTTCAAGTTTTGCCAATACACCTTATTTTGCACTTAATCTCAACTAAACATGATTAATTTTGATTAAGAGAGGATTAACACAGAGTATATATAGATAATCAAAACAGAATTGTGGGGTTTTTGCTCATTCTAGATCCAAATTCTCTTTCCCTCCAATTTTTTCTCTCAATCATAATTCAAATTTTCATCACATAACCTTCCAATTTTCTTGCATATTCTTGTTCTCTGGTGTGGATTTAGTACAGATCAAGCCTTGGATCATCAAGATTGGACCAAAATCGTGCATGTGAAGCTCAAGAGTATAGCCATGGCAGTTGAGATTTAAGCAAGATCTACACAGTTCCAAGCCTCAAATTCTTCATCAATCTTCATAACAAGTGTTCTGGAGTAGATTTGAAGCTTGCCAAGCCTTGGATCGTGCATTTCCAGAAGTTGATCTTCAAGAGGTCACATTTTCGATCCTCTTAATTATCTGTTTTATGTGTATAATCTTGTAGAAAATTGAATGCTGGTTAATCTGAGCTAAAATTCATGTGATTTGGTGCATTATTGAGTGAGATATGTGCGATTAAAGTTTTGTGCACCAAACTTATTTGGTTCGATTCTCTTGATTGACAATGAATTAGGATTAGTTAATGGTTGATCTGTGATCTACATTGCATAAGCTTTCTGATGATATGTTCATTTTAAAAATCTGGAAAAAATTTCATGAGTGAGCACTGTTGCTCCGCCGTCTTCGCGAGGAAGACGGTTGTTTCCGCCCAAGGAACCACCGTCTGGTTCAGTGTGACTGTGCTAGGGTTTTGGCGCCTTGCGTGCGTCCTAGTAAGCTGCCTGTTGGCCAATTGATTGGGCCACATCTCCTTTGACTTGCCACGCATATGCATTGACCATGACATGGACGCCAGCACATTAATGAAGCTGTGCGTTTCATCCATACGCATACACACTTCGATTCTGGCCGGCAACATGTTTTCAAATTAATTCATCTTTTTTCCTTTTCCCTCCATTTTGACATATACATATTTCATTTTAATTCAATTTTTTTTGCCAACTTCAAAAATGCATACTAATTTGAAAAATGATTCAATTAATTCCAAATTTTTTGCAGCATGATCCTATGTTTGTCTAGAATTTTATGGTGGTAATTTCATGACTTTATACTTTCTGGATTTTGAATTGTGTTAGACTATGTGAACATGTATACATTTGTGACCTTGCCTCATTCATGCTAGTGTGAAATGCTCAATATTGATCCAAATGCCATGAAATTTTGTGTGATGATGCCTAACATGTTGCTTGACCTTTGAGGCTTGATTGTGCATTTTTCTCATTTTTCTTCACTGTTTGGGACACATGCACTTTAGGTGTGACAATTTGTGTCACACAATTGGATGGCTTGCTTATGCATTTTCATTTCCATATCAATTGAACTTTGATGATGCTGATTTTTGGTATGATGATTGTGTTTGATGTGTTGATTGCTCATGATTTTTTTCCATGATTGTTTGAGTCATTTCTGATTTAATATGGAATTTTGATTTTGGTTGACCAATTGTATGCACCTTTTGCTTGCCTTGCCTTCTCTTGCACATGAAATGGATTTGCTTAATGATTTTGATTTGGTCCTTTTTAGGACATGTTCTTGATTGAATAAACATGCTTTGTGTTGAGTATTAGCCACTGTTTTGACTTTTTGCCCCACCTTTGACCCTAGCCTTTGAGCTAGTGGTTTGTTCTCATCTTTTAGACTTTGTGTTTCAGGTTCAAGCTTCTAGTCTTGATGGATGATGTTGATCTCATAAATTGAGATGCAAAATGATGTGTTCCACTAACATTTGCTGTTTTGTAGGGTCTTTGAATGATGAGATCATTTGAGTTGCTTGTCTCTTATGCCTTGTACTGTTTGTTTGTCTGTGAATAGTTTGTCTGAATACCATACTGATTGTTTGGTTGTTTACACAGGTACTTTAGCCGCTTTAACTCATTATTTGAGTTGCTTTGCTTTGCTTGTGGTTGGCATACCACTTAGGTAAATCCCTACTCTTCATGTAGTCTGGAAGACCTGTCATGTTATGTTGGCAGGCACCTGTCTGAAGCCCTCCTTAAGAGGCAATGTTTGTGGTTGTTTATCTTTGTGCCTTGTACATATAAAGACCTCCTAAGTGAAGAGGCATTGGCAGATAAAAGGGATGTGCAATCCATCCCCTGCTATTCAGTTGTGTCTTTCATTTTGCTCACACCATGTGTTGATGCACTTTGAATAAAACCCAAAATCTTGTTGTGTCAGTCATTGTGGAATAGAGTCCCACATTCTGGACTCCCACACTTTCATTGATTGAAGCTCTCCCAGGCCAGGGATAAGAGCTGTGAGGTCTGACCCTCATTTCCCATTTCATCTGCTTCACCCTAACTCTCAATGTTAGGGTTAAGAGCTTGAAATTCTAGTTATCAGACTTTGGATGTCACACTGGTTGTTATGACATCCAATTCTGCACAGACAGGGATTATGCAGAACTTAACAGTAAGTGCAGTAAATAACACAAGTAATTGTTCACCCAGTTCAGTCCAACATGACCTACATCTGGGGGCTACCAAGCCAGGGAGGAAATCCACTATTAGTAGTATCAATTCAAAGCTAAACTCACCCGTTTACAACTTATCACTTAATCCCTACCCAATGCAATTTCAATCTTAATCTAAGATCAGAGTTCCTACTCACTCCACCTCAATCACCTCAGTGATTACTATCTTTAAACACTATTAAAGACAAGTTGAAGTCACACTTCAAACAACTCTTGATTTGTGCTTCACAGCTTTAATCAAGATACACAGCACTCACGCTTAAAAGCTTCGAGTGACACAACACTTACAACTCAATGAACACCCTATGCCAAAGCTATCATCTACTTGATAATGACTTGGCTTACAAGATACGTCTAATACAAGACTCACAAAAATACAGCAGTGAAGTATGATGGACACACAAAATCTTCACGCCTCAAAATCCCTGAAACTGAATGAAGGAACGCCTTCCTTTTATATTGCAGTATCCTGGGCTTTTGCACCTGTATTCTCCTGAATTTAAGGTCACACAAGTTCCCATAAATTCAACATTTAGGTTACTAACAAATAGGCTATTTGTTAGGTTCGTTGAATGTAGATTGGTTGTTGATTTCCTGGTTTTTCTCTAAGTTGTTGACTTCCTGAAGAATAGCCTGAGAAAAAGCTGAAACAGAAAACTGAACAACCTACAATATAGCATATGCTGTCAGGCATGAATGTCACGACATTCAGCTTGACATCAAGGTCCATATGCTGAGTCTGTTTTTCCAGAAAACAGACTGTACAATTTTGCTGACCTGTACATGATCAAAATGACCATACTACAGTGAAAGCTTACATTAATAAATGTCAAAGTGTCCAACTTAACATTTACACAATTGGCCTTAAGTTAGTTCTGTTATTCTTTTGAAGAACAAACTAAGTTACATGCTGAAGTATAGCAGAACACCAATCTGTTTAATCTTCAGCAGCTGCTGTCAATGATGAATGTCATAACATCCAGTTTGACATTCAGTCAGTAGGCCTTATGCCAGGTCTGGTCTTTCCTTGATAACCAGACTGGAAATAAATACTAAGTTCTAACAGAACACTTGCTGTTCTATTCCTTAGTATCTGTTGACAGGTATGAATGTCACAGCATCCAGTTTGACATTCAATAAATCCTGTGTTAGCTAGTCCTGCAGTAACTACACTGTAGTCACACATACATGTCATGACATCAGTCAAGACGTTAGTAACCATCTAGTGTTTTACCATATAATGCAGCCAATTAAACACCTACAAACTCCCCCTTTGGCAAATTTTTGGCTAAAACACTTTGATCCCCATAACAGAGTTCATGGCAGCGGAATCACACACCTAGCAGGAAATAATACTAGCTAATACACTCAGAGTGGCAGCACACTCACACACATGGAAGTTAAATAAAAACTTCACACATAAGCTGCAGTAGAGGAAAACTTCAATCTGTCAGAATGAGAACCTGTTTTAACAAAGTTTAACAAAGTAAACTTCTGTTGTCTTGGGGTATCACTTGTCACTCCCCCTTTTTGTCAAAAATGTTGCCAAAGCAACACTTTAAATTACAGATCCACAAATAGTAATTAGAGTTATACAAATGACAGAAAACACAGAAAGACAAGTATTTAATCCTCAGCCTCATCATCAGCTTCCTCTTCAAAGCTGGCCTCCTCCTCCTCCTCCTCAGAACTTTGCTTATCAGCTCCATCCGTGTCCTCAGCAGAAGTCTCCAATTGCAAGATGAGCTTTTCCAGAGCATGCTTTCTAGCCTCCAGCTCTTTGCAGGTCTCTTTGAGAACTGCAATAACATCAGCTTTGTCTGGTTGGTTGCCAGCTTTGGATGTTTCTCCTGACGTCAAGACAATGTCAGGGACATGCTTGCCCAGGAACAGTTTGTAGCTGAAAGCCAATGGACTCTCTCTTCTCCTCACAAAGTCATTATCTGTCAGGATATGTGGAAATTGATTCAGCACAATTCCACATATGAGAGATGGAAAGGCAATGGGTCCCTTCACACTAAAACTCCCAGCATGCTTCATTGTCTGATCAAAGATGTAGGTGCCATAGTCCACCTTTGTCTTGGTTCCCACTGCATAGATGAACTTCCCTAATGCCACAGATACAGTTGACTTGTGATTAGTGGGTACCCAGTTGGCTGCTCCAACTTTGTGAAGTATTGCATACTTAACACTTAGTTGGCTGGCTACCAGCTTCCCTTTGAGAGGCCATTTCTGGACTTGCTTTGCTGTGATGACTTGACAGATAGTGTTGTCAGTCACTTCAAGTTCTGGCTTCACTTCATCTGGTCTTCCCAAATACAGATTTATCACTGAAGGGGAGAAAGTCACGCACTTGCCACGCACATAGACCTTTCTAAATTCTCTGGATTTCCCATCAGCACACTCCTCAGACAGATTAACAATGAACTCCTTCACTAAGGTCTCATAGCATTTAGGGAGTTTACTCACAGTTCTCATCAGTCCTGCTTCTTTGATGAGATCAACAATTTCCTTACACTCCAATGCATTCTGAGCCAGTTCTCTCTCCAATGCCAGCCTCTTGTGGTATACATACTTCCACCTGTTAACACTGGAGGCAAAGTGGAAGGACACATTGTCAATGGGAACTTCTGGGACACTGGTTGCCAGCCTGCTGGAAGAAGGCTTCTTCCTGGACATGGATGTTGTGACATCACATGGGACATCAGATTCAGACTCAACCACCACAGCCTTGGTCTTCAACTTCTTGGGCACCTCTTTGCTCCAAGCTTTTGTAGGTCCATAACCTTTCCTCTTGTGTGCACTCTCTGACTCTGGTTGCTTGTGAGGATTTGTTTCACCAACTTCCTTGGAGGGGGACTTCTGCTCCACAGTCTTTTTCTCCCTTCTAGACCTAACTCTCTTGGCTATCCTAGGGACAACTGAGGCCAGAAGTTCATTGTCCGAGAGCTCTTCCACGTTAATCGTTTCAGCTCTAGGGTTGTCCTCAACACTTTGAGTAACATTGGCCTTATCACCTCTCACTTTGCCTGAGGGTTTGTCAATCTTTGACCCCTCATGAGCATCTGGTTGCTCAACATTGTCAGTGACATTTTTCCTCAACACTACAGCTTTATCTTGACATGCAGCAATGTCAGGAATGATTGTGTTCAAGGGAACAGAAACCCCAGGAACATTTCGATTACCAGATAGTATCTGAGTGACGATAGTAGCAATGGAGTTATGTACATACCTTGACCCTTCCCTTGTGTGTTCATCAAGAGCGATTTCTGATGAAAACCCGGTGACCGTTTCCTTAGGTCTTCTTGCATGGGACGAAGTTGCTGCGTCAACAACTGGATCCTCCCGGGTAGGGTGGTAAGACTCGGTGCTGAGAGAATCAGACATGGTGGTGTAGGAGGAGGTATCGGATTGACGAGCCATGCTGAAAATCTTAAAGGGAAGATGAACCGTTTCTTTGGACGAGGGTTTGCACGAGTGGAGAATGAAGCGACTGAATATGAAACGCTTTATGCTCACTATTTGTTGTTTAATAATTTGACTTATTAAACAGTAGCTAACTAACTTCATTAGTTGCTATAACTTTTCAGACGCTCGCATCCCCTTTTTGCCCTTACTAGTTTCACACTTAGTACTGTACAATCTCATGACATTCCGGGTGACATTGTACTCCGTCTGCATCAGGTTCCTCCATACTAGAGATGACCACTTGCTACCACAAGCTAGGTACTGAGTTTCTGCAGACGTCAATAATACACACCTCTGTCTGTCCCTTGCTGTCATATCAGTTGCATGATGACCAATGGGAACCAAGGGCTCATTACTTTTGATCAGACACTTTCCACAGTCTGTCCTTTTACCTAAAGACAGATATGAGACTCTTCTCATAGCTCCCTTGGAACTGCTCTTCTTCACTCCTTTTACCTGAAGGGGATCAAGTCTTCCATGTCCCAGCTTCCCTTCCTGATCTCCCTTGGCCAAAGGACATTTGGGAAGGTTGAGAGAGTCTTTAGATTTCCATAAGTAGCAATTATCTTTGGATCTATCTCCTCTCATCACTTCTTGATTGCACCCATTCAACACCACACATCCTCCCTTGGTAAATTCCACCTTGTATCCTTGGTCACACAGCTGGCTTATGCTTATGAGGTTCACAGTTAGTCCTTTTACTAACAATACATCACTCAATTTTGGAGTTTCTGGACAGTCCAGCTTCCCAACACCCATGACTTCTCTTTTAGTTCCATCACCTAATGTCACAAACTTGGTGTTAGCAGGATGTAGATTCACCACTAGGTTGTTCATCCCAGTCATATGCCTTGAGCAGCCACTATCAAGGTACCAATCTTGTCTGATCTGTCCCCATGAAGAAGTGTGAGCAAGGTTAGCAACACACTGTTGATTCTCAGGCGAGAAGTGAATCTTAGATGCAAGCTGCTTAGGATTGACCTGAGGTGTCTGCTTAGCCGCCCATGTTTGTTTCTTAATGGGGACATTATGAGTACACACCTTTTTCTTAGGCCTACCTTGAGGGGTCTGGTTTGGGTAACCATGCAGCCTATAGCAGAATGGTTTTATGTGACCGAATCTACCACAGTAATGACATTTCCATCTCTTGAATTTCTTCTTCTGATGATTGTTCATTCTGCTTCCTCGATGTTGTGACTTTGGATGTGACTTCCCTTTGGATTTCTGGACTTTAGCCTTTGGGCGTTTGCGTTCAGCTGAGGATCTTTTCCCAAAGCCTAAACCAGATGTGGTTCCAGACTTCTGTCCTGTCTTCAGGATCTCTTCCAAGGTGTCAGATCCCTTATTCAACATTTTGATGGATTTGGTCATTTGGTCTAGCTTAGAGATCAGCGAAGAAATCTCACCCTTCAGACCCTCTATGACTTTCAGCTGCTCTAGTTTCTCAGCTTCTAGCTCTTTGATGAGTTTCTTATGCTTTTCTCCTTGGATGCAAACTTCTGCACTTTTAACACATAATTCTTTATATGAGACAGCAAGCTCATCCAAGGTAAGCTCATCTCCACTTGAGTTATCCTCAGAGGCACAAACACTGGTCAGAGCAGTGATATGTTTGGCCGATTCTCCTTCAGATTCACTCTCAGTGTCTTCTTCTGACCAGGTGACAGATAGCCCTTTCCTTTGCCTCATGAGAAAGGTAGGGCAGTCAGCCTTAATATGACCATATCCTTCACATCCATGGCACTGGATTCCCTTGCCTTGGTTGACCTTTTCTTCAGAAGTTGATCTTTTATTTATGTCAGACGGGATGTTCTTGACATTAGGTCTACCCTGTTGATCAAATTTCTTTATGAGCTTGTTGAACTGTCTCCCAAGCATGGCTAAGGCTTCTGATATACTTTCATCACCTCCAGTATATCCTGCTTCTGACTCCTCTTCAGCATTAGATACAAAAGCTATGCTTTTGTTCTTCTTCTCAGCATACTCACCCAAGCCCATTTCAAAGGTTTGGAGGGAACCAATGAGTTCATCCACCTTCATGTTGTAGATGTCCTGCGCCTTCTCTATGGCTGTGACCTTCATAGCAAATCTCTTAGGCAAGGACCTGAGAATCTTTCTTACAAGTTTCTCTTCAGCCATTTTCTCACCTAGTCCACCAGAGGTGTTTGCAATTTCAAGAATATTCATGTAAAAGTCATGAATAGTCTCATCCTCTTTCATCCTCAGATTTTCAAACTTGGTGGTCAGCATCTGAAGTTTGGACATCTTCACCTTGGAAGTACCTTCATGAGTTACCTTGAGGGTATCCCAAACTTCCTTAGCTAGTTCACAGTGGTGTACCAGCCTGAAGATGTTCTTGCTGATTCCATTGAACAATGCACTCAAGGCCTTGGAATTTCCAAGAGCTAATGCCTCTTGCTCATTGTCCCACTCTTCTTCAGGAATCTGCACACTGACTCCATCTTCACCTGTCCTCATTGGATGTTCCCATCCTTTGCTGACAGCTCTCCAGACTTTGCTGTCTAGAGACCTTAAGAAGGCTATCATACGAGGCTTCCAGTCATCATAATTAGAGCCATCCAACATGGGTGGTCTGTTTGAGTGTCCTAAATCCTTGTCCATGGTACTAGAAAGTAACTTCCCTAGATCTCACCCAGAAATTCACAGGCAGGGTGCCTGCTCTGATGCCAATTGAAATTCTAGTTATCAGACTTTGGATGTCACACTGGTTGTTATGACATCCAATTCTGCACAGACAGGGATTATGCAGAACTTAACAGTAAGTGCAGTAAATAACACAAGTAATTGTTCACCCAGTTCAGTCCAACATGACCTACATCTGGGGGCTACCAAGCCAGGGAGGAAATCCACTATTAGTAGTATCAATTCAAAGCTAAACTCACCCGTTTACAACTTATCACTTAATCCCTACCCAATGCAATTTCAATCTTAATCTAAGATCAGAGTTCCTACTCACTCCCCCTCAATCGCCTCAGTGATTACTATCTTTAAACACTATTAAAGACAAGTTGAAGTCACACTTCAAACAACTCTTGATTTGTGCTTCACAGCTTTAATCAAGATACACAGCACTCACGCTTAAAAGCTTTGAGTGACACAACACTTACAACTCAATGAACACCCTATGCCAAAGCTATCATCTACTTGATAATGACTTGGCTTACAAGATACGTCTAATACAAGACTCACAAAAATACAGCAGTGAAGTATGATGGACACACAAAATCTTCACGCCTCAAAATCCCTGAAACTGAATGAAGGAACACCTTCCTTTTATATTGCAGTATCCTGGGCTTTTGCACCTGTATTCTCCTGAATTTAAGGTCACACAAGTTCCCATAAATTCAACATTTAGGTTACTAACAAATAGGCTATTTGTTAGGTTCATTGAATGTAGATTGGTTGTTGATTTCCTGGTTTTTCTCTAAGCTGTTGACTTCCTGAAGAATAGCCTGAGAAAAAGCTGAAACAGAAAACTGAACAACCTACAATATAGCATATGCTGTCAGGCATGAATGTCACGACATTCAGCTTGACATCAAGGTCCATATGCTGAGTCTGTTTTTCCAGAAAACAGACTGTACAATTTTGCTGACCTGTACATGATCAAAATGACCATACTACAGTGAAAGCTTACATTAATAAATGTCAAAGTGTCCAACTTAACATTTACACAATTGGCCTTAAGTTAGTTCTGTTATTCTTTTGAAGAACAAACTAAGTTACATGCTGAAGTATAGCAGAACACCACTCTGTCTAATCTTCAGCAGCTGCTGTCAATGATGAATGTCATAACATCCAGTTTGACATTCAATCAGTAGGCCTTATGCCAGGTCTGGTCTTTCCTTGATAACCAGACTGGAAATAAATACTAAGTTCTAACAGAACACTTGTTGTTCTATTCCTTAGTATCTGTTGACAGGTATGAATGTCACAGCATCCAGTTTGACATTCAATAAATCCTGTGTTAGCTAGTCCTGCAGTAACTACACTGTAGTCACACATACATGTCATGACATCAGTCAAGACATTAGTAACCATCTAGTGTTTTACCATATAATGCAGCCAATTAAACACCTACAGAGCTCAAAACACCCTTTTCCAGTTGGCTTGTTTGTCGAGGTTGATTTGACCCCTTGACTAAAGCCCAACCTTGTATGAGCCACTTGTTTGCATATAGTGTGTGTGCTTGCTCTCTTGTGCTTGTATTTGCTTGATTGATGTTTAGGCTAGCTTGCTTCCTGTGCGAGTTAGGATTAGAGATCTCAACATAGGGATCGTATGCATGACAACTTCTAGGCTCGAGTCATAGTCTCCCTAGTAGCTTGTTATCTCCCTAGTCTCTGGTTAGGATAGAAGTTCTTTCCCTGTTAAGGGGAACTACGTCGCCCTGATCCTCATACCAGATGAGGTACGTAGGCAGGAGATGAGCAGATCTCTCCGGGCGCCCTTTTTCTTTTTCAACCCCTTGTGTGTTGGAGTCTGACATAAGTCCAGCGATTGGCAGTCGATTTCCTGTGTGGTTTGTTTGTGTGGAGTCTGACGTAAGTCCAACGATTGGCAGTCGGTTTCCTGTTTGTGTTTTGTTTGGCGTGCGTTAGCCGAGCTACGAGTGCTCTGATTCTTCTCTGATTAGAGAAGATACGTATGCATAGGATGCGATATCCTAGCGAGCACGTTTCCCATCTCCCCGAACTACGTCGACTCTGATGTCTGTGTCTGACAGACTAAGTAAGCCCAGGATGCGACATCCTGCCCAGTCCGCCTCTTCCGTCTTTCATCTGTGTCTGATTCCAGCGTGTGTGCAGTGTTTGAGCAGTATCTTTAGCAACCTTTCTTCTATTCTTTTTGAGCGTGGATCCCGTCGAGTACGACGGATGCGTAGGGGTGCTAATACCTTCCCTTCGCATAACCGACTCCTGATCCTATCAATCTCTGGTCGCGAGACCATGTCCTTTCCAGGTTTACTTCGAGCGTTTCCTTTCCCTCCTTTGGGATAAATAACGCACGGTGGCGGCTCTGTGTCTTTTTCTCGCCGGTTTTTCGCGTAATGTGACAGCTGGCGACTCTGCTGGGGACTTAAAGAGAAGTTGACCTCTTGCTGGTCCATCTTCCCTAAGCGAGTCAATCCTAGCGCTCTTTAGATTTAGTGTTGGTTGCTTTTACTGCTTTATTTATTGCATTTATGATTATGATGTGATTGTATATCTGTGCATTATGTGTTTGCATGCATCATATTATCATTGTGTTGGCTGTCTGTTTCTCTGTGGGGTGGGAGTTACAAGAGGTAAAAGGCCCAATACCCAGGCTATGAGTGAACTTTAGGACACCTAGGAATAGAGTGATTCATGGGAAGCGGGTGGTATAGCGCCACTTAGCGGAACATGGCATCACGAGCAGTTCAGATCCTGATGGGGTATTATCGTTGCATACATCTGGTGTGTACATGATGATATTCTTGAAAGGGTTGTTTATCCTGCGTTTCTCTTGACCGTACCCTGGCCTAGATGACACCCGTGAGTGGGGAGGGAATGAATCATTACAGGTACCGTTGGTGACTTGATCTGTTGGTAACTGTATTTGTTGGTGACTCGTGGTTCCTGTTGGTGACTTGGTTTTGAAGTATGGGTTCCAGATGACTTTGGGTTCCAGATGACTTTGGTTTGTGGTGTCCGGTTCCAAATTCATGCCGAAGCTCTGATCCTGTGTCTTGAGATACACAGCCAACCAGTCATAGTTGCATCATTTGCATCATATCATGTTTATTTTCAAAAAAAAAATAATGCAAAAAAAAAAAGAGAAATGAAAAAGAAAAGAGAAGAGAAAAAAAACTAATCTCCTCATGCATATCATTTCTCAGGTTCATTCAGGAGTCTGTTCACTGTAAGAGATGGCAACCGTTCCAGAGTTGAAGAGGAAGACTTGCACCTACAGTTTTCACCGTGAGCCATTGACATCTTTGGTAGAGTTGAGCAATCTAGTGACCGGCGGAAATCAGAAGGTGTTTGATGATCAGTATGGGGATATTCTGACATTGTTGAAGATGGTGGTAGATCCAGTACCTTTGCAGACTCTCCTACAGTTCTATGATCCAGAGCTCCGTTGTTTCACCTTTCAGGATTATCAGTTGGCTCCCACTCTTGAAGAGTATTCCATCCTGATGAATGTCCCGATCAGATATCAGGTACCCTTTCTGGATGTGTCAAAGGAGGTTGATTTCAGGGTTGTTGCTAAAGCTCTCCATTTGGGTATCAAAGAAGTGAGTGACAATTGTAAGTCAAGTGGTGATGTTGTGGGTTTGCCTTTGAAGTATCTGATGAGGATGGCTAAGGAGGAAGCAAAGAAAGGGAATTGGGAAGCTTTCAATGCTCAGTTGGCTATCATGATCTATGGAATTATGTTGTTTCCGAGTATGCCTAAGTTTGTGGATCTTGCTGCTATCACTATTTTCATTGGAGGAAACTCGATTCCTACCTTGTTAGCTGACACTTATTATGCTATACACAGCAGGCATGGTAAGGGTGGAGCTATCAGGTGTTGTCTCCCATTGCTACTCAGATGGTTCTTGTCCTTTCTGCCAACCAGTGGACCTTTTGTGGATACTCAGAGCATTCATAAGTGGACTCAGAGGATCATGTCTCTCACATCCTATGATATCAAGTGGCAAGCTTACAGGTTAAATGTGCATAATGTCATTATGAGTTGTGGAGAGTTTCGTAATGTGCCACTCATAGGGACTAAGGGTTGCATCAGTTACAACCCGGTTCTTTCTCTTCGCCAGTTGGGATTTGTGATGAATGGAAGACCACTAGATGCTGAGATAGCTGAGAGTGTGTACTTTGAGAAGCAGAGTGACCCAGCTAGGTTGGAGCAAGTGGGAAGAGCTTGGAAGAACATTGGTGTCAAAGATGGATCTGTGTTAGGGAAGAAGTTTGCAGTTGCTATGCCTGCTTACATTGAGTGGGTCAAGGAGAGAGTTGTGACTTTGTTGTTACCCTATGATAGGATGGAGCCATTGCAAGAGCAACCACCTTTGATACATTCTGAGAATGTGCCCGCTGAGTACTACAAACGAGCCTTAATGGAGAATCGCCAGTTGAAAGAGAAGGAACGAGATACCCAGATGGAGCTTTACAAAGCCAAAGCTGATAAGTTGAACTTGGCTCATCAACTCAAAGGCGTGCAAGGTGAAGATGCTAGCAGATTGAGGAGCAAGAAGAGGTCTTATGAGGAGATAGAAGCAATGCTGAATGAAGAACACCATGAGCGCTTGAGGTTGCAGAAAGCGGAAGCTAATTACCAGAAGAAGATACGGGACTTGGAAAAGCAGCTTAGAGACAAAGATGTTCAGTTGAAGAAGGAAGTAGACCTAAGACATGCATCAGAGAGCCAACTAAGAGAGGAAGTGAGAGGACTCAGGGAGCAGCTGAAGGAGAAGCTCACTCCTCTGCCTGAGTGTTCAGAGTGTGACGTGTTGATTGATCAGTGCCAGTACCTGAAGACTCTCATTCCTGGAGGACATTTTTCTTAGATTGTATCTGTTGTTTATGTTGAGAATTACCTCCAGGATTGTTGGATGGGATTCATTGTTGTATTATGATGATTTAGATCTTTGCTTGAACTATGTTGTATGATCTCTATTGCTCATGTCTATAGATGAGATTGTTGATGTTTCACCTTGTGCTCATCATCCTGTGTAGGTTGCTTCTTTGTTGTTTATATTACAGGTTGCCATTTCTTGAAAGATGGATAGGGCTCTTGAATGCCTGAGAAATGAACATATCATATGCATCATACGCATCATAAAGCATCATACACATATCATCTTGCATTACAGGTGTTCTTGAACGAGACTTCTCACCCTGGTTCCTGTTTTAGGCAGGATTGCTGATCATCATCCGCACCGCTACGCTACCAGACTGAATCAACAGAGAAGTATGGACCAAGCTCAAGCCGAGTTGGCAGAGATGAGGGCTAACATGGCTTAATTCATGACCATGATGCAAGGGGTCGTTCAAGGGCAAGAGGAGCTGCGTGCCTTAGCCCAGAGACAGGAAGCTGTGATTCCTCCGGTCCACCGTGCTTCACCAGAGGGGGTCCCGGTTAATGATAATGTTGCTGCTGCTACTATTCCCGTCAACAACTATGCTGTGGGCGATGAGTTGAGGGGTATCAGAATCAATGGACAGCCTCTTGCTGCAGAGACTGTCAATGTCAGAGCAACTCGTGCTTCAGTGCGTCATCCTGCTCCGTTAGTTGACAGGCAGGAAGACATGTTTACTCTCCTTAGTGAGGATGATGAAGTTGTAAGGGTCGAAGAGAGGGATAGGAAGGTGGATGCCCTAGCTGAGAAGATCAGAGCCATGGAGTGTCAGAACTCTGTGGGATTCGATGTAACCAACATGGGATTGGTTGATGGGCTGAGAATTCCTTACAAGTTCAAGGCGCCATCTTTTGACAAATATAATGGTACTTCTTGTCCTCGCACCCACATGTAGGCTTACTACAGAAAAATCTCAGCATATACAGATGATGAGAAGATGTGGATGTACTTTTTCCAGGATAGCTTGTCTGGAGCTTCCTTGGACTGGTATATGGAGTTAAAGAGAGAGTCTGTGAGAAGCTGGAAAGATCTGGGGGAAGCCTTCTTGAGGCAATATAAACACAACATGGATATGGCTCCGAGCAGAACCCAACTGCAGAGTCTGTTCCAAAAATTTGGTGAAAGTTTCAAGGAGTACGCCCAGAGGTGACGTGAGTTAGCTGCAAGGGTGCAACCTCCTATGTTGGAGAGAGAACTGACTGACATGTTCATCGGGACCCTACAGGGGGTGTTCATGGACCGGATGGGAAGCTGTCCGTTCGGTAGTTTTTCTAATGTGGTAATCTGCGGGGAGAGGACTGAGAGCCTTATTAAAGCAGGGAAGATTCAGGATTCTGGTTCCTCGTCTTCTAGTTCTAAGAAGCCATTTTCTGGAGCACCCCGAAGGAGGGAGGGTGAGACCAATGCTGTGCACCATCGGAGGAATATGAATAGAGGACAATACCGTCAGGTTGCTGCTGTGACTATCCCAGCACCCCAACCTCAACCTCAGCAACAACAACAAAGAGCTCCACAACAACAACAACAACAACAACAACGCCAGTTTCAGCCTAGACAGAGAATGCCGGATCGACGTTTCGACCCACTGCCGATGACATATGCTGAGTTGCTCCCTGAATTGCTCAGGTTGAGGTTTGTTGAACTGCGTACCATGGCTCCTTTGACAAAGATACCTGCTGGGTATGATGCCAACGTCCGTTGTGACTTTCATTCCGGTGCTCCGGGGCATCATATTGAGAACTGTCGGGCTTTCCATCATAAGGTCCAGGATTTGATTGACGCCAAAACAATCAACTTTGCACCTATGCCTAATGTTGTGAATAACCCTATGCCTCAACATGGTGGGCCCAGGGTGAATAATGTGGAAGGTGAGGAAGCTGTGGATCTGGTGGTTGATGTTGATGAGGTTCAGACGTCGTTGCTAGTGGTAAAAGAGCGTCTGCTGAATGGGGGAGTGTTCCCGGGTTGTGACGAGGGCTGTTTAGACTGTGCTAATCAAGAGAATGGTTGTGACAAGCTGAGAAGAGGTATCCAGGGTTTGATGGATGAGGGTTGCCTGCAGTTTGCTCGGGCTGTGAAAGATCGTGGGGTGGTGTCAACTGTCACCATTTACTTCAAACCGTCTGAGGGTCCTGGACGTGCTCCAAGAAATGTTAATGCACCCATAACTGTTGGTACCCCTATAACCATATCTGCTCCAGTAACTATTGGTGCTCCTACTACTATCGTTGCTTCTAATAGAAGATCTGTCGAGAATAGTAGGGCCGTTCCGTGGAAGTACGATAACGCTTACCGTAACAACCGAAGGTCAGAAAGTCAGACCCGACCAGTGAATCAGGCTCCAGTGACCATTGGTCTGCCAGTAAGAGCTTCAGTAACTATCGGTCCGGCTGTGGACAATGTAGGAGAACCTGGGGTTTTTACCAGAAGTGGTCGTCTGTTTGCACCGCAGACGTTGAGAGATGATAATGCTGAGGCTCTTGCCAAAGCAAAAGGTAAGCAAGCTGTGGTCGAAGAAGGACCTGTGCAGAAGGAAGTACCTGAGGGTTCATTTGAGAAGGATGTGGAGGAATTCATGAAGATCATTAAGAAGAGTGACTATAAGATTGTGGATCAGTTGAATCAAACTCCCTCCAAAATTTCTATCCTTTCCTTGTTTTTGTGTTCTGAGGCACACCGTAACGCCTTGCTAAAAATGTTGAATCTGGCTTACGTGCCTCAAGAGATTTCTGTCAACCAGTTGGAGGGTGTTATTGCAAATGTGAGTACAAGGCATGGTTTGGGGTTTACAGATCTGGATTTGACGCCTGAGGGTCGTAACCATAACAAAGCCCTGCATATTACCATGGAGTGCAAAGGCGCAGTGTTGTCGCATGTGTTGGTGGACACTGGCTCTTCTTTGAATGTGTTGCCCAAGAAGGTGTTGAACAAACTTGATGTTGAAGGGGTTGTCCTCACTCTGAGTGATCTCATTGTCCGAGCTTTCGATGGGTGTAACACCCCAAAATTTGCCCTCCTCATTCATGCATTCATTTAGCATTTCATATTGCATTTCATCATGTCAATCAGAATTAAAAAAAAAAAAATTAATTAATTAATTAATTAATTAAATAAAAAAAATATAATAAAAAAATTTTGGACTTGGGTCTCTCTCATTTGAGCCCACAAAACCATGAAATTCAGTCTATAAATACCAAGGCTTCACTTGAGAGAACACAGAACAAAGGGGGATTTTGAAGAGAAGCAAAATACTCTGAGGTTTCCCTGGAACAAAACCCTGAGGAAAAAGATAGTGAGAGAAGACCTAACGGAGTTCAGAGCAGCCTCCAAACCCCGAAGGGAACTCAACTACACAGAATCACCTCTGCCTCACATAAACCCTGAAGATTGTCTTATAAACCTCACGGGTGCAACTCAATTTCAATCAAGCTCTCCAATCAGGTTTGCCATTATTCCCATTACCTTTGCCCATGGGTTTAATATGTATATGAATGTATAAACAATGCCTTGAATGTTTAACCGTTTAATTTCTGAAATGTATGCCACAGGGTTTGAGTTTTTTGAAACCATACTGTTGATCATGAAAAAAATGCTTATGGTGTTTCACTAACCCTTTTGTTGAATTTTTGTGAGGGCTCACATGACTTTTGCAGGGATAACTTGCGTGGTTTCCCACTTTATTTGTGGGATAACCCCTGGAGGTTCATTCCGATTACCTGTACTGACTCACTTTTCTTTGATGGCATTAGCTTGGAAGGATCTCAGGGTTTCCCATTCCTCTAATTGTTGTTACTTCAGATCTTTATCCGCGTGGTACTTTTACATTTTTCCCGCATTTTACTGCTTTCCTAGCTGGAAGACCTCGATAGGAGGCAACGTTTGAGCCCCTTGGTGGCATTTTACTTTGAGATACATGTTTTGTGTTTTGTGCTCATATCCCTGCAGGTAGCGCGGTTCCTTTGTCAAGGACTGCCTTTTTTCCCTTGAGCATCCCAAACCCTAACCCTTCATTGATTTTTCTTCTCCTAAAACCCAAAGCAACACGCTAACTCCTTCTACTACAGGCGAGTAAGTCTCCAAAGGTCGAGCATCCGGTAGATTGCGTAGTAACGTCGTTCGTCCAAAACCCAATCCATAACCCCGTAGTTAGCCGAACTACGTTTTGCTCTGATTCTCAGGCCAGATGAGATACGTAGGCATAAGACGCGATGTCTTAGCGAGCACACATCCCCCCAACCCATAGGTCAGCCGAGCTACGAAGACTCTGATTCTCATATTCAGATGAGATACGTATGCAGTGGATGCGACATCCGCGCGAGTCATTTTCATTTAACACTTTTTTTTGGTAAACAGCACAAGATAAACCCACACCCTTTAGACAAGAACTACAAAAGTGGATCCCGTAGAGTACTACGGATGCGTAGGGGTGCTAATACCTTCCCTTCGCATAACCGACTCCCGAACCCAAGATTTGGTTGCGAGACCCCGTCTTGTCCTTTCCTTTTTCAGGTTTACTTCGAGAGTTTCCTTTCCCTCCTTTGGGATGAATAACGCACGGTGGCGACTCTTCTGTCTTTTTCTTTCGCCGGTTGTTTTTTTTCGCACTGTATTTTTCAGGTTGCGACAGCTGGCGACTCTGCTGGGGACTGAAAGAAGTTAACCTCTTGCTGGTCCATCTGCCCTAAGCGAGTCCCTCCTAGGTTTTGTAGTTTGTTTGTTTATTGGGTGTTCATGCTTTTGTACGGTTATTTATTTACCTGCTTTACCTTATTGCATTGTGTACATATCATTGCTTTATCTGTTGGCTGGCTATGGCTGCTTGGTGATCTTTGTGAGATGAGTTCTATACCCGAACTCGAGTGCACTTAGGATAGGAGAATGGCATAGTCCTGTCGACTTGTGTGGAGTTATTCCTTAGCGAGTTGACTTGCAAGCCCATTCACTTGGTGGAGGTCATGTTGAGATCAATAATGTCACACAAGTAAGTTGTGGTTAGACATTACTTGTTCCAATATAGACCTAAGAAGCCGAGGACCTTAGTTTACCAAACCCATCTTGGCCTATTCGTAGGACGTAGTGCGAAAGTCGTTCAAGTGTAAGATTTGATACGATTGTTACGCGATACTACACTCATAAGAGTCTCTCTTGAGAATATTGTTGGAATACGAGTAGTCGTTCCTCTGATAATATCCGAAAGATGGGATTATGACTATGGGAACCTTTTGTAGAACATGTTTGGCAGGTTTAAACCTTAGTACACTCCTTTTGGGTGGTTCTTAACCTAAACTCCATGCTCGCGACTTGCAACAAACCCTTGATTCATGGTTAATCCGATCAGGTATCCTTAATATCAATGAAACTCGGGTGTTGATAAGGTGTAAACCATAATCCACCAAAATGGGTGGTTGATATTAAGGATGACATGATCCATCCCATGACCTTTGTTTGGTGCGCTCTTAATTTCTCTCCAGACAGTGCAACCTGACAGATGTTCAAGCGGATCCAGCAATTCTGATTGACATGCCATTGCATTGCATAACATCATCTGCATATTTGCATCCAACATCTCATGTTTATTCATTTGCAGGGTATTCCCTTTCAAAACGGGGGTGCCTTAAAACTGAACAAGCAGTGCATCGCATACCATGCATATTAACCCTTGTCTATTTTGCAGGTGTCACCGCAGTGTCTAATGTTTGTTCCCTGTATCAGGCAGTTATTGGCCCCAAGCGAGTCCACAGGTACCCGACAAAGGAAAATCGTCCACAGCTAGCGATGGACCAAGTACAGAAAGAGCTGGCTGATATGCGTGAAAGGATGGATCAGTTCATGACATTGATGATTGGTATGGCAGCAGGTCAAGAAAAGCTGAGGGAATTGGTTGAGCAACCGAGACCCGATCCGGAGTTGGAGATACCAAATGCTGAGGGAAACCCTGGTAACCCTGGGAACGCTGATAACCCTGTGAACACTGGTAACGCGGGTAACGCAAATGCTGATAGAAACCCGGGTAATGTTGGCAACACAGGGAATGTTGGAAATGGTATTGGCGGAAGGTACGATGTGAATCAAGGAATTCGGATTAACGGGCACCCCGTTACTGAAGATTATCAGTGTGATCAATTTTCTTTGCACGACGAGGCCCTCGAGACCACTCGCCGTATGGATGAGCTTGCTGAGAAGCTCAAATCTTTGGAGTCTCAAAATTCCTTAGGCTTTGATGTCACAAATCTTGGTCTGGTTCAGGGAGTAAGGATTCCTCACAAGTTCAAACCCCCTACTTTTGAGAAATACAACGGGGCTTCTTGCCCACGCACTCATCTCCAATCTTATTTGGGAAGGTTGGGAGCTCACACGGAAAATGAAAAGCTGTGGATGTACTATTTTGAAGACAGTCTAACTGGAGCTTCTCGTGAATGGTATTCTCATTTGTCTCGTACTACCATCAAGAGCTGGAAAGACTTGGCAGAGGCTTTTGTCAAGCAATATCAATACAACTTGGACATGGCTCCAAATCGGACCTTGTTGCAAGGTATGTCTCAGACTGCCAAGGAAACCTTTAGAGAGTATGCTCAGCGTTGGAGACAGATTGTTGCGTCTGTCCAACCCCCTATGTCTGAAAGGGAGATGGCGGACATGTTCATGAACACTCTTCAAGGCAATTATATTGAGAGATTGGCTGCTTGCCCGTCAATCAGCTTTGCAGAGATAGTAATTGCTGGAGAAAGAATCGAGAGTCTGTTGAAGATGGGCCGAATTCAAGACAATAGTGCTTCCAACTCATCAGGTCCCAAGAGACCGTTTGCTGGTAACGGTCAGCGAAGAAAAGAAGGCGAGACAAGCGCTGTGTATGCCGACAGAGGCAGGGGTAGAGGACGCCCTAATTATTATCAAGATCAAGTGGCCGCAGTCACTATTCCAACACCTGTTCCTCAACCGCAATGTCATCCGCAACAACAACCCAGGTACAACAATCAACAACAAGGAGGTAATCTGGGTCAGCAGAGACACTATCAACAACGTCCAAGGCAGACTGACCGGGTCATCGAGCAAATCCCAATGCCTTATTCAGTATTACTTCCCAAGCTGATTGACATGAATCTGGTTACGTTGAGAACTCTGGCCCCACCAATCGATCCTAATAATTTGCCTAGAGGTTATGATGTCAACGCCAGATGTGCTTTTCACTCCAACGCACCTGGCCATACTACAGATAATTGCAAGGCTCTCCAGTTAAAGGTACAAGATTTGAGAGATGCCCAGGCTATCAATTTTGCTCCGGTGCCTAATGTTATCCAGAACCCGATGCCGGCTCACGGCGGGCAGGGGATTAATGTTGTCGAAGTGGTTGAAGCTGGTAATGCCCAAGGCTGGGGCAAATTTGTGGAGCCAGTCATCAAAGAAGACAAGTTTGGATTGGGGTATGCTCCGGGATCTCAGAAGAATGAAGCCGGTACTTTCTCCAGCGGGGGTTTGGTTTCTCACCACGTCGTCAATGCTGCAGATGAAGACAAGGCTGACAGCGACTGTGACTTAGATAGCTGGATTCGCCCGTGTGTCCCGGGAGAAAAGCTCGACAATTGGTCGTCTGAAAAAACCGTTCGGGTTACTCTACTGAAAGAGTGATTTTTATTGTTTTCCTTTATTACATGCATAATAAAGTCTTACACTTTGCCCAAGGTGTAACGGCTCATTTGTAGGGCCATCCATTTACTTACATTTCGCAATTATTTTTATCATCAATAAAGGACGGCTTTTGCAAACAATTTTGTGTTCTCTTTCTTTCAGTTTTTTTTTACTTTTACAAAAAAAATGGCAATGTTTCTTTTATCGTTTTTTCTCTCTTTCCAAAAAAAAAATCTCTCATTCTAAGGTAAAGCATGATCCTCCATCATGCAGAGCCGACTGTAAGACCCCAATTTTGGCCCTAAGATCCCTCATGGCCCATATCATATCATATCATGGCCTCAAGGATCATTGCATACCCTAGCTTCCCTCCTAATGGGTGGGTTACCTTGTGAGTGTGGTCCTTGATCACCAAGCATGTATAGCATTTGTATCATTGCTTTTCATATGTTTACTAACCAAAAGTACAAAAATATTGTCATCTAACCTTGTTGCTTGCAGCTGAAGCAATCATCAGTCAAACAGTCAAATCAGGCCCTGAGCATTGGATGGTGACCATTCTTGAAGAATTTGGACACCATGATCATTCATAAAGAGTTCATTTAACTTGTGATATCATTTGGAATCAAGATCTCATGTGAAAGAGGCTTGAAATTCATCAGAACTTGGCCCAGTCAGACAAAAGTCAACAAAAGTCAACTGTGGTCAACTGTGGATTTAATCAGGATTTGGATGATTGGAATTGATTGGAAAAGTCTCATTCATGTCTATATAAACCTCATTTGGCATTTCAAAGGCCAAGGTTGAAGGAATTGAAGTCAGACAGAAAGTTTCCCAAAATGGCAAGTGGACCTGTAATTTCAGCTGCCCAAAATGGAAAGTTTTTCCCCTCAAGATAACTTCATCATACAAGCTTCAAATCAAATTTTGTCCAACATGAAAATTGAAGATCTTGTCCTCACCATTCCAAAAAGTCCAAGAACTCAAAAATCCCATGTATGGTTGTCAAGTTATGGTCCAGTGAATTTCAAAAAAGACCCGTAATCAGGAGGGCATAACTACCACATGGATCGTCCAAATTGCAAGTTCTTTATATGCACAAACTCCATTTAATATGTACTTTCATGGTGCATAATTGGATTTCTTCAAAAGTGGTCAATGCAAAAGGTCAAATTTCAACTGGACTGTTAAATGAACCAGGGGCAAAATCGTCCAACTTGTGAAATAATTGGAATTTTTGAGTGGGGATTTTTGCTACACTTCATAAATGGTATTTGAAAATTGTTGGAATCATCATAACATGGCTAGGCCTCATGGTTTGATATCTAGCTTTTGAAATGGACTTGAAAATACATGACATTACCATGACATGGTGAATTTGCAAAGTACATGGTCAATGGAGATGGGACTTTTTTCTACACATCATATATGGTATTTTGGACTTGCTTGAATCAAAATTAAACTGATATATGGACTGGTTTAGAGAAAGGGTAAAAAAGCCAAATGCACACAAAAACTCCATTTTCACTAATCCCATTTTTTGCTTAATTGTGATTAAAGTTGGATTAGGAGCACCATATATAAACTTAATTGCAACAGAAACTGCACACACTAATCACATTTCACAAATTCAACTGAAAATCTCAAGAAATCTCACAAATTCTCTCAAAATTCCACAATTCTTCATCATACTTTTTTTCAATTTTCTTTGAATTGCTTGATCCTTTGTGCTTTCTACTGTGATAATCATCTTCCAGGAACGCTATTTTGGATCTGTTTCCACCGAATCATGGCCATGGCATCAAGAAAGTGCAGCTATTGAAGCAAGAACAAGTTCGTGACAGTTGGAGAATTCCACAATCTGGAGCACTGTTGAGCTACGAAGCGCATTCCATCATCTTCTCCACGCTTCAACACGTATCTGTTTCCACTCATTGAAGCGAAACGCGCACGGAATCCACGGCTGCACCTCGAAAAGGTTAGGATTCGACTATCGCCATTCTCAAAATCATTGTGTGGTTCTTGTAGAGCATAATGTGTAGATCGTGCAGCACTTTATAGAATTGAAAACCGTTAGCTTATGAGAGAGAAATCTAAGGTTGAAGTTTAGATGCAAGATCTTATTTCTATCGATTCGCCTTGTACGATTAGTTCTGGACGATTCCATTGGCATATCCGTGTTCTACTCGGTTAAACCTTTCCAACGGTATACGGTTTGTTGGATTTGATGAAGAAAAATTCGAAACCGTTCTCGCCGTTGAAGAACACCTTAGGCCGCGCGAAGAAGAGAATTTTCTGGATTGGCTTTCTGTTTGATCCTTCAGCATGCATTTCCGTTTTCAAATTTGTGTTTTCGCCGGTCTCGTCCACTAGAATGCTGCCACATCATTAAAACGGCACGCTGCGTTTTGGCTTGGCATTATGTAATTACGCTGCTGCCATTCATTCATAAATTAATTAATAAAACCTAAATAATTCCAAAATAATTATTTCATAAATATTCAAAACTTCTAAAATTCATAAAACCACCAATAATCATCAAAATAAATCAAGACTTTTTTTGTTAATCTCCATTTTTGATCTACTTTTTAATAGATACAAAAAATAAAATGTTGCTTGGTAGAAAAATTAATTGCCATAGAAATGTATGTAATGTGTACAAAATTCACATGTTCTACCATTTTAGTTATGAAATCATCATACATAGTCCAAATTAATTGAAATTTTAGATGTAGGTTCTTGACACATTTCTGGAATTTTTGACATAGGTTTTATAATTTTTAGACTTCTGGTTTTTTTAATATGATTTATTGAAATTGAATGTGGAAATATGTGACACAATGTGATATGCTGAGTTCCCTGAATTTTTTTGCAATGCTTCCCCTTGGCCTATGGCCTTAATTTTTTGCATGTGGCACAATTAACATGTTAACATTCACTGTGAATTTTTGTGGATTTTTATAATCCGTTTCCTAATTAATTAGGATTTTTTCTTGCTGCCTAGCATTTTAGGGTTCTACTTGTGTAACCTTTTATATATATGTTGCCAAATCTTCATACTTAACCCCATGACCATGATATTTGATAGAGTAGTTCCTAACATGTTAAGCTATCATTTGGCTTTGGTCCTACTAATTTCCCATTTACCATCACTGTTTACCACTTAATTGAAGTTGATGTATATTTTGTAACTTCATTTGATCGTGTTTTTGCATGCTTAGACATGTTGAATTAATTCCCATAGTTCCTTTTATCCAAATTGCTTGAAAATTGACATGTAGCTTGTTGAATGTCCTCTGTTTAGGATATAATTTTTGTGGAATTTACTGTGTTGTTTTGATATTTTTTGTGATGTGATCTTGCTGATTGCTCATATGTGGTTTACATTCGATCACTTTGCCTTACATGTTGCATAGATTGAGATGTGTATATAGTTTGGGTATGGGACCAATTGGGATCCCTTTGTAATTGAAATAGCTTGACTTTGATCATGAATTGGTTGCTGTTTTAGGATTTTTCCTTCTTTTGGACCCTAGGCTAGCCCTAGTGGTCTTGTCACTTACATTTGAACTTGTCTTTGGCTTTTCAGGTTAAGAAGTTAAGGCTTAAGGATATTGTTTCACATTTGGGATGTTTTGCTTGATACTTGTAAACTAATGTGGCTGTTTTGTAGGATGTTGGTTCATGTTGAGCTTTGTGCTATGCACATTATTGTTTGATTATGATTGTACATTGTTGATTATTGTATTGTTGTTTGATTTCGAATGGGATGCTGATTCTGTTTGATTTTTCCAGGTACCCTTAGTTGCTCAGTTCTCTTAAGAACTTGTATTGCTTTGCTTATAAGCAATTAGCATTGAGGTATTGCACCTTCTTCTTCATGTAGTCTGGAGACCCGGCCCGTTATTTGGCCGGGCAAACTGTCTGAAGTCCTCCTTAAGAGGCAATGCTTGTGTATGTTTATATTTGTCCTAAGCAGGAAAAGTCCTCATTTGAGGCAATTGGTGGAAGGTAGGGATAAGCAATCTATCCCCCACTATTCAGTGAGTCTTCTCCTTGCTCCCATTTCATGGTTGTAGCATTGAGATCCAAACCCAAGATCTATCGAGTCTAATTGGGGAAAGAGTTCCATCTTTCTGAACTCCCCCACATTCTTATATTTACATGCTCTCTCGGACCTGAGATAGAAGCAATGAGGCACACCCCTCATATCCTTTCATCTGCTTCACCTTAGCCCCTCAATGGCAAGGTTAAGAGCGACCTTAACCCTATTCCAGTTGGCTTTAATGCCTCACCCTTTTGCTTGAGCCTCATTGAATGGTTATAGCGTGTGCTACTTGAATTTATGTGATTGATTACTTGATTCATTTATACATGATTACTTGATTGCCATTGTGCATTTACTATCATTGATTGCCGTTGTGCATTTATCATCTTTGTTTGCCATTAGTGCATGATCATTTCTTTTGTCCTTGTGACATTGATGTTTTCCCATTGAGGAACCAGTTATAAGTCCCTGTAAGCTGGCATCTGTTCCCATGACATGGAAGAGATAGAGTGCAAGACCTCATTGGTCACTCATATCTTCTTTGCTCTTTGTTTGAGCATTGTTGTTGTATGTGAGGATTCATTGTAAGTCCCTGTGATGTGGCATTTGTATTCCTAGGATCATACTGTGGAGGTTAACATAAGTCCAGATAGATTGGCAGTTGACTTCCCTGTTTTGTTTTTTTGTTTTTTTGTTTTATTTTGACGGAGATTAGTGTAAGTCCATAGAGTGGCTTCTGATATCCTTGCTTGTTTTAGGAGACAGGTATAAGACCATTGAGTGGCATCCAGTATCCGCTTTTATTTACTTTCATCTGTTACCATGTTCATATCATTGCTCATTTGTAGCCTATTCCTAAGGACCCACTTGAATCATCTTCTATATGATTTCAAGAGGCGGACCCTCCTAAGAAGTTTTACATCCACACCATTCCATTCACCTCATTGTGTCCTACCTTTTCACACATGTTTTAAAACTTTGAAATAAGTGTTGTGCAAACATTCTCACCTTCTTTCCAAATTAGAAACTTGGACCTTAAGTCCATGATTTTCCAAACTTCATTTTTGTAAATACTTCATTTTGAATTGACTTTAATCATACTTTGACCTTTTTGTAAATAATCCAAATAACTCCACCCATTCAAATGATTTTGTGGCTTTGTCCATGTTTGTTAAGTTTTCATACATTAGCTATAGGTTTGATTTACCCTAGTTGGTTGATATTAATCTCACCTATTTGTCCTTAGTTGATTGAATTGTAAGTCTTCCTTGCTTATTATAGGGTTAACCCCTCCCTAGCAAGTTGAAGCTTTTCTCACATGGTGGACTTGTTGTTTCTTAAGGTTGAGTTTTCTCCCGTGGGTAACGTAAGACCTTTGAGCTTGTGTTTTAAAATTGAATCCATTAACTTTCGGAAGTTTTTAGCCGAACTACGGCGTTTTGATCCTGTAAAGGTACGTAGGCAATGGTTATCCATCCAAACACAAAAATAATTAACATGTACATTCTTTTCTCATCATCCCAATCATGTTTGCACAATGTTTATGTCATAACAAATAACAATATTATACAACAAGTGTGAAAAGGGCTCCCTAGGAGTACCTAGGACGCATTGGGTGCCTAACACCTTCCCTTTGCGTAATTTACCCCTTACCCCGATCTCTGATCTTTTTATTAGTTTTCTACGTGTAAAACTTCTTAGGTTTTTGTTCGCTTTTTAGCCAGTCCTTAGGATAAATAAAAGTGCGGTGGCGACTCTATGTTTATTGTATACATTGCTTATGATTTAATCAATAGATCATATAGCGACGAATACACCGCTACACCGACCACCCGGATCTCACTGCTAACGACACTGCTATGGCCAAGTATGACTTCGACAATCCTATTTATCAAGCCGAAGAAGGGGCTAAGGAAGATTGTGAATTGCCTGAAGGGTTAGCCAGATTGTTGAAATAGGAGGACCGAGCTATTACACCTTATCAGGAGGTGGTGGAGACCATCAACGTTGGTACCAAAGACGACAAGAAAGAGATCAAGATCGGGGCCAGTCTACAAGCAGAGAGAAAAGACCGTTGATCATGTACTTGACTGTGTTAGAAAGGTCGATGGGTTGTGTGCTCGGTCAGCATGACGAGTCAGGTCGAAAAGAGCATGCAATATACTACCTTAGCAAAAGTTTACCGACTGTGAACAAAGATACTCATTGCTCGAGAAAACTTGCCGCGCTTTGGCATGGGCTGCTCGCCGACTAAGACAGTATATGTTGACTCACACGACTCTATTGATATCAAAAATGGATTCAGTCAAGTATATTTTTGAAAAGCCAGCACTTACCGGAAAAGTTACTAGGTGACAAATGATACTGACAGAGTATGACATCCAATACACTTCACAAAAAGCCATCAAGGGAAGTGTCTTATCAGACTATCTTGCAGAGAAACCGATTGATGATTACCAACCTATGAGGTTTGACTTTCCTGATGAAGACATCATGTTTCTCAAATCGAAAGATTGAGAGGAACCACTCCCGGAGGAGGGGCCTGACCCTGAATCCAAATGGGTTATGATGTTTGATGGGGCGGTCCACGTCAACGGTCGCGGAGTTGGTATAGTGTTGATCACACCGGAAAGGGGGTTCATATGCCATTTGGTGCCAGAATAACTTTTCCCTGCACCAACAATGAAGCCGAATACGAAGCTTTGTATCCTAAGACTTGAGGAAGCCGTCAAAATACAGATTAAATCCCTGGATGTATACGGGGACTCAGCTTTGGTCATCAATCAAACCAACAGGGAAATGGTGCTATGCTGGAACTACGTACCCAGAATTGACGTATCTCGGTCAGAGACGAATGAAGAAAGCATTTGGTCAGAAAGTGCGCTCTCGGGAGTATCGAGTCGGTGAATTGGTACTCAAAAGATTTCTTCCTCCCAACACCGATCACACGGGCAAATGGACACCGAACTATGAGGGTCCGTACGTGGTTAAAAGGATTTTCTATGGCGGAGCTTTGATGCTAACAACCATGGAGGGCGAAGGATTCCCGTCCCCTATTAACTCAGACGCGGTTAAAAAGTACTTCACATAAAATAGACCCGCTGGACAGTAAAAAGAATAGTCCAGGCAAAAAAGGGGCATCCCGACGAACCAAAAAAAAGAATAAAGAGGTTCGGGAAAAAATTAGGGATATATAAAAAAAAAGACTACACCCGGTGAGTCGAAAACCCAAAAGGGAGGCTCAGGCAAAAATGGGTATCCCGGTGGATTGAAAACCCGAAAAAGGGGGCGATCCAAGCAAAAGTTAGGGAATAAGCGAATGACTATGATCTGAGTTCATCAGTGTTATATCACCGTTTCATTTAATCCGGCAATCTTCGAAGGTTAAAGATCGACTAATCATCCACTTCAGAAAGGAAGATGAGCAAAGCGTCTTGAGGACATACGAACCATAGCAGAGTCGAAACTCAGTGGGACCCCGTTTCCACATTGCCATTAGGATAATTCTCTTTTTTATAGCGATCACCTCTTTTCAGGGATCAGCTTCCTGATGCCCTCGCCTATTCCTGGCACAAATTTTCTCCCCAGTAAGAGTCGAATAATTCAGTTAAAGAGCCTCTTTATTTTTCATTTATCAGTTTGTTTGCAAAAATGTCCGAATTTTTGATAAAACATATTGCATATGAACATAATGGTGGCTTTTGCAGATGATTTGCACAGGAAAACATTTAAAATTGCTTTGAATGTGCTTAATCCCGGACGGTGAATTCAAACCGAGTAATTCCCCCGAGGCATACGTGTATTTTTGGTTGCAGGTCACAGGAACCGGATGCCAAGTCATGAATCCTCATCCCCAAGCGGTTGACAAAGTCTCTCCTCAGCAAAGCATGTTCCCCAACAGAGTTGACAGTATCCAGACTGTCTATCCCCAATAGAGTTGACAGTATCCAGACTGTCTATCCCCAGCGGAGTTGACGGTGTCAGACTGTATCTTCCTAGCAACAGCGGAGTGGTTGCATACCCAACGGACAAGAGGGTGGTGTTCCCAGTGTTCATCTCATCCCCAGCATTATTTCTAATAGATTTGTTCTAATCCCCAGCTAGAGGACGATTAGCAAGTTCATATCCCCAGCAAAGGTCGTTTCCTACGACATTTCCCCAGGAAGTGTTTTCCCCACAGACTCTCCTCACAGAGCCTCGCCGAGAAAAGTTTCCATAGTTGATACTCCCACCGCAAGGTCAACTTTTCAAGCAACCAATTTATTTTTGGTGGCTCATTGGTCCCGACAGACAGATCATTCCCCACAGAGCATTCAAGGATCGATACAGGGATCTGTTCCCTACCGGAGTTTGCTTCCCCTAGCAGATTTCTTTTTTCTTTTACACCATGCATAGCATTTGCATTCGCATGCATATCATATCAAGCATACACATAAGCTGATAAACAGGTTCTTCCAAGCAGACTGAAGAATTACTTTACAACCAAGGTCATGAGATCCAGCCAGAGGATCAAGCGTGAGTGATGTAACACCCCGATAAAATATGATAATTATTTAATTTAAGTTAATAGTATATTTATTAATTTAATTAAATAATTGGAATATTATTGGATTATTATTATTGGAATAATAAAGTTGGAATATATATAAAGAGTTCCATTTGGTAAAAAGGGTTTTTCACGTGAAAAGAAGGAAGCGACTCAAAAGTGGAAAAGGGGCAGAAGAGAAGAAACTGAGAAAGGGAGAAGAAGAGGCTAGGGTTCAAGAGGAGAATTCACGATTGTTGAAGGTCAAAGAAGATTTGCCGGATTAACTCAGGTAAGGGGGGTTTATCGTCGTTTAATGGGTATTATGGATTAACATGTGATGGGTAGTAATAAGCCATTGATTGACTCTAATTAGGTTTTGGGAAATAACTTTGAATTGGGATGAATGAATTGTGTTAAAACTGTAATTAAATCTATAGTTGGGTGAGTCGTAGTTTTCTGGACGTGTAGCTTTTTACGGAATCGAAATCGGAGGTCCGGAAGTCCTCCGACGGCGAAAAATGCGGGGGATTCTGCATTCTGTTCGTGTTAGCGCAGGAACAGCTTTCTGTCTTGCGTTAACCGGTTAACCCAGGGTGTTAACCGGTTAACACTGTTATGAATTATGAGAAATTGTTATCTGTCTTGCGTTAACCGGTTAACCCATGGCGTTAACCGGTTAACACTGTTAAAATGTGCCAGGAAGCGTGTTCTGTTTTGCGTTAACCGGTTAACCCAGGGCGTTAACCGGTTAACACTGTTGGAAAAGTGAAAATTTGATATTCAAATATTGTGTACATATTTGACGTTTGGCCTATATTGGTGTATGATATAGTAGGGATCATTTCCCGTTGTTTTGAGCAGTATAGGTATTAGTAGAGTGTGCTAATACTGTGATTTATTATTTGGCATGATATGAATATGATTCTGTGATAAATATGCTGATGATGTATGATGGTATGCATAATGCTGTGAATGTATCTGTTATGTATGCAATTGTGGATGGACTGTTTATGGCTTAGAGTGTGAGCATATGTCCATTGTGGATTGTTGTTGATGGTTGCATGCTAGGTGATTTAGCGTGCATAGTATGGCCTTTATGGTGGTAGCTAATTCCCATGGTGAGGAATTAGTGAGTGAGTTATTGTGGATTGTTGTTGATGTTTGCATGCTAGGTGAATTAGCGTGCATAGCATAGCCCTTGGGGTGGTAGCTAATTCCCATGGTGAGGAATTAGTGAGTGAGTCACTAGGTCTCAAATGAGTGGGACTAGTGAGCTTGGTAGCCGTATCTGGGTTTGATCGGTGAGGTTGAACTATGTGTTCACGAATAGTCGGTACCGCATGCATGGAGTCTCATTGCATAATATATGTATGGCGTATAATATGAATGGATGTAATCCAATATTATACGTGTGTTTTGTGTTATGTTGTGTTGAGTATGATTATGAGTTGATGTTGTCGTTGCTGAATGTGTGATATGATTAGGGTGATGAAATGTGTTAATTTACTTAGCATTACATGATATTTTATAATGCTTATTATATCGATTGAGGAACTCACCCTTACAACTATGTTTCAGGTAACGAGCAGTGATTGAGTAGAAGCTAGTGCTTGGAGTCTAGTGTAGTTCCTTAGTGGGTCATGCTCTGGTATATGTAACATCGGGATGGGATGTTTACTTTGTTTTCATTTGTGATTGTTGAACAGTTTTACATGTAATGTGATTACATGGTTTGCATGTTGTTAGATTTCTATCCGCTGCGGATTGTGCAATGCCTTGTTTTGACTAATAAATGAGCATGACCAGATATTTTGATGAATGGTGTGAAGTGTCAAGTGTGACACCCTTAAATTGCATATCTACTCTGATTTATATTTTGTTGAATTAATTAATTATTGGGGTATTTTAGAAGGGTGTTACATTAGTGGTATCAGAGCATAGTCGGTCGAGTCGAGTCGTAATTATTCTGTTTCCCTGTATGTGATAGGTGTTGTGTAACCCTATCAGTACTTATTGTTTTAGCTTGTTGGATTAACTCAGAATAGAGATGGCTGGAAGAGGTAGAGACGATGCTGCGATTGCTGAGGCTCTGGGTATGCTAGCTGGAGTACTTGGAGGGAATCCGAATGTTGTGGGATTGGGAGCTGCTCGTCAACTGAGTGAGTTCCAGAAGAACAATCCTCCAATGTTCAAGGGAGCATACGATCCAGATGGTGCTCAGAAGTGGTTGAAGGAGATCGAGAGGATATTCCGACTGACTGAGTGTGTCGATAACCAGAAGGTCAGGTTCGGTACGCATATGCTGTCAGAGGAAGCAGATGATTGGTGGGTTGCTGCCCGCACTGAGTTGGAAGCTGCTGGGAGTGCTGAGATCACTTGGGCGGTGTTCAGAGAGAGATTCCTGAGGAAGTACTTTCCAGAGGATGTCAGAGGAAAGAAAGAAATAGAGTTCTTAGAATTGAAGCAGGGCAATCGGTCTGTTACTGAGTATGCTGCTAAGTTCACAGAGCTGTCGAAGTATTACACTCCCTATGATGAGGCAGTAGCAGATGGGGCAGAGTTGTTTATGCTGTTAGCGACTTTGGAGGCTAAAGATAAACTGGTGATTTGCGATCTAGCCGTGGTGTGTGATTTTCCTGATGTGTTTCCTGAAGAAGTGAATGAATTACCGCCAGAGCGTGAAGTTGAGTTCTCGATTGATTTGGTACCTGGTACTAGGCCGATATCGATGGCTCCGTACCGTATGTCTGCTGTTGAGTTAACTGAATTGAAGAGTCAGCTGGAAGATCTGTTGGATAAGAAATTTATTCGTCCGAGTGTGTCACCGTGGGGCGCACCAGTGTTATTGGTTAAGAAGAAAGAAGGTACTATGAGGTTGTGTGTGGACTACAGGCAACTGAATAAAGTGACGATTAAGAATCGGTATCCTTTGCCGAGGATTGATGATTTGATGGATCAGTTGGTTGGTGCGAGTGTGTTCAGCAAAATAGATTTGAGATCGGGGTATCATCAGATACGTGTGAAAACTAAGGATATTCAGAAGACTGCTTTCAGAACAAGGTATGGACATTATGAGTATTCTGTAATGCCTTTTGGTGTGACTAATGCGCCTGGGGTATTTATAGAGTATATGAATAGGATTTTCCATCCGTACCTAGACAAGTTTGTTGTGGTGTCTATTGACGATATTTTGGTGTATTCGAAATCTGAAGAAGAGCATGCTGAACATTTGAGAGTGGTTTTAGGAGTTCTACGAGAAAAGAAGTTATTTGCTAAACTGTCCAAGTGTGAATTTTGGTTAGAAGAGGTTAGTTTTCTTGGTCATGTGGTTTCAAGAGGTGGTGTTGCTGTTGATCCTTCTAAGATAGAAGAAGTATCTAAGTGGGAAGCTCCGAAGTCAGTTTCTGAGATAAGGAGTTTTCTTGGACTTGCAGGTTATTATAGGAAATTCATTGAGGGATTTTCTAAGTTGGCGTTACCGTTGACGATGTTGACTAGAAAGGGCCAAGCGTTTGTTTGGGATTCAAAATGTGAAGAAGGTTTCCAAGAGTTAAAGAGGAGGTTAACTACTGCTCCTATTCTGATATTACCAAGTCCATCGGAACCATTTGAGGTTTACTGTGATGCTTCATTGTTGGGTTTGGGTGGTGTTTTGATGCAGAATAAGCAGGTTGTAGCTTATGCTTCGAGACAACTGAAGGTTCATGAGAGGAACTATCCGACACACGATTTAGAGTTGGCAGCTGTGGTATGTGTTCTGAAGTTATGGAGGCATTACTTGTACGGGTCAAGATTTGAGGTTTTCAGTGACCATAAAAGTTTAAAGTATTTGTTTGATCAGAAAGAGTTGAATATGAGACAGAGAAGATGGTTAGAGTTTCTGAAGGATTATGACCTTGGTTTGAATTACCATCCGGGTAAAGCAAACGTAGTGGCTGATGCATTGAGTCGGAAATCATTGCATATGTCTATGTTAATGGTTAAGGAATTGGATTTAATTGAGCAGTTTAGAGACTTGAGTTTGGTGTGTGAGAGTACTCACAATAGTGTTAAATTGGGAATGTTAAAGTTAACGAGTGGTATTCTGGATGAGATTAGAGAGGGTCAGAAATCCGATTTGCTTTTGGTTGATAAGTTGACTCTAGTGAATCAAGGTCAAGGTGGTGAATTCAGAGTTGATGAGAATGGTGTTTTGAAATTTGGTAATCGGGTGTGTATTCCGGATGTTACCGAACTTAAGAAGAGTATTCTTGAGGAAGGACATCGTAGTGGCCTGAGTATTCATCCTGGGGCTACGAAGATGTATCATGATTTGAAAAAGTTATTTTGGTGGCCGGGAATGAAAAGGGAAATTGCGAGTTTTGTTTATTCTTGTTTGACTTGTCAGAAGTCAAAGATTGAGCATCAGAAGCCGTCTGGGCTAATGCAACCGTTGGCTATTCCAGAGTAGAAGTGGGATAGTATCAGTATGGATTTTGTTTCTGGTTTACCGAGGACAATTAAGAATTTTGAAGCTATTTGGGTGATTGTTGGCAGATTGACAAAATCGGCTCATTTCATTCCGATCAGAATGGATTATCCGTTAGAGAGATTAGCTGAGTTGTATATTGAGAAAATTGTAAGTTTGCATGGTATTCCGTCGAGTATTGTTTCGGACAGAGATCCTAGATGTACATCGAAGTTCTGGGAAGGTTTGCAGAGGGCTTTGGGAACTAAGCTGAGATTGAGTTTTGCATATCATCCGCAGACTGATGGTCAGACTGAGAGGACGATTCAGTCGCTGGAGGATCTTTTGAGGGCTTGTGTTTTGGAAAAGGGAGGTGCTTGGGATTGTTATTTACCTTTGATTGAGTTTACCTACAACAATAGTTTTCATTCGAGCATTGGTATGGCACCGTTTGAAGCTTTGTATGGTAGGAGATGTCGGACACCTTTATGTTGGTATGAGTCCGGTGAGAATGCTGTGGTTGGACCGGAGATTGTTCAACAAACTACGGAAAAGATTAAGGTGATTCAGGAGAAGATGAGGGTTGCTCAGAGTCGTCAGAAGAGTTATCACGACAAGAGGAGGAAGTCACTTGAGTTCCAAGAGGGAGATCATGTGTTTCTTCGTGTTACTCCGATAACTGGGGTTGGTCGAGCTTTGAAGTCGAAGAAGTTGACACCTCGATTTATTGGTCCTTATCAGATTTTGGAGAGGATAGGGGAGGTAGCCTATCGTATCGCTTTACCGTCGTCACTTGCGAATTTGCATGAGGTTTTTCATGTGTCTCAGTTGAGGAGGTACATTCCTGATCCGTCGCATGTGGTCCAAGTAGATGATGTACAGGTGAGAGATAACCTGACTGTTGAAACATCACCTATGAGGATAGAGGATCGAGAGTTGAAGCAGTTGCGGGGTAAAGAGATTGCTTTGGTAAAGGTAGCTTGGGGAGGACCAGCAGGTGGCAATGTGACTTGGGAACTTGAGAGTCAGATGAAGGAGTCTTATCCAGAGTTATTCGCTTGAGGTATGTTTTCGAGGACGAAAACTCTTTTAGTGGGGGAGAGTTGTAACACCCCGATAAAATATGATAATTATTTAATTTAAGTTAATAGTATATTTATTAATTTAATTAAATAATTGGAATATTATTGGATTATTATTATTGGAATAATAAAGTTGGAATATATATAAAGAGTTCCATTTGGTAAAAAGGGTTTTTCACGTGAAAAGAAGGAAGCGACTCAAAAGTGGAAAAGGGGCAGAAGAGAAGAAACTGAGAAAGGGAGAAGAAGAGGCTAGGGTTCAAGAGGAGAATTCACGATTGTTGAAGGTCAAAGAAGATTTGCCGGATTAACTCAGGTAAGGGGGGTTTATCGTCGTTTAATGGGTATTATGGATTAACATGTGATGGGTAGTAATAAGCCATTGATTGATTCTAATTAGGTTTTGAGAAATACCTTTGAATTGGGATGAATGAATTGTGTTAAAACTATAATTGAATCTATAGTTGGGTGAGTCATAGTTTTCTGGACGTGTAGCTTTTTACGGAATCGAAATCGGAGGTCCGGAAGTCCTCCGACGGCGAAAAATGCGGGGGATTCTGCATTCTGTTCGTGTTAGCGCAGGAACAGCTTTCTGTCTTGCGTTAACCGGTTAACCCAGGGTGTTAACCGGTTAACACTGTTATGAATTATGAGAAAATGTTGTCTGTCTTGCGTTAACCGGTTAACCCAGGGCGTTAACCGGTTAACACTGTTAAAATGTGCCAGGAAGCGTGTTCTGTTTTGCGTTAACCGGTTAACCCAGGGCGTTAACCGGTTAACACTGTTGGAAAAGTGAAAATTTGATATTCAAATATTGTGTACATATTTGACGTTTGGCCTATATTGGTGTATGATATAGTAGGGATCATTTCCCGTTGTTTTGAGCAGTATAGGTATTAGTAGAGTGTGCTAATACTGTGATTTATTATTTGGCATGATATGAATATGATTCTGTGATAAATATGCTGATGATGTATGATGGTATGCATAATGCTGTGAATGTATCTATTATGTATGCAATTGTGGATGGACTGTTTATGGCTTAGAGTGTGAGCATATGTCCATTGTGGATTGTTGTTGATGGTTGCATGCTAGGTGATTTAGCGTGCATAGTATGACCTTTATGGTGGTAGCTAATTCCCATGGTGAGGAATTAGTGAGTGAGTTATTGTGGATTGTTGTTGATGTTAGGATGCTAGGTGAATTAGCGTGCATAGCATAGCCCTTGGGGTGGTAGCTAATTCCCATGGTGAGGAATTAGTGAGTGAGTCACTAGGTCTCAAATGAGTGGGACTAGTGAGCTTGGTAGCCGTATCTGGGTTTGATCGGTGAGGTTGAACTATGTGTTCACGAATAGTCGGTACCGCATGCATGGAGTCTCATTGCATAATATATGTATGGCGTATAATATGAATGGATGTATTCCAATATTATACGTGTGTTTTGTGTTGTGTTGTGTTGAGTATGATTATGAGTTGATGTTGCCGTTGCTGAATGTGTGATATGATTAGGGTGATGAAATGTGTTAATTTACTTAGCATTACATGATATTTTATAATTCTTATTATATCGATTGAGGAACTCACCCTTACAACTATGTTTCAGGTAACGAGCAATGATTGAGTAGAAGCTAGTGCTTGGAGTCTAGTGTAGTTCCTTAGTGGGTCATGCTCTGGTATATGTAACATCGGGACGGGATGTTTACTTCGTTTTCATTTGTGATTGTTGAACAGTTTTACATGTAATGTGATTACATGGTTTGCATGTTGTTAGATTTCTATCCGCTGCGGATTGTGCAATGCCTTGTTTTGATTAATAAATGAGCATGACCAGATATTTTGATGAATGGTGTGAAGTGTCAAGTGTGACACCCTTAAATTGCATATCTACTTTGATTTATATTTTGTTGAATTAATTAATTATTGGGGTATTTTAGAAGGGTGTTACAAGTGATCCAGCCTAAGGGTCATTTTGAAGATTCAGCCTGAGAATCGTTTTCCCGTGATCCAGCATGAGGGTCACTTTTTGAAGATTCAGCCTGAGAATCGTTTTCCCGTGATCCAGCCTGAGGGTCATTTTTGAAGATTCAGCCTGAGAATCGTTTTCCCAAGAGTCAGCCTGAGGCTCAATTTGAAGATTCCCCAGTGAAGTCGCCTACAAGCTTTATTTCCCCAGCAAGTCTAATTGAGGAGTCGTTACAACATGTTCTAGCCCGAAGAATATGTACGAAGCCCAAAAGTGGAATATGCTCGAAGTTGCATATCTAATATGAAGGTTGGGTGTAGATTTCAAAAGAGGGTCAACCAGCGCATGCCTCAGATGCGGAATCTTAATGATGGGAATTTATCATCAAAACAATCCAGATCTAGCCAGAAGATCGAAATAGATTCGGCCAGAGAATCGAAACAAAGGAGATCTAGCCAGAAGATCGAAGAAGATCTAGCCAGAAGATCGAAGTCAGGTCTAGCCCGAAGACCAGAAATAGATTCAGCCAGAGAATCGAAACAATTCAGATCTAGCTAGAAGATCGAAGTAGATTCAGCCAGAGAATCAAATTAAGTTCAGATTCAGCCAGAGGATCGACACTGCAGATCTAGCCAGAAGATCAAAGTCAGGTCTAGCCCGAAGACCGAAAATGGATTCAGCCAGAGAATCAAAGGAAATAGATTCAGCCAGAGAATCGAAACGAAGGAGATCTAGCCAGAAGATCGAAGAAGATCTAGCCAGAAGATCAAAATCGTATCCAGCCCGAGGATCAAAATTAATATCCAACCAGAGGACTAAATTGAGTATAGGTTCAGCCAGAGGATCGAAACTCCAGATTAAGCCAGAAGACTGATTCAGATCAAGCCAGAGGATCGGAAGAAAAATAAACAGCACGGTGTATTTCCGCGTTTTTGTGGTGTTCTCGGAGCGCAAATTTTCGGTCTATCTTTGGTATTCAATCACAGCTCACCCCGTTTGTCTGATAAGCTGTTCGCTTTCATCCTACTCGGGTTAGCTGATGTTTGAATAGGGGCAGCTGTAACACCCCAAAATTTGCCCTCCTCATTCATGCATTCATTTAGCATTTCATATTGCATTTCATCATGTCAATCAGAATTAAAAAAAAAAAATTTAATTAATTAATTAAATAAATAATTAAATATAAAAAATATAATAAAAAAAATTTGGACTTGGGTCTCTCTCATTTGAGCCCACAAAACCATGAAATTCAGTCTATAAATACCAAGGCTTCACTTGAGAGAACACAGAACAAAGGGGGATTTTAAAGAGAAGCAAAATACTCTGAGGTTTCCCTGGAACAAAACCCTGTGGAAAAAGATAGTGAGAGAAGACCTAACGGAGTTCAGAGCAGCCTCCAAACCCCGAAGGGAACTCAACTACACAGAATCACCTCTGCCTCACATAAACCCTGAAGATTGTCTTATAAACCTCACGGGTGCAACTCAATTTCAATCAAGCTCTCCAATCAGGTTTGCCATTATTCCCATTACCTTTGCCCATGGGTTTAATATGTATATGAATGTATAAACAATGCCTTGAATGTTTAACCGTTTAATTTCTGAAATGTATGCCACAGGGTTTGAGTTTTTTGAAACCATACTGTTGATCATGAAAAAAATGCTTATGGTGTTTCACTAACCCTTTTGTTGAATTTTTGTGAGGGCTCACATGACTTTTGCAGGGATAACTTGCGTGGTTTCCCACTTTATTTATGGGATAACCCCTGGAGGTTCATTCCGATTACCTGTACTGACTCACTTTTCTTTGATGGCATTAGCTTGGAAGGATCTCAGGGTTTCCCATTCCTCTAATTGTTGTTACTTCGGATCTTTATCCGCGTGGTACTTTTACATTTTTCCCGCATTTTACTGCTTTCCTAGCTGGAAGACCTCGATAGGAGGCAACGTTTGAGCCCCTTGGTGGCATTTTACTTTGAGATACATATTTTGTGTTTTGTGTTCATATCCCTGCAGGTAGCGCGGTTCCTTCGTCAAGGACTGCCTTTTTGCCCTTGAGCATCCCAAACCCTAACCCTTCATTGATTTTTCTTCTCCTAAAACCCAAAGCAACACGCTAACTCCTTCTACTACAGGCGAGTAAGTCTCCAAAGGTCGAGCATCTGGTAGATTGCGTAGTAACGTCGTTCGTCCAAAACCCAATCCATAACCCCGTAGTTAGCCGAACTATGTTTTGCTCTGATTCTCAGGCCAGATGAGATACGTAGGCATAAGACGCGATGTCTTAGCGAGCACACATCCCCCCAACCCATAGGTCAGCCGAGCTACGAAGACTCTGATTCTCATATTCAAATGAGATACGTATGCAGTGGATGCGACATCCGCGCGAGTCATTTTCATTTAACCCTTTTTTTTTTGGTAAACAGCACAAGATAAACCCACACCCTTTAGACAAGAACTACAAAAATGGATCCCGTAGAGTACTACGGATGCGTAGGGGTGCTAATACCTTCCCTTCGCATAACCGACTCCCGAACCCAAGATTTGGTTGCGAGACCCCGTCTTGTCCTTTCCTTTTTCAGGTTTACTTCGAGCGTTTCCTTTCCCTCCTTTGGGATGAATAACGCACGGTGGCGACTCTTCTGTCTTTTTCTTTCGCCGTTTGTTTTTTTTCGCACTGTATTTTTCAGGTTGCGACAATGGGTCAAAGCGATCAGTGTATTGTGAAGTCACCTTGCCCGTGAAGATTGGCCCAGAAGTGTTCGATATTATCTTCTATGTGATGGATATTCAGCCATCATATAGTTGTTTATTGGGGCGTCCCTGGATACATGGGGCTGGAGCAGTGTCGTCAACTCTCCATCAGAAGCTGAAGTACGTATGGAATGGTCAGGTTGTGACTGTGTGCGGCGAGGAGGACATTCTTGTGAGTCATCTATCTTTCTTCAAGTACGTGGAGATGGATGGCGAGATTCATGAAACGCTATGTCAGGCTTTTGAGACCATTGCTATTGAGAAGGTGGCTTTTGTGGAGCAGAAGAAACCAGGTGTCTCAATTGCGTCCTACAAGCAGGCTGTGGAGGTTGTTAAATCTGGTAATGCAGAAGGCTGGGGCAAGATGGTTGACCTGCCCGTCAAAGAAGACAAATTTGGTATTGGTTATCAGCCTCTTCAGGAGGAGCAGGGTGTGCAGAAAGGGCCGAGTACATTCACCAACGCTGGGTTGATGAATCATGGCGACGTCTTTGCAGCCGGTAGTGAAGACGGAGACAGTGATTGTGATCTGGACAACTTGGTGCGTCTGTGTGCTCCAGGGGAGATGGTGAATAATTGGACAGCCGGAGAAATGGTCCAAGTTACTCTTCAGACAGAGTAATTTTCTTTTGTTTTCTCATTTTGCACAAACCCCTACGTTCTGCCCGGGGCGTAGTGGTTCATTGTAGGGCCACATCATGTTTTCAATGATTATCATTAATAAAGGACGTTTTGCAAACAAATTTGTGCTCACTGTCTTTCTGTTTTTTAGTTTTCATTTTCCAAAACAATAAAAATGGCAATGTTTTTGTTTTTGTGACTTTCTTGAACTCTTTTCTAAAATAAAGCATTAAACATGCAGAATCGATCTTGCGGAATCCACTAAAAACAGTTCTGTTATGGCTCAGTATGATTTCGAGAATCCCATATACCAAGCCGAAGAGGAGAGTGAGGAAGACTGTGAACTCCCTAAAGAACTGGTCAGATTATTGAAGCAGGAGGAAAGGGTCATCCAACCTCATCAGAAGAGTTGGAGATTGTTAACCTTGGTACCGAGGACGCCAGGAGAGAGATCAAGATCGGGGCTGCTTTGAAGGAAGATGTCAAGAGAGGGATGATTGAAATGCTGAGAGAGTATGTGGAGATATTCGCCTGGTCGTATCAAGATATGCCTGGGTTGGATACAAACATTGTGGTGCACAGGCTACCTCTCAGAGAAGATTGTCCTTCAGTAAAGCAGAAGCTGCGCAGAACTAGTCCTGATATGGCTGTCAAGATCAAGGAAGAGGTTCAGAAGCAGTTGGATGCGGGTTTTCTGGCATTTACCAATTATCCCCCGTGGGTGGCCAACATTGTACCTGTGCCGAAGAAGGATGGCAAAGTCAGGATGTGTGTCGATTACCGGGATTTGAACAGAGCCAGTCTGAAAGATGACTTCCCATTACCTCACATTGATGTATTGGTTGATAACACGGCTCAATCCTCGGTTTTCTCTTTCATGGATGGTTTCTCTGGCTATAATCAGATTAAGATGGCGCCAGAAGACATTGAAAAAACGACATTCATTACACCTTGGGGCACGTTCTGCTATAAGGTGATGCCATTTGGGATGAAGAATGCCGGTGCTACCTATCAGAGGGCTATGACGACTCTCTTTCATGACATGATGCACAAAGATATTGAAGTGTACGTGGATGATATGATTGCGAAGTCTCAGACAGAAGGGGAGCACCTGGTAAACCTGCAGAAGTTGTTTGAAAGGTTGAGAAAATTCAAACTGAGGCTGAATCCGAACAAGTGTACGTTTGGGGTGAGATCCGGTAAGCTGTTGGGCTTCATTGTCAGTGAGAAAGGGATTGAGGTTGATCCAGCGAAAGTAAAAGCTATTCAAGAAATGCCTGAACCAAGAACTGAAAAGCAGGTTCGTGGGTTTTTATGGAGACTGAACTACATTGCACGGTTTGTATCTCACCTAACTGCCACCTATGAACCGATTTTCAAATTGCTAAGGAAAGATCAAGCAATCAGGTAGAATGATGACTGTCAAAAAGCTTTTGATAAGATAAAAGAGTATTTGCAGAAACCTCCAATCCTTATACCTCCAGTTCCTGGGAGGCCTCTGATAATGTATCTCTCAGTGACTGAGAATTCGATGGGATGTGTATTGGGACAGCATGACGAGTCTGGTCGAAAAGAGCATGCTATATACTACCTTAGCAAAAAGTTTACCGACTGTGAAACAAGATATTCGCAGCTCGAGAAAACTTGTTGTGCTTTGGCCTGGGCTGCTCGCCGACTGAGACAGTATATGTTGAACCATACTACCTTGTTGATTTCTAAGATGGATCCAGTGAAGTACATCTTTGAGAAGCCGGCTCTCACCGGACGTGTTGCTCGTTGGCAGATGATTTTAACGGAGTATGATATCCAGTACACATCGCAGAAGGCCATCAAAGGTAGTATTTTGTCTGATTACCTTGCCGAGCAACCGATTGATGAGTATCAGCCGATGATGTTTGAATTCCCTGATGAAGACATCATGTATCTAAAGATGAAAGATTGTGAAGAGCCTCTTATCGAGGAAGGACCGGATCCTGATGACAAGTGGACATTGATGTTTGATGGGGCTGTGAATGTGAATGGAAACGGTGTTGGGGCGGTGCTTATTAATCCTAAAGGTGCACATTTACCTTTTTCTGTCAGGTTGACCTTTGAGGTAACCAACAACGAAGCTGAGTACGAGGCTTGTATCATGGGGATAGAAGAAGCCATCGATTTGAGGATCAAAACTCTGGACATTTATGGAGATTCCTCTCTAGTGATTAATCAAGTCAATGGAGATTGGAATACTCATCAGCCGCATTTGATTCCTTATCGAGATTACACCAGAAGGAACCTGACTTTCTTCAAGACAATGAAGTTGTATCATGTGCCCCGAGATGAAAATTAGATGGCTGATGCCTTGGCTACTTTGTCTTCTATGATCAAAGTTCATTGGTGGAATCATGTGCCATATGTTGTTGTGAATCGACTCGAGAGGCTTATGTATGTGGTTGCAGCCGAGTCCGGTGTTGATGAGAAGCCGTGGTACTATGATATCAAGAATTTCCTCAAGAGCCAAGAGTATCCTGAGGGAGCGTCAAAGAATGACAAGAAAACCCTGAGAAGGCTAGCTGGAAGCTTTTATTTGAATCAGGATGATGTGTTGTACAAGAGAAACTTTGACATGGTTCTGCTCAGATGCGTGGATAGACACGAAGCAGACATGTTGATGCAGGAAGTACACGAAGGATCGTTCGGTACCCATGCTGGTGGTCATGCCATGTCCAAGAAGTTGTTAGAGCCGGGTATTACTGGATGACTATGGAATCCAATTGTTTCAAATACGCTCGGAAGTGCCATAAATGTCAGATCTATGCAAATAAGGTGTATGTACCACCAAGCCCTCTGAATGTCATGAATTCGCCTTGGCCATTCGCGATGTGGGGCATTGATATGATTGGGAAGATTGAGCCCACTGCTTCTAATGGACATCGCTTCATCCTGGTCGCGATTGATTACTTCACCAAGTGGGTGGAAGCAGCTTCCTATACTAACGTCACCAAACAAGTGGTTGCCCGATTCATTAAGAAGGAGATTATCTGTCGTTATGGGGTTCCGGAGAGAATCATCACTGACAATGGTTCGAATCTCAATAACAAGATGATGAAAGAGCTTTGCAAAGATTTTAAGATTGAACATCATAATTCTTCTCCTTACAGACCGAAGATGAATGGTGTTGTAGAGGCGGCCAACAAGAATATTAAGAAGATTGTGCAGAAGATGGTCGTGACGTACAAGGATTGGCATGAGATGTTGACTTTCGCTTTGCATGGGTACAGTACCTCAATACGTACGTCGACCGGGGCAACCCCTTACTCCCTTGTGTATGGTATGGAAGTTGTCCTACCTGTTGAAGTGGAGATTCCTTCTCTGAGAGTCTTGTTGGATGTCAAGCTGGACGAAGCTGAGTGGATCGGGACAAGGTTTAACGAGTTGAGCCTTATCGAAGAGAAGCGGTTAGCAGTTGTATGCCATGGGCAATTGTATCAGAGAAGGATGAAGAAAGCCTTTGATCAGAAAGTGCGTCCTCGAAGCTATCAGACAGGTGATTTGGTCTTGAAGAGGATCCTTCCTCCCGGTACAGACAACAGGGGCAAATGGACTCCGAATTATGAAGGTCCATATGTTGTTAAGAAGGTTTTCTCTGGTAGAGCCTTGATGCTTACAACTATGGATGGTGAAGATTTTCCGTCCCCTGTTAACTCAGATGTAGTCAAAAAATACTTCGCATAAAGTGACCCACTGGACGAAAAGAATAAAAGAGAAGGCAAAAAAGGGCATCCCGGCGAACCAACAAAAAAAAAGAAAAAGGTTAGGGCAAAAGTTAGGGATAAAGAATGAAAAGAATATGTACACCCGGTAAGTCGAAAACCTGAAAAGGCGATCCAGGCAAAAGAGGGATTAAAGCGAAGGCTACAGTCTGAGTTATCTGTACTTCATCGCGCTTTAGTGACTACCGTCTCGAAGGATATGATCGGTCCAATCATTCTTCTCAGAAGGCAAGGGATTTGGGAGGAAATTGAGGATCTGTGAGTCATAACAGAATTGGGAAATAGTGGATGCCGTGTTCACATTGCCATTAGGATAGATTTTTCCTTTTGTGTGCAATTACCTCTTCCTAGGAATTGCTTCCCGATGTATTTGCCTTTTCAGGCCCATTTTCAATCAATAAAAGTCGTTATTCAGATAAATTGCTCTCTTGTTTTTATTTTACTATTTTGTTTGCAAAAAACGTCCGGATTTTTGATAAACATTGCATATAAAAAACATGAAGGCTAGACAATAACGTGCAAATAGATAAAACATTTGAAAATAATTTTGAATGTCGAGTACACTTGGGTGTGTCTGTACAATCCCCTGGGGCATGTATGTCTCGCTGTTTTGCAGGTTATTACCTTTGATTCCTGGCTGAAGCAAATAAGCCACGGTTTGTTCAGAGACGTTTTAGCACTGTCCAGTAGTGCGAGAAGTTGGGTTGTCTAGAGCAAGTTCAGGACTTGTCTCCCCCAATCTATTCGAGATCAGGGATTCCTCAGCAGGGATGAGGACGTTTCCCCAGCAAGTCTGAAAACTATTAGAACTGTTTCTCCCCAGCGGAGGCGTCTGTGGGTAGTTTGTCCCTCAGCAGCAGGCCTGAAAGTTGATCTTTCCCCCCAGCAGGTCTGAGGAGTGTTAGTTCCCCACTGAGCCTGAAGGTTTCCGTTTCCCCAGCAGAGGTGTCTGTGGGTGGTTTGTTCCTCAGCAGTCGGGTCTGAAGTACTGTAATCCCCAGCACGGTTATGAGCATCTTTCCCCAGCAGGGTTGTGAATGTTTTCCCCAGCAGTCTGAAGTGGGTAGCCTTTCCCCAGCGGAGGTTTGCGTTGATGGTTTTCCCCGGCGAAGTCCCCAAGCGGATCAGGTTCGATGACAATTATCCCCAGTAGAGTTTATCCTGCCCGTGGATTGGTAGTTATCCCCAGTAGAGGTGAGCAGTGGTTGTTCCCCCTAGCGGAGTCTCCAAGTGGATTGGATTCAGTGAAAGTTGTCCCCGGTAGGATTTATCCTTTCTCCAGCAGCAGTGTTATTCCCCAGCACGTTTGAGAGGTTGGTGTGTTCCCTAGACAGAGTCTCCCTAGTTGGCTTGGTTTCTCTTCCGTCACTAGAGTGTCAGATCAGCAGAGCGCACCCCAGTGCGTCTCCCCACAGAGTTGGAAGATCAAATCAGAACTGTGTGCTCAGCGGAGCGACCAGCTCTCCCCAGCGGGAGTTTTTCTTCATTTTGCATCTTGCATGTAGTAATCATTGCATCCTCAAATAGCGTAGCATTTCCATTTAACATGGAGCATTATGCCATAGAAGCTCAAACATATGCATACATGTGTTAAACCGGATTGGACCATATCCCCAGCAGAGGCGGCTCATTGTTCAACATCTGTATGGCACAGTTGCTGCAATTGCTCTTGACAGACAGCATTCAAGATTGATAATCCCCCAGAGATGTTTATTTCCTCACCCATCAGTGGAAGGAAAGCTTGACTCCCCAGAGTAGTCCCCGGCAAGTGTCTGGCCTTGTCTTGACATATGTAGATGTCATCCTTGTGATACGGGTAAGTGTCATGTCAACACCCGCGTGTGTCCTTTTGTTGGTGTGGGTAAACATCATATTTCGATGTCGGTAAACGTCGAGTTTTTCCCATTCGTCCTTTGACGTCTGGTTGAGTTTTCCCAGTCATCGGTAAATGTCTGGTCATGTATCCTTTCGTTCATACATATCAAACCCCCAGTAGAGTCGTCGGTAAACGTCTTGTCTGGTCCTGTTGTGAACATCTTGTTCCTCTCCCGTGAAAGCCGCCATCTGGTAAATGTGCCTCGCTTTCCTTGGTATCCGAGTATATCAAGCCTCCCCAGTCGAAGCCGCCATCGGTAAATGGCCTCGCTTTCCTTGATGTCAGTGTACATCAAGTCGACTGTTCAAGCCGCCATCGGTAAATGGCCTCGCTTTCCTTGATGTCAGTGTACATCAAGTCGACTGTTCAATCCGCCATCGGTAAATGGCCTCGCTTTCCTTGATGTCAGTGTACATCAAGTCGACTGTTCAAGCCGCCATCGGTAAATGGCCTCGCTTTCCTGAAGTATTTTGTTGTAAAGCCGCCATCGGTAAATGGCCTTGCTTTCCTGAAGTATTTTGTTGTAAAGCCGCCATCGGTAAATGGCCTCGCTTTCCTGAAGTATTTTGTTGTGAAGCCGCCATCAGTAAATGGCCTCGCTTTCCTCAAATCATTCCCCGCAGAGTGCAAATTTCCAGGTTCTTTTGGTATTCAATCCCTGTTTACCTAGAAGGTCTGACAGCCGTTGATCTCATCCGTTCAGGTTCCCAGTTGATTGAATAGGGGCAGCTGTAGCACCTCAAATTTGCACCCCCCATTTTTACATTCATTTCATTTTCTAGGTCATTAACATCACATTAACATTACCTTGTCATTGCATATCATGTTGCATCTTATTAGTCAAGACTGGTATCAAGAGAATTCATCTGTGCAAGGAGCCAAGCATTTTCATGGGAAAAAGGCCCTATGGTAGTTCTAGAGAGCTTATGTGAACCCAAGGTTCATTTTGAAGCAATTTGACCAAGTATTAGAGGCTCAAAGTCCACAGTGCAGTTTCAGGTCATCTGGGGCCCATAAAAGTCAACTGCAAGTCAACTGAGGGCTAGGAAGTGGAGAAATGATTTGAGACACTTCATTCATGTCCCAAAGAGGTTTATTCATCATGTCAAACATCTACCTTGAAGATTTTGAAGCCAGATCAAAAGTTTCCCAAAATGGAAAGTGACCTGTAATTTCAAGTTTCCAAAAATGGCAAGTTTTTGGACCAACTTCAACTCAACTTTCCAACATCAAAGAAGCTTGAAAAGAAATTTTGTCCAACATGAAAGTTGAAGATATTTCTCTCCCATTTCCAAAAAGTCCAAGATCATGTGCATGGAACTTCCAAAGGCCATAACTTTTGACTCATAATTCCAAATTGAGTGGCTCTTTTTGCATAATTCTTCTCATGACATGAACTTTCCAAATCAATCATCACATTGCATGAAAACTCATCATATGATCATATGCATATTCATACCTATTTTGGAGGGAAAATGGCCAATTTAAAATTGGTGCATCATGGGCACAAATCACCATTGCCATTGTGTTTATTAGAAGTTTTTAAGTGAAAATGATCATGCATTTAGCACTGTTCACGTCCAATTCTCCATGCACCCTCCAATTTTCAAGTTTTGCCAATACACCTTATTTTGCACTTAATCTCAACTAAACATGATTAATTTTGATTAAGAGAGGATTAACACAGAGTATATATAGATAATCAAAACAGAATTGTGGGGTTTTTGCTCATTCTAGATCCAAATTCTCTTTCCCTCCAATTTTTTCTCTCAATCATAATTCAAATTTTCATCACATAACCTTCCAATTTTCTTGCATATTCTTGTTCTCTGGTGTGGATTTAGTACAGATCAAGCCTTGGATCATCAAGATTGGACCAGAGTCGCGCATGTGAAGCTCAAGAATATAGCCATGGCAGTTGAGATTTAAGCAAGATCTACACAGTTCCAAGCCACAAATTCTTCATCAATCTTCATAACAAGTGTTCTGGAGTAGATTTGAAGCATGCCAAGCCTTGGATCATGCATTTCCAGAAGTTGATCTTCAAGAGGTCACATTTTCGATCCTCTTAATTATCTGTTTTATGTGTATAATCTTGTAGAACATTGAATGCTGGTTAATCTGAGCTAAAATTCATGTGATTTGGTGCATTATTGAGTGAGATATGTGCGATTAAAGTTTTGTGCACCAAACTTATTTGGTTCGATTCTCTTGATTGACGATGAATTAGGATTAGTTAATGGTTGATTTGTGATCTACATTGCATAAGCTTTCTGATGATATGTTCATTTTAAAAATCTGGAAAAAAATTCATGAGTGAGCACTGTTGCTCCGCCGTCTTCGCGAGGAAGACGGTTGTTTCCGCCCAAGGAACCACCGTCTGGTTCAGTGTGACTGTGCTAGGGTTTTGGCGCCTTGTGTGCGTCCTAGTAAGCTGCCTGTTGGCCAATTGATTGGGCCATATCTCCTTTGACTTGCCACGCATATGCATTGACCATGACATGGACGCCAGCACATTAATGAAGCTGTGCGTTTCATCCATACGCATACACACTTCGATTCTGGCCGGCAACATGTTTTCAAATTAATTCATCTTTTTTCCTTTTCCCTCCATTTTGACATATACATATTTCATTTTAATTCAATTTTTTTTCCAACTTCAAAAATGCATAATAATTTGAAAAATGATTCAATTAATTCCAAATTTTTTGCAGCATGATCCTATGTTTGTCTAGAATTTTATGGTGGTAATTTCATGACTTTATACTTTCTGGATTTTGAATTGTGTTAGACTATGTGAACATGTATACATTTGTGACCTTGCCTCATTCATGCTAGTGTGAAATGCTCAATATTGATCCAAATGCCATGAAATTTTGTGTGATGATGCCTAACATGTTGCTTGACCTTTGAGGCTTGATTGTGCATTTTTCTCATTTTTCTTCACTGTTTGGGACACATGCACTTTAGGTGTGACAATTTGTGTCACACAATTGGATGGCTTGCTTATGCATTTTCATTTCCATATCAATTGAACTTTGATGATGCTGATTTTTGGTATGATGATTGTGTTTGATGTGTTGATTGCTCATGATTTTTTTCCATGATTGTTTGAGTCATTTCTGATATAATATGGAATTTTGATTTTGGTTGACCAATTGCATGCACCTTTTGCTTGCCTTGCCTTCTCTTGCACATGAAATGGATTTGCTTAATGATTTTGATTTGGTCCTTTTTAGGACATGTTCTTGATTGAATAAACATGCTTTGTGTTGAGTATTAGCCTCTGTTTTGACTTTTTGCCCCACCTTTGACCCTAGCCTTTGAGCTAGTGGTTTGTTCTCATCTTTTAGACTTTGTATTTCAGGTTCAAGCTTCTAGTCTTGATGGATGATGTTGATCTCATAAATTGAGATGCAAAATGATGTGTTCCACTAACATTTGCTGTTTTGTAGGGTCTTTGAATGATGAGATCATTTGAGTTGCTTGTCTCTTATGCCTTGTACTGTTTGTTTGTCTGTGAATAGTTTGTTTGAATACCATACTGATTGTTTGGTTGTTTACACAGGTACTTTAGCTGCTTTAACTCATTATTTGAGTTGCTTTTCTTTGCTTGTGGTTGGCATACCACTTAGGTAAATCCCTACTCTTCATGTAGTCTGGAAGACCTGTCATGTTATGTTGGCAGGCACCTGTCTGAAGCCCTCCTTAAGAGGCAATGTTTGTGGTTGTTTATCTTTGTGCCTTGTACATATAAAGACCTCCTAAGTGAAGAGGCATTGGCAGATAAAAGGGATGTGCAATCCATCCCCTGCTATTCAGTTGTGTCTTTCATTTTGCTCACACCATGTGTTGATGCACTTTGAATAAAACCCAAAATCTTGTTGTGTCAGTCATTGTGGAATAGAGTCCCACATTCTGGACTCCCACACTTTCATTGATTGAAGCTCTCCCAGGCCAGGGATAAGAGCTGTGAGGTCTGACCCTCATTTCCCATTTCATCTGCTTCACCCTAACTCTCAATGTTAGGGTTAAGAGCTCAAAACACCCTTTTTCAATTGGCTTGTTTGTCGAGGTTGATTTGACCCCTTGACTGAAGCCCAGCCTTGTATGAGCCACTTGTTTGCATATAGTGTGTGTGCTTGCTCTCTTGTGCTTGTATTTGCTTGATTGATGTTTAGGCTAGCTTGCTTCCTATGCGAGTTAGGATTAGAGACCTCAACATAGGGATCGTATGCATGACAACTTCTAGGCTCGAGTCGTAGTCTCCCTAGTAGCTTGTTATCTCCCTAGTCTCTGGTTAGGATAGAAGTTCTTTCCTTGTTAAGGGGAACTACGTTGCCCTGATCCTCATACCAGATGAGGTACGTAGGCAGGAGATGAGCAGATCTCTCCGGGCTCCCTTTTTCTTTTTCAACCCCTTGTGTGTTGGAGTCTGACATAAGTCCAGCGATTGGCAGTCGGTTTCCTGTGTGGTTTGTTTGTGTGGAGTCTGACGTAAGTCCAGCGATTGGCAGTCGGTTTCCTGTTTGTGTTTTGTTTGGCGTGCATTAGCCGAGCTACGAGTGCTCTGATTCTTCTCTGATTAGAGAAGATACGTATGCATAGGATACGATATCCTAGCGAGCACGTTTCCCATCTCCCCGAACTACGTCGACTCTGATGTCTGTGTCTGACAGACTACGTAGGCCCAGGATGCGACATCCTACCGAGTCCGCCTCTTCCGTCTTTCATCTGTGTCTGATTCCAGCGTGTGTGAAGTGTTTGAGCAGTATCTTTAGCAACCTTTCTTCTATTCTTTCTGAGCGTGGATCCCGTCGAGTACGACGGATGCGTACGGGTGCTAATACCTTCCCTTCGCATAATCGACTCCCGATCCTATCAATCTCTAGTCGCGAGACCATGTCCTTTCTAGGTTTACTTCGAGCGTTTCCTTTCCCTCCTTTGGGATAAATAACGCACGGTGGCGGCTCTGTGTCTTTTTCTCGCCAGTTTTTCGCGTAATGCGACAATTTCCAGAAAGCATTCGACAATATCAAAGAGTATTTGCTTGAGCCTCCAATTCTGTGTCTGCCTGTTGAAGGAAGACCTTTGATCATGTATTTGGTTGTGCTTGAAGAAAGTATGGGCTGTGTTCTGGTTCAGCAAGATGAAACTGGGAAGAAAGAATATGCTATTTACTACCTCAGTAAGAAGTTGACCGACTGTGAGACTCAATATTCTATGTTGGAAAAGACTTGTTATGCATTGGCTTGGGCTACTAAGCGTCTGCATCAGTATATGTTGAATCATACCACTTGGTTGGTATCCAAAATGGATCCAATCAAGTATATATTTGAGAAGCCTACTTTAACTGGGAGAATTTCCCGTTGGCAGATGTTGTTATCCGAGTATGATATTGAATACCGATCTCAAAAAGCAATTAAAGGTAGTGTCTTGGCTAACCATTTGGCTCACTAACCAATTGAAGATTATCAGTCATTACAGTATGATTTTCCTGAAGAAGAGATTTTGTACTTGAAAATGAAATATTATGATGAACCATTGCTTGAAGAAGGGCCAGTACCTGGTTTCCGTTGGGGTATGGTATTTAATGGTGCTGTTAATCAATATGGTAATAGCATTAGGGCAGTGATTATTACTCCTCAAGGCACTCATTTTCCATTTACAACTAGATTAACTTTCAAGTGTACAAACAACATGGATGAGTATGAAGCTTGCATTATGGGGCTTGAAGAGGCCATTGATCTCATAATAAAATATCTTGACGTCTATGGAGATTCAGCTTTAGTTGTGAATTAGATCAAAGGTGAATGAGAGATGAATCAACCCGATTTTATACCATATAGAGATTATGTGAGGAGGATATCAACTTTCTTTACAAAGGTTGAGTTTCAACATATCCCTCGAGATGAAAACCAGATGGCAGATGCTCTTGCAACGTTGGCGTCAATGATTGTGGTGAAATTTTGGAATGAGGTTCCTAATTTGACTGTGATGCGTCTTGATAGGCCAACTCATGTGTTTTCTCTTGAGGAAATCAGAGATGAAAAGCCGTGGTATTTTGATATCAAATGTTTCCTCCAAAATAATATTTACCCGCCTGGGGCATCTTTGAAAGATAATAAGACTTTGAGGAGATTAATTGGCAACTTCTACATGAATGGTGATGTGCTTTACAAGAGAAATATTGATATGGTCTTGCTCAGATGCGTGGATAGACACGAAGCATACTTATTGATGACTGAAGTCCACGGAGGTTCCTTTGGAACTCATTCCAATGGACATGTTATGGCTAAGAAGATGTTGAGAGCAGGTTACTATTGGCTGACAATAGAATATGACGGTTGCATGTTTTTGAAGAAATGCCACAAGTGTCAAATTTACGCAGATAAGATTCATGTTCCTCCGACAGTGTTGAATGTCCTTTCCTCTCCATGGCCCTTCTCCATGTGGGGAATTGATATGATTGGTATGATTGAGCCCAAAGCTTCGAACGGACATCGTTTCACTATAGTGGCTATTGATTACTTTACAAAGTGGGTTGAAGCGGCATCGTATGCAAATGTAACCAAGCAAGTCGTTGTAAGGTTTATCAAGAAGCAGATTATATGCCGGTATGGTGTGCCAAGTAAGATCATTACTGATAATGGATCTAACTTGAACAATAACATGGTGGAAGCTCTTTGCAAAGACTTCAAGATTGCACATCATATTTCTTCTCCCTACATACATAAGATGAATGGGGATGTTGAAGCTGCAAATAAGAACATTAAGAAGATCATTCAGAAGATGGTTGTGACGTATAAAGATTGGCATGAGATGCTCCCATTTGCTTTGCATGGGTACCGTACATCCGTCCGCACTTCAATAGGTGCAACCCCTTTCTAACTTGTTTGTGGCATGGAAGTTATGCTCCTAGTGGAGGTTGAGATCCTATCATTGCGTGTTTTGATGGTAGCTAAGTTGACTGAGGTTGAGCGGTGTCAGACCAGGTATGACCAGCTGAATTCAGTTGAAGAGAAGAGAGCCTATCATACTACGATAGAGCTTCCTACTCTAAATCCCGATGACACCAATCCAACTCCCCCATCCTCCCCATTCTCTAACGCTGAACCAGAAACTGTCTTCCCCACATTAGAAGAAGCAATAACCTTATTTGCAGAGTCTTCAGTGGAGAAGATCAAGTCTCTGTCTGTCAACTCTGGCATCAATGATGATCCGTCTGCAGTGAGGATCCACTGGAATAGAGTGATCAGATAGATGACCTCTAAAGCCTTCAAACTGAAAGGCCTCTCTGAACAAATCCGTAACGACTTTATCAGAGACGCTGGAAGAAGGCTACAGGCTCGCTTGGCCAGAGAGGCTAAGGAAAAGGCCAGGAAGGAAGCAGAAGAGAAAGCTCGTCTGGAAGAAGAGAAAAGAATCAAGGAAGCTGAAAAGAAGGCTGCTGCTGAGGCTGAGGCAATAGCAAAAGCCAAAGCTGAAGAGGCACCACGCATTGCTGCAGAGGAAACTGCCAAGGCCAATGCTGATGCTCTGACTCAGGGGGAGCAGTCTAACTCTAGTTTTTCCCATCTAGTATTAAAGACTCTGGAGGAACTGCAAAAGGGACAACAAGTTGTGCGAGCAAGGTTGGACCACCAGGATTCCGTCAACAACAACATTCAGAACCTGCTGACTCAGCTGCTCCAAAGGATGCCTCCTCCCCAAACCCTTAGGTACTTAGGCTCTTTGCTTATTGTTTTTCCTCTGATGTTTTTATTATGTTTTCTGATATATGCTTTCATTGCTGCCTATCTGTACCAGTTTTCTCTTATATATGAATATCCATTTCCTGCCTAAATTTCTATGTCTTTTTGAGTCTGACAAAAAGGGGGAAAACTAAAACAGCTCTGATGAAAATATACATCTAAACCTCTCAAGGCATTGCGAACATTAAAATCTTAATGACTTATGAGAACTAAAGTTATGCAGGATAACAGCTAAGGTACAAAACCAACTACCACACAAGGAAGGTCCCGTAAGAACTTTTGTTAAATCTGATGATCTAACTTAGGGGGAGTCCATTATTTTATCTGATTCTGAGATATTACTCACTATTTCATCATCACTCTGACTTGTTTTGTCATCATCAAAAAGGGGGAGATTGTAAGAACAAATTTAGTTCTACAATGTATCTCGAAGATTTTGATGATAACAAAGGATGAAACAAAAATGGTACCCTAACTAAATATTTATAAGTGAACAAGACTCTAATCAAACCAGTCAGATAGACAATCATCAAATACATAATCAAGCACTAAGATACTATTCAGAAGATACGCAACCAGGAGCTCTGACTCTGATCAAATGCAGTGCAAGCTAAACTAAAGAAGTCAGACACTCTGAAGGGGAAAAATGACTCTAGACACTGAAGACGTACGCTTTGATGAAGTCAAGTGAAGAGAAACTCTGAAGACAGTCAACAACAATCATCCTCTGAAGTTGCAATCGCTTTATGAATACTCCGACTTTAGGGTCCTCTGATTCAAGAAAGCTTAACATTGAAGAAACTCGCTTATGGAAAGAAACTATTTTTAGAAGGATGTTATGGAACTCCAAATATTTCTTTGGAAAGAACACAGAGATTAATGACATTAATCATCCATCAGTGCCCAAGATTCAAACATTAACATCACCCAACTGTCTTCTCACTCTCCTATAAAAAGGATGGAACGCCACCCAAAGAAGACACCTGAAACACACGAGAATTCAATACTTCCACCATTCATTATTTCATTCTATCACGAGCTACTGCTCTAACGTGAGAATATTTCTTGTTCTTATATTGTGTAATTTCTACTTATTGTTAGAAGCACTATTCATTACTGTAATCATACTATTGCTAAGATATTTTCTCAAGTGACTTGTGAAGTCTGATAACTTGAGAGGGCTAAGGGATTATTATTCTCTTAGATGGTTGTTTGTGTAATCTTTCAAGATTAGTGGATTAAGTCCTTTTTGAGAGCGAAATCACCTTGTCCGGGTGTACTAGAGTAACTTTGAATTTCAAGCGAACCAGTATAAAATTTTGTGTTGAATTCTTTTGCTTCTGCATTTGTCTAAATTCTAAATTTTTTTTATTCTCCTAAAATAATTCAAACCCCCTTTCTTGTTTTTCTCTACCTTTAGAGATTAACTGGAAACTTCTACATGAATGGTGATGTGCTTTACAAGATAAATGTCGATATGCTCTTGCTCAGAAGATCATTCAGAAGATGGTTATGATGTATAAAGATTGGAATCAGATGCTCCCGTTTTCTTTGCATGGGTACCGTACATCCATCCTCACTTCAACATGGGCAACCCCTTTCTCTCTTGTTTATGGCATGGAAGTTATGCTCCCCGTGGAGGTTGAGACCCCCATCATTGCGTGTTTTGATGGAAGCCAAGTTGATAGAAGCTGAATGGTGCTAGACCAGATATGACTAGCTGAATTTGATTGAAAATAAGAGATTGACTACCACGTGTCATGGTCAGTTATATCAGCAAAGAATGAAGAAAGCTTTTGATAAAAAGGTCAAGCCTCGCGTGTTCAGAGAAGGTGACCTTGTGCTCAAGAAGGTTTTATCTTTCAAACCTGATGCTAGGGGCAAATAGACTCCTAATTATGAAGGCCCATATGTTGTTAAGAGAGCCTTCTCAGATGGTGCTTTGATTCTTACAACTATGGATGGTGAAGAGTTCACTCGTCTTGTGAATGTTGATGCAATCAAGAAATACTTTGCCTAAAAAGAAAAGAAGAACTTGCTAAGCTGAAAACCCGAAAGGGCGGCTTAGGAAAAAATGAGCGTCTCGGTGGATTGAAAACCCGAAAGGGAAATCCAGACAAAAGTTAGAGACATAAAATAGAAACATTTATCCCAGTAGATTGGGTACCCCACCTTGAGGAAATCTAGGAAAACATTATGGATTATGGCAAGTTGCTGCATCTAGCCGATCCTAATCCTTGAAGCAATTTTGAGCAGTCATTTGGTTCAGATTCATTATTCTCAATTGAAGACAGGAACACAGTGGATTTCAAAGTTGGTAGGGAGAGTAGTGGTCATTGTATTCAATGTAGCCATTTTTCCGTGTAAATTACCATTTTTCAAAATTTGTAAAGATCCATGGAGTCCCGCCATTTGCGTACTACCATTCTATTAAATAAAGTTGAGTTTTTTATCCAATTGTTTCTTATTCTTATTTGTTTCTGTTTTAAAATTGAATTTTTTATGATGATAATTTTGAAATAAATAAATCAATGAATAATCATTTTTCTTAAATAATAAGGCATTTACTTTAAGAACAATCAATTTCAAAAAGCAATGTCAACAACAATCTAAATAATGGTAAGTCTTGTTGTCTTCCCCAAGCGGTTTGTTTCGAGACTTTATCCCCACATCAATTCATTGTTCATCCCTAGCATTGGTTGATAAGTTGATCCTCAAGCAATTTATCATCCTAGTAGAGCGGATGTGTTGTTTTCTTTGTAGTTCATCATCTGTCCCCAACTAAGGATTTATGGTTTTCAGCCTGCATTTTGTATCTTCGCATGAACCCTGGATCACCGTGAAACCTTTATTTGGTCTTCATATCCCTAACGCCTTCATTTGTATGTTGCATAGCCGTGACAGTTTCTCCCCTACGTGAGTCTGCAGATCCGGTTGATATTTTGGTACCTTGGAATTGGTTTATTTCTCAATCTTCAAGAAGAGTCTGATGACTATTTGTTTTCCTTTTGAGGATTTTTTTGCTAATCTTTGTATCCTCGTGTGGCCTTTGATTTGTCCTGGCAGATTTTTGTATCCCTAGTGAAGCCCCGCATAGATGTTTTTGGATGGAATCCCAAGTAAGTCGTCTGGTTTTCCCCACTCAGAGTTTTTGCCTTTTGTTCTGACTTGGGTCCCCAACGAAATTCCATCTTTTGATAAAATATTTGTTCCTTCAGGAAGTATTCGATTCTGATCAGTATTGATGATGTCCCCTACAGGGTTATCTTCCATTTGATATGGTGTTTACTTGAAATTCCCCGCAGTGATGACTTATAACTCTGATAAGGATCCATAGTGGATCCCTTTTTATCCTCATCATTTTGGGTTGGACGCATGTTCTCTCTGCCTTCCCCAGTCAAAGTTGAGCTTTGATTTGGATTAATGTATCCTCATTCTCCCTTGTGTTGTGGTTGTGCGCCATCCCCGGGAATTGAATATTATTTTGAGTTAGGATTTATACCCTCGGTGATTTATTTTTGTCCCTAGCAGGTTCTCCAGTTGGTGTTTCCATCTTGTTGAGATTAGCCGAGTGTCTAGTTGTGATGATTCAGATCTTCATTGTTTGTATCCTTTGTGTTCGTTTATCAGCATAATCATATACATACTCATGCATATACATGCATAAAACATAACATCATATATTTCATTGTGCATTGTTATCATATTGACCTTATTCTAATCCCTTTCTTTGGTGATATCCTTTCCCCATGCAGATTTGTTGTGTCTATCCTCCTTCAATGTAGTGTGTCATCCTCCTAAGTAGAAAGAGTTTATCCTTTCTTCTTCCTCAATGAGTTATTTCCTCGTGGATGATTATTTTTTTTCCTCCCCGGTTCATTATCTGGATGGAACCACTCCCCTTGAGCTATATCCTCATTGGGTTGAGTCTTGTTTGACCGTTTCTTTCTAGTTTTGACCTAGATGTATCTTTTGGTCCCAAGAGTTTATTACCCAATAAATGCTAATATCCTTCTTGATGATTGATCCTTGATGATTTATCCCTAATAGGTTCTCCAGTTGGTATTCCCATCTTGTTGAGATTAGCCGAATATCTAGATGTGATGATTCAGATCTTCATGTTTGTATCCTCTGTTTTTGTCAGCATGCTCATATACATACGTGCATATTCAAGCATAAACATATCATCAGATATTTCATTATGCATTTTGACGCATTAGCCTTTCTTCTGATCCCCTACTTTGGCCATATTATTTCCCCGAGCAGATTTGGTGTGTCTGTCCTCCTTCATTCTAGAGTGTCAGCTGTAGTGGGGTTTTCGTTACCTTTAGGTTTATTGACTAAATCAAAAGTCAACGTACAATTCGAGTCGCCACCGCACTTTTATTTGTCCAAAGGAAAGGCTAAAAAGCGAACAAAAGCCAAGTAAGAAGTTTTTCAAATCAAACACTAATAAAAATGTCAGAGATCTAGGTAAGGGGGTTGGTTATGAAATGGGAAGGTTTTACACACCCAAAATATCCTTAGTACTCTAAGGGAACCCTGTTTACAAATATGTGTTGTAGGTTGGTACTTGTGAAAAGATTTGTGCAAAATATTGGGGGGATGAGAAGAGAGTAGATTATATTTACAAATTTTGTTGTTTGAATGGATGAACCCATTGCCTACGTACCATCATAAAGGAGGATCAAAACCTCGTAGTTCAGGGTAAAAATTTCAAAAGTTGGTGAATTGATTTGATCAAGAGTCTTAAGGTCTTTTGTTATCAAAGGGAGAACACTCAACCTAAACCAACAATCCATCATGTGAGGAAGGCTTCAACATGCTAGTGAGGGGTTAATCCTATAATAAACATGGAAGACTTATAATCCAATCACTAAGGATGATGTGAGATTTACATCAACCACTATGATAACTCAAACCTATCACTAATGTTTTTGAAAAGTTTTAACAAAGTGGCCTTGGAACCACAAAACAACTTGAAATGAGTTATATTTACAAGTTAAGTTTATTTACAAAATGAAGTCAAAGTTGGATTAAGATTCATTTACAATGAGTATTTGTGAAAATGGTTTTTGAAAAGTCAAAGGCATAAGGCCTAGGTTTCTAATTTAAAATAAAGTCAAAGTTTTGAAAATGATTTTTTGGCTTCGTTAGAGTGGGGAGAAGAAGAGAAGGCTATTCCTAAAGTATACAAAGATAAGAGGGGAAAGAAAAACCCTTGGAGTTCCTTTTCTTGGAGTCATAGAGATGACTCAAGGTGCTCCTTTCCTTTGGATTTAGCACACAAACAAGCAATCAATAATTGAATTCAAGCTCATAGGATCTTCATTTGGCTTGGCTCTTAACTTGGCTACTCATGACAATGGTCCTCTTTTCACAATCTCAAGGTGGGATCCCTATCACACACAAGCAAACATCAAAAAGTTCACAACACAATAAGAGGGATGGACAACCAATTCCAGCCACCATTTACAGGAAATAAAATTTAATGAAAATTAAAAACAAGGCCATGGAAATGAAGCTCGTGTGATGGAGATCATCACTGTACCAATGGATCTCCCTCACTCTTCCTATACTGAGATAAATCTAAAGGATAAAATCATGGTGTTCATACTGAATGTTCATGAAATGGAAAATTAAAAGCATCACAAGCTTGCCTCAAGTATGAGGACTTCAGAAAACCACAGAAACACAAGGATACTACATTGAATTAAGAGTTCTAGATCCAAAAAGTTTGAGAATATACCTCTGAATTGAAGAACTTCTGGCCGCGAATCCTCTAAGATCCTTGCTCCTCTTTGATCCTTGAGTGTAATGGAAGTGATTGGCTAAGGAATTTAGCTTTAAAACTCAGCTAATGATGCTGAACTTCAAGCTCGAAAATGGAAGAAAAAGTGATTAATTCCTTTGGTAATGGCTATGGTTTCAACTCAGCAGCACTTGGGATCTCCAAAAGGTTGATGAATGAAGCTCATGGTGCCTCTATTTATAGGTGAATGTGGATGAATCCCACGCTTCTTTCATGTGCATGGAAATTTGAATTTTGCTTGCATGGGCCTGTGCAAGCGTGTGGAATGCCCAATGATTAATGAAAAAACTTATTGAGATCAAGTGAAGGGCAAATGGTTGTGTGCATTGGACTGAACAAGCTTGCATATTCAAGTTTCATCATAAAATACCAAAATGCACATAAATGGAAATGAATTCGAAACTCACCAATGGTAAACCCCATGGACTATTGTGAGTAATGGTTCGAAAGCCCTTGAAATAAGAAAAAAAGTCATGTTGGGAAAAAAATAATTTGGCATTTGCAAATTGATGAAAACTGGCTTGGAAAATTCAAGTACAAAACATATTCAAGTCACTTTGAAAAATTTCACTAAAAGCAAGCTTAATCAAACCCCTCTGCCCTCATTATACAAGCTTCAAATGAGAAAAACTCCAACTTCAAAGTTGTATATCTTTTCAATTTGATCAATTTAGACTCAAAGTTTGCATCATTTGGATTTTCTATTACAAAGTTAATGGCATTTAAAGTTGGGTACTTTTTCAAATTCAATGAATTAGGTCCAAGATGACCTATAATGTTTTGCATTATCACATGTATTTATTTTAGGATTATGAAATTTTGTCCAACATAAAATTTGAATTTTACATCCCAATATTTCTAATTCATTTGGTATCACCTCAAAATCACAAACATTAAGGAAGTTATGCGCTTGGTAAGGTGACCCAAAATTAGGGTTTCAGTCAAAATGACCTATAATGTTTTGAAATGAATGATGACCTTAAAAGTTTCAAATGTCTTTTTTATGAACATGAAAGTCGTTCATGTGATTCTTAGGAGAACGGGTTCTCTTGGGGTCATCTTCATTTGATAAACACATCAAAAGTTATATCCCATTGAACCTCAGCTTAGTCCGATGACTTGACTGGTCAACCTTTTCAAGGCCAAACTTCCAATCTTGATGAATAAATGATTGAGGGGCCTAAAATAGTCTATTATATGCATAAAATGATGAATGAAAGAACTTACCTTGATTAAATTTGATCAGAGGTTGAGATTGCTTCATGGACAAGGCACAGTCAAAGCACGGTGGAATTAGGGTTTCCTTGGGAAACAATCTTCAAGCCCTTTGGGTTATCTTGATCAAATTGGAAAATTGAGATACTTGGGAGACATATATGATGATTAGGAACTTTGTGGACCATTGTCATTCTTTTTTCTCATCTTCATCTAGCCATTGCATTGGGCTTAGGAGCCTCATAGGAGCATTGGAACACATGATCACTTGAGCTTCAAAACAAAAAGAGTTAGTGACATATTTTTGTGCTTTTGGTTAGTAATCAAATAAGAAAAACAATAATATACAATACAAGCATGCTTGGTGGTCTCAAAACACTCAAACAAGTCCCAATCCTAGGGTTAAGGAGCCAAACAAGCTATGATCCTTGAGGCCATGCACTTGTGCAATATCATGATGCCATGAGGGATCTTAGGGTCAAAATTAGGGTCTTACAGATGCCCTTATTTAAGGCCGTTCTAGACGGAGATATGAAGGTTAAAATCTTCGTCTCGATGAGATATAATGAGCTTAAATAATAACAAAGAGACGAATTTTGGTCCCTAAGAGACCTCATGATGCAAATGTATGCATGCAAAAATAAAATCTTCATGGTGAATAATTGCCATGAAGGAAAAGAAATCAGGAGGGACTGAAAAATCCATAGGAGTAACACACTCAATAGGGAGACAGGGACTCTGGGGGAATAAGGTAAAAATGCGTGAGCAGGTCACAACTGGAAAACTTGCTGGGAGACACGAAGGAATTCAACGAAAATAAATCAATGGAAAGACTCGATCTGACGCAAAGATGCATGTATTGGGGAATATGCCAATACAACACCACTATCCACGAAGGATACATCGGATAAAATCCGGACTCAGACGGGGATGTCCATAAAGGACTCAGCTGAGGAAGAAACAACGAGATATTACCGGTTACTGGGTAATAAACTCAAAGAGAGATATATTATCAAAACACCGGTTACTGGGTGAGAGAACAACAAGCTCAGGGAGAAAGAATATCTAAGACCAGTATAAGGGTGAGAGATATCGATCATCTGAAACATCTGAGGAGGACCCAAAAGGCACATCTCAACTCAGGAAAACCTGACTCCTTAGGGGACGAAAAGTCATAATATGGAGCAGAAGGAAGGAACACCAGGGATACCGGTTACTGGGTATATAATAGGTGACCAACCGGGCGTGAATTGTGAACATATCCAAGACTCTCATCATCCGAAAGGAGGGCTAAAAAAGCAAACTCGACTTACAAGATGGACATTCGATTCCACAAGGAAATACGAATCTTACTCGACTGAGGAAGAAAAAGACTTCAACTGAAGAGCGCATGAGATATATTATCTATTACCGTTATAAACGTAGATAACATACTCGCATGGAAGATTATCCACAACCAGTTACTGGGTTAATAAAGGATAAACGACCGAAAAGAAAGGAGACCGGGATACCGGTTACTGGATATAAAATGATGACCAATCAGAAGGAGAAACAATCATTACCAAACAAGGGTAAATGAAAGATGACTCGCCGGGGATAAATTGCCTGACAAAAGCAATTATCCAAGAGATATATCACCGGTTGCTGGGTGGTATACTCAAAAACGAAGGAATATCAATACCGGTTACTGGGTAAAGATAACCAACAAAGAGGGGATTACATCTACCGGTTACTGGGTAGAAAACCACAAAAATAGGACTTACGACTACCGGTTACTAGGTAGAAGGCCACAAGATCCGCTGGGGAAAAGGATGAACAATTACTGGTTACTGAGCAATTGAACAACCGAACCACAGGGAACTGCAAGGGGATAACAAGAATGGAAGTCAATCTAGGAACAAACTAGAAAGACACAATCAAATAAGACTCAACCCGATGAGGATATAACTCAGGGGAGTGATTCCATCCCAATACACAACTAGGGAGGAAACTGAAACAATAATCATCCACGAGAACATAACTCAGTGGGGAAGAAAGAAGGAGAGATAGACACTTTCTGCCTATGGGGTTGACTCTATATGGAGAGATCATACTCAAACATCTGCTTAGGGGAAGAATTTTTCACCAATAGCAGGAGATAACAAGCAAAGATATATGGCAAAGAATGCAATCATGAATATCTGAATGCTATGATTATGCATGCATATGCATGATTTGTGTATGATTAATGATGACAAACAGACATATCTAACACAAACAAGTCCAAGAATCACCAGCAAACACTCGACAAACATCTCGACAAGAAAGGCGAAGCCTACTGGAGAACTCAGCTAGGGAACAACCCGAGAAGGATGAAAATAAATCATCAGGGATATCAAGCCCTATCCCAAAGCTACACTCACTGAGGATACAAAGAAGATGTATTCAGAAGCAGCGAAAGAAGATAACCAAACAGAGGACTCAACTCTGGTGGGGATCATCTCTAGGATAATAATGAACAAGGGAAGACTTTTACCACAGCTGGGAATAGGCAAAGTCAAAGCTTCCAACTACAAGAGGTAACATTCTGCATAGGAGGAATCTACCGGGAGCAAACAGTCCTGACAAAAGGATGATGCAAAAGAACCTGTCGGGGAGTCTTCATCAACTCTCTCGGGGATAGGTAGTTAAAACAATAAGATCCACCAGAGAAGAAACTCTACTAGGGAAGCTTATCAAAGAATTATGTAACAACTCCGTGGGAACAAACACCTATCAGATATACACCAATTAAATCACTCCCTTCTAACTGTTGGAGAGGAAACTCTGCAAAGGGGAAAAAATAGCATTTTTCTCCACTGGGGAAGAAAATAAACATCTTCATCACCAGCTCTCATTGCTAGAAAGAATCTTCAGATTCGGAGGAGACACAAACATCAAACTCTGATCTGACAACCCTACTGGGGACACGCTGTAAATGCTCTCGAGAGAACTACCCTGGCGGGAGAAAACGGAAATGAATCCTTCATCAACAAGTGACATTCCAGGGATACTTCTTTTCAAAATGAAATGGGAAATAAGCCCTTCATCAACTGGCGACTTCACTGGGGAAGCAATCATCACACGCTTACTCCCCTGGAGATTGCTACTCCGGTTGGGGAAAGACAACCTTCCTCGTGAGTAAACAGTCAGGATAATGAGATAAGGAATACTCCCCACTTAAAGAACATCAACTTTTTATCAATCTATAAGGGATTTTAGGCCAATCCACCCAAGGGATGACAGCCATATAATTGATAAAACACAAATGCTAGCGCCAGACTCTCTGGGAAGCTGATGATGTATCATTCTTTCTACGCTCGCTGGGGAGACAGTTGGAATTCTGATGAAGAGGATATAAGAATTCCAGAATATGAACAAATGTCTTACCCTTTGGTGATCATACTATCCTTGGGAAAGCACTAAGGACATCCCACTTATCTTTTCAGTCATTTGTGAATGTTCATTTTGTTTAAAACAGTTATTTATGAAAACTTTATTTGTTTAAAACAATGATATTCATCAATTAAAACATGAAAACATTTATTAAACAGAAACAAATAAGAGTGCAAAGAATTGGATAAAGGCTCAAATTTATTTAAGAGAATGGTAGTCCACAAATGGCGAGACCCCATGGATCTTTACAAATTTGAAATTGGTGATATACATGGAAAAAAGGCTACATTGAACATAATGATCGTTTCTTCACCAACTTTGAATCCGCTGTATTGAAGCTTCAGTTGACGATGACTAAGCGAGAATCTTTGGCAGACGACAGCTGTAAAACAAAATCTTGTCAAGATGCAGTTACTTGCCAAATCCATAATTTTTGTCTAGATTGCCCCAGGGTGAGGTACTCAATCTAGCGGGATATATATTCATTTTTTTTATGTCTCTAACTTTTGCCTGGACCGCCCTTTCGGGTTTTCAATCAACCGAGACGCTCATTTTTGCCTAAGCCGCCCTTTCGGGTTTTCAACTGAGTGAGCTATTCTATTTTTTTTAGGCGAAGTATTTCTTGACTGCATCTGAATTCACATGACGAGTAAAATCTTCCCCATCCATAGTTGTGAGCAACAAAGCACCGCCTGAAAAGGCTCTCTTAACAACGTATGGACCTTCATAGTTTGGAGTCCACTTACCCCTGGAATCGGGCACGAAGGACAAGACTTTCTTGAGCACGAGGTCACCTTCTCGAAACACACGAGGCTTGACCTTCTTATCAAAGGTTTTCTTCATCCTCTGTTGATATAACTGACCATGACATATGGCAGTCAATCTCTTCTCTTCAATCAAATTCAGTTGGTCATAACGACTCTGAACCCATTCAACCTCAGTCAACTTGGATTCCATCAAGACTCTTATTGATGGGATCTCGACCTCTACGGGGAGCACAACCTCCATGCCATATACAAGGGAGAAAGGGATTGCCCCTGTTGAAGTGCGGACAAATGTACGATAGCCATGCAAAGCAAATGGCAGCATCTCATGCCAATCTTTGTAAGTAACAACCATCTTCTGAATAATCTTCTTGATGTTCTTGTTAGTAGCTTCAACAACCCCATTCATCTTGGGTCTATAGGGAGAAGAATTGTGATGTGCAATCTTGAATTCGCTACATAACTCTTTCATCATCTTATTGTTCAAGTTAAATTTATTATCAATAATGATCTTGTCTGGCACACCATTGTAATACCCCAAAATTTACCCTTCATTTTTCCTGGAAGCATACGCTTTACACCTCATGCATGCATTCATTTTTAGGTCATTTAGCATTTGCATTTCATCATGGCAATCGGAATCGGATCTAAGAAGCTTGAACATCATCCAGGACACTTTGTGGGCTCTATTTAGATGATCAGTCAACACAAGGGAAAGACTTGAGATACTTCCAATAGGGGTCTATTCGTCAGTCAAAACGTTAATCTTGAAGGAGCAAAGGTTTGTTCATGAGTTGTCATGCTCGCTAGGCGAAGCCCACGTGTTTTGAAAAAAAATAAAAAAAATAAAAAAAAAATTAAATAAAAGAAAAAATCCTGGACTTGGACCTCTCTCAATTGAGCCCACAGGTCCACAAAAATCAGGTTATAAATTCAGAGTTTCAGTGAAACAAAAGAAAGATTCTATTCCTATTACCCTGTCTGGGAAAAAGATAGTGAGAGAAGAACCCTGGACAAAACCTGAAGAGACTACCTGACAGAGAACTTAGAGCAGCCTCCAAACCCTGAAGGGAACTCAACTGCACAGAATCACCTCTGCCTCACATAAACCCTAAAGATTGTTTTGTAAACCTCACGGGTGCAACTCAATTTCAATCAAGCTCTCCAATCAGGTTTACCCTATTCCCATTATTTTACGCCTTCAATTTGAATGTTCTAAATGTGTGATGTATTATGTATGAATGTATAAATAATTCCTTGAATGCTTAATCGTTTAATTTCTGAAGTGTATGCCACAGGGTTTGAGGTTTCTGAAACCATAATGTTATCCATGAAAAACCATACTGTTTTGCTCTAATCTGACTTACGTTTGTCATAGCATGTTTTCTCTTAATCCTTATCTTGTTTCACTAACCCTTTTGTTGAGTTTTTTGTGAAGGCTCACATGACTTTTGCAAGGATAGCTCGCTAGATATTCCACTTTGCTTATGGGATACCATTTGGGAGATTTATTCTGATTGCCCTGTTGGCACATTTACTTTATACATGTTTGTTTTGTATGTGTTCGTATCCCTGCAGGTAGCGCGGTTCCTTCGTCAAGGACTGCCTTTTTGCATGAGCATCCCAAACCATAACCCTTCATTGATTTTTTTTCTCCTAAACACACGTTTACTCCTTATACTACAGGTGAGTAAGTCTCTAAAGGTCGAGCATCCGATAGATTGCATAGTAACATTGCCGCCCCCAAAACATAATCCTTAACCCCGTAGTTAGCCGAACTACGGCTTGCTCTGATTCTCATTCCAGATGAGATACGTAGGCATAAGACGCGATGTCTTAGCGAGCACACATCCCCCCAACCCATAGGTCAGCCGAGCTACGGAGACTCTGATTCTCATATTCAGATGAGATACGTATGCAGTGGATGCGACATCCGCGCGAGTCATTTTCATTTAACCCCTTTTTTTAGTAAACAGCACAAGATAAACTCACACCCTTTAGACAAGAACTAAAAAAATGGATCCCGTAGAGTACTACGGATGCGTAGGGGTGCTAATACCTTCCCTTCGCATAATCGACTCCCGAACCCAAGATTTGGTTGCGAGACCTTGTCTTTTCCTTTCCTCTTTTCAGGTTTACTTCGAGCATTTCCTTTCCCTCCTTTGGGATAAATAACGCACGGTGGCGACTCTTCTGTCATTTTCTTTCGCCGGTTGTTTTTTCGCACACTGTATTTTTCGGTTTGCGACAGCTGGCGACTCTGCTGGGGACCCGGTTTCCCTAAGTGAGTCCCTCCTAGCTTTTGTAGTTTGTTTGTTTATTGGGTGTTCATGCTTTTGTACAGTTATTTATTTACCTGCTTTACCTTATTGCATTGTGTACATATCATTGCTGTATCTGTTGGCTGGCTATGGCTGCTTAGTGATCTTTGTGAGATGAGTTCTATACCCGAACTCGAGTGCACTTAGCATAGGAGAATGGCATAGTCTTGTCGACTTGTGTGGAGTTATTCCTTAGCAAGTTGACTTGCAAGCCCATTCACTTGGCGGAGGTCATGTTGAGATCAATAATGTCACACAAGTAAGTTGTAGTTAGACATTACTTTTTCCAATATAGACCTTAGAAGCCGAGGACCTTAGTTTACCAAACCCATCTTGGCCTATTCGTAGGACGTAGTGCGAAAGTCGTTCAAGTGTAAGATTTGATACGATTGTTATGCGATACTACACTCATAAGAGTCTCTCTTGAGAATATTTTTGGAATACGAGTAGTCGTTCCTCCGATAATATCCGAAAGATGGGATTATGACTATGGGAACCCTTTGTAGAACATGTTTGGCAGGTTTAAACCTTAGTACACTCCTTTTGGGTGATTCTTAACCTAAACTCCATGCTCGTGACTTGCAACAAACCCTTGATTCATGGTTGATCCGATCAGGTATCTTTAATATCAATGAAACTTGGGTGTTGATAAGGTGTAAACCATAATCCACCAAAATGGGTGGTTGATATTAAGGATAACATGATCCATCCCATGACCTTTGTTCGATGTGCTCTTAATTTCTCTCCAGACAGTGCAACCTGACAGATGTTCAAGCAGATACAACGATCCTAATTCCCATGCCACTGTACTACATTCACATCATTTTGCATCACATCATTTTGCATCCATAATCATTCACACATGTTTATCCATTTCTGTGGGGTCTATATCTTCTACTTGATTCTAGTCGGAATTTTCTTGGTTCTCATCAACGGCTTAGTTTTTTTTTTTACATCGTTTATCTATTGAGAGACTGGAATCAAGGGGGTATAATGCCTTTGGAATTGATAAACATGTCATTGCATTTACATATTCATTAGCATGTCTTGCATAACAGGTACCGCCACAGTGTTCTCAGTTTGTTTGGTGTTCCATCAGCAGGATAGCTGACCCAGGCATTCACCGGTATGGTACCCGCAGAAACCAACAGAGAGTAATGGAAAGCCTACAGGCAGAGTTCGCCGAGATGAAAATCCGCATGATTCAATTCATGGATGTGGTTCAAGGGGTGGCTCAGGGACAACAAGAGCTCAGGCAGATGATACAGAGGAATCCCCCTGCTCAACCAGAGACGGTGACTGATCCTCCAGCTGGAGAGGCTAATGGACCCAATGGACCGGGGCCTATCCCAATCCTACATGTCACCTCCGGTCAACAGCCCGTTCATGATGATCAGGACGATCAGTTCCCCCTGCTGCAGGAAGACTTTGGTATGGGTCATGGTGTGGACCCCATGTTTAGAAGATTGGAAGAGAGGTTGAAGGCAGTGGAAGGACAGAATCCTCTGGGAGTAGATGTTGCTGACTTAGGGCTGGTCCCAGGTGTGGGAGTGCCACCAAAATTCAAGGTCCCGATATTTGACAAATACAATGGCAACTCTTTCCCGAAGACCCATGTGCAAGCCTATTTCCGTAAAATGGTTGCATACTCCGATGACGAAAAGTTGCTTATGTACTTTTTCCAGGACATCCTAGCTTGGGCATCCCTGGAATGGTATATAAGGCTGGACAAAGCCCACATCCGTTGCTGGAGGGATTTGGCTGAGGCTTTCGTGAAGCAGTATCAGTATAATGCAGACATGGCTCCGGACAAAACTCAACTTCAAAATCTGTCTCTTAAAAGCGACGAGTGCTTCAGAGAATACGCTCAACGCTGGAGAGAAACAGCTTCCCGTGTTCAACCTCCTATGTTGGAGAAGGAAATGGCTAACATGTTCATGAACACTCTGCCAGGACCTTATTTGGAGCGCCTGGTGGGTTGCAATGCCTCCAATTTTGCTGATGTAGTCTCTACCGGAGAGAGGGTGGAGAATTACCTAAGGACATACAAGACCCAGAGTGGAGGTGGATCCTCATCAGGGGTGAAGAAGCCGTTCATTCAGGGACAGAAGAGGAGAGAAGGGGATGCAAGTGTCGTATCTTCTTATCAGAACAGGGATAACCGAAGGAATAACTTTCAGAACTATCATCAGCAACCGTATGTTGCGGCTGTGACCATTCCAGCTGCAGCACCACTACAACAATAACAACCACAACGTCAACCAGCTCAGTACCAACCACAACAACCGGGTAATAGACCCGCCTATCAACCGAGGCCAAGGACGATGGACCGGCGTTTCGACACTCTTCCAATGTCGTACGCTCAGTTGCTTTCTAGTCTTCAACAACTACAACTGGTGCAGTTGCGCACTCTGGCTCCTCCCGTTGGTAGGCTTCCGGTGGATTATGACGCCAACGCTAGGTGTAGCTTCCACTCTGGGGCACCTGGCCACAATATTGAGAACTGCAAAGCTTTTAAGCATGTAGTTCAGGACCTCATTGATTCAAAGGCCGTTAACTTTGCACCAGCTCCTAATGTCGTCAACAATCCCATGCCCCAGCATGGTGGAGCCAACATTAACATGGTTGAAGGAGAAGTCAAATTAGTCTCTACGGTCAACAATGAAGATGGGGATAGTGATTGCGACATCGATAACTGGGTGCGTCCGAGGATCCCGTGTGAAGTTCTCAACAATTGGTCTTCTGAGGAGATTGTCCAAGCCACTTGTCTGGAGGAATGCACATCACCGGATCCTATTGATAACGGTTCTGCTATGGCTCGATTCGACTTTGAAAATCCAATCTTTCAAGCTGAAGAAGAGGGTGATGAAGACTGTGAACTCCCTGAAGAACTTACCAGGTTATTAAAATAAGAGGAAAGGGTCATTCAACCACATCAAGAGTCTGTTGAAGTGATTAATCTCGGCACCGAGGACGCCGAGAGAGAAATCAAGATAGGGGCTACTTTGGAAGACAATGTGAAGAAGGGGTTGATTGAATTGCTGCAAGAGTATGTTGACATCTTCGCTTGGTCTTATCAGGACTTGCCAGGGCTTGACACAGACATCGTGGTACATCGCTTGCCGCTCAAAGAAGGTTGTCCTCCGGTCAAGCAGAAGCTCAGAAGAACAAGACCAGAGATGGCTGTCAAGATAAAGGAAGAAGTGCAAAAACAGTAGGATGCAGGGTTTCTAACAGTCACAAATTATCCGCCATGGGTTGCAAATATCGTTTCGGTACCTAAGAAGGATGGAAAGGTACGGATGTGTGTTGACTACCTGGATCTGAACAGGGCTAGTCCTAAAGATGATTTCCCCTTACCTCACATTGACGTTTTGGTGGATAACACGACTCAGTTCTCGGTATTCTCCTTCATGGATGGCTTTTCTGGCTATAATCAAATTAAGATGGCACCAGAAGACAAGGTGATGCCGTTTGGCCTGAAAAATGCCGGAGTAACATATCAGTGAGCGATGGTGACTCTGTTCCATGATATGATTCATCATGAAATCGAGATTTATGTTGATGATATGATTGCCAAATCTCAGACAGGAGAAGAACATTTGGTGAATTTGCAGAAACTGTTTGAGCGTTTGAGGAAATTCAAGCTGAGGCTTAATCCGAACAAGTGTACTTTCGGGGTGAGATTTTGGAAACTGCTGGGTTTTATTGTTAGTGAAAAAGGGATTGAGGTGGATCCGACCAAAGTGAAAGCGATATAGGAAATGCCTGAGCCAAGAACAGAGAAACAAGTTCGTGGTTTGTTAGAGAGGTTGAACTACATTGCAAGGTTCATCTCTCACCTAACAGCCACGTGTGAGCCAATATTCAAGTTTTTGAGGAAAGATCAGGCTATCAGGTGGAATGAAGATTGTCAAAGGGCTTTCGAGAAGATAAAAGAGTATTTGCAGAATCCTCCTATCCTTATGCCTCCAGTCCCAGGGAGACCGCTGATTATGTATTTGACAGTACTAGACAATTCCATGGGTTGTGTTCTCGGTCAACACGACAAGACAGGTAGGAAAGAGCATGCCATCTACTACCTGAGTAAGAAATTCACAGATTGCGAATCGAGATACTCAATGCTTGAAAAAACATGTTGTGCACTTGCATGGGCTGCTAAGCGATTGAGACAATACATGCTGTCTCACACAACCTTACTGATCTCCAAAATGGATCCAATCAAGTATATATTTGAGAAGCCAGCTCTCGCCGGAAGAGTTGCTCGTTGGCAAATGGTATCGACAGAGTATGACATCCAGTATACTTCCCAGAAAGCCATCAAGGGGAGTATTCTGTCAGACTATCTTGCTCAACAGCCGGTTGAAGATTATGAGCCGATGAAGTTTGATTTTCCAGATGAAGACATCATGTTCCTCAAGATGAAAGACTGTGAAGAGCCAGTTGTTGAAGAGGGACCTGATCCAGACGAAAAGTGGACTTTAATGTTTGATGGGGCCGTCAACGCCAGAGGAAGTGGAATTGGTGCCGTCATTACAACTCCGAAAAGTGCCCACATGCCTTTCACCGCTCGTCTGACTTTCGAGTGCACCAATAATGAAGCTGAGTATAAAGCCTGTATCTTGGGTATTAAGCAAGCCATTGATTTGAGAATCAAGACTTTGGACATCTTCGGAGATTCAGCTCTGGTAATCAATCAAGTGAATGGTGATTGGAACACTCTCCAGCCTACTCTGGTCCCCTATAAAGATTACACGAGAAGATTGTTGACTTTCTTCACAACAGTAAAGTAGTACCATATACCTCGTGATGAGAACCAGATGGAAGATGCTCTTGCTACTCTATCCTCCATGATCACGGTGATCCGTTGGAACCATGCTCCCAGGATCGATGTGATGCGCCTTGATAGGGCCGCGTATGTGTTTGTTGCTGAACTGGTAGTTGATGACAAGCCCTGGTATCACGACATCAAGTGCTTTCTAAAGAATCAAGAGTACCCTGCAGGGGAATCCAACAATGATAGAAAGACTTCGAGAAGATTGACAGGTAGTTTCTTCTTGAACAAAGACGATGTGCTGTATAAGAGGAACTTCGACATGGTTTTGCTCAGATGCGTGGATGGACACGAAGCAGACATGTTAATGCAGGAAGTTCATGAAGGATCCTTCGGTACTCATGCCGGCGGACATGCAATGGTTAAGAAATTGTTGAGAGCGGGTTATTACTGGATCACCATGGAATCTGATTGTTTCAAGTATGCTCGGAAGTGTCATAAATTCCAGATTTATGCTGATAAGGTGCATGTGCCGCCGAATCCTTTGAATGTGATGTCTTCGCCATGGCCCTTTGCTATGTGGGGCATTGATATGATTGGAAAGATTGAGCCGGATGCCTCTAATGGGCATCGCTTCATCCTTGTTGCCATCGACTATTTCACCAAGTGGGTCGAAGCAGCGTCGTTTGCGAATGTCACCAGACATGTGGTTGCCCGTTTCATCAAGAATGAAATCATTTGTCGCTATGGGATTCTCGAAAGAATCATTACTGATAATGGTTCTAATCTCAACAACAAAATGATGAAGGAGTTGTGCCAGAACTTCAACATTCAGCATCACAATTCTTCCCCTTACCGCCCTAAGATGAACGGTGTTGTTGAAGCGGCAAATAAGAACATAAAGAAGATTGTGCAGAAGATGGTCGTTACGTACAGAGATTAGCATGAGATGCTACCATTCGCCTTGCATGGGTACCGTACTTCAGTACGTACATCGACCAGGGCAACCCCTTACTCCCTTGTGTATGGTATGGAAGCAGTCCTACATGTTGAAGTGGAGATTCCTTCTCTAAGAGTCCTGTTGGATGTCAAGTTAGACGAAGCTGAATGAATTCGGACAAGGTTCAATGAGTTGAGTCGTATCGAAGAGAAGCGAATGGCAGCCATTTTTCATGGGCAGTTGTATCAAAGTCGGATGAAGAGAGCCTTTGATCAGAAAGTGCATCCTCGATGCTTCCAGGTCGGAGATTTGGTGTTGAAAAGGATCCTTTCTCCTCAGACAAATCACAGGGGCAAGTGGACTCCTAACTATGATGGACCGTATATTGTCACCAAGGTTTTTGATGGTGGGGCCTTAATGCTTGCAACGATGGATGGTGAAAACTTCACTTCCCTGGTGAACTCAGACGCAGTTAAAAAATACTTCGCATGAAATAGACCCGCTGGACAATAAAAAGAGTAGTCCAGGCAAAAATGGACATCCCGGCGAACCAAGAAAATGAAAAAGGTTCGGGCTAAAATTAGGGATTAAAAGTGAAAAGATTGTACACCCGGTAAGTTGAAAACCTGAAAAGGCAACTTAGGCAAAAATGGGTATCCCGGTGGATTGAAAACCCGAAAAGGGCGATCCAGGCAAAAGTTAGGGATTAAGCGAATGACTGCGTTCTGAGTAGTTCTGAATCTCATCTCGTGTCAATGACTGCAAACTTTTGAAGGATAGGAAACAGTCCAATCACTCTTTCAGAAAGCTGATCATCTGGAGGATCTTGAAGACGAGCAAGTCATAGCAGAATTGGAACCCAATAGAAATCCATTTCATATTGCCATTAGATTAATGTCTGTTTTTATCTGTTGTGCGATTACCTCTTTCTAGGGATTGCTTCCTGATGTAAATGCCTATTCAGAGGCCGTTCAATCAATAAAATCATGTTATTCAGTATATCTCTGTTTTCATTTTCATTTTTCTGTTTTGTTTGCAAAAATGACGTCCGAATTTTTTGATAAACATTGCATCATGACACATAAGAGCTTTACAGGTACATGCTTAATAAACATTTAAAATTACTGTAAATTTTAAGTGCTTTGGATCGTCTATTCAGAACAGGTACCCTCGGGGCATTTCCTTAAAATCCCCTGCAGATGATCGTGAATGTTTTCCACCAACAGACGAATTCGGTATCTTATCCCTGCAGAGCTGATCAGAGCGTTGGATTCTTCAATCCCCAGCAGGTTCTCACCACTATACCTCCCCCCAAGCGGTGGTTCCAAATTATACACTCCCCAGTAGAGTTGACAGTGTCAGACTATATACCCCCAACGGAGTTGACAGTGCCAGACTGTATCTTCCCAACAGAAGCGACTGCTCCTCAGAGTTCGAGGCCAGATCGATAATCCCAATGCCAGATCCATGGTTTCTTTCCTTGAAGCAGAACCTCGGTACCGTATCGGTGTTTGCTTCCCCTACTGAGTCATCTCTCGCAGATCGTGGTTGCCAGAACCACTATCGCTTTCCCCAATAGCAGGTTTTCAGTGTCGTTCTCTCCCCATTCAGAGTCTCGGTATTTTGTCATTGCCAGAACACCGTGTGGCGGGTCATTTCCCCACAGAGTTCTTTGCGCTGTGCATCTCCAACAGCCTAGCCAGGGTCCAGAAGATGGTGATCATTTCCCCAGCAGATCCCCTTGCCTCAGCTTGGCATTCTACCCAGCATTTCGCATCCCTGCATGTATAATCATATTGCATTGCATCCTCCCAAATCGCGTAGCATTTCCATTTGCATGGAGCATTACGCCATTGAAAAATTCAAACATACGCATGTAAGCATAAAACATTCTCGGTATCCCAAGTGATAAGCCAGAAGTTGTTTCCAGTACTTAGACTGAAGATTGTTTATGACTTACCTTTGTTATCCCCAACAAGTGTCATTGGCCCATGCGCCGCCTCTATTATCGTTCCCTATTTCTGCCGATGCTGACAGGCATGAAGTTTCCGGTATTCAGACCGAAGTGGCGTTCAGGCCAATTTTCCTGTATTCAGACCGAAGTGGCGTTCAGGCCAATTTTCCGATGTTCAGATCGAAGAAGTTTCCGACGTTCAGGTCGATGCAACTTGTGGCATTCAGGCCAGTTTTCCGATGTTCAAATCGAAGAAGTTTCCGACGTTCAGGTCGGTGAAACTTATGGCATTCAGGCCAATTTTCCGATGTTCAGATCGAAGAAGTTTCCGACGTTCAGGTCGACGCAACTTGTGGCATTCAGGTCAGCCTCTCGGTGTTCAGACCGATATTAATAATCTCATATCTCCCGATGTTCAGATCGAAGTCATTTCCAGTATTCAGATTGATGAGCGGCATTCAGGCCATGGTTATTTCTGTGTTACCATTTATTTTGGTATCCAAGTTAACATTCTTTTTCGGTATTCAGACTGACTCTCACTGTACCAGACGGATTCTTCTTTCAAGACCACCTCTTTGCCGATTCTGACAGGCATTGTTACTTCACTTCACTTCAGTGCAAATTTTCGGGCTTTTATTGTATTCAATCCCTTGATACCTCGAAAGCACGAAAGTCGCTGCTATCTTCTTTCCAGGTCTCTAGTTGATTGAATAGGGGCAGCTGTAATACCCCAAAATTTACCCTTCATTTTTCCTGGAAGCATACGCTTTACACCTCATGCATGCATTCATTTTTAGGTCATTTAGCATTTGCATTTCATCATGGCAATCGGAATCAGATCCAAGAAGCTTGAACATCATCCAGGACACTTTGTGGGCTCTATTTAGATGATCAGTCAACACAAGGGAAAGACTTGAGATACTTCCAACAGGGGTCTATTCGTCAGTCAAAACGTTAATCTTGAAGGAGCAAAGGTTTGTTCATGAGCTGTCATGCTCGCTAGGCGAAGCCCACGTGTTTTAAAAAAAATGGAAAAAAAATAAAAATAAATAAATAAATAAAAGAAAAAATCTTGGACTTGAACCTCTCTCAATTAAGTCCACAGGTCCACAAAAATCAGGTTATAAATTCAGAGTTTCAGTGAAACAAAAGAAAGATTCTATTCCTATTACCCTGTCTGGGAAAAAGATAGTGAGAGAAGAACCCTGGACAAAACCTGAAGAGACTACCTGACAGAGAACTCAGAGCAACCTCCAAACCCTGAAGGGAACTCAACTGCACATAATCACCTCTGCCTCACATAAACCCTAAAGATTGTTTTGTAAACCTCACGGGTGCAACTCAATTTCAATCAAGCTCTCCAATCAGATTTGCCCTATTCCCATTATTTTACGCCTTCAATTTGAATGTTCTAAATGTGTGATGTATTATGTATGAATGTATAAATAATGCCTTGAATGCTTAATCGTTTAATTTCTGAAGTGTATGCCACAGGGTTTGAGGTTTCTGAAACCATACTGTTATCCATGAAAAACCATACTGTTTTGCTCTAATCTGACTTACGTTTGTCATAGCATGTTTTCTCCTAATCCTTATCTTGTTTCACTAACCCTTTTGTTGAGTTTTTTCTGAAGGCTCACATGAATTTTGCAGGGATAGCTCGTTGGATATTCCACTTTGCTTGTGGGATACCATTTGGGAGATTTATTCTGATTGCCCTGTTGGCACATTTACTTTATACATGTTTGTTTTGTATGTGTTCGTATCCCTGCAGGTAGCGCGGTTCCTTCGTCAAGGACTGCCTTTTTGCATGAGCATCCCAAACCATAACCCTTCATTGATTTTTTTTCTCCTAAACACACGTTTACTCCTTCTACTACAGGTGAGTAAGTCTCCAAAGGTCGAGCATCCGGTAGATTGCGTAGTAACGTCGTCCGCCCCCAAAACATAATCCTTAACCCCGTAGTTAGTCGAACTACGGCTTGCTCTGATTCTCATTCCAGATGAGATACGTAGGTATAAGACGTGATGTCTTAGCGAGCACACATCCCTCCAACCCATAGGTCAGCCGAGCTACGGAGACTCTGATTCTCATATTCATATGAGATACGTATGCAGTGGATGCGACATCCGCGCGAGTCATTTTCATTTAACCCCTTTTTGTAGTAAACAGCACAAGATAAACTCACACCCTTTAGACAAGAACTACAAAAGTGGATCCCGTAGAGTACTACGGGTGCGTAGGGGTGCTAATACCTTCCCTTCGCATAATCGACTCCCGAACCCAAGATTTGGTTGCGAGACCTTGTCTTTTCCTTTCCTCTTTTCAGGTTTACTTCGAGCGTTTCCTTTCCCTCCTTTGGGATAAATAACGCACGGTGGCGACTCTTCTGTCATTTTCTTTCGCCGGTTGTTTTTTCGCACACTGTATTTTTCGGGTTGTGACAACCATATCGGCATATGAGTTGGTTCTTGATAAAACTCACGACCACCTACCTGGTCACATTTACATACGATGTCGCTTCAACCCACTTGGTAAAGTAATCAATTGCTACGAGAATAAAACGGTGACCGTTTGACGCCTTAGGTTCAATCATACCAATCATGTCAATTCCCCACATGGAGAAAGGCCATGGTGAGGAAATAACATTCAGAAGTGTTGGGGGAATATGAATCTTATCCGCATAAATCTGACACTTGTGGCATTTCTTCACATACTTGCATCAGTCGGACTCCATTGTCAGCCAATAGTAGCCTGCTCTCAACATCTTCTTTGCCATAGCATGTCCATTGGAATGAGTACCAAATGAACCCTCATGGATTTCAGTCATCAACAAGTCTGCTTCGTGTCTATCCATGCATCTGAGCAGAACCATGTCAAAATTCTTCTTGTAAAGCACATCACCATTAAGGTAGAAACTGCCAGATAATCTCCTCAAAGTCTTCTTATCTTTAACATATGTCCCAGGCGGGTAAGTCTGACTTTGGAGAAAGCACTTGATATCATAATACCACGACTTATCATCTTTCACCTCTTCAACTGCAAACACATGAGCTGGTCTATCCAAGCGCATCATGGTAATATTTGGGACTTCATTCCAATAATTGACAGCAATCATTAAAGCAAGCGTAGCAAGAGCATCTACCATTTGATTCTCATCTCAAGGAATATGATGGAAGTCAACCTTAGTAAATAAAGTTGAAATCCTCCTCGCATAATCTCTATATGGGATGAGGCCAGGCTGATTCGTCTCTCATTCACCCTTAATCTGATTAACAACAAGGGCCGAATTGCCATAAACATCAAGATGTTTGATCCTAAGATCGATACATTCTTCCAAACCCATAATATAAGCCTCATACTCCGCCATATTATTCGTGCATTTGAAAGTTAGCCTTGCTGTAAAAGGAAAATGTGTGCCTTGAGGAGTAATAATCACTGCCCCAATACCATTTCCATACTGATTGACAGCACCATCAAACACCATACTCCATCGAAAACCAGGCTCTGGCCCTTCATCGAGCATAGGCTCATCACAATCTTTCATCTTCAAATACAGAATCTCCTCATCAGGGAAGTCGTATTGCACAGACTGATAGTCTTCAATTGGTTGATGCGCTAAATGGTTAGCCAAGATACTACCTTTAATAGTTTTTGAGCTTGATACTCAATATCATACTCAGGTAACAACATCTGCCAATGTTTTGCAATCCTCCCAGTTAGAGCATACTTCTCAAAGATATACTTGATCAAATCCATTTTGGATATCAACCAAGTTGTATGATTCAACATATACTGGTGTAAGACCCCAATTTTGTCCCTAAGATCCCTCATGGCATCATATTATATCATTGCATTGCCTCAAGGATCATTGTGTACCTTGCTTCCTTCCCATGTGGGTGGGTTATCTTTTTGAGAGTGATTCTTGATCACCAAGCATGTTTGCATTTGTATATCATTGCTTTTCTTTTTACCACTAACCAAAAGTACAAAAATATGTCATCTAACCTTTGCCTTGCAGATGAAGCAATCACAGGTCAAGACAATCAAAAGCAGTCATTGAGCAATAGATGGTGGTCATTCTTGAGATTTGGACCCCACAATCATTATCAAGAGTTCATATGAGTTATGATGTCATTTTGAAGCAAAATCCCAAGTGGTAGAGGCTTGAACTTCATCAGAACATTGTCAGGTCATCTGGAGACCTAGAAAGTCAACTACAAAGTCAACTGTGGATTTGGAGGTGGGAAGTGACTAGAAATACTTCATTCATGTTCAAGCAAGTCTCATTTGACATTTCAAACATTCACATTGATGAATTTGAGGTCCAGTCAAAAATTTCCCAAAATAGAAAGTGACCTATAATTTGAAATTTCCAAAAATGGAAAGGTTTTGGACCAACTTCAACTTCATATTACATCATCAAGAAAGCTTCAAATGAAATTTTGTTGAACATGAAAGTTGTAGATCTTTCTCTCCCATTTCCAAAATGTCCAAGATCAAGAATTTCTCATGTGTGGTTAAGGAGATATGATCAAATCATGGAAAAGTGTGCATGGGACTTCCAATGGACATAACTTTTCAACCAAGGCTCCAAAATGAGTGGTTCTTTTTACTACATTCTTCTCTTGACCTCTAATTTCCAAATCATGCATCATATTACATGAATTGTCATTACATGATCACTTGGTAATCCATGGCTTTTTTGGAGGGAAATTATAAAATTCAAAATTGGTGCATGGTTTGAACTTTTTGCCATCACCATTGGTTCCAAAATTGGATTTTAAGTGAAAATGAAGGGAATTTGTGTACTGTTCACACATGCATTCCATGCATAAGGTGAAAAACCATTTTTTGCACATACACCTCATTTGGTTAATCTCACTTAGCATTTGGTTTAAACATGATTACAGAATAATTAACAAGGCATATATAAAGAAAAACCTAACTGTTTTCAGAGGATGAGCATTCATTTTTCAGATCTAGATCCAAATTCTTCAAACTTTTCTCTCAATTTTTTTTGAAATTTCTTCAAACAAAAGCACATTCCATTGCTTGATTCATGATCCTGAAGTATTCTTGAGAAGAATTGGAAGTGGAACCAAGAGAAACCGTGCCATATTGAAGCATACTCGAAGATGGAAGCATTCATGGTGATTTCAAATTCTGTTGAATTTAAGTGTGTTTGAGCTTCAATTACATCATCAATCAACTCCATAAGCGTTGTAAAGAAGGTTTGGAGCATTGGCTGAGCTTGTAGCACTGAATTCCAACTTCTGCTCTTCAAGAGGTTACAATTCGAACCTCTTATTTTTTAATTTCCTTGCCATGATGTTGTAGATCTAAGCATGCTGGTAATTCTGAGCTTTGAATCGTGCATTTTGGTGATGTTTTGAGCTAGATATGATCAATTGAAGTTTTGATGATGAATTTTAATTTCTTCGATCCGTGCTTGTTTTTGTGTTTTTATGTTGAAATGATTGTGGATCTTTGATGTATGTTGAAGGCACTACATGATGCTGTGCTTAATTTTAATTTCTGGACATGTTTGAGATTTTCTGGAAAAATCCAGATGAAGATCTTCATGATCTTCATCTTCAACCTTCGATGTTCTTCATTTTCCAGAAATGGCTGCAGTTTTGCTACGGATTTTGCTACGAAGTTCATAGATTAGCTACGAATTTCATTAGGCCACGCTTTTCAGATGTTTGCAACGTTTTTCTGTTTCCTTGCCACGCTGTGCTAGGGCTTGGTTATGACTGGTCCACGTTTTGCTTCGCTTGCACATTGTTTGGTCCGTATTGGTTTGACTATTGCCACGCAGCTTTGACCTAGCCACGTCGTTTAATGAAACGACGCGTTTCATCACTTGGCGCCACACATTTGAATTGGCTCTGAGTTCGATTCCCCGCGCCAACTATATTTTCAAATGCTTCATTCATTTTCTTACTTCCCTCCAATTTTCCATATGCTATGCTTCTCATGTTTTTTTTAATTTTTCTCATCTTGTAAAAATCATAACAATTTGAAAACTCATCCAAAAAATACCAGGTTTTTTGCATTGTGATCCTTATTCTCTCTAGTTTTTTATGATTATAATTTCCAAAGTTATGCTTGGCTGGATTTTATTTTCTGCTAGAATGATTGATCATATGTCTTATCTTGACCTTGCCTTGCTTATTCCTTCATGAAATGCTTGTTCTTTATCCAATGAATGTGAAATTTGGTATGATGAAACTAGACACTTTGCTTGACATTTTGGTGTTGATTTGGCATTTTTATCAATTACCAATTCTGTTTTATGATTGTGCTAAGTTGGTGTGACAATTTGTGTCACACCTTTTGATGTTCAACTTGTATGATGTGTTTGCCATGTCAATTGATCTCCAATCCTTCTGATTTTTTGCATGTGGATCATGTTAGATGTCTTGAATGTGCTTGATTTTTGTTGGAATTATTTGAATCATTTCTGATTTAATTGAGATTTTTCATTCTGGTTGGTCACATTTGAGCTTTAAAATTTCCTTGAACTTCAATTGATCATGAAATGTTTTTGGTGAATGATATTGATGTGAGACCTTTTGGAATGTGTCAAGATGTGATTGAAGTGGACTCATGTTAAATTTCAGCTTCTGTTTTAAATTTTTTATTCATCTTTGACCCTAGGCTTTGACCTAGTGGTTTGTTGCTTATCTTTGAGCTTTGATTTCAGGTTGAACATCCAAGTTCCATGGTTAATGATACTTCATCACTTGAGAATTGATGTTTGCCTTTGATTACTAACATTTGTGTGTTTTGTAGGTTGATGTTAACTCACTTGAGTTTGACTTTTGGCTTACACATTGTGTACATTGGGATTGTTTGTTGCTTATTGACTGTTGTTTGATTATCTGAGCATTGTACTGATTTGTTTAGTGTTTCCACAGGTACATAAGTTGCTTTAAGTTCCTTTTGAACTTTGCTTTGCTTGGTTGCTTAACCACTTAGGTATAATCCCTCTTCTTCATGTAGTCTGGAAGACCTACTATTATTGGTAGGCACCTGTCTGAAGCCCTCCTTAAGAGGCCATGTCTTTGTTTGTTTATCTTTTGTGCCAAGCAGGAAAAGTCCTCTTATGAGGCAATTGGCAGATAAAAGAGATGTGTAATCCATCTCCTGCTACTCAGTGTGTCATTCACCTTGCTCACACTATGTGTTGATGCATGGTGAATAATAACCCAAGATCTTATAGAGTCAATCATTTGTGGAGAAGAGTTCCTACTTTCTGAACTCCCACACTTCCTATTGTTTAAAGCTCTCCCTGGCCAGGGATAAGAGCTATGAGGCACACCCCTCATCTCCATTTCATCTGCTTCACCCTAACTCTCAATGTTAGGGTTAAGATCTCAAAATACCCCATTCCAACTGGCTGTAAAGCCTAACCTTGCTTGAGCCTAATTGATTGTATATAGTGTGTGCTAATTGACTTGTTTGTCTGCTTACTTGATTCATCTGTGCATATTTGCTTATGTGTACCTTTGTGCATTTATCATCATTAATTACATATCATTTCATGGTCAATTGTTCATTGTCTTGTGACACCTTTGTTTTGTCCATTGAGGAGTCAATTGTAAGTCCATTTAGTGGCAGTTGTTTCCTATGACCATTGAGGAGTCAATTGTAAGTCCATTTATTGGCAGTTGTTTCCTGTGATCTGGTAGGAGTCAAGTGTAAGACCATTTATTGGCAAATTGTTTCCTCTTTCTTATTGCATTTGTCTGTTTATGTGAGGAGTCAATTGTAAGTCCATTTATTGGCAGTTGTTTCCCATGATCATTCTTGGAGACTAGTATAAGTTCATAGATTGGCATCTGGTATCCATGTTGCATTTGTTATCTTTGCTTTGTGAGACTAGTATAAGTCCATAGATTGGCATCTGGTATCCTTGTTTGTTCGTTATGGGAGATTGGTATAAGTCCATTTATTGGCATCTGGTATCCATCTTTTGTTTCTTTGTTTTGTGAGACTAGTATAAGTCCATTGATTGGCATTCGGTATCATTGTTTGTTTTGGGAGATTGGTGTAAATCCATTGATTGGTATCCGGTATCCATTTTTGTTTTGTGAGATTGGAATAAGTCCATTGATTGGCATCCGGTATCCATTTACATTGTTTACTTGTTATCTACTTGTTGCCATTTCCAAAGGAATCACTTGGATCATCTACATATGATCTCAAGAGGTGAACATCTAAGAAGTTTTACATCCCTTAACCTCACACCCTTTTGTTCTAAACCTCCTTTTGCATGTTGACTTCAAACCTGAAAAATATTGTGTAAACATTTTCATTTCTTTTCAAATTAGAAACCTGGGCCTTAAGCCCTTGATTTTCAAACTTCACTTTTGATTATACTGCTTTTTGAATTGAATCCTAATCATACCTTGACCATATTTTGTGAATACTCATAATCAATTAATTTCACTCATGCAATTGTTTTGTGGCTTTGTCCATTCTTAACAAGTTTTTCATACATTAGCCATAGGTTTCAATTATCATAGTGGTTGATGTAAACCTCACCGCATCCTTAGTGAGTTGATTGTAAGTCTTTCATACTTATTATAGGGTTAACCCCTCACTAGTATGTTGAAGCTATCCTAGCATGGTGGATTGTTGGTTCAGGTTGAGTTTTCTCCCGTTGATAATGAAAGACCTTAGGGCTTTTGTTTTAAAATTAATTCACTTACTTTTGGAAATCTTTTAGCCGAACTACGGCGTTTTGATCCTTACCTTTCATGGAGAGGTACGTAGGAAACGGGTTCATCCGTTCAAACACAAAAATAATAACTTGTACATTCTTTTCTCATCCCTTCAATCATGTTTGCACAATAAATATTTCATAAACAAATAACATTTCGTACAACAAGTTGTGAAAAGGGCTCCCTAGGAGTACCTAGGACGTTTTGGGTGCCTAACACCTTCCCATTGCGTAATTAACCCCTTACCCAAATCTCTGATCTTTTCATTAGTTTTCTATGTGTAAAACTTCTTAGGCTTTTGTTCGCTTTTTAGCCATTCCTTTGGATAAATAAAAGTGCGGTGGCGACTCGATTCTTTTGTATGCTTTGCTTTTGATTTAGTCAATAAATCATAAAGTGACGAATACACCGATACAACTGGCATAAACACTTAGTAGCCCAAGCCAAAGCACAACACGTCTTCTCAAGCATTGAGTACCGAGACTCACAGTCGGTAAACTTCTTACTCAATTAGTATATTGCATATTCTTTCTTTCCTGATTCATCTTGCTGACCAAGGACACAACCCATGGAATCATCAAGCACGGTCAAGTACATAATCAATGGTCTCCCTTCAACAGGCGGAGACAGAATCGGAGGCTCAGACAAATACTCTTTGATACTATGAAAGGCCTTTTGGCAATCCTTAGTCCAATCAAGATGCTGATCTTTCCAGTGGAGCTTGAATATAGGCGCACATGTGGCAGTCATGTGGGATATAAATCTCGAAATCTAACTCAAGCGGCCAAGAAAACCTCGGACTTGCTTCTCAGTTTTGGGCGCAGGCATCTCTTGTATTGCTTTGAGATTAGCAGGACCAACTTCAACCTCTCTCGCTGATAATAAAGCCCAATAACTTGTCGGAACGGACTCCAAATGTACACTTGTTCGGATTCAGGCGGAGTTTGTACTTCCTCAACTGCTGAAAAAGCTTTAACAAGTGCTCTACATGCTCAACTTCCGTTTTCGACTTTGCAATCATATCATCAACATACACCTCGATCTCCTTGTGCATCATGTCATGAAATAAGGTAGTTATAACATGTTGATACGTGGCTCCGACGTTCTTCAAACCGAAGGGCATCACTCGATAACAGAATGTTCCCCAAGGTGTGATGAATGTTGTCTTCTCCATATCCTCGGGTGCCATTTTAATCTGATTATAACCGGAAAATCTATCCATAAACGAAAAGACATTGAATTTAGCTGTATTGTTTACCAACATATCAATGTGTGGTAGAGGAAAATCATCTTTTGGACTAGCTTTATTCAAGTCACGGTAATCCACACACATTCGTACTTTTCCATCTTTATTAGGCACAGGCACAATATTGGCCACCCATTGAGGATATGTAGAAGTCACCAGAAACACCACATCAATTTGCTTATGAACTTCTTCTTTAATCTTCATTGCCATATCAGGATGAGTTCTCCTGAGATTTTGCTTCACAAACACACACTCAGGCTTCAACGTCAAGAAATGTTGCACGATATCAGTATCTAGACCAGGCATGTCTTCATACGACCAGACAAAGACGTCAACATATTCTCGTAGCAACTCAATCAACCCCTTCTTAATAGACTCTTCTAGGAGTGCCCTGATCTTCACTTCACGAATGTAGTCTTCAGACCCCAAGTTAACTGTTTCCAATTTCTCAAGATGTGGCTGAATGATCTTCTCTTCGTGCTCAAGAAGACGGGTAATCTCATCAGGAATCTCTTCAACATCATCTTCTTCCGCCTCAAATACAGGGAACTCAAAGTTGGGAGATGGTGTTGGATCATCATGTTCAATGGGTTTGATTAACCTGCATAATGATTTTGAGTATAAAAGAGATTTCAGAATTCAAACAAGGCAAATCATTATGCAGATGGAAAATTGATTTTATTCTCTTTTTTAGGGTTTTATGGTGATCACTAATTTCATGCGAAAAGCAAAAAAATGAAAAATAATTTGAAAAACAAACATTTAACATGCGATTATTGAATGAATATCATTGCATGAATTAATTATGCCAACAATTGTCTTCACTTCTCCTTTTGGCATGGGAGAAGGGTTTTTAAACAAAATGACCACATTACGTTGAGTTATGGATAACTGATGGAACATCAACAATGACCCAATTATTGCAGATTCCTCCAGGTATGACAAAGTTGCCAAGGTCTTCTTCCTCTTCATCTTCTTCAACGATGGCAACAGCTTCCTGATCTTCAACGGTGTGGATGAAACCTCCACTCTGAAACAACCCAAGATCATTAGAAACAACAGAAGAATACCCTATACCAGCGAGAGACTTATTATCTTCCAAATTTATCATTTTCCCCAAACCATTAGTTGCACCATACTCTATGGCCAACTTCGCGTCATTATAGGAGACAAATGAAGAAAGTCCTTTCCTAGAAGGCTCGGCAATAGATAAGGCTTGGAACGAAGTCCCAACCTCATCCTCAACATCAATGTAGGAAAAGGAAGATAAATGGATGACCAAGAGAGCCTTCTCTCCCCCTATCACCACCAACTTTTTGTTCTTGACGAACTTCAACTTTTGGTGTAAGGTGGATGTCACGACACCTGCCTTGTGAATCCATGGTCTACCAAGCAAACAACTGTATGACGGATGTATATCCTAACCTGGAAAGTGATCTGGAAATCACTAGGTCCAATCTTGATCGGGAGGTCTAATTCACCAATCACAGTTTTACACGATCCATCAAAAACATTTACTACCACTCCACTCTGCCTCATGAGAGGCCCCTGATATGAAAGTTTGGCGAGAGTGGACTTCAGCAATACATTAAGTGATGACCCTGTGTCCACCAACACATTGGACAAGGCATCGTCTTTACAGTTCGTGGAGATATGTAAAGCCAAATTATGGTATGTTCCCTCCTCGGGAAGATCATCATCACAGAAGCTCAAATTGTTGCAGGCAATTATATTTGCAACAATGCTATTAAACTGCTCAATCGTGACATCGTGATCCACGTATGCCACGTCAAACACCCTTTGCAACGCTTCACGGTGTGGCTCTGAATTCATCAGAAAAGATATGACGTATATCTTTGATGGAGTTTGAAGCAACTGCTCCATAACATTATACTCACTCCTCTTGATGAGCCTTAGCATCTCATCACCATCCTCTCTCAACATGCCAGACTGGCCAACCAGGATAAGAACATTATTGGATTTAACAACAACAGGGTCAACACCCTTCATAACAGGAACATAATTATTTGAAGAAGAAGTCCCCACGGGACCGGCAGGATTGACAACATCTCTTTTCACGACGTCTTCATGGGATTTCAGCTGAGCCAAGAAAACACGACCACTACGGGTCACTCCACTAACATCGGAAATGCTTACGATAGAGGTTGAGGGCAACAACACCTCCTTCCCATCTTCTAGTATAACAACGTTGTAACGGTACGGGAACGCCTTATCTGATACATACGGGACATGGCCCGCTGATTTGATCACAAGAGCTGATGAAACTTTCTTCTTACTTCCATCATACTTTATACTGATACATAACAGCTTTATCGGATGCATACGGGACTGGGGCCGCTAACCGTATAACCAACAACGATACCAATCGATTATGGACATTGTTATTGTTGTTGTTGTCGTATTGAATTACCACCTTCTCAGGAGTTCTGAAGACATGGACTATAACATTGACATCATCATCTATATGACGGGATTGAACAATCTGAATCAAGCCTTCATCCATCAACCGTTGGATGTCCCTCTTCACAACCATACAACCTCTAGGGTTGACACTGCAGATAGCACAACCATCATGGTCATGCTCGCAATCTCTAACCAAGCAAATATCCTTGTGCATCGTCACCAACGACCTTCTAATGAAGCGTACATCGAATACCTTGAACTCCCCTGGACAACCGTCCACCATATTAACAGATGATTTCCATGGGCAGGAAATGGATTACCTTTGACATTCGGTGCACGGTCCTAAAAGGACATCATTCCACTCTTTATCAGCTTATGAACTTCATACTTGAGAGGATAGAAATTCTCTATATCATGTCCGGGAGCTCTTTGATGAAAAGCACAGTGGAATTCTGGTTTGTACCACGATGGAAGTGGTTCAGGTATTTGTGGAGGATTTCTTGGTTGTAACCGGTTCTTGAGAACCAAAGACAGATATAGCTCTGCATATGTCATCGGAATTGGGTCAAAAGAGACCTTTTTCCTCTCAAAATTTGATTGTTGATGATTGTTGGTATTGTTGTTGTTGTAGGTGTGTGTTCGTTGATGTGGTTGCTGTTGTTGACGTTGTTGTTGTTGAATTGGTGTTGACTGATTTGCTGAAAATACTAGGATTACTGATGATACTTGATGATGGTGTTGATGGGGTGGTTGACTTCTTCTTACCTGAGGCCTCCTTTGCCTCCCAACTGAAACGGCATTAGCTTCACTCTCCTTCTTCTTGCTGAAATTGTTGTCATACCTCTTGTAGGATGACACCTCCTCTCTAGATAACTGTCCCTCTCGGACACCTTCTTCGAGCCTCATCCCCATGTTTACCATCTCGGTAAAGTCACTAGGGGCACTGGCAATCATCCGGTCATAGTAAAATGAGCTCAGGGTCTTGAGAAATATCTTGGTCATCTCCTTTTCCTCTAAAGGAGGGGTAATTTCAGCAGCAAGCTCTCTCCATCTTTGAGCATATTCCTTGAACGTCTCTTTATCCTTCTGAGACAATGATCTCAATTGATCTCTATCTGGAGCCATATCAACATTATACTTGTACTGCTTCACGAATGCTTCACCCAAATCATTGAATATGCGGATGCTCTCACTATCCAATCCCATGTACCACCTCAGAGCGACACCGGTCAGACTGTCTTGAAAATAATGGATCAAAAGTTGATCATTATCGGTTTGTGTAGACATCTTTCTGGCATACATCACCAAATGACTGAGTGGATAACTATTCCCTTTGTATTTTTCAAAGTCAGGCACTTTGAATTTCACCGGAATCTTGACATTTGGAACCAAACAAAGTTCCGCAGCACTCTTCCCAAATAGATTCTTACCCCTCAAAGTTTTCAATTCCTTGCGCAGCTCAAGGAATTGGTCCTTTATCTCATCCATCTTCTCATACACATCAGGGCCCTCAGACGGCTCAGAATGATAGATGGTGTCTTCTATACGAGGTAAAGTATGCATAACAGGTGGCGGCACAGGCATGACCGGGCCTGATGCCTGCATGGAAGCAAAGGTAGGCGTAAAGCCTTCAGGCACAACATTCGGAGGCATTCCCCATGGGAATCCGGTAGGCATGTTGGGTGCAAAGTGAGCAGCAGTTGCAGGAATGGTAGAGGTAGCCACCTCGGATATAACAGTCCTTTGAGGAGGAGGAGTTACGGGCTTTGGAGAAGACTGGCTCTGAGCAGCTAGGACTGACTCCATCATGGCAGTCAGACGGGCAATCTCGTCCTTCAAGTCTCTGTTCTCTTGTTCAGGATGCTCCATAATCCTTGAGTGATTCGCGCAAGTATTGTATCGATGAGTCAGCTTGGTTGAAGCACAGAAGAAACACCAATGAGACATTTGGCGAAAGAGAAACCTGCTTATGCGAATGATGCATGAAATGTAATGCTTGATTATTTTTATTTTCAAGGAACTTACTATATTATTTGCAAATATATATATATATATATATATATATATATATATATATATATATATATATATATATATATATATATATATACATTGCAACAATTTGATATGGCCATAAAAAATCTCTTTTATTTATATAATTGGAAGGATTACATTGAGTATAATTTCAGAAACCAAATGAAAAATACAAGAGAAAATGAGACTAGTCATCCTAAGGATCCCTAACAACGATGTCAGAAGATCTGGTTGTAGGCGCGTACTTCCTTCGAATGCGTCGGATCTCGGTCTCAAAAGAAGCCTTCGTCTGAGTCTTCTCGAGGACAAGCTGATCAACAATCTTCTTCCAAGCAATAGAAGGTTGGGGCATACTAGAGGAAGATGAAACCTCTGGCTCTCTTTGTCTCTTCGTCACTCAATCTTCAAGTAGCTCAATAAGTGCATCCTTGTCCTTAGACTCAATCTTCAACTCTTCATGCTTTCTGCTCAAAGCATGGAAACGCTCTTCCCACATATCCTTCTCTTGTTTCATCTTGGCGAGCGCATCTTCCAACTCCTCTACATCTTGGTTAGGGAGAGTTAATGGCTCAGCCACAACCACAAGCATAGGTCTTTCACAAGCATAAGGCATCTTTAACTCCAAAGCTCTCTTCTTCACCTAAAGAGTGTAAGCTTCCAAAGCTACACAATTGCATGGACCAAGCTCTGATCTTCCTTTCCTATGCACATTATGCCAAGCATGCACAATCTTCTGCTTCAAATGTTGGGGATCTTTACCTTCTTGATAGAAAAGATCTTCTAACAAAGTGTTATTGGGTTTGTCTCTCAAGGGGAACCCAAGTTGACGACTAGCCAAAGCAGGGTTGTAGTTAATTCCTCCTTGTGTACAAATGAGAGGCACATTAGAGAATTCACCATAACTATCAATAATCTCCAAACTGCTCAAAAAAGGATCATACCAAACTATATCATCATTAGTGAGAGACACGAGTCTCTGAGACCACATTAGACATTGCTTGTTCTCCACAAAAGCAGGTGTCTGAGGCAAGTGCGAAATAAACCACTTGTACAGAAGAGGAATGCAACAGACAATAGTTCCACCACCTTTAGAATTCCTTAGATGCAAAGAGAAATACATATCTCCTAACAGAGTAGGAACAGGATTCCTAATCAAGAAAATTCTAATGACGTTAACATCAACAAAACCGTCAATGTTAGGGAATAAAGCTAATCCACAGATAAGCAACACAAAGATAGCTTCAAAAGCATCCACACTACCGACTTGAGCAAAGGCAGTAGCTTCCTTGATAAGGAACTCAGAAGTCAATCCAAATAACCCTCTTTTCTTCACCCAATGAGCCTCTATCTCAGACTTCTTCAAATGAAGAGCTTCAGCTATGATATGAGATCTGGGAATCTCCTTCAATCCACTAAAAGGCACCTTGTTAGAAATAGGTATTCCCAAGAGATGGGCATACTCCTCTAACATAGGCACGAGCTGATAATCAGGAAAAGTGAAGCAACGGTAGAGAGGGTTATAAAACTGAACCAACACACTCAGAAGTCCTTCAACTACATCAGTAGACAAAATAGACAGAAGTTTCCCATGACGTTGCTTGAAGTCCAAGGGATCTAATACAAAATATGTTAGCTTCCTTAACTCTTTCAATTCGGGAAATCTGAAACCGTACTTCTTGGTGTTCCTTCGTCCATAATCCATAGTCTGAAAATATTTGCAAATAATACCGCAGTTCCTTGAAAATTTCGTGTGATGAATGTTATGATGCGCATGAATGCATGAATGCAAAAATCACAGATAAGGGATCACACACATGGAAAACAAACAAGTTCAAGGGATGAATCAAGTCATTGTCAAGATCAATCATCCATTTTGGTGGATTATGGTTTTCACCTTATCAACACCCAAGTTCCATTGATATTGACAAGACTTGATTGGGTCAACCAAGAATCAAGGGTTTGTTGTGAGTCACGAGCATGGAGTCGGGGTAAGAACCATCCCAAAGGAGTGAACTAAGGATAAAAACTTGTAGATCATGTTCTAAAAAGTTCCCAGAGTCTTAATTCCATCTATCAGATATTACAGGTTAGGATGACTGACTCATCAACCCATAATATTCTCAATAGAAACTCATCTGAGTGTAGTATCGCGTAACAACTGTTATCAAGTCTACACTTGAACCGTCTTCTCACTACGTCCTAAATAGGCCAAGAGGGGTTAAATGTTCTACGGTCCTCAGCTTCTCGGATCCCAAATCAGAGATAGTAATGCCTAACCACAAATAACTTGTGTGACATTCCTAACTCCAAAAGGGTCTCCACTGAGTAGATGGATCTCAAGCCAACTTGTTAAGAACTACTCCACACAAGTCGAACATGACTATACCATCCTCTGATCTTAATTGCACTCAAGTTCGGGTTAGAACTTATCACATCACTCAGAGATCACCAAGCACAACAAGCAGATTATGCCATACAAACAAACATATATATATCAAATATACAGTTATATACACACACAAAAGTAGGCTAAACCCACTGGAGACTACACCTCAGCAGAGTCGCAACTTAATTTCTGTAGCGGTAAATTCACAACCATCAAGCTATGGATAAGCTAGACATCAATAAAACCAGAGTCGCCATCACGCTTTTATTGTTTCCAAGGGAACGGGGAAAAGTACGAACAAAACCCAACAATAATAAGTTTTCAACTCAAAACTAATAAAATGCCAAAGATTACAGGTAAGGGGGTTGGTTACACAGAGGGAAGGTGTTAGCACCCAAAGTGTCCTAGGTACTCCTAGTGATCTCTTTTTTATGTGCATATGTGTTTTTGTACAAATGATGTTTGCAAATAAAAATAGTGGGGGATGTGAAAAGAATTCATTAATTATATTTTTTTGTTTGACAAGACCTTCGGACTTGTGCCTACGTACCAACATAAAAATGAGGGATAAAAACCTCGTAGTTCGTGGTACCAATTTCAAAGTGAGTGCATTGCTTTTAACAAAAAATTAAGTTTAAAAGGAACAAGGGCCTAAAAATGGTTTGAGTGAGTGTTAGTTCTTTTGGCTTTTGAAATTTTAAGTCAAGTATAGTTAATTTTATATACAAGTTTGATTAAGGAAAGAGTTTAAAAATGCAATGGCATAAGGCCAAAGTTTCTAATTTGTAATATGGTCTAAGTTTTAAAAAAAACACAAGCAAAAAAGATTTTAAAAGGAGGGAGAGATTTGAAATTAAAGAACTGGGGAAGAGACGAAGAGACGAAGAGACTAATCCTAAGAAAAAAATTAAAAGTTGAGAGTTGAAAAGATCTGACCGATGGGCTGCAATCCAATAGACAAGAATGTCATATAGAAACCCAAATTTCCCTTGGACTTTAGAATCAAGCAACAAATAATACACAAATAGCAAGTTGAAGAGCAAGACATCAAATAAAGATAGCCACATCCAAGCTTATCAACTTCATGATCTTCTTCAAAATTTCCCATGTGTAAGATGAATTCAAAGATGGCATAAGTCACAAGTTCAAAATAATAGCTTCACAATGATCATGTTGTAGATGAACTCAAATGGATCTTCAATATTGTATCAGAAAAATATTCACTTCGCAAGCACTTGGTCTCATAAAAGTTGGCATTGGCCAAGTCCTTTGCATAGGGAGTGTTGCCTAAAATTCTAAGTCCAATAGTCTCAGATCAAACCAACAGTCCACACAAGATGTTTTTTTTAGGGTTTTTGTTCTTATTATGTACATTAAGGTCAAAAGACCACGCAAACAAACAAATATATACAAACACAAAATATCACAAAATATGGTCCAAATGGACAAAGTGAAAAAAAATTAAAGAAAACAACTTCAATGGTATGAACAATGGCAAATAAATAAGGCTTAAAAATTAAAGTGTATTAAAAGTAAATGACTTTAAATTAAATGTTAGTTGTTAGTGAATTAGAAGTTAGTATTGCTTTTGCTTTTCTTTTGTTTAAGTCATTATTTAGAGAACACTCAACCCACTTATCACAAGCATGGATCCTTGAACCAAGACATCTTCCAAAGGAAGAAAAAAGGCCAAGTCTCCACACAATACCATGAAAGAGGTGAGACTTACAATCTCCCTAACTAGAATGCTATGACTTTTTGTGTCAAAATTTAGTGTTATGTTAAGCAATCGTAATTGGACTTATGTAGAAGTCACAACTATCTGAGGTCGGGCAATAGAATTTAGGTGTTAATGCATGTTAGAGACATAGTATAATGAACTATGCTCATGAAACATACCACACACAAAAAGAATATGCAAAGTATGGAACCTAATCTCATCCATACTTATGTTGATTTTGCAATCAACTAGCCTTAGGATATAGATATATTATAGGTCCATGACATGAGTGAACAAAGAAGGGGAATGAGATGAAGAGGGAGGGGGAATAGATCAAACACAAATTGGTCAGAGGAGGACTTTTACCAAATTAAGATCATTCATTCATTTTGGGAGATGGAATGTACATTCCATCAATCCCCTAAATCCAATGATCTTAACCTAGAAAAGTCAAATCAACCTTGACCAAGGCCCAACAACACAAGTCAAACTCACGAAGTCAAATAAAATGGCTCTACACAATTAATTTGGCATTTAAACAATTAAAAATAATAAAAATATGCATTAAATTAAATTATGGTTGGTTAATTTCCTAAAACCTAATCAAAACACCAAAGAAATGGCCATGAGATTTATCATAGGTCAAATAAGGTCACAGGACGTTGGAGAAAAAATTTCAGAATTTTTGGAAACTTTAAGGTATTTTTAAACCATTAAAAATATTCACAAAATCAATTAAATCATAAAAAATATTAATAATGATCCAAAAAATAATTTTAATTCAGAAAATGAAAGAGGGTTTTATTTTTAAAAAATTGGTGAAACTCTCATATTTTTTGGATCAATATTAAATTTAATATGAAATAATGAAAAAAAAAGAAATAAAATGAAAATCAATTAAATCAGAAAAATGTGGACCACTTGATCTCCCTCATTAATTGAGGTGGCAGATCAAGTGGATGAAAAGGCGCATTCCATGGTGCACACTAGTCAGTGTGCCACTCCACTGGTAATAAAAAAGAACGCTCAAAATTAAAATGCATTGGCTTGACCATGTGGCTCATAACTCATCCATCACATTGCCGGAGCAAACCACCGGGTATCTTCTCCGATGACCCTGGCCGGACTGGTTCTCTCATTACCGTCACATAAATGAAAAAGAGGACAGGATCTTAAATAAAAAATGACGTAGGTCACGAATATGACCTCAACTCAACCTAACTCCAAGTATATTGAGAGATACATGGAGTTGAAATTTGAGGTACATGAACTGAGTTGCTTCGATTTGACCTCAAAGCAACTCAATCTTCTTGCCTATATTGGTAGGACTTCAGACAACCAAGGATCCAAGAGAATTGATAAGAATTGAGAGAGAATCGAAGAGAAGAAAAATCTAGAAAAATACCTTCAATGTTGTGCAGAACTTGATCTCTCTTGCTTCAATTCATCTTTGATCTTGCTTATGGAGCTTGTAGAAGTAGATTAGGAATCATACAAGGATTTGGATCCTAGAGTGTTTGAATCTCTAAACAGTGAGATTCAAACTCAAATTTCAAGTGAAATTTCTCAGGCTTTCCTTTCGATTGTGAGGGTTTCAAATGGGGAGGCAAAGTTGGCGCACAAGGGTCCTCAAAACTGATGCAATGGACCTCTATTTATAGCAAATGCAAGTGATATTTGCACCTTTGAAAATTCTTCCAAATTTGGCAATGTGGAGTACACGCTTGCATGGGCATGTACAGGCCCATGAAGCAACTCAATTAGGTCCAAATACAAGTGAGATTGAGTCTGAATGTGGATTGTGATGCAAGGCAAAAGTGTATTGATGTTTGAAGAATGATCCTTGCCAACTGATATAGCCATTTTCAGGCCATGCGCATACCCCCAAACCTTTTCCAAAATGAATGAATTTGGACTCTTTGGAAATTTCAACATGTCAAAATATTTTCTAAGTGTTGAGCCATATGTTCAATTATTCCACCTTGGCTAACTTTTTATGTAAGCTTCAAATGGGAAACGTGTCTTCATCAAAGTTGTAACTATTTCAAAACCCTTCAAAATGGTCACAAATTTGACCTTATTTGGATTTGGGATTAATGAGTTATTCATTTTTGAAGTTGAGGAAAATCACGTGTTCAATGGTATTGGTCCAAAATGACCTATAATGTATCCTCATATCACATGCTCATAAAAGTTGATTTAGCTCTTCCTCCAAACATCAAAGTTTAAGTAGACACCTGGAATTGGATTTTGAAACTTGGAAATCTTTCATATCACAAAAATTGATCAAGTTATGGTCTTGGGAAGTTGACTTTCAAATTAGGGTTTAAACAAAATGACATATATGTCGCATTACGCGAAAAATCGGCGGGAAAACGAAACAACAGAGCCGCCACCGTGCGTTATTTATCCCAAAAGAGGGAAAGGAAACGCTTGAAGTAAACCTAGAAAAGACATGGTCTCGCGACCAAAGAGAGATGGGATCGGGAGTCGGTTATGCGAAGGGAAGGTATTAGCACCCCTACGCATCTGTCGTACTCGACGGGATCCACGCACAAAAGGAAGGATAAAGGTTGCTAAAAACTGCTCAAACAAACAAACACACTGGCTGAAAAGAGACACAGAAAAGACAAAAGAAACTAACTCGGCAGGATATCGCATCCTGGGCCTACGTAGTCTGTCAGGCACAGACATCATAGTCGACGTAGTTCGGGACAGGGGGAAACGTGCTCGCTAGGATGTCGCATCCTATGCATACGTATCTTCTCGGACTAAAGAAGAATCAGAGCACTCGTAGCTCGGCTAACGCACGTCAAACAAACCACACAGGAAACCGACTGCCAATCGCTGGACTTATGTCAGACTCCACACAAAAACAGGCAAACATGGAAACCGAACGCCAATCGCTGGACTTACATCATACTCCGAACCAAACAAACACACACTGGAAACCAAATGCCAATCGCTGGACTTACATCGGACTCCAAGCACACGACAAAAAGGATACGGAATGCCAATCGCTGGTCTTACATCCATCTCCTACTCACACAAGGGACAAAAACAAAAGGGCGCCCGGAGAGATCATCTCATCTCCTGCCTACGTACCTCATCTGGTATGAGGATCAGGGAGACGTAGTTCCCCTACGCAGGGAAAAAGGACTAGCCTAACCAGATACAAAGGGAGACACAAACCACTAGGGAGACTACGACTCGAGCCTAGAAGTTGTCATGCATACGATCCCTAAGTTAAGGTTGTTATCTAACTTGCACAGGGAGCAAGCTATCCTAAACAGCACAGGCAAAGCAAACATTCACACAAATAGCACACACTATATACAAACAAAGTGGGCTCACACAAGGTTAGGCTGTGAAACACAAGCCAACTGGAATAGGGTGATGTTAGCTCTTAACCCTAACATTGAGAGTTAGGGTGAAGCAGATGAAATGGGAAGTGAGGGGTGTGCCTCACAGCTCTTATCCCTGGCCTGGGAGAGCTTCAGACAAATGAAAGTGTGGGAGTTCAGAAAGTTGGAACTCTTCTCCACATATGACTGACTCAACAAAGATCTTGGGTTAGTATCCACAATGCATCAACACAAGGTGTGTGAGCAAAGTGGATGACACACTGAATAGCAGGAGATGGATTGCACATCTCTTGTATCTGCCAATTGCCTCTTAGAAGTCTTTTCCTGCTTGGCACAAAGATAAACAATCACAAGCATTGCCTCTTAAGGAGGGCTTCAGACAGGTGCATGCCCAAGTAACAGGACAGGTCTTCCAGACTACATGAAGTCAGAGAAATTATACCTCAATGCTTAAGCAACCAAGCAAAGCAAAAGCAAGTTCAAAAGAACTTAAGCAACTTATGTACCTGAAAACAATCTAACTCAATCAGTATGCAAGTCAATCAATCAAACAGACAATTAATAGTCAACAGTCAACAGTACACAGTCAAACAAGCAATGCAACAAGGTGCAAGCCACAAGCTCAACTCAAATGAGCTAAAAGCCACCTACAAAACAACTCAATATTAGCCAACATCAACCAAATAATCCATCCAAATGATTGAACCACTTCACTTAAAGCAATGTGCTTCTTTAACCTGAAACCAAAGCTCAATCATAAGCACAAACCACTAGGACAAGGCCTAGGGTCACAGAGGGAGAAAAAAATTCAAAACAGAACATGAAATTCAACATGGATCAACCTCAATCAATTAAGAACATAATCCAAAAGGTCTCATGTCAATAGCATCAACCAAATTCATTTCACAAACCAATCATGGCAAAGTATGCAAGTTGAAACCACATTGAAGCAACAGAATGAACAAATGCACATTAATTCAGAAATGATTCAATTAATCTCAAGAAAAATCATGGCTAAACAGAATACACCACATGATCAACACACCAAAAATCAAGGCATTTGGGTAACATTAGGCATGGTAATCAAATTGTATAAGGCAAGGCAATCAAAACAAGCTCAAATGGGACACAACTTGGTGCATCAACTTAGCACAAGCCTAAAACAGAATAGGAACATGGTAAAAACCTCCAATCAAAGACAAAACAAACTTCAAGATGTCCAGAAACAATGTGCAAAATTTCACATCCATATGATAAAGCATAAGCATTTCACAAATGATTGAAATTCAAGACTATCCAAAAGTGCACAAATGATCATCCAGCAAGAAAAATCTCAAACAAATCAGAAATGAATCCAAAAATTCCAAGAAAAGTCATGATCAATCACAACATCCATAAGAAGCATCACACAAAAAATCACATCATTTGGAACTCATTTGGCATGTCAAATCAATTAATCAAGTTGAGCAAGCAAAGGTGTGACACACATTGTCACACCTACATTCACATGAGCATATCTCAGCCACCACAAATGATAAAAAGGCAAACTCAACACCAAAATGTCCAGCATGAAGTCTAGTTTAAGCATGTAAAATTTCATAGGCATTGGATAAACAACCATCATTTCACAAAGCATATAGCAAGGTATAGCACAAAATGAACATATGCACACAAACCCTAGGCCAAATAAATTTCCATCCATGCGCAATTTCTGGAAAAATAATGAAACAAAACTAGAAACAATAAGGAGAACAATGCAAAAATCCACACATTTTTTGGATGATTTATCATTTAGTTATGAATTTATGAAGTGGAAGAAAAAATAAAAAAACATGAAACAATGTACATGAATAACATGGAGGGAAAGTGAAAAAAAGGAAATGCAATTTGAAAAAGTGCTGGAGTCAGGATTCGAAGTGAGGTAAATGTTTGAATGAAGCGCGCTTGTATGTGAAACTCTGCGTTTCACTTATCCTATGTGGCCAAGCGCATCAACCGTGACCAATCAATATGCCATGCAACTGCTACATGGACCAACACATGTCCAGTATTACCACAAACACATGCAGCACACGAATATCATAACCTAACGGATCAAACATGCATTCTGGAAAATTTCTCAGCAATCTTCATCGTGTTCATCATGTTCTTCATGCTCAAGAACAAAAGTGCACAGAAATTAAAAACAAGCACATCAATGCGTTCATCTCTCAACATACATCACTAATCCAGGCCTGGTTTGTTCTAATTCAACATATATCAAGCAAATCGAACGCATACATTTTCATACATCAAACTTAAATCTAACATAACTAACTCAATTCTTCATGAAAATTAATGATTCGAAGCTTAATTTACTCAGTGATGCAAGATCTACAACAATCATATAACCAATTTAAGAATAGAGGAGATCGATTTCTGACCTTGATGAAGATGCAGAAGTGGACCAGATTGATTCAGGCCATGAGAAGCTCAAACAGATGCTCCAAAGCTCTTGTATGATTGAATGGAGGATGAATGAAGGCTTAATCGTGCTTGATCCTTGCAGAATTCTCAACTGCCATGGATGAGCTTCAAGTTCCAAACAGCTTCCAATTGCACGATTTCCACTGAATCTTGCTTCAATCTTGCTCGAATATACTTCCAGGTGATGAATAAATCAAGAACAAAGCAATGTGTGTGGAGAAAATTGAAGAAAAAAGTGAGAGCAAATTTGAAGAAACTAGATCTAGATCTGAATTCTGATTGTGTTCATGCTGAAATCTGTTATGCTTAGCCTTTTATACTCCCTCTTAATCAAGCTGTTAATCACACTTAGCCATATGGTAATTGGATTAGTGAGAATGGAGTGTTTATGCCAATTTGCAATTGCACCTCTATGCATGAAAACCAATGGAACAGTGCACAAATTCAGCTTGAATTCACTTGAAAAACCAATTTGGAGCCGAATGTAAGTGATGGAATGTGAAAACAATGCTTCATTTTTTAATTTGAAAATTCCCTCCAAAATTCAAATGAAAAACCAAAAAATTATGTAATGAGAATGCATGGCATGTGATGCATGATTTGGATAGTGTATGTCAAGACATGAATGTTGCAAAAAGAACCACTTCATTTGGCCTTATGGTTTGAAAGTTATGCATGTTTGAAGTTCAAGTTCACTTGGCCATGATTGATCCATATCTCTTCAACCATACATGAGAAATTCATGATCTTGGACTTTTTGGAAACGGGAGAGCAAGATCTTCAACTTTCATGTTGGACAAAATTTCATTTGAAGCTTGCTTGATGATGTAATCTTGAGGATAAAACCTTTCCATTTTTGGCAATTTCAAATTACAGGTCACTTACTATTTTTGGAAAGTCTTCATCTGACCTCAAATTCTTCATTGTTGATGTTTGAAATGTCAAATGAGACTTGTATGGACATGAATGAGGCCTCTCTAACCATCTCCCACCTTTAAATCCATGGTTGAATTGACAGTTGACTTTTGTTGACTTTCTAGGGTTTTAGATGAATTGATCATTGACTGATGAGCTTTGAGCCTTCAATGCTTGACCAAACCACTTCAAAATGATCCTTGAATCATATGAACTCATTGAATCAACCCTAGGGCTTTGCTTCCATAGAAAATGCACTTGCTTGCTTGCACAACTGGATCTCTTGACCAGTCTTGACTGATGACTTGGTAGGCTATGCAATGAACAATGCAAATGTTAATGACCTAAAATGAAAATGTATGTACAAAATGGGAGGTGCAAATTTGAGGTGCTACAGCTGCCCCTATTCAATCAACTGGGAACCCGAACGGATGAGAGCAACGGCTGTCAGACCTTCAGGGTAAACAGGGATTGAATACCAAAGAACCGTAGAAATTTGCACACTGCGGGGAATATGACTTAAAGATATTTGCACTCCGCAGGGGATAATACAAAGAAAAGTCAAGCAACCAGACAAGACGTTTACCGGCGACTCCTGGAGATTTTGATTTTTATCAAAAGAACGGTACAACAAATCGTCAACGGACGAGAGGGAAAAACTCATCGTTTATCGACACCAACAGAGAGGTGACCAGACATCAACGGATGACTGGGAAGGACTCGACCAGACGTCAACGGACAAAAGGGAGAAGCTCGACGTTTATCGACACCAACAGAGAGGTGAACAGGCATTAACGAATGACTGGGAAAGACTCGATCAGACGTCAACGGACGAACGGGAGAAGCTCGACGTTTATCGACACCAACGGAGAGGTGAAAACTTCACGGGGGAAGTAAAACAAATATTTGCGACCGGAAACCAAATAGGACGTTTACCGACGACTCTACTGGGGATTTCTGGCTTGGGAATTACCAGACATTGACCGATGACTGGGATGAGACTCAGCGTTTACCGACATCGAAAGATGATGTTTACCGACACCAAACAAAGCCGACCAGACATTAACGAATGACTGGGGAATATGATATACAACCAGACGTCAGCGGACGACTAGGCAAAAACTCAACGTTTTTCGACACCAACGGAGAGGTGAATCTACCGGGGAAAACATTAACACAACCAAACGTCAACGGACGATTGGGAAAAACTCATCGTTTACCGACACCAACAGAGAGGTGAATTTACTGGGGAGGGGTACAACTATACGTCAACGGACGCATAGGAAAAACTCAACGTTTATCGACACCAACGGAGAGGTGACTCTGAGGGGAAGGATATCACTATAAGTCAACAGACGCATAGGAAAAACTCAATGTTTACCGACACTAACGGAGAGGTGACTCTTTGGGGAATCCACAGGCATTAACAAATGATCTGTGGGGATCGTGCAACTATACGTCAAAGGACGAAATAGGAAAAACTCAACGTTTATCGACACCAACGGAGAGGTGAACACTTCTGGGGAAGAATAAGGGTATTACGAACATCGAACGATGATGTTTACCGACATCAAAAGAAGACCAGACATTTACAGATGACTGGGTAGAACTCGATGTTTACCGACACCGAAAGAATGGTGTTTACCGACACCGAAGAAAGACAACCAGACATTAACAAATGACTGGGGTGAGACTCGATGTTTACCGACACCGAAAGAATGGTGTTTACCGACACCAAAGAAAGAACACACGCGGGTGTTGATATGACACTTACCAGTATCACAAGATGACATCTACATATGTCAGGGCAAGGCTAAACACTTGTTGGGGATCTCACTGGAGAGACTCAAGCTTTCCTTTCACCAACGAATGAGGAAATAAACCTCTCCGGGGAATATCAATCCTGAATGCTGTCAGGAGCAACTGTAGCAAACGTGATGTACAGATGTCGAACAAAGATCCGCCTCTGTCGGGGATATGGTCTGATTGGTTTCCAACACATGAATGCATATGTTTGAATTTTTCTATGGCGTAATGCTCCATATTGAATGGAAATGCTACGCGATTTGAGGATGCAATGACTACTACATGCAGAATACAAAATGATGAACTCCGGCTGGGGAGCCAAAACTGATCAAATACTCCAACTCTGTGGGGAGACTCTGTCTGAAGAATACTCTGCGGGGAAAGCATCGACTTCTCACTCATGCTGGAGAAATAATACCGTTGCTGGGGAAAGGATCCCAACTCGGGGACTCCGCTTGGGGAACAACCAAGGCGACTTCACTGGGGAGAGCCCGTCCACAAGTAGGATAAACCCTGCTGGAGATAATTTTCACCGGACCTGATCCACCCGGGGAACCTGCTGGGGAAACCCATCAACACAAACCTCTGCTCAGGAGATCTGCTAGGGAAAACTTCACAACCCTGACGGGGACAGGCATCCACCACTCTGCTGAGGAAATGCACCTCTGGTGGGGAAAGTAATATACCAGACCACCCTTTGCTGGAGATACAACATCTTTCCGACTCAGTGGGGATAATCCATCGATGCAAACTCATCTGGGAGCTCAACTGGGGAAATATCTGCTGGGGAATCGTCCTCACAGATAACAACCTGCAAAACAGCTCAACATACATGCCCCAGGAGTTTGCACGGACAAGATACGCTCAAGTGTCCTCAACATTCAAAATGATTTTCAAATGTTTTATCTTTCTGCACGATATTGTTTAGCCTTCATCCTTTTATATGCAATGTTCATCAAAAATTCGGACGTTTTTGCAAACAAAAAAGTAAAAAATAAAAACAAGAGCTATTTATCTGAATAATGACTTTTATTGATTGAAAATGGGCCTGAAAAGGCGAATACATTGGGAAGAAATTCCTAGAAAGAGGTAATTGCGCACAAAAGGAAAAAATCTATCCTAATGGCAATGTGAACACGGCATCCACTATTTCCCAATTCTGTTATAACTCACAGATCATCAGTTTTCCTCCCAACTCCCTTGCTTTCTAAGAAGAATGACTGGGCCGATCATATCTTTGGAGATGGCAGACGGCGAAGCGCGGTGAAATACAGATAACTCAGACTGTAGTCTTCGCTTTAATCCCTCTTTTGCCTGGATCGCCCTTTCGGGTTTTCAATCCACCGGGATACCCATTTTTGCCTAAGCCGCCCTTGCGGGTTTTCGACTTAACGGGTGTACAAATTCTTTTCATTTTATCCCTAATTTTTGCCCGAACCTTTTCTTTTCTGTTTTTTGGTTCGCCGGGATGCCCCTTTTTTGCCTGGACTCTTTTTTTTTTGTCCAGCGGGTCAATTTATGCGAAGTATTTTTTGACTACATCTGAGTTAACAGGGGACGGAAAATCTTCACCATCCATAGTTGTAAGCATCAAGGCTCCACCGGAGAAAACCTTCTTCACAACGTATGGACCTTCATAATTAGGAGTCCACTTGCCCCTGTTATCTGTACCGGGAGGAAGGATCCTCTTCAAAACTAGATCACCTGTTTGATAGCTTCGAGGACGCACTTTCTGATCAAAGGCTCTCTTCATCCTTCTCTGATACAACTGCCCATGGCACACAGCTGCTAGCCGTCTCTCTTCGATAAGGCTCAACTCAATAAACCTTGTTCAAATCCACTCGGCTTCGTCCAGCTTGACATCTAACAAAACCCTCAGAGAAGGGATCTCCACTTCAACTGGTAGGACTGCTTCCATACCATACACAAGGGAGTACGGGGTTGCCCCGGTCGACGTACGTACTGAGGTACGGTACCCATGTAAAGCGAAAGGCAGCATCTCATGCCAGTCCTTGTACGTTACGACCATCTTCTGCACAATCTTCTTAATATTCTTGTTCGCCGCCTCTACAACACCATTCATCTTCGGTCTTTAAGGAGAAGAATTGTGATGTTCAATCTTGAAATCTCTGCAAAGCTCTTTCATCATCTTGTTATTGAGATTCGAACCATTATCAGTGATGATTCTCTCGGGAACCCCATAACGACATATGATTTCTTTCTTAATGAACCGGGCAACCACTTGTTTGGTAACATTAGCATAGGAAGCTGCTTCCACCCACTTGGTGAAGTAATCAATCGCAACCAGGATGAAGCGATGTCCATTCGAAGCAGTAGGCTCAATCTTCCCAATCATATCAATGCCCCACATGGCGAACGGCCAAGGCAAATTCATGACATTCAAAGGGCTTGGTGGTACATGCACCTTATCAGCATAGATTTGACACTTATGGCACTTCCGAGCGTACTTGAAACAATCGGATTCCATAGTCATCCAGTAATAACCGGCTCTCAACAATTTCTTAGACATTGCATGTCCACCGGCATGGGTACCAAACGAACCTTCATGCACTTCCTGCATCAACATGTCTGCTTCGTGTCTATCCACGCATCTGAGCAGAACCATGTCAAAGTTCCTTTTGTACAGCACATCATCCTGATTCAAATAAAAGCTTCCAGCTAGCCTTCTCATGGTTTTCTTGTCATTCGTAGACGCACCTTCAGGATACTCCTGGCTCTTGAGGAAGTTCTTGATATCATAGTACCATGGTTTCTCATCAACAACAGACTCGGCTGCAAACACATACGCAGGCCTCTCAAGTCGATTCACAACAACATGTGGCACATGATTCCACCAATGAACTTTGATCATAGAAGACAAAGTAGCCAAGGCATCAGCCATATGATTCTCATCCCGGGTGTAAGACCCCAATTTTGGGCCCTAAGATCCCTCATGGCCCATATCATATCATATCCTGGCCTCAAGGATCATTACATGCCCTAGTTTCCCTCCTAGTGGGTAGGTTGCCTTGTGAGTTGGTTCTTGATCACCAAGCATGTCTTGCATTTGTATATCTTTGCTTTTCATATGTTTACTAACCAAAAAGTACAAAAATATTGTCATCTAACCATGTTACTTGCAGCTGAAGCAATCATCAGTCAATCAGTCAAATCAGCCATTAAACAGTGGATGGTGGCCATTCTTGAAGAATTTGGGCACCATGATCAATAATCAAGAGTTCATATATGTTGTGATATCATTTGGAATCAAAATCTCAAGGAATTAGGGTTTGGAATTCATCAGAAGGTGCTTCAGTCAAGCAAAACCCTAGAAAGTCAAACTTGGTCAACTGTCCATTTAATCAGTGATTTGATGATGGGATTTGGTCTGAGAGGTCTCATTCATGTCTATACAAGCTTCATATATCATGTCAAGCATCCACAGTGAAGAAAATAAAGTCAGACAAGAAATTTCCCAAAATAGAAAGTTGACCTGTAATTCAAATTTGCCAAAAATGGAAACTTCTTGATCTTAAACTTACATCATGATACAAGCTTCAAATGAATTTTTGCCCAACATGAAAGTTGAAGATCTTGTTCTCCCATTTCCAAAAAGTCCAAGAACACTCAATTCCCATGTATGGTTGGCAAGTTATGATCAATTCAATCTCAAAAATTTGTGAACTTCAAAAGGCCATATCTCTCAAACCATTTGGCCAATTTTGGTGGGGTTTTTTTCCTACAAGTCATATTTGATCCCCTCTTTCCAAAAATGTCATCCTCATTCACCAAAACTTCACCATTCAAAATGGCCTTTTTGGACTTGCATTAATTAAATTCAAGTATGGTGCAAAAAGTGACTTTGTGAAATAACCATTTCTAGGACATTTGACCAATTGGGAATGTTTTGGAATGTTGTTTGGAGCATATTTGAAGCCCAATTCGTGCAGAATTACACACCCTCCTTACCACTTGGTGAAAATTAGCAAATTGGCAAATTTGGTTCATTTGTGATAAACATGTTTAGCACTTCATTAACCAACATTAAACAGATGTATATAAACACTTTTTCTGCACAATTAAACCCTAGCAGCAGCCTCACACTCACTCAGAAAATCGATTGCTCTCACAAATACACATTTCCTTCATATCAAAATTCTGTAAGAACCTTCAAGGCCCACGATTTCTACTGGCTTGTTCTTCATTTTGCCAACCGTTTGGAGGCCTTTACAAGCACAAAACACCAGTTGGAACAGCATTCTCAGATTCTGTTTTTCCAAGCACACATCAATGGTGATTTTCGATTTGAGCGTTTCCAAGAGTTGTTGAGCCACAAGCCACCCTCCAGTCATCATTTCAAACCACGAGCTTCATCTGTTTCGAGCTTATTACACCAAACAACAGCTATTTCACAAATTCCTTCAAGAACAAGTAAGTTTTCAACTCTCTCTATTTCAAAAATCATGAGGTGTTTATGATAGATCTTAGATTGCTGAGTCCATTGAACTTTGTATCACTTGAAATGGTTGCTTGTGTTAAGAGAAATCTGGATTTTAAACTTCATGACCAAACTTGTTCTTGCTTCTTTCTCTTTTGTTAGCTCGATTTGATGAATGTGGATGCTATATTATGATTGTGTTTGGTTTGCTGTTTCGATTGCCATGCTTAATTGCTATTTCTGGGTGTTTTGTTTTTTCGATTGAATGGAGAAGATGATGAACCCTGTTGCTGTTCATAAACCCCAAACCCTAGTTTTCAGAAATTCCCAGATTTTGGTTTTCACGTGTGCTGCATGAATATGCCCTGTTTCATTAGCATGTGACCATTCCCAGCTTGCCACGCTTATAATTGATTCACACCGTTTCATTTAAATGGCAACATAATTACTGAAATGCCACCGTGCCATGTTTTATTTAATTAATCATGTGTTAATTCTTTTTTGTTTAATATTTATTTCATTTGATACATCATCTTCTAAAATTCATAACATCATCATTTCAAATCCAAAATTCATGAAAATTTTTGCATATTGCTCTGCTTGATCTCTACTTTTTTATCATGATTTTTGCTGATTTTTTGGATGATCGAATTTTTAATGGTATTAGGGTTTGTAACATGTGTGCATATTTTGTACCCTTTGCCAAATCATTTGTGAAATTGTGATGCATTATCCATTTGATCTGAAATTTTTTGTGCATAAACTAGACTCATTCATGGTTATTTTGATGTAGAGTTTGTACATTTATCTTATCTGGTTGTTGACTTATGAATTTTTGAATTAGGGTGTGACAACTTGTGTCACACCATTGATGTGCAACTTCATGATTTTTGATACCATGCTTCCTGACCTCCAATTGATATGAATTTTTGCATGAACCTACTCTTGTATGTCTAGTTCACATGTGATTTTTCTTGGAATTAATTGTGGCATTTCCTAATTGTTTGAGATTTTCTCCCCTGTTTGACCAAAATGTTGACTTGTTGTGATACATGTTGCCATTTCATCTGTGAAATTCTCATACTTTATTGGATTAATTTGAAATTTAACATGTGATTACTAGACATCTCAAGCTTTGTCATGGTGTTGATCCCATTCATTTCTCATTTGTTATCACTGACTTATGAATTTTTGAAGTTGATACATGATTGGTTGACTTCTTTGAGCATGCTTGAAATTGTTTTGACTTCCTGATTTTCATTGACTATCTTCCCATGATCCAAATGAGCTGAAATTTTATATGCATGTCATGTTATGGATTAGGATTGGTCATGAATTATTTGCTGATTTTTGGAATTGATTATGATTGGTTTTGAGCTAAGTCTTGTTGTTGACTTCTATAAGCTTTCATTTGCCATGCTTTGACTTCCTTTGCTTATGAAATCATGATGATGAATGATATGAATGTGGGACCAATTGAGTTTGCTTCTTGATTGTTTAAACTTGATTTTGGTTGACTTTCATTTGCTGTTTTGACTTTCTCATCCTCTTTTGACCCTAGGCTTGTCCTAGTGGTCCTGTGGCTTATGTTTGAGTTCCTGTTTTCAGGTTAAGCAACAATGCCCCAAAGAGATCATACAAACTTGATTGAGCTTGATTGTTTATCATGAGCTAACCTCTTTGTTTTGTAGGTGGCTTGACTCATATGACTTGAGACTTGTGCTTTGCACATTCATCTGATTATGTTGACTGTTAATTCTATTCTCCTTTTGCTTTAACTTTTGAATTGTGTACTGATTCTGTTTGACTATTTCAGGTACCATTAGTTGCTTAGTTCTTTGAACTTGCTTTGCTTTGCTTAAATAGCAATTTGCATTGAGGTATAATTCCTTTTCTTCATGTAGTCTGGAAGACCTGGCCTGTTACTTGGCCAGGCAACTGTCTGAAGTCCTCCTTAAGAGGCAATGCTTGTGTGTGTTTATATTTGTCCCAAGCAGGAAAAGTCCTTCAAGAAAGGCAATTGGTAGAATCCAAGAGATAAGCAATCTATCTCCTACTATTCTGCGAGTCTTCTCTTTGCTCCCATTACATGGTTGTAGCATTGAGATCCAAGCCCAAGATCTATAGAGTCTTATCTGTGGAGAGAGTTCCTACTTTCTGAACTCCCACACTTTCTGATATTCAAATGCTCTCCCTGACCAGGGATAAGAGCAATGAGGCACACCCCTCATCTCCTTTCATCTGCTTCACCTTAGCCCCTCAATGGCAAGGTTAAGAGCACCTTTGACCTTATTCCAGTTGGCTTCAATGCCTAACCCTTTTGTATGAGCCTCATTGTGTGGTTATAGTGTGTGCTGATTGACTTCATTGATTGATCACTTGTTTCATATGCACATGTTTGCTTGTATGCTCTATGCATTTATCATCATTTATTGCCCATTAATGCATAACCATCTCATTTGTCTTTATGACTTATCATTGTTGTTTACCCATTAAGGACAATTGTAAGACCATCCATTGGCCATTGCTCCTATGATATGGAAGTGAGTATAAGACCATCACATTGGCCACTCATCTTATCTTTGCTTGATGCATTTGTTTGATTGTGAGGATGCAATTATAAGTCCCTGTAAGTTGGCATTTGCTTTCCTGTGATCCTGTTGCATTGTTTGATTGTATATGAGGATACAATTGTAAGTCCCTGCAAGTTGGCATTTGTATTCCTAGGACCATACTGTGGAGGTTAGAGTAAGCCCAGATAGATTGGCATCTGACATCCATGTTTTGCTTCTCTTTGTTTATGTGAGGATGCAATTGTAAGTCCCTGCAAGTTGGCATTTGCTTTCCTATGATCATATGTTGGATATTGGTATAAGTCCAGACAGATTGGCATCCGGTATCTAAGTTTCATTTTGTTTTAGGAGATTAGTGTAAGTCCATTGAGTGGCCTCTGATATCCATTTCTGTTTTAGGAGATTGGTGTAAATCCATCTATTGGTATCCGATATCCGCTTTTGTCTGTGAGATTGGAGTAAGACCATTGAGTGGCATCCGGTATCATTTGTTTGCTTATATTATTATTGCTCATTGCCTATTCCAAAGGACACACTTGAATCATCTTCTATATGATCTCAAGAGGTGAACCTTCTAAGAAGTTTTACAATCCATCCCCATCCATTCATCCTCATTATGTCCTAAACCTTTTCACACATTACTTTCAAACTTGAGATAGATATTGTGCAAACGTCTTCATGTTTTCAAACTAAAAACCTGGACCCCAAGTCCTTGACTTTTTTCAAACTCCATTTCATAATACTTCTTTGAATCAATCCTAATCATACTTTGACTCCACTTTCATAATCACAATCAATTAACTTCACTCATTCAATTGTTTTGGCTTTGTCCATTGTTAATCTTTTCATGCATTAGCCATAGGTTTCAATTATCATTGTGGTTGATGTAAACCTCACCTTATCCTTAGTGAGTCGACTATAAGACTTCCGTACTGAAAACAGGGCTAACCCCTCTAGTACGTCGAAGCTATCCTCGCATGGTGGATGTTGGTCTTGGTCGAGTTTTCTCCCATTGATAATGAAAAGCCTCAGTGCTATTGTTTAAAATTGAATCCACCAACTTTTGGAAATCTTTTAGCCGAACTACGGCGTTTTGATCCTTACCTTTGATGGAAGGTACGTAGGCAGCGGGTTCATCCGTTCAAACCCAATAAAAATTGTATATTCTTTTCTCATCATCCCAATCATGTTTGCACAATATTTATGTCATAACAAATAACAACTTTATACAACAAGTGTGAAAAGGGCTCCCTAGGAGTACCTAGGACGTAGTGGGTGCCTAACACCTTCCCATTGCGTAATTTACCCCTTACCCAGACTCTCTGATCTTTTATTAGTTTTCTACGTGTAAAACTTCTTAGGCTTTTGTTCGCTTTTTAGCCAGTCCTTTGGATAAATAAAAGTGCGGTGGCGACTCGAAAATCATTGTATCTCTTGCTTATGATTTAATCGATAGATCATATAGCGACGAATACACCGCTACACCGGGGAACATGATACAAATTCACCTTCTTGAAGAACGTCAGTATTCTTCTGGTGTAATCTCTATAAGGAATCAAATGCGGCTGGTTGGTATTCCAATCTCCATTGACCTGATTAATCACTAGAGCGGAATCTCCATAGATGTCAAGAGTTTTGATCCTCAGATCGATGGATTCTTCTATTTTCATGATACAAGCCTCATACTCAGCTTCGTTGTTGGTGACGTCAAAAGTCAATCTGGCAGAAAAAGATATATGAGCACCTTTAGGATTGATAAGCACTGCGCCAACACCGTTGCCATTTACATTCACAGCCCCATCAAACATCAGTGTCCACTTGTCATCAGGATCCGGTCCTTCCTCGACAAGAGGCTCTTCACAATCTTTCATCTTCAGATACATGATGTCTTCATCAGGGAATTCAAACATCATCGGCTGATAATCATCAATCGGTTGCTCGGCAAGATAGTCTGACAGAATACTACCTTTGATGGCCTTCTGCGACGTGTACTGGATATCATATTCTGTTAAGATCATCTGCCAACGAGCAACACGTCCGGTGAGAGCCGACTTCTCAAAGATGTATTTTACTGGATCCATCTTAGAAATCAACAAGGTAGTATGGTTCAACATATACTGCCTCAGTCGGCGAGCAGCCCAGGCCAAAGCACAACAAGTTTTCTCAAGCTGTGAATATTTGATTTCACAGTCGGTAAACTTTTTGCTAAGGTAGTATATGGCATGCTCTTTTCGACCAGACTCGTCATGCTGTCCCAATACACACCCCATCGAGTTCTCGGTTACTGACAGGTACATTATCAGAGGTCTCCCAGGAACTGGAGGTATAAGGATTGGAGGTTTCTGTAAATACTCTTTTATTTTGTCAAAAGCTTTCTGACAATCATCATTCCACCTGATTGCTTGATTCTTTCTTAGCAATTTGAATATCGGTTCACACGTGGCAGTTAGGTGAGATACAAACCGTGCAATGTGGTTCAATCTCCCTAAAAACCCACGAACCTGCTTTTCAGTTTTCGGTTCAGGCATTTCTTGAATAGCTTTGACTTTTGCTGGATCAACCTCAATCCCTTTCTCACTGACAATGAAGCCTAACAGCTTCCCGGATCTCACACCAAACGTACACTTGTTTGGATTCAGCCTCAGTTTGAATTTTCTCAATCTGTCAAACAACTTCTGCAGATTAACCAGGTGCTCCTCTTCTGTCTGCGACTTCGCAATCATATCATCCACGTACACTTCGATCTCTTTGTGCATCATGTCATGAAAGAGAGTCGTCATAGCCCTCTGATAGGTAGCACCGGAATTCTTCAGCCCAAATGGCATCACCTTATAGCAGAACATGCCCCAAGGTGTAATGAATGTCGTCTTTTCCATGTCTTCTGGCGCCATCTTAATCTGATTATAACCAGAAAAACCGTCCATGAAAGAGAAAACCAAGGATTGAGCCATATTATCCACCAATACATCAATGTGAGGTAATGGAAAATCATCTTTCGGACTCGCTTTGTTCAAATCCCGGTAATCGACACACATTCTGACTTTGCCGTCCTTCTTCGGCACGGGAACGATGTTGGCCACCCACGGGGGATAAGTCGTCACTGACAAGAAACCCGCATCGAACTGCTTCTGAACCTCTTCCTTGATCTTAACAGCCATATCAGGACTCGTTCTGCGAAGCTTCTGCTTGACTGAAGGACAATCTTCTCTTAGAGGTAGTCTATGCACCACAATATCGGTATCCAACCCAGGCATATCTTGATAAGACCAGGCGAATATCTCCACATACTCTCTCAGCATCTCAATCAACCTTCTCTTGACCTCTGTCTTCAAAGCAGCCCCGATCTTAATATCTCTTCTGGCGTCCTCAGTACCAAGATTAACAATCTCCAACTCCTCCTGATGAGGTTGGATGACCCTTTCCTCCTGCTTCAACAATCTGACCAATTCTTGAGGGAGTTCACAGTCTTCCTCACTCTCCTCTTCAGCTTGGTAGATAGGATTATTGAAATCATACTGAGCCATAACAGAACTGTTCATAGTGGATTCCGTGAGATCACTTCTGCATGTTTAATGCTTTGTTTTAGAAAAAGAGTTCAAGAAAGTCACAAAAACAAAAACATTGCCATTTTTTTTTTTGAAAAATGAAAACAAAAATAGAAAGACAGGGATCACAAAATTGTTTGCAAAACGTCCTTTATTAATGATAATCATTGAAAACATGATGAGGCCCTACAATGAACCGCTACGCTTTGGGCAGAACGTAGGGTTTTGTGCAGAATGAAAAAACAAAAGAAAATTACTCTGTTTGAAGAGTAACTTGGACCACATCTTCTGCTGTCCAATTGTTGATCATATCCCCTGGTGCACACGGGCGAACCCAGTTGTCGAGATCATAATCACTGTCACCATCTTCACTATCGACTGCAAAGACGTCACCGTGATTCATCAGCCCAGCGCTGGTAAAGGTACTCGGACCTGTCTGCATACCCTGCTATACCTGCAGAGGTTGATAACCAATACCGAATTTATCCTCTTTGATAGGCAAATCCACCATCTTGCCCCAGCCCTCAGACTTCCCAGAGTCGACAACCTCCTTGGCCTGCTTGTAACACGCAATTGAAGCACCCGGCTTCTTCTGATCAGCAAAAGCCACCCTCTCAAGAGCAACAGTCTCAAATGCCTGGCATAAGGTTTCGTGGATCTCGCCATCCACCTCTACATACTTGAAAGAGGATAGGTGACTCACCAGAATATCTTCTTCACCATACACGGTCACAATCTGACCGTTCCAGACATACTTCAGCTTTTGGTGGAGAGTTGACGAAACTTCCCCTGCTGCATGAATCCAAGGACGCCCCAACAAACAACTGTAAGCAGGCTGAATATCCATAACATAGAAGATGATGTCGAATACCTCCGGACCTATCTTCACTGGCAAGGTGACTTCACCAAAGACAGAACGTTTGGATCCGTCGAATGCCCGCACAATCAGGTCACTCGGAGTGAGCACAACCCCTTCAACAGCTATCTTCTTCAGAATTTGCTTAGGCAACACATTCAGCGACGAGCCGGTGTCTACCAACACGTGAGACAAAACAGCACCCTTGCACTCCATAGTGATATGCAAGGCCTTATTATGATTACGCCCTTCAGGCGTTAAGTCTAGGTCTGTGAACCCTAAACCATGCCTGGTGCTCACGTTGGCAATAACACCCTCCAGTTGGTTGACAGAAATCTCCTGAGGCACGTAAGCCATATTCAGCATCTTCAACAAGGCATTACGATGCGCCTCAGAGCACAGAAGCAAAGAGAGTATGGAAATCTTGGACGGAGTCTGATTCAGCTAATCTATAATCTTGTAGTCACTCTTCTTAATTATTTTCATGAACTCCTCCACATCCTTCTCGAATGAACCCTCAGGCACCTCCTTCTGAGCCGGTTCCTCATCAACGACAGCCTGTTTGCCTCTAGCCTTGGCGAGAGCCTCGGCATTATTGTCCCTCAGCGGTTGCGGAGCAAACAAGCGACCACTTCTGGTAAAACCTCCTGGTCCACCGACATTGTCCACAACTGGACTCACAACCACAGGATTTCTACTGGGCACACCAATTGTCACAGGAGACTGATTCACCGGCCTGACCTGATTCTCAGCTCTTCGGTTACTGCGATACACGTTGTCATACCTCCACGGCACAGCCCTACTGTCAACAGCCCTTCGGCCCTGAGCAACAATTGTAGTTGGATTACTGGCGGTTACAGGAGCAAAAATGGTAACAGGCGTACCACTAGCTGCAGGCGCACTAACAACCCTCTGGCCACGTCCCTCAAACGGTTTAAAATAGATAGTGACGGTTGACACCATCCCACGATCTTTGACAGCCCGACTAAATTGCAAACAACTCTCATCCATCAAACCCTGGATACCAGCCCTCAACTGATCACAACCGTTTTCAGACTCAGCACAATCAACACAGCCTTCACAACAGCCCGGGTAGACACCCTCATTCAACAACTGAGCCTTTACAACTGACAGCGGAGTCTGAACATCTTCAACACTGAACACCAGATCTTCATCTTCTACCCCTTCAATACTGTTCACTCTGTGTGCACCATGCGGCGGCATAGGGTTGTTTACAACATTCGGCACATGAGCAAAATTGATAGTTTTAGCGTCAATTAGGTCCTGGACTTTATGATGAAAAGCCTTGTTGTTCTCAATGTGGTGCCCTGGTGCACCAGAGTGGAAATTACAACGCACGTTGGCATCATACCCAGGTGGTATCTTTGTCAACGGTGCCATGGTCCTCAATTCAACAAACCCTAGTCTAAGCAACTCAGGCAGCAACTCAGCATAGGTCATTGGCAATGGATCAAAACGTCGATCAGGCATCCTCTGTCTAGGCTGATACGGACGTTGCTGTTGTTGTTGTTGTTGCAGCGGTTGTTGAACTCTCTCTTGTTGCGGTTGTTGACGTTGTTGGGGTGCTGGAATGGTCACAGCAGCAACCTGACGATACTGATTTCTATTTACAATCCTCCTACCGTGTTGCACAGCACTAGCTTCACCCTCTCTCCGGCGAGGTGCCCCAGCAAACGATTTCTTAGAAGACGAGGAACCCGCATCCTGAATTTTACCAGCTTTGATCAGGCTCTCTGTCCTCTCTCCACAAATCACAACGTCTGAAAAACTACCGAATGGACAGCTCCCCATCCGGTCCATGAAAACACCTTGTAAAGTGCCAATGAACATGTCAGTTAACTCCCTCTCCAGCATAGGGGGTTGTACTCTAGCAGCCAATTCACGCCATCTCTGGGCGTACTCCTTGAAGCTTTCTCCGGATTTCTGACAAAGACTTTGCAGCTGAGTCCGGCTCGGCGCCATGTCCATATTATGTTTATACTGCCTCAAGAAGGCCTCACCCAGATCCCTCCAACAGCGGATAGAATCTCTCTTAAGCTCCATGTACCAATCCAAGGAAGCCCCAGATAAGTTGTCCTGGAAAAAATACATCCACATTTTCTCATCATCAGTGTAAGCAGAGATTTTCCGATAATACGCCTACACATGGGTGCGAGGGCAAGAAGTACCATTATATTTATCGAATGAGGGTGCCTTGAATTTGTAGGGAATCCTCAACCCTTCTACCAGACCCATGTTGGTCACATCGAAACCCAGGGAATTCTAACATTCCATGGCTCTTATTTTCTCAGCAAGGGCATCCACCTTACGATCCCTATCCTCGACTCTTCCAACAACTTCATCATCTTCACTCAGCAGTGTGAACATGTCCTCTTGTCTATCAACGATCGGAGCAGGATGACGAACAGGAGCCCGGGTAGCTCTGGCATTGACAGTCTCTGCAGCAAGAGGCTGTCCGTTGATTCTGATCCCCCTTAACTCATCACCCACAGCATAGTCATTGGCGGGAGCAGCAACAACAACATTGTCATGAACAGGCACGCCCACTGGCGAAGCACGGTTGGACTGCGGAATCACGGTTTCTTGTCTTTGGGCTAAGGCACGCAGCTCCTCTTGCCCTTGGACAACACCCTGCATCATCGTCATAAACTGGGCCATGTTCGCCCTCATCTCAGCCAATTCGATCAGCTATCCTGCCTGACACGGGAACCAGAGTGAGAAGTCGCGAACGAGAACACCTGTTATGCGAAATGATATGAGTATGATGCTAATGCATATGATGCACATGATATGCTCATTTCTCAGACATTCAAAGAGCCTAATTCATCTTCAAAAGATGGCAACCTGCAGCAAGAACAACACAGAATCACACAAGATAATGAGTACAAGGTAAAGCCAACAATTTCATCTGTAGATATGAGCAACAGGATCATACAACAAAGTCAACAAAGATCCGAGTAACCAGAGTACAACAATGAATCCCATCCAACAAGCCTAGGGGTGATTCTCAACATAAACACCAGGAATACAAGCTAAGACAAACGACTTCCAGAAATGAGCGTCTTCAAGTACTGACACTGGTCTATCAACAGGTCACACTCTGAACATTCTGGCAGGGGAGTGATCTTCTCCTTCAACTGTCTTCTGAGCTCTACAACTTCTCCTCCAAGTTGGTTCTCTGATGCATGTCTCAAGTCAACTTCCTTCTTCAACTGGATATCTTTGTCTTTGAGTTGCTTCTCCAAGTCTCTGATCTTCTTCTGATAATTAGCCTCGGCTCTCTGCAATCTCAAACACTCTCGGTGTTCTGCATTCAACAAGTTCTCCATCTCTTCATAGGATCTCTTCTTGCTCCTTACTCCACCAACATCTACACTCTGGATGTCTCTGAGTTGATGAGTCAGGTTCAACCTATCAGCTTTGGCTTGGTACAACTCCATCTGGGCATCTTGCTCTTTCTCCTTCAACCTGCGATTCTCCATCAGGGTTTGCTTGTACTGCTCAGCAGGTACACTCTCAGCAAGGATCAAAGGTGGTTGCACTTGCAAAGGATTCATCCTATCATAAGGCAACAACAAAGTTTCCACTTTCTTCTTGACCCACTCAGTGTAGTCAGGCATAGCAATGGCAAACTTCTTCCCTAAGACAGCTCCATCCTTGACACCAATGGACTTCCAAGCTCTTCCTATCTGCTCCAACCTAGCAGGGTCACTCCGCTTCTCAAAATACACACTCTCAACTATCTCAGCTTCAAGTGGTATTCCATTCATCACAAACCCCAACTGGCGAAGAGAAAGAACTGGGTTATAATTGATGCAACCCTTAGTCCCTACAAGTGGCACATTCCGGAACGCTCCACAACTCATGATGACATCACGCACGTCCATCCGGTAAGACTGCCATCTGATATCATATGAAGTAAGAGCCATAACCCTCTGAGTCCACTTATGAGTGCTCTGAGCATCCACAAAAGGTCCACTGACTGGCAGGAAAGACAAGAACCATCTGAGCAACAGTGGGAGACAGCATCTGATAGCTCCACCCTTACCATGCCTACTGTGAATAGCATAGTAAGTGTCAGCTAACAGAGTAGGAACCGGGTTTCCTCCAAGGAAGATAATGACTACAGCATAATCAACGAAGTTGGGCATACTCGGGGACAAGACAATCCCATAGATCATGATGACTAACTGAGCATGAAAAGCTTCCCAATTCCCCTTCTCAGCTTCTTCTCTAGCAACTCTCAACAGAAACTTCAAAGGCAACCCTACAACATCCCCACTAGACTTCCAATTATCACTGACTTCTTTGATACCCAAATGGAGAGCTCTGGCAATAACTCTGAAATCAACCTCCTTAGGCACGTCCAAGAAAGGAACCTGATACTGGATAGGAACATTCAACAAAATGGAGTACTCCTCAAGAGTAGGCGCCAACTGATAATCCTGAAAGGTAAAACAACGAAGCTCTGGGTCGTAGAACTGTAGAAGAGTCTGCAACGGCACTGGATCAACTACCATCTTCAACAGTGTCAGAATGTCTCCATACTGATCAACAAACCCCTTCTGATTACCACTGGTCACAAGGTTACTCAACTCTATCAGAGACGTCAAAGGCTCACGGTGAAAGCTGTAGGAACAAGTCTTCCACTTCAACTCTGGGACTGTTGCCATCTCTATCAGTGAATAGAACTCCTGAATGAACCTGAGAAATGATATGCATGCAGAGATTAGCTTTTTTTCTTTTTTCTCTTTTTTTTCAATTCTTTTTTCATTGCGTATTTTTTTTGAAAATAAACATGCTATGATGCAAATGATGCAGACAAAACTGGCAGGCTGTGCATCTCGGAATACAGGATCAAAGCTTCGGCTTGAACTCGGAACCACAATTCATCTGAAACCCAAAGTCATCTGATAAACTATCATCTGAACCCATTCTGAGGAACCAAGTCACCAACAGAATCACAAGTCACCAACAAGTCACCGACAAGTCACCAACTGTACTTGTAATAATGATCATTCCCTCCCCGCTCACGGGTGTCATCTAGGCCAGGGTAAGGTCGAGAGAAACGCAGCATAAATAACCCTTTCATGGAATATCATCATATACACACCCGAAGTATGTAACGATAATACCCCATCAGAGTCTGAACTGCTCGTGATATCAATGTTCCGCTAAGTGGCGCAATACCACCCGCTTCCCATGAATCACTCTATTCCTAGGTATCCTAGATTTCACTCATAGCCTGGGTATTGGGCCTTTTACCTCATGTAACTCCCACCCCAACAGAGGGACAACACAACACAGCCAGATGAACAGATGAATATGAATGAATGCAAACATAAATGCAAACATAAATGCAAACAATAGATAAATGAATGCAATAAATGAAACAGCAAAAGCAACCAAACCCTAGCCTAGAGAGCGCTAGGAGAGACTCGCTTAGGGAAGATGGACCAGCAAGAGGTCAACTTCTCTATTATCCCCAGCAGAGTCGCCAGCTGTCGCATTATGCAAAAAATCGGCGGGAAAATGAAACAACAGAGCCGTCACCGTGCGTTATTTATCCCAAAAGAGGGAAAGGAAACGCTCGAAGTAAACTTGGAAAAGACATGGTCTCGCGACCAAAGAGAGATGGGATCGGGAGTCGGTTATGCGAAGGGAAGGTATTAGCACCCATACGCATCCGTCGTACTCGACGGGATCCACGCACAAAAGGAAGGATAAAGGTTGCTAAAAACTGCTCAAACAAACAAACACACTGGCTGAAAAGAGACACAGAAAAGACAAATGAAACTAACTCGGCAGGATATCGCATCCTGGGCCTACGTAGTCTGTCAGGCACAGACATCAGAGTCGACGTAGTTCAGGACAGGGGGAAACGTGCTCGCTAGGATGTCGCATCATATGCATACGTATCTTCTCAGACTAAAGAAGAATCAGAGCACTCGTAGCTCGGCTAACGCACGCCAAACAAACCACACAGGAAACCGACTGCCAATCGCTGGACTTATGTCAGACTCCACACAAAAACAGGCAAACATGGAAACCGAACGCCAATCGCTGGACTTACATCATACTCCGAACCAAACAAACACACACTGGAAACCAAATGCCAATCGCTGGACTTACATCGGACTCCAAGCACACGACAAAAAGGATACGGAATGCCAATCGCTGGTCTTACATCCATCTCCTACTCACACAAGGGACAAAAACAAAAGGGCGCCCGGAGAGATCAGCTCATCTCCTGCCTACGTACCTCATCTGGTATGAGGATCAGGGCGACGTAGTTCCCCTACGCAGGGAAAAAGGACTAGCCTAACCAGATACAAAGGGAGACACAAACCACTAGGGAGACTACGACTCGAGCCTAGAAGTTGTCATGCATACGATCCCTAAGTTAAGGTTGCTATCTAACTTGCACAGGGAGCAAGCTATCCTAAACAGCACAGGCAAAGCAAACATTCACACAAATAGCACACACTATATACAAACAAAGTGGGCTCACACAAGGTTAGGCTGTGAAACACAAGCCAACTGGAATAGGGTGATGTTAGCTCTTAACCCTAACATTGAGAGTTAGGGTGAAGCAGATGAAATGGGAAGTGAGGGGTGTGCCTCACAGCTCTTATCCCTGGCCTGGGAGAGCTTCATACAAATGAAAGTGTGGGAGTTCAGAAAGTTGGAACTCTTCTCCACATATGACTAACTCAACAAAGATCTTGGGTTAGTATCCACAATGCATCAACACAAGGTGTGTGAGCAAAGTGGATGAAACACTGAATAGCAGGAGATGGATTGCACATCTCTTGTATCTGCCAATTGCCTCTTAGAGGTCTTTTCCTGCTTGGCACAAAGATAAACAATCACAAGCATTGCCTCTTAAGGAGGGCTTCAGACAGGTGCCTGCCCAAGTAACAGGACAGGTCTTCCAGACTACATGAAGTCATAGAAATTATACCTCAATGCTTAAGCAACCAAGCAAAGCAAAAGCAAGTTCAAAAGAACTTAAGCAACTTATGTACCTGAAAACAATCTAACTCAATCAGTATGCAAGTCAATCAATCAAACAGACAATTAATAGTCAACAGTCAACAGTACACAGTCAAACAAGCAATGCAACAAGGTGCAAGCCACAAGCTCAACTCAAATGAGCTAAAAGCCACCTACAAAACAACTCAAGATTATCCAACATCAACCAAATAATCCATCCAAATGAGTGAACCACTTCACTTAAAGCAATGTGCTTCTTTAACCTGAAACCAAAGCTCAATCATAAGCACAAACCACTAGGACAAGGCCTAGGGTCACAGAGGGAGAAAAAATTCAAAACAGAACATGAAATTCAACATGGATCAACCTCAATCAATTAAGAACATAATCCAAAAGGTCTCATGTCAATAGCATCAACCAAATTCATTTCACAAACCAATCATGGCAAAGTATGCAAGTTGAAACCACATTGAAGCAACAGAATGAACAAATGCACATTAATTCAGAAATGATTCAATTAATCTCAAGAAAAATCATGTCTAAACAGAACACAACACATGATCAACACACCAAAAATCAAGGCATTTGGGAAACATTAGGCATGGTAATCAAATTGTATAAGGCAAGGCAATCAAAACAAGCTCAAATGGGACACAACTTGGTGCATCAACTTAGCACAAGCCTAAAACAGAATTGGAACATGGTAAAAACCTCCAATCAAAGACAAAACAAACTTCAAGATGTCTAGAAACAATGTGCAAAATTTCACATCCATATGATAAAGCATAAGCATTTCACAAATGATTGAAATTCAAGACTATCCAAAAGTGCACAAATGATCATCCAGCAAGAAAAATCTCAAACAAACCAGAAATGAATCCAAAAATTCCAAGAAAAGTCATGATCAATCAAAACATCCATAAGAAGCATCACACAAAAAATCACATCATTTGGAACTCATTTGGCATGGCAAATCAATTAATCAAGTTGAGCAAGCAAAGGTGTGACACACATTGTCACACTTACATTCACATGAGCATATCTCAGCCACCACAAATGATAAAAAGGCAAACTCAACACCAAAATGTCCAGCATGAAGTCTAGTGTAAGCATGTAAAATTTCATAGGCATTGGATAAACAACCATCATTTCACAAAGCATATAGCAAGGTATAGCACAAAATGAACATATGCACACAAACCCTAGGCCAAATAAATTTCCATCCATGCGCAATTTCTGGAAAAATAATGAAACAAAACTAGAAACAATAAGGAGAACAATGCAAAAATCCACACATTTTTTGGATGATTTATCATTTAGTTATGAATTTATGAAGTGGAAGAAAAAATAAAAAAACATGAAACAATGTACATGAATAACATGGAGGGAAAGTGAAAAAAAGGAAATGCAATTTGAAAAAGTGCTGGAGTCAGGATTCGAAGTGAGGTAAATGTTTGAATGAAGCGCGCTTGTATGTGAAACTCTGCGTTTCACTTATCCTATGTGGCCAAGCGCATCAACCGTGACCAATCAATATGCCATGCAACTGCTACATGGACCAACACATGTCCAGTATTACCACAAACACATGCAGCACGCGAATATCATAACCTAACGGATCAAACATGCATTCTGGAAAATTTCTCAGCAATCTTCATCGTGTTCATCATGTTCTTCATGCTCAAGAACAAAAGTGCACAGAAATTAAAAACAAGCACATCAATGCGTTCATCTCTCAACATACATCACTAATCCAGGCCTGGTTTGTTCTAATTCAACATATATCAAGCAAATCGAACGCATACATTTTCATACATCAAACTTAAATCTAACATAACTAACTCAATTCTTCATGAAAATTAATGATTCGAAGCTTAATTTACTCAGTGATGCAAGATCTACAACAATCATATAACCAATTTAAGAATAGAGGAGATCGATTTCTGACCTTGATGAAGATGCAGAAGTGGACTAGATTGATTCAGGCCATGAGAAGCTCAAACAGATGCTCCAAAGCTCTTGTATGATTGAATGGAGGATGAATGAAGGCTTAATCGTGCTTGATCCTTGCAGAATTCTCAACTGCCATGGATGAGCTTCAAGTTCCAAACAGCTTCCAATTGCACGATTTCCACTGAATCTTGCTTCAATCTTGCTCAAATATACTTCCAGGTGATGAATGAATCAAGAACAAAGCAATGTGTGTGGAGAAAATTGAAGAAAAAAGTGAGAGCAAATTTGAAGAAACTAGATCTAGATCTGAATTTTGATTGTGTTCATGCTGAAATCTGTTATGCTTAGCCTTTTATACTCCCTCTTAATCAAGCTGTTAATCACACTTAGCCATATGGTAATTGGATTAGTGAGAATGGAGTGTTTATGCCAATTTGCAATTGTACCTCTATGCATGAAAACCAATGGAACAGTGCACGAATTCAGCTTGAATTCACTTGAAAAACCAATTTGGAGCCAAATGCAAGTGATGGAATGTGAAAACAATGCTTCATTTTTGAATTTGAAAATTCCCTCCAAAATTCAAATGAAAAACCAAAAAATTATGTGATGAGAATGCATGGCATGTGATGCATGATTTGGATAGTGTATGTCAAGACATGAATGTTGCAAAAAGAACCACTTCATTTGGCCTTATGGTTTGAAAGTTATGCATGTTTGAAGTTCAAGTTCACTTGGCCATGATTGATCCATATCTCTTCAACCATACATGAGAAATTCATGATCTTTGACTTTTTGGAAATGGGAGAGCAAGATCTTCAACTTTCATGTTGGACAAAATTTCATTTGAAGCTTGCTTGATGATGTAATCTTGAGGATAAAACCTTTCCATTTTTGGCAATTTCAAATTACAGGTCACTTACTATTTTTGGAAAGTCTTCATCTGACCTCAAATTCTTCATTGTTGATGTTTGAAATGTCAAATGAGACTTGTATGGACATGAATGAGGCCTCTCTAACCATCTCCCACCTTTAAATCCATGGTTGAATTGACAGTTGACTTTTGTTGACTTTCTAGGGTTTTAGATGAATTGATCATTGACTGATGAGCTTTGAGCCTTCAATGCTTGACCAAACCACTTCAAAATGATCCTTGAATCATATGAACTCATTGAATCAACCCTAGGGCTTTGCTTCCATAGAAAATGCACTTGCTTGCTTGCACAACTGGATCTCCTGACCAGTCTTGACTGATGACTTGGTAGGCTATGCAATGAACAATGCAAATGTTAATGACCTAAAATGAAAATGTATGTACAAAATGGGAGGTGCAAATTTGAGGTGCTACAATATAATCTTTCAACATAAAAAATGACTTTCCAAGAAAAACTAGCTCTAGACCTCAACATGAAAATTGTTTGGAATGTCATTTAGAGTTACATTTCTCTTGGAATCATTTTCATATGATGAAAATTGTAGGAGATAGGGTCTAGGGGAACCCAATTTTGATCAGATGAATTCCTCTAGTCAACCACCATCAACCACCTTGCTAACTTGCAATTTTATTGACTTTTTGGACTCATGGGAGATCATATATGCATAAGATGATGAATTTTGAAGTGTCCCTTGGAGTATTTGATCAATTGGTGAAGAAGCTTGTTGAAGAAGTTACTTAAGATACCCAGATAAACTAGGCTTTCCAAGGCAAACCAATTCCAAACTTTTGAAGAATGCTTGATCAAAATAACATGTAAATATTATAGGGACTCATATATTATGCCTAGAGCCATTGTGGATCATTCCTTGGTTGAGCTCTTAGCAATGAGGGTCTTAAACCCTAGATGTGAACTTGATGGATCAAAGGTGATCATGTGCCCTCCCTACAAAAGATTTAGACAAATACAAAGACATGTTTTTGGTATTTTGGTTAGTAAATGATAAAATACAAAGTATGATACAATCACATGGTGCTTGGTGATCTCTCCTAAAACAAACCCAATGAATAAAAGGGGTACGGAGGATGCCAAGGTATGATCCCAATGCCAGTGCATTTGATGAGGATAGCATGAGGGATCTTATGGCCAAAATTGGGGTCTTACAGTATGCAAAATAACGGATATATCTTATTCACATAATGCCTTAAAACTTCGGGGAATAATAAAAGCTATACTAAAGGGAGACATTATGCATTACTTTGAACCCCGATAAACTTGAAAGATGACTGACAGCCAAAGAAATGGTTTTGCTTGAACACTTGTGACTTTCAATTGGCTTGGCTGCCAGGTTGGTTTCAGTGTCTCGGTGTTCCCTAGCAGGTAGACGATTCCTTGACAACAGTGTTGACAACACCTGGATTCCATAGTGATCACCTTCCAATCTTTGATGATGAGTCGGAGTCCCCATCATAATAAAGACTCATTGAAGGTAGATAAAAACAAGAAAGGGGGGGGGGGGGGGGGGGTTTGAATTGTTTTTATAAAATAAACACTTTTTAGAACAGAGACACACGCAGAAACAAAAGAGTTCAACACAAAATTTTATACTGGTTCAATTCAAAGCTACTCCAGTCCATCCGGCAAAGGTGATTTCACCTTCGAAAAGGACTTAATCCATTAATCTTGAAAGATTACACAAACAACCATCTAATAGAATAATAATCCCTTAACCCTCTCAAGTAATCAGACCATACAAAGTCACTTGAGGAAATATCTTAACCATAAAAGGATTACAGTAATAAAAAGTGCTTCTAACAATAAGCAGATATTACACAAGATAAGAGCAAGAAATATTCCCACATTAGAGCAGCAGCTCGTGAGAGAAGGAATAACGAATGGCGGAAGTGTTGTATTCTCGTATGTTTTTCTGTGTCTCTTTGGATGGCGTTCCGTCATTTATATAGGAACAGAGAGCAGACCGTTGAGTGATGTTAATGTCAAAATATTGAGCATTGAAGGATGATTAAAGTCATTAATCTCTGTGTTCTTTCAAAAGCAATATTTGGAGCGTCATAATATCCTTCTAAAAAAGTTTTTTTCCATAAGCGAGTTTCTTCGTGGTTAAGCTTTCTGGATCAGAGGATCCTAACGTCAGAGTCTTGATTTTCGCTTCAGATGATGATTGTTGTTGACTATCTTGAGAGTTTCTTTTTACTTTGACTATGTCAGAACATACGTCTTCAGATCTAGAGTCATTCCTCCACTTCAGAGTGTCTGACTTTGTTAGTTTAGCTTGCACTTGCCTTTGATCAGAGTCAGAGCTTCTGGTTGTGTATCTTATGAGTAGCATCTTAGCGCTTGATTATGTATCTGATGATTTTCTATCTGATTGTTTTGATTAGAGTCCCGCACACTTAGGAAAATTTTGTTAGGGTACCATTTTTGTTTCATCCTTTGTTATCATCAAAATCTTAGAGATACATTGTAGAATTAAATTTGTTCTTACAATCTCCCCCTTTTTAATGATGACAAAACAAGTCAGAGTGATGATGAAAGAGTAAGTAATATCTCAAAATCAGATAAAGAGAATGGACTCCCCCTGAGTTAGAGCATCAGATATAACAACAGTTCTTACCGGACCTTCCTCGTGTGGTAGTTTGTTTTGTACCTTAGCTATTATCCTGCATAACTTTAGTTCTCATAACTCATTAAGATATTTAATGCTCACGGTGCCTTGAGATGTTTAGATATATATTTTCATCAGAGTTGTTTTAGTTCTCCCCTTTTTTTGTCAGAATAAAAAAGACATGGAAATATAGGCAGGAAATGGATAGTCATATATATAAGAGAAAACAGGTACAAATAGGCAGCAATGAAAGCATATATCAGAAAGCATAAAAAGACATCAAAAGAAAAGCAACAAGCAAAGATCCTAAGTGCCTAAGGGTTTGGGGGTGGAGGCATCCTTTGGAGCAGCTGAGTCAGCAGATTCTGAATGTTGGTGTTGACAGAATCTTGGTGATCCAACCTCATTCGTACTATTTGTTGTTCCTTTTGCAGTTCCTCCAGAGTCTTTAAGACCAGAGGGGAAAACCCAGAGTTAGATTTCTCCCCCTGAGTCAAGGCATCAGCACTAGCCTTGGCAGCTTCCTCTACAGCAATGTGTGTTGCTTCTTCAACTTCAGCTTTTGCTTTTGCCTCAGCCCCAGCAGCAGCCGTAGAAGTAGCAGCTTCAGCAGGAGCCTTTTCTTCAGCTTCTCTGATCCTTTGCTCTTCTTCCAGGCAAGTTTTCTCTTCTGCTTCCTTCCTGGCCTTTTCCTCAGCCTCTTTGGCCAAGCGAGCCTATAGCCTTATTCCAATATCTATGATGAAGTTGTTGCGAACTTGTTCAGAGAGGCCTTTCAGTTTGAAGGCTTTAGAGGTCATCCATCTGATCACTATGTTCTAGTGGATTCTCACTGCAGAGGGATCATCACTGATGCCAAAGTTGATAGACAGAGACTTGATCTTCTCCACTGAACACTCTGCAAACAAAGTTATTGCTTCTTCTAATGTGGGGAAGGCTGGGGAGGGTGGTGGAGATGGATTGGTGTCAGCGGGATTATGAGTAGGAGTGATGATGGCATCAGAGGTTGGTGGCGGGGGAATATCAGAGGGGGTGGTGTTGTTTGTTCAGGTTGTGGATTTGATTGATGTTTAGATGGTGAGGGTTTTGGTTGTTCGGGAGGTGGATTAGTTTGTTGTTCATGGGTTGGTGTTTGAGGTTGGTCAGATGGAGGTGGGTTTTGTTGTTTAGGGGGTGGAGAGGTGACTTCAGGTTCAGGTTCAGGTTCAGGTTGTGATGACTGTTGTGAGGCCAAAGAACGTGCCTGAAGTTGAGCTAGAGTGGGGATTAGGGGTCAGATGGTTCGTTGTCTAATGAGAGAATATAGTATGGTGGGGATCAAGGTGAGGAAGATGATGGTAAGGTGGTTTCGTTCAGCATTTCTGCTTCATAAACGGGTAGGGTAGTGGTTACGAGATTGAATTTGAGGGATGGTGGGTTAGAAGTTCTGGTGGTTGAGGGTGATGTTTCTGACGGGGTGTAAATGGGAGTGTTTTGAGGGAGAGAAGAAGCAACAGGCTTTAATTTAACAGAGTAAGAATGAGGCATAGACTTACTTGGAGAATTAGCCAGAGGGACTAGAGGCCTTTACCCGGAGGCTTCTCCTAACTTTGCCTTCTTTACCTTCTTGGACTTCTCAAAGGGCTCTCGCATCTTCTTCATGAAGTTTGGTGGATGCTCAGGTAGCCAATCCACTGAGAACTCAGAAATGTCCACCCCTTGGTTTGAAAGATCTTGTAGATAGTGAGCTACCACTTCTGGAGGGTCAATCTTGGAGAACACATAGAGACCGTTGGGGATCTTCCTTTGGTCCTTCAGTGCTTCCCAGGAAGTGTCTAGAGTTGGTTTAGCTCTGACCTACTCAATTATCCCCATACTCTTTAGATTTCGAGCATTCAGAGGTCTTCCAGTGTCAACAGTGACATCTTCCATTAGATTGTGACGGATCAGATGATCCACCAATCCACTATCGATTAGAACATCTGAGATAAGTCTTCCCAGAGGAATGTAGTTTCTGGTCTTCATGTTTTTTATGGTATCTTTGACATAATCTCTTAGATACTTTAAGAGCAGCGCTGACATATTCAATTTCAGCCCTTTATGGATGCAGTAAAGGATGCACTTCTGATCCGTGTTAATGTAGTCATAAGAGTTTGATGCAGGGCGGTGATGGATAATGCCCAAGATGATCTTCAAACAGACGCGGAGATTCTGATGTAGTTCTTTGTTTTTGGAGTGTTTGCCCTCTGTGTTCTGTTGAAAGATGGTGGGGGCTATTTCCTGAGACAGAGACTTTGCCCTAGGATTAATGTTATAGATTCTTCTTCCTTCTGTCTTTTCCATGCTCAGAAGGGAGGCTATTGATTTCTCAGTGATGATTATTTTGACTCCCAGAACGTGAGAGACGATATAGTGATCATTTGAGTCTGCGAAATGCCAGAACTTCTTCACCAGATAGGTGTACACCGGACCGTAGAGTCTCTTAAAGTAGGTTTCCCACCCTTGCATTCTTAGCTCCTCAGGAAGGTCTATGCCATTATGCTTCATATTGTCGAAATCTACCAGCGATTCGCACAGTACCTCAAGCTTCTCAAATGGTGTTGCAAGATGGATGTGAGGTTCACGGTAAAGAATGTGAGGTACTCTGTAGATGGGGGTTGAGACGACACCAGTAGTTGCAGTTGTTTGTTGAGTAGAAATGGATGTTTGATCATTTGATTCCATCTGTTGTGAGTAGTTGTAGACTGATTATTGTTGAGCATCCATGTAGAAATTGTTGAAATGGTTGAAGGATGAAGAACTTGCTTTGAAGATGATGAAGACCTTGATAAAGAGGAAGAACTGAGAGAGAGAGAGAGAGAGAGAGAGAGAGAGAGAGAGAGAGAGAGAGGGAGAGAGAAAGAGAGGGAGAAAGGGTTTGTGTAGGGCGTGAGTGTAAAGTGTGAGTTTGTGATAAGTGAAAAGTATTAATACCCAAATAGGTGCATGCAAAATGACAGTGTTAGAGAAGTTTAGAAGTTATGAAATTAATGATGCACGTTATCCAAGTTTACACGCTTAGGGGAGAAATTATTACAGCCTATGATGGAGGTCTAATCCCCAAATCAGCATACTGCTCGAGGAGATTTCAAGGGTTTGTCTCTTGATTTCTGCTAGACAATTGTCTAGAAGATCCAAAGTCAGACGCATGATGCCCCACGTGTTGATTTATCTGATCTTCAGGAATACCAAAAGATTGGGTCCTGAGGATTTCTGATTCAGATAACTCCTAACTAGTAGAAGTATCAGAGTTGGGTCCAAATGCCACATGCTTAATTCAGAGCCTTATTTTGCTATTTCAGATAAGCACATTTGGGTTATTCTGGGCAAATTAGAATGTTTAAAATTTTCAAAATAAAAGAGAATTTGTCTTCAGATAGGGGTTTAGTAAAAATGTCAGCTCATTGATGGTCTGTATCAATAAATTTTAATGATATTACCCCTTTCTGAACATAGTCTTTGATAAAATGATGTTTTATTTCTATGTGCTTAGCTCTAGAATGCAAGATAGGATTCTTACTTAAACAGATGGCAGCAGTATTATCACGGAAGATAGGAACGTTACTCTCAAAGATCAGAAGGTCGTCTAGTTGATTTTTCATCCAGAGCATCTAAGTAGTGTAGAGTGACACTGATATATATTCTACTTTTACAGTAGACAAGGTGATGGTTGACTGTCTTTTGCTAGCCCATAATATGAGATTATTTCCCAAGAACTAACAGTTCCCATATGTACTTTTGTGTTCCATTATGCCCACTGCATAATCTGCATCGCAATAACCAGAGAGCCTATACTCTAATGTTTTCTCATACATCAGGCCAAGGTTAGGGGTTCCTTTCATATACCTTAGGATTCTTTTAACAATTGTTAAGTGAGATTCCCTAGGATCTGATTGGAATCTGGCGCAAAGACATACATTAAAAAGAATATTAGGGTGTGTAGCAGTTAGATAGAGAAGGGAGCCTATCATACAACGATAGAGCTTCTGGAAAACCTTCTGACTAGTTTCTTCTTTCTCTAGAATGCAGGTTGGATGCATGGGTGTCCTAGCAAGTTTGCATTCTTCCATTTCGAATTTCTTCAGAATGCCTTTTATGTACTTACTTTGATATACATAAGTAGCTTCTGAATCTTGATTGATTTGAATTCCCAGAAAGAACTTTAGTTCTTGCATTAAGCTCATTTCAAATTCTGCCTGCATCAACTCAGAAAATTCTTAACACACAGAGGGGTTAGCTGAACCAAAAATAATGTCATCAATATATATCTGGCATATCATGAGATCATTTCTAATGTTTTTACAGAAGAGTGTAGAGTCAACCTTTCCTCTAATAAAATCATGTTCCAGGAGAAAGTCACTTAATCTTTCATACCAAGCTCTAGGAGCTTATTTAATCCATACAGTGATTTCTTTAGTTTAAAAACGTGTTCTAGACATTTAGAATTTTCAAAGCTCGGAGGTTGATTGACATACACTTCTTCTGATATATAACCATTAAGGAATGCACTCTTGACATCCATCTGATATAGTTTAATGGAATGATTTACAGCAAATGAAACAAGTAAGTGAATAGATTCTAACCTGGCGACTGGGGCAAAGGTTTCACTGTAGTCAATGCCTTCTTGTTGACTGTAACCTTGTGCCACCAGTCGTGCTTTGTTTCTGACTACTTCTCCTTTTTCATTCAGTTTGTTTTTGAATACCCATCTTGTTCCAATAATATGAGTTCCTTTAGGCTTTGGGACAAGATCCTAGACATCATTCTTTGAGAATTGATCCAGTTCTTCTTTCATTGCCAGAACCCAGTCATTGTCTTGAAGGGCCTCATCACAGGAAGTAGGCTCGATTAGAGACATTAATCCTAGAGGAGTTTTTTCAGATACTTTGAATGTTGAACTAGTTCTGACAGGTTCATCCTTGTTTCCCAAAATCAAATCTTCAGAGATGTTAGGGAGACTTTTTGATCTTTTCTGGATAGTTGAGACTTCAATTGCATCTGGACTTTATTTCTCAGATTCTTCTGATGCATTAGTCTTTTCATCAGAGCCTCCAAGAGTTATCTCCAAATCTGCAAGTTTCTCGACTAGCTTTGACTTTTCAGGGTCAAGCTTATCATCAAATCTAACATGTATTGATTCTTCCACAATTTTGGTTTCTGTGTTGTATACTTTGTAGCCTTTAGAGCGTTCTGAGTATCTTAACATAATACCTTTTTGTGCTTTTGAATCAAACTTGTTCAGATGTTCTTTAGTATTGAGAATAAAACAAGAGCATCCAAAAGGATGGAAATAAGAAATGTTAGATTTTCTTCCCTTACACGGTTCATAGGGAGTCTTTTCCAGAATAGGTCTTATAGAGGTTCTATTCTGAATATAACACGTTGTATTTACTGCTTCAGCCCAAAAGTGCTTTGCCACGTTTGTTTCATTCACCATGGTTCTGGCCATTTCTTGGAGTGTCTTATTCTTCCTTTCTACAACTCCATTTTGTTGTGGAGTTTTAGGACAAGAGAAATCATGGGATATTCCATTAGAGTCAAACAGTTCTTCAAAGAACTTATTTTCGAATTCGCCATCATGATCACTTCTAACTCTGATAATTTTAGAGTCAAATTCATTTTGCACTTTAGAACAAAAGCTAGTGAATACAGAGTGACACTCACCCTTGTGCTTTAGGAATTTTTCCCATGTCCAACAACTAAAATCATCAACAATGACTAGTTCATACTTCTTTCCATTGACTGCCGGTGTCTTAACAGACCCAAAAAGGTCAATGTGAAGAAGTTCTAGAGGCTTTGAGGTGGAAACAACATTTTTCTTTTTAAAAGATGTTTTAGAAAATTTTCCTTTCTGACATGCCTCACACAGAGAATTTAAAGAAAACTTCGGCTTAGGTAGACCTCTGACTAACTCGAGTTTATTTAGCTGAGAAAGTTTTCTCATGTTAATGTGGCCCAAGCGTCTATGCCATACCCATTGTTCTTCGTGAACAGACATCAGACATTTTACATTTTGATCTTTTAGATCTGAAAGATTTATTTTGTAAATGTTGTTTTTCCTCTTGCCAGTGAATAGAACTTTTCCATTGTTCTGATTAATTGCTTTACATGTTTTTTGATTGAAGATTACATCATAACCGTTATCACTTAACTGGCTTATTGATAACAGGTTATGCATTAATCCTTCTATGTAGAGAACATCAGATATAGAGGAAAGAGTTCCATTACCAATAACTCCGGAGCCTCTGATTCTTCCTTTCTGATTTCCTTCGAAACCTATGAAGCCAGCATCTTTAAGTTCCAGGCTTTGGAACATATGCTTTCTTCCCGTCATGTGTCGCGAGCATCCAGAGTCCAGGTACCATGATTGGTGTCCTAACTCTGCTGCATAAGATATCTGCAACATAAACAATCTTATTGAAATTCTGGTATCAGATATGAGATGTCGAAGGTAATGTCACGACACTAGTATCTGAACAATACAAACAGGATAAAAGATAAAGAACAGTAATGCAAGAGACACAAGCAATTGTTAACCCAGTTCGGTGCAAACTCACCTACGTCTGGGGGCTACCAAGCCAGGAAGGAAATCCACTAAATAGAATTAGTTCAAAGACTCTCAGTAAACAACTTCAAGTTACAGTCTTTTCACTTAATCTCTACCCGTGTGACTTCTACCTAAGAACTCTTAGATATGAGATCCTACTCACTCCCCCTCAATCACAGTAGTGATATAAAACAAGAATTGCAATGAAAAGAAGACACTCTTCATAGACACATACTTTATCTTGCTTAAAAGCTTCAATCAAGTAAACACACACTCATGCTTCAAAGCTTAGAGTGGACAAATTACAACTAAAAAATGAGTCCAATTCAATCATCTATGGATGAATGAATGGCTTACAATACACACGACCACCCAAGACTAAAACCCTTATTCTCTCTCAATATTTTGTTCGTTATTTATTGTGTATAAAACCAGGTTTTCCATGTCCTTTATATAGAAGTGTTTGGATGGGCTTGGACATCATAAAACCCTAAAATTATTTTCCATTCATATCTTCTTATGACAGTTGATTATATCTCGTTGGAAAATAAGTCAATCTGGTTGTAATTACTGATTGATGGCGCGTTCAATCATTACATCAATCGCACATAGATTAGCATAAAAAACGCAATCACATAATACATAACATTCAAACTAATGTTCTGTATACAGATGTCATGACATCAGGTCTGACATCTCAGTAAAATCCTGCATATTCACATTTTAAACACCCTGCAGGTACATGTTATCTTATGTCAAGACAACCCTTGTGACAACTTGTGAACACTCTAGGTTTTACCAAAATTGCTGCCAACACATAGAACCAACAAATTCCCCATTTGGCAAATTTTTGCTAAAACATACATTAGACCATTTGTTCACAAGAAAAAAACACATCAGCAGTTTAGCAGTAGAAGTAATAAAACACACATTTACTAGCAACTAGTAAACACATATTAAGCACACAAGTGCTTCTTCTCCCCCTTAGTCTGTTCAACACAGACATCTCCTTCAATAGCACCTGTAACATACATCACCCCATCTGACATCACCTTCAACATCACCTATACTACACACAACATCCTTTTCAACATCATCTATGATCTGTTTATAGTATAGCTACTTTTAGCTACAGCTCCTTTAACTACTTCTCCCCCTTTTTAGCCAAAAGAGACCAAAGAGACCAATGAGACAAAATAAATGTTTATTAGTCCAACAGAATGTCACATAGAATGTCATAACATATTGTTAGGTGTTACAGAACCACAAACATACACAGCTATATAAGCTGAGATAAAATCCAGAGACATCAAAAAGAACCCAAAATTACATCAAGGCATCAAAACAAGACTGCCAAAAAAACACCATCAGAACATCCAGAACAACACATCATCAAAACAGTAAGGAACAATCTTCAACACAACTCAGTCAGAGGAGCTAGCATCTTCATCAGCTTCAGAACCAGAACTGCCACTTGATTTATCTTGAGATTCAAACCTCTCACTAGAGGTTTGGGCTTCTGTTTCCTTGGCCTGTCTAACATTATCTCTATCACCTTGCTCTAATCTTTCTATCAAAGCCTCCAAAGCTTCTTTCCTGGCTTTAGCCACCCTTATCCCAGTCTCCAATTCCTTACAAGTCTCTTTCAGTTCAGCAATCCGACCACCTTGAGAGGTTGGCTTCTTCACAGTAGATGTCATGACAATGTCATTGACATGACTGCCTTCAAATAATTTGTAATGAACTGACAGGGGAGGTTTTCTTCTACTAGGAATATCACTTGTGCTCAGAATTCCAGGTAGTTGGCTCAGGATTATCCCACAAATCATTGAGGAAAAATATATGGGCAGCTTCACTGCATTTGTAAAAGCATGTTTGACAATTTGCTCAAACATGAATCTACCATAATCAAAATTAAGCTTGGTTCCAACAGTAAATATGAACCTTCCAAGAGCATTTGAGATTGTAGAGATATGATTGGTTGGTACCCAGTTTGCTGACCCTATCTTGTGCAAGATAGCATATTTCACAGTTAGCTTTCCAGCAGGGAGATGCTTCTTGCTAGGCCACTCCTTTACCTGTCTAGCAGTTATTTCCCTACAAACCTTATTGACTGTGGCCTCTAATTCACAAGCACCTTTTGTTCCTCTTACTATGAACTTATTAATCACAATTGGAGAAAACTTGATACACTTCCCTCTAACAAACACCTTACAAAACTCTTTGTTGTTTTCATCAGCAATGTCCTCAGGGATGTTCACCACAAATTCCTTAACCAGACCTTCAAAACACTGAGATAGCCCAGTAATAGTTTTCATTAACCCAGCAGATTTAATCAGGTCCATGACCTCTTTAACCTCCACAACATCCTTTCCCAACTCTCTTTCCACAACCACTCTCCTTTGGATTACAAACTTCCATTTTGCTGTTCCATCTCCAAGATGGAAGGAAATATTATCCAAGTGTACAGCAACAACTTTAGTAGGGGATTTTCTAACAGTTGACCTTTTGATAGGAGAGATGTCAGGGACATCGTCTTCAACATCTTCATCTGAATCAGAATTTTCTCTTCTTTTCCTCTTCTTCACCTCCACTTTACTCCAAGACTTTGAGGGGCCTACAATAGTAGCCTTCTTAGCAGTTTTGGCTGTCATCATCTAAGCCCTAGACCTACCCTTTCTGGTCTTCATCCTCTTAGCAACACTTAGCTTCAAGTGATGAAGCAAGCTATCATATTCATCATCCGAGATCTCATCTTCCAGGTCAATCACCTTCTTAGCAGAGTCATGCTTCTTAGACTGAGAAGCATCTACAGATTTCTTACTAGGTAAGGTTTTCCCTAAAAAGCACAATCCTTCAGCAGCTATATCTTTTCCAGACCTAGATGACTCATCATCTTTCTCATTGTGAGGTCCAACCTCAGGAGAGGGATCCCTTCTCGATAGAGGAGTATAAACTCCCTTTACAGAGTGTCCTTCATTAAGGATCCTCGTGACAAGATTTCTAATGACATGATCAGTATGATGCATGTCATCCTTAGAGCTAGGGGTATTAGAACTGTTACCTTGAGTATGGCCTGCAGTGGAGGATGAACCAGGAGCGTCGCTTGGGATGACTAACAGGGGAATCACTTCCAAAATGTCTTCACTAAGAAAGTCCATAGAGGGCGTTCTAGCTTTGTGCGCAGGTTTGGTGTTTTTGGAACCAGATGCTGAAGGATGTTGTGACATCTTGTTGTTCTTGTGGAAATATTTTTGTTGCCCTAGCAGAGAAGGTTTATGAAGTTGAAGGAAGGCGGAAATGTTTGATCAGAGGTTGCGTGTGAAAATTCTATAGATGGAAGTTCCAATACTAGGTGATGATTTACCATAAATGGGGCACTTTCTTTTAAGTGGACAGAGAATATTTTTATTACCTTTTCCACTCCAAATTAATTGCTATAAATTCTCATAGATACAAATCCCTAATTTCCATCTAGACATTCAAATTGATAAGCATCCAAAGCCTTTGTAAATATATCAGCTAATTGTATTTCAGTAGTAACATGCTCCAGGGCTATGATTTTCTCTTCAACTAGTTCTCTAATAAAATGATGACGAATATCAATATGTTTTGTCCTGCTGTGCTGAATAGGATTCTTAGAAATATGTATAGCACTCAGGTTGTTACAGTACAATGTCATGACATCTTGCGTGACATTGTATTCAGTCAGCATCTGTTTCATCAAAACCAGTTGAGAACAACTACTTCCAGCTGCTATGTATTCAGCTTCAGCAGTGGACAGAGACACCGAATTTTGTTTCTTACTAAACCATGATATTAAGTTGTTCCCCAAGAAGAAACATCCTCCTGATGTGCTTTTCCTATCATCAGCACTTCCAGCCCAGTCAGCATCACAGTATCCAGTCAGTATAGATCCAGATCCATGAGTATACAACATCCCATAGTCACTGGTGCCATTGACATATTTCAGTATCCTTTTCACTTGGTTTATGTGACTGACTTTTGGTTCAGCTTGATATCTAGCACAAAGACCTACAGCAAAAGCAATGTCAGGTCTGCTTGCTGTGAGATACAGCAGACTTCCTATCATGCTTCTGTAGAGACTTTGATCTACACTAACACCATCTTCATCTTTGGAGACTTTTAGATGTGTAGGAGCAGGTGTCCTTTTATGACTTGCATTCTCCATGCCAAACTTCTTAACAATGTTTTTGGCATATTTGCTTTGAGATAGAAAGATAGAATCTTCCATCTGCTTGACTTGTAGCCCAAGAAAATAGGCCATCTCTCCAACAAGGCTCATTTCAAATTCAGACTGCATCTGTTTAACAAAATGTTCGACCATTTGATCTGACATCCCACCAAACACAATATCATCCACATATATTTAAGCCACCATAAGTTTTCCTCCTTCATTCTTAACAAATAGGGTCTTGTCAATGCCTCCCTTCCTGTATCCATTGTTAATAAGAAACACTGTGAGTTTATCATACCAAGCCCTAGGAGCTTGTTTCAAACCATAGAGGGCTTTCCTCAACTTATACACATGCTTTGGAAGATTTGGATCTGTAAATCCTTTAGGTTGTTCAACATACACTTCCTCATTTAAGTAACCATTCAAGAAAGCACTTTTTACATCCATTTGGAACAGTTTAAACTTCAGAATACATGCCACTCCAAGCAATAGTCTAATGGACTCAAGGCGAGCTACAGGGGGAAATGTTTCATCAAAGTCAACTTCTTCAACTTGAGTGTATCCTTGTGCTACTAATCTTGCTTTATTTTTAGTAACCACCCCTTGTTCATCAGATTGATTCTTGTAAACCCACTTTATTCCAATGACATTTATTCCTTCAGGTCTTAGAACCAGTTCCCATACTTCATTTCTCTTGAATTGGCCTAACTCTTCCTGCATGGCGTTGATCCAGAATTCATCAGTCAAGGCTTCCTTGACATTCCTAGGCTCAATCTTGGACACAAAACAGCCATGTGAGATCACTTCCCTTGATCTAGTTGTGACCCCTTTATTTGGGTCTCCTATAATGAGATCTTTAGGATGATCCTTCTGAATTCTGATAGAGGGTCCCTTATTAATTTTGTCAGCTTCAGGTTCAGCTTGAGTGAGTTCACTCTCATTACTTTTGTCTAGGAAATCAGTTGGGGGATCATTTAGGGATGTCTCAACATCGTCTGTGACATCAGTCTGCTGATCATCAACCACAACATTGATATATTCCATCATTACTTTTGTTCTGGAATTAAAGACTCTAAATGATCTGCTGTTTGTTGAGTAGCCCATAAATATTCCTTCATCACTCTTGGGATCCATCATCCTTCTTTGTTCATGATCAGTCAAGATATAACATTTACTACCAAACACATGGAAGTATTTGACTATAGGTCTTCTCCCTTTCCAGACTTCATATAAAGTAGTAGGAATCCCTTTCTTCAAGGTTACTCTTTTGTAAACATAGCAGGTTGTGTTCATAGCTTCAGCCCAGAAGTGGTAGGGTAATTTCTTAGCATGAATCATAACTTTGGCTGATTCTTGGAGAGTTCTATTTTTCCTTTCTACCACACCATTTTGCTGAGGAGTAATGGGAGATGAGAACTCATGATTAATTCCTTCTGATGCACAGAATCCAGCAAATTTGATGTTCTCAAATTCTTTCCCATGATCACTTCTGATTCTGATAACCTGACTTTCTTTTTCTCTTTGAAGTCTTAGACAAAGATCTTTGAAGACTTCAAATACATCAGATTTTTCTCTTATAAAATTGACCCATGTGTATCTGGAGAAGTCATCCACCACTACATAAGCATACTTCTTCCCACCAAGACTTTCCACCTGCATGGGTCCCATCAAGTCCATATGGAGAAGTTCTAGCACTTTGGAAGTGGTGTCATGTATGAGCTCCTGATGTGACATCTTTGTCTGTTTTCCAATCTGACACTCCCCACAAACTCTTCCTTCATCAATATTCAAGTTTGGAATTCCTCTGACAGCTTCAACATACATAATCCTCTTCATTCCTTTAAGATGCAGATGGCCCAATTTTTGATGCCATATCTTCACTTCTTCTTCTTTGGCTAGAGTACACATTGATGAATACCCAGTTTCTTGAGAACTCCACATATAGCAGTTATCCTTAGACCTGACTTCTTTCATGATCACTTCATTTTCTTTATTAGTAATCAGACATTCAGTTTTTGTGAAGTTTACAGTTAGACCTTGGTCACATAGTTGACTGATGCTTATTAGGTTTGCAGTCAGTCCCTTAACAAGTAGGACATTGTCAAGGTTAGGGACTCTAGGGTAGTTTAGCTTTCCAATCCCCTTGATTTCACCCTTTTATCCATCACCAAAGGTTACATAGCTGGTGGCATGAGGATGAAGGTTAGTTAGCAGGTTTTTGTTTCCAGTCATGTGTCTGAAGCACCCACTGTCAAAATACCAGTCTTCTTTGGCTGAAACTTTGAAGGAAGTGTGAGCTATCAGGTTAGTAACACCAGTCCTAGGAACCCATTGTTTTCTGTTGACATGTATGTGATGTTTGGGTCTAGGTTGATGATGAGAAGGACTAGGATAGCCATACAACTTATAGTAGAATGGTTTTATGTGGCCAAATTTTCCACAGTAATGACATCTCCATCTTTGATGTTTTCCTTTCTGCTATCTTCCCTTATGATGTTGTGACATCTTTGGTTTGCTACCAGTGTGACTACACTCAGGTTTGGATTCATTGAACCCAAGGCCAAACTTGTCTCCTGCCATTTGTCCAGTCTGGAGAATTTTGTCTAAGTTGTCAGATCCATTGTTTAGCATTCTGACATACTTTGTCATCTCATCCAGTTTGGAATTCAAGAACATTGCTTCATTCTTCAACTTAGAGATGGTTTCCAAGTGTTCTTCCTTCTCATTCTCCAGTTGTGTTATCACTTTCTTCTTACTTTCAACTTGTTGACACACTTCTTCACTTCTGTGACACAACTTTCTGTAGTTAGTAGCTAACTCATCAAAGGTTACTTCATCATCACTTGAGTCTTCATCAGAACCCCATCTTCCAGTCAAGACAGTCACAAGATTTGCAGACTCTTTTGTTTCACTTTCATCAGACCAAGTAGCAGTAAGACTCTTCTTCTGTTTCTTGAGGTAGGTCCCACATTCAGCTCTAATGTTTCCATACCCATTACATTCATGGCACTGAACTCCTTTTCCTTCTTTGGACTTTTCATCAGATCTTGTTCTTCTTCCAGCATTATTGGACCTACTGATGTCAAATGAGATGTTCTTGACATTAGACTTAGACCTTATATCCATCTTTTTCAGAAGTTTGTTGAACTGTCTTCCCAGTAATGCTACATCATTTATCAGATTTTCATCAGTATCTTGACCATTTTCTTCCTCTTTCTCTTCAGTGTTTGACATGAAGGCTATGCTTTTGACTTTCTTTTCAGATCCATCACACATTCCTAACTCAAATGTTTGGAGGGATCCAATTAGCTCATCAACTCTCATATTGGAAATATCTTGAGACTCTTCTATGGCTGTCACTTTCATGGCAAATCTCTTAGGAAGTGACCTGAGTATTTTCCTCACTAGTTTTTCATCTGACATCTTCTCACCCAGGGCTCCTGAGGCATTAGCAATTTCAAGGATATTCATATGAAATTCATGAATATTTTCATCTTCTTTCATCCTCAAATTTTCAAACTTTCCTTAATGAGTGGTTTTGAGAATATTCCAAGCATCTTTGTCCACCTCACAGTTATTTACCAATCTGAAGATGTTCTTATCTACCCCATTGAATATAGCATTCAATGATTTAGAGTTCCCAAGGGCTAAATCATCCTCCTCCTTGATCCATTGTTCCTCAGCCTTCTTATCAGTTGTAGCTTCTCCTTCCTTAGTAATAACTGGATGTTCCCAGCCTGTTAAAACAGCCTTCCAAGCCTTATTATCCAAATATTTTAGGAAGGCTACCATTCGAGGTTTCCAGTAGTCATAGTTGGACCCATCAAGAATAGGTGGTCTATGAACAGATCCTCCGTCTCTATCCATAGTACCAGAAAGTAACGTCCCTTGATCTCACCCAGAACCAGAGCAGGATGTCTGCTCTGATACCAATTGAAATTCTGGTATCAGATATGAGATGTCGAAGGTAATTTCACGACACTAATATCTGAACAATACAAACAGGATAAAAGATAAATAACAGTAATGTAAGAGACACAAGCAGTTGTTAACCCAGTTCGGTGCAAACTGTGGCGGGGTATTCGTTACCTTTAGATTTATTGGCTAAATCAAAAGTAAATCATACAATTCGAGTCGTCATCGCACTTCTATTTATCCAAAGGAAAGGTTAGAAAGAGAACAAAAACCGAGAAGTTTTATCAAATCAAAAACTAATAAAAATGTCAGAGATCTGGGTAAGGGGGTTGGTTATGCAATGGGAAGGTTTTAAGCACCCAAAACATCCTTAGTACTCAAAGCAAGCCCTTTTTACAAATGTTGTAAGGTAGGTTGGTATTTGTGAAAATATTTATGCAAACATGATTGGGGAGATGAGAGAAGAATATACAAATTATTTACAATTTAGTGTTTGAATGGATAAACCCATTGCCTACGTACCATCTTAAAAAGGGAGGATCAAAACCTCGTAGTTCGGGGTAAAAATCTCAAACGAAGTTGGTGAATTGATTGGTCAAAAGCCTTAAGGTCTTTTGTTATCAAAGGGAGAAAACTCAACCTAAAACCACAAATCCACCATGTGAGAAGAGCTTCAATATGCTAGTGAGGGGTTAACCTTATAATAAGCATGGAAGACTTATAGTCCACCACTAAGGATATAGGTGAGTATTATATCAACCTCTAGGATAAATCAAACCTAATAGCTAATGTTTATGAAAAGTGTTAACACAAATGGTCATTGGAACCATAAAAACAATTGAGTGAGTTGTATTTACAAATGAAGAGTATTCACAAAATAAGGTCAAAGTTGACTTAAGGTTCAATTCAAAATAAGTATTATGAAAGAGTTTGGAAAATCAAAGGCATAATGCCTAGGTTTCTAATTTTTGAAAACAGTGTTAATGTTTGCACAAAAGTTTGGCTTGGGTTAGAGTGGAGAGAAGAAGAGAAGGGCTAGGTTCTAAACATGCAAAGATGAGGGAAGAGAAATAAAACCATATTGGAGTTCCCTTCTTGAGATTATAAAGATGATCCAAGTTGCACCCTTTCCTTTGGAATTAGCAAGAAATAATCAAATAACTCAAGCAATCAAGCAAACAATCAATCAAGCTCCTAGGAATCTTCCAATTGGCTTTTGTATCTCTTATCTTGAATGTCCATGACAATGGTTCTTCTAATTGGCTCAAGTTTGGGATCCCTAGCATAAAAGAACACACAAATCAAAAAGTTCCACAATGCAAATAAAAGAATGGACAAGAGTGAGTTTAGAATTAGGGGTCCTTTCAATGTCATCTTCAAGATTAAGCATTCTAAAGGCATGAGGCCTAGTTGCTCTTTGACAATTTATAGCATTCTAAAGGCATGAGGCCTAGTTGCTCTTCAAACTCCATTAGCATAGGTAAGGTCCTAAATCTAAGTCCTTTTTCCATTTGCATTGGGTTCACACAAACAAAACAAAACAAACACAGTAGTATATACACAATAATATGCTCAAGTGAGCAAAAGGCAAATTGCATTAACATAAACATGAGCTCAAGTGAGCAAAGAGGAAAGGCAAATGAATTAATGAGCAAAAAATTAAATTGCATTAAGGTAAATTGCAAGAATTAAATGCTTGAATTAAAAGTTAGTGATTAGTAGTTAGTGTTAGTGTGCCATAAAGCAATTTAGCGCTATGTTAAGCAATCGTAAGTGGACTAATGTAGTAGTCACACCTATCTGAGGCCGGTCAATAAAACTATAGACAACAAACATAAGTTAGAGACCATGACTAGTAAGCCAAGCTCCTACAACTTGTCATGCCAAAAGAAAAGAAGAATGATCTTGTATGGATTTAGGTTTTTTGCTTGACCAAGAAGCAACCTATCTCTAATGCAAAGCAACTCACTTGATCTTTGATCAAGATGAATTTGATTTGGATCAAAGAAGGTTAAACCCCTCATATGTCAAGGCTAACCACCAATCATTAACTCATTGATCAAAAAGAAAAAAGAAGAAGAAGAAGAAGTAAATGAAATGTACATAAATGGAATTCAAATGACATAAGCAAAATACATTGACCAAATATGAAATGAATCAACACCAATCAATGGTAAACAGAAGTGAGATGAAGCTTAGAAATCAAGAAACAATAAAAATATTTTTGGTATTTTTTGGAATTAAAATAATACTTGAATTAAAATGAACAAATAAAGGTCAAACTTCAAATCCATTTCAAATTAACTTGGAAAAGTCCAATTGGATCATCATAAGTTCAACATGGTCAAACAAGGTTTGACAAAAAATTTCATCATTTTTTGAAAACATAAACTAATTTTAAATAATTAAAAATGAAAATAAAATAACATAATTGAACTAAAATCTCAAATAAATCTCAAATCAATTAATAAATTGATGAGAATATTTTTCATAGATTCATCATCATTCAAAGATGTTAAGAAAATATTTTTGGCATTTTTGAATATTGGAAACTATTTTAAATGAATTGAAAATAACCAGAAAAGAGAAAATTCACAAAAAATATTAAATGGAATCATAAAAAATATTAAAAAATCATTTTTAGAAACTAGAATTTAAAAGGGAAATAATGCAATTAGTCCCATATTTTTTGGATTAAAAATGAAGAAGTTATGAATTTATGAAATAAAAGAAAATAGAATGGAAAATCAGAAATTAGAAAAATCAAGGAGCGTCTGATCCGGTCTCATTAAATGATGTGGAGGATCAAATGGCAGATAGGTACGCGCTCATGATAGACCATAGTCAAAAGAGAAATACGCTTCATTTTAAAAAGTCATAACATTGCATGGCCCAGATTATATCAGAGCAACATATCCAATGGTCCAGAGCTCATCCACGTGGGGACGGTGGTGTACACCACTGTCTTCTCCGGCGAGACTCACCGCTCCGGCCAAGATTTGCAGGTTTTTAAAACCTCATTAAAATACACAATCCTTATATCATTGGAAAGCTGGGGTGATGTACATCACCCCTGTGCCATTGGTTTCCACTCAAGATCACTATAGGAAGAGAAATCTGAGATGGAAATTTATGGTGTTCAAACTGAACTTGCTCAATTCATGAAATTAAATGCACAGATCAATTGCCTCTCACATGAGGACTTCAGAGGTACCAACAAACACAAGAAATGAGCAATATTCAAGGAGTTTCGAATCAAAAAAGTTTGAACAACAACCTTTGAAGTGCAGCTTTCAATGGCAAGATCTCCTCCAATTCTTTGATGCAGCTTGATCTTGAGATGGCAAAGAAGCACGGTTTAGGAATTGAAGCTCAATGATCAACCAATGAAGTTGAAAATTGAACTTGAAAATAGAAAGAGAAAAGCAAAATTCCTTTTAATGGAGGATGGGTTTTTACTTCTGTAGCAATTCAGGCGCCTTGAGGTTGGTCTTGCATGAAGCCGGTCGTGTGTATTTATAGCAAGAGATGATGCAAGCAATGGAAAACTCGTGTGTGCATGAGCTTGGGTCCTCCATGCATGGGCATGTACAGGCGCATGGGAAGCCCAAACTTGATTGGTTTTGCATGCTGATGATGAAACAAATGAAATTGGACGTGTACATGGCAAGGCAATGTGGTGAGCAAGTAATTTAATCATGTTATGCATAATTGAACACAAATCTTCTCCTCTTCGAAAATGCCCCTTGCCAAATTGAAACATGGCCATGTGGGTAATGGTTAGAAAGGTATTTACATGAGGAACAAATGTTATGTTGAACAAAAATCCATTTGGAGTTGGGAAAATATTGAAAACTGATCATGAAGTTCAAGGTGCAAAACATGTGTATGAGAATTTTGCCAAAATGGACCAACTTCAAGCCCTTATGTTTCAATTATGCAAGCCTCAAATGACAAAACCTTCAACATAAAAGTTGTATATCTTTTCAAGAAAATCAATTCGGACTAAAATTTTGAATAATTTGGATTTTTGATGAGAAAGTTATGGGCACCTGAAGTTGGACATTTTCACATTTCAATGACTTTGGTCCAAAGTGACCCATAATGTTTTGTATTATCACATGTGTTTCTTTTAGGATTATGAAATTTTGTCCAACATAACAATTGAAGTAGAAATCTTAAAATCTCCAATGCATTTGATACCACCTCAAAATCATGAAAAATGAAGGAGTTAGGTCCTTGGGAAGTTGACCTAAAATTAGGGTTTCAATCAAAATGACCTATAATGTTTTGAAATGAATGATGACCTTCCAAGTTTCAAATGGATTTTTGATGAACATGAAAGTTGTTAATATGGTTCTTAAGAACATTTTTGATCTTGGGTTCATCTTCATTTTACAAACACATCAAACATTAGGTCTCAGTGGATTTCAAAATAGTCATATGAATTGACTGATCAACTTCTCAAGTCCAAACTTCAAACCTTAATGAATTGATGATTGAGGACCCTCACATAAGCTCAAATATGCATAAAATTATGAATTAAAGAACTTCCCTTGATTTCATTTGATCATGGGTTGAGGTTTCTTCATGAGTAAGGCACAGTCAATGCACATATGAATTAGGGTTTCCTTGGGAAACAATCCTCAAGCCCTTTGGTTTATCTTGATAAAATTGAAAAATTGAGATATTTGGGAGGCATATATGATGATTGAGAGCTTTGGTAACCATTTTCATGCTTGCTTTCACCTTCATCTGGCCATATCAATGAGCATAGGGGTCTCCTGGGAGCCTTGGATCATATGATTGCTCAAGCTTCAAAACAAAACAAGTTAGTGATATATTTTTGTGATTTTGGTTAGTAAAAAAATAAGAAAAGCAATAATATACAATTCAAACATGCTTGGTGGTCTCAAACCAACTCACACAAGTCCCAACCCTAGGGTTAAGGAGCCAAGATGCTATGATCCTTGAGGCAAATGCAATGAGCAATGATATGATGCCATGAGGGATCTTAGGGTCAAAATTAGGTTCTTACAGATGCCACTATTTAAGGTCGTTCTAGTCGGAGATATGAAGGTTAAAATCTTCGTCTCGACGAGGTAGAATGGGCTTAAATAATAACAAAGAGACGAATTTTGGTCCCTAAGAGACCTCATGATGCAAATGTATGTATGCAAAAGTTAATACTCTGTGGGAATATATGTCCACAAAGGAAAAAGAAATCTAGAGAAACTGAAAATCCATAGGAGTAATACACTCATAAATGGGACAGAGACTCTGGGGGACTTTACTGGGGAATAAAAGGGGAAAATGCGTGAGCAGGTCACGACTTAAAGCTTGCTGAGAGACACGAAGGGATTTCATGAAAATAAATCGATGGAAAGACTCGAGCTGACGCACATATGCATGTATTGGGGAATATACCAATACAGCAAAACTATCCACAAATGATACTTCGGATAAAAACCTGGACACAGATGGGGAAAATTTGTTAAGGGACTCAGGCTGGGAATATCCACAAAGGACTCAGTTGAGGAAGAAACAAACGAGGTATTACCGGTTACTGGGTAATAAGCTTGTGATCAAAACACCGGTATAAGGGTGAGAGAACAACACGCTCGGAAGAATGAATATCTAAGACCGGTATAAGGGTGAGAGATATCAATCATCCAAAGACATCTGAGGAAGACCTAAAAAGGTATGTTTCAACTCAGGAAAATCTGACTCCACATAGGATAAAAAGTCATAATAGGGAGCAGAAGGAAGGAACACCAGGGATACCGGTTACTGGGCATATAATAGGTGACCAACCAGACGTGAATTGGGGAATATTTCCAAGACACTCATCATCCGAAAGGAGGGCTGAAAAAGCAGACTCGGTTATAGGATGGGCATTCGATTCCATAAGGAAATACGAATCTTACTCAAATGGGGAAGAAAAAGACTTCGACTGAAGAGCGCATGAGATATATTATCTATTGTCGTCAGAACGTAGATAACATACTCGCATGGAAGATTATCCATAACCAGTTACTGGGTTAATAAAGGATAAATCGACCGAAAATAAAGGACATCGGGATACCGGCTACTGGGTATAAAATGATGATCGATCAAGGGGGGAGAAATAATCATTACCAAACAAGGGTAAATGAAAAATGACTCGCTGGGGATAAATTGCTTTATCAGAGCAATTATCCAAGAGATATATCACCGGTTACTGGGAGATATACTCAAAAAGTGAAGGACTATCAATATCAAATATTAGATAAAGATAACCAACAAGGAGGGGATTACATCTACCGGTTACTGGGTAGAAAACCGCAGAAGAGAGTAACTGTCATCGGTTAGGATGAACAAAATCAAGGGTTAACTCTGCAAGGGGATAAAATGGGGTTTACAACTACCGGTTACTGGGTAGAAAACCACAGAAATAGGACTTACTACTACCGGTTACTGGGTAGAAGGCCATAACATCCGCTGGAGAAAGAATGAACAACTATTGTTTACTGAGCAATTGATCATTGAACCACAGGGAAGTGCAGGGGAAGTAACACAAGTAGTCAATCCAAGAACAAACTAGAGAGACACAACGAAACAAGGCTCAACCCAATGAGGATATAACTCAGGGGAGTAATCTCATCCCAATACATGTTTTGGGAGGAAACTGAAATAATAATCATAACTCAGTGGGGAAAATGGAAGAAGAGATAGACACTTTCTGCCTATGGGGCTGACTCTATATGGAGAGATCAGACACAAACATCTGCTTGGGGAAATATATATCACCAAATAGCAGGAGATAACAAACAAAGATATATGGCAAAAAATGCAACATGAATATCTGAATGTTATAATTATGCATGTATATGCATGGTTTATGTATGATTAATGCTGACGAGCAGACATATCTAACACAAACAGGTCCAAGAATTAATGGACAGACATCCGGTACTACATCTCAAAAGAGACAGCCAAGCCCACTGGAGAAAATCCAATCTGCTAGGGGCAACAGATACCAAGAAACACCGATCTCTGCAGGGGATAAAGGCCAATGTTGAGGATCAAACAGAGCCGCTGCCGGGAACAAAGACTACTGCTAGGGGAACAAGCAGAGGATCAACGGGGGATCAGAGACTGTTGTTGGGAATAAGCAAGGGATCACAATCACCAAAGTTGGGGATCTTTCAACAGAACACAGAGACAAGGATAAGATCAGTCAAAGAAGAAATCTATTGGGGATCTTATCAGATGGTGATGTAAAATTCCATGAGGAACAAATCATCAAACAGAAATACATCAAACAACATTCACTTCTAGCCACGGAAGGAAATATATTTGTTGTGGATAAGGAGAAACAGTCACTCCACTGGGGAAGAAGACAACGCATCCTCCTCAGAAATTTCAACGCCAAATTAGGATCAGGTAAAGCCTTAGCTGGGGGGAAGCTACTCTAGGATAAGATCCACTGTAGAAGTAACTCTAGTGGGGAAGAGCCAAGGAAAGATAAGAAACTCTGCGGAGAATAACCACCAAACAAAAGTTCCAAATAATCATCACATTTCCTCATACTGCTGGAGAAACAAATCTTTGCCGAGGAAAAGGGAAACACCGCTCCGCTGGGGATAGGAAAATAAACATTTTCGTCACCCGCTTTACTAGGAGGAAAATTATCCGAGAAGGAGGAAGTAAACAACAATCAGACTCCGATCAGGCAACTCCACTAGGGAACAACTGCTGAGGACTGAACCAGGAACAACCTGTAGGCGCTCAGCTGGAGATGATCTGCTGATGACCAAACTGGGGAAGTCTAAGATGAACAACCCTGATGAGCATGAACAGGAGGCAAACCTGCTAGAGATCAATGTAGGTGAATCCACAGGGGATAAGCTACAATCTGACTTCCTCGAAAAAGATAGCATGCCAATTTATCAATCTATAAGGGATTTTAGGTCAATCCACACAAGGGATGACAACCATATAATTGATAACACAGATGCTAGATCCAGCCTCACTGGGGAGCTAGAAGATTAAGACCAAACTTCAGACTCTCAAGGGATCTGGGTGGTGTATCACTTTCTCTTACGCTCACTGAGGAGACAAACCTGAAAGATGATGAAGAGGATAACAGATATGCTAGGAATATGAACAAATGTCTTACCCTTTTGGAGATCATACTATCCTTGGGAGAGCACTGAAGACGTTTCAATTATCCTTTTCAGTCTTTTGTGAATGTTCACTTTGTTTAAAAAATAGTTTATAAAAACTTTATTTGTTTAAAAAAATGATATTTATCAATTAAAACATGCAAACATTTGTTGAACAGAAACAAATAAGAGTGCAAAGAATTGGATAAAGGCTCAAATTTATTTGATGGAATGGTAGTCTGCAAATGGCAAGACTCCATGGATCTTTACAAATTTGAAATTGGTAATATATATTGGAAAAATGGCTACATTGAACATAATGACCATTTCTTCACCAACTTTGAATCCAATGTATTCGAAGCTTCAGTTGACAATGACTGAGCAAAATTCTTTGATAGACGACGGCTAGAAAAACAAAGTCTTGTCAGGATGCAGTTACTTGCCAAATCCCTAATTTTTGCCTAGATTGCCCCAGGGTGAGGTACTCAATCTAGCGGGATATATATTCATTTTTTCATGTCTCTAACTTTTGCCTGGATCTCCCTTTCGGGTTTTCAATCCACCGAGACGCTCATTTTTGCCTAAGTCGCCCTTTCGGGTTTTCAACTTAGCAAGTTATTCTGTTTTTATTTTAGGCGAAGTATTTCTTGACTGCGTCTGAATTCACAGGACGAGTGAAATCCTCCCCATCCATAGTTGTAAGTACCAAAGCATCGCCTGAAAAGGCTCTCTTAACAACATATGGACCTTCATAGTTTGGAGTCCACTTGCCCCTAGAATCGGGCGCGAAAGACAAGACTTTCTTGAGCACGAGGTCACCTTCTCGGAACACACGAGGCTTGACCTTCTTATCAAAGGCTTTCTTCATCCTTTGCTGATATAACTGAACATGGCACATGGCAGTCAATCTCTTCTCTTCAATAAAGTTCAGCTGGTCATAACGACTCTGAACCCATTCAGCCTCAGTCAACTTGGCTTCCATCAAGACTCTCATTGATGGGATCTCAACCTCCATGGGGAGCATAACCTCCATGCCATAAACAAGGGAGAAAGGGGTTGCCCCTGTTGAAGTGCGGACAGATGTACGATAACCATGCAAGCAAATCGCAGCATCTCATGCCAGTCTTTGTACGTAACAACCATCTTCTGGATAATCTTCTTGATGTTCTTATTAGTAGCTTCAACATCCCCATTCATCTTGGGTCTATATGGAGAAGAATTATGATGTGCAATCTTGAACTCGCTACAAAGCTCTTTCATCATCTTGTTATTCAAGTTAGATCCATTATCAGTAATGATATTATCTGGCACACCATAACGACATATGAGTTGATTCTTGATAAACTTCACAACCACCTGCCTGGTCACGTTTGCATACGATGCTGCTTCGACCCACTTGGTGAAGTAATCAATTGCTACGAGAATAAATTTCTGACCGTTCGACGCCTTTGGCTCTATCATGCCAATCATGTCAATTCCTCACATAGAGAAAGGCCATGGTGAGGAAATAACATTCAGAAGTGTCGGGGGAATATGAATCTTATCCGCATAAATCTGACACTTATGACATTTCTTCACATATTTGCAGCAGTCAGACTCCATTGTCAGCCAATAGTAGTCTGCTCTCAACATCTTCTTTTCCATGGAATGTCCATTGGAATGAGTACCAAATGAACCCTCATGGACTTCAGTCATTAACAGATCTGCTTCGTGTCTATCCACGCATTTGAGCAGAACCATGTCAAAATTCCTCTTGTAAAGCACATCGCCATTGAGGTAGAAACTGCCAGATAATCTCCTCAAAGTTTTCTTGTCTTTAACAGATGCCCCAGGCGGGTAGATCTGACTCTAAAGGAAACATTGGATATCATAATACCATGGCTTATCATCTTTCACTTCTTCCACTATAAATACATGAGTCGGTCTATCCAAGCGCATCACGGTAATATTGGGGACTTCATTCCAGAATTTCACCATAATCATTGAAGCAAGCGCATCTGCCATCCGATTCTCATCTCGAGGAATATGATGGAAGTCAACCTCGGTAAAGAAAGTTGAAATCCTCCTCGCATAAACTCTGTATAGGATGAGGCCAGGCTGATTCGTCTCTCATTCACCCTTAATCTGATTAACAATGAGGGCCAAATCACCATAAACATCAAGATGTTTGATCCTAAGATCAATACACTCTTCCAATCCCATAATACAGACCTCATACTCTGCCATATTATTCGTGCATTTGAAAGTTAGCCTTGCTGTAAAAGGAAAATGTGTGCCCTGAGGAGTAACAATCACTGCCCCAATACCATTTCCATATTGATTTACAGCGCCATCAAACACCATGCTCCATCGGGAACCAGGCTCTGGCCCTTCATCGAGCGTAGGCTCATCGCAATCTTTCATTTTCAAATACAGAATCTCCTCATCAGGGAAGTCGTATTGAACTGACTGATAATCCTCAATTGGTTGATGTGCCAAGTGGTCAACCAAGATACTACCTTTAATAGCTTTCTAAGCTCGATACTCAATATCATACTCAGACAACAGCATCTGCCAACGGCCGATCCTCCCAGTTAAAGCAGGCTTCTCAAAGATATACTTGATTGGATCCATTTTGGATATCAACCAAGTCGTATGATTCAACATATACTAGCGTAAGCGCTTAGCAGCCCAAGCCAAAGCACAACATGTTTTCTCAAGCATTGAGTATCGAGACTCACAATCAGTGAACTTCTTACTCAAGTAATATATAGCATATTCTTTCTTCCCATATTCATCTTGCTGACCCAATACACAACCCATAGAGTCTTCAAGAGCGGTCAAGTACATAATCAAGGGTCTCCCTTCCACAGGCGGAGACAGAATCGGAGGCTCGGACAAATACTCTTTAATACTGTCAAAAGCTTTCTGGTAATCCTCAGTCCAATCATGACGCTGATCTTTCCGGAGGAGCTTGAATATTGGCGCACATGTAGCAGTCATGTGGGATATAAATCTGGAAAAATAATTCAAGCGGCCAAGAAAACCTCGGACTTACTTCTCAGTTTTGGGCGCAGGCATCTCTTGTATTGCTTTGACCTTGGCAGGATCAACTTCAATACCTCTCTCGCTGATAATAAAGCCCAATAACTTGTCGGAACGGACTCCAAATGTACACTTGTTAGGATTCAGATGGAGTTTGTACTTCCTCAAATGCTGGAAAAGCTTCAACAAGTGCTCTACATGTTCAACTTTCATTCTCGACTTTGCAACCATATCATCAACATACACTTCAATCTCCTTGTGCATCATATCGTGAAACAAGGTATTCATAGCTCATTGATATGTGGCTCTGGCGTTCTTCAAACCAAAGGGCATCACTCGATAACAGAATGTTCCCTAAGGTGTGATGAATGTTATCTTCTCCATATCCTCGGGTGCCATTTTGATCTGGTTATATTCGGAAAATCCGTCCATAAATGAGAAGACATTGAATTTAGTTGTATTATCTACCAACATATCAATATGTGGTAAAGGAAAATCATCTTTCGGACTAGCTTTATTCAAGTCTCGATTGTCCACACACATTCAGACTTTTCATTCTTTCTTAGGCACGGGCACAATATTGGCCACCCATTGAGGATATGTAAAAGTCACCAGAAACCCCGCATCAATTTGCTTCTGAACTTCTTCTTTAATCTTCACTGCCATATCAGGATGAGTTCTTCTGAGCTTCTACTTTACAGGCACACACTCAGGCTTCAAAGGCAGGAAATGTTGCATGATATCAGTATCCAGACCAGGCATGTCTTCATATGACCAGGCAAAGACATCGACATATTCTCGTAGCAACTCAATCAACCCCTTCTTAACAGATTCTTCCAGGAGTGCCTCAATTTTCACCTCACGAACACAATCTTCAGACCCCAAGTTGACTGTTTCCAGATTCTCAAGATGCGGCTGAATGATCTTCTCTTCATGCTCAAGCAAACGGGTAATCTCATCAGGAATCTCTTCAACATCATCTTCTTCTGCCTCAAATACGGGGAACTCAAAGTTGGGAGATGATGTTGGATCATTATGTTCAATGGGTTTGATCAACCTGCATAATGATTTTGGATATAAAAGAGATTTTAGAATTCAAATAATGCAAATCATTATGCAGATGAAAAGATTGGTTTTATTCTCTTTTTAGGGTTTTATGGTGATCATCAATTTCATGCAAAAAAGCAACAAAAAAATGGAAAAACAAACATTTGACATGAATTTATTGAATGAATATCATTGTATTTATGGGCCAACAATGTCATCACTTCTCCTTTTGGCATGGGAGAATGGTTTTTTAAACAAAAATGAACATTACGTGGACTTATGGACAATTGTTGAAACATCAACAGCAACCCAATTATTGCAGACTCCTCTAGGAATGACAAAGTTGCCAGAATCCTCCTCTGCATCATCTTCCACAACAGCAACTGCTTCTTGATCTTCAACCGTGTGGATGAAACCACCACTCTGAAACAGACCATGCTTGTTGAAAGTTCTTGAAGAATACCCTATGCCAGCCTGGGATTTATTGTCTTTCAGCTTAATCATTTGTCCTAAACCTGTAGTTGCGCCATGCTCAATGGCCAACTTCGCATCATTGTAGGATGCAAATGAAAAAGTTCCTTTCTTAGAAGGCTCAGCATTAGACAAGGCTTGGAACTGCGTCCCAACCTCATCCTTAGCATCAATATAAGAAAAGGAAGACAGATGGCTAACCAAGAGAGCCTTCTCTCCCCCTACCACCACCAATTTTTGTTCTTCACGAACTTCAACTTTTGGTGTATGGAGGATGTCACGGCGCCTGCCTCGTGAATCCATGGTCTACCCAACAAACAACTATATGATGGGTGGATATCCATGACCTGAAAAGTGGTCTGGAAATCACTAGGTCATATCTTGATTGGGAGTTCAACCTCACCAATCACAGTTTTGCGCGATCCATCAAAAGGCTTGACGACCACTCCACTCTGCCTCATGGGAGGCCCCTGGTATGAAAGTTTGGCCATAGTGGATTTTGGAAACACATTCAGCGATGATCATGTGTCTACCAGCACATTAGACAAGGCATCATCCTTGAAATTCATAGAGATGTGAAGTGCCAAATTATGGTCTCTTCCCTCCTCGGGGAGATCAACATCATAGAAACTCAGGTTGTTACAAGCAGTAATGTTTGCAACAATGCTATCAAACTGTTCTATGGTGACGTCGTGATCTACGTAAGCCACGTCTAACACCTTCTGCAAAGCTTCACGATGTGGCTCAGAGTTCATCAACAAAGACATCACTGATATCTTTGAAGGCGTTTGTAGCAGCTGATCTACAACATTATATTCACTCCTCTTGATGAGCCTCAGCATCTCATCAAAGTCCTCTCTCAACATGCCATTCTGACCAGCAGGGACAGGAGTTCTAACAGCAGCGGCAGGTCTGTCAACAGCAAGTGTCGGATTCAGAGAAGAAGAAGAATTCCCCAGAGGACAGGTAGCACTATCAGCAGCATCAACTCTTCTGGTGTCAGCCTGGGGTTTCGGCGGCGGCGAAAAAACACGACCACTGTGGGTCAAACCACTGACATCATTAATATTCACAACGGAAGTGAAGTGTAAGGGCACCTCCTTCCCATCTTCTAATGCAACAACATTATATCGATAGGTAACGGCCTTATTGAAAGAGTAAGGAACAGGGCCATCTGGCTTGATAATGAGAGCAGGAGAAGCCTTCTGCTTGCTGCCATCGTATCTAACAACAACAGGCTCAGATATCCTGAAGACAAGGGATATCACATTAACTTCGTCCTCATCACGATTCTGAAGTATCTCTATCACACCCTGATCCAGCATTTCTTAGATGTCTCTTCTGACTTGACGACATCCTCTCTCATTGATAGTGCAAACACGACAACTGTCATGGTCATGCTCGTAGAGATTGTATCCATACAATAGTCTATGCATCTCGACCAGTGATTGTCTGATATGGCTGACATATCTGACCTTGTACTTGCCAGGGCAACCCTGAACCATATTAACAGCAGATTTCCCATGCTCGGACAATGGGTTCTTCTTCACATTAGGACCTACGTCCTCGAAAAACAGAATACCGCTTCTAACAAGGTCTTGAACCTTGGTCTTGAAAGGGTAACAGTTCTCCACATCATGTCCGGGAGCACCGGAATGATAAACACAGTGAAGCTCGGGCTTATACCACCACTGAGGGTTGGTCGGTATAGCAGGTGGGTCACGTGGAGTAATCAATTTCCTTTCAATCAATGAAGGATATAATTCGGCATAGGTAATTAGAATTGGATCAAAAGTGACCCTCTTCCTATCATAGCTAGTGCTGGTTTGATTGTTGTTTCGAGGCTGGTAGGCCTGCTGTTGCGGACGATGCTGTTGTTGTTGATACTGTTGATGTTGCTGTTGTTGGTTCTGATGCTGATAATGTTGATTTTCTATGAATGCAGGTGCTATATGAGCCACCTGGTGCTGGTTACTGGCGGGACGCACAGTCTTCCTCTTTATAGAGGGTCTTCTTGATTTAACATGGGAGGTCATAACATGTGTCTCTCCATCTTTCTTCTTAGCAAACGCCCCATAACATTTGGCAGAAGAGCCTTCTTCTCTGGTCAGGCGTCCTTCCCTGACTCCCTCTTCTAGACGCATCCCCATGTTCACCATCTCGGTGAAATCAGAAGGAGCTCTAGCAATCATCCGCTTGTAGTAGAAAGAGCTTAGAGTCTTGAGAAAGATCTTCGTTATTTCTTTCTCTTCGAGCGGGGGCACAATCTGTGCAACCAATTCACGCCACCTCTAGGCGTACTCCTTAAATGTTTCTTTCTCCTTCTGGGACATAACCCTCAGTTGGTCCCTATCGGGAGCCATATCAACGTTGTACTTGTACTGCTTGACGAAGGCTTCGCCAAGGTCGTTGAAGGAGCGGATGTTCACACTATCCAGACCCATGTACCATCTCAAAGCGGCACTGGACAGGCTGTCCTGGAAATAGTGGATGAGGAGTTGATCGTTATCGATCTGAGTCGACATCTTGCGTGCATACATCACAAGATGGTTGAGCAGGTACGTGTTTCCTTTGTAATTTTCAAAGTTAGGAACTTTGAATTTAACAGGAATCTTGACATTAGGTACGAGACATAGCTCAGCAGCAGATTTGCCAAAGAGGTCCTTCCCTCTGAGAGTTTTAAGTTCCTTGCGCAGCTCAAGGAATTGATCGTTCATAGCGTCAATTTTCTCATACACGTCAGGGCCCTCAGATGGCTCAGAATGGTAAATGGTGTCATCTACTCTCGGCACAGTATGCACGACTAGAGGTGGCACAACAAGGACGGGGCTAGATGCCGGCAGAGAAGCAAAAGTAGGGGCGAGACCCTCTGGCACAAAATTAGCGGGCATCCCCCAGGGAAACCCGGATGGCATAGCAGATGGAGCGAAGTGAGCACTAGTAGCAGGCACGGTAGAGGAAGCAACCTCTGAAATGACCGTCCTCTGGGGAGGAGTTGAAGGCGTTGGTGAAGACTGGCTTTGAGCGGCCAAGAAAGACTCCATCAGGCATTCAATTTTGCCACTTCCTCCTTCAGTTCTCTGTTCTCTTGCTCTAGGTGATCCATTAGCTTTGATGAGTTGGCTCTGGTGTAGTACCGGTGCATCAGCTTGTCTTCAAAATAAATGAAGAACACAGAGTTAGACCACTGAACAAGAAGCCCTGGAACAAAACTTGCTTATGCATATGCTGCATGCAATGCTTGTGCATATGATTTTATTTTTTAGTCAGAGGAACTTTTAGAGAGCTATTTGCAAACATTTGGAAATATTAATCATTTAGACATATATGGAATAATCATATCAATAATATCTGGAAAAAATTTACACCAAAGAAGTACAGTCTTGATAACCAAATACAATACAAGAGAGAAGGAAAATGAACATCCTATGGAACCCTAGAAACAATCGTCCAAAGCTCTCGAGACTGGAAGATAAGCTGCATGAAGCCTCTTCACCTCTCTCTCATAGGCTGCCTCCATATCTGCCTTCTTTTTGGCGAGTCGATCGTACTTCCTCTTCCAAAACCTGGAAGACTGAGGAAGAAGAGAAGTCACCACATCATCAGGCTCGTCGATAACCTGATGCTTTAGAAACTCTATCAAAGCATCCTTATCTCTAAGCTATTGAAGTAGCTCCTCTCGCTCACGGACCCAAGCACACGAACAATATTCATCTCTCAACCCCTCTACTCCTTGGTTAGGGAGGGTTGAAGGCCCAACCATAACCATAGGTGTAGGTCTCGGGTAATCATAGGGCATGCGGTACTTAGAAGCTCTCTTCCAAACCCATAAGGTATAGGGTTCCAAAGCAATACAATTCTTCAAACCAAGCTCTTTCCTTCCCTTCCTATGAATCTTGTGTCGAGCGCGGACCATCCTACCCTTCAAGTTTTGGGGATCTTTACCCTCTTGAAAGAACACGCCTTCTAACAAAATGTTATTAGGTTTATCCTTTAAGGGGAACCCAAGCTGACGACGTGCCAAACCAGGGTTGTAGTTAATCCCACCACATGTACCAAGAAGAGGCACATTGGAGAATTCACCACAAGAGTCAATAATCTGCATACCATCATACACACGGTTATACCAAAAGATATCATCATTAGTGAGAGATATAAGTCTCGTGGACCAACGTAGACATCCTTTGTTCTCCTTGAAGGCGAGCATCTGTGGCAAGTGCGAAATAAACCACTTGTACAACAGAGGCAAACATCACACAATGGTACCACCGCCCTTTGCATTCCTCATATGCAAAGAGAAATAAGTGTCACCCAACAGAGTAGGAACGAGATTAAGAGTAGAGAAAATCCTAATGGCGTTCACATCCACAAAATTGTCGATGTTGGGGAATAACACTAGCCCATAGATGAGAAGTACAAATATGGCCTCAAAGGCATCCTCACTCATGGCCTTCCCAAACATAGTAGCTTGAGCAATGAGAAAATCAGATGGGAGACCTTGAATTCCACCTTTGGTAGTCATATGAGCACCAACAATAGATTCATCTATATGCAACAGATCAGCAATCTCTTGGGAAGAAGGAACTCTCTCCAAGCCACTGAATGGCAACTGATCTAAGATAGGTATACCCACAAGATAGGCATACTCCTCAAGCGTAGGCAGAAGCTGGAAATCCGGAAAAGTGAAGCAACGGTACAAGGGATCACAGAACTGCACCAACACACTCATCAGACCTTCATCCACCTGAGTAGCAAGAATAGACAGAAGCTTCCCATGACGAGCCTTGAACTCCAAGGGATCTAATACATAGGATGTTAAACTCCTTAACTCTTTCAAGTCGGGTTGTCTAAAATTGTACTTCTTCGTATTCCTTCTTTGCTTATCCATGTCTGAAAATTTGCAAATAGACCTCTTAAGTTCCTTGAAATTTTTTTCATTATTGATGATATGGATGTGTATGAATGCATGAATGCATGGATGCAACAATCACACTCAAGGATCAAGCAAATCACACCACACAAAGGTCATGGGATGTTGCAAGTCACGAGCATGGATTCTCGGTTAAGAACCACCCAAAGGGAGTGTACTATGGTTAAACCTGACAATCATGTTCTACAAGAGGTTCCCATAGTCATCATCCCATATTTCGGATATTATCGGATAAACGACTACTCGTATTCCAAAAATATTCTCAAGAGAGACTCTTATGAGTGTAGTATCGCGTAATAATCGTATCAAATCTTACACTTGAACGACCTTCGCACTACGTCCTAAAAATAGGCCAAGATGGGCTAGGTAATCTAAGGTCCTTGGCTTCTAAGGCATATATTGGAAAGAGTAATGCCTAACCACGACTACTCGTGTGACATTATTGATCCCAACATAACCTCCATCAAGTGAATAGGCTTGCAAGTCAACTTGCTAAGGAATAACTCCACACAAGTCAACAAGATTATGCCATTCTCCTATCATAAGTGCACTCGAGTTCGAGTATAGAACTCATCTCACAGGAGACCACCAAGCACACAAGCAATTAATATATCAAGCAAATCATACATTACAAACAATACAGTAATCTCAAATTTGCACAAAAATATGTCACAAATAATATAAACATACAATACAACAAAGGTAAAAAGTAGGCAAAACCCACTAGGCAAATTTATCCCCAGCAGAGTCGCCACTTTTCTGTAGCGGGGTATTCGTTACCTTTAGATTTATTGGTTAAATCAAAAGTAAATCATACAATTCGAGTCGCCACCTCACTTCTATTTATCCAAAGGAAAGGTTAGAAAGCGAACAAAAACCGAGAAGTTTTATCAAATCAAAAACTAATAAAAATGTCAGAGATCTGGGTAAGGGGGTTGGTTATGCAATTGGAAGGTTTTAAGCATCCAAAACATCCTTAGTACTCTAAGGGAGCCCTTTTTACAAATGTTGTAAGGTAGGTTGGTATTTGTGAAAATATTTGTGCAAACATAATTGGGGAGATGAGAGAAGAATATACAAATTATTTACAATTTTGTATTTGAATGGATAAACCCATTGCCTACGTACCATCTTAAAAAGGTAGGATCAAAACCTCGTAGTTCGGGGTAAAAATCTCAAAAGAAGTTGGTGAATTGATTGGCCAAAAGCCTTAAGGTCTTTTGTTATCAAAGGGAGAAAACTCAACCTAAAACCACAAATCCACCATGTGAGGAGAGCTTCAATATGCTAGTGAGGGGTTAACCCTATAATAAGCATGGAAGACATTCCAACACTAAGGATATAGGTGAGTATTGTATCAACTTCTAGGATAACTCAAACCTAATAGCTAATGTTTATGAAAAGCTTTAACACAAATGATCATTGGAACCATAAAAACAATTGAGTGAGTTGTATTTACAAATGAAGAGTATTTACAAAATAAGGTCAAAGTTGACATAAGGTTCAATTCAAAATAAGTATTATGAAAAGAGTTTGGAAAATCAAAGGCATAATGCCTAGGTTTCTAATTTTTGAAAACAATATTAATGTTTGCACAAAAGTTTGGCTTGGGTTAGAGTGGAGAGAAGAAGAGAAGGGCTAGGTCCTAAACATGCAAAGATGAGGGAAGAGAAATAAAACCATATTGGAGTTCCCTGCTTGAGATCATAAAGATGATCCAAGTTGCTCCCTTTCCTTTGGAATTAGCAAGCAATAAGCAAATAACTCAAGCAATCAAGCAAACAATCAATCAAGCTCCTAGGAATCTTCCAATTGGCTTTTGTATCTCTTATCTTGAATGTCCATGACAATGGTTCTTCTAATTGGCTCAAGTTTGGGACCCCTAGCATACAAGAACATACAAATCAAAAAGTTCCACAATGCAAATAAAAGAATGGACAAGAGTGAGTTTAGAATTAGGGGTCCTTTCAATGTCATCTTCAAGATTAAGCATTCTAAAGGCATTAGGCCTAGTTGTTCTTTGACAATTTATAGCATTCTAAAGGCATGAGGCCTAGTTGCTCTTCAAACTCCATTAGCATAGGTAAGGTCATAAATCTAAGTCCTTTCTCCATTTTCATTATGTTCACACAAACAAGACAAAACAAACACAATAGTATATACACAATAATATGCTCAAGTGAGCAAAAGGCAAATTGTATTAACATAAACATGAGCTCAAGTGAGCAAAGAGGAAAGGCAAATGAATTAATGAGCAAGAAATTAAATTGCATTAAAGTAAATTGCAAGAATTAAATGCTTGAATTAAAAGTTAGTGATTAGTAGTTAGTGTTAGTGTGCCATAAGGCAATTTAGCGTTATGTTAAGCAATCGTAAGTGGACTAATGTAGTAGTTACACCTATCTGAGGTCGGTCAATAAAACTATAGGCAACAAACACAAGTTAGAGACCATGACTAGTAAGCCAAGCTCCTACAACTTGCCATGCCAAAAGAAAAGAAGAATGATCTTGTATGGATTTAGGTTTTTTGCTTGACCAAGAAGCAACCTATCTCTAATACAAAGCAACTCACTTGATCTTTGATCAAGATGAATTTGATTTGGACCAAAGAAGGTTAAGCCCTCATATGTCAAGGCTAACCACCAATCATTAACTCATTGATCAAAAAGAAAAAAAAAAGAAGGAAGTTGAATGTACATAAATGGAATTCAAATGACATAAGCAAAATACATTGACCAAATATGAAATGAATCAACATCAATCAATGGTAAACAGAAATGAGATGAAGCTTAGAAGTCAAGAAACAATAAAAATATTTTTGGTATTTTTTGGAATTAAAATAATACTTGAATTAAAATGAACAAATAAAGGTCAAACTTCAAATCCATTTCAAATTAACTTAGAAAACTCCAATTGGATCATCATAAGTTCAACATGGTCAAACAAGGTTTGACAAAAAATTTCATCATTTTTTGAAAACAGAAACTAATTTTAAACAATTAAAAATGAAAAGAAAATAACATAATTGAACTAAAATCTCAAATCAATTAAGAAATCGATGATAATATTTTTCATAGATTCATCATCATTCAAGGATGTTAAGAAAGTATTTTGGGCATTTTTGAATATTTGAAACTATTTTAAATGAATTAAAAATAACCAGAAAAGAGAAAATTCACAAAAAATACTAAATAGAATCATAAAAAATATTAAAAATCATTTTCAGAAACTAGAATTTAAAAGGGAAATAATGCAATTAGTTCCATATTTTTTGGATTAAAAATGAAGAAGTTATGAATTTTTGAAATAAAATGAAATAAAAGAAAATAGAATGGAAAATCGGAAATTAGAAAAATCATGGAGCGTCTGATTCGGTCTCATTAAATGACGTGGAGGATCAAATGGCTGGTAGGTGCGCGCTCATGATAGACCATAGTAAAAAGAGAAACACACTTCATTTAAAAAAGTCATAACATTGCATGGCCCAGATTTGATCAAAGCAACAAATCCAATGGTCCAAAGCTCATCCACGTGGGGACGGTGGTGTACACCACCGTCTTCTCCGGCGAGACTCACCGCTCCGGCCAAGATTTGTAGGTTTTCAAAACCTCATTAAAATACACGATCCTTATATCATTGGAAAGATGGGGTGATGTACATCACCCCTGTGCCATTGGTTTCCACTCAAGATCATTATAGGAAGAGAAATCTAAGATTGAAATTTATGGTGTTCAAACTGAACTTGCTCAATTCATGAAATTAAATGCACAAATCAATTGCCTCTCACATGAGGACTTCAGAGGTACCAACAAACACAAGAAATGAGCAATATCCAAGGAGTTTCGAATCAAAAAAGTTTGAACAACAACCTTTGAAGTGCAACTTTCAATGGCAAGATCTCCTCCAATTCTTTGATGCAGCTTTGTCTTGAGATTGCAACGAAGCACGGTTTAGGAATTGAAGCTCAATGATCAACCAATGAAGTTGAAAATTGAACTTGAAAATTGAAAGAAAAAAGCAAAATTCCTTTTAATGGAGGATGGGTTTTTACTTCTGTAGCAATTCAGGCGCCTTGAGGTTGGTCTTGCATGAAGTCGGTCGTGTGTATTTATAGCAAGAGATGATGCAAGCAATGGAAAACTCGTGTGTGCATGAGCTTGGGTCCTCCATGCATGGGCATGTACAGGCGTATGGGGGGCCCAAACTTGATTGGTTTTTCATGCTGATGATGAAACAAATTAAATTGGACGTGTACATGGCAAGGCAATGTGGTTGTAAGTAATTTAATCATGTTATGCATATTTGAACACAAATCTTCTCCTCTTCGAAAATGCCCCTTGCCAAATTGAAACATAGCCATGTGGGTAATGGTTGGAAATGTATTGAAATGAGGAACAAATGTTATGTTGAACAAAAATCCATTTGGAGTTGGGAAAATATTGAAAACTGATCATCAAGTTCAAGGTGCAAAACATGTGTATGAGAATTTTGCCAAAATGGACCAACTTCAAGCCCTTCGTTTTCAATGATGCAAGTCTCAAATGACAACACCTTCACCATCAAAGTTGTAGATATTTTCAAGAAAATCAATTTGGACTTAAAGTTTGCATCATTTGGATTTTTTATGAGAATGTTATGGGCACTTGAAGTTGGACTTTTTCACATTTCAATGACTTTGGTCCAAAGTGACCTATAATGTTTTGTATTATCACATGTGTTTCTTTTAGGATTATGAAATTTTTTCCAACATAACAATTGAATTAGACATATTAAACTTTCCAATTAATTTTATCACACCTCAAAATCATGAAAAATGAAGGAGTTAGGTCCTTGGGAATTTGACCTAAAATTAGGGTTTCAGTCAAAATGACCTATAATGTTTTGAAATGAATGATGACCTTCCAAGTTTTAAATGGATTTTTTATGAACATGAAAGTTGTTCCTATGGTTCTTAAGAACAAATTTTATCTTGGGATCATCTTAATTTTACAAACACATCAAAAGTTAGGTCTCAGTCAGATGAATTGACTGATCAACTTCTCAAGTCAGATGAATTGACTGATCAACTTCTCAAGTCCAAACTTCAAACCTTAATGAATTTATGATTGAGGACCCTCACATAAGATAAAATATGCATAAAATGATGAATTAAAGAACTTACCTTGATTGTATTTGATCATGGGTTGAGGTTGCTTCATGAGCAAGGCACAGTCAATGCACATATGAATTAGGGTTTCCTTGGGAAACAATCCTCAAGCCCTTTGGTTTCTCTTGACCAAATTGACAAATTTAGATACTTGGGAGGCATATATGATGATTGAGAGCTTTGGGAACCATTGTCATGCTTGCTTTCACTTTCATTTATCCACATCAATGAGCATAGGGGCCTCCTAGGAGCCTTGGATCATATGATTGCTCAAGCTTCAAAACAAAACAAGTTAGTGACATATTTTTGTGATTTTGGTTAGTAAACAAAATAAGAAAATCAATAATATACAATTCAAGCATGCTTGGTGGTCTCAAACCAACTCACACAAGTCCCAACCCTAAGGTTAAGGAGCCAAGATGCTATGATCCTTGAGGCAAATGCAATGAGCAATGATATGATGCCATGAGGGATCTTAGGGTCAAAATTAGGGTCTTACACAAACTCACCTACGTCTGGGGGCTACCAAGCCAGGAAGGAAATCCACTAAATAGAATTAGTTTAAAGACTCTTAGTAAATAACTTCAAGTTACAGTCTTTTCACCTAATCTCTACCCGTGTGACTTCTACCTAAGAACTCTTAGATATGAGATCCTGCTCACTCCCCCTCAATCACAGCAGTGATATAAAACAAGAATTACAATGAAAAGAATACACTCTTCAAAGACACATACTTGATCTTTCTTAAAAGTTTCAATCAAGTAAACACACACTCATGCTTCAAAGCTTAGAGTGGACAAATTACAACTCAAAAATCAGTCCAATTCAATCATCTATGGGTGAATGAATGGCTTACAATACACACGACCACCCAAGACTACAACCTTTATTCTCTCTCAATATTTCGTTCATTATTTCTTGTGTATAAAACCAGGTTTTCTATGTCCTTTATATAGAAGTGTTTAGCTGGGCTTGGACATCATAAAACCCTAAAATTGTTTTCCATTCATATCTTCTCATGACAGCTGATTATATCTCGTTGGAAAATAAGTCAATCTGGTTGTAATTACTGATTGGGGGCGCATTCAATCATTACATCAATCACACATATATTAGCATAAAAAACGCAATCACATAATACATAACATTCAGACTGAATGTTCTGTATGCAGTTGTCATGACATCGGGTCTGACATCTCAGTAAAATCCTGCATATTCACATTTTAAACACCCTGCAGGTATATGTTATCTTATGCCAAGACAACCCTTGTGAACACTCTAGGTTTTACCAAAATTGTTGCCAACACATAGATCCAACACTTATCCTTTGGTACCCAGAATCTTTTGGGTCATTTGTGATTAGTTTTCCCAGAGTTTCTTATAACTTTAGATTTTCTAGCATTGTCAAGACGTTGTGCTTGTGTATGTGTATAGTGATAAGAAAAAGGAGATTTGGGTTTGTCATCTGTAGAAGTTTTATCTTCACTAGGATCATACCCTATTCCTCTTTTATTATTCTGACTGACTCCATAAATCATGGATGCCATTCTACTTCTTTCTATCCCATTTTTCAGAAACTTTTGAAAAGCTTTTTCATATTTATATATCATTGTGTTAGAAGTTTGTGGGGATTGAGATATAGCTTCTTCAAGTTTTAAACATTTTTTATTCGTGGAGTCTCTTTCTTTTGTCAGAGTTAGATTTTCATCTTTTAGTTCTGGAATTGTCATCTCAAGCTTATCACATTCTTCGATGGTTCCTTCAAGAACCCTTTTTAGTGCTTTAAATTTTTGTTTAAGTTTCTGATATAAGTTCAAAGATTCAGAAAGGCATGATTCAAGGTCAGAGCGAGAAAGATCAAAGAATATCTCTTCAGGATCAGATTCTGCATCTGATGTGTTTCCAGAGGTGGTAGCCATGAATGCAACATTTGCCTGTTCTTCAGAGTCTGATTCAGAGGAATCAGATTCATTGTCGTCCCAGGTGGCCATAAATCCCTTTTTGGTTTTGAAGGAGCTTTTCCTGAAATTTTCTCTTCTGGAGCTTTCCTTCTTTAGCTTTGGACATTCGTTTTTGTAATGACATGTTTCCTTACATTCATAGCATGTTATTTCTTTGTTAGATTTACCTCTGGAATTTGATTCTAAGTGATCTCCCTTGGGTCTTGGTCTTCTGAAGTTGTTGTTTCTTTTTCTCCAGAGTTATTTTACTCTTCTGGTCAAAAGGGATAACTCTTCTTCATCGTCAGAGTCTTCCTTTTCAGAGTCATCATTGTCTTCCTCTTCAGCTTGGAAGGCTTTGCTCCTTTCTGGTTTGCGTCTTTCAGATCTAGACTTTAGTGCTACAAATTTTATCTTCTTTTGAGGCTCATCTTCCTCAAGTTCTGTCTCGTGACTTCTGAGTGAACTGGCAAGTTCTTCAAGATTGATATTGTTCAAATCCTTTGATAATTTTAATGTTGTGACCATGGGTCTCCACTTCTTTGGCAAGCTTCTGACTATCTTTTTGACATGATCTCTAGTTGTGTAACCTTTGTCCAGAACCTTGAGTCCTGCAATTAAAGTTTGAAATCTAGAGAACTTTACCTTTATAGCTTCATCGTCCTCCATCTTGAAGGCTTTATACTTCTGAATTAGAGCCAGAGTCTTTGTCTCTTTGACTTGAGAATTTCCTTCGTGAGTCATCCTTAGGGAGTCAAGTATTTCTTTAGTTATTTCCCTATTGGTGATCTTTTCATATTCATTGTAGGAAATGGCACTCAACAGTATTGTTCTGGCTTTGTGATGGTTTTTAAAGTCGCGCTTCTGATCATCTGTCATCTTGCTTCTGTTAATGGCAACCCCATCGTCAGATAAATGAGGTATGTAGCCAATAGTAACTATGTCCCACATATCAACGTCATAGCCCAGAAAGAAACTTTCAATTCTATCTTTCCAGTAATCAAATTTTTCTCCATCAAAGATTGGAGGTTTAACATTGTAACTATCTTTTTCATTGGTGTTGGCCATAATGTTTTTCTCACGTTGGATCTCTCTACAATGTTAAGTGTTTGATTAGAAAATCAATAATAAAGCCGAAGCTCTGATACCAATTTAAGGTAGAGAAAAACAAGAAAGGGGGGGGGGTTGAATTGTTTTTAGAAAATAAAAACTTTTTAGAACAGAGACACACACAGAAACAAAAGAGTTCAACACAGAATTTTATACTGGTTCGCTTGAAATTCAAAGCTACTCCAGTCCACCTGGCCAAGGTGATTTCGCCTTCAAAAAGGACTTAATCTAATCTTGAAAGATTACACAAACAACCGTCTAAGAGAATAATAATCCCTTAGCCATCTCAAGTAATCAGACTACACAAAGTCACTTGAGGAAATATCTTAGCAATAAAAGGATTACAGTAATGAAAAGTGCTTCTAACAATAAGCAAATATTACACAAGATAAGAGCAAGAAATATTCTCACGTTAGAGCAGCAACTCGTAAGAGAAGGAATAACGAATGGCGGAAGTGTTGTATTCTCGTATGTTTTTCTGTGTCTCTTTGGATGGTGTTCCGTCATTTATATAGGAATAGAGAGCAGACTGTTGAGTGATATTAATGTCAGATTCTTGAGCATTGAAGGATGATTAAAGTCATTAATCTCCATGTTCTTTCCAAAGCAATATTGGGAGCGTCATAATATCCTTCTAAAAAAATGTCTTTCCATAAGCGAGTTTCTTCGTGGTTAAGCTTTCTGGATCAGAGGATCCTAACGCCAGAGTCTTGATTTTCGCTTCAGATGATAATTGTTGCTGACTATCTTCAGAGTTTCTTTTTACTTTGACTATGTCTGAATGTACGTCTTCAGATCTAGAGTCATTCCTCCACTTCAGAGTGTCTGACTTCTTTAGTTTAGCTTGCACTTGCGTTTGATCAGAGTCAGAGCTTCTGGTTGCGTATCTTCTGAGTAGCATCTTAGTGCTTGATTCTGTATCTGATGATTGTCTATCTGATTGTTTTGATTAGAGTCTCGTACACTTAGGAAAATTTCATTAGGGTGTCATTTTTGTTTCATCCTTTGTTATCATCAAAATCATAGAGATACATTGTAGAACTAAATTTGTTCTTACACTCATATCCCTCACGAATGACATACAACTAAACAAACAAGCATGCATGCATCATGGAAGAAAAGCATACATCATGCACTACGCATATCATAGTCTCCACCATGATACTCCATGTAAACATCGAAAGCCAGTGATGGCTCCAACCACCTGTTCAAGCAAATTTTTGGATACGTCGGTATTTAATCCTTTTCCACCTCGAATACTTGAAAAGCTTCCACAATTCCTGTATTCAGGTTCAAGAAGATTAAATAGGGGCAGCTGTTGTACCCCAAAATTTGCCTTCCCTTTTTCCTAGTTTTTCATCCAACCACTTGACTTGGGAATCAGTTGCATACATTCATATGCAACATTCATTCATGTTACACTTGTTAACTAATCATCATAGATTCAAAGCTTGTGGCTTACAAAGCTAGGGTTCACTTGTGGATTAAGCTCTGGAAGTGTGACATGGCCCTTCATATGTTCATCATGGGGGGTATGGCCTTAATTTTTTGATCTTTGAGATATGGATTCAAGGAGACCTCATCATGGCATTCTCCTGGGTATCAAACCCCTAATTCTTTGTATTGTTACTATGGGATCTTTTGATTGGCTCTTGAGCATTGGTTTAATCATCTAAACCCTAATTGAGGAGCCCATATGTTAGGAGCTTGTTTGTGGAGCCTCATGCTTGGTTGGAAGACTTTGATTAGATGATGTGCATATTGAAACCCTAATCAGGAAGCCTTGGTTCTTGTGTGCCTTATTGGATTGAGTTTTCACCTTGTGATTGTTTCAAACCCTAATTCATTGAAGTGTGGTTCTTAACCACCATATCATGTATCATCAACCATCAAGATTGCTTTGTTCATGAAAATCATTCAACAAGTGGGTCATTTGACCTGCATGGCTACATGTCCTAGAGATTCACCTAATCCAAGACCTTGTTCAAGATTTCATCCATGTCATGTGCATTCGATCTTGCCATTCAAGTCCATTGATCCTAGGCCTTTGGTGCATTCAAAGTCCTTGGTTCATGATCTATCATTTCATGTTTCATAGTGCATTGTAGTGTATTGTCCTCATGGTTCACTATACATTATTGGTCCATAAATATTTGATTCAAGGTGCATTGTCCTGGTCCATTTGGTCCATGGGTCATCATAAATTCATGGTCTTTTAATGTTTTTAATCCATTAGTCCATTTATGGCTCATTTTAAGATTGATTCTGACATGGTTTTTAAGGCAAACTTTCATACAAGGAAAATACCATAAATACAAGTTATGCAAAAGTTGACTTTTTGGTCAACTATAGACTTTTGGTCAACCAATTGACCAAAGTCAACCTTTTTTTGTGCCATCCTAAATATCATACTAATGGTATTTACACCTATTCTTGATCCCATGAGTCTCCATGATTGCTTCCTGACCAAGAAATTTCACCTTTTGTAAATGGACCATCATGCCTTGCCTTGGTATTTTGGCTTGTCAAACCTTGCTTTTGGCCTGCCCAAACCAAGTTCTTATTGCCCTAATATAACATAATTTGGAACCAATAAATTCATCATTCAAACATTTAGCAATGCTTAATCCAAATGTAACATGCCAAACTACAAAAAAGGCATTAACTCACCACATGGTAACATGTTGTACATCAGTCCTTGCCCTGCCTTACTGCAGTAGACATATTCAACAATCCTACAACATACCATGACTAGCTGCAGTCACATGCCTTTATCATCTTGAACCTTGGAGTAACATGCATTGATTAACAACAACAAGCTCACTTCAGTCCACCAACAAGCAACATCAACATGTGTTCACCATGGCATAACAAGTCAAGTCCTGTACAAGCAACATAACATAACCATAGCATAGATAATGAACAGACATGTGTCACATTGCATTATCAAACCAGCTAATGTGCAAGCTTCATATAGCAGACCTGTTGTGATCCTGCAGTAAACCATATTGCCATGCCAAACATACCATAATCCAAATCATTCACATCAAACAACCATTACCTTGGAAAATCATCCAACATATATAATGCATTGTCATGGCATAACCAACAGATGCAAGCAAATCCTGCAGAAAACTCCTCAATTCATTATCCTGCAATGGCATAACCACAAAACATCACTCAAGTAGTGTAAAGATCCAAAACAATTCATTCCCAAAAAGCTATCATGCTCCACCTGAATCAGGGCAATGCAATACTTGCAATATCTCTAACAGGAGACAACATTTCTTGCATCAGGCCAAGGCAACACAAACTAATACTGCTACATCATACATGACAAGCGATAGTGCACAAGTGATATTCCAACCTGCCAACCATTGGATCATAGTGTACAACCTGCGACATCACATTGTAAGCCACCAAACCCTGTCAACAAAAACCATAATCCAAGTCCAAAACATCAAATTGTCATACACACACATAAAGGACAAACCAAGACCAGGTGAAACAATGTTTCACCTGCAATAGAGCAGGACCTGTTTGGAGTACTAGAGAGCAAACCAAGTCATGACCTGCAGCCAAACCTAATCCACACTCATTTCAAGCAGCAACAGCATGGGCAATGCAAGCCTAACAATCCAAAACAGAGCTACACATGGTTAGAATGGTTGCATAGTGCAGTAACCATCAGGACTTGGACATACCTACAACATTGCATACAGTCCAAAGTGGTATCCTTTACACCACATGGCTTCAATCATGTAGCAGACAAGCAAATCCAAGAACATAAACCCTGAACCATACTCTAACCAGCTTTGCATTCATCAACAGTCACAACCTAGCACAACAACCAACCATATTCACATCAGTTCAAGCAAAACCTGCAGTGGAAAAAATCAGTCAAAACCATTTACCAAGCTATTGATCCACCTGTTGCACTAGCCAACAAGACAAGCATTAAAATGCACAATGCACTCTGCAACAAGTCAATAACATCATAGTGTAACAAGTCACCAACTTAGTAAGTTACATCACTAATCATAGCTCAATTCAATAGAGGTTGATTCAGCACTAACCTAACTTCATGTAATTGTATTTCAAACAGGGCACTGCACAAACCAATTCATTAATAACTAAGAGAAAAACCTATTCAACAGGTCATCATTCATGATGGAGTTCAATTCCACTTAAGTAATAACCTGTATTAACTAGTCAACATAAGCAAAACTTGGTCATTCACTCATTCACCAACTAACATAACCAACTAATTGAGTCAAGCACAACTAATCGAGTTAACTACTAACTCAGTGAGCCATTGTTAACCAACTCTAAGCCTCATCTAACAGAACCTAAACCTAATTCCAAGCCTAACAAAATCCAAACCTCATCCCTATTTAAACAGGTTAATCACCATCATTCTATCACTTTTGCATCACTTTCAAACTCACTCTCACTCTACGAAATTTCTCCCTCACCACTTACTCACTCAAAGCTCTTTTCTTCTAAGCCATTGAAGCTTTACATTGAAGCTTCAAATTTCTTGAGCTAGACCACCTCATTCACTGTTCGTGACTCCCAATTTCCAGAAGAAGAAGAAGAAGAAGAAGAAGAAAGGAAGAAGAGAAGAGGACAAATCATGAAGAAGAAATCAGAAACTCACCTTACAATTTTCCGGTCTCCTTCTCTGGTAAGTCAATCTTTAACCTTTGCTTGTTCATGTTTTTAGGTCACCAGAGTGTAGAATTTAGGAAGAGGAATTCAAGCCCTAAGGTCTTAGATGCCAGCTCACCTTAGGTTCCATTTAATTTGCGCATAATGATTTAGGGTTCTTCCACGAAATCCTTCGATTTGGCTTACACATAAACGATTTCACCAAACCACCCACAAATCCGTCTCCAGCGCGAACTTGTGCATCTGTTGGTAATCTCAAATTTAGTTTAGGGCACCACCGTCTCCGGCGGCAGCCGCCGACACGGTGGTCTACGGCAGTCGTCCGGTGGACCGAGGAGAGAGAGGGAGTAGCGCGCGTAACATATGCTTTCAAACTTGTTGACTTAGTCAAGTCAATTGTGAACTATGGGTTCACCCTTTCATGGGCTTGGTGCCATCTAAGCCCACTAAAGTTTGTTTCATACACCCACATTTCTTATGCACCCCCTGTGATTATTGAACCACATGTTAGTGGGCTTAGTGGAAAGCCTACACCCATTTCTTCCCCTCACACTGCTTCCTGGGACGCACCCCCCTGAACAACATTAATCCAGCAATGGGCTTGGCTTAAGCCCACATAATAAATCCAGATTTCGTGCCCCTTTCTTCGAATCACACCTCCCAACCAAATTCAATTTTATTTTATTTTTTTAATTGATTTTTAATTTTGTAATTAGCTTAACTAGATTAATGATAGGTTAATTAGGTTAATTTTGGTATTAGGAAATTAAAATCTTAATTTTTTAGAATATTAGGTTAACATGGTTTTAATTAGATCAAAACTAGGTTTAATTAGAAATAATTAGGTTTTCTAATTAACTTTAGAACATAGTATAATTTCCACACATTAGGTTAAATTTAAGCTTTAGGATTTAATCAATTTTAGGACATGATTAGACATTAACTAGAATTCGATTTGTGGTAATATTTGGACGTATTTTGTAAATGACATTTTTGCCCTTTAGGGGTAATTTTAGGCATTTTATCCATTTAATGACATGACCCATTAGGACTAGAACTTGACATTAGGATTTAAATCAATTCCTAACAATTGTATGCTCCCTTAGGGTTTGTACCTAGAATTTTTTATCAAGACTTTGATTAATATGCACATTCTCCCTTAGGGCTTTTAACTTAGAATCCTTAATCAATTTTAATCAACCAATGCATGATCCCTTAAGATAGTTTTTAACAATTACTAACTTCTAGATTAGTATTAACCTAGTTCCCTAAACCAAAATTAAACCATGATTAAGTTGATGAAAAGAAATTTTGATTAATTAAATCCTTTGAACTTGTATAATCCCACAGTCTAAATTGAGTGACCAAAAGACCTTTGGTCACTTAATGAGACTTTTCTTCTAAACTGTGGAGCTCGAAGCCTCAAGTCAAGATCTTCAGTCAAGGCATCCTCAGTCATACCAAGCAGCAGATTATACGAGCATATCAAAGGTGGTATCCTCAAGCTTGTCAAGTCAAGGTTAGAAGTGTGTGGCACGAGCCTTAAGCAATAGAGAATGAGTGAGACTTGAGTATTCCTACCCCCATTCTGAGTATCTTTGGATATGGGACATATGACCCATCGCTCATCGTATTCACCTCTATTCATAGACTTTAGCACAATTCTAATCATATGACTGACAAGTATCTCCTCTCTCTCTCTCTCTCTCTCTCTCTCTCTCTCTCTCTCTCTCTCTCTGTCTGTCTGTCTCTCTCTCTCTCTCTCTCTCTCTCTCTCTCTCTCTCTCTCTCTCTCTCTCTCTCTCTCTCTCTCTCTCTCTCTCTCTCTCTCTCTCTCTCTCTCTCTCTCTCTCTCTCTCTCTCTCTCTCTCTCTCTCTCTCTCTCTCTCTCTCTCTCTCTCTCTCTCTCTCTCTCTCTCTCTCTCTCTCTCTCTCTTCACAAAACAATACAACAAGCAAGGACTACATCAACAACTTATCAATCATGAATCGAGTTGTACGATACGAGCCTTACGCAATAGAGAAGGAGTGGGACTGGAGTATTCCTACCCCCATTCTGAGTATCTTTGGATATGGGACGTATGACCCAACGCTCATCGTATTCACCTCTATTCATAGACTTTAGTACAATTCGGATCGAACGATTGTTAAGGTCTTCATCATCAACACAAGAAACAACAAAGATTTTTCTCTCTCCACTTGAAAGTTAAGACGAGAGTTACATGCCACGAGCCTTAAGTAGTAAAGAAGGAATGAGACTGGAGCTTTCCTACACTCATTTTGGATATCTTTGGGTGCTAGACGTTTGGCTCGTTGCTTATCATATCCACCTTTACTCATAGACTTTAGTGTAATTCTTATCAAATAACTATCAAGTCTATCCCACTCCCCAATTCTAATCATTTCAATTCATTCATTCAATCATCTCTTCTTGCCTCTTTAATCACCTTGTTTTCAGCCCTAGTGGGCTGAACTACGAAAGCTCTAATTTCCTTATTGCACTATAAGGATACATAGGCAGGAGAATCCAGATTCTTCGCGAGCTACCTTATCTATTTCTACCCTATTTATCAATCAACAATTCTTCATTCATGCAATCTATACCATCTTTTGAGATCAATCATACTTCTCCTTTGACTCCTTGTCTATTCTTTTGGAAAGTCTTAATGACAGTCCACCTCATCAATCGAGAGTTGTTTGGGCTACAACCGCAAACACTTAATTCAGTCTTTCTTTTTGGCTTTATCCTATAGTGGCAGCCTGCTAATCCACTTATTGGTAAACGCCTACCTTGCTCTTCGATTCAGAGTCGATCCCCTTCTTGGATCCAAGACACTATTCTTACTTGATCTCGAACTATTGGTTTCCCCAGCAAGTAATATACTATTCTTTATACTGCCGTACTACAATCATCCTTTGACTTGGTGTTTGTCTTGTGAGCCCCCGTTACTTAGACAAATGTCCTCTCTCTTGGTTCCCGTAGTTCCGAACTACGATTGCTCTGACTTTCTCATTGCATAATGAGAATACGAGGCACGAGGATGAGAATCCTTGGCGAGCATACTTCTAATTATTCCTTCTTCCACCTTAGGGCATCACTCATATATTTCACTATCCATTACAAACCTTCGATCATAAATCGTTCACCCAATGACATATTCTCTCTTTGACATCAAGATACACTTTCTTTGAGATTCCATAGACATCCTTTTAGGACACCTAATATAGTCCGCCTTTCTACCTAGAGTTATTTGGGCTACCACCTCAAACACTTAATTCCTTCTTTTTGCCTAAACACCCTATAGTGGTGGCCTGCTGGTCCACATAGTGGTTAAAGTTGTTTCCCTCTATGGTGGAAATCTCATTTCTCTTATGGATTCTAATACACGTCCATCTTTCGATTTCAAATGATACTTCTTCAGTCACTCATCACCAAATATTCAATTTTTGTGACTTCAGTCACTTCATTCCGTTCATTTCCATGACACATTCATATTCTACCTTCCTTCATTTCATATAATATAACAATTATCTTTGAGCCAAATACACTACCTCGTTGTACTCCTCCTTGTGTCACCTTGTGAACCAAGAGATGTTTGGGCTACAACCTCAAACATTTAATTTCTTCCTTTTTGGTTTTACCCTATAGTGGCGGGCTACTAGTCCGCGTTTTGGTAATAGCCACCTTACTCTTGGGTTCATCTTTCTCCCTTGTTGGAGCTCAAAACACTATTCTTTGGTTCAAACCATACCTTGATCACCATTCTTTCCATCTCCCACTTCTAGTTCCTTGAACTACGAAGCTCTGAATTCCTCATTGCACTATGAGGATACGTAGGGATGAGGGCCCTAATCCTCACCAAGCATTTTATCTATTCCTCTTTCCTTTTCCCCCATTCTTTTGCGAGTAATATTTAGATTTAACACCTGTTCGAGCGAGAATAATCAAAATGGTTCCCATGGAGTACCATGGATGTTTGGGGTGCTAATACATTCCCTTTGCATAACCGACTTCCTTACCCAACATATCTCTTTCCCCCGGGTTTTATCGATATTTTCCATTCCCTTAGGGGATAAATAAAGTTCAATGGCGACTCTATTGTATGTTCGAGCGTGCGATACGTTTGGGTATATTTCCTCTAGCTTCAATAGGTACTAACTCGTGGACTAAGGATATCGTAGTAACACTTTTCACGGTTTGCAGTCATAAGTTTCCTTCCTATACAAACAATTCCACATCATGTTATTATACCTAGGCATAACTTACTCATCCCTTTTTCATTCAGGCGCAATCACATTAAGCCCGTTATCTTGTACTCACATGGTGAATGAACTTGTTGGTGACCATGATCCAAATTTGTGTCAACATTCAATAATTTTTTTTATTTAGCACAAACATATAAGCATAAGTCTCAAAAGTTTCTCTACCATTGGGTTAAGTAACCGGGTGAGGGTTACCTAACTTAGAGGACAAATCATTTTTCAAACTCTTAGCTTTTTCTACATGTATTTTTTTCTTTTTCTTTCTTTTTACGGGATCATTCACCTATTTGCATCGACTTGTTCATTTAGTGATAACTAAGATGGTGCTGACTGCTAAAATAAACTACTTAAGGATTAATTCAAGGGTGAGATTTCAAGGCAACATCATAATAAGTATCTGGATTGGTTCCTATAATTAAGAAACTTATGGTGTCATAACGATATCAATTTTTCAAAAGTCTTCCCAAGTCTCTGCAACCTATCATAAACTTGTCTAACAACCCAAATTTTCAAAATAACAGTAGTTTTCTTATTCAAAAATATTTATTTATTTATTTTTTGTTATGGCTCAAGAAATGGGGGAAAATAGACAAACTACACATACGACTCGTCAATCACATGTAATTATTAAAAATAAAATAGAAGCATAATTAAAACTAACTAGAAAGCAATAAAATTAGAAAACATAAAAATAAAAACAATAAATATCTCCTCCCACACTTAAACCGAACATTGCCCCCAATGTTTTGATAAAATGTGAAAAGCGATAGGTAATATCTAGACAACGCTACTGTTGACCAATAGTACCCTTTCATCCCTGATCTGAACGTCGATGATGACGACTCCTACTGCGGTGACGGGCACTCTGTGAAATCTCGAGTTTCTCAACCCGTGTTATCAGTGTGGTGTTTGACTCTTAAAGTCTTATGATGTTTCTGTTGAAATGTATATTTCGTGTCGGGTTTTTGTTATCGTATCCACAGGGATTGTAAGATATCACCGCCGTTCGATGGTTGTATTAATCTTAGCTCAATGTAACAATAGGGTTTTGGTTTTAATCAAGTTATCTTGCATAAAAAGTAATAAATTGCGGTAAAAGTTATGTTTTGAATAAATGAGAAATATTGTCAAAGTTAGGTTTCAATGATCACTTTGCATGTATTTGCTCGGTCAACAATCTTATAAACTCCTTTAGATGATAAATCATTTCACAAAGTCCTCTCAACATGTTTCTCTCGAACACACATTGTGAGTTTTGCCATTTTGATCAATTGTTTCTCTCGAACACAATCTATCAAAATGAAAACTTTTTGGTTCAACCTTATGGTGAACAAAATCATTCATTACTATCTCTAGCTAACAAACAAGTTTGGATGAAAACCTAGGTCAAGAGTCGGTAAACATCTCTCGATCATAAACCAACACAAAGAGTTTTAAATAGAAACAAAGTTTTCATCATATATTTACCATTAAAGAGTTTACATATGAGGATCCTTACATTTACACACAAAGCTAGTAATCACCTACATCTAACCTTGACAAATGGATGACTTAGCTACTCATTTTCATGGTAGCTTGGTCGGCAAGTAAGGAAAGAAGGTTGATCAACATCCAAGTCGGATAATCGAAGTTGGATGGGAATCCACCTTCTTTTTATGGAAGATGGTTCTAAGATGAAGAGAAATGAAAACTAGGGCATAAAAGATCCCAAGAACAATGCTGCAAAAATATCTAGAAGAAAGTACAAAAGTGGAAAAAGTTGGTAAAAATGAGGTATGGTGCTCAAAAGTGGCACTTGCTACTTATAGACCTCTGCTGGGCTGTCATGTTCGCTAGGCGAGCAGAATGGCTCGCCTAGCGAGGGTCTAATATGGGCACATAAGGCACCTGCGCCCAGAGAAACAGGGTCTGCTTGAACTATTATGTTCGCCTAGCGAACATACCTTCGCCTAGCGAAGGACACGCTTCAACCTTCGCCCCAGCGAGGTTGAGAGGTTTTGCTACTGGAATGCTCGCTGGGGACTCACTAGAGCTTCGCCTAGCGAGTGAGTGCTGGCTGCGCTTTTCACCAAAACAGAATGAACTCGCTACCACCTTCGCCTTCAGCTCGCCTGGCGAATTAATTTGACAATTTACTGGAGCTTTTCGCCTGGAGCTCGCCTAGCGAAGCAGTGCTTCGCCAAAGCCTCGCCTAGCGAGCAGGCTGATGAAATGCTTGTATTCTTTGGTTCCTTTGCCAATTTTCTTGTGTCTTCATTTTCAATTAGTTCATGCCTTTTTCCTGCACAATAACACACAAATCAAAGGCACCAAGCTTGTTTATCAATGTAATGCATTCCATGTAAAACAAATGTGGTTTTGACAATTTTAGCAAGGAAAAAGAGTGAAAGATGCCCACATATGAAAGCTCAAATAAGCACTTTTGGGCATCTAACAACTCTCCCCAACTAGATTCTTGCTTGTCCTCAAGCAAAGTATGCCTCTTCCAGGACAAGAGGATTTGCTTTAAGAAACTGGTTTCTCCGAAGTTGGATAAACGGCTCAAACACAAGCGAAATCAGCAAATACAAGTTTCCAACGGTTCGAATAAAATAATACATAAGAACTAAAACTTAAATAGCAATGCAAAATATTTACCTATCTACAACAATACTATTATGAATGAATCATCCTATCTCTCCTCTTCGAATAAGGAATGAAGATTTTACGCGTTTGCAACCGCGGGAATAATCTCACCCTCTAACAAACAATGAAGAAAACAAATAGATTCATACAATGTCTAACCATTATAAATGGTACTGTGGAAGCATAAAGATCACTAAGGGCTTTTAGGGTGCAACTTGGCTAGGTTAACAAACAAGAGACATTTCTAAGGCCATTGAAACGAAAGTGCCGATGCAAAAGAGACATTCACAATATTATTCACACTACTCGACTTTGTTTCATTTGTTTCTTATTTGTAACCTTCACAACACATATTCCACAACTCCATTTTTATTTTTCACTATTTTTATTCCAAGCAAGCATTCATTTTCATTCTTTCTATTTTTGTTCTTTTCTTTCACATCAAATATACAAAACAGATGTTTCTTTTCTATATTTTCTATACATACATTTTTTTATGCTTGCTCGGTTTTTCTTTTCTTTTACAAGAGTTGTGGTACTTACCAATTCTTTTTCGTTCTCCCCAACTTATTTCTTCCACACCCTAAGTGAATGCTCTTAACTTTTTACGGCAAAAGAATAATAATCAAGATTTTCCGGGTTGTAAAAAAAAGATTTTTGAGATCTCGCTTTATTTCAAGCCGAGATTCAACTGTTTAAGCTCAAAGGGGTTAACAAATACTCTCTCTGCTCACAGGTAAGTTGTTTTTGGATGTAGTTGTGCTCAAAAGAAAATAAGTGCCTTGATCATTTCTAATTGCTTCCACGATTTCACAATAATAAAAGACAAAGCATGAATCTCATGAATCAACAAAACTTATTAGAATCAAGCATTTAAGTGTACAATGGAGGTTTCCTCACAATTTGTGGTTTTAAGTTCTAGATGAAACATTCATTCAATTATGTTGCAAAAAGACAATATTCAATTTACCAAAAAGAGTAAAGTTCCTAATGCATTCTAAAATTATAGCCGAAGGTAACCATGTACCTTAGCTTCATTCACTTGTTTATTCTTATCATTGCCATCCAAGCTCGGATGCACCTTCATTGGGTACTTCTTGAGGAGCAACCAATCTAGAAGGGTTTGCCACTCAATCAACCAAAAATTTATTACACACACAAAATTAAAAACATAACTAAATAACATTAACTGAAAATATAAATTTGTTCATGGGGGACAAAACACCCCAATAGTACAACCCAAAATCAAGATACAAAATCCGAAAATACAAATAGAAATGACATAAAAACTAAAAAAAAATACAAAAACTTAACCCACTAAGGGCTCAGGACTCCTCCTCGCTACCGGCCTCAGAACCGGTAGCCTCATCATCAACATCAGCATCAGCGCCCACCCCCTCACCATAGACAGGCCTGTCCACAGGCCAGTTGGCGTTAAGCAGAAATTGCTCAAGCGCCAACAATGCCTGAGCACCGGTGGGGTCATTCCCTCGCAGTTCTAACCTCTGCATACAGTTGTGCATATCTGTCATGGCTCTCTGGGATGCCGCCATCCACTCAAAACTGTAGTCGCACACAGCTCGGAGGTAGGGATCAAGTCCAGGAGTAGAAGTACCAGGACCATCAGAAGTCCGGGTACTTCCTGAGGCTGCACTGCCACCGGTAGTCTTCGGTCTATAATATTTAGCCACATACCGGTCATCGATAGGTGACGGGATTCTTACCTGCCCACGAGACGGAAGTCTCACCCTTGCCTGAACGTATAAACTCATGATCAAACACGGGAAAGCTAGGGGACAATTAACACGAGCCCCCGACTTAAGCCCGCTCTCGACCACGGACTTCAGCTCATTTGCGATGATCCTCGCCACATCGATCTCGACATTGGTGAGGATGGAATGGACCAAATGTGCCACTGGGATCGGCACAGTAGAGGTGTGCGATTTAGGCTGGATGTTGGTCAATACCAAGAGCAGTAACAGTTGAGCCATGGGAGTCATGTCCTCCCGGTGATACCTCACTGGAACCCCAGATGGGTTCGGCTCAACAGATCTCCCAGGTAAAAGCAGGGCGGCAGTAATGGCAGGAACATCTCGGTGAAGCCTTAGGTCGGTGTGGTATTGGTCTCTCTGGTCAGCTCCCAGCTGGAGCGTTTCCCCAAGGATTCGGTTGATAGCATCCCGGTCAAATGGAATTGGACGCCCGGCAACTTTAGATACCCAAGTAAAGGGCTCGTCGTCGTCGGGCAGTGCGTTAGCATAAAATTCACGCACTGTCGCTATGTCGTAATGCTCTAAGAGACTAATCAACCTATCCCATTTCTTCGCGTCAATCAACCCGGCGAAATTTCTGTAAGTGCCCTGTGGGTTGATCAGAAATCGCTTCTCTGGAAGTATCTTCCGCTTCTCCAGAGCGATGTATCTGGCGGCCTGCTTCGGGCCGACAAACTTGTCTTGGTCAAACTGGATAGGCACTGTCCGAGAAGTAGTCGCTCCCTTTCTTTTCTTACCCGCTCCAGACCTTGACTCCATTCTGCAAAATATACAAAGAAACAACACACACCAAACAAACAGATTAGACATCAAAGCTATATTCAAAATACTGCCTTGCTCGCTGCTGCTTCGCCTAGCGAAGTGGCAGCGAACGCTCGCCCCAGGTTCGCCTAGCGAGTGCTAGCGAACCTTACGGGTTTTGGGGTTTTTCAGCATGTTCAGAGATTCTCCCCCAAAACCCATACTCAAAGAGTTCTAACAACAGAACCATAAAGATTTATCAAGCAAATAACCGTTCTATGGAATTGGGGATGACCTATTCGCATGCAAAACCTAAAAATTCCCCAATTCAAAACCTAAAATCCCAAAAATTGCAAACTCCAAAATACCACATGCAACCTCAATGTTTCCCATACCACACTCATCCTATTTGCCATTCAAATTGGAAATTTAGAGTTCAAACAAAAAGAAAAATGTAGTAGGGCAAACCTTAGTTACACGGATTCGGAAATGTGAAGTGAGAAGAGTTTGCAATCGACCGAAAAGAGCAAGTGTTGGTGATAGAGATGCAAATGAGAGAGTTTGAGAAGCTTAGCACAAATTTCTCAGCAGAGCCGTTCAGAAAAGTTTTGTAAGTTTGGGGCAAAATGACCCTGCTGAGATTTAAATAAAAAAAATTGTCCTGCAGCGCTCGCTGCTGCCTCGCCTAGCGAGCAGCTAGCGAGCCTGCTCGCTACTGCCTCGCCTAGCGAGCTGCAAGCGAGCATGACAGCAAGTGCATTGGCAAATGCAGCACTTGCAAGGTCATCATGCACGGGTTTAGCATAGTGTAACTCAATACAACACAACACATAAAACAGTAAATACTTACAATGTTGGGGTGCCTCCCAACTAGCGCTTGTTTAACGTCGGCTAAGCTCGACGGTGCGATGCTCACAGAGGAGCATCGAGCGGTAGAGCACAACTCTCGCGATCCACATGACCGCCGAGATACACTTTCAATCGTTGGCCATTCACGGTCCAACTATCTTTCTTGTCTATGTCTTCAATGACAATAGCCCCGTACTCCTTCACCTCTTTCACCCGAAATGGCCCGGACCATTTTGATTTTAACTTCCCGGGAAACAATTTCAACCGGGAGTTGAACAATAGGACCAATTGTCCGGGCACAAATTCTTTGTTACGGAGCTTCTTATCGTGATACTTTTTTGCCTTTTCCTTGTACAACCAACTTGAGTGGTATGCGGCATTGCGCATCTCCTCCAACTCAAGTAGTTGCACTTTCCTTTTGTTACCGGCCAACTCATGTTCAAAATTTATAAACTTTAGGGCCCACAAGGCCTTGTGCTCCAATTCAACCGGCAAATGACAAGTTTTACCAAATACCAATTGAAAGGGAGTTAGGCCAATTGGAGCTTTAAAGGCCGTACGGTAGGCCCATAATGCTTCGTCCAATTTTTGGGACCACTCTTTTTTTGAATTAGACACGGTTTTTTCGAGGATTCTCTTAATCTCTCGATTAGAGACCTCAGCTTGCCCGTTAGCCTGAGGGTGATACGGAGTTGTCACCCTATGCGATACACCGTAATGTTTTAAAATAGTTTCCAAAGGTGCATTACAAAAGTGTGACCCTCCGTCACTTATCAACACTCGGGGGGTTCCGAAACGGGAGAATATGTTTTTCTTCAAAAAATTTATCACCGTTTTCGCATCCGCCCGAGGTGAGGCAATCGCCTCAACCCACTTAGAGACATAATCGACAGCGACAAGCATGTACTCATTCCCATAAGAGGGTGGGAAAGGTCCTACAAAATCTATGCCCCAACAATCAAATACTTCCACTTCTTGGATATTTTGGAGAGGCATCTCATCTCTCTTACCTATCCCACCACTTCTTTGGCAACTGTCACAACTTTGCGCATGGGTATGTGCGTCTTTGAAAATAGTTGGCCAATAAAATCCCGATTGAAGAATTTTAGTGGCCGTTCTAACCCCATTATAATGTCCGCCATAAGGCGAGTTGTGACAATGCCAAAGGATACTCTGGGCTTCATCACCAGTTACGCATCTCCTTAACAGGTTATCGCTACCCAACTTAAACAAGTATGGGTCATCCCAAACATAATACTTCGCATCCGAAAGGAACTTCCTTTTTTGGTTCGAAGTTAGGTCGGCAGGCACAAAACCACTAGCCTTGTGGTTTGCCAAGTCTGCAAACCACGGCCTAACTTGAACCTTAAACAATTTTTCATCAGGAAATTCTTCCCGGATTTCTTTTTCCGACGCGGTAACCTCCACGTTCACTAATCGGGATAAATGATCCGCTACCAAGTTTTCCGACCCCTTCTTGTCTTTGATTTCCACATCGAATTCTTGTAACAAGAGGATCCAACGGATGAGCCTTTGCTTCGAATCCGGTTTGGTTAGCAGATATTTAATCGCCGCGTGATCGGTATACACAACGACTTTAGACCCTATAAGATAAGACCTAAACTTTTCTAGCGCATACACTATTGCAAGTAGTTCTTTTTCCGTTGTGGCATAATTTATTTGAGCCTCGTTAAGAACCTTACTCGCATAATGTATCGCATGGAAAGTTTTGTCTTTTCTTTGGCCAAGTACCGCTCCAACAGCATAGTCACTCGCGTCACACATTAGTTCAAAATTTTCATTCCAATCGGGAGCGACTATTATTGGAGCGGTAACCAATTTTTCTTTTAAAACCTCAAAAGCTTGCAAACAATCTTCGGTGAAGAGAAATACCTGGTCCTTGGCGAGCAAATTGCTCAAAGGCTTAGCCACCTTTGAGAAGTCCTTGATAAAGCGCCGGTAGAACCCCGCGTGCCCCAAAAGCTACGGATGCCCTTCACATTCACCGGAGGGGGTAATTTTTCAATTACTTCAACCTTAGCTCTATCCACTTCAAGCCCCCTTCTAGAGACTTTGTGGCCTAGCACGATCCCCTCGGTCACCATGAAGTGACACTTCTCCCAATTAAGCACCAAATTGGTTTTCACACACCTTTCCAACACCGTCTTCAAATTTGCCAAGCATAGACTAAACGTCCCACCAAATACCGAGAAGTCATCCATGAAGACTTCCATTGTTTTCTCTATCAGATCGGCAAAAATGGCTTGGACACATCGTTGGAAGGTCGCCGGTGCATTGCGCAGCCCAAAGGGCATTTTTCTGTATGCGAACACTCCAAACGGACACGTGAAAGCCGTCTTCTCATGATCAACCGGGTCAACCGCAATTTGGTTGTACCCGGAGTAGCCGTCTAAAAAACAATAGTATTGTTGACCCGATAGTCTTTCGAGCATTTGATCCATAAATGGGAGTGGAAAATGGTCCTTTCGAGTCGCGGTATTCAACCGTCTATAATCTATACACATTCTCCACCCCGTTGCAACTTTAGTCGGGATCAATTCGTCTTTGTCATTTCGGATTACGGTCATTCCACCCTTCTTCGGAACCACGTGCACGGGACTAACCCAAGGACTATCCGAGATCGGGTAAATCATTCCCGCATCCAATAGCTTCACAACTTCCTTTCGAACAACCTCTTTCATGGTAGGATTTAAGCGGCGTTGCGGTTGAGCTACCGGCTTGAAATCCTCCTCCATCAAAATCTTGTGCATACAATAGGATGGACTTATTCCTTTTAGATCGGAAAGAGTCCAACCCATAGCTTCTTGATTGGTTTTTAGCACAATGATTAGGCGAGCTTCTTCTTCTTTTGTCAAAAGGTTGCTTATGATGACCGGCTTTGCCTCGGTCTCATCTAGAAACACATACTTCAAAGTCGAAGGTAACACTTTTAATTCAATTGGCGCTTTTTCGTCAATGACCTACTTCTTCAAGTTTTCTTCCTCTACTTCCCATGGTTGTAGGTCGTCTAAACTATCAAGTTCCTTTAAGCATTCCTCAAGAGCTAGCTCTTCTTCAACAGTGAAAACCTCCAATGAGTCGTCGAGAGCTAACTCCATAGGAGATATCTCATGAATATGCTTTGAAACCTCCATAATAGCGTCTTCAATCACATCGATGCGAAAGCTATCATTTCTATCTTTTGAATGCTTCATCGCCTCGAATAGATCAAATGTGACTTCCTCATTTTGAACTCGCACCTTCATTAACCCGTCATCAACATCTATCATCATTCTCGCGGTCTTCATGAATGGTCGGCCCAAGATGAGCGGAGCATCATCATCTTCCTCCATATCAATAACAATAAAATCGACCGGGAAAAAGAATTTGTCGACCTTCACCAAAACATCTTGGGCTACGCCATGAGGATGGGTTGTCGATTTATCCGCCAATTGCAACGTCATTCGGATGGACTTAATCTCAATGTTGCCAAGCCTCTTGATAATTGACAAAGGTATAAGATTAATGCTCGACCCCAAGTCAATAAGTCCCTTCCCGACATAAACGTCACCAATTTTAACCGGCAATGTAACTCTTCCCGGATCAACCTCTTTCTTAGGAAGCGTCCTTTGAATAATGGCACTACAGCTCGCATCAAGGACGATGGTCTCCGGTTCCGTATACCTCCGCTTTTTGGTTAGTATGTCCTTCATGAATTTGGCATACTTGGGCATTTGCTCCAAGGCTTCGGCAAACGGAATGTTGATTTGCAACTGTTTAAAAATATCCATGAACCGGGCGTAATGTCGTTCATTCTCCCTTTTGGAAGGAGCATGAGGATAAGGAAGGTTTTGGATAGGAGTAGCGCTCACTACCTCCTTTCCCTTTGCAATTCTAGCACTCTTCCATCTAGGCTTTTTCACTACCTCCCTCATTACCTCATCACTTGTGTTTTTCCCCATCTCCACACCTGTTTCTTTTTCAACTTCACCATTATTTTGATTCTTTTCAACTTCTTCACCATCACTCCACACTCCTACTTCACCATCAACATTTTCCTCCACTATTTCCTCCTCAATTTCTTTCTCTTTCTCTCTTTGTTCAATCTCAACTTTTTTTTCATTCTCACTACCCAACTCCCTCCCACTTCTCGTCATGATCGCCTTACAATGTGCATTAGGATTTGTTTGCGTGTTTGCCGAAAAGGAAGGACCGGTTTGTTGTTCCGCGAGTTGCTTAGCAAGTTGCCCAACTTGAGTCTCGAGATTTTTTATGGCCGCGTCATTGCTCTTTTGGTTAGCCATTGACATTTGCATGAATTGCGTCAATGTCTCTTCCAATTTAGAAGTTACGACCGGCGGTTGTTGAGGTTGAGGTTGATAAGGATTTTGGGGAGGGTTTTGACGGCTAGAAGAACCACCTCCATAACCTTGGTTATGATAATAGTTGCTTCTAGGTTGGAACCCTTGGTTCCCTTGGAATTGTTGTTGTTGATTTTGAGGGTGCGGTTGATAAGGTTGTTGTTGTTGTTGTTGTTGTTGTCTCGGTTGATAGTCCCGTTGATTGGCCATGTAGTTTACTTCGTCAAAACCGGGAGGTGGACAAAATCCGGTGTCATGTTCACCTTTACAAAGTTCACAACAAGCTATTTGTTTAGCTTTTGACGGTTCTCTTAACTCTTTGATTTGTTGCGTTAAGAGTTCCACTTGTTGTGAGATGAGCTTGTTTTGGGCAAGGATGGCATCGTTCGTCCCTAGCTCAAGCACTCCCGCCTTCTTCAAAGAATTTCCTCGACTTTGACTCTGAAGATCATTCAAAGCCATTCGATTTATAATGTTCGTGGCTTCTTCGGCACTTTTTGACAATAAAGAGCCACCCGAGGTAGCATCCAACAACGTTTTGCAGTTTGGTTGAAGTCCATTTCTGAAGATATGGATTTGAGTCATTTCATCAAATCCATGCCCTTTACATTTCCGAAGCATGGACTTGAATCTTTCCCACGCTTCATTCAAAGATTCACTGGTTCCTTGAGAAAACACCGAGATGGCCGTCTTTGATTCCATGAATCGGTTATGGGAGAAAAATCTTTCAATGAATTTCTCTTCTAACACGTTCCAGTCTGTCATTACGGCTGGTGTTTGATCTAGGTACCAATCCTTTGCTTTACCGAGCAAAGCGTGGGGAAATAATCGTCTGAACAACGGAAGCTCCTGAGCCTGATCCACTCCGGCAGCCAATGCTATCTCATAAAATTTTGTGAGAAAAGCAAATGGGTCTTCATGGTCCATTCCGGTGAATGGACTCCCATATAATAAATTCAGAGTTCCCGTTTTCATCTCAGCTTACCTTCCTGTGTGGTTGGCAAACTGAGCGGTGTTCCTTGGACTATTGATACATGGAGTAGAAATAGGTGGTGGTGGTTGTGGCTCCATGTTTGGTATGAATGATGGTGGATTTGTGGTTGAAGAACTTTCTCCTTGCTCTTGGCGTTGTCTAGCCTGTTGCCTCCTACGTCTCGTTTTGCTATTGAGCCTCCTTGCGGTTCTCTCGATCTCAGGATCAAAAAGAAGTTCGTCCACAGGGATTTGCCCTCGCATAAAACGTAAGCTGCACACTAAACCAAACAAATTACAAGCACAAGTCAAAAATTCACAAGCTAAAACTTAAACAACCATTGTGATGCTCGCAATATCAATTTACAATCCCCGGCAACGGCGCCATTTTGTTGAAATGTATATTTCGTGTCGGGTTTTTGTTATCGTATCCACAGGGATTGTAAGATATCACCGCCGTTCGATGGTTGTATTAATCTTAGCTCAATGTAACAATAGGGTTTTGGTTTTAATCAAGTTATCTTGCATAAAAAGTAATAAATTGCGGTAAAAGTTATGTTTTGAATAAATGAGAAATATTGTCAAAGTTAGGTTTCAATGATCACTTTGCATGTATTTGCTCGGTCAACAATCTTATAAACTCCTTTAGATGATAAATCATTTCACAAAGTCCTCTCAACATGTTTCTCTCGAACACACATTGTGAGTTTTGCCATTTTGATCCATTGTTTCTCTCGAACACAATCTATCAAAATGAAAACTTTTTGGTTCAACCTTATGGTGAACAAAATCATTCATTACTATCTCTAGCTAACAAACAAGTTTGGATGAAAACCTAGGTCAAGAGTCGGTAAACATCTCTCGATCATAAACCAACACAAAGAGTTTTAAATAGAAACAAAGTTTTCATCATATATTTACCATTAAAGAGTTTACATATGAGGATCCTTACATTTACACACAAAGCTAGTAATCACCTACATCTAACCTTGACAAATGGATGACTTAGCTACTCATTTTCATGGTAGCTTGGTCGGCAAGTAAGGAAAGAAGGTTGATCAACATCCAAGTCGGATAATCGAAGTTGGATGGGAATCCACCTTCTTTTTGTGGAAGATGGTTCTAAGATGAAGAGAAATGAAAACTAGGGCATAAAAGATCCCAAGAACAATGCTGCAAAAATATCTAGAAGAAAGTACAAAAGTGGAAAAAGTTGGTAAAAATGAGGTATGGTGCTCAAAAGTGGCACTTGCTACTTATAGACCTCTGTTGGGTTGTCATGTTCGCTAGGCGAGCAGAATGGCTCGCCTAGCGAGGGTCTAATATGGGCACATAAGGCACCTGCGCCCAGAGAAACAGGGTCTGCTTGAACTGTTATGTTCGCCTAGCGAACATACCTTCGCCTAGCGAAGGACACGCTTCAACCTTCGCCCCAGCGAGGTTGAGAGGTTTTGCTACTGGAATGCTCGCTGGGGACTCGCTAGAGCTTCGCCTAGCGAGTGAGTGCTGGCTGCGCTTTTCACCAAAACAGAATGAACTCTCTACCACCTTCGCCTTCAGCTCGCCTGGCGAATTAATTTGACAATTTACTGGAGCTTTTCGCCTGGAGCTCGCCTAGCGAAGCAGTGCTTCGCCACAGCCTCGCCTAGCGAGCAGGCTGATGAAATGTTTGTATTCTTTGGTTCCTTTGCCAATTTTCTTGTGTCTTCATTTTCAATTAGTTCATGCCTTTTTCCTGCACAATAACACACAAATCAAAGGCACCAAGCTTGTTTATCAATGTAATGCATTCCATGTAAAACAAATGTGGTTTTGACAATTTTAGCAAGGAAAAAGAGTGAAAGATGCCCACATATGAAAGCTCAAATAAGCACTTTTGGGCATCTAACAGTTTCCTAATATAAAAGATTGATTTATCTCCACAAGGTTGAAGTGACTGGTCATGTAAGCTTGTTGGCGTTGCTGTTGAGAAGCAATGGTATGCTGAGATTCTAGGATGGTCTGTATAGAATGCTTAGTCAGTCTCTGAGACTCTCGCATGAAGTCCATCACGTCCTTTTAATGATCATACATGTCATAAAATAAACCATCGCATTATTCTTCACGAGTTCTTTCCTCTCTCAACATTTCTTCAGTAACGTAGTGACCATTGGATGTACCTGGAAAAGGGTGAGTAGAAGGTGGTGTGTGTACAGGTGATGCATGAGGTGGAGGTACATTATGAACGGGAGACCGGTTCCTCTGCTCATATTCATCATCAATTCCATCACCTTCGTCCTACGAAATGTTTGGTGGTAACAGACCGACAAAGGGTGGAGCATGTAGGTCATAAGTCCAGTTTCTTTTAAGTCGCACATCAGTACAACGAGAACAGGGTAAAACAACACTCGGGATAGCCATATTATGAACCATGAGGTGATAGACCCCATCTTTCCTTACCTTACATAATCACATGTATTTTAGAAATTTTAAATTAATTATGTGATACGGTAATAGTTCTAATGTAGCTAGCTCAGTGTCTAGCTCTATAGCTCATGCAATTGAGGTAATCAATCCTCCAAATGATATGGTCCCCTTCTTTTTCACAACAAAACACATGTGTGATATCATAAAAGGGATTGAATTCAACCTTCTCTGTGTGAGGGCAACCTGTAAAAAGAGAAATTCTTTGGCATTTAATTTATTTGAATTCTCCCAGCCTAAAATTGTGCATGCCAACAAAAGTCGAAAAACATGTATCGTCGAGTTATGGATATATGAGGCCAAGTTTCCTTCGAAGGAAATAGTGTTTTGGCCTGTAAGATTTCTCCACAGTTGGAATGCCTGAGTTGACCAATTGGAATCTATGGGTGCCTCACAAACAACACTTTCCCCATGAGGGAATCCTAACAGACCTGCAAGGTAGTCGGTAGTGTACTCATTATTCCATATTAAACATTCTAAATTTTATTGTACCGACAGTACTAGTAGTGTTAGGACTAATATTATAAATCAGGGAACTCAAGAATTCTCGGGCCAACCTCTCATAAGGAGGTTCTTTACGCTCAAAAATATCATGCAATCCTAAGTTATCAAGCATGTAGAAGACACTATATAGACAATTTTCATCGATATACCTCATAGTAAAAATTTTGCGTGTCTGCAACTCTTCAAATTATCGCCTTTGTCTATTCCCGACTTTTCCCTCGTGAAAAATAACTTCCCCGTCTCCAATTTCTGCCATTAGTGATGTTTGTTGAAGAAAAATGGAAGTTTTAGTGAGAGATGGTGAAATGGGGTTTTTATGGATTTTGGGTGAAATGTGAGGTTTTTATGGATGGAAAGTGAGTGGAGTAGTGGAAATGGTAATGGGTTAGTGAGTAAATGAGTGTTAATGAGGTTGAGTGGGTTTTGAAATTTGTCAATGGTGGAGGAAATGGGTTTGGAGAGGTTGAGGATGAAAGGAAATGGGGTAAAAATGATGTTTTTCAAATCTGCCCCGATTTTAGGCTCTAGACCCCATGGCATTCGCCAAAGGGTAGATGGTGTGTGCCATATTCATAAAATGGCTATTAGGCCATATTTTTCTTACAAATTTTGGGCTTTGGCTTAGTTTGACTTCTTATCCGGGGGTATATGTAGCATCTTCTGAAGTTTTTCTTTTTAGCGGGTACATGCATGAAACATCAATGACATTTTGACATAATAAAAATGATATTTAATATAAATAATGACACATAATTTTTTTTGAATTTTCACTGGTAAATGCATAATACTGATATAATTGCATAATAAGTGTATTACCTGCAAAGCACCGAGATAACTGCATGAATAAGTGTATCTAATATTGAATGCGACAAATTAAATATTATTTGCGGAAATAAATATAATTTGTGGAAATAAATCTAATCATAATAATGGAAACATGTCTAATAATGGTGAATTAGATAATAGTAATAGAACGGTAAATCTCCCCCATATGTAATGTGGGCAGTGTCCTCAATGCTTCCAGTAACTCCTCCAAATTGATATGCATTGGACATCCCGTGCCTCTGCTAGCTGGCGTTGAATACTATAGATTTCCTGATAAAGTCAATTTGTCTCTGTGGCATGTGTAGCATCTGATACCTCCATTTATAAAGTCAGTTCAGTAAGATCTTCTCGTAGGGGAACCATCTCTTTGCGCATAATGTTGAGCTCAGAGTCAACATCGTGACGCTGCAAATTAACATTAAAGGAATAAATTATGGTCCTTTTCGGGAGAGGTGTAGGGTAGTATTCAGGAACAGAAGGGGTCATGGGTCTATCAGGTGTCTCATTCTAGGCTTTTAAGGCATATGACCAATTTTATTTGTTATGGACATCTGTTCTTGTTGGGTGTGGTAAACCAAAGTAGTAGATAGTTTCATTGTCAATCAGGAGCTTATAATGGACGGGGCTGAAAAAGACTCTCCTCACTAGGAAACTGTCCAAGCAATGGTTCAAGTCAATTAGGGTACAACCACAATAGGCGATTAGGTGAGATAGTTTGTTAATGAGACCTAAGGCATAGGCTATGTGGGTCACTATTCCTCCTACATGTATAGGTCCCTTGGAGGATCTGGTATTAAGGTTAAGGTTATCAATTAGGAAATTCTTATAGGCTACAGGACGGGACTGGGTGATACAAAAGAGCATAAAGATCTCCTCATCATTAACATGGTCATCAGTCTCACTCTTCCTAAAGAAAGTATGAGCTAAGATCATTTGGAAGTATCTAAAAGTTGGGTTATGGATACAGTTTGAAAGCTGAGTGGATGGGTCAGGGCTTCCCCCACCTGTGATATCACTCCAAAACTTATCAAGCTCATCTTGCATGAAATCACCAACATGAAGTTCAAGCATAGCATTAAGGCCACACTGAAATCCTAGCAGGTTAGCAAAATCCTTATGGTTGAAGGTGTACTCATTTCCAAACAGTCTGAAGTTAATACGGCCTCTTATGAATCCTCTACCAATGTAAGGTTCATAGGTGGGTGAGCTAAGAAATTATAAGGTGAGGTGTTTGTAGGTAACATTTATGGCATCAGAATATTCCTCCCATTGAAGTTGGTGGCAAAGGTATCTCACACTTGCTTCAAGACCTAAGGCTTCTAGGAAATTAGGGTCAAGATATCTGGTTGGTAACAATAGTCGCTCAGAAAGGACCACATATCGTTTCCTTTGAGTATCATCTCTGAACACAACATGTATATCGCCGAAGCTCTGCATCCTAAAAAATATGGTTAGTGAAGAATGTGATATGGAGAGGGATGAATCTGAAACCTGAAACATAAACATCACACAAGTCAGTCCTGTTAAGCAAATAATAAATTAAATAATTCACCTTTTGAAAATAATGGAAAATAAGACAAAAATAATAAATTAATAAATATAAAATGGTCGTGGGTTGCCTCCCACGCAACGCTTATTTAACGCCGTTAGCCGGATGATAATAGAACTCACATTGTAGAAGTAGCAATTAGTGGTTCGATCAAAGTATGACAAGAGTAATAGGTAAGGATGTCACCTTCTTTATAGTGTTTCAACCTTTGTCCGTTTACTATGAAAGGACTATATGAATGGTTTCGGATTTCTACTACCCTAGAATTTAGGACTTTAGTGACCTCATAACGGGCAGTCCATCTTGAGCGTAACTGACTAGGGAAAAGCCACAATCTAGAATTAAAGAGAAGTACATGGTTGCCTACATTAAATTCTTTTTGAACAATTCTCTTGTCATGCCACACTTTAGTTCTTTCTTTATAAATAATGGCATTTTCATATGCATCGCGACATAGTTCTTCTAACCTATGGATGTCGAGAATGCGCTTGTCATTGTCTGCTAAGTAATCCATATTAAGGGCTTTGATGACCCGATAGGCTTTATGTTCCAACTCAAAGGGTAAGTGACAAGATTTTCCGTAAACCAACTTGTATGGAGTTGTTCTTATAAGGGTTTTGTAAGCGGTCCTATAAGCTCATAATGCTTCTTGTAGTCTTAGGGACCAATCTTTTCTGGATATTGAAACAATTTTTTCTAAGATTTTCTTAATCTCCCTATTCGACACCTCTACTTGTCCACTAGTTTGCGGATGGTAGGTTGTTGCTACTTTATGCTTAACTTCATACTTACTTAGAAGTTCATTAAAGATTCTTGATATGAAGTGCGATTCGTCGTCGCTTATAATAAGGTGAGGTACTCCAAAACTAGAAAATATGTTATTTTTGAATAATTTGATGACCACATGAGTGTTGTTGGTAGGTGAGGCTACAACCTCAATGCACTTAGACACGTAGTCAACAACTACTAAGATGTATTGGTTTCCCATTGATGATGGAAACGGTCCCATGAAATTTATTCCCCAGACATCGAAGAGTTCCACTTCTTGGATATTTCTCAAGGGAATTTCATCATGTTTTGAGACATTCTCAGTGCGTTGACACCAGTCACATATTACAATGTAGGTATGGACATCGTGCCACAATGTTGGCTAGAAAAGGCCTGCTTGAAGTATTTTAGAGCAAGTCTTAGATATGCCTGCATGTCCACCATACGATACAGAGTGACAATGTTTGATTATATTTTCTACCTCCTATTCAGGCACACAACGACGAATATGTCATCTACACCTCTCTTGAATAAAAGGGGTTCGTCCCAATAAAAGTGTTTCACATCGTGAAAGAATTTCTTCTTCTATTGATAGTTAAGGTTAAAGGGTATGATATCGGCAGCTAGGTAATTTACAAAATCAGCGTACCAAGGTACGTTTGTTACTGCTAGAGCATTTTCAATGTTTAATTCTAAATAAAGGTCGGGGTCATCACTATGATTAGTTTTGATTGTTGTTATAAGTCTATCATAGGTAAAGTCATTATTTATGGGTACTATGTCTGGTTTTAAATATTCTAGCCTCGAAAGGTGGTCAACAACCACGTTTTTTGTGCCTTTCTTATCATAGATCTTCTAGTCAAATTCTTGTAGCAAAAGGATCTAGCGAAGTAATCTAGGCTTAACGTCCTTTTTGCTTAACAGATATCGAATGGTTGCGTGATTTGTGTAAACTATAATTTTGGCTCCGACTAAATAAGATCGAAATTTGTCAATAGCGAAAACAACAACGAGGAGTTCCTTTTTGGTTGTGGCATAATTAAGTTGGGCGACATCTAAGGTTCTACTGGAATAATAAATTATATGTAATCTCTTGTTCTTTCGTTGCCCCAAAACAGCACCAACAACGTAATCATTTGCATCGCACATAATTTCGAAAGGTTGGTTCTAATCAGGAGGTTGCATAATAGGTGTGGATATTATTGTCTATTTTAAGTGTTTGAATGCTTCGAGACATTTATCGTCGAAAATAAATTCAACGTCTTTCATTAGGAGGCCAGTTAAAAGTTTAGTTATCTTAGAAAATTCCTTTATAAAGCGTCGGTAGAAACCATCATGTCCAAGAAAACTTCAGCCTTCCCTAACTGCCTTAGGTGGTTGGAGGTTTTCTATAACCTCTATTTTGGCTTTGTCAACCTCAATGCCTCTTTCAGATACTATGTGTCCCAACACTATACCTTTGGTGACCATACAATGACATTTCTCCCAATTTAGAATGAGGTTCACTTCCACGCACCGTTCTATAATTCTTTCTAGGTTAGCTAGGCAGTTTTTAAAATTGAATCTGCATACCGAGAAATCGTCCATGAATACTTCCATGATCTCGTCAAGGAAAGATCATCATCATACAATGTTGAAAGGTAGTTGGGGCATGCAAAGTCCGAATGGCATTTGTCTATAGGCAAACGTTCCATAAGAGCATGTAAATGATGTTTTCTCTTGATCATCGGGGTGAATAGGAATTTGGAAAAATCCAGAGTATCCATCTAAATAACAAAAGTAAGAATGTCTAGCTAGACGTTCAAGCATTTGGTCAATAAATGGAAGAGAGAAATGGTCTTTCCTTGTTACTTTATTAAGTTTTCTATAATCGATGCACATACGCCAACCGTTTTTTATACGTTTAGCTACTTGTTCTCCTCTCTCGTTTTACACGACTGTGACACCTCTCTTTTTACGTACCACATGTATAGGGCTTACCCACTTACTATCAGAAACTTGATAAATTATTCCAGCCTCTAGTAATTTCAGCACTTCTCTTTTTACCACATCACTCATTATAGGGTTTATCCTTCTTTGATGTTCTCTATGGGGTTTAGAATCTTCCTCCAGCATTATCCGGTACATGCACACGGATGGACTTATCCCTTTGAGGCCTGAAATGTTATAACCTAGAGCTGCAGTGTAATACCCTAATTTTCACCCCTAAGATCCCTTATCATTTATATCATTTGCATAACATCAAGATCATCAAATACTTTTGTGTATATCCTTATGCTTTACTAACCCCACAAAAATACAAAAGAATACATGTCTTGCTTTGCTTCTAGCTTTACTATTTGCTATGCATGTTTACTTTGGGTTTATTTTGTGTTTCATTGTATGTATCCTTGTATTTTCCACCTTTATCACAACTAAATATTACTTTGTTGCTTCTCTCTCTCTCTCTTGCCTGTTTCAGTATCTGAGTGAATGATAATAATAGTTAATTTATTTATGATTCCAACCTCTTTATACACCTTATCACCTCTTCTCATGTACCGAATATTTGAGTAGTTGAAAATGCATTAGAAACATCTACACATATTTGTTTTTTATCGCATATTTGTGGAGTAATTTCCATACATGTAACATAAAAAAATTATAAAAAAAAATAATTTAAAAAAGAAAATCGGACATCTTGATAAAAGTGTTCCGATACACAAATGTTATACATCAGATATCTTATCCAAAAGAGTTTCGTCACACACAAATATATAAATAGAAAGACATTGGTTTCCGGTACAATAATTTTTTTCCAAACAACATCGAAACTCCTTTGAAAAGTTTTTTGAAATTTATTTAGGTATAAATCAAATATCTTTCGTAAAGTCATCCGATATCGAAAAGATACATATTAAAAGTCACTTTCAAAGTCTTCATAAACATATACGTATGAATGTAATTTTCATAAGTCTTATGTAAAAAATAAAATAATAAATTATTTAAATACATTTAAGGATAAAATTGACATTTTAAATAAATTGTAGGGGGTATGGGTATAAATGTAAGGGTTTGAGGTAAAATTTTGGAAAAGAAACCTAACTTGAGGCCCAACTCAGTCCAATAAGGAAGAGAAGAATTGGAATTCGGCAACACTAGAACGCACGACCGAATAAAGCAGAAAGAAACGGCGTCGTATCAACCAGCTCCGTCGTTTCACTCCACCATCAGCACCACCTTCAAATTCAATTTCAACTTCAACTTCAACTCTCTCTGTAAAACACAACCCTAATTTCTTCAATCCAATGACACCACGCACGGACGAATATGAACAAGATAACAATGACCTAAACGCCACCGACGACGATGACAGCGACGACGACGGTCTCAAAGAAGACATGGCCGCCGTCGCGCGAGCCTGTAAGTTCAAAGTAGACGAAATTCCGTCTGAAGAAGATCCTCTTTTGGCTTCTGGAGATGAAATTCCGTATGAAAAAGATCCTCTTTTGGCCTCTGGCGACGCAATTGTCCCATTCACCGGTACTGCGGACTCTGACTCTGACGGACAAAGTGACCGTGAATGTCTCAATAGAGTTAAGAGTCTCTGTCTGAATATTGATTCTATTCCTCATCTGCAGCCGGCGGCAGCTGCTTCTGACGATGATGAAGATGACATGGAAACAGTTCGCTCCATCTTCAAACGGTTTTCCGCTTATGATAGAGGTAAGTTACCGTGCATTTGTGTTGGGGTTGTGACTTTCTGTGATAATTTGTTTGTTTTGGTTAGTGTTAAGGCGCGTTGAAGGAAAAAATGCAGCTTGTGGGCTAAGTAATCATTGTCTTTAATTTGTTTAGTTCATGTGTATGGTGATAGGAGCTTAACATTGTTTGTTTTCTGTTTTCTGTTTATGCATGTAGAAAAGTTAGTTTTTTTTTTTTTGAAAAATAATCGTAAAAAAATAGTGTTTTGATTGACATGAATAGCCAGCTATGTAGCGCCGGCACCTCTAAAAAGAGGTGTGTGTCTATATGTCCGAACACTTACACCGACACTGTGACTATGTTTAATTTATTATTTTTTCAAATTATTACCGGTATCAACTTGTGAGTGTGTGTTTCCGGCGTCTGTGATTCATTGCAAGTCTTTTAATAAAAGAAACTTGGCAGTGACAAATATCTGGTTCCCTTGAAGGTGGATGGGAAGCATGGTCTGAAGAGGATCAGACCACGGGTTTAATTGCTGAGAAGGATGTTGCCAAGTGCTCCATTTCTGACAGATCAGATGCCGGTAAAATGTGTCCTGATTCTCAATGCCTTGATAATGACAGATCAGATGCCGGTGAAATGTGTCCTGATTCTCAATGCCTTGATAATGACACCAATTTGCTGATTGATACATGTGATTTTGACGAGACTTATGAAAAAGATGCTGGATTGGCTTCTCAAGTATTGAATAAAAGATCAAGATTTCCTCCGTCGGCTCAAGCTTTTGTTGACGTCCTCTCGAAGAATAGAGCTCTCCAGCAATTTCTTAGAAGTAAGTTGATTGAAATTGAAGCAAAAATTGAAGTAAACAACAAGCTAAGGGAAAAAGTTAAAATCCTTAAGGATTTCCAGGTTTCATGCAATAGAAGAACGGGGAGTGCTTTATCAATGAAAAAGGATCCGCGTGTGCAGTTAATATCATCCAAGAAGTCTTTTGCAACAAAAAAGTCAAAGGTTGGTTGTGTAATGCTTCTATGGTTATGTGAATTATTGTCTGAAACTTTACTCATTATTCATATTAATATTCATTAATTCTGATTTAACTGTTGCTGTTCAGATGTTTGTTTATTTTTAATATGGTATATGACTGAATATTACTCAAAATTTTCCTTCGCTTGGAACATGATTTTGCAAATTATAAGAACTATAGTTAATTTCTGTTTTAATGGATGCTTATATTATGTCCATCCAGTCACCTTCTTTATAGTCTTTGATTGGATTTATGAAATTCAGTTTTTGCTTATTTGGATAATGTGAGTTTCTGTCTGTTGGGGCTTGAGGGTTTTGAATCTGTTGCAACAATATTCTTAGCCCAATATAAAAATCCAATGAACTAGTACAAAGACTGTGATAACTTAGTAATAAGATAGCAGTTAACATTCTTGGTGTTGCCAATGTAAGTATTGGATGGTAATCCTTGATTTGTTTTTTCTTTTGGCAGAACAATAATAAGAAAGTGTCTGCAATGCGTTATGGCCCAGATGAGAATTCTCGTGTTGCTAACTATAAGATGGTATTGGAAAGATTTCCGCTCTCTTTGGATAGGAAAAAGTGGTCAAATAAGGAAAGGGAGAGTCTTTCAAAGGGAATTAAGCAACAATTCCAAGAAACAGTGTATCAAATTTCAGTTGATAGAATGGGGTAATATCAGATTTATTTTGTCATATATTAATAAATGTTCTATTTGTCATTGCAATGCTTCCCATTATGGAGGGCTGATTTTTTAACTTATACTTGGCAGTTCAGAGTGCTCTCCCGGAGACATAATTGATTCATTTAAAGGTCTTGAAATCACACCAGTGAGGATTAGAGCATTTTTACCTAAAGTTAAATGGGATCCATTGGCTTCTATGCATGTTACTGGCCGTACTGGTGCTGAATGTGAATCACGGTATGTATTTCTTAATTGGTGAACTTCTGTTTTTCTATGCAAGTAAAGATGGTTATTGATGATAAATCTTTGTGCTTTATGGATTTGTTATTGCTCTATTCTCATGCTTCATATCATGTCTCGTCTTATGAATATGAGAACTACATTGATTCTGTTATTTAGTTACTGTGATTTGAACATTTTGTAATATGGTATTTTATATGTTTAATAGATGAGAGATGCTAACATAGAGTTTGAGGTTGGTGAAAGAAAAAATTAAGATAGTACTACTGTGCTTTAGTCACACCTTGTATACCGGCCTACTTTTTGATAGGACCCTGAGTCTGGGCCTTAGTGTAATAAGAGTTAGTTAGGATATTTCCTTAATTTTAGGGAATATTCTGTTATAAAAGAGAATGAAAAAGATTAAAGAAGTCATTCAGAAAGTTTGTTAGAAAACAGTTAGGACTTAAGAGAGATTTCTCTCTTGTTTAGGAGCTTAGCTCTGGATTAGGAGTTCAGAGAACTCTGGTTTACATATTCTTGTTCCATTTTCACCATTGTTGAGCCTTGAGCTCACCAATTTCATTAAATAATATACAGTTTCTTTATCTTGATTTAACTGGTTCTATGACTCTTTGTTTGGGTCGGGGAGATCGCGACTAGATAAGGTTCTAATGATCTGAAATAGGATCCTGCATAAGATTATAGTGTATATGTATGTTCCATACCTGTTCAGTAAATTAGGTTTGGGTATTGAAGATGTTCTATAAATCTCATACCATTCCTTTAGGGAAGATCAGCTTGTCTCTTATTATGCTCAATTGATGTACTTTCAGATGCTTAATTATAAGTGTTATATTATTTGTATATTCAACACGGTTGTTTGACTATTGTTTCATGTTCACTGCCTTTCTATGAAGAATATCTTCCTGGGCATTGCAGACATCTATGACGATCACCATCACAGACAGTTTATCCTTTTTGGTTTTCAAAAAGAGTTCAAGATCAACATAGATCATGCAGGTGGGACTGTACGTGAAATGATTTTTATAATGGTGGTGCTTAACGTGTCTGTGATGATTGTCATCACAGATGTCTGTTTGAATCTAATTTAGATCATAGAATAACATATATCTATGAATTGATGGATTCTCATACTTATATTTGACAAATTCTTCTAAACATTTGCAACCATAGGTGGTTGAATTGTGAAGACCCTTTGATCAATCATGGCTCATGGACTGGTGAAGAGGATAGGTCTCTTTTGATTATTGTCCAAGAGACTGGTATCAGGAATTGGTTTGACATTGCTGCATCATTGGCCACAAACAGGACTCCATTTCAATGCTTGGCACGATACCAAAGGAGCTTAAATTCTTCGATGATAAATAGTGAATGGACTGAGGAAGAAGATGCTCAACTTTGTTCTGCTGTTGCATATTTTGGTGAGAGTAATTGGCAGTCGGTGGCTTCTGTTTTAGAACGGCGGACGGGAACCCAGTGCTCAAATAGGTTGGTTCACTCTTTGTTGTAATTTTGTACTGTATTTATATATATTTTTTGCATTTTGGTAATAATCCATTATCCGGAATCAGAAAAATTTCAATGGTAGCCTATCACTTAAATTAACGATGTACTTATTCTTAATTAGTTTAAAGCCTAGTCATAAGTATTTCATTTACAACTGTTTGTGATTTTAAATCCTGTATTTTTGATATTTTCTGAAGGGAATGTCATGTGGGCTTTCAGGTATAAGTGACTAACAAACAATAATTAGATTTCAGCTCACTATAGTTTGAAACTCAGCTCAGTATAGCTTGCAGGTATTATGAATGGAAGATTTCGAAAAGAAGTATCATGCCGTTGTAACTTCAGCTTCAAGCTTTTGCCGTTCTTTTAGTAACAAACCAGTAATCTACCCTGTTGTATCAGATGCTACATTTTGGTTTTAACTGGGAATATCTGGTTACAACTTTTAGACGGAGACATGTTATGTTTTTCCAATCCCAAGCTACCATGTATTAGATGAATTGCTTCGTGTAAAAGTTGTGTACTTCTAGAAGCTAGTCTATGAGGCCTAGCATTATTTTCTGCCTTGTTTACCACAATGCATCTTAAACTGCATTTGGAATAGGCTTAAGCCTCTAAATCCTTCCTTTATTTCTCTTGCAAGGTTGCTTTATGGAAACATAAAATGAGAATGATATGCCTATTATTGATAATGAAATGACACTAAATTTGAAAATAGCAAATCCTAGTCACTGATTTAAAAAACTGAAACACGGTCAACTATGCTTGCTTTCCGAAATTGGCATTGATGTTAAGTATATTGGAGAACAAGAGAAGTTTTTTATTTGCTGCTGCATTTTGTGTACTAATGCAACAAATTATAATTGATGCAGATGGAAAAAATCAATTTGTCCTGTGAGGAAAGGAAGCTTTACACCCGAGGAGGATGAACGCCTTACAGTAGCAGTTGCGCTGTTTGGAAGGAAATGGAATCAAATAGCTAAATATGTTCCTGGCCGGATTCAATCTCAGTGTAGAGAAAGGTAATGGATTTTATTATGAACATTTTGGCAACACTGATTTTTTATGGTTTAAGGTTCTTGTTGATTTTATTGAGCATTCTTTTGCCAGATACCTTAATAGTTTGGATCCTTCTTTGAAATGGGGTGGATGGACTGAGGAAGAGGATTTAAGATTAGAAGCTGCAATCACCAAGTATGGGTATTGCTGGTCTAAGGTGGCTGAAGACGTACCTCCCCGCACTGATTCTCAATGTCGGAAGTATGAGTCTAGCTTGAACTTTGATGAAAATCTTTGTTTTAAAAATATTTCAGTTTTGTTATATTAGTATATACTTATACATATTTGTTTCATTGATCAGGAGATGGAAGGTGATATGTCCTGAACAAGTTCCTTTGCTACAAGAAGCAAGAAAGAGGCAAAGGTCTCTTCTTGCCAGGAACTTTGTCGATCGAGAATCAGAACGTCCAGCCCTTACACTGAATGACTTCATTCCTTTACAAATGTTAGTTCCACCATCTGATGTTGATGCTGAGAAACTCCAAAGGAAGCGGAAGAGAAAGTCGCGGTACCCTCTTTTTAAACTCCCTTTCATTTTCCCTTTGATTCTTAACTTACATATATATTTGATGCCAGCTTGGTTAGAATTATTTTTCCAGAAAACTGTGCTGGCTGGCCATTTAGTGTTTGAAATCGAAAGTTGCTTTATACCTTTGTTTCTAACTCCCATTCATTGCATGAAGCGGCATTTGCAAGGAAGAGAGGTCCAAAAAACATGGAAAGGAGACTGAACTTTGTACCGTGGAAGCACGAGGCGCAGATCCCAAGAAAGAGAGGCCTAAAAGACATGCAAAAAAGAAATCATTTTATCCTGAGGATGTAGAAGATATAGTTCCCAAGAAAGAGAAGCCTAAAAGACATTTGAAGAAGGCTCGAATTTGTCCTGAGGAAGTACAATATATAACAGCATATAATGATAGGGTCAAGACTTCTGGTGTTGGTGGTGTTCCAATCTCTGCACCGAGCAATGTTCCCAAGAAAATGAGATCTAAAAGAGGTGCTAAAAAGGCTCAGCCCAAGGAAGTAGATAATATAGCATGTAGTGACGAGGTCAACACTTGTATCAAGAGTTCAGAAAGTCAAGATGGAGACAACATAACACTTGCATGCTTTTTACGCAACAAATCAAAGAAGAAACTATCTCAATGTACCAAAACCGCCAGCAATGGTTTGTCTTCCTCTAGGACAAAGTCTGTATCTAAGCAGGTTGAAAATCAAATCCCATCTGGTGAGCAAGACAGATTGTCTCTGTCATGTGGTATTGGTGGAACTAAAGATTTGTTAATGCAAACAGAAGATGATTCTAGCAGACAAGTGAGAAAACCAGAAGGTACAAATGCAACTAGAAAATCAGAGGCTGAACACAATTTGAATGGTGATGGCAATGCTATACCTCTTAAGTTCTATGTTAGAAAGAAAACAAAGAAATGGAGTCAAGTTACTGAAGGATGCCATGCTTGCTCTCCCTCCATATTGAAAAAGGGATCTACATTACTCCATGGAAACAAGCCAACCATCATTTCTAACGATAGTGAACCATCGATGTCAAAAGTTGTTGAAGAGGAGACTGTTTTAAATGGTGGTGTGGCTGAAGCTGAACCCACAAACATCAATGTTGTCGAAGAAGAGACTGTTCTGCATGGTGGTGTGCCTGAAGCTGAACCCACAAACTTCCTTGTTGTTGAAGAGGAGACTGTTTTAAATGGTGGTGTGGCTGAAGCTGAACCCACAAATATTAATGTTGTCGAAGAAGAGACTGTTCTGCATGGTGGTGTGGCTGAAGCTGAACCCACAAACATCAATGTTGTCGAAGAAGAGACTGTTCTGCATGGTGGTGTGGCTGAAGCTGAACCCACAAACATCAATGTTGTTGAAGAAGAGACTGTTCTGCACGGTGCTGTGGCTGAAGCTGAACCCACAAACATCAATGGTGTCGAAGAAGAGACTGTTCTGCACGGTGGTGTGGCTGAAGCTGAACCCACAAACCTCCTTGTTGTTGAAGAGGAGACTGTTTTAAATGGTGGTGTGGCTGAAGCTGAACCAACAAACATCGATGTTGTCGAAGAAGAGACTGTTCTGCACAGTGGCGTGGCTGAAGCTGAACCCACAAACTTCCTTGTCGTTGAAGAAGAGACTATTCTGCATGGTGGTGTGGCTGATGCTGAACCCCCAACCATCAATGCGGTTGAAAAGGAGACTATTATGCACGGTGGTGTGTCTGATACTGAACCCACAAACATCGAAATGCAAGAAAATGATGAACTGCCGCTTTCCTTCCTGAAAAACAAGACAAGGAGATGGCAAAGACGGCCCAATATTCGGAAATGAAGCTGTCGCTGATGATCCAATTCACCTGGGCTGGTAACCTGTTTGTTTTCCAACTCCTAGGTATGTATAAATACAAAACAGTGGATAAAAACATGTGCTCGGAAATTGTGGAATGGCAAAACCATATCATAAGCAGAAGCTAGGTGGTTGGTAACTGCCAAAAGCTGATATAGCCATGATCATGAATTTAACCCAGATTGCCTGCAGTAGAAAAATAAAGGACCCCATGGCCCGGATTGCATGTGACTGCAACTGCAGCATATTGCTACGGTAGGAATCTTCTGATTTAGACGAGGACATAGTAAAAGGCAGTGAGTTTTGAGATAACAAGCATGCCATTGGAATTTTGCTGAGCTTTTGGTCTGTATAGAAGCACATTTTCGGCCTAGCCTATGTATATATACTGTTGGACTGCCAGAATTTTGTAGGCTTGAAATGAGTTAGATTTTTGATTAGTAATACACTAACAAACCTAACGCAACTACATGTAAGCATGGGAAATTTTACCATGACAAATAGAATCAAATTGGATTTCAAACCGGCAAGATTTTAAGAAATCACTAGAATTGTGACAAAAATACGGTTGAACTGTTAAAATAATTCAAAGTTAGACAACTTACTATTTTTAATACAATCCGTGACAATGTTGGTTTGTAGGTTTCTGTTTGATTCTTAAAATATGGTTAAGACAAGATACCGGCCGTAATTGCCCATAATAGAGCAAGTTTATGTATGTTTCTATATTTGAAGCCATATAAATTTTAGTATTGTTTGATTGTTTAGATTTTATCTTTAGTAGAACTAGCGTTCAGATGGGCACGGTACCCGTTTTTCTTTAATGCACACAAATAGAGAAAAATAAATATTTGATTTTTTTATGAGATTTTTTATTGTGGGTCGCATTAAAAATAATATTATTATATTTTAAAAATGATAAACAAAGATATTTAAAATTATATCGAATCATGCAAAATATTATTGATACTGTGTAATCAATGACGTTTTTTAAAAGTATTTCACAATCAAATGAAGTTCAAAGCAATTTCAAAGCACCAATGGGACCAACCAGAATGAAAAATCTCAATAAAATCATAAGTTAATCAAATAATTCCAAGAAAATTCATGTTCATTCACAACATCCTTAATGTGTATCATGCAAAAAATCAGAGCATTTGGAGATCAATAGACAAGGTAATCACATGACATAAGATGAACAAGCAAAGGTGTGACACAAATTGTCACACCTACATTCACATGAGCACAAAACAGAAACCACAAATGGTAAAAACGCAAACTCAACACCAAAATGTCAATCCAAGAGTCTAGTTTTAACATGTCAATTTTCAGATTCATTGGATTAAAACTCATCATTTCACAAAATATATGGCAAGCAAGGTACAAAATATGATACATGTTAACATTCTCTAGCACCAATTAAATTTCAGCCATGCACAATTTATGTAAAAATAACCAAAAAATAATAGACAGTAAATGTGACACAACACAAAAATCCTCATATTTTTTGGAGCTATTTTCAATTTGTTTTGATTTTTAGAAGTTAAAGAAAAATTAAAAAAAAGCATGTGACATAGTGTGTGAAGAAATGGAGGGAAAAGGAAATAAATGTGAAGCAATTGAAATAATGCTGGAGCCAGGGATCGAAGCCAGGCGAAATTTGAAAGTCCAGGCGCGCCAAGTGAAAACGCAGCCGTTTTGGCTCAAACCCTAAGCATGCAAACTCATAATCCGCAGGAAACGTTGAAGAACACGCATGTAAATTCGCATGAAACGCTATGAAGGTTATAACTAAATCCGCAGGAAAAGTGCAGGAACTATGAACACGATGAAGATCTTCATCCTCAAATTTTCCAGAAAATCTCAACATGTCCAGAAATCAGCAAGGCGTATATCATTGTAAAGATCTTCCAACATACAACATGAATACATGATCAAATCAACAAGAAACATAACAACACGCATGGATCGAGTGAAAGAAGATTCAACATCAAAACTTTGAACAACCATATCTCCATCAATTTTGCACGAAAATCATCGATTCAAAGCTCATAACACTCAACATTCAAAGATCTATCATAATAGCATAAAGATTTTAAGAAAATAAGAGGTCGAATTGGAACCTCTTTGATGAACAGAGCTGGATTTCGGATGAATTTAAGTATTGTGATGCTTCAATATCCTTCTACACAGCTTGTATGAACGCTTGGAGGTAAAAGTTCAGCTCAATTGCACACGAACTTGCAAGAATTTGGACCTGCCATGGTTACTTCAAGCTTTTCAAATGCTTCCACCTTGCACGATTTCTACTGATTCTATGGAGGATCATGCTCAATATCAACTCAACAACAAGGATTAAGCAATGAAATGAATTGAATATGAAGAAATTGGAAGAAATTTTGAGAGAGAAATTTTGGTATTCAAGATCTAGATCTTGAGAAATGAAGTGTTGTTAGCAGAATTCTATTAGGGTTTGCTATATATACTTCCTCTTAATCACTTCCCTAATCATGTTTAAGCTCATGGCAATTGGATTAGTGAAAATAGAGTGCAAATGCAAAATGGCCAATTCACCCTATGCATGAATATCATGGATGAACAGTGCACGTGGCTGATCCAATTTCACTTAAAAATGCATTTTGGAGCTATTGACAATGATAGAATGCTCAAACAATTAGCCAATTTTAAACTTTGAAAATTCCCTCCAAAAATCAAGTGGATTGGCACATGTTCATATGATCATAATTCATGAAATGCAATGCATGATTTGGATAGTAGAAGTCAAGAGAAGAATTTAGCAAAAAGAACCACTTGAATTGGACATTTGGTTAAGAAGTTATGCACATTTGAATCTCCATGTACATCTTGCCATGTTTTGACCATAATTCCTTAACCACACATGAGAAATTGATGATCTTGGACTTTTTGGAAATGGAAGAGAAAGATCTACAACTTTCATGTTCAACAAAATTTCATTTGAAGCTTTCTTGATGATGTAATTTGAAGTTGAAGTTAGGTTAAAACCTTTCCATTTTTAGCAATTTTGAATTATAGGTCACTTTCTATTTTTGGAAAGTTTTGACCTGACTTTATTTTCTTCAATGTTGGTGTTTGAAATGTCAAATGAGACTTGTTTGAATATGAATGAAGTATTTCTAATCACTTCCCACCTCCAAATCCAATAGTTGACTGAGCAGTTGACTTTCTAGGCCTTCAGTTGACCTGGCTATGCTCTGATGAAATTCAAGCCTCTACCACTTGGGGATTTTGATTCAAAATGATATCATAGCTCATATGAACTCTTGTGAATGATTATGGTGCCCAAATTCTCAAGAATGGCCACCATCTATTGCTCAATGATTGCCTTTGACTGCTTTGACCTAAGATTGCTTCATCTGCAAGGCAAAGGTTAGATGACATATTTTTGTACTTTTGGTTAGTGGTAAAAGAAAAGCAATGATACACAAATGCAACACATGCTTGGTGATCAAGAATCACTCTCAAAAGATAACCCACCCACAGGGAAGGAGGCAAGGTGCACAATGATCCTTGAGGCAATGACATGATATGATATGATGCCATGAGGGATCTTAGGGACAAAATTGGGGTCTTACAGATAGGGGAATTAAATTGATGCTAGATCCCAAGTCAATCAAGCCATTACCTGTGTAGGTGTCTCCGATGGTTACCGGTAAAGCGACTCGTCCCGGATCGGATTCCTTCCTTGGGAGAGTTTTTTGAATGATGGCACTACATCGTGCATCAAGCAAGATTGTCTCTGGTTCCGTGTACCTCCGCTTTTTAGTAAGAATGTCTTTCATGAATTTTGCATACTTAGGCATTTGCTCCAATGCTTCGGTAAACGGAATGTTCACTTTCAATTGTTTGAAAATATCCATGAATCGGGCGTAATGTCGTTCATTCTCCCTTTTAGATGGAGCATGTGGATAAGGAAGGTTTTGGATTGGAGTAGCGCTCACTACCTCCTTTCCTTTAGCAACTCTAGAACTTCTCGCTCTTTTCTTTTTCACTTCCTCCACCATTACTTCATCACTCTTATTTTTCTCAATTTCCACACTTTCTTTCTTTTCAACTTCACCATTCTTTTCGTTCTTTTCAACTTCTTCCTCACTCCACTCCCCCACTTCACCATCAATACTATCCTCTATTATTTTCTCCTCATCATTTTTTTCTTCCTCTCTATTTTCACTCTCATCTCTTTTTTTATTCTCACTAATCAACTCCCTTCCACTTCTCATCGTTATCGCTTTACAATGCTCTTTAGGATTCGTTTGCGTATTCGCCGAGAAAGATGGATCGGGTTGTTGTTCCGCTAGTTGCTTAGCAAGTTGTCCGACTTGAGTCTCAAGATTTTTTATTGCCGCATCGTTGCTCTTTTGATTAACCATCGACATTTGCATAAATTTTTTCAATGTCTCTTCCAATTTTGAAGTCACGACCGGCGGTTGTTGAGGTTGGTAAGGATTTTGGGGAGGGTTTTGACGGTTAGAAGAACCACCCCCATAACCTTGGTTATGGTAATAGTTACTTCTTGGTTGGAACCCTTGATTCCCTTAGAAGTGTTGTTGTTGATTTTGAGGATGTGGTTGATAAGGTTGTTGTTGTTGTTGTTGTTGCCTCGGTTGGTAGTCTCGTTGATTAGCCATGTAGTTTACTTCTTCGAGCCCGGGAGGTGGACAAAATCCGGTGTCATGCTCACCTTTGCAAAGCTCACAACAAGCTATTTGTTTAGCTTTTGAAGGTTCTCTCAACTCTTTTATTTGTTGAGTTAAGAGTTCCACTTGTTGTGAAATGAGTTTGTTTTGGGCAAGAATAGCATCATTCGTCCCAAGTTCAAGCACTCCCGGTTTCTTCAAAGAGTTGCCTCTACTTTGACTTTGGAGGTCATTTAGAGCCATACGGTTAATGATATTCGTAGCCTATGCGGCGCTTTTAGACAACAAGGAACCACCCGAAGTAGCATCCAACAAAGTCTTGCAATTCGGTTGGAGGCCATTCTTGAAAATGTGGATTTGAGTCAATTCGTCAAATCCATGCCCTTTTCACTTCCGAAGCATGGATTTAAATCTCTCCCATGCCTCATTCAATGATTCATTGGTTCCTTACGAAAACACGGAGATAGCCGTTTTGGATTCCATGAAACGGTTGTGGGAGAAAAATCTTTCAATGAACTTCTCTTCCAACACGTTCCAATCCGTCATGACTGTAGGTGTTTGATCCAAGTACCAATCTTTAGCTTTGCCGAGCAAAGCATGAGGAAATAATCTCTTGAACAACGGTAGCTCTTGAGCTTGATCAACTCCGGCCGCCAATGCTATCTCATAAAATTTGGTGAGAAAAGCAAAGGGGTCTTCATGGTCCATTCCGGTGAATGGACTTCCATATAATAGGTTAAGAGTTCCCGTCTACATCTCGGCTTGCCTTCCCGTGTGGTTGGTAAACTGAGCAGTATTCCTTGGACTGTTGACACATGGTGTGGAAATGGGCGGTGGTTGTGGTGGTTGATCCATGATAGGTGTGAAAGGTGGTGAATGTGTTGTAGAAGAACTTTCTCCTTGTTCTTGTCGTTGTCTAGCTTGTTGCCTCCTTCGTCTCGTTCTGCTATTCAGTCTCCTGGCGGTTCTTTCGATCTCAGGATCAAAAAGAAGTTCGTCCTCAGGAACCTGCCCTCGCATAAAACGAAAGTTGCACACTAAACCAAACAAATTACAAGCACAAGTCAAAAATTCAAAAGTTAAAAATTAAGCAACTATTGCGATGCTCGCAATATAAATTCACAATCCCCGACAACGACGCCATTTTGTTGATTGTAATTGGGCATCTAACACACGCCGAAACAAAACACCGAAAAGAGACGCTGAGACGTCAAAAGAAACACTCAACAAGGAAACAGAATGCCAATAGATGGACTTATATCTAACTCCTCAAAACAAACCGGAAACAGAATGCCAATAGATGGACTTACTTCCGACTCCGAACAAAAACCAACAAGGAAACAGAATGCCAATACATGGACTTATATCCGACTCCAAACAACAACAAAAAACAGGAAACAGAATGCCAATACATGGACTTACTTCCGACTCCCAACAAAACACACGCTAACCAGCGAACACCAAAGAAAAAGGAAACAGAATGCCAATACATGGACTTACATCCGACTCCAAACAAGACACACGCTAACCAGCGAACACCAAAGAAAAAGGAAACAGAATGTCAATACATGGACTTACATCCGACTCCAAACAAGTAACACTCGCTAACCAGCGAATACCAAAGAAAAAGGTTATCAGATTGACAAACTAATAGGGAGTCTGGAACTCGAGCCTAATAGTTGTCACACAAACACAAAGAGACGCTGAGACGTCAAAAGAAACAAAAAGGTTGAACACACAAACTAAAAGGGAGACTAGAGCTCGAGCCTAATAGTTGTCATGCAAAACACACACCCAAAAAGGAAAAGGTTGCCCGGAGAGATCTCGCTCGATCTCCTGCCTACGTATCTCATCTGGTATGAGAATCAGGGCGACGTAGTTCCCCTTAACAGGGGTACAACTCTCTCCTAACCAGAGACCAGGGAAACAACAAACTAAGTAGGGAGACTAGTGCTCGAGCCTAACAGTTGTCATGCGAACAATTATCCCTAGGTTGAGGTCTCTAACAAGAGTTTGACTCACACAGGAAGCGAGTCAACTCAAGTCTATCTCTACATACGTTCAACATCCTCAAAAGTTAACCGTGCGACTCCTACAGAAAAGGAGATGAGAAGTGGAAAGCAAATAAACATCAACACAAGTGAACAGGCATCACACACTATATACAAACAAGAGGCTCAGACAAATGGTTGGGCTTTAGTCAAGAGGGGTCATATCAACCTCGACAAACAAGCCAAAACTGTAGGGGTATGCTGAAGCTCTTAACCACTAACATTGAGAGTTAGGGTGAAGCTGATCAAATATGGAAATGAGGATTAGACCTCATGCTCTTAACCCGGGCCAGGGTGAGCTTAAATCAAAGAAAGCGTGGGGATCCAGAAAGAGGGACCCTATTCCACTTGACTGACTCTATACAAAGATCTTGGGTTATGTTCAAGAGCATCAGCACGTAGTGCGAGCATAATGAACGACTCACAGAATAACAGGGGACTGGCTACTAGTCCCTTCTATATGTCAATTGCCTCTTCACTTAGGAGGACTTAACAAGTAGCATACATCACTTGGAGGTCTTTGGCACAAATGTAAACAATCACAGTCAGAGCCTCATAAGGAGGACTTCAGCCAAATGCCTGCCAAAAAAGTGACAGGACTTCCAGACTACATGGAGTGAGAAGGCTAAACTACCTCAGTGGTGTATCAACCACACTCCAAAGCAAAGCTCAAGCAAGAGCTAAAAGCAAGCGACTAATGTACCTGTACAAAAGCTTAACAATTAGTATCTCAGACAACCAATCAGAAAACAAACAGTGAAACCAATGCAACTGTACACAATTCAATAAGCAATGGTCAAGCAATCAAATGAATCAATGAGCTCAACTCATCAACTTAGAATCCTACAAAACACAAAAAAGTCAGAACACAATCCAATTTGCATCTCAAAAGGTGAGCAACTCAACCCTTAATGCTAAGTGTCCCCACCTGAAACACAAATCAATGTTAGTTCATGTACAAACTACTAGGTTCAAAAGCAAGTCAAATGACCAAAACATAAGTCAATATTTTACATGATGCATATTCAATCAATCAAGAAAGAGTCCTCAAAAGGACCAAAACCAATTCATAAGGCAAAGCCATCCAATGATCAATGTAAAGCAAAGGCAAGCAAAGGTGCACAAAGTGGACAATCAAATTAGAAAATCCAAATTAAAACAGAAAAGCATCCAATGGCTATGAAATTTTTTATACAAGCTTATCATGTTAAGAATGGACATCATACAAAAACTCAACTCCAGAAGAGCTCCAATGATATGTAAATGAAAATGCACAAATGTAACATCAAATATGTGACACAAATTGTCACACCATATGTTCATGTGCCCAAAACAGTGATAGCATATGATAAAAATCTCAAATCAAATCCAAAAAATCACATCACATGTTAGGATCAAGCATGCCAAATTTCAAATCAATTGGATAAACCATGAGCATTTCACAAACAAATGAATGTAGCATGTCAATTTGGTACCATGTTCAATCAACAATTCACAATTAAAAGTCCAGCCACAAGCAAATCATGCAAATAACATCAAAAAATAATAGATATCAACACAAGCATGTGAAAAAAAATTAGGATCAATTTGGATTAACCTACTATTTTTAATGATTTTTTGAAGTTGAAGAAAAATATTGAAATAACATGAAATAATAGGAAAATAATGTTTGAATGAAAATTAGAAGGTGCACACAACCAGAATTGAACCCACGCACCCAAGGAAAACATGAGAGTTCAATTAAATTCAGAAAACATATGCGCCAGGTATCGAACCCATGAGCTGAAGTTTCCAAGGGCTAATTGAAACGCAGCGTTCCAATCAAAATGAAGCATCAAATGGAAATCAGAAAAAGCATGCGCCAGGTATCGAGCTCATGTGTGGACGGTTCAAGGCGCGCTCAATTGGAATTTTAAAACAAAATGCACAAGCGAAGGTTCGAACCCGCGTGCTAAAGGATCCATAAGCGCTTGAAGCCAAAACCTAAGGAGCTGAACCAGACGGCCGGAACAGTGTTTCCGGTCGTCTTCTCCGATTGCACTCCGGTGGACACGCATCAAAAAAATTTCAGAAACTTGCAAACTATACATGGATCGAAAGCTCTTTCAACCAGGAGCACGAATATCATAATCATTTAGCCTAAAACTTCATGAATCAACCGGATCGAGGGAAAACATTTTGAACAACCAAACTTTAAATCAACATATCTAGCTCATTACTTAGCCAAATCAAAATCTAAAGCTATCAGAATCATCAGCATCAAAAGATCTACAGGTTTATGTACATGAAACAGCAAAACAAGAGGTTCGAATCTTCACTTACTTGAACTGCAGTGATCTATACACGCGTCCTCAGGTGCTCAAATTCTCCAGATCTGCTCTAGTACTCCTCCTATGAAGCTTTGAGCCAAAATGCACGGTTGAAATCCCTCAGATCTTGTCCAATTTCAAGCTTCCATCAATGTATAAATGTTCATGAACCTGCTCAAATCTCGCTCAATTCTTCAAACCAGGCGTGGATTCTTACTCAAAATTCCATAATCAACCAGAATATGCAAAGAAATTGAGGACTTGTGTGAAGAAATTTGGAGTTTTGAAGAGAGAGAAAAATGGAGGGAAGTGTGAATTTGAGATCTGAAAATGTTATTATGAGCAAAAACAGTTATGATTTGGTATTTATATGAGGTGCTAATCATGCTGCTAATCATAATTAGGCTTGGTTAATTAAGATTAGTGAAATGTGAAGCAAAGTGCAAAAACATGCAAATGAGGTTATGCATGGACACGTGCACGTGAACAGTGCCATGCTGAGCTTCATCCTCACTTAAAACCAGCCAATAAACATGATGGAATGATCAAATGGCTTGCATAATCAACCAAATTCAAATTATGGATTTTCCCTCCAAAAAGCACATGTATGAACACATGATCATATGAACTTTTATTCAAGCAAGGAAATGATTAATTTGGAAAGTATTGGTCACAAGGAGCATTTTGCAAAAAGAGTGGACCAAATTGGAGTTTTGGATCAAAAGTTATGCCATATTGAACTTCCATATACACTTTGTGATCATTTGGTCATAACTTCTCAACCAATCATTAGATGGTCATGATCTTGGACTTTTTGAAAAGGGGAGAGAAAGATCTTCAACTTCCATGTTCACCAAAAATCCATTTGAAACTTCTTTGATGTTGAAAAGTCAAGTTGAATATGGACCAAAAACTTGCCATTTTTGGAAACTTGAAATTACAGGTCACTTTCCATTTTTGGAAACTTTTGCCATGACTTCAAAATCTTCAAGATAGATGTTTAAAATGACAAATAAACCTCTTTTGAACATGATTGAAGTGTCTCAACTCATTTCCCCACCTCATAGCCCTCAGTTGACTGCACAGTTGACTTTTGGACCTCATATGACCTTGACATGCCCTGATCAGCTTGAGCCTCTACCACTTGAGGAAATTGCTCAAAAATGAAACCCTAGCTCATGTAAGCTTCTCACTATAACCATATGATCTCCATACCAAGAAATACATCATCTCCTTGAAAAGCCCTGGCTGGAAGAAAGGCATTGATTAGGGTTGCCCAGAGGTCAAAACCCTAATCCAAAGGGACTTGAGCATGAACAATGAAACCCTTGATGATGATAGAACCATGATGATGGTAACATATCCTTGCAAACAAGATAATACCCAAGACCTTTGAAGGATCAGGAAACCCTACTTGAAGTGCAAACTCTCAGATGGTTGATCATCAATCCATAGAAACCTTCAGGCTTGAATCATGTAACCTCTCCCTCTTCTGCAAAGACTTTGGAGGATGACCTTCTTATTTTCAGATGATATGCAAAATGAAATGGCTAATGTCCTAAAACATGAAATGCATTATGTCAAACTAGTCCCAAGAATAGGAGGGCAAATTTTGAGGTGTTACAGATTCATTCAGTAAGGGAGGGGGATCTAAATCCGCCTAGGGGAGAGAATAAAAGTAAGACCTTTGAGCACTCAAGATGAGAATAATCTTGTTGTCCTGTCTCATTCCCATTATCTTTGAAGCACAAATCTCATATCTTTTCAATGAAAAATAAGGAAGGAAATTTATCTCAAGTTTGAGAGGGAAAACACACACATGTCTAACGTCAATTTCGTTGTACTCGCATTTCGCTCCCATTGATGGAACAAAAAGATTTAGTTGATTGAATGACTAGTCTAGAGTGAGAATAGCATATGTTCTCTTCAAACTGGGTTTTCATGGGTGGGCTATTGATAATAATAAGGTTCTCATATCATAATTCATATTCAAACGAGGGGAGAAGGAACTATTAACGAATAGTAGGTGTTCTCTTCAAAGCAACCAAGATTGACAAAGGGTTGAAGCGATTCTTTTGAAAATAGTCTTTGTTGAAGTGACCTCCTATCTAATAGTAGACATGTAGGTACATTCTCCAATGTAAGGGGGTCAGCTCGGAAAGTAAAGGATATAAGGAAAGAAGCTAATAAAGTCATGACATGCAATCGAGCAAATAGAATCCTCCCTTTCTGCAAGCAAAGAAAGAAGAAGGTGAGCGATTGTAAGGGAGAGGAATGGTGTAACACCCCGATAAAATATGATAATTATTTAATTTAAGTTTAATAGTATATTATGATGATAATATGAATGAGAGGGTATTATTTTTCAAAATAAAAGATAAACCATTCATATATATTATTAGTATATTTATTAATTTAATTAAATAATTGGAATATTATTGGATTATTATTATTGGAATAATAAAGTTGGAATTGGAACGATTTTTGGAATCAGTAAAGAGTCCCATTTAGTAAAAAGGGTTTTTACACGTGAAAACGGAGAAGCGACTAAAAAGTGGAAAAAGGGCAAAAAGGAAGAGCAAGAGAAAAAGGGTTGAAGAAGGGAAAAGCTTGAAGTTAAAGGATTTGCCGGATTAACTCAGGTAAGGGGGGTTTATCGTCGTTTAATGGGTATTATGGGTTAACATGTAATGGGTAGTAATAAGCCATTTAATTGACTCTAATCAGAATGATGAATGCTGCAATTTGTGAACTTATGGATGAATGAGATATGGGTTTATAATCGAAGAAAATTCGTAGGAATTAGATGTAATAAGGTTAGAAATTGTGAAATTGAATGGGTATGATCTGTGTTAGATAATCCGAACGAATGCTGTGTAAAAATTGGACTGTGGGAGGTTGGATTTGAGAAATCTCGTAGCAGAGAAAAACCCATAGCAGATCTGGAATTTGGTTTCTGGTCATACGCGTATGACACTAGGCCATACACGTATGAGATGGCCTGGAGGGGAGGAGACTGGTGCTGATACGCGCCATACGCGTGTACTTACGCGTAGCCTGTGAGTGGTACGCATATGGGGTGAGGTCATACGCGTATGAATGAAGAAGATGATGTTCTAACATAGTTTTGTCTCTGTTGGTACGCGTATGGGAGAAGTGGTACGCGTATCATACGCGTATGAGACAGGCCATACGCGTATGGGCTTGGCTAGGAAATGTGCCATACGTGTATGGGCATGAGGCATACGTGTATGGGCAGAAGTTTGATTTTTCTGAGCTGTTGTTGTGCAGTTTTGGTTGTTTCAGCTGAGTGATGTAATTTAGCTGATGTATGATATAGTAGGGATCATTTCCCGTTGTTTTGAGCAGTATAGGTATTAGTAGAGTGTGCTAATACTGTGATTTATTATTTGGCATGACATGATATGATTCTGTGATAAATATGCTGATGATGTATGATGGTATGCATAATGCTGTGAATATATCTATTATGTATGCAATTGTGGATGGACTGTTTATGGCTTAGAGTGTGAGCATATGTCCATTGTGGATTGTTGTTGATGTTTGCATGCTAGGTGATTTAGCGTGCATAGCATAGCCTTTATGGTGGTAGCTAATTCCCATGGTGAGGAATTAGTGAGTGAGTCACTAGGTCTCAAATGAGTGGGACTAGTGAGCTTGGTAGCCGTATCTGGGTTTGATCGGTGAGGTTGAACTATGTGTTCACGAATAGTCGGTACCGCATGCATGGAGTCTCATTTCATAATGTATGTATGGCGTATAATATGAATGGATGTATTCCAATATTATACGTGTGTTTTGTGTTTGTGTTAAGTATGATTATGAGTTGATGTTGCCGTTGCTGAATGTGTGATATGATTAGGGTGATGAATGTGTTAATTTACTTAGCATTTCATGATATTTTATAATGCTTATTATATCGATTGAGGAACTCACCCTTACAACTATGTTTCAGGTAACGAGCAGTGATTGAGTAGAAGCTAGTGCTTGGAGTCTAGTGTAGTTCCTTAGTGGGTCATGCTCTGGTATATGTAACATTGGGACGGGATGTTTTACTTTGTTTTCATTTTGATTGTTGAACAATTTTACATGTAATGTGTTACATGGTTTGCATGTTGTTAGATTTCTATCCGCTGCGAATTGTGCAACGTTTTATTTTGATTAATAAATGAGCATGACAAGTTATTTTAATGAATGGTGTGAAGTGTCAAGTGTGACACCCTGAAATTGCATATCTACTCTGATTCATATTTTGTTGTTTTAATTAATTATTGGGGTATTTTAGAAGGGTGTTACAAATGGAAGTGAGAAGTCGCGGATGGGTCGGTCTAGTTCAAATCCTAATCTAAAATTGGTATAGTACAATAAGCATATGATTGGTGAAGATATGAATCGATAGATTTTGGAGTGAAATAGACGTTGGAGTGTGAATCGGTAGATTTCTAATGTGGGAGTTCAAGGTAGTATTTCTTTGATTCTAGTTTCCGATATAATCATGTGATTCTTTCAATCAACATGCTTTTCTCCGATGCATTATGTTGGTTCTATGTGTTGGCAGCAATTTTGGTAAAACCTAGAGTGTTCACAAGTTGTCACAATTGTTGTCTTGACATAAGATAACAGGTTCCTGCAGGGTGTTTAATATGTGAATGTGCAGGATTTTACTGAGATGTCAGACCCGATGTCAAGACATTTGTATACAGAACATTCAGTCTAAATGTTATGTATTATGTGATTGCGCTTTTTATGCTAATCTATGTATGATTGATGTGATGATTGAATGCGCCATTCAATCAGTAATTACAACCAGATTGACTTATTTTCAACGAGATATTATCAGTTCTCATAAGAAGATATAATGGAAAATAGTTTTAGGGTTTTATGATGTTCAATCCCAGCCAAACACTTTTATATAAAGGGCATGGAATACCTGGTTTTAACACACAAGAAATAACGAACGAAATATTGAGAGAGAATAAGAGTTTTAGTCTTGTGTGGTCGTGTGTATTATGATCCATTCATTCATCCATAGTTGATTGAATTGGACTGACTTTTGAGTTGTAATTTGTCCACTCTAAGCTTTGAAGCATGAGTGTGTGTTTACTTGGTTGAAGCTTTTAAGCAAGATCAAGTATGTGTTCTTGAAGAGTGTCTTCTTTCATTGTAATATTTGTTTTTACATCACTGCTGTGATTGAGGGGGAGTGAGTAGGATCTCATATCTAAGAGTTCTTAGATAGAATTCACACGGGTAGAGATTATGTGAAAAGACTGTAACTTGAAGTTGTTTACTAAGAGTCTTTGAACTAATTCTGTTTAGTGGATTTCCTTCCTGGCTTGGTGTTAGATACCCAAAAGTGCTTATTTGAGTTATCAATTAAGGGTATTTTTCACTCTATTTCCTTGCTCTTTTGTCAAAACCACCTTTGTTCTAACATGAAATGCAATACATTGATAAACGATCTTGGTACCTTTGATTTGTGTGTTATTGTGCAGGTAGAAGGCATGAAACAATAGAAAATGAAAGACACAAGAAGTTGGCAAAGGAACCAAAGAGAATTTGCATTCATCAGCTTGCTCGCTAGGCGAGAGCTGAAGCGAAGGCCTCGCTAGGCGAGTTTCCAGCGAAAAGCTCCAGTAAAATGCCAAGAAATTCGCCAGGCGAGATCCTAGCGAAGGTGGTAGCGAGTTCGTTCAGTTTTGGTGAAAAGCGCAGCCAACACTCTCTCGCTAGGCGAGGCTCTAGCGAGTCCCCAGCGAGCATTCCAGTAGCAAAACCTCTCAACCTCGCTGGGGCGAAGGTTGGAGCGTGTCCTTCGCTAGGCGAAGGTTTGTTCGCTAGGCGAACATGACAGTTCAACAGACCCTGTTTCTCTGGGCACAGGTGCCTTGTGTGCCACAATTAGACCCTCGCTAGGCGAGCCTTTCTGCTCGCCTAGCGAGCATGACAGCCCAGTACTACTCTATAAGTAGCAGGTGCCACTTTTGAGTGGCAGACCTAGTTTTTACCTCATTTTTCCACTTTTGTACTTTTGTTAGATATTTTTACAGCATTGTTCTTGGGAGCTTTTATGCCCTAGTTTTCATTTCTCTTCATCTTGTAACCATCTTCTACAAAAAGAAGGTGGATTCCCATCCAATCTCGATTATCCGACTTGGATGTTGATCAACCTTCTTCCGAAACTTGCCGACCAAGCTACCATGAAAATGAGTAGCTAAGTCATCTATTTGTCAAGGTTAGATGTAGGTGATTACTAGCTTTGTGTGTAAATGTAAGGATCATCATGTGTAAACTCTTTAATGGTAAATATATGATGAAAACTTTATTTCTATTTAAAACTCTTTGTGTTGGTTTATGATCGAGAGATGTTTACCAACTCTTGACCTAGGTTTTCATCCAATCTTGTTTGTTAGCTAGAGATAGTAATGAATGATTTTGTTCACCATAAGGTTGAACCAAAAAGTTGTCATTTTGATAGATTGTGTTCGAGAGAAACAATGGATCAAAATGGGAAAACTCACAATGTGTGTTCGAGAGAAACATATTGGGAGGACTTTGTGAAATGATTTATCATCAAAAGGAGTTTATAAGATTGTTGACCGAACAAATACATGCAAAGTGATCATCGAACCCTAACTTTGGCAATATTTCTCATTTATTCAAACCATAACTTTTACCGCAATTTATTACCTTTTTGTGCAAGATAACGTGACAACCAACCAAAACCTTATTGTTACTTAAGCTAAGATTAATACAACCATCGAACGGCGGTGATATCTTACAATCCCTGTGGATACGATAACAAAAACCCGACACGTAAATTTACAACTAACACTTGGTAGCCCCCGGACGTAGGTGAGTTTGCACCGAACTGGGTTAACAATTGCTTGTGTCACTTGTATTATTATTCTTTATCTTTTATCCTATTTATATTGTTCAGATATTAGTGTCGTGACATTACCTTCGACATCTCATATCTGATACCAGAATTTCAATTGGTACCAGAGAAGGCATCCTGCTCTAGTTCTGGGTGAGATCTAGGGATGTTACTTTCTGGTACTATGGATAGAGACGGGGGATCTGTTCACAGACCACCAATTCTGGATGGATCTAACTCTGACTACTGGAAACCTTGAATGGTAGCCTTCCTGAAATCTTTGGATGATAAGGCTTAGAAGGTTGTTCTAACAGGCTGGGAACATCCAGTTATTACTAAGGAATGAGAAGTTACTACTGATAAGAAGGCTGAGGAACAATGGACCAAGGAGGAGGATGAACTAGCCCTTGGAAACTTTAAAGCATTGAATGCTATATTCAATGGGGTTGATAAGAACATCTTCAGACTGGTGAACAACTGTGAGGTGGCTAAAGATGCTTGGAATATTCTCAAAACCACTCATGAAGGCACCTCTAAAGTGAAGATGTCTAGATTACATCTGCTCACTACCAAGTTTGAAAATTTGAGGATGAAAGAAGATGAAAATATTCATGACTTTCATATGAATATCCTTGAAATTGCTAATGCCTCAGGAGCCCTGGGTGAGAAGATGTCAGATGAAAAGATAGTGAGGAAAATACTCAGGTCACTTCCTAAGAGATTTTCCATGAAAGTGACAGCCATAGAAGAATCTCAAGACATTTGCAATATGAGAGTAGATGAGCTAATTGGATCCCTCCAAACATTTGAGTTGAGAATGTGTGATGGATCTTAAAAGAAAGTCAAAAGCATAGCCTTCATGTCAAACACTGAAGAGAAAGAGAAAGAAATTGGTCAAGATACTGATGAAGATCTGGAAAATGATGTAGCATTACTAGGAAGACAGTTCAACAAACTTCTGAAAAACATGGATGTAAGGTATAAGTCTAATGTCAAGAACATCTCATCTGACATCAGTAGGTCCAATAATGCTGGAAGAAGAACAAGATCTGATGAAAATTCCAAAGAAGGAAAAGGAGTTCAATTCCATGAATGTGATGGGTATGGACACATTAGAGCTTAATGTGGGACCTACCTCAAGAAACAGAAGAAAAGTCTTACTGCTACTTGGTTTGATGAAAGTGAAATGGAAGGAGAGTCTGCAAATCTTGTGACTGCCTTGACTGGAAGATAGGGTTCTGATGAAGACTCAAGTGATGATGAAGTAACCTTTGATGAGTTAGCCACTACCTACAGAAAGTTGTGTCACAGAAGTGAAGAAGTGTGTCAAAAAGTGGAAAGTCAGAAGAAATTGATAACACAACTGGAGAATGAGAAGACAAAACACTTGGAAACCATCTCTAAGTTGAAGACTGAAGCAGTGTTCTTGAATGTTATGTATTGTGTGATTGCGCTTTTTATGCTAATCTATGTTTGATTGATGTGATGATTGAACGCGTCATTCAATCAGTAATTACAACCAGATTGACTTATTTTCCAACGAGATATTATCAGCTATCATAAGAAGATACGAATGGAAAGAAGTTTTAGGGTTTTATGATGTCCAAGCCCAGCCAAACACTTCTATATAAAGGGCATGGAATACCTGGTTTTAACACACAAGAAATAACGAACGAAATATTGAGAGAGAATAAGGGTTTTAGTCTTGTGTGGTCGTGTGTATTGTGAGCCATTCATTCATCCATAGATGATTGAATTGGACTGACTTTTGAGTTGTAACTTGTCCACTCTAAGCTTTGAAGCATGAGTGTGTGTTTACTTGGTTGAAGCTTTTAAGCAAGATCAAGTATGTGTTCTTGAAGAGTGTCTTCTTTCATTGTAATATTTGTTTTTACATCACTGCTGTGATTGAGGGGGAGTGAGTAGGATCTCATATCTAAGAGTTCTTAGATAGAAGTCACACGGGTAGAGATTGGATGAAAAGACTGTAACTTGAAGTTGTTTACTGAGAGTCTTTGAACTAATTCTATTTAGTGGATTTCCTTCTTGGCTTGGTAGCCCCCAGACGTAGGTGAGTTTGCACCGAACTGGGTTAACAATTGCTTGTGTCACTTGTATTACTGTTCTTTATCTTTTATCCTGTTTATATTGTTCAGTTATTAGTGTCGTGACATTACCTTCGACATCTCATATCTGATACCAGAATTTCACATTCTTTTAGGCGAAGAAGCGGTTTATCCGAGAGTTGGGTTACTTACTATAGAGTTTGGCTTGGTCTTGATTTCTTCTTTGTTGAGCAGTTATCTAATTCGTCCTTATTGCCAATCTTTACTCCTGTTTCGGACCTGTTTAAAGTCTCTATAATGTCTGAGCGTTAGCAATCCCCTAATTGTGGTCTTAGAGCTCTCTATAACCCATAAGATTAAATGGTTTTGAAATCATGCTCCTCTATCCATTCTCGACTTAATCCTCTCTAACTTTGGTTTGTATTGGGAGTGTTCTCCCTTTGGCGGGGGCTTGCGTCCCATCTGGTACTTATGTGGCAGGTGGGTTATTAAAGGTGGATAGGTTTTGGTAATAATAAGTTGAAGTATCAAGATTGATAAGAGCTTCTCTTTGAAGGTGTCGTTGAGTAGCTTTGTTCAGGTAACCTCCCTCCCCCCTCCTTCCGGCTCGTAGTTGAGAAGATCTTTAGTTTAGGAAAGGGCTAAAGGGGTATGATCCCTCTCGTTTAGAGTCAAGGGTCTCTAGGAGTAGAAGGCACATCCTGGATGTATTAAGCTGGCAATGGTTCAACATTGGCTTTCACGACTATAAAGGGAACATCTCTCAACCGAAGTAGATAGAAAGGATCTTCTGATCAATCCAAAGATAATTTTGATTCCATTAGTAATGAGGACTCAGAATATCACATATTGATCAATCAAAGAGAGATTCAACAACTCAAAGAGAGATCGATTCTTTGGGATCCTTCCAGGAACAAATAGAGATAGAATCAGACCGATTCTTGAAATGCCTTAAAGGATATTCCTTTATGTCCCACCTTTAGTAAGCATCTTGTTGCTTCTTTGTTGCCCGTGCTTAAGAGTGCTTGTAATGATTAACCTTTATCATCGACCTCCAACTTTGTAGGCATATAAGCCTCCTCTATCCCAACTTTATTCTTCTAACTAAGAAATCATAGGCAAATATCTTATTATAATAGAATTCCTTGAAAGATGCTTTTCTCCTCTAGCCACAGACATGCTTGACTACCACTTCATTCACTATCAAGCCAAGAAGGGGAATTAGTAACACATGCTCGGTGGCAGAAGATAAGGCCAACTCAATATTTTAGTAAATAAGCACCTCTACTAATGCGGGTGGGGTTCTAGAAGTGGACCTCGATCAAACCGAAAAACTATTGTGTGAAAAATAACTCTCTTTTGAAAAGTTATGTTAGGTTCTTAGTAGCAATAGGTGACCTTATACCAATCCCGATCCATTAGATTTGTTCGAAAAATTAACATTAGACAATAAAACATCTTTAAAATTTGGGGGTCCGTTTTGTGGATATTCTACGCGCAATGCGCGAAGTTCCCAAAAAAAGGGAGATTTTGTCCCCTATCTATCCAGCTGAGCGAGTCGGTTTGTAAGAGTCTATGGCCGATACTCCCACTTTTTTTGTTAAAAAGGAGTCTCTCATATCATAAGGTTGGTTCAGTTTACAACCCAGAAAGGGTTTAGGTCCAACTCGGCCATCCGATATATAACCTAACTTTTTAGGTTAAGTAAAGTTATAATCTCATCTATGGGGGACTTCCACCCTCTCTATTTAGATGCATCAAAGAGAAGTATTGTATTGATCTTCTCAAAGATTTCCCTCAGTGGCCCTTCAAGAACTTGCCCAGGTTGCACAGCCTCTGGATGAGGTGAGGGCTCTCCTCTGGGATGTTCCCTGAGAAGGCTACGAATTTATTTCTTCCTCGGGTTTTACGATATTTTGAAACCAGCCAGAGAGACCCTTAAAAAAAGAATCAAAAGGATTGTCACCCCCTCGGCCCTACTAGCGTCCATCATCATTGATGTAGAGGAATATTATTGGTGGAAAGAAGATTCCCTCTGATATTCCCCTTGCTCCAATGGACAATGTTTCCTTCTATTCAAAGGAAAGTGTTTGGAAAGGGAAGTATGTCTATCATAGGAGAATTATCGCTGAAAGAGAGTTGTTTGAAGAAGCAATGCAGTGTGAGGAGAGTATAGAGTTGTTGCAAGATGCTCAAGTGATGAATATTGTGTTTGGTCTAAGTCAATTTTACCTTCAACTTTTGAAATAATTCATTGTGAACATCTTTAAGGATTTCAACAAAGATGGAATTAAGGACTACAGGAAAGTTCATGTTCATGGGTACTGCATAGGGCTTTCACCTGTTATCATCAATGATTATTTTGGTCATAGCAAACTGGTAACTATTGATAAGGTTCGTAATATGAATACAATTTCTCGGGAGATCACTAGAGGCAACTATGAAGACTGGCCTCGTAGAGGACTGCTCCTCACAACCAATCTGAGTGTCAAATATGCAACCCTCAACCGAATTAGAGTTGCAAACTAAGCACACCAATCACAGTTCAGGTATCACGACATCTCTAGATAACCTTATATATCATATAGGAACTGTGATTTCTTTTGACTTTGGAGAATGTGTGTTTGATAAAGTCCTCAAACAAGTTGAGTCTTATGCTATTAAGCTCCCTATTAGCATTTCAACACTAATTTCTAGAACTCTGGTGAGTCAAAGGCCTGATATTCTCATTAGTGAAGAGGTTGTGGATGTTAGTAGGAGTTCAGTAACTTTCAGTTATAGGTTGTTTGATGTGTAACATGTACCAGACATGTTTGTCCCCAATATTCATTTTAATCTAACTAATGAGAGAGATCTTCTTGATGTTCCCCCAATGTTGGCACTTCCAAAACCAATGTCTTGTTAGAATTGATGCAGGTATCAAAGTCTCTTTGGGAAATGATTGTCGTATCCACTACTCACAAAAATAGAGTGGACGAGTCTATCAAAATGTTGATTCCCAAGGATGTTGGGGCATCAACCTCTCAACTTGTTGAACAAGATAATGTCATGACAACTCCTGAGCAGGATGGTAACAACAATGAGGATGTTTCTAGTGCAAGTGAAATTGGTTATAGTTATGGTTCATCTAATGATTCTAAAGAAGATTAAGTTTTTAGGTTATATTTATGCACCCCCTACACCGTTTATCTTGATATTTGTTTAATCTCCCTAAGGAAAGGATAACGGTTCCCTCTGTTTGTTCCATTTTTTTCATATTTTGCCAGTTCTATGGATTTCTGCCCCTCTTGGGCCATTTTGGGTACGTTGGTTGGCTGCTCTTTGCCCCTTTCCCGTTTTGGGGAAAATAGGGGGGAATAAAACATGTTTTGAAATGCAATATTTTCTTGTACCTTCTTTATGTTAGTATATATCTGATGGTTTTGATGGTTATGGTTTGTCTGACATGCATGCATGAAGTTTTTGTTTTTTGCTGCTCTCTGATGCTATGTCATGGAAATTTTTCTAGACGTTTTATTACACATCTTGCATGTTTTGTATTTATCTTAAAATTGGTCATAGTGGAAGATTGTTGTTACAAGTGATTGGCACATTATTATAGTCAACATGTTATGCAAGATGTCATGACATGATGTTGAGACATAAGGCCTCTATGTGCTGAAAACAGGTTGCAAAAATGTGGTGCTTAATATACCACACATTTTGGAACATTCTGCACCAGAAGTTGTTGCAAAGATGTGATGCTTAATGTACCACACATTTTGGAACATTCTGCACCAGAAGTTGTTATGTCTCGTCATGATCTGCGCAAGATTTGTTTCCTTATTTGTCTTCGTGTTTATGCATTTTTTGGAATTAGGAAAGAATTCTTAAAAATGATAGAAGATCAAATCCAAATCAGTGATTGAGATTTATTTTATGGATATGGAAAATAAAATTAAATCACTTTGAGAATTTGCGCTTTTTAGATATTTTCTTTTTCAACAAGTGATGCAAACCCTAAAGAAGATGCATTTGTCGAAGTTTTGCTATAAAAAGAGTTCTATTCATTGGCATAAGACACGGACTTTGAGAAAGTAATAAGGAATTTTGTGTTCATTGAGTCTTTGTGTTTTATATTGTAAAACTTCATTTGTTATTCATTCCTATATTAAGGAATAGAGTTATGTCTTTAAGTTGTAACAAATTTCTCATTTAAACTGTTATGTATTTGTCCAACACTAGCGATAGTTATTGAGAGAAAGTGAGAGACGTCTCATATTTAGGGGGAATCCTAAATAGAAATACACTTCTAGTATTAAAAAAAATGCAATGAACTAGAAAAGTTCATCTAAGAATAATTTTGTACTTTTACTACTAATAGTGTATTTCCTTTCTGAGGTTAATGTCGTCCAGTTGTAAGTGTTATTCCACCAAACTGGGTTATCAATCTTTTGTGTTATATTCTCTTTATTTTATTTTTAGTGTTACTGTATATGTAGTGTCACACACAATGTCTAGCACATTATACTTGACATCTTTAATGAAGGCGAACAAAATTTCATTGTTCATTAATGAGTTGCATGAGTTTTCTTGTGCATGAACAAAGAATGAAGGCACACAAGGATAAAGATGGGTAGCATACTATAAAGATATATAAATATAATAGGAGTTATGGTCCAGGTAGATGTTGAATAGGTTCAAGAATGTATGTCATAGGTAAACAAGCAAAGAGTTTGTATAATACTTCTGGTGTCACAATTTGAGAGGAGATTGGTAATTTTTTTTAATTTGACGATAGTGAAGAATTCTTACAGATGGATCAAGATCGTGTGAGCATCAATGTTCAAGAAGAGGTTTGATTCCTTAATTATGAATGCAACAATCATATGATAGGAACTAAAAAATTATTATTTGATTTTGATAAGACTTTTAGATAATCTATAAAGTGGGAGATGACTCTGAGATATCAGTCATAGGAAGAGTAAATTTAAAATTGTGCATGTAAAGAAGAAGATGGGTTATCATTGACTCAAACAAGCACCAAAAGCTTAGTATAACAAAATTGAGTCATAATTCTGTAAAGAACAATTCAATAAATGTCCTCATGAACACACCTTACTTGTGATACAAGAAGATGTATTTCTTATAGTCAACCTTTATGGTAATGATCCAATCTACACTTGAAATGGTGATAAAATGTTTGATATATTTAAGAGCTCAACGGAAAAAAGATTTTCTATGATTAATCGGGGCAATATGAGATAATTTATGTGAATAGAAGTTAGACAACTTGATTATGGTATCTTCAACTATTAGAACAAATATGCCAATGAGATTTTTATAAGATTCAACATGGAGCAATGCAACAATATTTTTATCCCGTAGCTCTTAGAAGTAAATTGACCAGGGATAAAAAGGAAGATTTTATCATGCAACATAGTATATAAGAAAATTATAGGATGCTTCATGTATTTGCTTACTATAAGGTATGATCTCACCTTCTCAATTTGTCTAATTTCTATTTACATAGAAAGACCAATTGAGATTCACATAGTTGCAATTAAGTGGAGAAAAAAAGTGAAGCTATAGGGATGGTTATATTAAGAGTATGCGGGAGACCTTAATAATAGGAAGAATGTCTCAAGATTTGTGTTCATGTTTGAATCGATATTTGTGTTCATGTTTAGGTCGGGATTTTTATCTTAGTCATCTAAGAAGCAAGTGTTAGTCATTTTATCCACCGTAAAAGCTAAATTTGCTGAAACACTTTTTTATGCATGCATGGGATTTAGTTTTGAAGAATCCTTTATCAACTTGTTAAATCTCAAGAGAATAAGATTGTAACTTTCCTTGATAACGGTTCATCAACCGAACTGTAAAACAAATCAATTATGCATGGTATCTACAAAAATGTAAGATATCACTTTGTTGGAGATTTTATAAGAGAATAAGTGGTTGAATAAATCTATTGTAAGATAAGGGGAGAACTTGGCTTGTGTGGTTTGTCAAGTTTAGATTGATTTACTTCATTAGTGTAATAAATTGAATTATTATATGTGATTTGTATAATGATGTTCAATTAATGTAACTATTTTCTTGTGTTACAAACTAACTATGACTGTTGGTTTAAAAAAAAATTGTGACCGTTTATATATTTTACATAAATTTATAACACTAAGCAATGTGATCTCATTTTATCTCATATGGACTTTATATAGGAACTAAGTTTAAGTATGACCTCATATTATACATTTAAAAGAATTATACTCAACACCCTTATCATTGAACATGACACCCCTATACATTAGCTGAAATGACTAAAATATCTTTTTTAACAAAAAATAGTGATATTATAAAAGTAAAATTTAATGTTTTGGATTTTTCAAAAAAAAAATTGTAACGTGAAACTTCTCAAATATACATAAGTAAGAAAACCATTTTTTAGTTTATAAATTTATATAAAATTTTATTCAAAATCATGATAAATGCACATTAAATGTATGTGTTTAAACATGATTTGTAAAATACCTTCTGCCAAATATTTTGTATCATGTGTTGTTAACAAAATTGGTATAAATACATAGGACAATACTAGATTTTGTTAATATATATATTGTAAATGCACGGGTTTATACCGAATATATTAATATATCTGATGTAAATTTCTGGGTTTATACATAATTTGCTATTATATCCGGTAGAAATGCATACAACGTCGGATAGTTATGAAAATCTAGTAGTTATATGTATGACACCGAATTCTTACAAAATTGGATAAGAAAATTTTTTAAAATTTTTTTGATTTATTTTGTTTTTAATGAGACAAAGAGGAAGAAATGGTAGCATCATACCTAGATTGATTAACACAAATGTTAGTGTTGTTGGAGAGAGTTATGGTGGAGATGGCGAAGATAATGGTGGAGAACCTTGTTTTGTAAGTGATATACATTTAACAAGGATGGTAACTTTTGATGATGATAACTAATGTCTTCTGAAAAGTCAAGCATAAACGGTTAAGCAGATAAAGATGCAAACTTATGTATTAGGGTTTGATTGACTTGCATATCTGATGATGGCAATCAAATGGAATACAAACTCTAGGCTCATCTCAAGTGAACTCAAGCAAGTGTCTACAAAAGAAAGTATCCAAAAAAGTCTTAAAATATAAGCCCTACCTTGTTTAGTCTGAGTGAATATTTTGTAAAGCATAAGGGTGTTCTCGTAAAAGCGCATAACTAAATCACACTCACACAAAAACATCTTTTCAAACTAATTTTTCTCAAGAAAATATTTTTAAAAATATTTTGAAGTTGTTTCAAATGAGTATGAAGCTATCTGAAAAGCTCGGGGCAATTTTTGTCTTAATCAATCGTTTCACACCTTATTCAAATTGAATGGGAGAGTTCAAAAATACACCCTAGTTTATTAAGACAACATTTTAATGATGTCTAACGACTACATATCTTTTCTTTTCGATTTTAACTTGGTAATCGATTAGAATTGAGACAACCAATCGATTAGGACATGTTGCCAATGGCAAGACAAAAAAATTATTTAAAGCTATTGCCTTTTTTGGTCAACCTCTAACCTATAAATAAAGGTATTTTCCCTCATTTTAAATCATCCAGAACTGTGTTTCATACTTCTCTCTCTCTCTCTCTCTCTCTCTCTCTCTCTCTAAACTTTTTCCTTACTTACTTTCACTAAAAAATTTAGCCAAAGTGTTTTTTTGAGAAATCTCTTTATGAGTGAGGTTAAGTTGTAACTTTTGAAGGGTAGATTTGTAAGTTCACCAAGGAAGATTAATTTTTCATCTTGTTTGAACATTTTATCATATTAAGGATTGTTTGTTTGGGTTAGAAGAAAACCTGTAAAAACCTTTGATTTGGGGATTGTGTGATCAAACCCTTATTTAGGTTTGAATGCTCAGCCTATGGTAAAAGCTTTCATAGGTTCTTTGTTAGCCCGTGGTAAGACCAAGGTTAGGTTAAAGCTTAGCCTGATATTAAAAGCTTGATAAGGTTCGAGATTAGCTCGTACTAAAATCTCTCAGATTATTGGTTATCCCGTGATAAAACTAATATTTAAGGTTTGTAAGCTCAATCGGGTATTAAAAGCTTTCTTTTGTTGAACGGTTGCATAAAGAGAGATCTACATTTTCATGCTCCATTTCATGGACAATACTCCAACCCATTTCATGTTCCACTTACACATTTCATCTCCCAATAACATAAAATTTTTATCCCATTGTTAATGAGCGTCAAAAGGAAAAAAATAAGTTGGAATTCAACGTAAAGATCATTTATTTCAAGCCTCATTTATCACATTAATCTTGTTTTGAAGCTTAAAAATGTAAGTTGAATCCAGAAATGTATTTTTGAATGTTGTCTGTTTTCATTTTCCAACTCCCTATTTTCAATTTTATTTGTTTTGAGTATTTTATGTTATTATTTTTATTGGATATGGTGCACCCCGATGTTTTCCCCAAATGTATTGTGTCTTCGGATGTGAAACATGTTGTTGTGAAAGAGGTAGATGTTGGCAACCAATTTAAAAAAGAATAAGAGTTTGAATTTTGTGATCACATGCTTCAATGAATTTGTACGGAGGCCTCCAAGTTGGGGTTTGGTGTTATAATCAGAAGGTGCGATAATGGTTTAGATATAAGATGTGCATTTGTGACAATGGCATGCGTAAGAAGTGGGAAGTATAGACATCCTCTCCGAAATTTCAAACGAGATGACACCGGTTCAAGAAAATGTGAGTGTCAATTTAAGTTGTGTGGTTATCTATTGGCAAATAACATATGGAGTTTTAATGTGATATGTGGTTTAGATAACCATGACTTGTGTGAAAATTTAGTCGGTCATCCAATTGTATGTTGCCTCATTCCAGAAGAGAAGGAATGAGTTTCGGACATAACATTGAATTTCTTGCATTCGAAAAATAATCTTATAACTTTGAAACGAAAAAGCCCCGAAAATATCACAAATATCGGGCAAGTGTACAATATTCAGTACTAAAATAACAAGGCGTGGAGGGGGATATAACTGAAATGCAACAACTGTTGAAATTGTTGGATGCTAACAATTATGTATCTAGGTACCGAACATGCGAGGATGGAGTAATTGTTATAGATATATTTTAGACTTATTCTGATTCCATCAAGAAGTTCAACATGTTTCATGTTGTGCTCTTCATTGATTCAACGTATAAGACTAGTAAGTACGGGCTTCCACTATTGGAAAATTTTTGTGTTACCTCTACTAAGAAGATTTATTCTTTTGGGTTTGTATTTCTAGAGAAAAATAGGAGAATGTTACTTGGGCTTTAGATGTGTGTAAGGCAATGTTGAAGGGAAGACATGTTGAAAGTAATTGTTATCGACTGTCATACCGTTATGATGAATTCAGTTGCAAAGGTATTTGCTACTTATTATGCATTACTTTGTAGTATCACATGACAAAGAATGTGAAAAGTCGGATTAAACCTACGGTAGGGACGAAATAGATAAAGGCCGAAGATGGAAAAATGGTCAAGGCGGACGTGATAGTGGAAAAGATAATGGATGCATGAAATGTTATAATAAATTCTTCTATGAAAGAGTTATACGTCGGTGTTGTTATACATTTCAAGAAGGTGTGAGAAAAATATCTATCTTTGTCGAAATAGGTTAAAGTACAATTTTGGACCAGGTGAAGGAGAAGATTGTCTTTGCTTGAACCGAGCAGGTTATACGCCTTGGAAATACAACAACAAACCGAATTGAGTCTGCACATGCTACATCGAAGAATTGTTTGGGAAGTAGTAAGGGTGATATGTGTAGAGATTGGGACTTTGTGAATCAAATAATCTAAAATCAGCATAATGAGATACATACATTATTTGGTCGTAACATCATAGTGCTGGAACACATATTCAAATAGAACAATCTTTATTCTAATTTGGTCGGTAGTGTAACACTCCGATTTTTATTATAATATTTTATTAATTATTATGACATATTTTATTTTATTTTAGAATATCTTTGAGTGATTAATTAATATCATATAGGTTAATGAGTTGTTGGGTTGAATTTATTTATATTTTTAATAATTAAATTATGTAGAAGCAGAGAATATTGGTTTTAGTATTAAATTAGAATTTAAATAAAAATTAAGAAGAATTGGTAGGATATATTTAATTATTTCAATAAATTAATTGATAAAAATTGAGAGGATTTATGAGTGGGTAGTAAAATAGAATTTTAAATAAAAATAAGTAAGTGGGTAGAATTACGAGGAATTAGGGGAATTAGTGTGATTAATGAAATGAAAATAAATAGGATTTTATATTTAAGCAGAAGGGTGAATAGGAAAGGGAAAAAAAGGAGTACTAGAAATTTTGGAAAATAAGGAGTAAGAAGAGACTGGAGGCAGGCCTAAGAGAGCAAATGAAGAAGAGAATCTACATAGCCAAATTTCAAAGTTTTTTTGCAAAATTCGAGGTAAGGGCAGAATTACTTAATATTTGGGTGTTAAACATTAGGGGTAGTGGGGAGTCCTTATCCTCTTTCCCTTTTTCTCTTTTATGTTTCCCCTATTAATGAATGAATTGAATCTTGAAGGGGTTTGTACAAAATCTCTTTAGGTTGTTATTAATCCTAATCTTCGTGCTCTGTTAATTGTTGAAATTATATGATATGTGTTAAAATATTATGATTGATGTCATATAGTTCTCTGTTGATATGAATGTTATTAATTGACATGATATGTGTTGAGATTTTGTGATTTATGAGTTCTGAGTTGTGATGAGCAAATGTTATTGATGAGCAAATGTTGATTTCTAAGTTTGAATCACCATAAGAATGAAAATATAAAAGTTTGGAACTATTACATTAAAAAATAAGTCGAATAAGTCGCAATAATTCGGAAAAAATTCAAAATAAGCCGAATAAATCACAGAAAATGCATGAGAGTATTGGTCATTTTATTTCACACATAACTTGAGTTTTGTAAGTTCGTGTGAGGTGCGGTCAATTGTATTGGAAAGATAAGACATAGATATTTCTAATGGTAATGAATTCATGAGATTTAAATGTGTAGGAGAGGTTGTGATTATGGTAATGTCTCATGATGTTTATGCATGTGAACGATATTGTGAATATATATTCTTACGATGTTTATATGAATAACTTTATGGAAAGTAGTAATTATGAACATGACGTGAGCTAGTGCTGAAATTGAACATAAGTGTACTTAATTTGAGAAATTAGATGTCAAATCAATGTTATAGGATGATTAGTCGTGATAATAAATTTTTAGGTATTGTTGTTACCATACGTCGATTAATTTCTATAACTTGTGATTAGTATTCCCTATTAGTCATTTTCATATAACTTTAGTTACCTAGATCTTTTAAGAATGAATCTGAGACTGTTAGAAAATAGACAGGGTTTAGCACGGGATAGACTTCGATCTGGATAGATTTCGGTGTTGCAAAGGCTAGAAAACTGAAATCCAAGTTCAGTTAATATTTTGAAAACTCTACAGCATAACTATTTGACATGTTGTTAGTAATTTGGACACAACTCACTCTACACATGTCCTTTAAGAGTAAACCTTATATAATAAGAAAGTAGACAACATTTCTTACATATTAGACTTAATAAGCATCTCATTTCACTAAGTTCAGTAGGAGAAATACTAGTTACAAGTCTGACAAAACATTCATCCTGGTGCATGTACTAGTTCCTATTGTTTGATTAAATTGGGTCGATTTGGATCTTAAGTCCTAAAATAAAAATCATAGTCTTAAAATAGACCCTATAAGCTTTCCGAAACATATTGATTTTCTTGATTCTAACTTTGTTTGATATTTTAAATCATTATTAGAATCTGATGTATGACTAGCAGGAAACATGGTTTTAAGGTTGTTTTGATAAGATGTTATGTGAATTAAGTTGTTAATTTTTTCGGGAACAAGTCCAATGTTTAATGATATTTTTGTGTGAAATAAGATATGAATATGTGTAGGACTTTGGTCCAATGTATTTTAATATGTATATGAGTTAAGTTGTTAAGGTTGGGACGTAAGTCCGGTGTTGATGTGATTTATGTTTAGGTTCGAAAGAACTAGTGCTTAGATGTTTAGGTTTAGAAGAACTAGTGACATGGCCTTACATTGGATACTATTTGATGATGATGTGTTTAGGTTTCAAAAAGCCAATGATATGTAGGACTTATGTCCAGTGACGAGGATTTGAGTTGGAGGATTATGGATGATGATTTGTATTGTTTGTTGCATTCATGCATCATGTATATCAGAGATAGGTACGACTTCGATCCAGTCACAAGTAGGACTTCGGTCCAGGTATGAGTTAGGACTTTGGTCCAGTGATGAGTGATGATTCAGTAACACACCTCTAAATACCCAAATATTGGTACCACATGCATGGAAGTAGAGGATATGAGTACATTGCATACATAATTGTATTTATTGATTAATTATTTTGTTGTTGGATTTGTATGATTGATTTAATTGTGATAATATACTACTATTTTTGTTTATGCACCGTTAATATATGAAATGTATCTCTCACCCCTTTTATGTTTGTTTATGTGTTATTCTTTATACTTGTTATGAACATTCTCATGTAGAAGCTAGTGAGCAGTAGCTGTTTTGGAGAATGGCATAGTTGGCCTTTTCACTGCGTTTATTTTCTGTTTTGTTGTTGTATCTTATCGGCTGTTTAGTTTTCTGTGTGTCGTTCTAATAATGTAACACTGGGTTAGGGAATACTTTATTTATTTTTTCTGCAAGATGTTGAGTTAACTATTTTATGATTGACTGAAGTTGATTTTTTAATTATGAGACAATTTGAAGTGTTATGTTGAGAAATATGGAACCCTTAGTATTCCTTTATTCTGAATGCTTTATAAATTATAGGTTGGGGTTTAGGGTGTTACAAGTAACATATCTCAAGCAGGTATGAATTATATTTTCACGAAGCCAAACGAGTTGATAATGTAGGTTTAGATAGCGCAAAGTGTGGTTGTACACTTGTGAGAACCTATAGTCTCCCATGTGTTTGTCTTATATCTAAGAAGGTGAAACTTGATAGCCCTATACGAATGGATGAATTTTCCACTCATTGAAAAAGGCTCGGGTTTTATGATGATGGTGTCATGAAAGATGATAAATCAAATATCTCTATCTTGACCAAATGGGAAGTGATACAAAAGAGATTTTTGAAAGTCGGTGACAATATAAAACTCTACATGAAAGAGGAAATGAGGAATATTTCTTATTCGGAACCCACTAACTTGAAACCACCATCTCAACCAGTAAAAACAAAAGGTGTTCCGAAGAAGTTCAAACCTACATCGAGTGACAAGTCGACGGTGTTGTTTCCTTCATATTTTGAGCATGTTCACAAACTTTTTTCGGATTCACCAACTCAAAAATCTCAAAAAAGTGTTTTCAAAGGAGCTCACATTAGCAAACCCCCTCTTTCACCGCCTCCATAAAAAATTTCATTCATTGACAAGATGTTGATTTTTATGCACAAATATATTGAACGGATCATCAATGTTAAAGGTGACGGTAATTGCGGTTTTCGAGTTGCTTCTACTTTACTCGGTAAAGGAGAACAGGATCACGCCCATGTCCTCCCTCAACTTATTCAAGAGTTGAGGGGGCATAAATAATCATACATACGGGTTATATGGGAAAAAAGAAGTTTTTGATGTAATTTATGAATCTCATATTCCTCGCATTAGTGGATCAACACCAGAGGATAAATAGATGCATTTTCTTGAAATGGGTCATCTCATAGAAAGTGTGTATGATAGAGTATGTATTTATCTTACAAGATACGGTTTCTCGAAAACATTTTTTCCACTGCTCAGCGCACCATCCCACCTCAAAATCCAAATAATTGTACTATGTGTGTTGGGTGGCTTTCAAAAAGGCGACACTTTGTTCAAGTTTATTTGAAATTAGGATGCCTTGTACCACTTGCATCACCAGAGTGGATGACTTATTCAACAACAAAAGTCGGTATGATGTCCTTTTAGACTATGTAACTTACACCACCTTTCAGGTTCATATCCCATTATCTCGGATATGGGGGAAGATGACGTCGGGATATTATATAGGTGGAGCACCTCGCGCCAAATATGTTCTCGGTGGGTGTTCAAGGGAGTGAAACTCTCTTTCGCCTCCCCCACCCTCTTGAATAGGGATTTGTCCTTCACGGACAAGGTGTAGTTCTTCTTCTTTGAGGAATGAGAGCTTTTGGCGTCGGAGACTCGCTCTTTGACATCTCGAGCCTTCTTTTCAGCATTACTTTACTCGCCTTTGATGTAGCATTCCTCTCAGGTAAATACATCGGCCAACGAGAACGTCATCTTTTAGGAGAGGCAATCATTGAAGTGTCCCCCCTTGAGTCCGTTCTGGAATTCCACCACAAGCATCTCCTGGTTCATAGGGACTTCCTTGATTGTGGCTTCGTTGAAGCAAACAGATAGTCCCTCGTCGACTTCGACGGGCCCTAGCAGATGTTGAATGGGTTGGTGGTGGACATCTTCTTGTGGCGATTGGCGGTGAACTAGTGCATCATATTTATAATTGATTCCTAATAGAAGTTAATGGAGGCTTAGATGAGGCCCATGTACCATCGAAAGGCGACCTCCCTAAAAGTTCCTGAAAACAGCTTACACTTTAGAAAGTCAGATACTCATATGATGGCCATTTGAGTGTTGATGGAGGTGACGTGCTCGTAGGGATCACTGTGTCCGTCAAACATGGCCTGAGATGAAGACTTAAAGCTTTCTAGGGGGCCTCATTTTTCGTCCGAGAGAGGCTAGGGGTCTAATAGTTTGGTCTCTTCCACCTGGTGGCAAAATTCGCCAATGGCGACTCGTATCTCTGTCATGACCTCGACATCTCTTGTATCATTGATACCCTCAAGAATAAGGGATGGAGCTTTTCTGTTCAACATGTCTTGTAATGGTCATACTTGGGAATTAAGGGTACGGCAGGGATGGTGATGATTTTTTAAAGAGAGGTGTGGCTCGGGTTAGTTTTATCGGGCCTCACGGATGACATCACTATATTGTCCAAAAAATACATGATGTGTGTGTGTGTGTGTGTTCTCCCTACAAGGACAAGGAGACTCAGAGACCCTTGTAGATATATTACATGAATGGGGTAATGGCTGGATCACGGTGGCAAGTATCCATGTATGGTGGTTTTTAAGGTTGATTAAGGAACCTGATGTGAGGTGAGAGATCTTATTAGAGATCGGCACTGCTAGATTGCAGGCATACATTAAATTATCAATGTTAGGATTGATGTCCATTGGATCCAATAGTCAAGGCATATATTAAATTATCAGTGTTAGGATTGATGTCCATTGGATCCATTAGTCAGGCATCGATGGGTGCCCCAATATATAAATTTGCTAAATAGGATACTCCAAAAAAGAATCAAATAAACAAAAGTCAAAATATATATATTGTATATAATCTTGTATTAATATTAATATTAATGATGTCTAATAAATATATTTTCAAATATATATGTTTATATTAATTATGTGTAATAAATACATTTTCAAATATATATGTTTTATTTCTATTTCATAAATACATTTTCAAATATATGTACAATTTTGTTTATGTTTCTTTTTTTTTATGTTCTAAAAAGGTTTCGGAAATATATCTTTGAATTAAGATAATATAGAGGCATAGGAGATACATTTATGAAACATCCCCATGTACAAGATAGAATTTTAAATATATATTTGTCAAGTTTCGTACCAATACGATGAAGAAACCTCAGAAAATTATGATCAATGAGTAAACATCTCTTTTAGATCTGAAATAAATACAGCAGGAGCTTCAATCTTAATCTAAGAAATCAAAATCTTGTGAAAATTGAATATTATTCACAGTTGATTGCGAGAAAAGAAAGATTGATTGAGTATACATCTAAAAAGCATTAAAAAATCTACAATCTAAATCTCTGAGTTTAGAGACTTTTCCAATTCATGTTCCCAATCTAAACCTACAATCTAAATCTATGAGTTTAGAGAATTTTATGTTGACAAATTCTTTTAACAAACAACATATTCAAATTGATTTTCCACAGAATAAGTATGCTTTGATTAGCTAGGTTCTATAAAGAAAAACACATAAATAAAATATGTATTTCATCTTGTCATACAACTATAAATATAAATATATAACTATAAATATATATAACTATAATATATATATATATATATATATATATATATATATATAAAGCCTTAAATTTTTATATTATTTTATTTAAATTCTTAAGATATATTCTTAAAAAGTGCCCTGCAGCAAATTATAAATGAAATAAAAATATAAACACAATGAGGGTGACCTATTGAATTCTCGAATCTACACGTTGTAACTAACGTTCACTTTCTCGTAACTCGTACTACTGCTAATACTGACCACTTGCTGTTTCTTTCATCGAGACCACAAAATTAAATACGTTCTCTTTCTCAATATTTATTTACTATTTATTTTATGAAGTTACCGAGAAGCTTAAATCTTCAATATCAATCAAAAACCGTGATAATCAACCTCCAAAGTTATTCATTAAGTTATATCAAAATAGTAATAATAAATAAATATGTAAGCAGTTACATTACATTATGATTTTTTACAAGTTAAATTATCACAATCATTGCCCAGACCACTTATAAACCACATCTTCAAGTACAGATCCATCTGAAAGTACAACAAATATTAGCAAAAATAATATCGAACAGCAAATGAATAAACAAAATGGTAAAGAAAACTCAGTTAAAAGTGATAAATATCACTTCATCTTTCGAAGAATTCCCAGATCTAGCATGAAAAACAATTTTAGATGAAAACTATGCTTATGGCCAAGTAAATTAATAGATAATGCATAACTTTAGAAATATTACATTAAAAATACCTCACCAACAAAGATCTCACAGATCTGGTGTAGATCAAAATTATACGAACAACATACTATGCAGCAAACAGTAAATTATTCGATAGAAATTAAATTAAAATACTGGATATTATTTGAAACTACTTTCTTAAATTAAAAAAAATGGATATAAGAAATAAAGGTGTAGAGCTCCCTTCAATCCAAAGAAAGATGACACTAGAAAGTGATAAAGCTCCCTGGATATGGAAGCCACAAAACTACCACATAACACACAAAAATGGGTAGAATTGAGGGATCCATAGCTAAGCAGCTCTATCAACATAGCAACATCCATATTTGAACTAAAAGAAGCTCCACCCCTCAAAAAACCCTAACACCAAAAACTTCAACTTCATTCAAATATAAAAGAAAAAAACTATGAAAAATAAGTGAATCTAGTCAAAATAGGCAAAAGTAGAAAAAGATAATGAGCTGCAAAAAAATCTAGAGACTAGATCTTGTTTTTCAGATCTATAAGGGAGTACCTTCTTCAAATAGATAAAAAGAAAAAAGAAAAGACCAGAGAGAAACTAACTCAACACCGAAAGATGAGAACCCTATCTTGGAAAGGCATCCTTTAGTTCTCTTAAATAAAGCAACTTGGACTGAAACGCATCCCACTTTGCCACTTCAATTACACTTTTTATTTTTAAATGAACTAATAAAAAACCCGTCTTTTTTTATGGAATATAGTTTTGGATTCTTAGTTATTTGAATACTATTATAAAAATTGAAAATCGACTAAAAAGATCTTATAAATAATAGTAAATTTAATTTGGAAGGACAATTAAGATAAAAAACAATATTAAAAATAATATAATTAAAAATAAAATTTATTTCAGATAAATTAATTATTTAGTTTTTTTAATAAATTTTTAAAATTTAATTCATTCCCTTTTAGTTTCCGCACTATATACTTGCAGTTTCATTGGAGTGGAAGGTTACAAAAGAGATACAACACATCTAATTTTATTGATCTTGAAAATTTAAGGATTTTTGGTTGTATGTGTTATGTGGATATATCTAGTGAAGATTTATACAAAATAAGTCGAAGAAGTGTGACTTCGTCAATTATGAAAAAGGTGTGAATGAGTTCAAGGTATGGGATCCGATTAAAAAGAAGATGATAATAAATGAAATGTTGTTTTTATGAACAATTAATTTTGAAGCATGCAGTTGCAACAAATGTGTCAACATTTAAAAGACAAACTTCCAACAAACAAAGTATTAGCACCCAAAGTGTCTTAAGTACTCCTAGGGGACCATTTTTGGGTGCAAGTGTTTTAGTTGAAAAGATGTTTGTTAAAAATATAGAATTGAGGGATGAGAAAATAATTCAATTATTATATTTTTGTGTTTGACAAGACCTTCGGTCTTATGCCTACGTACCAACATAAAAATGAGGGATCAAAACATCGTAGTTCGTGGTAGAAATTTTAAAGAAATTGGTGGATTGATTTTAACAAAAGCTTAAAGATCTTTTGTTATCAATGGGAGAATACTCAATCAAACATCCATCGATAATGAAAGTTTTACAACATTTAAAAGGGAGTGCTCCAACTTGGATTCAATAAATAAGTATGTCAATAACCCCTAATAAATGGAAAGACTTATAATCAATATATTATGGAATGGGAGAACTATATCTCAACCAAAGATAACTCAAATCTAAATGCCCTCTTTTGAAAAAGTTAAAGCAAAAAACACAAAATGGTCAAAAGGATTAGATGAGGTTGTTAGTTCTTTTTGTCTTTTGAAAATAAGGTCAATATGATTAAGTTCAATTTACAAGTTTGATTAAGAAAATAAAAGTTTTGAAAATCAATGGCATAAGGCCAAAGTTTCTACTCGTTAAAATAAGCATAAGTTGAAAACACAGACAAAGAAGATTTTGAAATGAGGGAGTGATTTTAAAATTTAAGAAGGAATGGAGGAGATGAAGGGACTATCCTAGATAGAATTTTAAAAGGTTGGAGTTGAAATGATCTGACCAATGGGATGTAATCCACAAGACAAGAATGTCAGATAGAAAGTTATTTTCTTTGTACTATTGAGCAAGCAACAAGCATAACCATCCAAGCAATTAATATAAAGATCAAATGGCATCAAATAAAGATAGTCAACATCCAAGCAAGCACTCCAAAAGCAAGCAGTCTTCAGTGGCTTCAAATGTATCAGATGAAATATTCCTTGTGGCAAACTCATAGAAACAACCATCAGATATGAACAATAAGATTAAGATAACAACTTAATCATAGAGACAAAATAATAGATAAACCAGTGAGGCTCTCAAGGCTTGTCTCAGATGAATGGCATTGACCAAGCTAACTCGGTCTCAAATAATGGTAATGACCAAGTCCTTCAAAGCATTGAGATGTTGCATACTCTAAGTCCAAAAGTTCAAATCAACATATTTTTTAGGATTTTTGTTATTATTAGGTATCTTAAGGTCCTAAGACCACAAACAGAATAAAATCACAAGTGCATAATATATACAAGCACAAAGATATGACTCAAATGAGCAAAGTGAAAATGACTGAAACATAAACATCTTAAATGAAATGTAAATGATAATGACTAATAAATGTATTGAAATTTAAATTGCATTAAGTAAATAACATTAAAGATAAAGCAATAATAAATAAATGTTAGTGAAGGAAGTCATTGTTTAAGTCATTCTTTGGAGAACACGCAACCATCCACTCACAAGCATGAAGACATGAACCAAGACATCATCTATGAGAAGGGCTCCAACTTGGATAAATTAACAAGTATGCCCCTAGCACTCACAAATGGAAAAAGGTTAATTCTTCACACAATACCATGAGGGATGGGAGACTTACAATCTCACTTATAAGAATGTTATGCCTTTGGGACAAAATTTTGCTCTATGTTAAGCAATCGTAATTGGACTTATGTAAAAGACACAACTATTTGAGGTCAGGCAATAAAACTTTGGTGTTAATGCATGCTAGAGACATGGTACAGAGAACCAAACTCCTAAAGCATACCACCAAAAAATGGGATGAACCTATCTCAATCAAGCTCATGTTGATTCATCTGACACAAAGTCATTGATGAATCAACTAGCCTTTGATTATTTGAGAAGTCATTGGTCAATGAAGGATTAGGGAATGTGAGGGATGAAGATGAAGGGAGATGAAAATGGAAATCCAAATTGATCAAGGGAGGGATTTCATCTGATCAATATTATCCATTCATTTTGAGGGATGAAGTTTACACTTCATCAACCCCCTAAATACAATAGTGTTGATCAAATGGAAGTTCAAATCAACCATGATCAAGGTCAAACAGAAGATGAAACAACACAAAATCAACCAAATAGCTCAACATATTATTTCAATAATTAATGAAATTAAAGTCAATTTTAAATGAATAAAAATGCATTTTAAAAGGGTAAAAACCTCAAATCCCTTCAAATCACCAAATAAATGGCCAAGGGATTTATCCTAGGTCAAAGGACCTTAGACAAAAATTTGGGAATTTTTGGAAAGTCAGAAGTATTTAAAATTAATTAAAAACAAGTCAAAAACTAATAAATTCACAAAAAATATCAAATCTAATCCAAAAAATGATTTTAATTCAAAATATGAAAGAGGAAGTTATTTAAAGATTTTTGATGAAATTCCAATATTTTTTGGATTAAAAATGAAATTATTATGAATTCTATAAAGATAAGCTAATTAAAATATTAATCATAAAAATAAATAAAATAGAAAAAATAAGGGTCATCGGATCTCCCTAATTAATTGAGGTGACAGATCTGATGGTCACGCGCATGCATTCCACGATGGACCAAAGTCAAAGCATGCACATGAATGATAATCATAACTAAGGGTCAAGATTATAACGTGACAAAGGATCAGATGGTCTGGATTGATGTCAGCACTCCACCAGGGCCCTAGCTCTGGTCATCTTCTCCGGTGACCTCGATCGGACTGGTCCAACCAAAAAGTTCATCAAAAACAAAGATCCGCATATGGTTTTAAAGAGAAAATCAAGGGGAGTACGAATCTGACCTCCATTTCTTCCAATTCTCACTATACAACGAGATGTGTGGAATTGAAAAATGAGGTGGATGAACTGGGTTGCTTCGTTTTAACCTCAACGCAACTTAACCTTGTTGCCTACATTGGTAGGACTTCAGCCGACCAAATATTAAGTGAAATGATGGAGAATTTAGGGAGAATCGAAGAAGGAAAGATTGAGAAATTTCACCTTCTATTTGCAGTGATGAAGCTCGACCTCAATTCCAATTCACTTGGTCTTGCTTCTACTTGCTTGCAGGAGATGATTTGAATGTAAAAGGCTATGAATCCTTGGAGTTTCAGTTCCAAAACAGAATGAGAACTAAAACTCGATTTCAAATGAAATCCTCAAGGTATTCTATCAATGGAGGTTTAGGGTATTTGTAGATCAAAGCTTGGTAAAGGGTCCTCAATTATGAGGCAATGGTCATGTATTTATGGCCTTGTGAATTCATTTCCATACACCAATTCAAAAATTGGTCAAAATAGTAACTTGTGTGCATGGGTGCATGGGCATGCATTAAGGCTCAAATGATGATTGCAAAAGGTCTAAATTCATGCACATTTTATGTTGAAATCATTTCATGAAGCCATGCAATGTTGATTGAAAGTTGAGTACAAAATTTTCCAAATAGGGTCATGCAATCTACCCATGTGTAAGTCCCTCAAATTTAATCCAAATGTCATAATCTTGGACTCTTTGGAAAGTTAGCATGAAGGGGAACAACTTTGATGTTGAAACTTTTTCCATTTGGAGATTGGATCATGATGAATTTTGGTGTGGACCTTGAAACAAAGTTTAAGAGGAACTTATTTAGGACATTTGTCTCGAAATGGAACTTAAAAAGCTTGTGAAATGAGAAAGTTATGCTTTTTGGAACTTGCCATAGGCTATTCTTGCCAAAATGTGACCAACCAATATGACCTAAAAATGTGATTTTGAGATTTCTTGATTTTGAAGGAACAATGCTAGATGTTTTAAGCTCATGTGATCATATCATAATGTAAAGTTAAGCTTGGAGCTTTGTGGGATGATTTTAGGTCAAGTTCATGGGTGAATCAAATGCCTTGAAATTTCAAAAACCATGACCAAACCAAGTACTTCTAATATAAATTGAATGAGTGTTTGAATTGTGAATTGTGGTTTTAGTTGTCATTAAGTGATATTGAATGAATGTTGGTATGATAGGGTGATTAAAATGAAGCAAGGTCAATGATCAAAGGATGCCCGAACTAGGGTTTCTTGAACCACAAGCTTCATCAAAAACCATGGTCAGACAAATTAGGGTTTGGTGACGTAAGGGACATATTGAGATGCTTCAAAGGTTTGGGTCATGAAAAAAATTTGGATTTTAGGGGTCCTCAATGACATGGGCAAGATCCATAGTGAATCATGACTTGTACAAGCCAATGAAGGTCGAGCTAGGGTTAGGGTCTTTGGGTGACCATATGAAATTGATGTGTCTTAAAAGGGGGACTCACCATCCAATTAGGGTTTTGGAGAGTGGGTGAGATGTCTTGAATGATCCTTCAAGATTTGTTGGATGCTTGAGGATATATATTAGGGTTAAGGTGGCTTGGGCACACCTCAACATGATCAGAGGGTCTTGAGGCTTCATAGATGAACCTCATGCCTTGGGTTTGTGGATTATTAAAAGTCATTAAATACAAATGCATATGAAATGATATGTATGGGGTGTATGCTTATGAATTAAGGTTTAAGGTGGTGATGCGGAGGTAGAGTAAATTTGAGGGTATAGCCTATTTGTTGGGAACTTTTAGTCCCATAGGCAAAGTTATATTAATCCTGGATGATTAGACTTTAAGTCCCTCAAGAGAAGCAACGAATCTCTCGGGAGAGACTTCTATCAAGCCCTCCGACAAGAGTTTTAACTAGGTCTCTTAGGTGAGACTTCAGTCTCGCCTCTTTGGCGAGATTCATGTGTCAGATCCCACCCGAGAAAACTCTAAGTCCCTTAGGCGAGGATTTTAGATAAAATGTTTATTATGAACTCTTAGTCCCACGAGCGAACTTATAGTAAGCCTGGATGATGAGATTGTAAGTCCCTCAGGCGAGGCGTTGTACCTCTTGGGCGGGACATTTATCACACCCTCAAACAATAATTTTAACTAAGTATTTTAGGATAGACTTCAGTTGTACCTCTTGGGTGAGATTGCCCAAGGAAACTTTAAGTTCCCTAGATGATGAGCTTAAATAGTTCATTCATATTTCCCTAGAAAGCGATAAGTATATTTGCCATGAAGTTCAACATATAAAGTATTGACTTAATAGGCGACAAAGATCTTATCCATGAACTCCAACATATAAAATATTATCTTAAGAGGTGGCAAGGATCTTCACCGTGAAATCCAACATACAAAACTGCCTTAAGAGGTGAAAAGGATCTTCACCATGAAGTCCAACATACAGAGTATTTCCTTAAGAGACTGCAAGGATTTTCTCCACGAAGTCTAACATAAGAAATATTTCCTTAATAGGCAACAATAGTCTTCACCATGAAGTCCAACATAATAAATATAACCTTAATAGGCAGTAATGCTCTTTTCCATGAAGTCCAACATATAAATTATTGCGTTAAGTTACGATAAGGATTTTCACCATGAAATCCAGAATAAGAAATATTGTATTAATAGGTGGCAAGGATCTTTGCCATGAAGTCTAATATACAAAGTATTTCCTCAAGAGGAGGAAATAATCTTTGCCATGAAGTCCAACATACAAAGTATATCCTTAAGATGTAGTAAGGATTTTTTCCATGAAGTCTTACATACAAAATATTTCCTTAATAGGCGGAAAGGATCTTCGTCATGAAGTCAAACATACAAAGTATTACCTTAAGAGGCAAAAATGGTCTCTCTTAGGGATCTAGTATTTTGATCGCCTCTTAGGGTGATCCTCTTTAGAGATTTTAGGTTCCCTGCCAAAAAGGAATAGCCAGCAAACATAGATTCTTGGGAATAAAATAGTGAGAGGCCTTTTTAAAAAACCTCGCCCTATGCAAGGCACAGAGGGAAAATAGTTCACCCCCTAAAACAATATTTCTTTTAAAATGAAATAGATATAATACTCGCCTATCAAAATTAATACCAAAGTGATAAACAATAGTAAAGAAAGTAAACAAATGATAGTAGGAAAAGTGGAGCTAGTGGGCATTCCTTTTGGCCTTTAAAGCTTCGATCTCCCCAGTAGCTTAGAACTCAGTGAGCCTACCTTTTACAGACAGAACTAGTCTCTCTGCCTCCGGTGAATCCTCCTGCAATAGTTGAGCGTATGGCGCACAAATTTGTCCTTCTCGCCCATGGAAGTCTCCTTTGATTTATTGGGATATGGCTTCTTGTGTCATCTCACCCTCTCTAGTTGAACTTGTCTTCCCATAAGAAGATTCACCATTCACATACTTCTTCAGGTGTCCCTCCTGGATCAACCTCTCGTTCTCTTTTTTGAGTTGGTAACATTCCTCGGTGTGGTGTCCTTTGAATCTATGGAACTTGCACCATTTACCTGGTTTGGGACCCATCATGTATGCTTTTAGAAATGGGGCATAAGGATATTGTGCAGGTGAAGAACCTCATGTCAGGTCTGTTTATGGCGAGTGTTCATGGGCATGAATCTCTTTGACATCTTTCCTACTCTCTATAACACAATTGTGTCCTTGATGGGAGAGGTGTAATTACTCTTCTTTTGATGGTGCAAACCATCGACGTTAGGAGCATATTTTTTGACGTCTCTCACTTTCTTCTCAATTTTGCTCTCCTCACCCATTATCTAATATTATACCTTGGTGGCCACCTTTACTAACAAGAGTGTTAGCTTTTATGTGAGAGACTCATTAAAGTGTCCCGCCTTAAGTCTATTTTGGAACACCCTCACAAAAATTTCTTGGTTTGGCGGGACAACCTTGGTGGTGGATTCACTGAACTTGGAGAGATAGTCCCCTAACAACTTCGATGGACCCTGTTATTTTGTTGAACAGTTTGGTAGTGTAAATTTTCCAATGTCAACTAGCAGTAAACTGGTGTATGAGTTTCCTCACTAGCTCCTGATAATTGGCGATGGAAGTTAGGGGTATACCATATACAATTGTAGGTCAGCATCCCTGAAGGTGTCAAACAGTAATTTGCATTACAAGGAGTCGGGCACTCTAGTGATGACCATATGTGTGTTGATTGAGGTGACGTGTTCATAAGGATCATTGTGTCCATCAAACTTGGCCAAAGAGGGAGGTTTAAATCCCTCAAGGACAAGCACTTCTCATATCTCATCCAACAGTGGTTGGGAATCCAACACTTCCCTCTTATCTAGGGGATTGGACTCTTTTCGGTGTTTTCGGATATCATGGACATTGGCTTCTAGTGTTTGGTTCTTGCAACCTAGTCTGTCCATGCCGGCACGCATCTCCTCCAGGATATTGGCGTCACCTCTATTGTTGGTATCCTTCGGCGTAGGGCATGAAGCCCTCATATTGACCATGGTTGATGATGGCTAGGTACATTAGTGGATGGTAACAATGAGTATGGTGATTGTAGTGAAGAAGGTGTGACCCGTGTTAGTTTTACTGGAGTCCCATGGTGGGAGCCATCGTACTGGTCAAAAAATACATGTGTGTGTGGTATTCCTACAAGGGTAGGGGATACTCAAATTTCTTAGTATGTTTATAACGGTTTAGGATGGTAGGACTCACCTGTAGTAGTGAGAAGCCCTGTATGATGGTGTCCTAATGATTATAATTATCTAAGAGGTCAACTCACATGGGGTGAAAGGATTTGTATACAAATGTGTTGTTTTGGGTATAGTGTGTCAGTTATGAGATCTATTTCTCCCATTAGTGTGAGAAGTATTTATAGAGACATTTGGGCCTAGGGTTTCCTTGGGAAGGATCAACGCCCACCCAATCAGTGGTGGACCGTTGAATCCCTACTTCTTAAGAAGGACATGGATCAGCTACTGACATTGACTTCTCTCTGACCAATAAATGCCATTTTCCACATTTCCCATAATTGGGCAACTGGAAAGCACTTAAGGTGAGGCAATACCTTCTGGAGGGCGATATATGGTTGTCACATCTCATAGGGTCTGCAAAGCTCTCACCTCTATTAGGGATTTTACAATATAAGACTACAATATGGTTTAAAGTAGTCTTCAAGGCAATGGTACATGCCTTTTGATTCATACATGCTTCAAATTGGCTATAGACAATGTGAGTATGGCTATTATATTTATGTTAGGATCCTTTATGATGACTATTTTATTTTCCTATTATTGCATGTTGATAATATGTAGATTGTTGCTAATCATTTATAAGACAAAAATGAATTGAAAATCATGTTAGGGAGAGGAGTTTGATATGAAAGACTTAAGTGTTGTTAAGAATAATTTTCGTATCTAAATTCATATGGATGAAAGTGCTAGAAAATCATCTCTCAAAAAAGTTATGTTCAAAAAATGTTAGACAAATTTGACATGAGTAATTCGAAGGTTGTAAGTACTCTATTGACAAATCACTTTATGTTTTTATTGGTTTTGTGTTAATATACATATGTAGAAATTGAGTATATGTCAAAGGTTCCTTATGTCAGTTTTGTTGGTTATTTTATGTATGTTATTGTATGCATTAGACCAATTTTGGTACAAAGTGTAGGTCAAGTTTGTAAGTTTATGACCAAATCAAACAAGCATTATTAGGAAGTAGTCAAGTCGATCAGGTACTTGAAGGGCACAACATGTTAAGATATCATGTTTAGTAGTGAAAAGAGTGATTATTCAGTTATAGGATATATTTATTCAGACTATGTTGGTGATATAGATGATAAAAGATCTATAATATGGTGTTTCTTTACTCTACGATAAAAACCTATTTATTGGAAATCATATGTTCAATCCATAATGGGCATGCCGACAGCTAAAACATAGTACATGGCGGCAGGTAAAGCAGTCAAAGAAACCTTATGGCTTTTAAGATTAGTGAGAGAATTGGGTGTTGATCTAGTTGGAGTTCGATTGCATTGTGATGGTCAGAGTATCATTTATTTGTCAAACAATTAGGTGTATCATGATTGGACCAAGTATATTGATATGAGCTTTCACAAGATCAAAAAGTTGCTTTCAACTAGACATATATTATTTGAAAAGACTCATACTTAAGAGAATACGAGTTATATGTTGATCAATCCAGTCATTATGGATAAGTTAAAGCATTGATTTAACTTGTTACATGTTTATCCATGTTAAATATAGTTATACCTTTTATCTTTTATGTTGTCAAAATGTGTTTGTCATGCAGAAAGTCTGTATAGGGATTTAATATTCGTCAATTGGAGATGATTGAGTATGAAACATCATAACATCTCTTCCTCAATTAAGTCAATGTCCTTTGTACAACACTAAAAATCTCTCACTCCCCACAAATTTGAATCAAATTATAATACTACTATTGAGATTATAATAGTACTATTGAGATGTAACGGACATAGTTGTCTCAAACTTTTAAAACCATGTATAAGAAATTGATATTAACTTCAGTTGAGTCGTATATTTTTTAAGAGAGACCATATTTAACTATAAATTAATTGTAAAGTATTTGTAAAAAAATTCTTGTCATAGTTTAGTTATAAAAAAATGTGATATTCTATACTATAGACCATCTTAAACATCTTTAAAGACGGTCCTAAAGGAAGAGTCTTAGTGGATTAAATCAATAATTTAAAATAAGAACAACCAAAATAAATAAAGTTGATTAAATCAATAATTTAAAATAAGAACAACCAAAATAAATAAAGTTGGATTCAAGGTAAGATTGGGCAAAGATTGCAAATACTAGTATGTCAATCTCATATAAACCTTGGTGGTACATATCTTTGCTAATTGGTTTACATTTGGCGGTAAAAACCTTTGTAATTAATTTAAATTTTTTTTAATTTAATGGTTGAAACTTATATTTTAATCGTGAGTTCTAAAATTAATATTCTTTAATACTAATTACCAACTAACCTGATTTAACAAAATAATTGGTTTAGGTTATTTTTAATTTTATCAACTTTTCCTTTTGCTTTTTTTTTCCTTTTTCTATATTGTTTTTATTAAATATCTCTTTTTATTATTATTCATTTTTCTTTCTATCAATAAATTTTCAAAAAACTATCTAAAATCTTACCAAGATTGGATGTTGTAATATATATGATTTTATAAGTACTAATTCAAAATAAAATGTGAAAATCTTGCGAATATAAAAGAAAAGAAAATTTGTCACTAAATATAAATATTTAGGTATCAATTATAAATTTGGACATATCCACGTAACTTGTATAAAATTCTTATATTATTATTTGTATACTCTAATTAATATTTATTCTATATATTTCAAAAATCTAGGGAATATATACCTAGTATTTACATGATGAAGTATATATTTTAGGGAAGGAATATATATTGTGTTTTACCATCTTTTTCATATAATATAGTACTATTATTTCATTTGTGGTGAGTTTCAGTGTTCATAATTTTCTGACTTTATCATGGCCTAACAAAGCCAGAGGCCATCACTAGCTGCAAAATATTCAGTCCTTGGGAAGAACACCTCTATTATTACGAGTTCAATAATAATTAAAAAAAATCAGTAAAATAATTGCACATATTAATTAAAATTACAAACCAAAGAACTAATTAAATAACCAATAATCACAGCTACTCAATAACTATAAAAAATAACTTCATAACTAAGTCTAGCTACATTCATTGGAAGAAAATATACTTCACATTTCACATTTACCACATTCATAAATTGATGAAATCATAATCATAATTATATTAATAATAAAAAAGTGAGGTAACTAGTAGTAGTAAGTTAGTACAATCTTTTACGTTGACCATAGTCATACGATACAACTAAGTGGTTTCATTATACAAGTCTAGATCCATTATATTCATAAAAATAAATTAAACAATTTAATTTTAAAAAATGACATAGAACATAAAATAAATTTACCTCAACTTCCAAGATCTCACAGATCTAATATAATTATTTCAAAATCAAAAAAGTAAAAAACTCAAACTACCAAGATCTCAATGATCTAGTATCTGTTATCAAATTAAAAACAAAATATTTTAATTAAGAAATAAAGGTGTAGAGCTCCCTTCAACCCAAAGAAAGATGAAACTAGAAAGAAGATAAGTCTCCCTAAAGATGGAAGCCACAAAACTATCACAAGACACAAAATAGGGTAGAATTGAGGGATTCATAGCTAAGCAGCTCTATCAACATAACAATATCCATATTTGAACTAAAAGAAGCTCCATCCCCTCAAAAAACCCTAACACCAAAAACTTCAACTTCATTCAAATATAAAAGAAAAAAAACTATGAAAAATAAGTGAATCTAGTCAAAACAAGCAAAAATAGAAAAAGATAATAAGCTGTAAAAAATCTAGAGACTAAATCTTGTTTTTCATATCTATAACAATATTTGATGACGAAGAGAACTGTGAATGTATAAATATACTGACTTTGAGATCTATAAGGTTTCTCCAAATAGATAAAAAAGAAAAATGAAAGAACAAATAGATACTAACTCAATGCCTCAAATGAGAACCCTATCTTTGAAGACGTAATCTCGTTCTCTTAAATAAAGGAACTTTGGACTGAAATGTACTACTTCAGTTACTCCTTCAATTACAATTTTACTCCCTCCATTCTATGATAATTACGACTTATAGTACATGTTAAAATAATCATAAATAAAAACATGTAATGATAGTTTTATTATAGTTGTAAAAAAAGAGATAATTTTATAAATTTGTTTTGCTAGATAGTACTATATATTTTCCTTCAGAATAATAATAATTATGTTTTTTTAAAGTTAATATTTCAAATAATTTACTTTTTTTTATTATCAATAGTATTAAAAGCAACTTTAAGGAATAAATTGGTAATTCACATAATATATTAGGTCATGCGTTAAAAGTATGGTCAACAAAATTAAATGACGGTGTGAAAATCTTTCATTTATGAGTATTTTGAAGAATATGCATGTTGCTTCCTTTTTTTTTACTAGTGACATTCTTTTGTACTACACTTGACCATTAATTTGTCTTTTATTCTATTTTTATCTAGCTATATCTTATTTTAACAGAGTCTTTCTAAATTTCTCAACACTAAAAACACAACAATGTCACCACCAAAGATAGTCACAGTCGGGAAGAAGAAGTTGAATGAAGCTGGAAATATTTCTCATACCGAAACAATGAACTCTAAAAATCAGGTAAAATCTTATTTGATTTTTTGTTTAGCAATGTTGATGTAAATATATCAATTCTCTTTTTCATTCAACTATCTTATTTCAAGTGGAAATTATTTGTTACATAGAAGTCCAATGTCTTTACAAAATTCTCAACACTCAAGAACACATCAATGTCATCAAAGATAGGCACGACTGGAAACTTAAAAAACAAAAAGTTGAATGACGCTAGAAATGTTTCTCATATCGAATCAACGTACCTAACAATCAAGTAAAACTTTGTTTGATTTTTCGTTTAATAATGTTGATGTAAATATTACTTTATTATCAATTTTCTTTTCATTCAACTATCTCATTTTAAGTGCAAATTATTTGTTACATAGAAGCACAAAGTCTCTACAAATTTCTCAACATTTAAAAACACAACAATGCCACCAAAGATAGGCATACCCAGGAATTTAAAAAGGAAAAAGTTGAATGACGCTGGAAATGTCTTTCATACTAAATCAATAAACTTTAACAACCAGTAAAAGCTTGTTGATTTTTTGTTTAGTAATATTGATATAAATATTATTTAATTATCAATTCTCCTTTTCGTTCAACTATCTTATTTTAAGGGGAAATCAACGGTTAGACACATTCCATCACTATTAAGAATGCATGATTGTGGCTTAGATCCATCGTTATTCAACAACAACACACAAAGACCATTGATAACCGTGTAAATATAAGTTGTCTGATTCTTCGACATAAGTCATTTCAAGTTCATTAATTCAAAGTCTTTATTATAAATCTTTGTGGTTATGACTTCTTCTTTGCTTGAAATTGAAGTCTTTTTTGTAAAATGCAATCAGAAATAATATTTCAATTAAAAATATCAAATATTACAAAAGTGGCATATAAATAGGATGGATGATAATAAAAGGTTTATGGATGTGACATTAAACAATTATTTATATTTAACCTAAAATTTTTATAAAATTAATTTGCAACCAAAGTTATCAAAAGAGAGTTACAAAAGTGACCCGTAAGTTCATTTAACTCTCAACTCTCTTTTCCTTATGTAAACACCAAAAATCAATTTATTATATTATCCTGAGAAAGTGATATTTCATGTTCTTATAAGTAACAATATTAAAGTTTATTTAAAAATTTATTTAATAACATTAAAATGTATCTTAAGTTATGAACACTACATAGTTCTAAAGTATTTATCAAAAGTTTTAAAAAAACAACCATCATATAATATTGGATACAAAACTTAGCTAACTGTTTATCATATACATGTTGGTGTATAAAATATTTCTATAACAAAAACTAAAATCAAATAAAAACTATTTTCATAATATTATACAGAAACTATTCTAGTGAATTTATGAAAATAAGTTGAAATAACTTTATATACTTCAAAGCAATAAGTAGACGATGTGGAAAATTTTAGGTCAACACCATATCAAATAGGGGAGAAACCTATATGAAACGACTATATCAAATACTGCTCAGAATCAAATACAGTCTGAAACGAGGAGATTTTCTATCAGAAGATATAGCTCCACTAGGGATTCATGTCACAACAAGAGGTAACGTCCTGAGTGGGGAACCAGATAATCTATTGCGGATTCAACAATCTTCCAGGACAAATCAAAGGCCATACGAGGATGTAAATCAACAACTAATTCCTCAAAAGGAAAACAACAACCATCAAACTCTTCTTGGAGATTGAGAAATAAACCAATTCCAAGGTACCAAATATATCAGCCGGATTTGCAGACTCGTGCGGGGGAGAGACTGCCACGGTTATGCAACAACCAAATAAAGGTGTATTGGGGTCTGAAAAACCAAATAAAGATTTTACCGAGATCCAGGGTTCATTCACACATACAAACTGAGGATGTAAAAACATGAAAGTCTCAGATGGGGAAGGATGAACTACAAAGAGATCAACACATCAGCTTTACCGGGGATGATACATTGCTTGGGGAGCAACTCATCAACAAAGCTGGGATGAACGACGAACTGTTGGGGAGAATAAATCACCAACAACTACTTGGGGAATACAACAATGTTTCACACAGCAAGACTTATCATTCTTAGATTATTGTTGACATTCCTTTTTGAATTCAATGTTCTTAAAGTAAATTTCTTATTGTCATACCCCAAAATTCACCCTACCCCGATACAATTTTCATCTGATCCATGACCCTACTGCACATGCATACATTCATTACTTCAAAAAAAATTGAGTAACCGATTACCCTAATCAGGGTAACCGTTTACCCAGGCCAAAAACTGATTTTTTGGCCATTTTGGGACTGTGTAACCGATTACCCTAATCAGGGTAACCGATTACACCTGCGCAGACAACAAAAATAGCTCTGTTTTTTACACAAAGGACCTTTTGTTTCACCCCCTTCAACCCCTTTGCTTCCCCTATAAATATAGCACTATCCCCACTCACTTTTCAAGCTTGAAAGCCACAAAACCTCTGTCCATGGATGATAATCCCTAGTCAACCCCTTTGAGCCTAGAAGTAGGAGTTTTCTTCCAAGCAGAGAAACCCTCACATCTTAAACCCGGGGCAGGGTAGTCTTCAGCTAATTTGACCACGCGTTCAATTCCTAAAATACAAAGTAGGGAATGTCCCATTTGAGGATCAACCACATCCTAGGGAGTGTCTTGTCTAAAAGACAACCACAACATTTCCCTCACGAGAGGTCGAAGTCACAAATCCAATGGCTGTCCCTCGCCAAAAAAAGAGTGAGACAGTCACAAATCCTTTCAAACCAAATCAACAAATGTCACACGATCTGTTCCACATAAAAAAAATCCAAAAAGAGAGAGGAAAATCCCGCTAAGTCGAAACTTGAAAACAAGTGACTTAGGCAAAAATTAGGGTATCTCGATGGACTGCAAGCAAAAAAAGCAGTCCATGCAAAATTAGGGAAGTTGAAAAAAAGGCGCAGAAGAGGAATCGAAAACAAAAATCCTCAGCAAGAACAAAGTCGTGTGACTGCAAAAACAAAAATAGGAAGGCAAGTGACTGTCACTCCCAAAACCTTGTGGGTTCTCTTACTACCACTCCCATCATTCTAAGAGACGAACGTCTGTGTCAAACTAGTTGAACGTAGGACTGAAGGGTATCAAGAAGAATGGGCGGGCTAAATAAATTTTTGAGCCACAACTCCGTTGTTTATTAAACCGTGAACCATCCCACATTACAATCCTCAAAAGACCTAATTGAAGCAAGGTCTATTTTGAAAGCATATTGCACTGGAGCTTGTGTCGAAACTGACTCCTATTTGTTTTGCTAAGTATCATTATGACTTTTGTAACTAGTGATCCATTCACTATATGTCATCTTTTCAGTGGACATACTTGGATTTCTAAAACTATCATAAATATAACATTAGCATAAATAGTTTTACTTGTGAATGAGCATTGACATCAAGAGCACTTTCACAATGAACATGACTTGAGAAGTTTTGGTCACCCAAAAGAGGAAAATTTCCTGAGGACTCCGATGAGCAAAGGCCATCCCCTTAGATTAATCTCACCAGGGGGATATGCATCTGAGAACTCCGTTGAGCAAGCCACTTCAAGATTCAGTCAGTCTGGGACAATCACGTCGAGATTAGGCAAATCTCTCCAAAGGCAGTTGGTCAGGGGCATTCCCTCAAAAATCAACCAGTCAGGGGCAAAATCCATTCAAGGTTTCACACCAGAGAAGACCACCTCAAAAGCATGAGAAAGTCAAAACACTCCAAGAGATGGATGAATAGGGGTAGGCAGATCCAAGACGCTGGGGTATATCAGATCAAGATTACTCTACCCATGGTTTGCTTCATAACTTGTAACTGGGATAGTCCATGTAGATACCTAACAGATTGAGGCAACAGAGGAAGCATTTCCTTATATTTTGGATTTTCTTGCTCAGATCAAACACGGGGCATCAGAATATCCAGACCAAGCTCACAACATCATCCAGGTTCAAAGCAAATGTCGGGAAGTCATGCTAAAGACATCATCCCATAACTTGTCAACAATGAGCCTTGAAGCCAAGCAAAAATATTTCCCAGTTCCAACCATTCTTGACCCACCTCAAGGACATTTGTTGAACTATCCAAAACAATTGCATCAATCATTACGCACCAACCATGTTGCTTCACTCATACATATCATGCATCATGCATAACATGAAGCCCTTCCCCAACAAGAATAATGAAGGCAACCCACGCTTGATACCTTTCAAAATTAAAGCCTACTTGGCAAACCCAAAAATCTAATCATCATCAGATCCAGCCTGATCCCGTCCAAACCAAAATCCAAAAGCCCAATCGTTATTGGCACCTCCCAAAACAAATCTCTATCATTAACCATAAAGCCCAATCATTATTGGCACCTCCCAAAACAAATCTCTATCATTAACCATAAAGCCCAATTGTTATTGGCACCTCCCAAAACAAATCTCTATCATTAACCACAAAGCCGAATCGCTATTGGCATCTCCAAAACCGAAAGCCCACTTCGCTGGCATCTTCATAAACTCAAATCCAATCAACATTGGTACCCAGAAAGTCTCACCTCTCAAAAGGGAGATCAATCCAAATACAATCAATATTCATCTTTCATTACCACATGCACTGCATACAATAAACACACATGACCTTCTTTCAAAATAAGGAAGTTGCATATCAAAAAGCTCTCTCACAAAAATGAGAAATTCTCATTAACATGCACCATATGCGTACATAACATAATAAATCCTTCCCATCAACCCTTTGATGAGGACATAACCTGCCTTAATATTTTCTGTCAACCCTTTGACGAAGACAAACTACCTTTCCGTCAACCCTTTGATGATGACAAACCTTTTTCCATCAGCCCTCTGATGACGACATTTTACAACATTTTCTTTCCGTCAACACTTTGACGAAGACAAATTACCTTTCCATCAACCCTTTGACGATGACAAATTTCTTTTCCATCATCCCTCTAATGATGACAATATTTTCCGTCAACCCTTTGACGATGACAAAATTACCTTTTCGTCAACCCTTTGACGAAGACAAATTACCTTTTCGTCAACCCTTTGACGAAGACAAATCCTTTTCCGTCAACCCTTTTACGAAGAAAAATTCTTTCCCGTCAACCCTTTGACAAAGACAAATTACCTTTTCCTCAACCTTTTGACGAAGACAAATTATGTTTCCGTCAACCCTTTGACGATGACAAACTCTTTTCTGTCAACCCTTTGACGAAGACAAATTACCTTTCCGTCAACCCTTTGAAGATGACAAACTTTTTTCCGTCAACCCTTTGACGAAGAAAAATTACCTTTCCATCAACCCTTTGACGATGACAAACTCTTTTCCGTCAACCCTTTGACAAAGACAAATTACCTTTCCGTTAACCCTTTGACGATGACAAACTCTTTTCCATTAACCCTTTGATGACGACCCCCCTTTTCCATCAACCCTTTGATTACGACACCCTTTTCCATCAACCCTTTGATGACGACACCCTTTTACATCAACCCTTTGATGATGACACCCTTTTCCATCAACCCTTTGATGATGACAACCTTTTCCATCAACCCTTTGATGATGATCTCTCATTGGAAACAAAAATCCCTAAAAAAATCCAAATAACCAGTTGCAGTCCCACATGCATTGCATGCATCACTTCATGCATACTTTTTCCCGCTGAAACGGAAAGTCCCACTAAAGCCCAACCATACTTGGCACAATCCATATACCCTGCATTTGCATACCCCAGCAGCCCGAGCATACACCGACTTTCTGCATACATCAACATTTTACATGCACAACATTGCATAATAACATACTCTTCATATTGGGGCAAGTATGTTTAGCATAAGTTGGATTCAAGCCTTTCTCGAAAGTAAAAGGGTCCTCGTGAACAACCCCAACAGGTATCCCCAAAGTATCTCCTTTTATTTGCCTTTTGCAAATATTGTTGGCCCTTTGTCAGTATCTCGCCTTTTGCGAGACCCCTCTGCTTTTTGCAAGGGAAAACCCTGTTTTGCCTTTTAGCAAGCCTCCTTGTTACCTTTTGCACAAGAGAGTTTACCTTTATCAACTTTGCATGTTAAGCAAAAATGAGAGATTGGAGGATTGACCTATTCTCTTAAACGTTTGTCTTAAAACACCCGATGTAGGTTTGGCAAGTCCTGAGTGGTAGCCATCTTTCAAAAATTTCATCCCAGTCGTTGTGCCTGAGGGATATAATGAGTTTTTCGTGCCTACCATAAATTTTCCTCTACCTTGTGTATGATAACTACCATATCTATTCACCTGCGTTTTGCAAGTACTCTTGTGCCTTTTGCACACTTTCAAAAATCAAACCTTCCCAGTCATTGCTAGGGAATGACACTTTTCAAACTCAAACCTTCCCAGCCGTTGCTAGGGATTGACACTTTTCAAATTCAAACCTTCCCAGCCGTTGCTAGGGATTGACACTTTCAAAATCAAACCTTCCCAGCCGTTGCTTGGGATTTACATTTTCAAATTCAAACCTTCCCAGCCATTGCTAGGGATTGACACTTTTAAAATTCAAATCTCCCCAACCGTTGTTAGGGATTTATATCTTTAGATTTCAGGTATTCCAACCATTGCTAGGAAGCGTCACTTAACTAAAACCTCCCCAGTCGTTGCTAGGGATCTACACCTTTAGATTTTAGGTTTTCCAGCCATTGCTAGGAAGCGTCACTGAACTAAAACCTTCCTAGTCGTTGCTAGGGATCTACATCTTTAGATTTCAGGTATTCCAGCCATTGATAGGAAGCATCACTGAACTAAAACCTCCCCAGTCGTTGCTAGGGATCTACACCTTTAGATTTCAGGTATTCCAACAGTTGCTAGGAAACGTCACTGAACTAAAACCTCCCTAGTCGTTGCTATGGATCTACATATATATAGATTTCAGGTATTCCAGCCATTGCTAGGAAGCGTCACTGAACTAAAACCTCCCCAATCATTGCTAGGGATCTACACCTTTAGATTTCAGGTATTCCAGTTGTTGCTAGGAAGCGTCACTGAACTAAAATATTCTCAGCCGTTCTTAGGGATTTTCACTATCTTTCACATAAGAAACTTATCCCCAACGAAGTCATGTTCCCTCTCATCTTCCTTCTTGACCCTTTGTCATGAAGCTTTTCTCTTTGTCTTCAATTTAAAGAGATACTTATGTTACACACCATAACATACATTGTATCATACACATCATGACATAAACCATCATACAGCTGACCCATGTCCTCCCCACATAATACCATAAACTATCCTCAACAAATGATTTCATATCAAATTTGTTTTCCATCCCATGAACAACCTTCACAAATACCCATCACTTCATATCACATTCACTTCATTCCCAGTAGGGTGAATTTTTAGATATTTTTATTTATTTAATCCTCTCTTACCTTGGATGTGTGGAAGTCGTTGCTATCTAAACATTCAGATTCGAGAAGATTAAATAGGGGCAACTGTCATACCCCAAAATTCACCCTACCTCGATATAATTTTCATCTGATCCATGACCCTAACGCACATGCATACATTCATTATTTCAAAAACAATAAATAAATTGGGTAACCGGTTACCCTAATCAGGGTAACCGATTACCCAGACCAAAAACTGGTTTTTTGGCCATTTTGGGACTGTGTAACCGATTACCCTAATCAGGGTAACCAATTACACCTGCGCAGACAACAAAAATAGCTCTATTTTTTACACAAAGGACCTTTTGGTTCACCCCCTTCAACCCCTTTGCTTCCCCTATAAATAGAGCACTATCCCCCTTCATTTTTCAAGCTTGAAAGCCACAAAACCTCTATCCAAATCACATTCAAGCTCCCTCTTTTCAATCTAAACTCTAACTCACCCAAACCCTCTTTTCTCCTTTGAACCACCCAACCACCATGTAAAAATCCACAAACTCCACACAACAAAAACAGTAGCAAGCTTGTGACCTTCACTTACATAATCATTCATCACCATCACATAAACATACAACTTCCTCCCCTTCCATTTTTCTAACATAACAACCATAGCCACCCTCTTCCAAGCTTTTTGCTTCACCCTCAAACCCAAACACAACAACAACCTAGTTTTGACACCACAATCTTGGTAATATTTTGGACTCAAACTCCCTGACATTTTTTTTGGTTTTGTTTTGTGTTTGGAAATGGGTTTTTACTCTTGGGTTGTGTTTTGAGAGAGTTTTGAGTCCACTTTGAGACAAGTGTTCTTTTATTGGGTTTACACCCTTTTGGGGATTTTTTGCTCTTACTACTTTTTATCCACCATTTTCAATCAAACTTTGTTTCTTGTTATCATTTATATTTATTGGTTGATGAGATCTATTAAATCACGGCTATGGTTGTTTAGAGTTGATAAAACCTTCAATGTTTCAAACCTATTAATGATTGATCAATAGACCCTTCATGATACTTTGAGGCATTGATAGGTTGCCTCTATTTCAACGATGTTTGGGTCATTTGATACATAGATGAAACCATTCTCTTTACATTAACTTATTATTCAATTTGCTTATTGTTATTCTACTAACCACTAACCATTAACTACTAATTTCTAACATTTATATTATTGCACTTTACTTCCTTGCAATTTATTTTATTATTCACTAAACATGGACTTAAGATTGCATAACTTTCTTTGTTACAAATCTATTGTTAGTTGATTTTTCAATCATCTTCAATACTTTGCATCAATGATAAGCTATCCCTTAATGTGTCAGTTACATTCACTAACCATTATTATTGTGATATTATCATTCTTTATCTTGTGATTTACTTTTATGTCATTACCTTGTAATTTACATTCAAGTACTCATTATCATCATCGTTGTACAAACTCATCATGCATGTTAATTTACTTGTTATTTATTTTATTGTCATCATACATTAAAAATAACAAAAACATGATAAAATGGAAAGACCAAAAATATTCATTCCACTCTTAATCAACTTGGACTTAGAGGATTTCATCTTAGGACCTTTGCTTGAAGGCCTTCCTTCACTCTTTGTGATAATTTGTAAACACTTGGATTTTCATCCGTAACTTACATGCATGTTGTAAGAATGGCATCATGGCACCACCTTAGGGGGACATGTTTGTAAGACCATTATCCTTTGTTTAGCTTAGGTCACTTTTGCACACAAAAGGCTTTCTCTTGGTCTATCTTACAATGAGACTCTTTAATTTCTTGTTGGTTACTTTGCATTCATGTTGCATAAGCCAAATTTCATAATCAAAATAAAACAAACCCTTGATTCAACGTCAAGTGGCATTTTCATAGTCAAATTCAAAACATTTAATAATTACTATTGTTATTGTGCGCCACGAGCCTTAAGTGGTGGAGAATGAGTGAGAATGGAGTATTCCTACCCTTACTCTGATTATTTTGGACGTAAGACGCTTGGCTTGTTGTCTAGAATAATCACCTCCTCCCATAGACTTTAGTACAATATAATCACAAACATTCTTTCATAAAACCCTTATTCAAGGTAAAAACAATACAACTCATCAAACTCATTTCTGTGCCTTAGGGCATCATCCTAAAAACACTTTTCTCAAAGGTAAAATCAACCAATACACAAACATTTTCTACTCCGAACTACGGAGCTCTGATTCCTCATCCCCGAATGAGTGATACGTAGGCACAAGGGCCACAATCCTTGGCGAGCACTATAATAACAAAAACACCCCCTTCTTTCACACATTATTTTGAAAATAAAACGATAATAGATAAATCTCATGTATGTAAAACAACCCAAATGGTTCCCATGGAGTACCGTGGATGTAAGGGGTGCTAATACCTTCCCCTTACATAACCTACTTCCGAACCCAAATCTCGGTTACGAGACTGATTCCTTATTCTCTTTTAGCGCTTCCCGTGCGCGTCTCTTTTCCGAGGGTTTTATAGGCTATTTCCCCTCTCCTCTCCGATAGAGGTAAACTAAATAAAATTCGGTGATGACTCTTCTGACTTTGCCTCTCTTTGGCATCTCTTTAGTCCCGGTTTCGTTATCGTGAAATCCCGGTAGCGATAGCTGGTGACTCTGCTGGGGACCAAAATTCCCTAAGCAAGTCTAACCTAGTTTGGGTTGTTTCCTCTTTTACGTACGTGGAGATTTATCTGTTATCTATTTTTTCTGTATATATTGCTTTCTTTGCTAACCTGTGCATATTTTCTTTGTTTACCTGTTGGTCCGAAACTCTGACTCTGTGACGAAGAATTTTTGGAAGCAATAATGATTGCAAAAGAAAAAACCTTGTGTGAAGGACTCCCCACCCGAGTCTGAGAGTTTGCTTGAGATATGAGAGGTTGAGTAGTATTGATCTGCGAGGTGCCTTCCTCGTTAGAGTCGTACGAGAACCTCACTTAGTGGTAGATTCTCTTAAGGGGATTGATGACCGTCGTGCTTTCGGTTTAAGCATCTTTTCTTTTACTAGAGTTAATGACCCTAAGACCCCTTTTAGAACCTTTAAAACTATGGCTAGCCTAGACCGATGGTCGCGTAGTATAGGCCACCAAGGTGCCTTCCTCATAAGGGTCAATACGAAGATCTCACTTAGAGTAGATGACTTTGATGGAGCAGTCGCCTGACAAGTAAATTGACATAAGCGGCTGACAGTCAAGGAAGTCCATGACTCTAGGGGCAGTGTCTTACACCCAATTTTCCTAAAACCTTAGATCACACAAAGCGAGAACCTTGGTTTACTAAGCAGTCATTATTAACTCCATGCTTCGCCATGATGATCCAAAACCATGAACCCATGCCTAAAAACCTGTGGAAATCTTCTCACCCATTCATTCATAAATAAACATCGCATTCACGCATCATTTGCATCTCATAAGCAAAACCTTATACCACCTTCTATTTCTACCCCACTAGCTGATTTCCCGATGTACGCTCAGAACTAGAAGCATGTCTCAAGCCACTGTGGAAGAACTCCAACAAGGACAAGCTGCATTGAAGGAAGAGATCAGCCAACTAAAGACTCAGATGAGCTTGGTTATGGAAATCTTGCAAACACTGTTGAAAAAGGAAGGAAATCCTACACCAACCCCCAGGATGGAAATGGTCTCCCTATGCCTCTGTCCGGCTCCACCGTAAATCATGAGTTGCCTCAGGGATACCGTTCCCAACCCGAACTGCTGAGGTTTCTTAATCAACAGCCATTGTTCGTTCCTCAGCTAGCTCCGAGGAACAAAATACGGAATCAGAATTGGTACTCAAGTCGGAGGCAAAACTCTTATGCTAAAAAAGGCCAGGAAAAATCAAAGAGGTTGGAAAAACAGTTTGACCTGACTCCCATGACGTACGGTCGAATTCTCCCTCTTTTGCTCAACAGATCATTGGTGCAGTTAAGGGCACTAGGACCTCCTCCAACATCTGTTCCCTTGAACTACGACATGAATGCTAGGTGTGAGTTCCACTCGGGAGCACCCGGACACTCGATCGAGAGTTGTAAGGCCTTCAAATACAAGGTCCAGGAAATGATTGATTCAAAGGCTATCGCGTTCACACCAAACAGACTGAATATACTAAGCAACCTCATGTTGCCACATGAAGGCACTTCTGCAATGCCACAACCAGTGCCAATGGATGAGGAACAAGAAGCTGAATAAGAGTCGCCTTGGGGACTATCATACATGAGTTCCTACAAGCATGATGACACCGATCTACGGTTGAAACAAGGCTAATCACGCCAGCAATTATGTTATCATTCATTTGTTTTCATGTGTAACTTTCTTGCTTGTCATTGTAATATTCACTCTTAAAAACTTGTTTTTGCAACAATGAAATGAATATGCATGTTTTAAGTCAATCCAATTGTGTTCACTCTTATCTTACTTTTGTTAAAAAACGAAACTTAAAGGGAGAATGATGAATATAAGGTACAATATCTCATTGCATGTATGCTTTTGAATAAACACCTTGCTGATGATGTAAGGCATTACTTCGAATCCCCAAACAGTGGAGGTATAAGGATGATAATCCCTAGTCAACCCCTTTGAGCCTAAAAGTAGGAGTTTTCTTCCAAGCAGAGAAACCCTCACATCTTAAACCCGGGGCAGGGTAGTCTTCAGCTAATTTGACCACGCGTTCAATTCCTAAAATACAAAGTAGGATATGTCCCATTTGAGGATCAACCACATCCTAGGGAGTGTCTTGTCTAAAAGACAACCACAACATTTCCCTCACGAGAGGTCGAAATCACAAATCCAGTGGTTGTCCCTCGCCAAAAAAAAGTGAGACAGTCACAAATCCTTTCAAACTAAATCAACAAGTGTCACACGATTTGTTCCACACAAAAAAAAATCCAAAAAAGAGAGAAAAATCCCGCTAAGTCGAAACTTGAAAACAAGTGACTTAGGCAAAAATTAGGGTATCTCGATGGACTGCAAGCAAAAAAATAATCCATGCAAAATTAGGGAAGTTGAAAAAAAAGGGCAGAAGAGGAATCAAAAACAAAAATCCTCAGCAAGAACAAAGTCGTGTGACTGCAAACACAAAAGTAGGAAGGCAAGTGACTGTCACTCCCGAAACCTTGTGGGTTCTCTTACTACCACTCACATCATTCTAAGAGATGAACGTCTGTGTCAAACTAGTTGAACGTAGGACTGAAGGGTATCAAGAAGAATGGGCGGGCTAAATAAATTTTTGAGCCATAAATCCTTTGTTTCTTAAACCGTGAACCATCCCAAATTACATCCCTCAAAAGACCTAATTGAAGCAAGGTCTATTTTGAAAGCATATTACACCGGAGCTTGTGTCGAAACTGACTCCTATTTGTTTTACTAAGCATCACTATGACTTTTGTAACTAGTGATGCATTCACTATATGTCATCTTTTCAGTGGACATACTTGGATTTCTAAAACTACCATAAACATAACATTAGCATAAATAGTTTTACTTGTGAATAAGCATTGACATCAAGAGCACTTTCACAATGAACATGACTTGAGAAGTTTTGGTCACCCAAAAGAGGCAAATTTCCCGAGGACTCCGATGAGGAAAGGCCATCCCCTTAGATTAATCTCACCAGGGGGAAAGGCATCTGAGAACTCCGTTGAGCAAGCCACTTAAGATCCAGTCAGTCTGGGACAATCACGTCGAGATTAGGCAAATCTCTCCAAAGGCAGTTGGCCAGGGGCATTCCCTCAAAAATTAACCAGTCAAGGGCAAAATCCATTCAAGGTTTCACACCAGAGAAGACCACCTCAAAAGCATGAGAAAGTCAAAACACTCCAAGAGATGGATGAATAGGGGTAGGCAGATCCAAGACGCTGGGGTATATCAGATCAAGATTACTCTACCCATGGTTTGCTTCATAACTTGTAACTGGGACAGTCCATGTAGATACCTAACAGATTGAGGCAACACTGGCCATGAAGAGGAAGCATTTTCTTATATTTTGGATTTTCTTGCTCAGATCAAGCATGGGGCATCAGAATATCCAGACCAAGCTCACAACGTCATCCAGGTTCAAAGCAAATGTCGAGAAGTCATGCTAAAGACATCATCCCATAACTTGTCAACAATGAGCCTTGAATCCAAGCAAAAATATTTCCCAGTTCCAACCATTCTTGACCCACCTCAAGGACATTTGTTGAACTATCCAAAATAATTGCATCAATCATTACGCACCAACCATGTTGCTTCACTCATACATATCATACATCATGCATAACATGAAGCCCTTCCCCAACAAGAATAATGAAGCCAACCCACGCTTGATACCTTTCAAAATTAAAGCCTACTTGGCAAACCCAAAAATCTAATCATCATCAGATCCAGCCTGATCCCGTCCAAACCAAAATCCAAAAGCCCAATCGTTATTGGCACCTCCCAAAATAAATCTCTATCATTAACCATAAAGCCCAATCGTTATTGGCACCTCCCAAAACAAATCTCTATCATTAACCATAAAGCCCAATCGTTATTGGCACCTCCCAAAACAAATCTCTATCTTTAACCATAAAGCCCAATCATTATTGGCACCTCCCAAAAAAAATATCTATCATTAACCATAAAGCCCAATTGTTATTGGCACCTCCCAAAAGAAATCCCTATCATTAACCATAAAACCCAATCGCTATTGGCATCTCCAAAATCGAAAGCCCACTTCGCTGGAATCTTCATAAACTCAAATCCAATCAACATTGGTACCCAAAAAGTCTCACCTCCCAAAAGGGAGATCAATCCAAATACAATCAATATTCATCTTGCATTACCACATGCACTGCATACAATAAACACACATGACCTTCTTTCAAAATAAGAAAGTTGCATATCAAAAAGTTCTCTCACAAAAATGAGAAATTCTCATTAACATGCACCATATGCATACATAACATAATAAATCCTTCCCATCAACCCTTTGATGAGGACATAACCTGCCTTAATATTTTCTATCAACCCTTTGACAAAGACAAATTACCTTTCCGTCAACCCTTTGACGATGACAAACTTTTTTCCATCAGCCCTCTGATGACGACATTTTACAACAGTTTCTTTCCGTCAACACTTTGACGAAGACAAGTTACCTTTCCATCAACCCTTTGATGATGACAAATTTCTTTTCCATCATCCCTCTGATGATGACAATATTTTCCGTCAACCCTTTGACGATGACAAAATTACTTTTCCGTCAACCCTTTGACGAAGACAAATTACCTTTCCGTCAACCCTTTGACAAAGACAAATCCTTTTCCGTCAACCCTTTGACGAAGACAAATTCTTTCCTGTCAACCCTTTGACGAATACAAATTACCTTTCCGTCAACCCTTTGACGAAGACAAATTACCTTTCCGTCAACCCTTTGACGATGACAAACTCTTTTCCGTCAACCCTTTGACGAAGACAAATTACCTTTCCGTCAACCCTTTGACGATGTCAAACTTTTTTCCGTCAACCCTTTGACGAAGACAAATTACCTTTCCGTCAACCCTTTGACGATGACAAACTCTTTTCCGTCAACCGTTTGACGAAGACAAATTACCTTTCCGTCAACCCTTTGACAATGACAAACTCTTTTCCATCAACCCTTTGATGACGACCCCCTTTTCCATCAACCCTTTGATTACGACACCCTTTTCCATAAACCCTTTGATGACGACACCCTTTTCCATCAACCCTTTGATGATGATACCCTTTTCCATCAACCCTTTGATTATGACACCCTTTTTCATCAACCCTTTGATGACGACACCCTTTCCATCAACCCTTTGATGATGATCTCTCATTGGAAACAAAAATCCCTACAAAAATCCAAATAACCAGTTGCAGTCCCACATGCATTGCATGCATCACTTCATGCATAATTTTTCCCGCTGAAACGGAAAGTCCCATTAAAGCCCAACGATACTTGGCACAATCCATAGTCCCTGCATTTGCATACCCCAGCAGCCCGAGCATACACCGACTTTCTGCATACATCGACATTTTACATGCATAACATTGCATCACAACATACTCTTCATATTGGGGCAAGTATGTTTAGCAGAAGTTGGATTCAAGCCTTTCTCGAAAGTGCAAGGCTCCTCGTGAACAACCCCAACAGGTATCCCCAAAGTATCTCCTTTTATTTTCCTTTTTCAAATATTGTTGGCCCTTTGTCAGTACCTCGCCTTTTGCGAGACCCCTATGCTTTTTGCAAGGGAAAACCCTGGTTTGCCTTTTTGCAAGCCTCCTTGTTACCTTTTGCACAAGAGAGTTTACCTTTATCAACTTTGCATGTTAAGCAAAAATGAGAGATTGGACGATTGACCTATTCTCTTAAACGTTTATCTTAAAACACCTGATGTAGGTTTGGCAAGTCCTGAGTGGTAGCCATATTTCAAAAATTTCATCCCCGCCGTTATGCCTGAGGGATATAATGAGTTTTTCGTGTCTACCATAAATTTTCCTCTACCTTGTGTATGATAACTATCATATCTATTCACCTGCCTTTTGCAAGTACTCATGTGCCTTTTTGTAGTGGTGTATTCGTCACTTTATGATTTATTGATTAAACCAAAAGCAAAGCATACAAAGAATCGAGTCGCCACCGCACTTTTATTTATCCAAAGGAATGGCTAAAAAGCGAACAAAAGCCTAAGAAGTTTTACACATAGAAAACTAATGAAAGATCAGAGATCTGGGTAAGGGGTTAATTACGCAATGGGAAGGTGTTAGGCACCCAAAACGTCCTAGGTACTCCTAGGGAACCCTTTTCACAACTTGTTGTACAAAATGTTATTTGTTTATGAAATATTTATTGTGCAAACATGGATTGAAGGGATGAGAAAAGAATGTACAAGTTATTATTGTTGTGTTTGGATGGATAACCATTGCCTACGTACCTTTACAGGATCAAAACCTCGTAGTTCGGCTAAAAGATTTCCAAAAAGTAAGTGAATTGATTTTAAAACAAAAGCCCTAAGGTCTTTCGTTATCCACGGGAGAAAACTCAACCTATACAAACAACAAGTCCACCATGTGAGAAAAGCTTCAACTTGCTAGTGAGGGGTTAACCCTATAATAAGCAAGGAAGTCTTACAATTCAATCACTAAGGACAAAAGGTGAGATTAACATCAACCAACTAGGATAAATCAAACCTATGGCTAATGTATGAAAACTTATCAAGAATGGACAAAGCCACAAAAAAATTGAATGAGTGAAATTAATCAATTAGGATTATTCAAAAAATGGTCAAAGTGTGATTAGAATTCAATTCAAAAGAAGTATTATGAAAATGAAGTTTGAAAAATCAGAGGCTTAAGGCCTAGGTTTCTATTTTGAAAAGAAATGAAAATGTTTGCACAATAGTTTTCAAGTTTGAGTTAACATGCAAATGGAGATTTAAAGAAACAAAAGGTAGAAGGGTGTAAAACTTCTTAGATGTTCACCTCTTGAGATCATATGTAGATGATTCAAGTGATTCCTTTGGAAAAGGCAACAAGCAAAATAACAGATAAACAAAGTAAATGGATACTGGAGGCCAATCAATGGACTTATACCAATCTCACAAACCAAAATGGATACCGGATGCCAAACAACTGGACTTATACCAATCTCCTAAAACAAAAATGGATATTAGATGCCAATCAATGGACTTATACCAATCTCCTAAAAGAAAACAAACAAGGATACCAGATGCCAATCAATGGACTTATACTAGTCTCACAAAGCAAAGAAAACATGGATACCAGATGCCAATCTATGGACTTATACCAATCTCCAAGGAATGATCATAGGAAACAACTGCCAATAAATGGACTTACAATTGACTCCTCACATACAACAAGCAAAACAAATGCAATAAGCAAGTGGAAACAAGTTGCCAATAAATGGTCTTACACTCGACTCCAAGGAAATAGGATGCCAATCAATGGTCTTAGTCCCAACTCCTTCCAGATCATAGGAAACAACTTCCAATAAATGGACTTACAATTGATTCCTCAATGGACAAACAAAGTGTCACAAAGATATGAACAATGCTCATGAAATAACATACAATTAATGATGATAAATGCACAAAGGCACACTCAAGCAAATATGCACAGATGAATCAAGTAAGCAATCAAACAAGTCAATTAGCACACACTATATACAATCAATTAGGCTCAAGCAAGGTTGGGCTTTACAGCCAACTGGAATGGGGTATTTTGTTCTCTTAACCCTAACATTGAGAGTTAGGGTGAAGCAGATGAAATGGAGATGAGGGGTGTGCCTCATAGCTCTTATCCCTGACCTGGGAGAGCTTTAAGCAATGGAAAGTGTGGGAGTTCAGAAAGTTGGAACTCTTCTCCACAAATGATTGACTCTATAAGATTTTGGGTTATTATTCACAATGCATCAACACATGGTGTGAGCAAGGTGAATGACACACTGAGTAGCAGGAGATGGATTACACATCTCTTTTATCTGCCAATTGCCTCATAAGAGGACTTTTCCTGCTTGGCACAAAATTAAACAAACACAAGCATTGCCTCTTAAGGAGGACTTCAGACAGGTGCCTACCAATAACAGTAGGTCTTCCAGACTACATGAAGAAGAGGGATTATACCTAAGTGGTTAAGCAACCAAGCAAAAGCAAAGTTCAAATGAACTTAAAGCAACTTATGTACCTGTGGAAATAACTAAACAAATCAGTACAATACTCAGACAAACAGACAACAGTCAATAAGCAACAGACAATCCCAATGTACAAAATGTGTAAGCCAAAAGTCAAACTCAAATGAGTTAGCATCAACCTACAAAACACACAAATGTTAGTAATCAAAAGCAAACATCAATACTCAAATGATGAAGCATCATCAATTATGGGACTTGGATGTTCAACCTGAAATCAAAGCTCAAATATAAGCCATAAACCACTAGGTCAAAGCCTAGGGTCAAAGATGGAGAAAAAAATTTAAAACAGGAGCTCAAATTTAACATGAATTAACTTCAATCACATCTTGACACATTCCAAAAGGTCTCATATCAAAATCAATCACCAAAAGCATTTCATGATCAAGTGAAGTTCAAGGCAATTTTAAAGCTCATATGTGATCAACATGAATGAAGAATTCAAATCAAAACAGAAATGATTCAAATAAATCTGGAAAAATTCAAGCACATTCAAGACATCTAACATGATCAACATACAAAAAATCAGAAGCATTGAACATCATTTGGTATGGAAATCACATGGTACAAGTTGAACAAGCAAAGGTGTGACACAAATTGTCACACCAAGTTAGCACATGCATAAAACAGAAATGGAGCATAGGAAAAATACCAAACCAAAACCAAAATGTCAAGCAATGTGTCTAGTTTCATCATGCAAAATTTCACATTCATTGGATAAGAAACAAGCATTTCACAATGAGATGAGCAAGGCAAGGTCAAAATGAGACATATGATCAATCATTCTAGCACAAAATAATATCCAGCCAAGCACAACTTTGGAAATTATGATGATAAAAAAGTAGACAAACCAAGGAGCATTGTGCAAAAAATTGGAGTGAAATTGATGCATTTTTCAATTTATTGTGATTTTTCTAAGTTGAAGAAGAAATAAAAAAAAGAAATGGACATATAATATGAAATGTGGAGGGAAAATGGATAAATGATGAAGTATTTGAAAAACGCTTCAGCCAAGGATCGAAGCCAGTGCGAATTCAAAAGTGGCGCATGCATCAAAACGACACCGTTTAGACTTAAACCCTAGCGCGCCAAAAAATTCGTAGCTAATTCAAATTTTCGTAGCAAAATCAAAGCAATTTCGTAGCAAATTCTGGAAATGATAACATTCAAAGGTTGAAGATGAAGATCATGATGATCTTCATCTGAATTTTCCAGAAAACTCAAAACATGTCCAGAAATCAACTAAATCAACATCAAACGATAGGTCATGCAATGTATATTCAAGATCAACAATCAATTAACCATAAATCACCATAACAAGATCAAATCGAAGAAAATGAATTTTGACATCAAACTTTCAATTAGGCATATCTAGCTCAAAACAGCACCAAATCATACGATTCAAAGCTCAAATTCATCAGCATGCTTAGATCTACAACAACATAGCAATGAATTTCAAATATAAGAGATTCGAATTGTGACCTCTTGAAGTGCAGAAGCTGGAATTCACACGATCTGCAGCTTGTAATGGTTCCAATCTACTCCACAGTGCTGGAAATGAAGATTGATGAAGTGATTGAGGCTGGAATGGATCTAGATCTTGCTCAAAACAGAAACTCCATTTGCATCTTCATGAACTTCCACCACTTGATTCATGCGTGAATTCTCCCATTCAACACTTGATCTACACAGAATCCAAGCTAGGCAACAAGTATATGAAGTAAAATTGCAAGGTTCTTTGGAAAAAAATTGAATTAAGGATGAGAGAAAAATTTTGAGTGAGAGAGAAATTTGGATCTTGGAGTGTGAAAAATGATTAATTCCCCCCAATTCTGTTAGGGTTTAAGTATTTATATGGTTTACTAATCAACTTGTTAATCCCTAATTGGTTTGGTTAATGATAATAAGGTAAATTACAAAAATCCAAATTTGCATGTGCATGTATCATTCTACACGTGAACAATGCTCTTTCTCCCATCAAATTCACTTAAAATCCTCTTTTAAATCCAATGGCAATGATAAAAATCTCATACAATGCACCAATTTTGAATTTTGTAATTTCCCTCCAAAAAAACCATGGATTAACAAATGATTATGTGATGACAATTCATGTAATGTGATGTATGATTTGGAAATTAGAGGTCAAGAGGAGAATATTGCAAAAAGAACCACTCATTTTGGAGCTTTGGTTGAAAAGTTATGCTCATTTGAAGTCCCATGCACACTTTGCCATGATTTGATCATATCTCCTTAACCACACATCATATGCTCATGATCTTGGATATTTTGGAAATGGGAGAGAAATATGTACAACTTTCATGTTCAACAAAATTTCATTTGAAGCTTTCTTGATGATGTAATATTTAGTTGAAGTTGGTCCAAAACCTTTCCATTTTTGGAAAGTTCAAATTATAGGTCACTTTCTATTTTTGGAAATTTTTGACTGGACCTCAAATTCTTCAATGTGAGTGTTTGAAATGTCAAATGAGACTTGTTTGAACATGAATGAAGTATTTCTAGTCACTTCCCACCTCCAAATCCACAGTTGACTTTGCAGTTGACTTTCTAGGCCTTCAGATGACTTGAGAATGTTCTGATGAGATTCAAGCCTCTACCACTTGGGATTTTGCTTCAAAATGACATCATAACTCATATGAACTCTTGTGAATGATTATGGGGTCCAAATCTCAAGAATGACCACCATCTATTGCTCAATGAATGCCTTTAACTGCCTTGACCTGTTATTGCTTCAGCTGCAAGACAAAGGTTAGATGACATATTTTTGTACTTTTTGGTTAATGATAGAAAGAAAAACAATGACATACAAATGCAAACATGCTTGGTGATCAAGAATCACTCTCAAAAAAGATAACCAAACCACAGGGAAGGAAGCAAGGTGTCCAATGATCCTTGAGGCAATGTAATGATATGATATGATGCCATGAGGGATCTTAGGGACAAAATTGGGGTCTTACAGATGCCCCTATTTAAGGTCATTCTAGCCGGAGAAGTGAAGGTTAAAATCTTCATCTCGACGCGGTAGAATGGGCTTAAATAACAATAATGAGACAAATTTTGGTCCCTAAGAGACCTCATGTTGCAGATGTATGCATGCAAAAGAAACAATCTATGTGGGGAATATGAGTCCACAAAGAAGAAAAGACGATCCATCGGAGTAATACACTCACCAGGAACAGAAACTCTAACAGGACTCTCATGGGGATAAGAAAAAGAAAAAGAATGCGTGAGCAGGACACTACTCTGAATTAGGGGAAACTGACGCGGCGTGAGCAGGACACGACTGGACAGGAGACCTCACTGGGGCGTAAAGGACTCAAACTGGGGAAAAAAGAATTCCAAAGGGAAACACATCCATTGGAAAGACTCAAGCTGGCTCAAACTATCCACAAAGGATACCTCAGATGAAAATCCGGACTCGGACTAGGGAAAAAGATTCACACAGAACCTCCCTGTCGGGGAAAACTGCATATATTGGGAAAACGCCAATACAAGAAAAGGGTAAAAATCACAACGGAAACTCCACTAGGGAAGGTCTAACAAAGAGACTCTCCAGGAGAAAATCTGCAAGGTGAGGTGTTACCGGTTACTGGGTAACAAACTCAAAGACACATGTGATCTAAACACCGGTTACTGGGTGAAAGAGCAACAAGCTCAGGAAGAATGAATATCTAAGATCGGTATAAGGGTGAGAGATATCAATCAACCAAACATTTGAGAAAGACCTGAAAAAGGTACATCAACTCAGGAAAGTCTGACTCCACAGGGGACCAAGGTCATAATAGGGAGCAGAAAGGAAGGAACACCAGGGATACCGGTTACTGGGTATATAATAGGTGACCAACCGAAGCGTGAATTGGTATATATGCCAAAACACTCATCATCCGAAAGGAGGGCTTGAAAAAGCAAAACGACTCAGAGGATGGACATTCGACTCCGCAACGGGAAAACGAATCTTACTCAGCTGGGACAAAAAAAAAACCCAAAGAGCGCATGAAATATAATATCCATTACCGTCAGAACATGGATAGTATACTTGCATGAGATATATTATCTATTACCGTCAGAACGTAGACAATATACTCGCATGGAAGGAAACACCAGGGATACCGGTTACTGGGTATATAATAGGTGATCGACCGCAAAGAGAGACAATCGTTACCAACGACAACAGGGTAAACGAAAGATAACTCACAGGGGATAAATTGCAAGCATCCGGCAATTATCCAAGAAACAAACGAATACTCGATTCCACAAAAGGAACACGAATCTTACTCGACTAGGGAAACACAATAGGCTTCGACTGAAGAGTGCATGAGATATATTATCCATTACCGTCAGAACGTGGATAGTATACTCGCATGGAAGATTATCCACAACCGGGTACTGGGTTAATAAAGGATAAATCAACCGAAAAGAAAGGCATCGGGATACCAAAACTAGGTATATAAAGATGACCGATCACAGAGAGCAACAATCATTACCGACAGAAGGGTAAATGAAAGATGACTCACCAGGGATGCATTGATAAACATCAATGATCCGGGGAACAAATCTTTGGCATACGGTGAAAGGACCCACCGAGGATAAAATTGCTAGCATCCGACAATTATCCACAAGGAAAGATCTGCTGGGGATACAATTGCTAGCATACAGCAATTACCCAGAAGAAAGAGGGAATATCAACATCGAATACTGGACGAAGATAACCACAAAGAGTAACCATCATCGGTTAGGATGAACAACAAGGTTAACTCTGCAAAGGGGATAAATTAGGATTTACAACTACCGAATACGGGGTAGAAGACCACAAACTCTGGCTGGGGATAAAATCGCTAGCAAACGTCAATTATCCACAAGAAAGCACAGACTCCGCTAGGGATACAACAACAACATAGGATTTACAACTACCAAATACTGGATAGAAGACCACAAAATCCACCATCAACCAGAATGAACCACAACGGTTACTTCTGCTAGGGGATAGAAGTAGGATTTATAACTACCGAATACATGGTAGAAAACCAACAACTCTCTGCGTGGGGAGCAAAAGAAATCACGATCCCGCACGGGGAACAAAATAGGGTTTATAACAAACCACCAACTGCTGAGGAGCAAGAAAAATAGGATCTACGACTACCGAATACTGGGTAGAAAACCAACGACTCTTGCTGAGGAATAAAAGGTATATAACCATAAATTCCGCCAAGAGGGAAAAGGTATACATGATTTACAACTACCGAATAGGGTAGGAAACCAAAAAGATAGGACTTATAACTACCGGTTACCGGGTAGAAGGCCCAAACTCCGCTGGGGATAAAGAATTATTGCCAGTTACTGGGCAATTCATTCATTTATTCCACAGGGAAGCACAAGAGACAAGTGAAAAATGCCAATTCAGGATCAAACCAAAGAGGCAAACTGAATCAAGACTCGTCCTAATGAGGATATAACTCAATAGGAAGATTCATCCCAATATATGTGTTGGGAGGAAACGGAAAAAACCATCATCCACGAGGATATATCTCGGTGGGGAACTGCAGAAGGACAGACAGACACTTTCTGCTTATGGGGCTGACTCTATATTGAGAGATTAGACACCCGACATCTGCTTGAGAAGATCTACTGGAGAGATCTATATCACCATTCAGCAGGAGACAACAAACAAAAGATATATGGCAAAAATGCAATCATGAATATCTGAATGTTGAAAGTATGCATGAATATGCGTAATTTATGTTTGATAAATGCTGACAAAACATACATATCTAACACAAACAGGCCCAGGAATCAAACGTCCGGTACTACACTTCCAGAGGAAAAATCCAAAGAAATCCAACTGGAAAGCCAATCTGCTGGAGATCTACATGCTAAAAAGCAAAGATCTGCTGGAAAGCAAAAGATCAGAAATATCAAAGAAATCATAAAAATCTCTGAGTGATGGATCATCAATCAACCCAACTAGGGAACGGAAGTTCACAATAGGCAGCAACGGACACAAAGACCAATCTGTTGGGGAAATAGAGAAATCCTGAAGTTTCTGCAGGGAGATCCTCAGTATCAACTGGGAAACAAGAGTTCACTGCACAAGCCAGAACTGCTGAAGAGAACAGAACACACAAGTAGAATCTAGCCGCACAAACAACTCTACTGGGAATACTGTCAGCCACTCCATTCGGGATAAACCCACTGAGGGAAAATAGATCACACAAGTAAATTCTGCCACAAGCCACTCTACTGGGGATCAAAAGCATCAAGAAATCACCAAGTCTAAGGATGATAGATCACCAACCAATCCAACTCTGCTGAGGATACCAACTCTGTTGGGGAGGTATAACATAGATGAAGTATATCATATCAACAACTCTGCTGGCGACTGCACTGAGGAAACAGATAAAGTACGGGGATGGCGACCCACCAACTACTGAATCTTCCAAAGGAAAGCACCCATGCTGAGGAGAGAATATTGTTGGAGAGGACTGTGAAGTCCTTAACAAACACTCTGCTTAGGGAACAACCCCAACAACAATCTGGATAAAGAGGATACAACCATGCCAGGAATATGAACAAATGTCTTACCCTGTTGGAAATCATGCCACCCTTGGGAGAGCACTGAGAAATTCTTAAGTATCCTTTCATCATTGTGAATATTCACTTTGTTTAAAACAACAATTTGAAAAATTTATTTGTTTAAAAACAATGACATTTTATCAATTAAAACATGCAAAACATTTGTTGAATTGAAACAAATAAGAGTGCAAATAATTGGATAAAAGTTCAAATTTATTTGATGGAATGGCAGCCTGCAAATGGCAAGACTCCATAGATCTGTACAAATTTGAAATCAGTGATATATATTGGAAGAGGGCTACATTGAACATAATGATCCTTTCTCTACCAATTTGAATTTCGATGTATTCGAAGCTTCAGTTGACGACGAATCAAGAATCTCTGACGAATAGACAGCCGTGGAACAGAAAGTCTTGCCAGGATGCAGTTACTTGCCAAATCCCTAATTTTTGCCTAGATTGCCCCAGGGTGAGGTACTCAATCTAGCGGGATGCAAATATTCTCTTTTTTCAACGTCTCTAACTTTTGCCTGGATCTCCCTTTCGGGTTATCCACCGAGACGCTCATTTTTGCCTAAGCCGCCCTTTCGGGTTTTCAACTTAACGAGCTATTCTATTTTTCTTTTATATACTCTTTTTTTTAGGCAAAGTATTTCTTGACTGCATCTGAATTCACAGGACGAGTGAAATCCTCCCCATCCATAGTTGTGAGCATCAAAGCACCGCCTGAAAAGGCTCTCTTAACAACATATAGACCTTCATAGTTTGGAGTCCACTTGCCCCTGGAATCGGGCGCGAAAGACAAGACTTTCTTGAACACGAGGTCACCTTCTCGGAACACACGAGGCTTGACCTTCTTATCAAATGCTTTCTTCATCCTCTACTGATATAACTTCCCATGGCACATGGCAGTCAATCGCTTCTCTTCAATCAAATTCAACTGGTCGTAACGGCTCTGAATCCATTCAGCATCAGTCAACTTGGCTTCCATCAAGACTCGCATTGATGGGATCTCCACCTCTATTGGGAGCACAACCTCCATGTCGTAAACAAGAGAGAAAAGGGTTGCCCCTGTTGAAGTGCGGACAGATGTACGATATCCATGCAAAGCAAATGGCAGCATCTCATGCCAATCTTTGTACGTGACTGTCATCTTCTGGATAATCTTCTTGATATTCTTGTTAGCAGCTTCAACAGCCCCATTCATCTTTGGTCTGTAAGGAGAAGAATTATGGTGTGCAATCTTGAACTCAACGCACAACTCTTCCATCATCTTATTATTCAGATTAGATCCATTATCAGTAATGATCTTATCTGGCACACCATAACGGCAAATCAACTGATTCTTGATAAACTTCACAACCACCTGCCTGGTCACATTCGCATACGATGCGGCTTCAACCCATTTGGTGAAGTAATCAATTGCTACGAGAATAAACCTGTGTCCGTTGGACGCTTTCGGTTCAATCATGCCAATCATGTCAATTCCCCACATAGAGAAAGGCCATGGTGATGAAATCACATTCAGAAGTGTCGGAGGAATATGAATCTTATCTGCATAAATCTGACACTTGTGGCATTTCTTCACATATTTGCAGCAGTTAGACTCCATTGTCAGCCAATAGTAGCCTACTCTCAACATCTTTCTAGCCATGGCATGTCCATTGGAATGAGTACCAAATGAACCCTCATGGACCTCAGTCATCAACAGGTTTGCTTCGTGTCTATCCACGCATCTGAGCAAAACCATGTCAAAATTTCTCTTGTACAGCACTTCACCGCTGAGGTAGAAACTGCCTTACAACCTTCTCAAAGTTTTCCTATCTTTCACAGATGCCCCAGGTGGGTAGACCTGGTTCTGGAGGAAATTCTTGATATCAAAGTACCAAGGTTTGTCATCATTCACTTCTTCAACTGCAAACACGTGAGCTGGTCTATCCAAGCGCATCACGGTAATATTGGGAACTTCATTCCAATACTTGACTACAATCATGGAAGCAAGCGTAGCAAGAGCATCTGCCATCCGATTATCTTCTCGGGGAATATGATGAAAGTCAACTTCTATGAAGAACGTTGAAATCCTCCTCGCATAATCTCTATACGGAATGAGACCTGGCTGATTCGTCTCCCATTCACCTTTGATCTGATTGACAACCAGGGCCGAATCACCATACACATCAAGATGCTTGATTCTCAAATCAATACATTCTTCTAATCCCATAATACAAGCTTCGTACTCAGCCATATTATTCGTGCATTTGAAAGTTAGCCTTGCTGTAAACGGAATATGCGTGCCATGAGGAGTAATGATTACTGCCCCAATTCCATTTCCATACTGATTTACAGCGCCATCAAACACCATCGTCCATCTAGAACCATGTTCTGGACCTTCATCAAGTGTAGGCTCATCACAATCTTTCATTTTCAAATACAGAATCTCCTCATCTGGGAAGTCGTACTGAACAGACTGATGATCTTCAATCGGCTGGTGTGCCAAATGGTCAGCCAAGATACTACCTTTGATAGCTTTCTGAGCTCGATACTTGATATCATACTCAGACATCAACATCTGCCAATGGGCAATCCTCCTAGTTAAAGCAGGCTTCTCAAAAAAATACTTGATTGGATCCATTCGGGATATCAACCAAGTTGTATGATTTATCATGTACTGGCGTAAACGCTTAGCAGCCCAAGCCAAAGCACAACACGTCTTCTCAAGCATAGAGTATCGAGACTCACAATCAGTGAACTTCTTACTGAGGTAGTATATAGCAGATTCTTTCTTCCCTGATTCATCTTGCTGACCGAGTACACAACCCATCGAGTCTTCAAGAACAGTCAAATACATAATCAGAGGTCTTCCTTCTACAGGCGGAGACAAGATCGGAGGTTCAGACAGATACTCTTTAATACTGTCGAAAGCTTTCTGGCAATCCTCGGTCCAATCATGAGACTGATCTTTCCAGAGGAGCTTGAATATCGACGCACATGTGGCAGTCATGTGGGATATAAATCTGGAAATATAGTTCAAGCGGCCAAGAAAACCTCGGACTTGCTTCTCAGTTTTGGGTGCAGGCATCTCTTGTATTGCTTTGACCTTTGCAGGATCAACCTCAATACCTCTCTCGCTGACAACAAAACCCAACAACTTGCCGGAACGGACTCCAAATGTACATTTGTTCGGACTCAGGCGAAGTCTGAACTTCCTCAGGCGCTGAAAAAGCTTCAACAAATGCTCAACATGTTCAACTTCCGTTCGGGACTTAGCAATCATATCATCAACATAGACCTCTATCTCCTTGTGCATCATATCATCAAACAAGGTAGTCATAGCTCGTTGATACGTGGCTCCGGCGTTCTTCAAACCGAAGGGCATCACTCGATAACAGAATGTTCCCCAAGGTGTGATGAATGTTGTCTTCTCCATATCTTCGGGTGCCATCTTGATTTGATTATATCCGGAAAATCCGTCCATAAACGAAAAGATTTTGAATTTAGCTGTATTGTCTACCAACATATCAATGTGTGGTAGAGGGAAATCATCTTTAGGACTAGCCTTATTCAAATCTCTGTAATCAACACACATGCGGACTTTTCCATCTTTCTTAGGCACATGCACAATATTGGCCACCCATTGAGGATATGTAGAAGTCACCAGAAACCCCGCATCAATTTGCTTCTGAACTTCCTCTTTGATCTTCACTGCCATATCTGGATGAGTTCTTCTGAGCTTCTGCTTCACAGGCACACACTCAGGCTTCAAAGGCAGGAACTGTTGCACAATATCTGTATCTAAACCTGGCATATCTTCATACGACCAAGCAAAGATATCTGAATATTCTCGTAGCAGACTAATCAACCCCTTCTTGACAGACTCTTCAAGGAGTGCCCCAATCTTCACCATACGAACACAATCTTCAGACCCCAAGTTGACTGTTTCCAGATCTTCGAGATGCGGCTGAATGATCTTCTTCTCATGCTCAAGGAGACGGGTAATCTCATCAGGAATCCCTTCAACATCATCTTCCTCTGCCTCGAATACAGGGAATTCAAAATTGGGAGATGGCGTTGGATCATTATGTTCAATGGGTTTTAGAATCAACCTGCATAATGATTTTGGATAATAAAAAACTTTAGAATTTAAACAAACAAATCATTATGCAGATGAAAAGATTGCTTTTATTCTTGTTTTTAGGGTTTTTTGTGATCACCGATTTCATGCAAAAGCAAAAAGTGAAAACAAATGGAAAAACAAATGTTTAACAATGCATTAATTGAATGAAATATCATTGTATATATGACGCCAACAATGTCATCACTTCTCCTTTTGGCATGGGAGAAGGGTTTTGAACAAAGTGAACAAATTACGCTGACTTATGAATGACCGTAGGAACATCCACAGCGACCCAATTATGGCAGACACCACCAGGGATGACGAAGTTGCTCAAATCCTCTGTATCCTCTTCCAAGATAGCGGCAGCTTCTTCAACTTGATCAGCATGGATGAAACCTCCACTCTTGAACAATCCTTTCTTGTTGAATGCCCCAGAAGAATAGCCAATGCCAGCCCGAGATTTGTTGTCTTCAAGCTCAATCATCTTCCCTAAACCAGCAACTGCACCATATTCAATGGCCAGTTTCGCATCACGATAGGAAGCAAATGAAGGAGACTTCTTCTCAATCGGCTCAACAATAGACAAAGCTTGGAAAGGCGTTCCAACTTCATCTTCAGCATCAATGTATGAGAAAGAAGACAGGTGGCTAACCAGGAGAGCCTTTTCTCCCCCTACCACGACCAGTTTCTTATTCTTAACGAATTTCAGCTTCTGGTGTAGGGTGGATGTCACGGTGCCAGCCTCGTGAATCCATGGTCTACCAAGGAGACAACTATAAGATGGGTGGATATCCATAACCTGAAAGGTAACCTGGAAATCGCTTGGTCCAATCTTGATTGGGAGATCAACTTCCCCAATCACGGTCTTACGTGACCCATCAAAAGCTTTCACAACAACACCACTCTGCCTCATGGGAGGCCCTTGATATGACAATCTCGAGAGAGTGGTCTTTGGCAATACATTCAAAGATGACCCAGTGTCCACCAGCACGTTGGACATGGCGTCGTTCTTGCAATTCAGAGAAATATGTAAAGCCATGTTGTGGTCTCTTCCCTCCTCAGGGAGATCAGCATCACAGAAACTCAAAGTGTTGCAAGCAGTAATGTTTGCAACAATACTATCAAACTGTTCAATCGTGATGTCATGATCAACATAAGCCACGTCCAATACTTTCTGCAGAGCCTCCCTATGGGGTTCTGAATTCAGAAGCAAAGATAGCACGGAAATTTTGGACGGCGTTTGTAGAAGCTGGTCTACAACGTTGTACTCACTCTTCTTGATGAGCTTCAGCATCTCATCACATTCTTCATTCACAATGCCACTCGGGCCAACAGAAGAAGCAGGAGTCTTTTGTACAGAGGAGGGTTTGGCAACAGGTGCCAGATTCGGAACATTCACTGCAGTCCCAAACGGACGCTCAGCAGAATCAGAAACAACGTGAGGCTTCGGGGATGCAGAAAATACACGACCACTACGGGTCAACCCGCTCACATCAGCAATATTTACCACAGCGGTTGAAGGCAATGGCACTTCCTTCCCATCTTCAACAGCGACTGGGTTATAGCGGAAAGGAATTGCTCTATCTGAAGAATAAGGCACAGGGCCTGCAGGTTTGATCACCAAAGAAGGAGAGACCTTTGGCTTGCTACCATCATAACGGATGACAACAGGCTCAGGTAATTTGAACACAGGAGAAATCACATTTACTTCTGGTTCATCTTCATCAACATTTCTGTTTTGAAGAATCTCAATAGTCCCTTCATCCAACAGCTCTTGCAACTCTCTTCGTACCTGGCGACAATCCAATCTGTTGACGGAGTAGATACGACATTCACTATGCCAAATAAGGGAAAAGAGGGCGCTTTTTTTGGCCTATAACAGCGCTTCAAAGCGCCCTCTAATCTGGCGCTGGCATAGGTAAAGACAGCGCTTTTTTTCCTGGTGAAAGCGCTCTCTAAAGTGGCTCTTTAAGCCCTTTAAGGGCCACTTTAGAGGGCGCTTTTTAAAGAAAGCTCCCTCTAAAGTGGAAACTTTTAAGGGTTTAGAGGGCGCTTTTACTGGAAAGCTCCCTCTAAAGTGGAAACTTTTAAGGGTTTAGAGGGCGCTTTTACTGGAAAGCGCCCTCTAAAGTGGAAATTTAAAGGGTTTAGAGGGCGCTTATTTTGGAAAGCGCCCTCTAAAGTGGGTGGTTATTTAATTTATTTTTTTTAAAAAGCGCTATATTTTTTTATTTATTTTAGACAACCTGTATATTGAAGCAGTACACCTAAAACTGTATAATTTGAAGCCCTTTTTCACACATTGCATTCAACAAGCCTTATATACAACAATCCATACATATACAACAATCCACTGATATATAATCGTTTAACTTCTAAAGATTCTAAATATACAACCAATTCATAACTTAAAAAGAAATAAAACTAAGTAGCAAAAGCAAATATCAATTGATACTTTCAAGTCTCCCTTGCCCCTTGCACGAATGATTGACTTCATAATAGCCATTTTACCTGTAATAAAGAAAACAATTAAAATCAGATGACAAATATAAAAACAATTAAAATCATAAAAGCCATTTTACCTGTAATAAAGAAAACAATTAAAATCATTTGACCTGTACCTTTTTCACTAAGTTCTCTTTCTTTTCTTGGTTGGAATATGTTCTACATGTCTCTTAACAACACGGACGGTTGGATTGATCCAAATACCCTCATTATGATCATTTCTAACATATGAATCATTTGATATAATATTCTCATCTTGATCATTTCTGGTAAACGATTCAATCTCAACATCAATATCACCTTGATCTCCAGTGTTTTCATCAATTACTTTGTTGGAAAAAAGAACTATAGACCATTTCGTACTTTTCGGATCATTGACATAGAACACTTGTCTAACTTGAGAGGCTAGAATAAAAGACTCATCTTTGTATCCCACCCTATTAAGATCCACTTGCAAAAATCCTGACTTATCCATTCGAATGCCGTTATTATTTTCAACCCACTTGCAACCAAATATAGGAATCTGAAACTTCTCATAATTAAACACCCAAATGCGCTCGATAACACCAAAATATGACAGATTTGCAAATTTGGGGTTTAAGTCCTTCACACTTGATATGCGCATTGCTTCAGCTACCACGGTGACACCACTATTCTGCATAGTACTTTTATCATCTTGTTCTTTGGTATAAAATGTGTATCCATTAATCGCGTATGCGCTATAAGAAAAAACATGGAAACTTGGACCATATGCTAAGCATCTCAACCTTTCTGTTATTGAAGCGGGATCTGAATAATACTTTGAATAAATATGATCCTTAAACCAAGGTATAAAACATCGATTGTGCTCTCGTACTATCCAATTTTCATTTCTATTGGGATTTAAACCTCGGAGAACATCCTTGTGAATTTCAACATACGGCTCAACCTCATTCTCATTGTGCAGAACATACAAATGCACTTGATCCCGTTCGACCCTTGATACTGCCACGATTTTATTTCCAATTAGATTTTTTCCTTCTTTCTTTTCGACAAGCTGAGACTTGGGGAGTCCGATTGACTGAACATTAGACAAATATTTAGTACAAAACTCAATCGCTTCTTCAACAATGTATCTTTCAACCATACAACCTTCTGGTCGACTTCGGTTCTTCACGTACCCTTTTAATATTTTCATATAACGTTCAACAGGGTACATCCATCTCATATAAGCTGGTCCACACAATTGTGTCTCTTTCACAAGATGAACAACTAGATGTACCATTATGTCAAAAAATGATGGAGGAAAAAACATTTCAAGCTCACACAAAGTAATAACGATTTCTTTTTGCAACATTGGTAAGATCGCAGGATCGATCACCTTACTGCAAATTGACTTGAAGAAAGAACACAACTTAGTTATAGAGCTTCTTACTTTTTCTGGAAGAATAGAACATATACCTATTGGGAGAAAATGTTCCATTATAACATGGCAATCATGGGTCTTTAAACTCTTTAACTTGAGGTCTTTCATAGACACGTCTTTCATAGACACAAGTCTTCTAATATCTGAAGAGTACCCTTCTGGAACTTTAACTTCACTTAGAAACTTACACAATGTTTTTTTCTCCTTTCTAGATAGAGTATAAGCAGCAGGCGGTAGATATGTTCGTTTTCCTTTCTTCAAGGGTCCTAATTCAGTTCTTATTCCCATCGCTATCAAGTCCTTTCTTGCCTTAAGGCCATCCTTAGACTTTCCTTGTATATTGAGTAACGTGCCAATAACACTTTCAAATACATTTTTTTCAATATGCATAACATCAAGAAAATGTCTCACATACAAGGACTTCCAATACGGCAATTCAAAAAAAACTGACCTCTTCTTCCACCCACTTTTGACAAGTGTGTGGGCAAAAGGCTTGCCAAACTGAGTATCCAAATCTTTCACCTTTTCAAAAATTTGATCACCCGTCAATATAGGTGGAGCTCTGCCTTGTTCTGTCTCTCCATTGAACTCCTTTCTCCATCCACGGTAGTGATGATTTGAATTTAAGAATCTCCGATGACCGAGAAAGACATTCTTCTGACCAAACTCCAAGCGCTTCCAATCTGTTTTATCTTCACAAATAGGACACGCACATTGACCTTTTATGTTATACCCTGATAGATTTCCGTATGCTGGAAAATCATTAATTGTGCCAAACAACATCGCCCTCAAGTTGAAACTTTATTTCCTATATCCATCATAAACCTCCACACCGGTCTCCCACAAAATCTTTAAATCTTCGATTAAGGGCTTCAAGTACACGTCTATGTCATTCCCTGGTTGTTTAGGTCCAGAAATCAACATAGACAACATCATGTACTTACGCTTCATACATAGCCATGGAGGTAGGTTATAAATCATAATAATCACAGGCCATGTACTGTGTGAGATACTCTGGATACCGTGTGGGTTCATTCCATCAGTAGATAATGCCAAGCGAAGGTTTCTTGATTCTTCTCCAAATTCAGGATAATCATTATCAATTTTCAACCACTGTGGTGAATCTGCCGGATGTCGATACTTTCCATCTATAATTCTTTCATCTGCATGCCAGGTCAAGTGTCTTGAATCGGTTTCACTACGAAACATGCGTCTAAATCTCAGAATAACAGGAAAATACCACAAGACTTTTGCTGGAGACAACTTGTTCTTATATCGCGAGACACCGCATTTAGGACACTCATTTAACGATACATACTCATTTCGAAACAAAACGCAATCGTTTGGACATGCATGTATCTTATCATAGCTCATGCCAATAGAGCACAACATCTTTTTGGTCTCATATGTTCGATTGGGAAGAACATTATCCTCAGGAAGCATATCTTTCAAAAGGGCTAATAACTCTGTGAAACTTTTATCCCACCATCCATTGCCCGCCTTTAAGTTGTACAACTTTAATACCGCAGACAATCTTGTGAATTTAGTGCAACCATCATACAAAGGTTTCTCTGCATCACTTACCAACCTCTCAAACATTTCGGGACAATCCTTAAGATCTCCTTCAAGTGCTTCTGCAATCTCTTCAACTCGATCACAATCGTATGTATCTGCGCCACTATAGTTTGAGGCATAGGTCGTACTATCCCCCGGTTCAACATTCTCGTTACTTTTCTCACCATGCAAATTCCAACATGTATAACTTTGATCAATTCCATGCCTCATTAGATGCGATGTCAACTGAACTGCGTCAACCCGTTTCCCATAACAACAACCCAAGCAAGGACATATCATTCTACTCGGGTCTTCGGCGTGCGCAACGGCAAACTTAACGAATTCTGATACCCCATTCTCGTACTCTCTCGACAATTGATTGGAAGACATCCATGTATTATCCATTACTAATTAGAATAAACAAAAGACAATTTCAGAAGAGAAACCAAAAATGGGATGAGACAAAACAATTTCGCTTTATTGAGTTAGTCTCTGTGCAGGGCATTCATGTCTCCAACAACAACCCAAAACCAAAACAATTTTGGTTTATTGAGTTAGTTTCTCAACATTTTCAGATATCTCTGACTTCAGTAGCATGAGAATGTATGAACCATGCATTAAGCATTAGTAGTATGCACTAATTTGTAGCATAGTTATATATCATCATATAGTTTTTACAAAAGATAAACATTGACTAGAAAATATATATGTAGAATTGTATAATGGTCTAACTGAAAGCTAACAGAAGAATAGTCGACTCTAATTTACTCTATCAAATAACATCCATACCTAAACTTCTTAAGTTACTAGCTACGCTATGTATGCTAGAATAAATACACTCATAAACTGCATAGTGTACCTTTGATTGGTAGAAGGTGTTTTAGATATTGCTGCCTCCTTTTTCTACATCGAGAAACAAATGGAACAGTTGGTGAAATTTAACCCATAATGCCTAGTCTCCATTGCTAGCATTGCAACACCAGGCTCCACTGTGGCCTAAATGAACCAAAAATTAGCAACTTCTCAAATTACAACAGAATATTATTAGTATGAATTTTCATTATCTATATATATCAAGAATCTTTCCTTAATAATATGTTTTTTTGTGATTGTAGCAAGTTTATTTTATAAGAAACTGTGTGGTTGAACTAAACCCAATGCAGCTCCAGCAGCATGGTTACAAGATGCTTCAGCTATTTGGTTTTTGTAAGTAAGTTTAGATCTAGGCATAACCCAGACCCTGTCACACCATAAAATTTTATGATAACAGGAACTTGAAATTACATCTAGGCATAACCCAGACCCTGTCACACCATAAAATTTTATGTAATTTCAAGTTCCTGTTATCATAAAATTTGGAAAACGAATAAATAATTGTGTAACCCTAAATTTTTAAAACACTACATAACATAAGTTATATGGATACCGTAACTACTTCACACTCTTCAACAACATCAGACCTTTCCTCATCAACACTCTCTCTGATATAAAAAGCAAAAGCAATATGACTATGTGATTAGAAGAATTATTTGAAGGGCTAAGTTTAAAAAAAAGTGCATAGTATAAGTTATATGGATACCGTAACCACTTCACACTCTTCAACAACATAAAACTTTGGCTCATCAACACTCTCTTTGATCTAAACAACAGAAGTAACATCAAACAACTAAGATCATTAGGACTAATTGCAGAGATACTTGGTGACAATACCTACAACAACTGCGAAGCTGTTGGTGGCTGAGAAGTTGTCGCCTTTACATCGTAGATCTAACAGAGGTGGAAGGAGAACGCCTTAGAAGTAGCGAAAATCGTAGCAGTGAGAACCATAACGTGAAAAAGAACGAAAATAACAGAGAGTGAAATAACAAAACGTGCAGTATGTTATAATTTTAATGTTTACTAAAGGGGACCTTAGAGGGCGCTTGTGGAAAAAAAGCGCCCTCTAAAGGGGGCCTAAGAGGGCGCTTATGAAAGCGCTCTCTAAGGCTTTCTAAAAGCGCTTTATAAACTGGAAATGCATATGGACTTATAGAGCGCTTTTTTAAAAGTGCCCTCTAAGGGTAACCTTAGAGGGCGCTTTCTAAAAAGCGCCCTGTATTGTTGTCCCTCTATCTCCTCCTTATTTTTTCGCTTCACCTTAGAGGGCGCTTTATTACAAAAGCGCCCTCTAAAGTGCACTGTCTATTCCAGTTGTTCGCTCCTTATTTTTTCGCTTCACTTTAGAGTGCGCTTTTGTAATAAAGCGCCCTCTAAGGTGCGCTGTCTATTCCAGTTTTTGGCATAGTGATTTGTCATGGTCATCTCCATATAACTGTACTCACACAGCAGACGATGTAACTCAACCAATGACTGTCGAATATGGCTTACATATTTGACTTTATACTTACCAGGGCACCCCTGGACCATGTTAACCGACTTCCCATGCTCGGGCAATGGGTTCTTCGTAACATTGGGGCCTGAGTCCTCAAAGCTCAGAATGCCACATCGCATAAGGTCTTGAACCTTGGTCTTCAACGGATAGCAGTTCTCTATATTGTGACCCGGAGCACCGGAATGATAAACACAATGTTGGTCGGGCTTGTACCACCACTGCGGGTTAGCAGGCACAGCCGGAGGATCCCTCGGGGTAATCAGTTTCCGCTCTATTAAAGAGGGATATAGCTCAGCATATGACATAGGAATAGGATCGAAAGTGATCTTCTTCCTCTCATAATTCAAATTAGCCTGATTACTGTTGCCACGAGGCTGGTAAGCCTGTTGCTGTGGGCGATGTTACTGTTGATACTGAGGTTGTTGCTGATTGTGCTGATTGTGTCTCTGAAGACAGGTGCTATGTGAGCCACCTGATGCTGACTGCTGGCGTGACGCACAGGCTTCCTCTTGGCAGAGGGTCTTCTTGGTTTAGCATGGGATTGCACAGCATGTGCCTCCCCATCTTTCTTCTTTGTAAACGCCCCATACCGTTTGCTTGAAGAGCCTTCATCCTTAGTCAAACGTCCTTCCCGGACTCCTTCCTCCAATTGCATCCCCATGTTCACCATCTCGGTGAAATCAGAGGGAGCACTAGCGACCATCCACTCATAATAAAATGAACTAAGAGTTTTCAAAAAGATCTTAGTCATCTCTTTCTCTTCCAGCGGAGGAGTAATCTGAGCTGCCAGCTCTCGCCACCTCTGGGCGTACTCCTTGAATGTCTCTTTGTCCTTCTGAGACATAGCTCTGAGTTGATCACGGTCAGGAGCCATATCAACATTATATTTGTACTGCTTGACGAAGGCTTCGCCAAGATCGTTGAAGGAACGGATGCTTGCACTATCAAGGCTCATATACCAACGAAGAGCTGCACCAGACAAACTATCCTGGAAATAATGAATCAGCAGTTGATCATTATCAGTCTGAGTAGACATTTTCCTGGCGTACATAACCAGGTGGCTGAGAGGGCAGGTGTTCCCCTTATACTTCTCAAAGTCAGGGACTTTGAATTTGACAGGAATCTTCACACCGGGAACCAAGCATAATTCAACAACAGACTTGCCGAACAAATCTTTCCCTCGGAGGGTCTTCAATTCCTTTCGGAGCTCAAGGAATTGGTCATTCATCGCATCCATCTTTTCATTAACATCTGGGCCCTCAGACGGCTCAGAATGATAGATGGTGTCGTCTACCCTAGGAATAGTATGCACGACAGGAGGAGGCATCGCAAGGACCGGGCTAGATGCCGGCATGGAAGCAAATGTAAGAGCTGGAATATCTGGCATAAAACTTGGAGGCATACCCCACGGAAACCCGGCTGGCATGGCTGGCATGAAATGGGCACTGGCAGCTGGCACAGTTGAGGAAACCACTTCAGATATAACAGTCCTTTAGGGAGGAGTTGTAGGCGGTGGAGATGGTTGATTCTGTGCAGCCAAGAATTGCTCCATCAGAGCGCTCAATCTGGCGACCTCTTCCTTCAGCTCTCGGTTCTCTTGTTCTAACTGATCCATCACTCTTGCAGAATTGGCTCGGGTGTAGTACCGATGAGTCAGCTTGTCTTCAAAATAAATGAAGAGCACAGAGTTAGGCCACAGACAAGAAGACCAGAACAACACCTGCTTATGCAAAATGATGCATGCAATGCTTGTGCACATGATTTATTTTTTTATTTTCAAAGGAACTTTTAGGGTATTATTTACAATTTTTGAATTTTTAAAGCATTTAATCTCATATGGAAAATATCTCATCAAATATATTTGAAACAAAGAAGTACAACATTGTTGATTATTACAAGGGAAAAGGAAAATAAACATCCTATGGATCCCTAGAAGCTCGAGATGCCGGAAGACGAGATGCACAAAGCCTCTTGATCTCTCTCTCATATGCTGCCTCCATATCCGCTTTCTCCTTAGCGAGTCGATCATACTTCCTCTTCCAGAACTTGGAAGACTGAGGAAGTAGAGAAGTCCAGGTATCATTCGGATCATCTATCACCTGATGCTCGAGGAATTCGATCAGAGCGTCCTTCTCCTTAAGCTGTTGAAGCAACTCTTCTCTTTCACGGATCCAGGCACGTAAAAGGTCTTCTTCTCTCAACTCCTATACGCCTTGGTTAGGGAGGGTTGAAGGCCCAGCCACATCCAAAGGTGTAGGTCTCGGATAATCATATGGCATAAGATACTCAGAAGCTCTCTGTCTGACCCAAGAAGTATATGGCTCCAAAGCAATGCAGTTCTTCGGACCCAACTCACTTCTACCCTTCTTGTGAATCTTGTGCCAAGCGTGAACTATCCTGGCTTTCAGACCTTGGGGATCTTTACCCTCCTGAAAGAACACACCTTCTAACAGAATGTTATGAGGTTTATCCTTTAGGGGGAACCCAAGCTGACGACGTGCTAAGATAGGGTTGTAGCTGATCCCACCACATGTACCAAGAAGAGGCACATTAGGGAATTCACCACAATAATCAATGATCTGAACTGTATCATACACGCGATCATACCAAGAGATATCATCATTAGTGAGAGACATAAGCCTCGTAGACCACCGTAGACATCCCTTGTTCTCCTTGAAAGCGACCGTCTGCGGTAAGTGAGAAATAAACCACTTATACAACAGAGGCAAACATCACACAATAACTCCTCCACCCTTTGCATTCCTCAGATGCAAAGAGAAATAGGCATCACCCAACAGAGTCGGAACGGGATTAAGAACAGAGAAGATCCTAATGGCGTTCACATCTACAAATTTGTCGATGTTGGGGAACAATACCAAACCGTAGATGAGCAGCACGAATATAGCCTCAAAGGCATCCTCACTCCTGGCCTTCCCATTAATGGTAGCTTGAGCGACGAGGAACTCAGAAGGAAGACCCTAAATTCCACCTTTGGTGGTCATACGCGCTTCAATCAAAGATTCATCTATGTGCAACAAGTCTGCGATCTCTCGAGAAGTCGGAATACTCTCTAAGCCACTGAACGACACCTGATCCAGAATAGGAATACCCACAAGATGAGCACACTCCTCAAGCGTAGGCAACAGCTGGAAGTCCGGAAAAGAGAAGCAGTGATACAGAGGATCATAGAACTGCGCCAAAGTACTCATCAACCCTTCATCAACCTGAGTAGTCAACAGAGGCAGAAGCTTCCCATAACGAGCCTTGAAACCCAAGGGATCTAATACATAGGATGTCAGATTCCTCAACTCTTTCAGATCAGGCTGTCGAAAGCTGTACTTCTTTGTATGCTTTTTTGGTCTTTCCATGTCTGAAAATTTTGCAAATAAACCCTTTAAGTTCCTTGAAAATTTTCTGATTTTTTCTGATGACATGAATGCAGATGAATGCATGAATGTATGAATGCAGCAATCACACTCAAGGATCAAGCAAAACACACCAGACAAAGGTCATGGGAAAGCTCATAGTATCCTTAATATCAATCATCCATTTTGGTGGATTATGGTTTTCACCTTATCAACACCCAAGTTCCATTGATATTAACAATACATGAACCGGCTCAATCATCCTTAATATCAATCATCCATTTTGGTGGATTATGGTTTTCACCTTATCAACACCCAGGTTCTATTGATATTAGGGATGTCTGAACGACTCAACCATGAATCACGGGTTTGTTGAGAGTCACGAGCATGGAGTCTCGGTTAAGAACCACCCAAAGGGAGTGTACTAGGGTTTAAACCTGCCGAACATGTTCTACCAGAGGTTCCCATAGTCATCATCCCATCTTTCGAATATTATCGGAGGAACGAATACTCGTATTCCAAAAATATTCTCAAGAGAGACTCTTATGAGTGTAGTATCGCGTAACAATCGCATCAGATCTTACACCTGAACGACCTCCGCACTACGTCCTAAAAATAGGTCAAGATGGGTTTGGTAAACTAAGGTCCTTGGCTTCTAAGGCACATGATTGAAAGAATAATGCCTAACCACAAATAACTTGTGTGACATTATTAGTCCAACATGACCTCCACCAAGTGAATAGACTCGCAAGTCAACTTGCTAAGGAATACTCCACACAAGTCGACAAGACTATGCCATTCTCCTATCCTAAGGTGCACTCGAGTTCGGGTATAGAACTCATCTTGCAGAGATCACCAAGCAAACAACAATTGTATATCAAGCAATTCAAGCATTACAATCAATACAATAATCCCAAATTGTACAAAAATATGTCATATAACAAATAAACAATATCATACAACAAGGGTGAAAAGTAGGCAAAACCACCAAGGAAATTTCCATTTCCCCAGCAGAGTCGCCACTTTTCTGTAGCGGTGTATTCGTCACTTTATGATTTATTGATTAAACCAAAAGCAAAGCATACAAAGAATCGAGTCGCCACCGCACTTTTATTTATCCAAAGGAATGGCTAAAAAGCGAACAAAAGCCTAAGAAGTTTTACACATAGAAAACTAATGAAAGATCAGAGATCTGGGTAAGGGGTTAATTACGCAATGGGAAGGTGTTAGGCACCCAAAACGTCCTAGGTACTCCTAGGGAGCCCTTTTCACAACTTGTTGTACGAAATGTTATTTGTTTATGAAATATTTATTGTGCAAACATGGATTGAAGGGATGAGAAAAGAATGTACAAGTTATTATTTTTGTGTTTGGATGGATAACCATTGCCTACGTACCTTTACAGGATCAAAACCTCGTAGTTCGGCTAAAAGATTTCCAAAAAGTAAGTGAATTGATTTTAAAACAAAAGCCCTAAGGTCTTTCGTTATCCACGGGAGAAAACTCAACCTATACAAACAACAAGTCCACCATGTGAGAAAAGCTTCAACTTGCTAGTGAGGGGTTAACCCTATAATAAGCAAGGAAGTCTTACAATTCAATCACTAAGGACAAAAGGTGAGATTAACATCAACCAACTAGGATAAATCAAACCTATGGCTAATGTATGAAAACTTATCAAGAATGGACAAAGCCACAAAACAATTGAATGAGTGAAATTAATCAATTAGGATTATTCAAAAAATGGTCAAAGTGTGATTAGAATTCAATTCAAAAGAAGTATTATGAAAATGAAGTTTGAAAAATCAGAGGCTTAAGACCTAGGTTTCTTGTTTGAAAAGAAATGAAAATGTTTGCACAATAGTTTTCAAGTTTGAGTTAACATGCAAATGGAGATTTAAAGAAACAAAAGGTGGGAGGGTGTAAAACTTCTTAGATGTTCACCTCTTGAGATCATATGTAGATGATTCAAGTGATTCCTTTGGAAAAGGCAACAAGCAAAATAACAGATAAACAAATTAAATGGATACTGGAGGCCAATCAATGGACTTATACCAATCTCACAAACCAAAATGGATACCGGATGCCAAACAACTGGACTTATACCAATCTCCTAAAACAAAAATGGATATCAGATGCCAATCAATGGACTTATACCAATCTCCTAAAAGAATACAAACAAGGATACCAGATGCCAATCAATGGACTTATACTAGTCTCACAAAGCAAATAAAACACGGATACCAGATGCCAATCTATGGACTTATCCCAATCTCGAAGGAATGATCATAGGAAACAACTGCCAATAAATGGACTTACAATTGACTCCTCACATACAACAAGCAAAACAAATGCAATAAACAAGTGGAAACAAGTTGCCAATAAATGGTCTTACACTCGACTCCAAGGAAATAGGATGCCAATCAAAGGTCTTAGTCCCAACTCCTTCCAGATCCTCAATGGACAAACAAAGTGTCACAAAGATATGAACAATGCTCATGAAATAACATACAATTAATGATGATAAATTCACAAAGGCACACTCAAGCAAATATGCACAGATGAATCAAGTAAACAATCAAACAAGTCAATTAGCACACACTATATACAATCAATTAGGCTCAAGCAAGGTTGGGCATTACAGCCAACTGGAATGGGGTATTTTGTGCTCTTAACCCTAACATTGAGAGTTAGGGTGAAGCAGATGAAATGGAGATGAGGGGTGTGCCTCATAGCTCTTATCCCTGGCCTGGGAGAGCTTTAAGCAATGGAAAGTGTGGGAGTTCAGAAAGTTGGAACTCTTCTCCACAAATGATTGACTCTATAAGATCTTGGGTTATTATTCACAATGCATCAACACATGGTGTGAGCAAGGTGAATGACACACTGAGTAGCAGGAGATGGATTACACATCTCTTTTATCTGCCAATTGCCTCATAAGAGGACTTTTCCTGCTTGGCACAAAATTAAACAAACACAAGCATTGCCTCTTAAGGAGGACTTCAGACAGGTGCCTACCAATAACAGTAGGTCTTCCAGACTACATGAAGAAGAGGGATTATACCTAAGTGGTTAAGCAACCAAGCAAAATCAAAGTTCAAATGAACTTAAAGCAACTTATGTACCCGTGGAAATAACTAAACAAATCAGTACAATACTCAGACAAACAGACAACAGTCAATAAGCAACAGACAATCCCAATGTACAAAATGTGTAAGCCAAAAGTCAAACTCAAATGAGTTAGCATCAACCTACAAAACACACAAATGTTAGTAATCAAAAGCAAACATCAATACTCAAATGATGAAGCATCATCAATTATGGGACTTGGATGTTCAACCTGAAATCAAAGCTCAAATAAAGGCCACAAACCACTAGGTCAAAGCCCAGGGTCAAAGATGGAGAAAAAATTTAAAACAGGAGCTCAAATTTAACATGAATCAACTTCAATCACATCTTAACACATTCCAAAAGGTCTCATATCAAAATCAATCACCAAAAGAATTTCATGATCAAGTGAAGTTCAAGGCAATTTTAAAGCTCATATGTGATCAACATGAATGAAAAATTCAAATCAAAACATAAATGATTCAAATAAATCTGGAAAAATTCAAGCATATTCAAGACATCTAACATGATCAATATACAAAAAATCAGAAGCATTGAACATCATTTGGTATGGAAATCACATGGTACAATTTGAACAAGCAAAGGTGTGACACAAATTGTCACACCAAGTTAGCACATGCATAAAACAGAAATGGAGCATAGGAAAAATACCAAACCAAAACCAAAATGTCAAGCAATATGTCTAGTTTCATCATGCAAAATTTCACATTCATTGGATAAGAAACAAGCATTTCACAATGAGATGAGCAAGGCAAGGTCAAAATGAGACATATGATCAATCATTCTAGCACAAAATAATATCCAGCCAAGCACAACTTTGGAAATTATGATGATAAATAAGTAGACAAACCAAGGAGCATTGTGCAAAAAAATGGAGTGAAATTGATGGATTTTTCAATTTATTGTGATTTTTCTAAGTTGAAGAAGAAATAAAAAAAAGAAATGGACATGTAATATGAAATGTGGAGGGAAAATGGATAAATGATGAAGTATTTGAAAAACGCTTCAGCCAAGGATCGAAGCCAGTGCAAATTCAAAAGTGGCGTGCGCATCAAAACGACACCGTTTAGTCTTAAACCCTAGCGCGCCAAAAAATTCGTAGCTAATTCAAATTTTCGTAGCAAAATCAAAGCAATTTCGTAGCAAATTCTGGAAATGATAACATTCAAAGGTTGAAGATGAAGATCATGATGATCTTCATCTGAATTTTCCAGAAAACTCAAAACATGTCCAGAAATCAACCAAATCAACATCAAACGATAGGTCATGCAATGTATATTCAAGATCAACAATCAATTAACCATAAATCACCATAACAAGATCAAATCGAAGAAAATGAATTTTGACATCAAACTTTCAATTAGGCATATCTAGCTCAAAACAGCACCAAATCACACGATTCAAAGCTCAAATTCATCAGCATGCTTAGATCTACAACAACATAGCAATGAATTTCAGAAATAAGAGATTCGAATTGTGACCTGTTGAAGTGCAGAAGCTGGAATTCACACGATCTGCAGCTTGTAATGGTTCCAATCTACTCCACAGTGCTGGAAATGAAGATTGATGAAGTGATTGAGGCTGGAATGGATCTAGATCTTGCTCAAAACAGAAACTCCATTTGCATCTTCATGAACTTCCACCACTTGATTCATGCGCGAATTCTCCCATTCAACACTTGATCTGCATAGAATCCAAGCTAGGCAACAAGTATATGAAGTAAAATTGCAAGGTTCTTTGGAAAAAAATTGAATTAAGGATGAGAGAAAAATTTTGAGTGAGAGAGAAATTTGGATCTTGGAGTGTGAAAAATGATTAATTCCCCCCAATTCTGTTAGGGTTTAAGTATTTATATGGTTTACTAATCAACTTGTTAATCCCTAATTGGTTTGGTTAATGATAATAATGTAAATTACAAAAATCCAAATTTGCATGTGCATGTATCATTCTACACGTGAACAGTGCTCTTTCTCCAATCAAATTCACTTAAAATCCTCTTTTAAATCCAATGGCAATGATAAAAATCTCATACAATGCACCAATTTTGAATTTTGTAATCTCCCTCCAAAAAAACCATGGATTAACAAATGATTATGTGATGACAATTCATGTAATGTGATGCATGATTTGGAAATTAGAGGTCAAGAGGAGAATATTGCAAAAAGAACCACTCATTTTGGAGCTTTGGTTGAAAAGTTATGCTCATTTGAAGTCCCATGCACACTTTGCCATGATTTGATCATATCTCCTTAACCACACATCATATGCTCATGATCTTGGAGATTTTGGAAATGGGAGAGAAAGATTTACAACTTTCATGTTCAACAAAATTTCATTTGAAGCTTTCTTGATGATGTAATATTTAGTTGAAGTTGGTCCAAAACCTTTCCATTTTTGGAAAGTTCAAATTATAGGTCACTTTCTATTTTTGGAAAATTTTGACTGGACCTCAAATTCTTCAATGTGAGTGTTTGAAATGTCAAATGAGACTTGTTTGAACATGAATGAAGTATTTCTAGTCACTTCCCACCTCCAAATCCACAGTTGACTTTACAGTTGACTTTCTAGGCCTTCAGATGACTTGAGAATGTTCTGATGAGATTCAAGCCTCTACCACTTGGGATTTTGCTTCAAAATGACATCATAACTCATATGAACTCTTGTGAATGATTATGGGGTCCAAATCTCAAGAATGACCACCATCTATTGCTCAATGAATGCCTTTAACTGCCTTGACCTGTTATTGCTTCAGCTGCAAGACAAAGGTTAGATGACATATTTTTGTACTTTTTGGTTAATGATAGAAAGAAAAACAATGACATACAAATGCAAACATGCTTGGTGATCAAGAATCACTCTCAAAAAAGATAACCCAACCACAGGAAAGGAAGCAAGGTGTCCAATGATCCTTGAGGCAATGTAATGATATGATATGATGCCATGAGGGATCTTAGGGACAAAATTAGGGTCTTACACTTTTGCACACTTTCAAAAATCAAACCTTCCCAGTCGTTGCTAGGGAATGACACTTTTCAAACTCAAACCTTCCCAGCCGTTGCTAGGGATTGACACTTTTCAAATTCTAACCTTCCCAGCCGTTGCTAGGGATTGACACTTTCAAAATCAAACCTTCCCAGCCGTTGCTTGGGATTTACATTTTCAAATTCAAACCTTCCCAGCCATTGCTAGGGATTGACACTTTCAAAATTCAAATCTCCCCAACTGTTGTTAGGAATTAATATCTTTAGATTTCAAGTATTCCAGCCATTACTAGGAAGCGTGACTGAACTAAAACCTCCCCAGTCGTTGCTAGGGATCTACACCTTTAGATTTTAGGTTTTCCAGCCATTGCTAGGAAGCGTCACTGAACTAAAACCTTCCTAGTCGTTGCTAGGGATCTACATTTTTAGATTTTAGATATTCCAGCCATTGCTAGGAAGCGTCACTGAACTAAAACCTCCCCAGTCGTTGCTAGGGATCTACACCTTTAGATTTCAGGTATTCTAGCAGTTGCTAGGAAGCGTCACTGAACTAAAACCTCCCTAGTCGTTGCTAGGGATCTACATCTTTAGATTTCAAGTATTCCAGCCATTGCTAGGAAGCGTCACTGAACTAAAACCTCCCCAGTCGTTGCTAGGGATCTACACCTTTAGATTTCAGGTATTCCAGCTGTTGCTAGGAAGCGTCACTGAACTAAAATCTTATCAGCCGTTGTTAGGGCTTTTCACTATCTTTCACATAAGAAACTTATCCCCAACGAAGTCATGTTCCCTCTCATCTTCCTTCTTGACCCTTTGTCATGAAGCTTTTCTCTTTGTCATCAATTTAAAGAGATACTTATGTTACACACCATAACATACATTGCATATCATACACATCATGACATAACCATCATACAGCTGACCCATATCCTCCCCACATAATACCATAAACTATCCTCAATAGATGATTTCATATCAAATTTATTTTCCATCCCATGAACAACCTTCACAAATACCCATCACTTCATATCACATTCACTTCATTCTTAGTAGGGTGAATGTTTGGATATTTTTATTTATTTAATCCTCTCTTACCTTGGATGTGTGGAAGTCGTTACTATCTAAACATTCAGGTTCCAGAAGATTAAATAGGGGCAACTGTCATACCCCAAAATTCACCCTACTGCACATGCATACATTCATTATTTCAAAATAAATAAATAAATTGGGTAACCGGTTACCCTAATTAGGGTAACCGATTACCCAGACCAAAAACTGATTTTTTGGCCATTTTGGGACCGTGTAACCGATTACCCTAATCAGGGTAACCGATTACACCTGCGCAGACAGCAAAAATAGCTCTATTTTTTTACACAAAGGACCTTTTGGTTCACTCCCTTCAACCCCTTTGCTTCCCCTATAAATAGAGCACTATCCCCATTCATTTTTCAAGCTTGAAAGCCACAAAACCTCTGTTCAAATCACATTCAAGCTCCCTCTTTTCAACCTAAACTCTAACTCACCCAAACCCTCTTTTCTCCTTTGAACCACCCAACCACCATGTAAAAATCCACAAACTCCACACAACAAAAACAGTAGCAAGCTTGTGACCTTCACTTACATAATCATTCATCACCATCACATAAACATACAACTTCCTTCCCTTCCATTTTTCTAACATAACAACCATAACCACCCTCTTCCAAGCTTTTTGCTTCCCTTCCATTTTGGACTCAAACTCCTTGACATTTTTTTTTGGTTTCGTTTTGTGTTTGGAAATGGGTTTTTACTCCTGGGTTGTGTTTTGAGAGAGTTTTGAGTCAACTTTGAGACAAGTGTTTTTTATTGGGTTTACACCCTTTTGGGGATTTTTTGCTCTTACTACTTTTTATCCACCATTTTCAATCAAACTTTGTTTTTTGTTATCATTTATATTTATTGGTTGATGAGATTTATTAAATCATGACTATGGTTGTTTAGAGTTGATAAAACATTCAATGTTTCAAACCTATTAATGATTGATCAATAGATCCTTCATGATACTTTGAGGCATTGATAGGTTGCCTCTATTTCAACCATGTTTGAGTCATTTGATACATAGATGAAACCATTCTCTTTACATTAACTTGTTATTTTATTTGCTTATTGTTATTCTACTAACCACTAACCATTAACTACTAACTTCTAACATTTATATTATTGCACTTTACTTCCTTGCAATTTATTTTATTATTCACTAACCATGGACTTATGGTTGCATAACTTTCTTTGTTACAAATCTATTGTTAGTTGATTTTTCAATCATCTTCAATACTTTGCATCAATGATAAGCTATCCCTTAATGTGTCATTTACATTCACTAACCATTATTATTGTGATATTATCATTCTTTATCTTGTGATTTACTTTTATGTCATTACCTTGTAATTTATATTCAAGTACTCATTATCATCATTATTGTACAAACTTATCATGCATATTTATTTACTTGTTATTTATTTTATTGTCATCATACATTAAAAACAACAAAAACATGATAAAATGGAAAGACTAAAAATATTCATTCCACTCTTAATCAACTTGGACTTAGAGGATTTCATCTTAGGACCTTTGCTTGGAGGCCTTCCTTCACTCTTTGTGATACTTTGTAAAAACTTGGATTTTCATCCGTAACTTACATGTATGTTGTAAGAATGGCATCATGGCACCACTTTAGGGGGACATGTTTGTAAGACCATTATCCTTTGTTTAGCTTAGGTCACTTTTGCATACAAAAGCCTTTCTCTTGGGCTACCTTACAATGAGACTCTTTAATTTCTTGTTGGTTACTTTGCATTCATGTTGCATAAGCCAAATTTCATAATTAAAATAAAACAAACCCTTGATTCAACGTCAAGTGGCATTTTTATAGTCAAATTCAAAATATTTAATAATTACGATTGTTATTGTGCGCCACGAGCCTTAAGTGGTGGAGAATGAGTGAGAATGGAGCATTCCTACCCTTACTCTGATTATTTTGGACGCAAGACGCTTGGCTTGTTGTCTAGAATAATCACCTCCTCCCATTGACTTTAGTACAATATAATCACAAACATTCTTTCATAAAACCCTTATTCAAGGTAAAAACAATACAACTCATCAAACTCATTTTTGTGCCTTAGGGCATCATCGTGAAAACCCTTTTCTCAAAGGTAAAATCAACCAACACACAAACATTTTCTACTCCGAAATACGGAGCTCTGATTCCTCATCCCCAGATGAGTGATACGTAGGCACAATGGCCACAATCCTTGGAGAGCACTATAATAACAAAAACACCCCATTCTTTTCACACATTCTTTTGAAAATAAAACGATAATAGATAAATCCCATGTATGTTAAACAACCCAAATGGTTCCCATGGAGTACCATGGACGTAAGGGGTGCTAATACCTTCCCCTTACGTAACCGACTTCCGAACCCAAATCTCAGTTGCGAGACCGATTCCTTATTCTCTTTTAGTGCTTCCCGTGCGCGTCTCTTTTCCGAGGGTTTTATCGACTATTTCCCCTCTCCTCTCCGATAGAGGTAAACTAAATAAAATTCGGTGGCAACTCTTCTGACTTTGCCTCTCTTTGGCATCTCTTTAGTATTGGTTTCGTTATCGTGAAATCTCGGTAGCGACACTTATTATTTAAGAAAAATGTTTATTCATTGATCTATTTATTTCAAAATTATCATCATAAAATTTAATTTTATTAAAACAGAAACAAGTAAGAATAACAAATAATTGGATAAAAGCTCAATTTTATTTAATAGAGTGGGAGTCCGCAAATGGCGGGACTCTATGGATCTTTATAAAGTTTGAAAAATGGTAATTTACATGGAAAAGGGATACATTGAATATAATGACCACTACTCTTCTTACCAACTTTGAAATCCATTGTATTATTGTCTTTGGTTGAGAATGATGAATCAGGACTAAATGACTAATTTGTGCCTAATTTGTGCCTAGATTTCCCCAAGGTGGGGTACTCAATCTACCGGGATAAATTTCTGTTTTATGTCTCTAACTTTTGCTTAGATCGCCCTTTCGAGTTCTCACTCCACCGAGACGCTCATTTTTTCCTAAGTCACCCTTTCGGGTTTTCAACTTAGCGAGTTGTTCTTTTTCTTTTTAGGCGAAGTATTTCTTGACTGCATCGGCGTTCACAGGACGCATGAACTTTTCACCGTCAATAGTTGTAAGAATCAATGCACCGCTTGAAAAGGCTCTCTTAACAACATAGGAGCCTTCATAATTAGGAGTCCATTTGCCCATAACATCAGATTTAAAAGATAGAATCTTCTTGAGCAAGAGGTCACCATCTCTGAACACACGAGGTTTGACCTTCTTATCAAAAGCTTTCTTCATTCTCTGCTGATATACCTGGCCATGACACATGGCAGTCAATCTCTTCTCTTCAATCAAATTAAGCTGATCAAACCTAGTATGACACTATTCAGCTTCAGTCAACTTGTCTTTCATCAACACACACAATGATGGGATCTCAACCTCTACGAGGAGCACAACTTACATGCCATAGACACAAGAGAAGGGGTTGCCCCTGTTGAAGTACGTATGGATGTACGGTACCCATGCAAAGCAAATGAGACCATCTCATGCCAATCCTTATACGTCACAACCATCTTCTGGATAATCTTCTTGATATTCTTGTTCGCAACTTTAACAACCCCATTCATCTTAGGTCTGTAAAGAGAAGAATTATGATGTGCAATCTTGATGTTTTTACAAAGAGCTTCCACCATATTGTTATTCAAGTTCGATCCATTATCAATAATGATCTTACTTGGCACACCATATCGGCATATTATCTGATTCTTGATAAACGTCACAACAACTTACTTGGTCACACTTGCATACGATGTCGCTTCAACCCACTTTGTGAAGTAATCAATAGCCACCAAAATGAAACGATGTTCGTTTGATGCTTTGGGCTCAATCATGCCAATCATACCAATTCCCCACATGGATAAGGGTCATGGAGAGGAAGTGACATTCAAAAGTGTCGAAGGAACATGAATATTATTCGCATAAATTTGACACTTGTGGCATTTCTTCACAAACTTGCAATAGTTAAATTCCATTGTCAGCCAATATTAACATACTCCCAACATCTTCTTTGCCATAGCATATCCATTGGAATGAGTTCATGGACTTTTGTCATCAACAGGTTTGCTTCGTGTCTATCCATGCATCTAAGCAAAACCATATCGAAATTCCTCTTATAAAGCACATCACCATTCAGGTAGAAATTGTCAGCTAATCTCCTTAAAGTCTTCTTATCTTTCAAAGATGCCCCAAGCAGGTATATCTGACTTTGGAGGAAACATTTGATATCATAATACCATGGCTTTTCATCCTTGATTTCTTCAACAAAAAATACATGGGTTGGCCTATTAAGACATATCACAGTCAGATTAGGAACTTCATTCCAAAACTTCACCATAATCATTGAAGCCAACGTTGCAAGAGCATCTTCCATCTGATTTTCTTCTTGATGGATATGATGAAACTAATTCTTTGCAAAGAAAGTTGATATCCTCATCGCATAATCTTTATACGGTATCAAACCGAGTTGATTCGTCTCCCATTCACCTTTGATCTGGTTAACCACTAAAGTTGAATCTCCATAGACGTCGAGATACTTAATTTTGAGATCAATGGCTTCTTCAAGCCCCATAATGCAAGTTTCATACTCAGCCATATTATTTGTACATTTGAAGGTCAATCTAGTTGTAAATGGAAAATGAGTGCCTTGAGGAGTAATAATCATTACCCCAATGCCATTACCATATAAATTAACAGCTCCATCAAATACCACGCCCCAACGGGAACCAGGTTCTGGCCCTTCTTCAAGCAATGGTTCATCATAATATTTCATCTTCAAATACAAAATCTCTTCGTCGGGAAAATCATATTGCACTGACTGATAATCTTCAATAGGTTGGTAAGCCAAGTGGTCAGCCAAGATATTACCTTTAATAGCTTTTTGAGCTCAGTATTCAATATCATACTCAAATAACAACATCTGCGAACGGGCAATCCTCCCAGTTAAAGCAGACTTCTCAAAAACGTACTTGATTGAATCCATCTTGGATATCAACCAAATAATATGATTCAACATATACTGGCGCAGACGTTTAGTAGCCTAAGCCAAAGCACAACATGTCTTCTCAAGCATAGAATACCGAGACTCACAATCAGTGAAATTCTTACTGAGGTAATATTCTTTCTCACCAAATTCATCTTGCTAACCAAGAACAAAACTCATACTCTCATCAAGCACAATCAAATACATGATCAACGGTTTTCCTTCAATAGACGGAGACAGAATTGGAGGTTCAAGCATATATTCTTTGATATTGTCACAAGCTTTCTGGAAATCCTCGGTCCAATCACAAGACTGATCTTTTCGAAGGAGCTTGAATATAGGTGCACATGTGGCATTCATATGCGATATAAATCTTGAGATATAGTTCAAGCGGCCAAGAAAACCTCTGACCTGCTTCTCAGTTTTGGGCGCAAGTATCTCTTGTATTGCTTTGACCTTGGCATGATAAACTTCAATACCCTTCTCTCTGACAATAAAGCCCAACAACTGACCAGATTGAACACCAAAAGTACACTTATTCGGATTCAAGCGTAGTTTATACTTCCTCAAACAGTGGAATATCTTCAATAAGTTCCCAACATGTTCTTCTTCAGACATTGATTTATCAATCATATCATCAACATAGATCCCAATCTCTTTGTGCATCATATCATGGAAAAGATTGGTCATGGCTCTCTGGTACGTTGCACCGACATTCTTTAAACTGAAAGGCATCACTCGATAACAGAATGTTCCCCAAGGTGTAATAAATATGGTATTCTCCATATCTTTAGGTGCCATTTTAATATGATTATAATCGTAAAATCAATCCATAAACCAAAAGATATTGAATTTAGCTATATTGTCTACTAACATATCAATGTGTGGTAGAGGAATATCATCTTTCAGACTAGCTTTATTCAAATATGTATAATCAACACACATACATAATTTTTCGTCCTTCTTAGGAACATGCACAATATTGGCCACCCATTGCAGATACTTAGAGGTAACAAGGAAACCAATATCAATCTGCTTATGCACTTCCTCTTTAATCTTCACTGCCATATCAGGATGAGTCCTTCTCAATTTCTGCTTGACTGGTGGGCACTCTGGCTTCAAAGGCAATCCATGCTTCACAATATCAGTATCAAGACCTAGAATATCTTGATAGGATCAAGCAAGCACATCAGAGTATTCTCGGAGAAAATCAACTAACCCCTTCTTAACCTCTAAACAAAGCTACGACCCAATCTTGACTTCCTTGACATCATCTTTGGAACCTAAGTTGACTAATTCAATCTGCTATTCAAATGACTGAGTGGCTCTTTCCTCGTGCTCAAGCAAACGGGATAACTCATCAGGTACTTCTTCATCATCATTCTCTTCCTCAGCTTCAAACATAGGGAGATCAAAGTTTAGAGAGGGAGTAGGATCATTACGCTCAATGGGTTTGAGAACCAACCTGCATAATGATTTAATATTTTAATTGTAGAGAAATGGAGTGCAAACAAATATTATGCAGATATGAGAATAAATTATTGCTTATTTATGTTTTTTGTGATTACCATTTTTCAGAATAAGCAAAAATTAAAAACAAACATCATAGATGTGGATGAATAAAATTGTATTTTTATTGATGATAAATTTGAAATGCCCAACAATGTTTCATTTCTCCCTTAGGCATAGGAGAAGGATTTTTATTTTAATAATAAAACAAAATACTTTGAACAGTGCATAACAACAAGTACATCAACAACAAACCAATTGTTGCAAGTCTGTCCATGCGTCACAAAGTTTGTACAAGCTTCGTCTTCATCATCATCTTTAATAACTGCAGCTGAGTGTTGTTCATCTCCATGAATGAATCCTCCACTACAAAAAACTTGTTGCATAGATTTAACACTGATGTTGAACAACCCTTGTTGAAATCCAACACAACTCTATTCTTGTTCTCAATAACCTCTATAACACGACCCCATTTGTCGGTGCCTCTATCCTGAACAACCTCTCTTGCATCTTTTAGGGAAGACATAGATTCCCCAATCTTCTGCACTTCATCAGCAATAGATAAATCTTGGAGTGATGCTCCAACTTCTTCTTTAGCTTCCACATAGGTGAAGTATGACAGATGGCTCACTAAAAGCGCTTTCTCTCCACTAACAGCGACAAACTTGTCGTTCTTAACAAATTTCAACTTCTAATGCAAAGTAGATGTCACAACACCAACTTTGTGAATCCATGATCTTCCCAGTAAACAACTGTAGGCCGGATGTATGTCCATCACTTAGAAAGTAATTTGTAATTCACTTAGACCAATCTTAACTGGAAGGTCCACCTCTCCAATGACAATTTTTCGAGAATCATCAAACGCTTTTACCATCACAACACTGTACCTCATTGGTGCGCCTTGATGAGACAGTCTTGCCAAAGTTGACTAGGGAAATACATTCAATGATGAACCAGTATCAACCAATACTTGGACAAAGCATCCTCTTTCCAGTTCATTGAAATATGGAGTGCCAAGTTGTGATTTCTACCTTCCTTATGAAGTTCTTCATCACAAAAGCTCAGATTATTGCAAGAAGTGATGTTAGCGACAATAAGATCAAACAGATCAACTGTAATATCATGCTCTACATATGCTTTCTCCAACACTTTCTGCAAAGCCTCTCTATGCGATTCAGAGTTCATCAATAACGATAACAGATAAATCTTTAATGGCGTTTGGAGCAGCTGCTCCACAACGTTGAACTTACTTTTCTTAATTAAACGCATAACCTCATCATCATCATTAATCTTCAACCTGCTGGATTCACCAGAATGACAAGTTAGAGCATTAACAGGATCAACTACAGGATAATATGCCTTCTTGCCCACCATAATATCTTCCACAACCTTTGGAGATACTGGGCCAAAAACATGACCGTTATGGGTCACCTTAACGACATCTGCAATGCTTACCACTGAATTCGCGGCGCGAAGAGGAACCTCTTGCCCATTCTCAATCATGGTGGCATTGTATTTATAAGGTACAACTTTATCGGGTGAATACGAGGTGTGGCCCTTTAACCATATTACTAACATCGATACTGATCTGTTAACATTTTTGATGCCGTCGAACTGAATAATTACCCGCTCGGGGGTCTTGAATACCTGTACGATAACATTCACATCATTGGCTATATGCCTAGACTGTTGGCTCTGAATTACACCTTCATCTACCAATTTCTGAATATCCCTCTTGACAATCACACATCCTCGAGGGTTGACGTTGCAGATAACACAACCATCATGGCCATGTTCATAATCATTGATTAGTACAAAGTTCTATGGATTTCTACCAAATATTGTCGAATATGACGAACATCGAAAACCCTGAAATTCCCAGGACATCCATTTACCATATTCACAGAAGCATTGCCATGAGCAGGCAACAAATTAGCTTTAACATTAGGTGTTCGGGCCTCAAAGGACATCACACCGCTCTTGATCAGTTTCTGGACCTCATGCTTCAAAGGATAGTAGTTTTCAATATCATGTCCGGGAGCTCCCTGATGAAAGGCACAGTGAAGATCAGGCTTGAACGACCATGGCAAAGGTTCAGAAGTATGTGGAGGATTTCATGTTTGAATCAAATTTTTGATAACCAAAGAAGGATATAATTTTGCATAAGTCATTGGAATAAGATCAACAATGACCTTCTTCCTCTCAAATATTTGATGATGATTTTTTTGTTGTTGTAGTTAGTACGTTGTTGCGGTTGTCGCTGATGTTATTGCTGAACGAGAATTGATTGATTTGCTGAATTATTGGTAAAAACAGGAATAACTGATGATACCTAATGATGTTACTGGAGAGATTGCGATTTTTTCCTCATGTGAGGCCTCCCCTTCCTCCCTACAGACACTACATTGGTTTCCCATTCATTCCTTTCGATGAAACTACCACCATATTTCTTGCTCGAAGATGCTTTATCTTTAGACAACCGGCCGTCTCGGACACCTTCCTCCAATCTCATCCCCATGTTCACCATTTCGGTGAAGTTATTAGGAGCACTGGCAATTATGTGTTCATAATAAAATGAACTCAGAGTCTTCAAAAAGATCTTGGTCATTTCCTTCTCCTCCAAGGGTGGGCTAATTTGAGCAACGAGCTCTCTCCATCTTTGGGCGTACTCCTTGAATGTCCTTTTATCTTTATGGGACATTAACCGCAATCGATCCTGATCAAGAGCCATAATAACATTATACTTATATTACTTGACGAAAGCAACACACAAGTCATTAAAAGTACGAACACTAGCATTGCCCAATCCCATATACCATCTAAGTGCATCACCAGTTAAACTATCTTGGAAGTAGTGGATGAATAGTTGATCGTTGTTTGTCTGAGTAGACATCTTGTGGGCATATATTACAAGATGACTCAGAGGACAAGTATTTCCCTTATACTTCTTAAAATTTGGGACTTTGAGTTTGACAGGGATCTTGACGTTGGGCACCAAACACAACTCAACATCTTGTCCATCTTCTCATAAACATCGGGGCCCTAAGACGAATTTTAATGGTAGATGGTTTCCTCTAAACGAGGAAAAGTATGCATGACAGGAGGAGGAACACACATGATCGAGATAGATGTCGGCATAGAAGCAAACGTTGGAACATATCCTTCAGACACAAACTGGATAATAGAAGCTATAGGCATTGGCATTGAAGCAATTTTAGAGATAATAGTCCTTTGAGGAGGAGGAGTTGCAGGAGGCAGAGATGGTTGATTATGAGTAGCAATGACAAATTCCATAAAATAAGTGAGTATGGAAATCTAATCCTTGAGCTCTCTGTTCTCTTGTTCTAGATGCTCCGTTCTTCTCTGGCGATTAGCTTGAGTATTGTAGTGATGAGTCAACTTGTCTGATACAAAGAAGAAGAATCATAAGACATCTGGCCGAAGGCTGTAACTCAAGAAACCTGTTATGCAAATGATGCATGAAATGCAATGTTTTTCATTGTTTTTAATTTCAAGGAACATACAAAGTTTTATTTGCAAATATTTGAATTAATGATAATAATTGTAAGACCCTAATTTTGACCCTAAGATCCCTCATGGCATCATTTCATTGCTCATTGCATTTGCCTCAAGGATCATAGCATCTTGGCTCCTTAACCCTTGGGTTGGGACTTGTGAGAGTTGGTTTAAGACCACCAAGCATGATTGAATTGTATATTATTGCTTTTCTTATTTTTGTTTACTAACCAAAAGCACAAAAATATGTCACTAACATCTTTTGTTTTGAAGCTTGAGCAATCATGTGATCCAAGGCTCCTAGGAGGCCCCTATGCTCATTGATGTGGCCAGATGAAGTTGAAAGCAAGCATGACAATGGTTCCCAAAGCTCTCAATCATCATATATGCCACCCAAGTATCCCAATTTGTCAATTTGATCAAGATAAACTAAAGGGCTTGAGGATTGTTTCCCAAGGAAACCCTAATTCAACTATGCATTGACTGTGCCTTGCTCATGAAGCAACCTCAACCTATGATCAAATACAATCAAGGGAAGTTCTTTCATTCATCATTTTATGCATATACGAGCTTATGTGAGTGTCCTCAATCATCAATTCATCAAGATTTGAAGTTTGGACTTGAGAAGTTGATCAGTCAATTCATCTAACTATTTTGAAACCCACTGAGACCTAACGTTTGATGTGTTTGTCAAATGAAGATGACCCCAAGAGAAAAACTGTTCTTAAGAACCATATGAACAACTTTCATGTTCATCAAAAATTCATTTGAAACATGGAAGGTCATCATTCATTTCAAAACATTATAGGTCATTTTGACTGAAACCCTAATTTTTGGTCAACTTCCCAAGGACCTAACTCCTCCATTTTGCATGATTTTGAGGTAGGACCAAATGCATTGGAAATTTTAAGATGTCTACTTCAATGTTTATGTTGGATAAATTCTCATAACCCTAAAGGAAACACATGTGATAATACAAAACATTATAGGTCACTTTGGACCAAAGCCATTGAATCTTGAAAAAGTCCAACTTCAAGTGCCCATAACTTTCTCATAAAAAATCCAAATGATGCAAAATGTAAGTCCAAATTTATTGTCTTGAACAGGTATACAACTTTGATGTTTAAGGTTTTGTCATTTGAGGCTTGCACCATTGAAACAGAAGGGCTTGAAGTTGGTCCATTTTGGCAAAATTTCCATATACATGTTTTGCACCTTGAACTTCATGATCAGTTTTCAATATTTTCCCAACTCCAAATGGATTTTTGTTCAACATAACATTTGTTCATCATGTCAAGACCTTTCCAACCATTACCCATATTCCTATGTTTCAATTTGGAAAATGGTATTTTCGAAGAGGAGAAGTTTTGATTCCAATTATGCATAACATATGAAAACTTCTTGCACACCACATTGCCTTGCCATGTACACGTCCAAATTCGTTTGTTTCATCATCATCATGCAAAACCAATCAAGTTTGGGCCTCCCATGCACCTGTACAGGCCCATGCATGGAGGATCCAACTTCACATGCACACAGATTCTTCATGCAATGCAGCACCCTTGGCTATAAATAGAAGTTTCATTTCACTTCAAAATCGAACCTAAAGGCACCTGAAGCTCTGTGTCGCATTACGCGAAAAACCGGCGGGAAAGCAAAACAACAGAGCCGCCACCGTGCGTTATTTATCCCAAAAGAGGGAAAGGAAACGCTCGAAGTAAACCTGGAAAAGACATGGTCTCGCGACCAAAGAGAGATGGGATCGGGAGTCGGTTATGCGAAGGGAAGGTATTAGCACCCCTACGCATCCGTCGTACTCGACGGGATCCACGCACAAAAGGAAGGATAAAGGTTGCTAAACACTGCTCAAACACACATCAAACACACATCAAACACTGGCTGAAAGAGACACAGAAAACAAAAGAAACTAACTCGGCAGGATATCGCATCCTGGGCCTACGTAGTCTGTCAGGCACAGACATCAGAGTCGACGTAGTTCGGGACAGGGGGAAACGTGCTCGCTAGGATGTCGCATCCTATGCATACGTATCCTCTCGGACAGGAGAAGAATCAGAGCAATCGTAGCTCGGCTAACGCACGCCAAACAAAACCACACAGGAAATTGACTGCCAATCGCTGGACTTACGTCAAACTCCACACAAACAGGCAAACATGGAAACTGAATGCCAATCGCTAGACTTACATCAGACTCCGAACCAACAAACACACACAGGAAACCAACTGCCAATCGCTGGACTTACGTCAGACTCCAAACACACACAAAAGGGAGAAAAAAAACGAAAGGGCGCCCGGAGAGATCAGCTCATCTCCTGCCTACGTACCTCATCTGGTATGAGGATCAGGGCGACGTAGTTCCCCTACGCAGGGAAAAAGGACTAGCCTAACCAGATACAAAGGGAGACACAAACTACTAGGGAGACTACGACTCGAGCCTAGAAGTTATCATGCATATCATCCCTAAGTTAAGGTTTCTATCTAACTTGCACAGGGAGCAAGCTATCCTAAACAGCACAGGCAAAGCAAACATACACGCAATTAGCACACACTATATACAAACAAAGTGGGCTCACACAAGGTTAGGCTGTGAAACACAAGCCAACTGGAATCGGGTGATGTTAGCTCTTAACCCTAACATTGAGAGTTAGGGTGAAGCAGATGAAATGGGAAGTGAAGATGAGACTTCACAGCTCTTATCCCTGGCCTGGGAGAGCTTTAGATAAATTAAAGTGTGGCAGTTCAGAAAGTAGGAACTCTTCTCCACATGTGACTTGACACAACAAGATCTTGGGTTAATATCCACAATGCATCAACACAAGGTGTGTGCAAAGGGATGACTCACAGAATAGCAGGAGATGGATTGCACATCTCTTTTATCTGCCAATTGCCTCTTAGAGGTCTTTTCCTGCTTGGCACAAACTTAAACACACACAAGCATTGCCTCTTAAGGAGGACTTTAGACAGGTGCCTGCCCAAGTAACAGGACAGGTCTTCCAGACTACATGAAGTCAGTGAGTTATACCTCTAATGGTTAAGCAACCAAGCAAAGCAAAAACAAGTTCACAATGAACTTAAGCAACTAATGTACCTGAAAACAATCCAACTCAATCAGTATACAACTCAAAAAGTCAAACAGACAGTTAATAGTCGACAGTCAACAGACATAGTCAAACAAGCAATGCTACAATGTGCAAGGCACAAGCTCAAGCTCAAATGAGCTAACATCAACCTACAAAACAAGTCAAGATTAGTCAATCATTAACCAATTAGTCAACTCAAGCAAATGTGAACCAATCCTCTTATGGCCATATGCTTCTTAACCTGAAAACAAAGCTCACACATAAGCACAAACCACTAGGACAAGGCCTAGGGTCAAAGAGGGAGAAATAATTCAAAGCAGAACATGAAAATTGACATGAATCAACTTCAACCAAATAAGAACATAATCCAAAAGGTCTCACATCCATATCATGCACCAAATTCATTTCACAACTCAAATAAGGCAAGGCATGCAAGTTGGAAGCTCATTGAAGCAACAAAATGAACAAATCCACATTAATTCAAAAATGATTCAATAAATCCCAAGAAAAATCATGGCTAAACAGCACACATAACATGATCAACACACCAAAAATCAAGGCATTTGGACAAGTTTAAGCATGGTGATCAAATTCCATAAGGCAAGGCAAGCACAAACAAGCTCAATTGAGACACAATTTGCTACATCAAGTTAACACAAGCCTAAAACAGAAATGACAAATGATAAAGACCTCAAACTAAAGCCACAATAAACTTCAATGTGTCTATAAATAATGTGCAAAATTTCAAATCCATATGATACACAACCAGCATTTCACAAATCATGGAAGTTCAACATTCTTCAAAAGTTCAAACATGGTCAACCAGCAAGGAAAATCCCAAACAAATCAGAAATGAGTCCAACAATTCTACAAAAATTCATGATCAATCTCAACATCCAGAGGAAGCATCATGCAGAAAATCACATTAATTGGAGTTCATTTGGCATGGCAAAGAAAATACACAAGTCAAGCAAGCAAAGGTGTGACACACATTGTCACACCTACATTCAAAAGATCATAACTCAACAATGGAACATGATAAAATTGCAAACTCAACACCATAAATTCCAGCAAGATGTCTAGTTTAAGCATACCAAAAATCAAAAGCATTGGATTAAAATTCATCATTTCACAAAGCATATGGCAAGCAAGGTCAAAATATCACATGCATACACAAACCCTAAGCCAAAACATTTTTCAACCGTGCACAATTTCTGGAAAAATAGCCAAAAAATACTAGACATGATGAGGAGCAAGATACAAAAAGCTACACATCATTTGGAGCAATATTTATTGAGTTATGATTTTTGGAAGTGAATGAGAAATAAAAAAACATGAAGAACTAGTACATGAATGGCATGGAATAAGATGGATAAAATGAAAAAAGCAAATTGGATTTGTGCCACCGCCAGGAATCGAACAGTGGAGAATTTTGAACTAGCGCGCCAGTTAAGTGAAACGCACCGTTTGACTTAACTGATGTGGCAAGGCAAATGAACGGCGTCCAATCAATACGCCATGTAATAGCCACGCTAGACCAATGCATGTCCTTAAACATAAAAACTCATGCAAACAAGCGCTAGAACGGATCAAATGGATTCTGGAAAACAAAAACCTAGCAGCTTCATCAATATTCATCATGTTCATACGCTCAAGAACACATGTGCACAGAAATTCAAAACCAGCATATCATTGGACTCGTCTTCCATCATACATCACAGATCAAGGCTCAATTTATTCTAAATCAACATATATCATGCAAAACGAATGGATTAAGTTTCATACATCAAACTTCTAATCACTATATCTATCTCATTTCTTCATGAAAATCAGTGATCTAAAGTTCAGATTAACCACCAATGAAAGATCTACAATATGCACATAACTATTTCATGAATTGAAGCATTCGAATTCTGACCTTCAAGGAGCTACAGAACTGGAATTGCTCGAATCAGGTCTTGTAATGCAGAAACAGATGCTCCTCAATGCTTAGGTGGATGAATGGATGAAGAATGATAGCTCAATCTTGCACGATTTGTCAAGAATTGCCAACTGCCATGGATGAGTTTGAACTTCAACAGCTTCGAATCTTGATGAAACTTGATGGATCTTGCTTCAATCTACCTCCACAATACTTATGGATCATGAATCAATCGAGAACAAGGCAATGTATGTAGAGAATATTGAAGAAAAAGTGAGAGAACAAAGTGAAGAAAATTTTCAGATCTGAGAATTGTGATGTGTTAATCATGAATTCTGTTATGCTTTCACTTATATATGAGGTACTAATGATGCTCTTAATCATGCTTAGCCATGTGGTAAGTGGATTAAGGAAAACAAGATGTTATGCAAATTTGCAAATTCACCCTATGCATGAGATAGCAATGCAACAGTACACGAATTTGCAAATTCAACCATACATGAGAAATTCATGTTCTTGGACTTTTTGGAAAGGGGAGAGAAAGATATTCAACTTTCATGTTGGACAAAATTTCATTTGAAGCTTGCTTGATGATGTAATCTTGAGGAGAAGACCTTTCCATTTTTGGCAGTTTCAAATTACAGGTCACTTACTATTTTTGGAAACTTTTCATCTGACCTCAAATTCTTCATTGTTGATGTTTGAAATGTCAAATGAGACTTGTATGGACATGAATGAGGCCTCTCTAACCATCTCCCACCTTCAAATCCATGGTTGAACTGACAGTTGACTTTGGTTGACTTTCTAGGGTTTCAGATGAATTGCATCTTGACTGTTGATCTCTGAACATCCAACCTTTGGCCAAACCACTTCAAAATGATCCTTGAATCATATTAACTCATTGAACCAACCCTAGGGCTTTGCTTCCATGGAAAATGCACTTGCTTGCTTGCACAACTGAATCTCCTGACCAGTCTTGACTGATGACTTGCACTAGGCAATGGATAATGCAAGGCTATGCAGTGGACAATGTAATGCTAATGACCTAAACATGAAAATGAATGTACAAAATGGGAGGTGCAAATTTGAGGTGCTACAGCTTCCCCTATTCAATCAACTGGGAACCCGAACGGATGAGAGCAACGGCTGTTAGACTTTCAGGGTAAACAGGGATTGAATACCGAAGAACCGTAGAAATTTGCACACTGCGGGGAATGACTTAGAATATTTGCACTCCACAGGGGGTAATACAAAGAAAAGTCAAGCAAACAGACAAGACGTTTACCGACGACTCCTGGGGATTTTGATTTTCATCAAAAGAAAGGTACAATCAAACATCAACGGACGAGAGGGAAAAACTCCACGTTTATCGACACCAACGGAGAGGTGACCAGACATTAACGAATGACTGGGAAAGACTCGACCAGACGTCAACGGACGAACGGGAGAAGCTCGACGTTTATCGACACCAACGGAGAGGTGACCAGACATTAACGAATGACTGGGAAAGACTCGACCAGACGTCAACGGACGACCAGGAGAAGCTCGACGTTTATCGACACCAACGGAGAGGTGAACACTTCACTGGGGAAGGCAAGCAAATAATTGCAACCGGAAACCAAATAGGACGTTTACCAACGACTCTACCGGGGATTTCTGGCTTGGGAATTACCAAACATTGACCGATGACTGGGATGAGACTCGATGTTTACCAACATCGAAAGATGATGTTTACCGACACCAAGCAAAGACGACCAGACATTAACGAATGACTGGGGAACCGGATATACAACTAGACGTCAGTGGACGACTAGGCAAAAACTCAACGTTTATCGACACCAACGGAGAGGTGAATCTACTGGGGAAAAGTTGTCACAACCAACCGTCAACGGACGATCGGGAAAAACTTGACGTTTATCGACACCAACGGAGAGGTGAATCTGAATGGAGAACAACTATACGTCAACGGACGCATAGGAAAAACTTCACGTTTATCGACACCAACGAAGAGGTGACTCTGAGGGGAAAGAATATCACTATACGTCAACGGACGAATAGGAAAAAACTCAACGTTTGTCGACACCAACAGAGAGGTGACTACTGCTGGGAAAGATGCACAACTAGACGTCAGCGGACGACTAGGCAAAAACTCAACGTTTATCGACACCAACGGAGAGGTGAACTCTGGGGAGGGTTAAGGGTATTACGAACATCGAAAGATGATGTTTACCGACATCAAAAGAAGACCAGACATTTACCGATGACTGGGTAAGACTCGATGTTTACCGACACCGAAAGAATGGTGTTTACCGACACCAAAGAAGACCAGACATTAACGAATGACTGGGTAGGACTCGATGTTTACCGACACCGAAAGAATGGTGTTTACCGACACCAAAGAAGTAACACACGCGGGTGTTGACACGACACTGACCGGTATCACAAGATGACATCTACACATGTCTGGGCAAGGCTAAACACTTGCTGGGAATCTCACTGGGGAGAATCAGGCTTTCCTTTCACCAACGGATGAGGAAATAAACCTCTCTGGGGGGAATATCAATCCTGAATACTCTCAGGAGCAACTGTAGCAAACGTGTTGTACAGATGTTGAACAATGATCCGCCTCTGCCGGGGATACGGTCTGATTGGTTTCAACACATGAATGCATATGTTTGAATTTTTCTATGGCGTAATGCTCCATATTGAATGGAAATGCTACGCGATTTTGAGGATGCAATGATCACTATATGCCAAATGCAAATGATGAAAACTCCACTGGGGAGCCAACTGATCAGATACTCCAACACTGTGGGGAGACTCTGACTGAGGAATACTCTGCGGGGAGAGCACCGACTTCTCACTCATGCTGGAGAAATAACACCGTTGCTGGGGAAACGATCCCAATCCGCTCGGGGAACAAACAATGCGACTTGCTGGGGACGAACCAAAACGACTTTGCTGAGGAATTACACAAGGCGACTTCGCTGGAGAGTTGCCAACAGGTAGGATAAACTCTGCTTTGGGAAACAAATGTTACTCCGCTGGGGAAAACTCATCCAATCCACAGGTAGAATAAACTCTTCTGGATATAATCTTCACCAGACCTGATCCACTCGGGGAGCCTGATGGGGAAAACCATCAACACCAACCTCTGCTCGGGAGATCTGCTAGGGAAAGCCACTCTGTTGGGGATAACACACCAGATCATGCTGGGGATGGACCACAACCTTGCCGAGGAAAAGTATACTCTGGTGGGGAAAGTAGTACACCAGACTCTGTGCTGGAGATAGACATCCACAACACTGCTGGGAATAAGCGCTCGCGACCACGCTGGGGATATCAGTACTTCAAATCAGACTGCTGGGGGATTGAACCACTCCACTGATACCTCCGCTGGGGACAGGCAATTCTTAGATCTGTTGGGGATAGAAGGCACTATCCACAAGCGTCTCTGCAGGGGAGAATAGCTCTGAAAGCTCTCATACTTGCTTGGGGAAATATCTACTGGGGAATCGTCTTCACAGATGACAATCTGCAAAACAACACAACATATATGCCCCAGGGGTTGTATGGACAAGATATGCTCAAGTGTCCTCAACATTCAAAATGATTTTCAAATGTTTTATCTTTCTGCACGTTATTGTTTAGCCTTCATGTTTTTATATGCAATGTTTATCAAAAATTCGGACGTTTTTGCAAACAAACAGTAAAATAAAAACAAGAGAGCTATTTATCTGAATAACGACTTTTATTGATTGAAAATGGGCCTGAAAAGGCGAATACATCGGGAAGCAATTCCTAGAAAGAGGTAATTACGCACAAAAGGAAAAATCTATCCTAATGGCAATATGAACACGGCATCCACTGTTTCCCAATTCTGTTATAACTCACAGATCATCAGTTTTCCTCCCAACTCCTTGCTTTCTGAGAAGAATGACTGGACTGATCACATCTTTAGAGATGGCAGACGACGAAACGCGATGAAGTACAGATAACTCAGACTGTAGTCTTCTCTTTAATCCCTCTTTTGCCTGGATCGCCCTTTCGGGTTTTCAATCCACCGGGATACCCATTTTTGCCTAAGCCGCCCTTGCGGGTTTTCGACTTACCGGGTGTACAAATTCTTTTCATTTTTATCCCTAATTTTTGCCCGAACCTTTTCTTTCTGTTTTTCGGTTCGCTGGGATGCCCCTTTTTTGCCTGGACTCTTTTATTCTTTTTTGTCCAGCGGGTCAATTTATGCGAAGTATTTTTTGACTACATCTGAGTTAACAGGGGACGGGAAATCTTCACCATCCATAGTTGTAAGCATCAAGGCTCCACCGGAGAAAACCTTCTTCACAACATATGGACCTTCATAATTAGGAGTCCACTTGCCCCTGTTATCTGTACCGGGAGGAAGGATCCTCTTCAAAACTAGATCGCTGATCTGATAGCTTCGAGGACGCACTTTCTGGTCAAATGCTCTCTTCATCCTTCTCTGATACAACTGCCCATGGCACACAACTGCTAACCGTCTCTCTTCGATAAGGCTCAACTCATTAAACCTTGTCCGAATCCACTCGGCTTCGTCTAGCTTGACATCTAACAAAACCCTCAGAGAAGGGATCTCCACCTCAACTGGTAGGACAACTTCCATACCATACACAAGGGAGTACGGGGTTGCCCCGGTCGACGTACGCACTGAAGTACGGTACCCATGCAAAGCGAATGGCAGCATCTCATGCCAATCCTTGTACGTAACGACCATCTTCTGCACAATCTTCTTGATGTTCTTGTTTGCCGCCTCTACAGCACTGTTCATCTTTGGTCTATAAGGAGACGAATTGTGATGTTCAATCTTGAAATCTCTGCAAAGATCCTTCATCATCTTGTTATTGAGATTCGAACCATTGTCAGTGATGATTCTCTCAGGAACCCCATAACGACAGATGATTTCCTTCTTGATGAACCGGGCAACCACTTGCTTGGTAACGTTAGCATAGGAAGCTGCTTCCACCCATTTGGTGAAGTAATCAATCGCAACCAGGATGAAGCGATGTCCATTAGAAGCAGTAGGCTCAATCTTCCCGATCATATCAATGCCCCACATGGCGAACGGCCAAGGCGAGTTCATGACATTCAGAGGGCTTGGTGGTACATGCACTTTATCAGCATAGATTTGACACTTATGGCACTTCCGAGCGTACTTAAAACAATCGGATTCCATAGTCATCCAGTAATAACCGGCTCTCAACAATTTCTTAGACATTGCATGACCACCAGCATGGGTACCAAACGAACCCTCATGCACTTCCTGCATCAACATGTCTGCTTCGTGTCTATCCACGCATCTGAGCAGAACCATGTCAAAGTTCCTCTTGTACAGCACATCGTCCTGATTCAAATAAAAGCTTCCAGCTAGCCTTCTTAGGGTTTTCTTGTCATTCTTTGACGCACCTTCAGGATACCCCTGGCTCTTGCGGAAGTTCTTGATATCATAGTACCACGGCTTCTCATCAACAACAGACTCGGCTGCAAACACATACGCAGGCCTCTCGAGTCGATTCACCGCAACGTGTGGCACATGATTCCACCAATGGACTTTGATCATAGACGACAAAGTAGCCAAGGCATCAGCCATCTGATTCTCATCCCGGGGGACATGATACAACTTCACCTTCCTGAAGAACGTCAGTATTCTTCTGGTGTAATCTCTATAAGGAATCAAATGCGGCTAGTTGGTATTCCAATCTCCATTGACCTGATTAATCACTAGAGCGGAATCTCCATATATGTCAAGAGTTTTGATCCTCAGATCAATGGCTTCTTCTATCCCCATGATACAAGCCTCATACTCAGCTTCGTTGTTGGTGACGTCGAAAGTCAATCTGGCAGAAAAAGGTATATGAGCACCTTTAGGATTGATAAGCACTGCACCAACACCATTACCGTTCACATTAACAGCCCCATCAAACATCATCGTCCACTTGTCATCAGGATCTGGTCCTTCCTCGACAAGAGGCTCTTCACAATCTTTCATCTTAAGATACATGATGTCTTCATTAGGGAATTCAAACATCATAGGCTGATAATCATCAATTGGTTGCTCGGCGAGGTAGTCTGACAAAACACTACCTTTGATAGCCTTCTGTGACGTGTACTGGATATCATACTCTATTAGAATCATCTGCCAACGGGCAACACGTCCGGTGAGAGCCGGCTTCTCAAAGATGTACTTCACTGGATCCATCTTAGAAATCAACAAGGTAGTATGGTTCAACATATACTGCCTCAGTCGGCGAGCAGCCCAGGCCAAAGCACAACAAGTTTTCTCAAGCTGTGAATATTTGATTTCACAGTCGGTAAACTTTTTGCTAAGGTAGTATATGGCATGCTCTTTTCGACCAGACTCATCATGCTGTCCCAATACACACCCCATCGAGTTCTCAGTTACTGACAGGTACATTATCAGCGGTCTCCCAGGAACTGGAGGAATAAGGATAGGAGGTTTCTGTAAATACTCTTTTATTTTGTCAAAAGCTTTCTGACAATCATCATTCCACCTGATTGCTTGGTTCTTTCTTAGCAATTTGAATATCGGTTCACACGTGGCAGTTAGGTGAGATACAAACCTTGCAATGTAGTTCAATCTCCCTAAAAACCCACGAACCTGCTTCTCTGTTTTCGGTTCAGGCATCTCTTGAATAGCTTTGACTTTTGCTGGATCAACCTCAATCCCTTTCTCACTGACAATGAAGCCCAACAGCTTCCCGGATCTCACACCAAACGTACACTTGTTCGGATCAGCCTCAGTTTGAACTTTCTCAACCGGTCAAACAACTTTTGCAAATTAACCAGGTGCTCCTCTTCTGTCTGCGACTTCGCAATCATATCATCCACGTACACTTCAATCTCTTTGTGCATCATGTCATGAAAGAGAGTCGTCATAGCCCTCTGATAGGTAGCACCGGCATTCTTCAGCCCAAATGGCATCACTTTATAGCAAAACGTGCCCCAAGGTGTAATGAATGTCGTCTTTTCCATGTCCTCTGGCGCCATCTTAATCTGATTATAGCCAGAAAAACCATCCATGAAAGAGAAAACCGAGGATTGAGCCGTATTATCAACCAATACATCAATGTGAGGTAATGGGAAATCATCTTTCGGACTCGCTCTATTCAAATCCCGGTAGTCGACACACATTCTGACTTTGCCATCCTTCTTCGGCACGGGAACAATGTTGGCCACCCACGGGGGATAAGTCGTCACTGACAAGAAACCCGCATCAAACTGCTTCTGAACTTCTTCCTTGATCTTAACAGCCATATCAGGACTCGTTCTGCGAAGCTTCTGCTTGACTAAAGGACAATCTTCTCTGAGAGGTAGTCTATGCACCACGATATCGGTATCCAACCCAGGCATATCTTGATAAGACCAGGCGAATATCTCTACATACTCTCTCAGCATCTCAATCAACCTTCTCTTGACCTCTGTCTTCAAAGCAGCCCCGATCTTAATATCTCTTCTGGCGTCCTCAGTACCAAGATTAACAATCTCCAACTCCTCCTGATGAGGTTGGATGACCCTTTCCTCCTGCTTCAACAATCTGACCAATTCTTTAGGGAGTTCACAGTCTTCCTCACTCTCCTCTTCAGCTTGGTAGATGGGATTATCGAAATCATACTGAGCCATAACAGAACTGTTCATAATGGATTCTGTGAGATCACTTCTGCATGTTTAATGCTTTGTTTTAGAAAAAAGAGTTCAAGAAAGTCACAAAAACAAAAACATTGCCATTTTTATTATTTTTGAAAATGAAAACAAAAATAGAAAGACAGGGATCACAAAATTGTTTGCAAAACGTCCTTTATTAATGATAATCACTGAAAACATGATGTGGCCCTACAATGAACCATTACGCCTTGGGCAGAACGTAGGGTTTTGTGCAGAATGAAAAAACAAACGAAAATTACTCTGTTTGAAGAGTAACTTGGACCACATCTTTTGCCGTCCAGTTGTTGATCATCTCCCCTGGTGCACACGGGCGAACCCATTTGTCGAGATCACAATCACTGTCACAGTCTTCAACATCAGCTGCAAAGACGTCACCGTGATTCATCAGCCCAGCGCTGGTAAAGGTACTCGAACCTGCTTGTACATCCTGCTCCGCTTGCAAAGGTTGATAGCCAATACCGAAATTATCCTCTTTGATAGGCAAATCCACCATCTTGCCCCAGCTCTCAGACTTTCCAGAGTCAACAACCTCCTTGGCCTGCTTGTAGGACGCAATCGAGGCACCCGACTTCCTCTGATCAGCAAACACCACCCTCTCGAGAGCGACAGTCTCAAATGCCTGGCATAGAGTTTCATGGATCTCGCCATCCACCTCTACATATTTGAAAGAGGATAGGTGACTCACCAGAATATCTTCTTCACCGCACACGGTCACAATCTGACCGTTCCAGACATACTTGAGCTTTAGGTGGAGAGTTGACGAAACTGCCCCAGCTGCATGAATCCACGGATGCCCCAACAAACAACTGTAAGCTGGCTGGATGTCCATTACATAGAAGATGATATCAAAGACCTCCGGACCTATCTTCACCGGCAAAGTGACTTCACCAAAAACAGAACGTTTGGATCCGTCGAATGCACGCACAATCAGGTCACTAGGAGTAAGCACAACCCCTTCAACAACTATCTTCTTCAGAATCTGCTTAGGCAACACATTCAGCGACGAGCCAGTGTCTACTAATACGTGAGACAAAACAGCACCCTTGCATTCCATAGTGATATGCAAGGCCTTGTTATGATTACGACCCTCAGGCGTCAAGTCCAGGTCTGTGAACCCCAAACCATGCCTGGTGCTCACGTTGGCAATCACACCCTCCAGCTGGTTGACAGAAATCTCCTGAGGCACGTAAGCCATATTCAGCATCTTCAATAAGGCATTACGATGTGCCTCAGAGCACAGAAGCAAAGAGAGTATAGAGATTTTGGACGGAGTCTGATTAAGTTGATCTACAATCTTGTAGTCACTTTTCTTGATTATCTTCATAAACTCCTCCACATATTTCTCGAATGAACCCTCAGGCACCTCCTTCTGAGCCGGTTCTTCGTCAACCACAACCTGTTTGCCCTTAGCCTTGGCGAGAGCCTCGACATTATTGTCTCTTAAAGGTTGCGGGGCAAACAGCCGTCCACTTCTAGTAAACCCTCCTGGTCCTCCAACATTGTCCACAACTGGACTCGCAACCGCAGGAGTTCTTACCGGCACACCGATAGTCACAGGCGCTTGGTTCACTGGCCTGACCTGATTCTCAGCCCTTCGATTGCTGCGGTAGGCATTGTCATATCTCCACGGCACAGCCTTACTGTTAACAGCCCTTCTGACCGGAGCGACGATTGTAGTTGGATTACTGGCGGTTACGGGAGCGGAAATGGTAACAGGAGTACCGCTAGTTGCAGGCGCAATGACAACCCTCTGGCCACGTCCTTCTGACGGTTTGAAGTAGATAGTGACAGTTGACACTGACCCACGATCTTTGACAGCCCAACTGAATTGCACACAGCCTTCATCCATCAAACCCTGGACACCGGCCCTCAACTGAACACAACCATTCTAAGATTCTGCACATTCAACACAATTCTGATCACAGCCCGGGTAGACACCCCCATTCAACAACTGAGTCTTCACAACAAACAAAGAAGTCTGAACATCTTCAACACTGACCACAAGATCTTCAGCTTCTGCCCCTTCAATATTGTTCACCCGATGAGCACCATGCGGCGGCATAGGGTTATTTACAACATTCGGTACAGGAGCAAAATTGATAGTTTTAGCATCAATCAGGTCCTGGACTTTATGATGAAAAGCCCTGCAGTTTTCAATGTGGTGCCCTGGTGCACCAGAGTGAAAGTCATAACGCACGTTGGCATCATACCCAGGTGGTATTTTTGTCAACGGAGCCATGGTCCTCAATTCAACGAATCCTAGTCTGAGCAACTCAGGTAGCAACTCAGCGTAGGTCATTGGTAGTGGATCAAAACGTCGATCAGGCATCCTTTGCCTTGGCTGATACGGACGTTGCTGTTGTTGTTGCTGTTGTGGTTGTTGTTGTACTCTCTGTTGTTGCTGTTGTTGACGTTGTTGAGGTGTTGGGATTATCACAGCAGCAACCTGGCGGTACTGATTCCTGTTCATAACCCTTCTACCATGCTGCACAACACTGGCTTCACCCTCTCTCCGACGAGGTGCCCCAGCAAACGGTTTCTTCGAAGACGAGGACCCAACATCTTGAATTTTACCAGCTTTGATCAAACTTTCTGTCCTCTCTCCGCAGATAACGACATCCGAGAAACTACCAAATGGGCAGCTCCCCATCCGGTCCATAAAGACACCCTGCAGAGTACCAATGAACATGTCAGTTAATTCCCTCTCCAGCATAGGGGGTTGTACTCTAGCAGCCAATTCACGCCACCTCTGGGCGTACTCCTTGAAGCTTTCTCCCGATTTCTGACAAAGACTCTGCAACTGAGTCCGGCTCGGCGCCATGTCCATATTATGTTTATATTGCCTCAAGAAGGCCTCACCCAGATCCCTCCAGCATCGGATAGAATCTCTCTTAAGTTCCATGTACCAATCCAAGGAAGCCCCAGATAGACTGTCCTGGAAAAAATACATCCACATTTTCTCGTCATCAGTGTAAGCAGAGATCTTCCGATAATAAGCCTGCACATGGGTGCGGGGGCAAGAAGTACCGTTATATTTATCGAAAGAGGGTGCCTTGAATTTGTAGGGAATCCTCAACCCCTCTACCAAACCCATGTTGGTCACATCGAAACCCAGGGAATTCTGACATTCCATGGCTCTTATCTTCTCAGCAAGGGCATCAACTTTGCGGTCCCTCTCTTCGACCCTTCCAACAACTTCATCATCTTCACTAAGCAAAGTGAACATGTCCTCTTGTCTATCAACAATCGGAGCAGGATGACGAATAGGAGCCCGGGTAGCTCTGGCATTGACAGTCTCTGCAGCAAGAGGCTGTCCGTTAATCCTTATCCCCCTCAACTCATCACCTACAGCGTAGTCATTGGCGGGAACAACAGTAACATTCTCATGAACGGGTGCACCAATGGGTGAAGCACGGTTGGACGTCTGAATCACAGTCTCTTGTCTCTGAACCAGGACTCGAAGCTCCTCCTGCCCTTGCGCAACCCCTTGCATCATCGTCATAAACTGGGCCATGTTTGCCCTCATCTCAGCCAACTCCGTCTGAACTTGATCCATACTTCTCTATTGATTGAGTCTGGTTGAATAACAGTGCGGTCTCTGATCAGCTATCCTGCCTGACACAGGAACCAGAGTGAGAAGTCGCGAACAAGAACACCTGTTATGCAAAATGATATGAGTATGATGCTAATGCATATGATGCACATGATATGTTCACTTCTCAGGCATTCAAAGAGCCTAATTCATCTTTAAAAGATGGCAACCTGCAGCAAGAACAACACAGTAGTACAGGAACAATCATACACAAGAGCCATGAGTACAAGGTGAAACCAACAACCTCATCTATAGATAAAAGCAACAGGATCATACAACAAAGATTCAAAGATCCAGATGATCAAAGTACGACAATGAATCCCACCCAACAAGCCTGGGGGTGATTCTCAACATGAACATCAGGAATACAAGCTAAGACAAACGACTTCCAGGAATGAGCGTCTTCAAGTAGTGACACTGGTCTATCAACAGGTCACACTCCGAACATTCTGGCAAGGGAGTGATCTTCTCCTCACCCTGTCTTCTGAGCTCTACAACTTCTGCTCCAAGTTGGTTTTCTGATGCACGTCTCGAGTCAACTTCCTTCTTCAACTGGATATCTTTGTCTCTGAGTTGCTTCTCCAAGTCTCTGATCTTCTTCTGATAACTGGCCTCAACTCTCTGCAATCTCAAACACTCTCGGTGCTCTGCATTCAGCAAGTTCTCCATCTCTTCATAAGATCTCTTCTTGCTCCTTACTCCACCAACATCTACACTCTGGATGTCTCTGAGTTGATGAGTCAGGTTCAACCTATCAGCTTTGGCTTGGTACAACTCCATCTGGGCATCTTGCTCTTTCTCCTTCAATCGGCGATTCTCCATCAGAGCTTGCTTGTACTGCTCAGCAGGTACGCTCTCAGTAAGGATCAAAGGTGGCTGCACTTGCAAAGGCTTCATCCTATCATAGGGTAACAACAAAGTTTCCACTCTCTTCTTGACCCACTCAGTGTAGTCAGGCATAGCAATGGCAAACTTTTTCCCTAGGACAGATCCATCCTTAACACCAATAGACTTCCAAGCTCTTCCCACTCGCTCCAAGCTAACAGGGTCACTTCGCTTCTCAAAATACACACTCTCAACTATCTCAGCGTCGAGTGGTTTTCCACTCATCACAAACCCCAACTGGCGAATAGAAAGAACCGGGTTGTAATTGATGCAACCCTTAGTCCCTACAAGTGGCACATTCCGAAACGCTCCACAACTCATAATGACATCACGCACATCCATCCGGTAAGACTGCCATATGATATCATGTGAAGTAAGAGACATAACCCTCTGAGTCCACTTATGAGTGCTCTGAGCATCCACAAAAGGTCCACTGACTGGCAGGAGAGACAAGAACCATCTGAGCAAAAGTGGAAGGCAACATCTGATAGCTCCACCCTTACCATGCCTACTGTGAATAGCATAGTAAGTGTCAGCTAACAGAGTAGGAACCGGGTTTCCTCCAAGAAATATAGTGACTGCAGCATAGTCCACAAAGTTGGGCATACTCGGAAACAAGACAATCCCATAGATCATAATGGCTAACTGAGCATGAAAAGCTTCCCAATTCCCCTTCTCTACTTCTTCTCTAGCTACTCTCAACAAAAACTTCAAAGGCAGACCCACAACATCCCCACTGGACCTTCAATTGTCACTGACTTCTTTGATACCCAAATGGAGAGCTCTAGCAACAACTCTGAAATCAACCTCCTTAGGCACATCCAAGAAAGGCACCTGATGCTGGATAGGAACATTCATCAGAATGGAGTACTCCTCAAGAGTAGGCGCCAACTGATAATCCTAAAAGGTAAAACAGCGAAGCTCTGGGTCGTAGAACTGTAGAAGAGTCTGCAAAGGCACTGGATCTACCACCATCTTCAACAGTGTCAGAATATCCCCATACTGATCGACAAACCCCTTCTGATTATCACTGGTCACAAGGTTGCTCGACTCTATCAGAGACGTCAAAGGCTCATGATGAAAGCTGTAGGAACAAGTCTTCCGCTTCGGCTCTAGGACTGTTGCCATCTCTATCAGTGAATATACTCTGGAATGAACCTGAGAAATGATATGCATGCAGAGATTAGCTTTTTCTTTTTCTTCTTTTTTTTTTTAAATTTTTTTATTGCGTATCTTTTGGAAAATAAACATGTTATGATGCAAATGATGCAGACAAGACTGGCAGGCTGTGCATCTCGGAACACAGGATCAAAGCTTCGGCTTGAACTCGGAACCACAATTCATCTGAAACCCAAAGTCATCTGATAAACTGTCATCTGAAGAACCAAGAGTCACCAATGGGATCACAAGTCACCAACAAGTCACCAACTGTACCTGTAATAATGATCATTCCCTCCCCACTCACGGGTGTCATCTAGGCCAGGGTAAGGTCGAAAGAAACGCAACATAAATAACCTTTCACAGAATATCATCATATACACACCCGAAGTATGTAACGATAATATCCCATCAGGGTCTGAACTGCTCGTGATATCAATGTTCCGCTAAGTGGCGCAATACCACCCGCTTCCCATGAATCACTCTATTCCTAGGTTCCCTAGATTTCACTCATAGCCTGGGTATTGGGCCTTTTACCTCGAGTAACTCCCACCCCAACAGAGAGACAACACAGCACAGCCAGATGCACAGATGAATATGAATGAATGCAAACATAAATGCAAACATAAATGCAAACAATAAATAAATGAATGCAATAAATGAAACAACAAAAGCAAACAAACCCTAACCTAGAGAGCGCTAGGAGAGACTCGCTTAGGGAAGATGGACCAGCAAGAGGTCAACTTCTCTAGGTCCCCAGCAGAGTCGCCAGCTGTCGCATTACGCGAAAAACCGGCGGGAAAACAAAACAACAGAGCCGCCACCATGCGTTATTTATCCCAAAAGAGGGAAAGGAAACGCTCGAAGTAAACCTGGAAAAGACATGGTCTCGCGATCAAAGAGAGATGGGATCGGGAGTCGGTTATGCGAAGGGAAGGTATTAGCACCCCTACGCATCCGTCGTACTCGACGGGATCCACGCACAAAAGGAAGGATAAAGGTTGCTAAACACTGCTCAAACACACATCAAACACTGGCTGAAAGAGACACAGAAAACAAAAGAAACTAACTCGGCAGGATATCGCATCCTGGGCCTACGTAGTCTGTCAGGCACAGACATCAGAGTCGACGTAGTTCGGGACAGGGGGAAACGTGCTCGCTAGGATGTCGCATCCTATGCATACGTATCCTCTCGGACAGGAGAAGAATCAGAGCACTCGTAGCTCGGCTAACGCACGCCAAACAAAACCATACAGGAAATTGACTGCCAATCGCTGGACTTACGTCAAACTCCACACAAACAGGCAAACATGGAAACTGAATGCCAATCGCTGGACTTACATCAGACTCCGAACCAACAAACACACACAGGAAACCAACTGCCAATCGCTGGACTTACGTCAGACTCCAAACACACACAAAAGGGAGAAAAAAAAACAAAAGGGCGCCCGGAGAGATTAGCTCATCTCCTGCCTACGTACCTCATCTGGTATGAGGATCAGGGCGACGTAGTTCCCCTACGCAGGGAAAAAGGACTAGCCTAACCAGATACAAAGGGAGACACAAACTACTAGGGAGACTACGACTCGAGCCTAGAAGTTATCATGCATATCATCCCTAAGTTAAGGTTTCTATCTAACTTGCACAGGGAGCAAGCTATCCTAAACAGCACAGGCAAAGCAAACATACACGCAATTAACACACACTATATACAAACAAAGTGGGCTCACACAAGGTTAGGCTGTGAAACACAAGCCAACTGGAATCGGGTGATGTTAGCTCTTAACCCTAACATTGAGAGTTAGGGTGAAGCAGATGAAATGGGAAGTGAAGATGAGACTTCACAGCTCTTATCCCTGGCCTGGGAGAGCTTTAGACAAATGAAAGTGTGGGAGTTCAGAAAGTAGGAACTCTTCTCCACATGTGACTTGACATAACAAGATCTTGGGTTAATATCCACAATGCATCAACACAAGGTGTGTGCAACGGGATGACTCACAGAATAGCAGAAGATGGATTGCACATCTCTTTTATCTGCCAATTGCCTCTTAGAGGTCTTTTCCTGCTTGGCACAAACTTAAACACACACAAGCATTGCCTCTTAAGGAGGACTTCAGACAGGTGCCTGCCCAAGTAACAGGACAGGTCTTCCAGACTACATGAAGTCAGTGAGTTATACCTCTAATGGTTAAGCAACCAAGCAAAGCAAAAACAAGTTCACAATGAACTTAAGCAACTAATGTACCTGAAAACAATCCAACTCAATCAGTATACAACTCAAAAAGTCAAACAGACAGTTAATAGTCGACAGTCAACAGACATAGTCAAACAAGCAATGCTACAATGTGCAAGGCACAAGCTCAAGCTCAAATGAGCTAACATCAACCTACAAAACAAGTCAATATTAGTCAATCATTAACCAATTAGTCAACTCAAGCAAATGTGAACCAATCCTCTTATGGCCATATGCTTCTTAACCTGAAAACAAAGCTCACACATAAGCACAAACCACTAGGACAAGGCCTAGGGTCAAAGAGGGAGAAATAATTCAAAGTAGAACATGAAAATTTACATGAATCAACTTCAACCAAATAAGAACATAATCCAAAAGGTCTCACATCCATATCATGCACCAAATTCATTTCACAACTCAAATAAGGCAAGGCATGCAAGTTGGAAGCTCATTGAAGCAACAGAATGAACAAATCCACATTAATTCAAAAATGATTCAATAAATCCCAAGAAAAATCATGGCTAAACAGCACACATAACATGATCAACACACCAAAAATCAAGGCATTTGGACAAGTTTAAGCATGGTAATCAAATTCCATAAGGCAAGGCAAGCACAAACAAGCTCAATTGAGACACAATTTCCTACATCAAGTTAACACAAGCCTAAAACAGAAATGACAAATGATAAAGACCTCAAACTAAAGCCACAATAAACTTCAATGTGTCTATAAACAATGTGCAAAATTTCAAATCCATATGATACACAACCAGCATTTCACAAATCATGGAAGTTCAACACTCTTCAAAAGTTCAAACATGGTCAACCAGCAAGGAAAATCCCAAACAAATCAGAAATGAGTCCAACAATTCTACACAAATTCATGGTCAATCTCAACATCCAGAGGAAGCATCATGCAAAAAATCACATTAATTGGAGTTCATTTGGCATGGCAAAGAAAATACACAAGTCAAGCAAGCAAAGGTGTGACACACATTGTCACACCTACATTCAAAAGATCATAACTCAACAATGGAACATGATAAAATTGCAAACTCAACACCATAAATTCCATCAAGATGTCTAGTTTAAGCATACCAAAAATCAAAAGCATTGGATTAAAATTCATCATTTCACAAAGCATATGGCAAGCAAGGTCAAAATATCACATGCATACACAAACCCTAAGCCAAAACATTTTTCAACCGTGCACAATTTCTGGAAAATAGCCAAACAATACTAGACATGATGAGGAGCAAGATACAAAAAACCACACATCATTTGGAGCAATATTTATTGAGTTATGATTTTTGGAAGTGAATGAGAAATAAAAAAACATGAAGAACTAGTACATGAATGGCATGGAATAAGATGGATAAAATGAAAAAAGCAAATTGGATTTGTGCCACCGCCAGGAATCGAACAGTGGAGAATTTTGAACTAGCGCGCCAGTTAAGTGAAACGCACCGTTTCACTTAACTGATGTGGCAAGGCAAATGAACGGCGTCCAATCAATACGCCATGTAATAGCCACGCTGGACCAATGCATGTCCTTAAACATAAAAACTCATGCAAACAAGCGCTAGAACGGATCAAATGGATTCTGGAAAACAAAAACCTAGCAGCTTCATCAATATTCATCATGTTCATACGCTCAAGAACACATGTGCACAGAAATTCAAAACCAGCATATCATTGGACTCGTCTTCCATCATACATCACAGATCAAGGCTCAATTTATTCTAAATCAACATATATCATGCAAAACGAATGGATTAAGTTTCATACATCAAACTTCTAATCACTATATCTATCTCATTTCTTCATGAAAATCAGTGATCTAAAGTTCAGATTAACCACCAATGAAAGATCTACAATATGCACATAACTATTTCATGAATTGAAGCATTCGAATTCTGACCTTCAAGGAGCTACAGAACTGGAATTGCTCGAATCAGGTCTTGTAATGCAGAAACAGATGCTCCTCAATGCTTAGGTGGATGAATGGATGAAGAATGATAGCTCAATCTTGCACGATTTGTCAAGAATTGCCAACTGCCATGGATGAGTTTGAACTTCAACAGCTTCGAATCTTGATGAAACTTGATGGATCTTGCTTCAATCTACCTCCACAATACTTATGGATCATGAATCAATCGAGAACAAGGCAATGTATGTAGAGAATATTGAAGAAAAAGTGAGAGAACAAAGTGAAGAAAATTTTCAGATCTGAGAATTGTGATGTGTTAATCATGAATTCTGTTATGCTTTCACTTATATATGAGGTACTAATGATGCTCTTAATCATGCTTAGCCATGTGGTAAGTGGATTAAGGAAAACAAGATGTTATGCAAATTTGCAAATTCACCCTATGCATGAGATAGCAATGCAACAGTACACGAATTTGGCCTGGAATCAATTCAAAAACCTGTTTGGAGCCAAGTGTAAGTGGTAAAATGTGAAGGCAATGCATAATTTTCAAATTTGAACTTTCCCTCCAAAATTCAAATGAAAAGTCAAATATTTTTGTGATGGAAATGCATGGCCTATGATGCATGTTTTGGATAGTGCATGTCAAGAGAGAAATGTTGCAAAAAGAACCACTCCATTTGGCCTTATGGTTTGAAAGTTATGCATTCTTGAAGTTCAAATTCCTTTGGCCATGATTGATCCATATCTTTTCAACCATACATGAGAAATTCATGTCCTTGGACTTTTTGGAAAGGGGAGAGAAAGATCTTCAACTTTCATGTTGGACAAAATTTCATTTGAAGCTTTCTTGATGATGTAATCTTGAGGAGAAGACCTTTCCATTTTTGGCAGTTTCAAATTACAGGTCACTTACTATTTTTGGAAACTTTTCATCTGACCTCAAATTCTTCATTGTTGATGTTTGAAATGTCAAATGAGACTTGTATGGACATGAATGAGGCCTCTCTAACCATCTCCCACCTTCAAATCCATGGTTGAACTGACAGTTGACTTTGGTTGACTTTCTAGGGTTTCAGATGAATTGCATCTTGACTGTTGATCTCTGAACATCCAACCTTTGGCCAAACCACTTCAAAATGATCCTTGAATCATATGAACTCATTGAACCAACCCTAGGGCTTTGCTTCCATGGAAAATGCACTTGCTTGCTTGCACAACTGAATCTCCTGAGCAGTCTTGACTGATGACTTGCACTAGGCAATGGACAATGCAAGGCTATGCAGTGGACAATGTAATGCTAATGACCTAAACATGAAAATGAATGTACAAAATGGGAGGTGCAAATTTGAGGTGCTACACTCTGCACAAGTGAAATCCCAACCTCCATTAAAAGGAATTCTGAGTTTTCTCTTTAAATTTTCAAGTTAAATTTTCAACTTCATTGGTTGATCTTTGAACTTCAATTCTTGAACCTTGCTTCCTTGCCATCTCAAGAACAAGTTGCATCAAAGAATTGGAGTAGATCAAATGTTGAAAAGTTGCACTTTAAAGGTTGTTATTCAAACTGTTTTTATTCGAATCTCCTTGGATATTGATAATTTCTTGTGTTTGTTGGTATCTCTGAAGTCCTCATGTGAGAGGCAATTGATTTGAGCTTTTAATTTCATGAATTGAATAAGTTCAGTTTGAATACCACAAATTTCCATCTCAGATTTCTCTCTCTATAGTGATCTTGAGTGGAAACCAAGGGTACAGGGGTGATGTACATCACCCCAACTTTCCAAAGATGTATAGATCGAGCATTTTAATGAAGGTTTGAAAACCTGCAAATTTTGGCCGGAACTGTGAGTCTCGCCGGAGAAGACGGTGGTTTCCACCACCGTCCCCACGTGGACGAGTTCCTCGCCCTTGGATCTTTGGCTTTTGATCTAATCTGGTCCTTTGAATGTTATGACTTTCATTTAATCCTTATGTTTCGCTGTTGACTAAGCCCTACCATGAGCGCGCGCATTACAGACTTCTGATCAGCCACGTCATTTAATGAGCCTTGATCAGACGCTCCTTGTTTTTTTCCAATTTCTGAATTTCACTTTATTTTCTTTAATTCCATTTTATTTTAAAAGTTCATAACTTCTTTATTTGGAATCACAAAAATATGGGACCAATTGCAAAAAATTTCTCTTAAATTCTAGTTTCTAAAAATGATTTTTAATTATTTTTGTGATTCCATTTAATATTTTTTGTGAATTTTCTCTTTTCTGGTTATATTTAATTCATTTAAAATACTTTCCAATATTCAAAAATGCCAAAAATATTTTCTTAATATCTTTGAATGATGATGAATCTATGAAAATATTCTCATCAATTTCTTAATTGATTTGAGATTTATTTGAGATTTTAGTTCAATTATGTTATATTTTCTTCATTTTTAATTGTTTAAAATTAGTTTCTGTTTTCAAAAAATGATGAAATTTTTTGTCAAACCTTGTTTGAGCATGTTGAACTTAGGATGATCCAATTGGACTTTTCCAAGTTGATATGAATTGGATTTGAAGTTTGACCTTTATTTGTTTATTTTAATTCAAGTATTATTTTAATTCCAAAAATTACCAAAAATATTTTTATTGTTTCTTGACTTCTAAGCTTCATCTCGCTTCTGTTTACCATTGATTGATGTTGATTCCATTCATGTTTGATCAATGTGTGTTGGTTATGTCATTTGAATTTCAATTATGTACATTCCATTTCTTCTTCTTCTTCTTCTTCTTTTTTCTTTTTGATCAATGAGTTAATGATTGGTGGTTTGCCTTGACATATGAGGGGCTTAACCTTCTTTGATCCAAATCAAATTCATCTTGATCAAAGATCAAGTGAATTGCTTGTAAGAACAAAAATTGTTCTACAACAGATTCCTTGATTTTGATGATAACAAAGGATGAAACCAAAAATGGCACCCTAACGAAAAGTTTCTAAGTGTGCAGGATTCTAAAGAAAGAAGGAAGAAATCTGATGATGTCATCAGATACAAAACAAGATCAGATACAAAATATCAAATGATCAGAAGCATCTGAAGTGGAAACAATGTCAAGAAGGTCTAACTCTGAGCAAAACATCAAAGTATCAGAAGCATCTGGACAAGTAGTAAGCTCTAGAAGTTTTGACTCTGAACAAAGGTTTGTCTAACTTCAGAAGCTCTTGGCACTATCTGAAGAATCCATCAGAACTCACAAGAGATTAAACATCAGAAGCAAGATTCCAAGATTCTCCAGATACACAAATACTCTGAGCATGGAATTGCTAATCATGAAAGAGTAACGTTTAAGTCAAGAAAAGATTTGCAAATGGATTTCCTAATTGAGAAAGAGACGTTAATCTCCAATCTCAAGAAAGAAAATACTACTTGTGGTAAGTAGTCAATTCAAGAAGAAAAAGTCATCCTGCAGAAGCTATTTATGTGATGGCGTAACTTCATCTCAATATCCACCAGTTTCAACTACTACTTCAACGAGTATATAAATAGGCTGCAATCAACCTTGAAAAAAAACGAGAGAACAATCAGTAAGCCAACAAGCCAAAATTATACTGAAACACCAAGTCAAGAAAAACACTCTTTCTCTCTAAGATATTCACGAAGCTTTTGCTTATAACGTGAAAAACTCTTGTTCTTAACACTGTAATATTTGCTTTCCTAGAAGCACTCTAGATTACAATTTATCTTTCATCTTTTGTTTGTTGATTTCCTCAAGTGACTTAGTGTAGTCTGTAGACTTGAGAGGACTAAGAGATTTTTCTCTTAGGCGTTGTTTGTAATCTTTCAAGATTAGTGGATTAAGTCCTTGTTGAAGGCGAAATAACCTTGGCCGGGTGGACTGGAGTAGCTTTGTGTTATAAGCGAACCAGTATAAAATCCTTGTGTGATTTTCATTTTGAAAAGCGCTTATTTTTCCAAACAATTCAAACCCCCCCTTTCTTGTTTTTCTCACCTTCATTGCTTTGCATTAGAGATAGGTTGCTTCTTGGTCAAGCAAAAAACCTAAATCCATACAAGATCATTCTTCTTTTCTTTTGGCATGGCAATTTATAGGAGCTTGGCTTACTAGTCATGATCTCTAACTTGTGTTTATTGCCTATAGTTTTATTGACCGACCTCAAATAGGTGTGACTACTACATTAGTCCACTTATGATTGCTTAACATAGCGCTAAATTGTCTTATGGCATACTAACACTAACACTAACACTAACTACTAATTACTAACTTTTAATTCAAGCATTTAATTCTTGCAATTTACTTTAATGCAATTTAATTTCTTGCTCATTAATTCATTTGTCTTTGCCCTTTGCTCACTTGAGCTCATGTTTATGTTAATGCAATTTGCCTTTTGCTCACTTGAGCACATTATTGTGTATATACTATTGCCTTGTGCTTTGTTTTGTTTTGTTTGTGTGAACCCAATGCAAATGGAGAAAGGACTTAGATTTTTAGGATCTTACCTATGCTAAATGGAGTTTGAAGAGCAACTAGGCCTCATGCCTTTAGAATGCTAAAATTGTCAAAGAGCAACTAGGCCTCATGTCTTTAGAATGCTTAATTTTGAAGATGATATTGAAAGGACTCCTAATTCTAAACTCACTCTTGTCCATTCTTTCTATTGTATTGTGGAACTTTTTGATTTGTGTGTTCTTGTGTGCTAGGGATCCCAAACTTGAGCCAATTAGAAGAACCATTGTCATGGACATTCAAGATAAGAGATACAAAAGCCAATTGGAAGATTCCTAGGAGCTTGATTGATTATTTGCTTGATTGCTTGAGTTATTTGCTTATTGCTTGCTAAGTCCAAAGGAATGGAGCAACTTGGATCATATTTATGATCTCAAGAAGGGAACTCCAAGTGGTTTTATTTCTCTTCCCTCATCTTTGCATGTTTAGGACCTAGACCTTCTCTTCTTCTCTCCACTCTAACCTAAGCCAAACTTTTTGTGCAAACATTAACATTGTGTTCAAAAATTAGAAACTTAGGCACTATGCCTTTGATTTTTCAAACTCTTTTCATAACACTTATTTTGAATTGAATCCTAAGTCAACTTTAACCTTATTTTGTGAATACTTTTCATTTGTAAATACAACTCACTAAATTGTTTTTATGGTTCCAATGACCATTTGTGTTAAAGCTTTTCATAAACATTAGCTATTAGGTTTAAGTCATCCTAGAGGTTGATATAATACTCACCTATATCCTTAGTAATGGACTATAAGTCTTCCATGCTTATTATAGGGTTAACCCCTCACTAGCATGTTGAAGCTCTCTTCACATGGTGGATTTGTGGTTCTAGGTTGAGTTTTCTCCCTTTGATAACAAAAGACCTTAAGGCTTTTGGCCAATCAATTCACCAACTTCTTTTGAGATTTTTACCCCGAACTTCGAGGTTTTGATCCTACCTTTTTAAGATGGTACGTAGGCAATGGGTTTATCCATTCAAACACAAAAATGTAAATAACTTGTATATTCGCTTCTCATCTCCCCAATCATGTTTGCACAAGTATTTTCACAAATACCAACCTACCTTACAACATTCGTAAAAAGGGATCCCTTAGAGTACTAAGGATGTTTTGGGTGCTTAAAACCTTCCCATTGCATAACCAACCACCTTACCCAGATCTTTGACATTTTTATTAGTTTTTTATTTGATAAAACTTATCGGTTTTTGTTCGCTTTCTAACCTTTCCTTTGGATAAATAGAAGTGCGGTGGCGACTCGAATTGTATGATTTACTTTTGATTTAGTCAATGAATCTAAAGGTAACGAATACCCCGCTATAGAAAAGTGGTGACTCTGTTGGGGAATAATCATTGCCTAGTGGGTTTTGCCTACTTTTTACCTTTGTTGTATTGTATGTTTATATTTATTTTTGATATATTTTTGTGAAAATTTGGGATTACTGTATTGTTTGTAATGTATGAATTGCTTGATATATCAATTGCTTGTGTGCTTGGTGGTCTCTTGTGAGATGAGTTCTGTACCCGAACTCGAGTGCACTTATGATAGGAGAATGGCATAGTCTTGTTGACTTGTGTGGAGTTATTCCTTAGCAAGTTGACTTGCAAGCCCATTCACTTGGTGGAGGTTATGTTGGGATCAATAATGTCACACGAGTAGTCGTGGTTAGGCATTACTCTTTCCAATATATGCCTTAGAAGCCAAGGACCTTAGATTACCTAGCCAATCTTGGCCTATTTTTAGGACGTAGTGCGAAAGTCGTTCAAGTGTAAGATTTGATACGATTGTTACGCGATACTACACTCATAAGAGTCTCTCTTGAGAATATTTTTGGAATACGAGTAGTCGTTTATCCGATAATATCCGAAAGATGGGATGATGACTATGGGAACCTCTTGTAGAACATGATCGTCAAGTTTAACCATAGTACACTCCCTTTGGGTGGTTCTTAACCGAGACTCCATGCTCGTGACTTGCAACAAACCCTTGATTTGGGGTTGATCCGTTCTCGTATATCCTTAATATCAATGGAACTTGGGTGTTGATGAGGTGTAAACCATAATCCACCAAAATGGATGATTGATATTAAGGATGACTTGATCCATCCTGTGACCTCTGTATGGTGTGATTTGCTTGATCCTTGAGTGTGATTGTTGCATCCATGCATTCATGCATTCATACACATCCATATCATCAACAATAAGAAATTTTTTAAGGAACTTAAGAGGTCTATTTGCAAATTTTCAGACATGGATAAACAAAGAAGGAATACGAAGAAGTACAGTTTCAGACAACCCGACTTGAAAGAGTTAAGGAGTTTGACATCCTATGTATTAGATCCCTTGGAGTTCAAAGCTCGCCATGGGAAGCTTCTGTCTATTCTTGCTACTCAGGTGGATGAAGGTCTGATGAGTGTGTTGGTGAAGTTCTATGATCCCTTGTACCGTTGCTTCACATTTCCGGATTTCCAGCTTTTGGCTATGCTTGAGGAGTATGCCTATCTTGAAGGTATACCAATTCTAGATCAGTTGTCGTTCAGTGGCTTGGAGAGGGTTCCTTCTTCTCAAGAGATTGCTGATCTGTTGCATATAGATGAATATGTTATTGGTGCTCATATGACTACCAAAGGTGGAATTCAAGGTCTCCCATATGATTCCTCATTGCTCAAGCTACTATGTTTGGGAAGGCCATGAGTGAGGACGCCTTTGAGGCCATATTTGTACTTCTCATCTATGGGCTAGTGTTATTGCCCAACATCGACAAGTTTGTGGATGTGAACGCTGTTAGGATTTTCTCTACTCTTAATCCCGTTCCTACTTTGTTGGGTGACACTTATTTCTCTTTGCATATGTGGTGGTACCATTGTGTGCTGTTTGCCTCTGTTGTACAAGTGGTTTATTTCGCACTTTCCACAGACGCTCGCCTTCAAGGAGAACAAGGGATGTCTACGGTGGTCCACGAGACTTATGTCTATCACTAATGATGGTATCTTTTGGTACAACCGTGTATATGATGGCGTGCAGATTATTGACTCTTGTGGTGAATTCTCCAATGTGCCTCTTCTTGGTACATGTGGTGGGATTAACAACACTCCTATTTTGGCACGTCGTCAACTTGGGTTCCCCTTAAAGGATAAACCTAATAACATTTTGTTAGAAGGTGTGTTTTTTCAAGAGGGTAAAGATCCCCAAAACTTGAAGGACAGGATGGTCCGCGTCTGGCGCAAGGTTCATAGGAAGGGAAGGAAAGAGCTTGGTCCGAAGAACTGTATTGCTTTAGAACCCTATACCTCGTGGGTGAGGAGGAGAGCTTCTGAGTACCACATGCCTTATGACTACCCGAGACCTACACCTATGGTTATGGTTGGGCCTTCAACCCTCCCTAACCAAGGGGTAGAGGAGTTGAGAGATGAAGACCGTTCGCGTGCTTGGATCCCTGAGCGAGAGGAGCTACTTCAGCGACTTAGAGATAACGATGCTTTGATAGAGTTTCTGGAGCATCAGGTTATCGACGAGCCTGATGATGTGGTGACTTCTCTTCTTCCTCAGTCTTCCAGGTTTTGGAAGAGGAAGTACGATCGACTCACCAAGGAGAAGGCGGATATAGAGGCAGCCTATGAGAGAGAGGTGAAGAGGCTTCGTGCAGCTTACCTTCCGGTCTTGAGAGCTTTGGACGATTGTTTCTAGGGCTCCTTAGGATGTTCCTTTTCCTTCTCTCTTGTATTGTATTTGGTTACCAAGTCTATACTTCTTTGGTGTAAATTTTTTTCCAGATATTATTGATGTTATTATTCCATATATGTCTAAATGATTAATATTTCCAAATATTTGCAAATAGAACTCTAAAAGTTCCTCTGATTAAAAACAAATCATATGCACAAGCATTGCATGCATCATGTGCATAAGCAGGTTTTGTTCCAGGGCTTCTTGTTCAATGGTCTAACTCCGTGTTCTTCATTTATTTTGAAGACAAGCTGACGCACCGGTACTATACCAGAGCCAACTCATCAAAGCTAATGGATCACCTCGAGCAAGAGAACAGAGAACTCAAGGAGGAAGTGGAAAGATTAACTGCTCTGATTGAGTCATTCTTGGCCGCCCAAAGCCAGTCTTCTCCAACGCCTTCAACTCCTCCCCAGAGGACGGTCATTTCAGAGGTTGCTTCCTCTACCGTGCCTATTGCCAGTGCTCACTTTGCTCCGTCTGCTATACCAGCCGGGTTTCCCTGGGGGATGCCCGCTAATTTTATTCCAGAGGGTCCCGCCCCTACTTTTGCTTCTCTGTCAGCATCTAGCCTGGTCCTTGTTGTGCCACCTCCAGTCGTGCATACTTTGCCGAGAGTAAATGACACCATTTACCACTCTGAGCCATCTGAGGGCCCAGATGTCTATGAGAAAATGGACGCTATGAATGATCAATTCCTTGAGTTACGCAAGGAACTTAAAACTCTCAGAGGGAAGGACCTCTTCGGAAAATTTGCTGCTGAGCTATGCCTCGTACCTAATGTCAAGATTCCTATCAAATTCAAAGTGCCTGACTTTGAAAAGTACAAAGGAAACACTTGCCCGCTCAGCGATCTTGTGATGTACGCATGCAATATGTCGACTCAGACCGACAACGATCAACTCCTGATCCACTACTTTCAGGACAGCCTGTCCGGTGCTGACCTGAGATGGTACATGGGTCTGTATAGTGCGAACATCCTCTCCTTCAACGACCTTGGCGAAGCTTTCGTCAAGCAGTACAAGTACAACGTTGATATGGCTCTCGATAGGGACCAAATGAGGGCCATGTCCCATAAGGAGAAAGAAACATTTAAGGAGTACGCCCAGAGGTGGCGAGAATTGGCTGCACAGATCGTGCCCCCGCTCGAAGAGAAAGAAATGACGAAGATCTTTCTCAAGACTTTAAGCTCTTTCTACTACGAGCGGATGATTGCTAGCGCTCCTTCTGACTTCATTGAGATGGTGAACATGGGGATGCGTTTAGAAGAGGGAGTCAGGGAAGGGCGCCTGACCAGAGAAGAAGGCTCTTCTGCCAAACATTATGGGGCATTTGCCAAGAAGAAAGATGGAGAGGCACATGTTGTGACCTCCCATGTTAAATCAAGAAGACCCTCTATGAAGAGGAAGACTATGCGTCCGGCCAGTAACCAACACCAGGTGGCTCATATAGCACCTGCTTTCAGAGAAAACCAACATTATCAACATCAGAACCAGCAATAGCAACATCAGCAGTATCAGCAACAACAACACCGTCCGCAATAGCAGGCCTACCAGCCTCAAAACAACAATCAAACCAGCACTAGCTATGATAGGAAGAGGGTCACTTTTGATCCTATTCCAATGACCTATGCTGAATTATATCCTTCACTGATTGAAAGGAAGCTGATTACTCCACGTGACCCACCTGCTATACCAACCAACCCTCTGTGGTGGTATAAGCCCGAGCTTTACTGTGTTTATCATTCCGGTGCTCCCGGACATGATGTGGAGAACTGTTACCCTCTCAAGACCAAGGTTCAAGACCTTGTTAGAAGTGGTATTTTGTTTTTTGAGGACGTAGGTCCTAATGTAAAGAAGAACCCATTGCCCGAGCATGGGAAATCTACTGTTAATATGGTTCAGGTTGCCCTGGAAAATACAAGGTCAGATATGTCAGCCATATTAGACAATCACTGGTCGAGATGCATAAACTGTTATGTGGATACAGTCACTACGAGCATGACCATGACAGCTGCCGTGTATGCACTGTCAATGAGAGAGGATGTCGCCAAGTTAGGAAAGACATCCAAGAAATGCTAGATCAGGGTATGATCGAGATACTTCAGAATCGTGATGAGGACGAAGTCAATGTTATATCCCCTATGTTTAGATTGCCTGAGCCTGTTGTTGTCAGATATGATGGTAGCAAACAGAAGGCCTCTCCTACTCTCATTATTAAGCCAGCTGGCCCTGTTCCATACTCTTCCAAAAAGGCTGTTCCCTATCGATATAATGTTGTTGCATTAGAAGATGGGAAGGAGGTGCCTCTACCCTCCACCTCTGTTACCAATATTGCTGATGTCAGTGGTTTGACCCGTAGTGGTCATGTTTTCTCGGTGCAACCGAAACCCAAGGTTGACACCAGAAGAGCTGATGCCGTTGCTGATAGTGTCGTCCGTCATGTGGGGAATTCTTCTTCTTGTCCGAATTCGGCACTTGCTGTTGACAGACATGCCGCTGTTGCTAGAGCTCCTGTCCCTGCTGGCCAGAATGGCATGATTAGAAAGGACTGTGATGAGATGCTGAGGCTCATCAAGAGGAGTGAGTATAATGTTGTAGATCAACTGCTACAAACGCCTTCAAAGATATCAATACTGTCTTTGTTGATGAACTCCGAGCCACACCGAGAAGCTTTGTAGAAGGTGTTGGACGTGGCGTACGTGGATCACGACGTCACCATAGAACAATTTGATAGTATTGTTGCAAACATTACTGCTTGTAACAACCTGAGCTTCTGTGATGCTGATCTTCCCGAAGAGGGAAAAGACCACAATTTGGCACTCCACATCTCTATGAATTGCAAGGATGTTGCCTTGTCTAATGTGCTTGTAGACACAAGATCATCGATTAATGTGTTGCCAAAATCCACTCTGGACAAACTTTCATATCAGGAGCCTCCCATGAGGCAGAGTGGAGTGGTCGTCAAAGCTTTTGATGGATCCCGAAAGACTGTGATTGGTGAGGTTGAGCTCCCAATCAAGATAGGACCTAGTGATTTCCAAATCACTTTCCAGGTCATGGATATCCACCCATCATATAGCTGTTTGTTGGGCAGACCATGGATTCACGAGGCAGGCGCCGTGACATCCACCCTACACCAAAAGTTGAAGTTCGTGAAGAACAAAAAGTTGGTGGTGGTAGGGGGAGAGAAGACTCTCTTGGTAAGCCATTTGTCTTCCTTTTCTTACATTGATGCTAAGGATAAGGTTGGGACGCCGTTCTAAGCCTTGTCTATTGCTGAGCCTTCTAAGAAAGGAACTTCTTCATTTGCGTCCTACAATGATGCGAAGTTGGCCATTGAGCATTGCGCAACTACTGGTTTATGACAAATGATTAAGCTGGAAGACGATAAATCTCGGGCTGGCATAGGGTACTCTTCAGGCACTTTCAACAAGCACGGTCTGTTTTAGAGTGGTGGTTTCATCCACACGGTCGAAGACCAGGAAGCTGCTGTTATAGTGGAAGATGATGTAGAGGAAGATTCTGGCAACTTTGTCATCCCTGGAGAAGTCTGCAATAATTGGGTCGCTGTTGATGTTCCAACAGTTGTCCATAAGTCCACGTAATGTTCATTTTTGTTTAAAAACCCTTCTCCCATGCCAAAAGGAGAAGTATTGACATTGTTGGCACATAAATACAATGATATTCATTCAATAAATTCATGTTAAATGTTTGTTTTTCCAAATTATTTTCACTTTTTGCTTTTTGCATGAAATTGGTGATCACAAAAAACCCTAAAAAGAGAATAAAATCAATTTTTTCATCTGCATAATGATTTGCCTTGTTTGAATTCTAAAATCTCTTTTATATCCAAAATCATTATGCAGGTTCATCAAACCCATTGAACATAATGGTCCAACACCATCTCCCAACTTTGAGTTCCCTGTATTTAAGGCCGAAGAAGATGATGTTGAAGAGATTCCTGATGAGATCACCCGTCAGCTTGAGCATGAAGAGAAGATCACTCAGCCACATCTTGAGAATCTGGAAACAGTCAACTTGGGGTCTGAGGATTGTGTTCGTGAGGTGAAGATTGGGGCACTCCTTGAAGAGTCTGTAAAGAAGGGGTTGATTGAGTTGCTACGAGAATATGTCGACGTCTTTGCCTGGTTATATGAAGACATGCCTGGTCTAGATACTGATATCATGCAACATTTCCTACCTTTGAAGCCTGAGTGTGTGCCTGTGAAGCAGAAGCTTAGAAGAACTCATCCTGATATGGCAGTGAAGATTAAAGAAGAAGTTCAGAAGCAAATAGATGCAGGGTTTCTGGTGACTTCTACATATCCTCAATGGGTGGCCAATGTTGTGCCCGTGCCTAAGAAAGATGGAAAAGTCCGAATGTGTGTGGACTATAGAGACTTGAATAAAGCTAGTCCGAAAGATGATTTTCCTCTACCACATATTGATATGTTGGTAGATAATACAACTAAATTCAATGTCTTCTTATTTATGGACGGATTTTCCGGATATAATCAGATCAAAATGGCACCCGAGGATATGGAGAAGACAACATTCATCACACCTTGGGGAACATTCTGTTATCGAGTGATGCCCTTCGGTTTGAAGAACGCCGGAGCCACGTATCAACGAGCTATGACTACCTTGTTTCATGATATGATGCACAAGAAGACCGAGGTTTATGTCGATGATATGATTGCAAAGTCTAGAACAGAAGTTGAACATGTAGAGCACTTGTTGAAGCTTTTTCAGCGTTTGAGGAAGTACAAACTTCGCCTGAATCCTAACAAGTGTACATTTGGAGTCCGTTCCGGCAAGTTATTGGGCTTTATTGTCAGTGAAAGAGGTATTGAAGTTGATCTTTCCAAGGTCAAAGCAATACAAGAGATGCCCGCGCCCAAAACTGAGAAGCAAGTCCGAGGTTTTCTTGGCCGCTTGAATTATATTTCCAGATTTATATCCCACATGACTGCCACATGTGCGCCAATATTCAAGCTCCTCCGGAAAGATCAACGTCATGATTGGACCGAGGATTCCCATAAGGCCTTTGACAATATTAAAGAATATATGTCCGAGCCTCCGATTCTGTCTCCGACTGTGGAAGGGAGACCCTTGATTATGTATCTGACTGTTCTTAAAGACTCTATGGGTTACGTACTGGGTCAGCAAGATGAATCAGGGAAGAAAGAATATGCCACCTACTACTTGAGTAAGAAGTTCACTAATTGTGAGTCTCGATACTCAATGCTTGAGAAAACATGTTGTGCTTTGGCTTGGGCTGCTAAGCGTTTACGCCAGTATATGTTAAATCATACGACTTGGTTGATATCCAAAATGAATCCAATCAAGTATATCTTTGAGAAGCCTGCTTTAACTGGGAGGATTGCCCGTTGGCAGATGCTGTTGTCTGAGTATGATATTGAATATCGAGCTCAGAAGGCTATTAAAGGTAGTATCTTGGCTGACCACTTGGCACATCAACCAATTGAGGATTATCAGTCTGTTCAGTATGACTTCCTAGATGCGGAGATTCTGTATTTGAAAATGAAAGATTGCGATGAGCCTACGCTCGATGAAGGGCCATAGCATGGTTCCCGATGGAGTATGGTGTTTGATGGCGTTGTAAATCAATATGGAAATGGTATTGGGGCAGTGATTATTACTCCCCAGGGCACACATTTTCCTTTTACAGCAAGGTTAACTTTCAAATGCACGAATAATATGGCGGAGTATGAGGCCTGTATTATGGGATTGGAAGAATGTATTGATCTTAGGATCAAGCATCTTGATGTTTATGGTGATTCGGCCCTTGTTGTTAATCAAATTAAGGGTGAATGAGAGACGAATCAGCCTGGCCTCATCCCATATAGAGATAATGCGAGGAGGATTTCAACGATCTTTACTGAGGTTGACTTCCATCATATTCCTCGAGATGAGAATCGGATCGCAGATGCTCTTGCTACACTTGCTTCGATGATTGTGGTGAAATTCTGGAATGAAGTTCCCAATATCATTGTGATGCGCTTGGATAGACCAACTCATGTGTTTGCAGTTGAAGAAGTGAAAGATGATAAGCCATGGTATTATGACATCAAATGTTTTCTTCAGAGTCAGATTTACCCGCCTGGGGCATCTGTTAAAGATAAGAAGACTTTGAGGAGATTATCTGGCAGCTTCTACCTTAATGGCAATGTGCTTTATAAGAGGAATTTTGACATGGTTCTGCTCAGATGTGTGGATAGACACGAAGCAGACCTGTTAATGACTGAAGTCCATGAGGGTTCGTTTGGTACTCATTCCAATGGACATGCCATGGCAAAGAAGATGTTGAGAGCAGGCTACTATTGGCTGACAATGGAATCTGACTGCTGCAAATATGTGAAGAAATGCCATAAGTGTCAGATTTATGCGGATAATATTCATATTCCCCCGATACTTTTGAATGTTATTTCATCACCATGGCCTTTCTCCATGTGGGGAATTGACATGATTGGCATGATAGAGCCAAAAGCGTCCAACGATCACATATTTATTCTCGTAGCAATTGATTACTTCACCAAGTGGGTTGAAGCGGCATCATATGCTAATGTGACCAGGCAGGTGGTCGTGAGGTTTATCAAGAATCAACTCATATGCCGTTATGGTGTGCCAGACAAGATCATTACTGATAATGGATCTAACCTGGACAACAAGATGATGAAAGAGCTGTGTGGCGAGTTCAAGATTGCACATCATAAATCTTCTCCTTATAGACCCAAGATGAATGGGGCTGTTGAAGCTGCTAACAAGAACATCAAGAAGATTATCCAGAAGATGGTTGTTACGTACAAAGATTGACATGAGATGCTACCATTTGCTTTGCATGGTTATCGTACATCTGTCCGCACTTCAACAGGGGCAACCCCTTTCTCTCTTGTATATGGCATGAAGGATGTGCTCCCCGTGGAGGTTGAGATCCCATCAATGAGAGTCTTGATGGAAGCCAAGTTGACTGAGGCTGAATGGGTTCAGAGTCGTTATGACCAGTTGAATTTAATAGAAGAGAAGAGATTGAATGCCATGTGCCATGGTTAGTTATATCAACAAAGGATGAAGAAAGCCTTTGATAAGAAGGTCAAGCCTCGTGTGTTCCGAGAAGGTGACCTTGTGGTCAAGAAAGTCTTGTCTTTCGCGCTCGATTCCAGGGGCAAGTAGACTTCAAACTATGAAGGTCCATATGTTGTTAAGAGAGCCTTTTCAGGCGGTTCTTTGATACTTACAACTATGGATGGGGAGGATTCCACTCGTCCTGTGAATTCAGATGCAGTCAAGAAATACTTCTCCTAAAGTAAAAATAGAATGACTCGCTAAGTTGAAAACCCAAAATGGCGGGTTAGGCAAAAACTGAGCGTCTCGGTGGATCGAAAACCTGAAAGGGCGATCCAGGCAAAAGTTAGAGACATGAAAAAATGCATATATATTCTGCTAGATTGAGTACCTCACCCTGAGGCAATCTAGGCAAAAATTAGGGATTTGGCAAGTAACTGCATCCTGACAAGGCTTTGTTCTACAACCGTCTTCTGTCAAAGAATTTCGCTCAGTCATCGTCAACTGAAGCTTCAAATACATTGGATTCAGAGTTGGTGGAGAAACGGTCATTATGTCCAATGTAGCCCTTTTCCAATGTACATCACCAATTTCAAAGTTGTAAAGATCCATGGAGTCTTGCCATTTGCAGACTACCATTCCATCAAATAAATTTGAGCATTTATCCAATTCTTTGCACTCTTATTTGTTTCTGTTCAACAAATATTTACATGTCTTAATTAATGAATATCATTGTTTTAAATATTTTTTTTTTATAAATTGTTTTAAATAAAGTGAACATTCACAATGATTGAAAGGATAATTGGAACGTCTTCAGTGCTCTCCCAAGGATGATATGATTTCCAAAAGGGTAAGACATTTGTTCATATTCCTATCATATTTGTATCCTCTTCATCATCTTTCAGGTTTGTCTCCTCAGTGAGCGCTGAGAAAGGTGACGCACCACCCAGATTCCCCCGAGAGTTTGGAGTTTGGTCTTAATCTTCTAGCTCCCTAGTGAGGCTGGATCTAGCATAGGTGTTTTATCAATCATATGGTTGTCATCCCTTGTGTGGATTGACCTAAAATCCCTTATAGATTGATAAATTGACATGCTATCTTTTTCGAGGAAGTTGGTCTTCCCTCATTCAGATTGGAAATCTCTCGCATAGTGAGCAGCAAATCCCAGTATGGGTGGAATTGTCAACAAATTAGTTTGTAGCTTATCCCTTGTGGATTCGCCTACATTAATCTCCAGCAGGTTTGCCTCTTGTTCATCCTCAGCAGAATTTCTCACATTAGACTTCCCCAGTTTGGTCACCAATAGGTTATTTCCAACTGATCGCCTACAGGTTGTTCCTGGTTCAGTCCTCAGCAGTTATTTCCCTAGTGGGGTTGCCTGATCGGAGCCTGATTGTTGTTACTTCCTCCTTAATGGATGGTTTTCCTCCTAGTAGAGCGGGTGATTGAAAATGTTTATTTTCCTATCTCCAACGGAGTGGTGTTCCTCATTCTCCTCGGCAGAGATTATTTCTCCAACAGTATGAGGAATTGGATTGGTTATTAGAACTTTTGTTTGGTGGTTTTTTCCCGCAAAGTTTCTTATCTTTATTTGGTTTTTCCCCAGTAGAGTTACTTCTACGGTGGATCTTACCCGTGTTAAGCTCCTTAGTGGTGATTGAGTAGCTTCCCCAACTGAGGCTTTACCTGATTTTAGTTTGGCGTTGGAACCTCTGAGGAGGATGTGTTGCTTTCTTCCCTAGTAGAGTGATGGGTTCTCCTTCTCCACAACAGAGATATTTCATTCCGTGGTTAGAAGTGAATGTTGTTTGATATGCTTCTGTTTGGTGGTTGTTCCCCACAGAAATCCACATCACCCCCTTTGATAAGATCCCCAATAGATTTCTTCTATGACTGATCTTATCCTTGTCTCTGCGTACTGTTGGAAGATCCCCAGCCTTAGTGATTGTGATCTGTTGTTGATCCCCAACGGTAGACTCTGTTCGTTCCCCTAGCAGTGGTCTTGATCCCCGACAGTGACTCTGTTTGATCCTCAAAGGTGATTGGTTTCCTGGTATTTGTTGCCCCCACCATATTGGATTTTCTCTAGTGGGCTTGGCTTTCTCTTTGAGATGTAGTACCGGATGTCTGTCCATTAATTCTTGGACCTGTTTGTGTCAGATATGTCTGTTTGTCAGCATTAATCATACATAAATCACGCATATACATGCATAATTATAACATTCAGATATTCATGTTGCATTCTTTGCCATATATTTTTGTTTGTTGTCTCCTGCTGTTTGGTGATACATTTTTCCCCAAGCAGATAGTTGTGTCTGATCTCTCCATATAGAGTCAGCCCCATAGGCAGAAAGTGTTTATCCTTTCTTCCATATTCCCCACTGAGCTATTTCCTCGTGGAGGTTTATTATTTCAGTTTCCTCCCTAAACATGTATTGGGATGGAATTACTCCCCTGAGTTATATCCTCATCGGGTTGAGTCTTGTTTCATAGTGTCTCTCTAGTTTGTTCCTAGATTGACTCCTTTCTTGTTATTTCCCCTGCATTTCCTTGTGGTTCAGGTAACCAGTTGCTCAGTAAACAATAGTTGTTTATCCTTTCCCCAGCGGACATTGTGGCCTTCTACCCAGTAACCAGTAGTTGTAAGTCCTATTTCCGTGGTTTTCTACCCAGTAACCGGTAGTTGTAAACCCCATTTTTATCCCCTTGCAGAGGTAACCCTTGCTTTTTATTCATCCTAACCGATGACGGTTACTCTCTTATGTGGTTTTCTACCTAGTAGCCGGTAGATGTAATCCCCTCTTTGTTGGTTATCTTTATCCAATATTCGGTATTGATATTCCTTCATTTGGAGTATATCTCCCAGTAACCGGTGATATATCTCTTGGATAATTTCTCTGATTAAGCAATTTATCCCATCGAGTCATCTTTCATTTACCCTTGTTTGGTAATGATTGTTTCTCCCCTTGATTGGTCATCATTCTATACCCAATAATTGGTATCCCGATGTCCTTTCTTTTTTGTCGATTCATCCTTTATTAACCCAGTAACCGGTTGTGGATAATCTTCCATGCGAGTATGTTATCTACGTTCTGACGGTAATAGATAATATGTCTCATGCCCTCTCCAGTCGAAGTCTTTTCTTCCCCAGTTGAGTAAGATTCATATTTCCTTATGAAATCGAATATCCATCATGTGAATTGAGTTTGCTTTTCAGCTCTCCTTTCGGATGATGTGTGTCTTGGATATGTTCCCAATTCACACCTGGTTGGTCACCTATTATATACCCAGTAACTGGTATCCCTGGTGTTCTTTCCTTCTGCTCCCTATTATGACTTTTGTCCCCTGTGGAGTCGGATTTTCCTGAGTCGAAATATACCTGTTTAGGTCTTCCTCAGACGTTGGATGATTGATATCTCTCACCCTTATACCGGTCTTAAATATTCATTCTCCCCGAGCGTGTTATTCTCTCACCCTTATACCGGTGTTTCGATCACATGTCTCTTTGAGCTTATTACCCAGTAACCAGTAATACCTCATTTGTTTCTTCCTCAGCTGAGTCCTTTATGGATACCCCTGCCTGAATCCCTTAGCGGATTTTCCCCATCCGAGTCTGGATTTTTATCCGAAGTATCCTTTGTGGATAGTTTTGCTGTGTTGGCATATTCCCCAATACATGCATCTTTGCGTCAGCTCGAGTCTTTCCATTGATTTATTTTCATGGAATCCCTCTCGTGTCTCCCAGCAAGTTTCAAGTCGTGACCTGCTCATGCATTTTATTCCCCTTTATTCCCCAGTAAAGTCCCCTGAGTCTCTGTTCCATTTATGAGTGTATCCCTTATATGGATTTTCAGTTTCTCCTGATTTCTTTTTCTTTGTGGACATATATCCCCACAGAGTATTAACTTTTGCATACATACATTTGCATCATGAGATCTCTCAGGGACAAAAATCCGTCTCTTTGTTATTATTTAAACCCATTCTACCTCGTCGAGACGGAGATTTTAACCTTCATATCTCCGGCTAGAATGACCTTAAATAGGGGCATCTGTAAGACCCTAATTTTGACCCTAAGATCCCTCATGGCATCATTTCATTGCTCATTGCATTTGCCTCAAGGATCATAGCATCTTGGCTCCTTAACCCTTGGGTTGGGACTTGTGAGAGTTGGTTTGAGACCACCAAGCATGCTTGAATTGTATATTATTGCTTTTCTTATTTTTGTTTACTAACCAAAAGCACAAAAATATGTCACTAACATCTTTTGTTTTGAAGCTTGAGCAATCATGTGATCCAAGGCTCCTAGGAGGCCCATATGCTCATTGATGTGGCCAGATGAAGTTGAAAGCAAGCATGACAATGGTTCCCAAAGCTCTCAATCATCATATATTCCACCCAAGTATCCCAATTTGTCAATTTGATCAAGATAAACCAAAGGGCTTGAGGATTGTTTCCCAAGGAAACCCTAATTCAACTGTGCATTGACTGTGCCTTGCTCATGAAGCAACCTCAACCTATGATCAAATACAATCAAGGTAAGTTCTTTCATTCATAATTTTATTCATATATGAGCTTATGTGAGTGTTCTCAATCATCAATTCATCAAGATTTGAAGTTTGGACATGACAAGTTGATTAGTCAATTCATCTGACTATTTTGAAACCCACTGAGACCTAAATTTTGATGTGTTTGTCAAATGATCATAACATGCCTATGTTTCAATTTGGAAAATGGTATTTTCGAAGAGGAGAAGTTTTGATTCCAATTATGCATAACATATGAAAACTTCTTGCACACCATATTGCCTTGCCATGTACACGTCCAAATTCGTTTGTTTCATCATCAACATGCAAAACCAATCAAGTTTGGGCCTCCCATGCACCTGTACAGGCCCATGCACGGAGGACCCAACTTCACATGCACACAGATTCTTCATGCAATGCAGCACCCTTGGCTATAAATAGAAGCTTCATTTCACTTCAAAATCGAACCTAAAGGCGCCTGAAGCTCTGCACAAGTGAAATCCCAACCTCCATTAAATGTAATTCTGAGTTTTCTCTTTCAATTTTCAAGTTAAATTTTCAACTTCATTGGTTGATCTTTGAACTTCAATTCCTGGACCTTCCTTCCTTGCCATCTCAAGAACAAGCTGCATCAAAGAATTGGAGTAGATCAAGTGTTGAAAAACTGCACTTCAAAGGTTGTTATTCAAACTGTTTTGATTCAAATCTCCTTGGATATTGATCATTTCTTGTGTTTGTTAGTATCTCTGAAGTCCTCATGTGAGAGGCAATTGATTTGAGCTTTTAATTTCATGAATTGAATAAGTTCAGTTTGAACACCATAAATTTCCATCTCAGATTTCTCTCTCTATAGTGATCTTGGGTGGAAACCAAGGGTACAGGGGTGATGTACATCACCCTAGCTTCCCAATGATGTATAGATCGTGCATTTTAATGAAGGTTTGAAAACATGCAAATTTTGGCCGGAACTGTGAGTCTCGCTGGAGAAGACGGTGATTTCCACCACCGTCCCCACGTGGACGAGTTCCTGACCCTTGGATCTTTGGCTTTTGGTCTAATATGGTCCTTTGAATGTTATGACTTTCATTTAATCCTTATGTTTCGCTGTTGACTAAGCCCTACCACGAGCGCGCGCTATACAGCCTTCTGATCAGCCACGTCATTTAATGAGCCTTGATCAGACGCTCCTTGTTTTTTTTCCAATTTCTGAATTTCATTTTATTTTCTTTAATTCCATTTTATTTTAAAAATTCATAACTTCTTTATTTGGAATCACACAAATATGGGACCAATTGCAAAAATTTTCTCTTAAATTCTAGTTTCTAAAAATGATTTTTAATTATTTTTGTGATTCTATTTAATATTTTTTGTGAATTTTATATTTTCTGGTTATTTTTAATTCATTTAAAATACTTTCCAATATTCAAAAATGCCAAAAATATTTTCTTAACATCTTTGAATGATGATGAATCTATGAAAAATATTCTCATCATTTCTTAATTGATTTGAGATTTATTTGAGATTTTAGTTCAATTATGTTATATTTTCTTCATTTTTAATTGTTTAAAATTAGTTTCTGTTTTCAAAAAATGATGATTTTTTTTGTCAAACCTTGTTTGACCATGTTGAACTTAGGATGATCCAACTGGACTTTTCCAAGTTGATTTGAATTGGATTTGAAGTTTGACCTTTATTTGTTTATTTTAATTCAAGTATTATTTTAATTCCAAAAATTACCAAAAATATTTTTATTGTTTCTTGACTTCTAAGCTTCATCTCACTTTTGGTTACCATTGATTGATGTTGATTCCATTCATGTTTGATCAATGTGTGTTGGTTATGTCATTTGAATTTCAATTATGTACATTCCATTTCTTCTTCTTCTTCTTCTTTTTTCTTTTTGATCAATGAGTTAATGATTGGTGGTTAGCCTTGACATATGAGGGGCTTAACCTTCTTTGATCCAAATCAAATTCATCTTGATCAAAGATCAAGTGAATTGCTTTGCATTAGAGATAGGTTGCTTCTTAGTCAATCAAAAAACCTAAATCCATACAACATCATTCTTCTTTTCTTTTGGCATGGCAAGTTGTAGGAGCTTGGCTTACTAGTCATGATCTCTAACTTGTGTTTGTTGCCTATAGTTTTATTGACCGACCTCAGATAGGTGTGACTACTACATTAGTCCACTTACGATTGTTTAACATAGCGCTAAATTGCCTTATGTCACACTAACACTAACACTAACACTAACTACTAATTACTAACTTTCAATTCAAGCATTTAATTCTTGCAATTTACTTTAATGCAATTTAATTTCTTGCTCATTAATTCATTTGTCTTTGCCCTTTGCTCACTTGAGCTCATGTTTATGTTAATGTAATTTGCCTTTTGCTCACTTGAGCACATTATTGTGTATATACTATTGCCTTGTGCTTTGTTTTGTTTTGTTTGTGTGAACCCAATGCAAATGGAGAAAGGACTTAGATTTTTAGGACCTTACCTATGCTAAATGGAGTTTGAAGGGCAACTAGGCCTCATGCCTTTAGAATACTAAAATTGTCAAAGAGCAACTAGGCCTCATGTCTTTAGAATGCTTAATTTTGAAGATGATATTGAAAGGACTCCTAATTCTAAACTCACTCTTGTCCATTCTTTCTATTGCATTGTGGAACTTTTTGATTTGTGTGTTCTTGTGTGCTAGGGATCCCAAACTTGAGCCAATTAGAAGAACCATTGTCATGGCCATTCAAGATAGGAGATACAAAAGCCAATTGGAAGATTCATAGGAGCTTGATTGATTATTTGCTTGATTGATTGAGTTATTTGCTTATTGCTTGCTAAGTCCAAAGAAATGGAGCAACTTGGATCATCTTTATGATCTCAAGAAGGGAACTCCAAGTGGTTTTATTTCTCTTCCCCCATCTTTGCATGTTTAGGAGCTAGCCCTTTGTAAGACCCCAATTTTTGACCCTAAGATCCCTCATGGCATCATAGCATTTGCATTGCATAAGCTTCAAGGATCAGTAAGCATCTTGTACTCCTTTCCCTGTGGGTAGGATCTCTTTGAGAATGATTCTTGATCACCAAACATGTTTGCATTGTATATCATTGCTTTTCTCATTTGTTTGCTAAGCAAAAGCACCAAAAATATGTCATTAACCTTTGTTACTTGCAGCTTAAGCAGTCAACAGGTCAAGCACATCAGGTGAATCCATGGTACAAGAGATGAGGTTCCTCCTTGAGATAAGGATCATTTGATCATTATAAGAGCTTATATGAGCTAAGGGTTTCATTTTGAATCAAATTTACCAGATGGTAGAGGCCCAAGTTCATCAGGCATTTCAGGTCATCTGAGGACCAATACAATCAACTGTACAATCAATTGAGGGCTATGAGTTGAGGAATGGACTCTCTTCATCTTATTAATGTTCATACAAGGCCTATTCATCATGTCAAACATCTACTTTGAAGATTTTGAAGTCAAATCAAAAGTTTCCAAAAATGGAAAGTGACCTGTAATTTCATGTTTCCAAAAATGGCAAGTTTTTGGTCCACATTCAACTTGACTTTCCAACATCAAAGAAGCTTCAAATGAATTTTTGGTCAACATGAAAGTTGAATATCTTTCTCTACAATTTCCAAAAAGTCCAAGATCATGAGCATCTGATGAATGGTTGAGAAGTTATGATCCAATGACTGCAAAGTGTACTTGAAACTTCAAAATGCCATAACTTTTGATCCAAAGCTCCAAATTGAGTCCCTCTTTTTGCATTATGCTTCTTATGACCAATATTTTCCAAATCCATCATTGCATTGCATGAAATTAAATCACATGATCATTTTTCCATGCATGAGTATTTTGGAGGGAAATGCCTAATTCAAATTTGGTGCATTACATGAGCTAAATTCCAATTCAATGTTGATCATGAGCTGATTTTTAGTGATTTTACACCCTCACATGGCATTGTTCACGTGCTCATTCACCATGCATAGGTGTTTTTGCTAAATTGGTCATGCACCTCATATCTTCCTAATTACAATTAGCCAATGCCTAATTACTATTTCAGCATGATTAGCACATGGTATATAAGCTTAATTGTAACAGAATTTTCAGAACAATCACATTCTAGATCTAAAATCTCATTTCCCTCCAAATTTTTCTCTCAATTGAAACTTCAAATTTCTCCACATAACTCATTGATTTTACTGCATAATCGTGTTCCTTGAGTATCATAGAGCAGGAATCAAGCATTGATTTGAAGAATTTGGCCAAGATTCGTGCACATCAAGATCATGAACATGAATATGGAAGCTGCAAGTTAAGCAAGATCCAAGCCATTTCAAGTGAGATTTCGTGCACAAAGCTTCATAACAAGAGTAGAGGAGAAGATCTGGACATTGCTGGAGCTTGAATTCACTGTTTCATCATTCTGCTCTTCAAGAAGGTTGGATTTCGAACCTCATGATTCTTCATTTTATTGCCATAATTGTGTAGAGCTTTTAATGCTGATGATGCTGATGCTTTTAGATTTTGATTTGGTTAGAAAATGAGTAAGATATGTGAACTTGAACTTTTGATATGCATTATGTTTCTGTTTGATTCGCTCAATTCAGTGAGAATTAGGCCAAACAAATGTGGAAACCATCGTCCTCCACCGCACATGAACAATACCTAGGGTTTCCTGGTTCACGCGTTTGAGGTTCACTGTTTGAGCGCCTTTCACTTTCCAATCCTCAGTTCGAGTCCTCGCGAATGACATTTTATCGTTTCACTTATTTCCATCCACTTAACCAAACGCCGCGTTTTGATGTCAAACGCACCTGCAACCTCTGCCTCGCCAGTTCGATCCTTGCTTGTGTTGGTTTTGGATTGTTTAATTGTTTTATTTGCTGAGCGCTCTTGAACCTCATGTACATGAGTTCGAATCTTGCATTGTGCACTTTTGTGATTTTATTTCCAGCGCCTATTTTGACTGCCTTAACCTGGGTTCGAGTCTTGGTGTGGTTGTTTCCAATTGCATTTCACATATTATTTCCAATTGATTTTCATATTTATTTCATTTTATTCATGCAAATTCAAAAAATCATAAAAAATAGAAAATGATTCCAAATAAATCCAGATTTTTTCTCACATGTTCATTTGAATGTCTTTTATTTTGTGATATTAATTTCATGATTTGTGCCTTGCTGGAATTCTGAATATGCTTGCTTATTTGAACATGATGCAAATGTGACATATTGTGCTATTTGATTTGTGAAATGCTCATGCTTTCTCCAATTGCCTTGAAATTCGACATGCTCATTCATAACATGTTACATGATTTTTGAGCTTTTATTTGGCATTTTTAGCACATTCCATCACTGTTTGGGACACATGAACATATGATGTAGCATTTGGTGTCACACTCTTGACCCTGCTTGTGTGCATTTTCATTTACATGTCATATTAGATCTTCTGGACTTAATTTTTGGTATGATGCTTGCTTATAACATGTTGTATGCACATAAAAAATTTCATGATCATTGGATTCATTTCTGTTTTAATGTGGATTTTATATCTTTGATGTCCAATTGTGATCACCCTTGCTTGCCTTTGCCTTATCTTGATTGGTTGATGGCTTTTCCTTATGATTTGGCTTTGGTACTTTTGATGTATTCTTATTGTTTGATTGAACATGCTCCAAATGAAATATTGACTTCTGTTTTGGTTGTTTGCCTTGCCTTTGAACCTAGTCTTTGCACCAGTGGTTTGTACTCACCAATTGTGTTTGTGTTTCAGGCATTTAGCTCTCATGATTGGTGTGGCCTCATCATTTGAGATGCCATTTACTTTGTGTACTAACCTTTGTTGTGTTGTAGGTCACTTGATGTGATGAACTCACTTGAGTGATTGCATTTGAGACTTACCTTGTGTATAACTGTTGGATGTTCCTCTGTTGTCTGTTTGGTTTTTCTGAATGTGAATATTGACTGTTTGGCTTTTGTACAGGTACATTAGTCGCTTTTAGCTCTTACTTGAGCTTTTCTTTGGTTGTGGTTGGTTTACCACTTAGGTAACCTCTCTTTCTCCATGTAGTCTGGAAGCCCTGTCGCCTTTTTGGCAGGCATTTGGCTGAAGTCCTTCTTAAGAGGCAATGTTTATGATTGTTTACATTTGTGCTAAAGACCTCCTTGTCGAGGCATGCTACTTGTTAAGTCCTCATAAGTGAAGAGGCAATTGACAGATAGAAGGGATTAGAAATCAATCCCCTGTTAATCGTTTAGTCGTTCATTATGCTCGCACTACGTGCTGAGGCTCTTGAACCTAACCCAAGATCTTGTATATAGAGTCAGTCATGTGGAATAGGGTCCTTCATTCTGGATCCCCACACTTTCATTGATTTAAGCTCACCCAGGCCATGGTTAAGAGCTATGAGGTCTAATCCTCATTTCCTTTCATCAACTTCACCCTAACTCTCAATGTTAGAGGTTAAGAGCTCAAGATACCCCTACAGTTTTGGCTTATTTGTCGAGGTTGATATGACCCCTCTTGACTAAAGCCTAACCATTTGTATGAGCCTCTTGTTTGTGTATAGAGTGTGATACTTGATTGCTTGTTTGCTTACTTGCATCATTTCATGTGTTTGCTTTCATGCATGTTTGTTTGTTTGAGGAGTCATATGTAAGACCGTTGATTGGCTATCTGTTTCCTGTTTCTTTTGTGGAGCTAGATGTAAGACCATTGATTGGCTATCTGTTTCCTGTTTATTTTGTTTTGAGGAGTTAGATGTAAGTCCAGCTATTGGCATTTTGTTTCCTCTGTGTTGTTCAGGAGTTAGGTATAAGTCCAGCTATTGGCATCCTATTTCCTTTTCTTTGTTCAGGAGTTGGAAGTAAGACCATCTATTGGCATTCTATTTCCGTTGTGCAGGAGTTGGATATAAGTCCATCTATTGGCATTCCGTTTCCGCTTTATTGCTTATTGATTTTGCCTTGTGCTTGTTGCCTATTCCAAAGGAACCTACTTGGATCATCTACATATGATCTCAAGAAAGGAACTCCTAATGAAGTTTTGCATCCCTTAACCTTCACCTTTTCATACTTAACCTTGATCCATGTTTTCATCCTTAACCCAAAACCAGAAAACTTTTGTGCAAACATTTTCACTTGTTTTCAAAACTAGAAACCTAGGCCTTATGCCTTTGATTTTAAAACTTTCTTTTCATAATACTCATTGTGAATTGAACTCTAAGCATACTTTGACCATCTTGGTGAATACTTCTAATTGGTTAATTCAACCCACTCAATTGCTTTTGTGGCCCTAGTCCACTTCTTAATCAAGTTTTCATGCATTAGCCATAGATCTGAATTATCTTAGTGGTTGATGTGAATCTCACCATTTGTCCTTAGTGATCGAATGGTAAGCCTTCCATGCTTATTATAGGGCATAATCCCTCACTAGCATGTCGAAGCTGCTCTCACATGGTGGACTTGTGGTTGTTCAGGTTGAGTTTTCTCCCATGGATAATGAAAGACCTTAAGGCTTTTGTTTAAAATCAATCCACTCATTGTTTTGAAATTTGTTACCCGAACTACGGGGTTTTGATCCTTATCTTTCATGAGAGGGTACGTAGGCAATGGGTTCATCCATCCAAACACAAAAATAACTAATTTGTACTTTCTTTTCTCATCTCTTCAATCATGTTTGCACAATAAATGTTTCATAAATAATACTTTTTGCAACAAGTTGTGAAAAGGGTTCCCTAGGAGTACCTAAGATGTTGTGGGTGCCTAACACCTTCCCATAGCATAATTACCCCCTTACCCAGATCTCTGTTTCTTTTATTAGTTTTCTCTTGCAAAACTTCTTAGGCTTTTGTTCGCTTTCTAGCCATTCCTTTGGATAAATAGAAGTGCGGTGGCGACTCTATCTTTGTATGATTTACCTTGGATCTAATTAATATTTCCAATGGTGACGATTACACAGTTACAGAAAAGTGGCGACTCTGCTGGGGAAGAACGAAAGACTTCCTAGTGGGTTTTCCAACTTTTCACAATTGTTGTAATATATTGTTTATGACATATTTTTGGTGCAATTTGGGATTACTGTGTTGTTTGTAATGATTGATTTGCTTGGTATATCAATTGCTTGCATGCTTTGGTGATCTGTGAGATGAGTTCTGTACCCGAACTCGAGTGCACCTTATGATAGGAGAATGGCATAGTCTCGTCGACTTGTGTGGATTTATTCCTTAGCAAGTTGACTTGCGAGTCCATTCACTTGGTGGAGGTCATGTTGGATTAATAATGTTACACAAGTCATTTGTGGTTAGGCATTATTCTTCCAATATGTGCCTTAGAAGCCAAGGACCTTAGTTTACCAAACCCATCTTGGCCTATTTTTAGGACGTAGTGCGGAGGTCGTTCAGATGTAATATCTGATGCGATTGTTACGCGATACTACACTCATAAGAGTCTCTCTTGAGAATATTCTTGGAATACGAGTATTCGTTTCTCCGATAATATTCGAAAGATGGGATGATGACTATGGGAACCTCTGGTAGAACATGCTTGGCAGGTTTAAACCCTAGTACACTCCCTTTGGGTGGTTCTTAACTGAGACTCCATGCTCGTGACTCACAACAAACCCGTGATTCATGGTTGATCCGTTCACACATCCTTAATATCAATGGAACCAGGGTGTTGATAAGGCGTAAACCCTAATCCACCAAAACGGATGATTGATATTAAGGAGGATTGAACCGTTCATATATCGTTAATATCAATGGAACTTGGGTGTCGATAAGGTGAAAACCATAATCCACCAAAATGGATGATTGATATTAAGGATAATATGAGCTATCCCATGACCTTTGTCTGGTGTGCTTTGCTTGATCCTTGAGTGTGATTGTTGCATTCATTCATTCATACATTCATCTGCATCCATATCATCAGAAAAATAAAATTTTCAAGGAACTTAAGGGGTTTATTTGCAAAATTTTCATATATGGAAAGACAAAAAAGGCATACAAAGAAGTACAGCTTTAGACAGCCCGATCTGAAAGAGTTAAGGAATCTGACATCCTATGTACTAGATCCCTTGGGTTTCAAAGCTCGTTTTGGGAAGCTTCTGCCTCTTCTGACTACTCAGGTTGATGAAGGGCTGATGGGTACTTTGGTTCAGTTCTATGATCCTCTGTATCACTGCTTCACTTTTCCAGACTTTCAGATGTTGCCTACCCTTGAGGAGTATGCGCATCTTATGGGTATTCCTATTCTGGATCAGTTGTCGTTCAGTGGCTTGAAGAGTATTCCTACTTCTCAAGAGATAGCTGACTTGTTGCACATAGATGAATCCTTGGTTAAAGCTCATATGACGACCAAAGGTGGAATTCAAGGTCTCCCTTCTGAGTTCCTCATTGCTCAAGCTACCGTTTATGGGAAGGCCATGAGTGAGGATGCCTTTGAAGCCATATTTGTGCTTCTCATCTATGGATTGGTATTATTCCCCAACATTGACAAATTTGTGGATGTGAACGCTATTAGGATCTTCTCTGCTCTTAATCCCGTTCCGACTCTGTTGGGTGATACCTATTTCTCTTTGCATCTGAGGAATGCAAAGGGTGGTGGCACTATTGTGTGTTGTTTGCCTCTGTTGTATAAGTGGTTTATTTCTCACTTACCTCAGACGGTCGCCTTCAAGGAGAATAAAGGATGTCTACGGTGGTCCACGAGGCTTATGTCTCTCACTAATGATGATATCGCTTGGTATAATCGAGTATATGACACTGTGTAGATCATTGACTCTTGTGGTGAATTCTCCAATGTGCCTCTTCTTGGTACATGTGGTGGGATTAGCTACAATCCTATTTTAGCATGTCGTCAGCTTGGGTTCCCCCTAAAGGATAAACCTAATAACATTTTGTTAGAAGGTGTTCTTTCAGGAGGGTAAAGATCCCCAAGGCTTGAAGGGCAAAATGGTTTGCGCTTGGCGCAAGATCCACAAGAAAGGAAGGAATGAGTTGGGTCCCAAGAATTGCATAGCTTTGGAGCCATATACTGCTTGGGTAAGGAAGAGAGCATCTGAGTATCTCATGCCTTATGACTATCCAAGACCTACACCTTTGATTGTGGCTGTGCCTTCAACCCTCCCTAATCAAGGCGTAGAGGAGTTGAGAGACGAAGACCTTTCACGTGCCTGGATCCGTGAAAGAGAAGAGTTGCTTCAGCAAATCAGGGAAAAGGATGCTATGATCGAGTTCCTCGAACATCAGGTCATTGACGATCCTGACGATGCATGGACTTCTCTACTTCCTCAGTCTTCCAAGTTCTGGAAAAGGAGGTATGACAGACTCGCAAAAGACAAAGCAGATATGGAAGCAGCCTATGAGAGAGAGGTGAAGAGGCTTCGTGCAGCTTATCTTCCGGCGTCCTGAGCTTCTAGGGATCCATAGGATGTTTATTTTCCTTTTCTCTTGTAATATGCTTGACAATGCTGTACTTCTTTCTCAGATTATATATATGATGAGATATTTTCCATATGCGATAAAATGCTAAATATTTCAAAATTTGCAAATAATACCCTGAAAGTTCCTCTGAAATAAAATAAATCATATGCACAAGCATTGCATGCATCATTTGCATAAGCAGGTTTTGTTCCGGTCTCCTGTCCTGTGATCTGACTGTGTGCTCTTCATTTATTTTGAAGACAAGCTGACTCACCGGTACTTCACCAGAGCCAACTCTTCGAGACTGATGGATCACCTAGAGCAAGAGAACCGTGAACTCAAGGAGGAAGTTGCCAGATTGACTGCTTTGATGGAATCTTTCCTGGTAGCTCAGAACCATCCTTCTCCTGCGCCTTCAACTCCTCCCTGGAGGACAGTCATCTCTGAGATTGTCTCCTCTGCTGTGCCAGCTGCCAGTGCCCACTTTGTGCCAACAGCCATGCCGTCCGGGTTTCCGTGGGGGATGCCTCCTGGCTTTATGCCTAATATTCCTGCTCTAACGTTTGCTTCTTTGCCGACATCTAGCCCGGTCCTTGCTGTTCCTCCTCCTGTCGTGCATACCGCTCCTAGGGTAGACGACACCATCTATCATTCTAAGCCATCTGAAGGCCCAGATGTTCATGAGAAGATGGATGCTATGAATGACCAATTTCTTGAGCTGCGCAAGGAATTGAAGAATCTTCGAGGAAAGGACCTCTTCGGCAAATCTGCTGTTGAGCTTTGTTTAGTTCCCGGTGTGAAAATTCCTGTAAAATTCAAGGTCCCTGACTTTGAGAAATACAAGGGGAACACTTGCCCTCTCAGCCACCTGGTCATGTACGCTAGGAATATGTCAACTCAAACGGATAATGATCAGTTGCTCATTCATTATTTTCAGGACAGTCTGTCCGGTGCTGCACTGCGTTGGTATATGAGTTTGGACAGTGCGAACACCCGTTCCTTCAATGATCTTGGCGAAGCCTTCGTCAAGCAGTACAAGTACAATGTGGATATGGCTCCCGATCGGGATCAGTTAAGGGCCATGTCCTAGAAGGACAAGGAAACATTCAAGGAGTACGCCCAGAGGTGGCGAGAGTTGGCAGCTCAGATTACTCCTCTGCTAGAAGAGAAAGAAATGACCAAGATCTTTTTGAATACCTTGAGTTCATTCTATTATGAGCGGATGATTGCTAGCGCTCCTTCCGATTTGACCGAGATGGTGAACATGGGGATGCGTCTAGAAGAGGGGGTTAGAGAAGGACGGCTAACCAAAGATGAAGGCTCTTCTACCAAACGATATGGGGCGTTTGCGAAGAAGAAAGATGGAGAGGCACATGCTGTGCAATCCCATGTGAAATCCAGAAGACCCTCTGTGAAGAGGAAGCCTGTGCGTCCAGCCAGCTGTCAGCATCATGTGGCTCATATAGCACTTGTTTTCCGAGATAATCAGTAGTATTAGCGTAACAATAATCAACAGCCGTCTCAGCAATATCAGCAGCAACAACATCGTCTTCAACAGTAGGCCTACCAGCCTCGCAATAGTAATCAAGCTAGCACGAGTTATGAGAGGAAGAAGATCACTTTTGATCCGATTCCGATGTCATATGCAGAGCTGTATCCCTCTTTGATAGAGCGAAAATTGATTACTCCAAGAGACCCGCCAGCTATACCTGCTAACCCTCAGTGGTGGTATAAGCCTGATATGCATTGTGTTTACCACTCTGGTGCTCCCGGCCACGATGCGGAAAACTGCTTTCCGTTGAAGACTAAGGTTCAAGACCTTATGAGGTGCGGCATTTTGAGCTTTGAGGACGCAGGTCCTAATGTTACGAAGAACCCATTGCCCGAGCATGGGAAGTCAGTTAACATTGTCCAGGGTTGCCCTGGAAAATACAAGGTCAAATATGTTAGCCATATTCGACAATCTCTTGTTGAGTTGCACCGTCTGCAGTGTCAGTACAGTCATTTGGAGCACGACCATGACAAATGTCGTATCTGCTCTGTCAATCGGTTGGGTTGTCGCCTAGTGCGCAGAGATCTTCAGGAATTTTTGGATAAAGGTGTCATTGAGATCCTTCAAAACAGAAATGTTGATGAAGATGAACCTGAGGTTAACGTGATTTCTCCGGTGTTCAGGATCCCTGAGCCTGTTGTCATTCGATACGATGGTAGCAAGCAGAAGGTTACTCCTTCATTGGTTATCAAACCTGCCGGTCCTGTGCCTTATTCTTCTGACAAGGCAATCCCATTTCGTTACAACGCCGTCGCTGTTGAAGATGGGAAAGAGGTTACTCTGCCGTCCACCTCTGTTGTGAATATTGCTGATGTGAGCGGATTGACCCGTAATGGTCATGTGTTTTCAGCGCCGAAGCCACAGGCTGTTGCTGACTCCGTTGAGCGTCCGGTTAGGAATGCTGTGAATTCTCCGAACCCGGCACTTGTTGCTAAACCCTCATCTATACAAAAGACTCCTGCTTCTGTTGGCCCTAGTGGCAATTTGAACGAAGACTGTGATGAGATGCTGAGGCTCATCAAGAAGAGTGAGTACAGTGTTGTAGATCAGCTTCTACAAACACCATCCAAGATTTTCGTGCTGTCATTACTTCTGAATTCGGAACCGTATAGAGAGGCTCTGCAGAAAGTCTTGGATGTAGCTTATGTTGATCACGACGTCACTATTGAACAATTTGATTGTGACTCTGATCTCCCTGAGGAGGGAAGAGACCACAACCTGGCATTACACATCTCCATGAATTGTAAAGACGACGCCATGTCCAACGTGCCGGTGGACACTGGGTCATCCTTAAACGTATTGCCGAAATCCACTCTCTCTCGATTGTCATATCAAGGGCCTCCCATGAGGCAGAGTGGAGTTGTTGTGAAGGCTTTTGATGGGTCACATAAGACCGTGATTGGGGAAGTCGACCTCCCAATCAAGATTGGACCAAGTGATTTCTAGACCACCTTTCAGGTTATGGATATCCACCCATCTTATAGCTGTCTCCTTGGTAGACCATGGATTCACGAAGCTGGCGCCGTGACATCCACCCTACACCATAAGCTGAAATTTGTTAAGAACAAGAAACTGGTTGTGGTAGGGGGAGAAAAGGATCTCCTGGTTAGCCACCTGTCTTCCTTCTCATACATAGATGCTGAGGATGAAGTTGGAACTCCTTTCCAAGCTTTATCTATTGCTGAGCCTGTTGAGAAGAGAACTCCTTCATTTACTTCCTATCGAGATGCAAAACTGGCCATTGAATGTGGTGCAGTTGCTGGTCTAGGAAAAATGATTGAGCTTGAAGATAACAAGTCTGGGGATGGCATTGGCTTTTCTTCTGGGGTCTTCAACGAAAAAGGGCTGTTCTAGAGCAGAGGTTTTATCCACGCAGATCAGAGTGAGGAAGCTGCTGCTATTCTGGAAGAAGATGCAGAGGATTCTGGCAATTTTGTCATCCCTGGCGGGATCTGCAACAATTGGGTCGCTGTAGATATTCCTACAGTCATTCATAAGTCAGAGTAATGATTCACTTTGTTTAAAAACCCTTCTCCCATGCCAAAAGGAGAAGTGATGACATTATTGGCAACATTTATACAATGATATTTCATTCAATAAATTCATGTTAAATGTTTGTTTTTCCATTTGTTTTCCCTTTTCTCTTTTTTGCATGAAATGGTGATCACAAAAAACCTGAAAAACAAGAATAAAAGCAATCTTTTCATCTGCATAATGATTGTCTTGTGTGATTTCTAAAAAGCTTTTATATCCAAATCATCACGCAGGTTGATTCTAAAACCCATTGAACATAATGATCCAACGTCATCTCCCAAATTTTAATTCCCTGTATTCGAAGGAGAGGAAGATGATGTTGAAGGGATTCCTGATGAGATTTCCCGACTTCTTGAGCATGAAAATAAGATCATTCAGCTGTATCCTAAGAATCAACAAAACAGTCAAACTGGGGCATTACAAAAGTAATAAAAAAAAGAAGGGGGTGAAAAAACAAAATCAAAATCAAAAGCAAAAGCAAAATCAAAATCAAAAGAAAGAAAGAAATAAAAGAAAAATAGCACCCTCAAGTCCCAGGTTGACTGATGCTGAATGGATGCAGAGTCGCTACGACCAACTGAATCTGATCGAAGAGAAGAGATTGACTGCCATGTGCCATGGTCAGTTATATCAGCAGAGAATGAAGAAAGCATTCGACAAGAAGGTCAAGCCTCGTGTGTTCCGAGAAGGTGAACTTGTGCTCAAGAAAGTCTTGTCTTTCGCGCCCGATTCCAGGGGCAAGTGGACTCCAAACTACGAAGGTCCATATGTTGTCAAGCGAGCCTTTTCAGGCGGTGCTTTGATGCTAACAACAATGGATGGGGAGGATTTCACTCGTCCTGTGAATTCAGATGCAGTCAAGAAATACTTTGCCTAAAAAAAAACAGAATAGCTCGCTAAGTTGAAAACCCGAAAGGGCGGCTTAGGCAAAAATGAGCGTCTCAGTGGATTGAAAACCCGAAAGGGCGATCCAGGCAAAAGTTAGAGACATGAAAAAAAACAAATATTTGCATCCCGCTAGATTGAGTACCTCACCCTGGGGCAATCTAGGCAAAAATTAGGGATTTGGCAAGTAACTGCATCTTGACAAGACTGTGTTTTACATCTGTCATCTATCAGAAATTCTTGATTCGCCGTCAACTGAAGCTTCGAATACATCGAATTCAGAATTGGTGGAGAAATGGTCATTATGTTCAATGTAGCCCTTTCCAATATATATCACCAATTTCAAACTTGTACCAATCTATGGAGTCTTGCCATTTGCAGACTACCATTCCATCAAATAAATTTGAGCTTTTATCCAATTATTTGCACTCTTATTTGTTTCAATTCAACAAATGTTTTGCATGTTTTAATTGAAAAAATATCATTGTTTTCAAAATAAACAAATTTTTCACAAATTGTTTTTAAACAAAGTGAACATTCACGATGATCAAAGATACTTAGGAGATCCGCAGTGCTCTCCCAAGGGTGGTATAATTCCCAACAGGGTAAGACATTTGTTCATATCTCTGGAATTAACTGTATCTTTTTCCTGTAGGACCTTTTATGGTTTCTCCATAGCAAGTTTGCTCAGTGCAGTGTTGGTTGAAGTTTTTCACCTTCATTTCTCCGGCATTGCAGCATGCTGTTCCCCTTGCCAGTTGTGTTTTTCCTTGGTGGATTTAGTATTTGGTGGCAGATCCCCAAATTTCGTTCGCTTCCTCGGACAAATCCCCAGTGGAATGCGGTTGGAACACCTTCGTGTTTGATCCCCAGTGGAATGTTGTTTGAACACTTTCGTGGTTCATCCCCAGTAGAGCTTTTGTGGGCCAGTCCCCAAGCAGAGTGTTTGTTGAAGACTTCAACTTTCCTCTCTCCTGCAGTGCAACAATCTTTCCTCACCAGCAGGTGATCTCCTTAGTGAGCTTGGTACTTGGTGTTTATTTCACCAGTTTCCTCTTGTGTCCCTCAGTGGATTCCCCAATAGGGTCTGCAGCTGATTTCTCCAGTAGGATTACTGCAGTATCCCCAGTAGAGTTGCTTATGCGGCAAATTCTACTCGCAGCATTCTGTTCTCCTCGTCAGATGTGCTTTTCTTTGAAAGATTCGGTATTTGGTGGATTGACATCCCAGTATTCCGTCATTTCCTCGGATAGATCCCCAGCGGAGTTGTTGGCATGATAAGCTTTATCCGTGCCGATCTATCCCCGTTAGAGATTTGGTTGCTTCCTTGTATCTCTGATCCCCAACGTAAGTTGCTGTTGTGGCTGTGTTGCCTGTGCGATGACCTCCTTTCCCTAGCCGGATTGGTTGATGATCCATCACTCAGAGATTTTGTGATTCCCTGATATCTCTGATTTCCCCAGAAGATCTTTGCTTCTTAGCATCTAGATCTCCAGCAGATTGGGTTTCCAGTTGGATTTCTTGGCTTTCTCTTTTGAGATATAGTACCGGGTGGCTATGTGCCTTATTCCTGAACTTATGTGTGTTAGACATGTCTGTTTGTCAGCATTCATCATACATAAATCATGCATATACGTATAATCATAACATTCAGATATTCATGTTGCATCTTTTGCCATATATCTTTTGATTGTTGTCTCCTACTAATTGGTGATATGGATCTCCCTAGTAGATCTCTCCAAGAAGATGTTGGTGTGTCTGATCTCTCCATATAGAGTCAGCCCCTTAAGTAGAAAATGTCTATCCTTTCCTTCTGCGCCTCCCCACCGAGTTATATCCTCGTGGATGACGGTTGTTTCCGTTTCCTCCCAACACATATATTGGGATGGGTTTCCCTATTGAGTTCTGTCCTCATTAGGATGAGTCTTGATTCAGTTTGCCTTTTTGGATCGATCCTAAATTGGCATCTTTGTGGCTGTCTCTTGTGCTTTCCTGTGGTATAAATGAATACTTGCTCACTAACCGGCACTCATTCATCTTAGCCTCAGCGGAATTTGGGGCCTTCTACCCAGTAACCGGTAGTTGTAAGTCCTATCTTTGTGATTTACTACCCCGTATTCGGTAGTTATAAATCCTATTTTTCATCCCCCTAACAGAGGTAACCTTTGTGATTCATTCTGGTTGATGGCGGATTTTGTGGTCTTCTACCTACTACCCGGTAGTTGTAAATCCTATTGTTCTCACTTTATTCCTCAGCAGATTTTCGTGGTCTTCTACCCAGTAACTGGTAGATGTAAACCCTTGTCTCCCCATCAGAGTTTCTAGTCTTCTACCCGGTATCCGGTAGTTGTAAATCCTACTCTTTTATCCTCAGCCGAGTCTGTTGGTTTTCTACCCAGTGGTTGGTAGTGGTAAACCTTTTGTTTCCTCAGCAAGAGTCTGCTGGTATTCTACCCCGTATTCGGTAGATGTAAACCCTATTTTTCTCCCCTTTGCAGAGTTAACCCTTGTGTTCATCCTAGTTGATGACGGTTACTTTTCCGTGGTTTTCTACCCAGTATCCGATAGATATAATTCCCTCTTTGACGATTATCATTATCCAATTTTCGGTCTTGATTTTCCCTTTTCCTTGTGGATAATTGCTCTGAGTAAGCAATTTTATCCCCAGCGGGTCTTCTTTCATTCACCGTTTGACGGTAATGTTTGTTATCACCAGTTGATTGGTCATCATTATATCCCTAATCTGGTATCCCGATGCCTTTCTTTTCGGTCGATTTATCCTTTAACCCAGTACCCGGTGGTGGATAGTCTTCCATGCGAGTATATTATCTACGTTCTGACGGTAATAGATAATATATCTCATGCACTCTTTGGTTGAAGTCTTTCGTTCTTCCCCAACTGAGTAAGATTCGTATTCCGGTTTTGGAATCGAATGTCCCTTGCTGTGGTTTTCTATCCCGTATTCGATAGATATAATCCCCTCTCTGCGGTTATCTTCATCCAGTATTCGGTGTTGATATTTCCCCATTTGTTTGGATAATTGCCGTATGCTTGCAATTTATCCCCAGTGAGTCATCTTTCGTTTACCCTGTTGTTGTTGGTAACGATTGTCTCGTCCTGGTTGGTCACCTATTATATACCCAGTAACCGGTATCCCTGGTGTTCCTTCCATGCGAGTGTATTATCTACGTTCTGACGGTAATAAATAATATATCTCATGCACTCTTTGGTTGAAGTCTTTTGTTGTTCTTCCCCAGTTGAGTAAGATTCGTATTCCTTGTGGAATCGAATATCCATCCTGCAAATTGAGTTTGCTTTGTCAGCCCTCCTTTTCGGATGATGAGTATTTTGGAAGTAAACCCCAATTCACGTCCTGGTTGGTCACCTATTATATACCCAATAACCGGTATCCCTGGTGTTCCCTCCTCTTTCGGTCGATTTATCCTTTATTAACCCAGTAACCGGTTGTGGATAATCTTCCATGCGAGTATATTGTCTATGTTCTGACGGTAATAGATAATATATCGCATGCACTCTTCGGTTGAAGCCTTCTGTCCTTCCTCAGTCGAGTAAGATTCGTATTTCCTTGTGGAATCGAATGTCCATCCTATAAACAAGATTGCTTTTCTAGCCTTCTTCAAGATGATGAGTGTTTTGGAACATATACCAATTCACGCGTTGGTCGGTCACCTTTTATATACCCAGTAACTGGTATCCTTGGTGTTCCTTCCTGACTGCTCCCTATTATGACCTTGGTCCCCTGTGGAGTCAGATTTTCCTGAGTCGAAGTATACCTTTTTCAGGTTTTCCTCAGATGTTGTTGGTTGATTGATATCTCTCACCCTTATACCGGTCTTAGATATTCATTCTTCCCTAGCTTGTTGTTCTTTCACCCAGTAACCAGTGTTCAGATCACATGTCTCTTTGAGCTTGTTACCCAGTAACCGGTAACACCTCACCCCTTTTGCTTCCCCAGGAGTGTCTTTTCCAGACATCCCCGGTGGAGTATCCCTTGTGTTTTGTTGTTGCTGTGTTGGCGTTTTCCCAATACATGCATGTTCCCTGGTAGGGATGTGTTATTCATCTTTCCCCAGTCCGAGTCCGGATTTTTATCCGAAGTTTTCCTCCTCTTGAGTCTTTCCATTGAATTTATTCCCATTGGAATTCTTTTCCTAGTTTCAAGTCGTGACCTGCTCACGCGTTTTTTCCTTTTATTCCCCAATAAAGTCTCCAGTTTCGAGTCGTGACTTGCTCACGCTTTTTCTCTATTCCCCATGAGAGTCCCCGTTAGAGTCTCTGTTCCTGGTGAGTGTATTACTCCGATGGATGTCTTTTCTTCTTTGTGGACGCATATCCCCACAGAGTTTGTTTGTTTTACATGCATACATCTGCATCATGAGGTCTCTTAGGGACCAAAATTTGTCTCTTTGTTATTATTTAAGCCCATTCTACCTCGTCGAGACGAAGATTTTAACCTTCACTTCTCCGGCTAGAATGATCTTAAATAGGGGCATCTGTAAGACCCCAATTTTTGACCCTAAGATCCCTCATGGCATCATAGCATTTGCATTGCATAAGCTTCAAGGATCAGTAAGCATCTTGTACTCCTTTCCCTGTGGGTAGGATCTCTTTGAGAATGATTCTTGATCACCAAACATGTTTGCATTGTATATCATTGCTTTTCTCATTTGTTTGCTAACCAAAAGCACCAAAAATATGTCATTAACCTTTGTTACTTGCAGCTTAAGCAGTCAACAGGTCAAGCACATCAGGTGAATCCATGGTACAAGAGATGAGGTTCCTCCTTGAGATAAGGATCATTTGATCATTATAAGAGCTTATATGAGCTAAGGGTTTCATTTTGAATCAAATTTACCAGATGGTAGAGGCCCAAGTTCATCAGGCATTTCAGGTCATCTGAGGACCAATACAATCAACTGTACAATCAATTGAGGGCTATGAGTTGAGGAATGGACTCTCTTCATCTTATTCATGTTCATACAAGGCCTATTCATCATGTCAAACATCTACTTTGAAGATTTTGAAGTCAAATCAAAAGTTTCCAAAACTGGAAAGTGACCTGTAATTTCAAGTTTCCAAAAATGGCAAGTTTTTGGTCCACATTCAACTTGACTTTCCAACATCAAAGAAGCTTCAAATGAATTTTTGGTCAACATGAAAGTTGAATATATTTCTCTCCAATTTCCAAAAAATCCAAGATCATGAGCATCTGATGAATGGTTGAGAAGTTATGATCCAATGACTGCAAAGTGTACTTGAAACTTCAAAATGCCATAACTTTTGATCCAAAGCTACAAATTGAGTCCCTCTTTTTGCATTATGCTTCTTATGACCAATATTTTCCAAATCCATCATTGCATTGCATGAAATTAAATCACATGATCATTTTTCCATGCATGAGTATTTTGGAGGGAAAATGCCTAATTCAAATTTGGTGCATTACATGAGCTAAATTCCAATTCAATGTTGATCATGAGCTGATTTTTAGTGATTTTACACCCTCACATGGCACTATTCACGTGCTCATTCACCATGCATAGGTGTTTTTGCTAAATTGGTCATGCACCTCATATCTTCCTAATTACAATTAGCCAATGCCTAATTACTATTTCAGCATGATTAGCACATGGTATATAAGCTTAATTGTAACAGAATTTTCAGAACAATCACATTCTAGATCTAAAATCTCATTTCCCTCCAAATTTTTCTCTCAATTAAAACTTCAAATTTCTCCACATAACTCAATGATTTTACTGCATAATCGTGTTCCTTGAGTATCATAGAGCAGGAATCAAGCATTGATTTGAAGAATTTGGCCAAGATTCGTGCACATCAAGATCATGAACATGAATATGGAAGCTGCATGTTAAGCAAGATCCAAGTCATTTCAAGTGAGATTTCGTGCACAAAGCTTCATAACAAGAGTAGAGGAGAAGATCTGGACATTGCTGGAGCTTGAATTCACTGTTTCATCATTCTGCTCTTCAAGAAGGTTGGATTTCGAACCTCATGATTCTTCATTTTATTGCCATAATTATGTAGAGCTTTTAATGCTGATGATGCTGATGCTTTTAGATTTTGATTTGGTTAGAAAATGAGTAAGATATGTGAACTTGAACTTTTGATATGCATTATGTTTCTGTTTGATTCGCTCAATTCAGTGAGAATTAGGCCAAACAAATGTTGGATCCGTGTTGTACATTGAACAAACTTTCGATTGATGTATAATATGCTTATTTCTGGAAAAATTACTGTTGCATCGCCGCCAGACTCATCGGGGAAGACGGTGGAAACCATCATCCTCCACCGCACATGAACAGTACCTAGGGTTTCCTGGTTCGCACGTTTGAGGTTCACTGTTTGAGCGCCTTTCACTTTCCAATCCTCAGTTCGAGTCCTCGCGAATGACATTTTATCGTTTCACTTATTTCCATCCACTTAACCAAACGCCGCGTTTTGATGTCAAACGCACCTGCCACCTCTGCCTCGCCAGTTCGATCCTTGCTTGTGTTGGTTTTGGATTGTTTAATTGTTTTATTTGCTGAGCGCTCTTGAACCTCATGTACATGAGTTCGAATCTTGCATTGTGCACTTTTGTGATTTTATTTCCAGCGCCTATTTTGACTGCCTTAACCTGGGTTCGAGTCTTGGTGTGGTTGTTTCCAATTGCATTTCACATATTATTTCCAATTGATTTTCACATTTATTTCATTTTATTCATGCAAATTCAAAAAATCATAAAAAATAGAAAATGATTCCAAATAAATCCAGATTTTTTCTCACATGTTCATTTGAATGTCTTTTATTTTGTGATATTAATTTCATGATTTGTGCCTTGCTGGAATTCTGAATATGCTTGCTTATTTGAACATGATGCAAATGTGACATATTGTGCTATTTGATTTGTGAAATGCTCATGCTTTCTCCAATTGCCTTGAAATTCGACATGCTCATTCATAACATGTTACATGATTTTTGAGCTTTTATTTGGCATTTTTAGCACATTCCATCACTGTTTGGGACACATGAACATATGATGTAGCATTTGGTGTCACACTCTTGACCCTGCTTGTGTGCATTTTCATTTACATGTCATATTAGATCTTCTGGACTTAATTTTTGGTATGATGCTTGCTTATAACATGTTGTATGCACATAAAAAATTTCATGATCATTGGATTCATTTCTGTTTTAATGTGGATTTTATATCTTTGATGTCCAATTGTGATCACCCTTGCTTGCCTTTGCCTTATCTTGATTGGTTGATGGCTTTTCCTTATGATTTGGCTTTGGTACTTTTGATGTATTCTTCTTGTTTGATTGAACATGCTCCAAATGAAATATTGACTTCTGTTTTGGTTGTTTGCCTTGCCTTTGAACCTAGTCTTTGCACCAGTGGTTTGTACTCACCAATTGTGTTTGTGTTTCAGGCATTTAGCTCTCATGATTGGTGTGGCCTCATCATTTGAGATGCCATTTACTTTGTGTACTAACCTTTGTTGTGTTGTAGGTCACTTGATGTGATGAACTCACTTGAGTGATTGCATTTGAGACTTACCTTGTGTATAACTGTTGGATGTTCCTCTGTTGTCTGTTTGGTTTTTCTGAATGTGAATATTGACTGTTTGGCTTTTGTACAGGTACATTAGTCGCTTTTAGCTCTTACTTGAGCTTTTCTTTGGTTGTGGTTGGTTTACCACTTAGGTAACCTCTCTTTCTCCATGTAGTCTGGAAGCCCTGTCGCCTTTTTGGCAGGCATTTGGCTGAAGTCCTTCTTAAGAGGCAATGTTTATGATTGTTTACATTTGTGCTAAAGACCTCCTTGTCGAGGCATGCTACTTGTTAAGTCCTCATAAGTGAAGAGGCAATTGACAGATAGAAGGGATTAGCAATCAATCCCCTGTTAATCGTTTAGTCGTTCATTATGCTCGCACTACGTGCTGAGGCTCTTGAACCTAACCCAAGATCTTGTATATAGAGTCAGTCATGTGGAATAGGGTCCTTCATTCTGGATCCCCACACTTTCATTGATTTAAGCTCACCCAGGCCATGGTTAAGAGCTATGAGGTCTAATCCTCATTTCCTTTCATCAACTTCACCCTAACTCTCAATGTTAGAGGTTAAGAGCTCAAGATACCCCTACAGTTTTGGCTTATTTGTCGAGGTTGATATGACCCCTCTTGACTAAAGCCTAACCATTTGTATGAGCCTCTTGTTTGTGTATAGAGTGTGATACTTGATTGCTTGTTTGCTTACTTGCATCATTTCATGTGTTTGCTTTCATGCATGTTTGTTTGTTTGAGGAGTCATATGTAAGACCGTTGATTGGCTATCTGTTTCCTGTTTCTTTTGTGGAGCTAGATGTAAGACCATTGATTGGCTATCTGTTTCCTGTTTATTTTGTTTTGAGGAGTTAGATGTAAGTCCAGCTATTGGCATTTTGTTTCCTCTGTGTTGTTCAGGAGTTAGGTATAAGTCCAGCTATTGGCATCCTATTTCCTTTTCTTTGTTCAGGAGTTGGAAGTAAGACCATCTATTGGCATTCTATTTCCGTTGTGCAGGAGTTGGATATAAGTCCATCTATTGGCATTCCGTTTCCGCTTTATTGCTTATTGATTTTGCCTTGTGCTTGTTGCCTATTCCAAAGGAACCTACTTGGATCATCTACATATGATCTCAAGAAAGGAACTCCTAATGAAGTTTTGCATCCCTTAACCTTCACCTTTTCATACTTAACCTTGATCCATGTTTTCATCCTTAACCCAAAACCAGAAAACTTTTGTGCAAACATTTTCACTTGTTTTCAAAACTAGAAACCTAGGCCTTATGCCTTTGATTTTAAAACTTTCTTTTCATAATACTCATTGTGAATTGAACTCTAAGCATACTTTGACCATCTTGGTGAATACTTCTAATTGGTTAATTCAACCCACTCAATTGCTTTTGTGGCCCTAGTCCACTTCTTAATCAAGTTTTCATGCATTAGCCATAGATCTGAATTATCTTAGTGGTTGATGTGAATCTCACCATTTGTCCTTAGTGATCGAATGGTAAGCCTTCCATGCTTATTATAGGGCATAATCCCTCACTAGCATGTCGAAGCTGCTCTCACATGGTGGACTTGTGGTTGTTCAGGTTGAGTTTTCTCCCATGGATAATGAAAGACCTTAAGGCTTTTGTTTAAAATCAATCCACTCATTGTTTTGAAATTTGTTACCCGAACTACGGGGTTTTGATCCTTATCTTTCATGAGAGGGTACGTAGGCAATGGGTTCATCCATCCAAACACAAAAATAACTAATTTGTACTTTCTTTTCTCATCTCTTCAATCATGTTTGCACAATAAATATTTCATAAATAATACTTTTTGCAACAAGTTGTGAAAAGGGTTCCCTAGGAGTACCTAAGATGTTGTGGGTGCCTAACACCTTCCCATAGCATAATTACCCCCTTACCCAGATCTCTGTTTCTTTTATTAGTTTTCTCTTGCAAAACTTCTTAGGCTTTTGTTCGCTTTCTAGCCATTCCTTTGGATAAATAGAAGTGCGGTGGCGACTCTATCTTTGTATGATTTACCTTGGATCTAATTAATATTTCCAATGGTGACGATTACACCGCTACACCCTTCTCTTCTTCTCTCCACTCTAACCCAAGCCAAATTTTTTGTGCAAACATTAACATTGTGTTCAAAATTAGAAACTTAGGCACTATGCCTTTGATTTTTCAAACTCATTTCATAAAACTTATTTTGAATTGAATCCTAAGTCAACTTTAACCTTATTTTGTGAATACTTTTCATTTGTAAATACAATTCACTCAATTGTTTTTATGGTTCCAATGACCATTTGTGTTAAAGCTTTTCATAAACATTATCTATTAGGTTTGAGTTATCCTAGAGGTTGATATAATACTCACCTATATCCTTAGTGATGGACTATAAGTCTTTCATGCTTATTATAGGGTTAACCCCTCACTAGCATGTTGAAGCTCTCCTCACATGGTGGATTTGTGGTTCTAGGTTGAGTTTTCTCCCTTTGATAACAAAAGACCTTAAGGCTTTTGGCCAATCAATTCACCAACTTCTTTTGAGATTTTTACCCTGAACTACGAGGTTTTGATCCTACCTTTTTAAGATGGTACATAGGCAATGGGTTTATCCATTCAAACACAAAAATGTAAATAACTTGTATATTCTTTTCTCATCTCCCCAATCATGTTTGCACAAGTATTTTCACAAATACCAACCTACCTTACAACATTTGTAAAAAGGGCTCCCTTAGAGTACTAAGGATGTTTTGGGTGCTTAAAACCTTCCCATTGCATAACCAACCCCCTTACCCAGATCTCTGACATTTTTATTAGTTTTGATTTGATAAAACTTCTCGGTTTTTGTTCGCTTTCTAACATTTCCTTTGGATAAATAGAAGTGCGGTGGCGACTCGAATTGTATGATGATAATCAATAATAATAAAAATTTGACCATAAAAATCTCTTTTTATTCATAAAATTTTGGAAGCATTACACTGAGTACTATTTCAGAAACCAAAAATACAAAAATAAGAGAAAAGGAAAATGTCATCCTAATGATCCCTAGCAACATAATCAGTTGAACTGGCCAAGGGTGTGTACTTCCTTCGAATGCGTTTGATCTTTGACTCAAAAGCTATTTGCATCTAAGCTTTCTCGAGGACGAGCCGATCAACAATCTTCTTCCAATAACCGGAAGGCTGAGGCATACTAGAGGAAAATAAATCCTCTGGCTCTCTATGTCTCTTCACTGCATGCTCTTCAAGAACCTCAATGAGTGCGTCTTTGTCTTTTGACTCCAGCTTCAACTCCACATGCTTTCGGTTCAAGGTATGGAACCTCTCTTCCCACAGGTCCCTCTCTTGCTTCATCTTGGAGAGTACATCTTCCGGCTCCTCTACATCTTGGTTAGGGAGAGTTGATGGCTCAACCACAACCATAAACATAGGTCTTTCGCAGGCGTACGACATCTTAAGCTCCAAAGCTCTCTTCTCCACCAAAATAGTGTAAGCTTCAAAAGCTACACAGTTGTATGGACCAAACATGACTCTTCCCTTCCTATGAATATTATGCTAAGCATGCACCATTCTACTCTTCAAATTTTTGGGATCTTTACCCTCTTGATAGAATAGACCTTCTAACTTAAAGTTATTAGGTTTATCTCTCAAGGGGAACCCAAGCTAACGACGGGCCAAAGCAGGGTTGTAGTTGATTCCTCCTTGTGTACCAATAAGAGGCACATTAGAGAATTCACCACAACTATCAATAATATTCAAGCTATCCAAATCAGAATCATACCAAACAATATCATCATTAGTGAGAGACATAAGTCTCTGAGACCACTATAGACATTGATTGTTCTAAAAGAAAAGCAGGCATTTGAGACAAGTGAGAAATAAACTACTTGTACAGAAGAGGAATACAACACACAATGGTTCCATCACTTTTAAAACTCCTCAAATGAAAATAGAAATACGTGTCACCCAATAAATTCGAAACAAGATTCCCAATCAAGAAAATTATAATGGCGTTAACATCAACGCAATTGTCAATGCTAGGGAACAAAGTCGAATCATAGATGAGAAAAACAAAGATATCTTCAAAAGCTTCCATGCTACTGACTTAAGCAAAAGCAGTAGCTCTACCAATGATAAACTCAGAAGTCAACCCTAGAATCCCTTCTTTCTTCATCATGTTAGCATAAATCTCGGATTTCTTCAAATGAAGAGCTTCGGCTATGACTTGAGACCTCAAAATCTCCTCTAATCCACTGAAGGGCACCTTGTTAGATATGGGTATACCCAATAGATGGGCATACTCTTCCAACATGGGCATGAGCTGATAATCAGGAAAAGTGAAACACCGATGAAGAGGATCATAGAACTAGACCAAGACACTCAAGAGTCCTTCTACAACTTCAGTAGACATCACGGATAAAAGCTTCCCATGATGTTGCTTGAAATATAATGGATTAACTACAAAGGATGATAACTTCCTTAGCTCTTTCAAGTCAGGACATCTGAAACTGTACTTTTTTGTGTTCCTTCTGTAAGACCCCAATTTTGACCCTAAGATCTCTCATGCTATCTCATCATTTGCATTGGCTTTGGGATCACACCTTGACATCCTACTTACCCCCCTTTCATTGGGTTTGCATTGGGAGAGACCACCAAGCACATTTGATTGTATCATACTTTGTTTTTCATTATTTACTAGCCAAAATGCTAAAAATATATCTATGTATAGCTTTGTTTCTTTTGTAGGTAGTGTGTGCATTCACCAATGCCTCATCAAGTTCATATCTAGGGTTTAAGACCCTTAGTACAAGGATATTAATCAAGGGATGGCTCACATTGGTTCTATACATCATATATGGGGCCCCATAATCTTCACTTTTCATTTTGATCAAGAAATCATCAAGAGTTTGAAGCTTGTTTGCCTTGGAAACCCTAATTCATCTGGATATCTTGTGTTGCTTCCTCAACAAGTTTCTTTAACAATTGGTCAAATATATCAAGGTATACTTCAATATAAATCATCTTATGCATATATGATTCTCCATGATATCTAAAGGTCAAGAGAACTTCAAGTTTTCAAGTTGGTTCAAAGAGGTTGACCAAAGAAAGTCAGCTGGTCAAAACAGGGGTTCCCTAGACCCTACATCCTATAATTTTTGTCATATGAAAATGATTACAAGATAAAAGTTACTATTTATGATATTACAAACAACTTTCATGTTGACATCAAGAGCTAGTTTTGCTTGGAAAGTCATGTTTTATGGTGAAACATTATAGGTCATTTTGTCTGTGCCCTAGTTAGGAGGTCAACTTCCAAGGATCATAACTTGCTCAATTTTTATGAGATGAAGGACATACAAGTTTAATGATCAAATTTAAGATGTATTATTAAAATTTTATTCTTTTATAAACTTAAAACTCAACTTGCAAGGGCATGTGCCAAGAGGAAATATTATAGGTATTTTTGGGCCATCACCATTTAACAAGCAATTTTCGTCAATTCTAAAATGCATAACTCCTTCATGCCAAATCCAAACGAGGTCAAATTTGTGACTAAATTGAAGAGGATTGAAGTAGATACAACTTTAATGAAGGAACTTTTTCCATTTGAAGCTCATAGCAAAGTTACTCAAAATTCATCATGATCCAAGTTTCAAACGGAAAAGTGTTCAACATGACAGTTGTTCCCCTTGATGTCACCTCTCCAAAAAGTCCAAGATCACATCATTTGGATAAGATTTGAATGAATTGTGCATGCTTACTCTTCATGGTTCTATTTGGATAAATCCCATGATCATTCCCCAATTTCAAATGCACGGCTTCATGTTATACTTTCAACATCACTCATGATCATTTTTGGACTTGATTACATCATCTCATTGGCCTATCACACGCCCATGCAAGCATGCACTTCATATTTCTATTTTTGGCCAAAACTCAAGAGGTGTGAAAGCAATGAACATGGCTATAAATACATGCCCTTGGTGATCAGAAAGAAGATCCTCTTGCCCAAGCTTCATCCCCATTCTTCCCCAAACCCCATTGAAAGGATAATCTTGAAGATTTCTTGAGAAATCGAGTTTGAATTTTGTTTTGGAATTAAAACTCCAAGAGTCCAAGCTTTTTAATCATCAATATCATCTCCTCAAGCTTCTAGAGTCAAGTCAAGCCAAATTGGAAGCAAGATCAATTTGATTTGAAGCTCCTCGAAGGTGAGATTTCTGAAAACTTTCTACTTTGATTATCCCTCATTTCTCATCCATTTTGATTGACTGTTGGTTTGCTAAAGTCCTACCAATGTAAGCAATAAGATTGAGTTGCTTTGAGGTCAAATCGAAGCAACTTAGATCATGATCCTCAAAATTCAAATCCATGTATCTTTCAATATACTTGGAATTGGAGAAAATTGAGGCCAGATTCGAGCTCCTGAGTATTTTTTCTTTAAAATCATGTCCTTGTTTTTCATTTTGGTGATGGTTGGTGGTCATCCAGTCCGGTGAGGTTCACCGGAGAAGATGACCGGAGCCCTAGCTCTGGTGGTGTGTTGGCGTGTTCCCAACCCTTTGATCTATTCAAAATATTTTAATATTTGCCCTTGGTTCTGATTACCATTGGTGTGACGCGTTTGACTTGGTCTATCGTGGATAGCGCGTGTGGCCATCAGATCTGTCACCTCAATTAATGAGGGAGATCTGATGGCCCTTGTTTTTTTGAATTTATTTATATTTTCTGGTTTTTCATTTAATCCCTTTATTTTGTTTAATTCATATTAATTTCATTTTTAATCCAAAAAATATAGGACTTTCATCAAAAATATTCAAATATTTTTCTGTTACATATTTTGAATTAAAATTATTTTTGGACTATTTTTGGTATTTTTCATGAATTAAATGTTTTTGTGCATATTTTTAATTGTTTAAAAATAATTTTGACCTTTTAAAAATAGTGTTTTTTTTTGTCTAAGGTCCTTTGACCTTGTTTGACCTAGGATAAATCCCTTGGCCATTTATTTGGTGTTTTGAAGGGATTTTAGGTTTTGACCAAATTAAAATGTATTTTAATTCATTTTTAATTGATTAAATGTTTAAAAATATTGTTGAGTCATTTTTATGGTCTTGTGATATTTGACTTTATGTTTGGGCCTTGGTCGTGGTTGATTTGACTTTTGTTGGATCAAAACCATTGAATTTAGGGGATTGATGAAATGTACATTTCATCTTCCAAAACGAATGGATGGTTTTGATTTGATGAAATTCCTCTCATGATAAATTTGTGTTTCTATCTCCCCCTCCCTCTTCATCTTCATCCCTATTCTTTTCCATTCCCTCATTGGGCCAATGAAATCTCTAATGTCTAAAGGCTAATTGATTCATCAATGACCTTGTGTCAGATGAATCAATACAAGTATGATTGAGATAGGTCTTTCCTTTTTTATTTTGGTGTGTGGTATGTTTTAGGAGTTGGTTCTTTATACACAATCTCTAACATGTATTAACACCTATATTTTTATTGCCCGACCTCAGATAGTTGTGACTTCTATATAAGTCCAATTACGATTGCTTAACATAGAGCTAAATTTGACCCTCAAGGCATAACATTCTAGTAAGTGAGATTGTAAATCTCCCATTCTTCATGGCATTGTGTGGAGACTTGACCTTTTTTCCTTTTATGGGAGCTAGTGGCATACTTGTTGAATTATCCAAGTTGGAGCCTTTCTCATGGAAGATGTCTTGGTTTAAGGATTCATACTTATGAATGAATGGTTGAGTGTTCTCCAAAGAATGACTTAATCAATTAAAAATCACCACTAATACTTGACTAACTTTTTACTAACATCTGACTAACATTTGACTAACTCTTGTTAATATTGCTTTACTTTCAAGTCATTTACAGTTATTCAATTTAAATTCCAGTCATTTATCATTCATTGCCATTTACATTTCATATAAATTGTTTATGTTTCATGTCATTTTCACTTTGCTCATTTGAGCCATATCTTGTGATTGTATATAATGTTTGCTTGCTTTTGGTTTTGCTTTTGGTCTTACGACCTTAAAACATTTAATAACAAGAAAGGAAAAACCTAAAAAACATTTGGAGGATTGTTGGAACTTGATCTGAACTTTTGGACTTAGGATTATGCATCATGCTTTGTGCTAAAGGACTTGGCTAATGCCAACATTCTAAGACTGAGCTATCTCTGATTGAGCCTTCATCTGATGCAAGACCTTTAAGATTTCTTTGATTCATCTGCTACTCTATCTTGGTGTTTAATTGCTTATTTTATTATTGCATATGTCTGATGTTTTATTCTAAGTTGATCAAGGAATATTTCATATGGTACATTGGAAGACAATGAAAACTGCTAGCTATTGGAATGCTTGCTTGGATGTGGCCATATTTATTTGATACCTTGGTCTTCATATCATGCTTGGATATTGCTCATTTCTTATTGCTTGTTGATTCTCAAAGTCCAAAGAAAAATGGTTTTCTATATGACATTCTTGTCTATTGGGTTGCATCCCAATTGTTAGATCTTTTCAACTCTTAAATTTTAATTTTTGCCTAGGGTAGTCTCTTCATCTCCTCCCACTTCTTAAATTTCAAAATCTCTCCCTCTTTTCAAAAACTTTCTTTGCTTGTGATTTCAAACTTAGACATGTTTTAATGATTAGAAACTTTTTTCCTTAGGCCATTGAATTTTTCAAACTTTTTCTTAAATCAAACTTGTAAATGACCTTAACCATATTGACTCCAATTTCAAAAAGACAAAAAGAACTAACAATCCCATTCAAATCTTTGGCATTTTGTGACTTTTCACTTAAACTTTTTTTAAAATCAATTCATCAACTTCTTTGAAATTTTTACCACGAACTACGGGGTTTTGATCCCTAATTTTTATGATAGTATGTAGGCATAAGACTGAAGGTCTTGTCAAACACAAAAGTATAATCAATGAATTCTTTTCTCATCTCCCCACTCTATATTTTATCAAACATAATTTATAACCAAAAACATATGCATACAGAAAAGGGCTCCCTAGGAGTACCTAAGACACTTTGGGTGCTAACACCTTCCCTCTGTGTAACCAACCCCCTTACCTGTAATCTCTGGCATTTTCTTAGTTTTGATTTGAAAACTTCTTATCTTTGGGTTTTGTTCGTACTTTTCCCTTTTCCTTTGGAAATAATAAAAGCGCGATGGAGACTCTGGTTTTATTGACGTCAAGTTTATCCATATCTTGATCGTCACAAATTTACCGCTACAAAAATTAAGTGGCGACTATGCTGGGGAGTAGTCCTCATTGGGTTTAGCCTACTTTTTTATGTGTATATACTTGTATATTTGATTTGTATATATTGTTTGTGTGATATAAAATGTCTGTTATGCTTGGTGATCTCTGTGTGGTGGGATAAGTTCTAACCAGAACTTGAGTGCAATTAAGATAGGAGGATGGTATAGTCATGTTCAACTTGTGTGGAGTAGTCCTTAATAAGTTGGCTTGAGACTCATCTACTCAGTAGATACATCTTTAGAGTTATTGATGTCACATAAGTTATTTGTGGATATGCATTACCTTCTCTGATTTCGGGTCCGAGAAGCTGATGACTGTAGAACATTTAACCCAACTTGGCCTATTTAGGACGTAGTGTGGAGACTGTTCATGTGTAGACTTGATAACAGTTGTTACACAATACTACACTCAGACGAGTTTCTCTTGAGAATATTATGGGTTGATGAGTCAGTCATTCTAAACTATAATATCAGATAGATGGGGTCAAGACTCTAGGAACTTTTTCGAACATGATCTATAGGTTTTTATCCTTAGTACACTCCTTTGGGATTGTTCTTAACCTGACTCCATGCTCGTCACTCACAACTAACCCTTTGATTCTTGGTTGATTCGATCAAGTCTTGTCAATATCAATGGAACTTGGGTGTTGATAAGGTGAAAACCATAATCCACCAAAATTGATGATTGATCTTGATGATGACTTGATCCATCCCTTGACCTTTGTTTGTGTTTGCCTTATGTGTGATCCCTTTGTTTGTGATTGTTGCATCCATGCATACATGCACATCATAACATTCATCACAGAAAAATAAATTTCAAGGAAACTAAGGTCTCATTTACAAATATTTTCAGACCATGGATTATGGACGAAGGAACACTAAGAAGTACAGATTCAGATGCCCTGATTTGAAAGAGCTAAGGAAGTTATCATCCTTTGTATTAGATCCCTTGGACTTCAAGCAACATCATGGGAAGCTCTTGTCTGTATTATCTGCTAATATGGTTAAAGGACTTCTGAGTGTTTTGGTTCAGTTCTATGATCCTCTCTACCGGTGTTTCACTTTTCCTAATTATCAGCTTGTGCCTATGTTAGAGGAGTATGCCCATCTCTTCCGAATACCCGTATCTGACAAGGTACCTTTTAGTGGATTAGAGGAGATTCCCAGATCTCATGCCATAGCTAAAGCTCTTCATCTGAAGAAATCTGAGATTGATGCTCATTTGGTGAAGAAATGAGGTATTCTTGGGTTGACTTATGAGCTCCTATTGGTAAGTGTAAGACCCCAATTTTGACCCTGAGATCCCTCGTGCTATCTCATTATTTGCATTGGCTTTGGGATCACACCTTGGCATCCTCTTTACCCCTCATTCACTGGGTTTGCATTGGGAGAGATTGTAAGACCCCAATTTTGACCCTAAGATCCCTCATGCTATTCTCATCATATGCATTAGCATTGGGATCACATATTGGCATTCTCCTTTGTAGCGGGGTTTTCGTTACCTTTAGGTTTATTGACTAAACCAAAAGTAAACATACAATTCGAGTCGCCACCGCACTTTTATTTATCCAAAGGAAAGGCTAAAAAGCGAACAAAATCCAAGGTAAGAAGTTTTATCAAATCAATAACTAATAAAAATATCAGAGATCTGGGTAAGGGGGTTCGTTATGAAATGGGAAGGTTTTACGCACCCAAAACATCCTTAGTACTCTAAGGGAACCTCTTTTTGCAAACATGTGTTGTAGGTTGGTATTTATGAAAAGATTTTGTGCAAAAGATTGGAGGGATGAGAAGAGAATAAATTATATTTACAAGTTTGTTTGAATGGATGAACCCATTTCCCACGTACCATCACAAAGGAGGATCAAAACCTCGTAGTTCGGGGTAAAAATCACAAAGATTGGTTAATTGATTTGATCAAAAGCCTTAAGGTCTTTTGTTATCAAAGGGAGAAAACTCAACCTAAACCAACAATCCACCATGTGAGGAAGGCTTCAACATACTAGTGAGGGGTTAACCCTATAATAAGTATGGAAGACTTATAATCCAATCACTAAGGATGAGGTGAGATTTACATCAACCACTATGATAACTCAAACCTATGACTAATGTTTTTGAAAAGGTTTAATAAAGGTGGCCATTGGAACACAAAAAACAATCTTGAAGTGAATTGTATTTACAAGTTACATGTACGTACAAAAAATGAAGTCAAAGTTGGATTAAGATTTATTCATAATGAGTATTTATGAAAAGAGTTTGAAAAGTCAAAGGCACAAGGCCTAGGTTTCTAATTTTAAACAAAGTCAAAGTTTGAAGAAAAAAGATTTTTGGCTTGGGTTAGAGTGGGGAGAAGAAGAGAAGGGCTAATCCTAAAGCATACAAAGATAAGAGGGAGAAGATAAAACCCTTGGAGTTCCTTTTCTTGAAATCATAGAGATAATTCAAGATACTCCTTTCCTTTGGACTTAGCAAATAATCAAGCAATCAATCAAAATTTGGATTCAAGCTCCTAGGATCTCCATTTGGCTTGTCTCTCTTAACTTGGCTACTCATGACAATGGTCCTCTTTTCACAATCTCAAGATGGAATCCCTATCACACAAGAGAAAACATCAAAAAGTTCACAACACAATAAGGAGAATGGACAAAGAAAAGGTTAGATGAAAAGTCTTTTAAAGTCAACTTTGGAATTTAGCATTCTAAAGGTATGAGGCCTAGTTGCTCTTCAACAAGTTTAGCATTCTAAAGGCATGAGGCCTAGTTTCTCTTGAACTCCTTTAAGCACAGGTATATCCTAATTCTAAGTCCTTTCTCCTTTTTGCATTTGGTTCACACAAAACAAAGACAAAGCAATCACAAGACAACAATATATTTATATACAATAACGAGCTTAAATGAGCAAAAGAAAAATGACATAAACATAAAATATGTGCTCAAGTGAGCAAAAATGAAAAGCAATATGAATAAATGAGCAAGAAATAAAAGGCATTAAAGTAAAGGGCAAGAAATTAAATGCTCAAATTAAAGTTGGTAATTAATATGGTTATGTTAGTTTGTCATAAGATAGTGTAGCGCTATATTAAGCAATCGTAAGTGGACTAATGTAGTAGTCACACCTATTTGAGGTCGGTCAATAAAACTATAGGCAAATAAACACAAGTTAGAGATCATGACTAGTAAGCCAAGCTCCACAAACTTGCCATGCCAAAACAAAAGGGGAAGGGCCTTGTATGGACTTTAGGTTTTTTTTTTGCTTGACCAGGAAGCAACCTATCTTGGACACAAAAAAACTCACTTGATCTTGGATCAAGTTGAGTTTGGTTTGGATCAAAGAAGGTTAAACCTCTCATTGTCAAGACTAACCATAAGACATTAACTCATTGGCCAAATTATGAAAAGAAAGGGATGAAGATGAAATGGATAGAAAGAGAATTCAAGTATCAAATCCAATTGATCAAATGTGAACCAAATCTTCATCAATCAATGCCAAACAGAAAAGAAATGAAGATTACAAGTTAACAAGTCAACCATATTTTTTTTGGTATTTTTTGGATTAAAAATAAACGCAAAATAAAATAATCAAAATATGGTCAAACCTCAAATTTAATTTAAATCAACTTTAACAAGTCCAATTAAATTCTCATAGGTCTAACATGGTCAAATAAACTTTGACAAATTTTCTCAACAATTTTGAAAACCAGAAACTATTTGAAAACAATGAAAAACAATGAAAAATAACACAATATGAATTAAAATCTCAAATAAATCTCAAATCAAATAAGAAATTGATGAGACTATTTTTCATTGACTTATCATTATCCATAGGTGTTAGGAAAATATTTTTGGATTTTTCAAATATCAGAAAGTAATTAAAAATGAATTAAAACTATTAAAAACCAAATAATTCACAAAAAATATTAAATGAAGTTACAAAAATAATTAAAAATCAAAATATGAAACTAGATTTTTCAAGAATTTTTTTGGAATTGGTCTCATATTTTTGTGACTTCAAATAAATTTTCTATGAATTTTTGAAAATAAATGGAATTAACAGAAATTAAAAGAAAATAGGAAAAATTCAATGATTTAGGTCCAAGGTGACCTATAATGTTTTGTATAATCACATGTATTTCTTTTAGGATTATTAAATTTTGTCGAACATAAAATTTTAAATAGACATCTTAAGCTTTCCAATGCATATGGTCTCACCTCAAAATCATAAAAATTAAGGAAGTTATGTCCTTAGGAAGTTGACCAAAAATTAGAGTTTCATTCAAAATGACCTATAATATTTTGAAATGAATGATGACCTTACAAGTGTCAAATGGATTTTTTATGAACATTAAAGTTGTTAATATGGTTCTTAAGAACATTTTTGATCTTGGGGTCATCTTCATTTGACAAACACATTAATAGTTGTATCTCAGTGATCCTCAGTTTAGTCAGATGACTTGACTCGTCAACTTCTCAAGGCCAAACTTCAAATCTTGATGAATAAATGATTGAGGGGCCTAAAATAGGCTCATATATGCATAAAATCATGAATTAAAGAACTTACCTTGATTAAATTTGATCATAGATTGAGGTTGCTTCATGAGCAAGGCATAGTTAAAACACAGTTGAATTAGGATTTCCTTGGGAATCAATCCTCAAGCCCTTTGGGTTATCTTGATCAAATTGGCAAATTGAGATACTTGGAAGACATATATGATGATTAGGAACTTTGTGGACCATTTTCATGCTTTTTCTCATCTTCATCTAGCCATTGCTTTGAGCTTAGAAGCCTCCTAGGAGCATGGGAGCACATGATCACTTGAGCTTCAAAACAAAAAGAGTTAGTGACATATTTTTGTGCTTTTGGTTAATAATAAAAATAAGAAAAGAAATAATATACAATACAAGCATGCTTGGTGGTCTCAAACCACTCTCACAAATCCCAACCCTAGGGTTAAGGAGCCAAACATGCTATGATCCTTGAGGCAATGCACTGAGCAATGATATGATGCCATGAGGGATCTTAGGGTCAAAATTAGGGTCTTACAGATGCCCCTATTTAAGGTCATTCTAGCCGGAGATATGAAGGTTAAAATCTTCGTCTTGACGTGGTAGAATGGGCTTAAATAACAACAAAGAAACGAATTTTGGTCCCTAAGAGACCTCATGATGCAGATGTATGCAAAATAAAATCTTACTGGTGAATAATTGCCATGAAGGAAAAGAAATCAGGAGAAACTAAAAATCCATAGGAGTAACACACTTACTAGGGAAACAATGACTCTGGGGGGAATAAGGTAAAATGCGTGAGCAGGTCACGACTTGAAAGACTCGAGCTGATGCAAAGATGCATGTATTGGGGAATATGCCAATACAATAAGACTATCCGCAAAGGACACGTCGGATAACAATCCAGACTCAGACGGTGATGTCCATAAAGGACTCATCTGAGGAAGAAACAACTAGATATTATCGGTTACTGGGTAATAAACTTAAAGGGAGACATGTTATCAAAACACCGGTTACGGGGTGAGAGAACAACACGCTCAGGGAGAAAGAATATCTAAGACCGGTATAAGGGTAAGAGATATCGATCATCCGAAACGTCTGAGGAGGACCTAAAAGGCACATCTCAACTCAAGAAAATCTGACTCCACAGGGGACAAAAAGTCATAATAGGGAGAAGAGGGAAGGAACACCAGGGATACCGGTTACTGGACATATAATAGGTGACCAACCAGGCGTGAATTAGGAGCATATCCAAGACACTCATCATCCGAAAGGAGGTTGAAAAAGAAAACTCGACTTACAGGATGGGCATTCGATTCCACAAGGAAATGCGGATCTTACTCAACTGGGGAAGAAAAAGACTTCAACCGAAGAGCGCATGAGACATATTATCTATTACCGTCATAATGTAGATAACATACTCACATGGAAGACTATCCACAACCGGTTACTGGGTTAATAAAGGATAAATCAACCGAAAAGAAAGGACATCGGGATACCAGTTACTTGGTATAAAATGATGACCAATCAGAAGGAGAAACAATCATTACCAAACAAGGGTAAATGAACGATGACTCGCTAGGGATAAATTACCTGACAAAAGCAATTATCCAGGAGATATATCACCGGTTATTGGGTGGTATACTCAAAATGAAGGAATATCAATATCGGTTACTGGGTAAGGATAACCAACAAAAAGGGGATTACATCTACCGGTTACCGGGTAGAAAACTAAACCACAGGGAGCCGCATGGTTAATGAGCAATTGAACAACTAAACCACAGGGAGCCGCATGGTATAACAAGAAAAGAAAGTCAATCCAGGAACAAACTAGAAAGATACAATCAACAAAACTCAACCCGATGAGGATATAACTCAGGGGAGTAATTCCATCCCGATACACAACTGGGGAGGAAACTGAAACAATAATCATCCACGAGAATATAACTCAGTGGGGAAGAAAGAAGAAAAGATAGACACTTTCTGCCTATGTGGCTGACTTTATATGGAGAGATCAGACACAAACATCTGCTTGTGGAAGAACATTTCACCAGTAGCAGGATATAACAAGAAAATATATATGGCAAAGAATGCAATTATGAATATCTGAATGCTATGATTATGCATGTATATGCATGGTTTATGTATGATTAATGCTGACAGACAGACATATCTAACACAAACGGGCTCAAGAGCCACGAATGGACATCCGACACAACATCTTCAAAAAGAAAGGCAAGGCCCACAAGAGAAATCAGTTCTGGTGGGGATGATCTAATACCAGGAGACATAGATCACCGTTGGGGATAGGCAAAGTCACAATTTTCGACTGCTAGGGGAACAACCACCAAACAGATACCCATCAATCAAAACACTCCCTTCTAACCGCTGAAGAGACATCTCTGCTAAGGGGAGAAAGAACAATCTGCCCCGCTGGGGAAGAAAACAACACATCTTCCTCAATACTTAGAAGAAATCTTCAAACATGGAGGGGAAACAAATTATCAAACTCGGGTCAGGAAACCCTGCAGGGGATAAACTGTAGGCAACCCTCAAAGGAAACCGCCTCTGCTGAGGGAATCGAAAATAAATCCTTTGTCAACACGTGACATGCCGGGGATGAAAAGGGAAACAGACCTTCACCAATTTCTCTAGACATCTTCTTGCTGAGGAAACAACGGAAAGTTGATGAAGAGCATATAAACACGCCAGAATATGAACAAATGTCTTACATTTTTGGAAATCGTACTTGTAGCGGTGTATTCGTCGCTATATGATCTATCGATTAAATCATAAGCTAGGAGATACATTGAAATTTCGAGTCGCCACCGCACTTTTATTTATCCAAAGGATTGGCTAAAAAGCGAACAAAAGCCTAAGAAGTTTTACACGTAGAAAACTAATAAAAAGATCAGAGAGTCTGGGTAAGGGGTAAATTACGCAATGGGAAGGTGTTAGGCACCCACTACGTCCTAGGTACTCCTAGGGAGCCCTTTTCACACTTGTTGTAAAAGATTGTTATTTGTTATGACATAAAGATTGTGCAAACATGATTGGGATGATGAGAAAAGAATATACAATTTTTATTGGGTTATTGGGTTTGAACGGATGAACCCGCTGCCTACGTACCTTCCATCAAAGGTAAGGATCAAAACGCCGTAGTTCGGCTAAAAGATTTCCAAAAGTGGGTGGATTTAGTTTTAAACAATAGCACTGAGGCTTTTCATTATCAATGGGAGAACACTCGACCAAAAAACAACATCCACCATGCGAGGATAGCTTCGACGTACTAGAGGGGTTAGCCCTGTTTTCAGTACGGAAGTCTTACTGTCGACTCACTAAGGATAGGCAAGATTTACATCAACCACAAAGATAATTGAAGCCTATGGCTAATGTGAAAAGATTAACAATGGACAGAGCCAAAACAAGTGAATGAGTGAAGTTAATTGATTGTGATTATGAAAATGAAGTCAAAGTATGATTAAGATTGATTCAGAGAAGTATTATGAAATGGAGTTTGAAAAAAGTCAAGGACTTGAGTCCAGGTTTTTAATTAGAAAAAACATGAAGATGTTTGCACAACACTTATGTCAAGTTTGAAAACTAAAGTGTGAAAAGGTTTAGGACATAATGAATGATGAATGGATGAAGATGGAAAGTAAAACTTCTTAGAAGGTTCACCTCTTGAAATCATATAGAAGATGATTCAAGTGTGTCCTTTGGAATGAGCAATGGATAATAACAAACAAACAAGGAAGGAATCCAAAAAGCGGATACCGGATGCCAATCACTGGGCTTATACCAGTCTCCTAAAACAGAACGGGATATCAGATGCCACTCAATGGACTTACACTAATCTCCTCAGAAGAAAACAAGAATGAAATATGGAAGTCAACTGCCAATCTATCTGGACTTAGGTTAACTACACATATGCTCATAGGAAAACCAATGCCACATTACAGGGACTTACAATGGATCCTCACATACAAGAACAAAAGCAACAATATGATCACAGGAATGCAAATGCCAACTTACAGGGACTTATAATTGCAACCTCTCATACAAACAGATAAAACAAACTATGATCACAGGAAAGCAGATGCCAACTTACAGGGACTTATAACTGCAACCTCACATACAACATCAAACAAAGCAACAGAAGATATGAGTGACCAATGAGGTCTTACACTCTATCCTTCCATATCATAGGAGCAAATGCCAAAGCAATGGACTTACAATTGTCCTCAATGGGCAAACAACAATAATAGCATCACAAAAGCAAATGAGATGATCATGCATTAATGGCAATTGATGATGATGAATGCATAACATACAAGCAAGCAAGTGCATATGAAGCAATCAGTCAATCAAATGAATATCAAAAAGCACACTCTATAGCCAAAACAAGGGGGCTCACGCAAGAGGGTTTGACTTTGAAAGTCCACTGTAATTGGTAAAGGTCGCTCTTAACCTTGCCATTGAGAGGCTAAGGTGAAGCAGATGAAAAGGAGATGAGGGGTGTGCCTCATTGCTTCTATCCCTGATCAGGGAGAGCATATAAGAAAGTGTGGGAGCTCAGAAAGATGGAGCTCTTTCCACATTATTGACTCGATTAGATCTTGGGTATTTATCTCAATGCCTCAACCATGTAATGGGAGCAAAGAGAGGACACACTGAATAGTGGGGGATAGATTGCTTATCCCTACCTTCCACCAATTGCCTCAAATGAGGACTTTTCCTGCTTGGGACAATTTTAAACACACACAGGCATTGCCTCTTAAGGAGGACTTCAGACAGTTTGCCCGGTCAAATAACAGACCGGGTCTCCAGACTACATGAAGAAGAAAGGTTTATACCTCAAAGCAAATGCTAAAAAGCAAAGCAAGCAACTAAAGCAACTAAAGTGTACCTGAAAAAGTCAAACTCATTAGTAAACAAGTCAACAATCAAAATCAAAAGAAAATGAACCAATAGTCAACCACAGAGGGACCAATTGTGCAAGGCACAAAGACTCAAGTATGTGAGTCACACCTACAAAACAAAGGTTAGCACAATATATAATTCAACTCAAACAAATTTGAATGGTCTTTGAGGCATTGGTGCTTAACCTGAAACAATAGCTCAATTGTAAGCTCAAAAGACCACTAGGACTAGCCTAGGGTCAAAGGTGAAAGAAAAAAGTCAAACAGCAAAGGAAAGTCAACCCAATTCATGTTCAAACATTTAAGAAGTAATCTCAATTGGATTCAAACTCAAATCATGCATCAATGTCATTTCATATGCAAAAGAATGCAAAGCATGGCAAGAAAGAGCACAAATAGGTCAACAGCAAGACTTCATCCAAAAGTCAACCCAAACAATCTCAAAAATTATGAAATAAATCACACTCAATCCTAACATCTATCATGGTAGACATGTAAAATTTCAAGGCATTTGGATGAGAGGAAGGCAGTCAATAAAAATCATGAAGTCAAACCAAATTCAAGTAAGCATGGTGAAAGTCAACAAGCATGGGTCAACTTCAAAAAATCATATCAATTTGAAAACAGAAGAGAAATGAATGAGATTAACACCAATGCAAATCTTGAGATGTCTAGTTATCACATATGGAATTTCATGGTCATACAATAAGATTTGAGAATTTCACAAAGGAAATGGCAATGTATAGCACAAAAAGTCAACAAATGACTAAGCATGGAAGAAAATTCTCAAATAAATTGGAAACAGAACAATTAATTCCCAGAAAATTCATACACAAACTAGACATGTGATAGATGATTCATGCAAAATTTGGGGTCATTTGGATGTAGGGAGGCATATGAACAAAAATTGGGAAAATGCATATCATTCATATAGCACCAAATGTAACACATAACTTCAGAAAATCATAACTCTCAATCCACAAATAATAAATGCACAAACTTTATATGGAAATGAAGGTGAGTGAGTCTAGTTTCATCACCAAAAATTTCAGGCTCATTGGATGTATCATGACAATTTCACAAAAGGAATGGCTCAATGTATCATTTATGCATACATGTTGGGAAATCATTTATCATTTAAAATCCAGACCATGGAAAATTAATTAAAAATAACAATAAAATAGAGGACACATTCATGAGTTTAATGCAAAAAATCCCACAATTTTTGGAGTTAAAATGAATTAAAAATGAATTGTTGAAGTTGGATGAATAATTGAACAAAGTATGAAACACATAGCATGGCATATGGTCAAACAAGGTCAACCGATGGCATTTGAGTAAATATCCCTTTCATTAAACAAAACTCTGCGTTTCATGCAGACCAAATGAAATGTTGTGATTGGTAGTTCCTCAATGGAACAGTACCACACGCAGCCAAACAACAACAACAGCCAATCACATTTGTTTTTCTGGAAAAATGCTGCTAGGGTTTTAGAAACTTGGGGTTTTAGCACAGCATGGTTCTTTAAGCAATCATCATGAACAAAACTCGACCAAGCATACAACAGCATAGCATAATTATGGACAAAGTATTTGGTTTAAACAACAGCAGCATTCATCATCCACATGCTATCATCAGTCGAAATTCAACAAAACATGGCAAACAGCAAGGTATTTAGCAATGTTCATGCAACATTACACAAACAAAAACTCAAACACGACTCATGGAAAATTCTGTGCAGCTTAAAGTTTAATAGCAGGGCATTTGTTCATTGTGTTATTATCAACATTAAAACAACATTCAAGCACCAACAGACAAACAGCAACCAACATACATGAGCTAGTTTTCTGGAAAAAAAACAGGGTTTATCATGGCAGGGTTTAGCAGCATGGTTTTGAAACTTGGTTCATCAACATCATCATCAAATCGAAATTCCAACAACATACAACTAACATGGCATTGGTAATGTTCCTACTGCAACCAAACAACAGCATACAACATGTTTCACATGGATTTCAGGACAATGCTCATGGGGTTTCAAAACTGCAGGGTCTTATCTTCATGTTCATCAATCATCATCCACATGAACAACAACATTAACACATAATCGTGGCCATGAAACCTCATCAACTAACAGCAAAACAAACATAACCAAGGGAATTTTTCTGGACATGAGTTTAGGGTTTAAACACAACAGCATTCATCATTCAATGTTCAAACATGGAAATTTCGAAATGTCCAGTAATCCAAATCAAGCATACCACTAGCATCAGCACACTTCAAGCATCACAAATATATCATCACTTTTCATTAAATCATTGTAGACAAGCCAAATCGAAGGAAAACACATTTGGTCATGAAAATGAAAGTTCATATTTCTCCATCATGAGAGCATCATTTTAAATGAAACAAAGTGCATTGAAACCAGCATATAAGGACCTTTCATAAACACATTATGGCATGGCAAAAGATTGAGGTCGAATTGCTTACTTGTTTTTGAAGACAATGTGAAACAGGGTTGTATTGGTTGATTCGAGCTCAAACAGTTGGCCTTTAAGCTCTGTAGTGATGGATGATGAAGCTTTTCTAGCTCAGCAAAGCATGAAGGTGTCCAAACCACAAACTGCCATTGTTGTATGCTTGAAGATGCAGAACGAAAGGGAAGGTTCCAGTTGATAAATGATGCTCAAAAACACTCACAAATGATGTTTAGATGATGGAGGAAGCAAGGGTTTCTTATGTGCTTTGAGGGTTTTTGGTGAAAATGTTGCTCGAGCCAAAATGCAGTTGAGAGAGAGGAGAGTGTTCTGGTTGGTGGCTGCAAAAACTAGGGTTGGAAAATGCTCAGAATGATCCTTATATTGTCTGTTTTAAGTCCACTAATCCAATGCTAAGCTGGTTTAGTTAAGTGGAATCAAAATGCAACTTTTGCTAAACTTGTACAAATGAAGTGGAGGGTGCAAGCTGTACGATTATGGGCTTGGAAAGGCTGCAGAAGGACCATTCCAATTGCTGTTTTGTGTGTGCTTGTGAAATGCTGTACTTTGCTTTGCTTAAATGAGGTGACTTTGCCTTTTTACTAATTTGAGACAAATGAATATGGAGAGGTGATGGTCTGGTCGAATTGGGCCTGAAACCAGCTGTAAATGACCTTTACCAATGCTGTTTTATGTTGCTTCAAGAATTGTTGTACCTTGTTTTTACTCTTTTCAAACTATTTGCAAAAACACCAAGTTTGCAACTTTGGTCAAAAATGAGGTAAAATGGTGGAATGAGCATGAATTAGGGCTTGAGGCAAGTCACAAATATGATTTAAAACATTTTCTAATTTGGCCAAATTAAGAAAAAGTCAAAGGATCAAAAAGTCAAAGTTTGGTCAAACTTTGATTTTTAATGGAAAAGGTCAAAAAATGCCATTTTGAATGGTAGGGTTTTGGTGGATGAAATTTATATTTTTGGAAAGAGGATGAAAAATGTGGTGTGTAGGAAAAAACCCCACCAAATTTGGCCTTATGGTTTGAGAGTTATGGCTCTTTGAAGTTCAAAAATTGGTGAAAATGATTTGATCATATCTTGACAACCATACATGGGATTTGAGAGTTCTTGGACTTTTTGAAAATGGGAGAACAAGATCTTCAACTTTCATGTTGGGCAAAAATTCATTTGGAGCTTGTATCATGATGTAAGTTTAAGATCAAGAAGTTTCCATTTTTGGCAGTTGAAATTACAGGTCCACTTTCTATTTCTGGAAAATTTCTGATTTGACTTGATTTTCTTCCATGATGAGGTTTGACATGATAGATGAGGCTTGTACAAGCATGAATGAGCTCCTTCAAATCAATTCCATCTATCAAATCCTTGATTAAATCCACAGTTGACCAAGTTTGACTTTTTAGGGTTTTGCACTGACTGAACCTCTTCTGATGAATTCCAAACCCTAATCCCTTGAGAACTTGATTTCAAATGATGTCCCAAGTTGTATGAACTCTTGATTAATGATCATGGTGCCCAAATTCTGCAAGAATGGCCACCATCCATTGCTTTGACTGACTGTTGACTGACTTTGACCTAATTGCTGATGATTGCTTCAACTGCAAGCAACAAGGTTAGACTGACAATATTTTTGTATTTTTTTGGTTAGTAAACATATGAAAAGCAAGAATATACAAATGCAAAGTATGCTTGGTGATCAAGAAATCAACTCACAAGGCAACCTCCCACTAGGAGGGAAGCTAGGGCATGCAGTGATCCTTGAGGCCATGATATGATATGATATGGGCCATGAGGGATCTTAGGGCCCAAAATTGGGGTCTTACAGTACTATCCTTGGGAGAGCACTGAAGACATTCCATTTATTCTTTTAGTCTTTATGAATGTTCATTTTGTTTAAAACAGTTTATAAAACTTTATTTGTTTAAAACAAACGATACTCATCAATTAAAAACATGAAAACGTTTGTTAAACAGAGACAAGTAAGAATGCCAAGAATGGGATAAAGGCTCAAATTTATTTAATAGAATGGTAGTCCGCAAATGGCGAGACTCCAAGGATCTTTACAAATTTGAAATTGGCGATATACATGGAAAAAGGGCTACATTGAACATAATGACAGTTTCTCCACCAACTCTGAATTTGTTGTATTTGAAGCTTCAGTTGACGACGACTGAGCGAGAATCTTTGATAGATGACAGTTATAGAACAATGTCTTGTCAGGATGCAGTTACTTGCCAAATCCCTAACTTTTTCCTAGATTGCCCCAGGGTGAGGCACTCAATCTAGCGGGATATGTATATTCATTTTTTCCTTCATGTCACTAACTTTTGCCTGGACCGCCCTTTTGGGTTTTCAATCCACCGAGACACTCATTTTTGCCTAAGCCGCCCTTTCGGGTTTTCAACTTAGCGAGCTATTCTGTTTTTATTTTTAGGAGAAGTATTTCTTGACTGCATCTGAATTCACAGGACGAGTGAAATCCTCCCCATCCATAGTTGTAAGAAACAAAGCGCCGCCTGAAAAGGCTCTCTTAACAACATATGGGCCTTCATAGTTTGGAGTCTACTTGCCCCTGGAATCGGGCACGAAAGACAAGACTTTCTTGAGCACGAGGTCACCTTCTCGGAACACACGAGGCTTGACCTTTTTATCAAAAGATTTCTTCATCCTTTGCTGATATAACTGACCATGGCACATGGCAGTCAATCTCTTTTCTTCAATCAAATTCAGTTGGTCATAACGACTCTGAACCCATTCAGCCTCAGTCAACTTGGCTTCCATCAAGACTCTCATTGATGGGATCTCAACCTCCAAGGGGAGCACAACCTCCATGCCATATACAAGAGAGAAAGGGGTTGCCCCTATTGAAGTGCGGACGGATGTACGATAACCATGCAAAGCAAATGGCAGCATCTCATGCCAATCTTTGTATGTAATAACCATTTTCTGGATAATTTTCTTGATGTTCTTGTTAGCAGCCTCAACAGCCCTATTCATCTTGGGTCTATAGGGAGAAGAATTATGATGTGCAATCTTGAACTCGCTACACAACTCTTTCATCATCTTATTTTTCAAGTTAGATCCATTATCAGTAATGATCTTGTCTGGCACACCATATCGGCATATGAGTTGATTCTTAATAAACCTCACAACCACCTTCCTGGTCACATTTGCATACGATGCCGCTTCAACCCAATTGGTGAAATAATCAATAGCTACGAGAATAAAACGGTGACCGTTCGACGCTTTTGGTTCAATCATGCCAATCATGTCAAATCCCCACATGGAGAAAGGCCATGGTGAGGAAATAACATTCAGAAGTGTCGGGGGAATATGAATCTTATTCGCATAAATCTTACACTTACGACATTTCTTCACATATTTGCAGCAGTTCGACTCCATTGTCAGCCAATAGTAGCCTGCTCCCAACATCTTCTTTGCCATAGCATGTCCATTGGAATGAGTACCAAATGAACCCTCATGGACTTCAGTCATCAACAGGTCTGCTTTGTGTCTATCCACGCATCTGAGCAGAACCATGTCAAAATTCCTCTTATAAAGCACATCACCATTAAGGTAGAAACTGCCAGATAATCTCCTCAAAGTCTTCTTATCTTTAACAGATGCCCCAGGCGGGTAAGTCTGACTCTGAAGAAAACACTTGATATCATAATACCATGGCTTATCATCTTTCACCTCTTCAACTGCAAACACATGAGCTGGTCTATTCAAGCGCATCACAGTAATATTGGGAACTTCATTCCAATACTTCACCATAATCATTGAAGCAAGCGTGGCAAGAGCATCCGCCATCTAATTCTCATTTCGAGGAATATGATGGAAATCAACCTTAGTAAAGAAAGTTGAAATCCTCCTCGCATAATCTCTATATGGGATGAGGCCAGGCTGATTTGTCTCTCATTCACCCTTAATTTGATTAACAACAAGGGCCGAATCACCATAAACATCCAGATGTTTGATCCTAAGATCATTACACTCTTCCAAACCCATAATACAAGCTTCATACTCCGCCATATTATTCGTGCATTTGAAAGTTAGCCTTGCTATAAAAGGAAAATGTGTGCCTTGAGGAGTAATAATCACTGCCTCAATACCATTTCCATACTGATTGACATCACCATCAAACACCATGCTCCATCGGGAACCAGGCTCCGGCCCTTCATTGAGCGTAGGCTCATCACAATCTTTCATTTTCAAATACAGAATCTCCTCATCAGGGAAGTCGTATTGCATGAACTAATAATCTTCAATCGGTTGATGTGCCAAATGGTCAGCCAAGATACTACCTCTGATAGCTTTTTGAGCTCGATATTCAATATCATACTCCGATAACAACATCTGCCAACGGGCAATTCTCCCAGTTAAAGCATGCTTCTCAAAGATATACTTGATTGCATCCATTTTGGATATCAACCAAGTCGTATGATTCAACATATACTGACGTAAGCGCTTAGCAGCCCAAGCCAAAGCACAACATGTCTTCTCAAGCATTGAATACCGAGACTCACAGTCAGTAAACTTCTTACTCAAGTAGTATATCACATATTATTTCTACCCTGATTCATCTTGCTGACCTAATACACATCCGATGGAATCATCAAGCACAATCAAGTACATAATCAACGATCTCCCTTCAACAGGCGGAGACAAAATCGAAGGCTCGGACAGATACTCTTTGATACTGTCAAAGGCCTTTTGGAAATCCTCGGTCCAATCATGACGCTGAACTTTCCAGAGGAGCTTGAATATAGGCGCACATGTGGGATATAAATTTCAAAATGTAATTCAAGCGGCCAAGAAAACCTCGGACTTGCTTCTCAGTTTTGGGCGCAAGCATCTCTTGTATTGCTTTGACCTTGGCAGGATCAACTTCCATACCTCTCTCGCTGACAATAAAGCCCAATAACTTACCGGAACGGACCCCAAATGTACATTTGTTCAGATTCAAGTGGAGCTTGTACTTTCTCAAACGTTGGAAAAGCTTCAACAAATGCTTTACATGTTCAACTTCCGTTTTCGACTTTGCAATCATATCATCAACATACACCTCGATCTCTTTGTGCATCATATCATGAAACAAGGTAGTCATCGTGTGTTGATACATGGCTCCGACGTTCTTCAAACCGAAGGGCATCGCTCGATAACAGAATGTTCCCCAAGGTGTGATGAATGTTGTCTTCTCCATATCCCCGGGTGCCATTTTAATCTGATTATAACCGGAAAATCCGTCCATAAATGAAAAGACATTGAATTTAGTTGTATTGTCTACCAACATATCAATGTGTGGTAGAGGAAAATCATCTTTCGGACTAGCTTTATTCAAGTCACGATAATCCACACACATTCAGACTTTTCCATCCTTCTTAGGCACGGGCACAATATTGGCCACCCGTTGAGGATACGTAGAAGTCACCAGAAACCCCGCATCAATTTGCTTATGAACTTCTTCTTTAATCTTCACTGCCATATCAGGATGAGTTCTTTTAAGATTCTGTTTCACAGGCACACACTCAGGCTTTAACGACAAGAAATGTTGCACAATATCAGTATCTAGACCAGGCATGTCTTCATACGACCAGGCAAAGACGTCAACATATTGTCGTAGCAACTCAATCAATCCCTTCTTAACGAACTCTTCAAGGAGTGCCCCAATCTTCACTTCACGAATGCAATCTTCAGACCCCAAGTTGACTGTTTCTAGATTCTCAAGATGTGGCTGAATAATCTTCTCCTCGTGCTCAAGCAGACGGGTAATCTCATCAGGAATCTCTTCAACATCATCTTCTTCTGCCTCAAATACAGGGAACTCAAAGTAGGGAGATGGTGTTGGATCATTATGTTCAATGGGTTTGATTAACCTGCACAATGATTTTGAGTATAAAAGAGATTTCAGAATTCAAACAAGGCAAATCATTATGCAGATGAAAAGATTGATTTTATTCTCTTTTTAGGGTTTTATGGTGATCACCAATTTCATGCAAATACAAAAAGGAAAAATAATTTGGAAAACAAACATTTAACATGTGATTATTGAATGAATATCATTGTATTAATCAAATTATGCCAACAATGTCATCACTTCTCCTTTTGGCATGGGAGAAGGGTTTTTGAACAAAATGAACACATTACATTGACTTATGGATAACTGTTGAAACATTAACAGCGACCCAATTATTGTAGATTCCTCCGGGTATGACAAAGTTGCCAAGATCTTCCTCTTCATCATCTTCAACGATGGCAGTAGCTTCCTGATCTTCAACGGTGTGGATGAAACCTCCACTCTGAAACAACCCACGATCATTGGAAACACCAGAAGAATATCCTATGCCAGCTCGGGACTTGTTATCTTCCAACTTGATCATTTTCCCCAAACCAGTAGTTGTACCATGCTCAATGGCCAACTTTGCATCATTATAGGAGACAAATGAAGAAAGTCCTTTCCTTGAAGGCTCAACAATAGACAAGGCTTAGAACGGAGTCTCAACCTCATCCTCGGCATCAATGTAGGAGAAGGAAGATAAATGACTGACCAAGAGAGCCTTCTCTCCCCCTATCACCATCAACTTCTTGTTCTTCACGAACTTCAATTTTTGGTGCAGGGTGGATGTCACGGCGCCTGCCTCGTGAATCCATGGTCTGCCAAGCAAACAACTATAAGACGGATGAATATCCATGACCTGGAAAGTGATATGGAAATCACTAGGTCCAATCTTGATCGAGATTTCTAATTCACTAATCACAGTTTTGCGCGATCCATCAAACGCCTTCACAACCACTCCACTTTGCCTCATGGGAGGCCCCTGATATGAAAGTTTAGCAAGAGTGGATTTTGGCAATACATTAAATGATGACCCTGTGTCCACCAACACATTGGACAGAGCATCGTCTTTACATTTTATAGATGTATGTAAAGCCAAATTGTGGTATTTTCCCTCTTCGGGAAGATCAGCATCATAGAAGCTCAAATTGTTGCAAGCGGTTATATTTGCAACAATGCTATCAAACTGCTCTATTATGACATCGTGGTCCACGTATGCCACGTCCAACACCCTCTGCAAAGCTTCGCAGAGTGGCTCGGAATTCATCAGCAAAGATAAAACAGATATCTTTGATGGAGTTTGAAGCAATTGATCAACAACATTATATTCACTCCTTTTGATGAGCCTCATCATCTCATCACCATCCTCTCTCAAAATGCCAGACTGGACAACCAGGATAGGAGTATTATTATTCTTGACAGCAACAGGGTCAACACCCTTCACAACAGGAACATAATCATTTGAAGAAGAAGTCCCCACGGGACCGGCAGGATTAACAACAGTTCTCTTCATGACATCTTCATGGGATTTCGGCTGAGCCAAGAAAACACGACCACTACGGGTCACACCACTAACATCTGAAATGCTCACCACAGAAGTTGAGGCCAACGACACATCGTTTCCATCCTCTAGCATGACTGCGTTGTATCGATATGGAACAACTTTGTATGATACATACGGGACATGACCTGCTGGCTTAATCACAAGAGCTGGTGATACCTTTTTCTTGCTGCCATCATACTTGATAACAACAGGCTTGGGAATCTTAAACACGGGGGTGATAACATCAACTTCATCCTCATTACAATTCTGAAGTATCTTAATCATCCATTGATCTATCATCTCTTGGATGTCCCTTCTCACTTGACGACATCCTCTCTCATTGATAGTGCACACCTGACACCTATCATGGTCATGCTCGTAGTGGCTGTGTTCACACAACAACTTATGCATCTCAACCAAGGATTGCCTTATGTCATTCACATAAAGGACTTTGTACTTGCCAGGGCATCCCTGGACCATGTTAACAATTGTTTTCCCATGCTCGGGCAATGGGTTCTTCTTTACATTTGGACCTACGTCCTCAAAAAACAATATCCCACTTCTCACAAGGTCTTGCACCTTGGTCTTAAATGGGTAACAGTTCTCCACATCATGTTCGGGAGCACCGGAATGACATACACAATGAAGCTCGGGCTTATACCACCACTGAGGATTGGTCGGTACCGCGGGAGGATATTGTGGAGTTATCAGCTTCCTATCGATCAAGTAAGGATAAAGCTTAGCACATGTCATCGGAATCGGGTTAAACGTTACCCTCCTCCTCTCGTAGTTGTTGGTGCTGGTCTTATTATTGTTGCGAGGCTGGTAGGCCTGTTGTTGTTGACGATGTTGTTGTTGTTGTTGAACTCCTCTGAAAGCAGGCTCTATATGAGCCACCTGGTGTTGGTTGATAGTTGGACGCACATCCTTCCTCCTTATAGAGGGCCTTCTTTTAACATGAGAGGACATAACATGAGTCTCTCCCTCTTTCTTCCTAGCAAAGCCTCCATACTTCTTTGTTGAGGAACCGTCATCTCGAGATAAACGTCCTTCACGGGCCCCCTCTTCTAATCTCATCCCCATATTCACCATTTCGGTGAAGTCCGAGGGAGCATTGGCAATCATTCTTTCATAATAGAAAGAGCTCAAAGTCTTCAAGAAGATCTTTGTCATCTCCTTCTCTTCCAGGGGTGGCACTATCTGAGCTGCCAGTTCTCGCCATCTCTGGGCGTACTCCTTGAAGGTCTCCTTATCCTTCTACGACATCGCCCTCAATTGGTCCCTATCTGGAGCCATATCCACATTATATTTGTACTACTTCACAAAGGCCTCGCCGAGATCGTTGAAAGAGAGGATGCTTGCACTCTCCAGCCCCATATACCACCGGAGCACAACACCTGTCAGGCTATCCTGAAAGTAGTGGACCAGTAGTTGGTCATTATCAGTCTGTGTTGACATCTTGCGAGCATACATCACAAGATGACTGAGCGGGCATGTATTTCCCTTATATTTCTCAAAGTCAGTCACTTTGAATTTGACAGGGATTTTCACGTGGGCACTAGGCACAACTCAGCAACACTTTTTCCAAAGAGGTCCTTACCCCTCAAAGTCTTCAGTTCCTTACACAGCTCAAGGAATCGATCTTTCATTTCATCCATTTTTTCATATACATCCGGGCCCTCAGATGGCTCGGAATGATAAATGGTGTCTTCAACACGGGGAAGGGTGTGTACAACAGGAGGTGGCACCGATAGGACCAGGCTAGATGCCGGCATGGAGGTGAGAGTAGGAGCGAAACCCTCTGGCATGAAATTAGAAGGCAATCCCCAAGGGAACCCGACTGGCATAGTCGGAGCAAAGTGGGTCGTTGCAGTAGGCATAGTTGAAGTTGCTACCTCAAAAATGACTGTCCTTGCGGGAGGAGTTGCAGGAGTTGGCAAAGCTTGGCTTTGTGCGGCCAGAACTAACTCCATCATGGCAGTCAACCTATCAATCTCTTCCTTCAAGTCCCTGTTCTCTTGCTCTAGATGTTTCATAATCTTCGGATGATTGGCTCTAGTATTATACCAGTGTGTTAGCTTGTCTTCAAAATAAATGAAGAGCAAAGAGTTAGACCACTGATCAAGAGCTTGGAACAAAACTTGCTTATGTATATGATGCATGCAATGTTTGTGCATATGGTTTATTTTTATTAGGGGAACTTTATAGAGATCTATTTGCAAATATTTGACAATATTTAACTTTTAAGACATATATGGAATACTCATAGTAATAATATTTGGAAACTTTTTACACCAAAGAAGTAATACAGTTTTGGCAACCAAATACAAATACAAGAGAAAAGGGGAATGAACATCCTATGGAGCCCTAGAAACAATTGTCCAAAGCCTTCGAGATCGGAAGATAAGCTGCACGAAGCCTCTTCACCTCTCTCTCTCATAAGTTGCTTCCATATCGGCCTTCTCCTTGGCGAGCTGATCATACTTCCTCTTCCAAAACCTAGATGAGTGAGGAAGAAGAGAAGTAACCACATCATCAGGCTCATCAATAACCTGATGCTCTAGAAATTCTACCACTGCATCCTTATCTTTGAGTTGCTGAAGAAGTTCCTCACGCTCACGAACCCATGCACGCGACCGGTCTTCATCTCTCAACTCCTCTACTCCTTGATTAGGGAGGGTTGAAGGCCCAACCATAACCATACGGGTAGGTCTCGGGTATTCGTATGGCATGCGGTACTCAAGAGCTCTCTTCCTCACCCAAGAGGTCTAAGACTCCAAAGCAATGCAATTCTTCGAACCCAGCTCATTCCTCTCTTTCCTATGAATTTTGTGCCAGGCACGGACCATCCTATCCTTCAAGTTCTGGGGATCTTTACCCTCTTGAAAGAATAAGCCTTCCAACAAAATGTTGTTAGGTTTATCCTTTAAGGGGAACCCAAGCTGACGGCGAGCCAAAGCAGGGTTGTAGTTAATTCCACCACATGTACCAAGAAGAGGTACATTGGAGAACTCACCACAAAAGTCAATAATCTAAACGCCATCATAAACACGGTTATACCAAGAGATATAATCATTAGTGAGACACATGAGTCTCGTGGACCACCGTAGACATCCCTTGTTCTCCTTAAAGGCAAGCGTCTGTGGCAAGTGTGAAATAAACCACTTGTACAACAGAGGCAGACAACACACAATGGATCTACCACCCTTTGTGTTCCTCATATGCAAAGAGAAATAAGTATCACCCAACAGAGTCGCAACGGGATTAAGAGAAGATAAAATTCTAATAGCGTTCACATCCACGAAGTTGTCGATGTTGGGAAATAACACTAGCCCATATATGAGAAGTACAAATATGGCTTCAAAAGCTTCCTCACTCATGGCCTTCCCAAACAAAGTAGCTTTGGCAATGAGAAAATCAGATGGGAGACCTTGAATTCCAGCTTTGGTAGTTATATTAGCAACAATGTCAGATACATCCACATGAAGCATGTCAGCAATCTCTTGGGAAGACGGAACCTTCTCTAAGCCACTGAACGACAACTGGTCAAGAATAGGTATACCCATATGATAGGCATACTCCTCAAGTGTAGGCAAAAGCTGGAAATCCAGAATAGTGAAGCACCGATACAAGGGATCATAGAACTGCACCAACACACTCATCAGGCCTTCATCCACCTGGGTAGAAAGAATAGACAAGAGCTTCCCATGGCGAGCTTTGAACTCCAAAGCCTCTAATACATAAGATGCCAAACTACTTAACTCTTTCAAGTCGGGTTGTCGGAAACTGTACTTCTTCGTAACCCTTCTTTGTTTATCCATGTCTAAAAATTTACAAATAGACCTCTTAAGTTCCTTGAAATTTTTTATTGTTGATGATATAGATGCATATGAATGCATGAATGCATGGATGCAACAATCACACTCAAGGATCAAGCAAGTCACACCACACAAGGGTCACAGGATGGCTCAAGTTATCATCAATATCAATCATCCATTTTGGTGGATTATGGTTTAAACCTTATCAACATCCAAGTTCCATTGATATTGAGGATATACGAGAGCGGATCAACCGCGAATCAAGGGTTTATTGTAAGTCACGAGCATGGAGTCTCGGTTAAGAACCACCCAATGGGAGTGTACTATGGTTAAACCTGACAATCATGTTCTAAGAAGGGTCCCCATAGTCATCATCTCGTCTTTAGGATATTATCGGATAAAACGACTACTCGTATTCCAAAAATATTCTCAAGAGAGACTCTTATGAGTGTAGTATCGTGTAACAATCGTCTCAAGTCTTACACTTGAACGACCTTCGCACTACGTCCTAAAATAGGCCAAGATGGGCTAGGTATCTAAGGTCCTTGGCTTCTAAGGTTTATATTGGAAAGAGTAATGCCTAACCACGACTACTCGTGTGACATTATTGATCCCAACAAGACCTCCACCAAGTGAATGGACTTGCAAGTCAACTTGCTAAGGAATAACTCCACACAAGTCAACAAGACTATGCCATTATCCTATCATAAGTGCACTCGAGTTTGTGTAGAGAACCCATCTCACAAGAAACCACCAAGCATACAAGCAATTAATATATCAAGCAATTCATACATTACAAGCAATACAGTCATCCCAAATTTGCACAAAAATATGTCAGCAATAAATATAAACATACAACACACATAAGCAAAAAGTAGGCTAAACCCACTGGAGAAATTTATCCCCAGCAGAGTCGCCACTTTTCTGTAGCGGGGTTTTCGTTACCTTTAGGTTTATTGACTAAACCAAAAGTAAACATACAATTCGAGTCGCCACCGCACTTTTATTTGTCCAAAGGAAAGGCTAAAAAGCGAACAAAAGCCAAGGTAAGAAGTTTTATCAAATCAAAAACTAATAAAAATGTCAGAGATCTGGGTAAGGGGGTTGGTTATGAAATGGGAAGGTTTTACGCACCCAAAACATCCTTAGTACTCTAAGGGAACCTCTTTTTGTAAACATGTGTTGTAGGTTGGTATTTATGAAAAGATTTTGTGCAAAAGATTGGAGGGATGAGAAGAGAATAGATTATTTTTACAAGTTTGTTTGAATGGATGAACCCATTGCCTACGTACCATCACAAAGGAGGATCAAAACCTCGTAGTTCGGGGTAGAAATCACAAAGATTGGTGAATTGATTTGATCAAAAGCCTTAAGGTATTTTGTTATCAAAGGGAGAAAACTCAACCTAAACCAACAATCCACCGTGTGAGGAAGACTTCAACATACTAGTGAGGGGTTAACCCTATAATAAGTATGGAAGACTTATAATCCAATCACTAAGGATGACGTGAGATTTACATCAACCACTATGATAACTCAAACCTATGACTAATGTTTTTGAAAAGGTTTAATAAAGGTGGCCATTGGAACCACAAAAAACAATCTTGAAGTGAATTGTATTTACAAGTTAGATGTATGTACAAAAAATGAAGTCAAAGTTGGATTAAGATTTATTCACAATGAATATTTATGGAAAGAGATTGAAAAGTCAAAGGCATAAGGCCTAGATTTCTAATTTGAAACAAAGTCAAATTTTGAAGAAAAAAGATTTTTGGCTTGGGTTAGAGTGGGGAGAAGAAGAGAAGGGCTAATCCTAAAGCATACAAAGAAAAGAGGGAGAAGATAAAACCCCTGGAGTTCCTTTTCTTGAAATCAAATAGATAATTCAAGATAATCCTTTCCTTTGGATTTAGCAAACAATCAAGCAATCAATCAAAATTTGGATTCAAGCTCCTAGGATCTCCATTTGGCTTGTCTCTCTTAACTTGGCTACTCATGACAATGGTCCTCTTTTCACAATCTCAATATGGAATCCCTATCATACAAGAGCAAACATCAAAAAGTTCACAACACAATAAGGGGAATGGACAAAGAAAAGGTTAGATGAAAAGTCCTTTAAAGTCAACTTTGGAATTTAGCATTCTAAAGGCATGAGGCCTAGTTTCTCTTCAACAAGTTTAGCATTTTAAAGGCATGAGGCCTAGTTGCTCTTGAACTCCTTTAAGCATAGGTATGTCCTAATTCTAAGTCCTTTCTCCTTTTTGCATTTGGTTCACACAAAACAAAGACAAAGCAATCACAAGACAACAATATATTTATATACAATAATGAGCTCAAATGAGCAAAAGAAAAATGACATAAACATAAAATATGTGCTCAAGTGAGCAAAAATGAAAAGCAATATGAATAAATGAGCAAGAAATAAATGTCATTAAAGTAAATGGCAAGAAATTAAAGGCTCAAATTAAAGCTAGTAATTAGTATGGTTATGCTAGTTTGTCATAAGATAATGTAGCGCTATGTTAAGCAATCGTAAGTGGACTAATGTAGTAGTCACACCTATTTGAGGCTGGTCAATAAAACTATAGGCAAATAAACACAAGTTAGAGATCATGACTAGTAAGCCAAGCTCCACAAACTTGCCATGCCAAAACAAAAGGGGAAGGGCCTTGTATGGACTTTAGGTTTTTTTTGCTTAACCAAGAAGCAACCTATCTTGGACACAAAATAACTCACTTGATCTTGGATCAAGTTGAGTTTGGTTTGAATCAAAGAAGTTTAAACCTCTCATTTGTCAAGACCAACCATAAGACATTAACTCATTGGCCAAATTATGAAAAGAAAGGGATGAAAATGAAATGGATAGAAAGAGAATTCAAGTATCAAATCCAATTGATCAAATGTGAACCAAGTCATCATCAATCAATGCCAGACAGAAAAGAAATGAAGATTACAAGTTAACAAGTCAACCATAATATTTTTGGTATTTTTTTAATTAAAAATAAATGCAAAATAAAATAATCAAAATATGGTAAAACCTCAAATTTAATTCAAATCAACTTTAACAAGTCCAATTAAATTCTCATAGGTCTAACATGGTCAAATAAACTTTGACAAATTTTCTCAATAATTTTGGAAACCAGAAACTATTTAAAAACAATTAAAAACAATGAAAAATAACACAATATGAATTAAAATCTCAAATAAATCTCAAATCAAATAAGAAATCGATGAGACTATTTTTCATTAACTTATCATTATCCATAGGTGTTAGGAAAATAATTTTGGATTTTTCAAATATCAGAAAGTAATTAAAAATGAATTAAAACTATTAAAAACCAAATAATTCACCAAAAATATTAAATGAAGTCACAAAAATAATTAAAAATCAAAATATGAAACTAGATTTTTCAAGAATTTTTTTGGAATTGGTCTCATATTTTTGTGATTTCAAATAAATTTTCTATGAATTTTTGAAAATAAATGGAATTAACAGAAATTAAAAGAAAATAGGAAAAATAAAAAAATCCAGCGCCGCAGGATCCATTCATTAATTGACGTGGCAATGAATCAAAGGCTCAGAGGCGCGGATGCAAGGTAGACCTAAGTCAAGCGCGCAACATAATGCATTAAATGAAGTAATCACATTGGATGGTCAAGATTATAACGTTTAAACACAATCCAAAGGCTGGGATGCGAACACGTGGGGATGGTGGTGGAAACCACCATCTTCTCCGGTGATCCAACAATTTCCGACCACCATGCGCAGGAAAATAATTTGTAATGAAAATAAAAAATAAGGACATCAAAATGAAGCTCGGGTGACGTACATCACCAATGTAACCATGGATCATCCTCACTCTTCCTATTTAGAGAGAAATGTGAGATGGAAGATCATGGTATGTCAACTGAAATGGCACGATTTGAACAATTAAGACCACCACTGGCCTGCCTAAAATGAGAGGACTTCAGAAAACCACACAAACCAAAGAAAATCACATTGAATTGCAAGATCTAGATCAAAAAAGTTTGAGGTTCTACCTCTGAAATGAAGCTTCAAATGCCACGAATTCTTCAAGATCTTGATCTGCTTTTGCTCTGGAAGTGTGATGGAGATGATAGGTTATGGAATTGAGCTTTGAAAATCAACTAATGATGTTGAATTTCAAGCTTGAAAGAGAAAGAGAAATCTGAAAATTCCTTTAGTGAGGGTTGGGATTTCAATTCTGCAGCACTTCAGGTCTCCACTTGGTTGTGAAATGAATGAGATTGGATGCTTATTTATAGCTGAAAAGGGATGAGAAACATGGTTCCCTCGTGTGCATGGGATTTGAATCTTCCTTGCATGGGCCTGTACAGGCGCATGTAAGGCCCAATGATGGATGATAAACCATGCTGAGATCAACTGGAATTGAACTGGACGTGTAATTGAAGTGGAATTAGCTTGCACATGAAGTTTCAACATGAAATGCAAAAATGAACATGAATAGAAAGCTCTTTGAAACTCACACATGGAAAGTCCAAAAAAGTAATGTAAGTAATGGTTGGAAAGCCCTTGAAATAAGGAACAAAAGTAATATTGGGAAAAAATTCATTTGGCATTTGGAAATTAGTGAAAACTGGTTGTGAAAGCTTGGGCACAAAACATGTCTAAGTTCCTCTTTGAAAATTTTCACCTAAAGCAAGCCCCTTCAAGTCCCTCTGTTTCCATGATGCGAGCTTCAAATTGAAAAACCTCCAACATAAAAGTTGTATCTCTTTTCAAGATGATCAATTTAGACTCAAATTGTGCATCATTTGCATTTTTCATGAAAAAGTTATGGGCATTTGAAGTTGGGCACTTTTTCAAATTCAATGATTTAGGTCCAAGGTGACGTATAATGTTTTGTATTATCACATGTATTTATTTTAGGATTATTGTTGGTTCTAAGTGTTGGCAGCAATTTTGGTAAAACAAAGAGTGTTCACAAGATGTTGCATGTGATGTCTTAACATAAGATATCTTGTACCTGCTAGATATTTAAAATGGAATTATGCAGAATTGTTCCAGGATATCAGACCTAATGTTATGATATATGTACACAGAACATTCAGTGTGAAGGTTATGTGTTATGTGATTGCGCTTTTAATGGCAATCTATGTTTGATTGAGGAGTTAATTGCAAACGCAATCAATCAATGATTACAACGTGATTTAACTTATTTTCCAAAGAAATCTAACCAACTATCATAAGAAGATTTGAATGGAAAATAGTTTTAGGGTTTTATGATGTTCAAGCCCAGCTGAATGCTTCTATAAATAGGACATGGAAAACCTGATTTGATACACAAGAAATACAGAGCGAAATAGTGAGAGAGAATAAGGGTTTGTGTCGTGTGTGGTCGTGTGACTTGTAAGCCATTAAATTCATCCATAGATGATTGAATTGGTCTGATTTTTTAGTTGTAATTTGTCACTCAAAGCTTTTAAGCATGAGTGTGTGTCTACTTGATTTAAGCTACTAAGTAAGATCAAGTGTGTGTCTTTGAAGAGTTTCTTCTTTTCATAAGTAATTCTTGTTTAATATCACTGGTGTGATTGAGGGGGAGTGAGTGGGATCTCATATCTAAGAGTTCTTAGGTAGAAGTCATACAGGTAGAGATTAGGTGAAAAAGACTGTAACTTGTGTAGTTTACTGAGAGTCTTTGAACTGATTCTATTTAGTGGATTTCCTTCCTGGCTTGGTAGCCCCCACACGTAGGTGAGTTGCACCGAATTGGGTTAACAATTGCTTGTGTCTCTTGCATTACTATTCTTTATCTTTATCCTGTTTGCATTATTCAGATATTAGTGTCGTGACATTACCTTCGAAATCTCATATCTGATACAAGATTTTCAATTGGTATCAGAGCAGGCATCCTGCTCTGGTTCTGGGTGAGATCTAGGGACGATACTTTCTGGTACCATGGAGAGAGATGGAGGATCTATTCACAGGCCACCGATTTTGGACGGATCTAACTATGACTATTAGAAACCTCGAATGGTAGCTTTCCTAAAATCACTTGATAATAAGGCTTGGAAGGCTGTGTTAACAGGCTGGGAACATCCAGTAGTTACTTAGGAAGGAGAAGCCACAACTAATAAGAAACTTGAAGAACAATGGTCCAAGGAGGAGGATGATCTAGTCCTTGGAAATTCTAAAGCATTGAATGCAATATTCAATGGAGTAGACAAGAATATCTTCAGATTGGTAAACAACTGTGAGGTGGCTAAAGATGCTTGGGACATTCTCAAGACCATTCATGAAGGCACCTATAGAGTGAAGATGTCTAGATTGCAGCTGCTCACTACCAAGTTTGAAAATTTAAGGATGAAAGAAGATGAAAATATTCATGAATTTCACATGAATGTCCTTGAAATTGCCAATGCCTCTGGAGCTCTGGGAGAGAAGATGTCAGATGAAAAGTTAGTAAGGAAAATACTCAGGTCACTCCCTAAGAGATTTGGTATGAAGGTGACAGCCATAGAAGAATCTCAAGACATCTCAAATATGAGAGTAGATGAGCTAATTGGATCCCTCCAAACATTTGAGATGGGAATATGTGATGGATCTGAAAAGAAAGCCAAGAGCATAGCCTTCATGTCAAACACTTAAGGGGAAGATGAGGAAGGTGGTCAAGATATTGATGAAGATCTGGAAAATGAGGTAGCAATGCTGGGAAGACAGTTCAACAGACTTATGAAAAAGATGGATGTAAGATCTAAGGCCAATGTCAAGAACATCGCATCTGACATCAGTAAATCCAACAATATTGGAAGAAGAACAAGGTCAGAAGAAAAGCCCAAAGAAGGAAAAGGAGTTCAGTGCTATGAATGTGATGAGTATGGTCACATTAGAACTGAATGTGGGACCTACCTCAAGAAACAAAAGAGGAGTCTTGCTGCCTCTTGGTCTGTTGAAAGTGAAACAGAAGAAGCTGCAAATCTTGTGACTGCATTGACATGAAGATGGGGTTCTGATGAAGAGTCAAGTGATGATGAAGTAATCTTTGAAGAGCTGGCCACTACCTACAAAGAGTTGTGTCACAGAAGTGCAGAAGTGTGCAGACAAGTTGAAAGCCAGAAGAAAGTGATAGCTCAGCTGGAGAATGAAAAGGGAGAACATGTGGAAACCATCTCCAAGTTGAAGACTGAAGTTGTACAATTGAATTCCAAACTAGATGAGATGACCAAGTATGTAAGAATGCTTAACAATGGATCTGACATCTTAGACAAGATTCTCCAGACTGGTCAAATAACAGGAGACAAATCTGGCATTGGGTTCAATGAATCTAAGGCTGATTGTAGTTACACTAATGGCAAACCTAAATCCAAACCTAAATGCAGCCATATTGATAGCAAACCTGCGATGTCACATCACATGTCACAACATCATAAAGAAAGACAAAAGAAAGGGAAACACCAAACATGGAGATGCCATTACTGTGGAAAATTTGGCCACCTGAAGCCCTTCTGCTATAAACTGTATGGTTATCCTAGCCTTGTTCATCATCAGACTCATTATCAACCTAGACCCAAACATCACAGGCATGTCAACAAAATGCAATGGGTTCCAAAGACGAATGTTACAAGTCTAATAGCTCACACTTCCTTCAGAGTTTCAGCCAAAGAAGATTGGTATTTTGACAGTGGGTGCTCCAGACACATGACTGGAAACAAAAACCTGTTAACTGACCTTCATCCTCACGCCACAAGTTATGTAACCTTTGGTGATAGATCAAAGGGTGAAGTCAAAAGGATTGGTAAGCTGGATTGCCCTGGAGTTCCTGATCTTGATAATGTCCTACTTGTTAAGGGCTTGACTGCAAATCTAATAAGCATCAGGAAACTGTGTGACCAAGGTCTAAATGTTAACTTCACTAAAACTGAATGTCTGATTACTAACAAAGAAAGTGAAGTGATCATGGAAGGAGTCAGGTCCAAAGACAATTGTTACATGTGGAGCTATCAAAGTGGTTACCCTTCAAAGTGTACCTTAACCAAAGTAATGAAGGAATCTATTAATGGTATGGTTGATGACCAACAGACTGATGTCACAGACGATGTTAAGACATCTCTGAATGATCCCCCAGCTGACTTCTCAGACAAGGAGAATGAACCTCCTTAAGCTAAATCTGACAAAGTCAACATGAGACCCTCCATCAGAGTTCAGATGGATCATCCCAAAGATATCATTCAAAGAGATCCAAGTAAAAGGGTCACAACTAGATCAAGGGAAGAGGAAGTATGTGTTGAACAGCCTAAAAGGCATGTGCACAGGTTGAAGAAAGCCTTATATGGTTTGAAACAAGCTCCTAGGGCTCGGTATGAGAGACTCGTAATGTTCCTCACTAACAATGGTTACAAAAGGGGAGGTATTGACAAGATCCTATTTGTGAAAAATGAAAGAGAAAAGCTCATGGTGGCTCAAATAGATGTGGATAAAATTGGGTTTGGTGGGAGGACAGATCAGATGGTTGAACATGTTGTTGAGATAAGCCTTGTTGGACTTAGGCTACAAGTCAAGGAACAGGTAGAAAAGTCTATTTTTCTATCTCAAAGTAAATATACCAAGAACAATGTTAAGAAGGTTGGAATGAAGAATGCAAGGACACCTGCTCCTACACATTTGAAAGTATTCAAAGATGAAAATGGTGTTTGTGTTGCATACATAGCAGCTGGAAGTAGCTGCTCTCAACAAGGTTGATTGAAACTAATGGTGACTGAATACAATGTCACACACGATGTCATGACATTGTACTATGACAACCTGAATGCTATAACTATTCCCAAAAATCCTATTCAGCATAGCAGGACTCAGCACATTGATGTTTGTCATCACTTCATTAGAGAATTTGTGGAAGAAAAAATCATAGCACTAAAGCATGAAATGTAATTAGTTGACAAATTTGCAAGGGATTTGGATGCTAATCAGTTTGAATGTTTAAAAGGGAAATTGGGGATTTGTATTCATGAGAAGTTATAGCAATTAAAGCAGAGTGGAAAAGGTAATAAAAATATTGTCTTCCCACTTAAAAGAAAGTGCCACATTTATGGTAAATCATTACCTAGTATTGGAACTAGTATCTATGCCATTTTCACACGCTACCTCAACACAACCATTTCCATCTTCATCCAACTTCTCAGACAACCTCTGCTAGGGCAAAAAGATTTTTTTCAAAAGTCCAACAAAATGTCACAACATCCCTCATCCTCAGGATCAAACCCCACTCACAAGGTAAGGACTCCCTCCATGGAGTTTTTGGATGAAGATATTTTGGAGGTTATTCCCCTCTCTTTTATTCCAGGCGACGCCCCTGGTACTTCTTCCACGGCTGGAAGTAATCAAGGTAACGTTCCTGATAACCCTCCTCATAAGGATGACATGCACTTTACAGATCATGCCATTAGGAACCTGGTAACTAGGATTCTAAATGAAGGGCATGCAGTCAAGGGTGTTTCGACCGCTCTGTCTAGAAGGGACCCCTCACCTGAGGTGGAACCCGAAACTGAGAAAGATGATGATTCATCTAGATCAGAGAAAGACATGGTTGCTGAGGGATTATGTTCTCTAGGTAAAACCTTGCCTAGTAAGAAACCAGCAGATGTTTCTCATGAAACTGCTGAGAATGTTATTAATCTAGAGGAAGAGAGTTCAGAGGAAGAAGATGACACCTTGGTCCATCATGTGAAACCAAGTGTTGCAAAGAAACTAGGGACCAGAAAAGGGAAGACTGTGGCTGAGATGTTGACAGCCAGAACAGGTAAGAAGGTTGCTGGTGTAGGACCCTCCAAATCATGGAGTAAAGTAGAGGTTAAGAAGAGGAAGGTCAGAGAGAGTTCTGACTCTACAGATGATGTCGAAGACGATGTCACAGACATCTCTCCAGCTAAAAGGCAGACTCTTAAAAAGTCTCCAGCCAAGGTTGCAGCTGTGCACTTAGACAACATCTCTTTCCATCTGGAAGATGGTGCTGCCAAGTGGAAGTTTGTCATTCAAAGGAGGGTTGCTGTTGAGAGGGAGCTAGGGAAGGAGGCTGTAGAAGTGAAGGAAGTTATGGAATTGATTAAGATTGCTGGTCTGAAGAAAACTGTTGTTGCTTTGCCCTAATGCTTTGAAGGGTTAGTGAAAGAGTTTGTTGTGAATATCCCAAAGGATATTTCTGACAAGAGTAGCAAGGAATTCTGCAAGGTCTTTGTGAGAGGTAGATGTGTAAGGTTCTCCCCAACCATAATCAATAAGTTTCTAGGGAGAGGAACTGAAGGAGGTGTGGAGTTAGAGGCTACAGACAATGAAGTCTGTAGGACTATTACTGCTGGCCAAGTCAAAGAATGGCCAAGCAAGAAGCATCTATCAGCTGGCAAATTAACTATTAAATATGCCATCTTGCATAAGATTGGTTCAGCCAACTGGGTGCCAACAAATCATATCTCAACTATCTCTAATGGTCTTGGAAGAATCATTTATGCTATTGGAACCAGGCCCAACTTTGATTTTGGAAGGTTCATGTTTGAACAAATTGTTAGACATGCCTCCACTAATGCAGTAAAGCTGCCTATTGCCTTTCCATCCATCATTTGTGGAATTATTTTAAGCCAGCAACCTGGCATTCTCAACACAAGTGATATTCCCAGCAGAAGGAAGGCTCCATTGTCCATTCACTACAAGTTATTTGAAGGAAGCCATGTCAATGATGTTGTCATGACATCTGCAAGGAAGGAGCCAGCCTCTCAAGGTGGCTTGATTGCTCAATTGAAGGAAACTTGTAAGGAGCTGGAAACTGTGATTAGGGTTGCCAAGGCAAGGAAAGAGGCTTTAGAGATTCTCATTAGTAGCTTAGAGAAGGAGGAGATGGATAAGGTTGGTGAAACCAAGGAGTCAGATGCCCATACCTCAAGTGAGAGGTCCAATTCTCAAGATCAATCTAGTGGCAGTTCTGAATCTAAAGGTGAAGAAGATGCTACTTCCTCAAACTGAGTTGTAATGGTCCCTCTATTATGAAGAATGTGTGTGCTGTGTGATGTTATGAAGACTATTCTGGAAGCTTGGATATACTGTTTTTTTCTGTTGAAATGTTTGTAATTTTTTGCAGTCCTTACTGATGCCTTGATGTAATATTTGGGCTCTTAATGAGTTCCATGGATATCTAATTATCTCAGCTATTGCAGTTGTGTATAATTATGGTCTGTACCACCTGACATTTATGTTTTAACATTTTATATGTTATAACATCTGTTGTGACATTCTCTACTAGGCTGATTGACATTTATTTTGTCTAATTGGTCACCTTTGGTCTATTTTGACTAAAAAAGGGGAGACGTGATTATGTGGAGAGATGCAGTTAAATGTGTGGATTATGGAGATCTGCAGTGTTGTTCTGTGATGTTAAAGGAGATGCCAGAATGATATTCTGATTGTTACAAGTGTTGTTATTACAGGTGATGTTTTTGCTGAAGGAGATGTATGTGTTGTACAGACTTAGGGGGAGAAGAAGTACCCATGTGCATTTGTGTGTTTTACTAGTTGCTATTATAGCGAGTAATTCTGTTTGCTTCTGCTGCTGCTTAAACTGCTGTTATGCTGTTTAACTACTGATGTGTTTTTCTTGTCAACACAATGGACAGAAATATGTTTTAGACAAAATTTGCCAAAGGGGGAGTTTGTCGGTTCTAAGTGTTGGCAGCAATTTTGGTAAAACAAATAGTGTTCACAAGATGTTGCATGTGATGTCTTAACATAAGATATCTTGTGCCTGCTAGATATTTAAAATGGAATTATGCATGATTGTTCCAAGATGTCAGACCCGATGTCATGACATATGTACACAGAACATTCAGTGTGAAGGTTATGTGTTATGTGATTGTGCTTTTAATGGCAATCTATGTTTGATTGAGGAGTTAATTGAAAACGCAATCAATCAATGATTACAACATGATTTAACTTATTTTCCAAAGAAATCTAACCAACTGTCATAAGAAGATTTGAATGGAAAATAGTTTTAGGGTTTTATGATGTCCAAGCCCAGCTGAATACTTCTATAAATAGGACATGGAAAACCTGATTTGATACGCAAGAAATACAAAGCGAAATATTGAGAGAGAATAAGGGTTTGTGTCTTGTGTGGTCGTGTGACTTGTAAGCCATTCAATTCATCCATAGATGATTGAATTGGTCTGATTTTTGAGTTGTAATTTATCACTCAAAGCTTTTAAGCATGAGTGTGTGTCTACTTGATTGAATCTACTAAGTAAGATCAAGTGTGTGTCTTTGAAGAGTGTCTTCTTTTCATAAGTAATTCTTGTTTAATATCACTGGTGTGATTGAGGGGGAGTGAATAGGATCTCATATCTAAGAGTTCTAAGGTAGAAGTCATACGGGTAGAGATTAGGTGAAAAAGACTGTAACTTGTGTAGTTTATTGAGAGTCTTTGAACTGATTCTATTTAGTGGATTTCCTTCCTGGCTTGGTAGCCCCCAGACGTAGGTGATTTGCACCGAATTGGGTTAACAATTGCTTGTGTCTCTTGCATTACTATTCTTTATCTTTATCCTGTTTGCATTATTCAGATATTAGTGTCGTGACATTACCTTCGACATCTCATATTTTATACCAGAATTTCAATTGGTATCAGAGAAGGCATCCTGCTCTGGTTCTAGGTGAGATCTAGGGACAATACTTTCTGGTACCATGGAGAGAGATGGAGGATCTGTTCACAGGCCACCAATTTTGGATGGATCTAACTATGACTATTGGAAACCTCGAATGGTAGCTTTCCTAAAATCTCTTGATAATAAGGCTTGGAAGGCTGTGTTAACAGGCTGGGAACATCCAGTAGTTACTAAGGAAGGAGAAGCCACAACTGATAAGAAACCTGAAGAACAATGGTCCAAGGAGGAGGATGATCTAGCCCTTGGAAATTCTAAAGCATTGAATGCAATGTTCAATGGAGTAGACAAGAATATCTTCAGATTGGTAAACAACTGTGAGGTGGCTAAAGATGCTTGGGATATTCTCAAGACCACTCATGAAGGCACCTCTAGAGTGAAGATGTCTAGATTACAGCTGCTCACTACCAAGTTTGAAAATTTAAGGATGAAAGAAGATGAAAATATTCATGAATTTCACATGAATGTCCTTGAAATTGCCAATGCCTCTGGAGCTCTGGGAGAGAAGATGTCAGATGAAAAGTTAGTAAGGAAAATACTCAGGTCACTCCCTAAGAGATTTGGTATGAAGGTGACAGCCATAGAAGAATCTCAAGACATCTCAAATATGAGAGTAGATGAGCTAATTGGATCCCTCCAAACATTTGAGATGGGAATATCTGATGGATCTGAAAAGAAAGCCAAGAGCATAACCTTCATGTCAAACACTGAAGGGGAAGATGAGGAAGGTGGTCAAGATATTGATGAAGATCTGGCAAATGAGGTAGCAATGCTGGGAAGACAGTTCAACAGACTTATGAAAAAGATGGATGTATGATCTAAGGCCAATGTCAAGAACATCGCGTCTGACATCAGTAAATCCCACAATATTGGAAGAGGAACAAGGTCAGAAGAAAAGCGCAAAGAAGGAAAAGTAGTTCAGTGCTATGAATGTGATGGGTATGGTCACATTAGAACTGAATATGGGACCTACCTCAAGAAACAAAAGAGGAGTCTTACTGCCTCTTGGCCTGTTGAAAGTGAAACAGAAGAAGCTGCAAATCTTGTGTCTGCATTGACATGAAGATGGGGTTCTGATGAAGAGTCAAGTGATGATGAAGTAACCTTTGAAGAGCTGGCCACTACCTACAAAGAGTTGTGTCATAGAAGTGCAGAAGTGTGTAGACAAGTTGAAAGCCAGAAGAAAGTGATAGCTCAGCTGGAGAATGAAAAGGGAGAACATCTGGAAACCATCTCCAAGTTGAAGACTGAAGTTATACTATTGAATTCCAAACTAGATGAGATGACCAAGTATGTAAGAATGCTTAACAATGGATCTGACATCTTAGACAAGATTCTCCAGACTGGTCAAATAACAGGAGACAAATCTGGCATTGGGTTCAATGAATCTAACGCTGATTGCAGTTACACTAATGGCAAACCTAAATCCAAACCTAAGTGCAGCCATATTGATAGCAAACCTGCAATGTCACATCACATGTCACAACATCATAAAGGAAGACAGCAGAAAGGGAAACATCAAAGATGGAGATTCCATTACTGTGGAAATTTTGGCCACCGGAAGCCCTTCTGCTATAAGCTGTATGGTTATCCTAGCCATGTTCATCATCAGGCTCACTATCAACCTAGACCCAAACATCAGAGGCCTGTCAACAAAAAGCAATGGGTTCCAAAGACGAATGTTACAAGTCTAATAGCTCACACTTCCTTCAGAGTTTCAGCCAAAGAAGATTGGTATTTTGACAATGGATGCTCCAGACACATGACTGGAAACAAAAACCTGTTAACTGGCCTTCATCCTCACGCCACAAGTTATGTAACCTTTGGTGATGGATCAAAGGGTGAAGTCAAAAGGATTGGTAAGCTGGATTGCCCTGGAGTTCCTGATCTTGATAATGTCCTACTTGTTAAGGGCTTGACTGCAAATCTAATAAGCATCAGGCAACTGTGTGACATAGGTCTAAATGTTAACTTCACTAAAACTGAATGTCTGATTACTAACAAAGAAAGTGAAGTGATCATGGAAGGAGTCAGGTCCAAAGACAATTGTTACATGTGGAGCTATCAAAGTGGTTACCCTTCAAAGTGTACCTTAACCAAAGTAATGAAGGAATCTATTAATGGTATGGTTGATGACCAACAGACTGATGTCACAGACGATGTTAAGACATCTCTGAATGATCCCCCAGCTGACTTCTCAGACAAGGAGAATGAACCTCCTCAAGCTAAATCTGACAAAGTCAACATGAGACCCTCCATCAGAGTTCAGATGGATCATCCCAAAGATATCATTCAAAGAGATCCAAGTAAAAGGGTCACAACTAGATCAAGGGAAGAGGAAGTATGTGTTGAACAACCTAAAAGGCATGTGCACAGGTTGAAGAAAGCCCTCTATGGTTTGAAACAAGCTCCTAGGGCTAGGTATGAGAGACTCATAATGTTCCTCACTAACAATGGTTACAAGAGGGGAGGTATTGACAACCTCCTCGGAGCATGGGATCACATGATCACTTGAGCTTCAAAATAAAAAAAAAAAGTTAGTGACATATTTTTGTGCTTTTGGTTAATAATCAAAATAAGAAAAACAATAATATACAATACAAGCATGCTTGGTGGTCTCAAACCACTCTCACAAATCCCAACCCTAGGGTTAAGGAGCCAAACATGCTATGATCCTTGAGGCAATGCACTGAGCAATGATATGATGCCATGAGGGATCTTAGGGTCAAAATTAGGGTCTTACAGATACCCCTATTTAAGGTCATTCTAGCCGGAGATATGAAGGTTAAAATCTTTGTCTCGACGTGGTATAATGGGCTTAAATAATAACAAAGAAACGAATTTTGGTCCCTAAGAGACCTCATGATGCAGATGTATGCAAAATAAAATCTTCCTGGTGAATAATTGCCATGAAGGAAAAGAAATAAGGAGAAACTAAAAATCCATAGGAGTAACACACTCACTAGGGAAACAGAGACTCTGGGGGGAATAAGGTAAAATGCGTGAGCAGGTCACGACTTGAAAACTTGCTGGAAGACACGAAGAGTTTCCACGAAAATAAATCGATGGAAAGGCTCGAGTTGACACAAAGATGCATGTATTAGGGAATATGCCAATACAACAAGACTATCTGCAAAGGACATATCGGATGACAATCCGGACTCAGACGGGGATGTCCATAAAGGACTCAGCTGAGGAAGAAACAACTAGATATTCCCGGTTACTAGGTAATAAACTCAAAGGGAGACATGTTATCAAAACACCAGTTACTGGGTGAGAGAAAAACACGCTCAGGGAGAAAGAATATCTAATACCGGTATAAGGGTGAGAGATATCGATCATCCGAAACGTCTGAGGAGGACCTAAAAGGCACATCTCAACTCAGAAAAATCTGACTCCACAGGGGACAAAAAGTCATAATAGGGAGCATATGGAAGGAACACCAGGGATACCGATTACTGGGCATATAATAGGTGACCAACCAGGCGTGAATTGGGAGCATATTCAAGACACTCATCATCCGAAAGGAGGGCTGAAAAAGCAAACTCGACTTACAGGATGGGCATTCGATTCCACAAGGAAATGCGAATCTTACTCAACTGGGGAAGAAAAAGACTTCAACCGAAGAGCGCATGAGATATATTATCTATTACCGTCATAACGTAGATAACATACTCGCATGGAAGACTATCCACAACCGGTTACTGGGTTAATAAAGGATAAATCAACCGAAAAGAAAGGACATCGGGATACCAGTTACTGGGTATAAAATGATGACCAATCAGAAGGAGAAACAATCATTACCAAACAAGGGTAAATGAAAGATGACTTGCTAGGGATAAATTACCTGACAAAAGCAATTATCCAGGAGATATATCACCGGTTATTGGGTGGTATACTCAAAACGAAGGAATATCAATACCGGTTACTGGGTAAGGATAACCAACAAAGAGGGGATTACATCTACCGGTTACCGGGTAGAAAACCACAGAAATCCGCTGGGGAAGAAGATGAACAATTGCTGGTTACTGAGCAATTGAACAACTGAACCACAGGGAGCCGCAGGGTATAACAAGAAAAGAAAGTCAATCCAGGAACAAATTAGAAAGACACAATCAACAAAACTCAACCCGATGAGGATATAACTCAGGGGAATAATTCCATCCCGATACACAACTGGGGAGGAAACTGAAACAATAATTATCCACGAGGATATAACTCAGTGGGGAAGAAAGAAGAAAAGATAGACACTTTCTTCCTAAGTGGCTGACTTTATGTGGAGAGATCAGACACAGACATCTGCTTGTGGAAGAACATTTTACCAGTAGTAGGATATAACAAGCAAAGATATATGGCAAAGAATGCAATTATGAATATCTGAATGCTATGATTATGCATGTATATGCATGGTTTGTGTATGATTAATGCTGACAGACAGACATATCTAACACAAACGGGCTCAAGAGCCACGAACGGACATCCGACACAACATCTTCAAAATGAAAGGCAAGGCCCACAGGAGAAATCAGTTCTGGTGGGGATGATCTAATACCAGGAGACATAGATCACCGCTGGGAATAGGCAAAGTCACAACTTCCGACTGCTAGGGACTTCTTATCAATTCTCGGGGACAAGTTGTTGAATATCAATAAGATCCTTCGTAGAAGAAACTCTACTGGGGAACTTATCAAGGAATGAGGTGAAACTCCGTGGGGAACAACCGCCAAACAGATACCTATCAATCAAAACACTCCATTCTAACCGCTGGAGAGACATCTATGCTAAGGGGAGAAAGAACAATTTGCCCCGTTGGGGAAGGAAACAACACATCTTCCTCAATACTTAGAAGAAATCTTCAAACACGGAGGGGAAACAAATTATCAAACTCGGGTCAGGCAACCCTGCAGGGGATAAACTATCGGCAACCCTCAAAGGAAACCTCCTCTGCTAAGGGAATCGAAAATGAATCCTTTGTCAACACGTGACATGCCGGGGATAAAAAGGGAAACAAACCTTCACCAATTGCTCTAGACAACTTCTTGCTGAGGAAACAACGAAAAGTTGATGAAGAGGATATAAACATGCCATAATATGAACAAATGTCTTACCTTTTTGGAAATCGTACTATCCTTGGGAGAGCACTGAAGACATTCCATTTATCCTTTTAGTCTCTGTGAATGTTCATTTTGTTTAAAACAGTTTATAAAACTTTATTTGTTTAAAACAAACGATACTCATCAATTAAAAACATGCAAACGTTTGTTAAACAGAAACAAGTAAGAATGCCAAGAATTGGATAAAGGCTCAAATTTATTTAATAGAATGGTAGCCCACAAATAGTGAGACTCCATGGATCTTTACAAATTTGAAATTGGTGATATACATGGAAAAAGGCCTACATTGAACATAATGATCGTTTCTCCACCAACTCTGAATTTGCTGTATTTGAAGCTTCAGTTGACGACGACTGAGCGAGAATCTTTGATAGATAATAGTTGTAGAACGTTGTCTTGCCAGGATGCAGTTACTTGCCAAATCCCTAACTTTTTCCTAGATTGCCCCAGGGTGAGGTACTCAATCTAGCGGGATATGTATATTCATTTTTTTCTTCATGTCTCTAACTTTTGCCTGGACCGCCCTTTCGGGTTTTCAATCCACCGAGACGCTCATTTTTGCATAAGTCGCCCTTTCGGGTTTTCAACTTAGTGAGTTATTCTGTTTTTATTTTTAGGCGAAGTATTTCTTGACTGCATCTGAATTCACATGACGAGTGAAATCCTCCCCATCCATAGTTGTAAGCAACAAAGCACCGCATGAACAGGTTCTCTTAACAACATATGGGCCTTCATAGTTTGGAGTCCACTTGCCCCTGGAATCGGGCGCGAAAGACAAGACTTTCTTGAGCACGAGGTCACCTTCTTGGAACACACGAGGCTTGACCTTTTTATCAAAAGCTTTCTTCATCCTTTTCTGATATAACTGACCATGGCACATGTCAGTCAATCTCTTTTCTTCAATCAAATTCAGTTGGTCATAACGACTCTGAACCCATTCAGCCTCAGTCAACTTAGCTTCCATCAAGACTCTCATTGATGGGATCTCAACCTCCACGGGGAGCACAACCTCCATGCCATATACAAGAGAGAAAGGGGGTTGCCCATGTTGAAGTGCGGACGGATGTACGATAACCATGCAAAGCAAATGGCAGCATCTCATGCCAATCTTTGTACGTAATAACCATTTTCTGAATAATTTTCTTGATGTTCTTGTTAGCAGCCTCAACAGCCCCATTCATCTTGGGTCTATAGGGAGAAAAATTATGATGTGCAATCTTGAACTCGCTACACAACTGTTTCATCATCTTATTGTTCAAGTTATATCCATTATTAGTAATGATCTTGTCTGACACACCATATCGGCATATGAGTTGATTCTTAATAAACCTCACAACCACCTGCCTGGTCACATTTGTATATGATGCCGCTTCAACCCACTTGGTGAAGTAATCAATAGCTACGAGAATAAAACGGTGACCGTTTGACGCTTTTGGTTCAGTCATGCCAATAATGTCAATTCCCCACATGGAGAAAGGCCATGGTGAGGAAATAACATTAAGAAGTGTCGGGGGAATATGAATCTTATCCGCATAAATCTGACACTTGTGGCATTTCTTCACATATTTGCAGCAGTCAGACTCCATTGTCAGCCAATAGTAGCCTGCTCTCAACATTTTCTTTGCCATAGCATGTCCATTGGAATGAGTACCAAATGAACCCTCATGGACTTCAGTCATCAACATGTCTGCTTCGTGTCTATCCACGCATCTGAGCAGAACCATGTCAAAACTCCTCTTATAAAGCACATCACCATTAAGGTAGAAACTGCCAGATAATCTCCTCAAAATCTTCTTATCTGAAGAAAAAACTTGATATCATAATACCATGGCTTATCATCTTTCACCTCTTCAACTGCAAACACATGAGCTGGTCTATCCAAGCGCATCACAGTAATATTGGGGACTTCATTCCAATACTTCACCACAATCATTGAAGCAAGCGTGGCAAGAGCATCCGCCATCCGATTCTCATCTCGAGGAATATGATGGAAATCAACCTTAGTAAAGAAAGTTGAAATCCTCCTCGCATAATCTCTATAAGGGAGGAGGCCAGGCTGATTCGTCTCCCATTCACCCTTAACCTGATTAACAACAAGGGTCGAATCACCATAAACATCCAGATGTTTGATCCTAAGATCATTACACTCTTCCAAACCCATAATACAAGCTTCATACTCCGCCATATTATTCGTGCATTTGAAAGTTAGCCTTACTGTAAAAGGATAATGTGTGCCTTGAGGAGTAGTAATCACTGCCTCAATACCATTTCCATACTGATTGACAGCACCATCGAACACCATGCTCCATCGGAAACCAGGCTCCGGCCCTTCATCGAGCGTAGGTTCATCAAAATCTTTCATTTTCAAATACAGAATCTCCTCATCATGGAAGTCGTATTGCAATGGGCAATTCTCCCAGTTAAAGCAGGCTTCTCAAAGATATACTTGATTGGATCCATTTTGGATATCAACCAAGTCGTATGATTCAACATATACTGACGTAAGCGCTTAGCAGCCCAAGCCAAAGCACAACATGTCTTCTCAAGCATTGAATACTGAGACTCACAGTCAGTAAACTTCTTACTCAAGTAGTATATCGCATATTCTTCCTTCCCTGATTCATCTTGCTGACCCAATACACATCCCATGGAATCATCAAGCACACTCAAGTACATAATCAAAGGTCTCCCTTCAACAGGCGGAGACAGAATTGGAGGCTCGGACAGATACTCTTTGATATTGTTGTAGCACCTCAAATTTGCACCCCCCATTCATGCATACATTTTATTTTTTAGGTCATTTATCATTACATCTTGCATTGCATCATTGCATTCAGAATTGGCATCAAGAGGTTCATCAGTGCAAAGGAACAAGTTTCCCTTGAAATGGAGGCCACATGGGTATTCTAGAGAGCTTATATGAATCAAGGTTCATTTTGAAGCAACTTTGCCAAGTGGTAGAGGCCCAAAGTCATCAGTGCATTCTCAGGTCATCTGAGGCCCATACAAGTCAACTATGCAGTCAACTGAGGACTATGAGTTGGAGAAATGGTTTGAGACACTTAATTCATGTCCAAAAGAGGCCTATTCATCATTTCAAACATCTACATTGAAGATTTTGAAGCCAGATCAAAAGTTTCCAAGAATGGAAAGTGACATGTAATTTCAAGTTTCCAAAAATGGCAAGTTTTTAGACCACATTCAACTTGACTTTCCAATATCAAAGAAGCTTAAAATGAAATTTTGGTCAACATGAAAGTTGAAGATCTTTCTCTCCCATTTCCAAAAAGTCCAAGATCATGAGCATCTGACAAAGGGTTGAGAAGTTATGAGCAAATGATCACCAAGTGTGCATGAAACTTCAAAGTGCCATAACTTTTGATTCACAACTCCAATTTAAGCCACTCTTTTTGCAAATTGCTTCTCATGACCTATATTTTCCAAATCTATCATTGCATTTCATGAAAAAATCTCACATGATCATTTGGCCATGCATGTGCTTTTTGGAGGGAAAATGAAGAATTTAAAATTGGTGCATCACATGAACTTAATTCCATTGCCATTGTGTTCCTTGGTTGATTTTAAGAGCATTTGAGCCATGCATGTGTACTATTCACCTCCATTTTGCCATGCATAAGGTGAATTTTGCAATTTGGTCATACACCTCATTTTTCATTAAACTTTCATTAGTCAAGCCTAATTATCATTAGCAAAGTAATTAACATGTGATATAAAAGCTTAATTGTAACAGAATTGTTCAGTTTCACAAGTTCTAGATCTAGAATCTCATTTCCCTCCAAATTTTTCTCTCAATCCAAATTTGAATTTTCTTCACATAACACCTCATTTTTCTTGCATAATCGTATTGATGGAGTATCATTGAGTAGGAATTGAGTGTTGGATTGAAGATTTTGGCCAAGAATCAAGCAAGTTGAGCTCATGAAGATGAACATGGAAGCTTCAAATTGATCAAGATCCAAGCCTTTTCAAGTCAAATTTCGTGCATAAAGCTTCACTACAAGGTTGATAGAGGAGATCTGGAGGTTTAGAGCTCTTGAATCCACTGTTTTCATCCACTGCTCTTCAAGAAGGTTGGATTTCGAACCTCATGATTCTTCATTTTATGTACATAAACTGGTAGAACTTTCAATGCTGATGATGCTGATGCTTTTAGAATTTGAAATGGTTGAATATTGAGTGAGTTATGCTGAGTTGAAATTTTGTGTGCAATTATGTTTTGCTTCGATTTGCATTATCCATTGAGAAATAGGCTTAGCAAATGTTAGATTCTTGTTCTACGCATCGAGACAGTTCGAACGGTGTATGCCATGGAAAATTCTGGAAAAAAAATTTGTTGAATGTTACTGTTGCGCCGCCGTCTCAACGAGGAAGACGGTGGAAACCATCGCCAACCACCGTTGGTGAATAGTACCAGGCGCTCTGGTTCAAGCTTACGGTTTACGCTGCATGAACCCTCATGTTTATGGTTCGATTCTTGCTGTAAGCATTTTGGAAATTCATTTTTGGTTTTCCCTGGCCTTGCTGAACGCTACGTTTCAATGGAAACGCGCTTGGTAATCTCACATTCCAGGGTTCGATTCCCTGTGAATGTTGTTTTCAGTTTCATGTGAATTTCTTTTGCCATGCCAAACGATGCGTTTTGTGGAGCTCTCCTTGTGACTCACCTTGCCTCAGTTCGATTCTTGCTGGTGTATGCTGATGTTTTGTCATTTCAAATATTATTTCCATATGTTTTTTCATCTTATTTCCATTTACTTTCATGTTAATTCAAAAAATCATAAAAAATAGAATATGTATCCAATTAAATCCAAAATTTTTGTCACATGTTCATTTGAGTGTCTAGTTTTTTTTAGTATTTATTTCCTGATTTTATTGTTTCTGGATTTTTGATTGTGAATTGATGATTGAACATGATGCAAATGTGATATGTTGTACCAATTGGCTTGTGAAATGCTCATACTTTCTCCAATTGCCTTGAAATTTAATATGCTGAATCCTAACATGTTGCATGATTTTTGAGAATTGGTTTGGTATTTTTAGCATTTTTCATCTTTGTTTTAGACACATGAATGTATGGTGTGACAATGTGTGTCACACATTTTGATGTTGATCTTGTTCATTTTCATATACATGTCAATTGAGCTCTTCTGATTCTAATTTTTTGCATGATGCTTGTGTTTAACATGTTGATATTACATAAAAAATTTCATGATCGTTGGATGTGTTTCGGATTTTAATGTGCATTTTCTTATTTGAATGTCCAATTGTTGGTCACATTGTATGCCTTTGCCTTATCATGATCAATTGATGACCTTGCCTTAGGATTTGAGTCTGGTCCTTTTTCGGACATGTTCTTACTTGAATAATAGTGCTTCATGTTGAATATCAACTTCTGTTTTGACTTTTTGCTTTGCCTTTGACCCTAGTCTTTGCACTAGTGGTTTGTACTCACCTTTTGAGCTTTGTATTTCAGGTTCAAGCAATTAGCTCTAGTGGTTGATATGATCTCATTACTTGAGATACAAGCTTGCTTTGTCCACTAACCTTTGTTGTGTTGTAGGTCCCTTGGTGATGAACTCACTCGAGTTGTTTACACATAGGACTTGTATTGTGTACATATTGGAAATGTCCCACTGTTGAGTGACTGTTTGGTTTGTTTGAATATGATATTGACTTGTTTGACTTTTGTACAGGTACATTAGTCGCTTTTAGCTCATTGCTTGAGCTTTGCTTTGCTTGTGGTTGGTATACCACCTAGGTAATCATCCTATAACTCCATGTAGTCTGGAAGCCCTGTTGTTTCTTTTGGCAGGCATTTGGCTGAAGTCCTCCTTAAGAGGCAATGACTGTGATTGTTTATATTTGTGCCATGTACTTGTTAAGTCCCCCTAAGTGAAGAGGCAATTGACAGATAGAAGGGATTAGCAATCAATCCCCTGTTAGTCGTTGAGTCGTTCATTATGCTCGCACTACGTGTTGATGCTCTTGAACCTAACCCAAGATCCTTGTATATAGAGTCAGTCAAGTGGAGTAGGGTCCCTCATTCTGGATCCCCATGTTTTCATTGATTCAAGCTCACCCAGGACCGGGTTAAGAGCTATGAGGTCCAATCCTCATTACCTTTCATCTGCTCACCCTGACGGTCAATGTCAGTAGTTAAGAGCTTCATCATACCCTACAGTTGGCTTGTTTGTCGAGGTTGATATGACCCCTTGACTAAAGTCTGACTTGTTTGTCGAGGTTGATATGACCCCTTGACTAAAGCCTCACCCTTGATGTTTGAGCCCCTTGTTGGTGTGTTTACTTCATGTATATGTTTTTGTGTGGTGTGATTGTATCCTCATAGGATTGCTAGACTTCGCATAGTCTCTCGTTTGCATGTCAATTAAGGTAGCACGGTTCCTTCGTCTAGGACTTCCTTTCTTGCGTGAGCATTCCTAAAACACAAACAAACTTGATCTTCCCTTAAGGACACGTTAACTCCTTCTACTACAGGTGAGTAAGTCTCCCAAGGTCGAGCATCCGGTAGATTGCGTAGTAACGTCGTTCACCTAAAAAACACAAAACAAATAGAAATAGTTTAGCCGAACTACGGCAACTCTGATTCTCATGTTCAGATGAGATACGTAGGCACGAGATGCGATGTCTTGTCGAGTTTGACTGACGACTAACTTTAATCCTTGCTGGTTTTCGCCCTCGTTGCGATTCTTCTCTCTCGTCCTCGTTGCGATCGAGACCTTTCTTTTCTCTCGCCCTTGTTGCGATCGAGACCTCCCTTTTCTCTTGCCCGAGTTGCAATCGAGACCCTTCTTCTTCTCGCGCGTGTTTGTTATGAGTTGGATGTAAGCCCATTGATTGGCATTCCGTTTCCTGTTTGTGTGTTTGGAGTCGGATGTAGCCCATTCATTGGCATTCTGTTTCCTGTTTGCCTTTCTTTGTATGGAGTCGGATGTAAGTCCAGCTATTGGCATTCTGTTTCCTTGTTTGTGTGTTTGGAGTCTGATATAAGTCCATCTATTGGCATTCGGTTTCCCGTTTGTTTGTTGTTTTGAGGAGTCGGATGTAAGTCCATTTATTGGCTGTTTGTTTCCTGTCTGTGTTTCTTTGTTCGGAGTTGGATGTAAATCCATTGATTGGCATTCCGTTTCCTGTTCTTGTTTCTTTTGACGTCTCAGCGTCTCTTTTCGGTGTTTTGTTTCGGCGTGCGTTAGCCGAGCTACGAGTGCTCTGATTCTTACTCTGGTTAGAGAAGATACGTATGCATAGGATGCGACATCCTAGCGAGCACGTTCCCCATTTCCCCGAACTACGTCGACTCTGATGTTTGTGTCTGACAAACTACGTAGGCCCAGGATGCGACATCCTGCCGAGTCCCGTTTCCTCCGTCTTTCACCTGTGTCTTATTCTAGTGTGTGCAGTCTTTGAGCAGTTTTCATCAGCAACCTTATTCTATTCATTCTGAGCGTGGATCCCGTCGAGTACGATGGACGTGAGGGGGTGCTAATACCTTTCCCTTGCGTAACCGACTCCCGATCCTAGCAATCTCTGGTCGTAAGACCATTCCTTTCCCTTTTTCAGGTTTACTTCGAGCGTTTCCTTTCCCTCCTTTGGGATAAATAACGCACAGTGGCGGCTCTGTGTCTTTTCCCGCCGGTTGTTTTTCGCGTATGCGACAGCTGGCGACTCTGCTGGGGACACTAGAGAAGTTGACCTCTTGCTGGTCCATCTTCCCTAAGCGAGTCAATCCTAGCGCTCTTTAGGATAGTTTTGGTTGCTTTTACTGCTTTATTTATGGCATTTATGATTATTATGCTGTGATTGTATATATTTGCATATATGTTTGCATGCATCATATTATCATTGTGTTGGTTGTGTATCTGTTTCTCTGTTGGGTGGGAGTCACAAGAGGTAAAAGGCCCAATACCCAGGCTATGAGTGAACTTTAGGACACCTAGGAATAGAGTGATTTATGGGAAGCGGGTGGTATGGCACCACTTAGCGGAACATGGTATCACGAGCAGTTCAGATTCTGAGGGGGTATTATCGTTGCATACATCTGGTGTGCATATGATGATATTCTTGAAAGGATTGTTTATCCTGCGTTTCTCTTGACCTTACCTTGGCCTAGATGACACCCGTGAGTGGGGCGGGAATGAATCATTTGCAGGTACTGATGGTGACTTTGGTTCAGTCGGACTTATGGATATCTATTTCCGACACGCCGGAATTCTGTCCGTGGTACTTATCAGTGGGTTCCGTTTATTTCGGATCCCCGGGTTGAATCCAAGGGTACTTGTTCAGAGGATCCTGTTGGCAACCGTTCAGTAGATGTTCCTGTAATGATGGTGATATATCCTCTGTTCCGTTTATTTCGGAACTCCCCAAGTTGGATTTGTGGTTACATGGGCCCTCAGATGACTGTGACCAGTTCAGAGACCTGATGAGTGTTCAGATGACTTGGAGGATGGCATAGTGACTTGCATTCATGCATCTGCATCATTCCCGTTTTGCATCCATCCGCATCCAACTCATGTCTATCCATACTCAGGGTCCATTCTCAATTGAGATTCTGGTTGAGAGACATCCTGATGTCAGAATGTTATTGTCAAATTATTATCCGTCTCGATGAAGCCAGAATCAAAAGACAAAGTGTTCCTCATACAGATAGACATTGCATTCATGTGTGAGTCATATTAACCTGTTTTTTGTTTTGCAGGTGTCAGTATCTAACCTGTTTGATTGACCTAGGAATCACTGCTCGCGCACGCCGAGTCATTCCTCTGCACATAGCTCGTCCACTCAGATACCCTACCAGACGCAACAAATCCAAGCTGATGGATCCATCCAACGCCGACATTCTTGAATTGAAAGAGATGATGAGGGAGTTGTTCAATGTCGTGCAAGGGCTCGCCTTGGGGCAGAAAGCAATTGCTGAGAGGGTGGAGAGGATTGAAAAATGGCTGATAACGGAGGAAATACAGGGAAATGCTCCGTCGTCTAGAGTAAAGAAGCCCTCTGGTAATGGTCAGCACAAGAAGGAGGTTGAATCAAGTAATGTGCATGCCAAAAAGGGGCACGGTAGAGATCGTTACCACCCGTATGCTGCTGTAGTGACTATTCCTGCTGGTAATTCATCTGTACAACCGCAACAGCAGCCACCTCAACAGAGAGCACAAAAAGTTGGGTGCCAAGTGAGGAAAGGGACGACAAATCGTCAGTTTGATAAGCCACCCGTGACTTATACCTTCCTGTTTAAGAGGTTGAAGGATCTTGGGTTGGTTCAGCCGAGGATGTTGGTTCCGGTAGGACCAGGTCAGAGGCCTGCAAATTACGATGAGAACGTCAGGTGCGAGTTCCATTCTGGGGCACCCGGACATCACATTGAGGGTTGTAGAGCTTTTGAGCATGTCGTCCAAGATTTGGTGGATTCTAAAGCCATCAACTTTGCACCAACACCGAATGTTAATGCTGACCCCGTGCCAATGCATGGTCCTGTGAGGGTGAACGTGATGTCAAAGGAAAAAAGAAAAATGGAGGTGACAGATGTGGATCAGTTAAGAACTCCAATGTCTGTGGTCCAGAGACATCTGATGAAGAGTGGAGTTTTCCCTGGTTGTGATAATTGTTGTGCGGCTGTCGCTACAAATGGGTGTGCAATGATGAGGGAAACGGTTCAGAGAATGATGGAGGTGGAAATGAATGGTGAACCATGTGAAACACCATGTCAGGCAGTTGAAACCGTCAAGGTGGAGAATGCCATTGTTGTTGAGAAAGAGAAAAAGCCGCCCATTTCTTCTTACAAACAGGCCATGGAGGTGGTGAGAAGCGGAGAAGCCCAAGGCTGGGGAAGAATGGTAGACATTGCGGTGAAAGCAGATAGGTTCGGGGTTGGTTATCAGGAAGACCAAGACTCGTCTGGGCAAAACAGAGGACGTCGTCAACCGTTCACGTTCATCAGTGCTGGGATGCTAGACCCAGATCACGCCTGTGCGGTGGGTGAAGAAATCGACAGTCACTGCGAGCTTGATTCGTGGATAAAATCGTGCGTACCAGGGAACTAGAAGGCCTCAAAGATCATCACTGTCACTCATCATGAAGAGTAATATTTCTGTTTTTCAATTCTGGTTGCATGAAAGCCATACGTTTTGCCCGAAACGTATTGGTCCATTGTAAGGGCCATCTCATGTGTTTCATTTTGCAACATTTTGCATCATTAATAAATGGATGTTTTTTGTAGTAAAAGCGGTGCTCTCTGTTTTTCATTTATTTTTGCAGTTTAAAAAATAAATAAAAATGGCAATGTTTGTTTCATTTTCCTCCCTTTTGTTTTGTCTCGTTCCGACTTTTGTATTCTCCGGATCTCATTGATAACAATCCTGTTACACCCTCATATGACTTCGACAATCCAATCTATCATGCCGAAGAAGAAGGCGAAGAAGATTGTGAACTGCTGGGGGGGAATTAACCAGATTGTTGAAACAAGAGGAGAAGGTGATTCAACCGCATGAGGAGCAAGTGGAGCTTGTGAAGCTGGGTACCGAGGAGGTCAGAAAGGAAGTAAAAGTCAGAACCTCCTTGGAGGCGAGTGTCAAGAGCGGAGGTGATGCCATTCGGTCTCAAGAATGTCGGTGCCACGTATCAGAGGACTATGGTGACTTTGTTTCATGATATGATTCATCATGAAATTGAATGCTATGTTGATGACATGATAACAATGTCCCAAACTGAAGAGGGGCATCTGGTAGATCTGGCCAAGTTCTTTGACCGATTGAGACAGTTCAAACTGAGGTTGAATCCAAATAAGTGCACTTATGAAGTGCGGTCCGTTAAGGTGCGGGGCTTATTGTGAGCGGAAAAGAGGAATCGAGGTCGATCCTGCTAAAAAAAAAAAGAGGTTTGTGGCTTCTTAGGTAGATTGAACTACATTTCACGGTTCATATCTCATCTAACAGCCACGTGTGAACCCATAGTCAAGCTGTTAAGAAAAGATCAAAGGGTCAGGTGAAATAATGATTGCCAAGGGGCATTTGGAAAAATAAAAGAATATTTGCAGGAACCTCCGATTGATGCCTCCCGTGGAGGAACGACCGTGAATCTGTACTTGACAGTCCTCGAGGGGTCTATGGGGTGTGTACTGGGTCAGCATGACGAGTCTGGTCGAAAAGAGCATGCAAATTACTACCTTAGCAAAACGTTTACCGACTGTGAAACAAAATATTCACTGCTCGAGAAAACTTGTTGTGCTTTGGCATAGGCTGCTCGCCGACTGAGACAGTACATGCTGGTTCATACCACTTTGTGGATTTCCAAGATGGATCTGATCAAGTATGTGTTTGAGAAGCCAACATTGACCGGACGAGTTGCGAGATGGCAAATGATTTTAACTAAATACGATATTCAGTATACCTCTCAGAAAGCAATAAAGGGGAGTGTATTGTCTGATTACCTCGCCCAGCAACCCATTGAGGATTATCAACGGATGAAGTTTGAATTCCTTGATGAGGACATCATGGTTCTCAAATCGAAGGATTGTGAGAAACCAATCCCGGAGGAGGGGCCTGACCCTGAATCCGAACGGATTCTGATGTTTGATGGGGCTGTTAATGTGGATGGTAATGGAGTTGGAGCTGTTTTGGTTACGCCGAAAGGATCCCACATTCCTTGTGCTGCCCGGCTAACGTTTGAATGCACCAGCAACGTGGCAAGTACGAAGCTTGTATCCTGGGTATCGACCCTCGGTGCGTACATCTACTGGGGCAACACCTTTCTCGCTCTGTATGGGATGGAAGCAGTGCTACCCGTGGAGGTCCAGATTCCGTCATTAAGAGTCCTGAGGGACGTAAAATTGAAAGAGACGGAGTGGGTAAGGACTCGGTACGGAGAGTTGGGCCTGATTGAGGAAAAGAGGCTGGCAACCATTTGTCATGGGCAGTTGTACCAGCAACGAATGAAGCGTGCTTTTGACCGGGAGGTGCGACCTCGTGTGTACCATGTGGGATATATGGTGTTGAAAAGGATCCTTCCTCCTCAGAACGATCGTCGGGGTAAGTGGACCCACAGTTATGAACGCCCGTTCGTGGTCAAGAAGGTTTTCTCTGGCAGAGCCTTGTTGTTGACGACCATGGATGGTGAGGATTTTCCATCCCCTGTGAATGCGGACGCAGTTAAAAAATACTTCGTATAAGAGACCCGCTAGACGAAAAGAATAAAATAGTCCAGGCAAAAATGGGCATCCCGGCGAACCAAAAAAAAAATGAAAAAGGTTCGGGCAAAAATTAGGGATAAAAAGAAAAAACTGTACACCCGGCAAGTCGAAAACCCCACAAGGGCGGCTTGAGCAAAAAAGGGTATCCCGGTGGACTGAAAACCCGAAAGGGCGGTCCAGGCAAAAGAGGGGTTGAAACGAACAACTGCGTCTAGCATGATCGTTTGTACTTTGGATATGACATGGATAATTCCCGGCAGAGATCGGTCGGAAGCGTCTTGTTCGGAAGGCAGAAAGCAAGGAGAGTCTTGAGGACATATGGGGTGTAACCGAGTTGGAACTCGATGAGATCACGGGTTCACATTGCCATTAGGATAGATTTTCCTTTTGTGCGCAATTACCTCTTTTCAGGGATTGCTTCCTGTGTACTGCTCAGTCACGAGCCACTTTTTTTCAGTCAATAAAATGCATGCTCAGTCAAATAGTTTTGTTTTTGTTTTCATTACCGCTTTGATTGCAAAAACATCCGTTTGTTTTGATAAAGAATCTTTGCATTTTGAGACATAGAGATCCCTTCCAATGCATGTTCATAAGATTGAAAATCTGAAATCTTATTCGGAAGGTTGAGTGACCTAGGTGTTGAAATCTTGGCACGCCTGGGGCACGTTTTTATCTAACGATCTCTTTTGTAGGTGATGTTAGATACTTTCACTCACTTGCAGGTTGTGATGTGAAGCGTTTTGACAAGAGATCCCCACAGAGTCCAATCAGGGACGAGGGATTGAAGAACGGTGAAAAGACGATGAAAGAATTGCGACGATCCTAGAAGGTAATCAAGAAGACTCTTCAAAGTCTGAGGATTAGAGAGTTGGCCCGAATCTGAGGAGACCGTTTGTCTCGAAGTAGAGAAAAGCCGAGAATACAAGGCGATGAATCAGGAGAGACCAGATGAGTCTGAGAGTCCTCAAAAGTGACAAAGCTGACACTGTGGTTGGATGGTGAATGCCAGGGTTCGACGAGTCGACGGGCGTTCCGTGTCAAATAGGTCGTATCTCCCCAGCGGGTTCGAGGTCGTTATCTCCCCAACGGATTCGAGAGCGGTGTTTCCTCGGCAACCAGGCCTGAGATGGGTTATTTTCCCCAGCAGGGTTGAGAATGTAATCCCCAGCGAGCCTGAGGGTTGTTATTTCCCCAGTGGAGGTATCTGTGGGTAGTTTGTTCCTCAGCATCCAGGTCTAGAGTTTGTTGTAATCCCCAACAAGGTTGTGACTGTTAGTTCTCGAGCTAGTCTGAAGGTTACTATTTTCCCAGCTAGTCCGAAGTTTGCTGTTTCTCTCAGCAGGTTTGAGAATGTTAGTTCCCCAGCAAGTCTGAAGGTTGCTGTTTCCCCAGCGGAGGTGGGCGTTATTTGTTTTCCCCCCAGCGAAGTCCCCAAGCGGATCGAGTTCAGCGGAGGTCGTCCCTAGTGAGGATTATCCGTTCCCCAGCAATAACGCTATTCCCTAGCAGGGTGGAGATGGGAGTGACATCAAGTTCCTTAATAGAGTTCCTCGAGCTCCCCAGTAGAGTCCCCAGAGGGGGATATTTTTTATGCATCCATCATTTAGAAAAGCATAGCATATTGCATCATTAATTGCGTAGCATTTCCATGGTTATGGAGCATTACGCTGTAAGATTCATGCATCAGCATTGCAAGCATAAGTTGGTCCCAGCCGTGGTTACCATTCAAGAGTTGGTTGAGCTGGTCGGTGAAGATGTTATTCTGAGGAGTTTAGCATCGTGACGTTGGGTCATTTGGGTCGATTTCAGAATTGGTTTCCCCAGCATGGTTGAGAGGTTGGTGTTTTCCCAACAAGTGACTCCCTAGTTGGATTGGTTCCTCTGTCGTTTCGAGAATGACAGATCAGCAAGCGTCCCCAGCAGTGCTATTCCCCACAGAGTTGGGAGATCGAATCAGGAATTGTATGCTGAGCAAAGTGATCGTTTGCTTTCTCAGCAGGAGTTTTCCTCCCCTCGCATCTTGTAGGCTTGGATCATTTCCCCAGCAGAGGTGGATCATTGTTCAACATCCGTATGGCACGTTTGCAGTGGTCGCGCTTGACAGCGTTCAGGATTGATAATCCCCAGAGAGGTACAGTTCCTCACCCGTTCGTGGAAGGAAAGCTTGATTCTCCCCAGTGCAGTCCCCGGCAAGTGTCTGCCTTGTTTTGACATATGTAGATGTTATCCTTGCGATACCGATAAGTGTCGTGTTAATCCCCATGTGGTGTCAGTATACATCATCTTTCGATGTCCGTAACATCGAGTCTCTTCCCATTCGTCCGTTGACGTCTGGTCGTGGTTTCTCTTCCCATTCGTCCGTTGACGTCTGGTCGTGATTTCTCTTCCCATTCGTCCGTTGAAGTCTGGTCGTGGTTTCTCTTCCCATTCGCCCGTTGACGTCTGGTCGTGGTTTCTCTCTTCCCATTCATCCGTTGATGTCTGGTCGTGGTTTCTCCTTCCCATTCGTCCGTTGACGTCTGGTCGTGGTTTCTTTCCCATTCGTCCGTTGACGTCTGGTCGTGGTTTCTCTTCCCATTCGTCCGTTGACGTCTGGTCATGGTTTCTCTTCCCATTCGTCCGTTGACGGCTGGTCGTGGTTTCTCTTCCCATTCGTCCGTTGACGTCTGGTCGTGATTTCTCTTCCCATTCGTCCGTTGAAGTCTGGTCGTGGTTTCTCTTCCCATTCGCCCGTTGACGTCTGGTCGTGGTTTCTCTTCTCATTCGTCCGTTGACGTCTGGTCGTGGTTTCTCTTCCCATTCGTCCGTTGACGTCTGGTCGTGGTTTCTTTCCCATTCGTCCGTTGACGTCTGGTCGTGGTTTCTCTTCCCATTCGTCCGTTGACATCTGGTCGTGGTTTCTCTTCCCATTCGTCCGTTGACGTCTGGTCGTGGTTTCTCTTCCCATTCATCCGTTGATGTCTGGTCGTGGTTTCTCTCTTCCCATTCATCCGTTGATGTCTGGTCGTGGTTTCTCCTTCCCATTCGTCCGTTGACGTCTGGTCGTGGTTTCTCTCTTCCCAGTCATCGGTAAATGTTTGGTCTTGTTTCACTTCTGAACATCATCATTCGATGTCGGTAAACGTCGAGTTCCTTCCCAGTCATCGGTAAATGTCTGGTCGTTCTTTTTTGGTGTCGCTAAACATCATCTTTCGATGTCGGTAAACATCGAGTTCCTTCCCAGTCATCGGTAAATGTTTGGTCGTTCTTTTTTGGTGTCGGTAAACATCATCTTTCGATGTCGGTAAACGTCGAGTTCCTTCACAGTCATCGGTAAATGGCTTGTCGTTCTTTTTTGGTGTCGGTAAACATCATCTTTCGATGTCGGTAAACGTCGAGTTCCTTCCCGGTCATCGATAAATGTCTGGTCGTTCTTTTTTGGTGTCGGTAAACATCATCTTTCGATGTCGGTAAACGTCGAGTTTCTTCCCAGTCATCGGTTAATGTCTGGTCATGTATTCTTTCTTTGATAAAAATCAATTCCTCAGTAGAGTCGTCAGTAAACATCTAGTCTTGCTCCAGTCGTAAACATCTTTCCCCTCCCTAGTCGAAGCCGCCATCGGTAAATGGCCCTGCTTTCCTTGATATCAGTGTATATCAAGTCGACTGTTTTGAAGCCGCCATCGGTAAATGGCCCCACTTTCCTTGATATCAGTGTATATCAAGTCGACTGTTTTGAAGCCGCCATCGGTAAATGGCCCCGCTTTCCTTGATATCCGTGTATATCAAGTCGACTGTTTTGAAGCCGCCATCGGTAAATGGCCCCGCTGTCCTTGATATCAGTGTATATCAAGTCGACTGTTTTGAAGCCTCCATCGATAAATGGCCTCGCTTTCCTTGATATCCGTGTATATCAAGTCTTTCCAATGAAAGCCGCCATCTGGTAAATGAGCCTTGCTTTCCTTGATATCCGTGTATATCAAGTCTCCCCAGTGAAAGCCGCCATCTGGTAAATGAGCCTCGCTTTCCTTGATATTCGTGTATATCAAGTCTACCCATTGAAAGCCGCCATCTGGTAAATGAGCCTCGCTTTCCTTGATATCCGTGTATATCAAGTCTCCCCAGTGAAAGCCGCCATCAGTAAATGAGCCTCGCTTTCCTTGACATCGGAAGATATCAAGTCCTGTAGTAGAAGCCGCCATCAGTAAATGAGCCTCACTTTCCTTGACATCGGAAGATATCAAGTCCTGCAGTGGAAGCCGCCATTAGTAAATGAGCCTCGCTTCCTTCACTTCGTCCCCGACAAAGTGAAAATTCTACGGTTCTTTTGGTATTCAATCCCTGATTACCTTGAAAGTCTGATAGCCGTTGCTCTCATCCGTTCAGGTTCTTAGTTGATTGAATAGGGGCAGCTGTAGCACCTCAAATTTGCACCCCCCATTCATGCATACATTTCATTTTTTAGGTCATTTATCATTACATCTTGCATTGCATCATTGCATTCAGAATTGGCATCAAGAGGTTCATCAGTGCAAAGGAACAAGTTTTTCCTTGAAATGGAGGCCACATGGGTATTCTAGAGAACTTATATGAATCAAGGTTCATTTTGAAGCAACTTTGCCAAGTGGTAGAGGCCCAAAGTCATCAGTGCATTCTCAGGTCATCTAAGGCCCATACAAGTCAACTGTGCAGTCAACTGAGGACTATGAGGTGGAGAAATGGTTTGAGACACTTCATTCATGTCCAACAGAGGCCTATTCATCATTTCAAACATCTACATTGAAGATTTTGAAGCCAGATCAAAAGTTTCCAAGAATGGAAAGTGACCTGTAATTTCAAGTTTCCAAAAATGGCAAGTTTTTGGCCCACATTCAACTTGACTTTCCAACATCAAAGAAGCTTCAAATGAAATTTTGGTCAACATGAAAGTTGAAGATCTTTCTCTCCCATTTCCAAAAAGTCCAAGATCATGAGCATCTGACAAAGGGTTGAGAAGTTATGAGCAAATGATCACCAAGTGTGCATGAAACTTCAAAGTGCCATAACTTTTGATTCACAACTCCAATTTAAGCCACTCTTTTTGCAAATTGCTTCTCATGACCTATATTTTCCAAATCTATCATTGCATTGCATGAAAAAGTCTCACATGATCATTTGGCCATGCATGTGCTTTTTGGTGGGAAAATGAAGAATTTAAAATTGGTGCATCACATGAACTTAATTCCATTGCCATTGTGTTCCTTGGTTGATTTTAAGAGCATTTGAGCCATGCATGTGTACTTTCACGTCCATTTTGCCATGCATAAGGTGAATTTTGCAATTTGGTCATACACCTCATTTTTCATTAAACTTTCATTAGTCAAGCCTAATTATCATTAGCAAAGTAATTAACATGTGATATAAAAGCTTAATTGTAACAGAATTGTTCAGTTTCACAAGTTCTAGATCTAGAATCTCATTTCCCTCCAAATTTTTCTCTCAATCCAAATTTGAATTTTCTTCACATAACACCTCATTTTTCTTGCATAATCGTATTGATGGAGTATCATTGAGTAGGAATTGAGTGTTGGATTGAAGATTTTGGCCAAGAATCAAGCAAGTTGAGCTCATGAAGATGAACATGGAAGCTTCAAATTGATCAAGATCCAAGCCTTTTCAAGTCAAATTTCGTGCATAAAGCTTCACTACAAGGTTGATAGAGGAGATCTGGAGGTTTAGAGCTCTTGAATCCACTGTTTTCATCCACTGCTCTTCAAGAAGGTTGGATTTCGAACCTCATGATTCTTCATTTTATGTACATAAACTGGTAGAACTTTCCATGCTGATGATGTTGATGCTTTTAGAATTTGAAATGGTTGAATATTGAGTGAGTTATGCTGAGTTGAAATTTTGTGTGCAATTATGTTTTGCTTCGATTTGCATTATCCATTGAGAATTAGACTTAGCAAATGTTAGATTCTTGTTCTACGCATCGAGACGGTTCGAACGGTATATGCCATGGAAAATTATGGAAAAAAAATTTGTTGAATGTTACTGTTGCGCCGCCGTCTCAACGAGGAAGACGGTGGAAACCACCGTCAACCACCGCTGGTGAATAGTACCAGGCGCTCTGGTTCAAGCTTAGGGTTTACGCTGCATGAACCATCATGTTTATGGTTCGATTCTTGCTGTAAGCATTTTGGAAATTCATTTTTGGTTTTCCCTGACCTTGCTGAACGCTGCGTTTCAATGGAAACGCGCTTGGTAATCTCACGTTCCAGGGTTCGATTCCCTGTGAATGTTGTTTTCAGTTTCATGTGAATTTCTTTTGCCATGCCAAACGATGCGTTTTGTGGAGTGCTCCTTGTGACTCACCTTGCCTCAGTTCGATTCTTGCTGGTGTATGCTGATGTTTTGTCATTTTAAATATTATTTCCATATGTTTTTTCATCTTATTTCCATTTATTTTCATGTTAATTCAAAAAATCATAAAAAATAGAATATGTATCCAATTAAATCCAAATTTTTTGTCACATGTTCATTTGAGTGTCTAGTTTTTTTTAGTATTTATTTCCTGATTTTATTGTTTCTGGATTTTTGATTGTGAATTGATGATTGAACATGATGCAAATGTGATATGTTGTACCAATTGGCTTGTGAAATGCTCATACTTTCTCCAATTGCCTTGAAATTTAATATGCTGAATCCTAACATGTTGCATGATTTTTGAGAATTGGTTTGGTATTTTTATCATTTTTCATCTCTGTTTTAGACACATGAATGTATGGTGTGACAATGTGTGTCACACATTTTGATGTTGATCTTGTTCATTTTCATATACATGTCAATTGAGCTCTTCTGATTCTAATTTTTTGCATGATGCTTATGTTTAACATGTTGATATTACATAAAAAAATTCATGATCGTTGGATGTGTTTCAGATTTAAGGTGCATTTTCTCATTTGAATGTCCAATTGTTGGTCACATTGTATGCCTTTGCCTTATCATGATCAATTGATGACCTTGCCTTAGGATTTGAGTCTGGTCCTTTTTAGGACATGTTCTTACTTGAATAAATGTGCTTCATGTTGAATATCAACTTCTGTTTTGACTTTTTGCTTTGCCTTTGACCCTAGTCTTTGCAGTAGTGGTTTGTACTCACCTTTTGAGCTTTGTATTTCAGGTTCAAGCAATTAGCTCTAGTGGTTGATATGATCTCATTACTTGAGATACAAGCTTGCTTTGTCCACTAACCTTTGTTGTGTTGTAGGTCCCTTGGTGATGAACTCACTCGAGTTGTTTACACATAGGACTTGTATTGTGTACATATTGGAAATGTCCCACTGTTGAGTGACTGTTTGGTTTGTCTGAATATGATATTGACTTGTTTGACTTTTGTACAGGTACATTAGTCGCTTTTAGCTCATTGCTTGAGCTTTGCTTTGCTTGTGGTTGGTATACCACCTAGGTAATCATCCTCTAACTCCATGTAGTCTGGAAGCCCTATTGTTTCTTTTGGCAGGCATTTGGCTGAAGTCCTCCTTAAGAGGCAATGACTGTGATTGTTTATATTTGTGCCATGTACTTGTTAAGTCCTCCTAAGTGAAGAGGCAATTGACAGATAGAAGGTATTAGCAATCAATCCCCTGTTAGTCGTTGAGTCGTTCATTATGCTCGCACTACGTGCTGATGCTCTTGAACCTAACCCAAGATCCTTGTATATAGAGTCAGTCAAGTGGAGTAGGGTCTCTCATTCTGGATCCCCATGTTTTCATTGATTCAAGATCACCCAGGCCCGGGTTAAGAGCTATGAGGTCCAATCCTCATTACCTTTCATCTGCTCACCCTGACGGTCAATGTCAGTGGTTAAGAGCTTCATCATACCCTACAGTTGGCTTGTTTGTCGAGGTTGATATGACCCCTTGACTAAAGCCCGGCTTGTTTGTCGAGGTTGATATGACCCCTTGACTAAAGCCTCACCTTTGATGTTTGAGCCCCTTGTTGGTGTGTTTACTTCATGTATATGTTTTTGTGTGGTGTGATTGTATCCCCATAGGATTGCTAGACTTCGCATAGTCTCTCGTTTGCATGTCAATTAAGGTAGCACGGTTCCTTCGTCTAGGACTTCCTTTCTTGCGTGAGCATTCGTAAAACACAAACAAACTTGATCTTCCCTTAAGGACACGTTAACTCCTTCTACTACAGGTGAGTAAGTCTCCCAAGGTCGAGCATCCGGTAGATTGCGTAGTAACGTCGTTCACCTAAAAAACACAAAACAAATAGAAATAGTTTAGCCGAACTACGGTAACTCTGATTCTCATGTTCAGATGAGATACGTAGGCACGAGATGCGATGTCTTGTCGAGTTTGACTGACGACTAACTTTAATCCTTGCTCGTTTTCGCCCTCGTTGAGATTCTTCTCTCTCGTCCTCGTTGCGATCGAGACCTTTCTTTTCTCTCGCCCTTGTTGCGATCGAGACCTTCCTTTTCTCTTGCCCGAGTTGCAATCGAGACCCTTCTTCTTCTCGCGCGTGTTTGTTAGGAGTTGGATGTAAGCCCATTGATTGGCATTCCGTTTCCTGTTTGTGTGTTTGGAGTCGGATGTAAGCCCATTTATTGGCATTCCGTTTCCTGTTTGCCTTTCTTTGTTTGGAGTCGGATGTAAGTCCAGCTATTGGCATTCTGTTTCCTTGTTTGTGTGTTTGGAGTCTAATGTAAGTCCATCTAATGGCATTCGGTTTCCCGTTTGTTTGTTGTTTTGAGGAGTCGGATGTAAGTCCATTTATTGGCAGTATGTTTCCTGTCTGCGTTTCTTTGTTCGGAGTTAGATGTAAGTCCATTGATTGGCATTCCGTTTCCTGTTCTTGTTTCTTTTGACGTCTCAGCGTCTCTTTTCGGTGTTTTGTTTCGGCGTGCGTTAGCCGAGCTACGAGTGCTCTGATTCTTACTCTGGTTAGAGAAGATACGTATGCATAGGATGCGACATCCTAGAGAGCACGTTCCCCATTTCCCCGAACTACGTCGACTCTGATGTTTGTGTCTGACATCCTGCCGAGTCCCGTTTCCTCCGTCTTTCACCTGTGTCTTATTCTAGTGTGTGCAGTCTTTGAGCAGTTTTTATCAGCAACCTTATTCTATTCATTCTGAGCATGGATCCCGTCGAGTACGATGGACGTGAGGGGGTGCTAATACCTTCCCCTTGCGTAACCGACTCCCGATCCTAGCAATCTCTGGTCGTAAGACCATTCCTTTCCCTTTTTCAGATTTACTTCGAGCGTTTCCTTTCCCTCCTTTGGGATAAATAACGCACGGTGGCGGCTCTGTGTCTTTTCCCGCCGGTTGTTTTTCGTGTATGCGACAGTTGGCGACTCTGCTGGGGACACTAGAGAAGTTGACCTCTTGCTGGTCCATCTTCCCTAAGCGAGTCAATCCTAGCGCTCTTTAGGATAGTTTTGGTTGCTTTTACTGCTTTATTTATGGCATTTATGATTATTATGCTGTGATTGTATATATTTGCATATATGTTTGCATGCTTCATATTATCATTGTGCTGGCTGTGTATCTGTTTCTCTGTTGGGTGGGAGTCACAAGAGGTAAAAGGCCCAATACCTAGGCTATGAGTGAACTTTAGGACACCTAGGAATAGAGTGATTCATGGGAAGCGGGTGGTATGGCGCCACTTAGCGGAACATGGTATCACGAGCAGTTCAGATTCTGATGGGGTATTATCGTTGCATACATCTGGTGTGCATATGATGATATTCTTGAAAGGATTGTTTATCCTGCGTTTCTCTTGACCTTACCTTGGCCTAGATGACACCCGTGAGTGGTGCGGGAATGAATCATTTGCAGGTACTGATGGTGACTTTGGTTCAGTCGGACTTATGGATATCTATTTCCGACACGCCGGAATTCTGTCTGTGGTACTTATCAGCGGGTTCCGTTTATTTCGGATCCCCGGGTTGAATCCAAGGGTACTTGTTCAGAGGATCCTATTGGCATCCGTTCAGTAGATGTTCCTGTGATGATGGTGATATATCCTCTGTTCCGTTTATTTCGGAACTCCCCAAGTTGGATTTGTGGTTACATGGGCCCTCAGATGACTATGACCAGTTCAGAGACTTGATGAGTGTTCATATGACTTGGAGGATGGCACAGTGACTTGCATTCATGCATCTGCATCATTCCCGTTTTGCATCCATCCGCATCCAACTCATGTCTATCCATACTCAGGGTCCATTCTCAATTGAGATTCTGGTTGAGAGACATCCTGATGTCAGAATGTTATTGTCAAATTATTATCCGTCTCGATGAAGCCAGAATCAAAAGACAAAGTGTTCTTCAAACGTTGGAAAAGCTTCAACAAGTGCTCTACATGTTCAACTTCTGTTTTTGACTTTGCAATCATATCATCAACATACACCTCGATCTCTTTGTGCATCTAATCATGAAACAAGGTAGTCATCGTGCGTTGATACGTGGCTCCGGCATTCTTCAAACCGAAGGGCATCACTCGATAACAGAATGTTCCCCAAGGTGTGATGAATGTTGTCTTCTCCATATCCTCGGGTGCCATTTTAATCTGATTATAACCGGAAAATCCGTCCATAAATGAAAAGACATTGAATTTAGCTATATTGTCTACCAACATATCAATGTGTGGTAGAGGAAAATCATCTTTCGAACTAGCTTTATTCAAGTCATGGTAATCCACACACATTCGGACTTTTCCATCCTTCTTAGGCACGGGCACAATATTGGCCACCCATTGAGGATACGTAGAAGTCACCAGAAACCCCGCATCAATTTGCTTCTGAAATTCTTCTTTAGTCTTCACTTCCATATCAGGATGAGTTCTTCTATGCTTCTGTTTCACAGGCACACACTCAGGCTTCAACGACAAGAAATGTTGCACAATATCAGTATCTAGACCAGGCATGTCTTCATACGACCAGGCAAAGACGTCAACATATTCTCGTAGAAACTCAATCAACCCCTTCTTAACAGACTCTTCAAGGAGTGCCCCAATCTTCACTTCACGAATGCAATCTTCAGACCCCAAGTTGACTGTTTCTAGATTCTCAAGATGTGGCTGAATAATCTTCTCCTCGTGCTCAAGCAGATGGGTAATCTCATCAGGAATCTCTTCAACATCATCTTCTTCTGCCTCAAATACAGGGAACTCAAAGTTGGGATATGGTGTTGGATCATTATGTTCAATGGGTTTGATTAACCTGCACAATGATTTTGAGTATAAAAGAGATTTCAGAATTCAAACAAGGCAAATCATTATGCAGATGAAAAGATTGATTTTATTCTCTTTTTAGGGTTTTATGGTGATCACCAATTTCATGCAAAAACAAAAAGGAAAAATAATTTGGAAAACAAACATTTAAAATGTGATTATTGAATGAATATCATTGTATTAATCAAATTATGCCAACAATATCATCACTTCTTCTTTTGGCATGGGAGAAGGGTTTTTGAATAAAATGAATACATTACATTGACTTATGGATAAATGTTGGAACATTAACAGCGACCCAATTATTGCAGATTCCTCCGGGTATGACAAAGTTGCCAAGGTCTTCCTCTTCATCATCTTCAACGATGGTAGCAGCTTCCTGATCTTCAACGGTGTGGATGAAACCTCCACTCTAAAACAACCCACGATCATTGGAAACACCAGAAGAATACCCTATGCCAGCTCGGGACTTGTTATCTTCCAACTTGATCATTTTCCCCAAACCAGTAGTTGCACCATGCTCAATGGCCAACTTTGCATCATTATAGGAGACAAATGAAGAAAGTCCTTTCCTTGAAGACTCAGCAATAGACAAGGCTTGGAACGGAGTCCCAACCTCATCCTCAACATAAATGTAGGAGAAGGAAGATAAATGACTGACCAAGAGAGCCTTCTCTCCCCCTATCACCACCAACTTCTTGTTCTTCACGAACTTCAATTTTTGGTGTAGGGTGGATGTCACGGCGCCTGCCTCGTGAATCCATGGTCTGCCAAGCAAATAGCTATAAGACGGATGAATATCCATGACCTGGAAAGTGATCTGGAAATCACTAGGTCCAATCTTGATCGGGAGTTCTAATTCACCGATCATAGTTTTGCGCGATCCATCAAACGCCTTCACAACCACTCCATTTTGCCTCATGGGAGGCCCTTGATATGAAAGTTTAGCAAGAGTGGATTTTGGCAATACATTAAGTGATGACCCTATGTCCACCAACACATTGGACAAAGCATCGTCTTTACAGTTCATAGATATATGTAAAGCCAAATTGTGGTATTTTCCCTCTTCGAAAAGATCAGCATCACAAAAGCTCAAATTGTTGCAAGCGGTTATATTTGCAACAATGCTATCAAACTGCTCTATTGTGACATCATGGTCCACGTATGCCACGTCCAACACCCTTTGTAAAGCTTCGCGGTGTGGCTCGGAATTCATCAACAAAGATAAAATAGATATCTTTGATGGAGTTTGAAGCAATTGATCAACAATATTATATTTACTCCTTTTGATGAGCCTCATCATCTCATCACCATCCTCTCTCAAAATGCCTGACTGGCCAACCAGGATAGGAGTATTATTATTCTTGACAACAACAGGGTCAACACCCTTCACAACAGGAACATAATCATTTGAAGAAGAAGTCCCCACGGGACCGGCAGGATTAACAGCAGTTCTCTTCATGACATCTTCATGGGATTTCGGCTGAGCCGAGAAAACACGACCACTACGGGTCACACCACTGACATCTGAAATGCTCACCACATAAGTTAAGGGCAACAACACCTCCTTTCCATCCTCTAGCATGACTGTGTTGTATCGATATGGAACATCTTTGTCTGATACATACGGGACAGGACTCGCTGGCTTAATCACAAGAGTTGGTGATACCTTTTTCTTGTTGCCATCATACTTGATAACAACAGGCTCGGGAATCTTAAACACGAGGGTGATAACATCAACTTCATCCTCATTACGATTCTGAAGTATCTCAATCATCCCTTGATCCATCATCTCTTGGATGTCCCTTCTCACTTGACGGCATCCTCTCTCATTGATAGTGCACACCTGGCACCTATCATGGTCATGCTCGTAGTGGCTATATTCACACAACAGCTTATGCATCTCAACCAAGGATTGCCTTATGTCATTCACATAAAGGACTTTGTACTTGCCAGGGCATCCCTGGACCATGTTAACAGCTGTTTTCCCATGCTCGGGCAGTGGGTTCTTCTTTACATTTGGACCTATGTCCTCAAAAAACAATATCCCACTTCTCACAAGGTCTTGCACCTTGGTCTTAAATGGGTAACAATTCTCCACATCATGACCGGGAGCACCATAATGATATACATAATGAAGCTTGGGCTTATACCACCACTGAGGATTGGTCGGTACCGCGGGAGGATCTCGTGGAGTTATCAGCCTCCTATCGATCAAGGAAGGATAAAGCTCAACATATGTCATCGGAATCGGGTCAAAAGTTACCCTCTTCCTCTCGTAGTTGCTGGTGCTGGTGTTATTATTGTTGCGAGGCTGGTAGGCCTGTTGTTGTTGATGATGTTGTTGTTGTTGTTGAACTTCTCTGAAAGCAGGCGCTATATGAGCCATCTGGTGTTAGTTGACAGATGGACGCACATCCTTCCTCCTTACAGAGGGCCTTCTTTTAACATGAGAAGACACAACATGAGTCTCTCCCTCTTTCTTCCTAGCAAAGCCTCCATACTTATTTGCTGAGGAACCGTCATCTCGAGATAAATGTCCTTTACGGATCCCCTATTCTAATCTCATCCCCATATTCACCATTTCGGTGAAGTCTGAGGGAGCACTGGCAATCATTATTTCATAATAGAAAGAGCTCAAAGTCTTCAAGAATATCTTTGTCATCTCCTTCTCTTCCAGGGGTGGCACTATCTGAGCTGCCAGTTCTCGCCATCTTTGGACGTACTCCTTGAAGGTTTCCTTATCCTTTTGCGACATCGCCCTCAATTGATCCCTATCTGGAGCCATATCCATATTATATTTGTACTGCTTCACAAAGGCCTCACCTAGATCATTAAAAGCAGATGCTTGCACTCTCCAGCCCCATATACCACCAGAGCACAACACCTGTCAGGCTATCCTGAAAGTAATGGATCAGCAGTTGGTCATTATCAGTCTATGTTGACATCTTGCGAGCATACATCACAAGATGACTGAGCGGGAATGTATTTCCCTTATATTTATCAAAGTCAGTCACTTTGAATTTGACAGGGATTTTCACGTTAGGCACTAGGCACAACTCAACAGCACTTTTTCCAAAGAGGTCCTTACCCCTCAAAGTCTTCAGTTCCTTGCGCAGCTCAAGGAATTGATCTTTCATTTCATCCATTTTTTCATATACATCCGGGCCCTCAGATGGCTCGGAATGATAAATGGTGTCTTCAACACGGGGAAGGGTGTGGACAATAGGTAGTGGCATAGATAGGATAGGACTAGATGCCATCATGGAGGCGAGAGTATGAGAGAAACCCTCTGGCATGAAATTAGAAGGCATTCCCCAAGGGAACCCGACTGGCATAGTCGGAGCAAAGTGGGCCGTTGCAGCAGGCACAGTTGAAGTTGTTACCTCAGAAATGACCGTCCTCGCGGGAGGAGTTGCAGGAGTTGGCGAAGCTTGGCTTTGCGCGGCCAGAACTGACTCCATCATGGAAGTCAGCCTAGCAATCTCTTCCTTCAAGTCCCTGTTCTCTTGCTCTAGATGTTCCATAATCTTCGGATGATTGGTTCTGGTATTATACCGGTGCGTCAGCTTGTCTTCAAAATAAATGAAGAGCAAAGAGTTAGACCACTGATCAAGAGCTTGGAACAAAACCTGCTTATGTATATGTGTTAGATACCCAAAAGTGCTTATTTGAGCTATCAAATATGGGCATCTTTCACTCCGTTTCCTTGCTAAAGTGTTCGAAACCACCTTTGTTTTTGTGAAATTGCAATACAATGATAAACGATCTTGGTACCTTTGATTTGTGTGTTATTGTGCAGGAATTAGGCATGAAATAATAGAAAATGAAGCCACAAGAAAGTTAGCAAAGGGACCAAAGAAAGATGCATACATCAGCTTGCTCGCTAGGCGAGGGTTGTGGCGAAGGACTCGCTAGGCGAGCGCCCAGCGAGAACCCAGCGAAAAGCTCCAGTATTTTACAGTGGCAAACATCACCACACTCGCTAGGCGAGCTTCCAGCGAGGTGTGTAGCGAACACGTCCAGACTTGGTGAAAAGCGCAGCCAGCACTCACTCGCTAGGCGAGCCATTAGCGAGCTCCCAGCGAGCATTCCAGTAGCAAAACCTCTCAAGCTTGCTGAAGCGAAGGTTGAAGCGTGACCTTCGCCTAGCGAAGGTTTTGTTCGCTCAGCGAACATGACAGTCTGGCAAAGGTTATTTCTCTGGGCGCAGGTGCCTTAGGTGCCTCATGTAGGGGCTCGCTAGGCGAGCCAGTCTGCTCGCCTAGCGAGCATGACAGCTCAGTAGCAGCTCTATAAGTAGCAAGGGCTACTTTTTGGAGCCATACTTTTGCACCTCCATACTTTTGTACTTTTTAGATATTTTCCAGCATTGCTCTAAGGATCTTTTGTGACCTAGAAATCATTTCTCTTCATCTCTTAACAATCTTTCACAAAAAGAAGGTGGATTCCCATCCAATCTCGATTATTCGACTCGGATGTTGATCAACCTTCTTCCGAAACTTGTTGAACAAGCTACCATGAAAATGAGTAGCTAAGTCCTTCATTTTGTCAAGGTTAGATGTAGATGATCATTAGCTTTGTGTGTAAATGTAAGGATCTTCATTTGTAAACTCTTTAATGGTGAATATATGGTGAAAACTTTGTTCTTATTGAAAACTCTTTGTGTTGGTTTATGATCGAGAGATGTTTACCAACTCTTAACCTAGGTTTTCATCCAATCTTGTTTGTTAGCTAGAGATAGTAATGAATGATTTTGTTCACCATAAGGTTGAACCAAAAAGTTGTCATTTTGATAGATTATGTTAGAGATAAACAATGGATCAAAATGGGAAAACTCACAATGTGTGTTAGAGATAAACACATTGGGAGGACTTTGTGAAATAGTTTATCATCTAAAGGAGTTTATAAGTTTTGTTGATCGAACATATACATGCAAAGTGATCGTCGAACCCTAACTTTGGCAATATTTCTCAAATATTCAAACCAAAACTTTTACCGCATTTTATTACACTTTTATGCAAGATACCGTGACAAATACCAAAACCCCATTGTTACCTTAAGCTAAGAATTAAAACAACTGTCGAAAGACGGTGATATCTCACAATCCCTGTGAAGACGATAACAAAAACCCGACACTTAAAATTACATTCACCAATATGATACATGCAATGTTTGTGCATATGGTTTGTTTTTATTAGGGGAACTTTATAGAGATCTATTTGCAAATATTTGACACTATTTAACTTTTAAGACATATATGAGCTTCAAATAAAAAAGTGTTCAACATGAAATTTGTTCCTCTTGATCTAAACTTTCCAAAAAGCCCAATTACATCCCATTTGGACAAAGTATGAGTGACTTGTGCATGGCCTGAACTTGGATCACCATTTGGCATAAGTGAACTTGAATCTTCCATACACAAATGCATGGCCTTTCCACATGACTTCAACAATGTTTGTACTCAATTTTGGACCTGAAAGAATGATTACATGGGCCTATCACACGCCCATGCATCCATGCAATCAAAGTTACTATTTTTGAAAACTTGAATCAAGTGTGCAATTAGCAATGACATGGCTATAAATAGAGACCCTTGCATTCAGAACTGAAGACCCATGCGCGCCAGCTTTGAATCCCCAGCTCTAAACCCTCTCATTCAAAAGATAACCTTGAGGATTTCCATTGGAAATCGAGTTTGAATCTCCACTATTTTGAGATTCAAATCTCCAAGCGTCATGCTTCCTTTTTGATTCAATTCCATTCCATCAAGTGTCCAGAGCAAGGCCAAGTGCAATTGAAAGCAAGATCGTGTTCATCCAGACCTGCAGTGAAAGTGAATTTCTCAATTTTTCATCTCTTCGATTCTCACTCAATTCTCCATAATTATTCTTGATTTTTGGTTGTCTGAAGTTCTACCAATGTAGGCAACAAGATTGAGTTGCTTTGAGGTTAAATCGAAGCAACTCAGATCATGATCCTCAAAATTCAACTCCCTGTATCTTTCAATATACTTGGAGTTAGGAAAAATTGAGGCCAAATTCGAGCCCCTGAGTATTTTTTATTTAAATTCATGTCCTCTTTTTTTATTTTGGTGATGGTTGAAGGTGGACCATTTCGGTGAGGTCCACCAGATAAGAAGACCAGAGTTACAGCTCCGGCGATGCGTTGGCATGTCTCAGAACCATAGGATCCATCCATTTTGTTTTAATCTTGAGTGTATAAACTGATTACCACGCGTGTGGTACATTGACTAGGGTCCATCATGGAACGCACGCTCTGATCCATTTGATATGCCACCTCAATTAATGAGTCAGACCAAGTGGTCCACATTTTTTGCTATTTTTTGATTTTTGATTTAATTGACTTATTTTCATTAATTCATATTAATTTTAGTATTGATCCAAAAAATATGAGACTTTCACCAAAAAAATTTAAATAATTTCCTCTTTTATTTTATGAATTAAAATTATTTTTTGGATCATTATTAATATTTTTCATGATTTAATTGTTTTTGTACATATTTTTAATTATTTAAAAATAGTTTTAAGTTTCCAAAATTAATGAATTTTTTTCTCCAAGGTCCTTTGAACTTGTTTGATCTATGATAAATCTCATGGCAATTTATTTGGTGTTTTGATGAGGTTTTAGGATTTTGACCAACCATAATTTAATTTAATACATTTTTAAATTGATTTATTTGTTTAATTGCAAAATAAATTGTGTCGAGCTTTTGATATTGACTTGTTGAGTTTGACTTGTGTTATTGGGCCTTGGTCAAGGTTGATTTGACTTTGTTGAGTTAAAATCATTGGATTTAGGGGATTGATGAAATGTACATTTCATCTCCCAAAATGAATGAATGATTTTAATTTGATAAATGTTCTCCTTTGACCAATTTGTGTTGATTCCATTTCCCCCCTCTTCATCTCAATCCCATTCTCTTCTCATTCATTTCATGGATCTATGATATCTCTATGTCCTAAGGCTAGTTGATTGCAAAATTAACATAAGTATGAATGAGATTAGGTACACCCCTTTTGCATTTTCTTTTAAGTGTGGTATGTTTTAGGAGTATGGTTCATAATACCACATCTCTAACATGCATTAACACTAAAATTTCTATTGCCCGACCTCAAATAGTCGTGACTTCTACATAAGTCCAATTACGATTGCTTAACATAACACTAAATTTTTTACACAAAAGGCATAACATTCTAGTAAGTGAGATTGTAAGTCTCCCCTCTTTCATGGTATTGTGTGGAAACTTGTCATTTTTTCCTTCCTTTGGAAGATGTCTTGGTTCAAGGATCCATGCTTGTGAATAGTGGGTTGAGTGTTCTCCAAAGAATGACTTAAACAAAACAAAAGCAAAAGCAACACTAACTTCTAATCAACTAACAATTAACATTTAATTTCAAGCCATTTACTTTTAAGTCTTTATTCATTTGCCATTACTCATACCATTTAACTTGTTTACTTTAATGCCATTTTCACTTTGCTCATTTGAGCCTTATCCTGTGATTATATTGTGGTTGTATATACTTGTTTGTGTTTATGGTCCTTTGAATTGAATGTACATAATAAAAACAAAAACTCTAAAAAAGGATTTGTGTGGACTGTTGGGTTTGATCTGAGACATTGGACTTAGAATTAGGCAACACTCCCTATGCAAAAAAAGGACTTGATCAATGCCAACTTTTATGAAGCCAAGTGATTGTGAATTGAAACTTCATCTGAAGCAAATATTGAAGATCCATTTGAGTTCATCTGCTACATGATCTTATTGAAGTTGTTACTTTGAACCTGTGTCTAATGCCTATCTCTGAAGTCATCTGATACATGGGACATTATGAAGGAGATCATGAAGTTGCTAAGCTTGGATGTGGCTATCTTTATTTGATGCCTTGCTCTTCATCTTGCTATTTTTGTATTTATATTGCTTGATTCTAAAGTCCAAATGAAATTTGGGTTTCTATATGGCATTCTTGTCTATTGGATTGCAGCCCATTGGTCAGATCTTTTCAACTCTTAAATTTTAATTTTTTGCTTAGGATTAGTCTCTTCATCTCTCCCACTTCTTTAATTTCAAATCACTCCCTCCTTTTAAAATCCTCTTTGCTTGTGTTTTTTCTAAACTTAGACCATATTGCAAATTAGAAACTTTGGCCTTATGCCATTGCATTTTTAAACTCTTTTTCTTAATCAAATTTGTAAATGAACTTAACTTTATTTGACTTAAAATTTCAAAAGACAAAAAGAACTAACACTCATTCAAACCTTTTTAGGCCTTTTGTGCCCGTGTTAAACTTAAATTTTTGTTAAAAGCAATGCATTCATTTTGAAATTGTTACCAAGAACTACGAAGTTTTAATCCCTCATTTTAGGTTGGTACATAGGTGTAGCGGGAAAATCATGATCATCAAGCTATTGGCAAACTAGAGATCAATTAACAAGAGTTGCCACCGCGCTTTTATTGTTTCCAAGGAAAAAGGAAAAAGTACGAACAAAACCCAATTAGTAAGAAGTTTTCAAATAAAAACTAATAAAAATCAGAGATCACAGGTAAGTGAGTTGGTTACGCAGAGGGAAGGTGTTAGCACCTAAAGTGTCCTAGGTACTCCTAGGGGGACCTTTTTGTGTGCATATGTATTTTGTACAAAGTGATGTTTACAAACAAATAGAATGGGGGGATGAGAAAAGAATTCATTAATTATATTTTTGTGTTTGACAATACCTTCGGACTTGTGCCTACGTACCAACATATAAATGAGGGATCAAAACCTCGTAGTTCGTGCTACAAATTTCAAAATGAGTGTGTTGGTTTTAACAAAATTTAATTTGAAAGGCACAAAGGCCTGAAAATGATTTGAATGGGTTAGTTTTTTTTGGCTTTTTGAAGGATTAAGTGAAGTATAGTTAAGTTTATTTACAAGTTTGTTTTAAGAAAATAAGTTTGAAAATGCAATGGCATAAGGCCAAAGTTTCTACCTTTTGTAAAAGTGGTCAAAGTTTAGAAACAACGAGTTCACACAAAGAAATTTTTGAAAATGGAGGGAGAGATTTTAAAATTAAAGAAATGGGGATAAGATGAAGAGACTACCCTATGCACAAGAATTTAAAAGCTTAAAGTTGAAAAGATCTGACCAAATGGGAGCAATCCAATAGACAAGTATGTCAATAGAAACCCAGAATTCCCTTGGACTTTTTAGAATCAAGCAACACACAAATGCACAATTATATCAATCTTGAAAAGCAAAGGCATCAAATAAATATGGCCTCATCCAAGCTTATCCACTTCATGATCTTCTTCAAAGTAGCCTATGTAGCAGATGAATTCCACAAGTCACAGGTTCAACATAACAGCTTAATAATGATCAATGTTGCAGATGAACTGGAGGGATCTTGAAAGATGTATCAGATGAATTCAAATTGCAAGTACTTGGTTCTTCAACAAATTGGCATTGGCCAAGTCCATTAGCAAAGGAATGTTGCCTAAATCCTAAGTCCAATTGGGGGAGATCAAAACAACAGTCCACTCAAAAAGTCTTTTAGGGTTTTGTTATTATTAAGTGTATTCATGGTCAAGGACCAAATAAACAAACAAAGTATACACAAACAAAATAATATCACACAAAATGGTCCAAATGGACAAAGGGAAAATTACATTAACATAAATAATTAGAATGATATGTATAATGGAAAATGATAATAAAGTGCTAAAAGTAAATTGCATTAAAAGTAAAGACTTGAAATTAAAAGTTAATGGTTAGTAAGTTAGTAGTTAGTTTTGTTTTGCTTTTTGATGTCAAGACATTCTTTGGAGAACACTCAACCCACTTGCCACAAGCATGGATCCTTGAATCAAAACATCTCCCAAAGTAAGGAAAGAAGACCAAGTTTCCATACAATACCATGGAAGGGGGGAGACTTACAATCTCACTAACTAGAATGCTTATGCCTTTTGTGTCACAAATTTAGCGCTATGTTAAGCAATCGTAATTGGACTTATGTAGAAGTCACAACTATTTGAGGTCAGGCAATGGAGTTTTGGTGTTAATGCATGTTGGAGACATAGTATTATGAACTATGCTCATTAACCATACCACACACAAAAAATATGCAAAGATGTGGCCTAATCTCATTCATACTCATGTTAATCTTTCAATCAACTAGCATTAGGATTTTGAGATGTCATTGGCCAATTGAAATGAATGGATGAAGAAGGGGAATTAGATGAAGAGGGAAAGGGATGAATGAGATCACAAATTGGTCAAAGGAGGACTTTTACCAAATTAATATTATTCATTCATTTTGGGAGATGGAATGTACATTCCATCAATCCCCTAAATCCAATAATATTAACTTGACAAAGTCAAATCAACCTTGACCAAGGCCCAACAACAAATGAGAAACTCAATTAAGTCAATGCAAATGGTCAGCACAATTAAAATGACATTTATTCAATTAAAAATAGTAAAATAATACATTAAATTTAAATATGTTTTGTCCAAATCCTAAAATCTTATCAAAACACCAAATAAATGGCCATGAGATTTATCATAGGTCAAACAAGGTCAAAGGACCTTGGAGAAAAAATTTCATAATTTTTGGACACTTAAAAAGATTTTTAAACAATTAAAAACAAATGAAAAATCAATTAATTCATGAAAAATATTAATAATGATCCAAAAAATAATTTAAATTCAGAATATGAAAGAGAAAAATATTTTAAAATTTATGGTGCAAGTCCCATATTTTTTGGATCAATATTAAATTTATTATGAATTATTGAAGAAAATGGAATTAAATGGAAATTCAGAAAATGCTAAAATACGTGGATCATCAGATCTCCCTCATTAATTGAGGTGGCAAATCTGATGATCCACAACACGCGTTCCACCAATGCCTTAGTCAAGCGCGCTGTAACATGAGTAATCAAAAGGAATGGTTGAGATTAAAACTTGGAACATGGATCACACAGCTCAGAGTCAAGACACATCATCACCGGAGCCAGAGCTCCAGTTGTCTTCTCCGGCGAGCCTCGTCGGACTGGTCAACATGAACCATCACCAAAATTTAAAATAGGGACATGATTATAAAGAGAAAACATCACTGAGCACGAATATCACCTCCAATTCATCCAATTCCAACTATATTGAGAGATATGTGGAATTCAAAAATGAGGTTCATGATCTGAGTTGCTTCGATTTAGCCTCAAAGCAACTCAATCTTCTTGCCTACATTGGTAGGACTTCAGACAACACAAGAATCAATGGGATTGAGCAAGAATCAAGGAGAATCGAAGAGTTTAAAATTTTTGCAAATTACCTTTAATGGAGGTCTGAGCTTGCTAGATCTTGATCTGAATCGTGCTTGGCTTTACTTCAATTGCTTGCAGGAGAGGAAAGGAAAGGCTTAGAATCAATGGACTCCTGGAGAATTGAATTCCAAAACAGTGGAGATTCAAGCTCAAATTCAAATGAATTTTTCAGGGTTATCCTCTCAAAGTGCAGGGTTTTCAATGGGGATTCAAAGTTGGCGCAAGGTGTCTGTGATTTCTGAGCAAATGCAATTGTATTTATAGAGGAATTCATGTGATATTTGCACAATCTTCTCACTTTCCAATTTTGGCAAAATGATGCAAGCATGGCGCATGGGCACGCATAGGCCCATGGAATGATAGTTTGAAAGTCCAAATGAATGATCAGATGCTTTGGAGATGGATTAGATTGCAAGGCAAATGTGCATTGTTGTTTGAAGATTGATCCATGCCAAATAATGTCAGCCTGTTTAAGCCATGCGCAGCCTATGCATTTCTCATCCAAAATGCATGAATTTTATCTCTTTGGAAATGTGAGATCAAGAGGAACAAGTTTGATGTTGAACACTTTTTCATTTGGAGCTTTGAACTTGGAGATATTTGAGGTGGAAGTTTAGAAAAAATTGACATATCAAAATCTTTCTAAGTGTCAAGCCATATGTCTCAATATTCCACCTTGCTTAACTTTTTATAGGAGCTTCAAATGAGAAAAGTGTCTTCATCAAAGTTGTAGATACCTCAAGTACCTTCAAAATGGTCACAAATTTCATGTCATTTGGATTTGAAATGATAGAGTTATGCATTTTTGAAGTTTGGAAAAATCACTTGATCAATGGTATATGTCAAAAGTGACCTATAATGTAGCCTCATATCACATGTACAAAGAAGTTGAATTTGCTCCCACTCAAAACATAAAAGTTGAATTAGAAACATTGAACTTGATTTTGCAACTTGAAAATATTTCATCTCATAAAAATTGAGCAAGTTATGGCCTTGGGAAGTTGACTTTCAAATTAGGGTTTAGACAAAATGACCTATAATGTTTCAATATAGAAAATGATTTTCCAAGAAAAACTAGCTCTAGGTATCAACATGAAAGTTGTTTAGAATGTAATTTAGAGTAAGTTTTCTCTTGGAATCATTTTCATATGGTGAAAATTGTAGGAGATAGGGTCTAGGGAGACCCAGTTTTGATCAGATGAATTCATCTGGCCAACCACCATCAACCAACTTGCTAATTTCCAAGTCTCTTGACTTTCTTGGCTCATGGTAGATCATATATGCATAATATTATGAAATTTGAAGTGTCCCTTGAGAAATTTGATCAATTGGTGAGATATCTTGTTGGAGAAGTTACTCAAGATACCTAGTCAAACTAGGGTTTCCAAGGCAAATCACCCTCAAACTCTTGAAGCAGACTTGATCAATATAACATGTAGAGAATATTGGGACTCATATATGATGTTCATAACCATTCTTGAATCAATTCTTAGTTGTGCTCTTTGTTCATGAGGGTCTCAAACCCTAGATGTGATCAATGAATCAAGGAGATCATGCCCTTCCCTACAAAAGAGTTAGATAGATACAAAGACATATTTTTTGTATTTTAGTTAGTAAAATGATAAAATACAAGTATGATATAATCACAAAGTGCTTGGTGATCTCTCCCAAAATAAACCCAATGAAAAGGGGTAAGGAGGAGGCCAAGGTATGATCCCAACGCTAATGCTTATGATGGAATTGCATGAGGGATCTTAGGGTAAAAATTGGGGTCTTACAATAGGCACAAGTCCAAAGGTCTTATCAAACACAAAAATATAATTAATTAATTATTTTCTCATCCCTCCAATCCATTTATTGCAAACATCATTTTGTACAAAAACACATATGCACACAAAAAAAGGCTCCCTAGGAGTACCTAGGACACTTTGGATGCTAACATCTTCCCTCTATGTAACCAACCCCCTTACCTGTAATCTCTGGTATTTTATTAGTTTTGATTTGAAAACTTCTTATCTTTGGGTTTTGTTCGTACTTTTCCCTTTTCCCTTGGAAACAATAAAAGCGCGGTGGTTGTAAGACCCCAATTTTGACCCTAAGATCCCTCATGCAACCTCATCATACGCATTAGCATTGGGATCATACCTTGGCATCCTCCTTACCCCTATTTCATTGGGTTTATTTTGGGAGAGATCACCAAGCACTACGTGATTGTATCATACTTGTATTTTATCATTTCACTGACCAAAATACCAAAAATATGTCTTTGCATTTGCCTAACTCTTTTGTAGGTAGGGCATGATCCCTATTGATATATCAAGTTCACATCTAGGGTTTAAGACCCTCAAGGATAAGAGCAAAACCAAGGATTGATACATAATGTCCCAAAGCATAATATATGAGTCTCAATGATCTCTACATGTCATATTGATCAAGATTTCTTCAAGAGTTTGGAGTTGGTTTGCCTTGAAAACCCTAATTTGTCTGGGTATCCTGAGTAACTTCTACAACAAGCTTCCTCACCAATTGATCAAATTTCTCAAGGGACACTTCAAAATTCATCATCTTATGCATATATTATCTACCATGAGCCAAAAAAGTCAAGAGAATTGAAGGTTAGCAAGTTGGTTGGTGGTGGTTGGCCAGATGAATTCATCTGATCAAAACTGGGTCTCCCTAGACCCTATCTCCTACAATTTTCACCATATGAAAATTATTCCAGGAGAAACTTTACTCTAAATGACATTATAAACAAATTTCTTGTTGAGACCTAGATCTAGTTTTGCTTGTAAAATCATTTTCTATGTTGAAACATTATAGGTCATTTTGTCTAAACCCTAATTTGAAAGTCAACTTACCATGGCCATAACTTGCTCAAATTTTATGAGATGAAAGATTTCCAAGTTGAAAGTTCAAATTTAAGATGTCTACTTAAACTTTGATGTTTGTAGTGAGATCTAAATCAACTTTTATGAGCATGTGATATGAGGATACATTATAGGTTATTTTTGTCCTATACCATTGAACAAGTGACTTTCCTCAACTTCAAAAATGCATAACTCTATCATTATAAATCCAAATGAAATTAAATTGGTGACCACTTTTAAGGTCTTTGAAAGAGCTACAACTTTGATAAAGACACGTTTCTCATTTGGAGCTCACATGAAAAGTTAAGCAAGGTGGAATATTGAGATATATGACTTAACACTTAGAAAAAATTTCAACATGTTGAAAATTTCCAAACTTCCACCTCAAAATTCACCATGATCCAAGTTCCAAATGAAAAAGTGTCCAACATAAAATTTGTTCCTCTTGATCTAAACTTTCCAAAGAGTCCTATTTCATGCATTTTGGATGAGGTTTGCTAGGGTTGTGTATGGTCTTAACAGGCCTGCATCAAGTGGAAAGATCAAATGTCCAAAACCTCACATTGCTTTGCCTTGCCATTCAAGCCTCATTTGAACTTCAGTACAGTTGAATTTGGATCAAAATGGATTACTTCATGGGATTGTACACGCACATGCAAGCTTGTGCATGACATTGCCAAATTTAGCAAAATTTCAAGTGTGCAATTATCAATCCCAAATGCGATAAATACATGACCTCTGAGCTCATTTCAAACACCCCTTGCGCGCCAGCTTTGTCCCCTTTCTTCAAACCCTCATAATTCAAAGGATAACCTGAGAATTTTCAACTTGAAAATTGAGTTTGAATCCCACTGTTTGGAGATTCAAAAACTCCAGGATCCAAAGCTTTGCTACATTGCCAAACCACTTCTGCAAGCTCCCCGAGTGTGATCAAGTCAAGTTTGAAGCAAGCAAGATCCAATTCTGCATAACATTGAAGGTATTTTTCAGAAATCTTCCTCTCTTCGATTCTCACTCAATTCTCATCAATTCTCTTGGATCTTTGGTTGTCTGAAGTCCGACCAATGTAGGCAAGAAGATTGAGTTGCTTTGAGGTCAAATCGAAGCAACTCAGTTGACACACCTCGAAATTCAACTCCTCATATCTTTCTATATATTTGAAGTTAGTTGAAATTGAGGTCAGATTCTTGCTCTACGCCATTTTTTCTTTCAGATCATGTCCTCCTTTTTCATTTATGTGATGGTGAAGACTGAACCAGTCCGGTGAGCCTTGCCTGAGAAGGTGATCGGAGTTCCAGCGCCGGTGGTGTGTTGGACAGGTTCTGAGCCATTGATCTTGTTTAAATTGTTTTAATCTTAAGTGTTGCTTTTGAATACCATTGGTGTGGTGCGCTGACTCAAGTGTACCATGGAACGCGCGTTTTCATCCACTTGATCTGCCACCTCAATTAATGAGGGAGATCAAGTGGTCCACGTTTTTTCTGATTATTTGAATTTCATTTAAAAAATTTTCATTAATTCATATTAATTTTAATATTGATCCAAAAAATATGGGAGTTTCACCAAAAAATTTCAAATAAAATACTCTTTCATATTTTGAATTAAAATTATTTTTTGGATCATTATTAATATTTTTCATGATTTAATTTATTTTCTGAATAGTTTTAATTGTTTAAAAATACTTTTAAGTTTCCAAAAATTCAGAAATTTTTTCTCCAATGTCCTTTGACCTTATTTGACCTATGATAAATCTCATGGCAATTTCTTTGGTGTTTTGATGAGATTTTAGGAATTTGACAAATCATATTTAATTTAATGCACTATTTTTAATATTTTTAAATTGAATAAATGCCAAATAGTTGTGTTGAGCCATTTTAATTGTTTGTATAAGTTTGACTTGTGTTATTGGGCCTTGGTCAAGGTTGATATGACTTTGCTAGGTTAAGATCATTGGATTTAGGGAATTGATAAAATGTGCATTCCATCTCCCAAAATGAATGAATGATCTTAATTTATGAGATTTTGGTTCTGAAAAGGGTATGATTTATTTTGATTTTAATGTAAATTGATATGACCATTTAATTGAGTGGTAATGAGTTTTAATGGTTTTAAATTCTTGATGGTAGAATCAAGCCTATAAATAGTCTTTGATCCCCAAAGCTTTCTCTCATCAGAAAATAAATACACCATCTATATTGAGAGAGCAAGAGCTTGGAAGAATCAAAGGCAGTGCACTCACAATATATCAAAAGATTAAATAATTTACATTCTAATTTTTTTTCTTCTGGAAACTTACGTCCTGATCCATGGCATTTATGAATGTTACCGCTGGACTGCTTTGTTAAACATGTATTTTGATTCTATTCATATCCATATGATTTCATTTTTACTGAATATTATGCCTTATTATTTAATCTTTGAATTAAATTTGTGCATAAATTAAAATTGATTTATAATGTTATTATTTTGTTAAGCAATTGTATAAGAGATCTTATTTATTTATTTTTGTTCTCTCATATAATTGAGTTACTATATCTAGTGATCGTTATAATTTTGATTAATTTGGATTAGCCACAACATCCTTAAATTAATTGAGATTATTTTTTTAAAGTTTTGAGATCACATAAATTATTAGACATAAAATTATAATTAATTATACGTGGTATAATGAATTTTATCCTAAAGGAATTTTTATTATATTTGTATGATTAATTGGGATAAAATGTCAAAATATTTTCATAACTTGCCCACAAGAATTATGAATTGGTACATAATTTGATAGTTTTATCATAAAGTATTAATTTTGGATAGAAAAAACAAAATTATATTATGCACGTAAAGTGTGAGGTTTGAAAAATCTATCGCAATTTTTTTAAATCTTATTACATTAAAATTTAGCCCACAAGTAATTTTTATGTTGCAAGATTTATTTTATGGTATGTTTATATTGATAATACATACAATTTGGATAATATTTATGCCTCAAATTTTGACATCAATTTTGTTTATCTTTTTAGCTTCTCAACCTGCTAATTTTTTTGATATCCGATGTGATATTCCCGAGCTCAGAGGAGATAACTATAAGGTGTGGAAGGAAAGAATTCTCCTTCATCTAGGATGGATGTACATAGCTTATGCTATTAGGAAAGACGAATCACCTGCACTTACAGATGAAAGTACTCCAGCTGCAATCGCACTATATGAGCGGTGGGAGATATCCAACCGGCTCAGTGTGATGTTCATTAAGACTAAGGTCACAGGTAGAATACGTGGTTTTGTCGATCAACATGAGAATGTCTGTGATTTGCTGAAAGTCATTGACGATCAGTTCGTCACTTCTGAAAAGGCTTTGGCACGCACATAAATTATGAAATTTTCCTCCTACCGACTCACCAGTGTGAAAGGTGTGCATTGGTTTCATTTATAATTTTAATGTCTTTAACAGTTGTGTCGGCAAGAGCCGACACTATGTTTTTTCTAAATTTGATTTTAATTTAATTTGTTTAACTTATTGTAGCGTCTATTTAGAGAGACACTGAGTTTTTTATAATTATTTCTTATTTGCTTATTTTTATTTATTTTTGTGTCATTAAAAGCCAACGCTAATACATGGTGCGAAATTTTTTCTCTTCTTCTCATTATTTTCATTTACCTCCTTTTTTCTATCATTACTTTTTTAATATTTTATAATTTTTTATTTAAATATTAGCGGCGGCCTAACGTGACGCTAAATAACTGAAAATTTACCTTTCCTCCACAATTTTCTTTTGCCTCCAATTTTTTCTTATTATATTTATATTAAAATTATTCGTTATTATACCAGCGTCTATCAGAGCAGACGCTACATAAGTTTGAAAATTTTACCTAGCCTCCACAAATTCTTATACCTCGTTTCTTTATTATGATTATTATATTTAATATCAAAATAAATTTTTATTATATCTTAATATACTTATATTTTTTACTTATATCAATTTTTTTTAATTATATATTATATCTTAACTCATTTTTCTCTTTTTAAAATTATATTATAATTGTTTTAAATTAATAATAATATTTTTAGTTAGGTCTAAAATTAAAAATTAAAATAAAATATAACTAAAAATTAAAGATTATTTTTCTTTTAAATTTATTTCAATAAATTAAAATATTATTTTATATTTGTTTTTTTAGTTTAATTTTAACTTTATTTCAATTATATATTATATTAGTTTATATTAATTTAACTTTAGTTTACTTTTTTTTAATATTAGTTTTATTTTAACTAACTTTAATTTATATAAAAAATAAATAGAAAAATAGAAAATAGAAAAAAAAATCTAAATTACATAATAAATTTTAAAGGAGAAACTATAACTAAAATATAAAACAAAATAAAAAATTATACGAAACTCTTCTCATTGTTTCTCAGCTTCTTCCCCCTTTCGATGAAACCCTTCATCTTGAGAATATCAAACTTCTTCCAGTTTCTTCCCTTTTTTGAAACCCTTCATTCTGAAAATATCAAAGAAATTTGCAGAACATCCGAGAGATTATGACGAAACCCTTCACCCGCATGTTACCTGTAACACCCCGATAAAAAAATAAGATAATTATTTAATTTAAGTTAATATTATATGTATTAATTTAATTAAATAATTGGAATTTTTGGATTATTATTATTATTATTATTATTATTGGAATAATAATTATTGGAAAATATATATATGTTGGAAATAAGAAAAAGAGTTCTATTTTGGTAAGAGGGTTTTTCACGTGAAAGCAGAGAAGCGGCTGAAAAGAGGAAAGGGCAAAGAGACAGAGCAAGAGGAAGAAGGTTGGAGAAGAGAAAAGCTTGAAGCTTAAAGATTCGCCGGATTAACTAAGGTAAGGGGGGTTTATCGTCGTTTAATGGGTATTATGGGTTAACATGTAATGGGTAGTGATAAGCCATTGATTTGACCCTAATTGGAATGTTGAATGCTGAAAAAATTGTGTTGGATAAGTTGTGTTAAAACCGAAATTGACTCTGTAATTGGATGAGTCTTGTTTTCCCGAAAGTGTAGCTTTTTACGGAATTGGAATCGGAGGTCCGGAAGTCCTCCAACGGCGGAAAATGCGGAAAATTCTGCATTCTGCTTAGTGTTAGCGCAGGAACAGCTTTCTGTCTTGCGTTAACCGGTTAACCCAGGGTGTTAACCGGTTATCACTGTTGTGATTTATGTAAATTTGCAGTTCTGTTTGCGTTAACCGGTTAACCTAGGGCGTTAACCGGTTAACACTGTTGAGTTTTGCCAGAAAGCGTGTTCTGTCCTGCGTTAACCGGTTAACCCAGGGCGTTAACCGGTTAACACTGTGGGAAAAGTGAAAAAAATTGATAATTGAATATTGTGTACGTTTTGGAATGGAATTATATAATACTTAGTTTATGTCAAAAAGGAGATATATAATATTATAGTTAATTTTGATGAGTAATTTTGTTGGGTTTATGTTATGAAATGTCGATACAAGTATGACTGAGTTGTTAAGTTATTCCGTGTACGGAAAGTTGTTAAAGATACTGAGTTGTAGGCTTGGTGAGCCAAAGTTGATTATAAGTTGATTTTGTTGAAAACATGGTTGTGTTGCTATTATTATTATGTTGTCGGAATGTTAAAGTCGTGTATGTCCTGTACATTCATATGCATTAAGTCGGAGCTTTGCTCACACCACGTTGGCCTGGATTGGCAAAAGTTGAATAAGTCGGAGCTTTGCTCACACCACGTTGGCCTGGATTGGCAAAAGTTGAAAGTTGAAGGCTTATGCCTTGATGCCTCGTTAAATTGGCAAATTTTAAGTTGGGAGTTTTACTCCGAATGGTACCACATGCATGACGAGTCGAGTCTCATTAGAGTTGCATTTTTGATGGTTTGTTGTATGGGTATTTAACTTAATTGAGATTATAAGTGTGCCTTATGTTGGTGTTGAGTATGATGTTTGAGTTGATGTGCCGTTACTGAATGCGTGTTATGATTAGGGTGATGAAATGTGTTAAAATTACTTAATATTGCATGATATTTTATAATGCTTATTATATCGACTGAGGAACTCACCCTTACAACTATTTTTCAGGTAACGGGCAGTGATTGAGTAGGAGCTAGTGCTGGGAGTCTAGTGTAGTTCCTTAGTGGGTCATGCTCTGGTAGATGTAACATCGGGATGGGATGTTTTAAATGTTTTATTGTTGGTTGTGGACGAGTTTACATGTAATATGCTACAAGTTTTGCATGATTGATTTAATCTCTATCCGCTGCGTATTGTGCAAATGCTGTATGTTTTGAATTAATAAAAGAGCATGACAGTTATCATGGTGAATGGGTGAAGTAATTGTGTGACACCCTTAATTGCATATTTACTCTGATTAATATACGTTGTTATTTTAATTAAACTTTTGGGGTATTTTAGAAGGGTGTTACATTAGTGGTATCAGAGCAGGTCGGTCTGTCCGGCCAGTTGTCGTGTCGTTACTGTCTAACAATTGTGTATTGTTACCAATCTAACTTTTAAGTTGTGTTGAAGTGATAAGTTGAAATGGCTGGAAGGAATGACGCTGCAATGGCTGCCGCAATGCAAGCGATGGCACAAGCTGTGCAGAACTTGCCAAATGCTGGTGGAGATGCTGGATCACGTAGCTTGGCGACTTTTCAAAGAGAGAATCCGCCGGTGTTTAAAGGGAAGCATGATCCAGATGCAGCCTTGGGATGGTTGAAAGAGATCGAGAGAATCTTCCGTGTTATGGATTGCACTCCAGCTCAGAAGGTTCGGTATGGTACTCACATGCTAGCAGTCGAAGCTGATGACTGGTGGCTAGAGACTCACGAGAGGTTGACCGTGGCAGGTGAAGTCATTACTTGGGATGTATTCCGTAGGGAATTCATGAGAAAGTATTATCCGGAAGATGTCCGTGGTAAGAAGGAAATTGAGTTCCTTGAGCTGAAGCAAGGAAACATGTCTGTCACTGATTATGCTGCAAAATTTGTGGAGTTGTCCAAATTTTATCCTCATTACACTGGTGCTGGTGCTGAATTTCAAAGTGCATCAAGTTTGAAAACGGACTGCGCTCTGAAATTAAGAAGGTTGTTGGGTATCAGAAGATACGCATTTTTACTGAATTGGTTGATAGCTGCAGGATATTTGAAGAAGACAATAATGCTCATTACAAGAGTGTCAGTGACCGCAGGGGCAAGCAACATCAAAACCGTGGCAAGCCGTATGATACTCCAGCGAGAAAAGGGAAACAAGGAGCTGCTACGGCTCAGAGGACTAGTGGGGGAGGTGCTCCTGCTGGTATAGTCTGCTTCAAATGTGGTCAGGCTGGTCATAAGAGTAATGTATGCACTGCTGAAGTAAAGCGGTGTTTTCGCTGTGGTAAGACTGGCCATGCAATAGCTGATTGCAAGCACAAGGAAATGATTTGTTTTAATTGTGGCGAAGAAGGGCATATTGGAAGTCAGTGTCAGAAGCCAAAGAAATCTCAAACTGGAAAGGTGTTCGCATTGACCGGAACTCAAACCTCCAGTGAGGACAGACTTATCCGAGGTACATGTTTCATAAATGGTACTCCTTTAATTACTATTATTGATACCGGTGCTACACACTGTTTTATTTCTGCTGACTGTGCTCGAAGACTGGGTTTAAAATTGTCCGCTTTGGATGGTGAATTGATTGTTGAGACCCCAGCTAAGGGATCCGTAACTACTTCTTTGGTATGTTTAAAATGTCCTTTGTCGATCTTCGATAAAGATTTCTATGTTGATTTAGTATGTTTGCCGTTGAATGGGATGGATGTAATTCTTGGTATGAACTGGTTAGAGTATAATTATGTTCATATAAATTGTCATCGTAAGTCGGTGAGGTTTTCCACTCCTGAAGAGGAAGGAGTTGACTTATTACCTTTCAGAGAATTGCGAAAATTGATGAAAGAGGGAGCTCAGATGTTTTCTTTGATGGCGACGTTGTCGGTTGAGAGTAAAGCTAAGATTGAGGAACTGTTAGTGGTGAAAGAATTCCCTGAAGTTTTTCCTGATGAAATTCCTAGTGTGCCGCCAGAGAGGGAAGTTAAATTTACTATTGATCTGGTACCTGGTACTAGGCCTGTTTCGATGGCACCGTATAGAATGTCGGCATCTGAATTGTATGAATTAAAGAAGCAATTGGAAGACTTACTTGAGAAGAAGTTTATAAGACCAAGTGTGTCACCGTGGGGAGCTCCAGTGTTGCTAGTAAAGAAGAAAGATGGTAGTATGAGGCTTTGTATTGATTATAGACAATTGAATAAAGTAACGATAAAGAATAAGTATCCACTACCGAGAATAGATGATTTGATGGATCAATTAGTGGGTGCTTGTGTGTTCAGTAAAATTGATTTGAGATCGGGCTATCATCAGATCAAAGTGAAAGATGAAGACATCCAGAAGACAGCATTCAGAACTCGGTATGGACATTATGAGTATTCTGTGATGCCTTTCGGTGTGACTAATGCGCCGGGAGTATTTATGGAATACATGAATCGTATTTTCCATACTTATCTGGACCATTTTGTGGTAGTATTTATTGATGATATTTTGATTTACTCTAAGTCCGAAGAAGAGCACAAGGAACATTTGAGATTAGTGTTGGGTGTTTTGAAAGATAAGAAATTGTATGCGAAGCTGTCCAAGTGTGAGTTTTGGTTAAGAGAAGTCAGTTTTCTCGGCCATGTAATTTCAGGAAAAGGTATTGCTGTAGATCCTTCCAAGGTAGAAGCTGTATTGCAATGGGAGACTCCTAAGTCGGCTACCGAGATTAGAAGCTTCTTGGGATTAGCTGGATATTATAGAAGGTTTATTGAAGGATTTTCTAAGTTAGCACTTCCGTTAACTAAATTAACTTGTAAAGGTAAAGCTTTCGTGTGGGATGTCCAGTGCGAAGAGAGTTTTAATGAATTAAAAAGGAGATTGACGTCGGCGCCGGTTTTGACTTTGCCAAATCCGGAGGAACCGTTTATAATTTACTGTGATGCTTCATTGATGGGTTTAGGAGGTGTGCTCATGCAAAATAATAAAGTAATTGCTTATGCGTCGCGACAGTTAAGAATTCATGAAAAGAACTATCCTACGCATGATCTTGAACTTGCTGCTGTGGTGTTTGTGCTAAAAATCTGGAGGCATTACCTTTATGGTTCCAGATTTGAAGTTTTCAGCGATCATAAAAGTTTAAAGTATCTATTTGATCAGAAAGAGCTGAACATGAGACAACGTAGGTGGTTCGAATTGCTTAAGGATTATGATTTCGGTTTGAATTATCATCCAGGAAAAGCAAATGTTGTGGCCGATGCTTTAAGTAGAAAGACCTTGCATGTGTCAGCAATGATGATTAAGGAGTTGGAATTAATTGAGCAATTTCGTGATATGAGTTTGGTTTGCGAAGTAACCCCGCAGAGTGTAATGCTAGGAATGCTAAAGATTAATAATGATTTTATGGATAGTATCCGAGAGGCACAAAAATTGGATGTGAGATTAGTAGATATCCTTAATCGTTGTGGTCAATCAGAGAAGAGTGACTTTAGGATTGATGCGAGAGGTGTGTTGAAGTTAGGGGAAAGAATTTGTATTCCTGATGATGTGATTTTGAAAAGAAGCATTCTAGAAGAGGGTCATAGAAGCAGTTTGAGTATTCATCCAGGAGCTACTAAAGTGTATCAGGATTTAAAGAAAATATTTTGGTGGCCCGGAATGAAAGAAGATGTGGCTCGTTTTGTGTATGCGTGCTTAACTTGTCAGAAGTCGAAGATTGAGCATCAGAAGCCTGCTGGGTTGATGCAACCGTTGGAAGTTCCAGAATGGAAATGGGATAGCATTTCTATGGACTTTGTAACGGGGCTGCCTGCTACTTTAAGAGGGCATGATTCGATTTGGGTGATCGTTGATAGGCTCACGAAGTCGGCTCACTTCATACCTATTAACATCACTTACCCAATTGCGAAGTTGGCAGAGATTTACATCCGAGTAATTGTAAAGTTGCATGGTGTTCCTCTGTGTATTGTGTCGGACAGGGATCCGAGGTTTACATCGGGATTTTGGAAAAGTCTGCAAGATTCATTGGGCTCTAAGTTGAGGTTGAGTTCGGCATATCATCCTCAAACTGATGGCCAAACTGAGAGAACTATTCAGTCATTGGAGGATTTACTGAGAGCTTGTGTTCTTGAACAAGGAGGTTCGTGGGACACTTATCTTCCATTGATCGAGTCCACATATAATAATAGTTACCATTCTAGTATCGGAATGGCGCCTTTTGAAGCATTGTATGGTCGTAGATGTAGAACTCCGTTGTGTTGGCACGAATCTGGTGAGGGTGTAGTACTTGGACCAGAGTTAGTTCGAGAAACTACCGAGAAAGTGAAGTTTATCCGAGAGAAGATGAAAGCTTCTCAGAGTAGGAAGAAGAGTTACCATGACAAGCGGAAGAAGGATTTAGAATTTCAAGCTGGTGACCATGTGTTTTTGAGAGTCACGCCTGTGACCGGTGTTGGGAGGGCTTTGAAGTCTAAAAAGCTCACTCCTCGCTTCATTGGCCCGTATCAAATCTTAGAACGAGTTGGAAAAGTTGCTTATCGGATGGCATTACCACCTAATCTTTCGAATTTGCATGATGTATTTCATGTGTCGCAGCTTCGGAAGTATGTCTCAGATCCGTCTCACGTGGTTAGTATGGATGATGTGCAAGTGCGGGATAATTTAACAATGGAGACAAAGCCTGTACGAGTTGAAGATCGTGAAACAAAGACTCTTCGAGGAAAAGAGATTGTGTTGGTTAAAGTCGTTTGGTTGGGAGCTGCGGGCGAAAGCATGACATGGGAATTGGAGAGCAAGATGCGAGACTCCTACCCTGAGCTGTTTGAAGCAGGTAAATTTTCGAGGACGAAAACTCTTTTAGTGGGGGAGAGTTGTAACACCCCGATAAAAAAATAAGATAATTATTTAATTTAAGTTAATATTATATGTATTAATTTAATTAAATAATTGGAATTTTTGGATTATTATTATTATTATTATTATTATTATTATTGGAATAATAATTATTGGAAAATATATATATGTTGGAAATAAGAAAAAGAGTTCTATTTTGGTAAGAGGGTTTTTCACGTGAAAGCAGAGAAGCGGCTGAAAAGAGGAAAGGGCAAAGAGACAGAGCAAGAGGAAGAAGGTTGGAGAAGAGAAAAGCTTGAAGCTTAAAGATTCGCCGGATTAACTAAGGTAAGGGGGGTTTATCGTCGTTTAATGGGTATTATGGGTTAACATGTAATGGGTAGTGATAAGCCATTGATTTGACCCTAATTGGAATGTTGAATGCTGAAAAAATTGTGTTGGATAAGTTGTGTTAAAACCGAAATTGACTCTGTAATTGGATGAGTCTTGTTTTCCCGAAAGTGTAGCTTTTTACGGAATTGGAATCGGAGGTCCGGAAGTCCTCCAACGGCGGAAAATGCGGAAAATTCTGCATTCTGCTTAGTGTTAGCGCAGGAACAGCTTTCTGTCTTGCGTTAACCGGTTAACCCAGGGTGTTAACCGGTTAACACTGTTGTGATTTATGTAAATTTGCTGTTCTGTTTGCGTTAACCGGTTAACCCAGGGCGTTAACCGGTTAACACTGTTGAGTTTTGCCAGAAAGCGTGTTCTGTCCTGCGTTAACCGGTTAACCCAGGGCGTTAACCGGTTAACACTGTGGGAAAAGTGAAAAAAATTGATAATTGAATATTGTGTACGTTTTGGAATGGAATTATATAATACTTAGTTTATGTCAAAAAGGAGATATATAATATTATAGTTAATTTTGATGAGTAATTTTGTTGGGTTTATGTTATGAAATGTCGATACAAGTATGACTGAGTTGTTAAGTTATTCCGTGTACGGAAAGTTGTTAAAGATACTGAGTTGTAGGCTTGGTGAGCCAAAGTTGATTATAAGTTGATTTTGTTGAAAACATGGTTGTGTTGCTATTATTATTATGTTGTCGGAATGTTAAAGTCGTGTATGTCCTGTACATTCATATGCATTAAGTCGGAGCTTTGCTCACACCACGTTGGCCTGGATTGGCAAAAGTTGAATAAGTCGGAGCTTTGCTCACACCACGTTGGCCTGGATTGGCAAAAGTTGAAAGTTGAAGGCTTATGCCTTGATGCCTCGTTAAATTGGCAAATTTTAAGTTGGGAGTTTTACTCCGAATGGTACCACATGCATGACGAGTCGAGTCTCATTAGAGTTGCATTTTTGTTGGTTTGTTGTATGGGTATTTAACTTAATTGAGATTATAAGTGTGCCTTATGTTGGTGTTGAGTATGATGTTTGAGTTGATGTGTCGTTACTGAATGCGTGTTATGATTAGGGTGATGAAATGTGTTAAAATTACTTAATATTGCATGATATTTTATAATGCTTATTATATCGACTGAGGAACTCACCCTTACAACTATTTTTCAGGTAACGGGCAGTGATTGAGTAGGAGCTAGTGATGGGAGTCTAGTGTAGTTCCTTAGTGGGTCATGCTCTGGTAGATGTAACATCGGGATGGGATGTTTTAAATGTTTTATTGTTGGTTGTGGACCAGTTTACATGTAATATGCTACAAGTTTTGCATGATTGATTTAATCTCTATCCGCTGCGTATTGTGCAAATGCTGTATGTTTTGAATTAATAAAAGAGCATGACAGTTATCATGGTGAATGGGTGAAGTAATTGTGTGACACCCTTAATTGCATATTTACTCTGATTAATATACGTTGTTATTTTAATTAAACTTTTGGGGTATTTTAGAAGGGTGTTACATTACCATCCTTCACTCGATGAAACCCTTCTCATTGCTTTTTCATTAAAGTTCACAATGATTTTTCATTCATCTGTATGTTTCCATTCATCTCTTTGGTTATCAATGTTGATGATGACATTTTTCACTCAAACTATCTCAATGTTTTCGTTCATCTCCTTTGTGATTAATGTTGTCATTTTCCGTTTCAGGAATGCTCTGACTCATATTTTTGTAATTAGGGTTTCCATCTTTTGCTTCTGATTTCCATCTTCAGGTTCTGCTCTTTCTCTTAATTATGAGATTTGTACTAATTTAGATTTATTGGTTCATATGTAATTAGGTAATTAGGTTTTTAGGAAGGGTCTTGGGAGATATATTGGTATTTTCTGAATAATGGTATCTTCATTCCAAAGAGTGAATGTTTGGTTTGGTTGCAACTTGAAGGAACTCTTTGTGTGCTCTCCAAAGCCATGCATAAAATCTCTTTTTGATGGTAGAGAGGAAGAAAGTTGTAAGTATTGATCTTTAAACACTAGAAAAGTTTTATATGATTGTGTTTGTGAGGTTAAGGAGTTGAATGTCGGTTCCAAAAACATAGGAGGATTTGATGAGTTTAAGGTTAGAAATCAAAGAACTTGTTTTGGTGTTATTGGTTACAATTATGATTGAGTAGCCATAACCAACTAGTGAATCTGCCATAATTTGAGATATGATTATGCATATAATGAAGCAGAAGATCAAGGTTGGTAGTGGAATGCTTTGAATTCTGGAATCGATTTTGCTTGTTTTGATGTGTGTTTATGGGAGAGCATACAAAATCTCTCATATAAGTATGAAACACTAGGTGTGTTCGATTTTGGACCCATAAGTGTTTTGATGTGTGTTCATTTATATTTATATGCATTGATGATTTGGTAGTTCAAAGATGTATGTGTGATACCCCAATTTCCCCCCTCAATCAATAAATCAAAGCATTCACCATGCACTTGCATCATCTGCATATTATAGAATGTATTTCACCATGCGCGATACTTAAAATGTTGACCAAAATAAACTTTCGGTATTATAGATAGACCGGTTGAATTGTTTCTCAAAAGTGCGTAATTTTAGCAGGCGGAAAGCCCTTATTAGAATGAGTTTTCCCTTATTTTCAAAAGGAACCAATCACAATAATCCAAAATCCTCAATCTCTTTGTATCAACCATATGACTTCTTTCACTCAAAAGAGGAGACCCATTCAATTGGTGATAACATATTGCCAGCTAATAAACCATTGTCATTGATTTCAAAAGTATCCAATGAGAGAACTCTCTCTCGGATTTTGATTTTAGAAAAATAAAAAATAAAAAATGCAAGGACTGAAAGTGTGTGTATTTAGATGAAAGAGTGGAAGAAAAATGGTCAGAAACTTTCCTCTCTCTCATGCGTTAAAGCAACAACCTTACTTCCTCTTTTCTTCTTCAATACTCATCACCCTTAACCATACACTACTAACCACAATCATTTGTCCACAAAACCACATTTTTTCCTTACAAAACAAACCTCTCTTCCTTCATTATGGTCCACCATTCCCAACTGATACCTCCTCTATAAACCATTGTATATCACCGTGCAACCGTGAATCTCGTCATTCTCTTCACTAACTTCACACAAAACCTCCATGTAACTCCACCTCACTTCAACAACCATTAAATATTCTTCAAAAACCATCTCAACCTCACATAAACTGAACCACTTCCGACAGAAATAACCTCTCTGTTATGTCGTCTTCATTATAGTATTGTCTCCCTACTAAGTCATGAGCGAGACACACACCCTCTATCGTCACTGACGACTCCAACAACCACCAGAGCTATACCATCTCCCCCTGACTCAACAAGCTTCATGCCATAATTTCAACCACTGGCTGAACTTACTTTGTCCTCCTTGCACTCACACATCTACAATATAACTCGCTACCGACGAAACCTTCATCACCTCTGCCACTACACCAACAAACTCCTTTTTTAACCTACAACACCAATAACCGATGTAGACTGACTTCAAAACCACTCAACAACCTTCATAAATCTCTGCTCCAAACTCTTCTTAAAACCTTTCAACAACCTTCCATAATTACTCTTCTATTCCTTGCCAAAACATCTCTAACATGACCGCTTTTCGAATTTGTTTCTATAAGCTCGCACCAACCATAAACCAACCTCATGCTATGAAGGTTTTCTTCTCTTCTTAGTTTCAGTTTCTTCTATATTTACACTGGTGTTGGCTATTGTTTGATGTGTGGGAATATTGGAAAGCAAATTGGTTTTGGAAGGTTTGACAAAGTCAAACTTGTTTTTTCATATTTTACTTATTTTCTTTACAATTATTATATGTTATTATTATAAAAAGTGAATTTAAATCAAGTATTGGGATTTTGTCAGTAATGTTAGGCTCATTAAACATTGCACCTCCTATATGTTGTAAATACCTTGTAATGATGTATATTGTAGTTGGTTGTTGTTCTCATTCTACTCCATTGCATTCTAATTTTGGAGTTTAAATCTAATTTAGCTTTTGAAAATCATTTGGACGCATAAATTCGGTTGATCGACTTCTTATAGAGTGATTCCTACATGAATCCACCTTAAGTTCGCTTAGATTTAAATTCAATACTTTAAGTTTCGGTTTATTTTTCCGTTGTAAATATTGTATATAGTTTACCGAGTTGCTGGATTTTTCATTGTGTTGCAAATTCGACTTTGTAATATTATTTTTGTTCATTTTCTTATAGAGTGATTTCTACATGAATCTACTTTAAGTTATCTTATAGCTAAATTCAGTACTTTAGATATCGGTTATTTCTGGTCCCTTGGCTTTGTCTTGGGCCTTCTTACAATGAGCTCCTTGTTGTTTACATTTGTTTATTAGGCTTGTATTTTAATCGCTTTATTATAATCTTATTCAATAAAATGTACCCCCATTCTCGTGATGTGTAATAAACTTACCATTTTCCTTTATTTTGTTCTTATTACGTAAAAATCAACCACTTTCAAAAAGAACAAAAATAGTGCTCGATCCAACGTCGATCAATTTTCCCAAATCAAACCAGTTTCACTATCGACTTCAAAACCATTTCGTAAACCATTTTTACAATTCATATCACAGTGCAAACCAAACTCTTGACCAAATATCAAACTCTTTTCATAATCAAACTCAAAATGACTAATTCATACTTAGACCATTTCAAACAATAACGAAAGAAAAAGGCTACATGGGTGAAAGGTCTAGTCATAGTGTCAAGTATTAGGTCCAAGTGGTAATCGCTTGTAAGTCATAAATACATCGTCTTTCGCCAAAATCCAAGTGCGTCTCCTTTTTGTAATAAATGGAAATAAAAAGAATTCCTGAATGAAAGATCCAGTCATAGTCTCGAACATTAAGTCCAAGTTGTAATAGCTTGCAAGCTCAAATGTTTGTATTTCGCTTCAAAACACTTGTAAATATCAGAACCTTTTTGTAACAAATTGGAAAGAAAAAGACTACATGGGTGAAAGATTGCAAATCTTGTCAGACACATTAATAGAAAAACCTAAAAATATTTTCTTTATTTTCTCTCGCGTAATAAGTAGAAGATCACAAACTAACATAAGCTAACATTCAATCGTAAGTTTAACTAAAAGATTTTTGTTGAGTACAATAGACGTGAGGGGTGTTAATACCTTCCCCTTGCGTAATCAACTCCCGGACCCAAATTTGACTGCGATGACCATTTTCTTTTTCTTTTAAGGGTTTATCGATATTTTCCCTTTCCTTCTTTGAAATAAATAATGTTCGGTGGCGAGTCTGTTCGAAACATTTTTCTGTGAACGCCCGAACGCCTCACGAAGGATCATATTTTTTGAGATGCGACACTTGGCGACTCTGCTGGGGACACTTTGCTCCTACAAGAGAGAGTCAAGCCTAACTTAGTTAGCTTTGCGATGAATGTTGAATTTTCTTTTTTTTTTCTTTATGTTTTTTATTTTCATTGTGAATACTTGGTTATATGCTTTCTTTTATGCTTTCTCTTTTTTATTATATGTTTATCATCTTGTTTATCTGTGGGATTTGGGATGATATCTTGAGTAAATATCTACACCCAAGTTTTGGAAAAAGAAGAGAGAACATATAAGTTAGAATGAAATTTGTGTAGTGTTAGTCCCCAAGGACCACTCCTTGTGTTCCTAGCATGAAAACTCCCCTTAGAGTGGACCTTTTCGTCGATCTCGTTATAAGATGTCTAGCATGTCGTGTAATGTTGATTCACTAAGGGTCCATGACTCTAGGAACCCCTCTTAGAACCAGTTTATACTTTGGTGGTTACGTAGTGTTAGTCCCCAAGGACCACTCCTTATGTGCCTAACATGAAGACCCCACCCATAATAGACTTTTTTGTCACTCTTGTCATAAAACGGCTAGTCTGTTGCCTAAAACTAGAAACTATCATGTGAGTGGTTAATGGGTAGAAATGCCTAAAACTATCTGTTATAAATAAACCTACCTAATAGGGTATTCTGAGTTACTCATGATATCCTGGATCCTTACACCCACACATGACATTTCATTGTATCCACATGTGGCATTACATTGCATTTTTTAATATAAAAAATAACAAAAATTCATGCATTCGCATCTTATCAGCATGCATGCATATCATTTTACAAAAAAAAAAAACTCATTCCACCTTCCATTCATAACTAGCCAGCTGATTACCTGACACACGCTTAGAACTTGAAGCATGTCACAAAGAGCTACATACAAACTCAAGCAAGGTCAAGATATATTAAGAGAGGAAATCATTTGGTTGAAAAGTCAGATGCGTTTAGTCATGGATATCCTACAAGCTTTGTTAAGGAAAAAAGGAAACCCCACACCATTTGTTTAAGCATACATCGGAGGGAGAATAATGAAAACAAAATACCTAAAATTGTTGACAAGTATGTTTTTGAATAAAACTTTGTTGACAATGTAAGGCATTATTTCAATTCATAAACACTAGAGACATAAGAAATTTAATTCCTCGTCAACCCCTTTGAGCCTAGAAGTTTGTGTTTCTTTATATATGGAAAAAAACCCTTAATCTGAACCAGGGGCAAGGTAGTTATTCGGTTAATTTGACTATGCATTCAAATTGCAAGAAAAAAGCATCCCATCTGAGGTTCAACCGCATCTTCTCTTCACACGCACTACACAATGTCGAAGAAGTAGTGAATAATAAAAAGCTTACAATGGTTGTTTCTCTTGAACCATCAAAACATGATAGTCACAATCCCTTTCAACAAAAATCAAGTGAACGAATATCATACAAGTTGTTCCCGCACCATAACATCTTCACCTTCAAAAACTTTTTGGAGCTTGAATGCGTGGGTCGAATTAAATGAACGTAGGACTGGAGATCACCAAGAAGAAGGGTGGCTTAAAATTAAATTTTGAGCCTCATATCCTTTTATTCAAAAACCATGAACCAAGCCACGTTATAACATGCAAAAGACTTTAATTAAGTAAGGTTTATTTTGAAAGCATTCACAATGAGGTTGCATAAACCTGACTCCTAGATGTTTGTTAATCATTTGTGTTGGTATCAAGTTCAAGCATCATCTTTCACACTTTGAATAAACCAATGACCCATTCACTGTACGTCACATAATTTGAATAATGACGTTGATTTCAAAACTTGCATAAGCATTGCATTAAAATTACCATTTTTAATCACAATTTTAATTGCAAGTAAGTACTTAGCATCAAGGAAGTTCTAACAATGAACGATCAACGAAAAATTTGATCATTCGTAGAGAACCCAAGCTGGGAAAAACTATCTAAGGATCCTATTGACTAGGGACAAGCATTCAAAAGACATTGTGGTTAAGGGAAATCCCTCAAAAGATCAGTCATCTAGGGGCGAATCATTCCGAGATTTAGTCAATCTGGGGCAATCACTTCAAGGATGAGCAAGTTCCTCAAAGAGTCAGATGGTAAAAAGAAAATTGCTTCAAGACTCAGACTGGGGCAAGCCACCTACAGAGAATAGTGAAATTCACTCTTCAAAGGTCGGTTAATCAAAGCAAACCATTCTAAATATTGGTTAATCTGGGGGCATACCACTGCAAGATTCAAACAATGGGGCAAGCCACCTCAATTTCATGACGAGCTGCTTCCCAACTCCATTCGAGGTTAGTTTCTTCAAACACCCAATAGACTGGGGTAAGATAAGCCACATAAAGGCAAGTCCTCTCCATACTTTGAAATTGCTCAAACAAGAATCTTCCAATGCATCAGCAACCGTTGAGTTCGAGACCAGTATCAGGAAATCATGTTGGAAAGTACCTTCCATCAAATAACCTTTTCCCTCAAAAAATAAACCTTGTTGCAAAGGAACCCTTCCTTCCAACCCACCACAAGGGAATTGTTGGAAACCCTCGTCATTACATAAATCATCTTCATACATTAATCATGTCGCTTCGATCTAGCATCATCCCATGCATATCCCAAGGTTAAGATACGGGGTCAAAAATGATATTAAACCTATAAGTTAAACATGCCCAGAGGTAATAAAATAATTAATTATTGCCATGTGCTCAGAAAAAAATAAATCACAACTTGGAAGTGAATTTTTTAACCAAGTGGAATAACATGTTGGACAATGATCCATATAATTACTTCATTTAGAATAAATATGATATGATATGTTAAGACATAAGAGGCAAAAACATAACCTAGTGGGTGTGTGCCTACAACATTAAAACATGCACCGATTAACTACGAAACTTATTTCTAAGACTCAAATCAACATCAATAAATTTTAAATCAAGTTCTCTAATTACTCTTATAATCCTATTTCATTATGCCTAAAGTAACTAATTTATATATATATATATATATATATATATATATATATATATATATATATATATATATATATATATATATATATATATATATGATATGTTAAGACATAAGAGGCAAAAACATAACCTAGTGGGTGTGTGCCTACAACATTAAAACATGCACCGATTAACTATGAAACTTATTTCTAAGACTCAAATCAACATCAATAAATTTTAAATCAAGTTCTCTAATTACTCTTATAATCTTATTTCATTATGCCTAAAGTAACTAATATATATATATATATATATATATATATATATATATATATATATATAATATATATATATATATATATATATATATATATATATATATATATATATATATATATATATATATATATATATATATATATATATATACACTTGTGTTACAAAATTCATTTACTAGATGATTCATCATCCTTAAAAAGTGTTTGTTATTCTTAAGATGATCAACCAAGAGGAATAAACATATAACTTAAATGCACATGAACAAAATATACCATAATCACCCATTCATAACATTCAACAAATTACTTTGTCATTAAATTTCATATTATCCAACAGAAGGAGTTTAGTTTATGTTGAGAAAAGTAAATACAACAGAGAAAGGTCCTAAGTTAAATATTCCAAAGCAAGAAGAAAGAAAAGGTAAATCAAAGTGTGACATTTTAACCACTTGCATCTTGCACCCAACAAGAGAGGTCAGGTGTCATGCCTCCCAACATTATACTCCTTTAGAAATGATGTGGACATAAGCGGAACATAACTCTGGTTCTTCCCTCTTCTTTTTTGTTGATTTTGTTTCTAAGTTTTGAACCCCCTTTCAATTTCCAATGTCGGTCCATTTATAGGAAACTCTTAATTGTGTGTTGTCTCTTTCATAAAGTCCTAGGTCTTGTAAATTTCCAATGTTTTCAATCCAAAGAATAAAGCATATTCCTTTTTTTCTAGTACATGTACCATGATAATACATAATGCATGGGCGACAACATAACTTTTGGCAAGCTTGCCTCAACTAAGGGGTGGCTTTGTGGCAATGCACTGGAAACTATTCGCAGACTTTTGTCTTCTAGTTTTCATCCTTGTCTCTAAACACTATATCTTAACCTTAATTTATTTGCTCGTGACTCTTCTACTAAGGACCATTAATGACCATCCTATTTAGAGTGTCGTTGGAAATATTTCTAAGGGAGTTAGAATTTAACACTCCCTTAGAAAGATATGCAACTTTGTGGATTTTTTCCTTGCAACCCTTGTGGGACTTGTAGTTGTTTAAAAAGATGGAAGGAAAAAAAATATTAGAAAGTCCCACGACCAAATGGTGGAGGAACTGGAACCTAAAGAGATAAAGTGGTTGGGTATCTTAACCTAATTGGACTGTAGCCTCTGAAAGGGGAGTGGGGAGATCTTCATATGTTGATTTGGAGACTACCATTTATGGTTGAGAAATTCATGGTGATTAGTGACCGAGTATGGTAGTTGTGGCACTACATAAGAGATCAATGAAGTTCGTCGTGTATTTTCGTGAGAATCAAGCTTCAACTTACATAGACACCACCATCATTATGTTGTGGAACATGATTTTGGTGAGATGTTTATAAAGGAAGCCATAAAATTTATTTGGTATGATGACTCCTAAAATTAGTGTATTAGGATATATGGTAAGATAATTTGATATTTAATTTTTTTCTTCTTTAAAAATGATTATGACACAGTTTTGTATTTTCTTCTACTAAAATAATTGTGTTTATATATCATAATTAAAACCATATGTTGATACATTTCCAAAAAGACAAACAATATGTTGATACATGCGAAATACAATTACTATTATAAACTTTGGTTCCACCTAAAATATTTTTAAGATCTCTTTACTTAACAAAATCACTTTAAAAAAAATTTCAAGTCTCTGCTAGTTGATTAGGGAACTGTCTGTTTGATTATGACAATTTTTTCAACTATCTACTCAATTAGATCATGAACCTAATCGGTTAGATAATGCCTAATTGAGTCTATAATCAATTATGAAGGACTCTTAATGATTGGTAATGACTCTAAATCAAAACCTTCTATTTTGAGCCATAATAATCGATTATTTAAAATGCATAATCGATTAAACTCAGGACCTAATCAATCAAGTGGGTTGATGGGCCCATTGATTGTTTCCTTTTTTAGCCAAATTTTCTTCTATACAAAGGAGGATCCATCATTTCACACATTAATTCGAAGTTTTCCTAATTCTTTACAATCTCTCTCTCTCTCTCTCTCTCTCTCTCTCTCTCTCCTCTCTCTCTCTATATTATATATATATATATATATATATATATATATATATATATATATATATTATATATATATATATATATTCTTATCACAAAGTTTCCTTAGTGCCTTATGAGTGAAAATTACTTGTGAGGAAATAGTTGTATTGGTGTTGTGCCATTGTTTTACTTTATCACCATTTTTACTCTCTCTCTCTCTCTCTCTCTCTCTCTCTCTCTCTCTCTCTCTCTCTCTCTCTCTCTCTCTATATATATCTATATATATATTATATATATATATAATATATATATATATATATATATATATATATATATATATATATATATATATATATATATATATATATATATATATATATATATATATATATTCTTATCACCAAAGTTCCTTAGTGCCTTATGAGTGAAAATTACTTGTGAGGAAATAGTTGTATTGGTGTTGTGCCATTGTTTTACTTTCAAGAGTGCAATATTATTTAAGAATTGATTTTGGTTCTTAAGTTCAACCATTGGAAAGTCTCTCTTTGATTATAGAACTCAACATGTAAAATTTATGTTTGGTTATTGAGATTTGCTGATAAAATCTCTACTCGGTTTGTGAGCTCATCTAGTAAAAAACTCTTTTTGGTTGGGGGATAAACAAGTGTAAAATATCTTGATTTGCTTGCATCAAAGTTTCATGGTCATAACCTACAAAAGCTTACTATTATAGAGAAATCTCAAGAAGGTTTCTTGGGGACAAGACTAGGTCAAGATTTTTTTGAACTTGGATAATTATCTAGTGTTATGTCTCTAACTTTGTCTCTTTTAATTCTATTATTTACTTTATCGTCTTATTTTATTTTCGTTGATTTTATCTCTGATCTTGAATATACTAACACAAATTTATTTTTAAGTAATAAATAAAACCTTTAAATTAATCACAAAATTTGAATATCATATTTCACCCCCCTCTTGTGCTTGGAGTCACTTTTTTTACAATTGATTTCAGATCCTAATTCCTGTTAAAGATTGATCATCCCAGGAGGAAAATGACTTCAAGTTATTCACTAAATAAATATCCATCCTTTAAAGGAGAAGGGTATAGTTTTTGGAAAGAGAAAATGAAGTTTTTCATATAAAGGATGGATCGTGGTATTTGGAAGATTGTGAAGGAAGATCCAATTGTTGTTACACACAAATTGATGATGTTGTAGTAAACAAATCTGAAAAGTATTGGACCAAATATGATAAAGAAAATATGCAACGCAGTTTAAAAGCAAAAACCGTCATCACTACTACTCTCAGTCTTGATGAAATTTTATGAACTTCTCACTACTATACTGCGAAACAAATATGGAACATCCTCAAAATTACTCATGATGGAACTATTGAGGAAAATAGGCAAGGCTGGTCACATTAACTAACGAGTATGAACTCTTCATAATGAAACCTGAAGAGAACATAAATCAAATGCAAACATGGTTTACCCATATCGTGAGTCATATGATAACTATGGGAAAAATATTTTCAAATGAGAAATTGGTTGTGAAAATTATTATATGCCTAAACTATAGTTAGTAACTTAAAGTCGCTGCGATTTGTGAAGACTTATTTCACATATGTAAATAACTAGCTAAAGAAACAATTAAATTAGAAAAAAATGCATTTATCTCCAAAGACTCTATTTCTTTCCACAAATTAAAAAATAAAGATTTATTGGAAGTGAAATTCTAGTTAACAGACTTTCGATGTCACACGGGTTGTTATGACATCCAATTCTGCACAGACAAGAATTATGCAGAACTTAAAATGTAAGTGCAGTAAAGAACACAAGTAATTGTTTACCCAGTTCGGTCCAACATGACCTACGTCTGGGGGCTACCAAGCCAGGGAGGAAATCCACTATTAGTAGTATTAATTCAGACCTTAAACCAATTGTTTAACCCTATCACTTAATACCTACCCAATGCAATTTCAATCTTACACGAAGATCAGAGTTCCTACTCACTCCCCCTCAATCACCTCAGTGATTACTACCTTTAATCTATATTAAATACAATTTGAAGTCACACTTCAAACAACTCTTGATTGTGCTTAACAGCTTTAATCAAGATACACAGCACTCACGCTTAAAAGCTTAGAGTGACACAACACTTACAACTCAATGAACACCCTATACCAATGCAATCATCTACGTGATAATAGCTTGGCTTACAAGATATGTCTAATACAAGACTCACAAAAATACAGCAGTGAAGTATGATGGACACACTAAATCTTCACGCCTCAAAATCCCCAGTTCTGAATGAAGGAATGACTTCCTTTTATATTGCAGCACTTGGGCCTTGTACTTGTATTCTCCTGAATTTAAGGTCACGCGAGTTCCCCTAAATTCCACATATAGGTTACTAACAAATAGGCTATTTGTTAGGTTCATTAAATGTAGCTTGGTTGTTGGTTTCCTGGATTTTCTCTCAGCTGTTGAATCCCTGAAGAATAGCCTGAGAAAAATGCTGAAACAGAAAAACTAAACAACCTACAATTTAGCATATGCTGTCAGGAATGAATGTCACAACATTCAGCTTGACATCAAGGACCATATGCTAAGTCTGTTTTTCCTGAAAACAGACTGTACAAATCTGCTGAACTGTACAGGACCAATTTGTCCACTCTACAGTAACAGCTCACATTAATAAATGTCAAGGCATCCGATTTGACATTTACACAATTAGCCTTATGTCAGGTTTGTTTTCCTCCTGAAGAACAGACTGAGATACATACTGAAGTGTAGCAAAAAAAACACTCTGCCTATTGTTCAGTATATGCTGTCAATGATGAATGTCACAACATCCAGTTTGACATTCAGACAGTAGGCCTTATGCCAGGTCTGGTATTTCCTTGATGACCAGACTGAAAATAAATATTGAGTTCTAACAGAACACAACCTGTTTTATTCCTCAGTATCTGCTGACAGGGATGAATGTCATAACATCCAGTTTGACATTCAATAAATCCTGTATTAGCTAATCCTGCAGTATACTACTCAAGTATGTAATGACATCAGCCAAGACATCAGAGTACAGCTAGATATTCTAACATACAATGCAGTCAAACAAACACCTCCACAGCATGTCATGACATCAGTCAAGACATTAGAATCCAGCTAGTGTTTTACCATACAATGCAGCCAATTAAACACCTACAAACTCCCCCTTTGGCAAATTTTTGGCTAAAACACTTTGGTCTCACAACAGAGTCCATAGCAGCGGAAAACACACATCTAGCAGGAAATTAACCTAGCTAATACACTCAGAGTAGCAGCACACTCACACAAATGGAAGTTAAATAAAAACTTCACATATCAGCACACATACAGAAGTTAAATAAAACTTCTAGTTGCAGCACACATCAGCACACATACAGAAGTTAAATAAAAACTTCTAATTGCAGCACACAACAGCACACATACAGAAGTTAAATAAAAACTTCTAATTGCAGCACACACATACATACTCACACTCATAGAAGTGGAACATCAGCTGCAGAGTAGAGGATCTTGAATCTGTCTTGAATATCTGTTTTAACAAAACACTCTGTTGTCCTGGGGGCATCACAGGAGTTACTCCCCCTTTTTGTCAAAAATGTTGCCAAAGCAACACTTTAAATTACAGACCAACATAACATAAACAGAATTACACACACAAATGACAGATTTATAGAAAATGATTTATTCCTCAGCCTCATCATCAGCCTCCTCATCAGAACTGGCCTCCTCCTCACCCTCAGAGCTTTGCCTAGCAGCTCCATTTGTATCCTCAGCAGACATCTCCAATTGAAAAATCAGCTTTTCCAAAGCGAGCTTCCTAGCCTCCAGCTCTTTGCAAGTCTCTCTGAGCACAACAATGACAACAACTTTATCTGGGTGGTTGCCAACATTGGATGTTTCTCCAGATGTCATGACAATGTCAGGGACATGCTTACCCAGGAATAGTTTATAACTGAAGGCCAATGGACTCTCTCTTCTTTTCACAAAGTCATTGTCTGTCAAGATGTTTGGGAATTGATTCAGCACAATGCCACATATGAGAGAAGGAAAGGCTATAGGTCCCTTCACACTAAAACTCCCAGCATGTTTCATGGTCTGATCAAAGATGTAGGTACCATAGTCAAACTTTGCCTTGGTTCCAACAGCATAGATGAACTTTCCAAGCATCACAGACACAGTTGACTTGTGATTTGTGGGCACCCAGTTGGCAGCTCCAACTTTGTGTAACATGGCATACTTTACACTGAGTTGGCTGGCCACCAGCTTCCCTTTAAGAGGCCACTTCCGGACTTGATTTGCAGTGATGACTTGACAGATTCGGTTGTCAGTCACTTCAAGCTCTGGTTGCACTACATCTGCTCTTCCCAAATACAGATTGATTTCTGAGGGAGAGAAGGTCACACACTTGCCACGCACATAGACCTTTCTGAATTCTCTGGACTTCCCATCTGCACATTCCTCAGATAAATTGACAATGAACTCCTTCACCAAGGTCTCATAGCACTTTGGGAGTTGAGTCACAGTTCTCATCAGCCCTGCCTCTTTGATAAGGTCTACAATCTCCTTACACTCCAAGGCATTCTGAGCCAGTTCCCTCTCCAAAGCCAGCCTCTTGTGGTAGACATACTTCCACCTGTTCACACTAGAGGCAAAGTGGAATGACACATTGTCAATAGGTACCTCTGGAACACTAGCAGCCAGCTTTCTAGAGGTTGGCTTCTTCTTAGACAGGGATGTTGTGACATCACATGGGACATCCGAGTCAGACTCCACCACAACAACCTTGGTCTTCATTTTCTTGGGCACCTCTTTGCTCCAAGATTTTGCAGGTCCATGTCCTTTCCTTTTGCGTGCACTCTCTGTCACCTTTTGCTTGGGAGAGGCTGTCTCATTGACCTCCTTGGTTGGGGACCTCTGCACCACAGTCTTTTTCTCCCTCCTAGTCCTAACCCTTTTGGCTATGCTAGGAACAACTGAGGTCAATAGTTCATTATCAGAGAACTCTTCCAGGTTAACTGTGTCAGCTCTAGGGTTGTCATCAACATCTTGAGTGACACTGACCTTCTCACCTCTCACCTTGTCTAAGGGTTTATCACTCTTAGAACCCTCATGATCATCAGGTTGTTAAGAAACATCCTATCTTAATGCGACTGCGGTTTCTCGACATGCAACATTATCGGGTATGATAGTGTTCAAGGGAACGGAAACCCCAGGAACATCCTGATCACCAGATAGAATCTTAGTGACAATAGATGCAATGGCATTATGCACATACCTCGATCCTTCCTTGGTTGGTTTGTCCAGAGCGATCACTGAGAAGATTCTGGAGACCGTTTCTTTCGGTCTTCTTGCATGAGAAGAAGTTGCAGCGTTAACAGCAGACTCCTCCCGGTTAGGGTTGCAAGACTCAGTGCTGGGGGAATCGGACAGGGTCGTGTAAGAGGTGGAATCGGATTGGTGTGCCATGCTGAATATCTCGGAGGAGAGTTGAACAGTTTCTTTGGGAGAAGGTTTGCACGACTGAGAGTTGAAGCGACGGAATGTGGAACGCTTGTTGCACGAGTAAGGTCTATTAATTTTTGACCACTCAGAGTGCACTATTAATTGTTTAATAAGTTGACTTAATAAACAGTAGCTAACTAACTTCATTAGTTGCTATAATTTCTCAGACGTACACATTCCCTCTTTGCCCCTACCATTGTCAAACTGAGTAGCATACAATGTCATGACATTCTGGGTGACATTGTACTCAATCTGCATCAGGTTCATCCATACCAGTGATGACCACCTGCTACCAGAAGCTAGGTATTTAGCTTCTGCAGACGACAATACTACACACATTTGTTTATCCCTTGCTACCACACCATTTGTATGATGACCAATAGGTGCCAATGACTCACAGCTTTCAATCAGACATTTTCCACAGTCTGTTCTTTTATCCAAAGACATATATGGGATTCCTCTCATTGCTCCCTTGGAAATGCTCTTCTTCATTCCTTTTACATGAAGTTGTCCAAGTCTTCCATGTCCCAGCTTCCCTTCCTGCTCTCCCTTGGCTAAGGGGCACTTGGGGAAGTAGAGTGAGTCTTTAGATTTCCATAGATAGCAGTTATCTTTGGATCTGGCTCCTCTCATCACTTCCTGATTGCAACCATTCAACACCACACATCATCCCTTAGTGAATTCCACATTGAATCCTTGGTCACATAGCTGGCTTATGCTGATGAGATTTGCAGTCAGTCCTTTTACTAACAGTACATTACTCAGTTTTGGAGCTTCAGGACAATCCAGCTTACCAACACCCTTGACTTCTCCTTTAGCTCCATCACCAAATGTCACAAACCTGGTGGTATGGGGTTGTAGATTCACCAATAGGTTGCTCATCCCAGTCATATGCCTTGAGCAGCCACTATCAAAGTACCAGTCTTGTCTGGTAGGTGCCCTTGGAGATGTGTGAGCTAGTTTAGCAACACATTGTTGATTCTCAAGGGAGAGATTAAGCTTAGATGCATGCTGCTTAGGTTTAACTTGAGGTGTCTGATTCGCAGCCCATTTTTGTTTCTTAATGGGGGCATTATGCTTAGACGCCTTCTGCTTAGGTCTGACCTGAGAAGTCTGGTTTGGATAACCATGCAGCCTGTAGCAGAAGGGTTTTATGTGACCGAATCTACCACAGTAATGACATCTCCATCTCTGAAATTTCTTCTTCTGATGGTTACTCATTCTGGTTCTCTGATGTTGAGACATCAGATGTGACTTCTGCTTGAATTTCTGAACTCCAGCCTTAGAATTTTTGAGTTCAGATGAAGAATTCTTAGCAAAGCCTAAACCAGACATGGTTCCTGACTTCTGTCCTACCTTTAGAATCTCTTCCAAGGTGTCAGTTCCTTTATTCAACATTCTGATGGATTTAGTCATTTGGTCTAGCTTAGAAGTCAGCAAAGAAATCTCACCATTTAGACCCTCTATGACTTTCAGCTGCTTCTGTTTCTCGGCTTCCAGCTCTTTGATGAGTTTCTTCTGCTTTTCTCCTTGGATACATACTTCTGCACTTTTAACACATAGTTCTTTATATGAGGCAGCAAGTTCATCCAAGGTAAGCTCATCTCCGCTTGAGTTATCCTCTGAGGCACAGACACTGGTCAGAGTTGTGACATGTTTAGCAGATTCTCCTTCAGATTCACTCTCAGTGTCTTCTTCTGACCAGGTGGCAGATAGCCCTTTCTTTTGCATCTTGAGAAAGGTAGGGCATTCAGCTTTAATATGACCATAACCTTCACATCCATGGCACTGGATTCCCTTGCCTTGAGTGACCTTTTCTTCATATTTTGACTTTCTACTGATGTCATATGAAAAGTTCTTGACATTAGGTCTACCCTGTTGATCAACCTTCTTTATGAACTTGGTGAACTGTCTTCCAAGCATGGCTATGGCTTCTGAGATGCTTTCATTTCCTCCACTGTTTCCTTCTTCTGAATTCTCTTCAGTATTTGATACAAAGGCTATGCTTTTGTTCTTCCTTTCAGCATCCTCACATAAGCCCATTTCAAAGGTTTTGAGAGAACCAATGAGCTCATCCACCTTCATCTTGCAGATATCTTGAGCCTCTTCTATTGCAGTGACCTTCATGGCAAACCTCTTAGGTAATGACCTGAGAATCTTTCTTACAAGTTTCTCTTCAGCCATTTTCTCCCCTAAGCCACCAGAGGTGTTTGCAATCTCAAGAATATTCATGTGAAAGTCATGAATAGTCTCATCCTCTTTCATCCTCAGATTTTCAAACTTGGTGGTCAGCATCTGAAGTTTTGACATCTTCACCTTGGAGGTACCTTCATGAGTTATCTTGAGGGTATCCCAAACTTCCTTAGCCAGCTCACAGTGGTGCACCAGTCTGAAGATGTTCTTACTGATTCCATTGAACAATGCATTCAAGGCCTTAGAATTTCCAAGGGATGATGCCTCTTGCTCCTTGTCCCACTCTTCTTCAGGAATCTGCACACTGACTCCATCTTCACCTGTCTTCGTTGGATGTTCCCATCCTTTGTTGACAGCTCTCCAGACTTTGCTGTCTAGAGACCTTAAGAAGGCTATCATACGAGGCTTCCAGTCATCATAGTTAGAACCATCCAGTATGGGTGGTCTATTTGAGTGTCCTACATCCTTGTCCATGGTACTAGAAACTAACTTCCCTAGATCTCACCCAGAACTCAACAGGCAGGTTGCCTGCTCTGATGCCAATTGAAATTCTAGTTAACAGACTTTCGATGTCACACGGGTTGTTATGACATCCAATTCTGCGCAGAAAAGAATTATGCAGAACTTAAAATGTAAGTGCAGTAAAGAACACAAGTAATTGTTTACCCAGTTCGGTCCAACATGACCTACGTCTGGGGGTTACCAAGCCAGGGAGGAAATCCACTATTAGTAGTATTAATTCAGACCTTAAACCAACTGTTTAACCCTATCACTTAATACCTACCCAATGCAATTTCAATCTTACATGAAGATCAGAGTTCCTACTCACTCCCCCTCAATCACCTCAGTGATTACTACCTTTAATCTATATTAAAGACAATTTGAAGTCACACTTCAAACAACTCTTGATTGTGCTTAACAGCTTTAATCAAGATACACAGCACTCACGCTTAAAAGCTTAGAGTGACACAACACTTACAACTCAATGAACACCCTATACCAATGCAATCATCTACGTGATAATAGCTTGGCTTACAAGATATGTCTAATACAAGACTCACAAAAATACAGCAGTGAAGTATGATGGACACACTAAATCTTCACGCCTCAAAATCCCCAGTTCTAAATGAAGGAATGACTTCCTTTTATATTGCAGCACTTGTGCCTTGTACTTGTATTCTCCTGAATTTAAGGTCACGCGAGTTCCCCTAAATTCCACATCTAGGTTACTAACAAATAGGCTATTTGTTAGGTTCATTAAATGTAGCTTGGTTGTTGGTTTCCTGGATTTTCTCTCAGCTGTTGAATCCCTGAAGAATAGCCTGAGAAAAATGTTGAAACAGAAAAACTAAACAACCTACAATTTAGCATATGCTGTCAGGAATGAATGTCACAACATTCAGCTTGACATCAAGGACCATATGCTAAGTCTGTTTTTCCTGAAAACAGACTGTACAAATCTGCTGAACTGTACAAGACCAATTTGTCCATTCTACAGTAACAGCTCACATTAATAAATGTCAAGGCATCCAATTTGACATTTACACAATTAGCCTTATGTCAGGTCTGTTTTCCTCCTGAAGAACAGACTGAGATACATACTGAAGTGTAGCAAAAAAAAACACTCTGCCTATTGTTCAGTATATGTTGTTAATGATGAATGTCACAACATCCAGTTTGACATTCAGACAGTAGGCCTTATGCCAGGTCTGGTATTTCCTTGATGACCAGACTGAAAATAAATACTGAGTTCTAATAGAACACAACCTGTTCTATTCCTCAGTATCTGCTGACAGGGATGAATGTCATAACATCCAGTTTGACATTCAATAAATCCTGTATTAGCTAATCCTGCAGTATACTACTCAAGTATGTAATGACATCAACCAAGACATCAGAGTACAGTTAGATATTCTAACATACAATGCAGTCAAACAAACACCACAGCATGTCATGACATCAGTCAAGACATTAGAATCCAGCTAGTGTTTTACCATACAATGCAGCCAATTAAACACCTGTAGGAAGAAATAGAAAGTATTAAAGAGAGACAAGATGGTATGATCAAAACTCCTCTTCTCAAAGAGACTTAGATAAATCTATGAAGTGTTATCAATAATGTGACACTTTAAAAAGTAAAATTGATGATTTTCAAAACACACTTGAATATCAAAATCTTTAGCAATATTTGCAATGCCTAGTCAACATCTAAATGCAAAACCCTAAAATACAACTGTTATAATGAAGACAAACATATTGCTATGTTCCGTTTTATAAAAAAAACTCATGAAAGAAAACAAGGATTTCCTCCATCGCATTTTCATAAAGAGAATTGTGAAGGTAAAAAGAGAAATATGTATTATCAAAATATGCATTCCACTAACATCAAAGGACACAAAAAGATTTAGGTACCAAAGGTTGAAAAGTCATGTTGTGATTCAGATATACTTGATAACTTGAATTCAAAATATGATATCGAATGGGACTCTTCAAGTCATACAACTAGAGAAATAAATATGATCTCTTATTCTACTCCTACCAAATATGAATGTTCTTCTTATAGTAACAAAAATAAAAATGTTAGTTTAGAAATTATTTGTAAAAGCCTTAAACCTACTTTTGAAATATTTTAAGGATTATAACACAAATTACTTAGTATTAAGTAAGTTGTGTGATAAAGGTAATAGAGTGTTATTTAAATTCTTCTATATGAATGGTTTTTAAAAATTCTAAGATAAAGAATTAAACTTAGAAAATCAAAGTCTTTTCAAAGAATGAAGGACCACTAAGGACCATCTCATTCTAAATATCGTTGGAAATATTTCTAAGGGAGTTAGAATTTAACACTTCCTTAACAATGTATTCAACTTTGTGGATTTTTCCATGCAACCCTTGTGGGGCTTATATCTATCGAAAAGGATGGAAGGACAACAAAGCTTGGAAAGTCCCACGATCAATCGGTGGAGGAACTGAACCCTAAGGAGATGAAGTTGTCAGGGATCTTAAAAGAATCGGACCGCCATCTATGATAGGGGGAGGGGAGGATCTTCATGAGTTGATTTGGAAAATTCTATTGATGGTCAAGAAAATTCGCAGTGATCGGTGGAGAAGTATGAAAGTTGTGGCGCTACAAAAGAGATCAATGAAGTTCAACGTGGGTTTTGTGAGAATCAAGCTTCGATTCACATAGACAGCACCATCATTTCGTTGTGGAACATGATTTTGGTGAGATATTGATAAAAGAAACCATATAAGTTCTCTAGTACGATAAAAGGTTCCTCGATGGACGAAAATATGGGGTGTACCTGTAAGCTTAACACTTCAACATCGAAGTTAGTGAGGTTAGAGAGGTGCATTGACAAGAATGAATGGAATTGCACTCGATTATTGTGCATAGTGGATAACGTGGAATAGTTGGATTGAACACGATGGATAAGATTAATGTATGGATTGTCCTCGGTATGCGGCCTTTTCCCGAGAGTCCACCTATTTGTCAGTCTTGATCAGGAGGATTGTTGTCGAGCATTTCGTATTTGGCGGGTCCAAAGCATTATCAAAATTCTCATTTCACATGATTAATTTATGTTTTGATCCCTCATTTCTTTCTCGGAAGCCAATAATTACACATAATTATTCTAACACAGGCCTACTTATAGTTGGTTTTAAGTTTAATTAGAAATAAGTTGGTTATAAGTTTAATTAGAAATAATATTAATCTCAATTGTAAGTTAATTCTACTAGTTGCAAAGGCATGGAAATTAATTTATCGCTCAGATGAACCATAATATTATTGTTATTATAAAAATTGTGTTGCTTTGATTTGTAAAATGATTCCCAAAATTAGCGTGTTAAAATATATGACAAGACAATTAGATATTTAATTATTTTTTCTTTCAAAATGATTTTGACACGGTTTTATGTTTTCTTCTTCTAAAATAATTGTGTTTATATATCACAATTAAAACCATATATTGATACATATCCAAAAAGAAAAACCATGTGTTGATACATGCCAAAGACCATGACTAATATAAACTTTGGTTGCATTATATAGATATGATATACATACACTAATGAGTTCCTACCTCCCCTTTAGAGAATATGTCAATTATGTAAAAGTGATGAAAGCATGAGAATTCAATTTCCCTTTATGAGAGAGAGTTATAAAGTAAGAAGAGTGATTTACGCAAGATAATTTTTAGTAATCGTAATTCATCCACGTGAAAATCAAGAATTAACTATGATCTAGTAATAATCAACACATATTATCATCAATTGGCTCTATATAAATACTACGGTCATCTATCGTATTTATTCTCACACACTTTAGAGATGATCAAGTTTATCACAACCCAAATTATTTTTTCAACAGCCACGTATGAGTATTTTCTCATGTCTGAACAATGGCCACCATCATATTTAAGATTCATGGTCTGTGGCCTACAAATTCAAGCAGACCTTATCCCGAGATCCAAGTTCGAGACTTTGGGAATATGAATGGAATAAACATGGAACATGTCCATTACACAAGAGGATTGAACCTGCAGGAATGGTGTGTATTTTAGTGGAGATAATACAAAAGTTGTCCTAGTGATATTCGGAAGAGTCTATGTAGAAGTAATGATATCACACTACCTATTTAATATCATGAACAATGAAAATAATAGAAATAAGGTTGGCATCATTTTATTTGGTGGAATGAGTGTCCTAAACTTGTACTATATGCATGCATGTTTATGTCTTGCCAACCAGAATCATTTTCAATTACTTACTTATTGTTTTCTATTAGTATTATATCATTTACTATATTTAATTATCTAATTAGTAAGGAGGCTAATGCCCTTCAATCCTTAATATCGTTTTAAATAATTGAAAAAAGTAATCTAAATTCCAAATTGTTTAAACAGATTCAAATAATTTATTCATTTTTTTGACAGAACTAATTCAAAATTTGGATTTTAGATTAGATGAATTATAAACTCTAAATTTTTTTAAAATGGTCTAAATAATTAAATCAACACTAAATATAATAACAATAACTCTAGAGATATTTCACAAAATACAAATATACATGTGTATAATAAAATATCTAATTAATAAGGAGGTTAATGTCCTTCAATTCTATAATTCCCTTTTTTTTTATTAACAAGACTCGTTAATTTCGTTTTAAATAGTTAAAAAAAAGTAATCTAAAGTCGCATAAGCACATGAATTCCAAATTATTTACACAGCCTCAAATAATTTATTTATTTTTTGACAAACTAATTCAAAATTTGGATTTTAGATTAGATGAATTGTAAACTCTAAAATTAAAAAAATAATTAAATAATTAAATCAAAACTAAATATAATAACAATAAATATAAAAATATTTCACAAAATATATATATATATATATATATATATATATATATATATATATATATATATATATATATATATATATATATATATATATATATATATATATATATATATATATATATATATATATATAATTAGTAAGGAGGTTAATGCCCTTCAATTATATAAATCCCATTTTTTTATTAACAAGACTCCTTAATTTCATTTTAAATAATTAAAAAAATAATCTAAAGTCGCATAACCATATGAATTCCAAATTATTCACACTACGATTCAAATGATTTATTTATTTTTTGACAAAATTAATTCAAAATTTGGATTTTAGATTAGGTGAATTATAAACTCTAAAATTTTTTTAAAAAAAATCTAAATAATTAAATCAACACTAATTATAATAACAATCAGTCTAAAAATATTTTACAAAATATAAATATATACATGTGTATATTAAAATATCTAATTAGTAAGGAGGCTAATCCCATTCAATTCTATAACTCTCATTTTTATATTAACAAGACTCCTTAATTTCATTTTAAATAATTAAAAAAAGTAATCTAAAATCGCATAACCACATGAATTCCAAATTATTTACACTACTCTTAAATAATTTGTTTATTTTCTACAAAACTATTTCAAAATTTGGATTTTAAATTAGATGAATTATAAACTCTAAATAAAAAAAATTAATTCTAAATAATTTAATCAACACTAAATATAACAACAATAAATCTAAAGATATTTCACAAAATATAAATATACATGTGTATAATAAAATATCAGATTAGTAAGGATGTTCGTATTCTTCCATTTATAACACTCCCTCTTTTACTAATGAGAAATGATGTAATGACACCATATTTTCACATTTTTTATTATATTTAAGTGCATTGGAGTTTGTGCCACACTTGCAATGAGTTTAATTAGATCTGGTGTAAAGGATCCGGTGTTACATTTTTTGTGTCAATATAGCACATCTCATAACCAAGGTTATGTATCCACGTGAATTTGAAAAAAAAAAATCATGTGGATGGCCAAATCAACAAATAAGAAGATTTCATAGTTGACATGTCATCAAATAGGCCAAAGAAACAAAATCTAAACATTACAAGGGGGAATCCAAAAGAATTATTTTACAGGATAAATCAAAATTCGCTCATATTATAGGGTAGTAGAGTGTATTTATCTCTTTTTTTTATTAGTATGTGTTTGCAACAATATATCAAATAATATATTTTCTTAATCAATGAAATTTGGAAGGATTATCCCAAATTTACACTCAATTTGTGTCAATATTATAGCATAAGTTAATCTGTCTTACTCTAAAACTAAGTTAACTTTCAAGCACAACGTGTTTGATTTTGAAGTTCTGAAGGCGTTTCAGATCAAAGTAAACTCTTTGAGAGTCCATTCCATAAAGGAGATATTTTGGAATCCTCCCCCCTCAAAGTTGAGTTAAGTGCAATATAGATGGTTCTTTTGTATCTATTTCTAATTCTGCTAGTTGTGGTGATATATTTAGGAAAAGCACTGTGAGATTGTTTTAGATTTTGCTAAACCTTTGTTTTGGGGTAACTTGTTGTTGGTAGAGTTTTGTGGTGTTCTTCGATGTATAGAAATAGCTAAAGATAGAGGTTGGAGGAATCTTTAGTTAAATCTAACTCTTCTATGATAGTCAAAGCCTTCTCTTTTGTTAAGATTGATAGTGTTTCTTGGCAGTTAAGGAACCAGTGGTTTGCTAGTAACAAGTATATTTTGGACATCAATTTAATCATTTCTCACATTTGTAGAGAAGAAAATAGACGTGTGGATTTTTTTGCTAATTTGGATCGCACATCTATTGTCTTCACTCTTTTTTATTCTTTATCAATCGAGATTAGAAGCGATTATGTAAAAATTAGGTTAGGTTTACCTCTTTTTAAATTTAGATACTTTTAAGTGGGTCTTGGTTTTAGTCTCCCACCTTTTTGTGTATCAATCTTATTTTTTCAATATAACATTTATTAAAAAAATATATCAATTATATAGTAGTACACTGCACAAGATAATTTATGTTAAAGTTTTATTATTTTATTCATAATAAAAAAAAATCATAATGGGCCACTCCTCTTTATATTTCATAATGTTCTTTACTCAATATATTATAATTTTCAATACAAAATTTTGTATAAAATTTTATGAACTTGCACTTGTCTCTACAGTTTATTGATTGAATGGGTGTCCCTTCAATTTTACATAAGGTTGTCGACATAGTGCTACCTAATCACTCATTGTTGGCGTGCATGATGGTGGCGATCTTACCATTCTCCAAAGGAAACTTCATTGCTAAGATATGTGTTGATATGATGACTCAAATATTCAATATAGGATAATATAGTCCATGTCTTTGTAATTTCTCTCAGAGAATGTTCTTATAAGCATAATGTTTTCTACTTGTGTGAAGGTGAAAATTTATTTTAGGGCATCAACTTTCTTTTTATAGAGCAATTAGAATACCATTCTCTTGGAAACCCCCTAATATCAGGTTGGTCTCTATAAATTGAGGTGTTGACCTTCTACCCATTATCTCATCTTTGTCTCACCTCTATTCAGGGTCCCAAGGTAGTGATAGCCTGAAACTTCTTCTTTCAGACTTTGGCATGTCTTTGTTCATATGTCTATCTTGCTTATTCATGTATTTCTTCAAGTAGTCTTCACAGGTTAAATTCTCAATTCTATATATTCTGCATGTGAAATCATCCATATAATTAACATTAATCTCGTGATATTCATATTAGGTCTTCATTTATCCATCGAGTTTGGTCTCTCATTGATGCGGTAGATTGACAAAGTTGGAGTTGTATTCATCATAAAAGATCCTTATGGGTTTATCTGTCACTAGAACACAATTGGAGTAGTATTTTCTTATATCGTTTCCTTGATCATTGCATCTTCGCCTCATCCATGATTTTTTAATAAAGATCTCTTGTAATCTTCTACCTTTGAGGTAACTATATCTTCCATAGTTATATACCTTTTTGAATTTTTTTCTAAGCTCGCCGAGTGTTTCTAATGGCCTACACCCACATAAATTAGAAAAATAAAATTTGCTTTTAGAATGTTCTGAATGTTTGAATCCAACTAAGCATATTGAGATCCCATGTGTTATCTAACTCATAGTGAATCTTAAGAAAAACACATCGGCCAATTTTTATTCACAACATGATAAATCTCTTTAGGAGGAAAGAGAACCACAATATTCAACTCTTTAGAGCTAATGGAAATACGACACACTTTTGAGTGTGACATGCTCATTAAAGTTTCATTATTGCATAAAATACTTAGAGTGGGCGTCCAAAGTTGGTTTGAATCCCTAGAAGCATTGATTTCATATACTTCCTTTGATCCTTAATATAAGAGATGCTTTTACTAAAAAAAGTTAAAGTATTTAATCAATATATTGAATCAAATACATTAAATTTTGTTAATTCACGTGTCTTTTAGAAAAAAAAGACTATATGAAGTATTTCCTAGAGATGACATTCAACGACTAGATGCCTAAAATAGCAAAAGGTGTGCATAAAAAATGTTGAAAATAGTTGCATCAATTTTATACAATTCTGATAAGTGCAAAATTTATGTAAAATACATAGGCACTTATTAAATTATATTTATAATAAATCAATATGCCCCCTCCCATGGAAATTCGTCTATAAAAATTGAGTGAACACCTGTTTAGACTCCCCTAGCATTTATTACATAAAATAGGTAAAAAAGGACTGAAAAAAATAATTCAAGACACAAATACCAAGCTAGAGTAAAACCCTATAAAGCAAGGCTCGATGCGCCATGATCATAGATGCGTTAAGCGAGCTCAAAAGGTCAGATGGAACTTCAACGATAAAGTACTTCATGGTGAAGAAAGAGTTTGTGCTCTAAGCACATGGGCGGTACGCCCAACAAAGCAAGGCGGCTAGGGCCACTTGTCAAAATGTTAGCATTGCTTAATCTACAATTGGCGGTGTGTCTACTGAGGCTAAATTCTCACCTATAAATAGCAATGTTTTAAAAATCGGACCGAACCGACCGGTTCAACCGGTTGGACCGGGAACGGGAGATAAATCAGGTTGGGTCAACCTTTTAAAACCGCTAATGGATCAAAACCGGAGTAAAACCGAAAAAACCAGATTGAACCGTCAAAAACCAAAGAAACGGAGCCGGTTTTATAAAATCGTCCAGTTCAAAAAAAAAATCATCAAATTGACCATTTTTAAAATTTTTTTATAAATTTTAATATGTCAATATCAAAACTTAACATATATTCTCAATCACAAAAAAAGTCCATATTTTTTTACAACCATACAAACTTCTAAATTTTGTCACTCCATTATAGTTTTTCTTTCAACCACACTTCATCATCATCACGCCGCCTCTTTCAAACATAGTCACGAAATCTAACTCAATAATTATTGTCGTTCAAGTCAATATTGTTTGTTGTTGTCAATTAAGATTTATTTTTCGTAGTTCAATTCAAATTCCTTCTGTTTTGTTGTTTAATGAAGTATATTATATTATTTATTCTTGGTATTCTATCTTATTTAATTTAGGTATTCTTAATTATTTTGAACTTTATTTTAGTTATTATATTCGATTATTTTAATTTTGGTTTGAATTAGTTTAACTTAGTTAATTGTAATTCTTTAATTTGGTCAAATTGTTCTTAAATGAATGTTGAAATAAAGTGTAGAACTATGTTATCTTATTATATGTATCATCGATATTGTTGTATTAAATTTGTAATGAATTTTTAAAATATTTATTTTATTAAGTTGTGAACATATGATTATGTGTGATATATTTATGAAATTTATTTTTATATTATTAGTTTATTTAATAAAAGGTTCGACCGTAGGTTTAACCGGTTGAACCAATTGAACCTTAAACCGTAAGTTTCACCGGTTCGATCTCTGGTCCGGTTTTTAAAACATTGATAAATAGGGGCTTTCAGTTCAGTTCAAATGGAGTTTCGGTGAAGTGAGGTAGTACATAATTAGAGTAGGTTCACTTGGTATATATTATGAGAATAAGAAAGGGAGCTTGAAGATGGAAGCACTACTCAATTGGCAAGACAAATAAACTTCCAAACTCGGCTTCATGGGATTCCTGGTACAACTACGATGAGTAATCGTAGCTTTAAAATGTTTGTTGGGGTTTAAATATAGTCATTATATTCATGTTTTAAAGATCTCATAGCATATTATGTAAGTCTACTCAAGTTTTAATCTTGAATACTCTTTAATCTTGATGCCTATTTTAAATTTGCTGCCAAAAACTTGTTTTCATGTTATGACTTGACATTTCAAAGGTGTTTGTCATTCATAGACATAAGGTTAGGTTCAATATTTGCACGTACTATAGCAAGATTGGCATGGATTCTTGTTTCTTTATAACTATTGGAACTTAATGATTTATGTTAGTTAATTGAACAAGTTATCAGCTATCAGGTAATGCATTGGTCTCACAATGTTAAGATCGATAGGAGATACAATGAGAGCAATATGTGGTCATATTAATAGTTGGTTAGAGGAGAATATTATTGACCTATGGTTATGCATGATAAACATGTCATTATGAAATCTACCCCTAACAAGGTTTCTTACTATTAACACTAGAACCTCCACTTTACTTTTTGTCATTTATTTTCTGTCATTTAATTTCACGCATCAAAACAGCTATAAAACCCTTCTTTAACTAACATCTTAAAAAACATTGAATGCTCTTTTAAAACTACCAATCTCTATGTATACGATAATTATAAAACTTACTTTTGTCTCAGAAAACAAAATGGCTCGTGTCGAGGACTGGTGCTGGTTTTTAAAGACATTGCATAATTTTTGTTAATTTTATTTATTGTTCATATCTATGTATATCTATTGATATTTGTAGATTTTGTTTATAATCACTAACCTAATAACATCTAGAATTAGTTCTATTATTACTAGTTTATGCGAAGAAAGGTTCATGTAGAACAATTGTTATTCGATCTTGAAATCGAAAGACATGGTTTTGAAAAACATTGTGAAATAAAATCAGAGTTTAAAAACATTTTTGAAATACTTAGCAGCAGAATATAAAAAGCGGAAAATAAATTGCATAAATTTAACGAGTTAAGGGAAAAGAGAAACACCAAAAAATATAGAGGTTAGGTCAAAATAAAAGGACTTGCTCCTCTCCCCTAGAATTGATCTTGAGAGTTTCCAATAAACGCTTAGAGCTTTTCGTAGAAAAGACTCTTGAACTCCCTTATACAAGGAAATGATGGTTGATTTTCAACCAAGAAATACAAGACGATAGATATGGACATTTGTGTATTTTCTTCAGCATAAACTCAGGAGTGAAGTGGTCAATCTTACTTCCCAATTGTGGATTGAAGCGGTTAGTCCTTTTTCCATAAACACATACCTTGGAACTATTAGTCTTCAAGTTCCTAAACCTTTGAGATTAAAACCTTGGTTTTACACGAGATAACAAATAACCTATGAGATTTTAACAGCGAGCTGATCTCGAACCTGTGAAGCTTTTAATACCGGGATAAACTTCAATTTATCTTGGTTTTAACACTGGGCTGACCAAGAACCTAGGAGATTTTATCAATGGTTGATCCCCAACCTAAACTAGAAGTGAATCACATAATCTCAAACCAAAGTTTTTTACATGTTTAGCTTTTAACCCAATCAAATCCCTAAATGGATATTATTCAACCATGTTGTATACAAAAGATTCTCTTGGTGAATTTATCATTCTACCCTTTCCAGAATTAAAATGTATTCACACTCACAAAAGGACTTTTCTCACAAAACCATTTAGGCTAAAACATTAGTGAGAGGAAGTTAAATAAAAGTTTAGAGAGAGAGAGAGAGAGAGAGAGAGAGAGAGAGAAAGTAAGAGTTGGAAGTGTCAGAACACTATTGTGGATGAAATGAAATGAGAAAAATGGCCTCTATTTATATTGTAGAGGTTGGATCAAAAGGAAAATTAAATAAAAGATTTTTATGACATTCTAATCGATTAGCATATATTCATAGTCGAATAGAAGTTTGAAATATAATTGATTGTATGTTTATAAAAGGAAGTAAAATATATCTAGTCGGTGCACATCATTAAGGTGTTGTCCTAATCGCTTGTGACTCATTTTTAAACTGATCTAATCGATTAGACAAAGGCTCTAATTGATTATATAAGTCTAATTTTTTCTCTTGCAACTTTGAAAGTTCCTAATTCATTTGGCGCAACTTTAAGATGTTTTTGAAAATATTTTCTTTGGTAAATACATTTTGAAAACATTTGTGTGTGTGTATGTGTGCTTGGTGTGTGTGTGTTTTTAGCTATATGCGCTTTTACAATAATATCCTTTTACTTTACACTTATTTCACTCACTACTAATTTAGGAGTTTACTACATTACTTCAACACTTTATCAGATACTTCTCTTTTTGTTGACACATGCTTGAGTGGTTTGAGATGAAACTTTAATAGGATTCTTTGTTTGCCATCATTGGATAGTCAAGCCTATCAAATCCTAATGATAAGGTTTGCATCTTTATTTGTTTAATCGTTCATGCTTGATTTATTATAATACATTAGTCTCACCATCAAAAATTGATGTCTTTGCTAAAGGCATATCACCTGCAAAACAAGTTTCCACTTTCTCCCTAATTTTGATGATGACAACACGTATCTCGAGGGAGGTGGTAAAAGAAATAGTACATATATATTTGGATATATTAAACTCCCCTCGAGTTAGATAGAGAATATATCCTACTCTCACTGAGAGTATACTTCTCCCCATTTGTCAAAATAAAAAAGGCAGATAAATATATATTTGGAAAAAACAAAATATGCAAACATGGGCAGTTTAGACATTTAGGGAAAGGGAAAACATTTTACTCACATTTTGAAGTTCAAATTACATAATTATAAATTTCTTAAGTTGAAATTACAAGATGAACAAATGCATAACAAGAATGAAAACATCTAAGAAACACTTAGTTCATCTCAACATCATCATCTTCGCTAGAAACCACTTAAGATATGCAATTTTTCCTTGACATTTTCTCAATGAGCATGTTGATTTTTGCATTCATCTTCCTCTGCTTGTCACGAATTTGATTGTAGGGGTTGGATGGAAGAGTGTTTATTCACTCCCTTTCTCTTCTTGGTTGTTGAGGGACAAATTTTCTTTCTTGAATTTTATATCCCATTTTTCTTATAACATCATGCCATATATTTATGTGTACATAAATAGGTTCTTCTTCTAGGAAGGGATATCTGGAATAGAGAAGGATTTTAGAGATCAGTTTGGCATAGAGTGTGATGCTGACTTTCCATTTTCTATCTAGCATATCATGAAGAACGGCATCTATGCATTTTTTGGGACTTGATTTTCTAAAAACCAAACAACAATGATGTCTGGTTTTGATAGAGTGATATAGTCTCCATTCCTTGGAAACATAACACGGCTTATGGTGTAGTGGATTAGTCTAATGTTTGGGCGAATAATTCCAACATTGAAGGGAGATGGAATGTTGGAAGTGAGATCAATGAGGAGTAAGCGAGCAAGACTTTAAAAGTTAAATTCATTACCTTGAAGATCCATTTAATCATAATCTTGTTCTAAGAAGGGTTGGTTGCAGATATAAGCGAAGTCTACAAGATACAGGGTGATAGGATGTTTTTTGAATTCATAGTTGATGATTTCGTCTGTGTATGAGAGATTTGCGTAGAATATTTTTACTAACACTGGATATCTTTCTTGGGGTTTCTAAAAAAAGTTCCTTAGCCCTTCGGTAGTGAATGCTTCCATGAAGGAGCAATTTTTGAAAAGATCTTCATCTAGATAGTGAGATGGGAATATTTCTTTGTCGGAGTGGTTGAGGTTGTAGTTGGTTTCACTAGCTTGAGAGGTGAAATCTTCGGGGAAGTATGAAGATGATGGTTGGGAAGATCGAGTTCTCTTTGGGGCCATTTTAAAGTGATGATGATCAGTGAGAGAGCTAATATGCTTATAATTCAATGAATAAGTAAGATAAATATGAGATGAGAAGGATGAGAAGTTACCTTTTTTATAATCTTTGTCTAATCAATTAGACATATGCCTTAATCGATTTGAAATAGTAAAAAATACGAGTTATTTGTTATAGGTATCAGTTACTGTAAATAATCCCCTAACTATCTATTGTGTTGAGCTCTAATGTTTGAATTTTTTAGTTTTCAAAAGATCTAATCGATTAGACCAAAGTGCTAATCGATTAGATTAGCCCAATTCAGCATATCTTTGTTTTGGACTTTGAGTTTTGCACTCTTGTTGGGCTTTATTTAGACCTCTTGCTATAAGATACTGAAATTCTCATTTTATGGGTTAGAAAATAATTTAATTTTTATGAGCAAGATATTAAGAAATATTATTTTAAGGGATTAGTCAAATTTTCCTGATTATTTCAACCTTAAAACAATTTTACCTCCTTTTATCAAGAAATCTTGAAAAAAAATCCCAAGATGGAAGACACCAAATGATGTATCCTTCTTTACACATCGTTAGATGCGAGAGTTGGTAAAACCATAAAATAAATAGATGAATTACATACATATTTTTTTAAACTGATAACTAAGGATCATTACTTTGAGATATTCTTAAGGAAATGCTTTGATCACAACTATTGGCATTTTCCATCATCGTTCATCTTCGGGATCGAGACTTCATAAATATTGTATACTTTAAAAGTATATTTTTTCTTTCAACAACTTTTAATAATAGTTGTCAAAAGTTCCAAGCTGCAAAGAATACCTGCAAAACACTAGGGTTTCACCTTTGATACCCATATCATCTTGGTCCCAGGTACGTTAGTCACAAAATATCTAAGGTGGTTACCTTTATATCCTTTCAATTTATAAAAACAAAAGGGTTCTAAATGTCCTATTATCTTACAGTGTATGCATATAATGATTGGACGCTTATTGTTCTTTTGATCTACACCTTTCATAGGTTTTCTATCCCTTTTAAATCCTATTCCATTATATTTAGGGAAGGCTTTTGACTGGATAGAATTATGTCAAGCTTTTCTTTTCCTTGGGTGAACTTTCATAAGGTTTCACTCAGTCTAGTTACTTATATTGTATGGTAGTTACACTGCTTAATTCTTCTTTGGAATTTTTAAGCTTGGTTGTTTCTAATTTGAAGGATTTGTTAATTTCCTTAAGATATCTTAGGGATTCCTTAAAACTTAGGGTACACTCTCTTAGCTTATTATTTTACTCCGTTAATTGACCACTCATTCTAAATAACTATGTATAAGATAGTTTGATATCTAGAATAGTATATCCCTCGTAGGATGCTTTTAAGCAGATTTCATCTTCTTCGTTGGAAAAAGTCCTTTCCATATTTCTCCCCGAGGTTGATGTTTCTCCTCTTGTTTGTTTGAATATTGAAGAACCTTCTTCATATTCTTTATCATTCCTTGAACAAGAGGATCCTTAATTTGATATTGAATCTTCCAAACCACAAAGTGCATTCTTTCTAAGGATTTTGAAAGAGTTGTGTGATATGAGTAAGACGAGGATGATGATTCTTCAGTTTGGGTTCCTTCATCTTTTAGTATTTGAACTAGTTCGTTCATCTTCTCTATAATTTCATTCCTTCATGATTTTTCCTGAAATTCATGAAGGCTCTCATCTATCGATTTAAGAGTTGGATAAAACTTCCAATCCTTAATTATTAGATACTTGTTAGTAGTAAAGTTTCCAACAAAATTTCCAAATTTTCTAAATTTAGAAAAATATCCATGACGAATGTCATCATTTTCTTTACATCGCGTGTTCATCTTCTCTTGTTTGATACTTGGAGAAACTCCTAAAATCTTTTTAAGAGCATCCCACATTTCCTTGGCAGTTTTACAATGGAGAACATCATAAAGTTTAATATCATCTATAGAAATTAATATAAACTTCTTTGTTTTAAGATCAATATCTATTTTTCTCTTTTCTTCTTTGGTCCAAAGGGAATAAGGTTTTTTCCACTACTAATCATTTACTTGATGGGTAGGATAAATTGGACCATTGGCTATAGTTTTCCATAAATCATGATTTATGATTTAAAAAAAATTCTAAACTTGGCTTCCAAATATTAAAATTATTATTATTGAAAAATGATTGTGTGTTTAAAAAATATCTCTTGTCGGAAGTCGTCTTCCTCCTAAGTCGATTAGTCCTTAAACATAAGTTAGGCTCTGACGTCACTTGTTAGACTTGAGACTTCACACACAAGAGGGGGGTGGGGTGAATTGTGTGGTTTGGAAAACGTAGTTTTGTAAAACTTTGTGAAATAAAATCATATTTTAACAACATTTTTGAAATACTTAGCAGCAAAAAACCAAAAGTGGAAAATAAATTGTAGAAATTTAAAGGAGTTAAAGGAAAATAAAACACCAAGAATTAGAGAGGTTCGTTCAAAACCAAAGGACCTACTCCTCTCCCCAAGAATTGATCTTGAGAGTTTTCAATAAACGTTGAGAGTTTTTAGTAGGAAAGACTCACGAACCCACTTATACAAGGAAATGATGGTTGATCTTCAACCAAGAAATACAAGACGATAAATATGGGTGTTTGCGTTTGTTCTTCAGCATAAACTCCAGAATGAAAGGGCAAAATGTCTTTCTCAATGATGGATTGAAACAGTTAGTCCTCTTTTCACAAATACGGACCTTGGAACGATTAGTCTTCAAGTTCCTAAGCTTTTGAGCTTAAAACCTTAGTTTACACGGAATAACCAATAACATGTGAGATTTTAACATCGGGTTGATCTCGAACCTATGAAGCTTTTAATATCGGGATAAGCTTCAATTAATCTTGGTTTTAACACCGGTTTAACCAAGAACTTAGGAGATTTTATCACAGACTGATCTCCAACCTAAACTAGGAATGAATCATACAATCCCAAACCAAAACTTTGTACGGGTTTAGCTTCTAACCCAATCGAATACCTAAATGGATAATAATCAACCAAGGTGTATACAAAAGATTCCTTTGGTGAATTTACAATTCTACCCCTTCAAGAATTACAAATGTATTCTCACTCACAAAAGGACTTTTCTAAGAAAATCTCTTAGGCTAAAACATTAGTGAGAGAAAGTTAAGGAAACTTTGAGAGAGAGAGAGAGAGAGAGAGAGTTGGAAGTGTTAAAATACGATTCTGGATAAAAAGAAATTAAAAAAGGGGCATAGATTTATAGGCTAGAGATTGACTCAAAAAGGAAAATTTAATCAAAGTTGTTTATGACATTCTAATCGATTAACACATATTCATAATCGATTAGAAGTTTAAAATGTAATCGATTGTAAGTTTATAAAAGGAAGGAAAATATATTTAGCTATTGCACATCATTAAGTCATCGTCCTAATCACTTGTGACTCATTTTTGAACTAATCTACTCAATTAGACAAATGCTCTAATCGATAAGATAAGTCTAAATTTTTTCTCTTTCAATTTTGACAGTTCCTAATTCATCTGACACAACTTTAAGATATTTTTGAAAATATTTTATTTGGTAAATACATTTTAAAAACATTTTTGTGTGTGTGTGCGCTTTTAGCCATATGCACATTTACAATGATGTCCTTTTACTTTACAATTATTTCACTCACTACTAATTTAGGAGTTTACCACATTACTTCAAGACTTTGTCAAATACTTCTCTTTTTGTTGACACATGCTTGAGTGGCTTGAGATGACGCTTTAGTTGCATTCTTTGTTTGCCATCATCCGATAGTCAAGTTCATCAAATCCTAATGACAAGGTTTGCATCTTTATCTGTTTAATCGTTCATACTTGACTTATCATAATATATTGGTTGTCATCATCAAAAATTGATGTCTTTGTTAAAAGCATGTCACCTGCAAAACAAGGTTCCATTGGGAAGACATTTAATGCTTATGTCCCTTATTACTTTTTCGAATGAATTTAAGTGTTTCCGCTTCTAGTTCAAAGCGAACGACATCCTTAGAGGGCGACCACGAGTAATAAAGACTTCTCCGGCTCCTTAACGCCTGACAAGCCTTGGGGAAATTGTTTTACGTCGGTTAAAGACTCGAAGTAATGTCAATCCACTCCAAATGACTCAATGTATAAAAGTCATCTCATGTGAAATGTAAGATACACTTTCTGATCTCCATTTTTCACTACGCTCATCTTTAATTTTAAACTGACCTGAACGTTGGAGTGCTAACTTTGTAGATCCACTCTAGTACCATTGTATAAGAGATCAACACCACCGTTTTAAGATTCTTCATCACTAACTTACACTTAATTCTATTCTATAACGATATATATATATATATATATATATATATATATATATATATATATATATATATATATATATATATATATATATATATATATATATATATATATATATATATATATATATATATATATATATATATATATATTTCGTTCTAGAGCCAGAATCATTTTATTAAAAATTTTATTTTAACTTAATAAAGATTATTTAAAATTAGCAATCCTCTTAAAAATATTATATTCATTATCCTACAAAAGACAACATTATTTACATAAGTCTTTGCATCACTGATAAGATTCATCCTTAATATTATTATTAATAAGTTAATTTGTTAATTTTTTTATTCTTATTATAAGAAAAAAAAGTTTTAAAAATTGTTATTCCTGTTTATCTTTATTATAAAAAAAAGTTTTTTTTCTGTTAATTTGTTACTTTATTTATCCTTATTATAAAAAAGTTTTTTTTATAGAAACTAAAGTCCTCCGCTCTACCAACTAAATTATAGAAAAAAAAAGTTAATTTTTAAATACATTAAATAATATATAATATACATTTATTTTTTAATATATTTAAAAATATTTAAAAAATTATAATAAAAAATGTATCGGAGGTATTTTGTACCATGAGTAAAAATAGTTGAGAATGATATTAGAGACCACTCTATCCCAGGAACCTCTATTCAATCACTATCCTCTTTAACTCTTCAACCCTTCATCAACTCATAGTCATATCTTTCCATTGATCCAATTTCCCTCAAATTTCGTATATTTCATTCTCAGAACAAGAATTGTTCGATTGTGTTTGGCATGCAATCTTTCACTTACACTCGATCAACATTGTTGTAGAAAATGGAGAAAACAAAGTCTAGTTGTGTAAAGGTCAGTAATCATATACCTGATGATCTTACAGTTTCCATTCTTTCAAAACTTCCTCTAAAATCTTTGGTTCGGTTTAGATGCGTAAGAAAATCATGGTCTTTCTTGTTCCAAGACTCCTATTTTATGAATATCTACCGCATCCATTTTGCATCTAATCACAATTATACCTATGCTGATCATTCATGTATCAGTCATGAGTTAATTCAGCCATATTATGAACTCCACAATGCCTTGTTTTTGTATCGTGGGAAGAGTTTTGAGAATAAAGTAAGATTAGATTGGCCACCTCCAATTCAACAGCATGACCTAGGTTTTCAGTTTATGGGCTCTGTTCTTGATGGCACTCTTTGTTTCTCCCAAAATTGGGAAATCCCAAATACTGTATTTTGGAACATTAATACTAACAAATTCAAGACTCTTCCTCCTAGTTCCCTCGAGTTTCCGCCACCTTTTTATCATAATGCTGCGTGTGCAATTCATGGATTTGGTTATGACCATGTTACAGATGATCATAAGCTGATTAGACATGTAGCACATTGTCTCCATGTAACCGACGATGAAGATCTTATTCCGCCATACCAGGCTAACTGGGAAGTATACAGTCTAAGAAGTAATTCTTGGAAAAAAGTTGATATAGATATGTCCAACGGTTATTTTAATACAGATCTCCGAGTTCACGTAAATGGAGTCTGTCATTGGTGTGATGAACCTGAAGATTGTTTGGTGTCATTCGACTTGACAAATGATGCGTTCTTTAGAACACCCCTACCCTCACGTCTGGATGGTAATTTTGGCTTATTATTGGTAGATAAACGGTTTGTGGCTTTAAATGGGTCTGTTGCTTTTATCTCAACCTGGGAAACAAGTTGTGCAAATAAGCTAACTACTTTTCACATATCGGTTTTGGCTGAACTCGGTAGGAAAGAATCATGGACTAAACTGTTCATTGTTGGACCATTACCTTGTATTTACCATCCTATTGGAGCAGGGAACAAAGGTGATATATTCTTTTTGTCAAAAGATCGCAAACTAGTTCAGTTTGATTTAATTACGCAGAGAATTGAAAAACTTGATATTAGCTATCGACTAGGTAAAAAGACACTCCTTTATAAGGAAGTCTTTCTTCCGGTCGGAGAACTAAGAGATGTATGACCGTGATTGTTAGGATTTTATCTTGTATCAATAAAGCATGTCATACTTATTTTCAAAGTATATGAAAAATTTAGAAACTGGTTGATAATATGAATTTTGCTTCATCAAGTTTATTCTATGGTTTACTTTTTATATATATTTGCAAATTGTTCTGATTTGTATTTCAACTGTATGAATGATCTTATGTCTTTACTGGAGAACCTCCAATTTTACATTGACATAACTAATACTTGAGAAAATCTGATAGTATAATGAGCTACATATAGTTCTCTTGAACTATTATGTTAATATTGAAATAACTAAATCTGTGTTATAGGGAATCAGTGTATTTTAGGTCCATGAAGAAAGTGTTTGAGACACCTGTCTTATTAAGTGGTTCTGCTCTAGATACATGTCCTCTTGCTTTATTTCTCCGCCTCCTATAGAATGTGTGCTTTGCTTGGAAATGGCTAAAGTGAAAGGATTTCACCAATATCTGTACCTTTAGAGAATTGGTTATTTCTGACCTCTCGTGGCTTGACAGTTAGTCTGTTAGTATTAAAATTGATGCAGAATCTAATTATAATATTTAGGTAACAGTTTAGGTGGAGCTGTCTTTTTCCTTTGTCATTTAGAGATCTTTTTTTGGCAATTAGAAGTGGGATATTTTTCAGCGTTTCGTCGTTTTCTGGGTTAGGATTTTCTGCAGCAGTATTTTTTTTTCTATAGTGGCAGGGGAGTGCATATGTGTTGGAGTTTACATCTCTGATGGTCAAAGTCTGGTACTTTATGGAATAGTCTTGCATTGTCAATTTTATCGCAGGTCTAAAGTGGTTTTTTGTGGTTGGGTTTTGATTGGGCCACGGTCGTGTTTCTGCCTGGCTGTTTGCCTTCAGCAGGGATGAGGTTCCTTCTCTTTAAGGACTGGAGTGTCTCTGGTTGTCTATGTGCATGCTGGTTTGCTGTGTGTATGGTCAGAACTAGCTTATTCTTTGGTTTGTCTTCTATGCTAGTGCAATGGCTGTGCATTTATTTTCTGCTCTTTTTTGGATTCGTCTTGTGCTTGAATTTTGAGTTCTGTTTCTGTACTGTTTTTCAGTTGTTTAAAAAATAAAATCATTATTTGGGCACAAGTTGGTAGAGAAAGTGAGTATGTTGGCACCAAACTGTCCTCTAAAGCTGGTCTGCTATGTGGGTTTGGTGTGTGTTAGATTTTCATTTTAAAACTATTAGCAGTTCAGATGATGCTAAATCTGAGTAATTGTTCAGCAGTTTAGATGGATATGAAATCGGTTGTTCAAAACAGGGAAATTGACAAACAAAATTGAAGCTTTTATATTTACATTTCAAAAGACATCACTATTACTTTGGCTATAATTTCTTTATTTACTTTATTAAAGTTCTTTACAAAATACTTTAAATAAGAACATAACTTAAGAGTTGTATTCCATATAAGTAACCATATAATGGAAGAAACACATACATAAGACGCCCCCATATTCAAATGCTGTTTCTTGTATATGAAGACAAACTACTCAAGGCATGATAATGATGACATGGTCTCATATCCAAAACCTTTTTATTTTGCATGATTTCTCTGTCATTTCTGTTGTTCCCATGGATGGTGTGTACTAATGCTTTTAACTTGTAAAGAGGAAGGAATGTTGTTTGGTTTTTACTAGTCAAATAAATCTTGGGGGTCTAGGTCGGGTCACTCCACATATTTAGGAGGTTGAGACCTTCCTAAAAAACCAGCATATCTTTAATATTGGGAATTTTTTTTAATGTACCATATGATTTATTAGACATTTTGTGAAAATTTAAAAATATCTTTTGAATTCGGAGATGTATTTTTGGCGTATTTTATACACACACAACTCATTCGTTTTTGAGTCACACCTTAATTTATGATAAAATTTAGTCCGAAAAAACATTATTTCAGGAACCTGTATGACTAACAGTATTCAAAACCTCTCGCAGCAGCATATTGCTCTTTGTTTTCCTATCCCATGAATGATAAAAGTATTCAAACTTTTCAATGCCGAAAAGGGCTCGACGTAGCCATGATCACCACTGCTACGAAAGATAAAGTACATTATAAACAAGTTGGTCAATGCCGGAAAATTAAGAAAATTTGAAAATAATATTCTTCAAAAACCAGCAGGGCTTGAAATAAGTTTAAGAGATATTAAAGTATGACATGAAAAATAGCAAAGTGGAAAGAGATCAAAATTACAAGCCATGTTTCCAATAGCTTGACATTGTGTGAAAATGCATATTTTAAAATACTTTTGAGCAGGTGATGCGCCTCCAAAGCACATACTACAGCATGTTTCGGAAATATATTTTCGGAGAAATTCGGGAAATATATTTTTGAACTAAATTTTGTCATAAAATTGAGGCGTGATTAATAAACAAATGAGTTGTGTGTATGAGATACATTCGGAGATACATTTTTAAATTTTGAGGGACATTTTCAAATTTTTATAGGATGTTATTCCACCACATAGGGTGGGATAAGAAACCCCCTTAATGTTTATGTTGGTGTGAATTTGTCAAAACAAATAAGTTTGTCTTTGGAAAATAAGAATTTCGGGTAAGAGAGGCCCAAGTATAGATTCATTGGTGGTTGTTTTAGTGGGCGACAAAGAATTCGGTGAAGAACATGGGGTTACTTCTCAGGTTGCATAGCTTGAGTCTGATAAGGGCTTTTCACCAACAAGCTCCTTAGTTTCAGTTAAGGGTCTCATTTGGTTATGCCATGGAAAAATACCCTATGAAAAACCCAAAATGTCTCTCAGATTCTGAAGATGTATCTTCGGACGACCTTGTCTTAAGTATAAACGTTAATTGGTCTGGAGACGTATCTCTGAAATGCTTTAACACATACCCCATGCATCCCTCTCTGAAAGGCCTATTTTATACGATTATTGTTCTGGAGATGCATCTTCGTTTATGGTTTACGGAGATGCATCTATGTACCCTATCAGAATAGTGCGGGTTATGTTAGGTTTATGGTTATTCAAATGAAAATGAAGATTTATAAATATTAAGGACCTTGTTATGTGATGAGCATAAAACCATACAATCGATATGTAAAAAATGAAATATATAAATCCAAATGGTCAATAAATGACATATATAAATGAAGTCGAAATACACGATAAAGTAGAATGAAGTCAAAATAAAATAAAATCTATAACAAATCCAAAGTATAAATATTATATACTACTGCGTATTCTGAACTACAACTCCTCGAGCTCCTCGGTCTCCTCTACCCCCGTCCTCCGACGTTGTCTCCAGTACATCAGTACCTCTCGTGCCTCCGTCATAATGGCATCTAGGACATGCCTCACCTCAGACCCATCAGAGAAGATACCTCTGTCAATGTTTGCCTATGCAATCTCCACAATGCAAGGACATCTAGGCAAAACATCATAAGCATGATCTAACTGTGTATGCTCCTCCTCTAGTATCTCCTGATGAGCTGCCTTCGATGGATCTCCTAGAGCAATCTGCACCATATACGGATGTAACACCGTGAAGAACCACCTGATGTACCCGTCGACATAACTTTAGTCGCTCTCATCTATTGTACTTTGTGCCTCTTCCTGTACCAAGTGACTAAGATAATCATCAAACATGGCATATATATCTCTACGTGTTATAGCATGAGGAGCAGAGATTGCAGGGTGTCTGGGAATAGTCTGAATGTAGACGAACTGCCACATGATGCGCTCAGGCAGACGAGGAAATGTCAGACGTGAACTGCAAGCCAACCATCCTGAGTATAACACTATGTTGTCAAGTGGTCGTGTCTCACGGTGATTGACATGGCTATTAAAATGCATATCCTCGGCAACCCAACGGTCAAGATACACTCTTAACGACTTTATCGCCTAGTTCCATTTTAGCGGGGCAAATGCAGAAGCACGCGACATATCCTTAGTATAAGTCAGTACATACAACCATTCGAAGATGCGTGGAAAGTTCTAGAGGATCCAAGCCTGAAAAGTGTTGGAACACACAAATCATCAATAAGGGTGTTGCAAAAATGTAATGAAAATGACACACAAACATTAAAAGACTAATAAATATTACCGTCAATAGTGTGATACTTCCTATAACATGCTTCGTCTTTAACATGCAACCCTCTGATAACTTCGAGTACAAGTAGACCAAACAAGCGGTCCCCTAGTTGTACTCACGGATCCGCTCGAAGTCCTTGACGTACCGTAGGTAGATGACATCCACATAAGTGGCACTCTTATCCACAAAAATCACAGTGTCAACCAAATATAGCATGTATGCTCTCATATCATACTCTCTATGGAGCCCCACCTTCTCGTTATCACATCTAGCCTGCTTCACTCTAAGGAGCTCATCTGTATATACCTTTTTCGGGAATTCAAATCTAACATGAGCTCCTCTAGTTTTTTCAAACTCCTTAATGGCATCCTCTGGGTCAACTCCCAAATAGTCTACCATCAGCTCGAGTGTCTCATCTTTGCTAATCCTCTTATGATTTAGAAGTTTCCCCATAATCAGAAGATGCAGCAAACATGACACATCATTGAGTGTGATAGACATCTCACCAAGTGGTAGATAAAATGATGACGTCTCAGTGTGTTATCTCTCCGCGAATGCATTAAGCATCTCGTGGTTGACCGTAATATAATCGGTCTTGTATAAGTCCTTCATCCGATATAGGGACAAAGCAGCCTGAAACCACTTGTCATTAGGCTGAGGCAAGCTAGTAATATTTTGCCCATGGTTAATAAACTTCAACAGACCACGGTCCTTTAGAAAAATAAATCTATGTCAAAAACTTGTAATATAATAATAAACGTAATTTAAAAAGAATAAATCTAACTAATTTTACCTCTCCGTCCCAGATATGTCTGACAGTATGGTCCAAGTACAAAGGCATCATTGACAACTCTATAGGGCCTTCTTTAAATGCCTGAGGTGGCACTAGCTCATCAGTCTCAGCAGCCTGAGATGACAATGGCTTAGCAACCTCATCAGCAGGAGGTGGCACTGGCTCATCAGCATGAGGTCCCTCCGGCGTCCGGGGTGGCATTGGTGCCTCAGGTACCACCGGTGACTCGGGTACCTCTGGCGCCTAAATAGGTGAAACTTGTCACCTGCAAGAGGAGAGAGGAAGTGAGGCGTCAGTAGGTGACACTCGTCTCCTACGGGAAGAAGAAGATGGAGAAGCATGAGCCCCAAAAGTCGATGCCTCCGCATGAACTGGGCTAAAGTGAACAAAATCCTCTAAAACCTGACTCTTCTCCCTACGGACTGGTGCATGTTGTGCAATCCTCTTGTGCCCCAGTATGTCGTCTCTATCAGCCAAAATGTTTGTAAGTAAACCAAACAAGTTTCAGACAATTACTACAAGCAACCTTACAAGCAAGAAAAGCAACAAAAAATAGATAGATAAATTACGAGATGCATCTCCGATTACTAGCAATTCAAACGTTGAAATTTTTTGAAGATGGATCTCAGAAATTTCCTACAACTTTCAGGTTCGTTAATGGTGGTAATGCAGACCACCAAACCCTAAAAAATAATGCTTTGATCGTTATTTTGAACCATAAAACACGTTTTTCAATATGTATAAACTATTATTCATGCAATTTCTACTCATTTCTTACCTAAACCATCAATTTCTACTCATTTATACAAAAATTCAAAAAACTTTTCAAAAATTCAAAACTTACAAATTGAGAGTTTACTTCAGTGTTGAATGATGTATTTGATGCACTTGATGTTGATGGAAGAAACTTTGAACTTTGTTGATTGATTTTGAAAGAAGGTGAGTCGAGAGAGTTTGAGAAATTTCTTAGTATTTTTTTAGAATTGAGGAATGAAAAGAGTTATTGCGCGTTTTAAAACCAACACCGTCCGGAGATACATATTTGAAATAATTATGAAGATGCATCTCCTGAGTTTTTTAACGTTAAGTTTAAATTATATTTATTCAATGTGCGTTCAAAGATTTATCTTCGAAATTTTGATGATATTTTAATATTTTTATTTAATACACTAGTAATATATAAGGTGCATTAAGAAATCAAAAAAGAACAACTATGAGATTCACTAAGATGGGGCAGATGAGTTGGACACGGGTATTGACAAACATCTTGAAGCCTAAACCCAAGCCATGTATTTTTTAATTTGGGAGAAAAAGCTATATATAACTTACCTACACTATACAATTTGAATGCGATTTTTTTACTGCCATTGCCACATTATTAGAAGAAAATAACCATAATACCACACTTTTCATTCATATATATACCAATATGTCATGCTTTAAAAAAAAGGGACATTCTAGAACTGCCGTCAAATGAATGGGCGCCGTTTCTCAAAATATAAATGCAGAATAGACGGCACTATTGTAAGATGATTTTTTTTTAATTTAATATTTATAAAGAGTATTAATTATAAATATAATTAATATTAATAATAAATATAATTAAAATTAATAAACAATATTTTTTATAATATATAATTAATATTAATAATAAATATATATATATATATATATATATATATATATATATTAATTAATATATTTAAAATTAATATAAAAATTAATTATGAAAATATATTAATTAGTTTTGTTTTGTAGTTATAATAAAATAATTTAAAATATTTTGATGTACATAATTAATGGAATTAAATTATTTATTAGATTTTAATTATTAATAAAATATGTTAATCCGATTTTAAATACTATAAAATTATTTTAAATAATTTAAATTGATTTATATGTATATAGTATGTTGCACTTACCAATGTTGTAATGGGCATATTACGAGTGCCTTTAAAGACTGAATTCATTGACTCGACGAGGTTCGATGTCATGTGACCCCAACGCCGACCTCCGTCAAAATCCCTCGTTCACTTCTCTACTGAAATATTGTCTACCCACCTTAAAGCATCATCATTAGCCATGCCAATTTCATTATGATAATAGTTAAACGTGGGTTGGTTTAAATCATACCCTATATGTTAAAAATAAATGGGTTAATGTTATAATATATAATTGACTAAGATATAATGTTACCAAATATATAGATACTTACACATGTTAATAACTTTTTTTGGAGGTTTATGTCCTTGATTTCTCTCATGATATTTCGCGAAATGTGTCTGATACAGTAGACATGCACAGATGACGGATTATGCCAACCATTATCTGGATTATTGTATGCACTTTCAATTGACGCATGCATGTCTGAAATCAAACATAGATCAGGTTGAGGAGCAACATGCCTTCTGAAGTTCTGTAGAAAGAACCCCCAACCTTCAGTCGTCTCACCTTCGACAAGGGCAAAGGCAACTGAGAAAATATTATTTTTGTCATCATGTGCTACCGCCATAAGCAGTCTGCCTTTGTACTTACCATATAACCATGTTCCATCAATTTGTGAAACTCACCAACAATTTGTGCTACTTTATGCAGATACTTTCACATTCCACGATCTTGGATAAAATATTGGAATAGTTTTGCATTATCAATATTATCGCAGGTCTGCAGCGGTTTGTTGTGGTTGGGTTTGATTGGGCCACAGTCGTGGTTTTACCTGGTTGTTTGCATTCAGCAGGGGTGTGGTTCCTTCTCTTTGCGGACTATCTTTGGTTGTCTATATGCATGCTAGTTTGCTCTGTGTATGGTCAAAACTGGCTTGTTTTTTTTTGTTTTTTTTGTCTTCTATGCTAGTACAATTGTGTGTCATACTTTCATTTTGAAACAATTTATGAAATCGGTTGTTCAAAATAGATAAATTGACAAACAAAATTAAAACTTTTATATTTACATTCCAAAAGAGATCACTACTATTGTGATTCTAATTTCTTTATTTACTGTATTAAAGTTCTTTGCAAAATACTTTAAATAAGAACATAACAAAAAAGTTGTATACCTTGAAAAATAATAGTATGAGTGAAATCACATAACAATCATATAATGGAAGAAACACACATACATAAGACCCCATTTTCAATTTCTGGTCCTTGTATATGACGACAAACTACTGAAGGCATGATAATGATGACATGGTCTCATATTCAAAACCTTTTTGTTTTTGCACGATTTCTCTACCATTTTCTGTTGTTCCATGGATGGTGAGTACTAATGCTTTTAAATTATAAAGAGGAAGGATTGTTGTTTGTTTTTTACGAATCAAATAAATCTGGGTACTTCTTCAAACTTGAGCCCCGATCATTTTTGGGGATCGCTCTACATATTTGGAAGGGAGAGACCTTCTGTAAAAAATTGGCATACTCTTTAGTATTTAAGTTGGTGTATATTAGTCGAAATAAAGAGATTAAAGTTTGTCTTGGAAGAATAAGAATTGAGAATTACTAGTTTCATCATAAGAGATAGAAAAATATCTTATAAAAACCTAAAACTGTCTTTTAGATTTTTAAGATGTATCTCCAGACGCATTATTTGTCTCATTGAATAACGTCTCAAATGAGTGTCACTCGATTTTAAATCAAAATTTTATTCTGGAGATGCACCTCCGGACAAATCCAATCAATTTATTGATTATTGAGCATTTCAGTGGATTTTACGAAAATGCATTTTTGGAGTTTGGAAGCGGGAATTTGAAAACCTATCACCTTTGCATGTTAATCATATCCAGGGATGCATTTGCGAAAATATCAAACGCAATTTTTAATAAAACAACCACCTACATGATCAGATCCCATACCCATTTTTGCTCAAAATCCTTTCAAATAACACTTTCATTCTCAATCAAGATTTTCACTCCAAACTTTCATTCTTATGTTTCATCATATCAAAAGGAGAAAAAGAAAATGGAATTCAAGGTAAAGATTGTTTATTTCAAGCTTCATTGCTCACATTAATCTTATTTTGTAGTTGAAGAAACTTACGTCGTATCTGGAAATGTATTTTTGGATTCGGTAAGAATTCTTTTAGAAATGCATTTTTGGAGTCTGTCTATTTTCATTTGCACTACTATGAAAAACACATATAATGACGGTTGCGAAATACATATAATGACGGTTGCACATCAGTTGTTAGGTAGTGTGTGATTGTATGTATCCTGGTTTTCACAACGGGCGTGTGATCGTGGTTATAAGCTAGGTAGCGCGTTACCTATCACAATAATTATATTAAACAACTGTTGTGGTATGTGTAAGAGTTTCTTATAAAATATGAGATTACTTGTTTTTATCTGCCCCTCATTAACCATATACAACCATTCAAATAGATTTTTTGAGATGATAATTAGAAAAATTAAATTATTCTTGAAAAACAATTTAAACGGTTCAATGTCTTTCGAATTGCACGCATCTTGTAATTCATGATTTATTCATTAACCCATATAATTTGATTCATTCCCTAATTCTTCAAATTAATGAAAATGAATGAATATCTTCCAAGTCTTTCAAACAAAATTTAATTTCCTCTCTTTGTTTTCTAGTTTATTTTACAAACATTAAATTTTGTGTGAAAGACTCGGACTTACATCCATTTATCATCATAGTTTTGAAGAATTTGTGGCATTTAATCAAGTTCTACAGCCTAAAGAGAAAATCACGATTATAAGATGCATGCAATTTGATAAATATTGGATCGTTTAAGTTGAGTTTCAAGAATAATTTAATTTTTCTAATTATTGTCTCAAAAATATATTTAAATGAATGCAAGTTCAATGAGGGGTTAGTGAAACAAGCAATCACATGATATAACAAATTCGCTAACAATATTTATCAACAAAAATATCAATTAATTAGCATAGATTGAGAGAACTTGATAACTAATCATTCTTGGAAGCTATGAAGAGGATAAAGTATAAGTGAGAGTAGAAAATATGTGTCCACTATGGAAATATCATATGAAAGACTCATAATATTTCCACAACGAACACAAGTTCGCGACTCTCTTATTAGATTCATGATCACACTATCAGTTGTATTAGTGATAAGTAAAGAACAATAATTGTTTGCTATCTGCACATGAAGAACCATTTATTAACAAACAACACAAAACAACATCAACAATATACATCAACATTTATTAACAACATACATACCTTTAATTGAAAAAATTTGGGGGAAATTAAGACAAACCATCATGTGAACCACACTCATAGTATGCAAACTTGTAAAATAAACGGTGGATGAAACTAATGTGAAACCTGCAAACTTGTGTTAAATTTGAATGGATGTCATTCTAGGTCTATCATACAAGTTTGCGTCTTTCACTTCAGCTTCATCCTTTCATGTATTTTTTCTTCATAGCAACACAAATCAAATGTAATCCTACAAACACCATGAAAAAAAACAACATGTTAACATAAACTAGCAGTACATTGTAATCCAACAAAAATTTATCAACATACATAACAAAAACATCAACATAACAATAACATACACGAAAAAGAGAGAATATGAAAAACGATTTGTCAACAACAACAACCAACAACAAAACATGTGAAATCGAAGTAAATAATATCAAAATCATGTCAACTAACATTTATGTACATTTATCAAAAACAACAACAACATACAAAAAAAAACTCATAATGTCTTTCACAATGGTTGACAATACCAACCATGGTGATATATATATATATATATATATATATATATATATATATATATATATATATATATATATATATATATAATATATATATATATATATATATATATATATATATATATATATATATATATATATTTTGGGATCAACTTACTAAAAGAGTAAAAAAATGTTAACCTACTCTAAATCATAGCCTTTGAATTGAATCTAATATAATGATTAATTAAGTAAGAAAACTAATTTAACAATTATTTTAGATTCAATTCAAAGGTTATAATTTAGAGTAAGTTAAAAAAATTTACTCTTGAAGTAAGTTGATCCCCACTCATATATATATATATATATATATATATATATATATATATATATATATATATATATATATATATATATATATATATATATATATATATATATATATATAAAGACAACACTAATTGTAACGAAAAAGTAAAAATTGTTGGAGCTGGGATTTGAACCATGTCACTCCATGAATGTATAATCACGATTAATTGTTTTGACCATAATGCAATGTCTTCTCGCAAATATTAAAAAAAAACACATCCAAAAATGAGGTATTACCACAATTAACTGTCAGACCGTTGTAATTTAGTGTTACCAAAGGTATATTTTGTAGTAGTGTTGCCACCAATTATTTTTTCAATTTCATTTGTTTTTTTAACATTTTATGTTATTATTTTCATTAGATATAGTGCATCACGATGTTTTCCCAAATTTATTGTGTCTTCGAATGTCAAATATGTCATTTTCAAGGAGGTAGATGTTGGCAACCAATTTACAAATGAACAAGAGTTTAAATTTCGTGATCACGTGCTCCAACGAAATCTTACGGAGGCATTTAAATTGGGGTTTGGTGTTGTAATTCGAAGATCTGATAATGATTCGGATAGAAGATGTGCATTTATGACAATGACATGCAAAAGAAGTAGGAAGTATAAAACTCCTCTTCAGAAACTCAAACCATATGACATCGGTTCAAGAAAATGTGAGTGTCTCTTTAAGTTGTGTGGTTATCTGTTGGCAAATAACAAATGAATATTTAATATGACATATACATAACCATGATATGTGTAAAAAGTTAGTTGAGAATCCAATTGCATGTCACCTCATGTCGGTAGAGAATGAATGTGTTTCAGACATGACATTGAATATGATGCAAACGAAAAATATATTTTCAACTTTGAAACATAAATAACTCGGAAATATCGCAAATATCAGGCAAGTCTACAATTTTGATGTAATTTATGAATCTCTTGTTCCTTGCATTAGTGCACCGGTACCAGAGAATAAATGAACGTGTTTCCTTGAAATATGTCATCTCATAGAAAATGTGTATGAAAGAATGTGTATTGATCTTACAAGATATGGATTTTCAGAAATATTTTTGTCACTGCGCACTGCCCCGCCTCAAAATCCAAATGATCGTATTATGTGTATTGAGTAGATTACAAATCTGTAACACTTTATTCAAGTTTATTTGAAACCAGGATGTCTTATATCATTCACATCACTAGAGTTGACAACTCATTCAACAAGGGAAACTGAGACTTGGTCAGATCATTTTTTAAAAAGGATGCAAGAGTTCACCAAGTTGAACGAGATTGAAAGAGAACCAAATAATCAAGATTAAAAGGCGGTACCACTCATTGATATACATTTAGCAGGCGACAAATGTTTCAGTTCATTTTAATTTTTATTCAATGATGTATTGTATGTAATATTGTATTAATGTTAATAATGTCTAATATATACAATTTCGAATATTTCAATACATTTTGAAGTTTTCCAAATAATTATATATTTAATACATGTTATGTTTATGTCTGAAACAAAATTTTATTTTGTTATGAGTGGTTCCGAAAATACATCCTCGTAATAACAGAACAGGGTGGTACCAAAGATGTATCTCTGTAACATCCCCTAGTATAAGATAAAAAAAATTGGGATCCACATTTGTCTACAAATACTATAAGTATGGGCTCTTTCTCTTGTTTCATACGAAAACACATTACACCATAATGCACATCAATTGGCATGTCGGAAATGTCTACTTTAACGTCGTGAAACCCTCAATTGAATTTAAGATCAATGAGTACACCCCTCTTGCATATCCGAAATACATGATGCAGAATCTCCTATCATACTCCGACAATTAAAAAACTATGAAGCTCGAGTACCGTTCACCCTCGATTGACAACAGAGGGAATATTGAGTTTGGCAACTTTGAGCTGAAGTCGAGTGTAGATTTAAGGGTTATGTGGAATACTTTTTTTCATTTTAAAAAAACTCCAATCGAGGTGGATGTAACGGTTTTGAGATAATTCGAAGATATTATGAAGGTGTCGAAATGTTTACCCGAATATTGAAATGTCATGTTTGATTTATGTTAACAATTACCTATGTAATATTTTGTTTTTTATGTTATCAATGTTAATTCTATTTTGTCAAACTGCATCTTTCTGATTCTCTGTTTGTTTCTACTTTAGTATGATACGGAAATATACCTCTGTAAGGCTTAACGCAATCCAACTTCATAATTTAATTAACCAACATTTTACATTTTATTAACCAACTTTGTTTTACAACTAAAAATATTTTTTAATATCGGGGTGTTTAATAACCAAGTTCATAATTTCATTAATCAATATTTTACTTTTCATTAACGAACTTTGTTTTACAATTAAAAATTATTTTAACATCTGAGCGTTTATTAACAAACTTCATCACTTCATTAACCAACTTTTTATTTTTCCTTAACCAATTTTGTTTTACTACTAAAAATTATTTTTTATATATGAGCGTTCATTAACCAACTTTGTACTTCATTAACCAACCTTTTACATTTCACCAACTAACTTTATTTTACTATTAAATATCATTGTTCATGCACTGTTCACGGATACTGATTATGCAATGTTCATGTTATTATTTACCGTATTTATGAATAGAAAATATGATGTAAGTGTAAGGGATGATGTAGGAATAACATAGTTGTATAAAAAATTATATATTCAAATTATAGATGGCATTTTATAGGGAAATATCTTCATATTGCATAGGCATAAATTCGCTTGTTTTTTTTTCAAACTTTAATAAAAAGGTATTACATTTTACTCTTTCTGATTCAAAATGATTATCATTTTAATAAATAAAATTTGTAAAAATGACGGTCATTCTCACTCTTAAATGTAGAAATGATTGTTATTTTTCCAATTATGTTCTTTAGTTATTACTCTTTATACTATTTCCAATGTATTAATATGGTTAATTTAGTAAAAGTGTAACATTTTATGATAATATTATTACATTTCTTAATTTGTGCATAAAAACCTTAAACGACAATCATTTTGAAATGGAGGTAGTATTATTTATTGCACGATTAAAGTAAAAGTAGAAAAGAAAATACGATCTTCATTTTAATATGATTAAGTTTATAAGTTTATAAGATCATTGTTTATTTTACAATTAAATAAGTCATTTCAATTTTACAAGTGAATTTAAATATATTTTATATCGTATCAAATAAATAGTCCATTTATTTGATACAATATATAATATATTTAAATTCACTTGTAAAATGAAATGATAGATTTAATTGTAATATATATATATATATATATATATATATATATATATATATATATATATATATATATATATATATATATATATATATATATATATATATATATATATATATATATATATATATATATATATATATATATATATATATATATATATATATATATATATATATATATATATATATATATATATATAAGTACAACACTATTTGTAATGAAAAAATAGAAAATTGTTAGAGTTGGGATTCGAACTCTGTCACTCCATAAATGTATAATCAAGGTTAATTATTTTGATCGTAATGCAATGTCTTTTCGTAAATATAAAAAAGAACGCATCTAAAAATGAGGTATTATCACAGTTAACTGCCAAGACTGTTGTAATTTAGTGTTACCAAATATATATTTTATAGTAGTGTTGCCACCAATTTTTTTTTCAATTTCATTTGTTTTTTTAACATTTTATGTTATTATTTTCATTTGATATGGTACACCCCGATATTTTCCCCAAACCTATTATGTCTCCGGATGCCAAACTTATCATTTTCAAAGAGGTAAATGTTGGCAACCAATGTACAAATGGACAAGAATTTAAGTTTTGTGATCACACGCTCCAATTAATTCTTACAGAGGCATTCAAATAGGGGTTTGGTGTTATAATTGGAAGGTCCGATAATGGTTCGGATAGCATTTATGATAATGACATGCGAAAGAAGTGGGAAGTATAAGACTCCTCTTCGAAAACTCAAACTAGATGACACCGTTTCAAGAGAATATGATTATCTCTTTAACTTGTGTGGTTATCAGTTAGCAAATAACAAATGAATATTTAGTAGGACATGCGCATAACCATGACATGTGTAAAAAGTAAGTTGAGAATCCAATTGCATGAGGCGGCTGGTATAGAATAAATGTGTTTTAGACATAACATTGAATGTGATGCAAACGAAAAACATACTTGCAACTTTGAAACATAAACAACACGAAAATATCTCAAATATCAGGCAAGTCTACAATTTTGATATAATTTATGGATCTCTTGTTCCTTGCATTAGTGCACCAACACCGGAGAATAAATGGACGCGCTTCTTTAAAATGGGTCATCTCATAACAAATGTGTATGAAAGAGTGTATATTGATCTTACAAGATATATATTTTTTAGAAATATTTTTTCCAATGCGCACTGCTCCACCTCAAAATCCAAATGATTATATTATGTGTATTGGATATATTTCAAATCTGCAACATTTTATTCAAGTTTATTTGAAACCGAAATGTCTTATACCATTCACATCATTGGAGTGGAAACTCATTCAACAAGGGAAGCTGAGACTTGGTCAGATCATTCTTTGAAAAGGATGCAAGAGTTCACCAAGTTGAATGAGATTGAAAGAGAATCAGGCGACAAATGTTTCAGTTCATTTTAGTTTTTATTCAATGATGTATTGTATGTAATATTGTATTAATGTTGATGATGTCTAATATATACATTTTCGAATATTTCAATATATTTTGAAGTTTTCCAAAAAAAATTATGTATTTAATACATGTTATGTTTCTGTCTGGAACAAAATTTTATTCTGTTATGAGGGGTTCCGAAAATACATCTTCGGAATAACAGCACAGGATGGTATCAAAGATGTATCTCTGGAACATCCCCTGGTACAAGATAAAAATTTTGAGATCCACGTTTGTCTACAACTACTATAAGTATGGGCTCTTGTCTCTTGTTTCATATTAAAACACATTACACCATAATGCACATCAATTGACATGTCGCAAATGTCTACTTTAACGTCGTGAAATCCTCAATTAAATTTGAGATCAACGAGTACACCCCTCTTGCAGATCTGAAATACATACTGTAGAATCTCCTACCATACTCCGACAATCAAAAAATTATGAAGCTCAAGTGTCGTTCACCCTCTATTGACAACGAAGGGAAGATAGTGATACACGAAAAGTTAATGATAGTGATATTTATATAAAATTTAATATTATATATAATAATTAATAACACGTTTAAATAAATTTTGATATAATATATTTATTAATTAAAAAATGGTATTTGTTTTAGTTATATAAAAAAAATGAATTTTATACATCCTTGACAAAACAACCATGAAAAGAATTTTTAAGAGAATTTTAGACCTATTATTATTATTATTATTATTATTATTATTATTATTATTAATAATAATAATAATAATAATAATAATAATAATAATAATAGTATTTATATTTAAATAAGTAAATATGAAAGAAAAAAATTTATAATATGAAGGGAAAAAAAGGATAGTGTGAAAGTATAGATGGAATGGTAGTGAAAGTTAGTGGGAGAAGTCACGGTTAATAATTTTATAAAAAACTAATATTAAATTTATAAAATATATTATTAAAAATAAGTAATAAAATTAATATTAAAAAATAATAAATTAACATTTTTTAGAGCTAAATTTTATTTCATTAATTTAAAAAAAGTTATTTATGTAAAATAATTTAAATAATATGAACAAAAAATATAATTTTAAAACATATTCTAATACATATTTTTCTTCTTGCAAAGCAAAAAAGAAATAGTTGAGGTACAACTTGACAACAAGAAACACGATAATATTCCTAAGTATTATATTAATTGATAAATTTCGTTAACATATAATTTATTTTATTGTTCATTTAAATATTGTATTTTATTCTTTTATTATTTAAATAGAAAAATATATATTGCAGAATTAATGTTGGTGTTCTATTAAGGTAAATTTATAAATTACATGAGTTTTAAAAACCTGTTAAAAGAAAAAGTATTTTAGACCTTCAAAGTCAAATCCATGATTTTGGCTTTTATCTTTTATTTCAACATCCTTATTGTTATTGATTCTAATAACCAGTCCATAACAATAAATAAAAATATATAATTATAAATAAAAGAAAAATTAAGAATATGAATAAAGAAAATAAAATAAAATAAATAAATGATTAACTTTAAAAAAATTGGTTACGAAGAATTAAAAAAAAAAGTAATTAATAGTTAATTTAAAATTTGGATTAAAGAAAATAAACAAAGTTGATTGAATTAAACCAATATTTAATAAATAATAAATAAATGTTCATATAAAATAAAATAGTTGAAACCAAATGAGTAGTTCTCTTTTAAAAATAAAAAATAAATAAAATAAAAAATCATGAGTTAAAAACGGAATGGATAGTTAACAAATGTGTGTAAGGTTTAATATAAAATAAATTAATAAATAAAATAGAATGAAAAATTTTGATACTAAAATAAAGTCATAATTGTATTTAGATTACAATTTATTTTATATATGAGTAAAAATTATTTCCTATATTTTAAGTTATCTACATCCCACCAATTTATATGATAAGGATGAGACGGATTTAATTGTATCAGGGTGGACCTATTAATTGAGGTCAATAAAAGTAGAAGTTGAGAGAAATATTAGAAAGATAAATGGAGGAGAGTGAGAATAAAGTAGGGATTGTGTGAGAAAATGAATTAAATATCAATTAATAAGTAACTATCAAATATGAATAACATGCTTAAAGAATAAATTAAAGAACTGATAAAAGAGCTATCCACGTTTTAATCAAACTCATCAATAAAACTAAAAAGTAAAATAAATGAAAAGAAAACATTAATATGAGATTAGAAACAAATATCATAATTGATAAACATTTTAATTTCATGTGCAATTCATCCATCTAGCGTATCGTGTATGGTGGTATTTGTAAAAGTAAAGTAAGAATCGTTTTTATGAATAATATATTAGAAAAAAAATAATTGATATCTACAAAAATAAAATAAGAATTTTTATAAATAATAATAAATTAATAAAATGAAGAAAAAAATAATAAATTATAAAATATCCTGACACTATTTACGATTCCTCCATTTATAGGTTGGTACACGCAAAATAAAATACACTACATGAAATTAAATAGAACCAAAAATAATAGTAATAGGAAACAATTTAAAAAACTATAAATAATAAATAAATATTTTATTAACTAAAAAAGGTAATTAGTAAAATAAATAATATTAAATAGTTATTTAAAAAATTAATATAAACTAAAGAATTATAAAAATATCTTTATAACGTCAAAATTATTAAGTCACTTAACAACTTTAACTTTATATATATATATATATATATATATATATATATATATATATATATATATATATATATATATATATATATATATATATATATATATATATATATATATATATATATATATACTTTCACTAACCATTCAGCAGAGCAATTTATTTATTTACCCTTAGCCTCATAAGGAAACCATGTTACTTAAATACAAACCTATGCTGAGGCTGCACCCTATCCCTAATAGCCGCTAGATCCGTTCCAACTTTGTCTATCTCAGGCTTCTGTTTATCGAAATCATTTTTCACAGCGTTTACGAAAATGGTGAATTCCAAATCATTGACTAAAAGGTAAGTAATCATATACCTGATGATCTTACACTTTCCATTTTTTCAAAATTTTCTCTAAAATATTTGGTTCGATTTAGATGCATAAGAAAACCATGGTCTTTCTTATTCCAAGACTTCTATTTTATGAATACCTACCACATCCATTTTGCATCTAATCACAATTATACCTATGTTGATCATTCATTCATAACCTTAGAGAAACTTGAGCCATATTATGAAGGGCTCAATACCTTGTTTTCTCTTTCTGGGAAGAAATTTGAGAATAAAGTAAAATTAGATTAACCTTCTCCAATTTAAGAGGATGACACAAGTTTTCGAATGTTGGGTTCTATTGATGGGACTATTTGTTTCTACAAAGATTTAAAAATTCCAAAAATTGTATTTTGGAACCTAACTACTAAGGAATGGAAAATTCTTCCTCCTAGTCCCCTCGAGTCCCTACCACCTTATTATGATAGAGTCTTCTTTAAAACATATGGATTTTGTTATGATCAGGTTGACGATGATCATAAAGTGGTTTGATATGTTGCACATTGTCTACCTCAATCTGAAATTGAAATTGATTATGAGTGTTTTTTCATACAACATGACTCTATGTGGGAAGTATACAGTCTTAGAACTACTATACTTTGATACACAATTACAAGTATAATAGTAGTGCAACAATCACAAAGGTTTTCAACCTTTAGAAGATTTCTAAGATAATCAAAGATAAGAAATCTTATGATCTTTAAGCAATAACAGTAAAAGAAATAATAGCTCAGAGTTATGTTAAATATCTTATAATGCATTGTGATGTTGTAACCTTCCTTTAAGTTTTCGGCTTCCCTTTATAGAGACTGAAAAAGAGTCGTTGGAAGGTTTGAACATAACGAGCAAACTTAGTGAAGAAGCAGGCCAAGAGAGACGTTGGAGACTAACATAGGATCTGATACTTTATCCGTTAAATAATAGCATTGCTCTTAGTATCTTTTATTGTACTAGGCATCTACCAAAAGTTAGAACAAACTGAAGATGTCACATCTCTTTTTCTTGAGTCTTGCAAAACGAAAATCCTAGTTGACTTTGTCCAGAAATCTGGGGCTTTGATAAGACAATACTACTTTGGTTCAGTGTACATATTAGATGTTTTTCATCCTTTCAGAATCTGAGTTATCATCAGAAGCCGAGTCTTAAGACCATAGTCTTCAGATGTTGATGCCTTCAGATGCTGAAGAACCATTTCAGATTCTGATCCATCAGAATTAGGAACACATTGCTTATTCACATATGCTAACAATCATGCTTAGTTATATGCTTGTGATCCTGCACACTTAAACAAAATGTTAGCAAACCCTACTGGTTTTTTAAATACTTTTTTATCATAAAACACTTTTAAGGACATAAATAAATCTTGTTTTAAAAATCTCCCCCTTTTTATAATTTAGTTAACACAGTCTAACATCATAGTTTGGGGTTTGTAAGATCCTCCTAAATTAGATAGACCATTAAGGTGAGGTGTCTAAGCTCGCCCTAAGTCTGATAGTCCATTAAGACGAGGTTTGTAAGCTCCCCTTAACTACTTTTATATGTTAATTGAATCTTATAATTTTAATCAACAAACTGACTTTAGGTTTGAGGTTTGCAAGTTCCCCCTTTAGTCCGACAGTTCATTAAGATAAGGTTTCTAAGCTTTCCTTAATTCCTATTTGTGTTAATTAAAACTCTCATTAAGCACAATGATATTAAATTCATTTAGAAGAAATTAGTATTAAAATAATTGAGTGATTAGGGTTCAGGATTAATTAAAAGCATTAAAAATTACTTTTAACCTTCTTAAATATTCTAGTACTTTTATCCCCCTTTTTGTCATCAACAAAAAAAAGGAGCTCATACAAGTCAACAAAAATATTAAATAAAACTATCACATATTTGGAAAAATATAGTTCTGATAAGAACATAGTGTGAACAGCCTTTACACTTCCCAATACTGGGAAGCGGCTGAAATGGTTGAACAGTTTCTGCTTTTCTCAAGGTGTCACACGTCATTCAAGAATATCAACCATCATAAGTCACCATTGCAAGCATTAAATGAGCATATGTTACATCTTCTTATTGTAACGTTCAAGACACGCAACTGTCTCAGAGGAGGTCAGAGTTCCCCTCTAGCAGTAACTAATCGAGGAGCCCCAGCCAGCTGGGTCGACCGCCATAAGGGATGCATTAAGGGTGAAAAAACCCAAGAAGAACAAGAAGAAGCTTAAGAAGAAAAATAAGAAAAGAGTGCCCAGAATAATTTTCTTCTACAATTCTGATGAAGGAAGTGAGGAGCGGGTCCCCGATTGGGATGATTTTGTACCAGCGATGGGTTATTGTTCTAATTTGGACAAAATAATTTAAACCCATGAATATCATAATCCTTCCAGTCTATAAATGAAAATTTTCTCCTTTTTTTGTAATGATATTTACTCTGCATGATTTGATTCTCCTTTGAATTTGTTTAAACATCAAGAAAATTACAGGAAAAAAATCATTCATCCAAAAGATAATCAAGCAAAGATATTATCAAACACTTATCAGAAGAACGATTATAATTTCTAGATAAATATAGCTTAATTTAAAAACATAAGCAAGATAACAAGACATACAAAACAGATAGAGAGAAAAAACATAAGATTTTATAAAAGAAAACGGTTTAATAAAAAATGGTTCAGATCCTAAAGCTAGGGTTTCTTCAGAAGATCCAAAATCTCCCTTAGGTTTGCACCCATGATGTCTTTCCTAGAATCCATACACTTCATCCACTTATCTATTCCAACTTGTTTGACAGTCATGGCTTATTGAGCAGTAGAGAGAGAAGCCATATTTTCCTTCAAAAGATCTTGCCTAGAACAAGATGAGGCAAGCGACTCTGAAGTGACTTCCTTCAGATCCTGAATAACTGATACAACATATGTCTTGAGAGAATTCCACCTAGCAACATATGTTGTTGGGTCATATGCAAAAGGTCTCTCATCGATCAGACTTTGCATTTTACCTAAGAGAATGTTTCTAACTACACCCATGTTAGTTTGGATAGTTTGAGAGAGGGATGGGGTGATTGAATTTGAGGATCCATGTTCAGATGAATGGTAAGGTGGGTTTAGTGAGAATTCAGGGTGAAGGATGTCAAAAGGAATATGTTCAAACTCAATTGTAGATTCATACACAATTTGAACTAGAGATAGATCCTAAACAACTTGTTCAGTTCTAATTTGAAATTTATATGCAGCTTGTTCTAGAGGTTGACTCTGAACAATGCTAGATTCTCTCAGAGGGGATGTTAGGGGTGAAGGTTGAGATGATTAATGGGTTTTTTATGGAAGGGTGATTTCTGGTTGAACAAATATTACATGTTCTACTTCAGAAGTAGAACATGTTTGGTAAGAGGATTGAATTAAATGAGTGAAGACTTTTATAGGAATAACAATAATATGGTTGATATCAGGTGAAAAATTTAAGGATTTTAGGTCAAGATGAGCGTCAAAACCTTCGGAATCATATTTTGACTCAAAGCTAGATGATGTAGCTTTCCCACTAGAAACATCTATATGGGGTCGAGAATTGTGTTTAAGGAGATGGTTGTTCAGAAGCATAGAATTCAACTAGCTGATTCTGAACACCAATTGGTTCATTGGTTCATTGGTAGAAAGAGGTGTGTGTTTAGGTGAGTGATTTGGTGAGGGAGTTAGAGAAATATGGTTAAGAGTGGTGCAATCAAAATCATCCTAAGAGACTAAATTCATATTTATACCTGTTTTACCAGAATTTTGAGCATCTTAAGTAGCAGTTTCTGGGGAAACATCTTCAAAAACAGCAGAGGCTTCCACAATCTTTAAGTCAACCATAACTTAAGCAACCTGAACCTCAACAGGTTCCAAAACACAAACAATAACTTCTTGATCCTTAGACACAAAGGATTCTTGATGCTTTTGTGACTGATCCAAGATAACAAATGTTAAAAGTTGAGCAACCTTGAGTGTAGGCTCAATTATTTTCTTCTAAACAAAGTCATCTGCATATTTATCCTTCCTGATTAAGGACACATTTTATTCCTCTTCTTCTTCTTCTTCTTCTTCTTCTTCTTCCTCAATCTCAGCCAACTTCCTTAACCTCTTCTTTCTTAAAGTTGCTTCTGAAATAACAGACACATAAGCAACCTTCTTGGGAGACTTTCCACTCTTAGTCTTAGATGGAATTATTATAGTGGTAGCAATCAATTCTTAAACTTCCTTCTCCATAACTCTCTCCTTATAATATTTCTGAACATCCTTCAAAATAACTGAAGCTTATTGCTTCCTCTTCTTAGAAGAATAAACATCATTAGTCTTTTTAGGAAGATCTTTAAGTATGATGTTTTTACCTTCCTTGAAGGACTGGATGATGAAATTTCTGATTACTTTAGGGTTATCCATTTTTTGATGACATGATAATCCTCAAGATAATCAGAATTAGTACATCTAATAGAAAGAGGAATCTTTGAAGCAAAAATATCACATTTCTTCTTCATCTCCATGTTAGCCAAAACAGAAGCTGATAGGATATTTACATAAATCTCCTCTAGATCTTCATTATCATGCAAGCTTTTAAGGGCATCAATTAGACGACCATGAAAGAACAGTTATTACAACAATCTAGCATAAAGGAACATTCTTCTTGTGAAGCTTTGTGTTATCCTTTATAACTTCACAGAGATGGTTGAAAATTTAAGCTGAAAGATTTATCTTATCCTCATTCTTCAGGTAGAAAATGAAATGTTTGTGATACCAAGAAATCTGATTAGTAGTACCTTCCCTTGGAATCAAGAAATTAATTAAGATTTTGATCAGAAGCCTGAATTCATCCTTCATGTTCTTGACCTTTCCAAAGTCATGGGAACAGAGATTATCACCATCTTCAAACAAACACCACTTGATAGCATCAGCTTCAGAACTATTGACTTTGATACCTATAACAAATCCACCAGAGTTTGGAGTACTCAAAAGTTTAGCAACCATTTTCTAAGTGATGATCACATCAATAACCATTACAATAGATACAATTTCAACCACTTCAAACTTCGGTAATCCTACTTCTTTCCTTATCTTCCCTTTCAAAGAGTTGTCCTTATCAACCAGAAGTCTCAGCTCTTCACAAGCAGCAAATTCATCAAAAACTTATGTCCTAACCCAGAAATATTTCACAACATAAGGATAGGTTGGATGATTTCAACATATCAAAGAATGAAGACCACTCTTGGACTCTGAAAAATATCCAAAGATTATACCCATTTTGACTGAAGGAGTCAAAGTCGACAATCTGTTCCACCAGAAGCTTTAGATAATCTTGATTCAAATTCATGGTATTGGTAATGATTGTCATACTTTTTCCAGATTTGACGACCATGTGTGCATTTTGAGCTTTTGAAGACGATGCCATTGAAGAATAGATTTTTAGGGTTTCTTTTGAAAAATGAGTTTTTCAGAGAAACTTAGAGAAATCAAAAGTGTAGGTAGTGAAGTAGTCAGGTGTGTCATTCTGATATAAATGAAGTGTTTTTTAGTGCTAAATAAGTTTTAAATACAAAAACATATAAGTGTAGTGAGAGACACGAAAAATAAGCTAATTACAACTTAACCAAAAAGAGAGGAGATATTTACTTAACAAATTCATTCCACATGTCAGGAGTTGTTCCATATTAATGACACACAGCGGGACAAGTGTCAGAGGTAGTTACTGTGAAGCAGCCATTTGTAAATATTATTCTAATTCATAGTATCATATGTTGTGATACTTCAGAGGCTATTTGTTCATCATAACTTTCTAAGGAGCTTCTGATCAAAGTAGCTTTTGAACATCATCAGATTCTGACATAGAAGGAAACTGTTCAAGAAGAACAATACATTTTGAACAATGATCTTCTGTAAACCATCAGAAATCTCTTTAGACTTCTCATAACAACTAGATGAACTTTTGAGTCATAACCAATAAATTGAAGCACCGATCCACAATAGAAGACTTTAATCTTCCCGGTACTAGTAAGTTTGTCTTACTGGTTTCTTCTAGATTCCACATCTTCTTCCTCCTTCAGATTTAGGATTTGGAATGTAAGCCTTCTTCTTGTTGAAAGTTGTAAGAAACCATTGTCTTGCAGCAACTTTTGCTTTGTTCTTTCCTTTGATCATATATGCAGAGAAAACAATTTCATTCTTTGGTACCTATATTTTTATGGATCCTCTAAGGTTAGTTTTATAGGGCTTCTTCTTTATTTGTACCTTAGCTTTATAGTAAGATTTATACTTCTTCCAGACAGTTTGTCTAGGATAAGTCTTAACATTGACTTTTGAACCTTTAGGAACTTTAGATATAATAACTTTAGGTTCCGAATATTTCAGAATTTATGAGTTACTTATCACATATTCTGATTGGTTCAGAATTTTAACTTTTTCAATAGCAGGCAAAAAGTAAGCATTCGGCCCTTTTGAGCAGTGATTTAAGAAGAAGGATTTGATGGTTTCATCGAGACATTAAACATTGGATTATAAGGTTTCTGAGAATTAAAGACTTAAACTTTGGATTATGGACTTTGGATTAAACCTTCTTGAACAAGACTTAAACCTTATAATCCAATAGCCTTCTTGAATAGTAGTCACTTTGGGTCTGAATAAATCCAATGTCTAAAGTCCATGACTCCTAAGAATCTTCTTGATATGGTCCATAATCGTATAGCTCTTGTTCAAGACATGAAGTCTTGACACAAGAACTTGAAATCTTGAGAATATAGATTTAATGTTCTCATAATTCTTCATCCTGAACATCGTATATTGTTGAATCAGAAGATTGGCTTTAGCTTCTTGAACTTGCCGATTACCTTCAAAGGTAGCACATAGGGATTTAAAGATAATATTTGCAGTAGAATTATCAATAATCTTTACATACTCAGAATGAGGTAAACCATCAACAAGAATTCATTTCACTCTATGATGCTTTTTATAAATATTTTTATGATAAGGAGTGAGATACTTTTTGTTAGAAACCATTCCAACACCATCAACAGGAAAGTTAGTGTCATCTTCCAAGATATCCCATAACTCATCATCTAGAGCAATAATGTGAGTGTACATCTTGCTTTTCCACCATTTAATTTCAGTGGAGTCTCCACTGAATATTGGTGGTCTAGTAGTAAATGCGATTAACACACAATGATTATCTGGATTCCTCTCCTCAACTGAGAGTAATCCAATCCCTTTACCTCAACAAGATATTTTCACTATAACCAAACAAGTTACAAATTACTCAAGCACACTTGCAAGAGATTGAATGCTCAATCAACCTAGAAATAAACTTCTGCTCAAGTCCTCATACAAGAGACTCCCTTGCTCAATTAACCTAGAAAGATACTTCCTTGCTCAAGTCCTCACACAAGAGACTTCCTTGCTCAATCAACCTAGAAAGTGACTTCCTTGCTCAAATCCTCAAACAAGAGACTTCACTGCTCAATCAACCTAGAAAGATACTTCCTTGCTCAAGCACGCAAGCAAGAGACTTCCTCTACTTTAAAAAGAAGTTTAGTAAAAAAGATAACTATTATACTTTGATACACAATCACAAGTATAATAGTAGTGCAACAATCACAAATGTTTTTAACCTTTCTAAGATTTCTAAGATAATCAAAGATAAGAAATCTTATGATCTTTAAGAAATATTAGTTACAAAAATAACAGCTCAGAGTTATGCCAAAGATCTTGTAATGCATTGTGATCTTGTAACCTTCCTTTGAGTCTTCAGTTTCCTTTTATAGAGATTGAAAAATAGTCGTTTGAGGGTTTGAACATAACAAGAAAACTTAGTGAAGAAGTATGCCAAGAGAGACGTTGGAGACTAGAATATGGTTTGAAGCTTTATCCACTAAATAATAGCATTGCTCTTAGCATCTTTCATAGTACTAGGTATCTACTAAAATGTAGAACATACTGGAGATGTCACGTCTCTTTTTCTTGAGCCTTACAAAATGGAAACCCTAGTTGACTTTGTCTAAAAAGTTGGGGCTTTGATAACACAATACTGCTTTGGTTCAATGTACAAATTAGATGCTTTTCATCCTTTCTGAATCTGAGTTGTCATCAGAAGATGAGTCTTAAGACCAGAGTCTGAACCTTCAGACGTTGATGCCTTCAGATGCTAATGAACCACTTCAGATTCTAATCAACTAGAATTAGGCAAACATTGCTTCTTCACATATGTTAATAATTGGGATTATTTATATCCTTGTGATCCTGCACACTTAAATAAAAGTTTAGCAAGCCTTATTGTTCTTTAAATACTTTGTTATCATCAAAACCTTTTAAGGGTATAAACAAATATTGTTTTAACAGAGGTTTCACATAATTCATCGCGTAGGTTTTGTAATGATTCTGATTGTAATCGACGTGTTTTCACCAAACAATGGAAAGTTAATTATAAGTAAGCAATAATATCATTTTCATGTTATTATTTGTAGATAATCGCAAAAATAAATTTTGAATGAAGCATTTAAGATTAACCTTTCACCATGCAGTTTGTTTTGATTTGTCATAAGCATAGATTTCTGAATTCTTGTGTATCTAATTGTTCAACCATTGAATCATCTAAGATTTGCTTTAATCCCATTATATTTTACAAGCAAAATCAAGAAAAATCATAAAAATTTCAAATTATCCAGAAAATGGCTTGTGCATTTGAACTTGGACATATTCATGTATAAATCAATTAAATAATTGAATAGAAAAATAAATGTCACAAATTTTGGCAAGCTTTAGTAATTAGTTTCTTCTTCATTTTCTCCTTCGGGATTTTTTTTGCATGTCCTCAAGCTATCATCATGTGAGTATGGGGATTGAAACAATAATCTACATTTGTACCTAAAGATTTAGCTTAGAGACGATAATAGTTCATTGGGAGGACTTGTTTAAACTCAAAAAGTGAATTTTTGTGAAGCTTTTGCTTAGCGAGTAGATAAGCTCACCCAACAAACGTTTTGTAGAATTTCCAAATCTGATGTTGACTTGTTTTAGTTCTGAAAATAAAATATGCATGAAATAAATTTTAAAGCTATAAGATTGTGTTGCCTTCTAATAAGCTTTTGCTTAACGTTACTAGATTGATTCCTATGTTAAGGCTCCTCCTCAATATGTCTTCTTTTCTTCTTCATATTGTCTTTCATGAATTTTACATATGTAGGCAGTTTCTCCAAGACTTTAGAAAGTGGTATGATTATCTGCAGTCTTTTGAAAATGTTTAAAAACCATGAATACTTCCTTTTCTCTAGGCATCGCAACGACGCGGGGCAGAGGCGAATTTAAGCATTATCATCCCCGCCCACACATCCATATACCAGCCTCATCCCTGACCCACCCTCAATCGGGGGTAACAAATGACCTTCCACCCTCTCCCCCATCAGAGAAAAAGTTTCCCCGCACCCACCTGCAAAAAATTTATTTTTTCTTATATTGCATTTTTTTTTCATAACAAAAAAAATCAATAATTAAACTAAATATTTGATCATTTTAATAAGGATTAAATATATGTCATCCCCTTCCAATATAGCGAGTTTTGATTTCACACCCTATACGATTTTGTTTTTGTGATCCCCCCTTACCAAATTCAGATTCCCTCAATAAAGACCTTGGGGTCACATTTTCGCTCAGAATCTGAAAAGATGTCCTACGTGGTATTAGGCAACTTGTTGACTGTGTATTTGGTATTTTATTTAAAAGAAAAAAGAACTTACAATTTATTCAGTTTCTTATTTACCCCCCGTGAAAAACCTAGGGCTCACAATTGGTCATTCACCCAAAATAGAAATTGGAGAAGACGAAGTTACGGTGCAGCCACGGTGGTGTGAAGTGAAGGACGATCTCCATCTTAAAGAAGACACATAAGAATCGCAAATGTCACAAGTTTGTTTTGAAGTTTCGTTTAAACGTCACTCTTAACTATTTTCGAGTTGTACTTTGGTTTAAAGTTTCTGTTATCTGTAATTTCAGATGTTTAATGTTGTATTTCACCATGAAGAGGAATTTTTAAGATTGAATGATGGTGATATGATATACAAGGGTGGTGTTTCGACCATACTGTCAGGGCAACTCATTGATAAATGATCAATGGTTAACATTCATAAGTTGGTGAACGGGTGGGGGTTACATAGAAGGGACATACAGGATATGGACCAAAATTCTTGACATAAATGAAAACTTTTTCCAGATTAGGAATAACGATGATGCTTACGATTTTTCTGCATATGCTTGTGCGACCGAAGTAGATGGGGAAATGTTTGTGGAGCATGATGTCACTGGTATAGAAGTCACAGTAAATAGCCATAGGTGTATGAATGAGATGGTAGAGATAAATGGATGTGATAATGAGAGAGTTGAAAGGTTTAATGATAGTGAGGAGGAAAGAATCATTTTTACTGCAGATGGATTTGATGGAATCGATGTTTCTCTACCCATTAATAAGGGTAACATAGTTGTTGGATTGTTAATTGGTTCAAAAAAGAAGAAATAGGAAGATGATGAATATGTTAGTGATGAGATATACAACTCTAATCCAGATGTTTCTGATGATGATAATGGGCCTAATTTTGAAAAGTTTAGGAAATACCAACTGAATAAGAATTTTAAGTTTAAGTGGAGTATGCAATTCAATTCTCCAGATGACTTTAGAGAGGAAAATCGTGAGTGGTCGGTATTAAATGGTAGGGAAATTACTTTTGTGAAAAATGAGAGCTATAGGGTAAGGGTAGAATGCAGGGATAAATGTGGTTTTCTAATGTTATGCTCTAAAGTGGGTCATAAGCACACTTATTCTATAAAGATAATAATAGACAACCACACATGTGATAGGGTTTTGGATAGTAGATTTGCAAGCTCAAGGTGGGTGGCCAAGGCAGTTGTGAAGAAAATGAAAACATCTGACACAGTTAGGATTTGGGATATTATTCAAGACATGAGACATAATTACTCTGTGGGGATTACTATGTCTAGGGCATGGAAGGAAAAACTGATAGTAAAGAAGATAATTAAAGGAGATGCAGACAAGCAATATGCAAATTTATGGAGATATGTTGTTGAGTTACAAAGGGTAAATTCTTGGAATACTATGAAGATCAATGTTGACAGACCAAACCCATCAATTCAACCAAGGTTTAAATCTTTTTACTTTTGTTTTGATGGTTGTAAAAGAGGATTCATAAATGGATGCAGACCATTTGTTAGGCTTGATGGGTGTCATTTGAAGACAAAATATGATGGTCAACTTTTAATTATTATGGGTAGGGACCCCAATGACCAAGACTTCCCATTGTCCTTTGGTGTTGTGGAAACTAAAATAAAAGACAGCTGGAGGTAGTTTCTACAATTGTTAATGGAATATGTTGGACAAGATAATAAATATGTCTTTATTTCATATCAGTAAAAGGTGTGTGGTTTTCATACTTCTCATTATATTTTAAATTATCTATTCTTAGTTGTATTTAAAGGTATGTGATTTTCATATTTGTTATAGGGTTTGGTAGCGGTATTTGAAGAAATGTTTGAAATAATAGAGCATAGGTTGTGTCTAAGACACTTGTATGCAAATTTCAAGAAAAAGTTTGGAGGTGGATAATTAATAAGAGATCTTATGACGGGAGTTACCAAGGCAACTTACTATCAATGGTGGATGCAAAAAATGAATGAATTGAAGCAAGTAGATCTCAAGGCTTGGACATGGCTAATGGGAGTACCTCCCAAATATTGTTGTAAGCATGCATCTAGTTTTTACCCTAAATATGATGTATTGATGAACAATATTGTTGAGTCTTTTAATGCAATAATTTTAGTAGCCAGGGATAAACCTATACTAACCATGTATGAATGGATTAGAAAGTACTCAATGAATAGGTGCTCTACTTCTGCCATCAAACTTGGTCATTTTTATTTAATCTTTATTTTCAAAAAAAATTATGAATAATAATTTTTATAAATTTGCTATCTTAAGATTAAGAAAAGTAAATTGATAGTAAAATTATCAAACAATAAAGATAATAAAATAAATTTAAAAGGTCGAGTGGGGGCGGGGCGGGGTCAAGGAGGGTACTAGTAACTCTCGCCCCCACCCCCACCCTCGTAATTAAATTCAAGATTTTCACGCATCTGCCCCCGCCCCCGCCCCCAAATAAATTGGTTTTCTCCGTTAGAATTGGGGTGAGGGTTGTTGGGGCAGATCTTTTTTCCGTGCCTACTTTTCTCATTGTTCTTGGTTTGGGCTTATGGATAAGGTAGATTTTCAACATGCGGGTTCTTCAATTTTCGTCCATTGTTCTTTCACCTTTTGTCTTTGCCTATTTCTTTACAATTTTGTCTAGCTCATTTTTTTCTTATGCTTCTACCCTATTTTCTTCTTTCTTTCCATCTTGTATTTCTTTTGACTGAACAACAACCATTTCCATTTCTTCATTATTTTTATTTCCACTTACTATCTTTCTTGTAGTTGCAATGGTTTGGAAGTGCTCATTTGAGTTAGTTTGAGTGTTGTCATTTAATGTTCCACTTTATTGATAAGCTAGTTGTTTGGCTATATGAAAAATCTGAGTTTCAAGATTTTTGAAAGACACGTCATTGTTTTTTAGGTTTTCTATGAAGAGGTGCATGAACTGATTTAGAGTAACCTCCAATTTGAAATTTTATCTTCATCGGGTGGAGGGCAATGACCTATGTTCCACTTTTTCTCATTAAATGATAGTGTAAAGTTTACCTCATATATAAAATATGATTAAATATATCTCACCTTCTATAATATTAACGAGTTTCTGTTTATCTTGTGTAAGATTATGTGTATATGGTCCCTAATTGACTATTTTAACCCAAAATCTTTTTCAAATCCTATGTAATTGTCCACATAATTTATTGTTTTTATTTTCATTTTAAATCTTCACCGACTCTATATGAATAAGTTGTATCTAACACCCCTTCCCTTCACATAAAATATGTCTTTCAACCTCTCCTCACATGCTACTCTACACACAACCTCCCTCCACATTCAATAAACTTACATTTCTACCTCTCTTTACCTAATTTATAAATACAAAAATATCTTCAAACTCCCATGATACAATAAAAATTCTATTAAATCTCTCTTCACATAGAAACAAGTTTTTGTTGGTGCAAAGGTAGAATGAATGATGAACGAAATATTCTATTAAGAGAATGACGGCTACAAAATACATGATAAAAGTTACAATGATTGTCACCCTATTTATAAGCTAAAACTAGGGTTACTAGAATATGATAAAATACTAAAATACCCTCTAACAAACTTAGGGGCTAAGAAAATAGTACAACTAATAAATATGAATTAGTTCTAATACCATCCCTTAATTCATATTCCATCAAAACTTGTAACACCAATTCCATCCCTTAATCTGAGAAATTGATTAGTCTTGATAGCTTTCGTCAGAACATCTGCCAACTGTTTCTGAGTGCTGCAGTGTACAACTTCTAACACTCCCCTCTGAACTTGATGTCTCAGAAAATGATACTTGGTCTTAATGTGCTTGCTTCTCCCATGCAACACTGGGTTTCTGGCAAGATTGATTGCAGACTTGTTGTCAATCATCAGCTTCAGAGGTTTGTTTACTTTAATCTTCAGATCCTGCAGTAGATTCAGAATCCACACAGCTTGGCATGCAGTAACAGCACCTGCAATGTATTCAGCTTCACAAGTTGACAACGCCACAACAGGTTGCTTCTTGGAACACCAAGAAATGGGACCTCCCAGAAATCTGAATAAGTACCCAGACGTACTTCTTCTGTCAACTCTGTCTCCACACCAATCAGAATCTGAATAACTCAGAAGTTCTGACTCATCCTTTCTTCCAGAAGGAAATAATACTCCATACTTCAGAGTTCCCTTGATATACCTCAGAATCCTGACAGCAGCTTGGTAATGGGACCACTTAGGTTTACTCATGAACCTATTAACCATCCCAACTGAATAGCAAATATCAGGTCTGGTATTGCACAAATACCTCAGAGAACCAACCAACTGTTTGAAGGTTGTAGCGTCCACATCCTTTCCATCAGAGTCAGAATCCAGTTTCTGATTTGTATCAGAAGGTGTGACAGCAATCTTACAATTCTTCAGATTAAATCTCTTCAGAAGTTCTAATTCATACTTGAGCTGATGCAAAATAATACCTTTCTCAGAGTATCTGAACTCCATCCCTAGAAAGTATGTCATTTTGCCTAGATCAGTCATTTCGAATTCATTCATCAGAACTTTCTTGAACTTGGCTATCTCCTGTTCAGAACTTCCAGTCAGCAGTATATCATCAACATATAAACATACCAGAGTCATATTTCCTTCAGAAGTATGCTGAACATAGACACCGTACTCCATCTCACATTTCTGAAAGCCTTGCTTCTTGAAAAATGAATCAATCTTCTGATTTCAAGCTCTGGGCGCTTGTTTCAATCCATATAGAGCTTTGTATAATTTGTACACCATCCCTTCCTGATTCTTTTTCACAAATCCAGGAGGTTGTGACACGTAAACTTCTTCTTCTAATGGACCGTTCAGAAATGCAAATTTTACATCTAAATGCATCAGAGGTCAATTCCTGTTAGCAGTTATTGCAATCACCATTCTGATTGTTTCATGTCTTGCTACAGGTGCAAACACTTCAGAGTAATCCAGCCCAGGTTTCTGTAGAAATCCTCTGGCTACCAACCTTGCTTTATGTTTGCCAATTGAACCATCTGGCTTTAACTTCTGCTTGAAAACCCATCTGACGCTGATGGCTTTCTTGTCTTTTGGAAGTTTTGTCAGCTTCCAAGTCTTGTTTCTCTCTATAGCATCAAGTTCTTCTTTCATGGCCTTCAGCCAGAGCTTCTGCTTAAGAGCCTCTTCTGTACTTATGGGTTCAGAGTCTACTAACATGGCACACTGAATAACTTCTCCTTCAGAGTCTACTTCAGTGTCTTGCAGTATGTCAAATTCTGCATATCTTCTGGGGATGTTTTTGATTCTTTGTGGTCTCTGAACTTGTTCAGAGTCTTGAGCTTTAGAGTTTCTAGCTTCAGATGGTTGACTTCCTCCAGAGCTTTGACCATCATCAGGGGCTGGCATATTTCCAGAGTCTGAATTGCCACCAGAATCTGGATTACCATCAGAGTCTAGGTCATCAGAGTCTGGATCATCAGAGTCACCTTCATCTTCTGAGTCTTCTCCAGAGTCAGAATCACTATCAGAATCAGAATCAACGTCAGAGTTTACTCCAACTTCAGAAATTCTTAACTCTGACCTTTCTTCAGAAGTTCTAACATCAGAATCAGATTGAGACTTATCCCAATTCCAAAATTCTGATTCCTTCACAATCACATCTCTGCTGAATTCAATTTTGTTGGTTTCTGGACAATAGAGCTTGTATGCACCTGTACTGTGGTACCCTATTAGAATCATCACTTTGCTTTTATCATCCAGCTTCTGTCTTCTGGCTTCTGGAACATGTTTATAGCAAACAGAACCAAACACCTTCAGATGACTAACACTTTGCTTATCTCCAGTCCACTTCTGTATTGGAACTATTTCCTTCAACTTCTTCGTAGGACATCGGTTGAGTACATACGTTGCAGTGGCAACAGCTTCTCCCCAGAGCTTCTGAGGAAGTTTCTTCTCCTTTAGCATGCTTCTCACCATATCAAGCAAAGTGCGGTTTCTTCTTTCAGCAAGACCATTGTGTTGAGGGGTATAAGGAGCAGTAACCTCATGCTCAATTTCATTCTCCTCACAGAACTTCTGGAACTCTTTGGAGTTATACTCACCTCCACCGTCAGTTCTAAGAATCTTCAACTTCTGACCACTCTGATTCTCAGCCTTCATTTTGAACTTCTTGAATTCATCAAACACCTCGTGTTTAAACTTAATAAGGGATACCCATGTCATTCTTGTGAATTCATCAACAAATAACACAAAGTATTTATTCCCTCCAATCAATGCTACTGGAAATGGACCACACACATCAGAATGTACAACTCCCAAGGCATGTTTTGCTCTTGGAGCAGTTTCTGACGCAAATGGCAATCGTGGTTGTTTTCCTTCCATGCAAACTTTGCATGACTTTTCAGGCTTCTTAATTGCAGAAATTCCATGTACCAACTTCTTTGAATTCAGATGTTTTAAGCTTCTGAAATTCAAATGACCAAATCTTTTGTGCCACAACTCACTCTCCTTCTCAGCACTTGTTGCACTAAGACATTCTGAGTCTGCAGTTCTGACATTCACCTTGAATGCTCTATTCCTTTCCTGTTCTGACTCCATAATCAACTTCTGATTGCAGTCATACAACTTCAGAAGATTGTCCTTCATGGTAACTGAAAAACATTTCTCAATTAATTGTCCCACACTCATCAGATTGCTTCTGATGCCAGGTACATACCACACGTTCTGAATCAATGCTGTTTTCCCATTGTTCAGAATCACTATGACATTTCCCATACCTTCTGCATTAAGATATTTGTCATCAGCACATCTGATCTTTGTCCTCTTTGTTGATTCCTTAGGATTGACATTAATTTTAGAAAACAAATAATGTAATCATCTCTGTTGTTTTAATATGTTGGGTTGAAGAAATTCAACATCTGGACCAACATGTCATGTACGATGTCACGACATCAGGTCTGTGACATCGCACATGTGTAGAAAACTGAATTAATTAATTCAGTATATATTATGGGATCAGCAAGGATATCTGGTGAATATCCTAACTCCCTTGTGGAGGTCTTGAAGACTAAATCAGAACATATATAGGCTTTAAATATGGAGATATATATGGAGAGAGTTTAGGAACTTGAAGACCTTGTTTGTAGCAGAATTTTTTTGCTGAAGTTGCAACAGCAAAGAACAAGTCTGCTGCAATTTTCTGAAGGCCCAAATCCAGTTGGGTGATTAGGTTATAAATAGCTGATTGTAACCTAGTTTTTGTAAGCCTCTTAGAATGAATTTTTAGGGGTGTGTGTAAGGTAAACCTCCCAATCTGTGGGAAGGTTACCATGTGTTTCTCAGTGGTAAAACCTGAGAGTGTTTGTAACTCGAAGCCTGTAGGCAAGAGTGATTTTGTGCTTGAATGAAGCTGTGAAGCAAGTTCAAGGTGTGGTAACATTACATTGTATTTGTAGTGATAGGAATGGAAACTGGAGGTTTCTATCTAGGAGTTCCTAGGTATAGATTGCATTGGGTAGGGATTAAGTGAGGAGTTGTAAACGGGTGAGTTTAACTCTGAATTGATACTGCTAATAGTGGATCTTCTTCCTGGCTTGGTAGCCCCCAGATGTAGGTCATGTTGGACTGAACTGGGTTAACAATTTCCTGTGTTTGTTTTCCTTCTGTATGATATAATCATGTCTGCCATAACTAAGCATGTATTCCAGTCTGTTCATCAAGATAATAGCAGACCTGATACATAGCCTTCTGTTGGAATGTCAATCAGAATGTTTTGACATTCATCAACAACAGCACATACTGTTTAATAAGCTGATGATTTCAGTTCAGTATGTAGTGAAGTCTGGAGTTCAAAAGCATAACAGACCTGGCCAAAAGATCATTGTGAAACTGTCAAACTGGATGTCTTGACAGTTCTTCCAGTAAGCTGATACTGAAGTAGAGACTGGTTGGTCTTTTACAGTACAGCAAATTTAGCACAGTCTGTTTTCAGGAACCAAGCAGACTTAGCATATGGTTCTGGACTTGGATGTCAAACGGAATGTTGTGACATTCACTCCTGACTGCATATGCTAAATTGTTGGATGGTTAGTTTTTCTGTTTCAGGATTTTTCTCAGGCTATTCTTCAGGAATCCACCAGCTGATCTAAAATCTAGGAAACTAACAACTAAGCTACAATTAATGAACCTGGCAAATAATCTATTTGTTAGCTCCTTAATAAGTGGAGATTAGTTTAACTTGTTACAACCTTTAATTTAGGAAGTACAAGTACATGACCAACAAACTGGAACAATTTAGCAGATAATGTCCAAAACAGGATTGAGACATCTTACTGATATCTGTGTAGGAAAACAACAGAAGTGAATGATAAGGTGCACATAACCAGGTGTCCCTCCATTCTAGGATGACATAGAAGGAGAGGTCGTGACACTGTGAAAAGGTGCACATTAGTACAGAGTGTAATAACTGTCTTGCTGTACAATGTTAGATCAGATGTCATGACGTGGAGTAGAACATCTGAATTCTGACTACACCAGAATTTCAATTGGTATCAGAGCAGGCATCCTGTTCTGTCTCTGGATGAGATCCATGGGTGATACTTTCTGGTAGCTGGCAATGAGTTATGTTAGTACTGATGCTGGAACCTGTGTAAGGTTCTGTAATTCCCTGAATGGTCCCTTGAAGTAGGTGGATGGACTGTTCATGACAGAAATGGTGTGTACCTGTCTCTGGAGGTTGGCAATTGGCCTGTGTGTGGGACAGCTGTGCCAGTACTAAATCACATTCAAACCTGGTATGGTCTTGGAGGCCAATCTGGTGAAGTGTGTGTTCATAGGTTGAGTTGTATTATGATTTCCGCTGCATAATACATGGCAAAACTCAAACTCTGATGTAGTTTCCCCTCATGTGGATGAAAGGCTGTTGTGTTCAAGATCTCATCATAATCTACTGAAGATGTCAAAGATACTTGAGTCTCCTCAAGTCCACTCATCATGACGTTCTCACTTCAGGATGGTAAGAGTCACTTAATCACTGATTCTCTTACTCTCTTGAGTAGTGTATATGAAGACCTTGAAGACCTTCAAGGAAGGGTTGTTCCAAGGAGGTGGAACCAATGTTCTATGTGATGTTAGAACATGTTGTTCAACAAGTATGCAGCTACTGGTTGAAGAGCAGATGTTTTTAGGGTTCAAACAAAGGGATAATTCTGTTTGGAACCTACTCCTGACCTGGAAGAGGAGACATCTGTGTGTGCTAAGTTGACAAGAGCAGGGTCAACTGGATGTGAGCTCAAGAAGGTCATCCCTAGAAGTTGAGCTGGTTGAGATGTGACATTGTGCAATCTCCTACTGTTAAGTATCTTCCTACAGTTTGATCAGGATTGGATAGTTGTTCCCTGAAGTACTATGGTGTGTTGGAAGACAAGTCTCCTGGATGTTAGCAGTCAATAATGGGGTAACCTGATTGTGATATCATTTAAGGGGGTTGGAACCATGAATCTTGTTATTCAAACACCACGTTCAGAAGTGGCAGTTCTTACTAGGAGTGAGAATATGAAGATTCAGAGGTTGGTTGAGGTAATATGCTCTGGCAATGCATATCTACTATTGACTGGTGTTGTTTTTCTCACTAGTACTTATGGTCAGCTGAAGTCTGATTGGTGTGATTGGAGGAGTTAGTTGCCACTGGTAAGGGATGGTGGATGTCATGTTGAGACATTTGTGTACAATGCATGGATATTGGTGTGGAGTTTCCATGATTGTTAAGTTGAGGGGGAGTCTTTGTTAACCTCCTCAAGTCTGGTCAGCCTAGGGTCTGGTTGGCTGTTAACCTGTGTCACATGGGTTCTGGTGGTTGTGTGACACATTTGCAAGGAAGAATTCATCTCTCTCATTCCTAAGGGTGAATTTAATCTGGGAAGACTTTCAAAATTGTCTAGGTGCTTGCAAGCAGAAGATGTTGACACAAGAAGAGTACTTTCAAAGTATTCTTATGGTGGAAGTATCTGAAAGGAAAATTGGGAAAGGATTTAAGATCAATGTCTACTTGTGCCAAGTACAAGTGTGTAATTGATTATCCTTGGAGTTCAAGATAACGGATGTTCTTAAAGATGTTGGAACATCACTTCTTCAAGACCCTGTGCAGAATCACAGGAAGGATAGTACATTGGCTTATGATCTATCTCTTTGGTGGCAGCAAAAGCATATGATCTCTAAAAAGGTTTCCTGGCAAGAAACTTGATTCAGCCTTGGTATGTACAAGAAGAAGAAGACATCATAGTCTTGATGGTGGTTACTTGGATCAGTTTATTTCTGATCTAGGTAAGGAAGTGCATTAGCTTATGCACACTGTGGAGTCAAGAACAAGTGGCAGCAATCTTGACATCATGGAAACAGCCTTGCCTTAGGATGTGAAATCCTTGGTAGAGCTGAAGGGTTAGTGACTAACTGATCCTTCTGAAGACTCATACATCAGAGTGTTTGATGTCTTTGGAGAAGAAGCAGGGATTCATCAAGGTGTGAGCTTGGATGACTTAACTGCAAACCAGCAGGATGGAGGTTGTTTACTCAAACTTGGTTCCACAATCAAGTCTATGAGAACATTGAACTCTTGTTCTGTGAAGGGAGGAAGTTCTTTCAAGTGGCAGAAGAAGGAGCTGAATTCAACAGTTAGATGTCAAAACACAATGTTGTGACATTTGGTTCAACATCAGATTCTTAGTTGGTGAAGTGGCACATCAACTTGAGATAGAAAGGTCTACAGGGTTGTAGATTGGATACTTCAAAAAGCTTGAAGTACAAGTCTCGCTTGGAAGGTCAGAATATCTTTGGGAGAAGTCTGATAAACTTGGGGAGGTCAAAAAGCAGCATTTGACTTTTTCATATGAGGATTCATGAAGGAGGTAATCAACCAGTGGCAATTGGTCTACCTCAGAAGTGAGTTCGAAGAATCAAGATAATCAACATATGGCAGCTGATTATTCTTGAGGAAAGTCTGAGAAAAATTACTTTTGAGCAGAAAAGTAGTAAGTTGAAGACAAAAGGAGGTGTTTTCTATTCATCCCTTGGAGCTTGTGGTAGGAGTTCTGAGCCATCTATGGAAGATTATCTCTTGTAATGGGACAAAAATGTATATGTCCCAATGTATGTCTGGGTTCTTCTTGATCAAGCTGGTGACTCAGTGATATCTGAAGACTGTCAGATGGTGTTCCCTGTTATGTGTGAAGGATGTCCTAACGAATGTTAGAACATTTTGTGAAGTGGCTTTCTGTTCTGGTTAGAAGAGAGATTGACACAGGGTGTGGATGTGTTCAACCAAGAGGGTTGAACAGAGGGTGCGCTCTTGAAGACATGAAGATGAGTCTTATGTTTTCCATTCATCAAGTGGGTTGATACTGCTAATAGTGGATCTTCTTCCTGGCTTGGTAGCCCCCAGATGTAGGTCATGTTGGACTGAATTGGGTTAACAATTTCCTGTGTTTGTTTTCCTTCTGTATGATATAATCATGTCTGCCATAACTAAGCATGTATTCCAGTCTGTTCATCAAGATAATAGCAGACCTGATACATAGCCTTCTGTTGGAATGTCAATCAGAATGTTTTGACATTCATCAACAACAGCACATACTGTTTAATAAGCTGATGATTTCAGTTCAGTATGTAGTGAAGTCTAGAGTTCAAAAGCATAACAGACCTGGCCAAAAGATCATTGTGAAACTGTCAAACTGGATGTCTTGACAGTTCTTCCAGTAAGCTGATACTGAAGTAGAGACTGGTTGGTCTTTTACAGTACAGCAAATTTAGCACAGTCTGTTTTCAGGAACCAAGCAGACTTAGCATATGGTTCTGGACTTGGATGTCAAACTGAATGTTGTGACATTCACTCCTGACTGCATATGCTAAATTGTTGGATGGTTAGTTTTTCTGTTTCAGGATTTTTCTCAGGCTATTCTTCAGGAATCCACCAGCTGATCTAAAATCTAGGAAACTAACAACTAAGCTATAATTAATGAACCTGGCAAATAATCTATTTGTTAGCTCCTTAATAAGTGGAGATTAGTTTAACTTGTTACAACCTTTAATTTAGGAAGTACAAGTACATGACCAACAAACTGGAACAATTTAGCAGATAATGTCCAAAACAGGATTGAGACATCTAACTGATATCTGTGTAGGAAAACAACAGAAGTGAATGATAAGGTGCACATAACTAGGTGTCCCTCCATTCTAGGATGACATAGAAGGAGAGGTCGTGACACTGTGAAAAGGTGCACATTAGTACAGAGTGTAATAACTGTCTTGCTGTACAATGTTAGATCAGATGTCATGACGTGGAGTAGAACATCTGAATTCTGACTACACCAGAATTTCACTCTTTTCAAAGTCAAAGTCAACCAGTCATTTCTTGTTTCCAGTAAGATGATTTGAACAGCCAGTGTCCATATACCACCAGTCTATCAGATCCATATCATCAGATTCAGAGGCCATTAATAGCACAGATTCGTCATCAGAACTTCTGGCTATATTTGCTTCTTATGATTTTCTCTCCTTGTTTGACCAACAGTCTCTAGCAAAGTGACCAAACTTCTTACAACAGTAACATTGGATCTTCTTCTTGTCATACTTCTCTTTTCCCTTCTGAGCATTCTTTTGTCTATCAGAGGTTGAGCTTTCTGACTTCTGACCACCATCAGATCTTCTCCTGGCTTCTGACTGCTTCTGATACCTCCTATCAGAAGTTGCTTTCAGAGCCTGCTGCTCTACTTCCCTTTCAGAAGTTCTTTCAGTCAAACGCAACTCTTGCGCTTCTAGACTGCTCTGCAGCTCTTCAATTCTCATGGTGCTCAGATCTTTGGAATGTTCTATTGCTACCACAATGTAATCAAATTGAGAGGTAATGGATCTCAATACCTTCTCCATGATTGTTTCTTCAGAAAGAGTTTCTCCACACGCTTTCATCTCATTAGTGATCAGAATTACTCTGGAGATGTATTCAGAAACTTTCTCATTATTCTTCATGTTGAGATTCTCATATTGCTTTCTCAAGGACTGAAGCTTCACCTTCTTCACTGATGTGTCACCACCATAACATCTAACCAGTGTGTCCCACGCAGCCTTTGCTGTCGTTGAATCTGCAATCTTCTCAAACACATTTACATCAACACATTGATGAATGAAGAACAATGCTTTCTGATCCTTCTTCCTTACTTCCTTCTGCGCGTTTTTCTGTTCATCCGTCGCATCTGCTGCTACCGGAACATAACCATCAGTGACAAGATCTAGAACATCTTGAGCACCGAACAGTACACGCATTTGGATCATCCAACGATTCCAGTTTTTACCGTCAAATACTGGAAGTTTGGTGTTCATGTTGCCGTTTCCGTTCATCTTTCTATCTTGCACAGTACACTCAGATTTCTCACAGTGTTTCCCAACCCACAGAATTAAAATTCTGATCAGATTTTGTTCAAGATTCAACACGAATCTAAGAATCAAAATCAAACACACAAGACCTCACGTTCACTCGTGTTTCCAGTGTTTCCCTAATGAATCTGAACCGGAGCTCTAGATACCAATTGTTGGTGCAAAGGTAGAATGAATGATGAACGAAATATTCTATTAAGAGAATGACGGCTACAAAATACATGATAAAAGTTACAATGATTGTCACCCTATTTATAAACTAAAACTAGGGTTACTAGAATAGGATAAAATACTAAAATACCCTCTAACAAACTTAGGGCTAAGAAAATAGTACAACTAATAAATATGAATTACTTCTAATAGTTTTCTTCATTATCTTTTTTCATTATTTTTCTAACTTGTAAGTTTAAAACATGAATGGGAATGATAATGTACGACTATTTTAAAAAAAATGGCAATTAATAGTTTTGTTTTAATATTTAAACTCAAATAGATTATATTTTTATAAATAGTTTTGTAATATAAATTATTTAAAAAAATGTACAATTAGAATATGAATAAATGTGATTTTTAAATTTTATAGATTTAAGTGTAACTTTGATCATTTATTTTTAACTTTTTAAATTTTAATCTCCCAATTTTAAAATCTAATTTATTAGTCGTTTATTTCAAAAAAAGAATTCTGAAATCTTAATCTCTTATATCATTTGAATCTTTTTTTTATAATGTGACAATTGAATTGATGAGATAGTATAGATTATATGACATAATTAATTTTTTATCTAATTTCTAATTATTTTTAATTTCAATAATAATATAAACTATTATATTTATTGAAAAACAAAAATATTTACTTCATCTCCAAAAATTCAGTGTTCTCTTTTCATACCTCTATTTTTTTTTAATAACCCTCCTTTTTCCAAATTTTATCAAATATCTACCTGCCTCAATTGCATCAGCCATGTGAAAAGACAACATTGTGATGAATATACTAATTTTCCCAAGAGGTATTGTCCATAGCCTATAAGCAACAATAATAATGAGCTTACACATTCGAAGGTATTGGTATTGGAATATGAGTTTCATATTTCCAATCAAGAGGGTATTGCCATTGGAATATGAGTTTCATATTTCCAATTAAGAGTTCATATTCGAAGGTATTGGTATTGGAATATGAGTTTCATATTTCCAATCAAGAGGGTTATTGTAATTGTATCTTTGTGTGTCTAATATGATCACACATGATGTATATTTATATGCAAATAGGGAATATACAATAGGAAATAGTATCAATTACAGTTATGACTAATTGAATATCAATCAATACTGATTGATTGATAATATATTCTTAACACTCCCCCTTAAGGAGGATCGTATATATTGTATGATCCGAGCTTGTTACAAATATAATTCACTCGAGAACCTTTGAGAGATTTGGTAAACATATCAGCCAATTGATCTTCAGATTTGACAAATTCCGTGGTTATTTCTCCCGACAGTACCTTGTCTCTTACATAGTGACAATCTATTTCTATGTGTTTGGTCCGTTCATGAAAAACCGGATTGGACGCAATGTGGAGTGCCGCTTGATTGTCGCATATGAGTTTTGTATTCTGAAGGTCACCGAACCTAAGTTCTGAGAGAAAATTCTTAAGCCAAGCAAGTTCTTTTGAGGCTGCTGCCATAGCCCGATATTCAGCTTCAGCACTAGATAATGCAACTGTGTTTTGTTTCTTGCTTCTCCATGAGATCATATTTCCTCCAATAAGAACACAATATCCAGAAGTGGATCTCCTATCCGACGGTGATCCTTGTAACACCCCGATTAAAATAAGAGAATTATTTAATTGAGTTAATATTATTTTATTAATTTAATTAAATAAAGTTGAATTATTGGATTATTATTATTATTATTATAGATGTTATTTATTTTAATAATAATTAAATAAAATAAATAGAATATGAAGAGTGGAAGGGTAAAAGTGGAAATTGGATAAAAGAGGCAAAAGGGAGAACTCAGGTTGTTTTTCACGTGTTTTGCCTCAGAGTCAGAGAAAGGGGGAGAAACGCTGAAGAGAAAGAGAAGGAAGAGGAAAAGACCAAAGATTGCTCAGAGCTTCCTTCAATCCAAAGAGGTAAGGGGTCTGAACCTTATTAAACGATAATATGCGAACAATTTCATGATATCTGTTGGATTATTGATGGATTTTGGGGATTTTAGGGAGATTGGGAAAGTTGGGGTTTTGATGGAAAATTCTCCGATCTGTGAGTTTTGTTGCGTTATAGGCACTGTAATCGAAGTATGTTGTGTATATATGACTGTTAAATGTTGATATTGGGTTGTTAGATGTGGGGTACGGGTTATGGCGAGTAGAGAAGCAAAGCTGCGCTGGTTTTCGTAGCAGAGGGCTTCTGTTCGCGCGCGATTCGCGGCGCGAAGCCCAGTTCGCGGCGCGAACTGGGCAGGATTCAGAGGAGTTCTGTAACGCATCGTTCGCGGCGCGAACCCTGCTTCGCGGCGCGTACTGAAGCGAATTTAATTGTTCGCGACGCAATCCTTCGTTCGCGGCGCGTCCTGGAGAAATGGAGGAGTTCGCGGCGCGTCCCTATGTTGGCGGCGCGAACTGGAGAATGCAGAAGCTAATGTTGGTGAGTTTTGAGTACGTTGAGTTGTGAGACTCTTAGTAAGTCGCTGTAATTGCATTATAAACAATTAACAGTGATTATATGATTGTGTATGAGGTGTTTATGATGATGATATGTTGAATTTACGTGTTTACTTATAGATATGTTATGCGACGATGTGATATCGTTGTAATGTTGTTGTTTTGTTGAGTTGAATGTCATGCTATTAATGATGATGATAACATGACTATATGATGCTGTTGTTGCTATGTTGATTATAATGCATGTTTGATGTGCATGCATTCATGAAAGGCCGATGCCTAGTGATGAACGGACTGAGTTCCAATGATGTTGTTGACTCCGGGCTTGTTGAGAGGCTTGGTTCCTTGCGGGGAACTCGGATTCTATGGTGATGAATCTGGGAGTAGTGACCCTGTAGTTGGTCACAAAATGGGTATACCGAGTCGTGTTGAGTCATGCATGGGTGTGTGCATTGTATTTGATATGTTGTTTTGTTGAAGTTCATGAGTTTATTGATTATGATGATTATGATGAATGGTGTTGGCATATGTGAAATATATTTATGTTTATATTTCTGTCGTTATATTATTATTTAATAATGTAATTCTCACCCCTTCTGCATGTGTTTATGTTCATCTATGATGAGCAATGTGCAGATAAAGAGGAGTAGCTGTTGTTGAGGTTCGAAGAATAAGTGTAGAGTTATTCTACCGAGTCGAGTCAAATGCTCTGGTCATGTGACACCGGGGATTAGGGGATTCGATAGATAAATTATTATTATTTACGTTGTTTATGATGACTAATATGTTGAGGTGTTTTGTTGAGATGATGTTGAACATTATTATGAATTGTTATATGAGGAATGATAATAATTGCGTTGTTGTCCGCTGCGGAGTTTTAATAAAATAAATAATATGTTTTATATTGTGATGCGAAAGGTGTTATGTTTTAAGAAATGTAAACTCTTCTACATGTTGTACTCTGATAATCTATTTAAATATGTCGTTTGGGGTAGAAGGGTGTTACATAAGTGGTATCAGAGCATGGTCAGTCCAGTCGAGTCTTAATGTGAGGTTTTCCCTGTTGGTCGATTAGTGTAAACGACACTGTCGATATTTAACGGTTGTAGTTGTGTTGTGCAGAGTATGGCTGGAGAAAATGACTGTGCGATTGCTGAAGCTTTGGCTGCTATGGCGCAGGCTATGCAGGCGCAGCAGAATCCGCCGGTCGACGAGTTTAGGAATTTGGGAAGGTTTCTGAAGAATAACCCTCCTACATTCAAAGGGCGCTATGATCCAGACGGTGCTCAGATTTGGCTGAGAGAAATTGAGAAGATTTTCCGGGTGATGACGTGTACTGAAGCACAGAAGGTGCAGTTTGGTACGCATATGTTATCTGAAGAGGCTGAAAACTGGTGGGATAACACTCGCCAGAGAATTGAAGTACCAGGTGCTGAGATGACTTGGGAAAGGTTCAAGACGGCCTTTCTGGAGAAATATTTTCCTGCTGATGTGCGATGTAAGAAGGAGATGGAATTTCTAGGACTGAAGCAGGGTAACATGTCTGTTGCTGATTACGCTTCGAAGTTTGAGGAGCTGGTGCAGTATTGTCCTCATTATAATAATGCTGATGCCGAGGAATCCAAGTGTGTCAAGTTTGAGAACGGGTTGCGTCCCGAGATCAAACAAGGCATTGGCTACCAGGAGATTCGTAGGTTTCCTACACTGGTTAACAAGTGCAGGATATTTGATGAAGATAGCAAGGCTAGGACTGCTCACTACAAGAGTCTTAGTGAGAAGAAAAATAAGGATCGTGGTAGTCCTTATGCATCTCCGAATGGTAAAGGTAAGCAGAAAGTGGTAGATGAGAAGAAGCCAAGTGGGGGAGGATCTCCCATAGCTGGTAAATGTTTCAAGTGTGGCGAGCCAGGCCACCGTGCTGATAGCTGTACCAAGAAAGTGCTGAGATGTTTCCGATGCGGTCAGGCTGGTCATAGAGTTACTGAATGTAAGGATGCTGGTCCGACATGTTTTAATTGTGGCGAGAAAGGCCATATCAGTTCGCAGTGCTCGAAACCGAAGAAGGCGGCTACTGCAGCTCATACTACTGGTAGGGTGTTTGCTCTGAGTGGGGCTGCAGCTCCTAAAGAAGATAATCTGATTAAAGGTACTTGCTTGATTAATAATGTTGAATTGCTTGCTATTGTTGACACTGGTGCTACTCATTCGTTTATTTCGTATGAGTGTGCGACCAGGATTGGTGTGATTATGTCGTCCCTAGGCGGAAGTATGGTGATAGATACTCCTGCTAATGGTTCTGTGAAGACTTCTGTTGTCTGTCGAGGTTGTCGTTTGACGATCTTTGAGAGAGAGTTCGTGGTTGATTTGGTGTGCTTACCCTTGCACCAAATTGATATTATTCTGGGAATGAATTGGCTAGAATTCTATGGCGTGTTTATCAACTGCTATAGTAAGACGGTGCGGTTTTCTGAAGTTGGTGAGAATGATGAGGCAAGATTTCTATCTGCTAGGCAGGTGGGGGATTTTGTGAAAGATGAAGCTCAGATATTCGCTTTATTTGCGTCTCTGCAAGCGGATAAGAAAGTGGTGAGTGTAGATTTGCCTGTTGTCTGTGAATTTCAGGATGTGTTTCCGGAGGATGTAAGTGATTTACCTCCAGAACGTGAAGTCGAATTTGCCATTGACTTAGTACCAGGTACGAGTCCGGTGTCGATGTCTCCTTATAGAATGTCGGCAACTGAATTAGTTGAATTGAAGAAGCAACTTGAAGAATTGCTTGAGAAGAAGTTTGTGCGTCCAAGTGTTTCTCCTTGGGGTGCACCAGTATTGTTAGTGAAGAAGAAAGAAGGTACGATGAGGTTGTGTGTCGATTATCGGCAGTTGAATAAGGTGACTATCAAGAATCGGTATCCATTGTCGAGGATTGATGATTTGATGGACCAGTTGGTTGGAGCTCATGTTTTCAGTAAGATTGATTTGCGGTCGGGTTATCATCAGATCCGAGTGAAGTCAGATGATATTGCGAAGACTGCTTTCCGTACGAGGTATGGTCATTATGAATACACTGTGATGCCGTTCGGTGTGTCTAATGCTCCAGGTGTGTTTATGGAATATATGAATCGTATATTTCATCCGTACCTTGATAATTTTGTTGTGGTGTTCATAAATGATATATTGATATATTCTAAGACGGAAGAAGAGCATGCAGGACATCTGAGAATTGTTTTGCAGGTGTTAAGAGAAAAGAAATTATATGCAAAGTTATCTAAATGTGAGTTCTGGTTGAAGGGAGTGAGTTTCCTTGGCCATGTGATTTCGAGTGGTGGGATTTTTGTTGATCCGGCTAAAGTTGATGTTGTATTACAGTGGGAGACTCCGAAGTCTGCTACTGAGATACGCAGTTTTCTGGGGTTAGCTGGTTATTATCGCAGATTTATTGAGGGCTTCTCTAAGTTGGCATTGCCGTTGACGCAGTTGACTAAGAAGGGTCAAGTGTATGTGTGGGATGCAGCTTGTGAAGCGAGTTTTGTTGAGTTGAAGAGGCGGTTGACCAGTGCTCCAGTGTTGATCTTGCCTAATCCTGGTGAGTCCTTCGTTGTTTATTGTGATGCTTCTTTGATGGGTCTTGGTGGTGTTTTGATGCAGAATGGTAAAGTTGTAGCTTATGCTTCTAGACAGTTGAAAGTTCATGAGAGGAATTATCCTACGCATGATCTAGAACTTGCAACTGTTGTATTTGTGTTGAAAATGTGGAGGCATTATCTGTATGGTTCCAGATTCGAAGTGTTCAGTGATCACAAGAGTCTGAAGTATCTGTTTGATCAGAAAGAGTTAAATATGAGGCAGAGAAGGTGGTTAGAATTACTGAAGGATTTTGACTTTGAATTGAGTTATCATCCCGGTAAGGCTAATGTAGTTGCAGATGCGCTGAGTAGAAAGTCTCTACATATGTCTGTGATGATGGTTCGGGAGCTTGAGTTAATTGAACAGTTCCGTGATATGAGTTTGGGTTGTGAAGTTTCCGCTGATAGTGTAAAGTTGGGTATGCTGAAGTTGACTAGTGGAATTCTGGAAGACATTCGGAATGGTCAGCAAGTTGATGTCGCTCTAGTTGATCATATTACTATGGTTAACCAGGGTAATGGTGGTAATTTTGAGATTGATGAGAATGGCATCCTGCGATTTAAAGGTAGAGTTTGTGTTCCTGAGGTGTATGAATTGAAAAAGAGTATTCTTGAAGAGGGCCATAGGAGTGGATTGAGTATCCATCCAGGTGCAACTAAAATGTATCAAGATTTGAAGAAGTTGTTTTGGTGGGCTGGTATGAAAAGAGATGTTGCTAAGTTTGTGTATGCCTGTTTGACTTGTCAGAAGTCAAAGATTGAACATCAGAAACCGGCAGGTATAATGCAACCTTTAAAGATTCCTGAATGGAAGTGGGATAGCATTTCCATGGATTTTGTGACGGGATTGCCGAGGACGGTGAAAGGTAATGATTCTATTTGGGTGATTGTGGATCGATTGACTAAGTCGGCGCATTTCTTGCCGATGAAGATTAATCACTCTTTAGAGAAGTTGGCAGAGTTGTATATTGAAGAGATAGTGAGGCTGCATGGTATTCCATCCAGTATTGTGTCTGATAGAGATCCCAGATTTACTTCTAGATTTTGGGAAAGTTTGCAGAAAGCGTTGGGGACTAAGTTGAGGTTGAGTTCAGCTTATCATCCTCAGACTGATGGTCAGACTGAAAGAACTATCCAATCCTTGGAGGATTTGTTGAGAGCTTGTGTGCTGGAGCAGAGTGGTTCTTGGGATAGTTATTTGCCGTTGGTGGAGTTTACTTATAATAATAGTTTTCATGCTAGTATCGGTATGGCTCCATATGAAGCATTGTATGGTAGGAGGTGTAGAACTCCATTGTGTTGGTATGAATCAGGTGAGAGTGTTGTACTCGGACCTGAGATTGTGCAGCAGACGACTGAAAGGGTTAAGATGATTCAGGAGAAAATGAAGATTTCTCAGAGTCGTCAGAAGAGTTATCATGATAAGAGGAGAAAGACACTTGAGTTCCAAGAGGGAGATCATGTGTTCTTGAGAGTTACTCCGACGACAGGTGTGGGCAGAGCTTTAAAGTCTAAAAAGCTTACTCCGAGGTTTGTGGGTCCGTATCAGATTTTGAAGAGGGTTGGGGAAGTGGCGTATCGGATAGCTTTACCGCCGTCGCTTTCTAATCTGCATGATGTATTTCATGTATCTCAGTTGAGAAAATATATTGCGGATCCTTCGCATGTTGTTCAGTTGGATGATATCCAGGTGAGGGATAATTTGACCGTTGAGGTGTTGCCAATTCGGATAGATGACCGAGAAGAGAAGATCCTGAGAGGTAAGAAGATTGCTCTAGTGAAAATTGTTTGGGGAGGTCCAGCTGGTGAGAGCCTGACTTGGGAGCGTGAAGATCAGATGAAGGAGTCGTATCCGGCTCTATTTGCTTGAGGTATGTTTTCGAGGACGAAAACTTCTAAAGTGGGGGAGAGTTGTAACACCCCGATTAAAATAAGAGAATTATTTAATTGAGTTAATATTATTTTATTAATTTAATTAAATAAAGTTGAATTATTGGATTATTATTATTATTATTATAGATGTTATTTATTTTAATAATAATTAAATAAAATAAATAGAATATGAAGAGTGGAAGGGTAAAAGTGGAAATTGGATAAAAGAGGCAAAAGGGAGAACTCAGGTTGTTTTTCACGTGTTTTGCCTCAGAGTCAGAGAAAGGGGGAGAAACGCTGAAGAGAAAGAGAAGGAAGAGGAAAAGACCAAAGATTGCTCAGAGCTTCCTTCAATCCAAAGAGGTAAGGGGTCTGAACCTTATTAAACGATAATATGCGAACAATTTCATGATATCTGTTGGATTATTGATGGATTTTGGGGATTTTAGGGAGATTGGGAAAGTTGGGGTTTTGATGGAAAATTCTCCGATCTGTGAGTTTTGTTGCGTTATAGGCACTGTAATCGAAGTATGTTGTGTATATATGACTGTTAAATGTTGATATTGGGTTGTTAGATGTGGGGTACGGGTTATGGCGAGTAGAGAAGCAAAGCTGCGCTGGTTTTCGTAGCAGAGGGCTTCTGTTCGCGCGCGATTCGCGGCGCGAAGCCCAGTTCGCGGCGCGAACTGGGCAGGATTCAGAGGAGTTCTGTAACGCATCGTTCGCGGCGCGAACCCTGCTTCGCGGCGCGTACTGAAGCGAATTTAATTGTTCGCGACGCGATCCTTCGTTCGCGGCGCGTCCTGGAGAAATGGAGGAGTTCGCGGCGCGTCCCTATGTTGGCGGCGCGAACTGGAGAATGCAGAAGCTAATGTTGGTGAGTTTTGAGTACGTTGAGTTGCGAGACTCTTAGTAAGTCGCTGTAATTGCATTATAAACAATTAACAGTGATTATATGATTGTGTATGAGGTGTTTATGATGATGATATGTTGAATTTACGTGTTTACTTATAGATGTGTTATGCGACGATGTGATATCGTTGTAATGTTGTTGTTTTGTTGAGTTGAATGTCATGCTATTAATGATGATGATAACATGACTATATGATGCTGTTGTTGCTATGTTGATTATAATGCATGTTTGATGTGCATGCATTCATGAAAGGCCGATGCCTAGTGATGAACGGACTGAGTTCCAATGATGTTGTTGACTCCGGGCTTGTTGAGAGGCTTGGTTCCTTGTGGGGAACTCGGATTCTATGGTGATGAATCTGGGAGTAGTGACCCTGTAGTTGGTCACAAAATGGGTATACCGAGTCGTGTTGAGTCATGCATGGGTGTGTGCATTGTATTTGATATGTTGTTTTGTTGAAGTTCATGAGTTTATTGATTATGATGATTATGATGAATGGTGTTGGCATATGTGAAATATATTTATGTTTATATTTCTGTCGTTATATTATTATTTAATAATGTAATTCTCACCCCTTCTGCATGTGTTTATGTTCATCTATGATGAGCAATGTGCAGATAAAGAGGAGTAGCTGTTGTTGAGGTTCGAAGAATAAGTGTAGAGTTATTCTACCGAGTCGAGTCAAATGCTCTGGTCATGTGACACCGGGGATTAGGGGATTCGATAGATAAATTATTATTATTTACGTTGTTTATGATGACTAATATGTTGAGGTGTTTTGTTGAGATGATGTTGAACATTATTATGAATTGTTATATGAGGAATGATAATAATTGCGTTGTTGTCCGCTGCGGAGTTTTAATAAAATAAATAATATGTTTTATATTGTGATGCGAAAGGTGTTATGTTTTAAGAAATGTAAACTCTTCTACATGTTGTACTCTGATAATCTATTTAAATATGTCGTTTGGGGTAGAAGGGTGTTACAATCCTGCCCAATCTGCATCTGAGTAACAAGTGATTTTAGCATCACCCTTATCTTCATATAATAGGTTGGGCCTAACTCAACCCTACAAAATCGGTTTGTAGAGTGAGGACTGCCCCCACTTATAAACACATGTTCAGGCCATATATTATCCGATGTGTGACTCTTAACATACACCCTCACGCCCAGGACTGGACATCTGGAGCGTGGAAATAAATTGTGGGTGGTCCGATAGCGGAAATCATAATAGGTGGCCCACCGAATCTTAAACGAGACTCTGATACCGTATTGTAATTGTATCTCTGTGTGTCTAATATGATCACACATGGTGTATATTTATATGCAAATAGGGAATATACAATAGGAAATAATATCAATTACAGTTATGACTAATTGAATATCAATCAATACTAATTGATTGATAACATATTCTTAACAAGGGTATTGCCATTGGAATATGAGTTTCATATTTCCAATTAAGAGTTCATATTTCCAATTAAGAGTGTTACGACGGAAGTTTTACATGATACCCTTACATTTATCTCTCCATTTCTATATTTTATAAAAATATCAATTTTATCCTTATATATTTTTATCTAATTTATTATTTTATTTTAAATTTTTTTTTAAAAAAAATTATATACCGGAATACTTTACAAAAGAGTTTCGATAATTATTTTTAAAAATTTTTTTAAAATTTTTTTATATCGAAAGACTTTGCAAAAGAGTTCCGATAATCAATTTTTGTGTACCGGAAGACTTTGTAAAAGAGTTCCGGTAGTCATTTTTTAAAATATTTCTTTTTGTACCGGAAGACTTTGCAAAAGAGTTCCGATAGTTATTTTTCAAACATTTTTTTAATATTTTTTTTATACTAGAAGACTTTGCAAGAGAATTTTGATAATAAATTTTTGTGTACCGGAAGATTTTGCAAAAGAGTTCTGTTACTCTTTTTTCAATTATTTTTTTTTAATTCTTTTTTGTATTTCGGAAGACTTTATAAAAGAGTTTCGGTAGTCAATTTTTATGTACCGGAACTCTTTTGCAAAGTTTTCCGATACATATAAAAAAAGGTAAAAAAATATTATCGGAATTCTTTTGCAAATTCTTTCGATAAATAAAATAAAATTTTAAAATATTTAAAAATAAAATAATAAATTAGTTAAGAATTGATAAGGATAAAACTGATATTTTTTTAAAAATATAAAACTACATGGATAAATATAGGGACTTTTAGTTCCGAGTTATTTGATTAAAAATGTTATCACTTGGGGGGACACTTAAAAAATTATATATTTAGTGATATCAATTAATTTCAAATTTTTCAAGATTTCAATAAGATCTTTAATTTCTTATGGAAGAATCTAAGGATAGAGACAACAACTGCGCTAGTTTGAGTGTCTATGAGTTGTAATTTTTCTTATAATGTATATTTTTTTCCATAACAATACAAATCAATTATTAAATAAATATTTGATTATTTTAATAATAATGATAAAATTTGGTCATTCTTATTTAATCGTTATTTTCAAAAAAATGAATAAAATAATTTTAATAAATTTGATATCTTAAAATTAAGAAAATAAATTAATATAAAAAATAATGATAAAATAAATTTATTAGACCGAGTGAGGGAGGGGTGGGAACAAGGAGGATACTAGTAATCTTCTTTCTTAATTCTTAATAATAAAATATAGTTGAATAGTGAAATGTGAAATGTTAATTAATAACATGAAGTTGATTAATCACACGGTCATCTTTAATTTTAAAAAAAAGATTGCATATATTTTTTAAAACATTATTTTATTATTATGATATTTCATTATTCACTAGTATTATTGAATACGAAATTTGATGTAAGAATAATATCTTTTGGTGTAAGAATAATATTTTTCTTAAATACATGATTGTCGTTTTAATTAAAAGTATTTAATAAAAAAAAATTTAAAAAAAAATAGTATTAATATCCATTTTTTAGTATCTTGTATTCGGGGTTGATTTTAACCTCATAGTATTAATGTATTTTAATATGAATAAATCAATTCATTAACAATTTGTCTTGCAGATTATTTAAGGAACATAATGCTTACTCCGGTGATGAGTGGTGCGTCTACTTGAGCTAAGTATCTCGGTAAAGTTGGGATTATGAATCCACTTTATGTGCCAAAATTTGTCTACTTGAGCTAAGTATTTCGGTAAAGTTGGGATTATGAATCCACTTTATGTGCCAAAATTTGTGGATCGTTGCCAAATAATATTCCATAAATATATTTTTCTTTTTTCATGTTGAGTTAATATTTGTATTGTATTGGATGATCAACAATACTCTTAAGTTAAATTCAATTATTTTTAATTAATTGAACAGTCACAAGGCTTTAAATATATGCACTTTCTATCTAATCATTATTTTATGATATTCGGATTATTATGGCATATTTTTTCAATAGATTTAGATGTTTTAATAACACAATAAATTAACTAAAATTGGTCAAAAATTTTACATGTAAATATTTCTTACTTTTTATGATACTAATGTATTTCACACTCTTTGATACTTTATGCTTTTAGAGTAAAGTGAAAGGATTTTGGATACGGCAATCTACAACCAAAATTGATTAAGCACAAGCACAATCATGAATGTAACTACTCTCACTAGGCTTAGATTTGATCACTACCATTTGCTAGTGGAGGCTAGCTTCTCTCAACAACATCATGTTTCTCAATTTAATTTTTTTTTTAGCATGTGGACATTGCATGACAAGTGTGAGGATTTCATTGCTAAGAGTTACACTTCTATGATTGGTTGTCCTACGTACACATTCTTAATAGGAAACTTCATTTATTCAAAACAAATCACAAAAATTGGAATAGAGAGGTTTTTGGGGACATTACATTAGCCTAATTGGAAACAATGGGAATCTTATAGCCCGAGAGAAATTAGTTCAACGTGAGCTTGAGCTTGAGCAAGTTCTATCCAAAGAAGAAATGTTCTAGTTGGAGAAATCCAAGGACATATGGCATTGAGCTTGAGCAAGTTCTATCCAAAGAAGAAATGTTCTAGTTGGAGAAATCCAAGGACATATGGCATTTGGAAGGGAGAAGAAACACTGTTTTGTTTTTTTCTACATAATGACTAAAATTAAGAATTCTAGATACACTATCACTTTCTTAAAAAATGGAGAGAACCTCGTTCATGATCATGCTGAATTGGCAAGTCATGTTGTTACTTATTTTACTAACATTTTTATCTTGCATAATCTACTCAAGACCTTTCTTTGGTGGACGAAGTTACCCCTAGCCTGGTTAACACCAACATGAACACCTTTCTCACAAGGATTCAATCATTTAAAGAGATTATTATGGAAATTTGTAACCTCAACAAGGATAGTGCCACAGACCCAGATGGTGTTGATGGAGTGTTCTTCCAAACCTATTAGTCTATCATCAAAAAGATGTATGCAATGCAGTTTTGCAATCATGTATGTAGTTTGTAATCATCTCATCATGAGCTAAACCTTTCGTTTATTGAGTAATGGAAGTTAATGTTATGTTGTTTTTATGTTAAGAGATGTGTTATTTAGTGTCTTGTTTTATTATATGATAACTTGTACACAAATCTTATTCTTTGAATGATCAACTTAGAAAAAGATAACAACTTGTTCTTGCGAGAGATCCAACAACAAATGGATTTCATAATAAAAGCAGTTTAAAATAGTAGGATAGAGATATTCACTTGATTAGTTCACTTAGAGATAAGGAACTACACCTATAAGTGATTTCAAAATACAAATAGACATATTTTAGGGTTATAAGTGTGACTTAGAGATTTGTTCCATTGCCTTATAATGCATGCTTTGATGTTGTAGAAATACATTTCTAAATCACTCTGACCTTTCCTAGCACGACACTACACATCATGAACACATATTTACTTCACTAATATTAATGGACCATAGCTCAACATACACTCTTTTGATGTAGTCTCACTCTCACCTTACATTGTTTAGATCTGGTTTAAGTAGAAAACTGAACTTGTGACACTCATATATTATTCTTATCCTTGGTCGTGCTTAATTTCAAAAGATAGTTTCTTGCAAAATCAATCTAAGTAACATTCACTACATATGGGCACGATATCCTTACTTTTTATAACATGCTACTTTTAAACATACATGTATACTTGCATGTGACACATTTTCAAGCAACAACATTTGAAGTTATAACCCATATGGACCATAAAGCTTTTGTAGGAAACCTTCATCTTAAAGTGGATATAACTAAAGCATTTGACATCGTAACTTGGAGATTTATTCTTCGTGTTCTTCCTAAGTTTGGTTTTAACCAAATTTTCTACCAATGGTGCTCAACATGAATTTTTAACCGCGCCAAGGGGGTAGACAATGAGATCCATTATCTCATCTTTTTGTCTAGTAGAAGAAGTTTTTAGTATGAGCATTCAAATATTTCTATTTAAGATTCTCTAAAGCTCATTAAAAATTGTAAAGACACTTACTTTTTTTCTCACATTCTTTATACATATGACATTCTCATATTCTGCAAGGGTAGGATTTAACATTCAAGCACTCGTCAATTTTTTCAGTAGATATTCTCAAGCTTCGGGATCAGTGGTCAACATAGCAAACTCTTCAGTTTTCTATGGTATCATTTATTCTAGTAGACTTCTTCACATCTTACAGATGACATGCTTCTCAAGAGGTGTTTTACCTCTTAGCTACCTTGGTGTGCCTATCTTTAGGGGTATGGTCAAATCCTCTTATCTATAGCCTATTGCAGATAATATCATTTTAAAAAAGGTTGAATGGAAGGGTTACATTTTTTGAATGATTGACAGAGATTCTAAGAACTTTATTTGAAGTGAAGATGTCAATAAAATAAACTTGGTCATGGTTTCTTGGAAAAAAATGTGCATACCTCATCTCCGTATGGGGTGAGGTCTTAGAGTCTTACTCAGACTCAATTAGACAACTAACCTCAAGCTTAGTTGAGACCTGATAAATTTTGAGTAGTCTTGGGCCACCATCCTCAAATCCATAGTTATTAAATCTTATGAAATAGATATCATATATTATCCATTCTATAGTTTGGCATAAAAAATGAATACTCCACTCTTAAAAACCATTCCATTTGGTCTTTTGGGAAAGGAACATCAATCAACTTCTAGAAAGATTTATGGTGTGGGTCTTCTCTCATTTTGGAGATAAATTTAGAGTTCCTTCAAAACCAATAAATCTCATACGTTACAAAAGTGTCTGACTTCATTCTTGATGGTAAATGGGTCTGTCCAAACAATTGGAGCATAATCTTTCTATTTCTTTCTGAAACATTGCATCAGTATCTTTTCCTTGATAAAAATGATGAAGATATTCTTATCTCCCTTGGACACATTAAGTATGAAAGAGACTTATAATTTCAAGTCTTTATTCATAGTGATTGATTCCTTTAAAACATTGCATCGGTCTCTTATGCTTGACAAGATCTCTATAAATGACAAGCTATTGATAAATAATATGTTAATTACTTAGATAACCTTATGCAAATATAATTCTTTTTTGAAGAATGGATCATTATGAAAGAACATATCCGATCGACTTCTTTTTTTTTTACATAATCAATTTTCTTAAATATATATAGTTAGATAAATATATAATTGATTTCTTCAACTTAAAAATTTAACAAAAAACATTTCTTGATTTAAACACTATTAACATTTTAATCTTGTTTAAGAAATATATATATATATATATATATATATATATATATATATATATATATATATATATATATATTATATATATATATATATATATATATATATATATATATATATATATATATATATATATATATATATGATTATAATTTATATGTCAATTAGATTTTTTTAAACAATTCTATGAACATAATAATTAATGTGTAGAGTCTTTAGTGTGGACAGTTGCATTCCGTAAACGACAGCTATAGCCGAAATGAATTTAGAGTTTCCGTAAACGACCGTTGTGTAATTGTAAAACGGTGATATACATGTCGTTTATAGGAAAAATTGGAAAAATTAAATAATTATCAGAGCCTGGTTTCGATCCAGGGACCTGTGGGTTATGGGCCCACCACGCTTCCGCTGCGCCACTCTGATTTCATGTTCTATGTTACGTTTAAACTTTAATTATTACTTAAACTTTACGAAACATGATTTGTCTTAGACTTCGATGGTTGATGTTTTAACAATTTATGACACCTGAATTTTGTTTTGCATGATTGAAATCTAAAAAGGTTTATAGCTTTTGGATGAGCTAGGTTTTGTCTTAGGATCGTATATAGCTTCGATTTTTAGACAAATTAATATTATATACAATAAAATATTGTTGTTTCTATTAATTATATTTACTTTGCTTTTACTAATTTTAGAAAAGTTATGCGTTATTGTAAAGGAATTAATTAGTTCATAAAAATAAATTTTAATTCTATTTTTTTTTTGCTTGTAGTACAATAAAGGGCATACATTAATAAGTGATAACATGGCAACATTATTTTAGTATTTAGTCATAATATAGTTTTTTAAGAAGTCAATGAATGTTGGTTGCATATGCATAGTACTTAATTTTCTTTTAAATAAATGTATAGTTTTTGAATATTTTGTAAAAATTAAATAAAGTACATTGTTAAATTGTATCCTAAGGATATAAGTTAAGAAAATAAAAAAATGTGTTTTCCTTAGATATACTTTAAGACACAAGTTAAGAAAATTAAAAATTAAAAAAATTAAAAAAAATTGTTTTGAAAAACTTCAACTTTTAATTTTTAAAAGTTAATACACAATTTAAAAAAAAACTATATTGTTTGTTTTCTTAGAGTATATGTTAGTATTTTTCAAAAATAAATGGAGTGTATTAGAGACAGGTAGTTTTTAAAATAGTTTTTTATTTTATTTTTATAGTGCATAGTTCTTTTTTTCTTATGCATATTTTTGAAATCTCATCTTCAAATCCTCTTTCCTCAATCGCACCAATAACCATAAATAATATCATATGTTCTCTTAAGCTCACTTGCTTCAAATTTATCTAGTTTATCTTGGTTTATAGACCCACTATTTAAAAAAAAGTTCTTTTCCTACCTCTTGAACCTCTAAGAAATTATGAAACTTATAAAAATATCCTTTAAATTCTATAATTAAGTGCTTTTTAGGCATTCAAAATTTAGAATTGGAAAATTTTAAATCCATTAATAAACATGCATGAACATGGTTACTCCATTTAATTAGATGAAATTCAACCTCTTACAAATCAAGCACTAATAATAAGTTGTGAATAATTTAAAACAACAACTAATACAAACAAGATTAACCATGCACGAGACAATCACATAAAATATTTTGGGAGAAACTAAGTTTAGAAAGATCGCAACATATTTGATTAAGGTATCGTCAAACTCAATAGGATCTAAGGAACGATATTGAAAAAAATATTGAGATCATAATTCTCGTATAATCATTATTTTATAGTTGCATGTTGGTGAAACAAACACATTTAATATTGTCGACTGATGGCATGACGGTCTCAATCCATAGTCCACTAAAGCTCTTCCTTTAGGTCTCAATATTTTAATTTTTTTAAACTAATATATATATATATATATATATATATATATATATATATATATATATATATATATATATATATATATATAAAACTGATTTTTTTAACTTTTAAAATGTTTAAAACTGATTATATTTTATATATAGTAGATAAAACAATTACTTCATTTCAGAAATAGGTTTGAACAATTTAAACTGTGTAATGATATTTTTATATTTCTTTTTAGCATTGAGAAAACAAGATCATTGTTAAAAAAATATTTTTTTAATCTTGAATATTCATTAAAATATAATAAAAACTCAAATATTGATGGATTGAACTTACTTAAAGATTAAACATCTTAAAAGAAATTATACATGTAGAAAGTGATATACCGATTGACATATTTATTATGTTAAAAAAATGATTCTTTTTTAAATGCATATATTTTTTATAGAATAATATTAATAATTAATGTAAGTGTTGCTACTGTGGAACATAGTTTTTCAAAATTAAAATTAATAAAATTCAATATAAGATCAACAATGTATCAACAAAGATTAAATGAGTTTCCTTTATTATCTTTTGAATTTTTACAATAAATCAATTATGATAATTTAATAAAGGATTTTGCATCTCAAAAAAATTGAAAAATATAACTTATTTAAATTATTTATATAAAAAAGAATTAATTTTATAAAGATCCAATTCTTAGAATTCACTTTAGACTTCAATATTAATTGAGACGGTCTTGACTAAGGGACAATAATATTCGATATTGAACATATTTATTGTGTTGTGGTGGTTAAGATAGTGATTCATTTGGTTCATTAATGTTTCATCTCAAACAATGTAACATCATCATTAATCATTAACAAGTGAGTGAAATCTTATTTGTTATAGTAAATTGTTGCTATGTTATAGTTCATTCTAAGTGGATATGGGTAAAAATAACTCTTTTTTATTGTAAACTGCAGATGAATCAAACACATTATTTTATTTTATACAAGTTATCATGCATTCTAATATATAAAAAGTGTCAAAATAATTTAAACCACACAAAAATTACACGTTTTAGATTATATAATCTGAATGCATGCCAAAAATGCCTCATTCATGAGTACACATTCTACAATCTAAATTATGCCAAAAACCACATGCATGGGTCCAAATTATAGAATTTTAAATTTTCTATTACAACATAAAATTTCATATATTTGATAAAAACACCTATAAAATAAACCAACATAAATAATAATTAAAAAAATTCAAAAAATTAGATTTGAACAAAAAATAATGTATAATGTAACATGTGAAGTTACATGCATGATAATATTTTACACACAATACAACCAAATCCAAATGAAACAAAGCAACCCTCAAATAATTCATATATTGGGTTGCATGAGATTGAATGGAACACTTCTTCTTCATATGCAATGTTGCATTTGTTTTCCTCGAAATTCTTCATGCAATTGTGTCGACATATGAGTCTTCTAGTACAGTTCCACGAGAGAGTAACATGATAGTCATGTCTTAGATGCACGCATCCTAGGACCATATTATCTACACTACCACACTTCATTATCTTCACTACAAGGGTTTCTTCATTGGTTGGTATACACAATTGTCTTTTAGGTGTGGGAATCATGTAAGGATATGGTATCCTTAAATATCATATAATGTAGATCTGTATAATCTCGCAAACATTAAGGATCTGGGTGCCTCAATCCTCTGGGGATAAAATATAGTCACAGTACTCATCATATTTCTTGTGAATTTAGGATGAATTGATAATTAACATTAATAAACACTATAATTAACATTAATAATATTCTCTCTGACCGTTTCTTAGCCAGATAGACCAACACCATATTACAATTGTATTGGACATGTTTCTAGCCACTACTAGCTAGATTATCCTATTTCCCAGCTATAATAACTAGCATCTCCCAAAATATAGATATGACCATAATCCCATATTACTCAATTTTAGCCCTATCGTGTCCCAAAAGCCTTATATAGCTAAAAAAACCAAAATCTAAGATATTTAAGAGAGTGTGGCTTGAAATACCTGAAGTTACGAAGATTGTGAAAGATAAATGGTATCTAAATCATTAAAGCAGTAAGGTTAAACTCAAATCTACTCTTAATAAGCTTTGGACATGGGGCATGATAAATTTTGGAATTTTTATAAGGAACCTAAATCACCAGTACAAATCTCTCAATATTGCCCACATAAATAATATCAATAACACCAGATATATAAAATCCAAGAGGAAATTGATGATATGTTGTATTATGAAGAGTTGTGGTGGTCCCAGAGAGCCAAGGCCCATTGACTCAAAGAAAGTGATTGTAATACCAAGTTCTTCCATAATAAAGCAACACGAAGGAAGTCTAAAAACAAAACTATAGCTATTAACAATAAATAGGGGGTTTTATTGATAATGAAGTGGAGATCCATAAAATTTTCATCCAACATTTTGAGACTCAATACTCAATTCAAGTCAGAAAGATCAAATCAGAACCAAATCAATAATGAGATTTATGGGATATCTAGGAATATTCTAGACAACTATATGGTTGAGGATCTTGACAAACCCTATACTCATGAGGAAGTTTATCAGGCTATTACCCAGCTCAAAGTCATGGCTTCCCTGGGGTCGAACGGTATATTAGCTTTGTTCTATCAAAAAAATTGGGACATCATAGGTCTTGACATTATAGGTTTTGTCCTTAACATCCTGAACCATAAAGGAAATCCTAAGGATTACAATCAGACCCACATTTACCTCATTACCCAAAAATAATAACCATACCTCTCCTCCAGAGTTTAGACATATCGTTCTTTGCAATATTTTCATGAAAATTACTACCAAAACCATCGCTAACATAATGGAAAAGGTTCTCCCTCACATGGGGAGTAACAGCTAAAGCGTTTTTGTTCAGAAAAGATTGATTACATATAACATCGTGATTGCGTTTGAGATGTTTAACTACCTAAACAACCCTCTAAAAGGAAGACCAATTATGCGGGGATTAAGATGGATATGGCTAAGGCATGTGATAGACTCGAGTTAGACTTTATTGAAAGTACACTCCTCAGGAAAGTACATAACCATTATTATGAAATGCATTACCTCTGTTACTTTCTCTATTCTCATCAATGACATTCCCTCAGACAACTTTAACCCTACCAGGAGAATCATACAGGGAGACCCTTTACAACCCCCCCCCCCCCCCCCCCCCTATATTCATTATTATTGATATATTTTCTAATCTAATTAACAATGCCCAAAAGAAGAATCGTCTTATGGGTATTACAATAGCTAAAAATGCTCCTAACATAACACATTTATATTTTGAAGATGACAGGCTCATTTTTTGCAAGGGGAAATTCAAATTTATCTTAGTCTTACTATTCATGTTGGCTAGGATAAAAATAATAACTTTCATGATCTAATTAAGAGGATCTCTCAAAAGCTAAAAGGATGGAAAACTAGGAGTTTATTTCACAAGAAGAGTCACTTTGACAAAAGTAGTGGCTTAAGCCATTCCCGCATACATTAGGAGTTTTTTCCTCATTCCTAAACCTATTTGCAACAAGATGGAGCAACTTATGGAAAATTTCTGGTGGGGAGAATGAGAGAATAAGAGAAAAATACATTGGAAGAATTGGATTGGGATGAGTACTTATAAGCAAGATGGTGGAATGGGTTTGAGATCCCTTATGGATTTCAACACTATTATGCTGCAAGCTAAAATTTTCAAATCTAAGTTTTATCCAAACTTTGATTTCCTTAACTATATTCTAGTAAAGAACCTTAGTTATATATGGACAAGCCTTCATCACAGTAAGTGGGTCTTAGATAGAGGAATATTATGGATGATAGGGAATGGTAATAGGGTTAATGTTTGGGAAGATATTTGGATTCCAACTCATTTTTGGTTTAAAGTACTAACACATAAACCCTCGATATCAAAGGTAAGTGGCGTTAGGGACCTCATTGACAAAGAAAACAATTCTTGGAACAAACAAGTCCTCAACAACCAATTATTTCAAGTGGACATTGAAGCCATCCTAAAAATTCCTATATTCAATACTAAAAAGCATGATATTACCAGCTGGGTGATAATAAAAATGGTCATTAAATCGTGAAATTTGAGTACTACAATATTCAAAATTGGGAAAAAAGGAAGCACTGAAAACTTTAACAAAAATAATAATAGAGCTATATGGAAAAAAAATATGGCATAGCAAAACTACTCTTAGGCATCAGATTATGATTTGGAGATTTTTCAATGACATCATCCCAATTAAAGGGAGACTTATTAACAAAAACATAAGGTGTGGTCCTTTCTATCCTAGATGCATCTCCTTTGTGGAGTCCATTGATCACTGCTTTAAGGACTAAGTTTAGGCATCTAAAATTTGGTATGGCTCCTAGCTAAATATTAATTTCCAGGAGACCAATAGCATAAAGTTCATTAACTGGATGAAAGACACTATACCGCTCCTAGACACTTACAATACAGCCCTCCTTATCAATATCAGTGATAATATTTGGATAGACCTTAAATCTCAGTAGCCACAAAAATTAGATTGGCAAGAATCACAACCTAAAGGAAATGCAATCCATTAGAGATAATGAATCATTCAATAGGTAAATAACAATGGTGAGTTAACCTTCAACGACAGGCTTGACAAAAACCTATTTCCATATGGAGAGAGGAAAGGAGACGATATCAGTAGCAACACCCATGAAGGAACAACACCAGAAGGTACGAGCATCAAAACCTTAATAATATCAGGAAAGAGAGGCACATCCTTGACACTGCATACAAATAATTCATAACAGTAAATATTAAATAGCAGTTCTAGGAAAAAACCAGAGTAACATTATTAGGCAAAACCCTGCTGAATTGTGCTTATGTTGGTTGATGTTTTTGCCTGTGTGTAGTCTTACACTAGCTTTTATGTATGGGTTATTATACTCAGTGGTCGAGAATAGTTGTCATCATGGTTCTGTTTGTTATGCCAACTTCACATGTTATCACAAGCGGTAGCCCAAAAATCCTTCAAATCATCATTATTATTCCACCCCATATTGTTTTGCATATTGATATAAATCCATTTCTTCAAATCACCTGCAAAAAAGAGAAATTTCATGTTAGTGTGCACCAATAATAGCCAAAGGGCCATTGCAAGTGGGCAATCCCGAAGAACATGCAACGTGTATGCCTCCACATCAACATAAAAATTGCACATTATACTCCTAAGACCCATCCCATTCTTCTCGCTGTTTGTGAGAAGGCCATCATGATTAAGTATCCAAATAAAACTTTGAATCCTTTCAGAGGTTTGAAATTTCCAGATTTCTATCCATCGGTCATCCTTTCGGTGGTTGTCATCTTTATCAAGCGGGTTGTACATGGCACCAACGGAGAATTTTGAACAATTTACACTAATGTCAGCTCTTGTATCTAGATGTTATGCACAACAAATTCTCCCATAACCAACGACTTAATATTTCCTAGTTCCACTCACCATCTTCACTCGTGAGATCCACTACTCTTGTTGTTTTGAGATTCATGTGAATATGAATATCCATATTAGCTATTGTAACATCTTGGTCAATCCATCTAATATCCCAAGCATTCACAGTTGTTCCATCACCAGCGTACCACAAACAATTTTCCTCCACTTTTGGCTAGATTTTGACAATATTCTTCCAAAAGTTTGAACATGTAGCTTTCATTGTGTTATTTCGTGTATCATTTTCACGACCATACTTCCCACACACGGCACGACACCATAAGTCTTCTCCTCCACTATAAAGTTTCCAACCCAGTTTTGACAAGTAAGCTTTATTCATGATGTCAAGATTCCTCAACCCAAGTCCTTTTTCTTCTTTTGGTCTTGTGATGGTGTTACATTTGACTGGATGATACATTTTCTTGTGCTAAGTATCTCCCCAAATGAATCTTTGTTGGAGTTTATGGATTTCACTTATGCAAGCCTTGGAAATCATGGTAGTCGTCATATGATATATAGGTAGAGCTTGGATAATACTTTTGACAAGTGTAGCTCTTCAGACAATAAAGAGGTGATTCCTTTTTCACTCAATCAATTATGTACTCATAATAACCTCTCTTGGGTGCCTTTCCAGTTAATAGTACGCCAAGATATTTAACAAGGAGGGTTATTTCTTTAAATCTCGATGTCATACACTAAATTTTATCCTAGACTTTTTCACTCGCATCAGCATAGTATAATCGGTTCATTTTATCGTGCATTTCATCACCTAAAAACATTCATCAAGGTTTAGATGAAAAATCAAGAGTTATGGAATTTTATCTGATCTTTGTGACATTCATTCAGTTATATGTTGATTAAGAAGTCAAAAGATTTGATTTCTCAATCTCAATGCATCATTCATTCCATTGCATCGTGTTTTCAGAGGTTCAGAGGGTGACAATCAAGAGTATTGTCGTCATTTGAATCTTTGTAGGGTTTTATTTATGATTGAGAATCAGAAGTAAATGGTCCAATAGCGGTTCATTTGCATCTGATTGTCCGTTCACGTTTATACAGACAACATTTTTGTTCATCTATAAGATGTTTTCATTTTATACTTGTTACAACATGCACTTTGTTTTGCATAGTGATTGAAATATTGTCCAGAATAATTGTTCGGATCTACAGACAAATACGTTGAACTAATTTTCAAATATACGTTGGATTAGCGGACGAAAATTTTCAAAATTGAGCTTGCAAATGTTAGTTTTATTAATCTATTTTCCACGTAGTTTAACCTGGTGTGCTCGTTTTAATTTTTTTGACTAATTGTTTAGTTGCATTTTAATCAGTCCGAGCCTTTTAACTAGTCTATTTTTATTTTAAAATTTGATCAAAACCTGTATGTTTTCAAGAAGTTTGTTTTCAAATTCGCCATCATGATCACTTCTGACTCTGCCTATTTTGCAATCCATCTCTGTTTGCACTAGTGAGCAGAAAGTAGAGAACACAGAATGTGACTCATCATTGTGTTTCAAGAACTTTACCCATGTCCAACAACTATAGTCATCAACGATGACCAATCCATACTTTTTACCAATGATAGAGGCAGTTTTCACTGACCCAAAAAAATCAATATGCAGAAGTTCTGACAGTATAGGGGTAGAAACAACAGTTTTTGCTTTGAAAAATATTTTAGAAAACTTGTCATTTTGACATGCTTCACAAAGAGCATCTGAATCGAACTTCAGGTTGGGTAAGCCTCTGACTAATATAAGCTTATTTAGCTGAGAAATCTTTCTCATGCTAACATGGCCTAACTGTCTATGCCAAACCCATTGCTCCTCATTCACAGACATTAAGCATTTTACATTTTGATCCTCAAGATCAGAAATTCTGATTTTATAAATGTTGCTCTTTCTCTTTCTGTTAAAAAAGATTGTACCATCTTTCTGACTAACAGCCTTACATGAATTTTAATTTAAAAATGATATCATAACCATTGTCACTAAGTTGACTAATATACAATAAGTTATGCATCAAACCATCAACCAAAAGAACATTACTAATAGAAGGAAGTTTATTGTTACCAATAGTTCCAAAGCCAATGATATTTCATTTCTGGTTTCCACCGAAACCAACGAAGCCTCTAGGCTTAAGTTCCAAAAATTGGAACATAGACCTTCAACACGTCATATGTTGCAAGCATCCATTGTCCATGTAACATGACTGGTGTTTCAACTAAGCTGCTAAGGATGTCTACAATATAAATTATTTTATCCTTAGGTGCCCACTTTATGGGTCCTCTTTTGTTAGTTTTTCTCATAGTTTCTTACAACTTTGGGTCTTTGTGCAGAAGGATAACCACAGGGAATTTGTGCATGATACTTAGGTTTCAAAACTGAGTTCTTACCCTTTGTATGTTTCTGTGTCTGTGTAGAAAAACCAAGCTCAGTACCAGCAGGCACGAAATGCTCAAAGAGAGGTTTCAGTTTTACCTTCTGACTTTCGTCAGGTTTTATAGTTTTTGTACAAAATAAAACTTCTTTCCATTTCTACTAACTCCATAGATCAAAGAATCCATTTTGCTTTTATCTATGCTTTTAGCCAGAAAGTACTGAAATGCTCTGTCATATCTGATGATGCAATTAGTACCAGAAGCTTCTCATACTATTTCTTCCTCTAGTTTTGAAATTTTACTTTTTAAAATAGAGTTGTTACTTTCTAAAGAAAATACTTTTTCATTTAGGGAAGAAATATCTTTCTCAAGTTAACTGCGAGTTTCAGAAGCAACTACTTGGACTTGTTTAAGGTCCTTGTACCTATTCTGAATACTTTGGTACTTTCCTAGTATTTTAGAAATACATGACTCTAAATCTGAACGAGATAGATTAGACAATACCTCTTCAGAATCAGATTTTGATTCTGACAACACCTTGTCTTCTGGTTCTTCAAAACCTTCTGGATCGGTTGTTGTTTCCATCAATGCAACATTGACTTGTTCCTCGTTAGAATCTTCTTCTTCTGATTCAGATTCGTCCCATGTAGCCATCAACCCCTTCTTTCCTTTAGAAAAAATCTTCTTAGGCCTTCTATCCTTTTTCAACTTAGCACATTCATTCTTGTAGTGGCATGGCTCCTTGCACTCAAAGCAGATAACCTCTTTACCAGAACCTTGCTTCTTATGTATAGAAGAAGAATCAGAACGACCAACAGTCCTTCTAGCTTCTTTGAACTTTCCTTGACCATTTTTCCTGTGCTTCTAGAGTTTGTTGACCCTCTTTGAAATCAGAGTCAACTCATCATCATCTTTTGAAACTTCATTAGAAACTTTTGATTCTTCCTCGGTTTTATAAGCTCTTATCTTCTCAGCCTTAGACTTTAAAGCAACAGATGTACCTTGCTTCTGAGGTTTATCTTCCTCGAGTTCTATCTCGTGGCTTCTCAAAGAACTAACAAGTTCTCTAAGACTTATACTGTTGAGATCTTTTGCCAGCCTCAGAGCAGTTACCATAGGTCTCCATTTTTTAGGGATACTTCTGATTATCTTCTTAACATGGTCAGCTATAGAGTATCATTTGTCCAGAACGTTCAGTCCTGCAACAAGCATCTGGAATCTTGAGAACATAGTCTCAATGGTTTCATCATCTTCCATTATAAATGCTTCGTACTTCGGGATTAAGTCCAAAGCCTTTGTCTTCTTTACTTGAGCATTCCCCTCATGAGTCATCCTTAGAGAGTCAAATATGGATTTGGTAGAATATATGTTTGTTATCTTCTCATAATCATCATAAGAGATAACATTTAGCAATATAGTTTCAGCCTTATGATGATTTTTGAAATCCTTCTTTTGTTGATATGTCATAGCATTTCTTGCTATATTATTTCCTTCAGCATTAACTAGGTGAACGTAACCATCGACTATAAGATTTCAGAGACCAACATCGTATCCAAGAAAGAAACTTCTAATTCTATATTTCTAGTAATCAAATTTCTCACCATCAAATATTGGTGGTTTAGCACTATAGTGATCTCTCTCATTGTTGTTAACAACGTTAGCAGCATCAGCAGTGGCCATTGTTTCTCACACAAATTGGATCGTACTAAACACAATGAAGTGTTGATAAAACTTTTATCACAGTCAGAACCGGAGCTCTGATGCCAACTGAAGATGTGAAAAACACAAGAAATAGGGGTTTGAATTGGGTTTTAAAAACAAAAGCTTTTTACCCACTCAAGAACACCACTTAAATGTTAATAACAAAGAGATAAAAACACAAGAATTTTTATCCTAGTTCGCTTGAAACTCAAAGCTACCTCAGTCCACCCACCAAGGTGATTTTGCCTTATACACAAAGATTTAATCCACTATAATCAACTGATTACAATAATCACAAAGAATAACCTTCTTTGTCTTCTCAAGGATCTAACTACACCCTAGTCTCCTTAAGGAATCACAAAGACAACTTTCTTTGTCTTCTCAAGGATCCGGCTATACCCTAATCTCCTTAAGGAAAATTAAATAAACGGTTTGAATAATATTTTGTGTGTTACAAGTTACTTATACACAAGCAAATTTTAGACAAATGAAACGCAAACTCTTAAAGAAAAACTGTGTACAAAGTTGACAGTTTTTCACAAAGAAATGGACTTGTCAAATTGTTGTAGTGCTTCAGCATTTTCTTCAAGTTTCCAAGTCCCACTTATATAGCATAAGAAAAGGGACAGTTGAAGGGCATAATGAGGATACCAAATAAAGAAGATGTCCACTATTGAATTGGTGAAAGGAGTGATACTACGTATTGTCCTTTGCCCATAAATTCAGTGGCATGTGTGATGTATAATAATGTCCTTTCCCATGATATCAGGTAGTGGAAAGAATATTTTATTTGTACTATGTAATATTTAATCACATATCCATTTGATCTTATCTTGAAGCTCATTGTCTTCTGATGAAAGTTGATGAAGCATGAAATGAAGAAACATATAGCTAGACTCAGAAACTTCAGAATCTTCGGTCAGAACCTTAACAACATCAACAGTCTAGCTTGAAATCTTCAGTATCTTCAGAATCTACAGTCATAACCTTGATAACCTCAACGTCTGGATTGAGATATTTAGAATCTTTAGTTAGGTAACAAAACTTCAGAAGCTTTCCATTCTTTAGAAGCTTGACGATCAGAGTTACGTTCAGAAGCAGAAGTGGAGAGAACGTTGCAACAGCAACATGGCATCTCTTCAGAAACTTCTCAGGAGTGAATTAGCATAGAAGCATAAAGAAAATTGCAACAACAACTTGATATCTTTCAGAACTTCTCATGATTAGCGCAGAAGCGAAATTTAGAATACAATATTCAGAAACCGATAATGTTGCACGTCATAAACTCAGAATCAGAACTGACTGTTAAAGCTACACGATAACAAACCATTAGGATTCCAAAATTGTTCTCACACAAATACAATATTGTTATCATCAAAACTCAAGGTATAGATGCAAAACCAAATCTTGTTCTAACAACTTATTTTACTAACATTTTTTGTCTTGCATAGTCTACTCAAGACCTTTCTTTGGTGGATGAAGTTATCCCTAGTGTGATTAACACCAACATGCGCACCTTTCTTACAAGGATTAAATCATTTGAAGAGATTACTATGGAAAATTTTAACCTCAACAAGGATAGATCCACAGACCCAGAAGGTTTTGGTGGAGTTTTTCCAAACTTATTAGTCTATCATTAAAAAAGATGTATCAATGTAGTTTCGCAATTCTTTAAAAGTGGACAGATTCTTCCTAAGTTCAATTCCAACATTATCATCATTTGTTGGTTCTATGTGTTGGCAGCAATTTTGGTAAAACCTAGAGTGTTCACAAGTTGTCACAAGTGTTGTCTTGACATAAGATAACATGTACCTGCAGGGTGTTTAAAATGTGAATATGCAGGATTTTACTGAGATGTCAGACCCGATGTCATGACATCTGTATACAGAACATTCAGTCTGAATGTTATGTATTGTGTGATTGCACTTTTTATGCTAATCTATGTGTGATTGATGTAATGATTGAACACGCCCTCAATCATTAATTACAACCAGATTGAATTATTTTCCAACGAGATATAATCAGTTGTCATGAGAAGATATGAATGGAAAATAGTTTTAGGGTTTTATAATGTCCAAGCCCAGCCAAACACTTCTATATAAAGGACCTGGAAAACCTGGTTTTATACACAAGAAATAACGAACGAAATATTGAGAGAGAATAAGGGTTTTATTCTTGTGTGGTCGTGTGTATTGTAAGCCATTCATTCATCCATAGATGATTGAATTGGACTGATTTTTGAGTTATAATTTGTCCACTCTAAGCTTTGAAGCATGAGTGTGTGTTTACTTGGTTGAAGCTTTTAACCAAGATCAAGTATGTGTCTTTGAAGAGTGTCTTCTTTTCATTGTAATTCTTGTTTTATATCACTGCTGTGATTGAGGGGGAGTGAGTAGGATCTCATATCTAAGAGTTCTTAGGTAGAAGTCACACGGGTAGAGATTAGGTGAAAAGACTGTAACTTAAAGTTATTTACTGAGAGTCTTTGAACTAATTCTATTTAGTGGATTTCCTTCCTGGCTTGGTAGCCCCCAGACGTAGGTGAGTTTGCACCGAACTGGGTTAATAATTGCTTGTGTCTCTTGCATTAATGTTCTTTATCTTTTATCCTGTTTGTATTGTTCAGATATTAGTGTCATGACATTACCTTCGACATCTCATATCTGATACCAAAATTTCAATTGGTATCAGAGCAGGTATCCTGCTCTGGTTCTGGGTGAGATCTAGGGACGTTACTTTCTGGTATTATGGATAGAGACGGAGGATCTGTTCACAGACCACCTATTCTGGATGGATCCAATTATGACTACTGGAAACCTCGAATGGTATCCTTCCTAAAATCTTTGGATAATAAGGCTTGGAAGGCTATTTTAACAGGCTGGGAATATCCAGTTGTTACTAAGGAAGGAGAAGCTACAACTGATAAGAAGGTTGAGGAACAATGGACCAAGGAGGAGGAGGATCTAGCCCTTGGGAACTCTAAAGCATTGAATGTTATATTCAATGGGGTTGATAAGAACATCTTCAGATTGGTAAACAATTGTGAGGTGGCTAAAGATGCTTGGAATATTCTCAAAACCACTCATGAAGGCACCTCTAGAGTGAAGATGTCTAGACTGCAGCTGCTCACTACCAAGTTTGAAATTTTGAGGCTGAAAGAAGATGAAAATATTCATGAATTTCATATGAATATCCTCGAAATTGCTAATTCCTCAGGAGCCCTGGGTGAGAAGATGTCAGATGAAAAACTAGTGAGGAAAATACTCAGGTCACTTCCTAAGATATTTGCCATGAAAGTTACAGCCAAAGAAGAGTCTCAAGACATTTCCAATATGAGAGTGGATGAGCTAATTGGATCCCTTCAAACATTTGAGATGGGAATGTGTGATGGATCTGAAAAGAAAGTCAAAAGCATAGCCTTCATGTCAAACACTTTAGAGAAAGAGGAAGAAAGTGGTCAAGATACTAATGAAGATCTGGCAAATGATGTAGCATTACTGGGAAGACAGTTCAACAAACTTCTGAAAAAGATGGATGTAAGGTCTAAGTCTAATGTCAAGAATATCTCATATGACATCAGTAGGTCCAATAATGCTAGAAGAAGAACAAGATCTGGTGAAAATTCCAAAGAAGGAAAAGGAGTTCAGTGCCATGAATGTGATGGGTATGGACACATTAGAGCTGAATGTGAGACCTACCTCAAGAAACAGAAGAAGAGTCTTGTTGCTACTTGATCTGATGAAAGTGAAACAGAAGAGTCTGCAAATCTTATGACTGCCTTGACTCGAAGATGGGGTTCTGATGAAGACTTAAGTGATGATGAAGTAACCTTTGATGAGTTAGCCACTACCTACAACTAGTTGTGTCACAGAAGTGAAGAAGTGTGTCAACAAGTTGAAAGTCAGAAGAAAGTGATAACACAACTGGAGAATGAGAAGGCAGAACACTTGGAAACCATCTCTAAGTTGAACACTGAAGTAATGTTCTTGAATTCCAAAATAGATAAGATGACAAAGTATGTCAAAATGCTAAACAATGGATCTGACACCTTAGACAAAATTCTCCAGACTGGACAAATGGCAGGAGATAAGTCTGGCCTTGGGTTCAATGAATCCAAACCTGAGTGTAGTCACACTGGTAGCAAACCAAAGATGTCACATCATATGTCACAACATCATAAGGGAAGACAGCAGAAAGAAAAACACCAAAGATGGAGATGTCATTATTGTGGAAAATTTGGTCACATAAAACCATTCTGCTTTAAATTGTATGGCTATCCTAGTCCTTCTCATCATCAACCTAGACCCAAACATCACATCACTGTCAACAGAAAACAATGGGTTCCTAGGATTGGTGTTACTAACCTAATAGCTCACACCTCCTTCAGAGTTTCAGCCAAAAAAGACTAGTATTTTGACAGTGGATGCTCCAGACACATGACTGGAAACAAAAACCTGTTAACTGACCTTCATCCTCATGCCACCAGCTATGTAACCTTTGGTGATGGAGCAAAGGGTGAAATCAAGGGGATTGGAAAGCTAAACTGCCCTGGAGTCCCTAACCTTGACAATGTCCTACTTGTTAAAGGACTGACGGCAAACCTAATAAGCATCAGTCAACTATGTGACGAAGGTATAACTGTAAACTTTACAAAAATTGAATGTCTGATTACTAATAAAGAAAATTAAGTGATCATGAAAGGAGTCAGGTCTAAGGACAACTGCTATATGTGGAGTTCTCAAGAAACTGGTTATTCATCAATGTGTACTCTATCCAAAGAAGAAGAAGTGAAGATATGGCATCAAAAAGTGGGTCATTTGCATCTTAAAGGAATGAAGAGGATTATATCTGTTGAAGCTGTTAGAGGAATTCCAAACTTGAAGATTGATGAAGGAAGAGTTTGTGGAGAATGTCAGATTGGAAAACAGACAAAGATGTCACATCAGAAGCTCAGACATGACACCACTTCCAGAGTGCTGGAACTTCTCCACATGGACTTGATGGGACCCATGCAGGTGGAAAGTCTTGGTGGGAAAAAGTATGCTTATGTGGTGGTGGATGACTTCTCCAGATACACCTGGGTCAATTTTATAAGAGAAAAATCTGATGTATTTGAAGTCTTCAAAGATCTTTGTCTAAGACTTCAAAGAGAAAAAGAAAGTCAGGTTATCATAATCAGAAGTGATCATGGGAAAGAATTTGAGAACAGCAAATTTGTTGAATTCTGTGCATCCGAAGGAATTAGTCATGAGTTCTCATCTCCCATTACTCCTCATCAAAATGGTGTGGTAGAAAGGAAAAATAGAACTCTCCAAGAATTATCCATGCTAAGAAATTGCCATACCACTTCTGGGCTGAAGCTATGAACACGTCCTGCTATGTTCACAACATAGTAACCTTGAAGAAAGGGAATCCTACTACTTTATATGAAGTCTGGAAAGGGATAAGACCTACAGTCAAATACTTCCATGTGTTTGGTAGTAAATGTTATATCTTGACTGATCGTGAACAAAGAAGGAAGATGGATCCCAAGAGTGATGAAGGAATATTTTTGGGCTACTCAACAAACAGTAGAGCATTTAGAGTCTTTAATTCCAGAACAAAAGTAATGATGGAATCTATCAATGTTATGCTTGATGATCAACAGACTGATGTCACAGACTATGTTGAGACATCCCTAAATGATCCCCCAGCTGATTTCCCAGACAAAACTAATGAGAGCAAACTCACTCAAGCTGAACTTGAAGCTGACAAAATTAATAAGGGGCCCTCTATTAGAATTCAGAAGGATCATCCTAAAGATCTCATTATAGGAGACCCAAATAAAGGGGTCACAACTAGATCAAGGGAAGTGATCTCACATGGCTGTTTTGTGTCCAAGATTGAGCCCAGGAATGTCAAGGAAGCCTTGACTGATGAATTCTGGATCAATGCCATGCAGGAAGAGTTAGGCCAATTCAAGAGAAATGAAGTATGGGAACTGGTTCCAAGACCTGAAGGAATAAATGTCATTGGAACAAAGTGGGTGTACAAGAATAAATCTGATGAACAAGGGGTGGTTACTAAAAATAGAGCAAGATTAGTAGTACAAGGATACACTCAAGTTGAAGGAGTTGACTTTGATGAAACATTTGCCCTTGTAGCTCGCCTTGAGTCCATTAGACTATTGCTTGGAGTGACATGTATTCTGAAGTTTAAACTGTTCCAAATGGATGTAAAAAGTGCCTTCTGGAATGCTTACTTAAATGAGGAAGTGTATGTTGAACAACCTAAAGGATTTACAGATCCAAATCTTCCAAAACATGTGTATAAGCTAAGGAAAGCCCTCTATGGTTTGAAACAAGCTCCTAGGGCTTGGTATGATAGACTCACAGTGTTCCTCATTAACAATGGATATAGGAATGGAGGCATTGACAAGACCCTATTTGTTAAGAATGAAGGATGAAAACTCATGGTGGCTCAAATATATGTGGATGATATTGTGTTTGGTGGGATGTCAGATCAAATGGTCGAACATTTTGTTAAACAAATGCAGTCTGAATTTGAAATGAGCCTTGTTGGAGAGCTGACCTATTTTCTTGGGCCACAAGTCAAGCAGATGGAAGATTCTATCTTTCTATCTCAAAGCAAATATGCCAAAAACATTGTTAAAAAGTTTGGCATGGAGAATGCAAGCAATAAAAGGACACCTGCTCCTACACATCTGAAAGTCTCCAAAGATGAAAATGGTGTTAGTGTAGATCAAAGCCTCTACATAAGCATGATAGGAAGTCTGATATATCTCACAGCAAGCAGACCTGACATTGCTTTTGTTGTAGGTGTTTGTGCTAGATATCAAGCTGAACCAAAAGTCAGTCACATAAACCAAGTGAAAAGGATACTGAAATATGTCAATGGCACCAATGACTATGGGATGTTGTATATTCATGGATCTGGATCTATGTTGACTGGATATTATGATGTTGACTGGGCTGGAAGTGTTGATGATAGGAAAAGCACATCAGGAGGATGTTTCTTCTTGGGGAACAACTTAATATCATGGTTTAGTAAGAAACAAAATTGTGTGTCTCTGTCCACTACTGAAGCTGAATACATAGCAGCTGGAAGTAGTTGTTCTCAACTGGTTTGGATGAAACAGATGCTGACTGAATACAATGTCATGCAAGATGTCATGACATTGTACTGTGACAACCTGAGTGCTATAAATATTTCTAAGAATCCTATTCAGCACAGCAGGACAAAACACATTGATATTCGTCATCATTTTATTAGAGAACTAGTGGAAGAGAAAATCATAGCCCTGGAGCATGTCACTACTGAAATGCAATTAGCTGATATATTTACAAAGGCTTTGGATGCTAATCAATTTGAATGTCTAAGAGAGAAATTAGGGATTTGTATCTATGAGAATTTATAGCAATTAATTTGGAGTGGAAAAGGTAATAAAAATATTATTAGCCCACTTAAAAAAAAGTGCCCCATTTATGGTAAATCATCACCTAGTATTGGAACTTCCATCTATAGCATTTTCACACGCAACCTCTGCTCAAACATTTCCACCTTCCTTCAACTTCATCAACCTTCTCTGCTAGGGCAACAAAAAACTTTCCACAAGAACAACAAGATGTCACAACATCCTTCACCATCTGGTTCCAAAAACACCAAACCTACACACAAAGCTAGAATGCCCTCTATGGACTTTCTTAATGAAGACATTTTGGAAGTGATTCCCCTGTCATTCATCCCAGGCGACGCTCCTGGTTCATCCTCCATTGCAGGCCATACTCAAGGTAACAGTTCTAATACCCATAGCTCTAAGGATGACATGCATCATACTGATCGTGTCATTAGAAATCTTGTCACGAGGATCCTTAATGAAGGACACTCTGTAAAGGGAGTTTCTACTCCTCTATCGAGAAGGGACCCCTCTCCTGAGGTTGGACCTTACAATGAGAAAGATGATGAGTCATCTAGGTCTGAAAAAGATATAGTTGCTGAAGGATTGTGCTCTAGGGCAAACCTTGCCTCGTAAGAAATCTGTAGATGCTTCTCAGTCTAAGAAGCATGACTCTGCTAAGAAGGTGATTAACCTAGAAGATGAGAGCTCGGATGATGAAGATGATAGCTTGCTTCATCACTTGAAGCCAAGTGTTGCTAAGAGGATGAAGACCAGAAAGGGTAGGTTTATGGCTGAGATGATGACAACCAAAACTGCTAAGAAGGCTACTACTGTGGGCCCCTCAAAGTCTTGGAGTAAAGTGGAGGTGAAAAAGAGAAAAGTAAGAGAAAGTTCTGAATCAGATGAAGATGTTGAAGAAGATATCCTTGACATCTCTCCTATCAAGAGGACAACTGTTAGAAAATCCCCTGCAAAAGTTGTTGTTGTACACCTGGATAATATTTCCTTTCATCTTGAAGATGGAGCGGCAAAATGGAAGTTTGTAATCCAAAGGAGAGTGGTTGTGGAAAGAGAACTGGGCAAGGATGTTGTGGAGGTTAAAGAGGTCATGGACCTGATTAAGTCTGTTGGATTAATGAAAACTGTTATTGGGTTATCTCAGTGTTTTGAAGGTCTGGTTAAAGAATTTGTGGTGAACATCCCTGAGGACATTGCTGATAAAAACAACAAAGAGTTTTGTAAGGTGTTTGTTAGAGGAAAGTGTATCAAGTTTTCTCCAACTGTGATTAATAAGTTCCTAGGAAGAGGAACAGAAATTGCTTGTGAACTAGAGGCCACAGACAATAAGGTCTGTAGGGAAATAACTGCTAGACAGGTCAAGAAGTGGCCTAGCAAGAAGCATCTCCCCGCTGGAAAGTTAACTGAGAAATATGCTATCTTGCACAAGATAGGGTCAGCAAACTGGGTACCAACCAATCACATCTCTACAATCTCAAATGCTCTTGGAAGGTTCATATTTGTTGTTGGAACCAAGCTTAATTTTGATTATGGTAGGTTCATGTTTGAACAAATTGCCCATAGCTTTTCCCTCAATGATTTGTGGGATAATCCTGAGCCAGCAACCTGGAATTCTGAGCACAAGTGATATTCCTAGTAGAAGAAAACCTCTCTTGTCAGTTCATTACAAATTATTTGAAGGCAGTCATGTCAATGACATTGTCATGACATCTGCTGTGAAGAAGCCAGCCTCTCAAGGTGGTCTGATTGCTAAACTGAAAAAGACTTGTAAGGAATTGGAGACTGGGATAAGGGTGGCTAAAGCCAGGAAAGAAGCTTTGGAGGCTCTGATAGAAAGCTTAGAGCAAGGTGATAGAGATAATGTTGGACAGGCCAAGGAAACAGAAACCCAAACCTCTAGTGAGAGGTCTGAATCTCAAGATAAATCAAGTGGCAGTTCTGGTTCTGAAGCTGATGAAGATGTTAGCTCCTCTGAATGAGTTTTGTTGAACATTGCTCCCTACTTTTATGATGATGTGATGTTCTGGATGTTCTGATGGTTTTTTTTTGCAGTCATGTTTTGATGCCTTGATGTATTTCTTGGGTTCTTTGTGATTTCTCTGGATTCTTTTTATCTCAGCTTGTTAAGTTGTGTATATTTGTGGTTCTGTAACACCTAACAATATGTTTTGACATTCTTTTTGACATTCTCTTTGACTAATAGACATTTATTTTGTCTCATTGGTCTCTTTGGTCTCTTTTGGCTAAAAAGGGGAAGAAGTAGCTAAAGAAGTTATAACTAAAGTAGTTATGCTATAAACAGATGACAGATGATGTTGAAAAGGATGTTGTGTGTAGTACAGGTGATGTTGAAGATGATGTCAGATGGGGTGATGTATGTTACAGGTGTTGTTGAAGGAGATGTATGTATTGAACATACTGAGGGGGAGAAGAAGCACATATGTGTTTAATATGTGTTTACTAGTTGCTATTATAGCTAGTAAATGTGTGTTTTATTGCTTCTGCTGCTAAACTGCTGATGTGTTTTTTACTCTTGTGAACAAATGGTCTAATGTATGTTTTAGCCAAAATTTGCCAAAGGGGGAGTTTGTTGGTTCTATGTGTTGGCAGCAAACCAAGAGTGTTCACAAGTTATCACATGTGTTGTCTTGACATAAGATAACATGTACCTGCGGGGTGTTTAAAATGTGAATATGCAGGATTTTACTGAGATGTCATGACATCTGTATACAGAACATTCAGTCTGAATGTTATGTATTGTGTGATTGTGCTTTTTGTGCTAATCTATGTGTGATTGATGTAATGATTGAACGTGCCCTCAATTAGTCATTACAACCAGATTGAATCATTTTCCAATGAGATATAATCAGCTGTTATGAGAAGATATGAATGGAAAATAGGTTTAGGGTTTTATGATGTCCAAACCCAGCCAAACACTTCTATATAAAGGACATGGAAAACCTGGTTTTATACACAAGAAATAACTAATGAAATATTGAGAGAGAATAAGGGTTTTAGTCTTGTGTGGTCATGTGTATTGTAAGCCATTCATTCATCCATAGATGATTGAATTGGACTAACTTTTGAGTTGTAATTTGTCCACTCTAAGCTTTGAAGCATGAGTGTGTGTTTACTTGGTTGAAGCTTTTAAGCAAGATCAAGTATGTGTCTTTGAAGAGTGTCTTCTTTTTATTGTAATTCTTGTTTTATATCACTGTTGTGATTGAGGGGGGTGAGTAGGATCTCATATCTAAGAGTTCTTAGGTAGAAGTCAAACGGGTAGAGATTAGGTGAAAAGACTGTAACTTGAATTTGTTTACTGAGAGTCTTTGAACTAATTATGTTTAGTGGATTTCCTTCCTGGCTTGGTAGCCCTCAGACGTAGGCGAGTTTGCACCGAACAGGGTTAACAATTGCTTGTGTCTCTTGCATTACTGTTCTTTATCTTTTATCCTGTTTGTATTGCTAAGATATTAGTGTCATGACATTACCTTCGACATCTCATATTTGATACCAGAATTTCAATGTTGCCCAAAACTAAAATAAAATGAAAATTTTGTGGACAATTTCAGACCCATAGCCTTAGCGAATTTCAAATTCAATATTATTTCTAAAATCATTGTCGACTAGTTAGCTATTCTTATGCCAATTTAGTTTTTAAGGACTGAATCTGTTTGACATCTGATAACCCACATTTTGTGAGTTATTACATACCTTAATCTTTCTTGATTACTAGTTAAATTGATTTTTAGTTGTGTCGCTACCGGGATTTCACGATAACGAAATCGGGACTAAAGAGATGCCAAAGAGAGGCAAAGTCAGAAGAGTCGCCACCGAATTTTATTTAGTTTACCTCTATCGGAGAGGAGAGGGGAAATAGTCGATAAAACCCTCAGAAAAGAGGCGCGCATGGGAAGCGCTAAAAGAGAATAAACAATCGGTCTCGCAACCAAGATTTGGGTTCGGAAGTCGGTTACGTAAGGGGAAGGTATTAGCACCCCTTACGTCCATGGTACTCCATGGGAACCATTTGGGTTGTTTTACATACATGGGATTTATCTATTATTGTTTTATTTTCAAAAGAATGTGTGAAAAGAAGGGGGTGCTTTTGTTATTATAGTGCTCTCCAAGGATTGGGGCCCTTGTGCCTACGTATCACTCATTCGGGGATGAGGAATCAGAGCTTCGTAGTTCAGAGTAGAAAATATTTATGTGTTGGTTGATTTTACCTTTGAGAAAAGGGTTTTCAGGATAATGCCCTAAGGCGCAAAAATGAGTTTGATGAGTTGTATTGTTTTTACCTTGAATAAGGGTTTTATGAAAGAATGTTTGTGATTATTTTGTACTAAAGTCTATGGGCGGAGGTGATTATTCTAAACAACAAGCCAAGGGTCTTGCGTTTGTAAGACCCCAATTTTGTCCCTAAGATCCCTCATAGCATCATAATATTGCATTGCATAGCCTTAAGGATCATTGAGCATTTTGGTCCCTTGCCTTTAGGTGGGACTCCTTGTGAGTGATTTGAGATCACCAAGCATGCTTGAATTGTATATCATTGCTTTTCTCATTTTTTTTACTAACCAAAAGCACAAAAATATGTCACTAACATCTTTTGTTTGTAGCTTTAGCAATCACAAGGTCCAAAGCTTTTAGGAGATCCTATGTACAAATACATGGTCAAGAGGAGATGAAAACAAACATGGTAATGGTTCCCAAAGCTCTCATCCATCAAATATTCCTCCCTAGTATCTCAATTCATCATTTTTGATCAAAGCAAGTCAAAGGATTTGAGGTCTGTTCCCCAGAGAAGCCCTAATTCATCTATGCACCACAATGCCTTGCTCATGAAGCAACCTCAACCCATGGTCAAATGCAATCAAGGGAAGTTCTTTAATTCATCATTTCATGCATATTTGAACTTATTTGAGTGTCCTCAATCATCAATTCATCAAGATATGAGGCATGGACTTGAGAAGTTGATCAGTCAATTCATCTGACTATCTTGAAATGCACTGAGACCTAACCTTTTATGTGTTGGTCAAATGGAGATGGTTCCAAAAGCAAAACTGTTGTTAAGGACAATATGAACAACTCTCATGTTCATCAAAATTTTATTTGAAGCTTGGAAAACCATCTTCCATTCCAATACATTATAGGTCATTTTGACTAAAACCCTAATTTTGGGTCAACTTCCCAAGGACATAAATCATTCATTTTTTATGATTTTGAGGTGGTATCAAATGCATTGGAAAGCTTAAGTTGTCTACTTCAAATTTTATGTTGAACAAAATTTCAAAATCCTAAAATAAATACATGTGATAATGCAAGACATTATAGGTACTTTTGGGACAAATGCATTAAAAGTCAAAAAAGCCCAACTTCAAGTGCCCATAACTCTTTCATAAAAACTCCAAATGAGTCAAAATTTAAGTCCGTTTTGATTTTCTTGAAAAGATCTACAACTTTGATGTTGTAGCTTTTTCGATTTGAAGCTTGCATTATCAAAACAGAAGAGCTTGAAAGTTGGCCAATTTTAGAAACCTTGCCTTGACATGTTTTGCACATCACACTTTAAACTCAAAATTCATAAACTTCCACACTTCAAATGAGTTTTTGTCCAACATAACATTTGGTCCTTATACAAATACCTTTCCAACCATTACTCACATGCCCATATTTGGATTTTTTTTAATGGTACTTTCGAAGAGATGAATTTTTAGGTACAAAGAAGGAATTCACTTGAAATCTTGCTACATGAGCAATTACCTTGCAATTCACACGTCCATTTCCATCTGGCTGGTGCTCAGAGTTCATTTGGCATTGTTTTTGGGCCTTGTGCATGATCATGCAAGCCCATGCAATGAAGCTTCACATGTCATGCACACGGATTGCTCACACTCTCCTTGCCATTTTCTCTATAAATAGAGACTTCATTTCACACGCCAATTTCAACCTGAAATGCTGCAGAAATCTTTCCCTAACCATCACTAAAGAAGCAAGTCCCATATCTCTTAAAATTTTCAGATCTAAAATTCAGCTTCAAGTGGTTGTTTTCTTAGATCTAATGCTTCTAAACCTTCACCATACATCTCATTGAACTTCTGTTTTGGCAAAGCAAGCAAGGTTTCAAGCTCAAGATACCAGAATTCAAGCTTACATTCCAACTGGTATTTCCTTCGATTCTCCTAATCCATTGACCTTTTGGCTTAGATTTTGTGTTGGTTGAAGTCTTCTCAATAGAGGCATCATGTTTATGCTTTTAATTTTTGCAATTCATTGAGTTCATGATGAACACCAGATTTTTCCATCTCTGATTTCTCACATTATAGAGATCTAGAAGGAAAATGGATGGTATAGGGATGATGTACATCATCCCAGCTTTCTAATGATGTATAGATCGCACGTTTTGGTTGCCTTTCGAGTTTCTGCATTTTGGCCGGAATCCTGAAGCTCACCGGAGAAGACAGTGGCTCCGGTGGCTTCATCATCTCCAGTTTAAATCCTAGCCATTGGATTTATTCTCCAGATTTAATCTTAGTCATTGCTTGTTATGACTTTCCTTTGTTTCACATGTGCACGCATTGACTTGGATCCATGGTAAGCGCGCGCTGAGAGTCCTTGGATGTGCCACCTCATTTAATGAGGTTGATCCAACGTGCCATGATATTTCTCATTTTTTGAATTTCTTTTTATTTTTGTTTAATTCCTTTTATTTCAAAAAATCATATCTCTTTCATTTTTAACCCAAAAATTATGGGACCAATTGCATTATTTCCCAATAAATTCTAGTTTCTGATTTTTAATAATTTTTATTTTGTCATTTGATATTTTTTGTAAATTTTCTCTTTTCTGGTTATTTTTAATTCATTTTAAATAGTTTTTGATATTCAAAAAATGCAAAAATATTTTCTTAACCTCTTTGAATGATGATAGATCTATGAAAAATATTCTCATCAATTTTTGAATTGATTTGAGATTTATTTGAGATTTTAGTTCAATTAGATTATTTTTATTCATTTTTAATTGATTAAAAATAGTTTCTGACTTTTAAAAATGCTGAAATTTTTTGTCAAACTTTGTTTGACCTTGTTGAACTTAGGATAAATCACTTGGACCTTTCAAGGTTGATTTGAAGTGATTTTGAAGTTTGACTTTTCCATTTATTTTAATTCAAGTTTATTTTTAAGTATTAAAAAATGCCAAAAATAGTTTATTCATTTCTTGACTTCCAATCTTCATCTCACTTCTGTTTTTGATTGTTTGACCTTGACTTTCAATGTTATTGGTCAATACATGAGGATTGGTACATGATGTTCCATTTAATGCATTTATATTTCTTTTACCATTTTGTCATTTCCATTTCTCTTATTCATCTCCTTCTCCTTCTTCTTCTTTTCTTTTTGATCAATGAGTTGAAGGTTGATAAGTTAGCATTGATTAGGGAGATTTAACCTTCCTTGATTCAAATCTAATTCATCTTGATCAATTGATCAAGTGAATGGATTTGCATTAGGGATAGGTTGTCTTTTAAATCATGCAAAAGGCTTAAACCAATACAAGATCAATTCTCATTTCTTTTTGGCATGGCAAGTTGTTGGGACTTGGTTCACTAATCAAGACTCCTAACTTGTGTTTGTTTCCTATATTATTATTGATCGGCCTCAGATAGTTGTGACTTCTACATAAGTCCAATTACGATTGCTTAACATAGCGCTAAATTTGCCTTATGGCACACTAACTACTAACACTAACTATTGACAATTAACATTTACTTTATGCAATTTACTTTTATGCAATTTACTATTCTTGCACACATTATCCATTTGCTTTTCCCTTTGCTCACTTGAGCACATGTTTACGTTAATGCCATTTTCCTTTTGCTCACTTGAGCACATAATTGTGTATATACTATTTTGCTTGTGTTTTGTTTTGTTTGTTGTGGACCAAATGCAAAGAAATGGACTTAGTTTCTAGGACTTTCCCTATGCAAAGAAATGGAGAATTTGGACTTAGATTCTAGGACATTCCTTATGCAAAATTGGAGTGAAAGGATCTTAATGATGAAGATGGATTGGAAGGACCAAATCTCTAAACTCACTCTTGTCCATTCTTGTTTTACTTCATGGAACTTTTGATGTGTGTGCTTTTGTGCTAGGAGTTCCCATTTGAGCTTAATTGGAGGACCATTGCCATGTTCATCTAAAGAGAGAGATGCAAAAGCCATTGAAGGATTCTTAGAAGCATGACCTTGTGTCTGATTGCTAAAAGTTATATCTTTGTTCTCTTTTACTAGTTTTGTTAAAACTTTTAGGTTTTTGTTCGCTTTCTAACCATTCCTTTGGATAAATAGAAGTGCGGTGGCGACTCGACTTGTATGATTTACCTTGGATTTAGTCAATATCTCTAATGGTAACGAATACCCCGCTACAGCGTCCAAAATAATCAGAGTAAGGGTAGGAATGCTCCATTCTCACTCATTCTCCACCACTTAAGGCTCATGGCGCACAATAATAATCGTATTTCTTAAGTATTTTTTATTTTGGCCAAGAAAATGTCACTTGACGTTGAATCAAGGGTTTATTTTATTTTGATTATGAAATTTGGCTTATGCAACATGAATGCAAAGTAACCAACAATAAATTAAAGAGTCTCATTGTAAGGTAGCCCAAGAGAAAGCCTTTTGTGTGCAAAAGTGACCTAAACTAAACAAAGGATAATGGTCTTACAAACATGTCCCCCTAAGGCGGTGCCATGATGTCATTCTTACAACATGCATGTAAGTTACGGATGAAAATCCAAGTGTTTACAAAGTATCACAAAGAGTAAAGGAAGGCTTCCAAGCAAAGGTCCTAAGATGAAATCCTCTAAGTCCAAGTTGATTAAGAGTGGAGTGAATATTTTTGGTCTTACCATTTTATCATGTTTTTGTTATTTTTAATGTATGATGACAATGAAATAAATAACAAGTAAATAAACATGCATGATGAGTTTGTACAATGATGATGATAATGAGTACTTGAATGTAAATTACAAGGTAATGACATAAAAGTAAATCACGAGATAAAGAGTGACAATATCACAATAATAATGGTTAGTGAATGTAAATGACACAAAATAAACCACAAGTTAATCGTAACAAAATCGCAATAACAAAGGTTAATGATAAAAAAAGTTAGTGAAGTATAATTAGTGGTTAGTAACAATAAAATAAATTGCAAGAAATTAAAGTGCAATAATATAAATGTTAGGAGTTAGTAGTTAGTATAATAACGATAAGCAAATAGAATAACAAGTTAATGTAAAGAAAATGGTTTCATCTATGTATCAAGTGACCCAAATATGGTTGAAATAGAGGCAACCTATCAATGCCTCAAAGTATCATGAAGGATCTATTGATCAATCATTAATAGGTTTGAAACATTGAAGGTTTTATCAACTCTAAACAAACATGGCCATGATCTAATAGATCTCATCAACCAAATAAATGTGAAAACAAGTCAACAATAAATAGCAAATGAAAAAAACACAAAGTTTGATTAAAAATGGTGGATAAAGATAGCAAGAGCAAGAAATCTCCAAAAGGGTGTAAACCTAACAAAACCCACTTGTCTCAAAGTTGACTCAAATCTCTCTCAAAACACAACCCAAGAGTAAAAACCCATTTTCAAACACAAAACAAAACAAAAAAAATGTCAAGGAGTTTGAGTCCAAAATATTACCAAGATTTTGGTGTCAAAACTAGGTTGCTGTTGTGCTTGGGTTTGAGAATGAAGCAAAAAGCTTGGAAGAGGGTGGCTATGGTTGTTATGGTAGAAAAATGGAAGGGAAGGAAGTTGTATGTTTATGTGGTGGTGGTGAATGATTATGTAAGTGAAGGTCACAAGTTTGCTACTGTTTTTGTTGTGTGGAGATTGTGGATTTTTACATGGTGGTTGGGTGGTTCAAAGAAGAAAAGAAGGTTTGGGTGAGTTAGGGTTTAGGTTGAAAAGAGGGAGCTTGAATGTGATTTGGGTAGAGATTTTGTGGCTTTCAAGCTTGAAAAATGAGTGGGGATAGTGCTCTATTTATAGAGGAAGCAAAGGGGTTTAAGTGGGTGAAAGAAAATTACTTTGTGGTGAAAAAATAGAGTTACTACTACTGTCTGCGCAGGTGTAATCGATTACCATGATTGGGGTAATCGATTACACAGTCCAAAATGGCCTGGAAATCAATTTTTTGTCTGTGTAATCGATTACCATGATTAGTGTAATCGATTACACATTCCAAAATGGCCTGAAAATCAATTTTTTGTCTGTGTAATCGATTACCATGATTAGGATAATCGATTACACAGTTCAAAATGGCCTGGAAATCAATTTTTGTCTGTGTAATCGATTACCATGATTAGGGTAATCGATTACACAGTCCAAAAATTGATTTTCCCCTTATTTTTTATTTAGAACTTTAACCGGATAACCCTAGTCTTTCCCGGGTGTAAACACCATGCCTTGAGTCAGTGTAATATGTATTTGGTTATGAAAGTTCAATGAAATTATGATGATGAAATAATGAAAGCATGCATGTGCAGTAGGGCCATGGATCAGGTGAAAGTTGTATCGGGGTGGGGGGAATTTTGGGGTATGACAATTTGTTGCTTTAGTTCATTTTAGTTGTTTTTATAGTAATTTTGTTGGAGCACAATAGGTGCTCCCTTTAGTTGCTTTGATGTATTTATTGCTTGATTTAAGGTTAACTCTATCAAGCTGAGGCAAGATTGTAGTGGACAGCGCCTGAGAGTGAAAACTGAAGCAAAAAGACGAACTCAGGTAAAGGAGAAAAATGGATAAGGCAGTTGGGTTCCGAGGGAAAACGTGAAAGAATTGATGTATTGGAGAGAATCTTTGCTTTGCATTGAAGAAAAATCCTTTGAATCAAGTGGATAATACCAAGGGGAGCTAAAAGAAAAAATAATGTACAATGGTACACCCAATAATTTGCACACTCTGCAAGAGAAGGGCAATGTTGCCAACACCCTGTTGTGGCAGTCTGTCACAAGACATCTTGCCCCCCACAGTTGTTCCTTTGTACCTGATTTCTTGCATACTAAGTAGAAGGAATGATGTAAAGGTGATGATTTATGTAATGGGTTTGATTTAATTTCCTCATTTTTTGCCCATGATACAAGACATCATAAGGAACCCTGGTGAAGGCTTATAAATAGACCTTGATAGAGATTGACAAATAAGTTCATAATTTTTCCAAGAGAAGACACAAAAGATAATAGTGTGAGGATAATGGAGAGAAAAAATAATTTCTTATTCTCATAATTTCTTGTACCAACTACTGAGCCCTAACGCTATTGGAGTCACCTCTTGTTGATTATCCAACTCAAGAAGTCTTCAAATTACTTTTAGATTTACATTTCTTTTTCATTATTTATTTAAGAATGTATCCTTTGAGAATCATGTATATAGTTTGTACTCAGCTCATCATGAGTTAAACCTTTCGTTTGTTGAGCAATGAAAGTTAATATTATATTGTTTTTATGTTAAATGATGTGTTATTTAGTTTCTTGTTTTATTGTGTCATAAATTGCATACAAATTTGATTCTTTAAATGGTCAACTTATAAAAAGATAACAACTTGTTATTGCGAGAGATCCAACAACAAGTGGATTTCATGATAAAAGTAGTTTAAAAGAGTAGGATAGAGATATTCACTTGATTAGTTCACTTAGATATAAGGAACTATAACTATAAGTGATTTCAGAATACAAATAGACATATTTTAGGGTTATAAGTGTGACTAAGAGATTTGTTCCCTTGCCTTATAATGCATGCTTTGATGTTGTAGAAATATACTTCTAGATCCCTCTGACCTTTCCTGGCACGACACTACCCATCATGAACACATATTTACTTCACTAATATTAATGAACCATAACTCAACACACACTATCTTGATGTAGTCTCACTCTCACCTTATATTGTTTACATATGGTTTATGTAGAAAATTGAACTTGTGACATTCATATATTATTTTTATTCTTGCTTGTGCTTAATTTCAAAAGATAGTTTCTTACAAAATCAATCTAAGTAACATTCACTCCATGTGGGTACGATATCCTTACTTTTTATCACTTGATACTTTGAAACATACATGTATACTTGCATGTGATATATTTTCAAGCAACAACATCTGAAGTTATAACACATATGGATCATAATTCTTTTGGAGGAAACCTTAATCTTAAAGTGGATATAACTAAAGCATTTTACATCGTAAGTTGGAGATTTCTTCTTCATGTTCTTCCTAATTTTGGTTTTAACCAAGTTTTATACCAATGGTGCTCAACATGAATTTTTCAACTGCACCAAGGGGGTAAATAAGAAGATCCATTATCTCATCTTTTATTTTATCTAGTACAAGAATATTTTAGTATGAGCATTCAAATATTTCTATTTAAGGTTCTCTAAAGCTCATTAAAAACTGCAAGGACACTTACTTTTTTTTCTCACGTTCTTTATACATATGACATTCTCATATATGCAAGGGTAAGATTTCCAACATTCAAGCACTCGTGAATCTTTTCAATAGATACTCTTAAGCTTCGGGACCGGTGGTCAACATAGCTAATTCTTCCATTTTCTATGGTATCATTTATTCTAGTGGACTTCTTCACATCCTACAGATGACATGCCTCTCAAGGGGTGCTCTACCTCTTAGCTACCTTGGTGTGCCTATCTCCAAGGGTAAGATCAAATCTTCTTATCTAAAACCTATTACAAATATTGCAGATAATATCATTTTAAAGAAGGTTGAATGGAAGGGTTGCATTTTTTCAATGGCTGACAAAGTTATGCTAGTTAAGTCCATAGTCCAAAGCATGCTCACTCATTTTATAGTTATATATTCTTGGCCTCTTACTTTACTTAAAACCATTGAAGAGATTCTATGAACTTTATTTAAATTGGAGATGTCAATAAAATAAATTTAATCTCTTAGAAAAAAAATATGCGAACCTCATCTCCGTATGGGGTGAGATCTTAGAGCCTTACTCAGACTCAATTAGACAACTAACCTCAAGCTTAGTTGACACCTGTTAAATTTTGAGTAGTCTTGGATCATCATCCTCAAATACATAGTTGTTAAATCTTATGGAATAGACATCATTTATTATCCATCCTATACTTTGGCATAAAAAATTAATACTCTACTCTTAAAAACCATTCCACTTGGTCTCTTGGAAAAGCAACATCAATCACCTTTTAGAAAGATTCATGGTGAATCTCATACGCTACAAAAACTTCATTCTTGATGGTAAATGAATTTGTCCAAACATCTGGAGCATAATCTTCCCATTTCTTCTTCAAACATTGCATCAGGAGCATAATCTTCCTATTTCTTCTTCAAACATTACATCAGTATCTTTTGCTTGATAAAAATGATGAAGATATTCTTATCTCCCTTGGACACATTAAGTATCAAAGAGGCTTTATAATTTCAAGTCTTTATTTATAGTGATTCCTTTAACTAAAACATTGCATCGGTCTCTTATGCTCGACAAGATCTCTATAAATGATGACAAACTATTGATAAATAATTTATTAATTATTAAGTTAATCTTGTGCAAATATAATTCTTTTTTGAAGAATGGATAATTATGAAATAACATATCCAATCAACCTTTTTTTTTACATAATCAATTTTCTTAAATATATATATATAGTTAGATCAATATATAGTTGATTTCTTCAACTTAAAAAGTTAACAAGAAACATTTCTTGATTTAAACACTATTGACATTTTAAAAAGGTTTTATCTTAATCTTGTTTAAGAATTATATATATATATATATATATATATATATATATATATATATATATATATATATGATTATAATTTATATGTCAATTAGATTTTTAAAAACAATTCTATGAACATAATAATTAATGTGTAGAGTATTTAGTTTGTACAGTTGCATTCCGTAAACAACAGCGAAATGAATTTAGAGTTTCCGTAAACGACAGTTTTCTTATTGTAAAACGGTGATATACATGTCGTTTATAGGAAAAATTGGAAAAATTTAAGTAGTTATCAGAGCCTGGTTTCGATCCAGGGACCTGTGGGTTATGGGCCCACCACGCTTCCGCTGCGCCACTCTGATTTCTTGTTATTTGTTTCTATTAAAATGTATTTATTCCAAAACTTTACGAAACATGATTTGTCTTAGACTTCAACATACCTGAATTTTGTTTTGCATGATTGAAATCTTAAAAAGTTTATAGCTTTTAGATGAGCTAGGTTTTGTCTTGGGATCGTATATAGCTTCGATTTTGAGACAAAATCGTATTATATACAATAAAATATTGTTGTTTCTATTAATTATATTTACTATGCTTTTAATTTTAGAAAAGTTATGCGTTATTGTAAAGGAATTAATTAGTTCTTCTTTGCCTATAAAAATAAGTTTTGATTTTCTTTTTTTTGCTAGTAGTACAATAAAGGGGATACAATAATAAGTGATAATTTGGCAACATAATTTTAGTATTTAGTCATAATATAGTTTTTTAAGAGGTCAGTGAATGTTGGTTGCATATTCGCAGTTCTTCCATCACCAACGTACCACAAACAATTTCCCTCCACTTTTGGCCAGATTTTGACAACATTCTTTCAAAAGTTTGAACATGTAGCTTTCATTGTGATGTTCCGTGTATCATTCTCACAACCATACTTACCCCACACAACGCGGCACCTTAAGTCTTCTCCTCCACTATGAAGTTTCCAATCCAGTTTTGACAAGCAAATTTTATTCTTGATTTCAAAAGTCCTTCTTCTTATTTTGGTCTTAAGATTCCTCAACCCAAGTCCTTCTTCTTCTTTTGGTCTTAAGATTCCTCAACACAAGTCCTTCTTCTTCTTTTGGTCTTGTGATGGTGTTCCATTTGACTGGATGATATTTTTTCTTGTGCTAAGTATCTCCTCAAATGAATCTCCGTTGGAGTTTATAATTTTCGTTTGTGCAAGCCATGGAAATCATGGTAGTCATCATAGGATATATGGTTAGAGCTTTGATAACATTTTTGGCAAGTGTAACTTTTTCGTAAAAAGCAAGGTGATTCGCTTTTCACATAGTTAACTTTGTACTCACTTGATCAATCATGTACTCGCAGTAACCTCTCTTGAGTGCCTTTCCAGTTAATAGTACACCAAGATATTTGCCAAAGAAGGTTGTTTCTTTAAATCCTGACATATGGACAAGCTGCTCCATTGTGCGTCTGTTTGCATTTTTTGAGAGAAAAATTATGGTTTTCTTGTGTCTGACTTGTTCTCCAGACATATTGCAGAATTTATTCAGGATACTCTTTATACTTTGCATTTGTCTAGTTGTTGCCTCCCCAAACAGCAGGAGATCATTTGCGAACATGAGATGAGACACTATAGACCCATATTTACCAGCCTTGATAGTTCTCCAATCACCTTTGTCTACTGCTTGCATAATGAGGTGCAAAAGTTTATCCGTGCAGAGGACAAAGATGTAGGGGAGACGAGATCTCCTTGACGAATCCCCCTACTGGGGCGAAAGAACTCAAATGACGTGCCATTCTACTTGATGTTGGTTTCTACACTAGTCACTCCATGCATGATAATGTTGGTCATTTTCAAGGGTAATTCAATTTCCTCAAATATCCTCTAGATGAATTCCTAGCTCAACTTGTCATATGCTTTCGAAAGGTCGAGTTTAATAGTAAATAAGCCTTTTTTACCCTTAATTTTGCTCATACTAAGCATAATCTCTTGGCCCACTATGATGTTTTCATGAATGCTCTGACCTGACACAAACCCGAACTAGTAAGGAGAAACAATAATAGGAATATTTTCTTTGAGACATTCTACAAGCATCTTACTCACAACTTTTTAAATAACATTGCACAAGGATATTTGCCTAAACTAGATGACAAATTATGGTTGATTTGTCTTAGGGATAAGGCAAATATTTGTTTAGTTTATAGTTGTTTTTGGTGTAAGCCCTAGAGGTTAATACTTTTGGTACTTGTATCGAATTATTTATTAATAATAAAAGGTTTTTTCTTTATTATGTTTGGTTAATAAAATCCCTAGAATAGCTAGTCCGTTTAATGTATCAAGTGTGACTTAATCATGAGATCACATTAAACATAAGGACATTATTCTTAAAGTATTCGTAGTCGAGATTTATTGTGAAGTGAGATAACATTAAAGCATAAAGACTATTATGTATATAGACTGATGATCACATCTCATGGATCATGGATAAGGAGTTATCAAGTCTTAAACATAGGTATGAATATTAAGAGTAATAGTTATACTGGATTGACCCGCTATGAGAATACTATATAGAATGTTATGCAAAGTGTCATAAGTTATTCTCATGGTGATAATGGTGTATACCACCCTTCGACCTGAAACCACTATGGACCCTAGATGTAGAGTCGAGTGTCTTGTTGTTGATCAAACGTTATCCGTAACCGGATGACCATAAAGACAGTTGATGGGTACTCCATGAAGAATGCTAAGGGACATGAGTGACCTAGATGGAATTTGCCCATCCTGCGTAACAGGATAAATGTCTATGGATCCAATATTGAACTGGACAAGGATGACACGGTCTATGCCTTGTGTTCAATATAGACATAAGGGCAAAAGGGTAATTATACACATAAGTATTATCACAGAAGGATTTGTTAGATCACATGACATTTTCGTGTCTTGGGTAGCAGTGATGTGTTGCTAGATACCGCTCACTCTTTATTATGTTAAATATGTGATTTAATATAATTGTCAATGCCGCGAAAACATACAGGGTCACACACAAAAGGACGGATTGATGAGAGATAAAGTAACTAAGGAACACCGTAAGGTACAGTGCACTTAAGTGAATTGTAGAACATCGTAAGGTATGGTGTATTTAAGTAGAATATGAAATATGGTAATGAACCACGCGCTTAAGTGATTTTGGCATATTATAAGATATGGGCCACATACACTTAAGTGGGCTTTTTAGCTTGCAGCCCACACAAGTGGTTCTATAAATAGAACCCTTGTCCAGAAGCATTTAGTGCAGTTGCAATTTCGTTTTCTCTCTCTCTCTCTCTCTCTCTCTCTCTCTCTCTCTCTCTCTCTCTCTCTCTCTCTCTCTCTCTCTCTCTCTCTCTCTCTCACACACACACACACACACACACACACACACACACTCAAAGCCTTCATTCGTAGCAGCTAGCACTGAGATTGAAGGAATTTGTTCGTGTAGACTGAGTAGAGGCGTTGTCATCGTTTAACGTTCGTGATCGCTCCGTAGATCTGCATCAAAGGTTTCAATCGTCACAAGAGGTAACGATTCTATCATTGATCATGCTCATTCGTAAGGATCACTAAAGGAGACAATTTTAAATTTCGCTGCGTTTTGGATCACAATTCTCCTTCAGTGGTATCAGAGCCACTTATGAAACCATGCATCTGATAGCTGTTTATTTTCTGTATGAATATGATTAGAAGACAGAATGAATCAAAGAATAAATGAGTAATTAAATTTGGCATCATGTGTGTACGATTTGGATGATTGATGTTGATTATGCTTCGGAATCCGATATTAGTATGGTGAAGCAGCGATGCATCGATCGTCCATATGTTACGCAATTGAGATCGATCAAGTTATATATATGATATAAGTAATCCTAATGCAAAATACGGTATATATGATATATTGTTTCTGTTTCGTTCATTCAAACACTTAATGGTTGTTTTCCTTTGAGAGATCAATGGTCATTTGCTTTGGAATCCGACATTATTATGGTGAAGCAATGACCTGTTGATCAATCATATTGAATCAACAATCGAGGTGTGTTTGACGGTCTGAAATTGGTGCATTATGGTTAATGACGACACAAGGGTTATGTTGTCAAAGAGTTGTGAGTTGAGGGCTTGTTGGATCACGTCTATTGACTGTTTCAAAGCGTTGATTTTGACCGTGCGACGTTCGTCATGGGCCTGTGACGGTCGTAGCAAGCTGGACGTGACGGTCGTAACATGCTTTGTGACGGTCGTCACATTCATAGAGTCAGAATTCGCGGCGTTTTTGTTTTATGACCGGGCAGCGAACCCCGGCTAACTCTGCATAGTGTGATCGGTCGCCGAAATTTAATTTGGTTTTAATTAATTAAAGGAATTAAAATTAATAATAATAATGTGTTTATTATTATTGTCTTGTGGTGATCGGTTATGGCCTTAGTTTTCCTTTATTTTGTTTTGGGTTTTTTAAAAATGTGACCTGCGTGTCGTGCCTCTCTTTTAATCTCTTAATGTAACTTCTTCTCTCATCTCACTCCCTCGTATGTAAAACGAGTTTCTTTTATGTAATGTAATATTATGAAGAAAGAGAAGAATTCAATATCAAAGGAGGACAACCTTGAAGATCTTGCTTGGAGAAGCTTAGATCGTTATTAAGTTAGCTTAGGTTCTCTCATTGGCTTGGGAGAACAATTGCGCTAGGGACCATAATTGTTTCATTATGAATGTATGTTGATGCGTATGACTGTAAGTTGATGCATGTGAGAGATGATTTATATGATAAATAAGCCAATGAGATCAGAACAATTGCAATTCCCTCAAATAAAATATTAAGTTTATGTTTTCCAAGTTTTAGCACTCATCAAGACTCGTAACGGATAATGTAGGTTTCTCCTATGCGAGGTGTATGTTCTATATTAGTAAGGTGCGATGGGATAATTGTAATATCCAATTGCTAAAACAATGGGTCAAACTTAACTAAACAAATTATAATAAGATTATATGTGTTTAGACGCAAAGTTGGAAATGATCCATGTGATGGATTGGAATAAGGAGTTATTCACCCAACTAAGATATTCGAGAGTTGTATTAGATACAATTGGAAGGAGTTCCTACCTAAATAACCTAGTTTTGTGTAATCCGCTTACGCGGACTTAAAACAAAGTGAAATGTGGATCTCGACCCACTAGAAAATCTTCCAACGGGATTTTCCGAATCAAATGATGAGGGTCATTTGTTTTGAGTAAAATAGTGGGAGCATATTTAATTAAAGACCTAATTAAATATGTTATTGATACTTATATTTTCATTAGTTTCATGTAGATTACCATGACAACAAACACCTCTAACAACATTTTGCGATCAATCCTTGACAAGGAAAAATTGTCTAGGACAAATTTTCTGGATTGGCACCGAAATCTGAGGATTGTCCTCAAACATGATAGAAAGCTGTATGTCTTGGAGAAACCTGTTCCTGAAGAGGAACCTACTAGTTCTGCACCTAAGGCAAAAAGAGATGTTTATAAGAAGCATGTCGATGATGCCAATGAAACTGCTTGTCTCATGCTAGCTACCATGATCTCAGAGTTGTAAAAGCAACATGAGAACACGGCAGCGTTCGATATGATCGAACACCTGAAGATGCTCTATCAAGAGCAAGCGAGGCATGAAAGGTTTGAAGTTTCAAAATCCCTTTTTCAAGGCAAGTTAGCTGAGGGAGCCCCTGTAGGTCCCCATGTGCTCAAGATGATTGGGTATGTGGAAAACCTTGAAAGGTTGGGTTTTCCCCTCGGAAAGGAACTTGCGACTGATTTGATCTTGCAACCGTTGCCAGATAGATTCAGTCAATTTGTCCTAAATTTCAATATGAATGATATGGACAAATCTCTTCCTAAACTGCTAGCCATGTTAAGAACTGCTGAGCAGAATCTGAAGTCAAAAGGAAAGTCCATTCTGATGAACGGAAATGGAAAGAGACAGACCAAAAGACCCACCAAGCAGGGTGATAAAGGGAGAGGCAAGGAAGTTGCCAAACCCAGACCCATTGTTGCTGCTTTGGAGCCTAGTGGAGGCATAGCAAAGGCAGGCACCTGCTTCCATTGCGGTAAGACCGGACACTAAAAGAGAAACTGCCCAAAGTACCTGGAAGATATGAAGAATGGAGTAGAGACTTCAACTTCATGTATTTTTGTTATTGAAATTAATTTATCTACTTCTGCATCGTGGGTATTAGATACTGGATGCAGTTCTCACATTTGTACAAATGTGCAGGGGCTAAAAAAGAGTAGAGATTTGGCAAAAGGTGAAGTTGACCTACGAGTTGGCAATGGAGCAAAAGTTGTTGCTTTAGCCGTATGAACTTATGTATTGACTTTACCTAGTGGTTTAATAATTCAGTTAGAGAACTGTTATTATGTATCTGCAATTAGCAGGAATATTATTTCCATTTCTTGTTTGGACAAGTTTGGTTTTTCTTTATAATAAAGAATAATTATTGCTTAATTTATTTGAATGATATATTCTATGCTACTGCATAAATGAACAATGGATTATATATCCTTGATCTTGAGATGCCTATTTATAACATTAATACTAAAAGGATGAAACCTAATGAGTTAAATCCAACTTACCTTTGGCATTGTCGATTAGGCCACATAAATGAGAAACGCATTTCCAAACTCCATAAAGATGGACTTTTGGACTCTTTTGATTATGAATCATATGAGACATGCAGAACTTGTTTAATTGGAAAGATGACAAAGTCTCTATTCATAGGAAAAGGTGAAAGAGTTAATGATCTTTTGGCCCTCATACATACTGATGTATGTGGACCACTGAACATACTAGCCATAAGAGGTTTTCAGTACTTCATCACATTTACCGATGATTTCAGTAGATATGGTTATATGTATTTAATGAAACACAAATCAGAGTCCTTTGAAAAGTTCAAGGAATTCAAGAATGAAGTACAAAACCAACTAGGTAAGAATATTAAAACTCTTCGATCAAATCGAGGTGGTGAGTATTTAAGCCTAGAGTTTGATGACCATCTGAAAGAGTGTGGGATCCTATCCCAACTTACTCCTCCTGGAACACCCCAATGGAATGGTGTATCTGAGAGAAGAAATCGAACCCTGTTAGACATGGTCCGATCCATGATGAGTCACGCCAATCTTCCAAACTCCTTTTGGGGACATGCATTATTGACAACAACTTACACACTTAACCGTGTCCATCCAAAAAGGTTGAGAAGACACCATATGAGATATGGAGTGGTAAGAAACCACATATGTCTTACATGAAGATTTGGGGTTGCGAAGTTTATGTGAAACGACAAATTTCAACTAAGCTTGAGCCCAAATTTGACAAATGCTTATTTGTGGGGTATCCTAAAGAAACAAGAGGGTATTACTTCTACAATCCTTCTGAGGGAAAAGTGTTTGTCGCTCGAACTGGAGTTTTCCTAGAAAAGGATTTTATTTACAAAGGAATCAGTGGGAGGAAAGTAGAGATTGAAGAAATTCAAGAATCACAAAGCATTGATACACCTATGGAGGAATTAGAGCAGGAAACACAAGTAGTTGTGGAAGAGCAACCTGCTCAAGTAGAACAAGACCAGCGTAGGTCAGGCAGGATATGTCACCTACCTGAGAGATATGGATATCTCATAACTGATCAAGGTGATGTATTACTCATGGATCAAGATGAGCTTGTGACCTACCAAGAGGCCATAACTGGTCCTGAGTCTGAGAAGTGGCTAGAAGCCATGAAATCTGAAATGGATTCCATGTACACAAACCAGGTTTGGACCTTGGTAGAGCCTCCTGTAGGAGTTAACCCTATAGGATGCAAGTGGGTCTTCAAAAAGAAGATTGACATGGATGGTAAGGTACATACCTATAAGACAAGACTGGTTGCAAAAGGATATAAACAAATTCATGGGGTTGACTATGATGAAACCTTTTCACCAGTTGCAATGCTTAAATATGTTCGGATTTTACTTGATATCGTTGCATATCATGATTATGAAATATGGCAGATGGATGTCAAAACTGCTTTCCTTAATGGGAATCTTCTTGAGGATGTGTACATGACACAACTTGAAGGATTTGACATACCTGAAGAAGCCCTAAAGATATGTAAGTTACAAAGATCAATCTATGGATTGAAGCAAGCTTCCAGAAGTTGGAATCTTCATTTTGATGAAACAGTTAAACAATATAGATTCGTCAAGAACGAAGATGAGCCTCGTGTCTACAAGAAGGTTAGTGGGAGCATGATCGTTTTCCTGGTATTATATGTAGATGACATATTACTCATTGGAAACGATGTCCCTACCCTACAACAAGTAAAGTCTTGGTTGGGGAAATGCTTTTCTATGAAGGACCTAGGTGAAGCAGCCTATATATTAGGAATTAGAATCTATAAAGATAGATCACAAAAACTGCTTGGCCTAAGTCAGAGTACATACATAGACAAGGTGCTGAGACGCTTTAATATGCATGACTCCAAGAAAGGATTCATACCTATGCAACATGGTCTGTGTCTATCAAAAACACAATCCCCTTCAACTAAAGAAGAAAGGGATCGCATGAATAAGATTCCATATGCATCTGCAATAGGATCTATCATGTATGTCATGTTATGTACTCGATCAGATGTCTCGTATGCTTTGAGTGCAACGAGTAGGTACCAATCTGACCATGGTGATGCTCATTGGGTAGCTGTCAAGAATATCCTTAAGTATTTGAGAAGGACTAAGGAATCATTCTTGATATATGGAGGTCAGGAAGAGCTGGTTGTAATTGGATACACCGATGCTAGCTTCCAGACAGATAAGGATGACTTTAGATCGCAATCTGGTTATGTGTTTTGCTTAAACGGTGGCGCTGTGAGCTGGAAAAGTTCAAAGCAAGATACAGTTGCTGATTCTATAACCAAGGCCGAGTATATTGATGCCTCAAGTGCAGCAAAGGAAGTTGTTTGGATCAAAAAGTTAATTAGTGAACTTGGCATGGTTCCTAACATTGTGGATCCCATTGATCTCTATTGTGATAACAATGGCGCTATCGCACAAGCTAAGGAACCTAGATCTCACCAACGATCCAAACACATACTTAGGCGTTATCACCTCATTTGAGAGATAATATATATAAGATATGTGAAGATATGCAGAGTACCTACACTTGACAATATTGCTGACCCACTGATAAAGCCTTTTGCACAGCAGAAGCATGATGGCCATACTAGATCTATGGGCATCAGGGGTATGTCTGATTGGCTCTAGTGCTAGTGGGAGATTGTTGGTGTAAGCCCTAGAGGTCAATACTTTTGGTACTTGTATCGAATTACTTATTAATAATAAAAGGCTTTTTCTTTATTATGTTTGGTTAATAAAGTCCCTAGGATAGCTAGTCCGTTTAATGTATCAAGTGTGACTTAATCATGAGATCACATTAAACATAAGGACAATATTCTTAAAGTATTTGTAGTCAAGCTTTATTATGAAGTGGGATAACATTAAAGCATAAAGACTATTATGTATATAGACTGATGATCACATCTCATGGATCATGGATAAGGAGTTATCAAGTCTTAAACATAAGTATGAATATTAAGAGTAATATTTATACTGGATTGACCCGTTATGAGAATACTATATAAAATGTTATGCAAAGTGTCATAAGTTATTCTCATGGTGATAATGGTGTATACGACCCTTCGACCTGAAACCACTATGGACCCTAGATGTAGAGTCGAGTGCCTTGTTGCTGATCAAACATTGTCCGTAACTGGATAACCATAAAGATAGTTGATGGGTACTCCACGAAGCATGATAAGGGACATGAGTGACCTAGATGGAATTTGCCCATCCTGCGTAACAGGATAAATGTCTATGGGCCTAATATTGAACTGGACAAGGATGACACGGTTTATGCCTTGTGTTCTGTAACACCCCGATAATAATAAAATAATTATTTAAATTGAGTTAATAATATATTTATTAATTTAATTAAATAATTGGAAATTTTATTATTATTATTGGATTATTATTATTATTGGAAAATATATATAAGTTGGAAATAAAGAAAAGAGCCCATTTGGAGTAAAAAGGTTTTACGTGAAAAACAGAGAAGCGATCGTGAAAGAGGAAAAGGGCAAAGAGACAGAGCAAGGGCTGAAGGTTGAAGAGAGAAAAGCTTGGAGCTCAAAGATTTGCCGAATTAATCAGGTAAGGGGGGTTTATCGTCGATTAATGGGTATTATGGGATAATATGTGATGGGTAGTGATAAGCCGTTAATTTGACCCTAATTGGGATTGTTGATGCTGAAGAATTGAGTTGGATAAATTGTATTTAGACTGTAATTGAATCTGTGTTTGGGTTAGTTGTGAAATTCCGAACGTATAGCTTTTTACGGAATCGGAATCGGAGGTCCGGAAGTCCTCCAACGGCGGAAAATGCGGAGAATTCTGCGTTCTGCCTTGTGTTAGCGCAGGAACTGCTGTTTAGTCTGCGTTAACCGGTTAACCCAGGGTGTTAACCGGTTAACACTGTTATGATTTGTGAAAATGTGCTGTTTTGCCTGCGTTAACCGGTTAACCCAGGGCGTTAACCGGTTAACACTGTTACGTTTTGCCAGAAAATATGTTTTTGCCTGCGTTAACCGGTTAACCCAGGGCGTTAACCGGTTAACACTGTTGCAGAGTGGAAAAATTAGTTTTTAATGTTGTGTACATAACTGAGAGTTAGCCTATGTTGGCGTATGATGTAATAGGGATTATATCCCGCTGTTTTGAGCAGTATATGTATTAGTAGAGTGTGCTAATACTGTGATTAATTATTTGACATGATATAATGTTTTGATACATGTGTTGAGGAATGTATGATTGTATGCATAATGCTGGGAATGTATCAGTTGTGTATGCATTGGTGAATAGACTGTTTTATGGCTTAGAGTGTGAGCATATGTCTATTCTTGAATTGTTGTGGACGTTGCATTGCTAGGTGATTAGCATGCATATTGTGGCCTTTATGGTGGTAGCTAATTCCCGTGGTGAGGAATTAGTGATGTTAGTCATTTTGGACTGTTGTTGATGTTTGCATGCTAGGTGAGTTAGCGTGCATAGCATGGCCCTTGGGGTGGTAGCTAATTCCCATAGTGAGGAATTAGTGATGTGAGTCACTAGGTCTCAAATGAGTGGGACTAGTGAGCTTGGTAGCCGTACCTGGATTGGTCGGTGAAGTTGAACTATATGTTCACGAATAGTCGGTACCGCATGTGTGGAGTCTCATTGCATAATGTATGTATGGCGTATAATATGAATGGATGTATTCCAATATTATACGTGTGTTTGTGTTGTTATGAAGTATGAATTGAGATTATACTTGTGTTTTATGTTGGTGTTGAGGATGATGTTAAACTGATGTGCTGTTACTGATAGTATGTTGTGATTAGGGTGATTAATGTGTTAAATTACTTAACATGACATTATATGCTATAATGCTTATTATATCGATTGAGGAACTCACCCTTACAACTATTTTTCAGGTAACGAGAAATGAGTTGAGTAGAAGTGAATGCTTGGAGTCTAGTGTAGTCTCCTTAGTGGGTCATGCTCTGATAGATGTAACATCGGGAGGGAACCTTTTTAATTATGTGTTAAAGATTGTTGAACCAGTTTACATGTAGTATGTTACATGTTTTGATTGACTTGATTTATATCCGCTGCGATTTATGCAAAAATGTTAATGTTTTGAATTAATAAAAGAGCATGACTGTTATATTGTTGCGTGGTGTGGAATATTATGTGTGACACCCTTGAAGGGCATAATTACTCTGATTGTTATATGTTTATTAATTTTAATTAAATATTCTGGGGTATTTTATAAGGGTGTTACATTAGTGGTATCAGAGCATAGTCGGTCGAGTCGAGTCGTAATTATTCTGTTTCCCCTGTACGGTATAGGTGTTGAGTAACCTATCAGTACTCATTGTTTTAGTTTGTTTGGGTTTTCAGAATAGAGATGGCTGGAAGAGGTAGAGATGATGCTGCGATTGCTGAGGCTCTGGGTATGCTAGCTGGAGTACTTGGAGGGAATCCGAATGTTGTGGGAATGGGAGCTGCTCGTCAACTGAGTGAGTTCCAGAAGAACAATCCTCCAATGTTCAAGGGAGCATACGATCCAGATGGCACTCAGAAGTGGTTGAAGGAGATCGAGAGAATCTTCCGAGTAACTGAGTGTGCCGATAACCAGAAGGTCAGGTTCGGTACGCATATGCTGTCAGAGGAAGCTGATGATTGGTGGGTTGCTACCCGCACCGAGTTGGAAACTGCTGGGAATGCTGAAATCACTTGGGCTGTGTTCAGAGAGAGATTCCTGAGGAAGTACTTTCCAGAGGATGTCAGAGGAAAGAAAGAGATAGAGTTTTTGGAATTGAAGCAGGGTAACAGGTCTGTTACTGAGTATGCTGCTAAGTTCACAGAGCTGTCAAAGTATTATACTCCCTATAATGAGGCTGCTGGGGAATTTTCGAAATGTGTGAAGTTTGAGAACGGGTTGCGTCCCGAGATCAAACAGGCTATTGGATATCAGCGGATCAGAGTGTTTTCTGACTAGGTCGACTGTTGCAGGATTTTTGAACAGGATTCCAAAGCCAGAGCAGAGAGCTATCAGCAAAGGGTTGATAGGAAAGGCAAGAATCAGAATGATCGTGGAAAACCGTATGCAGTTGGCAAAGGTTTTCAGAGTCAGAGTGGGATGAAGAGGCCTGGTGGGGGAGACTCTAGTGCTCCTGCTAAGTGTTACAGATGTGGTCAGGCGGGACATTGTTTCCATGAGTGTGCTAGTGTTGAGAAGAAGTGTTTCAAGTGTGGTAAAGATGGTCATTTGGCTGCAGAGTGCCGGTTGAAGACTCTGACTTGCTTCAACTGTGGAGAGGTGGGCCATATCAGTCCACAGTGTCCTAAGCCGAAGAAAGAGAATCAGTCGGGAGGAAAAGTCTTTGCTTTATCGGGTTCTGAGACTTCCGCAGATGATCGTTTGATCCGAGGTACGTGTTATATTAATGGCTTTCCTCTTGTAGCTATTATTGACACCGGTGCTACTCATTCTTTTATATCTTTGGATTGTGCTGTGAAACTTAAGTTAGAGATATCTGAGATGCTTGGAAGTATGGTGATTGATACTCCTGCGAAGGGTTCAGTGACTACTACTTCAGTTTGCTTGAGTTGTCCTTTGAGTATTTTTGGTAGAGACTTTGGGATAGACCTTGTGTGTCTTCCACTAGTGCAGATTGATGTTATCTTGGGAATGAACTGGTTGGTGTTTAACCGAGATTCTATCAATTGTTTTGATAAGACTGTGATATTTCCTGAGATTGAAGGAGGAAAGAGTTTGTTTCTATCAGCCAGGCAGGTGAATGAGGAAGTAGCAGATGGGGCAGAGTTGTTTATGCTGTTAGCGACTTTGGAGGCTAAAGATAAACTAGTGATTGGTGATCTAGCCGTGGTGTGTGAGTTTCCTGATGTGTTTCCGGAAGAGGTGAATGAATTGCCGCCAGAGCGTGAAGTTGAGTTCTCGATTGATTTGGTACCTGGTACTAGACCGATATCGATGACTCCGTATCGTATGTCTGCTGTTGAGTTAGCTGAATTGAAGAGTCAGTTGGAAGATCTGTTGGATAAGAAGTTTATTCGTCCGAGTGTGTCACCGTGGGGTGCACCAGTGTTATTGGTTAAGAAGAAAGAAGGTACTATGAGGTTGTGTGTGGACTACAGGCAACTGAATAAAGTGACGATCAAAAATCGGTATCCTTTGCCGAGGATTGATAATTTGATGGATCAATTGGTTGGTGCGAGTGTGTTCAGCAAGATAGATTTGAGATCTGGGTATCATCAGATACGTGTGAAAACTGAAGATATTCAGAAGACTGCTTTCAGAACAAGGTATGGACATTATGAGTATTCTGTAATGCCTTTTGGTGTGACTAATGCGCCTGGAGTATTTATGGAGTATATGAATAGGATTTTCCATCCGTACCTAGATAAGTTTGTTGTGGTGTTTATTGATGACATTTTGGTGTATTCGAAATCTGAAGAAGAGCATGCTGAGCATTTGAGAGTGGTTTTAGAAGTTCTACGAGAAAAGAAGTTATTTGCTAAACTGTCGAAGTGTGAATTTTGGTTAGAAGAAGTTAGTTTTCTTGGTCATGTGATTTCAAGAGGTGGTGTTGCTGTTGATCCTTCTAAGATAGAAGCGGTATCTAAGTGGGAAGCTCTGAAGTCTGTTGCTGAGATTCAAAGTTTTCTTGGTTTGGCTGGTTATTATAGGAAGTTCATTGAGGGATTTTCTAAGTTGGCGTTACCGCTGACAATGTTGACTAGAAAGGGGCAAGCGTTTGTTTGGGACTCAAAATGTGAATAAGGTTTCCAAGAGTTAAAGAGAAGGTTAACTACTGCTCCTATTCTGATATTACCGAGTTCGTCGGAACCATTTGAGGTTTACTGTGATGCTTCATTGTTGGGTTTGGGTGGTGTGTTGATGCAGAATAAGCAGGTTATAGCTTATGCTTCGAGACAGCTGAGGGTTCATGAGAGGAACTATCCGACGCACGATTTAGAGTTGGCAGCTGTGGTATTTGTTCTGAAGTTGTGGAGACATTATTTGTATGGATCAAGATTTGAGGTTTTCAGTGACCATAAAAGTTTAAAGTATTTGTTTGATCAGAAAGAGCTGAATATGAGACAGAGGAGATGGTTAGAATTTCTGAAGGATTATGACTTTGGTTTGAATTACCATCCGGGTAAAGCAAACGTAGTGGCTGATGCATTGAGTCGGAAATCATTGCATATGTCTATGTTAATGGTTAAGGAATTGGATTTAATTGAGCAGTTTAGGGACTTGAGTTTGGTGTGTGAGAGTACTCACAATAGTGTTAAATTGGGAATGTTGAAGTTGACAAGTGGTATTCTGGATGAGATCAGAGAGGGTCAGAAATCTGATGTGCTTTTGGTTGATAAGTTGACTTTAGTGAATCAAGGTCAAGGTGGTGAATTCAGAGTTGATGAGAATGGTGTTTTGAAATTTGGTAATCGGGTGTGTATTCCGGATGTTACCGAACTTAAGAAGAGTATTCTGGAGGAAGGACATCGTAGTGGCTTGAGTATTCATCCTGGAGCTACGAAGATGTATCATGATTTGAAGAAGTTATTTTGGTGGCCGGGAATGAAAAGAGAAATTGCGAGTTTTGTTTATTCCTGTTTGACTTGTCAGAAGTCAAAGATTGAGCATCAGAAGCCGTCTGGGCTAATGCAACCGTTGGCTATTCCAGAGTGGAAGTGGGATAGTATCAGTATGGATTTTGTTTCTGGTTTACCGAGGACAAGTAAGAATTTTGAAGCTATTTGGGTGATTGTGGATAGATTGACGAAGTCGGCTCATTTCATTCCGATCAGAATGGATTATCCGTTAGAGAGATTAGCCGAGTTGTATATTGAGAAGATTGTAAGTTTGCATGGTATTCCGTCTAGTATTGTTTCGGACAGAGATCCTAGATTTACATCGAAGTTTTGGGAAGGTTTGCAGAGGGCTTTGGGAACTAAGCTGAGATTGAGTTCTGCATATCATCCGCAGACTGATGGTCAGACTAAGAGGACGATTCAGTCATTAGAGGATCTTTTGAGAGCTTGTGTTTTGGAAAAGGGAGGTGCTTGGGATTGTTATTTACCTTTGATTGAGTTTACCTACAACAATAGTTTTCATTCGAGCATTGGTATGGCACCGTTTGAAGCTTTGTATGGTAGGAGATGTCGGACACCTTTATGTTGGTATGAGTCCGGTGAGAGCGATGTGGTTGGACCGGAGATTGTTCAACAGACTACAGAAAAGATTAAGATGATTCAGGAGAAGATGAGAATTGCTCAGAGTCGTCAGAAGAGTTATCATGATAAGAGGAGGAAGTCACTTGAGTTCCAAGAGGGAGATCATGTGTTTCTTCGTGTTACTCCGATAACTGGTGTTGGGCGAGCTTTGAAGTCGAGGAAGTTGACACCTCGATTTATTGGTCCTTATCAGATTTTGGAGAGGATAGGGGAGGTAGTCTATCGTATCGCTTTACCGCCGTCGCTTGCGAATTTGCATGAGGTTTTTCATGTGTCTCAGTTGAGGAGGTACATTCATGATCCGTCGCATGTAGTCCAAGTAGATGATGTACAGGTGAGAGATAACCTGACTGTTGAAACATCACCTATGAGGATCGAGGATCGAGAGTTGAAGCAGTTGCGGGGTAAAGAGATTGCCTTAGTGAAGGTAGCTTGGGGAGGACCAGCAGGTGGCAATGTGACTTGGGAACTGGAGAGTAAGATGAAGGAATCTTACCCAGAGTTGTTCGTTTGAGGTATGTTTTCGAGGACGAAAACTCTTTTAGTGGGGGAGAGTTGTAACACCCCGATAATAATAAAATAATTATTTAAATTGAGTTAATAATATATTTATTAATTTAATTAAATAATTAGAAATTTTATTATTATTATTGGATTATTATTATTATTGGAAAATATATATAAGTTGGAAATAAAGAAAAGAGCCCATTTGGAGTAAAAAGGTTTTACGTGAAAAACAGAGAAGCGATCGTGAAAGAGGAAAAGGGCAAAGAGACAGAGCAAGGGCTGAAGGTTGAAGAGAGAAAAGCTTGGAGCTCAAAGATTTGCCGGATTAATCAGGTAAGGGGGTTTATCGTCGATTAATGGGTATTATGGGATAATATGTGATGGGTAGTGATAAGCCGTTAATTTGACCCTAATTGGGATTGTTGATGCTGAAGAATTGAGTTGGATAAATTGTATTTAGACTGTAATTGAATCTGTGTTTGGGTTAGTTGTGAAATTCCGAACGTATAGCTTTTTACGGAATCGGAATCGGAGGTCCGGAAGTCCTCCAACGGCGGAAAATGCGGAGAATTCTGCGTTCTGCCTTGTGTTAGCGCAGGAACTGCTGTTTAGTCTGCGTTAACCGGTTAACCCAGGGTGTTAACCGGTTAACACTGTTATGATTTGTGAAAATGTGCTGTTTTGCCTGCGTTAACCGGTTAACCCAGGGCGTTAACCGGTTAACACTGTTACGTTTTGCCAGAAAATATGTTTTTGCCTGCGTTAACCGGTTAACCCAGGGCGTTAACCGGTTAACACTGTTGCAGAGTGGAAAAATTAGTTTTTAATGTTGTGTACATAACTGAGAGTTAGCCTATGTTGGCGTATGATGTAATAGGGATTATATCCCGCTGTTTTGAGCAGTATATGTATTAGTAGAGTGTGCTAATACTGTGATTAATTATTTGACATGATATAATGTTTTGATACATGTGTTGAGGAATGTATGATTGTATGCATAATGCTGGGAATGTATCAGTTGTGTATGCATTGGTGAATAGACTGTTTTATGGCTTAGAGTGTGAGCATATGTCTATTCTTGAATTGTTGTGGACGTTGCATTGCTAGGTGATTAGCATGCATATTGTGGCCTTTATGGTGGTAGCTAATTCCCGTGGTGAGGAATTAGTGATGTTAGTCATTTTGGACTGTTGTTGATGTTTGCATGCTAGGTGAGTTAGCGTGCATAGCATGGCCCTTGGGGTGGTAGCTAATTCCCATAGTGAGGAATTAGTGATGTGAGTCACTAGGTCTCAAATGAGTGGGACTAGTGAGCTTGGTAGCCGTACCTGGATTGGTCGGTGAAGTTGAACTATATGTTCACGAATAGTCGGTACCGCATGTGTGGAGTCTCATTGCATAATGTATGTATGGCGTATAATATGAATGGATGTATTCCAATATTATACGTGTGTTTGTGTTGTTATGAAGTATGAATTGAGATTATACTTGTGTTTTATGTTGGTGTTGAGGATGATGTTAAACTGATGTGCTGTTACTGATAGTATGTTGTGATTAGGGTGATTAATGTGTTAAATTACTTAACATGACATTATATGCTATAATGCTTATTATATCGATTGAGGAACTCACCCTTACAACTATTTTTCAGGTAACGAGAAATGAGTTGAGTAGAAGTGAATGCTTGGAGTCTAGTGTAGTCTCCTTAGTGGGTCATGCTCTGATAGATGTAACATCGGGAGGGAACCTTTTTAATTATGTGTTAAAGATTGTTGAACCAGTTTACATGTAGTATGTTACATGTTTTGATTGACTTGATTTATATCCGCTGCGATTTATGCAAAAATGTTTAATGTTTTGAATTAATAAAAGAGCATGACTGTTATATTGTTGCGTGGTGTGGAATATTATGTGTGACACCCTTGAAGGGCATAATTACTCTGATAGTTATATGTTTATTAATTTTAATTAAATATTCTGGGGTATTTTATAAGGGTGTTACATGTTCAATATAAACATAAGGGCAAAAGGGTAATTATACACATAAGTATTATCACAGAAGGATTTGTCAGATCACATGACATTTTCGTGCCTTGGGTAGCAGTGATGTGTTGCTAGATACCGCTCACTATTTATCATGTTAAATACGTGATTTAATATAATTGCCAATGCCGCGAAAACCTATAGGGTCAAAAGGACGGATTGATGAGAGATATAGTAACTAAGGAACAACGTAAGGTACGGTGCACTTAAGTGAATTGTAGAACATCGTAAGGTACGGTGTATTTAAGCAGAATACGAAATATGGTAAGGAACCACGCACTTAAGTGATTTCGGCATATTGTAAGATATGGGCCACATACACTTAAGTGGGCTTTTTAGCTTATATCCCACACAAGTGGTTCTATAAATAGAACCCTTGTGCAGAAACATTCTTATCGTGATCGCCCAGTGAAGTAGCAACTGAAGGAGAATTGCGATCCAAAATGCAACGGAATTTAAAATTTTCTCCTTTAGTGATCCTTACGAATGGGCATGACCAGTGATAGAATCGTTACCTCTTGTGACGATTGAAACCTTTGATGCAGATCTACGGAGCGATCACGAACGTTGAACGATGACAACGCCTCTACTCAGTCCACACGAACGGATTCCTTCAATCTCAGTGCTAGCTGCTACAAATGAAGGCTTTGAGTCTGTGTTTGTGTGTGTGTGTGTGTGTGTGTGTCTATGTGTGTGTGTGTGTGAGAGAGAGAGAGAGAGAGAGAGAAAGAGAAAATGAAATTGAAACTACTAAGAATGCTTCTGCACAAGGGTTCTATTTATAGAACCACTTGTGTGGGCTTCAAGCTAAAAAGCCCACTTAAGTGTATTTTGGCCCATATCTTATAATATGCCCAAAATCACTTAAGCCCATGGTACCTTACCATATTTCGTATTCTACTTAAGTACACCGTACCTTACGATGTTCTACAATTCACTTAAGGGCACGGTACCTTACGGTGTTCCTTAGTTACTCTATCTCTCATCAATCCGTCCTTTGTGTGTGACCTTGTAGGTTTTCGCGGCGTTGGCAATTATATTAAATCACGTATTTAACATAATAAATAGTGAGTGGTATCTAGCAACACATCACTGCTACCCAAGACACGAAAATGTCATGTGATCTGACAATTCCTTCTGTGATAATACTTATGTGCATAATTACCTGTCATACCCCAAAATTTGCCCATTAATATTTCAAGACATTTCAGGGCGCTCCGACTCATTTTTATGACACTTAAAGGAACAAAGGCCCAGCTCGCGAATGACCCAAAATGGCTTACTCGCTACACGCTCACCTAGTGATAATATGAAAGTGGTTTATTTGGAAGCGGAGGAAAAGGGGTGCAAAAAGGAAAGAAAATGAACCAAACAGCAAAGCCCAACCCAAAGTACAAGAACACGGGTGTGGCATCTGTGACGAGCGTCACAGAGGCTGTGACGAGCGTCACGCCTCGCACACCCCTGTGACGGGCGTCACACATGGTGTGACGAACGTCACACCATTCCCCTACTTTGTGGGCGCAGGCAACGCTTCGGAGACTTGAAGATCCGTTGGGCCCTATATCCACGTACGTGTTGAAGACTTTTTTTTGGCAGCAGGCATGACCTAATGACAACAATATAAATAGCCGCCTTGAAAACCTAAAAGGGGAGCTTTTTCCGAGATTCTTTTTCCTTTGCCGTTTTCGCCTTTGCATTTTTTTCTTCTTTTCCAGCAGCTTAGGCATTGTGTTTTACAAGTGCTACACTATTTCTTTTGCAATTCCTGATTCCCTTTTGGTATTTAGTTAATTCTTTTCGCACAATAGTTTCTACAACGGAAACTATTGTGTGCCCTTTTACCGAATCTAATCTTACGGCGGCAGCAAGGTCACCTCCGCTCAATTCTATCCGATCGGCCAATTCAAGGTTGCGACTCAATTGCAAACAGGTTTGCGTTACTATTATCGCTTTATGTTCCTAATTCACATGTGATATCATAATTGAGATTCATAAATATATTTGAGGCTTTGCATGTAACTTAAGTATGCCTGGATACTTTGAATTGTTGTAATGGATGCCGCTGTTCTTCGTCCTATTTTGATCTTTGCCCATCTGACCTGTTTTATCATAACCATACTTTGTTTACCTATTACTTTGGTGCAACTCTCGATTGCACCCTGATTTGGTATTCTAACCCGTTTGCTGAATTTTGCAAAGGTTCATATGTCCCAGGAAAAGATTGTTGTTTAGGTCTTCCACTTTATTTGTGGGATACCCTTGTGGAGACTCACCCTAAGTGGCCTAATTAATTTTAATGTGTTAATTTTAATGTCTTAATTTTAATGTCTTAATTTTAATGTATTAATTTTAATGTATTAATTTTAATGCATTGATTTTAGTATGGACTTAATTACTTAATTGACTTTAAAATATGACCTTTAAATAAGTGATCTTGGACCTCTCTTTGCTGCCTTACGGTATTACGGTATAACGGTCATGTCCCGCGAATGTGGGGATACACTTAGCAATGGCCCTTCGATTAAATCATCATAAAATAAATCATAGTCCCTCGGACGTTGCTTTCGAAAATACGATTTTGTCCCTCGATGACCCTTCGGTGTAGCCTACGGTTAAATGATGATCGTCCCTTCGAATGCTAAGGTATCCTCACAACTGTTGCCTTCAATGACCAATCGATGACCCTACGATGACCCTTCTACATCCCAAGGATAAAACTACTTACTTCTCAATAGTAAGGACAGTTTTACCCTCATAAGGATAGGAAATGCCCGAAAAGACCTCGGACAGGTATAACCTTAATTGCCCATTCATAACATAAAAAATATACTTTTCGCACCTCACACCTTTCAAACGTCTTCTTTTGGAAAATCACCACTTAGCATACATCCGTACTAGGATCATTGCCGAGTTATATTTTTCTAAACTATTTTCTAAATTAAACGAGATAACCACTTTGTATACATTCATGCAAGAATCATTACAAAGTTAAATTCTCATTTTCAAAACATTTTTCATACATTTCTCAACCACTTTTTTTCAAACAAAGAAAACATAAATGATTGAGCAATTAAGAGCCCATGGATAACCATGGATACGAAGGGTGCCTAACACCTTCCCTTTGTATAAAGTACCTCCCGAACCTAAGAATCTAAATTAAGGTCTTTCCTGTTCTTTTCCGCCTTTCCTTATGGGATAAAAGAAAAGTCGGTGGCGACTCTTGCTAACCGCGACATTGCGATTACAAATCCAATAAAGTCAGTTCACCGTATGACAGAACTGGCGACTCCACTGGGGACTTAAAGAGAGGTCCATCTTTGAAAAAATATCATTTATGTTTTCCTTCTTTTAAGGGGGGCTTTGAGTGAAAGATCCTACACCCGGATCTAGTGTACCTTAGGTAAGTAGCAATAGATCATCGCGACTATCCGGCGTATACTGGAATGGTTAAAATGATAGCTACGGTTAATGCGACACTTTGGTTGTCCTGATGTTCCTCATGTTACTTGAGGAAAAATTTGGCTTCCGCGCGGTGTCACCAAAGCATTAACCAGACCTTTAGAACCCTAATTGACTCATCCTGGCCATTAGAAAGTAGTGAGATAACTGACTTCGGTTCCGACTGGGGTTGGTTGAGACTCGATACTACACTCTTTGAGATTGGACTTTAGGGAAGCTTCGGTCAACCACTTGGTGTTGCACTGAAGTGGACTTAAGGAAAGGTCAATGATTTGAGATCCTTCTAGAACCCGGTTTCTATTCTAGGACAGGTTGAACCAACCAAACTTCAGTGGGGAGGGTACTTACCTATGGAACTCATGCAAGCCTTAAAACCTAGGAATGATTGTTGTGTGACTTGCTTGTGCTTGTTATTTATCTAACAACATGACATCATAACAGCATAACATCATAACATCATGACATCATAACATTGAACTAACCATTTCAAGGACTTAGGGATTTAACTTTGCTCTGTTTTGTATGAAAAAAAAAAAAAAAAAAAAAAAAACAAAAACAAAAAAAAAAGTTTCCCTTTTCGGTAGTTTATGCAAAGTTAAATTCCAAAAGGCCTTGAAAACATTTCATGCATTGCATAACATAACATAGCATAACAGGTACTCTAAAGGGATCAGTGTCCTCACGGTTTTCCTCCAAACAGAAAAATGGATCTCGAGCAAACTGTCAAAGATCTCCAGACTCAGAATGCTCAGTTCCAGGAGATGATGCTAAGCTTATCCAAGGGTCAGGAGGAACTGAAGGCTCTTTTGGCCGAAAAGAAGAAGGACAAGAAAGCTGTGAGCTTCATTAACCCGGGCAGAAGGCGTAAAGGACAGGCTACGGGAATCAAATTTGGAATCCCGAATGGTCCAGAAGAGGGGGCGGAAATTGATTCAGAGGAGGAGAATCCTGATTTCTCTAACCCTGAGGATGAAGATGAAGAGTATGAAAATGAACAATACTCTCCGAGAGATGATAAGTACAAGTTGCTGGAAGAACGCATGATAGCCATGGAGGGTCAGAAGGCGCCTGGTCTAGATTTCGAAAGTTTGGGCCTGGTCTCCGATGTGACCATTCCCCGCAAATTCAAAATCCCCACTTTCACTCAGTATGATGGGGCATCTTGTCCTCAGATGCATCTGAGAGCTTACGTGAGAAAGATTCAGCCGCACACCACTGACAAGAAACTATGGATCCATTTCTTCCAAGAGAGCCTGTCTGGCACACAGTTGGAATGGTATTATCAGCTCGAGAGCTCTGACATCCGCACCTGGACTGATTTAGCAACGGCTTTCTATAAGCAGTACCAGTACAATTCTGAATTAGCGCCTACTCGGCTACAGTTGCAGAATATGACTATGGGATCTAAAGAAAGCTTCAAAGAGTGTGCTCAGAAATGGAGAGATCTGGCCGGCAGGGTCAAACCCCCTATGACTGATCGAGAGTTAGTGGACATGTTCATGGGTACACTGACTGGCCCATTCTACAGCCATCTACTGGGAAGTTCCTCGTCAGGTTTCACTGAACTTATCTTGACAGGTGAACGGGTTGAAAGCGGCATTCGAAGTGGAAAGATACAGGCAGCTACTTCTGCAAGCACCAAAAAGTCCTATCAGGGAAAGAATGAATCAAATGCTGTGTACAGTGAAAGGAAGCATAACAAGAAGAATCGTGACCATACTGTTGGGGCAGTTACAATTGCCGCCCCGCCAGCTCAAAACTTCCAGCAAAGACCAGACAGACCAAGAAGGCAGTTTACCAAGCTCAATATGACTTTAGCACAAGCACTGCAAAGTATGCTAAAGGTAAACTTAATCACTCTCAGAGGTCCTCCTGCAAATGTCAACACTACTTCGCCTCGTTATAATCCCAATGCCAGGTGTGCATATCACTCCGATAGCCCCGGGCACGATACAAACGATTGTTGGTTGTTGAAGAACAAAATTCAGGATATGATCGACGCTGGGGAAATTGAGTTCGAGCCTCCGGAGACTCCTAATGTCATCACTGCCCCTCTGCCTAATCATGACAAGACTGTCAATGCTGTGGAGGATACTGATAACGGTTGTGACTTGGATAGCTGGATTCTCCCAATAATTGGTGACGGACTCAACAATTGGAAGACTGAAGACATTATCCCGATTTCCTTTAGTCAGGAGTAATTGTTATTGTTTATTCTAGAATTGCAAATTTTAATTTTCTTTTACAATCAAACTTCTTAAAGCATTGTGTCTATGCCCGAGGCACAATGGCTAATTTGTTAGGGGTTTGTCATTTTCATAAGCATATTCATATTCAATAGATCAATGGACTTTTTGCATTCAAATATTGCGCTCTTTATCTTTCCTGTCATTTTTCAAACAAGCTATGTTTTCTTGCACACACTCACGTAACAATTTGCCGATCCATATCCACTCTGGATCCTGTTGGTAATGACTCTGCTACTGTTCATTATGACTTTGAAAATCCGATCTACCAAGCCGAGGATGGAAGTGAGGAAGATTGTGAAGTCCCTGGAGAACTTGCCAGACTGGTACTACAAGAAGAAAAGACCATACAGCCGCATGAGGAATCAATTGAAATTGTAAATCCGGGTACTGAAATAGACAAGAAAGAAGTCAGAGGTTTCTTGGGGCACTCGAATTACATGGCCCGATTCATTCCACACTTGACTGCTACTTGCAAACCCCTCTTCAAATTGCTAAATAAAAAAATCAAGAGATGGTATGGAGTGATGAATGGCAAAATCAAGAAATATCTCCAAGAACCTCCAATTCTAATGCTACCAGTTGAAGGAAGACCTCTAATCATGTATTTGGCCGTGTTAGAAAATTCAATAAGGTGGGCTGGGGCAACATGACGAGTCTGGTCGAAAAGAGCATGTCATACACTGCCTTAGCAAAAGGTACCGACTGTGAAACAAGATACTCACGGCTCGAGAAAGCTTGCTACGCTTTGGCCTAGGCTGCTCGCCGACTAAGACAGTCTATGTTGAATCATACCACTTTATTGATTTCTAAGATGGATTCTATCAAATATCTATTTGAGAAACCTGCTGTCTCCTGAGAGAGTTATCACTGATAATGGTACTAACTGAACTCTGCATGCAGTTCAAAATAAAACACCTTAACTCTTCTCCGTACCGGCCAAAGATGAACGACGCCGTGGGGACTACTAACAATATCAAGAAGGTCATGCAAGAAAGGACAGTAACATACAAAGACTGGCATGAGATGTTACCCTTTACTCTTTATGGTTATCTCACTTCAGTGCGCACTTCGGCAGGGGGCAACTCTGTTCTCTTTAGTCTATGGAATGGAAGGGAAGTTCAGATCCCCTCTCTAAGAATTATGAAAGATGCAGGCTTAGATGAGGATGAATGGATTCAAACTCGACTCGATCAGATAAATCTGATTGCTGAAAAGCGACTTGCGGCTGTATGTCATGGGCAGATATATCAGAAGCGCATGACCAGGGCATTCAACAAAAAGGTCAAGAGACAAGTGTATCAAATTGGCGACTTAGTTATCAAGCATATCATTCTACCACAAGGTGATCCCAGGGGCAAATGGACTCCCACATACGAAGGGCCATTTGTAGTTAAGAAGGTATTCTCTGGTGGAGCCATGATGCTTGCTACAATGGACGGCGAAGATTTCCCGCATCCTGTGAACGCAGACATAGTTAAAAAAATACTACGCATAAAAGAGACCCGCTAGGTCGACGTACCTAGGCAAAAGTAAGGGCATCCCGGCGAACTAAAAGGGTTCGGGCAAAAATTAGGGATAAACATATAAAGACGTACACCCGGCAAGTCGAAAACCTGAAAAGGCGGCTTGAGCAAAAAAGGGTATCCCGGTGGACTGAAAACCTGAAAAGGCGGTCCAGGCAAAAATTAGGGATTAAAGCGTATGACTATGCCCCGTTCTCTGTCAGCTTCACCCAAGTTTCGAGGGACTGACCAAGCCAATCACTTCTATCCGACAGCAGGAGATGAGATGCTTGAAGACATAATGACAGTAGTGGAGTTAAAATCAACAGGATTTTTCCTCATAGCTTCTCTTTGTTTGCCTGACAATTTCCTCTTACTAGGATTTCTGTCTCCTTGTACTCAAATTGCCTATTTATAGGCCCTCTTGCGAAATCAATACAATTTTATTTCTAAAAAGATGCTTTTGTTTTACTTTCTCTGTTTTGTTTGCGTAAACGTCCGTTGATTTAACTTGAATTGATATATGCATTTGAATATGATCAATGTTTATCAAAATACATGCATAAAATAACAATAGCAATTACTACACGACTTCAGGATCGAGGAGAAGGTCTAACCACGCTTCCCAATGAATCCGTTGCTAATTCGATTCCCCGGCAACGCCAGTTATTCCCCCAGAAGAAATTGGCATTACTAGACAAATGGGTCATCTCTTCCATCCCCAGCCAGGCTCAGTCGAATCTTTCCATCGTCAGACAGAAATCAAGTATCCCCTAGCTAAGGAAGGGTCATCAATACCAATGTCTCCGACCAGCAGACTGAGATTTATCTCCCCAGTAGTGTCCCCTGGAAGAATGTTTCAGACACATAGTGCATTCATTACATCATTTCACATCACATACCTACATACAATTTTCATTCCGCATCATATACATTGCATCATTTCATAACATATACATGAATACAATGCTCTCATTCATTTCAGACACATAGTGCATTCATTACATCATTTCACAGCACACGCATGCATACAACATTTGCACCTCATGCATCATGACATGGCATGAAGCTAACTTTATTTTTCAGGTCAATTATCCTCCTGACACAGTCAAAACAAAGGTCCATTCAGACGGACATCTTTATCAATTACATTCAAGATTCAACTATATCCCTCAGATACCGCCTAGCGTACGGTATATTCCGAGGTGTAGTCTAGCGTACGACTACTTTCTTCTTCAGATACATCTTTCAGATATACTCCATGTCAACATTCATTCTGACATCCTCCTAACGATGGCATCTATAAGCCCATCCCAAATATTCATTGCAAATACAACATATACAAATACTAGCAGATATAGCCTAGCGTATGGTTCGTTCTGATTCGGCTCAACATATAACTCCTTCCACTCAGATACGATCTAACGGACGATCCATTCTGATCTTCAACTACTCCCAACACGGTCTAATGTACGACCCAGTTGGACCTTCACTTCTCAGGTACTACGTAGCATACGGTCCACCCTGATTCATCTCAACACATGACTCCTTCAACTCAGATACGGTCTAACGTATGATCCATTCTGACCTTCAACAACTTAGATACGATCTAGCGTACGATCCATTCTGACCTTCAACCACTCAAATACAGTCTAATGTACGACCAAGTTAGACCTTCAAGTCAGATTCTGCAAATACAGGTTTAATGTACGACCAAGTTAGACCTTTATCTCCTCAGATGCTACCTTCGGACAGGTACATTTCTGAATGGTAGTCTAGTATACGACTACTCCCTTACTCAGGTGCTACCTTCAGACAGGTACATTCCTGAATGGTAGTCTAGTATACGACTACTCCCTTACTCAGGTGCTACCTTCGGACAGGTACATTCCTGAATGGTAGTCTGGTATACGGCTACTCCCTTGCTCAGGTGCTACCTTCGGACAGGTACATTCCTGAATGGTAGTCTGGTATACGACTACTTCCTTGCTCAGGTGCTACCTTCGGACAGGTACATTCCTGAATGGTAGTCTGGTATACGACTACTTCCTTGCTCAGGTGCTACCTTCGGACAGGTACATTCCTGAATGGTAGTCTGGTATACGGCTATTTCCCTGCTCAGGTGCTACCTTCGGACAGGTACATTCCTGAATGGTAGTCTGGTATACGACTACTTCCTTGCTCAGGTGCTACCTTCGGACAGGTACATTCCTGAATGGTAATTTAGTATACGACTACTCCCTTACTCAGGTGCTACCTTCAGACAGGTACATTCCTGAATGGTAGTCTGGTATACGACTACTCCCTTGCTCAGGTGCTACCTTCGGACAGGTACATTCCTGAATGGTAGTCTGGTATACGGCTACTCCCTTGCTCAGGTGCTACCTTCGGACAGGTACATTCCTGAATGGTAGTCTGGTATACGGCTACTCCCTTGCTCAGGTGCTACCTTCGGACAGGTACATTCCTGAATGGTAGCCTGGTATACGGCTACTCCCTTGCTCAGGTGCTACCTTCGGACAGGTACATTCCTGAATGGTAGTCTGGTATACGGCTACTCCCTTGCTCAGGTGCTACCTTCGGACAGGTACATTCCTGAATGGTAGTCTGGTATACGGCTACTCCCTTACTCAGATGCTACCTTCGGACAGGTACATTTCTGAATGGTAGTCTAGTATACGGCTACTCCCTTACTCAGATGCTACCTTCGGACAGGTACATTCCTGAATGGTAGTCTGGTATACGGCTACTCCCCTTGCTCAGGTGCTACCTTCGGACAGGTACATTCCTGAATGGTAGTCTGGTATACGGCTACTCCCTTGCTCAGGTGCTACCTTCGGACAGGTACATTCCTGAATGGTAGTCTGGTATACGACTACTTCCTTGCTCAGGTGCTACCTTCGGACAGGTACATTCCTGAATGGTAGTCTGGTATACGGCTATTTCCCTGCTCAGGTGCTACCTTCGGACAGGTACATTCCTGAATGGTAGTCTGGTATACGACTACTTCCTTGCTCAGGTGCTACCTTCGGACAGGTACATTCCTGAATGGTAATTTAGTATACGGCTACTCCCTTTCTCAGGTGCTACCTTCGGACAGGTACATTCCTGAATGGTGGCCTGGCATACGACTACTCCCTTTTCAGCAGATTCAGCCTAACGGACGGCTCATTCTGCAACTCAGAACCGATCTAGCGTACGATCCATTCTGATCTTTCATCCCCATCAAAGTCATTTGCCTAACGAACAGCTCACTCTGGTATTCAGATACGGTCCAGTGTATGACCCATTCTGATCCCTTATCCCCAGCAGTATATAGCATACTCTGACTCCCCAGCGAAGTCAACAGCATGATGGATGATTCACTATACGGTCTAGTGTATGACCCGGTATGACATCCATGTCTTCAGATATCGTCTAACGTACGACACAGTCTGAAGCTCCCATCACCAAACTTCCTGGATGGCATCTTTAAGCCCATCTCCATCAAGACCAATTGACAAGCGCAAATTTTCGGGGCATTCTAGTGTTCAATAATCTTCCACCTCCAGACCACGAATGGTGCACATACCATTCTACTCTCTCGGTTCAAGAATATTGAACAGGGGCAGCTGTCATACCCCAAAATTTGCCCATTAATATTTCAAGACATTTCAGGGCGCTCCGACTCATTTTTATGACACTTAAAGGAACAAAGGCCCAGCTCGCGAATGACCCAAAATGGCTTACTCGCTACACGCTCACCTAGTGATAATATGAAAGTGGTTTATTTGGAAGCGGAGGAAAAGGGGTGCAAAAAGGAAAGAAAATGAACCAAACAGCAAAGCCCAACCCAAAGTACAAGAACACGGGTGTGGCATCTGTGACGAGCGTCACAGAGGCTGTGACGAGCGTCACGCCTCGCACACCCCTGTGACGGGCGTCACACATGGTGTGACGAACGTCACACCATTCCCCTACTTTGTGGGCGCAGGCAACGCTTCGGAGACTTGAAGATCCGTTGGGCCCTATATCCACGTACGTGTTGAAGACTTTTTTTTTGGCAGCAGGCATGACCTAATGACAACAATATAAATAGCCGCCTTGAAAACCTAAAAGGGGAGCTTTTTCCGAGATTCTTTTTCCTTTGCCGTTTTCGCCTTTGCATTTTTTTCTTCTTTTCCAGCAGCTTAGGCATTGTGTTTTACAAGTGCTACACTATTTCTTTTGCAATTCCTGATTCCCTTTTGGTATTTAGTTAATTCTTTTCGCACAATAGTTTCTACAACGGAAACTATTGTGTGCCCTTTTACCGAATCTAATCTTACGGCGGCAGCAAGGTCACCTCCGCTCAATTCTATCCGATCGGCCAATTCAAGGTTGCGACTCAATTGCAAACAGGTTTGCGTTACTATTATCGCTTTATGTTCCTAATTCACATGTGATATCATAATTGAGATTCATAAATATATTTGAGGCTTTGCATGTAACTTAAGTATGCCTGGATACTTTGAATTGTTGTAATGGATGCCGCTGTTCTTCGTCCTATTTTGATCTTTGCCCATCTGACCTGTTTTATCATAACCATACTTTGTTTACCTATTACTTTGGTGCAACTCTCGATTGCACCCTGATTTGGTATTCTAACCCGTTTGCTGAATTTTGCAAAGGTTCATATGTCCCAGGAAAAGATTGCTGTTTAGGTCTTCCACTTTATTTGTGGGATACCCTTGTGGAGACTCACCCTAAGTGGCCTAATTAATTTTAATGTGTTAATTTTAATGTCTTAATTTTAATGTCTTAATTTTAATGTATTAATTTTAATGTATTAATTTTAATGCATTGATTTTAGTATGGACTTAATTACTTAATTGACTTTAAAATATGACCTTTAAATAAGTGATCTTGGACCTCTCTTTGCTGCCTTACGGTATTACGGTATAACGGTCATGTCCCGCGAATGTGGGGATACACTTAGCAATGGCCCTTCGATTAAATCATCATAAAATAAATCATAGTCCCTCGGACGTTGCTTTCGAAAATACGATTTTGTCCCTCGATGACCCTTCGGTGTAGCCTACGGTTAAATGATGATCGTCCCTTCGAATGCTAAGGTATCCTCACAACTGTTGCCTTCAATGACCAATCGATGACCCTACGATGACCCTTCTACATCCCAAGGATAAAACTACTTACTTCTCAATAGTAAGGACAGTTTTACCCTCATAAGGATAGGAAATGCCCGAAAAGACCTCGGACAGGTATAACCTTAATTGCCCATTCATAACATAAAAAATATACTTTTCGCACCTCACACCTTTCAAACGTCTTCTTTTGGAAAATCACCACTTAGCATACATCCGTACTAGGATCATTGCCGAGTTATATTTTTCTAAACTATTTTCTAAATTAAACGAGATAACCACTTTGTATACATTCATGCAAGAATCATTACAAAGTTAAATTCTCATTTTCAAAACATTTTTCATACATTTCTCAACCACTTTTTTTCAAACAAAGAAAACATAAATGATTGAGCAATTAAGAGCCCATGGATAACCATGGATACGAAGGGTGCCTAACACCTTCCCTTTGTATAAAGTACCTCCCGAACCTAAGAATCTAAATTAAGGTCTTTCCTGTTCTTTTCCGCCTTTCCTTATGGGATAAAAGAAAAGTCGGTGGCGACTCTTGCTAACCGCGACATTGCGATTACAAATCCAATAAAGTCAGTTCACCGTATGACATTACCCATTTTCCCTTATGTCTATATTGAACACAAGGCATAGACCGTGTCATCCTTGTCCAATTCAATATTGGGCCCATAGACATTTATCCTGTTATGCAGGATGGGCAAATTCCATCTAGGTCACTCATGTCCCTCAGCATGCTTCGTGGAGTACCCATCAACTGTCTTTATGGTTATCCAGTTACGGACAATGTTTGATCAACAATAAAGCACTTGATTCTACATTTAGGGTCCATAGTGGTTTCAGGTCGAAGAGTGGTATACACCATTATCACCATGAGAATAACTTATGACACTTTGCATAACATTCTATATAGTATTCTCATAACGGGTCAACCCAGTATAAATATTACTCTTAATATTCATACCTATGTTTAAGACTTGATAACTCTTTATCCATGATCCATGAGATGTGATCATCAATCTATATACATAATAGTCTTAATGCTTTAATATTATCACACTTCACAATAAAGCTCGACTACGAATACTTTAAGAATAATGTCCTTATGTTTAATGTGATCTCATGATCAAGTCACACTTGATACATTAAACGGACTATCTATTCTAGGGACTTTATTAAACAAACGTAATAAAGAAAAAGCCTTTAAATAATTCGATACAAGTACCAAAAGTATTGGCCTCTAGAGCTTACACCAACAATCTCCCACTAGCATAGAGCCAATCAGGCATACCCCTAATGCCCATAGGTCTAGTATGGCTATCATGCTTCTGCTGCGCAAGATGCTTTGCCAGTGGGTCAATAATATTGTAAAGTGTAGGTACTCTGCATATTTTCACATCTCCTCCATCTGTTATCTCTCGAATGAGGTGATAACGCCTAAGTATGGGTTTGGATCGTTGGTGAGATTTGGACTCCTTAGCTTGTGCAATAGAACCATTGTTATCATAATAGTGACCAATGGAATCCACAATGCCAGGAACTATGCCAAGTTCACTAATGAATTTTTTGATCCAAACAACTTCCTTTGCTGCACTTGAGGCAGCAATATACTCGGCCTCGATTATAGAATTAGCAACTGTATCTTGCTTTGAACTTTTCCAGCTCACAGCGCCACCGTTTAAGCATAACACATAACCAGATTGTGTATTAAAGCGTCTCAGCACTTTGTCTATGTACGTACTCTGACTTAGGCCAAGCAGTTTTTTGATCTATCTCTATAGATTCTGATTCCTAATATATAGGCTGCTTCACCTAGGTCCTTCATAGAAAAGCATTTCCCCAACCAAGACTTTACTTGTTGCATGGTAGGGATATCGTTTCCAATGAGTAATATGTCATATACATATAATACCAGGAAAATGATCATGCTCCCACTAACCTTCTTGTAGACACAAGGCTCATCTTCGTTCTTGATGAACCCATGAGTAATACATCACCTTGATCAGTTATGAGATATCCATATCTCTCAGGTAGGTGATGTATCATGCCTGACCTACGCTGGTCTTGTTCTACTTGAGCAGGTTGTTCTTCCACAACTACTTGTGTTTCCTGCTCTAATTCCTCCATGGGTGTATCAATGCTTTGTGATTCTTAAATTTCTTCAAGCTCTACTTTCCTCCCACTGATTTCTTTGGAAATAAAATCCTTTTCCAGGAAAACTCCAGTTTGAGCGACAAACACTTTGCCCTCAGAAGGATTGTAGAAGTAATACCCTCTTGTTTCTTTAGGATACCCCACAAATGAGCATTTGACAGATTTGGGCTCAAGCTTAGTTGAAATTTGTCGTTTCACATAAACTTCGCAACCCCAAATCTTCATGCAAGACACTCCATATCTCATATGGTGTCTTTTCAACCTTTTTGGATGGAACACGGTTAAGTGTGTAAGCTGCTGTCAATAGTGCATGTCCCCAAAATGAGTTTGGAAGATCAGCGTGACTCATCATGGATCGGACCATGTCCAACAGGGTTCGATTTCTTCTCTCATATACACCATTCCATTGGGGTGTTCCAGGAGGAGTAAGTTGGGATAGGATCCCACACTCTTTCAGATGGTCATTAAACTCTAGGCTTAAATACTCACCACCTCGATCTGATCGAAGAGTTTTAATATTCTTACCTAGTTGGTTTTAACTCGTTAGGTTTCACCCTTTTAGTATTAATATTATTAATAGGCATTTCGTGATCAAGGACATATAGTCCATTGCTCATTTGTGCAGTAGCATATAATATATCATTCAAATAAATTGAGCAATAATTTTTCTTTATTATTATAAATGAAAAACCAAACTTGTCCAAACAAGAAATGGAAATAATATTCCTGCTAATTGCAGGTACATAATAACAATTCTCTAACTGAATTATTAAACCACTAGGTAAAGTCAATACATAAGATCCTACGGCTAAAGTAGCAACCTTTGCTCCATTGCCAACTCGTAGGTCAACTTCACCTTTTGCCAAATCTCTACTCCTTTTCAGCCCCTGCACATTTGTACAAATGTGAGAACCGCATCCAATATCTAATACCCATGATGCAGAAGTAGATAAATTTATTTTAATAACAAAAAATACCTGAAGTTGAAGTCTCTACTCCATTCTTCGTATCTTTCAGGTACTTTGGGCAGTTTCTCTTCCAGTGTCCGGTCTTACCGCAATGGAATCAGGTGCCTGCCTTTGCTATGCCTCCATTAGGCTTCAAAGCAGCAATAGTGGGTCTGAGTTTGGAAACTTCCTTGCCTTTCCCTTTATCACCCTACTTGGTGGGCCTTTTGTTCTGTCTCTTTCCATTTCCGATCATCAGAATGGACTTCCCTTTTTTCTTCAGATTCTGCTCAACTGTTCTTAACATGGCTAGCAGTTCAGGAAGAGATTTGTCCATATCATTCATATTGAAATTTAGGACAAATTGACTGAATCAATCTGGCAACGATTGCAAAATCAAATCAGTCGCAAGTTCCTTTCCGAGGGGAAAACCCAACCTTTCAAGGTTTTCCACATACCCAATCATCTTGAGCACATGGGGACTTACAGGGGCTCCCTCAGCTAACTTGCTTTGAAAAAGGGCTTTTGAAACTTCAAACCTCTCATGCCTTGCTTGCTTTTGATAGAGCATCTTCAGGTGTTCGATCATATCGAACGCTGTTATGTTCTCATGTTGCTTTTGTAATTCTGAGTTCATGGTAGCTAGCATGAGACAAGCAGTTTCATTGGCATCATCGACATGCTTCTTATAAGCATCTCTTTCTGCCTTAGGTGCAGAACTAGGAGGTTCATCTTCAGGAACAGGTTTCTCCAAGACATATAGCTTTTTATCATGTTTGAGGACAATCCTCAGATTTCGGTGCCAATCCAGAAAATTTGTCCCAGACAATTTTTCCTTGTTAAGGATTGATCGCAAAATGTTGTTAGAGGTGTTTGTTGTCGTGGTAATCTACATAAGGATTAATGAAAATATAAGTATCATTAACATATTTAATTAGGCCTTTAATTAAATATGCTCCCATTATTTTACTCAAAACAAATGACCCTCATCATTTGATTCGGAAAATTCCGTTGGAAGATTTTCTAGTGGGTCGAGATCCATATTTCACTTTGTTCTAAGTCCGCGTAGGCGGATTACACAAAACTAGGTTATTTAGGTATGAACTCCTTCCAATTGTATCTCATACAACTCTCAAAAATTTCAGTTGGGTGAATAACTCCTTATTCCAATCCATCATATGGATCATTCCCAACTCTTGCTTCTAAACATATATAATCTTATTATAATTTGTTTAGTTAAGTTTGACGCATTATTTTAGCAGTTGGATATTACAATTATCCCATCACACCTTACTAATATAGAACATGCACCTCGCGTAGGCGAAACCTACATTATCCGATACTAGTCTTGATGAGTGCTAAAACTTGGAAAGCTTAAACTTAATATTTAATTTGAGGGAATTGCAATTGTTCTGATCTCACCGACTTATTTATCATATAAATCATCTCTTACATGCATCAACATATATTCACGTACATCAACATACATTCACATGCATCAACATGCATAATGAAACAGTTATGGGCCCTAGCGCAATTGTTCTCCCAAGCCAATGAGAGAACCTAAGCTAACCTAATAACGATCTAAGCTTCTCCAAGCAAGATCTTCAAGGTTGTCCTCCATTGATATTGAATTCTTCTCTTTCTTCATAACATTGTCCTCCTTTGATATTGAATTCTTCTCTTTCTTCATAACATTGTCCTCCTTTGATATTGAATTCTTCTCTTTCTTCATAACATTGTCCTTCTTTGATATTGAATTCTTCTCTTTCTTCATATCATTACATTACAGAAGAAACTCGTTTTACATACGAGGGACTGAGATGAGAAAAGAAGTTACATTAAGAGATTAAAAAAGGAGAGGCACGACTCGCATGTCGTATTTTAAAACCCAAAACAAAATAAAGGAAGACTAAGGCCATAACTAATCACCACAAGGCAATAATAATAAACATATTATTATTATTATTAATTTTAATTTCTTTAATTAATTAAAACCAAATTAAATTTCGGCGACCGATCACACTATGCAGAGTTAGCCGGGGGTTCCGCTGCCCGGTCAGCGGACGGTGGTTCCGCTGCCCGGTCAGCGGACGGTGGTTCCGCTAACCGATCAGCGAACGGGGGTCAAGGGGGAAGCGCCCCTGTCCAAAATTTTTAATGAACAATTCATTTGAAATCGGCGTCGTTTTGCATTGACACAACTCTTGCACAGTCACAAAACAGAAACCCCGAGAGTTCTGACTCCGTGAGTGTGACGACCGTCACAAGCATGTTACGACCGTCACAGGCCCATGACGAACGTCACGCGGCCAAAAACAGAAACGCCTAGACTTCTGGATCTGTGAATGTGACGACCGTCACAAAGCACGTGACGACCGTCACGTCCAGCTTGTTACGATCGTCACAAGTCCATGACGATCGTCACGCGGCCAAAGATCAGCGCCTTGAAACAGTCAACAAATGTTTTCCAACAAGCCCTTAATTCACAACTTCTTGATGGCACAATCTTTACGCCATCACTAACCCTAATGCACCAATTTCAGACCGTCAAACACACCTCGATTGTTGATTCAGTATGATTGATCAACAGGTCATTGCTTCACCATACTAATGTCGGATTTCGAAGCAAATAACCATTGATCGCTCAAAGGAAAACAACCATTTAGTGTTTGAATGAACGAAACAGAAACAGTATATCATATATACCGTACTTTGCATTAGGATTACTTATATCATATATAAGTTGATCGGTCTCAATTGCGTAACCTATGGACGATCGATGTATCGCTGCTTCACCATACTAATGTCGGTTCTGAAGCATAGTCAACATCAATCATCCAACTCGTACACTCATGATGCCAAATTTAATTACCCGTTTAATTAATTGATTCATTCTGTCTTTTAATCATATTAATATAGAAAATAAACAGGTATCCGAGTCATGGTTTCGTAAGTGGCTCTGATACCACTGAAGGAGAATTGCGGTCCAAAACGCAGCGGAAATTAAAATTTTCTCCTTTAGAGATCCTTACGAATGGTCATGATCAGTGATAGAATATTTACCTCTTGTGACGATTGAAACCTTTGGTGCAGATCTCTTGTGATGATCAAAACCTTTGATGCAGATCCACGGAGCGATCACGAACGTTGAACGATGAGAACGTCTATACTCAGTCCACACGAACGGTTTCCTTCAATCTCAGTGCTAGCTGGTACGAATGAAGGCTTTGAGTGAGAGAGAGAGAGAGAGAGAGAGAGAGAGAGAGAAAACGAAAATAATGCAACCGCTAAGAATGCTTCTGCACAAGGGTTCTATTTATAGAACCACTTGTGTGGGCTTCAAGCTAAAAAGCCCACTTAAGTGTATTTTGGCCCATATCTTATAATATGCCCAAAATAACTTAAGCCCATGGTATCTTACCATATTTCGTATTCTACTTAAGTACACCATACCTTTGAATGTTCTACAATTCACTTAAGGGCACCGTACCTTACGGTGTTCCTTAGTTACTCTATCTCTCATCAATCCGTTCTTTGTGTGTGACCCTGTAGGTTTTCGCGGCGTTGGCAATTATATTAAATCACGTATTTAACATAATAAACAGTGAGCGGTATCTAACAACACATCACTGCTACCCAAGACACGAAAATGTCATGTGATCTGACAATTCCTTCTGTGATAATACTTACGTGCATAATTACCCTTTTGCCCTTATGTCTATATTGAACACAAGGCATAGACCGTGTCATCCTTGCCCAGTTCAATATTGGGCCCATAGACATTTATCCTGTTATGCAGGATGGGCAAATTCCATCTAGGTCACTCATGTCCCTCAGCATGCTTCGTGGAGTACCCATCAACTGTCTTTATGGTTATCCAGTTACGAACCATGTTTGATCAGCAATAAAGCACTCAACTCTACATCTAGGGTCCATAGTGGTTTTAGGTCGAAGAGTGGTATACACCATTATCACCATGAGAATAACTTATGACACTTTGCATAACTTTCTATATAGTATTCTCATAGCGGGTCAATCCAGTATAAATATTACTCTTAATATTCATACCTATGTTTAAGACTTGATAACTCTTTATCCATGATCCATGAGATGTGATCATCAGTCTATATACATAATAGTCTTAATGCTTTAATGTTATCCCACTTCACAATAAAGCTCGACTACGGATACTTTAAGAATAGTGTCCTTATGTTTAATGTGATCTCATGATCTAGTCACACTTGATACATTAAACGGACTAGCTATTCTAGGGACTTTATTAAACAAACGTAATAAAGAAAAAGCCTTTAAATAATTCGATACAAGTACCAAAAGTATTGGCCTCTAGGGCTTACACCAACATGTATTTCTTTTGATCACCGTTTTGTGAACATATTATGAATCAATATTGATGTTATCTTTGTTTACATGTTAAATCTATGAGTTTGAATGAATACTGAGAAATATCTTCCAAGTCTTGACCAAAGATTTTCATCTTAAAAAAAAAACCAAGGTCTAGAGATGAATTTGGGATTTGATATTCACATGTATCGGATCTTAAACATCATTGTATTGTTTAATAGGTAGAGAAATCATCGATTAAACAATACAGTGAGATTTCGCGTCATTGTTTAGACACAAATAATGTCGATGAGTGTTACGTGATAATAGTGATTGATAATGGTGTTCACATACTATATCAATAGAATACATATGTAAATGGTTAATGAAATCGAATTCTATCATGTTTTTTAAACGTTTATTTCTGATCATTTACCCTTGTTACACTTTTTAGTGAATGTTTCTTAACACAATCGAAAAACCTTTTAAACCCTTCCTTAAAACATTATTAACTATGAAGAGGCAGTGATATCTCACTAATCCATGTGGATACGATAAAATAAATAATTTCCCTAACAAAAGTGTTTCAACAAAATGGCGCAATTACCGGGGATTGGCGTTTAGATATTGCAAGCATATCAACAATTTATATTGTTTTAAGTCATTTTGTAATGTTATAAAATATTCTATTTATTATCCCCCGTGTTTGTTAATTTGTGTGGTTAGTGTTTCAGAACTTTGTTTATGCGAGAAAAGTTACCGAAATATCAACTTCTTTTTTATCCTGAGATTGTATGAACAACTCGGAAACTTAATTGCAAAACCAGAAAGAGAAAACAGCTAGCCAAACAAAGAAACCAACGTGAAGGAACAAAAACTTATACTTCTTCAACAACTCTTCTTGGTTAAGGAGTTATGGTGGAACAAGTAGTCATACGAGGGCCTTGTGTCAACAACCCAAGAAGAAATGCCCATATTGTCAGACCCGTACAAAATGCGAGAAATACAGAAATGAAGACCAGATTGCTACAAATCTTGTATGCAATTCCTTTTACCGGGCTTGACCATAAAGATGCATATACTCGCCTCACCAAGTTCTATGAGATTTCTGGCACAATTGGAGCTCTAGAAGCAGAAGAAGAACAAGTGTTAATGAGATTGTTTCCTCATTCATTGATTCGGAAAACAGAAGAGTGGCATCTTGATCAACTAACTCAAACTATAACAGATTGGAATGTGCTTGAGGAAAAAATTCTTGATAGGTTCTTTCCATGCAACAAATTTATGGAGGCTAAAACCATAATTGTTGTATTTTCTCAAGGTTCAAGTGAATCCATTTGTGAAGCACGTGAGCGATACAAGTCGATGTTGAGAGTATGTCATAACCATGGCTTTGATGATCTAACTTAAATTCATATCTTCCGCAATGGACTTCAACTGCAACCAAAACTTCTTTTGGATGCAACTGCATGTGGTTCTTTAATGTTAAAAAGTGCAGAAGATGCAGTAACTATTATTGATCGAATGGCACTCAATGATCATCAAGTTCAACACAATAGAGGGCCTTTACAAAAGAAACCTGGAATCATGTAATTGGGAATAAATGATGCAATCTTGGCATAAAACAAATTGTTGTCTCAACAAGTGGAGGAACTTACAAAGAAAATGTCAAAGCTTCCGCAATAACTCAAGGAGATGCATGAAATCCTGAACAAACATCAACATGTATCATACTGTGAACTTTGCAATGGAGTTCATCCCATAGATTATTATCCTCCGACACATGAAGAGGTGAATTATATGGGAAATCAAAATCAAAATCAAAATCAATACCAATATCAACAGAGGCAAACACCGTATCAGAATAATGTCGGTTATCAACAAAGAGGAAACAATGCATAATATGGCTAAGGTTGGAGACAAGAATCAGGACCTTTCAACAAGCAAAATCCTTATCAGAATTATACTCATAGTCCTCATCCATAAGGTAGCAACTCAAAGATGGAGGATACTTTTAACCAATTTATGCAAATGTCCATGACAAATTAAAAGAGCATTGATGCGGCCATCAAAAATCTTGAAACCCAAGTTGGTCAAATAACTCAACAATTAGTTGATCAACAAAAAGGATCATTTTCTGTAAATACTTAACATAATTTGAAAGAACATTATAAGTCCACTCTAACTCTTAATGTTAGATAAATTGGAAAAGGCATTGGTGATGATATTATGGAAGAGGAAGTTGTGATAGAAAAATATGAGGTTGAAGTAGAAAAAAATAAAGAGGGGGAATTAGTTGAAAATGAAAAAATTGAAAAAGATGAGTTAGAAAAGAAAAAGAGTGAGGAAAAGAAAAGCTCAAAAATATCAAGAGGGGGAGGGGAAAATGAAAAGTATTCCACTACAACACCTACCGTATCCACACATTCCTTCCAAGAAAGGCAATGCAAGGTATTATGCAAGGTTTTTATATATATTTAGTTGTTAAATATTCCATTTTTTGAAGCTCTTGAACAAATGCCAATTTATGCTAAGTTTATGAAGGAATTCTCACAAAGAAAAGGAGGTATGCGAATCAAGAAACCATCAATATTGATGCTAGTTGTAGTGCCATCATCCAAAGAACTCTCCCACGGAAAGAACTCGATAATGGGAGGGTTACATTACCTGTTACCATAGGAAATGTATACATTGGTAAAACATGGGTTAATTTAGATTCTATCATAAACTTGATTCCATTGTTTGTGGTTTAAAGGTTAGGAAACATTAAAGTGAAACCTACAAATATGACATTATAGTTGGCTGACAAATTTACCACTCGTCCGCAAGGAGTAGCTGAAGATGTTCTAGTTAAGGTGGACAAGTTCTTGTTTCCAATTTATTTTGTTGTAATATACATGGAAGTAGATAATAATGCACCTTTGATTTTAGGCCAACCTTTCATGAAAACCGCAAGAATGATGATAGATATTTATGATATCTTAATGAAAGTTCGAAGTCAAGATGAAGAAGTGTGTTTCAACCTCTTTGGCCATGAAACACTCAAAAGATAAAGGAGATTGTTTTCGGATGGATGCCACTGAAGAAGCCATCATGGATGTGAGAAGACAAGTTCACGTATCTACTCCTCTAGAGATAACTCTAACGGATGCACTCAAACTTCCTAATGAAGATGAAGAAAAATAGATTGAAGAATGCTTGAGAGAACTTGAGTCATTATAAGAAATCCCTCATATTGAATCCAAAGTTGAAGAATTCAAAAATGAACAAATGAAAGATACCTCTAAACTTGAATTGAAGATACTACCCTCACATTTCAAGGAAGAACAAAAATTGGTTCAAGTTTTAAAGGAAAATCAAAAGGAAATAGGTTGGGTACTTTATGATTTAAAAGGAATTAATCCCGCCTATTATATGCATAAAATCATGATGGAAGAGGATTACAAGTCGGTAGCTCAACCACAACGTCTTTTGAATCTTACTATGAAAGAGGTAGTGAAGTTATTGGAGGCCGACATGATTTATCCTATTTCAGATAGTCTTGGGTGAGTCTAGTGCAAATGGTATCCAAGAAAGGAGGGATGATAATGAAGGAGAAGGGCGATCCAAATTGCAGCGGAATTTAAAAAGTTTCTCCTTTACTGATCCTTATGAATGGGCGTGATCAGTGATAGAATCGTTACCTCTTGTGGCAATTGAAACCTTTGATGCAGATCTATGGAGCGATCACGAACGTTGAACAGTGACAACGCCTCTACTCAGTCCACACGAACGGATTCCTTCAATCTCAGTGCTAGCTGATACGAATGAAGGCTTTGAGAGAGAGAGAGAGAGAGAGAGAGAGAGAGAGAGAGAGAATTGCAACTACACAAATGCTTCTGCACAAGGGTTCTATTTATAGAACCACTTGTGTGGGCTGCAAGCTAAAAAGTCCACTTAAGTGTATGTGGCCCATATCTTATATTATGCAAAAATCACTTAAGCGTGTGGTACCTTACCATATTCCGTATTCTACTTAAGTACACCGTACCTTACGATGTTCTACAATTCACTTAAGTGCATTGTACCTTATGGTGTTCCTTAGTTACTCTATCTCTCATCAATCTGTCCTTTTGTGTGTGACCCTGTAGGTTTTCGCGGCATTGGAAATTATATTAAATCACGTATTTAACATAATAAACAGTGAGTGGTATCTAGTAACACATCACTGCTACCCAAGACACGAAAATGTCATGTGATATGGCAAATCCTTTTGTGATAATACTTATGTGTGCAATTACCCTTTTGCCCTTATGTCTATATTGAACATAAGGAATAGATCGTGTCATCCTTGTCCAGTTAAATATTAGGCCCATATACATTTATCCTGTTACGCAGGATGGGCAAATACCATCTAGGTCACTCATGTCCCTCAGCATGCTTCGTGGAGTACCCATCAACTGTCTTTATGGTCATCCAGTTATAGACAATGTTTGATCAGCAATAAGGCACTCGACTATATATCTAGGGTCCATAATGGTTTCAGGTCGAAGGGTGGTATACACCATTATCACCATGAGAATAACTTATGACACTTTGCATAACATTCTATATAGTATTCTCATAACGGGTCAATCCAGTATAAATAATACTCTTAATATTCATACCTATGTTTAAGACTTGATAACTCCTTATCCATGATCCATGATCCATGAGATGTGATCATCAGTCTATATACATAATAGTCTTAATGCTTTAATGTTATCCCATTTTATAATAAAGCTCGACTATGTATACTTTAAGAATAGTGTCCTTATGTTTAATGGGATCTCATGATTATGTCACACTTGATACATTAAACGGACTAGCTATTCTAGGGACTTTATTAAACAAACATAATAAAGAAAAAGCCTTTTATGATTAATAAATAATTCGATACAAGTACCAAAAGAATTGACCTCTAGGGCTTACACCAATAGATAATGATTATGAATGAAAAGAATGAGTTGATTCTGACAAGAACCGTGACGGGATTGAGGATGTGTATCAATTACCAGAGGCTTAATCAAGACACTAGAAATGATCATTTTCCTCTATCATTTATGGATCAAATGATTGAAAGATTGTTAGGTCAAAAGTTTTATTATTTCTTGGATGGTTATTCAGGATACAATCAAATTACCATCAACCCGGAAGATCACGAGAAAACGACTTTTACACGTCCTTTTGGTGTTTTTGCTTATATAAGGTTGCCTTTTGGATTGTGTAATTCACCAATAACTTTTCAAAGATGCATGCAAGCCATATTTTCTTATTTATTTGAGAAGTGCATTTAAGTCTTCATGTATGACTTCTCTATGTTTAGTCCTTCCTTTGAATTATGATTGAAAATTTTGGACACCGTTCTGAAATGATGTGTGGAAACTAACTTGGTTTTAAATTGGGAGAAATGCAATTTTATGGTCACAGAAGGCATAATACTTGGCCACAAAATCTCTTCCAAAGACATTGAAGTTGATAAAGCAAAGGTTGAAGTGATTTAAAATCTTCCACCACCATTAAATGTCAAAGGATTCATAAGCTTTTTGGGACATGCAGGATTCTATCGGAAATTCATATAGAATTCTCAAAATTTGCCAAACCGTTGAGAAATCTGCTTAACAAACATAATTCTTTTGATTTTGATATTGGTTTTTTAATTGCTTTTGAGGACTTAAAAGAAAAACTGATAATTGCACCCATAATTATTGCTCCTGGTTGGAAACTTGATTTTTAACTAACGTGTGATACAAGTGATTATGTGGTTGGTGCAGTTTTTGGTCAAAGAAAGACAAAATAATTTCATGATATCAACTATGTGAGAAAGGTTTTAAATGAAGCTCAAATTAATTATGCTACCATAGAAAATGAGTTGCTTGATATAGTGTATGCATTGGAGAAATTTAGATCTTATCTCATTAGTTCAAAGGTTATTTTTTATACTGACCATGCAACAATAAAATACTTGGTTACCAAGCCTGATTCAAAGCAAAGACTCATAAGATGGATTCTTTTGTTACAAGAGTTTGATCTTGATATTCGTGACAAAAAGGGCTCATAAAATTTGGTAGCAGATCACTTGTCTAGGTTGGTGAATGATGAGATAACAAAAAAGGAAAAAAGAAGTTGTGGAGGAATTCCCCGATGAAAAGTTATTCATGGTATAAGTCAGACTCTGGTTTATGGATTTAACTAATCACAAGGCCACAAGTTGGATACTAGAGGATTTGACTTGGCAACATAAATTCCTTCACGACTCACAATTTTATGTTTGGGATGAGCCTTATTTGTTCAAAATATAAGCAAATGGTTTATTAAGGAGGTGTGTTACCAAAGAAGAAGCAAGAAGCACCCTTTGGCATTGTCACAATTCACCTTTTATGGGTCACTACAATGGTTAAAGGACGAGAGCAAAAGTTCTACATTTGGGATTTTATTGGCCTTCCTTGTTCAAAAATGCACATGAGCATGCCCAAAATTGTGATAGTTGCCAAAGGACGGGAGGAATAAATAAACATAATGAAATGTCATTGCAAAACTTGTTGGAAGTTGAAGTTTTTGATTGTTGGGGAATCGATTTCGTTGGTCCATTTTCTGCTTCTTGTTCAAATGAATACATCTTGGTAGCGATTGATTATGTTTCCAAGTGGGTTGAAGTGATTGTGGCTCAAAAGGCCGATCAAAAAACAATGATAAATTTATTAAAGAAAAACATCTTCACTCGTTTTGGTACTCCAAGGGTTTTAATAAGCGATGGTAGTTCACATTTTTGCAATTCGCAATTAGCAGAAGCTCTTGAGCACTATGGTGTCAAGCACAAAGTAACCTCACCATACCATCCGCAAACAAATGGTGAAGTTGAGGTGTCCAACATAAAAATCAAGAAAATATTTGAGAAAACAGTGTCTGCTTCAAGAAAAGATTGGTTTCTCAGGCCTGATGAGGCTTTATGGGCATATCGTACTGCTTTCAAGGATCCAATTGGTCTTACTCCTTTTCAAATGGTTTATGGGAAATCTTGTCTTCTTCAGGTGGAATCAGAGAACAAAGAATTTTAGACATTGAAGTTTATGAACTTTGATCCCAAGATATCCGAAGAAAAGAGGAAGTTGCAATTGAATGAGATTGATGAACTGAGACTTCAAGCTTATGACTCCAATAAGCTCTAAAAGCAGAAGGTAAAAAAATATCATGACAAGAAAATTCTCAACAAGAACTTCAAACCCAAACATATGGTATTATTATTTAATTCAAGATTGAAACTGTTTATGGGCAAATTAAATTCCAAATGGTCGAGGCCTTTCCAAATCAAAGAAGTGAAACATTACAAAGCAATTATGTTGGAAGACCCCATTTCGAAAGAAAGTTGGACAATGAATGGTCAAAGGTTGAAACTATACCTTGGTGGCGAGATTTATTGACTTACAACAACAATTTCGCTTGGCGGTCCTTGAGGTCACCAAAGAGCCGTCGAGCTAATTGATGTTAAAGAAACACTTGTTGGGAGGAAACCCAATTTTGTAAGTATTTACAGCTTTAATTTAATTGTATATGTTTTGAATGGTGATTGTGGATGGAAGTATTGGTAAAATGCACAAAAACATGAAAATCCTGATACACTGATGGCGCTAAGCGACATCAGAGGGCGCTAAGCACTCCCTGGAAACTTCTGAGAAGCTTGGGGCAGTGAAAACCGCACTAAGTGCCTTCAGTTAGTTCAATAAAAAATAACTTTTGCCAAGCTTGACACACTTTTACCCATGCCCATTTTTTGGGCCCATCCTAAGCGAAAATGTCACAAAACTCTACTCAAACTTCATTTCCCTATTTCCTCATACATTTTAAAACCATAGTCTCACTAAATTCTCTCAAAAGAAAAACCCTTTCACCAAAATTTCTTAAGAATCTCCTTGTTTCCTCACTGCAGCATCAAGCCTCTAGTATGTAATTTTAATTGTTTCGGAATTTCTCATTGTTGTAGATAGATTCGTGATAGTTTTCACTTTCAAGTTAGAAATTATTTGCATGATAGTGTTTTTACTGTCTTGTTCATGTTGGCGTAGATTTTTGTGCATATATGCCTCTGGTTCGTACTATGTAAACTCCTTTAAGATAGTATAAATGTTCTAAGTTTAGATTAGGGATGGGAGAAATGTAAAAAAGTTTGCCAAAAAACTTCTCCTGGCGCTAAGCACGATATGTGACGTTAAGCGCCATTGTTGTTGCGCAATTTTATTGCTTTTTAGAATTGTGTAGTATTTTTGTTATGTATTGTTTATGATAGGATTGCAAAGGGAAACTTTATAAGTGATTAATAGTTTTTGTATGGATTGTGTTGTTTTTGTTTGATTTGTGTATACATGATTTCTAAGAAAATCCTTGCATCCAAGAAGCAAAATACCTCTGATGCAGGTCCTTCTTCTGTACCCAGGGCCATAGCTAGTAGTTTTAACCAATATGAATTTATAGGACCAGAGCAGCAAGAAAGGTACAAAGAGCTTGCAAGCGGGAATATATGGTCTGAAGGGACATTTAACATCAGTTCTCAAGGAGAGTTTATGCAGTATTTGACAATGATTGAAGAAAGAAACTGGCAAAGGTTATGCACTTCTCCAACAAACATGAACTATGAAATAATGATGGAGTTCTAAGCAAATGCAATTCTGTTTGAAGGAGTCATTACTCATTCATGACTATGGTAAGAGGAAAGGAAGTTTCATTCAGTAGAGATGCAATCAATGCCAACCTTGGAAACTCTCTAACTTTGGAGGAAAGAGCACTGTGTGAGTATGGAAAGATGTTGGCTAGGGGTAATTGGAATATCAAGCTGGTTAAGGATGAACTTGTGATGAAAAGTAAGTGTCGCATTCGCGAAAAAACAACCGGCGGGACTCAAATAAAAAACAACACAGAGCCGCCACTGCGCGTTATTTATCCCAAGATAGGGAAAGGAAACGCTCAGAGAAACCTGGAAAGGAAATGGTCTCGCGACCAAAGAGAAAGGGTAAGGGAGTCGGTTACGCAAGGGGAAGGTATTAGCACCCCTCACGTCCGTCGTACTCGACGGGATCCACGTCCTAGAATAAAGAATAGGTTGCTAAAACATCACACGCACACAAGGAACGCAGGTGGGGTTAAGAGGAAGGGAGCTCGATAGGACATCGCGTCCTATGCCTACATATCTCGTCTGGAACGAGAATCAGAGCCACTGTAGTTCGGCTTACGCACGCCAAACAACACAAAACGCACAAACAGATGGCAAACATGGAGCCCGACAACCACTCGATGGAATTACGTCAGCATCCGAACCAAACACACTCAAAAGGGCAAACGTGGAGCCCGACAGCCAATCACTGGACTTACGTCGGCATCCGAACTAAACATACACCAGAAGATAACAAGTAAACACACACAAAAAGAAAAAAAAGTGCCCGGAGTGGTCTCGCACGACCACCTGCCTACATACCTCGTCTGGAACAAGGATCAGGGCGATGTAGTTCCCCCTAAAAGGGAAAGAAAATCTAGCCAGAAACCAAGGGGAGACACACTACCAGGGAGCTGTACTCGAGCCTAGTGTTGTCATGCATCTTTACCCTATGTTCAGGTTTCTACCTACTTGCACAACTGCAAGCTAACCCTATCCAGGAAGAAAGCAAGCATACAAGCATACAAGCAAACAGAGCAAACAAATATTCACAAAGCACACACTATAGCCAATCAAGTGAGGCTCAAACAATGGGTTTGACTGCCGAAGCAAGTCATCTGTACATGTGTAGTATTCGCTCTTAACCTTGCCATTACGAGGCTAAGGTGAAGCAGATGAAAAGGTAAAGTGAGGATGAGACCTCACAGCTCTTATCCCTGACCAGGGAGAGCTTCAGACAAAGGAGCGTGGGTCCAGAATGGAGGGACCCTTCTACGCTCAAGGACTCCGACTCGATTGTGCAACAGCACAAGATCTTGGGTTTGTGTCCCAATGCATCAACACACAGCCGTGTGAGCAGAGGGACGACTCACAGAATAGTGGGGGATAGATTGCATATCCCTTGGCTTCCACCAATTGCCTTAATCAAGGACTTCACCTGCTTGGGCACAAATGTAAACAACCACAAACATCGCCTCTTAAGGAGGACTTCAGACAGTTGCCTGGCCAAGTAACAGGCTAGGTCTTCCAGACTACATGAAGAGTAGAAGTCCTACCTCAAGTGGTTTAAAAACCAAGCAACAGCAAGCTAGTTTTCAAGGAACTGTAAGCGACTAAATATACCTGAAATCAATCAAGTATCATCAGTACTCAGACAAACAACAATAAACAGCAAATGTTAATCAGTCAGACTATACAGATTAAGCAACACAAGTTAATGCACATAAGTGCAAGCTATAAGCTCAAGCTCAAGCTTCACAACCTACAAAACAAAGTCAAATTAGTTCAAAACATCCAACAATCTCAATTTAATTGACTTGAAGCATTCTCCTTGAGCATCATGCATTTCATCCTGAAAAGTCAATCCAAATGTGAGAAACTAGACCACTAGGCCAAGCCTAGGGTCCAAAAGGGAGAAAAAATTCTAAATAGCAAGGGATTCTCAACCAAAACCAAATTAACACAAATAGAAAACAAATGCAATTGATCCCATACTCATATCATTCACCATATTCATTTCATGACCAAAACAAGTCAAACTAGGTCAAATGCAACATCCAATGTCCAAACAGAATGAATTCCATCAAAAGCATATCAAAACAATTCCAAAAAATCCTCAAATAATTCACACCTAAACAGGACATATTCAGGGTATAGCATGTCAATTTTCATCTCAATTGGACAAAAGGAACTAGGTCAATGAAAATCAAGAAATCCAGACACACTTATGTAAGCCAATTCAATACATTCAAGCAAGCATCCACTTCAAAAATTCATAAATCAGTGAAAACAATTAAGAAATGAATGGGACCAAAACAGTGATGTCCTACAATGTGTCAACAATCAGCATACCAAATTTCATCTTCATCCAAAACCATATGAGAATTTCACACAAGATATACAAACATGTGTCATACAAGCTTGCACAATGAGCCAACAGAGAAGAAAAATATCAATCAAATTGAAAATGCCATAGAAAAATCCAGAAAAATTCACATAACATCTCAACATATCAATAATCATCCATGCAAAATTTCAATCCAATCCAACAATCATAGGCCATGCAAATAAATCCAGAAAGTTGACCTAGCTAGGTGTGACACAAATTGTCACACCTAGATTCAAAAAATCATATCTCAATCATCAGGTATCCAAAAATCACAAACTTTATATGTAAATCACCATCAACATGTCTAGAATGAGCACAAAAAATTTCAAGCATTTCTTTTAATGTATGAGCATTTCATGATGAATTTGGTGAAACATACAAAAAATGTACAAGAATATGACACAAGTCAAAGATCAATAGGCCAGATCAACATTTCACCATGCACAACTTATGAAACCATGCCTATAAAAAACTAGAGAGAATTTGGGATCTATCAAAAAAATCCTCACTATTTTTGGACTAGTCAATATTTTTTTATGAATTTTCTAAGATTGAATAAATTATGAAATAATTATTTAAGTTGTTTTGATTAATTAAATGGATTTAATAAGTACAGTGGCACGCTCGTAAATATGAAGCCATAGCCCAAAACGCTGCGTAGCCACTTAACACGCTGGCATGCTGTGAGTGGACGGCTTCCGCGGGAAACAGGATTCGAATTGCCAGGCAAAGAAACCAAGATCAAACGCAGTTTTATTCCAGATTTCATCATCAACCTCATCGTTTTTTCCAGAAAATCTCATGAACTCAAGAACATCAAACCTCCATGAAAAATTACAAATGGATATCCGTTGGAAAGGTCTGAGCGTGAGGATCTCAAATACGTAATCAATTTCACCTAATTCCTAACACAGCTCACGGATCGATCGAATAAAGTTTCACATTCAAAACTAAAAATCACGATATCTCATTCATCCGTTAATCATTTCACAAACTATTCACATCATGATGATCTACATGGAATGAACTACAAGATCCACCTAACAATTTAAGGAAAAGAGAGATTTGAATTCGCACCTTGAATTATGGCAGTTGATGATTCTCGCTGTTTCTTGATGCAAAAGCTCCAAACAGATGTAGCACGATGATAGGGAAGGTGAGTGGAACGCTTAGGTTAGCTCAAAGACGCTTCTATTGCGAGAAACTTCAAATCACCATTGTTGAGCATTATGTGAACAGTTGCGAATTGGTTGTTCTTTGGTGATGAATTGCCAAAACAGATCAAGAAGAAGATGAATGGAGATGGCAGCAAAAAGAATCACACGATTTTATGGAGAATTGGAAGAGATTTGTGGATTTTTGCTCTTGTGTGTTCTTGAGGATTTTGGAGAATTTGGAGGGAAAATTGGTTGAAATTTCTTGTGAATTGTAATTCTAATCAGAAGTTAGTTATGATTATGAATATATATACTTCCAATTAATCAACTCTTAATCATCCAATTAGCAAAAGTGAATGTGATTAGCAAAATGTCATTTTCAAAGCAAGGGTAAAATGGTCTTTTCGCTCAAGCCCTGTGACAGCTCATTGACAGCTCACACATGCTCTAAATATCTGTTATGAGGTGTTGCAACTTGTCCCACATTGATTGGCCATGTAATTTTGATTTTCACTATGTCATGGCAAATGGTATAATTTCAAGTGCATTTCAAAAATGACTTAACCAAATAATGAACCTCAACATGTTATGACAGTTCAAACCATTTTCAAATTGCATTTGTGAGGTGTTGCAAAAATCCCCACTCGAAAATTCTCATTATTTCTCAAGTTGGACCATTTTGCCCTTGGATCTTTAACTGTACACTTGAAATTTGACTTTTTGCATTGACCATTTTTGATGAATTCCAATTATGCACCATGAAAGTACATGTCAAATGGAGTTTGCACATAAAAAGAACACTCAATTTGGACACTCCATGTGGAAGTTATGCCCCTCTGATTATGGGTCATTTTTGAAATTGAATGGACCATAACTTGCCAACCATACATGGGAAATTCAAGTTCTTGGACTTTTTGGAAAGGTGAGACCAAGATCTACAACTTTCATGTCGAACAAATTTTCATTTGAAGCTTCCTTGGACATGTAAATTTGAGGTCAAAAACTTTCCATTTTTGGAAACTTCCATTACAAGTCACTTTCTATTTTTGGCAATTTTTGTCCTGACTTGATTTTCTCCATTCTTGAGCTTTGAAATGTCAAATAACACTTGTTCCAACATGAATGAAGTGTATCCAACTCATTTCCTTCTCCAAATCCATTAAATCATGCACAGTTGACCACCGTTGACTTTTTCATCTGATAGATGAATTTGGCAATGCATAGATCAATCTAAGCTCCAATCTTCTGATGAAATGGCCCAAGGATGAAACCCTAGCTTCAATAATCTTAATAAAACCATGGGATGATCTCCACATACATCATAGACCCCATCTCCTGATTATGCCCTGATTGGCCCAATGCAACTGATTAGGGTTGACCAATGGTCAAAACCCTAATCTCAAGGAATGTGCTTCAACACTTGATGAAATCCAACCATGATGATGATGATGTATCACTTCAAACAAGATGAAGACCAATATCCTTTGAGAACCATAAGACCCTAATTTGGACTTGCACATCCTCAGATGATCAATAACCAGTCCAATGAAACCCTAGCTTGCACTTTGACTTCCTCATCTTCTGACCAAGACTTGGGAGTATGACTTGCACAATGTAACCACATGATATGCAATATGCAATGCCTAATGACCTACAATGATATGTAATATGTTAATGCTAGTCCCAAGAGAGGAGGGCAAATTTTGAGGTGTTACAGCTGCCCCTATTCAATCCACTGTGAACCTGTCTATATGAATAGCCTCGGCTTTCAGATGATCAGGATGAAGAGTGATTGAATACCAAGAACAGACGAACAATTTGCACTCTGATGGGATAATTAACAACGCCTGTCAGAATCGGCGAAGAAACAATCTTGAAGAAAAATCCGTCTGGTACGGAGAAAGTCGGCTTGATCACCGAAACAGCAACGTCGACCTGGATACCAAAATAAATGGTAACGCAGGGATAACCATGGCCTAAACACCACTCATCCGCTCGGGATTATTATCCTCTCTTCCTTTTATGCTTTTCTTGAACCCCGAAATTTATGATAATCTCTCTTTTTCTTATTTTCTTGAACCCCGAAATTTTCTTTTGCGCAAATGATCCTCGGATCACCGCATTTGAACCCCGCTCTCCTATTTGCCAAATAATGAACCCCATTCTCCAGTTTGAACCCCAGTCGCCTGACGATAACTTGCGATCGCCATTGTGAACCCCGTTCTCCAGAAAATGCCGCAACATTTCCCTTTCTCCATTTGAACCCCGTCTCCAGAAAATGCCTCAACATCTCCTTTTCTCCGTTTGAACCCCGATCTCCAATCTCTTGTGATAATTCCGCTGGCAACATCGGAAATAACACCAAACACCACTCTGAGGGCGATATGTCAGAGGGTATACCTTCACAAAAGGAAGGTAGCATGTGTATCTCTTCCTCAGAAGACACCTATAACGACCTCCATCGGCCTCAGCCAGAGTCTAAGGTGACACATGAACAGAAGATAATCCTGAGGACCTCATCCTGGATACAATCTTCAACTCCAATCTTCATTTGAACCCCAGAAAATGCCTCAGCATTTCCCTTTCTCCATTTGGACCCCGTCTCCAGAAAATGTCGCAACATCTCCTTTCTTCATTTGAACCCCAGAAAATGCCTCAACATCTCCTTTTCTCCATTTGAACCCCGGAAATCGCGCTGATCGCGTAACATCCTTTGATTTTATTTCCATCTCCGTCAGACGGAAAAATTTCCTCCAGTATCGTACTACTGGGGAACACTGCTGATTTGACGTCATGATGCTGAACTCCTCAGAGTAACACTTTCGACCAGACACTAACTAATGACTGGGAAGAAACTCGACGTTTACTGGACATCGAACAATGATGTTTACAGGCACCAAACAATGATGTTTACAGGCATCAAACAATGATGTTGACAGGCATCAAACAAGGATGTTGACAGGACATCAAACAAGGATGTTGACAGGACATCAAACAAGGATGTTGACAGGACATCAAACAAGGATGTTGACAGGACATCAAACAAGGATGTTGACAGGACATCAAACAAGGATGTTGACAGGACATCAAACAAGGATGTTGACAGGACATCGAACAAGGATGTTGACAGGACATCAAACAAGGATGTTGACAGGACATCGAACAATGATGTTGACATGACATCAAACAAGGATGTTGACAGGACATCAGACAAGGATGTTGACAGGACATCAAACAAGGATGTTGACAGGACATCAAACAAAGATGTTTACAGGCATCAAACAATGATCGACCAGACATTAAACAATGACTGGGAAATAACTCGACGTTTACTGGACATCGAACAATGATGTTTACTGACACCAAAGAAAACTCGACCAGACATTAAACAATGACCGGGAAATAACTCGACGTTTACTGGACATCGAATGATGATGTTTACTGACACCAAAGAAAGCTCGACCAGACACTTACTGATGACTGGGAAATACTGTTGCTCCAAACTCACAAAGCTGAACTCCTCGGAGTATCGTCTTCACTGTCCGGCAAAACCAATCCTCAAGCGGTAACCACGGCTTGAATCGCGCTGATCGCGTAACCTTTCCATCTCTGTCCGACGGAAAAAAATCTCCTCCAGTGTCGTACTACTGGGGAATATTGCTGATCTGACATCATGATGCTAAACCCATCAGAGCAGCATCTTCCAACTTCTGTCGAAACCACCTCTCAAACCATAACCACAGCTTGAGACTAGCCTATGCTTGCAATGATGCATGACTTTTTCTGCGTAATGCTCCATAATTATGGAAATGCTACGCGATTTATTATGCAATATGCTATGCTTACTCTACATGATGAATGCATAAAAGGTATCCCCCTCAAGGGACTCTTCTGAGGAGCTCGAGACACTCTGCCGAGGGACTCGTCAATACTCCGATCTCCACCCTGATGGGGAATAACACTGCTGCTGGGAAAAGGTAACCCTTGCTGGGGAAGAACCTCCTTTGCACCCAATCCGCTCGGGAATTGCCGGGGATAAGAACCACCAATGCACTCTGTGGGGATACCACAATCTCTGACTTGCTGGAGATATCAATCCCAACTCTGCTTCGGGGAACCCTCACAGATACCTGACGACTTTACTGGGGAAACGCTTACAGATACTCTGCTGGGAAACAGCAACCTCCAGGTCTGGCAACTGGGGAAGCATCGATCTGACACCTGCTGGGGATAACCATCCTGACCCTGCTAGGGAAGCGGATGCCACTCCGCTGGGGATTACCCATGCAACCCACATGTAGGATACACTCAGCTGGGGATGCAGACATCGGCCTGCTACGGAAACTTGTCCAATCCACTGGTAGGATGAACACTGCTGGAGATATATTTCATTGAAACCCGCTCCACTCGGGGAATAGCAACCTTCAGGCTTGGCCGCTGAGGAACCCTCGTTTACCTGCCGGGGATAATCATCACGACTCGGCTGGGAACCACAGACCTCGGATCTGCGGGGGATTTGGTCCTCTAATTCTGCTTGGGGACCTAGCTGGGAAATGAGAAAAGTTGGTACAGAACACCCATTGACTCGTCGAACCATGGTATCTACCTCCCAATCTCGTACCGACTTTCCACTTTTGAGAATTCCCAGACTCGTCCGAACCTTTTCTGCTCCATCATCTTGTATTCCCAACCGCTCCGCGCTCGACGGAAAGCGTACTCCTGGGACTTATACAGACATTTCAATTTTCCGACTTTGAAGAGTCTTCTTGATTAATTTCAAAGGTCGTCGGACGTCCCTCGTCGTCTCCCCTCATCCCTTCATCCTCATTCGTTTCTGGTCAGACTCTGCGGGGAATTTCTACAGACTTTCCAATCTTCCGATTTTGAAGAGTCTTCTTGATTATCATTCAAGGATCGTCGTACGTCTCAACGTCTTCTCGTCGTTTTTCTGTTCTTTCGTCCCTGACTGGACTCTCTGGGGATTTGTTTCATCAACAAGCTTCCACATCACAACCTGCAAGTGAGTGAAAAGATCCAACAGTTCCTGCAAAACAGATCGTTAGATAAAACCATGCCCCAGACGTGTCAAGATTTCAACACTTGGGTCACTCAACCTTCCGAATAAGATTTCAAGCTTTCAATCTTATAAACATGCATTGGAAGGAACCTGTATGTCTTAAAATGCAAAATTCGTTATCAAAATAATCGGATGTTTTTGCAATCAAAGCGGTAATGAAAACAAAAAACAAAATTATTTGACTGAATATGCATTTTATTGATTGGAAAAGTGTGTGGCTCAAGTTGAGCAATACAAAGGAAGCAATTCCTGAAAAGAGGTAATCGCATACAAAAGGAAAAATCTATCCTAATGGCAATGTGAAACTCGTGATCTCATCGAGTTCCAACTCGGTTACACCCCATATGTCCTCAGACTCTCCGTGCTTTCTGCCTTCTGAACAAGACGTTTCTGATTGATCCCCACCGGGTATTATCCATGATGCTTTAACCAAAGCGCAAACGATCATGCCAGACGCAGTTGTTCGTTTCAATCCCTCTTTTGCCTGGACCGCCCTTTCGGGTTTTCAGTCCACCGGGATACCCTTTTTTGCCCAAGTCGCCTTTTCAGGTTTTCGACTTGCCGGGTGTACACTTTTCACTTTTATCCCTAATTTTTGCCCGAACCTGTCCTTTCTGTTTTTGGTTCGCCGGGATGCCCATTTTTGCCTGGACTATTTTGTTCTTTTCGTCCAGCGGGTCTCTTTACACGAAGTATTTTTTTAACTGCGTCCGCATTCACAGGGGATGGAGAATCTTCGCCATCCATGGTCGTTAGCAACAAGGCTCCACCCGAGAAGACCTTCTTGACCACGAATGGACCTTCATAATTCGGTGTCCATTTGCCCCTTCGATCGTTTTGAGGAGGAATGATCCTTTTCAGCACCATATCACCTACGTGATATACCCGAGGTCGTACCTTTCTGTCAAAAGCACGCTTCATCCGTTGCTGGTACAACTGCCCATGACAGATGGCTGCCAGCCTCTTCTCTTCTATCAGGCTCAACTCTTCATACCGGGTCCTTACCCATTCAGCCTCTTGCAATCTTACGTCCATCAGGACTCTCAAAGAGGGAATCTGAACCTCAACAGGTAATATAGCCTCCATTCCATATACCAATGAGAAAGGATTTGCCCCAGTAGATATGTGCACCGAAGTTCAATACCCAGGATACAAGCTTCATACTCCCATCACACCATTGGTGCACTCAAACGTTATCCTGGCAGCAAAAGCTCATTCACCTTAACCTCCCCATCAGACATCAGAATCCGTTCGGATTCAGGGTCAGGTCCCTCCTCCGGGATCGGTTACTCTCAATCTTTCGATTAGAGCACCTCGAGATGTCCTCATCAGGGAATTCAAACTTCATCGGTTGATAATCCTCAACAGGTTGCTGGGCGATGTAATCAGACAATGCACCCCTTGATCGCTTTCTGAGAGTATCACAAATCAGTCAACATTATTTTGCACTCTTGCAACCCGTCCGGTTACTGCTGGCTCTTTCAAACATCTACCTGATCAGATCCATCTCGAAATCCACAAAGTGGTATGAACCAGCATATACTGTCTCAGCCGGCGAGCAGCCTATGCCAAAGTACATCAAGTTTTCTCGAACAGTGAATGTACTGTTTCACAGTCGGTAAACTTTTTGCTAAGGTAAATTGCATGCTCTTTTCGACAAGACTCGTCATGCTGACGCACTTCACCTCGTAGACCCCTCGAGGGCTGTTAAGTACTAGATTAACAGTCTCTTTCCATAGGGAGGCATCAGAATCAGAGGTTCCTGCAACTTATTCTTTTATTCTTTCAATGCCCCTTGGCAATCATTATTTCGCCTGACCGTTTGATCTTTTTTTTTTCAACAACTTGAATATAGGTTCGCACGTGGCTGTTAGATAAGATGTGAACCATGACAGGTAGTTCAATCTTTCTAAGAAACCACGAACCTCTTTATTTACTTTTTCTCGGTTCAGGCATTTTTTTTTAAAGCAGGATGAACCTCGATTCCTCCCTTACAATGAACCCCAACATCTTACCGGATCGCACTCTGATAGTGCACTTATTCTGGTTCAACCTCAGTTTGAACTGTCTCAACTGGTCCAACAACTTGGCCAGATCCACCAGATGCCCCTCTTCTATTTGGGACTTTGCTATCATGTCATAGCATTTGATTTCATGACGAATCATATCATGAAACAAAGTCACCATGGCTCTCTGATACAGACACTGGCGTTCTGCTTCTCCAGAGGACAGTCTCCTTTCCACAGTATCTTGTGCGCAACGACACCGGTATCCGACCCTCGCACATCCTGACATGACCAGGCGAAGGTATCCACATACTCCTTCAACAAGGCTACCATTCTGCTCTCGACTTGCCTCTGAAGCGGCCCCAGTTTTCACTTCCTTTCTGACCTCGGCGGTGCTCGGAATAACAATCTCAATCCGCTCTGCATGCGGCTGAATCACCCTCTCCTCTTGTTTCAACAACCTGGCTAATTCCAGCAGATCACAATCTTCTTCGTCTTCTTCTTCAGCAAGATAGCTCGGTTTGTCGAAGTCATATGAGGTGTAACCAAATCGTTATCAAAGAGATCCGGAGAATTATTTTTGAATTCGGAACGAGACAGATCAAAAAGGAAAAAAAAAATGAAAACAAACATTGCCATTTTTATTTGTTTTTAAACTGCAAAAATAAATGAAAAACAGGGAACACCGCTTTTTTGACTGAAAAACATCCATTTATTAATGATGCAGAAATGTTGCAAATGTAAACATGAGGTGGCCCTTACAATGAACCATTACGTGTCGGGCAACACGTATGGCTTTCATGCAAATACAACTGAAAACAAGAAATATTACTCTTCAGGATGAGCGACAGTGATGATCTGTTAGGCCTTCCAGCTTCCCGGTACGCACGGCTTTATCCAACTATCAAACTTGCAGTTACTGTCAGTCTCTTCACCCATCGCACCGGCGTGAACTGGATCTAACATTCCAGCACTGATAAACGTGAACGATGGACGACGTCCTCTATTCTGCTCAGACGAATCTTGACCTGGATGATAACCAATCCCAAACATATCCGACTTTACCACAATGCCTATGATTTTTCCCCAGCCTGGGATCCCTCCATTTCTCAACATTTCCAGTGCCTGTTTGTAAGAAGACACGGACGGTTTTTTCTCTTTTCCAATACCGATGGCATTTTTCACCTTGATGGCTCCAGCTACCAGACTGGGTGTTTCAAATTTTCCATTGTCCATTTCCACCCCCTTCATTTTCTGGGTCATATCCCCCATCAGTACACCCCTCTCGGCGGCGACGGCCGCACAACGAGTATCAACACTAGGGAAAGCTCCATTTTTCATCAGAGGTCTCTGAACCACAGACATCAGAGCCTTTAGCTGATCCCCATTCGTTTCATCTATTTTCCCCTTGTCTTTGGACATCACATTCACCCCCATAGGGCCATGCATCGGCATAGGGTTAGCATTAACATCCGACATCAGCGCAAAATTGATGGCTTTAGAATCCACCAAATCTTGGACCACATGCTTAAAAGCTTTGCAATCCTCAATGTGATATCCGGGTGCCCCTGCATGGAACTCGCACCTGACATTCTCATCGTAACTGGCAGGCCTCTGATCAGGTTTCAACAGAGTCAACATCCTCGGCTGCACCAATCCAAGATCCATCAACTTTTTGAACAGAGAGGCGTAAGTCCCGGGCGGCTTATTGAAATGACGATCTGTCGTCCTCCTTCTCACTTGGCCCACTGCTCTTTGTGTCCTCTCTTGAGGTGGTGGTTGCCGCTGTTGTGCAGATTGATTACTAGTAGGGATTGTTACCGTATCAGCATATGGGTGATAATGATCCTTACCGCGTTCTCTTTTGGCCTGCACACCACCTGATTCGACTTCCTTCTCAAGATGACCATTGCCAGAGGGTTTCTTTGCTACAAAGCCAGAGGGATTTGTTACTTCATGTGACGGAGCCTTTTCCTGAACTTTCTCCTTGATCATCCAGCCCTCAATCCTTTCCAATGTCTTGGCCATGGCTTTCTGCCCCAAGGCAAGCCCTTGCACAACACTGAACAAATCCTTCACCATCTTTTTCAGTTCGAGGATGTCGGCGTTGGGAGAATCCATCAGTTTGGATTTGTTGCCCCTAGCAGGATATCTGAGCAAACGAGATATGCGCACCGGTTGACACCTACAAAACAACAAATGGGTTAATATGCATGAATGCAACATCTATCCATATGAGGAAGACTCTGTCCTTTGATTCTGGTTTCATCGAGACAGATAATATTTTGACATCCACATTCTGACATCCGGATGTCTCTCAACCAGATTCTCAATCAATAATACTCCCCATATGGCTAGACATAGGTTCGATGCAAATGAATGCAAAATGAGAATGATGCAGATGAATGAATGCAATGTACTGGGCCATCCTCCAAGTCATCTGATCATTTGTTGCTCTGAATCACAGCCCGGGTTTCTGAATCGGTCACAACCATCTGAGGAACTATGTAACCACAATTCCGACCCAAGGGTTCCGAAATAAACGGAAGACAGATACATCATCATCATCATCATTACCAAACCCTCTCTGAGCAGATACCCAAAACCATCTGAATCGGCCCGGGGAATCCTGAAATAAACGGATCCCCACTGATAAATAACTCGGCCCGGGGAATCCTAAAATAAACGGATCCCCACTGATAAATCTCGGACAGCACTCCGGCGTCTCTGACATAAATGACCATAAATCTGACTCTTAAATATGACTCTGATCCACGGAACAAAAAAGTCACCATCTGAGTCACCAACAGAACATGCATCTGTAAGAATCACCCTCCCCTCACAGGTAAATTCTAATCAGGTTATCCTAAGGCGGATAATAGTCTCGACAATCGGGCAGAGATACTCAATGGGTTTGCCCTTTCGGGTGTGCCATTGTAGCTCCCTTAAGACCGTCTAAACCAAAGATCCGGGAAATGATCGGTCACCAGAGTCAACGGCTCAAAAGAGATAACCCAACCAAAGTGGAAAACCCCACTGGAAGAGCACTTCTCAGATGAACCTCGTCCGGCTTGTGGTATGTCACGTCGCAACATCATGCCCAACCGACATGTGAGCGACACGAGACCACGCTAATCCTAGGTGTATACTCGGGCCTGGGTTCTAGCCCCACTCAGAACACCCACCCCAAAACAGAGGAACCACCTGCACAGAGGACGGCAACAACATGATATGATGCATGCAAATATTTATGCAAATATATACACTGGTTAGAATAATAATAAATGCAATAAATCAAGCATCACAAGCAACCTAAACTATCCTAGAACGCTAGGAAGGACTCGCTTAGGGACAATGGACCAGCACAGGTCAACATCAATCAGGGTCCCCAGCAGAGTCGCCAGTTGTCGCATCCGCGAAAAAACAACCGGCGGGACTCAAATAAAAAACAACACAGAGCCGCCACTGCGCGTTATTTATCCCAAGATAGGGAAAGGAAACGCTCAGAGAAACCTGGAAAGGAAATGGTCTCGCGACCAAAGAGAAAGGGTAAGGGAGTCAGTTACGCAAGGGGAAGGTATTAGCACCCCTCACGTCCGTCGTACTCGACGGGATCCACGTCCTAGAATAAAGAATAGGTTGCTAAAACATCACACGCACACAAGGAACGCAGGTGAGGTTAAGAGGAAGGGAGCTCGATAGGACATCGCGTCCTATGCCTACATATCTCGTCTGGAACGAGAATCAGAGCCACTGTAGTTCGGCTTACGCACGCCAAACAACACAAAACGCACAAACAGATGGCAAACATGGAGCCCGACAACCACTCGATGGAATTACGTCAGCATCCGAACCAAACACACTCAAAAGGGCAAACGTGGAGCCCGACAGCCAATCACTGGACTTACGTCGGCATCCGAACTAAACATACACCAGAAGATAACAAGTAAACACACACAAAAAGAAAAAAAAGTGCCCGGAGTGGTCTCGCACGACCACCTGCCTACATACCTCGTCTGGAACAAGGATCAGGGCGATGTAGTTCCCCTTGAAAGGGAAAGAAAATCTAGCCAGAAACCAAGGGGAGACACACTACCAGGGAGCTGTACTCGAGCCTAGTGTTGTCATGCATCTTTACCCTATGTTCAGGTTTCTACCTACTTGCACAACTGCAAGCTAACCCTATCCAGGAAGAAAGCAAGCATACAAGCATACAAGCAAACAGAGCAAACAAATATTCACAAAGCACACACTATAGCCAATCAAGTGAGGCTCAAACAATGGGTTTGACTGCCGAAGCAAGTCATCTGTACATGTGTAGTATTCGCTCTTAACCTTGCCATTACGAGGCTAAGGTGAAGCAGATGAAAAGGTGAAGTGAGGATGAGACCTCACAGCTCTTATCCCTGACCAGGGAGAGCTTCAGACAAAGGAGCGTGGGTCCAGAATGGAGGGACCCTTCTACGCTCAAGGACTCCGACTCGATTGTGCAACAGCACAAGATCTTGGGTTTGTGTCCCAATGCATCAACACACAACCGTGTGAGCAGAGGGACGACTCACAGAATAGTGGGGGATAGATTGCATATCCCTTGGCTTCCACCAATTGCCTTAATCAAGGACTTCACCTGCTTGGGCACAAATGTAAACAACCACAAACATCGCCTCTTAAGGAGGACTTCAGACAGTTGCCTGGCCAAGTAACAGGCCAGGTCTTCCAGACTACATGAAGAGTAGAAGTCCTACCTCAAGTGGTTTAAAAACCAAGCAACAGCAAGCTAGTTCTCAAGGAACTGTAAGCGACTAAATGTACCTGAAATCAATCAAGTATCATCAGTACTCAGACAAACAACAATAAACAGCAAATGTTAATCAGTCAGACTATACAGATTAAGCAACACAAGTTAATGCACATAAGTGCAAGCTATAAGCTCAAGCTCAAGCTTCACAACCTACAAAACAAAGTCAAATTAGTTCAAAACATCCAACAATCTCAATTTAATTGACTTGAAGCATTCTCCTTGAGCATCATGCATTTCATCCTGAAAAGTCAATCCAAATGTGAGAAACTAGACCACTAGGCCAAGCCTAGGGTCCAAAAGGGAGAAAAAATTCTAAACAGCAAGGGATTCTCAACCAAAACCAAATTAACACAAATAGAAAACAAATGCAATTGATCCCATACTCATATCATTCACCATATTCATTTCATGACCAAAACAAGTCAAACTAGGTCAAATGCAACATCCAATGTCCAAACAGAATGAATTCCATCAAAAGCATATCAAAACAATTCCAAAAAATCCTCAAATAATTCACACCTAAACAGGACATATTCAGGGTATAGCATGTCAATTTTCATCTCAATTGGACAAAAGGAACTAGGTCAATGAAAATCAAGAAATCCAGACACACTTATGTAAGCCAATTCAATACATTCAAGCAAGCATCCACTTCAAAAATTCATAAATCAGTGAAAACAATTAAGAAATGAATGGGACCAAAACAGTGATGTCCTACAATGTGTCAACAATCAGCATACCAAATTTCATCTTCATCCAAAACCATATGAGAATTTCACACAAGATATACAAACATGTGTCATACAAGCTTGCACAATGAGCCAACAGAGAAGAAAAATATCAATCAAATTGAAAATGCCATAGAAAAATCCAGAAAAATTCACATAATATCTCAACATATCAATAATCATCCATGCAAAATTTCAATCCAATCCAACAATCATAGGCCATGCAAATAAATCCAGAAAGTTGACCTAGCTAGGTGTGACACAAATTGTCACACCTAGATTCAAAAAATCATATCTCAATCATCAGGTATCCAAAAATCACAAACTTTATATGTAAATCACCATCAACATGTCTAGAATGAGCACAAAAAATTTCAAGCATTTCTTTTAATGTATGAGCATTTCATGATGAATTTGGTGAAACATACAAAAAATGTACAAGAATATGACACAGGTCAAAGATCAATAGGCCAGGTCAACATTTCACCATGCACAACTTATGAAACCATGCCTATAAAAAACTAGAGAGAATTTGGGATCTATCAAAAAAATCCTCACTATTTTTGGACTAGTCAATATTTTTTTATGAATTTTCTAAGATTGAATAAATTATGAAATAATTATTTAAGTTGTTTTGATTAATTAAATGGATTTAATAAGTACAGTGGCACGCTCGTAAATATGAAGCCATAGCCCAAAACGCTGCGTAGCCACTTAACGCGCTGGCATGCTGTGAGTGGACGGCTTCCGCGGGAAACAGGATTTGAATTGCCAGGCAAAGAAACCAAGATCAAACGCAGTTTTATTCCAGATTTCATCATCAACCTCATCGTTTTTTCCAGAAAATCTCATGAACTCAAGAACATCAAACCTCCATGAAAAATTACAAATGGATATCCGTTGGAAAGGTCTGAGCGTGAGGATCTCAAATACGTAATCAATTTCACCTAATTCCTAACACAGCTCACGGATCGATCGAATAAAGTTTCACATTCAAAACTAAAAATCACGATATCTCATTCATCCGTTAATCATTTCACAAACTATTCACATCATGATGATCTACATGGAATGAACTACAAGATCCACCTAACAATTTAAGGAAAAGAGAGATTCGAATTCGCACCTTGAATTATGGCAGTTGATGATTCTCGCTGTTTCTTGATGCAAAAGCTCCAAACAGATGTAGCACGATGATAGGGAAGGTGAGTGGAACGCTTAGGTTAGCTCAAAGACGCTTCTATTGCGAGAAACTTCAAATCACCATTGTTGAGCATTATGTGAACAGTTGCGAATTGGTTGTTCTTTGGTGATGAATTGCCAAAACAGATCAAGAAGAAGATGAATGGAGATGGCAGCAAAAAGAATCACACGATTTTATGGAGAATTGGAAGAGATTTGTGGATTTTTGCTCTTGTGTGTTCTTGAGGATTTTGGAGAATTTGGAGGGAAAATTGGTTGAAATTTCTTGTGAATTGTAATTCTAATCAGAAGTTAGTTATGATTATGAATATATATACTTCCAATTAATCAACTCTTAATCATCCAATTAGCAAAAGTGAATGTGATTAGCAAAATGTCATTTTCAAAGCAAGGGTAAAATGGTCTTTTCGCTCAAGTCCCGTGACAGCTCATTGACAGCTCACACATGCTCTAAATATCTGTTATGAGGTGTTGCAACTTGTCCCACATTGATTGGCCATGTAATTTTGATTTTCACTATGTCATGGCAAATGATATAATTTCAAGTGCATTTCAAAAATGACTTAACCAAATAATGAACCTCAACATGTTATGACAGTTCAAACCATTTTAAAATTGCATTTGTGAGGTGTTGCAAAAATCCCCACTCAAAAATTCTCATTATTTCTCAAGTTGGACCATTTTGCCCTTGGATCTTTAACTGTACACTTGAAATTTGACTTTTTGCATTGACCATTTTTAATGAATTCCAATTATGCACCATGAAAGTACATGTCAAATGGAGTTTGCACATAAAAAGAACACTCAATTTGGACACTCCATGTGGAAGTTATGCCCCTCTGATTATGGGTCATTTTTGAAATTGAATGGACCATAACTTGCCAACCATACATGGGAAATTCAAGTTCTTGGACTTTTTGGAAAGGTGAGACCAAGATCTACAACTTTCATGTCGAACAAATTTTCATTTGAAGCTTCCTTGGACATGTAAATTTGAGGTCAAAAACTTTCCATTTTTGGAAACTTCCATTACAAGTCACTTTCTATTTTTGGCAATTTTTGTCCTGACTTGATTTTCTCCATTCTTGAGCTTTGAAATGTCAAATAACACTTGTTCCAACATGAATGAAGTGTATCCAACTCATTTCCTTCTCCAAATCCATTAAATCATGCACAGTTGACCACCGTTGACTTTTTCATCTGATAGATGAATTTGGCAATGCATAGATCAATCTGAGCTCCAATCTTCTGATGAAATGGCCCAAGGATGAAACCCTAGCTTCAATAATCTTAATAAAACCATGGGATGATCTCCACATACATCATAGACCCCATCTCCTGATTATGCCCTGATTGGCCCAATGCAACTGATTAGGGTTGACCAATGGTCAAAACCCTAATCTCAAGGAATGTGCTTCAACACTTGATGAAATCCAACCATGATGATGATGATGTATCACTTAAAACAAGATGAAGACCAATATCCTTTGAGAACCATAAGACCCTAATTTGGACTTGCACATCCTCAGATGATCAATAACCAGTCCAATGAAACCCTAGCTTGCACTTTGACTTCCTCATCTTCTGACCAAGACTTGGGAGTATGACTTGCACAATGTAACCACATGATATGCAATATGCAATGCCTAATGACCTACAATGATATGTAATATGTTAATGCTAGTCCCAAGAGAGGAGGGCAAATTTTGAGGTGTTACAGTAAGTCCTATGAGGTTAATGCTTATGGGGAACCCAAGAAATTCTTAAGGAAGAAGCTCAAAATTGTAGCTCAGGTAATAATGACCTTGGTCCTGTACAACATAAGGCCAAGAAGTCACACATCTTCAATTCCTTTGGATACTGCTTACCTTTTGTACTATATCTTGGATAATAGATATGTGGATGTTGCTCGGATTATTTTGAATGAGATTAAGATGATTACCGAAAGCGATCATCGAATGGGAAGTAAGATCCCTTGTACTTTAGCTTTTCCAGGGTTATGCATTATAGCTCGCATCTCAATGCCACCAGTGGTCCATGAGACCATTGATGGTGTTGTCGATGATAAGTACATAGAAAGGTATTGCATGACCAAAGGATCCCGAGCTTTAAAATCCACAACCTCTTACTCAACAACCTTTTGATAAGATAGCTGCTTGTACCTATATATGGGACATGCTTGAGGCTAATCAGAGAGCATTTTTGTTTATGCATGATTCCATGCATCCGTTGCAGTTGTAGATTAGGGAAATACATGTGAATCATAACCTTCCTTCTTATGAAGCATTTCAGCAACATGCTAATTGGCCTGAGGGCATGCCATTCCATCAGGAGGGTTTAGTTGATGAGGATGAAGAAATCGAGGAAGAAGAAAGTGGAGATGAGGAGTACATGAGTGATGAAGATTGATGGATGACCTATTGATGGATAGCCTTTTTGATGTTACTTTTTTTTTCTCCAGTTTTTATTTTATGATACTGTTGAACTTATGTTATTTTGGTTTATGTTGTGCCATCCTTTGATAGGATGAGGAATTGTTGTATTTTGGCGGAATTTCATGTCGCCATGACATTTCTTTTAGATGTTGGTTTAATTAATTAAGTTGTTAGTTTAAATTCATGTTATTGTAGTTTTTGGAAAATATTCTTTTTGGAGTTTGTTCCAAAGATAAGTCTTGAGTCACTCGAAGAAGCAAAAAGTGACGACTCAAAGTTTGATATTGTCAATATGCAAATGTGTGGTAATGATAATAGCCTGAAAAGAATGGTACAAAAGCAAGGTACATATTTATTGTTTTTTACACTATAGCATGAATATGAAACTTATAATTTGTACAAATAACTTGTCATACATTCTCTTGCAATACTTGTTCATGGTTGAATCACTTTAAGTCAAAGCCTAAATGTGAGGAAACTTCCACTGTTTACTATATGAACATGAGACAAATAATTTATTGTTTTAACTCGGCTGATTTATGTTTAATCTTGCATTTATGTTTGAAGTTATGACAACATGAAAATGATCAAGGTAGTTCTTGATTTTGAGCACGACCACTTGACCAAAAGTAACTTACCTTGTGAGTGAGTGAGAATCTGTTAACCCCTTTGAGCCTTAATGTCAGGATCCATTTGTTGAACTGTAAAATTGTACATAAATATTAGTTCATCATTAATTTTTTTATGGATTCTAAATTTTTTTTCTTGAAACATTTGAACCATCAACCTTCAAATTATGGTTAAAATTTTGTCCTATGCCATAGAAAATCGAGAAGTATTCATGTGAAATGTTGGTTGTATTCAAGTTGGGGAGAAAAGAGAAAGAAAAAGGATAGGTTGCTAAGAATTTGAAAAATAATTTGAACAAGAAAGAGAATGGTGAAAAAGAATTGAAAAAGAAATGAACTTGTTTGAAAAAAATGGCAAATAATGGTGCTAGAAAATATGATCAATGTTGTATCACATGAACAAAGAAAAATGGTGAATGAAGTTGTGAATTGTAATTAAATTGAAAGGTGAATGCTCTTATAGAGTTTGGAAAATCGGAGCTGGATACACATCAATACTCGGGAAATCCTTGCCGATGCTCATTCATCTATTCTTTTTTCTTATGAAGCAAGCTTCCATGATGATGTGCAGCTAAATCCATTGTGTCCGGATTAGATGTAATTAGCTAAACTTGTATGTATTTCTTTTGATCGTCATTTTGTGAACACATTATGAATCAATACCGATGTTATCTTTGTTTACATGTTAAATCTATGAGTTTGAATGAATATTGAGAAATATATTCCAAGTCTTTACCTAAACTTTTCATCTATAAAAATACCAAGGTCTAGAGATGGATTTGATATTTGATATTCACATGTATCAGATCTTAAACATCATTATATTGTTTAATAGGTATGTAGATCATCAATTAAACAATAAAGTGATATTTCACGTCATTATTTAGACATAAACAATGTCGATGAGTGATACATGATAATAGTGATTGATATGAAAATGGTCACATACTAGACAATAGAATACATATGAAAATGGTTAATGAAATCTAATCCTGACATGTTTCTTTAAACGTTTATTTCTGAATCATTTACCGATGTTACACTTTTTAATGAATGTTTCTTAACACAATCGAAAAACCTTTTAAACCCTTCCTTAAAGCATTATTAACTATGGAACGACAATGATATCGCACTAATCCCTGTGGATACGATAAAAAGAATACTTGCCCTAGTAAAAGTGTTTCAACACTGCTCCTTTGTAGTTCCAACAAAAATATATAGTTGTGTGTGTATTCATCGTGAAAAATGCATTTTATTTGAAACCATTCCACCACTGTTCTATTGTGGTGTTTCTCCCATAATCTCCATATTAGATTCATAAAGATTTTGAGTTTCTTTTTGACTACTCTCCTATGAGATCTCGTTGATAGTTTGTTGACAATTGTCTGTCCCAATTTGCTTGGTTGTCTGGTTCAACCGTTGTTGTTTGTTTTTCATCAGGTGGTCTAAGGATATTTAGCTCATCGATGACATCATTTGACTACATATTCCTACGATGATTTGATTGGTTTGTTTTCCTAGCATTTTTCCACATCACCACCCTTCCTTTTCCAGCTCTCGTGTTTGTTCCCATCTAATGTTTTGACATTTGTCAAAGTACCAATCCATTCCTCAACATTTTTGTCCCCCATTAAGTCTGATAGGTGTCCATTTATTTTGTTTTGATTTTCTATTCTTGGTCCCTGCCACATTTTTCTCTCTGAGTTGCTATTTATTGCCTTTGTATGTTTTGGGAAAGTTGTATCCACCACATCTTGATTATTTTCGATAGTGGGCATGTTGTTGATTTTTTCAGGGGTCTCACTTTTTTCTGCCACTATCGTTTCCGAATTAATACCAACTAATGGAGTAGCCTAGTTTGGCTCAACTTGTATGCCATCATCAATTACACTATTATTTCCAATCATTTGGTCATTTATCCCGATCACCATTTTGTTCGCATCATTAAGTATCTCATCTAAAGCATTAAAACGAGATCCAAAACTTCCTGCTACCACATTGAATTTCGCCGGAGCCCTTCCATTTTTACTTCCACCATTTTCTCCGATTGCCGGATTTTTGTTGTTATTCCTCATACTTCCACCTACCTTTCTTGCTCGCTTGTGTTTCTGCACCACTGACCAAAGCCTATCCATTCTAGTCTGGATCTGGTTCGAGTGTTCTTCCCTTCCTTGTTGTTTTCCAGATTCAGTCGTGTTTTTGTCTGCTATTTGCACATGCATATTCGTACAACCTTCCTTGTAATGACCAAATCTTCCACACATGATGCAAAGCAGATGGATGCCTTCATATTCTATTTTATATTTCCCGTCTTTTATTGTAAACAAAGCAAACAATGGTTTGGATAAGTTTACTTCAACCCATAGACTTCCATACTTTCCTCTCTCATGACAAAGTGTTATTTTCGACCATAATCGTCTTGCCTATCCTATTCCCTATGAATGAAAGAATTTTTGTATCGCAATACTCAATTAGAAAACCGGAAAGCTTATGTAGGAATACATGTTTACAAAAGATTCAATCCCCGAAAACTCTTACGAACTAGTATGTAGCATGACCCGCCAACATGTTTTATTAATTTTTGCAACATGTAAAACTAATAAATTATGTTTAAATAAAATATTTTCTTGAACGTAATTTAACAAATACATTTAATTAATAATAGGATATTTATAATACTATATTAGCGATAAAATTTTATTAATATTAACAATTTCATGCAATAAATATGCTTGAAGTAACATCCCTTCTCCATATAATTAACTATAACATTTTTAAATAGGTTGAAATGACCAAATTTCCTCCATATTTTATCCACATTTGTATTTTAATACTAGCATTTTTGTTGATTTAATATGATGTGAGTCAAATAGCTAGACTGATAAACTTTAGTGTTAATAATGAGTTATTTATTTTTCTAGTAACATGCAATATGCATGATACTTCATTTAGACCCAATTTTTTTAAAATTTTTATTTTAAATTACTTTACAATGTATATTTAATTTACAATTCCATAAATTTTAGAATTTATAAAAATAATCCAGCAAAATTTATGTTTGAAATTTTTTATAGTTTTATCCAAACAATTGATTTTTTATAACCTAAACGAATTCAATTGAAATATTTAAATTTAGGTAAAATTGTAATTTTCCTAAACATTATTTAATTATCTTATCTGAACACTCTATTTAATTTTAAAATGTATCTAACCATGAAAATTTCACTTGAAATATCCAAATCACCCTCACACTACACCCGAAACATAGTTTTCTTCATTACCTCGTTTTATTTCGCCGTTTCCGCTTTTCCCGCCATTTTCACTGTCTATAACATTATCAAAAAAACTTGAATGAAAATAATCCAAAAAAAAAAACCTTAAAAAACTCGAACACAAACCCAAAACCCAGAAACGAAAACCTACGAACATAGAAAATGGGCATCAAAGATCTTCTCAGATTCATGAAACCTTACGTTGAACCCATTCACATCAAGAACTACGCTGGCAAACGCGTAAGAATCAACTCCATTCCATTCAAAGTTTTCATTGTTCCTCTAAATTCTATCTGGGTTTTGTTCAGTTTTTCATTCTCATACCTCATTCTCATTCACATTTCAAAATATGCAGGTGGGTATTGATGCATATTCATGGCTTCATAAAGGAGGTGAGTAAAAATCTGATCTTGATTCAGTTTTGAAATTCACTCATTATGTTGACATTTTGATTTTTTGTTTGTTTTTAGCTTATTCATGTAGTATGGAGCTTTGTCTTGATTCTGATAGTGAAAGGAAATTGCGTTACATTGAATACTTTATGCATAGAGTGAATCTGCTTCGGTACTATAAAGTAACACCAGTTGTTGTTTTTGATGGTGGCAATGTTCCTTGCAAATCAGAAACTGAGAAAGAGAGGAACAAGTATTTATTTTATTTCTATTGTTTATTTTTCATTTCAAGTTTTAGGATTTGTTTTTGATGGTGATTTGGTTGTTTTAGGAAAAGAAATGCTTATCATGATTTGGCAATGGCTAAGCTCAAAGAAGGGAATGTTAATGCTGCTTCAGAGCTATTTCAGGTTTGGAGCATTTTCAAATTTAGAATTACGTATGAAGCACGGTATGAAGCACAAATACAAGAAATACGACACCGATACTGACAATTTGACATTGATAATAATTTGAAAAACTAAATAAATTAAAAGTAATCAAAAGTGTCTGTGTCGGTTTCGAACACTGACATTATATCGGTAGATAAGACGAAAAAAAAGTTTTTTTTGTATCTTTTATTTCACATGATAATGCTTATGAAGCAAAAGAATTGAAGTATTTTTCATATTTTTGTGTGTAGAGAGCAGTGAATATTACTCCTCTTATGGCACATAAGCTTATTCAGGTATGCTTTAAACATATAATTTTGATAAATACTAATGCTATTCTTGAATAACAATCTTTAAGTAATGTTCATTCTAGAGTAATTTCTTCTTGTAATTGTGTTGTAGACTTTGAAATCAGAGAACATTGAGTTTGTTGTAGCTCCATATGAAGCTGATGCTCAGTTAGCATACTTGTCCAACCTTGAGACCGAAAAGGGCGGTATTGCAGCGGTGATTACAGAAGATAGTGATCTGATAGCTTACGGTTGTCCAGATGTAAGAACTTCTCCGAAACATTGATCTTGTGCGTCGAGGTTTAGTACTTTTTATTTCAATTTTATAGAAGTTGTGTTTAAGATTTTAATCCGCAGTTGTTTTGAATAGGTTATTTTTAAGATGGACCGTGAAGGGAACGGTGAAAGAATAAAGTTAGAGGAGGTTTTTTCTGCCGAATCTTGTAAACCTTCATTTCGGAGTTTTGATACGAAGCTTTTCACAGGTGATTTTCTCGTTCTTTGTTGAATTTATCAGTCGTGCAGAACTTTTCTGCATAAAACTTGTTCGCAATATACTGATGAAAACAGGTTTTTTCCCTTCTTCCAGGTATGTGTGTTTTAGCTGGCTGTGATTTTCTTCCATCTGTTCCTGGCATTGGTGTTGCTCGAGCTCATGCCTTAGTTTCAAAGTATCAGAATATCGATCGTGTAAGTACGTTCTTATCCGCTAATAACCACTATTGTTGATTACTTGTGAAATTAAAGAAGTACTCGCTTTTTATAACACGCGCGCACACACTAAACGATCATCATGCCTATTACCGCATAGATTCTTGAAGTTCAAACTGATATAATTTGTGGCCGATGTTGCCTCGGAGTCATTCTGACAAATATATCATTTTTTTACAGGTCTTGTCTGTTCTTAAGTTTGAGAAAGGCGACCAAATGCCCGAAGATTATGCCAAATCCTTCAAAGACGCACTTGCTGTATTTCAGCATGCTCGGATGTACAAAACTAAAACTATTTCTGATTTATAACATCTGAGTATTCATTATTCTCTTCAATGATTATGTTTCCTTCTGAATTATTTTTGTAGATATGATATCGATACTAAAGAGCTCAAGCACCTGAAGCCTCTTCCAGAAAATTTTCGCGAGTCACTTGACGAAAACCTCGATTTTTTGGGACCGTATCCTTGATTTATCGTATTTTGTATCCATTATAAACTGTTCGTATAAGCTATGCTGGAGAGCTTATAGGAATAAGCTGAAAACAACTTATGGACATGTTACAAACTGTTTCCGTAAGCTCTCATAAACAGTCTCATAGATGTTTGTCGGTAGATAAGTTCGAATAATTCAATTCAACCAGGGCTTATTTGTGATCAATTTTAATCTGCATAATTGTTGAACATGTGATTACTTTTTTTTTCCTTGACAAACTCCAAATGTAACTAGAGAACTTCCCTCAACAATAGTCAAAGCAATAGCTGAAGGAAACTTGAATCCATCAACTAAGAAAGCTTTTGATAATTCTGAAATTTCTAGACTTCCTTTACACTCCATAGATCTCCAAATCACCGGTCAACTCAGGAAACGTGAAGTTTCTACACCGATTAAGCAGGAAAACTGTTTTTCAGTCTTTGGCTCCCAAAACATCAAAGAAAATTATACAGGCAAGTTATTATTCTTGAATTACCTAAGATTTACTCTATTTTTTTATCATGGTTTATATTTTATATTGTCGTAAGCATTTCTCTTTATTTGCAGTTACAAAGCTCTCAGATAAGAACAAATATTCAAATGAAGCATTGGCACTTCAGAAACTAATCATGCCATTAGGAACAAATGGAACAACAAAAAAGACCATTACATGTGATAAAACACCATTGAAGGTTCCTAACAACAATCCTTTTAGGATAAGAAAACATAAAGAGGAGGAATTAAATTTCTTTCAGAAAGACGAAACAGTTGAAGAAATTTCCATCGTAAGCAGTGTTGAATATATCGGTCTTGATGGTTACGTGTCACCGAGTAATTCTCAAGAAAAAGGGTCTCAGAATGAAGAAACTTCTGTTGTCAGTGGTGTGGAATATATCGATCTTGATAATTACATGTCACCACAAGAAAAAGGGTCTACAAATTTCTCAAGGAAAAGGAAATTCGAGAATATTTGTTTAGATGAAGTAGAAGCGAAAGACGAACAGGTTTCGGGAGTAACCGAAGTGGAATGCTTGAATGTGGAGTCTCAAGAAAGTGTAAAGTCCAAGATTAGGAAGAGTGATGATTTGAAAGGAAGTGGTGGAAATGAAAAGAAATCAAAGAAAAAGGGAAGTAACATTAGAACTATTCTGAGTTTCTTTTCAAGAGTGTAATCATTCAATATGCACATGAATTTTGTTGTAACCTCTTTAGAATGCTCTTGCAAATATTTATTCTTGAATGAAAATCAATTTTGAATCTAAACTCATGAAGCTTTATTGAAAAGATCATTTTATTCCAAGACTTGCACTAATCGATTCGCATGATTGTTACAATTGATGAAAATAAAACAACAAAAACATTATTCACTACCATAGTAGGAACACGACGAGTTTTGACAAAATCTACACGATAGTTGATTGTGATTTTGTCAAACTCATTGTGAATTCAAACACAAACTTACTTCTTTCTGGTGAGTAGTTTCTTGAACCAATACGCTGACAATTTAGGGGTTCTCTTGAGAGTTTTGAAGTCCACATAGACAATACCGAACCTTGACGTGTACCCTAATCTCCATTCGAAGTTATCAAGTAATGACCATGCATGGTATCCAACCACATTTGCTCCATCATCAACAGCTTTCTTTAGTTGAGTCAAATACCCTTTGTAATAATTTATTCTCGTCGTGTCATGTAAGCCTTTGGCAAATGTCACATTACCCGGATCATCCATGCCTACAATCGATAGTATCCAAATTCAAACTCTGATTGAAACAATCACTGATTAGGTTTTACTTACCTTTTAACTAAACTCCGAAACATCAAGATCAGTTTTCTCCGAGAACGAAAGGGTTAAGAAAAAAGGGGAAGAAAACATTCAAACAAAGCCAAAAATTAGTCGTAGAAGTTACCATTTTCAGATAAGATCACAGTCGGATTTCCGTAACGTTCCTTGATGTAAATCAATGATTTGTACAAGCCCCATGGTACATTGTACAACCAATATGAATATGCCTGCAAATTCAAGTTTCACTTATAAAAAGAAATTTCATGATAAATTCATTGTTAACTTTCACTTGTTTCAAACTTACCCTTGGTCCAACAGGTACTCCATTCTTAGCATCTTCAATGTTAAGCAAGAAGATCAATGTAAGTAATAACAATTAACAAGAAAAGTATTTGAATTACCCATCAATTTAATTTCTAAATTACCGGTCTTCTACAAATTTAGAAGTAAAATCTATAAATATAATAAGTAGTTCTAAAAGTCTATAAAACTCTTTAGTCATTACTATTAATATTCATTGAATAATCAATGTATATGAACTATTATATAAACCAAATACATTGATTATTCATGAATTTAAAAAGTAAATTTTTTCTTATAAATAGGATTAGAGGATTATATTTTAAGAACTAAATGAGTGAGAGTTTGTTATTTAGAGAAAGTTTGAAGGAAGGATTATCTTACAAGCAAATCCTACATTCCAATCATTTTGATAGCCAGGAACTTTTGGTTTTGATTTATGAGGATCATACATGTAGTAGGTAGTGTATTGATTGATACCAACAAAGTCAATGGAACCCTTCACAATTTTCACTTCTTCTTTAGTGAATTTTGGGAGCCTCTTCCCAACAATATTTTGCATAGTTTTTGGATACTCGCCGTATACAATGGGATGAATGAACCTGCGGAGATTAAAGACCTCAAATACGAACTCAAATGAAAGATATATAAGAAAGATGGTTCATATATCTAACGGTGATTTTACTGTTGTTAATATGTTATTTCTCCGGAAACTCACTTCCAAGTAAGTGGTATTAGAGTCTTAAACTGATCAAATTTATATCGAATCGAGCCGAACTGAACCATTTCTTGCCTTATATGTACTAAACTAAAGATTATTACCACCCAATATGAAAGTCTCTAGCTCTTTGAGCAGCATAGCTATCAGCCTTTGATCTTGTAAGAGGCTCATACCAAACAAAATCCAACAAAATTCCAATCCTACCCTTTTGCTTTTCCTGAAACAATCTCAGTCATCACCACCACATAACAAACATTAAACAAAATTTAATAAAAAAACTCAAAAATACTTGGTAGTTTTCTCTGTATCTTTGAACAGCAGCAGCATGCGACAATATCAAATTATGAGCTGCAATGTAAGGCTCAGTTCCTGAATTTCCAGCAGTACAATTTCCATATTCTTTAGAACACCTTCCAGGGGCAAAAAAGCCATTGTCATAACCAAGAGCCGCAACGACTCTCGGTTCATTAAAAGTCATCCAGTTCTTAACTCTATCTCCAAATGTCTTGAAACAAAATTCTGCATAATCCGCAAAATCTTTCCTGCACAATTTTTAAATCATTCATCATTCATCAAATCCTTGTATATCATATAACCAGAATGTTAGTTAACATGTTAACACAATCTTCAATTCTTGATAGCCATAAGGGTATTTTAGTACTTACACAACATTATGGCTCAATAAGCCATTGTATCTCAACTCAAGAGCTAAAGGAAGATCATAATGGTACAGATTTGCATATGGAGTAATTCCTGCAACATTGTTTAAGGAACAAAAAAAATCAACTTTAACACATTCTCAATCTATCTATCTATCTATATATATATATATATATATATATATATATATATATATATATATATATATATATATATATATATATATATATATATATATATATATATATATATATTAAAAAATCATTACCTTTTTCTAGCAGGTAATCAATTAATCTGTTGTAGTATGCAACACCTTTCCAATTTACTTTACCAGTTCCATCTGCATCAGAAGTTTAATAGATTATTAATGGAATTAATTATGAATTTGCTTCATATTTTTTTGATTAAATATATGTAATTTGAATTACTTGGAAAAATTCTGGACCATGAGATTGAAAACCGGTAAGCATCAAAATTCAGCTCTGCCATGAGATCAATATCTTCCTGTCAAATCAAACATGTTTGTTAGATTTTTTTTTTTATAAAATATTTAAACGGTGTTGGAATTTTTTTAATACAAGGTTAATTAAGTTAATTAAATTTGTAAATATTTAAGCTCAAAAAAGGCACTTACTTTGTAGCGATGGTACTGATCAACAGAAACATCTCCTGTGCCATTATTTGCCACAATTCCTGAAATTAATTGAAAACAATAAAATATTTCACAATTTTTTTGTGTAAAAAAAAATACGTATCAATTGAATCTCTAAGTTAATATTTGGGTTTGCATCAAGTTGAAAGAAAGGGGAAATGAATAATTAAGATTTTAAACTACCCCTTAACAACTAGTATTACATTGAATTATATGTCATTAAAGTCCGAATAACCTAACACAAACATATCTATAATGTGTCAATTTTATGTATTGATTTATCTAAATACTCTTTAAACAACACTATGCATTAATGTTGATTTTTCATATTTGAAGATATTTAGAACATGTTTGAATAAACAATTTGTTTACCGCATATATTTAACTGTTTACATTAACTATTTTTATAAAAAAAGATGAGATAAATTTAAATTATGTTTATATATGTTATAAATTGTTTTTATAAATTATTTTGGAGAAATTATAAAATTGAGTTAAAAATAATTTATACAAATTATCATAAATTATTTTGATAAAATATTTTAAACGGCATTATAAAATTTATAATAATAAATAAATTTAAATAAATCAATTAAAATATACCTTTAATTCCAGATGTCTTAAAAGAAAACATATAAATTAAATAAAAGGATGATTGTAATATTTAATTTGTTGGTTATTATAACCGTGTTCTAAAGAAAAAATTAATTGGTACTTCTAAAAATTATCTACTAGATATTGTAGAAAAAAGTAATATTATTATTAATATTTTGGTAAAATAAATAAATAAAGAAGTTAAAATTTAAAATGATCTAATAAAAAGAGACAAAAAAAATTCAATAATCCTATATTTAAAAGTTAAAGACAAAATCGGTTACTATTATAAATAAATATCATATTCTTAAATATATTAAATAACTAATATATTTGAGTTTAAATAATTATTAAATAAATTTTAAAAACTTATAATACTGATCCCATTAAATCAGATCAGTTATTATCTGTGTAGGAGTATTAAATTTTATTAAAAGGTTCACTATCCTCTCATCATTGTTTTCTGATTTTTTTTTAAATAATCATGTTTTTTAAAAAAATTTCAAAAATAATCATAATTTTAAAAAAATTATAAAAATGGGCACTTTTTTGCCCTAAATACACGTGGGCGCCACCCTAGATGGCGCCTACCCTTTAGTTGGAGGGCAAGTCGCCACTAGGAGTGGCGCCTACTCCTAAATGTGTTTTTTTTAAAATTTTTTTTTGCTTTTTTTCAATATATTTTTAATTATTTTTTAAAATTTTTTAATTTATTTTAAATTTATTAATTTATATTTATTATAAATTATATTAATTTATATTAATATATATATATAAATAATATTATTTACAATATATATATATATATATATATATATATATATATTTATATATATATATATATTATATATATATATATATATATATTTATATATATATATATATATACATATATATATATATATATATATATATATATATATATATATTAATTTAATTTATAACTAAATAATATTATTTATAAACTATTAAAATATATTAATTTATATACATGTAAATAAATAATATTATGTATATATTTGTAAAATACACAATATATATATATATATATATATATATATATATATATATATATATATATATATATATCTATATATATATATATATTAATAAACACAATATATTTATATTAAATAATACACATGACAAATATTATAAAGTTTAATTAAAATGCATTATTAATTTGGGATTTTTTACATATTATGCGGTCCCTGGTACGATCCGCACGGGGGAGGTCTAACTACTCGTCTAGACGACTCACGTGGTGGTGGTGCTTCCCTATTCCCACCCCTAGTCCTAACGCGTCCCCTTGCCGTTGTGGTTGGGTCGAAGTCCCTTCAATGCTGTAGGAAAGGCGGGTGCCCTCTGCGCCCTCAAAGCTTTGTCTCGGTGGGACAAACTGACTCCTGTTGGGTGCGCCCTCGAAATGTGGCCTTTGGTAGTTGAGGGTTGACTAAAGAACAATGTCTGTTGTGGTGTGTAGTAGTCTTGTTGGTAATCCTCTTGTATACCTGTGTCGGGGCTAAGTAGAGGACTGGAAGAGCCCGGGACATCGTCGTGATGGAAGTGTTGGGATTGGTGTTGGTGGGGGGATTGAGTTTGTGGTAGGTGTTGGGACTGTTGAGGTTGGTGTTGGTAATCTTCATGATATTGGGGTTGAGTTTGTGGTATGTAGTGTTGATTTGGTTGGGGGGTGGACATGTGTTGTGGTGGTTGTTGTTGGTAATACGGTGGTGGTGGTTATTGTTGGTAATACGGTGGTGGTGGTTGTTGTTGGTAATATGGTGGTGGTTGTTGTTGTTGGTAATATTGTAGTGGTTGTTGTTGTTGGGAATATTGTGGTGGTTGTTGTTGGAGATATGGTTGTTGCATTCGGGGATCGTCCAAATAGAACGGGTCAGACACAATCATTTCTGGATTTGTATTTGCTCTATACCAATCCACATATTCCTTTGTCGGCTTCATTTCGTTGGGCGCCACCGGAAATTGTAGAACATAGTGGGCACGCTCTTTCCACATTTTACGGAACTCCTTTGCAAATGCCTTCCAATTTTGGACATACCACTGGTGGCTGACTTTTTTAAGATGCCAAGGTTCCAAAGACATTTGGGGCCCTGGGATTTCTTGATGCATTCCAAATTGCAGTTTGACACGATCACTTTGGTGCATCTCCACAGTGGTGAACCGCATGATAGCCGTTTCTGCTGTCCAAACAGCTGCATCTTCGGGGTTGGGTTGATGTTCCAATCCCAAATATGGTCTCCAAATAAACTGCAAAGAAAAAAATAAATATGTTATTTATTGAGAATGCTTGATATTAATAAATCAGTTAGAAGATGAATGATTTAGTGGTAATACATCTTGTGCTCGGAGACGATCCAAGAGTTGACGATAAAATATTATTTTATTTTTCGGGGTAAGACTGTAATCTAATCCAGTTGCAATGAACCTAAACAAAAAAAGATAAATAATATTATTTACAAATATTTATAGAATAAATATACAAAATGAAATAACATCATAAATTTACCTAGTTGCGTAGGGGAAGGAGTAGACGTTAGGATTTTCGGGGGCTAGCCTCGGCAATCTCCACCACCCCTATGTTTGGAGCAAAAAAGCACATCCAGAAAATGTACAGTGGTCATTTTGTGCATTTTTACACAAAGAACTATATAGGAAAGCCAATACAGCAGAACCCCAACTATACGTGCTTATTCTATCTATGTCCTCGAGCAAACTCAAGTACATAAAGTTTATGCTATTTTCCGTGCCTTCGGAAAATAGCAAGTTCCCAAATAATAACATAATGTAAAACCTTGTTTTTATTATTTTTTCTTGTTCGGACGAATCCTCAGTCAAAATTATAGCGTCGTGGTAGAATTGGAGGCTCGATAGTTTAATACCCACGACGCTATAATTTTGACTGAGGATTCGTCCGAACAAGAAAAAATAATAAAAACAAGGTTTTACATTATGTTATTATTTGGGAACTTGCTATTTCCCGAAGGCACGAGAAATAACATAAACTTTATGTACTTGAGTTTGCTCGAGGACATAGATAGAATAAGCACGTATAGTTGGGGTTCTGTTGTATTGACTTTCCTATATAGCTCTTTGTGTAAAAATGCACAAAATGACCACTGTACATTTTCTTGATGTGTTTTTTTGCTCCAAACATGGGGGTGGTGGAGATTGCCGAGGCTAGCCCCTGAAAATCCTAACGTCTACTCCTTCCCCTACGTAACTAGGTAAATTTATGATGTTATTTCATTTTGTATATTTATTCTATAAATATTTGTAAATAATATTATTTATCTTTTTTTGTTTAGGTTCATTGCAACTGGATTAGATTACAGTCTTACCCCGAAAAATAAAATAATATTTTATCGTCAACTCTTGGATCGTCTCCGAGCACAAGATGTATTACCACTAAATCATTCATCTTCTAACTGATTTATTAATATCAAGCATTCTCAATAAATAACATATTTATTTTTTTCTTTGCAGTTTATTTGGAGACCATATTTGGGATTGGAACATCAACCCAACCCCGAAGATGCAGCTGTTTGGACAGCAGAAACGGCTATCATGCGGTTCACCACTGTGGAGATGCACCAAAGTGATCGTGTCAAACTGCAATTTGGAATGCATCAAGAAATCCCAGGGCCCCAAATGTCTTTGGAACCTTGGCATCTTAAAAAAGTCAGCCACCAGTGGTATGTCCAAAATTGGAAGGCATTTGCAAAGGAGTTCCGTAAAATGTGGAAAGAGCGTGCCCACTATGTTCTACAATTTCCGGTGGCGCCCAACGAAATGAAGCCGACAAAGGAATATGTGGATTGGTATAGAGCAAATACAAATCCAGAAATGATTGTGTCTGACCCGTTCTATTTGGACGATCCCCGAATGCAACACCCATATCTCCAACAACAACAACCACCACAATATTCCAAAAAACAACAACCACCACAATATTACCAACAACAACCACCACCACCATATTACCAACAACAACCACCACCACCACCGTATTATCAACAACAACCACCACCACCGTATTACCAACAACAACCACCACAACACATGTCCACCCCCCAACCAAATCAACACTACATACCACAAACTCAACCCCAATATCAAGAAGATTACCAACACCAACCTCAACATTCCCACCACCATCAACAGTCCTAACACCTACCACAAACTCAATCCCCTCACCAACACCAATCCCAACACTTCCATCACGACGATGTCCCGGGCTCTTCTAGTCCTCCACTTAGCTCCGACACAGGTATACAAGAGGATTACCAACAAGACTACTACACACCACAACAGACATTGTTCTTTAGCCAACCCGATTCAATCCTCAACTACTAAAGGCCACATTTCGAGGGCGCACCCAACATGAGTCAGTTTGTCCACCGAGACAAAGCTTTGAGGGCGCAAAGGGCACCTGCCTTTCCTACAACATTGAAGGGACTTCGACCCAACCACAACGGCAAAGGGCAAGGGGACGCGTTAGGACTAGGGGTGGGAATAGGAAAGCACCACCACCACGTGAGCCGTCTAGACGAGTAGTTAGACCTTCCCCGTGCGGATCGTACCAGGGACCGCATAATATGTAAAAAATCTCAAATTAATAATGCATTTTAATTAAACTTTATAATATTTGTCTTGTGTATTATTTTAATATAAATATATTGTGTTTATTAATATAAATTAATATATATAAATTATATATATATATATATATATATATATATATATATATATATATATATATATATATATATATATATCTTGTGTATTTTACAAATATATACATAATATTATTAATTTACATGTATATAAATTATATATTTTAATAATTTATAAATAATATTATTTAGTTATAAATTAAATTAATATATATAAATTTAATATATATATATTATATATATATATATATATATATATATATATATATATATATATCTTGTAAATAATATTATTTATATATATGTATTAATATAAATTAATATAATTTATAATAAATATAAATTAGTAAATTTAAAATAAGTTAAAAAAGATTTAAAAAAATTTAAAAAATAATTAAAAACATATTAAAAAAAAAAAATATATATATATATATATATATATTTAGGAGTAGACGCTCCTCCTAGTGGCGACTCGCCCTCCAACTAAAGGGTAGGCGCCATCTAGGGTGGCGCCCATGTGTCTTTAGGGCAAAAAAGTGTTCATTTTTGTAATTTTTAAATTTTTTTAACTAAACATGATTATTTTAAAAAAATATTCTTGCTTTCTCCCAAAATATATAATTTTACTGTGTATAATATGTGCAAGTTTCGTGGTGAATGTGATAGTTAAAAATTGTCAACTTTTTTGACCAAAAGTCACACCAAACAAAAATCTGACCAACTTTTTCCAAAAGAGATTGATACTACTATATATATATATATATATATATATATATATATATATATATATATATATATATATATATATATATATATATATATATATATAATATATATATATATATATATATATATATATATATATATATATATATATATATATATATATATATATATATATAATTATCTTAATTTAAGACGCAACCCTTATAACAGTACTATTTTTCAGCAAGAGAATAAAAATATAAAAACATTACAATTATTATTCATATTTTATAGTGGTTGTCGGCAATTATTATATTACTGACACTCTTTTATTTTTTGGGAAAAATACTAACACTCCTCTTAAAATTATAATTTCAATAACACAATTTATAGAGTAAGATTCAAGACTTTTAAACTTAAAAGCTTAAACCAAATGCAATATAAAAAAGATAAAATTCATAACACAATTTTTGGATGGTTAAGAATAATGAATGGAGATTAGGTAAGAAACACAAACCTGGTTTTTTGATGAAAACATCCCAAATACTAGGGCCACGACCATCTTTGTTGGCCATACCCTCAACTTGATAAGCTGAAGTTGCAACTCCAAACACAAACCCTTTAGGAAACACTTGTCTACTTAACCCTCCATTATCAGGTACTGCAATTCCATTGACTGAACTAGAAACAAGTAAGAAAGAGAAGAAGAACAGGAAATATAACCAATCATGATGTTGTGAATCCAACATCATCTTCTTCAAACAACGACAACAACACTAGTGAAGTGAAGTGAAGTGAATCACTGACACTTTGTGGAGATAATGTTATCATGTGAGTGAGGTTGGATTTATAGAACTTGTTTGTGGTCAATTCCAATTTTGCCCATAATAATACTAATTTGGAAATAAATTTAAAATGCCTTTTTGACTGTATTATGATTATGGGACCCATGCGTGTGTAAGTGAGTTGTAGTCACTATTGATTAAAAAAGATATACTTTTTATATTTATTTCGACGTGGAAGAAATAATTACTCCATTAGTAAGTTGGTAAAATCTGTCTCGCAAGATTTTTGGTACAGTAGTGAAGGTCTCTAATTATCGGAATGGAGAGTGTATTTTTACAAAGTTATTAGTTCAACACCTAACTCAGCAAAGTCATAGAAAATGAACTTTGGTGTAATGATGAGTCACCTTATGTATGAATGAAAGTTAGAACATCCCCCAATGAACCCTGCAACATGTGCGGGAGACCGTTGAATGAATTTTAATGGTTGAGATGGGCGTAATGTTTGTCAATTTGAATGAGTGAACCTTTTGAACTGACCTTTGTTGAGATCGAACTCAAGAGAGTTCCGTGATTGTTGGAAGGTGTATTGGTCAAAAAATACAAGTGTGTGCGGTATCCATATAAAGTAGGAGATACTCAAAAGTCTTAGTAGGTTTATAATAGTTAGGGTGGTTAGGACTTGTCTATGGCGGCGAAAGGTCCTATACGGTGGTGGTTATGGTAGTAAGAGAGATCAACTCATGTGTGGTGATATGTTATGTGATATGTGTAATGCTAGTTAAGTTATGACTTGTCTTTCTCCTCTTAGGGAAGAGGTATTTATAGAGGCCATTGGGCTTAGGATTTTTTTGGGAATGATAACCGCCACCCCTTCACGTTTGAGGCACCGTCAAATGATAGAGCCCACTGTAGGAGCGTCTAAGGGATCCATTTGGATCTGGTTGTATCCTGAGTAGGCGTCCATAAAAATCAACGTGCACACAACTACAAAATAGATATTTTGTAACACCCATTTTACAATGACCTTCCTGTTAACCATGGTAATAACTCTTTTTTTGACGTTTTTTTGGTATTTACTAAAAGACATTTCACAACTGTCATAGGTACCAACCATAGTGAAATGTACTTGGAGTGAAAGGTTTCGAATCCCAACACCAATAATTTACCATTTATCGTGATATAATGAGCTTGACCTTGTATATCACTAAAGTTCTTATAATCAACTGTGGTGTAAGTTGCAATAATTTCATCACAATTTGTATTAACAACCGTGGTGAAAGGTGTTACTTATTTATATATAAGTGGAATTATATTTTGCTTCAGTATATTACAACTGTCTCTCTCAAAACAAAATTCTAACATCTCTTTCACTCGTCTCTCTCAAAATAAAACTCTAACATCTCTGTCATTCGTCTCTCTCATATAGAAATCCCAAATTATGCAGTCAAATCGTCTTCTTCGAAGTTTATCTTTGTTACATCGAATCTTAGCAAATGACTATCTTATAAGTTCATCTTCACTATATTTGTGTTTCAAAATATGTTTATGTTTCAATATCTTGTTTCATAATATTTGAACTTTCTTTTTGTTTTGACTTGTAGGTAGGGATGCTTATTTCAATAACGGGGAAAAAGCTAAAGTGAGTGCTGCAAGCTTGTGTGACAGACCTAACATGCCATCCATTCAAAATGAACACAAGTTTGTAACTCTCACTCCAACTTTATACTCATTTCATTATGAATGCCATTATGAGACATTGTACATTTCTGAAATATTCTACGAGTTGATATGTTTGTTGTATCTTTTATGTTGGTTAATGTTTGTTGTTGATGAATGTTGTTGTTAATGTTTCTTTAAACGATGAGTTTATTATATCTTATGTGGTTTGAGTGTTTTTCCAATCCCTTATCAAATATATAACTTTTCAGTGCATTAGAAAATTACAATACGATAGATAAAGTTATATTAGAAAACAAGTACACGTTCAATTCTTGACAAAAATTCTCCAGCTCATTATCTTCATTTCGTTTTTTAACGGTTATAACTTTATTTAATGTTTCTAGTTCTTTTACCACCCATTTCTCCACCTCTATTTTTGTTTGCAAAGTAAATAATATTTTGCGAAATGAACTAGAGGTGAAGGAAGGAGAGGTTGAAGAACTAGGAGCATTAAACAAAGTTCTAATTGTTAAAGAGTAAAATACAGATAACTTAGTTGAATAACTCTTGTCAAGCATTAAAAGTGAACTTGTTCTTCTAATATAACTTAATTTGTCATATTATAATGTTCTAGATCAAATTAAAATGTTATATGTTTAGTGAGCATTAGGGAAATAAGTGTTCCACATAATTTATAATAAACTCAATGTATATATATTACAATAGTTATTTATACCAACTGTTGTTAAATGTTATGCGTTAAAAATATCACAATAGTTATTTAAAGTAACCGTTGTGGTAGGTAGCGTGCTACATGGATTATAATCACGGTCGCACGACCATGATGGAAAACATCATACATACAACCACCCCTTACCTCACAATGGTTGGTCAGTTGTAGTGGTATCCCTTTTCCAACCGTTGTGAAGTGGCTTTTACGTAGTGGTGGCGATAGCCTAAGTGTAACACCCCGATAATAATATGATAATTATTTAAATTAAGTTAATAATATATTTATTAATTTAATTAGATAATTGGATTATTATTATTATTATTTTGAAATTATTATTATTATTATTGGGATAATAATTATTGGAAAATATATAAGTTGGAATTTAGAAAATCCCATTTTTTGGTAAAAAGTTATTTTTCACGTGAAAAGGGAAAAGAGGCAGAAAAGGAAAAAGGGCAAAGAGCCAGAGAACGAAGGTTGAAGGAAGGAAAAGCTAGGAACTCCGAGATTTGCCGGATTAACTCAGGTAAGGGGGGTTTATCATCGATTAGTGGGTATTATGGGATAATATGTGATGGGTAGTGAGAAACCATTGAATTGCCTCTGATTGAATGATGTATGATAAATTTGTGAATTTTGGGATGAACGAAATTTGGATTAAAATTGAAGGAATTCGTAGGAATTAGAGGTAGAAAGGTTAGCAATTTGTGAAATCGAAAGTGTATGATTCGTGTTAGATAAGATGAATGAATTGTGTGTAAAATTTGGACTGTGGAAGGTTGAATTGGATAGATCTCGTAGCAGGAAAAGCCATTGCAGATCTGGAAATTCTGGTTTCTGGTCATACGCGTATGGCACTAGGCAATACGCGTATGACATGGCTGGTACGCGTATGGATGAGGCCTTACGCGTATGGGTGAGAAAGATGATGTTTTGAACGTGAAATTGTCTCTGTTGGTACGCGTAGGAGAATGTGGTACGCGTAGCATACGCGTATAGGCGTGGGCGATACGCGTATGGACTTGGTCAGGAATGGGCAATACGCGTATGAGCATAGGCAATACGCGTATGGGCAGACTTGTGGTTTTCCTGAACTGTTGTTGTGCAGTTTTTGGTTGTTTAGGCTGAGTGATGTAACTTAGCTGATGTATGACGTAGTAGGGATTATTTCCCGTTGTTTTGAGCAGTATAGGTATTAGTAGAGTGTGCTAATACTGTGTTTAATTATTTGACATGATATGATGTGTTGATACATGTGTTGATGATGTATGATGAAATGCATAATGCTGTGAATGTATATATTATGCATGTATTTGTGAATGGACTGTTGTATGGCTTAGAGTGTGAGCATGTGTCCATTGTGGATTGTTGTTGATGTTGCATTGCTAGATGATTAGCGTGCATAGCATAGCCTGTGGGGCTGTAGCTAATTCCCATAGTGAGGAATTAGTGAGTAAATCATTGTGGATTTGTTGTTGATGTTGGCATGCTAGGTGATTAGTGTGCATAGTCTAGCCTTTGGGGCTGTAGCTAATTCCCATAGTGAGGAATTAGTGAGTGAGTCACTAGGTCTCAAATGAGTGGGACTAGTGAGCTTAGTAGCCGTATCTGGATTGATCGGTGAGCTTGAACTATATGTTCAAGAATAGTCGGTACCGCATGTGTGGAGTCTCAGTGCATAAATTATGTATGGCGTATAATATGAATGGATGCATTCCAATATTATACGTGTGTGGTGTTGCTATCGAGTATGACTATGAGTTGTATTGGTGTTGAGTATGATGTTTGAGTTGGTGTGCCGTTACTGAATGTGCGAAGACGATTAGGGTGATTAATGTGTTAAATTACTTAGCATTACATAATGTTTTATAATGCTTATTATATCGATTGAGGAACTCACCCTTACAACTATTTTTCAGGTAACGAACAATGAGTTGAGTAGAAGTTAATGCTTGGAGTCTAGTGTAGTCTCCTTAGTGGGTCGTGCTCTGATAGATGTAACATCGGGATGGGTTGTTTAACTTGTTTTAAACGTTTTATTGTTGGTTGAGAACCATTTTACATGTAATGTTTTACATGATTGATGAAATTATATCCGCTGTGTTTTATGCAAATGTTTATGTTTTAAATTAATAAAAGAGCATGACCGTTATATTGTTGAATGGTGTGGAATAATGTGTGACACCCTTAAATGGCATAATTACTCTGATGATATACTGCTATTTTAATTTAAATATTTGGGGTATTTTAGAAGGGTGTTACATTAGTGGTATCAGAGCATAGTTGGTCGAGTCGAGTCGTAATTATTCTGTTTCCCCTGTACGGTATAGGTGTTGTGTAACCTATCAGTACTCATTGTTTTAGTTTGTTTGGGTTCTCAGAATAGAGATGGCTGGAAGAGGTAGAGATGATGCTGCGATTGCTGAGGCTCTGGGTATGCTAGCTGGAGTACTTGGAGGAAATCCGAATGTTGTGGGAATGGGAGCTGCTCGTCAACTGAGTGAGTTCCAGAAGAACAATCCTCCAATGTTCAAGGGAGCATACGATCCAGATGGTGCTCAGAAGTGGTTGAAAGAGATTGAGAGGATCTTCCGAGTGACTGAGTGTGCCGAAAACTAGAAGGTCAGGTTCGGTACGCATATGCTGTCAGAGGAAGCAGATGATTGGTGGGTTGCTACCCGCACTGAGTTGGAATCTGCTGGAGATGCTGAGATCACTTGGGCTGTGTTCAGAGAGAGATTTCTGAGAAAGTATTTTCCAGAGGATGTCAGAGGAAAGAAAGAGATAGAGTTCTTGGAATTAAAGCAGGGTAACAAGTCTGTTACGGAGTATGCTGCTAAGTTCACAGAGCTGTCAAAGTATTATACTCCCTATAATGAGGCTGCTGGAGAATTTTCGAAATGTGTGAAGTTTGAGAACGGGTTGCGTCCCGAGATCAAACAGGCTATTGGATATCAGCGGATCAGAGTGTTTTCTGACTTGGTTGACTGTTGCAGGATTTTTGAACAGGATTCCAAAGCCAGAGCAGAGAGCTATCAACAGAGGGTTGATAGGAAAGGCAAGAATCAGAATGATCGTGGAAAACCGTATGCAGCTGGCAAAGGTTTCCAGAAGCAGAGTGGGATGAAGAGGCCTAGTGGGGGAGACTCTAGCGCCCCTGCTAAGTGTTATAGATGTGGTCGGGCTGGACATCGTGTCCATGAGTGTACCAGTGCTGAGATGAAGTGTTTCAAGTGTGGAAAAGGTGGTCATTTGGCTGCAGAGTGTCGGTTGAAGACTGTAACTTGTTTCAACTGTGGAGAGTTGGGTCATATCAGTCCACAGTGTCCTAAGCCGAAGAAAGAGAACCAGTCGGGAGGCAAGGTTTTTGCTTTATCGGGTTCTGAGACTTCTGCAGATGATCGTTTGATCCGAGGTACGTGTTATATTAATGGCTTTCCTCTTGTAGCTATTATTGACACCGGTGCTACTCATTCCTTTATATCTTTGGATTGTGCTGTGAAACTTAAGTTAGAGATATCTGAGATGCTTGGAAGTATGGTGATTGATACTCCTGCGAAGGGTTCAGTGACTACTACTTCAGTTTGTTTGAATTGCCCTTTGAGTATTTTTGGTAGAGACTTTGGGATAGACCTTGTGTGTCTTCCACTAGTGCAGATTGATGTTATCTTGGGAATGAACTGGTTGGTGTTTAACCGAGTTTCTATTAACTGTTTTGATAAGACTGTGATATTTCCTGAGATTGAAGAAGGAAAGAGTTTGTTTCTATCAGCCAGGCAGGTGAATGAGGAAGTAGCAGATGGGGCGGAGTTGTTTATGCTGTTAGCGACTTTAGAGGCTAAAGATAAGCTGGTGATTGGCGATCTAGCAGTGGTGTGTGATTTTCCTGATGTGTTTCCTGAAGAAGTGAATGAATTGCCGCCAGAGCGTGAAGTTGAGTTCTCGATTGATTTGGTACCTGGTACTAGACCGATATCGATGGCTCCGTACCGTATGTCTGCTGTTGAGTTAGCTGAATTGAAGAGTCAGTTGGAAGATCTGTTGGATAAGAAATTTATTCGTCCGAGTGTGTCACCGTGGGGTGCACCAGTGTTGTTGGTTAAGAAGAAAGAAGGTACTATGAGGTTGTGTGTGGACTACAGGCAACTGAATAAAGTGACGATCAAGAATCGGTATCCTTTGCCGAGGATTGATGATTTGATGGATCAGTTGGTTGGTGCGAGTGTGTTCAGCAAGATAGATTTGAGATCTGGGTATCATCAGATACGTGTGAAAACTGAGGATATTCAGAAGACTGCTTTCAGAACAAGGTATGGACATTATGAGTATTCTGTAATGCCTTTTGGTGTGACTAATGCGCCTGGAGTATTTATGGAGTATATGAATAGGATTTTCCATCCGTATCTAGATCAGTTTGTTGTGGTGTTTATTGATGACATTTTGGTGTATTCGAAATCTGAAGAAGAGCATGCTGAGCATTTGAGAGTGGTTTTAGAAGTTCTCCGAGAAAATAAGTTATTTGCTAAACTCTCTAAATGTGAATTTTGGTTAGAAGAGGTTAGTTTTCTTGGTCATGTGATTTCAAGAGGTGGTGTTGCTGTTGATCCTTCTAAGATAGAAGCGGTATCTAAGTGGGAAGCTCCGAAGTCTGTTGCTGAAATTCGAAGTTTCCTTGGTTTGGCTGGTTATTATAGGAAGTTCATTGAGGGATTTTCTAAGTTGGCGTTACCGTTGACGATGTTGACTAGAAAGGGGCAAGCGTTTGTTTGGGATTCAAAATGTGAAGAAGGTTTCCAAGAGTTAAAGAGAAGGTTGACTACTGCTCCTATTCTGATATTACCGAGTCCGTCGGAATCATTTGAGGTTTACTGTGATGCTTCATTGTTGGGCTTGGGTGGTGTGTTGATGCAGAATAAGCAGGTTATAGCTTATGCTTCGAGACAACTGAGGATTCATGAAAGGAACTATCCGACGCACGATTTAGAGTTGGCAGCTGTGGTATTTGTTCTGAAATTATGGAGGCATTACTTGTATGGGTCGAGATTTGAGGTTTTCAGTGACCATAAAAGTTTAAAGTATTTGTTTGATCAGAAAGAGCTGAATATGAGACAGAGGAGATGGTTAGAATTTCTGAAGGATTATGACTTTGGGTTGAATTACCATCCGGGTAAAGCAAACGTAGTGGCTGACGCATTGAGTCGGAAATCATTGCATATGTCTATGTTAATGGTTAAGGAATTGGATTTAATTGAGCAGTTTAGAGACTTGAGTTTGGTGTGTGAGAATACTCACAATAGTGTTAAATTGGGAATGTTGAAGTTAACGAGTGGTATTCTGGATGAGATTAGAGAGGGTCAGAAATCCGATGTGCTTTTGGTTGATAAGTTGACCCTAGTGAATCAAGGTCAAGGTGGTGAATTCAGAGTTGATGAGAATGGTGTTTTGAAGTTTGGTAATCGGGTGTGTATTCCGGATGTTACCGAACTTAAGAAGAGTATTCTTGAAGAAGGACACCGTAGTGGCTTGAGTATTCATCCTGGAGCTACGAAGATGTATCATGATTTGAAAAAGTTATTTTGGTGGCCGGGAATGAAAAGAGAAATTGCGAGTTTTGTTTATTCCTGTTTGACTTGTCAGAAGTCGAAGATTGAGCATCAGAAGCCGTCTGGGCTAATGCAACCGTTGGCTATTCCAGAGTGGAAGTGGGATAGTATCAGTATGGATTTTGTTTCTGGTTTGCCGAGGACAAGTAAGAATTTTGAAGCTATTTGGGTGATTGTGGATAGATTGACGAAGTCGGCTCATTTCATTCCGATCAGAATGGATTATCCGTTAGAGAGATTAGCCGAGTTGTATATTGAGAAGATTGTAAGTTTGCATGGTATTCCGTCGAGTATTGTTTCGGACAGAGATCCTAGATTTACATCGAAGTTCTGGGAAGGTTTGCAGAGGGCTTTGGGAACTAAGCTGAGATTGAGTTCTGCATATCATCCGCAGACTGATGGTCAGACCGAGAGGACGATTCAGTCATTAGAGGATCTTTTGAGAGCTTGTGTTTTGGAAAAAGGAGGTGCTTGGGATTGTTATTTGTCTTTGATTGAGTTTACCTACAACAATAGTTTCCATTCGAGTATTGGTATGGCACCGTTTGAAGCTTTGTATGGTAGGAGATGTCGGACACCGTTATGTTGGTATGAGTCCGGTGAGAGTGCTGTGGTTGGACCTGAGATTGTTCAACAGACTACAGAAAAGATTAAGATGATTCAGGAGAAGATGAGAATTGCTCAGAGTCGTCAGAAGAGTTATCATGATAAGAGGAGGAAGTCACTTGAGTTCCAAGAGGGAGATCATGTGTTTCTTCGTGTTACTCCAATAACTGGCGTTGGTCGAGCTTTGAAGTCAAGAAAGTTGACACCTCGATTTATTGGTCCTTATCAGATTTTGGAGAGGATAGTAGAGGTAGCCTATCGTATCGCTTTACCGCCGTCGCTTGCGAATTTGCATGAGGTTTTTCATGTGTCTCAGTTGAGGAGGTACATTCATGATCCGTCGCATGTGGTCCAAGTAGATGATGTACAGGTGAGAGATAACCTGACTGTTGAAACATCACCTATGAGGATTGAGGATCGAGAGTTGAAGCAGTTGCGGGGTAAAGAGATTGCCTTGGTGAAGGTAGCTTGGGGAGGACCAGCAGGTGGCAATGTGACTTGGGAACTGGAGAGTAAGATGAAGGAGTCTTACCCAGAGTTGTTCACTTGAGGTATGTTTTCGAGGACGAAAACTCTTTTAGTGGGGGAGAGTTGTAACACCCCGATAATAATATGATAATTATTTAAATTAAGCTAATAATATATTTATTAATTTAATTAGATAATTGGATTATTATTATTATTATTTTGAAATTATTATTATTATTATTGGGATAATAATTATTGGAAAATATATAAGTTGGAATTTAGAAAATCCCATTTTTTGGTAAAAAGTTATTTTTCACGTGAAAAGGGAAAAGAGGCAGAAAAGGAAAAAGGGCAAAGAGCCAGAGAACGAAGGTTGAAGGAAGGAAAAGCTAGGAACTCCGAGATTTGCCGGATTAACTCAGGTAAGGGGGGTTTATCATCGATTAGTGGGTATTATGGGATAATATGTGATGGGTAGTGAGAAACCATTGAATTGCCTCTGATTGAATGATGTATGATAAATTTGTGAATTTTTGGGATGAACGAAATTTGGATTAAAATTGAAGGAATTCGTAGGAATTAGAGGTAGAAAGGTTAGCAATTTGTGAAATCGAAAGTGTATGATTCGTGTTAGATAAGATGAATGAATTGTGTGTAAAATTTGGACTGTGGAAGGTTGAATTGGATAGATCTCGTAGCAGGAAAAGCCATTGCAGATCTGGAAATTCTGGTTTCTGGTCATACGCGTATGGCACTAGGCAATACGCGTATGACATGGCTGGTACGCGTATGGATGAGGCCTTACGCGTATGGGTGAGAAAGATGATGTTTTGAACGTGAAATTGTCTCTGTTGGTACGCGTAGGAGAATGTGGTACGCGTAGCATACGCGTATAGGCGTGGGCGATACGCGTATGGACTTGGTCAGGAATGGGCAATACGCGTATGAGCATAGGCAATACGCGTATGGGCAGACTTGTGGTTTTCCTGAACTGTTGTTGTGCAGTTTTTGGTTGTTTAGGCTGAGTGATGTAACTTAGCTGATGTATGACGTAGTAGGGATCATTTCCCGTTGTTTTGAGCAGTATAGGTATTAGTAGAGTGTGCTAATACTGTGTTTAATTATTTGACATGATATGATGTGTTGATACATGTGTTGATGATGTATGATGAAATGCATAATGCTGTGAATGTATATATTATGCATGTATTTGTGAATGGACTGTTGTATGGCTTAGAGTGTGAGCATGTGTCCATTGTGGATTGTTGTTGATGTTGCATTGCTAGATGATTAGCGTGCATAGCATAGCCTGTGGGGCTGTAGCTAATTCCCATAGTGAGGAATTAGTGAGTAAATCATTGTGGATTTGTTGTTGATGTTGGCATGCTAGGTGATTAGTGTGCATAGTCTAGCCTTTGGGGCTGTAGCTAATTCCCATAGTGAGGAATTAGTGAGTGAGTCACTAGGTCTCAAATGAGTGGGACTAGTGAGCTTAGTAGCCGTATCTGGATTGATCGGTGAGCTTGAACTATATGTTCAAGAATAGTCGGTACCGCATGTGTGGAGTCTCAGTGCATAAATTATGTATGGCGTATAATATGAATGGATGCATTCCAATATTATACGTGTGTGGTGTTGCTATTGAGTATGACTATGAGTTGTATTGGTGTTGAGTATGATGTTTGAGTTGGTGTGCCGTTACTGAATGTGCGAAGACGATTAGGGTGATTAATGTGTTAAATTACTTAGCATTACATAATGTTTTATAATGCTTATTATATCGATTGAGGAACTCACCCTTACAACTATTTTTCAGGTAACGAACAATGAGTTGAGTAGAAGTTAATGCTTGGAGTCCAGTGTAGTCTCCTTAGTGGGTCGTGCTCTGATAGATGTAACATCGGGATGGGTTGTTTAACTTGTTTTAAACGTTTTATTGTTGGTTGAGAACCATTTTACATGTAATGTTTTACATGATTGATGAAATTATATCCGCTGTGTTTTATGCAAATGTTTATGTTTTAAATTAATAAAAGAGCATGACCGTTATATTGTTGAATGGTGTGGAATAATGTGTGACACCCTTAAATGGCATAATTACTCTGATGATATACTGCTATTTTAATTTAAATATTTGGGGTATTTTAGAAGGGTGTTACACTAAGGACTATTCAATATGGCGATAAATGTCTGACAGAGGATATGGGTCCTTAAGGCATGCAATATTTAGGTCGGTGAAGTCTACATACATGCGCCATTTGTTCCATTCCTCACCAACTCCATATTGGCCAACCAGATAGTATATTTTATTTCCATGATGAACCTAATGCTAGATAACTTGCCTACTTCCTCTTCAATGGAGACCCTCTTCTCCTCACCAACTTTATACTTCCTTTGCGCCACTAGATTGGCGAAAGGGTCAATGCCAAGGAGATAACACACCATTATAGTGTCTATTCCTGGCATGTGAGAGGGAGCCCGGGCGAACAAGTCGATATTTATAATGAGTTGGTCGACTAATTGGTTTTCTTCTTCCTCGGTAAGCAAATGCCTATCTTCGTCACTTGATGGGATGATGGGCCTATCCTGACTTCTTTCAGGTACTCCATGGGCATGAGTCTCTCGTTGTTAGCATCCAACATGAGGTTTTGACAATCAATGTTTACATCAAGGACTTCGGGAAAAGGGTACGCCCATAAGGGCGAGCTCTTCCATTTCCATTGCTAGACTGCTCTGATAACACTGTTGAGCGCTCTATTGGTCTCCTCGAATTGCCCCAACTCACCCACCTGGCAGCTGGTACTTCAGGACTAGATATAGGGCGGAGATATCCGCCCCTAACACATTAATTGTAGGGCGACCTAAGACGATGTTGTAAGGTAGCAAGGCGTCTACTATGAAATAACTTACTTCAATCACCCTGACATTTGTTCCCTCACCTCAAGTTGTTTCTAGGGTTACACGACCCTTCACTTGTATCTGTTCACCTAAAAGTCCTATTAGTGAACCCTGAAAGGCTTTGATGTTGTTGGGATCAGGTTGAAGCCTCTGAAAAGCAGACCATAAAACTATAACTCCCATGATCTATAAGGACTCACTTGATGTCCCAATTTACATGTTACACAGTGATGACCAATGGTTCATTATAGTGAGGGAGGATTTTGGCAGCGTCGCTGCTAGAGAAGGCGATGTTGATTACTCCACCCGTTGCATAAAAAGTGTTTCATTTGCACTTTTTCTATGTCTAAAAATACATGTCTCTTTAGAATACCAATACAATACTTATTATTTTTTCCCACTATTATACTCTTATTTATTAATTTTCACTCTTTTCAACTACTCCACTAACTATAATAAATAAGGGTATTTTAGTAAAAATACTAATTTTATCATTAAAATTAACCAATCTAATCATTTTCTTAAAAGCTACATAGAGCTCAAATAAGAAACTTATTATGAGACAAAGGGAGTACCGATTCTCCCTGTTCCTCTTTGGTGAACCCATGGTATATGATGTTCATGGTCAACACCTGTCTGACGTATTTCCTCTGGGAAGAGTTAAAACTTTTTCCATCGACAATACCTCATACTATGGTATTGACCCTATAACGTGGATATTTTTAAGCCATCCTCATATGAAGATGGAAAAGATGAAAATGAAAGAGGTGTGACCCAAGTTAGTTTTACCGAGACCCACGGTGCACGCCACTGTACTGGTCAAAAATTACAAGTGTTCATGGTATCCCTATAAGGGTAGGGGATAATGAGATATGTTAGTATGTTTATAACAATTATGGTGGTTAGAGCTTGACCGTGGTGGCGCAAGGCCATGCATGTTGGTGGTTATGTTTGTAAGAGACACCAACCCACGTGAGGTTAGAGGCTTTGTGGTATGCATAATGCTAATTAGGTCATGACTTGTCTTTTTCATGTTAACCTAAAGGTATTTATATAGGCCTTTGGGCCTAGGGTTTCCTTGTGAATGATAAGCCTCACTAGTCAATGGTGAATCATTGAATCCCTACTTTTTAGGAAGACGTTGGTCAACTATTGACTTTGACTTCACTTTTACCAAGAAATGTCTTTCTCCATGTTTCCAATAACTGGGCGAGTGGGAAACGCTTATGGCGAGGCAATTCTCCATATGGGGTGACATATGGTTGTCACCCTTTAGTTAGGTCTTTTACAAATATAACATTATAAAATGGGTCTTCAGAAAAGAGGAGAGATCGATGATAAGTTGAGTGAAAGTTAATGGAATTTAGAACACATGCATTAATTGTTGTCTCATCATTTAGTCTATATTTGGCTTGAGCAACGACACAAGGATAAGAGACTATTGAAGTAGAGTATTCATAGTATGATGCTATAGCGGGATACGTACCTACATGAAGTTCAAAAAAGATTTTGTTTCTATTACTAGGATAGGTGATGCCTTGAGTGCCATCAATCTCCCTGGCTCGTCGATCAGGTAGCACTCTTGTTGAGGGACGTTAGAAGGAAGGGTAAAGCTCTAGCTTTTGTGCGAGCTACTTTAATTTCTACGCAAACATCTCTTTATGTCATTCATGGAGATCTTGAGAATATATGCCTTGAGAATGCCTCATTGACTCAGAGTTTAAATGAACCATCAACTGCTAGTATCACGACCATTTCAGAGTCCTTTAAAACCTCCTTGCAACAAGTAGAGTATTTTCACCATTCTCTGTGTATTTTTAGGGAACAAGTAAAACGTGACCAAATGCTAAAATATTAGAAGACCCCCCCTCTCAGAGATTAGAGAATCTTTTATATTTTATTTTTATTTTATTTTATTTTTCTTCTTTTAATGTAATGTCCTGCAATGTAAAATGTGAGTAAAACGAAATAAAGGTTGTTTAGTTGCTTTTACCTATTTAAGGCAGATGTATTTGATCTTGAGTAAAATGCTCCAAACTTTAGTGTGAACTTACAAGGTCTTCCCTCGAAGTTTATTAGAGGCCTCTAGGGCCGTGCCCGGCCAAGGGCCAATACCACTTCTCCCCCAGGTAAAACTTGGTTAGAATTGACGTGTGGTAAACCCACTATGGCCTTGATAAATGTCAAATATACGTAAAATACGTAGGCACCTATTAACTTATTTTATAAGCAATCAATTCAAGAACCCCAATGTATCTATGAAAATAGATAAAAAGATAGGAAAACCAGGATTCAACATGCAAAGACCAAGGAAGAGCAAAACCCTAAAAATGAAGGCTCGGGAGGGTTGGATTGCTACATTTCTCTCGTATACTACTTTTGCAAAGTAAAGTTAATTTCATTATCTCAATTTGAGTTCGAATTGAGGGAAAACGTACCCATAGCAAAGTCGATTAGGGAATTACCTAAACAAATCCTTATGTACTCTCTCTCTCTCTCTCTCTCTCTCTTTTATTTTCAATCACAAATTGTTAAATTCATTGATTGTGCGATTATCAAGTTTGGATAAATTTTTGATAACCCTTTGAAAGAGTTTTTGTTGAGTTGATCACAATCCTTTAGATTGTTATTGGATTTGAAGATCAACAAAACCATACAACTTTCCAAACAAAACGGATTGCACACAAGGTGTTCTATAATTTGTCTCAATAATATTTTTGTGTGATTTATCATGGGAAATAGACTATACATGTAACATAGTATTCAATTGGTAGTGATTAAAAGTATTTGATCAATTTGTGTTTATTTTCATACCTTGATTACAATTACGCATATCCGAGCTTTGTGATATGGTTCAATTAGACAATTCGATCTTGGTTACTTCCGCTTGCCATAAAATTTTCAAAATAGTTTTTTTGTTAAGTTTTGTAACTAGTGATTTATTCACCCCCCTCTAGATCGAAGCCTATTGTCTAACATTAGTGATTTTGGTCCTCATAAAAAATGTCACATCAATCATGGGTCAAAGTTTGTAGAGGTTTTACCCCTGACATCATTGGGAGGGATTTCACCTATGACAAAAAAAGTTACAATGATTGTTTTAAGGTGGATATATGTCCCCCATATATTCATATGTTGTGAGGGGTTTTTGTACATTGGGGGGTGGGGGGTTCCCATAAACTTTGGCTTTTTCTTGTAGTGAAAAAATTAAAGATGATGAAATTTGAAAGGTCCCATTGTGCCCTAACAAAGAAGCAAAAAAATACTAGATATCAAGCTCAATAAGACAAGTTAGGATTGACTTAATGTCCACCAAAAGCATGGGGTTACAAAGACCTAGGGTCCACAAGGAAGAATGACCTAGAATCACAAATCACATCCCAATTTCATGAAACCTGGCTTAAGGGAAAACTTTTCCCCATTGAGTCGAAGGGCGTATTTTGTGACCCAATAAGGTTGTTGACCTATAATAGATAAACCAAATTAATTTCCGGCCATTAAGACCTAGGACCTTTCGATGAAGAATAATATTATCATTGTGACGTCAGGCCAAAGACGTCATTCCTTCAGGCATAAACTGGAAGATAGTCCCAGACCCAAAACAAGTATGAGCTTGTCCTATAGAAACACCTGATCCAAATAAATGGTTCAAGGACGACCGTTAGATGATATAATAAATAATACTTTACACTACGCCAAATAAGGGAAAAGAGGACGCTTTTTTTGGCCTATAACAGCGCTTTAAAGCGCTCTCTAATTTGGCGCTGACATAGGTAAAGACAACGCTTTTTTTCCTGGTGAAAGCGCTCTCTAAAGTGGCTCTTTAAGCCCTTTAAGGGCCACTTTAGAGGGCGCTTTTTAAAGAAAGCGCCCTCTAAAGTGGAAACTTTTAAGGGTTTAGAGGGCGCTTTTACTGGAAAGCGCCCTCTAAAGTGGAAACTTTTAAGGGTTTAGAGGGCGCTTTTACTGGAAAGCGCCCTCTAAAGTGGAAATTTAAAGGGTTTAGATGGCGCTTATTTTGGAAAGCGCCCTCTAAAGTGGGTGGTTATTTAAATTTTTTTTTTAAAAAAGCGCTATATTTTTTTATTTATTTAGACAACCTGTATATTGAAGCAGTACACCTAAAACTGTATAATTTGAAGCCCTTTTTCACACATTGCATTCAACAAGCCTTATATACAACAATCCATACATATACAACAATCCATACATATACAACAATCCACTGATATATAATCGTTTAACTTCTAAAGATTCTAAATATACAACCAATTCATAACTTAAAAAGAAATAAAACTAAGTAGCAAAAGCATCTCTGAGATGTATGTTTTTTTTGCTAGCCGCAGTCTTCTTAGCAACAACCTCTTTTTGTTCAATATCAATAGCATGAACCTAAAATATCATAAAATTAGTTAGGTGAAGTATAAGATCAAGAATTAACATTTTCTATGCATAAATATCATATAATTGTGTTTATACCTTTTTTTTTATGCAACTGACTCGATTTGCTGTAATAAAAGCCATTTTACATGTAATAAAGAAAACAATTAAAATCATTTGACCTGTACCTTTTTCACTAAGTTCTCTTTCTTTTCTTGGTTGGAATATGTTCTACATGTCTCTTAATAACACGGACGGTTGGATTGATCCAAATACCCTCATTATGATCATTTCTAATATATGAATCATTTGATATAATATTCTCATCTTGATCATTTATGGTAAACGATTCAATCTCAACATCAATATCACCTTGATCTCTAGTGTTTTCATCAATTACTTTGTTGGAAAAAAGAACTATAGACCATTTCGTACTTTTCGGATCATTGACATAGAACACTTGTCTAGCTTGAGAGGCTAGAATAAAAGACTCATCTTTGTATCCCACCCTATTAAGATCCACTTGCAAAAATCCTGACTTATCCATTCGAATGTCGTTATTATTTTTAACCCACTTGCAACCAAATATAGGAATCTGAAACTTCTCATAATCAAACACCCAAATGCGCTCGATAACACCAAAATACGACAGATTTGCAAATTTGGGGTTTAAGTCCTTCACACTTGATATGTGCATTGCTTCAGCTACCACGGTGACACCACTATTCTGCATAGTACTTTTATCATCTTGTTCTTTGGTATAAAATGTGTATCCATTAATCGCGTATGCGCTATAAGAAAAAACATGGAAACTTGGACCATATGCTAAGCATCTCAACCTTTCTGTTATTGAAGCGGGATCTGAATAATACTTTGAATAAATATGATCCTTAAACCAAGGTATAAAACATCGATTGTGCTCTCGTACTATCCAATTTTCATTTCTATTGGGATTTAAACCTCGGAGAACATCCTTGTGAATTTAGTGCAACCATTATACAAAGGTTTCTCTGCATCACTTACCAACCTCTCAAACATTTTGGGACAATCCTTAAGATCTCCTTCAAGTGCTTCTGCAATCTCTTCAACTCGATCACAATCGTATGTATCTGCGCCACTATAGTTTGAGGCATAGGTCGTACTATCCCCCGGTTCAACATTCTCGTTACTTTTCTCACCATGCAAATTCCAACATGTATAACTTCGATCAATTCCATGCCTCATTAGATGCGATGTCAACTGAACTGCGTCAACCCGTTTCCCATAACAACAACCCAAGCAAGGACATATCATTCTACTGGGGTCTTCGGCGTGCGCAACGGCAAACTTAATGAATTCTGATACCCCATTCTCGTACTCTCTCGACAATCGATTGGAAGACATCCATGTATTATCCATTACTAATTAGAATAAACAAAAAACAATTTCAGAAGAGAAACCAAAAATGGGATGAGACAAAACAATTTCGCTTTATTGAGTTAGTCTCTGTGCAGGGCATTCATGTCTCCAACAACAACCCAAAACCAAAACAATTTTGGTTTATTGAGTTAGTTTCTCAATATTTTCAGAGATCTCTGACTTCAATAGCATGAGAATGTATGAACCATGCATTAAGCATTAGTGGTATGCACTAATTTGTAGCATAGTTATATATCATCATATAGTTTTTACAAAAGATAAACATTGACTAGAAAATATATATGTAGAATTGTATAATGGTCTAACTGAAAGCTAACAGAAGAATAGTCGACTCTAATTTACTCTATCAAATAACATCCATACCTAAACTTCTTAAGTTACTAGCTACGCTATGTATGCTAGAATAAATACACTCATAAGCTACATAGTGTACCTTTGATTGGTAGAAGGTGTTTTAGATATTGCTGCCTCCTTTTTCTACATCGAGAAACAAATGGAACAGTTGGTGAAATTTAACCCATAATGCCTAGTCTCCATTGCTAGCATTGCAACACAATAATTATTGTTGAGAATACTCAATAAATGTATGAACCAAGAAAAATGAAACCAAAAATGAACAATAGCGAACGTCAGAAGAAAAACCAAGTAATATGAAGATTAGAAAAATACCTATGGTGTCAAAATCGAACAGCTAACAACGAATTAATAGAAGGAGGAAACGTCGTAGATCTAATAGAGGTGGAAGGAGAACGCCTTAGAAGTAGAGAAAATCGTAGCAGTGAGAACCCTAACGTGAAAAAGAGCGAAAATAATAGAGAGTGAAATAACAAAACGCGCAGTATGTTATAATTTTAATGTTTACTAAAGGGGACCTTAGAGGGCGCTTGTGGAAAAAAAGCGCCCTCTAAAGGGGGCCTAAGAGGGCGCTTATGAAAGCGCTCTCTAAGGCTTTCCAAAAGCGCTTTATAAACTGGAAATGCACATGGACTTATAGAGCGCTTTTTTAAAAGCGCCCTCTAAGGGTAACCTTAGAGGGCGCTTTCTAAAAAGCGCCCTGTATTGTTGTCCCTCTATCTCCTCCTTATTTTTTCGCTTCACCTTAGAGGGCGCTTTATTACAAAAGCGCCCTCTAAAGTGCGCTGTCTATTCCAGTTGTTCGCTCCTTATTTTTTCGCTTCACTTTAGAGTGCGCTTTTGTAATAAAGCGCCCTCTAAGGTGCGCTGTCTATTCCAGTTTTTGGCGTAGTGTTAACATGTGTCTCTTTGGACCACTATTTTTCACAATAAAGTTCCATGTACCAAAATCCTAGGGCATAACTATCAAATAAAATAGAACACATCTAATCAAGATACATATTTATTTAATGAAAAATATCCTTTGCTTCCAGTTGTCACTGACTTAGGCGTCCTAGTATTTGCAGGTTCTAACCCGAACCGACTTGTAACATGACATAACTTCTTAGAAGTCATTGACTTAGGCGTCACAATATTTGTTGGTTCTAACCCCTATAGAAGAGACTTATAACATATCATAACTTCTCTAAAGTCACCCAAACCTGACAAATCTCACATCTACATGAGAAAATCATACGAAGAAGGATTGAGTTTCAATATTGAAAGGTAAACCAAACACTAGACACTTATAATTATTGGTGGATAAAGTTAAGATTAAGTTACCAGCTTAGAAGGTTTCACTTATTTCTATTGCTTGAAGAGCCCAACTTATTAAAAGTTTAATTCATGGAATACTGATTCACACTATCATAATTTATTTCTCGTCTATTTCCTTCATTAAAATACTTGAACAACACATGAGGATTTTTCAATGGAGTTAAGACATTCATAAAAGAAAATTAGTCAAAGTTATCCGACACAAAGTTTTTAAATCTATTGCATAAGATGGCTTAGTAAAAAAAAGTACTCCCTCTGACCTTATTTATATGCAAAAGTTTTTAAATTTTATTGGCCTTAAATATAAGTAAATGTTTGACCTTAATATTGTTAGTGGATGAAAATTTAATTAAGATTATATTAGTAGAAAACTAAATGCACTTAACTATCATTCTTAATAAACCTAAAAGTGGTCTTTTTTTATTTATAAATCAGGTTGAAGTAGTATGTCTAAGATCAATGTTATTGCAAATATGAAGTTAAGATGAAACTTGCTTCATTCACGAGACTATTAAACATTGCTTCTCAAGAATATAGCTCTAAGTTATAACATGATAGTCTTTTATCACATTTTTTACTCCATTTATAATGAAGTTAAGTCTAGTTTTTGAGATCTTAAGAACAACTCCACATGGATGTTGGGAGATAGATGACTTATCAATCAATTTTTGTTGAAAAATTGATGTGAATTTGAAAGAGTTATCCTATTAATTAATGGAAGTTAATTAGGTGGATATTAATTAATTAATATTAATTAATTATTAATTAATTATTAATTAATATTTATTAGGTATCACTCATCAAAACCTAGTTTTAACCTAGTTTTGACGAAGTAACTCCCTCCCATTATTTTCTCTCCACTCAGTTGAATCCTTAACCCATAAATAGGGTTCCTCAGTTCAGTTAAAGTTTGCTCCAAATTTCTAAATTTTTAGAATATCTATTCTCCCTCTTTATTCTCTTCATCTCAAATTATTTCTATTCTTCTTTATTTTTCGAGTGGCCTATTGTGCCATCAACGAATGGATTTTTTTTCCAGATACGACGAGTGATTTAAATACCATCTGAAGGTGTATTTCTTTGAACGATTTATTACATTGCAAGTGCTAATCGTAAAATTGAACAAGTTGTTTTATCTTGGAGACGTCGTTGAAACTCGACTGTATTGTATAATTATTGGCAGTACGTCGAAACGTCTTAAAGAAAGCGACATAGTACGTGACTCATGCTGATAATTTTCTTTGTGGCAAATTTTTCAAAACCGAAAACAACAATTTTAAGACGTTCCTTTAACTGCCATGACTACTGAGGAAATTACCGGTACTACTGCGACTACTGCTGTCTCTGACAAACCATTCAAGTTTGAGGGTTTTCACTTCAAACGTTGGCAAGCTAAGATAAAAAAATTCTTAACTTTAAAGAAGGTTGCCCACGTTCTGGATGGGGATATCCCTGTTTCTCCTTTTGGATCACCCTAACAAACTAATGGTAAGAACTCTACAGATTCATATGGAATTGCTAAACCTGATGAATCTGCGAGTAATTTACAACTCCGGAAAGAAATCGGCTTATGACATGAGAGTGACTATCTCTGCAAAAATCACATTTTGAACAGTCTTGCTGATGATCTGTACGATTACTACAGTAATTGTAAGACTACTAAATAGGTATGGGAAGCTCTGCAGAAGAAATATGATACTGAAGAAGCATGTGTAAGGAAATATGCTGTCAGCCGCTACTTGAACTATAAGATGGTGGATGAAAGGTCTGTGGAAGCTCAAAGCCACAAAATTCAAAAAATTTCTCACGAAATCATAACTGAAGGTATGCCCCTCGATGAACAATTTCAAATTGCTGTTATAATTGACAAATTACCCCTGGTTGGAAAGATTTCAAAAATTTGCTTCGGCACAAAACAAAAGAGTTTTCAATAGAGAGTCTGATCACTCGCCTCCGAATTAAAGAGGAAGCTAGGAGACAAGATCAAAAAGATGAAGTATTAGTTGTTTCTAACAACAACAAGAGATTAAGTGCGGTTCTGAAGCATACGAGCAAACCATTAAAGAATCAGAACTGCAATGTTGTGAACCGAATTAAGAATATTAATTCCTCAAGGGACCCATATGCTCCGATTGCTAGACAACAACCACCACTTTAGAGAAATGGCACTCTTATCTTCACTTGCTTTAATTATGAAAACCGGGTCATATGGCTAAGAAATGTAAGAGCATGCATAAATCTGTTGGCTCTAATGCACAGATTAACCTGACTAGTGAGCAATTCATTGCTATGATCGCTGAAATCAACATGGTTGGTGGAAGTGATGGTTGGTGGATAAACACTGGCGCATCACGTCATGTCTGTTATGATCGTGCTATGTTCAAGACATACACGAATGCCGAAGATAAAAAAGTTTTGTTGGGAGATGCTCACACCACTAATGTTACTGGAATTGGAGATGTTGAGCTGAATTTCACCTCAAGAAAGACTTTGATCTTGAAGAACGTCATGCGTGTTCCTGAAATTAGGAAGAATCTTGTTTCTGGTTTTCTTTTAAATAAGGCAGGGTTTAGTCAGTCTATTGGGGAAGATTTGTACACCATCATTAAGATGGTATATTTGTTGGGAAAGGATATGCCACTGATGACATGTTTAAGTTGAATGTTGAATTGAATAAAATTTCTCCTTCTGTTTACTCTCTGTGTGATTTTAATATTTGGCATGCTAGACTTTGTCATGTTAATAAGCGAGTTATTTCTAATGCATGCAACTTAGGCCTAATCCCTATATTAAATGTCAACGATTCAAATAAATGTGAATACTGTAGTCAAGCTAAAATAACCAAGACTTCACATAAATCAATCATTAAAGAATCTGATCCCCTAAATCTTATACATTCAGATATATACGAATTAGATGGAACTTTAACTAGAAATAGTAAAAGTTATTTTATCACCTTTATTGACGATTGTTCTAATTATACTTATGTGTACTTAATGAAGAATACAAGTGAAGTGCTTGACATGTTTAAGATGTGTGTAACTGAAATTGAGAATCAACTTAGTAAGAAGATTAAGAGACTTCGTAGTGATAGGGGAACTGAATACAATTCTGGGTTATGTAATGATTTGTATGGTAAACATGTAATTGTACATGAAACGATTGCTCCATATTCTCATGAAATGAATGGTAAAGCAGAAAGAAAGAATAGAACTCTTACTGAACTTGTTATTGCAATTATGATGAATTCTGGTGCTGAACCTCACTAGTGGGGCGAAATTTTATTGACTGTTTGCTATGTCCTGAATATAGTTCCCAAGTCAAAAAGTAAGATTTGTCCTTATGAGATATTAAAGAAAAGACAACTAAACCTGTCTTATTTGAGAACTTGGGGTTGTCTGACTTATGTCAGAATTCCGGATCCCAAACGAGTTAAACTCGCTAGTAGAGCCTATGAATGTGTATTCATTGGGTATGCAGCAAACAGTAAGGCATATAATTTTTATGACCTAAATGAAAAAGTGATCATAGAATCAAATGATGCTGAATTCTATGAAGACAAATTTCCTTTCAAATCAAGAAATAATGGGGGCACTCAATTGAGTCACATTCCCGTGATTAGAAGCACAAAAAGCAATGACAATGTAGAAACAGAACTTCCGCGAAGTAAAAGAGTAATAATTTCTAAAGACTATGGGCCCGATTGTGCGGCTTATAATGTAGACGAAGATCCATTAAATCTTCAAGAAGCCTTGTTATCTCTAGATGCAGATTTATTGCAAGAGGCTATTAATGCTGAGATAGAATCTCTAGAAACTAACAGGATCTAGAACTTAGTAGACTTGCCTTCTGGATGCAAATCAATTGGTTGTAAATGGATTTTGAAAAAGAAACTAAAACCTGATGGAACTATTGATAAATACAAGGCTCTCCTTGTAGCTAAGGGTTTTAGACAAAGAGAAAACATAGATTTCTTCGACACCTTTTCCCCAGTCACTAGAATTACATCAATTAGGATACTTATTTCAATAACTACTATTTATAACTTAATAGTACACCAAATAGATGTTAAAACAAATTTTTTAAATGGTGACTTAGAAGAAGAAATCTATATGGAACAACCGGAAGGGTTTGTGATCTATGGACAAGAAAACAAGGTCTGTAAGTTAGACAAGTCTCTGTATGGACTAAAACAAGCTCCTAAACAATGACATGAAAAGTTTGATAACTTAATGATATCAAATGGGTACAAAGTGAATGAAAGTGACAAATGCATTTATTACAAAAATGAGAACCACATCTGCACTATCATATGTCTTTATGTTGATGATCTACTCATATTTGGATCAAACATTCAGACCATTAATGATGTGAAATCATTGTTGTGCAACAACTTTGATATGAAAGACCTCGGAGAAGCAAGCATGATCCTTGGTGTCAAGATCAAGAGATTCGAACAAGGAATTTCTTTGGATCCATCACACTATGTGGAGAAGATTTTAAAGAAATATAAATACTTTAACTGTAAACATGCATGCACACCATATGATCCAAGTGTGAAATTGTTTAAGAACACTGGTGAAAGTGTCAGACAAACAGAATATACGAGTATCATTGGCAGTCTTAGGTATGCCATTGGTTGTACTAGACCTGACATTGCATATGTCGTAGGACTGTTGTGCAGGTTTACGAGTAGACCGAGTAACGAGCACTGGAAAACTATTGAGCGAGTCATGAGGTACCTTAAAAATACCATTGATCTCGACCTACATTATCAGAAATTTCCTGTTGTATTAGAAGGGTACAATGATGCAAATTGGAACACCTTATCAGATGATTCCAAAGCTACAAGTGGCTATATATTTAGTATAGCTGGAGGAGCAGTATCTTGGAAATCAAAGAAACAGAATATCCTGGCTCAATCTATAATGGAGTCTGAGATGATAGCACTAGCCACAACTAGTGAAGAAGCAAGTTGGTTAAGATGCTTACTAGCTGAGATCCCCTTATGGGAAAAACCTATGCCAACTGTGTTGATCCACTGTGATAGCACCATGGCTATTGCGAAAATTGAGAATCATTATTATAATGGAAAAAGACGTAAAACAAGAAGAAAGCACAACACCATTAGAGATTGTATTTCTAAAGGAGCTGTAAGAGTGGATCATGTACGCATTTATGAGATTTTTGGAAGATCCTTTGACGAAAGGATTAGCTAGAGAGAAAGTCCACAATACCTCCAAGAAGATGAGATGAATACCTATAAAGAAATGAGTTGCTCATGATGGTAACCCGACCTAAATGACTGAAGATCCCAAGAAATAGGTTCAATGGGTAATAACAAATTATGAGTAACATGAGATGATCATGCAAGTGAAACATGAATCCTGAAGTAATAAGAGGATGATATAATAAAAGCTCTTAATGAGATCTATATTACGTATGATGGAGTTTCTAGACTACATGAGTTCTCTTGATAGACTCACCTTTGTGATCGTCGAACTTGGGCCGGTTCCTATGGAAATTCGAGGCAGAATTCCTAGAGTCTTCACAAAATCGGAATACACGTGCAGGACCATTAAAGCACAGACTATTAGAATACACCTTAAGAAAAAGTTGTATGCGGGTATTATGTCTTTCATAATCGTTTTCATTTCATTCGAAATTCCACTGTCCATGTGGAGAAAAATACAAAATTCTCTTGTCTGAAATCATATAAACTCCGATGATTTGTCTTTGAAAGTAACTTACTCTTTCCATTCTCTAGAAGATAAAAAATTTGATTGAACAAAAATTATATGAAACACTATCATTCCTCGTATTAAGTCTCTTTTAGTGGTATAGAATCGCTCTTCTATTAAATTCTTCTTTTTTAAAATTCTATTTAGCGTTTTACATCCCTATACTTTCTTAAAAAAGTTAATTCCAAGAAAAAGGAGAGTAACATTAGAACTAATATGAATTTATTTTCAAGAGTGTAAATTCATTATGACCATGAACTTTGTTGTAGTCCTTTTAGAAATCTTTGTAGTTAAAATACTTTTTAAAATATTCATTAAAATTCAATTTTAAATTTAAACTCATGATATTTTATTTAAAATATGATTTCATTCCAAACCTTGCACTAATCATGTCTCATGATTATTACAATTGTAAAGATCAAAGAGAGACCTTTTAACTCATTAAACACATTATTAATTCAACTAAGTACATAATCACGTTGAATTTAAAATCACGGTAATTCCTTGTGATTATACAAAACTCATTGTGAATTCAAATATACACTTTAGTGAGTAGTTTCTTGAACCAATACGCTGACAATTTAGGAGTTCTCTTGAGACTTTTAAAGTTAACATAGACAATACCAAACCTTGATGTATACCCTAATCTCCATTCAAAGTTATCAAGTAATGACCATGCATGGTATCCAACCACATTTGCTCCATCATCAACAGCTTTCTTTAGTTGAGTCAAATACCCTTTGTAATAATTTATTCTTGTTGTGTCATGCAAACCTTGGGCAAATGTCTCATTACCCGGATCATCCATGCCTACAAATCATTAACTATATGTTACATGACATCAAAGCCAAATTTCATACTTAAAAGAAAACCAATGATTAAGACAAAAAAAACCATTGAAACAAAGTTTAAAAAACCTAGGTTAAGTGTTACCATTTTCAGATAAGATCACAGTTGGGTTTCCATAATGCTCCTTAATGTACATCAAACATTTGTACATGCCACTTGGTACATTGTAAAGCCAAGATGAATATGCCTACAAAGTTCAACGTATGAATAATTAATTAATTGCATGGTTTTTGCACTAATTTTTTTTTATCATGGTTAACTTTCACTTGTTTCAAACTTACCCTTGGTCCAATAGGCACTCCATTCTTAGCATCTTCAATGTTAAGCAAGAAAATCAATGTAAGTAATAGCAATTAACAAAAAAATATTTAAACAAACCATCAATTTGACACATTTTAAAGGCTAAATTAAAAAGATTATCTTACAAGCAAATCCTACATTCCAATCACTTTGATAGCCAGGAACCTTTGGTTTTGATCTATGAGGATCATACATGTAGTAAGAAGTGTATTGATTGATACCAACAAAATCAATGGATCCCTTCACAATTTTCACTTCTTCTTTAGTGAATTTTGGAAGTCTCTTCCCAACAATATTTTGCATGGTTTTTGGATACTCGCCATAAACAATGGGATGAATGAACCTGTGGAAATTATATATAGGTCGAATTTTGAACTAATAATTTTTTTATTAAGTCGAGCCGAACTTAACAAATTTCAACTCATTTCTTGCCTTAGTGATCAAAATCCAATATGTACTAAACAAAAGATTATTACCATCCAATATGAAAGTCTCTAGCTCTTTGAGCAGCATAGTTATCAGCCTTTGATCTTGTAAGAGGCTCATACCAAACAAAATCCAACAAAATTCCAATCCTACCCTTTTGCTTTTCCTGAAACAATCTCAATCATCACCACCACATAACAACATAAACCAAATTTAATAAAAATACTCAAAAATACTAAAAAAATACTTGGTAGTTTTCTCTGTATCTTTGAACAGCAGCAGCATGTGACAAAATCAAATTATGAGCTGCAATGTAAGGCTCAGTTCCTGAATTTCCAGCAGTACAATTTCCATATTCTTTAGAACACCTTCCAGGGGCAAAAAAGCCATTGTCGTAACCAAGAGCCGCCACGACTCTCGGTTCATTAAAAGTCATCCAGTTCTTAACTCTATCTCCAAATGTCTTGAAACAAAATTCTGCATAATCCGCAAAATCTTTCCTGCACAATTTTTAAACATTATGGTTCAGTTAGGGTTTATAATTTATTTTCATAGCCTTAGGGTTATTTTAGTACTTACACAACATTATGGCTCAACAAGCCATTGTATCTCAATTCAAGAGCTAAAGGAAGATCATAATGGTAGAGATTTGCATAAGGAGTAATGCCTGCAACATTGTTTCAGAAAGAAATAAAATAATCAATTAAGTTTAACATTAAATTTCTAAAACTATATATAAATGTATTGTTTTATAAAAAATAAATATATATGTTACATAAAAAAATTACCTTTTTCTAGCAAGTAATCAATTAATCTGTTGTAATATGCAACACCTTTCCAATTTACTTTACCAGTTCCATCTGCATCAGAAATTTAATCGATTATTAGTTGAGTTAAAAAAGTACTTCATAATGTTTTATGAAAAAGTGCGAAATAGAAAGATTTGATTTACTTGGAAAAATTCTGGACCATGAGATTGAGAAACGGTATGCATCAAAATTTAGCTTTGCCATAAGATCTACATCTTCCTGTGAAATTGAGAAAATACTTAAGCTCACATAATAGGTAAAATATTATTTTTATGAATATGTCAAGAAACATTTCACTTTATTTTACTTACTTTGTAGCGATGATACTGATCAACAGAAACTTCACCTGTGCCATTATTTGCCACAATTCCTGAAATGGATTGAAACAAGTAATATTTTTTGTGAAAAGAAAAATATTAATAAATTGGATGTCAAGTTTAATAATTGGGTTTGCATAAAGTATGAGAAAATAATCCAAATGTATTTAATTTTTTTTAATATATAAAAAAAACAAAATTATTTTAAATGAAATTTTAACTTTATTTTTTTTATTGTCACTAATATATCTTGACGAATTTAAGTTATTTTAATTATACATTTTTATTTGAAATTAATTTATAATTATTTTAATTTAAGAGGCAACAATTATAACATTAATATTTTTTTTCTTTTAGGAAGAGAACAAAAAGGGATAAATATTAAAAATATTAATGCGTTTAAATACATTTAAATTATGTAATTCCATAAACACTATCTTATCCATTAAAATTTTATTTCCACATTTAATACATTAAAATTAATAAAAGATTACATTAAAAGAAAAAGTATTAAAAAGTATGTTTAGCTCTCCTCTCAAAATTTATATTTTGAATAAAATTTATAAAGAAAAATAAGATTCAAGGCTATCAAGAGGTTTTGTAAAAAAAAAGCTTTTAAGAGATAAAATAAAATGTAATATAACATGGTTAATTAAGATTCTTCTCAAAGAAGATGAATAATTACACTTCTCTATTCTCATTCTCTTATTCTCATTCTCTTAAATTACACTTGTTTATGAGAATACCGCATCTATAATATTGCGACAGAGTGAATGTTCTACTTTCACTTACAATTAAGAATAATGAATTTAGATTAAATAAGAAACACAAACCTGGTTTCTTGATGAATTCGTCCCAAATACTAGGACCACGACCATCTTTGTTGGCCATACCCTCAACTTGATAAGCAGAAGTTGCAACACCAAACACAAACCCTTTAGGAAACCCTTGTCTCAATCCTCCAAGATCAAAACGCAACGTTTCAGGCACTGCAACTCCATTAACTGAGCTAGCAACAATAAAAAAAGAGAAGAAAAACATGAAACAGAACCATTCATGATGTTTTGAATCCAACATCACTATCATCTTTAAACAACAACAACACAGGTGAAGTGAAAGATTGAGTGAGGTTGGTTTTATAGCACATGTTTGTGGTCAATTCCAATTTTGTCAAACTACTAAATTTAGAAATAAATTAAATATGTCGTTTTGGCTTTGTATTATAATCATGGCACCGCATACGTGGACATGCGTGTAACCCTATCAAATATATAGTGGTGACAACTATATATTAAAAATTGATAATGACTTTTTAAAATGGGTTTTTTGAAAATTATTTTAAAAATAATAGAAGTTGTTTTAATTTTATTTTTTATAAATTAAGAGTAATTTTATATGATATTTCAGATATTTATATAATTTAAAAATAATAAATTTATTTCACTCAGAGCCGACCCAACTGATATTGAGGCATAAAACGAAATTAATAACGAAGATTTTAAATTATTAATAAAAAAATTATAAAAAATAATATTTTTATTAAAATCGGTATTTTATTTTTTTAAATTACAAAATTATTTATTAAATATGATGATAATTAATTTTGTTCAATATTTCAATTAAAACTTCAACTATTTTAATTTTAAATTTTATGATTCAAATTTTTTAAGATGACCTTGCTTCAAATGAAATACTAAATATTTTACAACGAATATAATTATAAAAAATCATCAAAAATAAAACAATTAAAAAATATAAAGATTTTACATTAAAACTAAATAAAAAAATGTTACATAAATAAAATTTTCAATTCTTTTTCTCTTTCTAAAAGATAAAAGAAAAGTGGAGCACATTTGTACAGAGATATGATGATGAAAGTTTAGATTAATCAATCAATAATATATGCTCTATCTCACAATGTCTCATAATTAATGATTCAATTGATTATTTTAAATAGATTAAAAAAATAAATAAATAAAAGAAAGAACAATATTTGACCCTTATTAAATATTAAAAATAATAAAAATAATATTAATTAAAAATAAAATTAAAAAATAATGCATTAAAAATTAAAATGAATAATTTATTTTAAAACATTTATTTTATTACAAATGAGTTATTCATTATTGAGATTAATTGAAATATACTGTCAGTGTAAAAGAGTTTTACACCATCAGTTAATTATAGATGCTGGATATTAAAAGAAGTTTGATTTTTATTTTAAAAATCTATAAAGTAATACAAACGGATGATGGTGATGAACCGACGGTGTAAAACTTTTTACACTAGTAATTAATCTCTTCATTATTATAAACTGAGTAATACTAATTAGAAAAGTGTGAGCACACTAATTTTGATCATTTCTATATATTTATGGGACCCTATGCTAATAAGAAAGGTTAGTTAGTCTCAATTTATTGAAAATGAATCAATTAGTAATAATATTAATAAAAAATTAAACGCTATTAATTTTTAATTTTTTAGAAGAATATAATATATTATGAAATAATAAATTAAATTATGCCGTAGACAAATGCCTAATTTACATGTCCCTAAGATAGGGCTGATTCCATTAAACCACTTACTCTCACTTATCATCGTTAACCAAATAGTGCAAGAATCACATCAATAAAAAAAAATTATTGTTATTATAAAATCCCTATTATAGAATAATGATTAAGGTGTAATAATTAAAATGAAAAATACTCAATCTTACTAAATATCAGTATTTCACTATAAACTAAACAAATGTACACAATTGTATATCAAATATTTATCGATTAAAATAAACTATCATCAATTTTTTTAATATATATATTTTTTAAATATATTAGCAAAATAGCATATTTATAATTAACAAACGTTAAAAAAATTAAAACTACATTTTTTTTTCACCTCATTCATTTTACATTTTTACTTTTAATTTTTTCAACTCTTCATTTTATTCTCTTAATTCAAAATTTAAAATTAAATTTTTTACTTTTATTTTAGTTTTTTTTTTCTTTTAATTTATTTTTATTTTTTTTATTTTTTTAAAACCTCTTTTTAATTTAATAAACAATAATATAGAAAAATATAGAACTTTTAAAACACAAAATTTATTTAAAATAAAAACATAATTGTTTTATAATTTATATATATAAAAATATTTATAATATATATAATTATTGTTTATTTTATAATTTAGTAACTTATACAAAATTAATATATGTATTTAAATATATTTTATATTGTATTAAATTAGATAACACTCCATAAAAGTGCATATAACTAATTTTTTATTTTATGAATCATTTATAAGATAATATCTAACTTTATTTTTTTTCTTTCTTGCTTCATTGCACGGATATCTTGTTAATGCTCTCGTTTTAAATTCTCAATGTTATATTTACTTGTTCTTTTTTTATTTACAAGAAAAAAAAAATTGGTAGGAGTATTTCTTTGAATTTTAAATTTGTAGGAGGCTAGAGTAGATTTTTTTTTTTACGGGAGGAGGCGAGAGTAGATTGAATTACTTGAAGTCAAGTTTTTAAGAGTTGGAATGATGATGTTGAGTTTCTAGACAACACGAGTGAGGTGACATTTAAGATGAGAAAGAAAATTAAGTTTTAACCATGATGCAGTGCATATATTGATCATACATTTATTGTTAATAATATTTGATGATTCAGATTAGTTACATAACATAATGGTGGCCATTTATCGTTTTTAATGGCTGAGATTTAAAGTTTAAAAATTACGAGTAATATTTATAATAAAAAACAATAGAAAACATATTTCTCTTTCCTCTTTCAACAATACTTCATTTTTTTTTCTCTTTCTTTTCAATCATACAAGTTTCTCTTCCTAGATACATAAAACATTATCATCACCAGCAGAGTTTTTAAAAATGTCCCCCCAAATGCGAAAGTGACTGCGATAAAATAATATCCACATCTATATATATTAATAAAGTTAGACATATTTCTTTAATACTTGAATTATATCATAATTGAATTGATTATATTTTATTGTAATTAATAAGTCATTATTAGTTTAATAGTTTCTATGTTAGAATATAGTCATTATTATTAACTTAATTATTGGATCTTGTTAACCAAACTATCACTTAAGTCTTGAAGGCTCTATATCCAATATAAACCATATCACCCTAATATAAACCATATCACCCGCGGCAAATTCAAACCACAAAAATATCTCCCATCCAATGTTTATATTAAGTTGAACCGAGACAACTCTCCATTATGGAAATCAATGGTGTTGCCTAGGGATGGAAATGAATATCCGCAGATATTTATCGATATCCATGAATAATATTTTTGAAAAAAAAATTAGATTCTTTAGAAGACTCAAGAAATTATTATCACATAACACCCCTATAAATCTCTCTTATTTTAACAACAAAATTTTATCATATTAATTTCCTTCATTTGCACCAAAACATTATACTCATACAGTTCATTTTTAACAAAAAAAAAAGAAAGATGTTGTGATTGTGAGTATGCCGGAAGAGTGGATGACGAAGTAGTAGAAAGGAAGATATTGGTTAGACGGAAAAAAGGACGGTAATGGTTGGTTGGGCGGTGAAATTATTGAAGTGGGGTATGGAGTAAAGAAGAAACTTAAATATGAAATGGCCAATAAAATTTGTATAAAATGTAAAAGGTTTTCTTCAAAGAAAACTAATATATATATATATATATATATATATGAGAAAACTAGTTTTTAGAAGATGAAAAGATAAAGTATAATAAACTAATAATATTTAAATAATTCTTATAATTTATTAACGGATACGGATATCCGCGAGTTTGAATATCATTAAACCTGTATACATATCCATTAATAAACAGATATTTAAATATCCATTTATTTTATCCGTGAATATCTATTAAGCTACCATCCCTAAGTTGCCTCTAATCTCTAGGTGCAAGGCTCGATGGTTACATGTTATGGAAGAAGGATTGCTTTGAAGAATTTATCACAGTCGCAGATTCAAGCAAAATAAATTTCAAATTATGAGTTTGAAGATTGACAAGCATATGATCAACAAATCCTTGGATGGTTGAGAAATTCATTGACTACTAGCATAACAACACATTTATTACATTGTGAAATCTCAATGAAACTTTGAGAGGAAACTCAAAGTCTAGCTGGTGCTCACACAAGGTCACAATTTACTTGTCTTAAATCTGAGTTCCATAGCACCAGAAAAGGGGAAATGAAAATGGAAGATTACCTCTTAAAGATTAAAAACTTGGTTGATAAGCTCAAACTTGCAGGAAATCCAGTTTCAACTTCTGATCTAATCATTTAAACTCTGAATGGTTTGGATTCTAAACATAATCATGTAGTTATCAAAAAATCTGATCAAACTACAATCAAATGAGTTGATATACAAGCTCAATTGTTGACCTTTGAAAATAGAATTGAGCAACTGAATAACCTCACCAACCTAACCCTCAATGCGATAGAAAACCTTGCCAACAAATCTAACCATAGAGGTTCAATTTAAACAACAATCAGAGATGTTCTAATTCTAGAGGTTCGAGAGAAGGCTTAGGAAGAGGTAGATAATCCAAGACACAATGCCAAGTTTGAGACAAGGGGAATCACACAACAATTGATTGCTTTTATAGGTTTGACAAAAACTACTCAAGATATAACTATTCAATAGGAAATGACAAACAATAATCTTACCATGCCTTCCTAGATTCTCAAAACTCTATCCAAGACTATAATCGGTGCTTTGATAGCGGTGCAAGTAATCATGTGACACGTCAAACTGACAAGTTTTAATATGATTAATTTAAATATTATTTTAATATGATTATTTGAAGGTAAAATGAATTATTAAATAATATTGGGAATTATTATTATTATTATAGATGTTATTTATTTTAATAATAATTAAATAAATAAAATAAATGGAATATGAAGAGTGGAAGGGTAAAAGTGGAAATGGATAAAAGAGGCCAAGGTGAGAACTCAGAGTGTTTTCACGTATTTTTGCCTCAGAGTCAGAGAAAGGGAGAAACGCTGAAGAGAAAGAGAAGGAAGAGGAAAAGGCCAAAGATTGCTCAGAACTTCCTTCAATCCAAAGAGGTAAGGGGTCTGAACCTTATTAAACGATAATATGCGAGCAAATTCATGATATATGTTGGATTGTTGATGGATTTTGGGGATTTTAGGGAGATTGGGAAAGTTTGGGGTTTTGATGGAAATTCTCCGATCTGTGAGTTTTGTTGAGTTATATGCTTAGAAGCCCGCGCGTCCACTGTTTCCGCACTTAAAATCTTATTTATGCACATAACAGCCAAATGACGTTCGCCATTATGCCTTTGGCGCTCGTCATTTGGGCTTTTTTCCAGAATAAGAGCGTTTAACGCTAATGGCGTTCGCCATTAGCCTAATGGCGTTCGCCATATCAGTTTGACGGACAGTTTTTCCAGAATAAGACGTTTAACGCTAATGGCGTTCGCCATTAGCCTAATGGCGTTCGCCATATCAGTTTGACGGACAACTTTCGCGTTTTAAACTCCCAGATGTGATATCGTTGTAATGTTGTTGTTGTTTTGTTGAGTTGTATGTCATGCTATTAATGATGATGATAACATGACTATATGATGCTGTTGTTGCTATGTTGATTATGATGCATGTTTGGTGTGCATGCATTCATGAAAGGCCGATGCCTAGTGATGAACGGACTGAGTTCCAATGATGTTGTTGACTCCGGGCTTGTGGAGAGGCTTGGTTCCTTGCGGGGAACTCGGATTCTATGGTGATGAATCTGGGAGTGGTGATCCTGTAGTTGGTCACAAAATGGGTATACCGAGTCGTGTTGAGTCATGCATGGGTGTGTGCATTGCATTTGATATGTTGTTTTGTTGATGTTCATGAGTATGTTGATTATGATGATTATGATGAGCTGTGTTGGCATATGTGAAATATATTTATGTTTATATTTCTGTCGTTATATTATTATTTAATAATGTAATTCTCACCCCTTCTGCATGTGTTTATGTTCATCTATGATGAGCAATGTGCAGATAAAGAGGAGTAGCTATTGTTGAGGTTTGAAGAATAAGTGTAGAGTTATTCTACGGAGTCGAGTCAAATGCTCTGGTCATGTGACACCGGGGTTATGGGATTCGATAGATAATTGGTTATTATTTACGTTGTTTATGATGACTAATATGTTGAGATGCTTTGTTGAGATAATGTTGAAACATTATTATGAATTGTTATATGATGAATGATAATATTAGTGTTGTTGTCCGCTGCGAAGTTTTAATAAAATAAATAATATGTTATATGTTGTGATGCGATAAGTGTTATGTTGTAAGAAATGTAAACTCTTCTACATGTTGTACTCTGAGAATTTATTTAAATATGTCGTTTGGGTAGAAGGGTGTTACATTAGTGGTATCAGAGCATAGTCAGTCCAGTCGAGTCATAATGTGATGTTTTCCCTGTTGGTCGATTAGTGTAAATGACACTGTCGATATTTAACGGTGGTGGTTGTGTTGTGCAGAGTATGGCTGGAGAAAATGACCGTGCGATTGCTGAGGCTTTGGCTGCTATGGCGCAGGCTATGCAGGCGCAGCAGAATCCGCCGGTCGACGAGTTTAAGAATTTGGGAAGGTTTCTGAAGAATAACCCTCCTACATTCAAAGGGCGCTATGATCCAGATGGTGCTCAGAGTTGGCTGAGGGAAATTGAGAAGATTTTCCGGGTGATGACGTGTACTGAAGCACAGAAGGTGCAGTTTGGTACGCATATGTTATCTGAAGAGGCTGAAAACTGGTGGGATAACACTCGCCAGAGAATTGAAGTACCAGGTGCTGAGATGACTTGGGAAAGGTTCAAGACGGTCTTTCTGGAGAAATATTTTCCTGCTGATGTGCGATGTAAGAAGGAGATGGAATTTCTAGAACTGAAGTAGGGTAACATGTCTGTTGCTGATTACGCTTCGAAGTTTGAGGAGCTGGTGCAGTATTGTCCTCATTATAATGATGCTGATGCTGAGGAATCCAAGTGTGTCAAGTTTGAGAACGGGTTGCGTCCCGAGATCAAACAAGGCATTGGTTACCAGGAGATTCGTAGGTTTCCTACACTGGTTAATAAGTGCAGGATATTTGATGAAGATAGCAAGGCTAGGACTGCTCATTACAAGAGTCTTAGTGAGAAGAAGAATAAGGATCGTGGTAGTCCTTATGCATCTCCGAATGGTAAAGGTAAGCAGAAAGTAGTAGATGAGAAGAAGCCAAGTGGGGGAGGATCTCCCATAGCTGGTAAATGTTTCAAGTGTGGCGAGCCAGGCCACCGTGCTGATAGCTGTACCAAGAAAGTGCTGAGATGTTTCCGATGCGGTCAGGCTGGTCATAGAGTTACTGAATGTAAGGATGCTGGTCCGACATGTTTTAATTGTGGCGAGAAAGGCCATATCAGTTCGCAGTGCTCGAAACCGAAGAAGGCGGCTACTGCAGCTCATACTACTGGTAGGGTGTTTGCCCTGAGTGGGGCTGAAGCTCCTAAAGAAATTATATGCAAAGTTATCTAAATGTGAGTTCTGGTTGAAGGAAGTGAGTTTCCTTGGCCATGTGATTTCGAGTGGTGGGATTTCTGTTGATCCTGCTAAAGTTGATGCTGTATTACAGTGGGAGACTCCGAAGTCTGCTACTGAGATACGCAGTTTTCTGGGGTTAGCTGGTTATTATCGCAGATTTATTGAGGGCTTCTCTAAGTTGGCATTGCCGTTGACGCAGTTGACTAAGAAGGGTCAAGTGTATGTGTGGGATGCAGCTTGTGAAGCGAGTTTTGTTGAGTTGAAGAGGCGGTTGACCAGTGCTCCAGTGTTGATCTTGCCTAATCCTGGTGAGTCCTTCGTTGTTTATTGTGATGCTTCTTTGATGGGTCTTGGTGGTGTTTTGATGCAGAATGGTAAAGTTGTAGCTTATGCTTCTAGACAGTTGAAAGTTCATGAGAGGAATTATCCTACGCATGATCTAGAACTTGCAGCTGTTGTATTTGTGTTGAAAATGTGGAGGCATTATCTGTATGGTTCCAGATTCGAAGTGTTCAGTGATCACAAGAGTCTGAAGTATCTATTTGATCAGAAAGAGTTAAATATGAGGCAGAGAAGGTGGTTAGAATTACTGAAGGATTTTGACTTTGAATTGAGTTATCATCCCGGTAAGGCTAATGTAGTTGCAGATGCGCTGAGTAGAAAGTCTCTACATATGTCTATGATGATGGTTCGGGAGCTTGAGTTAATTGAACAGTTCCGTGATATGAGTTTGGGTTGTGAAGTTTCCGCTGATAGTGTAAAGTTGGGTATGCTGAAGTTGACTAGTGAAATTCTGGAAGATATTCGGAATGGTCAGCAAGTTGATGTCGCTCTAGTTGATCATATTACTATGGTTAACCAGGGTAATGGTGGTAGTTTTGAGATTGATGAGAATGGCATCCTGCGATTTAAAGGTAGAGTTTGTGTTCCTGAGGTGTCTGAATTGAAAAAGAGTATTCTTGAAGAGGGCCATAAGAGTGGATTGAGTATCCATCCAGGTGCAACTAAAATGTATCAAGATTTGAAGAAGTTGTTTTGGTGGGCTGGTATGAAAAGAGATGTTGCTAAGTTTGTGTATGCCTGTTTGACTTGTCAGAAGTCAAAGATTGAACATCAGAAACCGGCAGGTATGATGCAACCTTTGAAGATTCCTGAATGGAAGTGGGATAGCATTTCCATGGATTTTGTGACGGGATTGCCGAGGACGGTGAAAGGTAATGATTCTATTTGGGTGATTGTGGATCGATTGACTAAGTCGGCGCATTTCTTGCCGATGAAGATTAATCACTCTTTAGAGAAGTTGGCAGAGTTGTATATTGAGGAGATAGTGAGGCTGCATGGTATTCCATCCAGTATTGTGTCTGATAGAGATCCCAGATTTACTTCTAGATTTTGGGAAAGTTTGCAGAAAGCGTTGGGGACTAAGTTGAGGTTGAGTTCAGCTTATCATCCTCAGACTGATGGTCAGACTGAAAGAACTATCCAATCCTTGGAGGATTTGTTGAGAGCTTGTGTGTTGGAGCAGAGTGGTTCTTGGGATAGTTATTTGCCGTTGGTGGAGTTTACTTATAATAATAGTTTTCATGCTAGTATCGGTATGGCTCCATATGAAGCATTGTATGGTAGGAGGTGTAGAACTCCATTGTGTTGGTATGAACCAGGTGAGAGTGTTGTACTCGGACCTGAGATTGTGTAGCAGACGACTGAAAGGGTTAAGATGATTCAGGAGAAAATGAAGATTTCTCAGAGTCGTCAGAAGAGTTATCATGATAAGAGGAGGAAGGCACTTGAGTTCCAAGAGGGAGATCATGTGTTCTTGAGAGTTACTCCGACGACAGGTGTGGGTAGAGCTTTAAAGTCTAAAAAGCTTACTCCGAGGTTTGTGGGTCCGTATCAGGTTTTGAAGAGGGTTGGGGAAGTGGCGTATCGGATAGCTTTACCGCCATCGCTTTCTAATCTGCATGATGTGTTTCATGTATCTCAGTTGAGAAAATATATTGCGGATCCTTCGCATGTTGTTCAGTTGGATGATATCCAGGTGAGGGATAATTTGACCGTTGAGGTGTTGCCAATTCGGATAGATGACCGAGAAGAGAAGACCCTGAGAGGTAAGAAGATTGCTCTAGTGAAAGTTGTTTGGGGAGGTCCAGCTGGTGAGAGCTTGACTTGGGAGCGTGAAGATCAGATGAAGGAGTCGTATCCGGCTCTATTTGCTTGAGGTATGTTTTCGAGGACGAAAACTTCTAAAGTGGGGGAGAGTTGTAACACCCTGAATATTGTTAGATTAATTTAAATATTATTTTAATATGATTATTTGAAGGTAAAATGAATTATTAAATAATATTGGGAATTATTATTATTATTATAGATGTTATTTATTTTAATAATAATTAAATAAATAAAATAAATGGAATATGAAGAGTGGAAGGGTAAAAGTGGAAATGGATAAAAGAGGCCAAGGTGAGAACTCAGAGTGTTTTCACGTATTTTTGCCTCAGAGTCAGAGAAAGGGAGAAACGCTGAAGAGAAAGAGAAGGAAGAGGAAAAGGCCAAAGATTGCTCAGAACTTCCTTCAATCCAAAGAGGTAAGGGGTCTGAACCTTATTAAACGATAATATGCGAGCAAATTCATGATATATGTTGGATTGTTGATGGATTTTGGGGATTTTAGGGAGATTGGGAAAGTTTGGGGTTTTGATGGAAATTCTCCGATCTGTGAGTTTTGTTGAGTTATATGCTTAGAAGCCCGCGCGTCCACTGTTTCCGCACTTAAAATCTTATTTATGCACATAACAGCCAAATGACGTTCGCCATTATGCCTTTGGCGCTCGTCATTTGGGCTTTTTTCCAGAATAAGAGCGTTTAACGCTAATGGCGTTCGCCATTAGCCTAATGGCGTTCGCCATATCAGTTTGACGGACAGTTTTTCCAGAATAAGACGTTTAACGCTAATGGCGTTCGCCATTAGCCTAATGGCGTTCGCCATATCAGTTTGACGGACAGCTTTCGCGTTTTAAACTCCCAGATGTGATATCGTTGTAATGTTGTTGTTGTTTTGTTGAGTTGTATGTCATGCTATTAATGATGATGATAACATGACTATATGATGCTGTTGTTGCTATGTTGATTATGATGCATGTTTGGTGTGCATGCATTCATGAAAGGCCGATGCCTAGTGATGAACGGACTGAGTTCCAATGATGTTGTTGACTCCGGGCTTGTGGAGAGGCTTGGTTCCTTGCGGGGAACTCGGATTCTATGGTGATGAATCTGGGAGTGGTGATCCTGTAGTTGGTCACAAAATGGGTATACCGAGTCGTGTTGAGTCATGCATGGGTGTGTGCATTGCATTTGATATGTTGTTTTGTTGATGTTCATGAGTATGTTGATTATGATGATTATGATGAGCTGTGTTGGCATATGTGAAATATATTTATGTTTATATTTCTGTCGTTATATTATTATTTAATAATGTAATTCTCACCCCTTCTGCATGTGTTTATGTTCATCTATGATGAGCAATGTGCAGATAAAGAGGAGTAGCTATTGTTGAGGTTTGAAGAATAAGTGTAGAGTTATTCTACGGAGTCGAGTCAAATGCTCTGGTCATGTGACACCGGGGTTATGGGATTCGATAGATAATTGGTTATTATTTACGTTGTTTATGATGACTAATATGTTGAGATGCTTTGTTGAGATAATGTTGAAACATTATTATGAATTGTTATATGATGAATGATAATATTAGTGTTGTTGTCCGCTGCGAAGTTTTAATAAAATAAATAATATGTTATATGTTGTGATGCGATAAGTGTTATGTTGTAAGAAATGTAAACTCTTCTACATGTTGTACTCTGAGAATTTATTTAAATATGTCGTTTGGGTAGAAGGGTGTTACACTTTGATAGCGGTGCAAGTAATCATGTGACACGTCAAACTGGCAAGTTTTAAGACTTGATTGAGCACCATGGTAAGAATTCACTAGTTGTTGGAAATGGAGAGAAAATGAAAATTATGGCCACAAGTTCTTCAAAACTTAAGTCACTTAATTTACATGATATCCTATATGTACCTAATATCATCAAAAACCTATTAAGTGTGTCTAAACTTGTTGTTGACAATAACATTCTTATTGAGTTTGATGACAATTGTTGCTTTGTGAAGGATAAATTGACATGGAAGGCAATACTAAGAGGGACACTTAAAGATGGCTTGTACCAGCTCTCGGGGATTGAAAAGGATTTCTTGTCCCTATACATCTCAGCAAAATGTCAGAGTTGAGGAAAGCCCATGCACATTGATGAGTTTGGATTGACCTTGCTTGCTCAGACTCAAATGCCTTTGAACTATTGGTGGGAACCCTTCTCAGCTGCAGTGTACCTTATAAATACTCTACCCTCACTAGTCACTCAAAATAAGAGTCCTTACTCTCTAGTATATCATAGGAACTTGACTACAAGTCTTTGAAACCATTTGGGTGTGCTTGCTATCCTCGTCAAACCATACAATCAACACAAGTTATAATTTCATACAATAAGATGTGTTTTTATGAGCTATAATAATTCAAACAAAGGGTACAAATGCATCATCTCTCATGCAAGAATCTTTAACTCAAGACATGTTATCTTCAATGAAGACCATTTTCCATTCCATGATGGATTTCTCAATACAAGAGGCCCTTTGAAAGCACTAACTGAAAATACTTATAATTCTTTCTCTTTGTGCATTGCTTGTAATTTAAACAATAATGATACTACACCAGTCACTGAAGACGCGCTTCCAAATGACAATAACCTAGAAGAAACATAAGAGATTGTTGTCCAAGTCGAGGATCCTCAAGTTGTAGATATTGATATAGATATCTCTCCAGGAATTAACACCATACAAGAGGCCATAGATCATACATATACACTAGGCATGAATCAACCCAATGTTGCTGAGTCAGGCACAAATCCCACAAACAATGACACGTGGACAAGTATCAACAACCATGGGATGCGTACCAGAAGCAAAGCATGTAGTCACAAGCCAAAACTACCTTATACTAGGCTAACATATACTTGCATAGACACCATGGGACTTGCCACTTCCAAGGAAGATCTTACAAGACCTCTGTGGAAAGAAGCTATGCACAATGAATTTCAAGAACTAGTGTCCAATCACACTTGGACACTAGTGCCCTACCAAGGCCAAGAAAACATTGTTGATTCCAAGTGGATCTTTAAGACCAAGTACAAAGCCAATGGTTCAATAGAAAGGAGGACAACATGACTAGTAGCAAAAGGCTTTCAACAAACAGCTGGACTCGGTTATGAAGATACATTTATTCATGTAATTAAAGTAAGCACAACCAAGATCATTCTTTCAATCGCAGTGCACCTCAATTGGGAAGTAAAGCAACTAGACATCAATAATGCTTTTCAAAATGGCTACCTTAAAGAAATAGTATTCATGCATCAACCATAGGGATTTGTAGACTCAACCAAGCCAAATCACATATGCAAATTGTCTAAAGTAATATATGGACTGAAACAAGCACCATGAGCATGGTTTGATAGTCTAAAAAATGCATTGTTTAGCTGGGGATTTTAGAACACTAAAAGTGATTCATCTATGTTCATACTCAAATAAAAGGATCATATTACTTTCCTCCTTGTAAGACCCCAATTTTGGCCCTAAGATCCCTCATGGCATCATTGCATTTGCAAAGCCTCAAGGATCATGAGCATCTTGGTTCCCTTTGCCTTTGGGTGGGACCTCTTGTGAGTGGTTTGAGATCACCAAGCATGCTTGAATTGTATATCATTGCTTTTCTCATTTTATTTACTAAACAAAAGCACAAAAATATGTCACTAACATTTCTTGTTTGTAGCTTGAGCAATCACAAGGTCTAAAAGCTTCTAGGAGATCCTTTGTGTAATGATATGGTCAAGAGAAGATGAAAGCAAGCATGGTAATGGTTCCCAAATCTATCATCCATCAAATATGACTCCCAAGCATCTCAATTCATCATTTTGATCAAATCAAGTCAAGGGGTTTAAGGTTTGTTTCCCAAGGAAACCCTAATTCATCTAATCATCAATAATGCCTTGCTCATGAAGCAACCTCAACCCATGGTCAAATACAATCAATGGGAGTTTCTTTAATTCATCATTTCATGCATATTTTAACTTATTTGAGTGCCCTTAATCATCAATTCATCAAAGTATGAGTTGTGGACTTGAGAAGTTGATCAGTCAATTCATCTGACTATCTTGAAATACACTGAGACCTAACTTTTTATGTGTTGGTCAAATGGATATGAACCCAAGAGCAACAATGTTCTTAAAAACAATATGAACAACTTTCATGTTCATAAAAATTGGATTTTAAGCTTGTAAGGTCATCATCCATTCCAAGACATTATAGGTCATTTTGACTGAAACCCTAATTTTGGGTCAACTTCCCAAGAACATAACTCATTCATTTTTCATGATTTTGGGATGAGACTTAATGCATTGGAAATCTTATTGTGTCTACTTCAAATTTAATGTTTAGCAAAATTTCAAAATATCAAAATAAACACATGTGATAATGCAAAACATCATAGGTCACTTTGAGCCAAATGCATTGAAATGTGAAAAAGTCCAACTTCAAGTGCCTATAGCTTCTACATTAAAAACCCAAATTATGCAAAATTTAAGTCCAAACTGAATGTTTTGAAAATATCTACAACTTTCATGTTGAAGATTTTGTCATTTGGAGCTTGCATCATTGAAACAGAAGGGCTTGAACATTGGCCAAATTTGGAAACTTCACATATGCATGTTTTGCACCCTACACTTCAAGCTCAAATTTCACTAATTTCCAAGGCCCAATTGAAGTTTTGATCAACATAGCATTTTTTCCTTATGCAACAAGCTTTCTAACCATTACTCATAAGGTAGCATTTGGAGTTTGGAAGCATCATTTTCGAAGACATGAAGAATTAAGTGCATTTTGTGAAAGCTATTCCAATTGCCATGCATGAGCTGATTACACTTAATGTACACGTCCATTTGCATTTCACATGAACTCAACAAGTTATTTCAGCCTTCATTGGGCCTTCCACATGCTCACATAAGCCCATGCAATTCAAAATCCATTTTTCCATGCACACGAGTTAGCTCATGCATTCAGCTCTCTCCATCTATAAATACCATGCCTTGCCTTCACAATTCTCCAACCTGAAGGTGCCTGAAGTGCTGCAAGATTGAATCCCTAGCCATACCTAAAGGAACAAACTTCATTTTTCTCCAAAAACTCAGATCTGAAATTCAATTGCATTTGGTTGAATTTTAAGATCTAAAGTTCCTAGACCTTCTTCCTTTGATCCGTTGAAGTTTCTGTTTGCAAAAGGAACCAAAGAGAGTGACTCAATTCTTCACAATCCAAAGGTTTTGCTCCACTGAAATTTGCTTCGAATCTCATCATACATTGCTCCATTTGCCTTGATATTGTGTTGTCTGAAGTCCTCTCTATAGAGGCATCATTATTGTGTGTTTAATTGTGGGAATCGAGCAAGTTCAGTTGAACACCACCAAACTTCCATCTCTGATTTCTCTCTTAATAGGAATCTAGAGTGGAAGTGAGTGGCATAGGAGTGATATACATCACTTGACCTTTCGAATGGTGTCTGGATCCAATCTGAGTCGTGCGATGCATTTTCCAGATTTAATCTCCACGCTCCATTGTTATGACTTTTATTTAATATCCATGTGACTCATTGACTGAAGTGTTTGGTGCGCGCGCATGTCATATCCGTTTGATGATCCAACTCAATTAATGAGCTTAGATCCAACGCGTGTGGATTTTCCATATTTTCATTTTCTGATTTTATTTTCTATTTCATTTTTTAATTCCATTTCATTTTCTAAAATCCATATCTCTTTTATTATTGGTCCAAAAATTATGGGACCAATTGCATTATTTCTCTTTTAATTTCTAGTTTCTAAAAATGATTTTTAATATTTTTTATTTTATCATTTGCTATTTTTTAATAATTTTCTCTTTTCTGGTTGTTTTTAATTCATTTTTCAAAAAATACAAAAATATTTTCTCAACCTCTTCGAATGATGATAGATCTATGAAAAATATTCTCATCAATTTATTAATTGATTTGAGATTTATTTGAGATTTTAGTTCAATTAGGTTATTTTTATTCATTTTTAATTGATTAAAAATAGTTTCTGACTTTTAAAAATGCTGAAATTTTTTGTCAAACTTTGTTTGACCTTGTTGAACTTGGGATAATTCACTTGGACTTTTCAAAGTTGATTTGAAGTGAATTTGAAGTTTGACCTTTCTTTAATATTTCAATTCAAATTTATTTTCAAATATTAAAAATGCCAAAAACATTTTGTTTATTTCTTGACTTCCAATCTTCATCTCACTTCTGTTTTTTATGGTTTGACCTTGATCTTTCCTATCTCTGGTCAACATTTGTGGATTGGTACATTCCATTTTCACTTAATGCACTTTATTTTCTTCATTTCCATTATCCATCTTCTTCTTCTTTTCTCTTTGATCAATGAGTTAAAGGTTGATAAGTTAGCATTGATTAGGGAGGTTTAATCTTCCTTGATTCAAATCTAATTTATCTTGATCAAATGATCAAGTGAATGGCTTTGCATTAAGGATAGATTGCTTTCTAAATCATGCAAAGAACTTAAACCAATACAAGATCATTTCTCTTCTTCTTTTTGGCATGGCAAGTTGTTGGAGTTTGATTCACTAATCAAGACCTCTAACTTGTGTTGTTGCCTACATTATTATTGACCGGCCTCAGATAGTTGTGACTTCTACGTAAGTCCAATTACGATTGCTTAACATAGCGCTAAATTTGCCTTATGGAACACTAACCACTAACACTAGTCATTAACTATTAACATTTACTTTTTGCTCTTTACATTTATGCAATTTATTATTCTTGTACATATTATTCATTTTCTTTTTCCTTTGCTCACTTGAGCACATGTTTATGTTAATGCAATTTGCCTTTTGCTCACTTGAGCACATAATTGTGTATATATTATTGTGTTTGTGTTTTGTTTTGATTGTTGTGGACCAAATGCAAAGAAATGGACAACTGGACTTAAACTTTAGGACTTTCCCTATGCAAATTTGGAGTCAAAGAGCAACTAGGCATTGGGCCTTTAGAGTGCTATAAAAGTCAAAGAGCAACTAGGCATTGAGCCTTTAGAATGCTATAAATGCTAAAGAGAACTTTGGAAGGACCAATTTCTAAACTCTTGCTTATTCATTCTTGATTTGTTTGATAGAACTTTTTAATGTGTGTGTTCTTGTGCTAGGGATTCCAACATTGAGCCTAAGTGAGGAACCATTGCCATGAGCTTCTAAGAGAGAGAGATCTAAGATGCATTGAGGATCTCTTAAGAGGCTTGTTTGTTTGTTGCTTGAGATTACTATTATTTTTGCTTGCATATTCCAAAGGATGGGAGCTACTTGGATCATCAATATGATCTCAAGAGAGGAACTCCATTTGTGGTCTTGTTTCTTATCCCTTATCTCTTGTATGATTAGGACTTTAGCCATTCTTCTTCTTCCCTCCACTCTAACCCAAGCCAAAACTTTTTGTGCAAACATTTAACACTTGTTTTCAAACATTAGAAACTTAAGCCTTATGCTTTTGATTTTCAAACTTTCTTTTCATAACACTTATTTTGAATTAAACTTCTAAGTCAACTTTGACCATATTTTGTACATACTTTTCATTGGTAAATATAACTCATTCAAATACTTTTGTGGTTTCAATGGCCACTTCCTTAATCAAAAATTTTCATAACCTTTGGCTATTAGGTTTGAGTTATCCTTGAGGTAGATGTAATACTCACCTATATCCTTAGTGATGGACAATGAGTCCTCCATGCTTATTATAGGGTTAACCCCTCACTAGCATGTTGAAGCTATCCTCACATGGTGGATTTGTGGTTTTAGGATTGAGTTTTCTCCCTCGGATAACAAAAGACCTTAAGGCTTTTGGACCAATCAATCCACCAACTTGTTTTGAGATTTTTACCCCGAACTACGAGGTTTTGATCCTAATCTTTTTAAGATGGTACGTAGGCAATGGGTTCATCCATTCAAACATAAATTGTAATTAACTTGTATATTCTTTCCTCATCTCTTCAATCATGTTTGCACAAATAATTTTTTCACAAAATACCAACCTTACAACAAATATGAAAAGGGCTCCCTAGGAGTACCTAGGATGTTTTGGGTGCTTAAAACCTTCCCATTGCATAACCAACCCCCTTACCCAGATCTCTGACATTTTTACTAGTTTTTGATTTGATAAAACTTTTAGGTTTTTGTTCGCTTTTTAACCATTCCTTTGGATAAATAGAAGTGCGGTGACGACTCGACTTGTATGGTTTACCTTAGATTTAGTCAATATCTCTAATGGTAACGAATACCCCGCTACACTCCTCATATATGTTGATGACATCTTAGTCACAAGAAGTAACACCAATTTCCTTGAAGGCTTCATCAAGCAACTCAATGCAGTCTTTTCCTTAAAAAAGCTGGGTAACTTGCATTATTTCCAGGGAATAGAGGTTCACAAAGATGAAAGTGGTATGTATCTCAATAATCCAAGTAAATAGGTGACTTACTAAAGAAATTTCACATGGATAAAGCCTCACCTTATCCAACACCCATGGTCATAAGGATGTAGTTCACAGTTGAGGGAGAGAAAATGGAAGATCCAATTGTGTTCAAGCAGGCTATATGAGGATTACAACACTTGACACACACAAGACTTGACATAGCCTTTTCTATAAATAAACTCAATCATTACATGTTTTCACCTATAGTTAACCATTGGAAAGGAATAAAAATGATCATAAGGTACCTCCAAGGTACTATTAATCATTGCTTGCACATTAATCCTTCCACTGAATTGGATATAACAAGTTTCTCAGATGCAGATTGGGTCACTAGTGTTAATGACAAAAATTTTATGGTTGGTTAATATTTCTTTCTTGGCGAAACACTAGTTTCTTGGGCCTTAAGAAAACAAAAGTGGTCTCAAGATCAAGTACAAAATCAGAGTACATGGCCTAGGCTAATTTAGCTATTGAAATAGCATGGACTCAATCACTACTTTCTAAGCTCAAACTTCCATTATAAAGGAAAGAAAATACGACCCTTCGTGGGACATTCGCGCGCCCGTGAAAAATGATATCGAACAAAGTCACCACCAAACTTTATTTATTCCAAAGAAGGAAAGAAAAAATATTGATAAAACTCTTAAAAGAAAAAGAAGATGGCTGTCACAACCATATTCGGGTTCGGGATTCAATTACATAAGAGGAAGGTATTATCACCTCTTACGTCCGTTGTGCTCAATATGAACCTTTTAGTTAAACTTGCGATTGAATGTTAGCTTATGTTAATTGTTTTCTTTGAGTGATAAAAGATGCAAAAGAAAAGAAAAGGGGTTGCAAAAAGGTTTTTATTTAGGTGTTTGACGAGATTGCGGGTCTCGTTCCTACTTATCCTCGGGTACAATGACGAACTCAAAGCTTCATAGTTCGACGTATAAAGCTATGATTTGTGGGTTGGTTTATTTTATTGAACAAGTGTTTAAATCATATTCTAACGGTTAAAAGTTGGCTTGTATGTTCACGGGGGAGGCTTAAACGCTTGTTTGCATTTACATTAGAACGGACTAAACAATGATCTTTTTGAAAAGGTTTTCGATCGCACGAGGGCGAGAAAATAAGTTTGATTTGTTGAGTGTTTTCTAGATGAATGACAAATGTCCGGTGAGAACGATACGCGAGCCTTAGGACTAATTATTTGGGGTTTCATTGTAATGCTAGACTCCAATTTTCCTTTTTCATTCAAGGTATTTATGAAATTTGTTTGATTGACAACAAACACTTGATTAGAATGAGATGTATACCTCAGAAACGATTGTTCAAGGGTTCCATTGGAATGCTAGACTCCAAAGGTCTTTTTTTGTCCAAATTTATATTAAGTGTTTTTAGAAACAAAAGAAAGAATAAGCGGCTAGCCCGAGACGTATGCCTCGGGATCGATTATTAGAGGGTTTCATTGGAATGCTATACTCTAATGTTCCTCTTCTTTTGTGTTTGTTGAAAAAATATTTTCAATGTTATGTTTATTCAGGAAGAAGATTTGAATCACATCAAAATGAAATTAATCAGGTTTGAGAAAGATCACTTGGCGTTGGACCAAGAGTTTGATTATACTCAAAAATATTTATTTAATTATTATTGATTCATTTTACTAATTGTAACAATTAAAAAACTAATAATAATAAAATAAAATAAAAGGTGTGCAGAAGCAAAATGGAGGATATGGAACTAGCAAAATGATAATAAGATGGCCGATGGCCCATAATAATGAAACTGTCATACCCCAAAATTTGCCCATCAATAGTTCAAGACATTTTTCAGGGGCATTCCGACTCATTTTATGGCACTGATCTTAAAGGGACAAAGGCCCAGCTCACGAATGGCCCAATCCAGAAAATGGCCCAAACTGGCCTGTTCGCTACACGCTCGCCTAGCGAACGTTCGCTACACGCTCGCCTAGCGAAGCAAACGTTCGCTACCAGCTCGCCTAGCGAGGCTGACAGACAACAAACAAATTTCGGGCTTCGTTCTGAGCCCATTAGGTCATGAAAAAGGGCATTATAAATACCAGCACTTCAGTAATGAAAGGAAACGAAAAAAGGAGAGAGGAGAACTCTAGCAAGCAAACCCTAGCGCTTACAGACGGAAAACCCTAAAGGAAGCCCTGAAGGAAAAGCCGGCGGCGGCAAGGTCACTTCCGCTCAATTCGATCCGATCAGCCAATTCAAGGTTACCATTCGATTACAAACAGGTTGGCATGGCTATTACTACCCTATGTTCTTAATTTGCACATGGTATCATGATTGAATTTATGAAACTATCTTAAGTTTTACATATGAATTTAAGTATGCATGAACCGTTGAATGTCTAACCACATAATCTCTGTAATGAATGCTATAAAGTGTGAAGCTTGCTGCCATTATATCGTTATTAAAACCGGAATCCGCAGCCGCTCGCTAGCACATCGCTAAGCGAGCATGCAGCGAATATTCGCTAAGCCTTCGCTAGGAGAGGCAGGCGCGAACCTGACAGTAGCCAGCTTTTCTGTTATGACTTTTCATTCATGTTTTATCATAGCCAGGCATTGTTTATTTGATCCTATTACTGTTGTGATTTCTTTTGCGGTGTAATCCTTGATTGCACCCTGATTTGGTATGCTAACCCGTTTGTTGAATTTTGCAAAGGTTCATATGTCCCAGAAAAAAGACCGCCGTTAGGTCTTCCACTTTATTTGTGGGATACCCTTGCGGAGGCTCACCCTAAATTGCTTAATTAATTTTAATGTGTTAATTTTAATAATTAATTTTAATAATTAATTTTAATGTATTAATTTAATGTATTATTTTTAATGTATTGATTTTAATGTGGAGATTCATCATAATCACCTAATTAACTTTAAAATGCGGCCTTTAAATATGTGATCTTGGACCTCTCTTTTTGCCTTATGATATTACGGTATTACGGTCATGTCCCGCGAATGTGGGGATACACTTAGCAAAGACCCTTCGATTAAATCATCATAAAATAAATCATAGTCCCTCGGATGTTGCCTTCGAATATATGATTTCGTCCCTCGATGACCCTTCGGTGTAGCCTACGGTTAAATGATGATCGTCCCTTCGAATGCTAAGGTATCCTTACAACTGTTGCCTTCAATGACCTATCGATGACCCTACGATGACCCTTAAACATCCAAAGGGTAAAATTACTTACTTCTCAATAGTAAGGACAGTTTTACCCTCATAAGGATAGGAAACGTTCATAACGACCTTAGGAAGGTATAACTCTCAATTACTGGATCATAACCTAAAACATTTTCCACCCCTCACACTTTGCAAGTCCTAGAAAATCACCACTTGGTATACATTCATACTAGAATCATTACCAAGTTATATTTTTCTAAACGGTTTTTCAAAATCAAACGAGATAAATACTTTGTATACATTCATACAAGAATCATTACAAAGTTAAACTCTCTTTTCGAAACATTTTTTAAAACAATTCACGAACACTTTTCAGACAAAAATATAAGTGATCCAGCAATTAAGAGCCCATGGATAACCATGGATACAAAGGGTGCTAACACCTTCCCTTTGTATAATGTACCTCCCGAACCCAAAATCTATTGAGGTCTTTCCTGTTCTTTTCCACCTTTCCTTATTGGATAAAAGAAAAGTCGGTGGCGACTCTTGCTATCCGCGACATTGCGATAAAAAGCAAAACACCCCAAGTCAGTTCACCGTATGACAGAAACAATAATATGATTAAAAACAACAAGCCCTCAAAGGAGGGATGTATGCTTTAGAGTGAACTCAAAGGCCCAATGGCCACATCCAACTACAAGACAAACCCTAGAAAATAAAGCAAGCTACAAGGAAAAGAGAGAGGAAAGGCGACCTCCCACCTCATCTTAAGCCAAACACGTGCACTTTGGGATGATTCAACTTTAAGTTTCTCAAATCATCAATCAATACACACATTTATTAATAGTTAAAAAAAGGGTAATTCTAACATGTTCCCTTAGGGAACATGTTAAGAAACCTAAAAATAAAAATTTTATATTGGAAAAAGCAATGGAGAAATTAATTATCAACTTTTAATTAAAAGAATGCACAATTTTCAAGAAAATATTTTTACATACAACTTTTAATTTGTGCCCTTAGGGCACACTAGCATTACTCTTCAATCGTGTGTCGCCCTTCCCATAAAATTTGACCAATACAAATTTTAATATCATCCAATCAGTAGTTAACACATGATGATAATGGATATTAAAAAACCTAAAAAAAGGAAAACAAAACTGCAGAAGAAATAAAAAGACTCTCTCTCTCTCTCTCTCTCTCTCTCTCTCTCTCTCTCTCTCTATATATATATATATATATATATATATATATATATATATATATATATATATATATATATATATATATATATATATAATATATATATATATATATATATATATATATATATATATATATATATATCTTCATTTTTAATACGCACTATCTATATCCTTTTCCCTACACGTCTTCTTAAATAGCGCAAACATTTTCTCTCTCCCCAAAACTCAGATACAGAAAACCGTGTTCAAAATTTCTCAACCTAATCTTTTGCAAATCGATTTTGCTTCAACAAATTTCTTTCATTTTGTATCGTCTCTCTACAATTTAGCTTACTTTACTTTGATTTATGTAAATGATATGCTTATTATGTAATGAGTTATTTACTATAAAGCTATGACAAATACTTTATGCATTAAGAAACCTCTTTCTATAATGAATGGAAAAGTGCTTACACCATTTTTTTTATGAAGTGTCGATGTTACTAGTATAAAATTGGTGAGTTAACCTTAACCTTAGTACTTCATTTATTTATTAAAATGATGGGAATAAAAGGAAAAAGTAATGGAGGATGGATATTATGCTTACACTGATGGTGAAGATGTAGAGATATAACTTATTGGATTAAACACTATGGCTCAAACAATTGCTATTGACAATTGTTTCAAGTTTCTAGTAAAGGTACCCATATGCATTGAAGGTATTGTTATATTTCTCTTTTTATATTGTGACTTATGTGGTGGTTCAGTGGCCAGAGTTCTCTGTTAATCTTCGATCCTTCAGAAACTTTAGTATATGTCCATCATTTTTCACGATGTTTGATTATAGTAATGAAATGGTACGTTTCCGATTCATTAGTTTTTTAAATTGATACCCTTGTTACTTAGTAGTTACTATTTCGTTTGCATGATTTGTTACATTCTTAGATATATTGTACATCACGGTGTATGATGCTTTTTGCTCTATGTCCAAATTAGATTAAATGCATTTATACTTGAATTTCTTTGTTTGGGATATATGGTGTTTGGTTTTCTTTTAATTATGCCATTCATGGTCTAGTTCACATGTTATGTCATTGTTTGGTTTAGCTTCCTACCATAATGCTTGGCTTTATAGTGTGTGGCTTGTGCCTTCTATTGTTCTTAATTTTTGTTTTGGTGTTTCTGAAATTCAGTACCACAAGGGACAAATTTCGAACATGATGTCCTAGGCAACATGTTCGACAAGATAAACCAGACTCTTAACATATTAAGTTGTACAAGATGATGGAGCAGGAAAACAACAAAGAACACGAGAATTAGTAACACAGTTCGATTCAAACAACACCAACGTCTAAAGGGTTGACTTCCAACCCAAGAGAGGAAATTCACTATTTATAGCTTAATACAATTATTCTTACAAGCAACACTATCCAATGACTTTTTATTTAGGACTCCCTCTAAATATGAGAATCCCTATCACTTTCTCTCAATCACTAAGCCCTAATGATTGGTGATTCACCCAATTATCAATGTCGAATATTACAACTCAACTAGACAAACCTTCTATACCAATTTACGGAAATATAGAGGTGTACATAATAATGTTGAATTTACAACTCAACTAAACAAACCTACAACTATACCAAGTTACTGAGACATAGTATGGTGTACATAAAATAACAAAGACTCTTATAAACCCTAGCACTCTAAAATATAAAATGTGAATGCTTGCTTTTCAATGTAGATTTGAGCTCCTTATATAGCACCATAACTATGAGTTTTTCTCCTTGGATATTAACTTTAATTTCGTCCAGAATTAATGCAGAATTTGTTAGATATAACTTGTTCCATAAATCTCTCCAACAAGATATGATTTTTTATATTTTAAATTCAAATTTGAATCAATCTTTATTCAGCTCTCAAATAAATCACCTAATAATATTGCTAAGTGTCGCACCATGAAATATGCGATCCCTCGCGATGGACGCGGAAAATTGTAGTTCGAACAGAGTCGCCACCAAACTTTATTCATTCCAATGAAGGAATAGGAAAATATCGATAAAACCTTTAAAAAATAGAATACTGGTCGTCGCAACCATATTCGGGTTCGGGAGTTGATTACGCAAGGGGAAGGTATTAGCACCCCTCACGTCCGTTGTACTCAATGAGAACCTTTTAGTTCAATTTTGCGCTTTGAGTGTTAACTTATGTTGTTTGTTTTCTCCGAGTTATAAATATATTGAAAATAGAAATGTGTGGTAACCTCCGAAGGGGGGAAAAGGGAGGTTTTTTTATTAGTGTGCTCGCGAAGATACAACAATCTCCTGCCTACGTATTCTCGTGGTGCAATAAGGAAGTCAAAGCATTCGTAGTTCGAGCAACTATGATTAATTGGTGTGTTTTGTTTGATGAACGACTGTGTAGGTCGGCGTTCTAAAGGCTAAACATTGGCTTGTCTACTCTCGGTGGAGGCTCTAGCACTAGTTTGTTGTACGCATTAGAAAGGATTAACAATGTTCTTTTTCAAAGAGGGGTTTTGGTCACACGGGGGTGACAAGTTGAATTAATGTGTTGGGTGTTTTGTTTTATTGGTTTTGATCGCACGAGTGCGAGAAAAGATAGATTCGTGGTGTTGAGATATTTTGGTTGGATGACGATTACTCGGATAGTCGAGTAAGACAACTCGTATCCTAATAGTCGAGGAGAGGAATCAAAGACTCTAGACCATCTCCCTTTTTCATTCTTAATTGTAAAAGGGTTTAATAATGATTAAGGTGTTTTGAATGGATGATGAATACTCGGATAGCCGAGTAAGACAACTCGTATCCTAATAATCGGGAAAGGGAATAGAAGACTCTAGACCACTTTCTTTTTCATCTGAGTGGTTACGAAAATAAGTTTATGTAGGGTTGATGTATTTTAGATAAACGACAAGTGCTCGAATGGCTAAGTAAGACAACTTATATCCAAAAATTTGAGGAGAGGAATCGAAGGCTCAAGACCATCTCCCTTTTCGTATAGCTTATTGTGAAAATAATTTGACTTACAATATAAGTTTGTGAAAAAATGACAGTTGTTCGACTAACCGAGTAAGAGAGCTCGTATTCAAACAACTGAGGAGAGAAGTTGAAGGCTCAAAGTCATCTCCTTTTTTATTTTGTTATTATGAAAATAATTTGATTTGATCTTGGTTTAAGGTTTGTAAAGAAACAACGATTGTCTAACTGACCGAGTAAGAAAACTCGTATTCAAATAATCGAGGAGAAGAGTTGAAAACTCAAAACCATCTCCCTTTTTCATTCCATTGTTATGAAAATGAATTGATTTAATTGTGTTTAGGTGATTTAGAAATGACAACTATTAGACTAACCGAGTAAGAGAACTCGTATTCAAATAATCGAGGAGAGGAGTTGAAAACTCAAAACCATCCCCCTTTTCATTTCCCAAATTAAATAGTATTTGATGGTGATTGGGTATTTTAGTTTAATTTGGATAAATGTACTTGACATTGGATCGAGGTTTTAAATTTGTGTTTTGTGAATGACTTGAACTACTTTAGTGTATTGTTCTTCTACTCGATTAAATACAATCGAATAGGTCTCATTGTAAGAAATCCCAAGAGTAAGCTATGTGAGGTTGATGTCGATGCTAAACGCAATCGACTTACAAGGGTATTTGAAAATGGGCTCGACTTTGAATCGAGAAGTTCATGGTTTATCCTTGAAATTGAGTGGACTGTTTTTAAATCGGTGAAATTGAAATAACTTGTCACGATTGTAGCACACCATGCATATGTACTCAAGAATTTGTACAAATAAATAAGTAACCACAAAATAATAGTGTACACAAACTTCACACAATGAGTAATTACCTAAATTATATCCAAATGATAGATGATGGTAAAAATAATAAAATTAATTAATTAAATGATGGTAAATTATATAATTAACTTAGAAATTAATGATAATAGGAATTTAATTTAGTGGGTAAGAACTCTATTTAAATTAAGTAAACAACCAAACATGGGCTAAAAAGACGATAAAGAAATAAAAAAACAAAACAGTTGGGCCCTGGGTAAGGACCAAGCCCAAGTGGGCGCTGCCAGGCTTGGTACCAGGGGGTGCAGGAATTAAATTGCACTCAGGCCCAAATCAGAGGCCCATTCCCTACAAAGTGGTCCAACGTTCTCCTGGTCAACTTTGTTGACTCAGACCAAATAGGCCCTGGCCATTAGATCCAAAGATCTAATCTAGTCAATAGATCGAATGGGTAAACAGACATGAGGACCACCTCCATACGATGGGGGGATCCACATGGGATCCCCTGGTTGACCCACCATTCAACCCCGCGTGGCAAACCCAAAGACAAGCCACTTGGCCCACATGCGTGGCCAGATTCTCAATGCATAAAAGCAATTTTTCAGAGAGAGAGAGAGTTTATTTAGTAAACTCGAGTCTCTCTCCTCATGCTCTACAAACATTCTCCGGTGGAGACAAGAACCCGCCGGAGAAGACGGTGGTGGCCGGCCGTCGGTGGCCGGCCGTCGGTGGCGGCACCTTCTTCTTCTCCGGATAACACCATTTCAAAACGATGCACCATCAACACCAAACCTTCCTCGTTTTGGCAGGAGAACCCAAATTCGACCTTAACTTTTCCCAAATCCTCCTCAAACGGCCGGATCGGCCCTCCCAACAAGACGAAAAATCAAATCTCCGACCAACTTTCAAAACAGACCAACGAACTCTCGACTCCAGACAACTCAAAACAAAATCGACAACAAGAAATAACTCAAACCCCAAACCCTAATTTCAAAATTAAAACCCCCACAATTGTAATTTACAGAAATTGCTAAAGGGGTTTTACTCAGTTCAGAACGACGGATGTAACAACATAAGCATTTCGAGCAAAAGAGGGAAAAGAGGACTACTTGATCGGAGTTAAGCCGCCGACGACGTCTTCTCCACTATGTTTGAGATAAGTTTCCTTTCTGACTTCGAGCGCTCTCTCCCCTCTCTTTCTTTCTCTCTGTTTTATTTAAATGTTGTTTGATCGTTCTGTTGGTCTTTTTTGCAGAAAATCCGTCCTCTTCTTCAATGATCGAACGACTCCTCTTATAGATGGGTGTGTGTGGTCCTCTTTGTTGTGAGCTGGCCGGAATTAAAGGATCGTTCAGTTAGATTCGAATCCCCCTTAGATTTGGTGAATCTTTCCAATTTGTTAGGATTGAATTTGTTTCTTTTGTCTGTAGTAATTGAGATTTTTGGATCTTCTGAATTCTGGTGGTCCCCATTTTGTTATACTATTATCGTTTGGATTTAGTTTTTTTCTATGAGTATTTTGATAGACTTGTTCCGATGCTTCAATTTCGTTACAATGCAAGGTGATATTATTAACTGATATAGCAGGGTGGTTTTTGTAAGCACCTCGTGACTTTACCGTGATACACTTCTTTGATATATACATTGGTCCTGCTTGTTCCAGTTACTATCTTGGCCTTGGTTTGTATTAGGTTTTTGGTTTTAAAAAGACTACATTATACATCTATTTATCATATGTCTTTCCGTTTGATTTACAATGGCAATTTAATAGCAGGCTCTGTTTATGAATCAGATTTAGTTATGGAAGCTCGAGGCAATCATTATATCTTTTGTTTTCGGTGTAGCCCAACTTAGTTCTTGTATTCACAGCTAGAAATTATGGTTCTTATGGCTTACATTGTATACATTACGAAGCTTGTACATGTTGTGTACCAAATTACACGGCTATCTCTCGTATTGTGACTTGGTTTGTTTTTTGTTTATCAGGTACTCTTGGACACCTCTCCTGGAAGAACAACAGGAAGGGACGACGACATCTTAATCGATGTATGTCTTTGACCATCACCGGGTTCCAACATATGATTTTAAAGACGAATGCGACTCTTCCTCCAGCCCTTTTCACTCAACATGAAGCGTCTGTTGGCACGTGGTAAAACAAATCGGATTGCACGAATTAAGACGACATCTGGAAGCCCCTTGAGCATACACGGATGAGCCTCCTTATCAGGATACTCATCTTGTTCTCTTTTTGCCTCAAATTATGTAAATGCAACAAAATATGTACTGTAATTATGCACATGGTTCATGTACTTTAAACACTTGTAATGAAATCCAAGAATTGATTGATGTTTATGTGTTAATAAAGAGATAAATATAGGCTCATATCATGATATGCTTGTCAATTAGAAACATGTGAAATCTCATATTAGAGTTAGTAGTTCCAAGATCAAATGAATATTCTTCCTGCATGGTTCCGTATGAAAGTGTACAAGGTGGCTTAAATCTCACCTGGAAACAATTAGCAAAAAATAATATGGACCTTAAATGTCAATTAAATAAAGTTTCTCATGGTATGACCTAAACATATCAACAATGGTAATTATCAGGTTCAGAGAAATTTTTTGAACCTCTCTCAAGCCACTCTTCATTAGTTGGTTAACTTTGGTCAACAAGATACCAATCACTAATGCTCCAAACGGGATATAATAGACCAAATTTACACACCTACTTGTACACCAATTCCTTAAGAGGATTTTTTTTTTGTAAAGTATAACTTGTACCTATGAATCATGCGTTGCTTTTAAGACCTTAAATTAATGAGGTGCAAGCTTTCAAAACTGCTTACGGGCAAAGTAAGTGAGGATATGGCTTAGGATAGTGCATACTACCATGAACGGATAACCAACAACCAATCGAGCCTTCAATCACGTCTAGTTAGGGTTCACTTACATATACATCAATAATGACCCTATATGGTTACTAAGTATACGTAGAATGAGCCTCTCATTCAGAGGATCTTGGTGAATCCTAAACCCTAGGTGCACGCTAGTAAAGTTTCAAAATGCTAAGAAGTTTTAATGTTATGATGCATGCATTGTGGTACAAAAATGTTCGGACAAAATCGGGGTATGACACTAAGCCAATTAGCAAAAAAATCTGATCCAATCTTTGATCAAAAAGTCTTCTAAAACTCAATAGTAATGACCTGTTATGCAAGGCCCATATGTCGTACCGTCATGATGTGACATTGCGTCCAACATGTGTCCCTTATGCACCTTCATACAACTTAAGCAAGCTAGATTAATCTTGAACACTTTGAACATGTCTCTATGTTGTTGTTTTAAAAAGTGAAGTTAATCCAAAAGGAATAACAATCTCCCCCCTTAGGTAAATTATGACAAAACAACTCTTCAAGTTATATCGCTTATTCAGACTAGAACAAATGACAGTCTTCAGAGCATACGATCAACAACTCTTTCCAAACATCAGATATAAGCTCAACAACGAAAAATCAGTAGCATTAACCATAAATGCCACACAAAATAATGCTCTAGAATTAATCAGACAAACATGCAACCATTCATAACTTAGTCATGTATGGAACTTAGTCAACTCATAGTTAGTAGCATACAATCCTACTAACTAACAATTATCAGTATGCAATCATTCATATACTTAGTCATGCATAAGACAAACATATAGTAGCTAATAACATGATATGAAAAATTCTACTAACTCAAAATCTCACATCAAAAGAGTTATATGTCTTTCCCGATGCTGCAGCATATGAGCACAACATCAGCACTTACCAGAGATGGTTAGTACTAAAAAAAATATTTGTGTTACCTCAACAACACCATACTACTCCCCTTTTTTCCATAATTTGGAAAAGGGCTAGCATATCAAAATAATACCTAGATGTGAGTCATGCAAAGGTTAGTATATGAACACATATACAACAAAAACACGAGTAGAACAACCAGAACGACATCCAGAGATGCACAAGAATTAGATTTATTTTATTGTTCAAAAGTTCAAAAAGGCTATATAGCCTTTACAAATCCAAAAAAAAATCTGCCCAAAATAGAAAAACTTGAAACATCCTCCAGACTACATCACTTGACCAACCACCAAACTCCTGGAAGGTAACATAGTCTTCATCAGCCTCTGAGTCAGATTCACGAGTTTGAACAAATTGCTTCTTTAAGACCTTCATTTTGGTGATATACTTCTTATCAGTTGTAGATGCTCCAACATATCATGCACCTAGAGCATTTCGTCCATTTGCAGAGGAGGTGGAACCAATACCTTTGTTCTTCCTTTCTCCAACCTCAATTCCCTTGCTAGAGTATTTCTTCTTTGAAGCTTCGGGCCTTTGACTCATGATGATCATCACACACACTTTTAAGATGCAAGATAAGGATGGGAGAATTTTTCTCTGGATTGTATCTGTAGTCCAGATAAAATGAATGATTTGAAAAGAATGAATCACCCCGAATATATGTGCATCATGTAGAATATGAGAGATATATTGATTTGGTCTCCTTGCATATTTCCCAATCTTTGACTGCTATAGGATCTCTAATATGCACACTCTAAGTGCACTTCCTAATTTTTCAAAGCGCACAACATCCAATGGCTTGGTGAAAATATCTCCCATTTGTTTGTCAGTTGCTACGTGCTCTAGATTGACCATTTTATCTTCCATAATATCCCTAATGAAATGATGACGAATGTCAATGTGCTTGGTTCTGCTATGTTGGACAAGATTTTTTGAAATATGGATATCACTTAAGTTGTCACAAAATAATGTCATGACATCTTGTTCGACATTATACTCCTTCAAGACCTGTTTCATCCAAAATAATTTTGTGCAGCTGCTTACATCCGTAATGTACTATGCTTCAGTGGTAGATAATGAGACACAATTTTGCTTCAAATTGTTGTCAAGAAAGAAACATCCCCATAATGTACTTCTTTGTCATCAACACTTCTAGCCCAATCAGCATAATAATACCCTACAAATATGTGGTTTGTATCATTAGAGTACAAGAAGCCATAGTCATATGTCCTATTTATGTACTTTAAGATTCTTTTCAGTTGAGTAAGATGGCTAGCCTTAGGATTGGCTTGGTACCTAGCACATACACCTACATCATATGTGATATCAGATCTGCTAGCTATGAGATATAGAAAACTTCATATCATACTTATGTAGAGACTTTGATCAACATCAACTCCATTGTCATCCCTAGAATGTTTCAAGTGAGTTGTAGTAGGAGATCTCTTATGAATTGCATTGTCAAGACCAAATTTCTTCACTATGCTCTTAGCCTACTAGCTTTGAGACACAAAAATACCGTCTTCCATTTGCTTTACTTGAAGACCAAGAAAGTAAGTGAATTTTCCCACAAGACACATCTCAAACTTATATTCCATTTGTTGAACAAAATGTTGCACCATCATGTCAGACACCCCACCAAAAACTATACCATCCCCATAAATTTGGGCTATCATAAGTTTCCCTTCATCATTTTTCACAAATAGAGTTTTGTCTATTCCTCATCTATTATATCCATTGTTGACCAGGAACTCAGTTAATCTTTCATACCATGCTCTTGGAGTCTGTTTTAGGCTATATAGAGCTTTCTTCAATTTGAAAACATGATCTGGAGAGCCTGGATCAGTGAACCCCTTAGGTTTCTCCACATATACCTCTTCATTGAGATACCTACTCAGAAAGCCACTTTTTACATCCATTTGAAACAGTTTGAATTTCAGCAAGCACGAAATTCCTAGCAAAAGTCTAAAGGATTCCAACATGGCTACTTGGGAAAATGTCTCATCAAAGTCCACTCCTTCTATTTGAGTATACCCCTGAGAAACTAACATTGCCTTATTCCTTATCACATTACCATTTTCATCATATTTTTTCTCGTAAATCCACTTTGTACCAATAACGTTCACATCTTCTGGTCTAGGAACTAGCTCTCATACCTTGTTTCTTTCAAATTGGCAAAATTCTTCTTGCATAGTATTGATCCTGAATCTATAGTCAATGCTTCCTTGAGATTCCAGGGCTCAATATTAGAGATAAAACATGAGTTGGAAATACTTTCTTTGGATCTTGCCATAACTCTTTCATTGAGATTTCATATTATTTCCTCTATATGATGATCCTTATGAACCCTGATTGATGGTCCCTTGTTGATTTGAAGATCATCATAATTTGTGATCATAGTTGTAAGACCCCAATTTTGGCCCTAAGATCCCTCATGGCATCATAACATTGCAGTTGCATAGCCTCAAGGATCATTAGCATCTTGGTTCCCTTTGCCTTTGGGTGGGACCTCTTGTGAGTGGTTTGAGATCACCAAGCATGCTTGAATTGTATATCATTGCTTTTCTCATTTTGTTTACTAACCAAAAGCACAAAAATATGTCACTAACATCTTTTGTTTGTAGCTTGAGCAATCACAAGGTCAAAAGCTTCAAGGAGGTCATTGGTACAAAGACATGGCCAAAAGGAGATGAAAGCGAGCATGGTAATGGTTCCCAAAGCTCTCATCCATCAAATGTTCCCCCCCTAGTATCTCAATTCATCATTTTGATCAAAGCAAGTCAAAGGGTTTGAGGTTTTGTTCTTCAAGGAAACCCTAATTCATCTGTGCATCACAATGCCTTGCTCATGAAGCAACCTCAGCCCATGGTCAAATACAATCAAGGGAAGTTCTTTAATTCATCATTCCATGCATATTTGAACTTATTTGAGTGTCCTCAATCATCAATTCATCAAGATATGAGACATGGACTTGAGAAGTTGATCAGTCAATTCATCTGACTATTTTGAAATGCACTGAGACCTAACGTTTTATGTGTTGGTCAAATGGAGATGGGTCCAAAAGAAAATCTGTTCTTAAGGACAATATGAACAACTTTCATGTTCATCAAAAATTTATTTGAAGCTTGGAAGACCATATGCCATTCCAATACATTATAGGTCATTTTGACTGAAACCCTAATTTTGGGTCAACTTCCCAAGGACATAACTCATTCATTTTTTATAATTTTGAGGTGGGATCAAATGAATTGGAAATCTTAAGATGTCTAATTCAAATGTTATGTTGAACAAAATTTAGAAATCTCAAAGGAAATACATGTGATAATGCAAGACATTATAGGTCCCTTTTGACCAAAGGCATTAAAAGTAAAAAAAGTCCAACTTCAAGTGCCCATAATGCTTTCATCAAAAATCTAAATGATGCAAAATTTGAGTCCATTTTGATTGACTTGAAAAGATCTACAACTTTTATGTTGGAGGTGTTTCCATTTGAGGCTTGCATCATCAAAACAGAAGGGCTTGAAAGTTGGCCAATTTTAGAAACCTTGCCTTGACATATCTTGCACCTTGCACTTTAAACTCAAATTTCATAAATTTCCACACTCCAAATGAGTTTTTGTCCAACATAACATTTATTCCTCATACAAAAACCTTTCCAACCATTACCCATATGCCTATGCTTGGATTATCTAAATGGTACTTTCGAAGAGATGTTTGTTTAGGTACAAATGAGGAATTCAATTGAAATCTTGATGCATAAGCTATTGCCTTGCAAGTTCACACGTCCAAATCCATTTGGTTGATACTCAGAATGCATTTGGCATTGTTTTTGGGCCTTGTGCATGATCATGCAAGCCCATGCAATGAAGCTTCACATGCCATGCACACGAATCATTTCACACTCTCCTTGCCACTTCCTCTATAAATAAAGACTCCATTCCATTCATTTCACACGCCTAATTCAACCTAAAATGCTGCAGAATTCTTTCCATAGCCATCACTAAAGAAGCAAGTTCACTTTTCTCATTTTTTTTTCAGATATGAAATTCAACTTCATCTGGTTGAATTCTTAGATCTAATGCTTCTAAACCTTCATCATTTACCTCATTGAACTTCTGTTTAAGCAAAGCAAGCAAGGCATAGTTCTCAAATTACCAGAACTGAAGCTTTCATTCCAACTGGTATTTTCTTCGATTCTCTTAATCCATTGACCTTTTGGCTTAGATTTTGTGTTGGCTGAAGTCCACTCAATAGAGGCATCATGTTTATGCATTCAATTTTTGAAATCCATTGTGTCATACCCCAAAAATTACCCATCATTTTTCCTAAAAAAAAAAAAAAAAAAAAAAAACGAAAATTAAACGAAAAAAAAAAACGAAAAAAAAAAGAGAATTTTTTTTTTAATTAATTAATTAATTAATTAATTAATTAATTAATTAATTAATTAAATAATTAAAATAAATAAATAAATAAAATATAACAAATTATTTTGGACTTGGGTCTCCCTCATTCCAAGCCCATTACCCACGAAATTAGTCTATAAATACTGAAGTTTCAGTAGGGGGAGTGAAGACTTGGAGTTTACACTGGGAGATTCACTGGAGAAAGAAGGAAGAGAAGCAAAACACTCTGAGGTTTCCTTGGAACAAAACCTTGAGGAAAAAGAAAGAGAGAGAACAGAGAAGGACGGATAGAAACTTTGGCATAGGAACCCTGCCTACCCGGAGAATTCAGAGTAAAGAAACCCTGAAGGCAGCCCATCTGCACCGAAGCCATCGCCGTCCAATTCCCGCTGCCTAACTTATTCCGATACTACAAGTGGTCAATCCCTTCAACCTTGAATTGGCAAACAGGTTTGCGTATCTCTATTGTTTATACTTTCAATTGGCCATATCTACATATATAATGCATCATGATTAAATGTTGATATATAATTTGCTTTTGTATGGGAATTTAAATATGCCTGAATACCCTGAATGTTTGACCATGTTATTCCTGTGATAAAATGCCATAAAATTCAAAGTTCCTAACATGGGGCTGTTTTCAAATTCAAAATCCGTGGCCTTCGCTAGGCGAGGCAGAGGCGAACGAGACAGTACCTGATTCTTCTAGTCTGTTTTTTTTTATGTTTTTATCATAGTCATGCATTATTCATCTTATCCTATTTATTGTTGTGATATTTCTCCGGTGTAATCTTCGATTGCACCCTGATTTGGTGTTCTGACATGTTTCTTTTTTTTGAGTTTCGTAAAGGTTCACATATCCCAGGAAAAGGTTATTGGCTAGGTATTCCACTTTATTTGTGGGATACCCTTGTGGAGTTTCACCCTAAATTAATTTTTAATGTATTAATTTCTAATGTATTAATTTTTTAATATATTATTTTTAATAATTTTAATGTGGAGTTTCATCCTAATTATATAATTAATTGTAAAACTTTGCCTTTGAATAAGTGATCTTGGACCTCTCTTTGTTGCCTTACGATTACGATATTACGGTCATGTCCCGCGAACGTGGGGATACCCTTAGCAAAGACCCTTCGGTTAAATCATCATAAAATAAATTATAGTCCCTCGGATGTTGCCTTCGAATATACAACTTTGTCCCTCGATGACCCTCCGATGTTGCCTACGGTTAAATGATGATAGTCCCTTCGAATGCTAAGGTATCTTCATAACTGTTGCCTTCAATGACCAATCGATGACCCTACAATGACCCTTTTACATCCAAAGGATAAAACTACTTATTTCTCAATAATAAGGACAGTTTTACCCTCATAAGGATAGGAAATGCCCGTAAAGACCTTGGGTCGGTATAACTCTTAATTGCTGGCTCACAACTTAAAACATTTTTTTTGCACCTCACACCTTTCAAAATGCCTTTAGAAAATCACCACTTGGTATACATTCATACTAGAATCATTACCGAGTTATATTTTTCTAAACAATTTTCAAAACTAAAACGGGATAACCACTTTGTATACATTCATACAAGAATCATTACAAAGTTAAATTCTCTTTTCAAAACAATTTTCCAAACAATTCACAAACACTTTTTTAGACAAAAATAATATAAGTGATCGAGCAATTAAGAGCCCATGGATAACCATGGATACAAAGGGTGCTAACACCTTCCCTTTGTATAATGTACCTCCCGAACCCAAAATCTAAATTAAGGTCTTTCCTGTTCTTTTCCACCTTTCCTTATTGGATAAAAGAAAAGTCGGTGGCGACTCTTGCTAACCGCGACATTGCGATTAAAACCACAAAAAGTCCAGTTCACCGTATGACAGAACTGGCGACTCTGCTGGGGACCCTAAATATTTAAAAAGAGAGGTTACCTTAAAAACAAGATCACTTATTCAATTTGTCTGATTTATTTTTAAGGGATTGCTTGGGTATGTTATGCTTGAGTGAAAGATCCTACACCCGGATCTAGTGTACCTTAGGTAAGTAGCAAGAGATCATCGCGACTGTCCGGCGTATACTGGAATGGTCAAAATGATGGCTACGGTTAATGTGGCACTTTGGATGTCCTGATGTTCCTCATGTTAGTTGAGGAAATATTTGGCATTCGCGTGGTGTCATAAAAGCATTAACCAGACCTTTAGAACCCTAATTGACTCATCCTGGCCATTAGAAAGTAGTGAGATAACTGGCTTCGGTTCCGACTGGAGTTGGTTGAGACTCGATACTACACTCTTTGAGATTGGACTTTAGGGAAGCTTCGGTCAACCACTTGGTGTTGCACTGAAGTGGACTTAAGGAAAGGTCAATGATTTGAGATCCTTCTAGAACCCGGTTACTATTCTAAGACAGGTTGAACCAACCAAACTTCAGTGGGGAGGGTATTTACCTATGGAACTCACGCAAGCCTTAAGACCTAGGAATGATTGTTGTGTGACTTGCTTGTGCTTGTTATTTATCTAACAACATGACATCATAACAACATAACATCATAACATCATGGCATTGTACTAACCATTTCAAGGATTTAGGGATTTAACTCTGCTAAAAAAAAAAAAACAGAAAAAACAAAAACAAAAGCAAAAACAAAAGAGAAAAGAAAAAAAAAGCTCTTTTTGGTAGTTTATGCAAAGTTAAATCCCGAAAGTCCTTGAAAACATTTCATACATTGCATTGCATCGCATAACAGGTATTCTAAAGGATCAGTGTTCTCACGATTTTCCTATCAAACAAATTCCAGCAGATTCAAACAGATTGAACAATGGCTCTCGAACAAACTGTCAAAGATCTCCAGGCCCAGAATGCTCAATTCCAGGAAATGATGCTGAGCTTATCTAAGGGGCAGGAAGAACTGAAAGCTCTTTTGATGGAGAAGAAGAAGGACCAGAAACCTGTGGGTTACATCAACCCGGGGAGAAGGCTTAAGGGACAGGTTACAGGAGTCAAGATTAGAATTCCGAAGGATTCAGAAGAAGAGACCGAGAATGATTCGGAAGATGAGAATCCTAATCTCGTCAATTCTGAGGACGACGATGAAGATTATGAACATGAACAGTACTCTCCGAAGGATGATAAGTACAAGTTGCTGGAAGAACGTATGCTAGCTATGGAGGGGCAGAAAGTGCCCGGTCTGGATTTCGAAAACTTGGGTCTGGTCTCTGATGTGGTCATTCCCCGCAAATTCAAGGTTCCCATTTTCACTAAGTATGATGGTGCCTCTTGTCCTCAGATACATCTAAGGGCTTATGTGAGAAAGATTCAGCCGCACACTACTGATAAGAAACTGTGGATCCATTTCTTCCAAGAGAGTCTGTCTGGCACACAGTTAGAGTGGTATTATCAGCTTGAGAGCTCTAACATCCGCACATGGACTGATTTAGCAACAGCTTTCTACAAGCACTACCAGTATAATTCTGAGTTAGCGCCTACTCGGCTACAGCTACAAAATATGACTATGGGCTCTAAAGAAAGTTTCAAAGAATATGCTCAAAAGTGGAGAGATTTGGCTGGCAGAGTCAAACCCCCTATGACTGATCGAGAGTTAGTGGACATGTTCATGGGTACACTGACTGGCCCATTCTACAGCCATCTACTGGGAAGTTCCTCGTCAGGTTTCACTGAACTTATCTTGACAGGTGAACGGGTTGAAAGCGGCATTCGAAGTGGAAAGATACAGGCAGCTACTTCTGCAAGCACCAAAAAGTCCTATCAGGGAAAGAATGAATCAAATGCTGTGTACAGTGAGAGGAAGCATAACAAGAAGAATCGTGACCATACTGTTGGGGCAGTTACAATTGCCGCACCGCCATCTCAGAACTTCCAACACAGACAAGACAGGTCGAGAAGACAGTTTACCAAGATCAATATGACTTTAACCCAAGCACTGCAGAGTATGTTAAAGGCCAATTTGATTACCCTCAGAGGCCCTCCTGCAAATCCCAACACTACTTCTCCTCGTTATAATCCCAACGCCAGGTGTGCCTATCACTCCGATAGCCCCGGGCATGATACGAATGATTGCTGGTTGTTGAAGAACAAGATTCAGGATATGATCGACGCTGGAGAAATTGAATTTGATCCTCCGGCGACCCCCAATGTCATCACAGCACCTATGCCTAATCATGACCAGAATGTTAATGTTGTGGACGACAATTCTCACGTTACTGACGTTGCTGATTTAGCATCTCCTCTCCTGATCGTTAAGAAGAATTTATTGCAAGCTGGTTTATTTCCAGGTTGTGCTGAAGATTGCGATCTCTGTGTACTCCGACCCAATGATTGTTTGAAGTTGAAGAACGACATTCAACGGCTGATGGATGATCGTACAATTCTATTTGAAAGGGTTCCTAAGGTGGACAACTCTATTGAAGAGGTATCTGTGATTGCTAGGTCCAAAGCTCCAGTGAAGATTACCGCTACTAGAGTGCCTGTGAAGATTACCGCTGAGCCCAAAGTGGCTCCCCTGATTATTACCGCACCTGGCCCCGTGCCATATTCCTCCAGCAAAGCTATTCCGTGGAACTATGGAGGCGACGTTTACATCCATGGCATAAAGCAAGTTGGTAGTTCTGCTAATCCTAATGATATTGTGGGGACTAGTAAAATTACTCGAAGTGGAAGGGTCTTCTCTCCAGAAATCTCACCTCCCGCTCCCGAAATTCGAGGAAAAAGACCAGTCAATCCTCCTCAGTCAGAGACATCGGTCGAAGTTACTTCTGAAGATGTTGCCAAACAGGAAATGGAAGAGATGCTGAAAATCATCCGTAAGAGCGATTTTGATGTAGTGGAACAATTGGGGCATACTCTGTCTAAAATCTCAATGTTGTCCTTGTTGTTATCCTCTGAATCCCATGCCAATGCATTGATGAAATTCTTGAAGACCGCTCATGTGCCTCAAGAAACATCCGTCGATCAATTCGAACATTATGTTGCTAATTTGACTGTTGACAATGGCCTAGGCTTTTCCGATGCTGACCTGACGCCAGCAGGAAAGAATCACAATAAAGCTCTGCATATCTCCATCGAGTGTGAGGGGATCACCCTGGCTCACGTGTTGATCGACAACGGCTCTTCCTTGAATGTGCTCCCGAAAGCTGTACTCGATAAATTTGACTACAAAGGCATTGAACTGAAACCTAGTGATGTTGTGGTGCGTGCTTACGATGGTGCGAAGAGTGTTGTCTATGGTGAAGTGGTTCTCCCTATCAAGATAGGACCTCAAGTCTTCAACACTACCTTTCACGTGATGGACATTCGTCCCGCCTACTCCTGCTTGTTGGGGCGCCCTTGGATCCACGGGGCAGGTGCGGTAGCTTCGTCGCTTCATCAAGAGCTGAAGTATCCAATAGCAGGCATGGTTGTCACTGTATGTGGAGAAGAAGAGTATATTGTCAGTAGTGTGCAAGCCTTCAAATACGTTGAGATGGATGGTGAATTCTTTGAGACTCCTTCTCAGTCATTTGAAGTGGTTCCTCCACCCAGTCCTGTCCTTAAGCCAACTCCCCTTGTGCCCAAGGTTGTTCGTGCTCCCCCTGTCATGATCTCTCTGAAAGATGCTCAAGCCGCGATTGAAAATGGTGATCGTGCTGGTTGGGGTCAACTGATCAATGTACCGTACAAGTCTGATAAAGCTGGCCTGGGGTTTAACTCTGGAAAGATAGTCAAAAATCAGATTAATGCTATGGAAGATGCTGATAGTGATTGCGACTTGGATAGCTGGATTTTCCCAACAATTGGTGACGGACTCAACAATTGGAAGACTGAAGACATTATCCCGATTTCCTTTAGTCAGGAGTAATTGTTATTGTTTATTCTAGAATTGCAAATTTTAATTTTCTTTTACAATCAAACTTCTTAAAGCATTGTGTCTATGCCCGAGGCACAATGGCTAATTTGTTAGGGGTTTGTCATTTTCATAAGCATATTCATATTCAATAGATCAATGGACTTTTTGCATTCAAATATTGCGCTCTTTATCTTTCCTGTCATTTTTCAAACAAGCTATGTTTCTTGCACACACTCACGTAACAATTTGCCGATCCATATCCACTCTGGATCCTGTTGGTAATGACTCTGCTACTGTTCATTATGACTTTGAAAATCCGATCTACCAAGCCGAGGATGGAAGCGAGGAAGATTGTGAAGTCCCTGGAGAACTTGCCCGACTACTGCAAGAAGAAAAGACTATACAGCCGCATGAGGAATCAATTGAAATTGTAAATCTGGGTACTGAAATAAACAAGAAAGAAGTCAGAGGTTTCTTGGGGCACTCGAATTACATTGCCCGATTCATTCCACACTTGACTGCTACCTGCAAACCCATCTTCAAATTACCGAGACAAAATCAAGAGATGGTATGGAATGATGAATGCCAAGAAGCTTATGACAAAATCAGGAAATATCGCCAAGAACCTCCAGTTCCGATGCCACCAGTTGAAGGAAGACCTTTAATTACGTATTTGACCGTGTTAGAAAATTCAATGAGGTGTGTTGGGGCAACATGACGAGTCTGGTCGAAAAGAGCATGCCATATACTGCCTTAGCAAAAGGTACCGACTGTGAAACAAGATACTCACAGCCCGAGAAAGCTTGCTGTGCTTTGGCCTGGGCTGCTCGCCGACTAAGACAGTATATGTTGAATTATACCACCTTATTGACTTCTAAGATGGATTCTATCAAATACCTATTTGAGAAACCTGCTGTCTCCTGAAAGAGTTATCACTGACAATGGTACTAATTTGAACAACAAGATGATTACTGAACTCTGCACGCAGTTCAAAATAAAACACCATAACTCTTCTCCGTACCGGCCAAAGATGAACGGCGCCGTGGGGACTGCTAACAATATCAAGAAGGTCATGCAAGAAATGACAGTAACATACAAAGACTGGCATGAGATGTTACCCTTTACTCTTTACGGTTATCGCACTTCAGTGCGCACTACGACAGGGGCAACTCCGTTCTCTTTAGTCTATGGAATGGAAGCCATCTTACTAGTGGAAGTTCAGATTCCCTCTCTAAGAATCATGAAAGAGGCAGGCTTAGATGAAGATGAATGGATTCAGACTCGACTCGATCAGATAAATCTGATTGATGAGAAGAGACTTGCGGCTGTTTGTCATGGGCAGATATATCAGAAATGCATGACCCAGGCATTTAACAAAAGAGTTAAGAGACAGGTGTACCAACTTGGCGACTTGGTGATCAAGCGTATCATTCTACCACAAGGTGATCCCAGAGGCAAATGGACTCCCACATACGAAGGGCCATTTGTGGTTAAGAAGGTATTCTCTGGTGGAGCCATGATACTCGCTACTATGGATGGTGAAGACTTCCCACATCCCGTGAACGCGGACATAGTTAAAAAATACTACGCATAAAAGAGACCCGCTAGATCGACGTATCTAGGCAAAAGTAAGGGCATCCCGGCGAACCAAAAGGGTTCGGGCAAAAATTAGGGATATATAAAAAAAAATGTACACCCGGCAAGTCGAAAACCTGAAAAGGCGGTTTGGGCAAAAAAGGGTATCCTGGTGGACTGAAAACCTGAAAAGGCGGTCCAGGCAAAAATTAGGGATTAAAGCGTATGACTATGTCCCGTTCTCAGTCAACTTTCATCCAAGTTCGAGGGAAGTTCGAGGGACTGACCAAGCCAATCACTTCTATCCGACAGCAAGGGATGAGATGCTCGAAGACATAATGACAGTAGTAGGCTTAAAATCAATAGGACTTCTTCCACATAGCTTTCTCTTTGTTTTCGACAATTTCCTCTTACTAGGATTTCTGTCTCCTTGTACACAAATTGCCTGTTTATAGGCCTTCTTTCAAAATCAATACAACCTTCTTTCAAAAGATGCTTTTGTTTTTTCTTTTTTCTGTTTTGTTTGCGTAAACGTCCATTGATTTAATTTGAATTAATATATGCATTTGAATATGACCAATGTTTACCAAAATACATGCATAGAATAGCAATAACAATTACTACAAGACTTCAGGATCGAGGATAAGGTCTAACCATGCTTCCAATGAATCCGCTACCAATTCTCTTCCCCAGCAAGCCTATTTTTCCCAGAAGAAATTGGCAGTATTCCCCGGCACAGCCAGCTATTCCCCAACAGAGGTCGGCATCGCCAGACAGGCTGATCATCTCATCCATCTCCAGCCCGACTCTGCTGAATATTTCCACCATCAGACAGAAATCAAGCATCCCCAGCCGAGAAAGGGTCATCGTTACAAATATCTCCAATCAGTAGATGGGGATTTATTTTCCCCAGTAGAGTCCCCAAGCAGAACTTCTCATACGCATAACTCATTCATTACATCCTTTCACAGCATACGCATGCATACAACATTCACATTTATTTTAGCATAACACGAAACATCTCATGCATCATGACATAGCATGAAGCTAACTTTTCTTTGCAGGTTATTTATCCTCCTGATATAGTCAAAATAAAAGGTTCATTCAGACAGACACCTTTATCAATCACATTCAAGATTCAGATACATATTTCAAATACAGTTCATGGGAACATTCATTCTGACAACACTTCGATATCCTCCTAACGATGGCATCTTTAAGCCCATCCCAGACATTTATTGCAAGTACAACATATACAGGTTATCAGATACAGCCTAACGTACGGTTCATTCTGATTCAGCCCAACATATGACTTCTTCAGCAACTCCAATGCGGTCTAACGTACGACCCATTTGGACCTTCAAATCCTCAGATGCTGCCTAGCGTACGGTACATTCAGGGGTGTAGTCTAGCGTACGACTACTTTCTTTTTCAGATGCAGCCTAACGGACGGCTCATTCTACAACTCGGATACGATCTAACGTACGATCCATTCTGAACTTCAACAACCCCAACGCGGTCTAACGTACGACCCGTTTGGATCTTACAACCCTCAGATGCTACCTAACATACGGTACATTTCTGAAGTGTAGTCTAACGTACGACTACCCCTTTCATCATCAGATCCTACCTAACATACGGTACATTTCTGAAGTGTAGTCTAACGTACGACTACCCCTTTCGTCATCAGATTCAGCCTAACGTACGGCTCATTCTGCAACTCAGATACGATCTAGCGTATGGTCCATTCTGATCCTTTATCCCCAACAGCATATGACACACTCCGACTCCCCAGCGAAGTCGGCAGCCTAATGGATGACTCATTATACGGTCTAACGTACGACCCAGTGTGGCACCCATGTCTTCAAATTGGCCTAATATACGGCGCGATCTGAAGCTTTCGTCATCAAACCTCCCGGATGGCATCTTTAAGCCCATCTCCATCAAGACCAACTGTCGATTCTCAAGTGCAAATTTTTGGGGCATTCTAGTGTTCAATAATCTTCCACCTCCAGACCACGAATGGCATACACGCCATCCTAACTCTCTCGGTTCAAGAATATTGAACAGGGGCAGCTGTCATACCCCAAAAATTACCCATCATTTTTCCTAAAAAAAAAAAAAAAAAAAAAAAAAAAAAAACGAAAAAAAAAAAGAAAAAAAAAAGAGATTTTTTTTTAATTAATTAATTAATTAATTAAATAATTAAAATAAATAAATAAATAAAATATAACAAATTATTTTGGACTTGGGTCTCCCTCATTCCAAGCCCATTACCCACGAAATTAGTCTATAAATACTGAAGTTTCAGTAGGGGGAGTGAAGACTTGGAGTTTACACTGGGAGATTCACTGGAGAAAGAAGGAAGAGAAGCAAAACACTCTGAGGTTTCCTTGGAACAAAACCTTGAGGAAAAAGAAAGAGAGAGAACAGAGAAGGACGGATAGAAACTTTGGCATAGGAACCCTGCCTACCCGGAGAATTCAGAGTAAAGAAACCCTGAAGGCAGCCCATCTGCACCGAAGCCATCGCCGTCCAATTCCCGCTGCCTAACTTATTCCGATACTACAAGTGGTCAATCCCTTCAACCTTGAATTGGCAAACAGGTTTGCGTATCTCTATTATTTATACTTTCAATTGGCCATATCTACATATATAATGCATCATGATTAAATGTTGATATATAATTTGCTTTCGTATGGGAATTTAAATATGCCTGAATACCCTGAATGTTTGACCATGTTATTCCTGTGATAAAATGCCATAAAATTCAAAGTTCCTAACATGGGGCTGTTTTCAAATTCAAAATCCGTGGCCTTCGCTAGGCGAGGCAGAGGCGAACGAGACAGTACCTGATTCTTCTAGTCTGTTTTTTTTTATGTTTTTATCATAGTCATGCATTATTCATCCTATCCTATTTATTGTTGTGATATTTCTCCGGTGTAATCTTCGATTGCACCCTGATTTGGTGTTCTGACATGTTTCTTTTTTTTGAGTTTCGTAAAGGTTCACATATCCCAGGAAAAGGTTATTGGCTAGGTATTCCACTTTATTTGTGGGATACCCTTGTGGAGTTTCACCCTAAATTAATTTTTAATGTATTAATTTCTAATGTATTAATTTTTTAATATATTATTTTTAATAATTTTAATGTGGAGTTTCATCCTAATTATATAATTAATTGTAAAACTTTGCCTTTGAATAAGTGATCTTGGACCTCTCTTTGTTGCCTTACGATTACGATATTACGGTCATGTCCCGCGAACGTGGGGATACCCTTAGCAAAGACCCTTCGGTTAAATCATCATAAAATAAATTATAGTCCCTCGGATGTTGCCTTCGAATATACAACTTTGTCCCTCGATGACCCTCCGATGTTGCCTACGGTTAAATGATGATAGTCCCTTCGAATGCTAAGGTATCCTCATAACTGTTGCCTTCAATGACCAATCGATGACCCTACGATGACCCTTTTACATCCAAAGGATAAAACTACTTATTTCTCAATAATAAGGACAGTTTTACCCTCATAAGGATAGGAAATGCCCGTAAAGACCTTGGGTCGGTATAACTCTTAATTGCTGGCTCACAACTTAAAACATTTTTTTTGCACCTCACACCTTTCAAAATGCCTTTAGAAAATCACCACTTGGTATACATTCATACTAGAATCATTACCGAGTTATATTTTTCTAAACAATTTTCAAAACTAAAACGGGATAACCACTTTGTATACATTCATACAAGAATCATTACAAAGTTAAATTCTCTTTTCAAAACAATTTTCCAAACAATTCACAAACACTTTTTTAGACAAAAATAATATAAGTGATCGAGCAATTAAGAGCCCATGGATAACCATGGATACAAAGGGTGCTAACACCTTCCCTTTGTATAATGTACCTCCCGAACCCAAAATCTAAATTAAGGTCTTTCCTGTTCTTTTCCACCTTTCCTTATTGGATAAAAGAAAAGTCGGTGGCGACTCTTGCTAACCGCGACATTGCGATTAAAACCACAAAAAGTCCAGTTCACCGTATGACACATTGAGTTCATGATGAACACCAGATTTTTCCATCTCTGATTTCTCACACTATGGAGATCTAGAGGGAAAATGGATGGTACAGGGATGATGTACATCATCCCAGCTTTCTAAAGATGTATAGATCGTGCGTTTTCATTAAGATTTGAAGTTCTGCAACTTTGGCCGGAAAATCCGAGCTCACCGGAGAAGACGGTGGCACCGGTGGCTTCATCATCTCCAGTTTGAATCCTGGCCGTGTGATCTAATTTCCAGATGCAATCAGGAGCGTTGCTTGTTATGACTTTCATTTGTTTTCCATGTGAGCGTATTGACTGAGGATCACCATAGGTGCGCATCTTTGGAGCGTGTGATCTGCCAACTCAATTAATGAGCTCAGATCTAACGCTCCACGTTTTTTTGCATTTTTATTTTCTGGTTTTAATTTCTTTAATTCCAATTATTTTCAAAAATTAATATCTCTTTCATTTTTTATCCAAAAATTATGGGACCAATTGCATTATTTCCCAAAAAAATTCTAGTTTCTATTTCTGATTTTTAATATTTTTTTATTTTGTCATTTGATATTTTTTGTGAATTTTCTCTTTTCTGATTATTTTTAATTCATTTTAAATAGTTTTTGATATTCAAAAAATACCAAAATATTTTCCTAACCTATTTGAATGATGATGGATCTATGAAAAATATTCTCATCAGTTTTTGAATGGATTTGAGATTTATTTGAGATTTTAGTTCAATTAGGTTATTTTTTATTCATTTTTAATTGATTAAAAATAGTTTCTGACTTTTAAAAATGCTGAATTTTTTTTGTCAAACTTTGTTTGACCTTGTTGAACTTTGGATAAATTACTTGGACCTTTCAAGGTTGATTTGAAGTAATTTTGAAGTTTGACCTTTTCTTTTATTTTAATTCAAGTTTATTTTAAATATTAAAAAAAATGCCAAAAATAGTTTATTCATTTCTTGACTCCCAATCTTCATCTCACTTCTGATTTTGATTGTTTGACCTTGACTTTCAATGTTATTGGTCAACATATGAGGATTGGTACATTGTATTTCATTTAATGCACTTTAATTTTTGCCATTTTCATTTCTCTTATCCATCTTCTCTTTCTTCTTCTTCTACTTCTTTCCCTTTGATTAATAAGTTGAAGGTTGATAAGTTAGCAGTGGTTAGGGAGATTTAATCTTCTTTGATTCAAATCTAATTCATCTTGATCAATTAATCAAGTGAATGACTTTGCATTAAGGATAGGTTGTCTTCTAAATCATGCAAAAGGCTTAAACCAATACAAGATCATTTCTCTTCTTCTTTTTGGCATGGCAAGTTGTTGGGACTTGGTTCACTAATCAAGACTCCTAACTTGTGTTTGTTGCCTACATTATTATTGACCGGCCTCAGATAGTTGTGACTTCTACATAAGTCCAATTACGATTGCTTAACATAGCGCTAAATTTGCCTTATGGCACACTAACTACTAACACTAACTATCGACCATTAACATTTACTTTGTGCAATTTACTTTTATGAAATTTACTATTCTTGCACATATTATCCATTTACTTTTCTCTTTGCTCACTTGAGCACATGGTTATGTTAATGCCATTTGCCTTTTGCTCACTTGAGCACATAATTGTGTATATATTATGGTGCTTGTGTTTTTTTTGTTTTGATTGTTGTGGACCAAATGCAAAGAAATTGACTTAGTTTCTAGGACATTCCCTATGCAAAGAAATGGAGAATTGGACTTAGATTCTAGGACATTCCTTATGCAAAATTGGAGCAAAAGGATCTTAACGATGAAGATGGATTAGAAGGACCAAATCTCTAAACTCACTCTTGTCCATTCTTGTTTTACTTCATGGAACTTTTGATGTGTGTGCTTTTGTGCTAGGAGTTCCCATTTGAGCTTAATTGGAGGATCATTACCATGTTCATTCAAGTGGAAGATACAAGACACATTGAGGATCTCTTATGAGACTTGTTTGATTGCTTATACTTTGTGGTTGTTTATTCCAAAGGATGGGAGCTACTCGGATCATCAATATGATCTCAAGAGAGGAACTCCTAGTGTGGTTTCATTTCTTATCCCTCATCTTTTTGCTTTGCTTAGGACTTAGCCTTTCTTCTTCTTCTCTCCACTCTAACCCAAGCCAAAACCTTTTGTACAAACATTTAACTATTGTTTTCAAACATTAGAAACCTAAGCCTTATGCTTTTGATTTTCAAACTTTCTTTTCATAACACTTAGTTTGAATTGAATCTTTAAGTCAACTTTGACCATTTTGTATATACTTCTAATTGGTAAATATAACCCATTCAAATTTCTTTTTGTGGTTCCAATGGCCACTTCTTAATCAAAATCTTTCATAACCTTTAGCTATTAGGTTTGAGTTATCTTGGTGGTAAATGTAATACTCACCTATATCCTTAGTGATGGACAATGAGTCTTCCATGCTTATTATAGGGTTAACCCCTCACTAGCATGTTGAAGCTATCCTCACATGGTGGATTTGTGGTTTGGTTGAGTTTTCTCCCTTAGATAACAAAAGACCTTAAGGCTTTTGGATCCTTCAATTCACCAATTCATTTTGAAATTTTTACCCTGAACTACGAAGTTTTAATCCTAATCTTTTTATAAGATGGTACGTAGGCAATGGGTTTATCCATCCAAACACAAAATGTAAATAAACTTGTACATTCTCTTCTCATCTCTTCAATCATGTTTGCACAAACAATTTTTTTCACAAAAACAACAACCTTTGCAACAAGTATGAAAAGGGCTCCCTAGGAGTACCTAGGATGTTTTGGGTGCCTAACACCTTCCCATTGCATAACCAACCCCCTTACCCAGATCTCTGTTTCTTTTACTAGTTTTTGTTAAAACTATTAGGTTTTTGTTCGCTTTCTAACCATTCCCTTGGATAAATAGAAGTGCGGTGGCGACTCGACTTGTATGATTTACCTTGGATTTAGCCAATATCTCTAATGGTAACGAATACCCCGCTACAGAAAAGTGGCGACTCTGCTGGGGAGTTTACCTAGTGGGTTTTGCCAACTTTTCATACTTGTTGTATTGTATTGTTTTGTGACATATTTTTGTGCAATTTGGGATTACTGTATTGTGTGTAATGATTGATTTGATTGATATTAATTCCTTGTATGCTTGGTGATCTTTGTGAGATGAGTTCTATACCCGGACTCGAGTGCACTTAGATAGGAGAATGGCGTAGTCTTGTTGACTTGTGTGGAGTTATTCCTTAGCAAGTTGACTTGCAAGTCCATTCACTTGGTGGAGGTCATGTTGGGATCAATAATGTCACACAAGTAAGTTGTGGTTAGACATTACTCTTTCCAATATAGACCTTAGAAGCCAAGGGCCTTAGTTTACCAAGCCCATCTTGGCCTATTCTTAGGATGTAGTGCGAAAGTCGTTCAAGTGTAAGATTTGATACGATTGTTACGCGATACTACACTCATAAGAGTCCCTCTTGAGAATATTTTTGGAATACGAGTAGTCGTTTATCCGATAATATCTGAAAGATGAGATGATGACTATGGGAACCTCTTGTAGAACATGTTCGGCAGGTTTAAACCCTAGTACACTCCCTTTGGGTGGTTCTTAGCCGAGACTCCATGCTCGTGACTTGCAATAAACCCTTGATTCGTGGTTGATCCGTTCATGTATCCTTAATATCATTGGAACTTGGGTGTTGATAAGGTGTAAACCATAATCCACCAAAATGGATGATTGATATTAAGGATAACATGATCCATCCCATGACCTTTGTTTGGTGTGCTTTGCTTGATCCTTGAGTGTGATTGTTGCATTCATGCATTTATGCACTCATTTGCATCCATATCATCAATAATGAAGAAAATTTTCAAGGAACTTAAGGGGTTTATTTGCAAATTTTCAGACATGGAAAGACAAAGAAGGAATACAAAGAAGTACATCTTCAGACAGCCAGATTTGAAAGAGTTAAGGAATCTGACATCCTATGTATTAGATTATTTGGGTTTCAAAGCTCGTTTTGGGAAGCTTCTTCCTCTTCTGACTACTCAGGTGGACGAAGGGTTGATGAGTGTATTGGTGCAGTTTTATGATCCCTTGTATCGTTGCTTCACGTTCCCGGATTTCCAGCTTTTGCCTACGCTTGAGGAGTATGCCTATCTTGTGGGTATACCTATTCTAGACCAGTTGCCGTTCAGTGGCTTGGAAAGTATTACTACTTCTCAAGAGATAGCAGACATGTTGCATATAGATGAATCTCTGGTTGGTTCTCATATGACTACCAAAGGTGGAATTCAAGGTCTCCCTTCTAAACTCCTCATTGCTCAAGCTACTATATATGGGAAGGCCATGAGCGAGGATGCCTTTGAAGCCATATTTGTACTTCTCATCTATGGATTGGTATTGTTCCCCAACATCGAAAAGTTTGTGGATGTGAACGCTATTAGGATCTTTTCTACTCTTAATCCCGTTCCGACTCTGTTGGGTGATACTTATTTCTCTTTGCATATGAGGAATGCAAAGGGTGGTGGTGCCATTGTGTGCTGTTTGCCTCTATTGTATAAGTGGTTTATTTCTCACTTACCGCAGACGGTCGCCTTCAAGGAGAACAAGGGATGTCTACGGTGGTCCACGAGACTCATGTCTCTCACTAATGATGATATCTCTTGGTATAACCGTGTGTATGATGGCGTGTAGATTATCAACTCTTGTGGTGAATTCTCCAATGTACCTCTTCTTGGCACATGTGGTGGGATTAACTACAACCCTGTTTTGGCGCGTCGTCAGTTTGGGTTCCCCCTAAAGGATAAACCCAATAACATTCTGTTAGAGGGTGTGTTCTTTCAGGAGGGTAAAGATCCCCAAGGATTGAAGGGCAGAATGGTCCGTGCTTGGCGCAAGATTCATAGGAAAGGAAGGAAAGAGTTGGGTCCTAAGAACTGTGTCTCTTTGAAGCCTTATACTGCTTGGGTTAGGAAGAGAGCGTTTGAGTATCTCATGCCTTACGAGTATCCGAGACCTACACCTTTGGTTATGGCTGGGCCTTCAACCCTTCCTAACCAAGGAATAGAGGAGTTGAGAGACGAACACCTATCACGGGCCTGGATCCGTGAAAGGGAAGAGTTACTTCAGCAGATTAAGGAGAAGGATGCTTTGATAGAGTTCCTCGAGCATCAAGTTATTGATGATCCTAATGATGCATGGACTTCTCTACTTCCTCAGTCTTCCAAGTTTTGGAAGAGGAAGTATGATCGACTCGCCAAGGAGAAAGCAGATATGGAGGCAGCCTACGAGAGGGAGGTGAAGAGGCTTCGTGCATCCTATCTCCCTATGTCCCGAGCTTTAGATGATTGTTTCTAGGGATCCATAGGATGATTATTTTCCTTTTCTCTTGTATATGATTGACAATGTTGTACTTCTTTTCCCTGATATTATTTGATGAGATATTTCCATACGTAATAAATGTTTAAGTATTCCAAAAATTTGCAAATAAAACCCTAAAAGTTCCTTTGAAATAAAAAACAAATCATGTGCACAAGAGAAAAGGAAAATTGTTGGTGTAAGCCCTAGAGGCCAATACTTTTGGTACTTGTATCGAATTATTTATTAATAATAAAAGGCATTTTCTTTATTATGGTTGATTAATAAAGTCCCTAGAATAGATAGTCCGTTTAATGTATTAAGTGTGACTTAATCATGAGAACACATTAAACATAAGGACACTATTCTTAAAGTATCCGTAGTCGAGCTTTAAATGTGAAGTGGGATAACATTAAAGCATTAAGACTATTATGTTTGTAGACTGATGATCACATCTCATGGATCATGGATAAAGAGTTATCAAGTCTTAAACATAGGTATGAATATTAGGAGTAATATTTATACCGGATTGACCCGCTATGAGAATACTATATAGAAAGTTATGCAAAGTGTCATAAGTTATTCTCATGGTGATGATAGTGTATACCACTCTTCGACCTGAAACCACTATGGATCCTAAATGTAGAGTTGAGTGCTTTATTACTGATCAAACGTTATCCGTAACTGGATGACCATAAAGACAGTTGATGGGTACTCCACGAAGCATGCTGAGGGACATGAGTGTCCTAGATGGAATTTGCCAATCCTGCTTAACAGGATAAATGTCTATGGGCCCAATATTGAACTGGACAAGGATGACACGGTCTATACCTTGTGTTCAATATAGACATAAGGGCAAAGGGGTAATTATACACATAATTATTATCACAGGAGGTTTTGTCAGATCACATGACATTTTCGTGACTTGGGTAGCAGTGATGTGTTGCTAGATACCGCTCACTGTTTATTATGTTAAATGCATGATTTAATATAATTGCCAACGCCGCGAAAACCTATAGGGTCACACACAAAGGACAGATTGATGAGAGATAGAATAATTAAGGAACATCGTAAGGTACGGTGTACTTAAGAAGAATACGAAATATGGTAAAGTACCAAATACTTTAGTGATTTTGGCATATTCTGAGATATGGGCCAAAATGCACTTAAGTGGGCTTTTTGGCTTGAAGCCCACACAAGTGGTTCTATAAATAGAACCCCTTGGGTAGAAGCATTCACACTCCAGAAAACACAACTGAAGAGTTGGAATTTCGTATCTCTCTCTCTCTCTCACTCAAAGCCTTCACTCACAAACAGCTAGCACTGCGATTGAAGGAATCCGTTCGTGTGGACTGAGTAGAGACGTTGTCATCGTTCAACGTTCGTGATCGCCCCGTGGATCTGTATCAAAGGTTGATCATTGTCAGAGATCTGCACCAAAGGTTTGAATCTCCACAAGAGGTAACGATTCTATCACTGATCATGCTCATTCGTAAGGATCATTAAAGGAGAAATTTTTATATTCCGCTGCGCCTTGGATGGCTATTCTCCTTCAGAGGCTTCGTGCATCCTATCTCCCTATGTCCCGAGCTTTAGATGATTGTTTCTAGGGATCCATAGGATGATTATTTTCCTTTTCTCTTGTATATGATTGACAATGTTGTACTTCTTTTCCCTGATATTATTTGATGAGATATTTCCATACGTAATAAATGTTTAAGTATTCCAAAAATTTGCAAATAAAACCCTAAAAGTTCCTTTGAAATAAAAAACAAATCATGTGCACAAGCATTACATGCATCATGTGCATAAGCAGGTTTTGTTTCCGGTCTCTTGTCCTGTGGGCTAACTCTGTGTTCTTCATTTATTTTGAAGACAAGCTGACTCACCGGTACTACACTAGAGCCAACATTTCAAGACTGATGGATCATCTAGAGAAAGAGAACCGTGAACTCAAAGAGGAAGTGGCCAGATTAAGCGCTTTGATGGAATCATTCTTGGCTGCCCAGAGCCAGTCTTCTCCGACGCCTTCAACTCCTCCCCAGAGGACAGTCATCTCTGAGATTGTTTCCTCAACCGTGCCTACAACCAGTGCACGTTTTGCTCCAACGGCCATGCCAGCCGGATTCCCGTGGGGGATGCCTCCCAATTTCATGCCTGAGGGTCCTGCTCCGACTTTTGCTTCTATGCCGGCATCTAGCCCGATCCTTGCTGTTCCTCCTCCTGTCGTGCATACTATACCCAGAGTAGACGACACCATCTATCATTCTGAGCCGTCTGAAGGCCCAGATGTCTATGAGAAGATGGACGCTATGAACGACCAATTTCTTGAGCTTCGCAAGGAATTGAAAACTTTTCGAGGAAAGGATCTTTTCGGCAAGTCTGCTGCCGAACTGTGCTTGGTTCCCAATGTGAAGATCCATGTGAAATTCAAGGTCCCTGACTTTGAAAAATACAAGGGAAATACTTGTCCTCTCAGCCACCTGGTCATGTATGCCAGGAAGATGTCAACTCAGACCGACAATGACCAATTGCTCATCCACTACTTTCAGGACAACTTGTCCGGTGCCGCTCTACGGTGGTACATGGGTTTGGACAGTGCGAACATCCGATCCTTTAACGATCTTGGTGAAGCCTTTGTCAAGCAGTACAAGTATAATGTGGATATGGCTCCCGATAGGGATCAATTGAGGGCCATGTCTCAGAAGGACAAGGAAACATTTAAAGAATACGCCCAGAGGTGGCGAGAGTTGGCAACGCAAATCGTACCTCCGCTAGAAGAGAAGGAAATGACTAAGATCTTTCTGAAGACCTTGAGTTCATTCTATTATGAGCGGATGGTTGCTAGTGCTCCTTCTGACTTCACCGAGATGGTGAATATGGGGATGCGTTTAGAAGAAGGGGTTAGAGAAGGACGTCTAACCAAAGAAGAAGGATCTTCTGCCAAACATTATGGGACGTTTACGAAGAAGAAAGATGGAGAGGCACATGCTGTGACCTCCCATGTGAAACCTAGAAGACCCTCTGTGAGGAGGAAGACCGTGCGTCCCGCCGGTAACCAGCATCAAGTGGCTCATATAGCACCTGTTTTCAGAGATAACCAACAGTACCAACAACATAACAACAATCAGCAATATCAGCAACAACAGCACCGTCCGCAACAGCAGGCCTACCAGCCTCGAAACAGTAATCAAACCAGCACGAGTTAGGAGAGGAAAAAGGTCACTTTTGATCCTATTCCAATGACGTACGCAGAATTATATCCCTCTTTGATAGAGAGGAAGTTGATTACTCCGAGAGACCCACCAGCTATACCTGCTAACCCCCAGTGGTGGTATAAGCCTGAATTGCATTGTGTCTATCATTCTGGTGCTCCTGGCCATGACGTAGAGAATTGTTACCCTTTGAAGACCAATGTTCAAGACCTTGTGAGGTGTGGCATTCTGTGTTTTGAGGACATAGGTCCTAATGTGAAGAAGAACCCATTGCCCGAGCATGGGAAATCTGTTAACATGGTCCAGGGCTGCCCTGGCAAGTACAAAGTCAAATATGTCAGCCATATTCGACAATCTCTGGTTGAGATGCATCGATTGCTATGCAAGTACAGTCATTATGAGCACGGCCATGATAGATGCCGAGTTTGCTCTGTTAATCGATTGGGTTGTCGCCAGGTGCGTAAAGATCTTCAGGAAATGCTGGATGAAGGAGTCATTGAGATTCTTCAGAATAGGAATGTTGACGAAGATGAGCCTGAGGTCAACGTAATTTCCCCAGTATTCCGGATGCCCGAGCCTGTTATCATTAAGTATGATGGTAGCAAGCAAAAGGCCTCTCCTGTTCTTATCATTAAGCCTGCCGGTCCAGTACCGTATTCTTCTGAAAAAGCAATCCCCTTTCGTTACAATGCTGTTGCTGTAGAAGATGGGAAGGAAGTGTCCTTACCATCCTCCTCTGTTGTTAACATTGCGGATGTAAGTGGTTTGACCCGCAGCGGTCGTGTGTTTTCAGCACCTCCCAAGCCCCAGGCTAATGCTGATTTTGCTGAACACCCGATTGGGAATACTGCGAGCACTCCGAATCCGACACCTGTTGCTAAGTCCTCCTCTACATTGATAACTCCTACTTCTGTTGGCCCAAGCGGCAATGTGAAAGAAGATTGTGATGAGATGCTGAGGCTCATCAAGAGAAGTGAGTATAATGTTGTAGACCAGCTTCTACAAACGCCATCCAAAATATCAGTGTTATCATTACTTTTGAATTCAGAACCACATAGAGAGGCACTGCAGAAGGTTTTGGATATGGCATATGTAGATCATGATGTCACAATAGAACAATTCGATAGTATTGTTGCAAACATCACTGCTTATAACAATTTGAGTTTCTGTGACTCTGATCTCCCTGAGGAGGGAAGAGACCACAACTTGGCTTTACATATTTCTATGAACTGCAGAGACGACGCCATTTCCAATGTGCTGGTGGACACTGGGTCATCATTGAATGTATTTCCAAAAACCACCCTCTCAAAACTGTCTTATCAAGGGCCTCCCATGAGGCAGAGTGGGATCGTTGTGAAAGCTTTCGATGGGTCGCGTAAAACTGTGATTGGGGAAGTTGATCTCCCAGTCAAAATTGGACCGAGTGATTTCCAAATTACCTTCCAGGTTATGGATATCCATCCATCGTATAGTTGTCTCTTAGGCAGACCATGGATTCACGAGGCAGGCGCCGTGACATCCACCCTACACCAGAAACTGAAATTTGTGAAAAATAAGAAGCTGGTGGTGGTAGGGGGAGAAAAGGCTCTCCTGGTTAGCCACTTGTCTTCCTTCTCATATATAGATGCTGAGGATGAAGTTGGAACTCCTTTCCAAGCTTTATCTATTGCTGAGCCTATTGAGAAGAGAGCTCCTTCATTTGCTTCCTATAGAGATGCAAAGTTGGCCATTGAGTGTGGTGCAACTGCTGGCCTGGGAAAATGATTGAGTAAGAAGACAACAAGTCTCGGGCTGGCATAGGCTTTTCTTCTGGGGTATTCAACGAGAAAGGGCTATTCAAGAGTGGAGGTTTCATCCACACTGGTCAAGATGAAGAAGCTGCTGCTGTCTTGGAAGAAGATACAGAGGATTCTGGCAATTTCATTATCCCTGGAGGGGTCTACAACAATTGGGTCGCTGTGGATGTTCCTACAGTTATCCACAAGTCAGCGTAATGATCACTTTGTTTAAAAACCCTTCTCCCATGCCAAAAGGAGGAGTGATGACATTGTTGGCACATAAATACAATGATATTTTCATTCAATAAATTCATGTTAAATGTTTGTTTTTCCAATTATTTTCCCTTTTCACTTTTTGCATGAAATTGATGATCACATAAAACCCTAAAAAATAGAATAAAATCAATCTTTTCATCTGCATAATGATTGCTTTGTTTGATTTCTAAAAGCTTTTCATATCCAAAATCATTATGCAGGTTGATCAAACCCATTGAACATAATGATCCAACACCATCTCCCAATTTTGAGTTCCCTGTATTTGAAGCGGAAGAAGATGATGTTGAAGAGATTCCTGACGAGATTACCCGTCTACTTGAGCATGAAGAGAAGATCATTCAGTCGCATCTCGAGAATCTGGAAACAGTCAACTTGGGGTCTGAGGATTGTGTTCGTGAAGTGAAGATTGGGGCACTCCTTGAAGAATCTGTTAAGAAGGGGTTGATTGAATTGCTGCGAGAATATGTTGATGTCTTTGCTTGGTCGTATGAAGACATGCCAGGTCTAGATACTGATATTGTGCAACACTTCCTACCTTTAAAGCCTGAGTGCGTGCCTGTGAAGCAGAAGCTCAGAAGAACTCATCCTGATATGGCAGTGAAGATCAAAGAGGAAGTTCAGAAGCAAATTGATGCAGGGTTTCTGGTGACTTCTACATATCCTCAATGGGTGGCCAATATTGTGCCCGTGCCTAAGAAAGATGGAAAAGTCCGGATGTGTGTGGATTATATAGACTTGAATAAAGCTAATCCGAAAGATGATTTCCCTCTACCACACATTGATATGTTGGTGGACAATACAACTAAATTCAATGTCTTCTCATTTATGGATGGATTTTCCGGATATAACCAGATCAAGATGGCACCCGAGGATATGGAGAAGACAACATTCATCACACCTTAGGGAACATTCTGTTATCGAGTGATGCCCTTCGGTTTGAAGAACGCCAGAGCCACGTATCAACGAGCTATGACCACTTTGTTTCATGATATGATGCACAAGGAGATCGAGGTGTATGTTGACGACATGATTGCGAAGTCAAGAACGGAAGATGAACATGTAGGGCACTTGTTGAAGCTTTTTCAGCATTTGAGGAAGTACAAGCTTCGTCTGAATCCCAACAAGTGTACATTTGGAGTCCGTTCCGGCAAGTTATTGGGCTTTATTGTCAGTGAAAGAGGTATTGAAGTTGATCCCGCAAAGGTCAAATCAATACAAGAGATGCTTGCGCACAAAACTGAGAAGCAAGTCCGAGGTTTTCTTGGCCGCTTGAATTATATTTACAGATTCATTTCTCACATGACTGCCACATGTGCGCCAATATTCAAGCTCCTCCGGAAAGATCAGTCTCATGATTGGACCGAGGATTGCCAGAAAGCTTTTGATAGCATTAAAGAATATCTGTCTGAACCTCCGATTCTGTCTCCGCCTATGGAAGGAAGACCTTTGATCATGTATCTGACTGTTCTTGAAGACTCAATGGGTTATGTCCTGGGTCAGCAAGACGAATCAGGGAAGAAGGAATATGCTATTTACTACCTGAGCAAGAAGTTCACTGATTGTGAGTCTCGATACTCAATGCTTGAGAAGACATGCTGTGCTTTGGTTTGGGCTGCTAAGCGCCTACTCCAGTATATGATAAATCATACAACTTGGTTGATATCCAGAATGGATCCAATCAAGTACATCTTCGAGAAGCCTACTTTAACAGGGAGAATTTCCCGTTGGCAAATGTTGTTATCTGAGTATGATATTGAGTATCGAGCTCAGAAGGCTATTAAAGGTAGTATCTTGGCTGACCACTTGGCACATCAGCCGATTGAGGATTATCAGTCAGTTCAGTTTGACTTCCCAGATTAGGAGATTCTGCATCTGAAGATGAAAGATTGTGATGAGCCTACACTCGATGAAGGGCCAGAACCTGGTTCCAGATGGAGTATGGTGTTTGATGGCGCTGTAAATCAGTATGGAAATGGAATTGGGGCAGTGATTATTACTCCTCAGGGCACACATATTCCTTTTACAGTCAGGCTAACTTTCAAATGCACGAATAATATGGCTAAGTATGAGGCCTGTATTATGGGTCTAGAAGAGTGTATTGATCTAAGGATCAAGCACCTTGATGTATATGGTGATTCGGCCCTCGTTGTTAATCAGATTAAGGGTGAATGGGTAACGAATCAACCTGGTCTCATTCCATATAGAGACTATGCGAAGAGGATTTCAACGTTCTTTACCGAGGTTGGCTTTCACCATATTCCTCGAGATGAGAATCGGATGGCAGATGATCTTGCCACGCTAGCTTCGATGATTGTGGTTAAATTTTGGAATGAAGTCCCCAATATCACTATGATGCGCTTGGACAAACCGGCTCATGTGTTTGCGGTAGAAGAGGTGAAAGATGACAAGCCATGGTATTATGACATCAAGTGTTTTCTTCAGAACCAGGTTTACCCGCCTGGGGCATCTGTGAAAGATAGGAAGACTTTGAGGAGATTGTCAGGCAGTTTCTACCTCAATGGCGAAGTGCTTTATAAGAGAAATTTTGACATGGTGCTGCCCAGATGCGTGGATAGACACGAAGCAGACCTGTTGATGACTGAGGTCCATGAGGGTTCATTTGGTACTCATTCCAATGGACATGCCATGGCCAGAAAGATGTTGAGAGCAGGCTACTATTGGCTGACAATGGAGTCTGACTGTTACAAATACGTGAAGAAATGCTATAAGTGTCAGATTTATGCGGATAAGATTCATATTCCTCCAACACTTTTGAATGTGATTTCATCACCATGGCCTTTCTCTATGTGGGGAATTGACATGATTGGCATGATAGAGCCAAAAGCATCTAACGGACACAGATTTATTCTCGTAGCTATTGATTACTTCACCAAATGGGTTGAAGCGGCATCATATACAAATGTGACCAGGCATGTGGTCGTGAAGTTTATCAAGAATCAGCTTATATGCCGCTATGGTGTGCCAGATAAGATCATTACTGAATATGGGTCTAACTTGAACAACAAGATGATGAAAGAGCTGTGTAGCGAGTTCAAGATCACGCATCATAATTCCTCGCCTTACAGACCAAAGATGAATGGGGCTGTTGAAGCTGCTAATAAGAATATCAAGAAGATTATCCAGAAGATGGTTGTTACATATAAAGATTGGCATGAGATGCTGCCATTCGCTTTACACGGATATCGTACGTCTGTCCGCACTTCAACAGGGGCAACCCCCTTCTCTCTTGTTTATGGCATGGAGGCTGTACTCCCAGTAGAGGTGGAGATCCCATCAATGAGAGTCTTGATGGAGGCCAAATTGACTAATGCTGAATGGGTTCATAGTCGTTATGATCAGCTGAATTTGATAGAAGAGAAGAGATTGACTGCCATGTGCCATGGTCAGTTGTATCAGCAGAGAATGAAGAAAGCTTTTGATAGGAAGGTCAAGCCTCGTGTGTTCCGAGAGGGTGACCTTGTGCTCAAGAAAGTCTTGTCCTTCACGCCCGATTCCAGGGGCAAGTGGACTCCAAACTATGAAGGTCCATATGTTGTTAAGAGAGCCTTTTCAGGCGGTGCGTTGATACTTACAACTATGGATGGAGAGGATTTCACTCGTCCTGTGAATTCAGATGCAGTCAAGAAATACTTCGCCTAAAAAAAATAAAAACAGAATAGCTCGCTAAGTTGAAAACTCGAAAGGGCAGCTTAGGCAAAAATGAGCGTCTCGGTGGATTGAAAACCCGAAAGGGCGATTCAGGCAAAAGTTAGAGACATAAAAAATGAATATATGTATCCCGCTAGATTGAGCACCTCACCCTGGGGCAATCTAGGCAAAAATTAGGGATTTGGCAAGTAACTGCATCCTGACAAGACTTTGTTCTACATCTGTCATCCGTCAAAGATTCTTGCTCATTCGTCATCAACCAAAGCTTCGAATACATTGAATTCAGAATTGGTGGAGAAATGGTCATTATGTTCAATGTAGCCCTTTTCCAACATATATCACCAATTTCAAACTTGTAAAGATCTATGGAGTCTTGCCATTTGCAGACTACCATTCCATCAAATAAATTTGAGCCTTTTATCCAATTATTGGCACTCTTATTTGTTTCTATTCAACAAACGTTTTGCATGCCTTTAATTGAGAAAATATCATTGTTTTGAAAAAATGAATTTTTCATAACTTGTTTTTTAACAAGGTGAACATTCACAATGATGAAAAGGATACTTAGGAGATCCTCATTGCTCTCCCAAGGATGGTATGATCTCCAACAGGGTAAGACATTTGTTCATATTCCTGGCATGACTGTATTTTCTTTCTCCGGAACCCGAGTAGTATGCTTGTTGAGATATTTTCCACTCTCCCCTTCAACAGAGTAGCGATCTTTCCTCCTCAGCAGATATGACCCCCTTGGTGGGTACGGTAGTTGGTGGTTGATCCCCAGAGTCCCTTTATCCCTCGGATTGATTCCCCAGTAGAGTTGCTTATGTGGCAGATTCTACTTGTGCAATGAAGTCTTTTCCCCAGCTATGACTGATGATTCATCCCCTGCAGAGGTATTGTTGTTTCATGGCATCTCTAATCCCTGGTAGATTGGATACTATCCGGTGATTTTGGCTTTCTCTCTTGAGATGTAGTACCAGATGTCTGTACTCCTTGGAGCTGTTTGTGTTAGAAATGTCTGTCTGTCAGCATTCATCAAATATAAACCACGCATGTGTGCATATATATTTTTCAAACATTTGGATATTCATATTGCATTTTTTACCATATATCTTTGTTTGTTATTCCTCTGCTAGTTGGTAATACATTTCCCAAGCAAGATGTCAGTGTCTGATCCCTCAATATAGAGTCCGCCCATTAGGCAGAAAGTGTTTATCTTTCCTGCCACATTCCCCACTGAGTAATATCCTCGTGGACGACGGTTGTTTTTGCTTCCTCCCAACACATATATTGGGATGGGTTCCCCTATTGAGTTATATCCTCACTGGGACGAGTCTTGATTTGATCCTAAATTGGCGTCTTGTGACTGTTTCTTTGCTTCCCCGTGGTATAAATGAATAATTGCTCAGTAGTTAGTAATCATTCATATTTATCCCCGACGAAGTTTGTGGTTTACTACCCTTATACCGGTAGTTGTAAACCCTATTTTCTCTCCTTTGCAGAGTTAACCTTTTGTTCATCCTAAGTTGATGACGGTTACTTTTCCGTGGTTTTCTACCTAGTATCCGGTAGGTGTAATCCCCTCCTTGGTGGTTATCTTCATTCAATATTCGGTGTTGATATTCCCTCTTTTGCCTGGATAATTGCCCTGATTATGCAATTTATCCCCAGCAAGTCATCTCGTTTACCCTGTTGCTGGTAACGATTATTTCTCTCCTGAATGGGTCATCATCATATACCTAGTTTCGGTATCCCGATGCCTTTTCTTTTCGGTAGATTTATCCTTTATTAACCCAGTAACCGGTTGTGGATAATCTTCCATGCGAGTGTATTATCTACGTTCTGACGGTAATAGATAATATATCTCATGCACTCTTTGGTCGAAGCCTTTTGTTCTTCCCCAGTTGAGTAAGATTCACATCCCTGTTTCGGAATCGAATGTCCATCCCTTAATCGAGTTTGCTTTTTGCCCTCTTTTGGATGATGAGTGTTTTGGAAATATTCCCCAATTCACGCCTTGGTTGGTCACCTATTATATGCCCAGTAACCGACATCCCTGGTGTTCCTTCCTTCTGCTCCCTATTATGACTTTTCGTCCCCTGTGGAGTCAGATTTTCCTGAGTTGAAATATACCTCTTTAGGTCTTCCTCAGATGTTTTGGATGATTGATATCTCTCACCCTTATACCAGTATTAGATATTCATTCTTCCCGAGCGTGTTGTTCTCCCACCCTTATACCGGTGTTCAGATCACACGTCTCTTTGAGCTTATTACCCAGTAACCGGTAATACCTCAACCCGTTGTTTCCCCAGGAGAGTCTTTTTTGGATATCCCCAGTGAGACCTTTTAGTGGACTATCCTCACCTGAGTCCGGATTTTTATCCGAAGTATCCTTTGTGGATAATGTTGTTGTGTTGGCATATTCCCCAACACATGCACCTTCGAGTCAGCTCGAGTTTTTCCATTGGATTTACTCCCTTTGGAATTCTGTCCCCCAAGCTTCGAGTCGTGACCTGCTCACGCACTTTATTCCTGTCTTATCCCCATAAGAATCCCCAGAGTCACTGTCCCATTTATGATATGTTACTCCAGTGAATTTTTCAGTCGCTCCTGAATTCTTTCTTTCTTTGTGGACACATATCCCCACAGAGTTTTACTATTTGCATACATACATTTGCATCATGAGGTCTCTTAGGGACCAAAATTCGTCTCTTTGTTATTATTTAAGCCCATTCTACCTCGTCGAGACGAAGATTTTAACCTTCACTTCTCCGGCTAGAATGACCTTAAATAGGGGCATCTGTAAGACCCCAATTTTGGCCCTAAGATCCCTCATGGCATCATAACATTGCAATTGCATAGCCTCAAGGATCATTAGCATCTTGGTTCCCTTGGCCTTTGGGTGGGACCTCTTGTGAGTGGTTTGAGATCACCAAGCATGCTTGAATTGTATATCATTGCTTTTCTCATTTTGTTTACTAACCAAAAGCACAAAAATATGTCACTAACATCTTTTGTTTGTAGCTTGAGCAATCACAAGGTCAAAAGCTTCAAGGAGGTCATTGGTACAAAGACATGGCCAAGAGGAGATGAAAGCAAGCATGGTAATGGTTCCCAAATCTCTCATCCATCAAATGTGCCCACCTAGTATCTCAATTCATCATTTTGATCAAAGTAAGTCAAAGGGTTTGAGGTTTTGTTCTTCAAGGAAACCCTAATTCATCTGTGCATCACAATGCCTTGCTCATGAAGCAACCTCAGCCCATGGTCAAATACAATCAAGGGAAGTTATTTAATTCATAATTACATGCATATTTGAACTTATTTGAGTGTCCTCAATCATCAATTCATCAAGATATGAGACATGGACTTGAGAAGTTGAACAGTCAATTCATCTGACTATTTTGAAATGCACCGAGACCTAACTTTTTATGTGTTGGTTAAATGGAGATGGTTCCAAAAGCAAACATGTTCTTAAGGACAATATGAACAACTTTAATGTTCATGAAAAATTGATTTGAATCTTGGAAGACCATCTTCCTTTCCAATACATTATAGGTCATTTTGACTGAAACCCTAATTTTAGGTCAACTTCCCAAGGACATAACTCATTCATTTTTTATGATTTTGAGGTGGGATCAAATGCATTGGAAAGCTTAAGATGTATACGTGAAATGTTATGTTGAACAAAATTTCTAAATCTCAAAGGAAATACATGTGATAATGCAAGACATTATAGGTCCCTTTTGACCAAAGGCATTAAAAGTCAAAAAAGTCCAACTTCAAGTGCCCATAACTCTTTCGTAAAAAATCCAAATGATGCAAAATTTGAGTCCATTTTGATTTTCTTGAAAATATCTACAACTTTGATGTTGGAGGTGTTTCCATTTGAGGCTTGCATCATCAAAACATAAGGGCTTGAAAGTTGGCCAATTTTAGAAACCTTGCCTTGACATATCTTGCACCTTGCACTTTAAACTCAAATTTCATAACTTTACACACTCCAAATGAGTTTTTGTCCAACATAACATTTGTTCCTCATACAAAAACCTTTCCAACCATTATGCATATGCCTATGCTTGGATTATCTAAATGGTACTTTCAAAGAGATGTTTGTTTAGGTACAAATGAGGAATTCAATTGAAATCTTGATGCATAAGCTATTGCCTTGCAAGTTCACACGTCCAAATCCATTTGGTTGATGCTCAGAATCCATTTGGCATTGTTTTTGGGCCTTGTGCATGATCATGCAAGCCCATGCAATGAAGCTTCACATGCCATGCACACGGATCATTTCACACTCTCCTTGCCACTTCCTCTATAAATAAAGACTCCATTCCATTCATTTCACACGCCTAATTCAACCTAAAATGCTGCAGAATTCTTTCCATAGCCATCACTAAAGAAGCAAGTTCACTTTTCTCATTTTTTTTCAAATCTGAAATTCAACTTCATCTGGTTGAATTCTTAGATCTAATGCTTCTAAACCTTCATCATTTACCTCATTGAACTTCTGTTTAAGCAAAGCAAGCAAGGCATAGTTCTCAAATTACCAGAACTCGAGCTTCCATTCCAACTGGTATTTTCTTCGATTCTCTTAATCCATTGACCTTTTGGCTTAGATTTTGTGTTGGCTGAAGTCCTCTCAATAGAGGCATCATGTTTATGCATTCAATTTTTGAAATCCATTGAGTTCATGATGAACACCAGATTTTTCCATCTCTGATTTCTCACACTATGGAGATCTAGAGGGAAAATGGATGGTACAGGGATGATGTACATCATCCCAGCTTTCTAAAGATGTATAGATCGTGCGTTTTCATTAAGATTTGAAGTTCTGCAACTTTGGCCGGAAAATCCGAGCTCACCGGAGAAGACGGTGGCTCCAGTGGCTTCATCATCTCCAGTTTGAATCCTGGCCGTGTGATCTAATTTCCAGATGCAATCAGGAGCGTTGCTTGTTATGACTTTCATTTGTTTTCCATGTGAGCGCATTGACTGAGGATCACCATAGGCGCGCATCTTTGGAGCGTGTGATCTGCCAGCTCAATTAATGAGCTCAGATCTAGCGCTCCACGTTTTTTTGCATTTTTATTTTCTAGTTTTAATTTCTTTAATTCCAATTATTTTAAAAATTAATATCTCTTTCATTTTTTATCCAAAAATTATGGGACCAATTGCATTATTTCCCAAATAAATTCTAGTTTCTATTTCTGATTTTTAATATTTTTTTATTTTGTCATTTGATATTTTTTGTGAATTTTCTCTTTTCTGGTTATTTTTAATTCATTTTAAATAGTTTTTGATATTCAAAAAATACCAAAATATTTTCCTAACCTATTTGAATGATGATGGATCTATGAAAAATATTCTCATCAATTTTTGAATTGATTTGAGATTTATTTGAGATTTTAGTTCAATTAGGTTATTTTTTATTCATTTTTAATTGATTAAAAATAGTTTCTGACTTTTAAAAATGCTGAAATTTTTTTGTCAAACTTTGTTTGACCTTTTTGAATTTAGGATAAATTACTTGGACCTTTCAAGGTTGATTTGAAGTAATTTTGAAGTTTGACCTTTTCTTTTATTTTAATTCAAGTTTATTTTAAATATTAAACAAAAGGCCAAAAATAGTTTATTCATTTCTTGACTCCCAATCTTCATCTCACTTCTGATTTTGATTGTTTGACCTTGACTTTCAATGTTATTGGTCAACATATGAGGATTGGTACATTGTATTTCATTTAATGCACTTTAATTTTTGCCATTTTCATTTCTCTTATCCATCTTCTCTTTCTTCTTCTTCTACTTCTTTCCCTTTGATTAATCAGTTGAAGGTTGATAAGTTAGCATTGGTTAGGGAGATTTAATCTTCTTTGATTCAAATCTAATTCATCTTGATCAATTGATCAAGTGAATGACTTTGCATTAAGGATATATTGTCTTCTAAATCATGCAAAAGGCTTAAACCAATACAAGATCATTTCTCTTCTTCTTTTTGGCATGGCAAGTTGATGGGACTTGGTTCACTAATCAAGACTCCTAACTTGTGTTTGTTGCCTACATTATTATTGACCGGCCTCAGATAGTTGTGACTTCTACATAAGTCCAATTACGATTGCTTAACATAGCGCTAAATTTGCCTTATGGCACACTAACTACTAACACTAACTATCGACCATTAACATTTACTTTGTGCAATTTACTTTTATGCAATTTACTTTTGTGCAATTTACTATTCTTGCATATATTATCCATTTTCTTTTCTCTTTGCGCACTTGAGCACATGTTTATGTTAATGCCATTTGCCTTTTGCTCACTTGAGCACATAATTGTGTATATATTATGGTGCTTGTGTTTTTTTTTGTTTTGATTGTTGTGGACCAAATGCAAAGAAATGGACTTAGTTTCTAGGACTTTCCCTATGCAAAGAAATGGAGAATTGGACTTAGATTCTAGGACATTCCTTATGCAAAATTGGAGCAAAAGGATCTTAACGATGAAGATGGATTAGAAGGACCAAATCTCTAAACTCACTCTTGTCCATTCTTGTTTTACTTCATGGAACTTTTGATGTGTGTGCTTTTGTGCTAGGAGTTCCCATTTGAGCTTAATTGGAGGATCATTACCATGTTCATTCAAGTGGAAGATACAAGACACACTGAGGATCTCTTATGAGACTTGTTTGATTGCTTATACTTTGTGGTTGTTTATTCCAAAGGATGGGAGCTACTTGGATCATTAATATGATCTCAAGAGAGGAACTCCTAGTGTGGTTTCATTTCTTATCCCTCATCTTTTTGCTTTGCTTAGGACTTAGCCTTTCTTCTTCTTCTCTCCGCTCTAACCCAAGCCAAAACCTTTTGTGCAAACATTTAACTATTGTTTTCAAACATTAGAAACCTAAGCCTTATGCTTTTGATTTTCAAACTTTCTTTTCATAACACTTATTTTGAATTGAATCTTTAAGTCAACTTTGACCATTTTGTATATACTTCTAATTGGTTAATATACCCATTCAAATTTCTTTTTGTGGTTCCAATGGCCACTTCTTAATCAAAATCTTTCATAACCTTTAGCTATTAGGTTTGAGTTATCTTGGTGGTAGATGTAATACTCACCTATATCCTTAGTGATGGACAATGAGTCTTTCATGCTTATTATAGGGTTAACCACTCACTAGCATGTTGAAGCTATCCTCACATGGTGGATTTGTGGTTTGGTTGAGTTTTCTCCCTTAGATGACAAAAGACCTTAAGGCTTTTGGATCCCTCAATTCCCCAATTCATTTTGAAATTTTTACCCCGAACTACGAGGTTTTGATCCTAATATTTTTATAAGATGGTACGTAGGCAATGGGTTTATCCATCCAAACACAAAATATAAATAAACTTGTACATTCTCCTCTCATCTCTTCAATCATGTTTGCACAAACAAAATTTTTCACAAAAACAACAACCTTTGCCACAAGTATGAAAAGGGCTCCCTAGGAGTACCTAGGATGTTTTGGGTGCCTAACACCTTCCCATTGCATAACCAACCCCCTTACCCAGATCTCTGTTTCTTTTACTAGTTTTTGTTAAAACTATTAGGTTTTTGTTCGCTTTCTAACCATTCCCTTGGATAAATAGAAGTGCGGTGACGACTCGACTTTTATGATTTACCTTGGATTTAGTCAATATCTCTAATGGTAACGAATACCCCGCTACAATAGTCACAATGTCGAACTCCTTGTTTAGGACATTGTCTGGGACATCAGTTTGATGAGGATAAACCTCATCTTCATCTTCTTCTTCCTTATCTTCAGGTGTGTCATCAATGAACACATTTATGGACTCAGTCATATTCTTGATGTGCTTATTATACACTTTATTAGATCTGCTATTTGTAGAGTATACAAGGAATATTTCTTCATCACTCTTAGGATCCATCTTTCTTCGTTGCTCCCAATTTTCCAAGATGTAGCACCTGCTCCCAAAGAAATGGAAGTACTTGACATTTGGATTTCTCCCTTTCCACAACTCATATTGAGTTTATTTAATCCTAAATCTGATGGTCATTCTATTGTGAATGTGGCAGGCTGTGTTCATTGTTTTAGCCCATAAATAGTAAGGAAGTTTCTTGGCATGTAACATAACTCTGGATGACTCTTGAAGAGTTATGTTCTTCCTTTCCACCACCCCATTTTTTCAAGGAGTGATAGGAGCTGGAAATTCATGATCAATACCTTCTGAAGCATAATACTCAGAGAACTTAGAGTTTTCAAACTTTTCCCCATGGCCACTTTTGGTTTTCACTATCCCAATCCTCTTTTCTCTTTGAAGAAGTTGACATAGCTATTTGAACACCTCGAATGTGTCATATGTTTCTCTAATGAACTTTACCCAGTTTAACCTTGAGTAGTCATCAACTCACATAAAAACATGCCTTTTACCTCCTAGACTTTATACTTGCATAGGGCCCATCAAGTCCATATGCAATAATTCAAAAACCTATGTGAAGACAATTTACGGGAGCTTCTTGTGGGGAATCTTGGTCAACTTTCTTATTTGGAACTCTCCATAAAATTTACCTTCTTTAATATTTAGTTTATATAATCCCTTTACAACTTCTTCAGAAACAATCTTCTTCACGCTCTTGAGATTAAGGTGACCAAGTTTTCGATGCTATAGCTTGGTCTCATCAACTTTTGTCATCAGACAAGTTGAGGGATATTCTCTGCTCTAGGAGATCCACAATTATAAATTATCCTTAGACCTTGAGCCTTTCATAAACACTTCTCGCTCTTGGTTGGAGACAACCCATTCTAACTTGTTGAAGCTTACGTTAAAACCTTGATCGCAAAGATGACTTATACTGGTCAAGTTGGTAGTCAGGCTTTTACCAGTAGCACATTCTCAAGGCTAGGAAGACCACAATACACTAGTTTGCATATTCTTTTGATTCTACATTTTACACAATCACCAAAAGTAAAATAGCCGTTTGAGTAAGGTTTTATCTCTCCAAGATAAGACTTTTCCCCTGTCATATGTTTGGAATATCTACTATCAAAATGCCAATATTCTCTAGAACACACTCTAAGGGAATTATGAGCTATGAGACTTGTGACTTCCACTTTGGGTTTCCATACCTTCTTTGCTTTAACTGTCTTTTCTTTCCTTTTGAGCCATGGTTGACTATGGGGTTGAAAATATTCATACAATTTGTAATAATTAGGCCTTATGTGCCCATATTTACCACAATGATGACATCTTCTATTAGAGCTCTTGTAACTCTTATGATGAGGATGCACATGTCGAGCACAATGCTGGAACATATGTCCTTTCCTGTTCATAAGGTTATAGTTAAACCCTATGCTTCTGGATTTCTTGACTTTTTCCTTCAATCTGGATTTCTTCAAGAAATTTAGCACTAATATTAAACCTTAACTTCTTCCCATCTTCCATAATTTCATATAACATGTCAGAACCTTTATTCAATATCTCGCCAATATTTGAAGTGTCCTCAAGTTTGAATGTTAACACTAAAATTTCCTCTTTCATACCTATGATGGTAGTAGCAAGTTTCTCTTTATTTTGATGAAAAACACTTATTGTTTTATTTCGTCTCTCTATTGGAATGCAGGCTTCTTACCACTTAGTGATCAAAAACCTAAATTAATCATCTATCTCTTCATCAAATAGGTCCTCATAACTAGAATCACCCTCAATATCATGCTTACCAATATAAGCCAATACTTTGTTAGCATTTTATCTATCACTTTCATTGTCATATTCAGACCAGGTGATTGACAATTCAAGCTTCTGTTTCTTCCATAAGGTAGGACATTCAATTTTAAAGTGATCATACCATCCACAATCAAAGAATTGAATCTCTTTTCTTGTGCTTTAGGAGCTGATGTCAGACTCTTTGTCTTTGATATTTGTCCTCTACTTCTTCTCTAGGTTCTTCAAGAATTTGTTGAACTTTTTCCCAAGAAGGGCTATAGCATCTGACATTCTTTCTTCTTTATCACTATGATCTCCTTCAGAATTGGAGACAAAGGCTATATCTTTGTTCTTCTTCGCTGATCTATCATTGATGGACTTGTCAAAAGTTTGTAGGGAACCATTGAGTTCATCAACCTTAATAATGTTCAAGTCATAAGCTTCTTTAACAACAATTAATTTCATATCAAACCTCTTAGGCAATGATCTAAGAATTTTTCTAGCAAGATTTTATTCAGACATCTTTTCACCTAAGGCAAAAGAGGTGTTGGCAATATCACGCAATCTGATGTGAAATTCACATTTTGATTCTTCTTCATTCATCCCCATAGTCTGAAACTTAGGGGAGAAGTTGTATCCTTGACATACGAACTTTGTATGTGCCTTCATGCGCAGTTTTGAGAATCTCCAAAGCTTCTTTAACTTTTGATATACAAACCGGAAACTTGTTCTTGTCCATACCATTGAAGATAGCATTCAAATCCTTGGATTTTCCAAGAGCTTCCTCATCTTCATCAACCATCCATTAATCTTCTGGTTTCAAGCTAGTAGTTCCATCTTCAGAAGTAACCATTGGATGTTTCCATCCATTTATCACATACTTCGATGCTTTGTTTCCCATGGATTTTAGAAAGGCAATCATCATGGACTTCCAATAGTCATAGTTGGCACCGTCCAAAATAGGTGGTTTGTTGACTGGTCCTCTATCTTTCATTGTGTCTATTTGAGCATAATTTATCTTCCATGGAGCTCATCGAACAGGCTAGGGTGCCTGCTCTAATACCAATTTAAATTAAGTACCTCGTGGGAAAAATGTCAAACACGATGTCCTAGATAACAGGTTCGACAAGAAAAACCAGAACCTTAATAGATTAAGTTGTACAAGTTGATGGAGCAGGAAAACAACAAAGAACACAAGAATTGGTATCCCAGTTCGATGAAAACAACACCTACGTCTGAAGGGTTGGCTTCCAACCCAAGAAAGGAAATTCACTATTAGTAGCTTAGTACAATTATTCTTATAAGCAACAACAAACCCATTGTTGTTCAATGCCTCTTCCTAACACAATCCAATAACTTTCTATTTAGGACTCCCCCTAAATATAAGAACCCCCCTTACTTTCTCTCAATCACTAAACCTTAGTGATTGGAGATTCACCCAATTGTCAATGTCGATTACAACTCAACTAGACAAACCTTCTATATTTAGTTACTGAAACATAGAGGTGTACATAATAATTTTGAATTTACAACTCAACTAGACAAACCTAGAACTATGCCAAATTACTGAAACATAGTGTGGTGTACATGAAATAACAAGGACTCTTGCAGATCCTAGAACCCTAAAATATTCAATGTGAGTGCTTGCTTTCCAATGTAGGTTTGAAATCCATAAATATATAGCATCATAACTCTGGGATTTTTTCCTTGGATATTAGCTTTAATTTTGTCCATACTTAATGTAGAACTTTTTGGATATAATAAGTTCCATAAATCTCTCCAACAAGATATGATTTATTATAATTTAAATTCAAATTTAAATATGCATTTAAATCTGAATAAATCTTCGTCCAGCTGTCAAACAAATCACCTAATCTATTGCTAAGCCAATTAGCAATAAAATATGATCCAATCTTTGACCATACATTCTTCCAAGATGCAACAATAATGATTGTTGATGTAAGCCCTAGAGGCCAATACTTTTGGTATTTGTATCGAATTATTTATTAATAATAAAAGGCTTTTTCTTTATTATGTTTGTTTAATAAAGTCCCTAGAATAGCTAGTCCATTTAATGTATCAAGTGTGACTTAATCATGAGATCACATTAAATATAAGGACACTATTCTTAAAGTATCCGTAGTCGAGCTTTATTGTGAAGTGGGATAACATTAAAACATTAAGACTATTATGTATATAGACTGATGATCACATCTCATGGATCATGGATAAGGAGTTATAAAGTCTTAAACATATGTATGAATATTAAGAGTAATATTTATACTGGATTGACCCGCTATGAGAATACTATATAGAATGTTATGCAAAGTGTCATAAGTTATTCTCATGGTGATAATGGTGTATACCACCCTTCAACCTGAAAACACTATGGACCCTAGATGTAGAGTCGAGCGCCTTATTACTGATCAAACATTGTCCATAACTGGATGACCATAAAGACAATTGATGGGTACTCCACGAAGCATGCTGAGGGACATGAGTGACTTAGATGGAGTTTGCCCATCCTGCGTAACAGGATAAATGTCTATGGGCCTAATATTGAACTGGACAAGGATGGCACGGTCTATGCCTTGTGTTCAATATAAACATAAGGGAAAAAGGGTAATTGTACACATAAGTATTATCACAAAAGGATTTGTCAGGTCACATGACATTTTCGTGTCTTGGGTAGCAGTGGTGTGTTGCTAGATACCGCTTATTATTTATTATGTTAAATACGTGATTCAATACAATTGTCAATGCCGCGAAAACCTACAGGGTCACACACAAAAGGACAGATTGATGAGAGATAGAGTAACTAAGGAACACCGTAAGGTACGATGCACTTAAGTGAATTGTAGAACATCGTAAGGAACGGTGTACTTAAGTAGAATACGAAATATGGTAAGGTACCATGCCCTAAAGTGATTTTGGCATATTATAAGATATGGGCCACATACACTTAAGTGGGATTTTTAGCTTGCAGCCCACACAATTGGTTCTATAAATAGAACCCTTGTGCATAAGCATTTATGCAGTTGCAATTTCGTTTCTCTATCTCTCTCTCTTACTCAAAGCCTTCATTCGTAGCAGCTAGCACTGAGATTGAAGGAATCCGTTCGTGTGGACTGAGTAGAGGCGTTGTCATCGTTCAACGTTTGTGATTGCTCCGTAGATCTGCATCAAAGGTTACAATCGCCACAAGAGGTGACGATTCTATCACTGATCATGCCCATTCTTAAGGATCACTAAAGGAGAAATTTTTTAAATTCTGCTGCATTTTGGATCGCTCTTCTTCTTCAGTGGTATCAGAGCCACTTACGAAACCATGCATCTGATAGCTGCTTATTTTCTGTATTTTCTGTATTAATACGATTAAAAGACAAAATGAAGCAAAGAATAAATGTAATTAAATTTGGCATCATGTGTGTACGATTTGGATGATTGATGTTGACTATGCTTCGGAATCCGACGTTAGTATGGTGAAGCAGCGATATATCGATCGTCCATAGGTTACACAATTGAGATCGATCAAGTTATATATATGATATAAGTAATCCTGATGCAAAATACGGTATATATGATATACTGTTTCTGTTTCGTTCATTCAAACACTTAATGGTTGTTTTCCTTTGAGCGATCAATGGTCATTTGCTTCTTGATCCGACATTAGTATGGTGAAGCAATGATGTGTTGATCAATCATACTGAATTAACAATCGAGGTGTGTTTGACGGTCTGAAATTGGTGCATTAGGGTTAATGACGGCACAAGGGTTGTGTTGTCAAAGAGTTATGCGATTAGGGTTGTGACTGCACAAGAGTTGTACTTCAAAGTATCAAGTGTTGATGCGAAAAACGACATCGATTTCAAATGAATTGTTCATTAAAAATTTAAGTCGGGGCGTTGCCCCTGCAACCCTGCTGATCGGGCAACGGACCCCCAGCTAACTCTGCGTAGTGCGATCGGTCGCCGAAATTTAATTTTGTTTTAATTAACTAACAAAATTTAAATTAATAATAATAATGTGTTTATTATTATTGTCTTGTGGTGATCGATTAAGGAGCAGTTTTCCTTTATTTTGTTTTGGGATTTTAAAATACGACCTGCGTGTCGTGCCTCTCTTTTAATCTCTTAATGTAACTTCTTTTCTCATCCCACTCCCTCGTATGTAAAACGAGTTTCTTTTATGTAATGTAATATTATGAAGAAAGAGAAGAATACAATATCAAAGGAGGACAACCTTGAAGATCTTGCTTGGAGAAGCTTAGATCGTTATTAGGTTAGCTTAGGTTCTCTCATTGGTTTGGGAGAACAATTGCACTAGGGGCCATAACTGTTCCATTATGTATGTTAATGCATGTGAGAGACGATTTATATGATAAATAAGCCGGTGAGATCAGAATAATTACAAATTCCCTCAAATTAAATATTAAGTTTATGCTTTCCAATTTTTATCACTCATCAAGACTAGTATCAGATAATGTAGGTTTTGCCTACGCGAGGTGCATGTTCTATATTAGTAAGGTGCGATGGGATAATTGTAATATCCAATTGCTAAAATAATGGGTCAAACTTAACTAAACAAATTGTAATAAGATTATATATGTTTAGAAGCAAGAGTTGGAAATGACCCATGTGATGGATTGGAATAAGGAGTTATTCACCCAACTAAAATATTCGAGAGTTGTATTAGATACAATTGGAAGGAGTTCCTACCAAAATAACCTAGTTTTGTGTAATCCGCCTACGCGGACTTAAAACAAAGTGAAATGTGGATCTCGACCCACTAGAAAATCTTCCAACGGGATTTTTCGAATCAAATGGTGAGGGTCATTTGTTTTGAGTAAAATAGTGAGAGCATATTTAATTAAAGGCCTAATTAAATATGTTATTGATACTTATATTTTCATTATTTTCATGTAGATTACCATGACAACTAACACCTCTAACAACATTTTACGATCAATCCTTGACAAGGAAAAATTGTCTGGAACGAATTTTCTGGATTGACACCGAAATCTGAGGATTGTCCTCAAACATGATAGAAAGATGTATGTCTTGGAGAAACCTGTTCCTGAAGAGGAACCTCCTAGTTCTGCACCTAAGTCAGAAAGAGATGCTTATAAGAAGCATGTTGGTGATGCCAATGAAACTGCTTGTCTCATGCTAGCTACCATGAACTCAGAGTTACAAAAGCAACATGAGAACATGGCAGCGTTCGATATGATCGAACACCTGAAGATGCTATATCAAGAGCAAGCAAGGCATGAAAGGTTTGAAGTTTCAAAAGCCCTTTTCAAGGCAAGTTAGCTGAGGGAGCCCCTGTAGATCCCCATGTGCTCAAGATGATTGGGTATGTGGAAAACCTTGAGAGGTTGGGTTTTCCCCTCGGAAAGGAACTTGCGACTGATTTGATCTTGCAATTGTTGCCAGATAGATTCAAACAATTTGTCCTTAATTTCAGTATGAATGATATGGACAAATCTCTTCCTGAACTGCTAGCCATGTTAAGAACTGCTGAGCAGAATCTGAAGTCAAAAGGGAAGTCCATTCTGATGATCGGAAATGGAAAGAGACAGAACAAAAGACCCACCAAGCAGGGTGATAAAGGGAAAGGCAAGGAAGTTGCCAAACCCAAACCCACTGTTGCTGCTTTGAAGCATAGTGGAGGCATAACAAAGGAAGGCACCTGCTTCCATTGCGGTAAGACCGGACACTGGAAGAGAAACTGTCCAAAGTACCTGGAAGATAAGAAGAATGGAGTAGAGACTTCAACTTCAGGTATTTTTGTTATTGAAATTAATTTATCTACTTCTGCATCATGGGTATTAGATATTGGATGCGGTTCTCACATTTGTACCAATGTGCAGGGGCTAAAAAGGAGTAGAGATTTGGCAAAAGATGAAGTTGACCTATGAGTTGGCAATGGAGCAAAGGTTGCTGCTTTAGCCGTAGGAACTTATGTATTGACTTTACCTAGTGATTTAATAATTCAGTTAGAGAACTGTTATTATGTACCTGCAATTAGCAGGAGTATTATTTCCGTTTCTTGTTTGGACAAGTTTGGTTTTTCATTTATAATAAAGAACAATTGTTGCTCAATTTATTTGAATGATATATTCTATGCTACTGCACAAATGAACAATGGACTATATGTCCTTGATCTTGAAATGCCTATTTATAACATTAATACTAAAAGGATGAAACCTAATGAGTTAAATCCAACTTACCTTTGGCATTGTCGATTAGGCCACATAAATGAGAAGCGCATTTCCAAACTCCATAAAGATGGACTCTTGGACTCTTTTGATTATGAATCATATGAGACATGCAGATCTTGTTTAATTGGAAAGATGACAAAGCCTCCATTTACAGGAAAATGTGAAAGAGCTAATGATCTTTTGGCCCTTATACATACTGATGTATGTGGAGCACTGAACACACCAGCCAGAGGAGGTTTTCAGTACTTCATCACATTTACTGATGATTTCAGTAGATATGGTTATATGTATTTAAAGAAACACAAACCAGAGTCCTTTGAAAAGTTCAAGGAATTTAAGAATGAAGTACAAAACCAACTAGGTAAGAATATTAAAACTCTTCAATCAGATCAAGGTGGTGAGTATTTAAGCCTTGAGTTTGATGACCATATGAAAGAGTGTGGGATCCTATCCCAACTTACTCCTCCTGGAACACCCCAATGGAACAGTGTATCTGAGAGAAGAAATCTAACCCTGTTAGACATGGTCCAATCCATGATGAGTCACTCCAATCTTCCAAACTCCTTTTGGGGACATGCACTATTGACAACAGCTTACACACTTAACCGTGTTCCATCCAAAAAGGTTGAGAAGACACCATATGAGATATGGACTGGTAAGAAACCACATATGTCTTACATGAAGATTTGGGGTTGCGAAGTTTATGTGAAACGATAAATTTCAACTAAGCTTGAGCCAAAATCTGACAAATGCTTATTTGTGGGGTATCCTAAAGAAACAAGAGGGTATTATTTCTACAATCCTTCTGAGGGAAAATTGTTTGTCACTCGAACTGGAGTTTTCCTAGAAAATGATTTTATTTCCAAAGGAATCAGTGGGAGGAAAGTAGAGCTTGAAGAAATTCAAGAATCACAAAGCATTGATACACCTATGGAGGAATTAGAGCAGGAAAGACAAGTAGTTGTGGAAGAGCAACCTGCTCAAGTAGAACAAGACCAGCGTAGGTCAAGCAGGATACGTCACCTACCTGAGAGATATGGATATCTCATAAATGATCAAGGTGATGTATTTCTCATGGATCAAGATGAGCCTGTGACCTACCAAGAGGCCATAACTGGTCCCGAGTATGAGAAGTGGCTAGAAGCCATGAAATCTGAAATGGATTCCATGTACACAAACCAAGTTTGGACCTTGGTAGAACCTCCTGTACGAGTTAACCCTATAGGATGCAAGTGGTTCTTCAAAAAGAAGACTGACATGGATGGTAAGGTACATACCTATAAGGCAAGACTGGTTGCAAAAGGATGTAAACAAATTCATGGGGTTGACTATGACGAAACCTTTTCACCAGGTGCAATGCTTAAATCTGTTCGGATTTTACTTGCTATCACTGCATATCATGATTATGAAATATGGCAGATGGATGTCAAAACTGCTTTCCTTAATGGGAATCTTCTTGAGGATGTGTACATGACACAACCTGAAGGATTTGACATAGCAAAAGAAGACCAAAAAATATATAAGTTACAAAGATTAATCTATGAATTGAAGCAAGCTTCCAGAAGCTGGAATCTTCGTTTTGATGAAACAGTAAAATAATATGGATTCATCAAGAACGAAGATGAGCCTTGTGTCTACAAGAAGGTTAGTGGGAGCATGATCGTTTTCCTGGTATTATATATATATGACATATTACTCATTGGAAATGATGTCCCTACCCTACAACAAGTAAAGTCTTGGTTGGAGAAATGCTTTTCTATGAAGGACCTAGGTGAAACAACCTATATATTAGGAATCAGGATCTATAGAGATAGATCATAAAAATTGCTTGGCCTAAGTCAGAGTACATACATAGACAAACTGCTGAGACACTTTAATATGCATGATTCCCAAAAAGGATTCATACCTATGCAACATGGCATGTGTCTATCAAAAACACAATCCCCTTCAACTAAGGAAGAAAGGGATCGCATGAATAAGATTCCATATGCATCTGCAATAGGATCTATCATGTATGCCATGTTATGTACTCGACGAGATGTCTCGTATGCTTTAAGTGCAACGAGTAGGTACCAATCTGATCTCGGTGATGCTCATTGGGTAGCTGTCAAGAATATCCTTAAGTATTTGAGAAGGACTAAGGACTCATTCTTGATATATGGAGGTCAGGAAGAGCTTGCTGTAATTGGATACACGGATGCTAGCTTCCAGATAGATAAGGATGACTTTAGATCGAAATCTGGTTATGTGTTTTGCTTAAACGGTGGCCTTGTGAGCTGGAAAAGTTCAAAGCAAGATACAGTTGTTGATTCTACAACCGAGGCCGAGTATATTACTGCCTCAAGTGCAGCAAAGGAAGCTGTTTGGTTCAAAAAGTTCATTAGTGAACTTGGCATAGTTCCTAGCATTGTGGATCCCATTGGTCTCTATTGTGATAACAATGGTGCCATCGCACAAGCTAAGGAGCCTAGATCTCACCAACGATCCAAAAACATACTTAGGAGTTATCACCTCATTCGAGAGATAATAGATAGAGGAGATGTGAAAATATGCAGAGTACCTACACTTGACAATATTGTTGACCCACTGACAAAGCCTCTTGCACAGCAGAAGCATGATGACCATACTAGATCTATGGGCATTAGGGGTATGCCTGATTGGCTCTAGTGTTAGTGGGAGATTGTTGGTGTAAGCCCTAGAGGCCAATACTTTTGGTACTTGTATCGAATTATTTATTAATAATAAAATGCCTTTTCTTTATTACGTTTGTTTAATAAAGTCCCTAGAATAGCTAGTCCGTTTAATGTATCAAGTGTGACTTAATCATGAGATCATATTAAACATAAGGACACTATTCTTAAAGTATCCGTAGTCGAGCTTTATTATGAAGTGGGATAACATTAAAGCATTAAGACTATTATGTATATAGACTGATGATCACATCTCATGGATCATGGATAAGGAGTTATCAAGTCTTAAACATAGGTATGAATATTAAGAGTAATATTTATATTGGATTGACCCGCTATAAGAATACTATATAGAATGTTGTGAAAAGTGTCATAAGTTATTCTCATGGTGATAATGATGTATACCACCCTTCAACCTGAAAACACTATGAACCCTAGATGTAGAGTCGAGTGCCTTATTACTGATCAAACATTGTCCGTAACTGGATGACCATAAAGACAGTTGATGGGTACTCCACGAAGCATGTTGAGGGACATGAGTGACTTATATGGAGTTTGCCCATCCTGCATAACAGGATAAATGGCTATGGGCCCAATATTGAACTGGGCAAGGATGGCACGATCTATGCCTTGTGTTCAATATAGACATAAGGGTAAAAGGGTAATTGTACACATAAGTATTATCACAAAAGGATTTGTCAAACTACATGACATTTTCGTGTCTTGGGTAGCAGTGATTTGTTGCTAGATACCGCTCATTATTTATTATGTTAAATACGTGATTTAATATAATTGCCAATGCCGCGAAAACCTACAGGGTCACACACAAAAGGACAAATTGATGAGAGATAAAGTAACTAAGGAACACCGTAAGGTATGATGCACTTAAGTGAATTGTAGAACATCGTAAGGTATGGTTTACTTAAGTAGAATACGAAATATGGTAAGGTACCACGCACTTAAGTGATTTTGGCATATTATAAGGTATGGGCCACATACACTTAAGTGGGCTTTTTAGCTTGCAGCCCATACAATTGGTTCTATAAATAGAACCTTTGTGCAGTTGCAATTTCGTTTCTCTCTCTCTCTCTCTCTCTCTCTCACTCAAAGCCTTCATTCGTAGGAGCTAGCACTGAGATTGAAGGAATCAGTTCGTGTGAACTGGGTAGAGGCGTTGTCATCGTTCAACATTCGTGATCGCTCCGTAGATCTGCATCAAACGTTACAATCGCCACAAGAGGTGACGATTCTATCACTGATCATGGCCATTCTTAAGGATCACTAAAGGAGAATTTTTTTAAATTCTGCTGCATTTTGGATCGCTCTTCTCCTTCAATGACCTGTTGCGCAAGACCCATATTTCATACCATTATGTTGTTACATCGCATCCAGCATGTGTCCTTTTACACCTCCATACAACTTAAGCAAGCTATATTAATCTTGAACACTTTGAACACTTCTATATGTTATTGATTTGCAAAATGCAGCCAATCCAAAAGGAATAACAATTTCTTTTTATGTGGTTGGATATTGATCCTTTTAAAGTATCTGACTTTCTTTTTCCGATATGTCTTGTGCTCGGGGGCGAGACTTATTAATATATTTGGTTGCATCCATTTTGTCTAAGGTAATCAATAAGGCGGTTGTAATGCATGTTCATTGTGTTTGGTTGGTGGATTAAAAGGGTTTTATTATTGGTGTTGTGTTTCTAAATGATGTAATTAAAGTTATAAGGTAGTCTATGATGTCTGATTCATATGCATGAATATGTTTTTTACATGCAACATTTTATGCTAACTTGGTGAAAAATATTGCAGCTATATATTTGAAATATTTTGCTTAGTTACATATGTTTGTTTTTTTTAGTTGTGAAATAGAAGTTTTGAAAAATCTAGTCTTCTGCTAGCTGTTATTATTTATGTTTATTACTTATGATGCATGTATATTGTCTTGGTTTTGTGGCTTATGTTGTGGAATTGGGTAATACTTATTGAAGCTTAGATAAAGTAGTACAAAGACAAATATATTGACATCTACATACTATATATATGATTGCTTTGTGACTAATTTTTTCGATTAATGTAAATTAATATCATGACTTGTACGCAATATTATTGATATTCACGTTTTTAGAAAAATAAATGTGTTGCTTTATTATTGATTGATTTGTGACTAATTTTCCCGATTAATGTAAATTAAGATCACGTCTTATACGCAATATTGTTGATATTCACATTTTTAGAAAAATATGTGTGTTGATTTAGATTTATTATTGAGTCACAAAAAATCTCTCATATGTTAAAAAGACTCCTAATATGACTTTTTAAGAAATAGCTAATAAATATTTAGGTATGTGATAGCATTTTAATACAAAGTGCTATTAAAGGAATCTTAAATCCAGTCTAGAAATACATGCTATGATAACGCTTTTGGATAAGCGTTATTTTAAGTGGTACTTTTAATAGCGCTTAAAAATACTATGATAGGCAGTCAACCTATATTAGAGGGAGTTTTAATAGTGCTATAAAAAGCTAAAAAAACACTATTAAAGATCTTTTCTGGTGTAATGCTGGAAGGTTCTGTCTGGAGCCATGAGAGTCTTCTTTTTCGTCCATAACGCGTAATGCCTTGTTATCCATGTGAATCTTGTAATCCTTATCAAGTAGTTGACCAATACTGATAAGATTACACTTAATTTCGGGGATACATAATACATCATTTATCAAAGAATGTCCATCATCCCTTCTCTTGATTGATATATCACTGATCCCTTCCGCTGCTAGAGTGGTATCACCCGCGAACTTAACCTTGTTCTTCATGGCACAATTGATTGAAACAAACTAATTTTTCCTTCCCATCATATACATTGAACATCCAGAGTCAAATACCATTGATCCCTGCAATGTACCGCCTTCTTCTTAGTCACCATGGCATTTTCTTCAACATGTAACTGATTACAGTGTATAGGCAACCGATTAGAGCTCTCTGTTGCAACTTGTTATAACTTGTTACAAATATAAGGTAACTTGGTACTGTTGCATTCTCCTTCAGCGATCTTCATCAAGAATGTATTTTCATCATCATACTCTTGTCTCACAACTCTAGCTTCATCTTATTGAGGTTCTTTCATATTGGCACTACACTCTCTTGCAAAATGACCAAGCTTATGAAAATTATAGCACTGCACACTACTCTTGTCACCTATCTTTCTTCCACCTCTTTGTAATACCCCAAAATTTACCCTACAATTTTTCCTGGAAGCATGGGATTATGTTTCACACTTCATTGGCATCATACTAGGTCATACTCATTGCATACTGCATTAGTGACTTGGAAATCAGGTTTTGATTAATCACTCCTTAACAGAAGGAGCCCACACAAAGCAAGATTGAGAATTGGACTTCATTCTCTAAGTATACAAGTCTCAAGGGTCTCAGGGGGCTCCAGGTATCTTATTATGGTCCTCAGTTCATCAGTGAAGGATTCAGAGCTATCAGAGTGTTCATCTGGATTTAATCAGGAAATTAGGGTTTCATGGCTACCTGCAACAGGAAATGTTTGGTTGGAAGTAGAGGAGCTCATCCATATCATGATTGGAGAGGCATCTTGGCCTAGGAAGACTCACAATCATCTCAGAAAGATCCATTGGCAAGCAGTGCAATCAGTTCCCGATCAATTTTGCCCTAAAATTAGGGTTTGGTATAAAATCAGTTTATTTCTGATTCTTTGGGTGGAACTCTTTTCCATGGCCCCCCATATGTCCACAAGGGTCTACATACAAAAAAATCAGTTTTTAATTTGAGCCAGAAGTGCTTCAATTGATCACTGGAATCGGGAATCAGACAGTTTGGGAAAGGTCAATTGTGGGGCCAGAAAAGTTAACTCCTAACTTTTTGAGAGTGGAATCTCAAAATTCATGACTAGGGGAGCCTACATGTGAAATTTGATCAAGGTTGGATAATGGATTCATCATTTAATCAGGAATTGGAAAATTACTTAATTTGGAAATGGTTGACTTTCCATTTTGGGCAAGTTTTTATGATTTTGCACTCACTTTAAGCCCATTTTCCATCAAGATGAAAGCTTCATTTGAAAATTTCTCCAACATGAAAGTTGTTCATCTTGTTCCAAGCGTTCTAAAAATATAAAGTTTGCTCCATTTGGATCAAAATTGAGAAAGTTATGCTTAGTTAAAGCAGGGCATATTTTTAGGACACTTAGAAAAATTTCTAAGTCTAAAAATCTTTAAATTTTATCAAAACGTTTTGGCCTGTTTTCTTGCACTTCAAGGAACCAATTGAAAATATTTTCTTCACAACAATTATACCTTGTCATGTCCTCTTTCACCTCCCTTTGGATTCATCTCATTTGGATCCATGGTTTGAGAGATGCACTCACTTAAAGTTGGTACCATGATTTGAAATTTCTAGCCAGATTTCAAGTTACCTTAGCCAGCCTTGCATTCTTTCAGTTTTGCTCAACTTTAGGCCTATTTTTAGGTTACTTATACTAACCATTTATTTTAAATTTGAACATCAAAGATACTCTCCAATATGCCATCTTTCATATGCCTTTGGAATGAGATTCATAGGATGTTTCATTTGCAAGATATTAACCTTTAAAGTGATCACTTGGACCTGATTTTTGTGCCCAACATTTATGCCTAACTTGCCCAACCAATCCTGCAATGGTGTGAAATGAACTTGATGTCCCTTTTTCATCCTCTTCCATTCATTATTTCCACCCATTCTCAACATGAAACATGCCATACTCCATGATATCTCTCTACTGTTTGCATTATCTCCTCAATTGGTGATTTGCTCATCAAGTTATGTTGCCACAAAGTCACCACCTTGAGTTGGTTTCTTGCTTGTTGTCAAACCAAGCCATGCTGCACAAATGCACCTCCACAACCAATGTTTTCTTTCCTTATTTGGCCATGCATCATATTTCCATTCACCCAAAGTTTTGCCAAAATAAGAAACAACATCTCACGTGCCTTCTTTCCTATTTCTCATACATCTCACCAACTTGCATCATTTGCTCATGGATAAACATTATTTCAGAGCCCATTAAGGAGTTTGACCCACAATACTTAAAGCTAGAAACCCTAAGCATGAAAGGAGGCAGTGAATTTTCGAGCAAGAAAGGGCAAGGTTCATTAGAAGTCAGTTTGTATTTCTCAGCAAAGGTCTCAAGGTGAAGCTCTTGAAGCACCAAGGAAGCATCATTTTCTTCTAGTCTCTCCACAGTCAAGAAGCAGTGGACTAGACTTCCACTAGGTAACTCTTTTGCTCCATTTCCATATCCATTTAATGATACATCTATGCTCATTATCATGCTTGTTTCAATGCTAATCATGTACTTATGCTTATTTCTGAAGCCCTCAGTACGAGGCAATGTTCATGGTGTTGATTTGTGTTGTTGATTTTTGCTCATGTCCATGTTCATATTGAAACTTTATTGTTAACTTTTCTCCATGAATAATCTACCATTTCACCTAAAACAAGTTACCACGTTAATCATCACATTTTGTACTTGAGATCAGGGCTTTGTTTCATGTTTTTTGATGCACTATAGTGTTCGTATTTTGGTGTTGAAGTTGAGAAAAACGTGTTGCATTGCCTGCGTTTTTGCATGATTATGGCTAGGGTTTGGCTCAAGGAAGAAGATGATTGTGTGTCATCTTGAGAGCCATTGGATCCAGCACATCCGTTTTAATCTCGTCCATCCGTTCTGTTTTGTCTTTTAGTGACTTAAGTAAAAGTGACCGGTTGATACATGTTCACATGGCTTTTTTAATTAAAATGTTCATTTAATCTGTCACGCCCTGATTTAATGGTAGTTTGGATCATGGGCCTTCACTGATTGTTTTTTACACCCCTCGCTTATGGCCCATCAGCACTAATACACTTCCCTTTTCATTTTCTTTTTTAATTCCCAATTTATTTCTGTTTTGATTTTAATTAATTTAAAATGTTTCTTTGTTCATAAAAATATTCAAAAATATTTTCCATATTTCTTGATGCCTTATTTAATTTTATTTAATTTTTAGTTTCGCATTTATTTAGTATTAATATTTTATTTTAATTATTCATTCTAAGTGGTCCATTTTAGCATACATTTGATTCTTGATTTTATTTTTATAACTTAAAATTATTTTTAGCTTCTGATTTTTAAGATGAAGGTTGACCACTGCCCCATGGTCAACCTGACTTTTTCGTAGATTTTTATTTCACATTTTCAATTTATTTTTGATTTAATTTTAACCTAATTTTGTTGATTGACTTTTGGTTTGACTTCTGTTTTATTTCAATTAATTCATGTACTAATTTTCATTATTTTAAAAATCTTTTTGGGGGATGATGATGTCCTGACCCTATCTTAATTAGTTTAATTTTTCATAATTTTCCTGATTAATTTGCTATTTATTTGATATTTATTAAGTTGGCTCGAATTTTCAGTTGATTTCTTTATGATCAATGTTTGATTTAGGGACTGCTTATGGCAATTGAAGAGATCTTTTGATCCTCCCTTGTTCATCTCATAGGCCATGTATTAGAGGCCTTTTATCTTGATTTTATCTGATCCTTACCTCATTTCTTGATTTAATTATTTCAGTGGACCCTTTTTGTGCATCTTTTCATCTGTCTGATTCATCTGTTATCTGTTATACTTGTTTCTTTCATCCATGCTCACTATTGCTTGATCGTTTAACATGTTCATACTTCCCATAACTTGTTTAATGCTCCATTATTTCATTATTTGATTCTTTGATTTGATTATATACCTGTTTACTTATCTGATTTGATTGATAATTGTTGCCTACTTGTATGATGATTGAGGCATATATTCTTATTGTATGATTGCCATGAATCATCCCCATTCGTAACAAATGTACCCCTATCCCATAAAGTGTATAATATTTATTCTTTCATTATTTATTCATCTATTAATACAAGAATTAAAACGAACATCCGATAATCATTTCAAAACAAGATCAAAAGCTCGATCCAACGTCGAGTAATCATTTTCAAAACTTAACAGAACCAGCACGCATTCATCCATCCTCTTGTAAGTCGTTCGCCTCAGGCATCGCCATCTACCTGTAAGTCGATCGCCTCAGGCATCACCATCTACCCTTATCCGTGGCTCCTCTCCTTGCTCCATCCTTCGACTCTTGTTCCGTTTAGGTAGCACCCATTAGGTAGAACCCTTTGTATGATAACATAGGTAGAATTCCCTTATTCTTTGCATGCTAACATTAGGTAGATGTTCCCCTCTGTAAATCCTAACACATAGGTCCATATTGCATGACAACTCTAGGACAGAGCTTCCCCATTTTTAGACCTTCCGTGCGTCTCCGATCCTGTGGCATGTCAGTCCATTCTATTGCAAAGAGGTAACTGCCTAAGACTCGATTCAGCGAGCTGCGACACCTACTGCTAATACGTTGAACACATTGCCCACTTTCCTTTGACACAACTGGTGTCCTCTTTTGTAAGTCCATGTTCAGATGGAAATCTTTAACCCCTAGTTAGCTGAACTACGACAACTCTGATTCTCATGTTCAGATGAGATACGTAGGCACGAGACGCGATGTCTTGCCGAGTTTGACTGACGACTAACAACTAATCCTTGCTTGCTTTCGCCCTTGCTGCGATTCTTTTCTCTCGCCCTCGTTGCGATCGAGACCTTCCCTTTCTCTTGCCCTAGTTGCAATCGAGACCCTTGTTCCCGTAGTTAGCTGAACTACGTTTTGCTCTGATTCTCATTCCAGATGAGATACGTAGGCATAAGACACGATGTCTTATCGAGCACACTTCTCTTTCGCCCATAGGTAGCCGAGCTACAAAGACTCTGATTCTCATACTCAGGAGAGATACGTAGGCAGTGGATGCGATATCCTTGCGAGTCATTTTCTTTTGACATTTTCTTTTAGCAGATAGTACCTTAGATATACCTACACCCTTTAGACTAGAACAACAAGAGTGGATACCGTAGAGTACTACGGATGCGTAGGGGTGCTAATACCTTCCCTTCGTATAATCGACTCCCGAACCCTAGATTTGGTTGCGAGACCTTGTCTTTTCCTCTCTTCAGGTTTTCTTCGATTGTTTCCTTTCCCTCCTTTGGGATAAATAACGAATGGTGGCGGCTCTTCTGTTTTTTTCCGCCGGTTGTTTTTTTCGCGTTGCGACACTCTTCCTCTAACATTTCCACCTCTAAAGTTGTTTGAACCACCAACCATATTGCCACAGTTTTCACCCTTTTGGAATGTTGATTTCTTGGAATTTAGAGATTATCTTCCACCAAAATTCTGAAAGTTCCATCTACCTTTGTTCGAGGGGCCACTTTCCCTTCGCCTTTTTGTCTCTCTCGTTGAAATATGCTTGCTAAGCGATCTCCGCATTTGTCTTATCAACATTCCTTTCCTCCATTCTCTGCTCATACGCTTTAAGAGAGCATCGTAGCTTCTCTTTACTCATCGTCGCAAGATCCTTCGATTCCTCAATTGTAACCATTACATTTTCAAATCTTGGTGTCAAAGAACGCAAGATTTTCGTGATAACATACTGCTATGTGATTGTTTCTCCATACGCCTTCACTTGGTTCACCAATCTTGCGATTCTCGTTGTGAATTTGCAAATTGTTTCCTTTTCTTCCATTTGAATCACCTTTTCCTTGCCAACTCCTGCATACATTTTCTCCAATATTTCCCACGCTTTCCTTGAGGTTGTGCAATCACCAACCTTTTCAAAGTTATCTGCATCAACATATTGATGGATAAAAAATAATGCCTTGTAGTCCTTCTTCTTCAGTTCCTTATGCGTAGCCTATTGTGCATATGTTTCACCTTCTACAAGTGGAGTAACACCGTTCTTAATCACTTAAAGAACATCTTGATTGCTAAACAAAAGTTTCATCTGTTTGCACCACTTTTCGTAATTCTTCGCATTGAGAATTTGGAGATTTGCAGGGTTTTATTCATTGGAAACATAAAGCATTTTTGCACACTAGGTGTTTGATGGGTCGAACCAGACTCTTAATGTCAAATGTTGGAACAATCAATCACAAGATCAGTGAAAAATTAGTGTGGAGAGAGAGAGAGAGAGAGAGAGAGAGAGAGAATTTAGGGTGAAATGATAAACTATTCATTAATGATATACCCAAAGGGTATATATACAACTACATAAGACGATGTACAATTATCAAACAAAAAAAACTGAAAAACTAACAGATTTAGCTCGTTGACATAAAACTGCAATCAGTTTTATTTAGCTATTGTCCTAAAATTTAAAGGAAATGTAACAAATGTAACTTGTTGACGTAAACTCTCAACCGGATACATTATGATTCTGTTTGACAAATAAGCACTGCATAGTAGGATGTAACATGTTGCATATTTTCTACAACGTGTTGCAATGATTTGAATTATATTATTTTCTCAACACTATTTTGGTATCTCACAAAAACTACAAAGCTCAAATTAATCTCAGAGAACAAAAAATTTACATTTAATCCCTTACGAAACTCAATTGAGCTATGTTAGTCCTTTTTTTTGTACAAATACATTATAATACCATTATATTAAAACTAGGGAGAAAAATTCTATTAAAATAGATGCATTATCATGCACTTCATGAAATTTTTAAAAAACTAATTTTATACATGATTATTTTTCTCATCAAATACGTGTGTCATCATAAAAAGAAAGGAAAAGGGAAGTTGTTGGAACTAAATTAATTGAAAAAGAATGACTCATAATTATTTTTCTCATCAAATACGTGTATCATAGGAGAGTATATAAGATTGTGAGAGGATTTAGATAAAAAAATATAAAGGAAATAATGGAAGAGAATAGTGTTATTTAAATGAAAAATACTTTATATTTATTGTGTCAAAAAAGTGAGACGGTGAAAATTACTCCTCCTCCCTGTTGTATTAATTTGTTTTTTTACCAATTTCTTATTATGCTTGATTTTCTTTGTATATCTTTGTCCAATTTTTCTATTTATAATTATAATTGTAGAAAAAATTTAACTTATTCATAATTTTATTTAATATTTTAAAATCACTTTACTTTTCATTTATTACATTTTGATTATTATATGACTAACTAATAAAAAATATATATTAAACAAAGTTTAAAACAATATTATTATATCTCCTTAACACGACTTTCAAGAAAGTATCAAAGTTTTTTCCTTCTAAGAACATAAATAACAGTTTTTTACTTCTAAAACATAATTTGTTCACATAATTATAAGTTTTTTTTACGAAGTTTTTATATATATAATTTTTTTATCATATACTTATATATTATAATTTTTTTTAAATCAATTTATTTATTTATTTACTTAACAATTTTCATTTACCATAATAACAACACAAATGTGACATGTTCATTGAAAAGAAACCGGGTCAAAAACACAATAAATCACTCTCAACTATTTTAATATTTGCTTTTACTATTATATAGTACATCATATAGTTTTTTTTTTTCCTTTTTTTGTGTGCATGAATTACTTTTTTTTAAAAGTAAACTAGTTTAAAACATAATTAATAGTTCATAATTTTTTATTAGCAGGAAGAATTTATAATTTATTTCTACAAATATAATGAATCAAATATCATAACATATAAATATAGAGAGATACATGCACTAAATATTCCAAATTTATTTAACATGATAGTACAAAATAATAATTATCTAGAAAATCTAATTAAATTGCTTTTGTGTGACATTCATCAAATTTTAAACATCTATAACAAAAATAAATATTTATTTCTATATGACAATGCATCAATTTAACGATGATAGTCAGTAAAAATTAATCATCTCAAATCAAATTAACTCAACCATCAAATATAACTTACAGTTTCTTGTAGTCCATCACTACATATTTCAAAATTGCTAAAGATGTAAAAAAATTTAGACTTGATACTAACTAAATTGTTATTTAAACAAAATGAAAAGATCATTCAAGTAATGTTTGGTCAATGATTATCAAGTTATATAATTTGAAACTATTTCAATTTATAATATTATATTAAAAGTTATTTAAGTATTGATTATATTTCAAAATGATATCAACACCGATGTTTATGTATATAAATCGAAGATATTTGAATTTAAACTATCAAACACAATTATTAAATTCATGGAAAGATTGTTTTGATATTTAGGGTTACAGATACGAGAAACCATCTTCTATTATAAATTATTATACACAATATAATACTTTGAAAATCATCCTTATTTTATATTTGTGTATTAACGAAATTGTATAATTTCAATTTTCTATTCTATTAACTTAAAAAAAATTATTTGTAAATAATATTATCTTCTTGTTCATATTCACATACTAAAGTTACACATTATTATAGTTTTGATGAAATATCTAAAATAAAAAAATATTTTTTGAAGTAGAAGATATAAGTTGGACTACAATAAAAATAAATAATTAGGTTCATTTAAGCATATTTGAACATGTTGAATATAAACTAATAATTTAATTCATATATTGAATAGTCAACACCACTCTTAGAAAGTAAAGTATAATAGGTTTTTATGTAAAAGAGTTGTCTAACTTTTTACAAATAATTGTAAAAACATGTAGGATATTTAAATTGTTAATACATTTTAAAATTAAGTATATGTGGTAAGCTTATGTGTATCCTATCACTCCCCACCTAACATCGCTACTCACTTACCAAACCTCAAAATCTGGGACACTTATACTATACCACCAACAAGTTGTAACATTTTTTTATATTTACTCATGCTTACCTTACACAATTTAGCATATAAAAAATGTGTATTAGTCACTATGATTCAAAAGGAATCATACTTCATTTGTAATCTTGTTTATATTTCAATAAAATTATTAGCATAGAAAGTCATATCATATCCACAATACTTATAGTTGTAACTAGAAAACCTTTATATTAAAAAAAACATTTGTATTATATAATGTAAAGTACATATCCTGGTAATAAAATTTCCTTATGACGTTTGATGATAGCATAGTCAATTGTATCTTTGTAAATGGTCAGCAAGAAGTCAACATATAGTAGGAACTTAATTAGCTTATCTATTTTATACAATTATGTTGAATTGTATAGTTGTAGCTAGAATACCTTTATATGTTGCCTCATTTTATAAAGATACATGTATAGCTTACCTATATGCTTAGCTTTCATTGTTCATACACATGTAATTATGAGATGGAACCAAAGAGAGAGGAGGGGGATGAATTATAATTATTTATTTTTTCTCGTTTTTATGCTAACACTACAACAAACAAGACCTTAGACAGCGCTTTTTTTAGCCTTAGACAGCGCTTTAAAGCGCTGTCTAAACCTCCGCTGCTAAAGGTTTAGACAGCGCTTTTTTAAATCTTAAAAGCGCTGTCTAAGCCCCCCCTTTAGACAGCGCTTTGGCCAAAAGCGCTTTATAAGACCCTCCTATTTTAATTTTTTTTAGGTATACCTTAGACAGCGCTTTTCAAAAAGCGCTGTCTAAGCCCCCCCCCCCTTAGACAGCACTTTTGCCTAAAGCGCTTTCTAATCCCCCCCTTAGACAACGCTTTTTACAAAAGCGCTGTCTAAGGTATACGAAAATTTTTGAAGCTTTTGTTTTAAACCACATTTTTTCCAGGTTTATAAACCAGAATTTCTACCTGTTTTCAACCAGATTTTGACAGACAATTATCACATTTTATATATGCCAATGGACAGGGTCAACACCTCTCCATTGGCCTTGAATTTGTAGCTTTCTTTTGCCAAAATTTGAAAGTTGTATGGCACTGATAAGCTGGATGCATGGTAGAATTAGACTCATCTTTCATGCTGAACCTCTCAACTGTAGAGTGTTTCTCAAACAATTTAGGCAAACTTTTCAAGCTTTAGATTATGAGTACTAGTACAAAAATGAACCAAGGTCTAAGAAACTAATAACAAAAACTTATAATTGAAAGTTCATGAGTGAAGGAAAAAATCATCATTTCATGAGTGAATAAATATCTGTTACAACAGAGTATTAAATATCAGTTGAGGAGTCCTCTAACTGTCAGTAGCTTTAACATCATGGTCTTTATTGTTCAACTTCTGTACAGGCTTCACCTCCGACATGCCCAGAAGAGCCCTTTTCTGTGTCTAGACGTATTAAAAGCCTTTCAAGCAATTCTTGGCAGTCCATTGCAGTAACCATCACTGACAACCTTGCCCTACCCCTCCAGCATCCGATGGCTATTGTTGACTCATCAACTTTGAGGGACTCTTTAGTAACTGTGTTCTCTGCAGAAAAGGAAAAATGCCAGTAATCAGATATATCGATGTCAACGGGATAGTTTAAACTTTTCTAGAGCATCACCTGGGATTATACATACCTTTACCCAGAACTATCACGCAACAGCCTGGCAATAGATTTTCTGCCTTTTTACCAAACTCGGCATCAGCAAAATCTGTAAATTTTACATCTTTGTCTTGCAGAAGATGCTTGAAGTCCACGGGAGAAGCCTGTATAATTTGCTTTGTTATGTATGGGAGAATAAGGGGCAATCCTTTAGATGATATCCTGAAAGCACATGGTGCATCGGTACCTTCTCGTGCTGTTTGTCTTTCCTATAAGATAAGGCAAGAACAGTTATTCACAAGTACTAGTAAAAACAAACTGAGACTTATATCTCAATCGGTCAAAGACTGACTCCTTGACCAGAAAACCACTTCCATTACAAGGACAAGTTTACAAACTACAAGGCCATGTCATTCAAATACTAATAGATTTATTCAACAGTGTAGATTGTGACAATTCCTTGTGGCGTGCATGCTATTTGTACTATGCTAGAATGACGCATAGAAAAATCAGGTTGGTAAAGCAGTTTTAAATACATAAACTATTATATCACCATATAATCCTTACAGAATATATGTCAAAATGAGATATGAAAGCTTGACTATATAATTCATATCCAATAAAACTATAAACAATTTGAGCCAAAAAAACAAGTGCTGAAATTCATTAAATGATCTATGATATGAAATACTAGTTTCTAACTCTAATAGAAGATACAAGGTATAATTAACATTGACTTGAATGTTTTTAAAAAATTTATACATTTCCCTTTCATTATTTAAACTCAAACTCTGACAGAATGCCTCCCAAACCCAGCGCCAACACCATATCTACCAACCAATGTATTTAGGCCTTCTAATGGTGAGATTACCCACAAATTATTACGACCTCTGGCCCTTTATAACCGACCAAATACATTTGATATTCAATGAATCTAAAAAACGAGTTGTCTCTTATATAGAAGAACGGAGGTAGTATTTATTTAAACCCGAAAAATGGATGACAAATAAAATAAGACAATCATGTAATATAAAAATTCTAACAAGACCAGCAATATCTCTAAATTGAGAATAAAGTATACTTACAAACATCTTCATGCCAACTGAGGTTATTTTCAGTTGCTGCCCAGCTGAAAAGTTCAACTCAAGAATATCCTTGACAAACTTGGAGACATAGTAAATTCTTTTCACGTGACTGGTATCACTGTTTCGTGTAATAAGGTGGCCATTGAATGGAAAACCCTCATCAATCCCATAAAAGTCCCTTATACTATTAATAATTGTGTCATCTTTAAAAAAGACGACAGGGTCAACACCTCTCCATTGGCCCTGCTAAGAGTAGTATGTGTTGTCAGTCTTGATTATGTAAGTCTCAAATGATAGAGTATTATGACATTAGGATACAGATTGAAAAATCCTATCAAAATAGCATGCATGAAAAAAGCAAAATTACATAATGCATCAATATTGAAAAGATTAAGCAGAACTGAACAGAAATTCAATAACAGAACCGTCAAAAACCACAGAACAGCCAAGGGGAGTGGCAACAGCAAAATAGCTACTGCTCAGAAGAATAACAAAAACACTGCTGGGGCACAGCACAACCACAAACAACCAGTTGCATGTGTTGAACAAAACACACAGCATCCACACACATTCTGTTTGAAGTTAGTACAGATAGGTTATTTTTATGGAAATAGAAGATTAACTATTCCAAATATTGAGTTTTTAACCAAGAATTTCCTATTTCATAACTGGCCACAATAATCATTACACGTGCACCTCAGTCCTAGGTAAACACAGAACAGGCAATCAAATGTAAGTCATCAAGAGCCATCAATCAAAAAATAAAAACCAACCATACATTACATACTACAAACCTGGCATGACCTATTTGATAAAGTCATACATCTAGCCATTTGAAACTCATCATAAGTGAAGAATTTTAAATTTATAAGCACACAAAAGCTATGAAAAGATGCATACAAGAAGCTCGCAATGTTTCAAAGACTAAACCGCGAGCCATTCAACCAGTAGAATTGTGAACTGCATTGTTTACACTTCGGCTATTTGACCGGATCAATCACACTTTCACCTAAGCTCAAGCTATTCAAAACCATGACCCAAAGATCTCACCCGTTCAAAAACATCGATATATAAAGCTTATTAAAGAATTAACTAACTAGCTATTAACAAGTTCAAACATACTAACTAAGCAAATTAATGCCTATTTGGATAAACAGTTAAACTAAAGAATGAAGATGTGGATGTCACAACAACATAGGTTTGATCTATATTCACACATATTCAGAAATTTAGGAATACCATAGTTGTTAACAACAAACACCATGACCATAAGCCAGGTGCAGTCTGTGGTTCCTGCTTTGAGCCTTCTTGGTTTCAAGAAAGGCGCGATTGGCAAGAGTATAAGTAAGGATGATAGATGACATACCCGTTTGCTTTCATCCATATCAGCTTTGTTGCCTACCAGTATCTTGTTAACATTGTCAGAAGCATGCTGCTCAATGTTACGAATCCAATTCCTGATATATGGACACAAGATGATATAAGACTATTTGCCATGTAGAAAAGAAATAAAAATACATTTGAAGCACATGATCTGGACACAGTAAAATAAGTTGTATTGTCATGTAAAAGAACTTAAAACACATTGCAAGCCAAATTGTCCAATTGAACTGTTGAATAATTGAATTGGCTGAATATAATGGGTGTTCTACTAAGACATTAAGATTTAAGTAAATCCGGATTTAAGGAGTGGAAATGATGAAAGAGGAATAGCATGCAACACGAGAGTGTGAGGAAGAGAAAATTACTGTTAAAAGAAGATTCGTCAGTAACGTCATATACAAGCAAAATACCCATGGCTCCACGGTAGTAAGCTGCAAAAGAGGGAATAATTTTTGTGACATAAGATCAACAATTTGCATATATTATGAAATGGTAGCAGAAGCCAATTGACACTTAAATTTGAACATTCTACAACAAAATCTTACGATAACAACAAAGGTCGTTTACATTAAGGTGGAATCAGCAACATAGATCAAATACCCCCATGATATCCCAAAATAAGCACATAAAAGCTATAAATTGTATTCAAAACAAACCTTATCTTGCCAAACTTTGAAAAAATGGTATGAGTAACAAGCATAGAAGGTTTAGAAGAAACCCTAGTCTCCGCGAACCACCGCGACGGCACACCACTAACAACAACCGTATCCGGTTCGCGCCTGGAACTCCGATTGACATTCCGAAGACCATTCCTCCATTTCACAACGTCGTTTTCATTCTTCTCACTCAAAAACGACAGGTCCCAGATGTGGAGTGTACCGTAAACGACGGGATCTTCGCGTTTACGCTTTTTGAGGTCTTTGTTGAAGCGTTTGAATTGAAGATCTTCTTCGGGGAGAGGAAAGGGAAGAGAATGAGAGGTTTGGAGAAAATCGAGTAAGGCTCGTTTGGTTTTCCATTCGTCGATTTGGTTTGTTATGGAGGATGAAGGTGTGGAAGGGTGTACGGTGAGGTTGAGTTTGATGCGTGGTAGGAGAGTGAGGTCTTTGTCTATTTCTAGGGTTGCTGTTGGGGGGATTAGGTTTAGATTTTCTTGCTCCTCCATTTTCATCTTCATGCTCATCACTCAGTCACTCGCTGACTAAACTGGTGTTATTTTCTTCTGCTACTTTTCTCTTACATCGTTAAAAATTAAAATCAGTTTAAACAGCGCTTTCTAAAAGCGTTGTCTAAGACCCCCCCTTAGACAGCGCTTTCATTAAATTTTTAGAACATTTTCCGTGTTTTATTTTTATTTTAACCTTAGACAGCGCTTTCTTTTAAAAGCGCTGTCTAAGATGCGCTGTTAAAAAACCTTTTTGGCGTAGTGTAAGTGATGATATGAATATTACTTATGAAGAAGGTAAAATGCAAAATTTAAAGTGCATAAAGTAAATAAAATACAAGGATTTATACTAGTTATCCTTACCAAATTAAGGGTACATCTAGTCCCCCTTTTCCCTAAGAAGATTTTCCATTATGATCAAATACACTTTACAACCAAGCACTCTAAAGAAATACCTATCAAACAACTAAGAAAGCACACAACTCTTTTGTTTATATAACAAACATAAAACTCTATAGTGGGATTTGAATCACCTCGAATCAAAGAACCTTTTTCCTAATCACCAAACACTATGATGATATTCACCAAACATTATGGTGAAATAAGTCACACTATTTTTGTTGAGAAATGAAGAACTTATGTTGGCTATACAATGATCACATTCAAACTTTAATTGTCGATTCTTATGAATATTACAATTCAAATGTATATCACTTATGCTCAAAATGTTTTTTGATTTTGAAACTTGTGAAGAAGATATTCATCATCTATCTTAGTTTAATTTTGGTGAAGACAAATTCATATTAAAGAAGAAAAATACTGAAATCAAGAATCAAGATTGCATAAGCTTATGGATGTTATGGAAATAAAAAGAGTTTGATTATGAGATAAGGTACAATGTCAATTCATCTTTGTATCAACTTTAGATGCTAAAAAAATCTCTCATCTAATCCCTTATAAAGTTTTCCCAACATTAATGTATAAATGACATTCACTCCACAACTTTTAAAAGGCCAAATTTCAAGTTTTTTAATAGTGCAATCAATTTCACATTTCAAGCAATCGATTGCATGTTGTGTCTTCCTAGAAAAATTGAAAATTTTGAAGTTGCCAATCAATTGTTTCATTTGCACAATCAATTGCATCATGGATCTGGATGAAAAATTTGAATGTTACAAAGGTGACAATCGATTACACCATTCAAGCAATAAGTTACACCCTATGAAAATTTGAAAAATATGAATCATTGTGATTCGAATTCATTTCATATGTTCATTGAACTTCCCAAATCATTGCATCAAATTCAAGAGGCGTGATATGATGTATTTAAGGAAAAATACATCAGTTTTTACAACAACCTCTTTCATTCAAATTTCAAGTGTTCAATCACAAACTTTATAGAAATTTTTGATGCATAATTTTCATATATTATAGATAATTTTCACCAAACCTTTGAGAACTTAAGTTCTATATAATTGTGAATTAATTATTGGAGAGGAAAGATCAAACTTTTGAATTTTAGAAAGTGTTCAAAATCATTGTTACTTATAGTATATTTTTATCATATTATTGTAATTGATCACCTAATGTGTAGTGACTTGATATGTAAAGAAAGTGCGTGTACTATATAAAAGTGTTTGCAAATAGAAAGTGATATATTTTTTGTTTGTATTGTAAAAGGTTCTTTGATTCAGGAAGATTGAAAGTCTTCCATAATGTTGGTGTTTAGTTAGAAGATTGTAAGAGAGGTCTTGGTGTGAGACTTGTACAAAGATCTAACATAGTGGAAAATCTTTCAAGGTGTGAATGGACTAGATGTAACCTTAAGTTGGAAAGGGGAACTATAATAAATCTCTTGTGTCTTTTAATTTCTTGAACTTTTTCTTTTTTCTACACTTTAATTCAAAGTTCATACACTTAATTCCAGGGAAATAAAATAAAAAGGGAAGAATCATTGCTTAAAATCAGAACAATCCATAAAATCTAATTCACCCCTCTTAGGTTGCACTCTATAGTTACAATTGGTATCAAAGAAGGTTAAGGTAATTTGTTCCTTGATCTGTATAAATATGGCTTTCGCAAAACCTTTTTTGGCAGATGGTGGCATCAACAACAAACCACCATGTTTCGTGGGAGAATATTATGAATTATGGAATATTCACATGAAAAATATACTTAGAAGCACAAGGAGAAAAAATATGGGATGTTGTTGAAAATGGACCATTCATTCCTACAATTGTCATCAATAATGTAGAACAACCAAATATGAAAAGCTCTTGGAATAATGATGACAAGAAGAAAGCATTGTTTGATAAGAAGACAAAAAATATACTTACATCTATCTTGGAAATGGACAAAATTTTATGACTATCAAATTTCAAAACAACCAAGAAAATTTGGGACACATTGGAAGTAATAGATGAAGGCACAAAGAAAGTGAAAATATAAAATTGACCACTTTATCTCAAGAATATGAATTTTTTAGAATGCTACCCAATGAAAGTATTATTGATTTGTGAAAGAGATTTACACACTTGACAAACCATGGGTTGAATATACTGTTCCCCTAAAAAGCATTTTAAAAAACATTTCCTTTTATAAATTCAAACTTTTACAAACAGACGCGCATCTTACATGCTCCGAGGCCAATTGTTGATATCATGGGAGCATATAATAAACAAAAGCAAAAATAGTAAAACTTTTATAAAACATACGATTAAATGGACATTATAGTTAACTCAAATTTTATGTAATCAAAACAACTAATAAATATGAATTTGCTTAAACAAGAAATTCAACAATGATCATAATTCAATTTTCACACAAAGCTCAAATTAAATTTGATTAATTGAATGATCAATCTAACATCAAGAGTTCATACAACAATAATTTCAAAAGAGAATGTTCAAATTACTAGATCTATCACAAAGCTAAACATTAATTGCGGAATCGCTATAAGCAGATAAATTCTAACAACATATTATTATACGAAAGCAATACAAACCTAAGCATGCAAAACTATGAAGAAAATTAAAGAGAGAGGGAAGAAGAAGAGTACACAAAATATATAGTGGTTCAACTCTATCATCCTCGCATGAGCTTAATCCACTCTTCAATGGTTTCCATTGGAAATTTGTTAGTCTTATAATAATAATAATAATAATAATAATAATATGACAATTGTTTATAGAAATTATACATCCACTTGACAAAAGATACTCCTGAAAATAGTTAGTCTTCTTATCTTGGTCCTCTTTTGTTGTATATGGCGTCTTCTTTACCAATCTTGCAAGATCCACCTGATCTCGACTTAACTCTTCCAGATACACACCCCTACTTCAATACACGTCTACCGAAGTAACCTAGAGGATTTTTATTTTATTTTTTGATGGACTTCCAAACTCCATACACACCACACAATTTCAATCTTGACCTACAACTCAAGAACTTCACAAACATCAAGAAAGAATGAACCTCCTCTATAATATATCTCACATTCTCTAAGAATTGAGAAGCAACTAATCTTAATCTTGCTAGAGGTTGAAGATGATTTCAGATGCAAAAGATAGATGTGAAAAGATGTTCTTTGAAAGTGGGTTTCCAATTTTTTAGAAAAACTTTCAAAGTTACGATTATCATCACACTAATCATTAAACATTTATGGTGATTGATAGAGTAAATTATTTATTTAGGTGTGTAAGACCCCAATTTTGATCCTAAGATCCCTCATGGCATCATAACATTGCATTTGCATTGCCTCAAGGATCTTTAGCATCTTGGTTCCCCTTGCCTTTGGGTGGGACTCCTTGTGATTGGTTTGAGATCACCAAGCATGCTTGAATTATACATCATTGTTTCTCTTACTTTTGTTTACTAACCAAAAGCACAAAAAAGTGTCACTAACATCTTTTGTTTGAAGCTTGAGTATCATCCAAGACACTTTCTGGGTTCTATTTAGATGATCAGTCAACACAAGGGAATGTCTTGAGATACTTCCAACAGGTTCAAATGGGGTCTATTCGTCAGTCAAAACGTTAATCTTGAAGGAGCAAAAGTTTGTTCATGAGCTGTCATGCTCGCTAGGCGAGCAGAATGGGTCGCCTAGCGAGTCCCAAGAAAAGCCACCAGAATCACCTACGCTCAGAGGAATTTCTTGAACTGTCATGCTCGCTAGGCGAAGCCCACGTGTAAAAAAACAAAATGGAAAAACGAAAAAAAAAAGAAAGAACGAAAAACGAAAGAAAAAAAAAAGGAACGAAAAAAAAAGAGAACGAAAAACAAAAAAATAAAAATGAAAAAATAAAAAAAATAAAATAAAAATAAATAAATAAATAAATAAATAAATAAATAAATAAAATATAACAGAAAAATTTTGGACTTGGGCCTCTCTCATTTGAGCCCACAGGTCCACAAAAATCAGGTTATAAATTCAGAGTTTCAGTGAAACAAAAAAATTCTATTCCTATTACCCTGGCAGGGAAAAAGATAGTGAGAGAAGAGCTAACAGAGTTCAGAGCAACCTCCAGAGACTGAAGGGAACTCATCGGCAAAGAACCAATTCCCTCTCATATAAACCCTCAGATTGTTTTGCAAACTCAACCGGGCAATTCAATTTCATTCGATCTCTCCAGTCAGGTTTGCCTTATTCCCATTACTTTATGCTTTTAATTTGAATGCTCTGAATGTATGAGGTATTATGGGTGAATTTGATACCCTTTTGATGCATGTGTTTGACAAGAGGTTTAGGCGTCCTACCCTTGGTTGCTTTTTGTGAGCTTTTTGTGAATTTTAATGGCATGATTCATGTGGTTACATTTTGATTTGGGGGCAACTCTTGATTATCCTATCTTGTTTCTCTAACCTGTTTGTTGAGTTTTGTTTTGTGAGGACTCATATGACTCTTGCAGAGATGGCTTGCCTGGTGTTCCACTTTATTTGTGGGATACCACCTGGAGGTTTATTCCGATTACCTGTACTGACTCACTTTCTTTGATGGTGCTAGCTTGAGAGAGATCTGGGTTTCTTATCTCTTGAATTGCTGGTACTTCGGATCTTTATCCGTACGGTAGATCTCTCGATCCCTTTACTTTTCCCGCATGTTACCGATTTCTTTGGTTTCGTACAGCCTCTCGTGGCATGTCACTTAAGGTAGCGCGGTTCCTTCATCTAGGACTGCCTTTTTGCATGAGCATCCCTAAACACCCCAAACTCATTGATTTTTCTTCTCCTAAGAACACGTTATCTCCTTCTACTACAGGCGAGTAAGTCTCCAAAGGTCGAGCATCCGGTAGATTGCGTAGTAACGTCGTTCACCCCAAAACACAACCCTTACCCCATAGGTGGTCGAACTACGTTTTGCTCTGATTTTCATCCCGGATGAGATACGTAGGCATAAGACGCGATGTCTTAGCAAGCACACTCCTCTTTAACCCCTAGGTAGCCGAGCTACGAAGACTCTGATTCTCAGATTCAGATGAGATACGTATGCAGTGGATGCGACATCCGTGCGAGTCATTTTCTTTTGACCCTTCTTTTAGTAAGTAGTACATTAGATAAACATACACGCTTTTCTCATCCCTTCAATCATGTTTGCACAAATAAATTTTCAAAAAAAAAACAACAACCCTTGCAACAAATGTGAAAAGGGCTCCCTAGGAGTACCTAGGATGCTTTGGGTGCTTAATACCTTCCCATTGCATAACCAACCCCCTTACCCAGATCTCTGACATTTTTACTAGTTTTTGATTCGATAAAACTTTTAGGTTTTTGTTCGCTTTCTAACCATTCCTTTGGATAAATAGAAGTGCGGTGTCGACTCGACTTGTATGATTTACCTTGGATTTAGTCAATATCTCTAATGGTAACGAATACCCCGCTACAGAAAAGTGGCGACTCTGCTGGGGACATGAAATCCTAGTGGGTTTTGCCTACTTTTCATATTTGTTGTATTGTATTGTATATTTTTTTTTTGTGACATATTTTTGTGCAATTTGGGATTACTGTATTGTATGTAATGATTGGATTGCTTGAATATTAATTCCTTGTATGCTTGGTGATCTTTGTGAGATGAGTTCTATACCCGAACTCGAGTGCACTTAGGATAGGAGAATGGCATAGTCTTGTTGACTTGTGTGGAGTTATTCCTTAGCAAGTTGACTTACAAGTCCATTCACTTGGTGGAGGTTATGTTGGGATCAATAATGTCACACAAGTAGTTGTGGTTAGACATTACTCTTTCCAATATAGACCTTAGAAGTCAAGGACCTTAGTTTACCAAGCCCATCTTGGCCTATTCTTAGGATGTAGTGTGAAAGTCGTTCAAGTGTAAGATTTCATACGATTGTTACGCGATACTACACTCATAAGAGTCTCTCTCGAGAATATTTTCGGAATACGAGTAGTCGTTTCTCCAATAATATCCGAAAGATGGGATGATGACTATGGGAACCTCTTGTAGAACATGTTTGGCAGGTTTAAACCCTAGTACACTCCCTTTTGGGTGGTTCTTAACCTAACTCCATGCTCGTGACTTACAACAAACCCTTGATTCATGGTTGATCCGTTCATGAATCCTTAATATCAATGGAACTTGGGTGTTGATAAGGTGTAAACCATAATCCACCAAAATGGATGGTTGATATTAAGGATAACATGATCCATCCCATGACCTTTGTTTGGTGTGCTTTGCTTGATCCTTGAGTGTGATTGTTGCATTCATGCATTCATGCACCCATTTGCATCCATATCATCAAAATAATGAGAAAATTTTCAAGGAACTTAAGAGGTCTATTTGCAAAATTTTCAAACATGGAAAGACAAAGAAGGAATACAAAGAAGTACAGTTTCAGACAACCAGACTTGAAAGAGTTAAGGAATTTGACATCTTATGTATTAGATCCCTTGGGTTTCAAGGCTCGTTTCGGGAAGCTTCTTCCTCTTCTGACTACTCAGGTGGATGGAGGATTGGTGAGTGTATTGGTGCAGTTTTATGATCCCTTGTACTATTGCTTCACGTTTCCGGATTTCCAGCTTTTGCCTACCCTTGAGGAGTATGCTTACCATGTGGGTATACCTATTCTAGACCAGTTGCCGTTCAGTGGCTTGGAGAGTATTCCTACTTCTCAAGAGATAGCTGACATGTTACACATAGATGAATCTCTGGTTGGTGCTCATATGACTACCAAAGGTGGAAGTCAAGGTCTCCTTCCTGAGTTCCTCATTGCTCAAGCTACTATATATGGGAAGGCCATGAGTGAGGATGCCTTTGAAGCCATATTTGTACTTCTCATATATGGATTGGTATTGTTCCCCAACATCGACAAGTTTGTGGATGTGAACGCTATTAGGATCTTCTCTACTCTTAATCCCGTTCTGACTCTGTTGGGCGATACCTACTTCTCTTTGCATATGAGGAATGCAAAGGGTGGTGGCGCCATTGTGTGTTGTTTGCCTCTGTTGTATAAGTGGTTTATTTCTCACTTACCTCAGACGGTCGCTTTCAAGGAGAACAAGGAATGTCTACGGTGGTCCACGAGACTTATGTCTCTCACTAATGATGATATCTCTTGGTATAACCGTGTGTATGATGGTGTGCAGATTATTGACTCTTGTGGCGAATTCTCCAATGTACCTCTTCTTGGTATATGTGGTGGGATTAACTACAATCCTGTTTTAGCACGTCTTCAGCTTGGGTTCCCCTTAAAGGATAAACCCAATAACATTCTGTTAGAGGGTGTATTCTTTCAGGATGGTAAAGATCCCCAAGGCTTGAAAGCTAGGATGGTCCGCGCTTGGCGCAAGATTCATAGGAAAGGAAGGAAAGAGTTGGGTCCTAAGAATTGCATCGTTTTGGAGCCTTACACTGTTTGGGTTAGGAAGAGGGCGTTTGAGTATCTCATGCCTTACGAGTATCCGAGACTTACACCTATGATTATGGCTGGGCCTTCAACCCTCCCTAATCAAGGAGCAGAGGAGTTGAGAGACGAAGACCGTTCACGTGCCTGGATCCGTGAACGTGAAGAGTTACTTTAGCAGATTAAGGAGGAGGATGCGTTGATTGAGTTTCTTGAGCATCAGGTTATTGATGACCCTGATGATATATGGACTTCTTTACTTCCTCAGTCTTCTAAGTTCTGGAAGATGAGGTATGATCGACTCGCCAAAGAGAAGACCGATATGGAGGCAGCCTACGAGAGGGAGGTAAAGAGGCTTCGCGCATCTTATCTTCCTGTGTCCCGAGCTTTAGATGATTGTTTCTAGGGATCCATAAGACGATTATTTTCCTTTTCTCTTGTATATGATTGACGATGTTGCACTTCTTTTCCCTGATATTATTTGATGAGATATTTCCATATGTGATAAAATGCTTAATATTTCCAGAATTTGCAAATAAAACTCTAAAGTTCCTTTGAAATAAAAAACAAATCATATGCACAAGCATTGCATGCATCATATGCATAAGCAGGTTATGTTTCCGGTCCCTTGCCCTGTGGTCTAACTCTGTGTCCTTCATTTATTTTGAAGACAAGCTGACTCACCGGTACTACACTAGAGCCAATATTTCAAGACCATGGATTCACGAGGCAGGTGCCGTGACGTCCACCCTACACCAGAAATTGAAATTCGTGAAAAACAAGAAGCTGGTGGTGGTAGGGGGAGAAAGGGCTCTCCTGGTTAGCCATCTGTCTTCCTTCTCTTATATAGATGCTGAGGATGAAGTTGGAACTCCTTTCTAAGCTTTATCTATTGCTGAGCCTATTGAGAAGAGAGCTCCTTCATTTGCTTCCTACAAAGATGCAAAGCTGGCCATTGAGCGTGGTGCAACCACTGGTTTAGGAAAAATGATTGAGTTAGAAGACAACGAGTCCCGGGCTGGCATAGGTTTTTCTTTTGGTACTTTCAACAAGCAAGGGTTATTCAAGAGTGGAGGTTTCATCCACACTGGTCTAGATGAGGAGGCTGCTGCCGTTTTAGAAGAAGATGCAGAGGGTTCTGGCAATTTCATCATCCCTGGAGGGGTCTGCAACAATTGGGTCGCTGTGGATATTCTAACAGCTGTCCATAAGTCAACATAATGATCACTTTGTTTAAAAACCCTTCTCCCATACCAAAAGGAGGAGTGATGACATTGATGGCGCATAAATACAATGATGTTTTCATTCAATAAATTCATGTTAAATGTTTGTTTTTCCATTTATTTTCCCTTTTCGCTTTTGCATGAAATTGGTGATCACATAAAACCTCAAAATGGAATAAAATCAATCTTTTCATCTGCATAATGATTTGCCTTGTTTGAATTCTAAATCTTTTCATATCCAAAATCATTATGCAGGTTGATTTCTAAACCCATTGAACATAATGACCCAACACCATCTCCCAATTTTGAATTCCCTGTATTTGAGGCAGAGGAAGATGATATTGAAGAGATTCCTGATGAGATCACCCGGCTACTTGAGCATGAAGAGAAGATCATTCAGCCGCATCTTGAGAATCTGGAAACAATCAACTTGGGGTCTGAAGATTGTGTGCGAGACGTAAAGATTGGGGCACTTCTGGAAGAATCTGTTAAGAAGGGGTTGATTGAATTGCTACGAGAATATGTTGACGTCTTTTCCTGGTCATATGAAGACATGCCTGGTCTAGATACTGATATTGTGCAACATTTCCTACCTTTAAAGCCTGAGTGCGTGCCTGTGAAGCAGAAACTCAGAAGAACTCATCCTGATATGGCAGTGAAGATCAAAAAGGAAGTTCAGAAGAAAATTGATGCGGGGTTTTTGGTGACTTCTACATATCCTCAACGGGTGGCCAATATTGTGCCCGTGCCTAAGAAAGATGGAAAAGTCCGGATGTGTGTGGACTATAGAGACTTGAATAAAGCTAGTCCAAAAGATGATTTCCCTCTACCACACATTGATATGTTGGTAGATAATACGGCTAAGTTCAATGTCTTCTCGTTTATGGATGGATTTTCCGGATATAATCAGATTAAAATGGCACCCGAGGATATGGAGAAGACAACATTCATCACACCTTGGGGAACATTATGTTATCGAGTGATGCCCTTCGGTTTGAAGAACGCCGGAGCCACGTATCAACGAGCTATGACTACCTTGTTCCATGACATGATGCACAAGGAGATTGAGGTGTACGTTGATAATATGATCGCTAAGTCAAGATTGGAGGCTGTATTCCCTGTAGAGGTGGAGATCCCATCAATGAGAGTCTTGATGGAAGCCAAGTTAACTGATGCTGAATGGGTTCAGTGTCGTTATTACCAGCTGAATTTGATTGAAGAGAAGAGATTGACCGCCATGTGCCACGGTCAGTTATATCAGCAAAGGATGAAGAAAGCTTTTGATAAGAAGGTCAAGCCTCGTGTGTTCTGAGAAGGTGACCTTGTGCTCAAGAAAGTTTTGTCTTTCGCGCCCGATTCCAGAGGCAAGTGGACTCCGAACTATGAGGGTCCGTATGTTGTTAAGAGAGCCTTTTCAGGCGGTGCTTTGATACTTACAACTATGGATGGGGAGGATTTCACTCGTCCTGTGAATTCAGATGCAGTCAAGAAATACTTCGCCTAAAAAAAATAAAAACTGAATAGCTCGCTAAGTTGAAAACCCGAAAGGGAGGCTTACGCAAAAATGAGCGTCTCGGTGGATTGAAAACCCGAAAGGGCGATCCAGGAAAAAGTTAGAGACACAAAAAATTATGATATATGTATCCCGCTAGATTGAGTACCTCATCCTGGGGCAATCTAGGCAAAAATTAGGGATTTGGCAAGTAACTGCATCCTGACAAGACTTTGTTCTACAACTGTCGTCTGTCAGAGATCCTTGCTCATTATCAGCCAAAGCTTCAAATACATCGGATTCAGAATTGGTGGAGAAATGGTCATTATGTTCAATGTAGCCTTTTTCCAATATATATCACCAATTTCAAATTTGTAAAGATCTATGGAGTCTTGCCATTCGCAGACTATCATTCTATCAAATAAATTTGAGCCTTTTATCCAATTATTGGCACTCTTATCTGTTTCTATTCAACAAATGTCTTGCATGTTTTGATTAAGAAAATATCATTGTTTTAAATGATCAAATTTTTTATAATTTGTTTTTAAACAAAGTGAACATTCACAATGATGAAAGGATACTTAGAAGATCCTCAGTGCTCTCCCAAGGGTGGTACGATCCCCAACAGGGTAAGATTTTTGTCCATATTCCCGGCATGACTGTATCTCCTCCCTCCGGAACCCCTTGTGGTTTATCCTACCAAGTGGATTCCTTGTTGAGATTCACCTCTCTTCCCTTCAGCAGAGTAACAATCTTTCTTCCTCAGCAGCTTGGATCTCTTTGGGCAAGAGCGGTATTTGTAACACCCCGATAAAATAAGATAATTATTTAATTTAAGTTAATAATATATTTATTAATTTAATTAAATAATTGGGATTATTATTATTGGAATAAAAGTTGGAATTAGAAAAGGTCTCATTTGGTAAAAGGGTTATTTTCACGTGAAAAAGGAAAAGGAGACAGAAAAGTGGAAAAGGGCAAAGAGAGCCAGAGAACAAGGGTTGAAGAGAGGAAGAGCTTGAAGCTTAAAGATTCGCCGGATTAACTCAGGTAAGGGGGATTTATCGTCGATTAATGGGTATTATGGGATAACATGTAATGGGTAGTGATAGACTATTGATTTGTCCCTGATTTGAATGATGCATGATGAAAATTGTGAAATGTTGGATGAACGTAAAAATTGGATTATGATTGAAAGGAATTCGTAGGAATTAGATGTAAAAATGTTAGATTTTGTGAAATCGAATAGGGTATGATTTGTGTTAGAGGATATGAACGAATAATGTGTAAAATTGGACTGTGGAAGGTTGAATTGGATAGATCTCGTAGCAGAGAAAGCCATAGCAGATCTGGAAGTCTGGTTTCTGGTCATACGCGTATGGCACTAGGCAATACGCGTATGAGATGGTCTGGTACGCGTATGGCACTAGGCAATACGCGTATGGATGAGGAAGATGATGTTTTGAACGTAGTTTGGTCTCTGTTGGTACGCGTATGGGGAAGTGATACGCGTAGCATACGCGTATGAGATGGTGTTACGCGTATGGGATTTGGCTGAGAAATGGGCCATACGCGTATGGGACTAGGCAGTACGCGTATGGGCAGGATTATGATTTTTCTGTGCTGTTGTTGTGCAGTTTTTGGTTGTTCAGCTGAGTAATGTGATTTAGCTGATGTACGATATATTAGGGATCATTTCCCGTCGTTTTGAGTAGTATAGGTATTAGTAGAGTGTGCTAATACTGTGGTTGTTCTTTGGCATGATCTGATATGCTTATGTGATAAAATACTGATGATGTGTGATGGTATGCATGATCTTGTGAAAGTATCAGTTATGTGTGCATTTGTGAATAGACTGTTTTATGGCTTAGAGTGTGAACATATGTCTATTCTTGAATTGTGGTTGATGATTTAGCATTGCTAGGTGATTAGCATGCATATTATGGCCTTTATGGTGGTAGCTAATTCCCATGGTGAGGAATTAGTGAGTTAGTCATTTTGGACTGTTGTTGATGTTTGCATGCTAGGTGAATTAGCGTGCATAGCATGACCCTTGGGGTGGTAGCTAATTCCCATGGTGAGGAATTAGTGAGTGAGTCACTAAGTCTCAAATGAGTGGGACTAGTGGGCTTGGTAGCCGTGCGTGGATTTGGACGGTGAGGTGAACTATATGTTCACAAATAGTCGGTACCGCATGCATGGAGTCTCATTGCATAATATGTGTATGGCGTATAATATGAATGGATGTATTCCAATATTATACGTGTGTTTGTGTTGATAGTGAGTATGAACATGAATTGTATTGGTATTGAGTATGATATTTGAATTGATGTGCCGTTACCGAATATGTGATGTGATTAGGGTGATTAATGTGTTAAATTACTTAACATGACATGATATTTTATAATGCTCATTATATTGATTGAGGAACTCACCCTTACAACTATTTTTCAGGTAACGAGCAGTGATTGAGTAAAAGCTAGTGCTTGGAGTCTAGTGTAGTCTCCTTAGTGGGTCATGCTCTCATAGATGTAACATCGGGATGGGATGTTTTACCTTGTTGAATAATTTTACATGTAATTGTGTTACATGTTCTGCATGATTGATTTGATTTCTATCCGCTGCGTACTATGCAAACGTTTTATTTGATAAATAAATGAGCATGACAATCTACTTTGATGAATGGTGTGAAGTTGTTTGTGTGACACCCTTAACTGCATAATTACTCTGATTTATATGTTGCTATTTTAATTAAATATTTGGGGTATTTTAGAAGGGTGTTACAGTATTTGGTGGTTGATCCTGATAAATCCTTTATCTCCTCGGATAGATTCCCGAGTAGAATTGTTGGTGTGGTGGACCTTGTCTGTGATAACTCTCGTCCCCAGCTGGAATGATTGATGATTCATCCCCTGCAGAGTTCTTTGCTTCCTGGTATCTCTGATCCCCAGCAGATTGGATACTCCCCGGTGAACTTGGCTTTCTCTCTTGAGATGTAGTACCGGGTGGTTGATTCTTGGACCTGGTTGTGTTAGATATGTCTATCTGTCAGCATACATCATACATAAACCACGCGCATACATGCATAATTATAACATTCAGATATTCATGTTGCATTCTTTGCCATATATCGTTGTTTGCTGTCTCCTGCTATTTGGTGATATACTTCCCCGAGCAGATGTGTATGTCTGATCTCTCCATATAGAGTCAACTCCATAAGCAGAAAGCATCTATCCTTTCTTCCATCTTCCCCACCGGGTTATATCCTCGTGGATGTTGATTGTTTTTGTTCCTTCCCAACACATATATTAGGATGGTTTTCCCCATTGAGTTATATCCTAACCGGGACAAGTCTTGATTTGGTGTGCCTATCTAGTTTGATCCTAGATCGGTCTCTTTAGACTCTTTTCCTGTTTCCCCGTGGTAAATGAATAATTGCTCAATAATTAGTAATTATTATCCCCGGCGGAGTTTGTGTTTCTCTACCCTCATACCGGTAGTTGTAAACCCTATTTCTTCCCTTTTTGCAGAGTAACTATTTTTACTTATCTTTAATTGGTGACAGTTATCTTCATCCAATATTCGGTGATGATATCCCCTCATCTGCTTGGATAATTGCCCTGATTACGCAATTTATCCCCAGCGGGTCATCTCTCGTCTACCTTGTTGTTGTTGGTAACGATTGTTTCTCCCCTTAATTGGTCATCATTATATACCTAGTTTCGGTATCCCAATGCCTTTTCTTTTCGATCGATTTATCCTTTATTAACCCAGTAACCGGTTGTGGATAATCGTCCATGCGAGTATATTATCTACGTTCTGACGGTAATAGATAGTATATCTCATGCACTCTCGGGTCTGAAGCCTTTTGTTCTTCCCCAGTTGAGTAAGATTCGTATCCCCTTTGTGGAGTCGAATATCCATCCTGTAATCGAGTTTGCTTTTAGCCCTCTTTTTGATGATGAGTGTTTTGGGAATATTCCCCAATTCACGCCTTGGTTGGTCACCTATTATATGCCCAGTAACCGGTATCCCTGGTGTTCCTTCCTCTCTGCTCCCTATTATGACTTTTTGTCCCCTGTGGAGTCATAATCCCTGAGTTGAAGTATACCTTTTAGGTTTTCCTCAGACGTTTTGAAGTTTTGATATCTCTCACCCTTATACCGGTCTTGGATATTCATCTCTTCCTGAGCATGTTGTATCTCTCACCCTCATACCTGGCGTTCAGATCACATGTCTCCTTGAGCTTATTACCCAGTAACCGATAATACCTCGTCCCGCTGCTTCCCCAGGAGTGTCCTTGTGGACATCCCCAGGGAAGTCCCTTAGTGGATTGTTTTCATCCAGATTTTATCCGAAGTATCTGCTGTGGATAGTTTTTTTTTCTGTATTGGCATATTCCCCAATACATGCATCTTCGAGTCAGCTCGAGTCTTTCCATTGGATCTTTTCCCTTTGGAATTCTGTTCCCCACACTTTGAGTCATGACCTGCTCGCACATTTTTATCCCTTTTTTATCCCCAAGAGAGTCCCGGGGGTCTTGGTCCCATGGAGTGAATTGCTCATATGGATTATCAGTGGCTTCTGATTTCTTTGCTTTTGTGGACACATATCTCCACAGAGTGCTACCATTTTTCATACCTACATTTGCATCATGAGGTCTCTTAGGGACCAAAATTCGTCTCTTTGTTATTATTTAAGCCCATTCTACCCCGTCGAGACGAAGATTTTAACCTTCACTTCTCCGGCTAGAATGACCTTAAATAGGGGCATCTGTAAGACCCCAATTTTGACCCTAAGATCCCTCATGGCATCATAACATTGCATTTGCATTGCCTCAAGGATATTTAGCATCTTGGTTCCCCTTGCCTTTGGGTGGGACTCCTTGTGATTGGTTTGAGATCACCAAGCATGCTTGAATTATACATCATTGTTTCTCTTACTTTTGTTTACTAACCAAAAGCACAAAAATGTGTCACTAACATCTTTTGTTTGAAGCTTGAGTATCATCCAAGACACTTTGTGGGTTCTATTTAGATGATCAGTCAACATAAGGGAATGTCTTGAGATACTTCCAACAGGTTCATATGGGGTTTATTCGTCAGTCAAAACGTTAATCTTGAAGGAGCAAAAGTTTGTTTATGAGCTGTCATGCTCGCTAGGCGAGCAGAATGGGTCGCCTAGCGAGTCCCAAGAAAAGCCACCAGAATCACCTACGCTCAGAGGAATTTCTTGAACTGTCATGCTCGCTAGGCGAAGCCCACGTGTAAAAAAAAAAATAAAAATGGAAAAACAAAAAAAAAAAGAAAAGAACAAAAAACGAAAAAAAAAAGAGAACGAAAAATGAAAAAAAAAACGAAAAAAAAATAAAAAATAAAAAAAATAAATAAAATTTAACAGAAAAATTTTGGACTTGGGTCTCTCTCATTTGAGCCCACAGGTCCACAAAAATCAGGTTATGAATTCAGAGTTTCAGTGAAACAAAAAAATTCTATTCCTATTATCCTGGCAGGGAAAAAGATAGTGAGAGAAGAGCTAACAGAGTTCAAAGCAACCTCCAGAGACTGAAGGGAACTCATCGGCAAAGACCCAATTCCCTCTCATATAAACCCTCAGATTGTTTTGCAAACCCAACCAGGCAATTCAATTTCATTCGATCTCTCCAGTCAGGTTTGCCTTATTCCCATTACTTTATGCTTTTAATTTGAATGCTCTGAATGTATGAGGTATTATGGGTGAATTTGATACCCTTTTGATGCATGTGTTTGACAAGAGGTTTAGGCCTCCTACCCTTGTTTGCTTTTTGTGAGCTTTTTGTGAATTTTAATGGCATGATTCATGTGGTTACATTTTGATTTGGGGGCAACTCTTGATTACCCTATCTTGTTTCTCTAACCTGTTTGTTGAGTTTTGTTTTGTGAGGGCTCATATGACTCTTGCAGAGATGGCTTGCCTGGTGTTCCACTTTATTTGTGGGATACCACCTGGAGGTTTATTCCGATTACCTGTACTGACTCACTTTCTTTGATGGTGCTAGCTTGAGAGATATCTGGGTTTCTTATCTCTTTAATTGCTGTTACTTCGGATCTTTATCCGTACGGTAGATCTCTCGATCCCTTTACTTTTCCCGCATGTTACCGATTTCTTTGGTTTCATATAGCCTCTCTTGGCATGTCATTTAAGGTAGCGCGGTTCCTTCATCTAGGACTGCCTTTTTGCATGAGCATCCCTAAACACCCCAAACTCATTGATTTTTCTTCTCCTAAGAACACATTATCTCCTTCTACTACAAGCGAGTAAGTCTCCAAAGGTCGAGCATCCGGTAGATTGCGTAGTAACGTCGTTCACCCCAAAACACAACCCTTACCCCATAGGTGGTCGAACTACGTTTTGCTCTGATTTTCATCCCGGATGAGATACGTAGGCATAAGACGCGATGTCTTAGCAAGCACACTCCTCTTTAACCCCTAGGTAGCCGAGCTACGAAGACTCTGATTCTCAGATTCAGATGAGATACGTATGCAGTGGATGCGACATTCGTGCGAGTCATTTTCTTTTGACCCTTCTTTTAGTAAGTAGTACATTAGATAAACATACACGCTTTTCTCATCCCTTCAATCATGTTTGCACAAATAAATTTTCAAAAAAAAACAACAACCTTTGCAACAAATGTGAAAAGGGCTCCCTAGGAGTACCTAGGATGCATTAGGTGCCTAATACCTTCCCATTGCATAACCAACCCCCTTACCCAGATCTCTGACATTTTTACTAGTTTTTGATTCGATAAAACTTTTAGGTTTTTGTTCGCTTTCTAACCATTCCTTTGGATAAATAGAAGTGTGGCGGCGTCTCAACTTGTATGATTTACCTTGGATTTAGTCAATATCTCTAATGGTAACGAATACCCCGCTACAAGGTGCTTGAGTTTATACACAAAAATGAATGAAAAATGATGTTTGATTCGAGTCATAAGCACATGTATGGTTTGAGTCAAGTGGCATTGTAATTTGGAACAAGATCTACACTTATAAAACACCTATTTTAGCCATGATTCGAGTCATGAACAATGTGAATCGATTCAAGACCGAAGTCATGATTCGAGTCATGAACAATGTGATTCGATTCAAGATTGAAGCCATGATTCGAGTCATGGGCAATGCGATTCAAATCAAGCAAGCTAGAGGCAAATCCTATAGTTTTTACCACTTCATGATTCGAGGTAGGAACAATGTGATTTGAGTCATATAGTTTTTTGATTCAAATCATGAACAATGTGATTTAAATCATGATAGTATCAAAATTTCTCGAAAGCCTATGTTTCATTTGATTCGAATCATAGGATGTGTGATTCGAATCACACACCTAAAATTTCATTTTTTGCCATTTTAAAAGTGCTTTGAGATCCTAATAATTTCATGAATTGAACCTATCTCAAATATGATTCTTGATCCAAAAACTCGACTAATTGACTTAAAGCATATTAAGTACACTGAAAATAAATATTTTGATTTATGCATACAAAACACGATTTAATGCAAAATATCATTTAAAAAGCATTGCACTCATTTTATAAGATATTTGCAAAGATTTAACTTAGAGGAGACTTAATTATGAAGCGATAAATGATCAATTATAATAAACAAGAGAAGCAACAAAATTTAAGCCCTAGAGGATAAAGAAAATTTAGTCTCGCACTTTTTGATGCTTGGCAAACTTGTATTGTAATTAAGTCGACATGAGCATTAAGTAAAGCGTGATCAAGGCTTTAATTTGTGCTCCCTCTGAAACATTGCACCATATCAATTTTGCATAAAACACATAAATCAAATCTAAACTCACATTACAATTTCTCCCTCTTTGATAAGATCAAAAAAAGATAAATGCTAATGAGTCTAAATGAAAAATAACCGGCAACAAAATAAATAATCTTGAGAAAATAAAGCTAAACACAACTAAAGAAGAATATACAACAAAATTAATAGTATATCACAGATACACGAAAGATAACACATGACAAGTGTAACAAATATGTAAAACAACGACATGAAACATTCAGCAGCAAAACACAATGGTTAATACACATACAAAAACATATAGGACGAGGGATAAATAATGCATGAATAGAAAAAAATGCCAACATGCACATAATCAAAGCATGGAGTCAAAAGTCAAAATTGCAAAAACAAGGTGAAGAAAATAAGTTTGATGCATATGAAAAGAAGAAATGAATGATCAAAATGAAAATAATATGATATGCACATGTAACACAATCAAATGGTATGAATGAAAGAAAATGAGAGATTATTCGTAAAAAGGGTTTAATGATGAAATGAATGAATGAAAACTGAAATTTTTTAAATGCCAAAGTATTTTAATGTATATGCTAAAAGGCTTAATGCTAGATGATTTTTTTAATGATACGTGGATGTATGAAGAATGCTAGGCATAGATGAATAACAAAAACTCGATGCAATAAATTAATAAAATGTTTGATGCAAGATATTTTGATGCAAAAAAACTTTAATGTCAATGAATATCATGATGCATATGAATGAGATGATCTAGATGACAATAAAATCCACAAAGAATGAGATATATCATGCACACATAGCAAATATATACTACATGCATAAAATACATCAAATAAAAAAATATCTACAAATAATTAAAGGTAGACTAATAGAAGGTGAAGGAGATTGGAACTGTCATACCAATTTGATGATCTAGGCTCTAACTTTCTGCACAAGTAATGGTTAGTACACAAAACTTAAGCAAAAGTACAATACAATCAAAACAAAATATAGTTGGTACGTCTTCCTTTGCATGTACAGAGACAAATTCTTGGACACTCCTTAACAAGATATCAAATGAAGTGAAATGGGACATGTTCTGATTATCTTTGCTTGTGTCTTTCCGTCTAGCAATGATTAATTACTTTGTTGCATGAACTTATGCATCGATAAGCTTGGATAACTGATTCAACATTTGACCAAATTTGGCTCACTCAAAAACTTATTACTTTTATGATTCTTGTATGTTTGTTGAACAATTAACGAACACACCAATATCTTTATAGAAAATATATTTATCTCCCTTCACGATGGCCTTGGAAGAGTAGGTCTTCAAGGAGATACTTCCATTTTCTTATAACAATACTTTTCTTTTCCTTTTAACTAGATTCAGATGTTTTAAGCTTCATGATAAATCACTTTTCCAAATCGAATAGAAATATTAAAAGTCTTCAAGTCATGTGGCTAGGTGGCCATTTCAGGACATATACCTTAACACTTTGTCAGCTCAATTCTTGTTAGATAAAGTCGCATTGAAATTCTAACTGGTGATTATATAAATTGTTAACATAATGATATTCGATTGCTTCATGTAACTCAAAGTCATTTAATCACCTGATATCACGTAAGCAACATGATAACTATTTAATCGCATATATTCTGGTATTTGAATATGAGAGCTCTATTGAACATACCCTTCATGTCATTTATCCTCAATTTTTGAGGTTGCAAGACCTGATCAAAAGACCAGATATGATACCACTTGATATGGGGATCAAAACGGTTTTGAGGTGGGGGTAGGGATGACAATGGACAGGGTTTGGGCTGGGTACTATAGTACCCATCCCCATACCCGTAATTTGAAAAAATCTCCGCTCCCAAGCCAATACTCGCTTGGGTGCCAAAGTTAGCACCCGTACCCATGCTCTATGGGTATGTAAGTACCCATACACGTACTCGTTACCTGCATTCCTATTAAAAATAAATAGATCAATTATAAAATATCATATCATTTTAAGTTTTTCAAAATCTTAAAAAGTTTTTAAAAAATTTATTATTGAAATAAAGTAATACTTATTTTAAATAAGTAATAGTTTAATATTGATATACTCTTTAAAATTGATAGACATATATTTTTATATAATAATATAAATTAAAAAAATATATAAATATAAATTAAAATACACGAATGTATATTGTGCAGGTATGGGGCGGGATGGATACCAAGGTACCCATACCCGCAGTCATACCTGTATATTTTTGTGGGTAATTATCCGAGCCCATACTGTATCCATTTTTGCGGGTTTTTACCCTACCCGTTGTGGGTAATTTTGAGGGTGCTTACTGGGGATTAGTCAAATTGCCACCCCTAGGGGGGAGGGGGGAATAGATCATTCCTCTAAAAAAACATTTAAAAAACATTTCCTTTTACAAAATCAGAGTCTAACAAACAGATGCGCATATTACATGCTAAGAGGCCAATTGTTGATACCATGTGAGCATATAATAAATGAAAGCAAAGATAGCAGTGCTTTTATAAAACATACAACTAAATGGACATTATAGTTAACTCGGTTTATCAGTAATCAAAACAACTAAGAATTATGAATTTGCTTAAATAAACAATTCAACAATTATCATAATTCAATTTTCATACAAAACTCAAATTGAATTTGATTAATTGAATTTGATTAGTTGAATGATCAATATAACAACAAGAGTTCACACAATCATAATCGCAAGTGAGAATGTTCAAATGACTAGATCTATCATAGACCTAAACATTAATCATGAAAATGGTAATTTACAAAGTTGAAAATGGTAATTAACATGGAAAAGGGCTTCATTGAATACAAATGATCCTTAATCCTTCTACCAACTCTTGATATCCACTGTGCTCTCGACCGCTGCTGGGATGATGAATTAGTGTTAACCCTTGTGCTAAAAGTTCTCCAAAATTGAAGATCAGCAGACTGCAGTTACTTGCCATAATCCCTAATTTTTGCATAAGTTGCCCCAAGGTGGGGTACTCAACTTATCGGGAAATTTTTTCTACTTTTATGTCTCTAATTTTTGCATGGATCGCCCTTTCGGGTTTTCAATCCACCGAGACGCTCATTTTTTCCTAAGTCGCCCTTTCGGATTTTCAACTTAGCGAGTTGTTCTTTTCTTTTTTAGGCAAAGTATTTCTTGACTGCATCTGCGTTCACGGGACGAGTGAACTCTTCACCATCCATAGTTGTAAGAATCAGAGCACCACCTGAAAAGGCTCTCTTAACAACATATGGGCCTTCATAATTGGGAGTCCATTTCCCCCTGGAATCTGGTTTGAACGACAAGATCTTCTTGAGCACAAGGCCACCTTCTCTAAACACACGAGGTCTGACCTTCTTATCAAAAGCTTTCTTCATCCTCTGCTGATACAACTGACCATGACACATGGCAGTCAATCTCTTCAATCAAATTCAGCTGGTCAAACTTAGTCTGACACCATTCAGCTTCAGTCAACTTGGCTTCCATGAGCACACGCAATGAAGGAATCTCAACCTCTACGGAGAGCACTGCTTCCATACCATACACAAGTGAGAAAGGGGTTGCCCCTATTGAAGTGCGGACAGATGTACGGTACCCATGTAAAGCAAATGGGAGCATCTCATGCCAATCCTTATACGTTACAACCATCTTCTGAATAATCTTCTTGATGTTCTTATTCGCAGCTTCAATAGCCCCATTCATCTTGGGTCTGTAGGGAGAAGAATTATGATGTGCAATCTTGAAGTCTTTGCAAAGAGCTTCCACCATATTGTTATTCAAGTTCGATCCATTATCAGTAATGATCTTTCTTGGCACACCATAACGACATATAATCTGATTCTTGATAAACCTCATAACAACTTGCTTGGTTACATTTGCATACGATGCCACTTCAACCCATTTGGTGAAGTAGTCAATTGCCACCAAAATGAATTGATGTCCATTCGAAGCTTTGGGATCAATCATACCAATCATATCAATTCCCCACATGGAGAAGGGCCATGGGGAAGAAATAACATTCAATAGTGTCGGAGGAATATGAATCTTATCAGCATATATTTGACACTTGTGGCACTTCTTCACAAATTTGCAACAGTCAGATTCCATTGTCAGCCAATAGTAACCTGCTCGCAACATCTTCTTCGCCATTGCATGTCCATTGGAATGAGTACTAAAGGAACCTTCATGCACCTCAGTCATCAACAAGTCTGCTTCATGTCTATCCACACATCTGAGCAAAACCATGTCGAAGTTTCTCTTGTACAATATATCACCATTCAAGTAGAAATTGTCGGCTAATCTTCTCAGAGTCTTCTTATCTTTCAAAGATGCCCCAGGCGGGGAAATCTGACTTTGGAGGAAACATTTAATGTCGTAACACCACAACTTCTCGTCTTTGATCTCTTCAACAACAAACACATGACCTGGCCTATCAAGATGCATCATAGACAAATTGGGAACTTCATTCCAATATTTCAATATAATCATTGATGCCAACGTTGCAAGAGCATCTGCCATCCGATTCTCATCTCGAGGGATATGATGAAACTCAACCTTTGTAAAGAAAGTTGAAATCCTCCTCGCATAATCTCTATATGGTATTAAACCGGGTTGATTTATCTCCCATTCACCTTTGATTTGATTCACAACCAAAGATGAGTCTCCGAAGACATCCAAATACTTGATTCTGAGATTCATGGCCTCTTCACGCCCCATAATTCAAGCTTCATATTCTGCCATGTTGTTTGTACATTTGAAAGTCAATCTAGCTGTAAATGGTAGATGTGTGCCTTAAGGAGTAATGATCACTGCCCCAATGCCATTTCCATATTGATTAACAACTCCATTAAATACCACGCCCCAACGGGAACCAGGTTCTGGCCCTTCTTCAAGCAATGGTTCATCACAATCTTTTATTTTCAAGTACAAAATCTCTTCATCAGGAAAGTCATACTGCACTGACTTGTAATCTTCAATCGGTTGGTGAGCCAAATGGTCAGCCAAGATACTACCTTTGATCGCTTTCTGAGATCGGTATTCGATATCATACTCTAATAACAACATCTACCAACGGGCAATCCTCCCAGTTAAATCATGCTTTTCAAATATATACTTGATTGGATCCATTTTAGATATTAACCAAGTGGTATGATTCAACATATATTGGCGCAGACGCTTAGCAGCCCAAGCCAATGCGCAACAAGTTTTCTCAAGCATAGAATACCGAGTCTCATAGTCAATCAACTTCTTACTGAGGTAGTAGATTGCAAATTATTTCTTTCTAGTCTCATCTTACTGACCCAGGACACAACCCATACTGTCTTCAAGCACAGTCAAATACATGATCAATGATCTTCCTTCAACAGGTGGAGAAAAAATCGAAGGCTCAAGCAGATGTTCCTTGATACTGTCAAAAGCTTTCTGGCAGTCTTTGGTCCAATCACAAGACTGATCTTTCCGAAGAAGCTTGAATGTAGGCGCACATGTGGCAGTCATGTGGGAAATGAATCTGGAAACATAATTCAAGCGACCGAGAAAACCTATGACTTGCTTCTCAGTTTTGGGCGCAGACATCTCTTGTATTGCTTTGACCTTGGCAGGATCAACTTCAATCCCTTTCTCCCTGATAATAAATCCCAACAACTTACCAGAACGAACACCAAAAGTACACTTATTGGGATTCAAGCGGAGTTTATATTTCCTCAAACGCTAGAATAACTTCAACAAATGCTCAACATGTTCCTCTTCATTAATTGATTTAGCAATCATGTCATCGACATATACTTCAATCTCTTTATGCATCATATCATGAAAAAGAGTAGTCATTGCTCTTTGGTAAGTTGCACCAGCATTCTTTAGACCGAAAGGCATCACTCTATAACAGAATGTTCCCCAAGGTGTAATGAATATGGTCTTCTCCATATCTTCGGGTGTCATCTTGATCTGATTATATCCAGAAAATCCATCCATAAACGAAAAGACTTTGAATTTAGCAGTATTGTCTACCAACATATCAATGTGTGGCAGAGGGAAATCATCTTTTGGACTGACTTTATTCAAATCTCTATAATCGACACACATGCGAACTTTTCCATCTTTCTTCAGCACAGGCACAATATTGGCCACCCATTGCGGATACTCAGCGGTTACAAGGAAACCAGCGTCAATCTGCTTCTGCACTTCCTCTTTGATCTTCAAAACCATATCAGGATGCGTTCTTCTCAAATTCTGCTTGACTGGCGGGCATTCTGGCTTCAACTGCAATCTTTGCTCCACAATCTCAGAATCCAAACAAGGCATGTCTTGATAGGACCAAGCAAACACATCTGAATACTCTCGAAGAAGATCAATCAACCCCTTCTTGACATCTGGACACAGTCGAGACCCAATCTTGACTTCCTTCACATCATCCTCGGAACCCAAGTTGACAAGCTCAATCTACTCTTCGAACGACTGAATGGTCTTTTCGTCTTGCTCAAGAAGACGAGATAATTCATCACTCACTTCTACATCACCTTCCTCCTCGGCTTCAAACACAGGGAATTCAAAATTTAGAGAAGGAGAAGGATCATTGTATTTAATGGGGTTAGAAACCAACCTGCATAATGATTTGATATTTTGATTTTAGAGAAGTGAATTTGTGACCAAATATTATGCATATGGACAATTATATTGTTTATTTATGTTTTTTTGTGATTACCATTTTCAGAATAAAACAAAAAGTAAAAACAAACATCATAGATACAGATGAATAAAATTAATTTTATTAACGATCAATTTGAAAATGCCCAAACAATGTTCACTTCTCCCTTAGGCATAGGAGAAGGATTTTAAAAACATATAAAAGAAATTACTTAGATCAATGCAAAATAACAAGAATATCAACAACAGTCCAATTGTTGTAAGTCTTTCCATGCGCCACAAAATTGGTGCAGTCTTCCTCTTCGTCATCCTCTAGCACAACAGCTAAGTGTTGTTCATTTCCATGAATGAACCCTCCGCTACGGAAGCTGAGTTGCATATCTTCAGTCCTTGCAGTTGATGAACCTTTCTGGAACCCCAAACCGGTTCTACCTTCGTTGTCGGAGACCTCTACCATGCGCCCCACTGATCAACATTTCTTTCTTCCATAATCTTCTTAGCATCTTTCAATGAGGACATAGGTGCCCCAACTCTCTTTTCAGCAACAATAGATAAGTCTTGGAACGGAGTTCCAACCTCATCCTCAACTCCAACGTAAGAGAAAGATGACAAATGGCTAACCAACAACACCTTCTCCCCACTAACAATCACTAGCTTGCCATTTTTCACAAATTTGAGTTTTTGGTGCAATGTGGAGGTAATAGCTCTTGCCTCATGAATCCATGGCCTTCCCAACAAGCAACTGTAGGCCAGATGGATATCCATTACTTGAAAATTGATTTGAAAATCACTCGGACCTATCTTAACTGGAAGGTCCACTTCACCAATAACTGTCTTGCGCGAACCATCAAAGGCCTTGACGATTACACCACTATACCTCATAGGCGCTCCTTGATAAGAAAGCTTTGATAGAGTTGACTTCGGAAGCACATTCAGCGACGACCCGATGTCAACAAGCACATTTGACAAAGTATCCTCTTTGCAATTCATAGAAATGTGCAAAGCCAGATTATGATTCCTTCCTTCCTAAGGGAGTTCTTCATCACAGAAGCTAAGATTATTGCAAGAAGTGATGTTAGCCACGATATGATCGAATTGGTGTACTATAACATCATGTTCTACAAAAGCTTGTTCTAGAACTCTCTGTAGTGCTTCTCTGTGCGCTTCAGAATTCATGAGCAGAGACAACACTGAGATTTTTGAGGGGGTTTGGAGCAGTTGCTCCTCGATATTGAACTTACTTCTTTTGATTAGCTGAAGTACCTCATCACCATCGTTAGCTTTCAAATTGCTGGATTCACCAGACTTACCCTTTGAAACACCATCTGGATCTTCAACAGGCACTTCCACCTTCTTACCCACAACTGATTCTTCCTTATCCTTTGGGAACACCGGCCCAAACACATGACCACTTCGGGTCACCTTGGTAATATCAGCAATGCTCACTACAGAGCTAGTCGTAGGCAACAAAACCTCTTGACCACCCTTTATCATTGTAGCATTATACTGGTACGGAATAACTTTATCAGATGAATACGGGATTGGGCCCGCTAACTATATTACCAACGACGATACTAATCTATTGTTGACACTGTTACTATTGCTGCTGTCGTACTGGATTACCAATCTCTCTGGCTACTTGAAAACGGGCACTATGACATTCACATCATCATCTACATGACGGGATTGAACAATTTGAATCATGCCTTCATTCATCAGTCGCTGGATGTCCCTTTTCACAACTTCACAACCCCTCGGGTTAACACTACAAGTATCACAACCATCATGCTCATGCTCACAACCACTTACCAAACAAACATCCTTATGCATCTGCACCAAGGAACTCCTGATAAAACGCACATCAAAAACTTTAAACTTGCCAGGACAACCATCCGCCATATTCACAGAGGAGCTCCCATGGGCGGGCAACGAATTTGCTTTCACATTTGGCGCACGATCCTCGAAGGACACCATTCCACTCTTCATCAGCTTTTGAACCTCATACTTGAGCCGATAACAGTTCTCAATATCATGTATGGGTGCTCCTTGATGAAAAGCACAACGTAGCGCAGGCTTATACCACCATGGAAGTGGTTCTGGAATCTGTGGCGGGTTTCTAGGTTGGATCAGGTTCTTGAGAACCAAGGATGGATACAATTCTGCATATGACATAGGAATCGGGTCGAAACAGACCTTCTTCCTCTCAAAGTTTTATTGGTGACGATTGTTTGTATTGTTGTTGTTGTAGGTGTTTGCTCATTGTTGCGGTTGTTGATGTTGACGTTGCGGTTGAACTGGTGTTGATTGTTGATTAGAAAATACCGGGATAACGGAAGATACTTGGTGGTGGTGTTGACGGGATGATTGATTCCTTCTGATTTGAGGCCTTCTCTACCTCCCACTGCTTATTGCATTCGCTTCATTGTCCTTTTTCTTGCTGAAACTACCACCATACCTCTTGCTTGTTGATGCCTCATCCTTCGACAAACATCCCTCTCGGACTCCTTCCTCAAGCCTCATCCCCATCTTTACCATTTCGGTAAAGTCATTGAGGGCACTAGCAATCATTCGTTCATAATAATGAACTCAGAGTTTTTAGAAAGATCTTTGTCATCTCTTTTTCCTCCAAATGAGGAGTAATCTGGGCATCTAATTCCCTCCATCTTTATGCATACTCTTTGGATGTCTCCTTATCCTTCTGAGACATAGACCTCAGCTGGTCTCTATCAGGCGCCATATCCTGATTGTACTTATATTGCTTGACAAAAGCCTCTCCTAAGTCATTGAAAGTGCGAATGCTTGCACTATCCAGCCCCATATACCAATGGAGCGCAACACCGGTCAGAATGTCCTGGAAATAATGGATCAACAATTGATCATTATCGGTCTGAGTAGACATCTTGCGAGCATACATCACTAGATGACTGAGCGGACAAGTATTCCCCTTATACTTTTCAAAGTCAGGCACTTTGAACTTCACCGGGATCTTGACGTTGGGCACTAAACAAAACTCATCAACACTCTTTCCAAACAAATCCTTACCCCTCAGCGTCTTCAATTCCTTGCGCAGCTCAAGAAACTGATATTTCATTTCATCCATTTTCTCGTAGACATCCGGACCCTCAGACGACTCAGAGTGATAAATGGTGTCCTCTACACGAGGTAAGGTGTGCACAACGGGAGGTGGCACGGACACGACCGGGCTAGATATCGGCATGGAAGCAAAAGTAAGTGCAAAGCCTTCAAGCACAAAGTTTGACGACATTCCCCACAGGAATCCGGCAGGCATAGTGGGTGAAAATGAGCGGTAGCAGCATGCATGGTAGAGGTAGCCACCTCTAAGTAACTGTCCTCGCAGGAGGAGTTACAGGCGTTGGAGAAGATTGACTATGTGCAACAAGAACTGACTCCATCATGGCAGTCAGACGGGCGATCTCGTCCTTCAGCTCTTTGTTCTCTTGCTCTAGATGCTCCATAATTTTGAGATGATTGGCGCGGGTGTTGTACCGGTGAGTCAGCTTGGCTAAAGCACATAAGAAACACCAATGAGACATCTGGCGAAAGAGAAAACCTGCTTATGCAAATGATGCATGAAATGAAATGCTTGTTTATTTATTTTTATTTTCAAGGAACTTACTATATCATTTGCAAACATATATATCAACAATTGCAATAATTTTTATATGACCAAAACAATCTCTTTTCATTTATATAATTGGAAGAATTACACTGAGTACAATTTCAGAAACCAAATGAAAAATACAAGAGAAAAGGAGACTAGTCATCCTAAGGATCCCTAACAACGTCGGAAGACCTAGATGAAGGCGCGTACTTCCTTCGAATGCGACGGATCTCGGTCTCAAAAGAAACCTTCATCTGAGTCTTCTCGAGGAAAGTTGATCAATAATCTTCTTCCAAGAAACGGAAGGCTGAGGCATGCTAGAAGATGAAACCTCTGGCTCTCTTTGTCTCTTCGTCACTCGGTCTTCAAGTAGCTCAATGAGTGCATCTTTGTCCTTAGACTCCAACTGCAACTCTTCATGCTTCTTGCTCAAAGCACGAAAAATGCTCTTCCCACATGTCCTTCTCTTGCTTCATCTTGGCGAGCGCGTCTTCCAACTCCTCTACATCTTGGTTAGGGAGAGTTAATGGCTCAACCACAACCATAGACATAGATGTTTCACAAGGATAAGGCATCTTCAACTCCAAAGCTCTCTTCTTCACCTAAAGAGTGTAAGCCTCCAAAGGTACACAATTGCACGGACCAAGCTCAAATCTTCCTTTCCTATGCACATTATGCCAAGAATGCACAATCTTCTGCTTCAAATGTTAGGGATCTTTACCCTCTTGATAGAAAAGACCTTCTAACAAAGTGTTATTAGGTTTGTCTCTCAAGGGGAACCCAAGTTGACGACGAGCCAAATCAGGGTTGTAGTTAATTCCTCCTTGTGTACTAATGAGAGGCACATTAGAGAATTCACCAAACTATCAATAATCTCCAAACTGCTTAGAGACAGATCATACCAAACTATATCATCATTAGTGAGAGACATAAGTCTTTGAGACCACCTTAGACATTGTTTGTTCTCCACAAAACCAGGTGTCTGAGGCAAGTGCAAAATAAACCACTTGTACAGAAGAGGAATGCAACAGACAATAGTTCCACCACCCTTAGAATTTCTTAGATGCAAAGAGAAATACATATCACCCAACAAAGTAGGCACAAGATTCCCAATCAAGAAAATTCCGATGGCGTTAACATCAACAAAACTGTCAATGTTAGGGAACAAAGTTAATCCATAGATGAGCAACACAAGAATAACTTCAAAAGCGTCCACACTACCAGCTTGAGCAAAAGCAGTAGCTTCCTTGATGAGGAAATCAGATGGAAACCAGAACAATCCTCCTTTCTTCACCTAATGAGCCTCTATCTCAGACTTCTTCAAGTGAAGAGCTTCAACAATAATATTGGATCAGGGAATCTCCTCCAATCCACTAAAAGGCACTCTACTAGAAACAGGTATCCTCAAGAGATGAGAATACTCCTCCAAGGTAGGCACAAGCTGAAAATCTGGGAAAGTGAAACAACGGTAGAGAGGATCATAGAACTGCACCAACATACTCAAAAGTCCTTCAACCACATCAGCAGACAAGATGGACAAAAGCTTCCCATGATGTCGTTTGAATTCCAAGGGATCTAATACAAAAGATTCTAGCTTCCTTAACTCTTTCAAATATGGACATCTAAAACTGTACTTCTTAGTGTTCCTTCGACCACAATCCATGGTCTGAAAATATTTGCAAATGATACCTTAGTTCCTTGAAATTTTCGTGTGATGAATGTTATGATGCACATGAATGCATGAATGCAACAATCACAAATAAGGGATCACACACAAGGAAAACAAAGGTCAAGGGATGAATCAAATCATTGTTAAGATCAATCATCCATTTTGGTGGATTATGGTTTACACCTTATCAACACCCAAGTTCCATTGATATTGACAAGACTTGATTGGATCAACTAAGAATCAAAGGTTTGTTGTAAATCATGAGCATGGAGTCTGGGTAAGAACCATCCTAAAGGAGTGAACTAAGGATAAAACCTATAGATCATGTTCTAAAAAGTTCCCAGAGTCTTAATTCCATCTATCGGATATTACAGGTTAAGATGACTGACTCATCGACCCATAATATTATCAAGAGAAACTCGTCTGAGTGTAGTATCGCGTAACAACTGCTATCAAGTCTACACTTGAACAGTTTCTGTACTACGTCCTAAATAGGCCAAGAGGGGGTAAATGTTCTACGATCCTCAGCTTCTCGGACCCAAATTAGAAATAGTAATGCCTAACCACTAATACTTGTGTGACACTTCCAAATCTAAAAGAGTCTCCACTGAGCAGATGGATCTCAAGTCAACTTGTTAAGGACTACTCCACACAAGTCGAACATGACTATACCATCCTCCTATCTTAATTGCACTCAAGTTCGGGTTAGAACTTATCTCACCACCCAGAGATTACCAAGCACAACAAGCAGATTACATCACATATACATATATACCAACATCACATATATACAAATATATACACATAAAAAGTAGGCTAAACCCACTAGAGACTACTCCCCAGCAGAGTCGCCACTTAATTTCTGTAGCGGTAAATTAATGATCGTTAAGCTATGGATAAGCTAGAGATCAAATAACAAGAGTTGCCACCGCGCTTTTATTGTTTCCAAGGGAAAAGGGAAGGTGTTAGCACCCAAAGTGTCCTAGGTACTCTTAGGGAGCCCTTTTTGTGTGCATATGTATTTGGTACAAAGATGATGTTTACAAACAAATAGAATGGGGGGATGAGAAAATAATTCATTAATTATATTTTTGTGTTTGACAAGTCCTTCGGACTTGTGCCTACGTACCAACATAAAAATGAGGGATCAAAACCTCATAGTTCGTGATACAAATTTCAAAGTGGATGCATTGCTTTTAACAAAAATTAAGTTTGAAAGGCACAAAGGCCTAAAAATGGTTTGAACGAGTTAGTTCTTTTTGGCTTTTTTTTGAAAGTTTAAGTCAAGTATAGTTAAGTTTGTTTACAAGTTTGATTTAAGAAAGAGAAGTTTGAAAATGCAATGGCATAAGGCCAAAGTTTCTACCTTTTTGCAAAGTGGTCAAAGTTTAGAAAAAAACAAGTTCAATCAAAGAAGATTTTTGAAAAGGGAGGGAGAGATTTTGAAATTAAAGAAATGGGGAGAAGATGAAGAGACTAATCCTATGCACAAAATTAAAAGTTAAGAGTTGAAAAGATCTGACCAAATGGGTAGCAATCCAATAGACAAGAATGTCAATAGAAACCCAGAATTCCCTTGGACACTTAGAAACAAGCAACATACAAATGCACAATTATATTATCTTGAAGAGCAAAGGCATCAAATAAAGATAGCCACATCCAAGCTTTATCCATTCCATGATCTTCCTCAAAATTAACCCATGTAGCAGATGAATTCGACAAGTCACGGGGTCAAAATAACAGCTTCACAATGATCATGTTGCAGATGAACTTAGAGGGATCTTGAATGATGTATCAGATGAAGTTTCACATTGCAAGCACTTGGTTTCTCAACAAGTTGGCATTGGCCAAGTCCTTTAGCATAGGAATGTTGCCTAAGTTCTAAGTCCATTTGTCCAATATCAAGCCAACAGTCCACACAAGTTTTTAAGGGTTTTTTGTTGTTATTATGTACATTAATGGTCAAAGACCACACAAACAAGCAAAGTATATACAAACAAGAAATATCACATAATATGGTCCAAGTGGACAAAGTGAAAATTGCATTAACATAAAAAATTAGAATGATATGAACAACGGCAAATGAATAAAGGCTAAAATTAAATGACATTAAAGTAAATGACTTGAAATTAAAAGTTAGTTGTTAATCGGTTAGAAGTTAGTATTGTCTTGCTTTTGCTTTTCATTTTTTAGACATTCTTTGGAGAACACTCAACCCATTTATCACAAGCATGAATCCTTAAGCCAAGACATCTTCCAAAGGAAGGAAAAAAGGCCAAGTTTCCACACAATACCATGAAAGAGGGGAGACTTACAATCTCACTAACTAGAATGCTATGCCTTTTGTGTCACAAATTTAGCGCTATGTTAAGCAATTGTAATTGGACTTATGTAGACATCACAACTATCTGAGGTCGGGCAATGGAATTTTAGTGTTAATGCATGTTTGAGACATAGTATAATGGACTATGCTCATGAAACATACCACACACAAAAAGAATATGCAAAAGGTGTGGCCTAATCTCATCCATACTTATGATAATTTTTCAATCAACTAGCTTTAGGACTTTGAGATATCATAGGTCAAATGAGATGAATGCATAAAGAAGGGGAATGAGATGAAGATGGAGGGGAATGGATCAAAACTCAAATTGATCAAAGGAGGACTCTCACCAAATTAATATCATCCATTCATTTTGGGAGATGGAATGTACATTCCATCAATCCCCTAAATCCAATGATATTAACTTGACAAAGTCAAATCAACCTTGACCAAGGCCCAACAACAAGAGTCAAACACAAACAAATCATCACATTTGGTCAACAAAATTATTTAGCATTTATTCAAATTAAAAATACTAAAATAAGACATTTAAATTAAATATGGTTTGTCAAAGACTTGAAAGTATTTTTAAACAATTAAAAATGGAGAAAAAACTCAGAATTTTTAAAGACTTGAAAGTATTTTTAAACAATTAAAAACAAATGCAAAATCAATTAAATCATGAAAAATATTAATAATGATCCAAAAAATATTTTTAATTTAGAATATGAAAGAGGAATAAAAAACGTGGACCACTTGGTGAAACTCTCATATTTTTTGGATCAATATTAAAATTAATATGAATTAATGAAAATCAAAGGAATAAAAATTAAAATCAGAAAATCAAAAAAACGTGGACCACTTGATCTCCCTCATTAATTGAGGTGACAAATCAAATGGCCAGAAGCGCGCGTTCCATGGTGCACTGCAGTTAACGCGGCATAGGCTTGGTATTTAAAAGCAACGCATGAGATTAATTCATTTTAAATGGATCCTATGGTTGGAGATGTGCCAACACACGGCCGGAGCTGTAGCTCCGGTCTTCTTCTCCGGTGGACCTCACCGGATTGGTCCACATTCAACCATCACCAAAATAAAAAGAAGAACATGATCTGAAAGAAAAAATGGCGTAGAGCACGAATCTGACCTCAATTTTAACTAACTCCGCATATATAGAGAGATATGAGGAGTTGAATTTTGAGGTGTGTCAACTAAGTTGCTTCGATTTGACCTCTAAGAAACTCAATCTTCTTGCCTACATTGGTAGGACTTCAGACAACCAAAGATCCAAGAGAATTGAATGGAATTGAGAGAGAATCGAAGAGAAGAATATTTTTGAAAAATACCTTCAATGCAGGTCTGGATTCACTTGTTCTTGCTTTGGCTCGTGCTTGATCTTGCTCAGGATGCTTGCAGAAGTAGCTTAGAATGCACAAAAGGTCTTGGATCCCTGGAGTTTTGAATCTCAAAACAATGAGAATTCAACTCAATTTCCAAAGGAAATTCTCAGGATTATCCTCTCAAATGGAAGGGTTAGGTGTTTGGGATCAAAGCTGGCACGAAGGGGTCCTCAATTCTGAGCATATGGAGCTCTATTTATAGCTGGACCATGTGATATTTGCACCTTCCAAGATACCCAGTCAAACTAGGGTTTCCAAGGAAAATCACCCTCAAACTTTTGAAGAAAACTTGATCAATATGACATCTAGGAAGCTTCTCCTTCTATTTTAGGATTGAAACTCCAAGAGTCCAAGCTTTCTAACCATTCAAATCATCTTCTGCAAGCTTCTAGAGTCAAGCCAAGCCAAATTGGAAGCAAGATCAAGCTAATCTGAAGCTCCTCGAAGGTGAGATTTCTTAAACTTTTCTTCTTCGATTCTCCCTCATTTCTCATCCATTTTGACTGATTGTTGGTTTGCTGAAGTCCTACCAATGTAGGCAACAAGATTGAGTTTCTTTGAGGTCAAATCGAAGTAACTCAATTCATGATCCTCAAAATTCAAATCCCTGTATCTTTTCATATACTTGGAATTGGACAAAATTGAGGCTAGATTCGAGTTCCTGAGTATTTTTTCTTTAAATCCATGTCTTGCTTTTTCATTTTGGTGATGGTTGATGATGGACCAGTCCGGTGAGGTCCACCGGAGAAGAAGACTAGAGCTCTGGCTCCGGTGATGTGTTGTCATGCATCTCAACCATATGATCCTTTTAAAACGTTTTAATCTCACGCGTTGTTTTTGAATACCAAGCCTATGTCGCGTTGACTGTAGTGCACCATGAAACGCGCGCTTTCATCCATCTGATCTTCCACCTCAATTAATGAGGGAGATCAAATGGCTCTCATTTTTTTGAATTTCTAAATATTCCATTTAATTGCTTATTTTTTATTAATTCATATTAATTTCATTATTGATCCAAAAAATATGGAACTTTCACCAAAAATTTCAAATATTTTTCTCTTTTATTTTCTGAATTAATTATTTTTTGGATTAATATTGATATTTTCCATGATTTAATTGATTTTGTGCATATTTTTAATTGTTTAAAAATACTTCTGACTTTTCAAAAATAATGAAATTTTTTCTCCAAGGTCCTTTGACCTTGTTTGACCTATGATAAATCTCTTGGCCAGTTATTTGGTGTTTTGAAGAGGTTTTAGGTTTTTGATCAAACATAATTTAATTTAAATGCATTTTAATTTGATTTTTAATTGTTTAATTGTGCGAAAATTAAGTTGAGCCATTTTGATTGACTTGTGAAGTTTTACTATGTGCTCGGGCCTTTGTCAAGGTTGATTTCACTTTTGTTGGATTAAAATCATTGGATTTAGGGGATTGATGAAATATACGTTTCATCTCCCAAAATGAATGAATGATTTTAATTTTATAAAATTCCTCCCATGACCAATTTGTGTTTGCCTCATTTCCCCTCCCTCTTCATCTTCAATCCCATCCCTTCCATTGGCCAATGAAATCTCAATATCCTAAGACTAATTTGTTCATCAATAACTTTGTGTTAGATGAACCAATACAAGTATGGATGAGATTAGGTCCATCCTTTGATCATTTTTCTTTTTGTGTGTGGTATGTTTTAGGAGTGCGGTTCATTATACCATATCTCTAACATGCATTAACACCAAAATTTCTATTGCCCGACCTCAGATAGTTGTAACTTCTACATAAGTCCAATTCTGATTGCTTAACATAGCGCTAAATTTTGACCAAAAGGCATATCATTCTAGTAAGTGAGATTGTAAGTCTCCCCCCTTTCATGGTATTGTATGGAAACTTGGTCTTTTTTCCTTCCTTTGGAAGATGTCTTGGTTCAAGGATCCATGCTTGTGAATAGAGGGTTGAGTGTTCTCCAAAGAATGACTTAAACAATTGAAAAGCAAAACTCCACTATCATCTAATCAACTAACATTTGACTAACTTTTATAATCTTGCTCTTAATTTCAAGTCATTTACTTTATGCAATTTAAATTCAAGTCATTTACCATTTGCCATTTTACATACCATTTAACTTATTTATGTTTATGCCATTTTTGCTTTTCTCACTTGAGCCATATATTGTGATTGTATATATATTTGTTTGTGTACCTTGTTTGTGTCTGTGGTCTTAAGACCTTAAAATACTTAATAAACGACAAAAACCCCTAAAAAATGTTTGTGTGGACTGTTGGATTTGATCTGAGCTTTCGATTTAGATTTAGGAAACATTCTCTATGCAAAAGGACTGTGCCAATGCCAACATTTTTGAAACCAAGTTCTTGTGATTTGAATTATCATCTGATGCAAGTGTTGAGATCCACATGAGTTCATCTACTACATGGTTTTAATGTGAATGTTACTTTGGACATATGTCTAATGCCTTATTCTGAGCCATTCAAGGAGTATGTCATCTGATACATGGGGAAGATTATGAAGAAGACTATGAAGTCGCTAGCTTGGATGTGGCTATCTTTATTTGATGCCTTGTTCTTCATCTTGTTTGCTTATTGATATTTCTTGATTTAAAGTCCAAAGGAAAAACGGGTTTCTATATAACATTCTTGTCTATTGGATTGCATCACATTGGTAAGATCTTTTCAACTCTTAACTTTTAAATTTTTGCTTAGGATTTATCTCTTCATCTCCTCTCACTTCTTAAATTTCAAATCTCTTCCCCTTTTCAAAACCTTCTTTGCTTGTGATTTCTAAACTTATACTTTATTGCAAACTAAAAACTTTGGCCTTATGCCATTGCATTTTTGAACTTTTTTTCTTAATAAAACTTGTAAATTAACTTAACCATATTGACTTAAAATTTCAAAAGAGAAAAAGAACTAACACTCATTCAAACTCTCTTAGGCCTTTTGTGCCTCTTTTAAACTTAAATTTTTGTTAAAAGCAATTCACTCACTTTGAAATTGATACCACGAACTACGAGGTTTTGATCTCTCATTTTATGTTGGTACGTAGGCACAAGTCCGAAGGTCTTGTCAAACATAAAAAAATAATTAATGAAATCTTTTCTCATCCCCATACTCTATTTATTGCAAACATCATTTTATACCAAAAACACATACACACATAAAAAAGGGCTCCCTAGGAGTACCTAGGACACTTTGGGTGATAACACCTTCCCTCTGTGTAACCAACCCCCTTACCTGTAATCTTGAGAATTTTATTAGTTTTGATTTGAAAACTTCTTATATTTGGGTTTTGTTCGTACTTTTCCATTGTCCTTTGGAAATTATAAAAGCGCGGTGGCGACTCTGGTTTTATTGACGTTAAGTTTATCCATAACTTAATGGTCATGAATTTATCGCTACACCTACTAACTTATAATCTGATGATTTCTTATAACACAAACCAAGATTAGTAGTATTTTTCAGATACCTAAAGATTCTCTTAACAACTGTTAAGTGAGCTTCTCTAGGGTATGACTGAAATCTGGCACACAAACACACCCAAAACAAAATTTCATGTCTAGATGCAGTTAAATACAAAATAAAGCCAATCATACCTCTGCATACCTTTTGATCTACGTTTTTACTTTCTTTCATCTTCACTAGAATGCACGTTGGATGCATTGGAGTTTTGGTAGGTTTATTTTCGGTCATATCGAACTTCTTCAGAAGTTCTCTTAAATACTTAATTTGATAAATGTAATTTCACTTTGGACCTTGATTAATTTGAATTCCCAAAAAGAACTTTAATTCACCCATCATGGTCATTGAGAATTCATCCTGCATTGACTTAGAAAAATCTTGATAAAGATAAGCATTAGCATTGCCAAATACGATGTCATCAGCATAAATTTGAATTATGAAAATGTCATTCTTGAATGCTTTACAAAATAGAGTCGTGTCAACTTTTCCTCTTGAAAAACCATTTTGCAGAAGAAATTTCCTAAGTCTTTCATACCAAGCTCTAGGAGCTTGTTTCAGACCATATAATGATTTCTTAAGTTTATAAACAAATTCAAGATTTTTGTGATTTTCAAACCCAAGGGGTTGATGAACATACACTTCCTCTGTTATATATCCATTCAAGAATGAACTTTTAACATCTATTTGATATAGAATAATGTTATTATAAATTGCAAAGGATATTAAAAGATGAATAAATTCTAACCTAGAAAGTGGTGCAAAGGTTTCAGTATATTCAATTCCTTCGTGTTGACTATAGCCTTATGCAACCAGTCCGACGTTGTTTCTAACCACTTCACCATTCTCATTCAACTTGTTTCTGAAGACCCATTTGGTTCCAATGACATGTTTTATCCTGTTGGTCTTGGAACTAGAGTCCACATATCATTTCTGGAGAATTGATCCAGTTCTTCTTGCATTGCTAAAATCCATTCGAGTTTAGAAGAGCTTCACCAATGGAATTTTGTTTTGTGATAGACAAAATTCTAGAAACGTTTATAGATCTCTTCTAAATGATAATCTGGTTTTGATGGGTTCTGCATTTTCACCCAGAATCAGACCTTCAAGATGAGAACATCTTTGCTTGAACTTCCTCTAAGGTGTTGGTGTGTTAACAAGTTCTAGTTCTTATGAGTCAACAACTTCTGGTTATGATGGTTTAGCTTTTTGTCGAGCATCTTTAGAAGCTTTATCCTCAAAGTCTGAATAAGCAATTTCTAAATCTGTAAAATTTTCAAACTGCTTTGACTTTTTAGATTCAAGCTTATCATAAAACTTAACATGTATTGATTCTTCAACAATTTGGATTGCAGTGTTAAACACCTTGTATCCTTTTGAGCATTCAAAGTACCTAACATGATACACATTTTGAGCTTTGGAATCAAACTTTTCAAGTTATTGATGACACTCTGTCATTGCATGTTTTTTGTCAAAGAAAAACAAGTCGAATATGACAAAATTTGATGAACAATGGCCAAAGAACGAAGCAAAAATGACCACATGTGAAAAATTGGGTTGAGTGGTAAATTCATGACCATTAAGCTATGGATAAACTTAACGTCAATTAAACTAGAGTCGCCTGTGCGCTTTTATTGTTTCCAAAGGAAAAGAGAAAAGTACGAACAAGACCCAAAGATAAAAAGTTTTCAAATCAAAACTAATAAAATGCCAGAGATTACAGGTAAGGGGGTTGGTTACACAGAGGGAAGGTTCTAGCATCCAAAGTGTCCTAGGTACTCTTAGGGAGCCTTTTTTTGTATGCACATGTATTTTGGTATAAAATGATGTTTGCAATAAATAGGATGTGAGTGTCAGAAAAGAATTCATTAATTATATTTTTGTGTTTGACAAGACCTTCGGACTTGTGCCTACGTACAAACATAAAATGAGGGATCAAAACCTCATAGTTCGTGGTATCAATTTCAAAGTGAGTGAGTTGCTTTTAACAAAAAATTAAGTTTAAAAGAGGCACAAAAGGCCTAAAAGAGTTTGAATGAGTGTTAGTTCTTTTTGTCTTTTGAAATTTGAAGTCAAGTATGGTTAAGTTCATTTACAAGTTTGGTTAAGAAAAGGAAATTTAAAAATGCAATGGCATAAGGCCAAAGTTTATAATTTGCAATAAAGTCTAAGTTTAGAAATCACAAGCAAAGAATGTTTTGAAAGAGGGGAGAGATTTTAAATTTAAGAAGTGAGGGGAGATGAAGAGACTAATCCTAAGCAAAAATTTAAAAGTTAAGAGTTGAAAATATCTGACCGGTGGGATGCAATCCAATAGACAAAAGTGTCATATAGAAACCCATTTTCCCTTTGGACTTTAGAATCAAGCAATATCAGTACACAAATGGCAAGATGAAGAGCAAGGTATCAAATAAAGATAGCCACATCCAAGCTAGAAAATTCATAGTCTTCTTCATAATCTTCCCCATGTATCAGATGAAAGTTCAATTCCCAGTTACTTAGCTTCAGAAAAGTTGGTATTGGCCAAGTCCTTTTGCATAGGGAGTGTTGCCTATTCTAAGTTCAAGTCTCATATCAAATACAATAGTCCACACAAACATTTTTTAAGAGTTTTTTGTTGTTATCATGTACATTAAGGTCAAAATACCACAAACACAAACAAAATACACAAACAAGTATATAATCACAATATATGGCTCAAGTGAGCAAAGTGAAAATGACATTAAAATAAACAAGTTAAATGGTATGATAATGACAAATGATAAATGGCTTAAATTTAAAGTGCATAAAGTTAAATGACTTGAAGTTAAAAGTTAGTCAAATGTTAGTTGATTAGAAGTTAGTGGAGTTTTTACTTTTTAATTGTTTAAGTCATTCTTTGAAGAACATTCAACCCTCTATTCACAAGCATGGATCCTTGAACCAAGACATCTTCCAAAGGAAGGAAGAAAGGCCAAGTTTCCACACAATACCATGAAAGGGGGAGACTTACAATCTCACTTACTAGAATGCTATGCTTTTGTGTCAAAATTTAGCGCTATATTAAGCCATGGTAATTGGACTTATGTAGAAGTCACAACTATCTGAGGTCGGGCAATAAAATTTTTAGTGTTAATCCATGTTAGAGATATAGTATAATGAACCATACTCCAAAAATATACCACACTTAAAAGAAAATGGCAAAAAGGGTGGGCCTAATCTCATCCATACTTGTATTGGTTTATCAACCAATTAGCCTTAGGATATAGAGATATCATAGGTCAATGGAATGAATGGAATAGAAGGGAGGGGATTGAAGATGAAGAGGGAGGGTAAATGAGACAAACACAAATTGGTCATGGGAGAACTTTTATCAAATTAAAATCATTCATTCATTTTGGGAGATGAAATATATATTTCATCAATCCCCTAAATTCAATGATTTTAATCCAACAAAGTCAAATTAACATTGACCAAGGCCCAAACACAATAGTCAAACTTCATAAGTCAATAAAAATAGCTCAACACAATTTATTCACATTTAAACAATTAAAAATCAATTAGAAATGCATTAAATTAAATTATGTTTGATAAAAAACCTAAAACCTCTTCAAAACACCCAAAAAATGGCAAGATATTTATCATAGGTCAAACAAGGTCAGAGGACCTTGGAGAAAAAATTTCATAATTTTTGGAAACTTAAAAGTATTTTTAAATAATTAAAAATATGCACAAAAACAATTAAATCATGAAAAATATTAATATTGATCCAAAAAATAATTTTAATTCAGAAAATCTATAACAAAATATTTGAATTTTTTTGGTGAAAGTCCCATATTTTTTGGATCAATATTAAAATTAATATGAATTAATAAAAGTAAACCAATTAAAAGAGAAAATTAAAAAATAAAAAAAACGTGGACCACTTGATCTCCCTCATTAATTGAGGTGGCATATCAAATGACTTCAAGCGCGCGTTCCACAAGGTCATTAGTCAACAACACATCAGGGATGATAATCACAACCAACGCGTGAGATTAAAACGATTTGAAAGGATCATGTGGTTCAGAAGCGTGTCAACACATCACCGGAGCCAGAGCTCCGGTCTTCTTCTCCGGTGGACCTCACCGGAATGGTCCGCCTCAACCATCACCAAAATAAAAAAGGAGGACATGAATTTAAAGAAAAAATGCTCAGGACCTCGAATCTGGCCTCAATTTTGTCTAACTCCAAGTATATAGAAAGATACAAGGAGTTGAATTTTGAGGATCATGATCTGAGTTGCTTCGATTTGACCTCTAAGAAACTCAATCTTGTTGCTTACATTGGTAGGACTTCAGACAACCAAAAATCAACAAGAATAGTGGAGAATTGAATGAGAATCAAAGAGATGAAAAGTTCTGAAAATCACCTTCAATGTAGCTTCAGATTGGCATGATCTTGCTCTCAATTATGCTTGGCCTTTCTTCAGATGCTTGATGGAGTGGAAATGGATCAAAGAGGAGGAAGAACTCTTGTAGTTTCAATCTCAAAAATAATGGGAAATTCAAACTCGAATTTTAAATAAAATCTTCAAGCTTATCCTTTGAATGTGAGGGTTTAGGGTTGCTGATTCAAAGCTTGCGCGCCAGGGTCCTCAATTCTAAGCAATGGAGCTTTTATTTATAGGCCAAGTGATTGATAAATGCACACTTCCATTTTTGGCCAAAGTTGGAAATCTTACTTGCATATTTGCATGGGCGTGTGATAGGCCCATCAAGTGATGCACTTAGGTCCAAAATTGTGTGTAAGAAATGCTGAAGTCATGTGGAAAAGCCATGCAATTGTGTATGAAAAGTGGAACTTCAAATTATCCAAATGGTCCTTCAACTTTATGCCATGCACAAGTCATTCATACTTTGTCCAAATAAGATGATTTTGGACTTTTTGGAAAGGTTAGATCAAGAGGAACAACTTTCATGTTGAACACTTTTTTATTTGAATCTTGGATCATGATGAATTTTGAGGTGGAAGTTTGGAAAATCAAACATGTCAAAAAAGTATCAAGCCATATGTTCACTTCTTCGACCTTGAGTAACTTTTTCTATGGACTTCAAATGAGAAACATTCCTTCATTAAATTTGTAGATATTTCAAATCCCTTCAATTTCTTCATAAATTTGACCCCATTTGGATTTATCATGAAGGAGTTATGCATTTTAGAAGTTGAGGAAAATCACTTGTTCAATTGTATTGGCCCAAAATGACCTATAATGTTTCCTCTTATCACATGTATTTTCAAGTTGAATTTGCACTTCATACAAACATAAAAGTTGAAGTAGACATCTCTAATTGGATCATGCAATTTTAATGGCTTTCATCTTATGAAAAATGAGTGAGTTATAGTGTTGGGAAGTTGACCTTCAAATTAGGGTTTAGACAAAATGACCTATAATTTTTCATCATAAAAAATGACTTTCCAAGAAAACCTAGCTCTTGACCTCAACATGAAAGTTGTTTGGAATGTGATTTAGAGTAACTTTTATCTTAGAATCATTTTCATATGATAAACATTGTAGTATATATGGGCTAGGGAACCCCAGTTTTGACCAGTTGAATTCCTCTGGTCAACCATCATGAACCAATTTGCTAGCTTGATATTCTCTTGACTTTTTGGACTCATGGAGGATCATATATAAATAAGATGATGAAATGTGAAGTATCCCTTGAAATATTTGATCAATTGGTGAAGAAACTTGTTGAAGAAGTCACACAAGATACCCATATGAATTAGGGTTTCCAAGGAAAACAAACTCCAAACTCTTGATGATTTCTTGATCAAAATAATATGTGAAGATCATGGGGATATATATATGATACTTAGAGCCATAGTAAACCACTTCTTGATTGAGATCCTTGCATTGAGGGTCTCAAACCCTAGATATGAGTTTGATAGAGCATAGGTGAGCATACACACCACTTACAAAAGAGTTAAAATATACAATGACATATTTTTGGTATTTTGGTTAGTAAATAATGGAAAACAAAGTATGATACAATCAAAAGTGTTTGGTGGTCTCTCCCAATGCAAACCCAATGAATGAGGGGTAAGGAGGATGCCAAGGTGTGATCCAAATGCTAATGCATATGATGAGGATAACATGAGGGATCTTAGGGTCAAAATTGGGGTCTTACAGTTGCCCCTATTTAAGGACGTTCTAGCTGAGGAGATGAAGGTTAAAATCTTCATATTGACTTAGTATAATGGACTTAAATAATAACATATACAAACAAATTTTGGTCCCTAAGAGGCCTCATGATGCATATGATATGAATGCAAAAATAATCTTTGTGGGGAAAAAGTTGCCACAAAGGAAAAGAATCCGGAGAGACCGAAAGTCCGCAGGAGTATAATGCAATTCCGTAAGGAAAACTCACTAGGGAGACAGAGACTCTGGGGGGATAAAAGGGTTGTGCGTAGGCCAGGCTACGAATTTTAAAACTGCTGGGGGACTCGAAGGATTCCATGAAAATAAATCCATGGAAAGACTCAGCCGAGGAATAAAAGGAACATCTACAGAGGAAACAGGTAGATCAAAACAAAGCTGAAATACTCGAACCGAGTAAAAAATGGCGATCTCACTGAGGAAATACACACTCAGACTCAACTGGGGAAGAGATAATCTTCAACACAGGAGTAACAGGAATATGTTATCCACTACTGGTTACTGGATAAGGAGATAACATAATCTATCAGAGAGGGCATCAGTTACTGTTAAGGTAAACATATCAAGGATGGCTCGCTGAGGGCAAAATGAGATGTATTCATTACCAGACACTGGGTAAGAATAACCTGTTGGTAAAAAGCCAAATAGGATTTACAACTACCGATTACTGGGAAGATGACCGCAAAGAAAGAGAATATCCGTCACTAATTAAAGTGAACATATCAAGGATAGACTCAAAGGGGAAGAATATTCGTCATCAATTAAGATGAATATATCAAGGATAGACTCACCTGGGGACATTAGGAAGGATATCCGTCACCGGTTAAGATAAACATATCAAGGATAAACGGGCTGAAAAAGTAGGAATTATATCTATCGTCTATTAGATAGAATACCGAAAAGAGAATATCCGTCATCGGTTAAGATGAACATATCAAAGATAAACTCCGAGGGGAGAAATAGGAATTACATATATCAGTTACTGGATAGAATACCGAAAAGAGAATATCCGTCACTGGTTAAAGTGAACATATCAAGCATAGACTCCGCAAAAAGGGAAGCAGGATTTACAACTACCGGTTACTGGGCAAAAGAACGCAAAAAAGAGCGAATACGTCACCGGTAAGGATGAAAATATCAAGGAATAACCTTCTGGGGAACAAAAATAAGGATTACAACTACCTTTTTACTGGATAGAACACCAGAAAGAGAATATCTATCATCAATTAGGATGAACATATCAAGGATAGACTCGAAGCAGGGGAAGAAGATATCCGTCATCGGTTAGGATGAACATATCAAGGATAGACTTCCTGGGAAACATGAAAATGATTTCGCTAGGGAGAAATAGGTTACTTTTTCCAGATATTAGGGCAGAAGTGAAATACTTGCAAATTAAGAAGAATACTACTAGTTACTGGGTAATAGACTTTTAGGGGACCAAAATCATATATCTAGGTAAGATCTAGAAAGAAACAGTCAATCAAAGACTCAACCCAATGAGGATATAACTCAGGGGGAGTGATTCCATCCAGAATTTCAACTGGGGAGGAAACTAAAATAATGATCATCCACGAGGAAGTAACTCGGTGGGGAATGAGAAAGGTTAAATTCTCTCTGCTTAAGGAGCTCACACTCTATAATTGAAAGAGGACAGACACACCAAATTTGCATGGGGTAAAGGATACCACCGTAGCAGAGGATCAGAGAAATAATGAATTACAAAGTGCATTATTAATGTAATGATGAAATAAATGTATATGTGTATGTATATGTTTATATGACGATTATGCTGACAAAACGATCACAAAGGATACAAATGTCACTGGTCACATCAATATAATACTCATCTAATCCTCATAGGAGGGAAGCATCTGCTGGAGAGAAAAGGTGGCGAATGACGAATAGTAATCATCCATCTCAAAGGCTCAACCCTGGCTGGGGAAACGGAAAAGATTTACCGAAAACCTGCACTATCAGCTCTGCGGGGAATTTTAGGTCAACACCATATCAAATGGGTGACAACCGTGTAAAGGACTGAAAATGCATCTAAAGAATCAAGGCTAACAGGGGTCATGGATAACTCTGCTGGTGACTTGAGGGTAAATAATATTCGCTGAATCTATGCAACCTGCTGCGATAGTGCGCTAACAACTTGAGGGAGGCAATTACGAACTCAGTTGGGGAAACCATCAAAACTCAACTGGAGATTGCAAAGCTGTTAGGGAAGAAACAGAGATCACACCAACTGCTTGGGGATAAAACCAACAAAGCTTCGCATTTTAGGGCTTACCTGTTCTCAGACTATTGTGGACATCCTTTAAATGAAATCGATTGCTCTTAAAGTAACTGCCTTTTTTATTTAAGAAAACATGATTTTTTAAAATTTTAATTTAAAAAATGATCATAATAAAGTTTAATTCTAACTAGCTGAATAAATAAGAGTATAAACAATTGGATAAAAGCTCAACTTTATTTAATAGGATGGTAGTCTATAAATGACAAGACTCCATAGATCTTTACAAAAGTTGAAAAATAGTAATTTACATGGAAAATGGTTACATTGAATACAATGATCACTAGTCCTTCTACCGCCTTCAGTATCCACTGTGCTCTTGGCTTGGCTGAAGATGAATCAGAACCGGACATTGTGCTCAAGAAAGTCTTTAAGACTGGAGATCAACAACTTGCAGTTACTTCCCATAATCCCTAATTTTTGCATAAATTTCCCCAAGGTGGGGTACTCAATTTATCGGGATAATTTTTCTGTTTTATGTCTCTAACTTTTGCCTGGATCGCCCTTTCAGATTTTCAATCCACCGAGACACTCATTTTTGCCTAAGCCGCCTTTTCGGGTTTTCAACTTAGCAAACTAATCTTTTCTTTTTAGGCGAAGTATTTCTTGACTGTATCAACATTCATAGGACGAGTGAACTCTTCACCATCCATAGTTGTAAGAATCAAAGCACCGCCTGAAAAGGCTCTCTTAACAACATATGGGCCTTTATAATTAGGAGTCCATTTCCCCCTAGAATCTGGGTTGAAAGATAGAATCTTCTTGAGCCATAACAAAAATTAAACACACTCAGTAAGTATAAAGGTCGCTTATTTTATAAAACTTGAGTGAAATCAAGACAAAAATTATTACCATAACAACGCTCTAAGAACCTCAACATGTTAGATCAGGATAAGTACCTATTATACCAATCCCTTGAACTTTTAGTTTTATAGTAACCCCGAGTAGTTTATACGAGAAGTCAGCACCATCTTAATAGCAAACTACGTGGAGAGCCGATGAATATAAGTGAATGATTCCCAAAGTAACATAAAAAAATATATATATATCAGGAAATGCACTAATTAAGTTAGGTGATCCTTACCAGATCATTTAATCTAAAGGTTGCAGATCATACAAAAGCATAATATGAAAGATCCATTATGAGTTGGTTCAGCAGGTATCTGGTGCTGAACTTGGTAGGGCGGACTACGGTCCGATCCCCCGCAATTTGCAATGGACTGAATAACGAAGTTATCCGACTTATGTACCAGAACTTCTAGCTAAAAGGGGATCAGAATCACTAACCGGTTACTCCACTATGTGCGCGAAAAGATAAAAGGCTTAATGTGATTTCGCTAGAATGAAAACGGGTGAAATAAGAGTAAAGGAACTAGGATAGCTATAATGGCATTACTCGAACTGATTTGCATAAGGTGGGGTTATCTGAGGTTGTGACGGTGGTTGTTGATGTCAAGATTAAACTCAAGTTGCTTCTAAACAAAATCCACTTGCAACCTATTACGAATTGATGTGTGTTTTGAAATTTCATCTGGCTAAATTTTTAAAACGATTTCTATACTGTATTTTGCTTGAGGACAAGCAAAGATCTAAGTATGGGGGAGTTTGATAACATGAAATTATATCATATTTTGGACTCAATTTAATTAAATTATATTATTATTTATTTCAATTTATTTCATTTTATTAGATATTACGCGGTATTTTCTTTCTATTTATCTCAGGTGGTTTATTTGAAGCACAAGTAAAAAAGGAAGAAAAGGAGGTGCAAAAAGGAATGAAAAGAAGCAAATATCAAAAGCCAAAGCCCAGCCCAAAAAGCACAGGCGCTGCACCTGTGACGAGCGTCACAAAGGCTGTGACGAGCGTCACGCTTTACACACTTGTGTGACGAGCGTCACACATGGTGTGACGGACGTCACACCCCACTCCTATATTTTTGGCTTTGGCGCATCCACGAAGTACGCTTTGAAGCAGTAAGCCAAACGTGCCAAATTTTGCTCCAACAAACTTTTCTCCACGAATTCCTCAACCAAGACCAAATCTTCCTTGATTTTCTCAACCACCAAAACCAAGTCTCCCTTGATTTTCTCAACCACCAAGACCAAATGGACACTATATAAAGGACCCAAATGGGAAAATTGGGGACGGCCTACTTTTACATTTTTTACGCTCTGCAATTTAGTTTTCAGCTTTCTAGCTTTTAGCATTTTTTTTTCTTTTTCAGCAACCTTGTTTCTGTTGCCATTATTTTTATAACATTATATTTTTTTCGCATTCCATATTTTTCTTTAGCAATTTATTTCCTTTGTTAGTTTAATTTTGTAAGCATTCAATTAATTTTCTCACAATAGTTTCTACACCGGAAACTATTGTGTAACTTTAACTAGATCTAACCTTACGTTAGATCATAGTATTTTATTCCTTCGCTTTTATTTTTCTGCCTGATTGAAGAATTCAAGAACAAATCCAACCGGCCTGTGGTGGAGTGTTCAAGACTGCTATTTAATTTCTCAGGTTCTTTAATTATTGTTTGAATTTATATATGCCCTGTTTTACTGTTTATCTATATTGTTTGCTTGATATGGTTTTAATTAAGCGTAATAATTGTTTAGATCTGTTTAGCATGTCTGGCTAATTAATTTAGGTATCGGTATGTAAAGTAAGCGGAATGAAGGAATCGAAACTAAGTTGGTTAAATTACGTTTAAAAATAAAGTCACTCTTTTTATGGTCTCAATTCACAGGTTTAATAACAAAGTTTTTGTACGAGAGTAAAAGACATAAAGAAGTTAAATTCAATAGAACGAGAGTTTGAGTTTTTAACTGAACATAGTAAATTGAGCATTAATTCTAAATCAGGGCGAAAGCAATTTTTAGAGTTAATTAAATTCTAATCTTTTTCAAAAAGTATTTTTAAAAGTTAAATGTGAGGACGAGAGTTAAGCATTTGAATTTAATTATATAATCTAAGTCAACAGAGCGAGAGTTTGAGACAAGGGTGTTTAAACGATTAGTGTTTTCTTAAAAAGAAATTCTACGGATTCTATTGTTTTCAAAAAGTGATTTTGGACTTAACTAATAAGTGACAGCTACGTTAATATAAAGTCATAGTCTATTCAACAGAGCGAGAGTTTGAGAAAAGACTTTTAATCAATAGTATTTACTGAAAAGATTTATTTTAAAAAAAACCAAGAAACCAACGAAGATTTGATTCCCTAATTACGATGAACTACATACCGATATCCGCTTTATTAATATTTAATCTAGATCTTAGTTTAGTTTTTAGCTTTTCCCCAAACAATCAAACATTATCCGCCTTAGCTTTACGAAGTAACCTTAGATAACGGTATATCGATTCATAAGTCCCTGTGGGATCGATATCTTTTAAAACTACGCGATAGAACTGTGCACTTGCAGTTTGTACCCCAATTCGACTCATAAAGTCGCGATCAACTAGTTGACATTTTTAGCCAAGGCATGATCCCAAAGCTTGAAGTATGGTTCAAATACTTCAAATACATCATAAGTGATCCATTGACATCATCCAATATGCCTAAGAGATCCCATTCATTAAAGACTGCAAGAATTGGATTCATCTGATACAAAGTCAACTGAGGCAAAGTTAAAGTTTGACTTTTGACATTTTTGGTCAACCATGGACTTCTCAACTCAAGGATCATGAAAATATAGTTGATGGATGCATTTTATCAAGAGTAAACAAGAAAATACATGTTCAAGTACCCATCTTTCCAAGGCCATAACTTGTTATCCAGACCACCATTTTCTTTGCTGTAATGATCATATTAAAGGTCTTGATTCATACTTCAACTTTGTCCTTGATGATTGATTCCCAAAAAATGCAAGGATTTCAAGTTATGAAGCCATGAAGTTGGTACCATAAAATAAAAACACAGAAAACTTTTCAACCAAATCTGCCTTCAAAAAGTGGCTTACTTGATCATCACTTTTCAGCATGATACACATTAATTCAAGAAAAACTCCCAACATGAAAGTTGTATAGCATGGTCTTAGCTTCACAAAAAGTCCAAGAGCATGAAATTATCATATTTGAGCTAGGAGTTTCGAAGAGTTGAAGTTGGCTCTCCAAATCTGAATTTTGGGTCATTTTCATGACAAATTCATCATGTAACCTTGAGCCAAAGCTACACGGTCTTGCTTTACAGGCTATATTGCTTATAAATCTCACCTTAATCAGAATATTACACAAACCTTTGATGCATTACACAAGGGATTGAGCCACTGACCAAGTCTTGATGCGATATTTGGAAGGTTTTGCAAAAAAGCTTCATATCCATTTTGATAAAGGCCAACTTTTCCAATCAGTCTTGCATTGAGCTTCTAACTTGTTTCTTCTAATCACACTTAACCTCTAAACCATAAGCAACATCCTAAAAGTACCTTTAAACTCCTCCTTTCACTCCACTTTTTCATCAAGATCCATTATGATTTTTTGTGCAAAATGAAACCAAGTCACCAAACTAGCATTCCATTTGAACCAAGATTGATTTCTGCAAGTTACATGAACCATATGGATCCTCTATAAATAGAGAGACAAGTCTCATAACTCAATACACCAGAATTGGCACAAAAACTCCATTTTAGCAAATTCTCCAAACCTCAAACTTCCAAATTCCATTGTGCTTGTGTTTTCTCCAAACCAACACTTCAAACAACTTCTAAACATCCATTAGAAGTTGTCCAAACACTTGAACAACTTATGTAACAGCCCTACCATCATCTTCCAAATCACATTTTCATAACTTGAAAATTGATTTGGAAAGGAAGAATCAAGCACTCTCAGCTCAAGCCAGGCATTCAAACACCTTCCTAGAGGTGTAAGGAAGTTGTTCAGATCATAAAATTACATCTGGAACATCCCTACTCCAAAGGAAGATTTTCATTTTTGAGGTATGTATTAATTTCTGCAATTTATGATTTAAGACACCATTTTGCATCATTCTTGTTACCATTACACTTGTCAAGATGTCAGGAACAAAACCCCTATGATCATTGGTCTTAATCGGTGATGTTTGGAATTTAATTTTAAATTCAATTTTTAGGGTTCATATGTATTTTGTTTGATTTCTGGATATTTATGAAAAATAAATGAAATTGATGAGTACCATTAGATTCCTTGCGAAATTCTAAGCAATTGTGGTCTTTACAACTTTTGATTTCGTTAAGAATTGAGAGAGTTAGAGTTTTAACAATATGTGAAAATGGTGGAAACTATGGACTACGGGATGAATGAGGAAGATGAAGATTGGAGCCATTTTTTAAATTTTAAAAGTCAATTTAATATATATTTTAATTGATGTAACTAAATACATGAATTGGCATTGCGCCCCAGTGGTAAAACACTGGTTTGTTAAGTTACTGGGTTTGGGTTTGAATCTGGGTAGTGTAATGATTTTTTTGTTTTCACTTGTTAAATGTTCATTTTTCTTCATAACTTCAAATATCCATAACTACTTGATCCCTTAACATTTTTGACCCATTCTTTTTGCCATGCGATCATTAGAATGTATATTTTATGGTGACACCAAAAAATCCCAAAAAAATATTATTTATTTCACCACTTTTGATTGGATAGAAAAACATGTGTTTTAGGTGTTTTTTAAGGCTCCTAATTGATTCTTTTGGCTTATGTCTTATTTGTTCTTGATGTTGGAATTTTGTATGATTAAAGCATACTCTTTTAAATGTTGATTTTTATCCTTAACATGTTTGAACTTGATTATCTTCATACCATGTATCAATTGATTCACCTTAAAAAATATGCTTGATTGAATGGTTAGGAGGTGATTAGGTTTCCACTTAAGTTTGGTCTTATCATGAACTTTGATTCAAGTCTAATGTTTATTTTAGGAAGACTTATAATGTGATGCATGTTTGACGTAAATTGATTCATGTTGTGTTTACCATGTACCAATAAATGCTTTCACCATGTCAAACATGATTTTATCTTCACCATCAATATGTTGTGTCTTGTGATGTTATGTGAAACTTCGTCATTGTCTTGTTTATGTTTATCTCAATGCCTAAAAACCATGATTAATATTGTCATCCATACCTCACTCACCTTGTGATTGCCATTGTATTTAGCCATATTTTGTGCCTTAATGTTAATGCATGTTCAACTGTGTCATTGTTTATATCCAAGGGAAAAGAATCATGACATTATTGTCATTTTGCATGTGTGTGTTCATCTGCATTCTATACAAATTTGCCTCCCCTTAATCCAAGAACTTCTAGATACAATCTTAGGTTCCCCTCAATCTAAACCTTAGGATTCTATCTCTCTCTCCTTCTTATAACCACTTTCGTAATAAACTTTGACTTAGGTCATTGTTTTCCCTTTTATTTCTTAATCAAATGCTTCAAAACACTTAAGCATATTCAAATATCTTTTCATAAGACCTAAAAAACACAAACTTAACTCAAACCCTTTTGCCACTTTGGCTTTTCCATGTTTAAAACCTTTTCATAAAAGGATTAGACATGAGTCATCCCTAGTTGAGATTTAAATCTCCTACCCCATAATATTGTTGAGATTGATATTGATTCTTTTCCATTTGGAAGAGGTATGTGGCATACTTGTTGATTCTATATCCAAGTGAGAGCCCTTCTTTCATTTTGATGCAAATATCTATCTTCCACATGTTTTTTTTGGTGGTTTAAAAGTGAGTTTTCTCCTTAAGATGACAATTTGTCTCTTTCTCATAAAATCAACCCCAACAAATCCCTTCTTACTTTTGAACCCAAACTACGAGGTTTTGATCCCTCACGGGTACGTAGGCCTAAGACTCGATGTCTTTCCAAATCATCAAACAATAAAAAATGTTCTTTTTCGCATATCCCAATCAAATAGCAAACAATTTTAAACCAAATACATATATCTAAAAGGTTCCTGTAGAGTACTATAGATGATTAGGGTGCTGATACCTTCCCTTTTCATAACACACACCCGTACCTTTAGAATCTCCCCCCTTTTCGCTTAGCTTAAGTTTAATCTTCTAGCTTTGCATATACATATTGGGTTTATTTTTGAATTGTTTCCCCTTCCCTTGAATCGTTTCCCCTCCCCTTCTCCTTAAGATGACAATTTGTCTCTTTCTCATAAAATCAACCCCAACAAATCCCTTCTTACTTTTGAACCCGAACTACGAGGTTTTGATCCCTCACGGGTACGTAGGCACAAGACTCAATGTCTTTCCAAATCATCAAACAATAAAAATGTTCTTTTTCTCATCTAACAATAAAATAGCAAACAATTTTAAACCAAATACATATATCTAAAAGGTTCCTGTAGAGTACTATAGATGATTAGGGTGCTGATACCTTCCCTTTTCATAACACACACCCGTACCTTTAGAGTCTCCCCCTTTTTCGCTTAGCTTAAGTTTAATCTTCTAGCTTTGCATATACATATTGGGTTTATTTTTGAATCGTTTCCCCTTCCCTTGAATAAATTAAAGTTCGGTGGTGATATTTTGATTCATGAGTCAAGTCTAATCAATAGCTTGGTCTCCGATTCTTCACCGCAACAGAAATGGCGACTTCACTGGGGAGTGGAATATTAAGTGGGTGATACCTAACTTGTTTACATGTGTTTATTATCATTTGTTGCTATGTTTTCTTGGGTTTCATTATGAATATCTATAAGTGGTAAGGAAATCCTAACCCGGATTAGAGAATACACATATGATAGGATGGTGGTATAATCAAAGTTGCATGTCTAGAGTAATCCTAAGCATGATTAACATATGATATAACCCCGCTCAGTGGAGACCCCTTTGATGGTAATATTTTTTGTTACGAGTAAATCGTAGTGGCATTATTATCTTCGATCTTGGAGTCTAAGAAATTGAGGACCTTTAGAACCCTTTCAACCCCTCTAAGCCTTTTTAGGATGTAGTGCGGAGATTATTCAGGTGTAAGATCTGAGGTAATTATTATGCGATGCTACACTCAGACGAGTTTCTATTGAGAATATTATTGGTCTTCGAGCAAGTCGTTAAAATGATAATATCCGAAAGATGGATCTATGACTCTGGGGACCACTTTAGAACCTTATTCTGCATGTACAAAATAAACCTATTAGTTCATACATTATGGGATGGTTAGACCCTTGGCTCCATGCTTAATGTCAAAACCCTAAACTCATATTTGTGAAACATTCATTCATGCACTCACTACGTTAAATAAGGGAAAAGAGGGCGTTTATTTTGGCCTATAACAGCGCTTTTAAGCGCCCTCTAAAGTGGCGCTGGCATAGGTAAAGACAGCGCTTTGTTTTCCTGGAGAAAGCGCTGTCTAGAGTGGCCCTTTAAGGGCCACATTATAGTGCGCTTTCAGAAAAAAGCGCCCTCTGGAGTGGTCCATAAAGGGACACCTTAGAGGGCGCTTTCTGGAAAAAGCGCCCTCTAAAGTTGTCAATGTAAAGTGTTTAGAGGGCGCTTTCTGGAAAAAGCGCCCTCTAAAGTTGTCAATGTAAAGTGTTTAGAGGGCGCTTTCTGGACAAAGTGCCCTCTAAAGTTGTCAATGTAAAATGTTTAGAGGGCGCTTCCTACAGAAAGCGCCCTCTAAAGTGTTAGTTATTTTAAAAAAAATTGTTTGAAAAACAGTGGATATTTAATTGGTAACCTGTTCGCATGCTGCAAAAGTGTAAAATTCATATTGATTTCATCCTTTAATCCAATGTTATACACCATTAATCCATTGATATATACAACATGAATCCATTTATATACAACATTAATCCTCCATATATACAACATAATATATGATTCTTTGATCAACAATATACAACAACATATTCATGATTTAGTAAAAGTACAACAACAATATACAACATATATACAACAACAACATTCCATACATATATGTACAACAATATACAACCTAGCTATATGATTCTTTGATCAACAATGAATTGACACAATTCATCCTTCATTTCATCCAAACGAGCTCTTGAGTAAGATTTGTATTCCTCAAAGTACTACAATTAAGAGAATAAAACATATTCATGATTTAGTAACAAATTAGATGAAATATCCGATAATATTAAAATAAACCCTAAGTTATTATTCCATACCATTTTTGGGATGTCTATACGATTCAACGCAATGATATCTCTCATAAATCTCAATACAAAAAATCCGCAATCGACCGAATTATTTTGCTGAGGACACTACACAGAAAAACAAACAATATATATATAGTTAATTTCTTACAAACACTATTATAAGCAAAAAAACAAACACTATTATAAGCAAAAATAAGATACTTAATATATACCTGAACTCTGATCCAGGTAATGTCCTTCCTATTGCGATAATTCTTTTTCGATCTAAATTTTATTATTGCCCTAACAAAATAAAAACGTATATTGAGATCAATCTGACAGACATAATTAAATATACAAATACACACGAATATTTAGGGGAATTTCACTTACGCGTCAACCGTCTTCTTCATACTCGGATATTTACTCCAATCACCCGATAACGGATCGAGATAATACACTATTAGTCTCGAAAGATCCATAGCAACCAACACCCAGTGACCACTGTAAAATAAAACAAAAATTTAGATGAATGAAAATTTTCTACGTAAAAGATATACATAGATTAGAATGAAATTATTAGAAAGAAAATCTAACCCGTTGCCAGAATTAAACGGTAAAAAATACAAACTGGGTGTAGTATTATCGTCGGCCGCCATGAATCTATCGACTAGATCATTCTTTACGGATGTTGGATTTTTTGTTATTAACGTTGCGTTGATACGGGAAGCAGCAATAAAATTGAAACGGTTACACAATTCAGTTCCCCGCAGCAATGTTACATACATATACCTTAAATAGAAACATAATAAACATTAGACTACTCATTGAAATGTGTAAATAAATTGTTCAACTAAGTAAATTATAGATTGATCGGAGTACCATATGTATGTATGAATGACAGCGATGCCCAATTCGTTGTGTTCAAAAAGTTGTTGCATGTCCTCCTTTGCAATTATTTCGAAATGAGCAGCTCCGAAAACACCTTCATCAAAATCTATACTACGAATGGCCCCGTGCATAATATCGGACTCATTCACCATTTTCTCAAGACGCATCATAATTTGAGATTTTGTCCCGGACGTCGTTGGAGGAATATCGTTACCAGCTTTTTTCAACTTTCGACCGGGAACCTAAAAATTCATATAAATTAAATCATGACTTTTTGTGATGCAACAGAATCGTTGCGTATATAATTCAATAGGTATATATATTTGTACCTCTTTTAGAGATGCAACCGACTCGATGCGTCTTGAAATCCCTTTACCAGCTTTATGCGTGGGTCTTGTAGGAGTCTAACATTACCATGTAATAAGGATTGATTAAATATCATAATTGTAGCTGAATTGAAATGTGAATACTAAAGATTCATAATCATTTAGAACATATATACCTCGGCATCTGGGAAAATTAGATCTGACGGCCATCCAACAAAGGATCTGACTGCTTCTCGCATCAACGTTGTATCTGAAACAACGTCAGGTAATGGTAGAAGCGCGTCGGTATCTAATACAAGGTCAACCGAAACTTTCATATATCCCACCGGGAGGGGATTATGGTGAAGTAATTCACCCGAAGTGTTGTGCACTTTTCCCTTGCCAACCATGCGATAAGTTGGTGACGATAGATACAGCTGACAAGGTGAAATGCCCTAAACCAATAATAAATGTTATTGTTAACGTGTATATGTGTCAAGTAAAAAAGTGCTATTTTAATTTCATAATAACATATATAATTACCTCGGGAAATTTCGGTTGACAATTGATACTAGCTCGGTCACTAGTATCTTTTGCCTCGGAGGCGCACCTTTCCTCTCTATACCTTGCATTCTCGTTTTGCAGTTGGAGTACTTGTGCCCTTAACTCCGCCAAGGTCTCCATCACCTCTTTGTTGGTAGGATTTTTTGTTTTTGGTTTTTTATAAAATGACGACGGAGTCACACCAAAACCCTTACCCCTCACACGACCGGAATACTCAGGAACATTTAGTACTCGACTAAGTACGCTCCTGCAATCCTGGACCTCGGTTGAAGGTAAGGTTTGGGATAAAGTCTCCTGAAATATTATTAGAGGAGATTAAAAATGAATTATATGTCTAACAAAATTTTCGATATAATTAAAGAAATAATGTTACATATACTTACACATTCGTCATAAACAGTTTGGACCGCTTCAACGACAACCCCATCCTTCCCAACCCGAGCAGCCTTCCATAATACGTGCTCCGGAAGAGATGTTGCGTCACTTTTCTCCTCGGCTAGCTACACATTGAATTAGATTATAAGATCATCAATTATAACATATTGTGACAATGTATAAGCTCATAGCATTTGAATATACTCACAATTCTTTGTTGTAACCGTGCATATCCCGTACGCCCTTTTTTGTACGGATACGCGGGTTTTAATGCCCTTTTCCGATTTATGTCGCTTACTTCCTGGATAAAAAAGTTTAAGGCATATTAGAACCAAGTAACTTAACAATTGTATAATACCATAATTAATAGACATTACATGGAATTTTTCGTTTCTTCGTTTGGCGACAAAGTTATCCCATTCATCGGCTGAAATAATCTCGGCATACTTCATTGGCCGTTCTGCTTCAACAAATTTTCCTTCCTCATCCTTGAGAAATTTGTTGGACAAAAAGGATCGAAATCCTCAGAGTCTTTTTCCGGCCAATTGAATACAATATTTTTGCCGGCTTTCATCGATGTGAAAGGATCTCTAAAAAACATACACATGGAGTGTGTTATTATAAAGTAATATTATAACAATATATGGTCAACAAATAGTCAACAAAAAAAACATATAACAATATATGGTAAGTACCTGTATCTCCGACCATATTTTTTCTTTGCCAACCTTCAAGTCCGGACTTCTCCAATTATCACATGTAATCGGAATATGTTGTCGAACAAGGAAACCAATGTAACTTGCCAACATTGAACCGTTAGGCTCAATTAGTTGGTCTTCAGCACTCCAATGTACTTCAAATTTTACACCCTTGTCTCTTGCACGAATGATTGACTTCATAACAGTCAATCCTCGTTTGATTTCTTTTTCAACATTGTTACGTGATCCATTCGCGTCATGGGTATCGTCTTGGTTAGCCATTTTATCTGTAATATAGAAATGATTCAATAAGACCCAAGTAAGACAATGATTCAATACGTGAACACATTCATATACCTTCCATTTCTCTCATGTTACAACAATCTAAACTCTTTTTTTATCATTATTGAATACAAACTCACACACACCTACTGCATGCAAAAGACCAATGCAAACTTATGGTGTTTGGAACATGAACAAACTTGCATCCATAATCATCAAACTTCCAAGCACAAGCTCAAACACACTTCAAATGATATCAGTTTTCAATCAGAAATAAAAAACTCAGTTTGCCCTAAACAACATTAATCAACATAATGCACAAAATGTAAAACTAAGTTTAGAAAATGCCCTAATCAAACACATGAAGAAAGTGAACAGTAACGATGGAGAAGAGAAATACCTTCAAGGTGACGGTAACGATGGAGAAGAAAGTGAACAGTGACGGTGGACGTGAACGTGAACGCAGCAGCAGAAAAAGGCGACGGCGACGATGACGGTGAGGGAGGGAGAACGAACGGAGGACGAGAGTAATCGCAGTAGAGAGTAATCGCAGTAGAGAGAAAACCCAGTTACGTAAACGAAATAGCTTATAGAGAGGGAAAATAAAGAGACATGCAGTATATGTTATAATTTTAATGTTTACTAAAGGGGACCTTAGAGGGCGCTTTTGTAAAAAAAGCGCCCTCTAAAGGGGGCCTAAGAGGGCGCTTCTGAAAGCGCTCTCTAAGGCTTTCCAAAAGCGCCTTCTAAACTGGAAATGTACATGGACTTAGAGAGCGCTTTTTTAAAAGCGCCCTCTAAGGGTAACCTTAAAGGGCGCTTTCACTAAAGCGCCCTCTATTGTTGTCCCTCCATTTCCTCATTATTTTTTTTTGGCTTCACTTTAGAGGGCGCTTTCACTAAAGCGCCCTTTATTGTTGTCCCTCCATTTCCTCATTATTTTTTTTTGGCTTCACTTTAGAGGGCGCTTTGTTACAGAAGCGCCCTCTAAAGGGGGCCTAAGAGGGCGCTTCTAAAAGCGCTCTCTAAGGCTTTCCAAAAGCGCCTTATAAACTGGAAATGTACATGGACATAGAGAGCGCTTTTTTAAAAGCGCCCTCTAAGGTTACCCTTAGAGGGCGCTTTCAATAAAGCGTCCTCTATTGGTGTCCCTCCATTTCCTCATTATTTTTTCGCTTCACTTTAGAGTGCGCTTTGTTACAAAAGCGCCCTCTAAAGTGCGCTGTCTATTCTAATAGTATGCTCCTTATTTTTTCTCTTCACTTTAGAGTGCGCTTTTATAATAAAGCGCCCTCTAAGGGGCGCTGTCTATTCCAGTTTTTGGCGTAGTGACTCGTGCATCCATAAAAACCTTTTGCATAAAAACTAAGAAACTCAATAGTTTTCTTTTGCCAATATCGATAGGTAAAATGGAACTTGGAAGGAGGAATACCGAGAAATACACTTTCAAATGTCCTGACTTAACAGAGTTGTAGAAGCTTGGTTCTATGATAGTTAGTCTAGAGGATTTCATAGCTCAGTATGGAAGACTTATGGGTATCTTGAAGACCAAGGTTGAAGATGGAGTTCTCAACACTCTGGTACAATTTTATGATCCACTCTACCATTGCTTCACATTTCCAGACTACCAACTTATGCCTACTCTAGAAGAATACTCTTATTGGTTTGGTTTGCCAGTCTCTGAAAAATTACCATCCAGTGGTTCAGAGAAGACCCCTACATCAGCAGCTATTGCAGAAGCACTTCACCTAGAAACGTCAGTTGTGAAGGACAACTTCACTAAAAAAGGAGGGATTCTAGGTCTAACCTCTAGATTCCTGTTGGAGAAAGCCTTTATCTTTGTAGAAGCAGATATTAGAGATGCCTTTGAAGCCATTTTTGCTCTACTCATTTATGGAATTGTACTCTTCCCAAACATTGATGACTTCGTGGATGTTAATGCTATACAAATTTTCTTAATTGGGAACCCAGTACCCATATTACTTGGAGATACCTACCATTCTATCCATCACGGACTAAGAAAGGTGGTGGAACCATTATTTATTATGCACCTCTCCTATATAAGTGGTTTATTTCTCACTTACCCAGATCCAGGCTCTTCAGGGAGAATCAAGAGAAGCTCAAATGGTCTCAGAGGTTCATGTCCATTGATCAAGAGAGTATACATTGGCATGACCCCTCCTATGATGTTGGAGTAATTATTGACAGTTGTGGTGAATTTCCTAATGTACCTCTCCTTGGTGTACATGGGGGAATTAACTACAACCATATCCTTGCTAGATGCCAGTTAGGATATCCTATGGCGGATAAACCCGATAACCTTCTGTTATCAGGTTTCTTTTACCTCAATGAAGAAGAGAGTTCCGGTCTGAAGGATAAAATCATACATGCTTGGCGCAACATTCACAGGAAAGGAAAAGACCGATTAGGAAGAAATAATTGTGTTGCTTTTGAGCCCTACACCCAATGGGTTTGTGCTAGAGCCAGTGAATTTAAGATGCCCTATGCTCTTGAGAAACCTTCATTCCCTTTTGCTATAACATCATCGTCCACCATTCCTATTGAGAATAGGGAAGAGTTTCAAGAAGTTTTGGATAGGTTGAAATTGGAAAGAGACACTTGGGAAGACAAGTACCATGTCTTGAATGATAAGAAGATGAAGATGGAGCAACAGCTAAAGAAGAAGGATGATTTGATTGAGATCTTGGAACAACAAGTTGTGAAGAAACATGAGGAACAAGAAGGTTTACTTCTCTCTAAAGTCCAGCCATTTCATGAGTACTCCAGCATACCTCCCACCTCAGGTGCTTGGAAGGGAATCGTCGACAAGCTTATGATCGAGAATGCTCAGCTAAAGAGGCAGAAAAGGAAGCATCAACTAGTAGCAGGACCTTCTACATATGAGATTCCTTAGGACTCATAGACTTAGCTGTTTTCCTCTTGTATTGTTTAGGATCGTTGAAATTGTATTTCACCCTTTGTAATCCCTCATTTGTTTAATAAAAAGAGGTTTTTGTTCAGCTTATACCAAATTTTGTCTCTATAATATTTGCAATAAATTATTGAGTTTCATAAAAATTCAAACTCATCTTTTGCATATGCATATCATGCATCATTCAAGCACAAGTTCTTGCATTTCAAGAAACTTACACGTGTCTTCTCTCTCCAATAGTCAAACGGAATAACCAGTACGATACTCGAGCCAGTCGCCGGAGAAGGATGAGTCAGCTTGAACAAGAAAACCAAGAGCTCAGGGAGGAAGTAATCACCTTGAAATACATTTTGGAAAGGCTTACTTCTATGATGGACACTTTGGTGGCTGCTCAGAATCAGTCATTGAACAATTCTCAAGATCCATTGCAACGAACAACAATCTCTGAGAACGTCTCGACGCCCATTCTAGTGGCGGCCGTCAATGATCAAAAATATCACATGCCACCTGGTTTCCCTTGGGGCATGCCTCACGGTTATATGCCAACAGCATACCGCCCTCAAAACGTTGAAACTCCAATAGTGACTGTTGTGATGTCTGTACCTCCTTCTGTGGTGCATACAACTCCTTATAATGAAGAAAACATTTTTCACGCTGCTCCAAGTGAAGTTGTGGGAGTAGATGAAAGGTTAGAGGGATTTCAAGATCAGTTCTTAGAAATGCAAAGGGAAATCAACGCTCTTTGAGGTAAGGATCTTTTTGGCCAGACCGCTTCCGAACTCTGCTTGGTTCATAATGTTCAAATTCCGCCTAAATTCAAAGTACCAGACTTCGAGAAATACAAAGGAAATTCATGTCCTCAAAGTCATTTGGTTATGTATGCTAGGGAGATGTCCACTCAGACTGACAACCATCAGCTTCTGATCCATTACTTTCAAGAAAGTTTAACTAGTGTCGCTCTTAAGTGGTACATGGGCTTGGACGGTGCGAAGATTCGTACTTTCAACGACCTTGGTGAATCTTTTGTTCATAAATACAAATATAATGTAGATATGGCTTCAGACAGAGATCAACTCTGGGCCATGTCTCAGAAAGACAAAAAAGTTTCAAGGAATATGCTCAAAGGTGGCGTGAAATTGCTGCACAAATTTTCCCTCCACTTAAAGAGAAAGAGATGACTAAAATCTTTTTGAAAACTCTGAGTTCATTCTACTATGACCGCATGATCGCCAGTGCACCCAGTGATTTCACCGATGTGGTAAACATGGGCATGTGACTTGAGGAAGCAGTCTGAGAGGGACGTTTGACTAAGGAAGCCGACACTTCTAGTCATGTTAAGAAATTCTCCAATAATTTCTCCAAAAAGAAAGAATCAGATGTGTCGCAAGCTGAAAAATGGAATGCGAAAAAAAAACCGGCGAAGAAAGACAGCAGAGTCGCCACCGTGCGTTATTTATCCCAAAGGAGGGAAAGGAAACGCTCGAAGTAAACCTGGAAAAAGGAAAGGACAAGACAGGGTCTCACAACCAAATCTTGGGTTCGGGAGTCGATTATGCGAAGGGAAGGTATTAGTACCCCTACGCATCCGTAGTACTCTACGGGATCCACTTTTGTAGTTCTTGTCTAAAGGGTGTGGGTTTATCTAATGTGTTATTTACTAAAAAAAAAGGGGTCAAAAGAAAATGACTCGCATGGATGTCGCATCCACTGCATACGTATCTCATCTGAATATGAGAATCAGAGTCTTCGTAGCTCGGCTACCTAGGGGTTAAGGGTAATTGTGCTCGCTAAGACATCGCATCTTATGCCTACGTATCTCATCTGGAATGAGAATCAGAGCAAGCCGTAGTTCGGCTAACTACGGGGTTATGGATTGGGTTTTGGACGAACGACGTTACTACGCAATCTACCGGATGCTCGACCTTTGGAGACTTACTCGCCTGTAGTAGAAGGAGTTAACGTGTTCTCAGGAGAAGAAAAATCAATGAGTTGGTAGGGTTAGGGATGCTCATGCAAAAAGGCAGTCCTTGACGAAGGAACCGCGCTACCTGTGGGGATACGAACACATACAAAACAAACATGTATAAAGTAAACGTGCCAACAAGGCAATCAGAATAAATCTCCCAAATGGTATCCCACAAGCAAAGTGGAATATCCAGCGAGCTATCCCTGCAAAAGTCATGTGAGCCTTCACAAAAACTCGACAAAAGGGTTAGTGAAACACGATAAGGATTAGGAGAAAACATGCTATGAAAAACGTAAGTCAGATTAGAGCAAAACAGAAAAAAGCAAATGCTACTGTCGCGATCTCTATTGTCTCGCCTAGCGAAGGCTTGGCGAAGCGTCGCTGCGTGCTCGCCTAGCGAAGGTGCTAGCGAGCGCCTGCGGGTTTTGGATTTTTCATAGATAACAGTATGGTTTCAGAAACCTCAAACCATGTGGCATACACTTCAGAAATTAAACAATTAAGCATTCAAGGCATTATTTATACATTCATACATAATTATGAACCCGTGGGAAAAAACCTAATGAAATTCATCCATCATACCTCAAACATTTAGAGTATTCAACTTCAAAGCACAAAGGTAATGGGAATAAGGGCAAACCTGATTGGAGAGATCGATTGAAATCAAATGGCACAGCTGGATTTTCAAACCAATGTTAGGGTTTGCTTGAGCTGAAAGTGTGTGAGTCAGAATGAACCTTTCAGAGTTGCCTGGAGGTTGCTGCAGATTAATTCTCACTCTCTCTGTCTAGGTTTCTCTCCAGGGTTTTGTTTCAATGAAAACTCTAGTATTTATAGCCTAATATTGGTAGCTTAGTGGGCTTTTGAGAGAGGTCCAAGTCTGATATTTTTTCTTTTATTTATTTATTTATTTAAAAAAAAAAAATCGTTTTTTTTTTTCGTTTTTCATTTTTTTTTTCGTTTTTCGTTTTTTTTTCGTTTTGCATAACACGTGGGCTTCGCCTAGCGAGCATGACAACTCATGAACAAACCTTTGCTCCTTCAAGATTAACGTTTTGATTGACGAATAGACCCCTGTTGGAAGTAACTCAAGTCTTTCCCTTGTGTTGACTGATCATCTAAATAGAACCCACAAAGTGTCCTGGATGATGTTCAAGCTTCTTGGAGCTAATCCCGATTGACATGATGAAATGCAATGTATCTAATGTTAAATGACCTAAAAATGAATGTGTGAATAAGGAGGGCAAATTTTAGGGTGTTACAGCTGCCCCTATTCAGTCATCAGCTAACCCGAGCAGGATGAAAGCGAACAGCTTATCAGACAAATAAGGTGAGCTGTGATTGAATACCAAAGACCGACCGAAAATTTGCGCTCCGAGAACACCACAAAAATGCTGAAATACACCGCGCTGTTTATTTCTCTTCCGATCCTCTGGCTGAATCTGAATCAGTCTTCTGACTTAATCTGGAGTTTTGATCCTCTGGCTGAATCTATACTCAATTTAGTCCTCTGGTTGGATGTTAATTTTGATCCTCGAGCTGGATACGGTTTCAATCTTCTGGCTAAATCTTCTTCGATCTTCTGGCTAGATCTTCTTTGATCATCTGGCTAGATCTCCTTTGTTTCGATTCGCTGGCTGAATCTATTTTCTTTGATTCTCTGGCTGAATCTACTTCGATCTTCTGGCTAGATCTGAATTGTTTCGATTCTCTGGCTTAATCTATTTCCGGTCTTCGGGCCAGACCTGACTTTGATCTTCTGGCTAGATCTGGATTGTTTTGATGATAAATTCCCATCATCAGGATCTCGCATCTGGGGCATGCGCTGGTTGACCCTCTTTCGAAATCTACAGTCTTCATGTTAGATATGCAGCTTCGAGAATATCCCACTTTTGGGCTTCGTACATATTCTTCAGGCTAGAACATGTTATAACGACTCTTCGATTAGACTTTGTTTTTTTAATGCGATCCGCGGGCTGGATCCTCTTGTAGGTTGATTTTCTGTTGAGCTGTCAATCTATTCCTCAAGCTGGCTTGCTGGGGAAATAACGCTCGTAGTCGACTCTCTGGCTGAATCTTCGAAATGACCCTCAGGCTGGATCTCTGGAAAACGATTCTCAGGTTGAATCTTCGAAATGACCCTCATGCTGGGTCACACACACACTTGATCCTCTGGCCGAATCTCATGACTTTGGTTGTAAAGTAATTTTTCAGTCTGCTTTGAAGAACCTGTTTATCATCTTATGTGTATGTTTGATATGCATGCAAATGCAAATGCAAATGTTATGCATGGTGCAAAAGAAAAAAGAAATCTGCTTGGGGAAGCAACTCTGGCAGGGAGCGGATCGCTGTATCAATCCTTGAATGATCTGTGGGGAACGATCCGTCTGCCAGGACCGGGGAGCCACCGAAATAAATCGGCCTTTTTTGAAAAGTTGACCTTGCTGGGGAAGTATCAACTATGGAAACTTTGCTTGGCGAGGCTCTGCGAGGAGAGTCTGTGAGGAAAGCACTTCCTGGGGAAATGTCGTAGGAATCGACCTTTGCTGGGGATATGAACTTGCTAATCATCCTCAGGTTGGGGATTAAAACAAATCTGTTAAAAAAAATAATCTGCTGGGGACGAGATGAACACTGGGAACACCACCCTCTTATCTGTTGGGTATGCGACTACTCCGCTGTTGCTGGGAAGATACAGTCTTGCACTGTCGACTCCGCTGGGGATATACAGTCAGGATACTGTCAACTCTACTGGGGATATACAAACTGGATACTGTCAAATCTACTGGGGAACCTGCTCTGCAGAGGAGAGGCTTTGTCAACCGCTTGGGGGTGAGGATTCATGACTTGGCATCCGGTTCCTGTGACCTGTAACCAAAAAATACACGTATGCCCTGGGGAATTACTCGGTTTGAATTCACCGTCCGGGATTAAGCACATTCAAAGAAATTTTGACTGTTTTCCTACGCAAGTCATCTGCAAAAGCCACCATTACATTCAGATGCAATATGTTTCCTCAAGAATTCAGACATCTTTTACAAACAAACTGATAAATGAAAAGTAAAGAGGCTTTTTAACTGAATCATTCGACTTTTGTTGGTTGAAAAATTTGTGCCAGGAATAGGCGAGTACATCAGGAAGCTGATCCTTGGAAAGAGGCGATCGCTATAAATTGAACAAGAGAAACTATCCTAATGGCAATGTGGAAACGGGGTCCCACCGAGTTTCGATTTTGCTATGGCTCGTATGTCCTCAAGATGCTCTGCTCATCTTACTTTCTGAAGTGGATGATTAGTCGATCTTTTACCTTCGAAGATTGCCGGATTGAATGAAACGGTGATATAACACGGATGAACTCAGATCGGAGTTATTCGCTTATTCCCTAACTTTTGCGTGGACCGCCCTTTTGGGTTTTCAATCCACCGGGATACCCTTTTTTGCCTGAGCCGCCCTTTCGGGTTTTCGACTCACCGGGTGTACATTTTTTTTTTATATCCCTAATTTTTGCCCGAACCTCTTCATTCTTTTTTTTGGTTCGTCGGGATGCCCCTTTTTTGCCTGGACTATTCTTTTTACTGTCCAGCGGGTCTATTTTATGCGAAGTATTTTTTAACTGCGTCTGAGTTGACAGGGGACGGGAAGTCTTTGCCATCCATGGTTGTTAGCATCAGAGCTCCGCCAGAGAAAACTCTTTTAACCACATATGGACCCTCGTTGTTCGGTGTCCATTTGCCCCTGTGATCTGTGTTGGGAGGAAGAATTCTTTTGAGTACCAATTCACCGACTCGATACTCCCGAGGGCGCACTTTTTGATCAAATGCTCTCTTCGTCTGTCTCTGATATAGCTGGCCATGGCATATAGCTGCTAGTCTCTTTTCCTCAACTAGGCTTAGCTGATTGTATCGAGAACGGACCCATTCTGCTTCGTCCGGCTTCATTGTTGGTGCAGGGAAAAGTTATTCTGGCACAAAATGGCATATGAACCCCCTCCAGTGTGATCAACACTGCACCAACTCCGCGACCATTGACGTTGACCACCCCATCAAACATCATAATCCATTTGGATTCAGGGTCAGGCCCCTCCTCCGGGAGTGGTTCCTCGCAATCTTTCGATTTGAGAAACATGATGTCCTCATCAGGAAAGTCGAACCTCATAGGTTGGTAATCATCAATCGGTTGCGCGACAAGATAGTCTGGCAAGACACTTCCTTTGATGGCTTTTTGTGAAGTGTATTGGATGTCATACTCTGTCAGCATCATTTTCCACCTAGCAACCCTGCTGGCTTTTCAAAAATATACTTGACTTGATCCATCTTTGATATCAATAGAGTCGTGTGAGTCAACATATACTGTCTTAGTCGGCGAGCAGCCCATGTCAAAGCGCGATAAGTTTTCTCGAGCAGTGAGTATCTTTGTTCACAGTCGGTAAACTTTTTGCTAAGGTAGTATATTGCATGCTCTTTTCGACCTGACTCGTCATGCTGACCGAGCACACAACCCATTGACCTTTCTAACACAGTCAAGTACATGATCAACGGTCTTTTCCTCTCGGCCTGTAGACTGGCCCTGATCTTGATCTCTTTCTTGTCGTCTTCGGTACCAATGTTGATGGTCTCAACCACCTCCTGATAAGGTGTGATAGCTCGGTCCTCCTGTTTCAACAACCTGGCTAACTCCTCAGGCAATTCACAATCTTCCTCAACCCCTTCTTCGGCTTGATAGATAGGGTTGTCGAAGTCATACTTGGCCATAGCAGTGTCGTTAGCAGTGAGATCCGGGTGATAAGTTTTACGAGGTGTTTTTTGGAAAGAAAAATGAAAAAGAAACATGAAAAAGAAACATTGCCGTTTTTGTAAAAGTAAAAATAATTGAAAGAAAGAGAACACAAAATTGTTTGCAAAAGCTGTCCTTAATTGATGATGAAAATAATTGCGAAATGTAACTAAATGGATGGCCCTACAGATGAGTCATTACACCTTGGTCAAAGTGTAAGACTTTGTTATGCATGTGATAAAAGGAAAACAATAAAAATTACTCCTTCAGTAGAGTAAACCGGACGACTTTTTCAGATGACCAATTGTCGAGCTTTTCTCCTGGGACACACAGGCGAATCCAGCTATCTAAGTCACAGTCGTTGTCAGCCTTGTCTTCATCTGCAGCATTGACGGTGTGGGGAGAAACCAAACCCCCGTTGGAGAAAGTATCGACTTCATTCTTCTGAGACCTCGGAGTATACCCTAATCCAAACTTGTCTTCTTTTATGATTGGCTCCACAAATTTGCCCCAGCCTTGGGCATTACCAGCCTTAACCACTTCAACAGCTTGCTTGTATGAAGAGATAGAAGTCCCGACCTTCTCAGACTCAGGTGAAAAGACAGTTTCGGGCGCGACCTCACTGATGTTTATGGCTTCGAAGCCCTGACACAGCATCTCATGCATCTCGCCATCCATCTCCACATACTTAAATGTAGACAGGTGGCTAACAAAAATATCCTCTTCACCACAGACGGTGACGATCTGACCTTCTAGTCCATATTTGAGCTTCTGGTGGAGAGTAGAAGTAACAACACCGGCAGCATGAATCCAGGGTCGACCTAGCAGACAACTATAGGCAGGCTGGATATCCATCACATAAAAGGTACTCTTGAATACCTACGGTCCAATCTTAACTGGAAACTCAACTTCGCCACAAACAGCTCGCTTAGAGCCATCAAAAGCCCTTACAACTAAATTACTCGGCCTCAGGGTGGCGTCATAGCAATCCAACTTCGTTAAGGCTTTCTTTGGGAGAAAATTCAGAGAAGAACCTGTATCAACTAAAACATGGGAAAGCACCGTCCCTTTGCATTCCATTGTGATATGCAAGGCTTTGTTGTGATTCCTGCCCTCAGATGTTAGGTCATAATCGGTGAAACCTAGCGCATGGCTAGTGTGTACATTCGAAACTACCGACTCCAGCTGGTCAACAGTTATCTCTGGGGGAACATAAGCCATATTCAGTACTTTCAACATGGCTGCTCTGTGTGCCTCAGAGCACATCAATAGTGAGAGAATGGAGATCTTTGAGGGTGTCTGATTTAGCTGGTCGACTACCTTGTAGTCACTTTTCTTGATAATCCTCATAAACTCATCCACTTCCTTCTCGAATGCGGTCTTAGGAGGAGCTTCTTCGGTAGTAACCTCTTCGGTGGATACCTATTTTCCTTTAGCCTTGGCAGCTGCCTCAGCTTCAGCATTCGCGCGCAATGTTGATGGTGCAAATAGGCGCCCACTGCGAGTGAAGCCACCAATTCCTCCAACATTGTCTACAGCGGAGCTACCAATGTCAATGTCTTCTTCGTTAACTTTCTGCCCCTGGCAGTAGATATCAGCCCCATAGTGCCACGGGATAGCATTGTCTTTCTCATACGGAACAGGTCCTGGTACCGTGATGGTGACCGGACCAATCAAAGTCGGTTGAGGGTTGTTAGAGTAAATTGGTGCTGGACTTTCTGGGAAATATATTGTTGTCGGAGTGGGTCTCTCGGGAACATATATTTCTTCAGGAGTGAAATAAAACGTTATTGTTGACACATCATTCTTCACTGGACGAGTCTGATCGAACTGAAGACAACCTTCATCTATCAGTTGCTGAATACCCCTTCTCAAACTATCACATCCGTTCTCGGTGTCTTGACAATTTATGCACTCTTCCCCACAACCCGGGAAAATCCGTCCTTTCAAGAGTCGGTCTTTGACCACCGATAGCAAAGTCTTCACTTTAGTCACATCAGAAACCAAATTCAAAGTTTCCCCACTATCAACAACATTAATCCTCTGCCCGCCGTGAGCTGGCATCGGGTTTTGGATAACATTAGGCACCGGAGAAAAATTGATGGCCTGGGCATCTCTCAAATCTTGTACCTTTAGCTGAAGAGCCTTGCAATTATTTGTAGTGTGGCCAGGTGCGTTGGAGTGAAAAGCACATATGGCGTTGACATCATAACCTCTAGGCAGATTGTTGGGATCGACCGGTGGGGCCAGAGTTCTCAACATAACCATATTCATGTCAATCAGCTTGGGAAGTAATACAGAATAAGGCATTGGGATTGGCTCAATGACCCGGTCCTCCTGCCTTGGACGTTGTTGATAGGGTCTCTGCTGACCCGGATTACCTCCTTGTTGTTGATTGTTGTACCTGGGTTGTTGTTGCGGATGATACTACGGTTGAGGAACAAGTGTTGGAATAGTGACTGCGGCCACTTGATCTTGATAATAATTAGGGAGTCCTCTGCCCCTGCCTCTGCCGGCATATACAACGCTCGTCTCACCTTCTCTTCTTCGCTGACCGTTACCAGCAAACGGTTTCTTGGGAACTGATGAGTTGGAAGCACTGTTGTCTTGAATTCGGCCCATCTTCAACAGACTCTCGATCCTTTCTCCAGCAATCACTATCTCTACAAAGCTGATTGATGGGCAAGCAGCCAATCTCTCGATATAATTGCCTTGAAGAGTGTTCATGAACATGTCCGCCATCTCCCTTTCAGACATAGGGGGTTGGACGGATGCAGCAATCTGTCTCCAACGCTGAGCATATTCTCTAAAGGTTTCCTTGGCAGTCTAAGACATTCCTTGCAACAAGGTCCGATTTGGAGCCATGTCCAAGTTGTATTGATATTGCTTGACAAAAGCCTCTGCCAAGTCTTTCCAGCTCTTGATGGTAGTACGAGACAAATGAGAATACCATTCACGAGAAGCTCCAGTTAAACTGTCTTCAAAATAGTACATCCACAGCTTTTCATCTTCAGTGTGAGCTCCCAACCTTCCCAGATAAGATTGGAGATGAGTGCATGGGCAAGAAGCCCCGTTGTATTTCTCAAAAGTAGGGGGTTTGAACTTGTGAGGGATCCTTACTCCCTGAACCAGACCAAGCTTGGTGACATCAAAACCTAAGGAATTTTGAGACTCCAAAGATTTGAGCTTCTCAGCAAGCTCATCCATACGGCGAGTGGTCTCGAGGGCCTCGTCGTGCAAAGAAAATTGATCATACTGACAATCTTCAGTAACGGGACGCCCGTTAATCCGAATCCCTTGATTCACATTGTACCTTCCGCCAATACCATTCCCAACATTTCCCGTGTTGCCAACATTACCCGGGTTTCCATCAACATTGGTGTTACCCGCGTTTCTAGTGTTCACAGGGTTATCAACGTTCCCAGGGTTACCAGGGTTCCCAGGGTTACCAGGGTTCCCAGGGTTACCAGGGTTCCCCTCAGCACTTGGTATTTCCACCTCTGGATCGGGCCTCGGTTGCTCAACCAATCCCTTCAGCTTCGCCTGGCCTTCTGCCATACCAGTCATCAATGTCATGAACTGATCCATCCTTTCACGCATATCAGCCAGTTCTTTCTGTATCTGGTCCATTGCTAGTCGTGGACGGTTTTCCTTTGTCGGGTACCTGTGAACTCGCTTGGGACCAATAACTGCCTGCAACAGGGAACAAACATTAGACACTGCGGTGACACCTGCAAAACAAACAAGGGTTAGTATGTATGGTATGTGATGCACTGCTTATTCGATTTTAAGCCCCCCCCCCCTTAAAAAGGGAATACCCTGCAAATGAATAAGCATGAGATGTTGGATGCAAATATGCAGATGATGTTATGCAATGCAATGGCATATCAATCAGAATTGCTGGATCCGCTTGAACATCTGTCAGGTTGCACTGCCTGGAGAGAAATTAAGAGGATCAAGCAAAGCACACCAAACAAAGGTCATGGGATGGATCATGTTATCCTTAATATCAACCATCCATTTTTTGGTGGATTATGGTTTACACCTTATCAACACCCAAGTTTCATTGATATTAAGGATACCTGAACGGATCAACCATGAATCAAGGGTTTGCTGCAAGTCACGAGCATGGAGTTTAGGTTAAGAACCACCCAAAGGGAGTGTACTAAGGTTTAAACCTGCCAAACATGTTCTACAAAAGGTTCCCATAGTCATAATCCCATCTTTCGGATATTATCGGAGGAACGACTACTCGTATTCCAAAAATATTCTCAAGAGAGACTCTTGTGAGTGTAGTATCGCGTAACAATCGTATCAAATCTTACACTTGAACGACTTTCGCACTACGTCCTACGAATAGGCCAAGATGGGTTTGGTAAACTAAGGTCCTTGGCTTCTAAGGTCTATATTGGAAAAAGTAATGTCTAACCACAACTTACTTATGTGACATTATTGATCCCAACATGACCTCCACCAAGTGAATGGGCTTACAAGTCAACTTGCTAAGGAATAACTCCACACAAGTCAACAAGACTATGCCATTCTCCTATCCTAAGTGCACTCGAGTTCGGGTATAGAACTCATCTCACAAACAGAACCAGCAGATACGGCAGTCATATGTACACAATGCAATAAAGCAGGTAAATGCTAAAAGATAAATAACTGTACAAAAGAATAAACACTCGATAAACAAACAACCTACAAAAGCTAGGAGGGACTCGCTTAGGGAAACCGGGTCCCCAGCAGAGTCGCCAACTGTCGCAACCTGAAAAATGGAATGCGAAAAAAAACAACCGGCGAAGAAAGACAGGAGAGTCGCCACCGTGCATTATTTATCCCAAAGGAGGGAAAGGAAACGCTCGAAGTAAACCTGGAAAAAGGAAAGGACAAGACAGGGTCTCGCAACCAAATCTTGGGTTCGGGAGTCGATTATGCGAAGGGAAGGTATTAGCACCCCTACGCATCCGTAGTACTCTACGGGATCCACTTTTGTAGTTCTTGTATAAAGGGTGTGGGTTTATCTAATGTGTTATTTACTAAAAAAAGGGGTCAAAAGAAAATGACTCGCACGGATGTCGCATCCACTGCATACGTATCTCATCTGAATATGAGAATTAGAGTCTTCGTAGCTTGGCTACCTAGGGGTTATGGGTAATTGTGCTCGCTAAGACATCGCGTCTTATGCCTACGTATCTCATCTGGAATGAGAATCAGAGCAAGCCGTAGTTCGGCTAACTACGGGGTTATGGATTGGGTTTTGGACGAACGACGTTACTACGCAATCTACCGGATGCTCGACCTTTGGAGACTTACTCGCCTGCAGTAGAAGGAGTTAACGTGTTCTCAGGAGAAGAAAAATCAATGAGTTGGTAGGGTTAGGGATGCTCGTGCAAAAAGGCAGTCCTTGACGAAGGAACCGCGCTACCTGTAGGGATACGAACACATACAAAACAAACATGTATAAAGTAAACGTGCCAACAAGGCAATCAGAATAAATCTCCCAAATGGTATCCCACAAGCAAAGTGGAATATCCAGCGAGCTATCCCTGCAAAAGTCATGTGAGCCTTCACAAAAACTCGACAAAAGGGTTAGTGAAACACGATAAGGATTAGGAGAAAACATGTTATGACAAACGTAAGTCAGATTAGAGCAAAACAGAAAAAAGCAAATGCTACTATCGTGATCGCTACTGTCTCGCCTAGCGAAGGCTTGGCGAAGCGTCGCTGCGTGCTCGCCTAGCGAAGGTGCTAGCGAGCGCCTGCGGGTTTTGGATTTTTCATAGATAACAGTATGGTTTCAGAAACCTCAAATCCTGTGGCATACACTTCAGAAATTAAACGACTAAGCATTCAAGGCATTATTTATACATTCATACATAATTATGAACCCGTGGGCAAAAACCTAATGAAATTCATCCATCATACCTCAAACATTCAGAGTATTCAACTTCAAAGCACAAAGGTAATGGGAATAAGGGCAAACCTGATTGGAAAGATCGGTTGAAATCAAATGGCACGGTTGGATTTGCAAACCAATGTTAGGGTTTGCTTGAGCTGAAAGTGTGTGAGTCAGAATGAACCTTTCAGAGTTGCCTGGAGGTTGCTGCAGATTAATTCTCACTCTCTCTGTCTAGGTTTCTCTCCAGGTTTTGTCCAGGGTTTTGTTTCAATGAAAACTCTAGTATTTATAGCCTAATATTGGTAGTTTAGTGGGCTTTTGAGAGAGGTCCAAGTCTGAGATTTTTTCTTTTATTTATTTATTTATTTATTTAAATTTATTTTTTTTCCGTAATTTTTTTTGTTTTTCGTTTTTTTTTCGTTTTTCGTTTTTTTTTCGTTTTGCATAACACGTGGGCTTCGCCTAGCGAGCATGACAACTCATGAACAAACATTTGCTCCTTCAAGATTAACGTTTTGACTGACGAATAGACCCCTGGTGGAAGTAACTCAAGTCTTTCCCTTGTGTTGACTGGTCATCTAAATAGAACCCACAAAGTGTCCTGGATGATGTTCAAGCTTCTTGGAGCTAATCCCGATTGACATGATGAAATGCAATGTATCTAATGTTAAATGACCTAAAAATGAATGTGTGAATAAGGAGGGCAAATTTTGGGGTGTTACAAGATGTTAGTGTCGTTTCATATGGCAGACAAAGAAGAAAGTATCAACAAGTTGCAGCCGTGTCACCAATCATTAGTCCACCAATGGTAGCGCCAATTTATCAGCCACAGTTCTCGCATCAACATCAACAACATTATCCTCAACAACATCAACAACAACAACATGTTCAGCAACAACCACCAAATCAACAACATCAACAACCTCCACAACATGCTCGCTCTCAATTCAACTATCAAAATCGTATTCAAAAAAGGCCACAATTTGATCCTATCCCAATGTCCTATGCAGAATTGTTTCCTGCACTGCTAGCTAAAAATCATGTCCAGACAAGGTCTCCACCACCTGTGCCAAAGGACCTTCCCTATTGGTACAAGGCAAATCAATTTTGTGCTTACCATCAAGGGGCACCAAGACATAGCATTGAAAACTATTTTGGTCTAAAGTCAGATGTTCAGAGGCTCATCAAGAGTGGTGTCCTTTCATTTAAGGACGTAAACTCCAATGTTCAAGTTAATCCTCTACCGCAACATGGTTCAGCCTCAGTTAACACGGTATATGGTTGCCCGAGCAGTTTCCGAATCTATGATGCAAGATTATTGGGAGAGAACTTAGTAAAGAAACACGCCAGATATAGCAAGAATGGTTTTATGCCTCCACATAACTATGCCTCTTGTAGGGTTTGTTCTAGGAACTCTCAAGGATGCCTAACTATTGTAACGGGTCTCCAAGATCAAATGGACCAAGGTTACATTGAAGCCTACCGAGACAGAGATTATAATCAAGTCAATATGGTCAATAGTGACAACGAAATAAATGTCATAGTTCCTCAGTTCAACGACTCTGAGCCTATACAAATTACTTATGACAGTCGGAAGACTTTTGTGAATCCTCTAGTCATTAACTTACCGGCCCAGTTCCCTACCAATTTGATAAAGTTGTTCCTTACAAGTACAATGCTACAATGACTGAGAATGGAAAGGATGTTCCTCTACCCTCCATTGTTAACGTCGCTGATGTAAGCAGAGTCACAAGGAGTGGACGTATATTTGCAAAAAGGACCAAGGATGTCACAGCAGGAAAGCAGGCTCATGTTGAGGTCCCTTTGAACCGGTTGGCCAATCTGATAACATGATTCCGAAAAGTGATGATGATGAGGTGTTGAAGCTCATCAAGAAAAGTGAATACAATATGGTGGAACAATTACTGCATACACCTTCCAAGATATCTGTGTTATCTTTGTTGATGAACTCTGAGGCTCACCGTGAAGCTTTGCAGAAAGTCTTAGAACAAGCTTATGTAGACAATGATGTGACGGTTGGACAATTTGATGGTATCGCCGCTAACATCACGGCCTGCAACAACTTGAGTTTCAATAATGAAGAGCTCCCCGAAGAAGGAAGAAATCATGACATGGCACTAAATATCTCAATCAACTGTATGAATGACTCTTTGTCAAGTGTGTTAGTGGATACATGCTCACCTCTCAATGTCATGCATAAGCCGACACTTTCCAGACTTTCTTTTCAAGGTGCTCCTATAAGGAGTAGCGGGATTATTGTCAAAGCTTTTGATGGTTCCAGAAAAACAGTCATTGGAGAAGTTAACCTTCCTATGACCATCAGACCTCATACTTTCCAGATAAAATTCCAGGTGATGGACATACAAGCTGTGTATAGTTGTTTATTGGGTAGGCCTTGGATCCATGAAGCTGGGGCAGTCACTTCCACTATGCATCAGAAGCTTAAATTTGTGAAGAACGGGAAGCTAGTGATAGTCTGTGGGGACAAAACACTGGTTGTGAGTCACTTATCATCTTTCTCTTATCTTGAACCTGAAGAAGCTATTGGAACTCAATTCCAAGCCCTTTCTTTGATTGACAAAGATGTCAAGAGAGGAGTATCCATCTCTTCACTCAAGGATGTACAACGGCTAGTAAATGATGGTATAACCGATGGTTGGGGAACAATTTTGGATCTCCCAAAAAACAAACACCAAGAAGGTTTAGGCTTTTCTCCTACTTTCAAGAAGATTATAGAAGTAAGTAGATATGTTCGTTCAATCAAAGAAACTTTCCATAGTGGAGGGTTCATCAATCCCACTTTGCCAGAAGTTAGTGTCGTCACTGAGGATAATGATTCAACATGGGAACCCTACTGTGACGATCCTGAATATGATCTTGAGGCGGAAGATGCATATGTGCCTTTCTACTTTCCTCATCATAGAGAACTTGAATACATCCCTAGGTCAAAAGACGAAGCAGCAAAAGCCAATGCCATTGTGGAAGACAATCCTAAAGATGCTACGGCCGACTTCGTAGCACGTGGAGTAATTCTCCAAAACTGGACCTCTGTTGATGCTCCTGATGTTGTTAACATTTCAAAGTAATATTTTATTGTCTGTTTTCTCTTCAAAAAAATCCTTTCGTTATGCCTAAGGAGAAAGTGACAATGTTTGGGCTTATGTTTCAAGAATTAAATCAATGAAAATGTTATTTTGTTTCCATATTGTCGTTTTATTTGTTTTGCTATTTTTTCTGGAAAAATGGTAATATAAAAATAAATAAATAAACAAATAAACACTTCCAAATAGCTGCACATGACTTCACACTTTTATCTGTTTCTAAAACAAGCATAAAATCACATGTGCAGATTAATTCATGACATATCCATTAAAACCAATGACCTTATGCCCTCTTGCAACTTTGAATTCCCTATGTACGAAGCAGAAGAAGAAGAAGAGGAAAACATTCCAGATGAAATCTCTAGACTGCTCGAAAATGAAGAAAAGACCATTCATCCATTCAAAGAGCCAATGGAAGTAATCAACTTGGGGTCTAAAGAGGATAGAAAAGAAGTCAAAGTTGGAGCACTGCTCACGCCAGAGGTCAAAGAGAGGATGATAGAGCGTCTCCGAGAATATACTGATGTGTTTTCTTGGTCATACCAAGACATGCCAAGGTTGGACACCGATATTGTGGAGCATCGTTTACCATTGAGGCCAGAGTGTCCACCGATCAAGCAAAAGTTAAGAAGAACTCGGCCGGACATGGCGATCAAAATCAAAGAGGAAGTGTAAAAGCAGATTGATGCAGGTTTCCTTGTCACATCAGAATATCCATAGTGGTTGGCCAACATTGTGCCAGTTCCCAAGAAGGACGGAAAGGTTTGCATGTGCGTTGACTATAGAGATCTAAATAAAGTTAGTCCTAAGGATGACTTTCCTATGCCACACATTGACATGTTGGTCGACAGCACCGCCAAGTTCAAGGTCTTCTCTTTCCTGGATGGATTTTCCGGTTACAATCAAATCAAAATGGCGCCCGAAGATATGGAAAAAACATCTTTTATTACACCTTGGGGCATATTTTGCTACAAAGTAATGCCTTTTAGCTTGAAGAATGCTGGTGCCACCTATCAACGAGCTATGACTACTCTATTTCATGACATGATGCATAAAGAGATTGAAGTCTATGTAGATGATATGATAGCAAAATCAAAGTCTGAGGAAGATCATGTTGAGTATCTTTCGAAACTGTTTCAGCATTTGAGAAAATACAAACTCTGCTTGAACCCAAACAAATGCACCTTAGGGGTTCATTCAGGAAAGCTTTTAGGCTTCATCTTCAGTCAAAAGGGTATTGAAGTTGATCCCGACAAGGTTAAAGCCATTCAGGAAATGCCAGCACCTCAAACAGAAAAGCAGGTGAGGGGATTCCTTGGGTGTTTAAACTACATTTTGAGGTTTATATCTCATATGACTACTACTTGTGCTCCCATTTTTAAGCTCCTCCGAAAGGATCAGGGTTGTGTTTGGACGGATGAATATCAAAAAGCCTTCGACAGTATCAAAGAGTATTTGCTAGAACCTCATATCTTGTCCCCTCCAGTTGAGGGAAGACCATTGATTATGTATCTGACTGTACTAGAAGAATCTATGGGTTGTGTCTTGGGTCAACAGGATGAAACAGAAAGAAAAGAGTATGCCATCTATTATTTGAACAAGAAATTCACTGACTGTGAGTCCCCATATTCCATGCTAGAGAAAACTTGTTGTGCTCTGGCTTGGGCTGCCAAGCGTCTCCGTCAATATATGATGAATCACAAAACCTGGTTGATATCCAAGATGGATCCGATTAAGTGTATCTTTGAAAAACCTGCATTGACCGGAAGAATTGCTCGTTGGCAGATGCTCTTTTTCGAATATAACATTGAGTATCACACCCTGAAAGCTATCAAAGGAAGTGTCTTGGCCGATCATTTAGCTCATCATCCAATCGACGATTATGAGTCTATAAATTTTGAATTTCCAGATGAATATGTGATGTACTTAAAAGCCAAAGATTGCAATGAACCACTGCCAAATGAAGGGCCAGAGCAAGGTTCTCAATGGGGTTTAATATTTAGTGGAGCAGTTAATGCTTATGGTAATGGTATTCGGGAAGTAATCATCACTCCTCATGGCTCACATATCCCTTTTACTGCAAGATTAACATTCAAGTGCACGAACAACATGGTGGAATATGAAGCCTGCATCATGGGGCTAGAAGAAGCCATTGATCTTAGAATAAAAAATCTCGATGTTTATGGAGACTCAGCTCTAGTTGCCAATCATATTAAAGAAGAATGGGAAACTCGTTGTTGGTTCTATATGTTGGCAGTAGTTTTGGTAAAACCTAGAGTGCTCACAAGTTTTCACAAGTTGTCTTGACATAAGATAACATGTACCTGCAGGATGTTTAAAATGTGAATATGCCGGATTTTACTGAGATGTCAGACCCGATGTCATGACATTTGTATACATAACATTCAGTCTAAATGTTATGTATTATGTGATTGCGTTTTTTATGCTAATCTATGTGTGATTGGTGTAATGATTGAACGCGCTCTCAATCAGTAATTACAACCAGATTGACTTATTTTCCAACAAGATATAATCATCTGTCATGAGAAGATATGAATGGAAAATAGTTTTAGGGTTTTATGATGTCCAAGCTTAGCCAAACGGTTTTATAAATAGGACGTGGGAAACCTGGTTTTATACACAAGAAATAACAAATGAAATATTGAGAGAGAGAATAAGGGTTTTAGTCTTGTTTGGTAGTGTGAATTGTAAGCCATTCATTCATCCATAGATGATTGAATTAGACTGATTTTTGAGCTGTAATTTGACCACTCTAAGCTTTGAAGCATGAGTGTGTGTTTACTTGACTGAAGCTTTTAAGTAAGATCAAGTATGTGTCTTTGAAGAGTGTCTTCTTTTCATTGTAATTCTTGTTTTTCATCATTGCTGTGATTGAGGGGGAGTGAGTAGTATCTCATATCTAAGAGTTCTTAGGTAGAAGTCACACGGGTAGAGATTAGGTGAAAAGACTGTAACTTGAAGTTGTTTACTGAGAGTCTTTGAACTAATTCTGAGTGGATTTCCTTCCTGGCTTGGTAGCCCCCAGACGTAGGTGAGTTTGCACCGAACTGGGTTAACAATTGCTTGTGTCTCTTGCATTATTGTTCTTTATCTTTTATCCTATTTGTATCGTTCAGGTATTAGTGTCGTGACATTACCTTCGACATCTCATATCTGATACCAGAATTTCAATTGGTATCAGAGCAGGCATCCTGCTCTAGTTCTGGGTGAGATCTAGGGACGTTACTTTCTGGTACTATGGATAGAGACGGAGGATCTGTTCACAGACCACCTATTCTGGATCGATCCAACTATGACTACTGGAAACCTCGAATGGTAGCCTTCCTAAAATCTTTGGATAATAAGGCTTGGAAGGTTGTTCTAACAGGTTGGGAACATCCAGTTATTACTAAGGAAGGAGAAGCTACAATTTATAAGAAGGTTGAGGAACAATGGACCAAGGAGGAGGATGATCTAGCCCTTGGGAACTCTAAAGCATTGAATTCTATGTTCAATGGGGTAGATAAGAACATCTTCAGATTGGTAAACAACTCTGAGGTGGCTAAAGATGCTTGGAATATTCTCAAAACCACTCATGAAGGCACCTCTAGAGTGAAGATGTCTAGACTGCAGCCACTCACTACCAAGTTTGAAAATTTAAGGATGAAAGAAGATGATAATATTCATGAATTTCATATGAATATCCTTGAAGTTGCTAATGCCTCAGGATCCCTGGGTGAGAAGATGTCAGATGAAAAACTAGTGAGGAAAATACTCAGGTCACTTCCTAAGAGATTTGCCATGAAAGTGATAGCCATAGAAGAGTCTCAAGACATTTCCAATATGAGAGTTGATGAGCTAATTGGATCCCTCCAAACATTTGAGTTAGGAATGTGTGATGGATCTGAAAAGAAAGTCAAAAGCATAGCCTTCATGTCAAATACTGAATAGAAAGAGGAAGAAAGTGGTCAAGATACTGATGAAGATCTAGCAAATGATGTAGCATTACTGGGAAGACAGATCAAGAAACTTCTGAAAAAGATGGATGTAAGGTCTAAGTCTAATGTCAAGAACATCTCATCTGACATCAGTAGGTCCAATAATGTTGGAAGAAGAACAATATCTGATGAAAAGTCCAAAGAAGGAAAAGGAGTTCAGTGCCATGAATGTGATGGGTATGAACACATTAGAGTTGAATATGGGACCTACCTCAAGAAACAGAAGAAGAGTCTTGCTGCTACCTGGTCTGATGAAAGTGAAACAAAAGAGTCTGCAAATCTTGTGACTACCTTGACTAGAAGATGGGGTTCTGATGAAGACTCAAGTGATGATGAAGTAACCTTTGATGAGTTAGCCACTACCTACAGAAAGGTTTGTCACAGAAGTGAAGAAGTGTGTCAACAAGTTGAAAGTCAGAAGAAAGTGATAACACAACTGGAGAATGAGAAGGAAGAACCCTTGGAAGCCATCTCTAAGTTGAAGACTGAAGTTGTGTTCTTGAATTCCAAACTGGATGAGATGATAAAGTATGTCATAATGCTAAACAATGGATCTGACACCTTAGACAAAATTCTCCAGACTGGACAAATGGAAGGAGACAAGTCTGGCCTTGGGTTCAATGAATCCAGACTTGAGTGCAGTCACACTGGTAGCAAACCAAAGATGTCACGTCATATGTCACAACATCATAAGGGAATACAGTAGAAATGGAAACATCAAAGATGGAGATGTAATTACTATGGAAAATTTGGCCACATAAAACCATTCTGCTATAAGTTGTATGGATATCCTAGTCCTTCTCATCATCAACCTAGACCCAAACATCACATACCTGTCAACAGAAAACAATGGGTTCCTAGGACTGGTGTTACAAACCTGATAGCTCACACTTCCTTCAGAGTTTCGGCCAAAGAAGACTGGTATTTTGACAATGGATGCTCCAGACACATGATTGGAAACAAAAACCTGCTAAATAACCTTCATCCTCATGCCACCAGCTATGTAACCTTTGGTGATGGAGCAAAGGGTGAAATCAAGGGGATTGGAAAGCTAAACTTCCCTGGAGTCCCTAACCTTGACAATGTCCTACTTGTGAAGGGACTGACTGCAAACCTAACAAGCATCAGTCAACTATGTGACCAAGGTCTAACTGTAAACTTCACAAAAACTAAATCTCTGATTACTAATAAGGAAAATGAAGTGATCATGAAAGGAGTCAGGTCTAAGGACAACTTCTATATGTGGAGTTCTCAAGAAACTGGTTATTCATCAATGTGTACTCTAGCCAAAGAAGAAGAAGTGAAGATATGGCATCAAAAATTGGGCCATCTGCATCTTAAAGGAATGAAGAGGATTATATCTGTTGAAGTTGTCAGAGGAATTCCAAACTTGAAGATTGATGAAGGAAGAGTTTGTGGGGAGTGTCAGATTGGAAAACAAACAAAGATGTCACATCACAAGCTCAGACATGACACCACTTCCAGAGTGCTGGAACTTCTCCATATGGACTTGATGAGACCCATGCAGGTGGAAAGTCTTGGTGGGAAGAAGTATGCTTATGTAGTGGTGGATGACTTCTCCAGATACACCTGGATCAATTTTATAAGAGAAAAATCTGATGTATTTGAAGTCTTCAAAGATCTGTGTCTAAGACTTCAAAGAGAAAAAGAAATTCAGGTTATCAGAATCAGAAGTGATCATGGGAAGGAATTTGAGAACAGCAAATTTGCTGGATTCTATGCATCAGAAGGAATTAGTCATGAGTTCTCATCTCCCATTACTCCTCAGCAAAATGGTGTGGTAGAAAGGAGAAATAGAACTCTCCAAGAATCAGCCAGAGCTATGATTCATGCTAAGAAATTGCCCTACCACTTCTGGGTTGAAGCTATGAACACAGCCTGCTATGTTCACAACAGAGTAACCTTGAAGAAAGGGACTCCTACTACTTTATATGAAGTCTGGGAAGGGAGAAGACCTACAGTCAAATACTTCCATGTGTTTGGTAGTAAATGTTATATCTTGACTGATCATGAACAAAGAAGGAAGATGGATCCCAAGAGTGATGAAGGAATATTTCTGGGCTACTCAACAAACAACAGAGCATTTAGAGTCTTTAATTCCAGAATAAAAGTAATGATGGAATCTATCAATGTTGTGGTTGATGATCAGCAGACTGATGTCATAGACGATGTTGAGACATCCCTAAATGATCCCCCAGCTGATTTCCCAGACAAAAGTAAAAGCTGAACCTGAAGCTGAAAAAATTAATAAGGGACCCTCTATCAGAATTCAGAAGGATCATCCTAAAGATCTCATTATAGGAGACCCAAGTAAAGGGGTCACAACTAGATCAAGGGAAGTGATCTCACATGGCTGTTTTGTGTCCAAGATTGAGCCTAGGAATGTCAAGGAAGCCTTGACTGGTGAATTCTGGATCAATGCCATGCAGGAAGAGTTAGGCCAATTCAAGAGAAATGAAGTATGGGAACTGGTTCCAAGACCTGAAGGAATAAATGTCATTGGAACAAAGTGGGTGTACAAGAATAAATTTGATGAACAAGGGGTGGTTACTAAAAATAAAGCAAGATTAGTAGCACAAGGATACACTCAAATTGAAGGAGTTGACTTTGATGAAACATTTGCCCCTGTAGCTCGCCTTGAGTCCATTAGACTATTGCTTAGAGTGGCATGTATTCTGAAGTTTAAACTGTTCCAAATGGATGTAAAATGTGCCTTCTTGAATGGCTACTTAAATGAGGAAGTATATGTTGAACAACCTAAAGGATTTACAGATCCAAATCTTCCAAAGCATGTGTACAAGTTGAGGAAAGCCCTTTATAGTTTGAAACAAGCTCCTAGGGCTTGTTATAATAGACTCACAGTGTTCCTCACTAACAATGGATACAGGAAGGGAGGAATTGACAAGACCCTATTTGTTAAGAATGAAGGAGGAAAACTCATGGTGGCTCAAATATATGTGGATGATATTGTGTTTGGTGGGATGTCAGATCAGATGGTCGAACATTTTGTTAAACAAATGCAGTCTGAATTTGAAATGAGCCTTGTTGGAGAGCTGACCTATTTTCTTGGGCTACAAGTCAAACAGATGGAAGATTCTATCTTTCTATCTCAAAGCAAATATGCCAAAAACATTGTTAAGAAGTTTGGCGTGGAGAATGTAAGTCATAAAAGGACACCTGATCCTACACATCTGAAAGTCTCCAAAGATGAAAATGGTGTTAGTGTAGATCAAAGTCTCTACAGAAGCATGATAAAAAGTCTGCTATATCTCACAGCAAGCAGACCTGACATTGCTTTTGATGTAGGTGTTTGTGCTAGATATCAAGCTGAACCAAAAGTCAGTCACATAAACCAAGTGAAAAGGATACTGAAATATGTCAATGGCACCAGTGACTATGGGATGTTGTATACTCATGGATCTGGATCTAGGTTGACTGGATACTGTGATGTTGACTGAGCTGGAAGTGCCGATGATAGGAAAAGCACATCAGGAGGATGTTTCTTCTTGGGGAACAACTTAATATCATGGTTTAGTAAGAAACAAAATTGTGTGTCCCTGTCCACTACTGAAGCTGAATACATAGCAGCTGGAAGTAGTTGTTCTCAACTGGTTTGGATGAAACAGATGCTGACTGAATACAATGTCACGCAAGATGTCATGACATTGTATTGTGACAACCTGAGTGCTATAAATATTTCTAAGAGTCCTATTCAACACAGCAAGACAAAACATATTGATATTCGTCATCATTTTATTAGAGAACTAGTGGAAGAGAAAATCATAGCCCTGGAGCATGTTACTACTGAAATGCAGTTAGCTGATATATTTACAAAGACTTTGGATGCTAATCAATTTGAATGTCTAAGAGGGAAATTGGGGATTTGTATCTATGAGAATTTATAGTAATTAATTTGGAGTGGAAAAGGTAATAAAAATATTGCCTGCCCACTTAAAAGAAAGTGCCCCATTTATGGTAAATCATCACCTAGTATTGAAACTTCCATCTATAGCATTTTCACACGCAACCTCTGCTCAAACACTTCCACCTTCCTTTAACTTCATCAACCTTCTCTGCTAGGGCAATAGAAACCGTTCCACAAGATCAACAAGATGTCACAACATCCTTCACCTTCTTGTTCTAAAAACACCAAACCTGCTCAGAAAGCTAGAACACCCTCCATGGACTTCCTTAATGAAGACATTTTGGAAGTGATTCCCCTATCAGTCATCCCATGCGACGCTCCTAGTTCATCCTCCACTGTAGGACATACTCAAGGTAACAGTTCTAATAACCCTAGCTCTAAGGATGACATGCATCATACTGATCGTGTCATTAGAAATCTTGTCACGAGGATCCTTAATGAAGGACACTCAGTAAAGGGAGTTTCTACTCCTCTATCGAGAAGGGACCCCTCTCCTGAGGTTGGACCTCACAATGAGAAAGATGATGAGTCATCTAGGTCTGAAAAAGATATAGCTGCTGAAGGATTATGCTCTTTAGGGCAAACCTTGCCTAGTAAGAAATCTGTAGATGCTTCTCAGTCTAAGAAGCATGACTCTGCTAAGAAGGTGATTGACTTGGAAGATGAGAGCTCGGATGATGAAGATGATAGCTTGCTTCATCACTTGAAGCTAAGTGTTGCTAAGAGGATGAAGACCAGAAAGGGTGGGTCTGTGGCTGAGATGATGACAGCCAAAACTGCTAAGAAGGGTACTGTTGTAGGCCCCTCAAAGTCTTGGAGTAAAGTGATGGTAAAGAAGAGAAAAGTAAGAGAAAGTTCTGATTCAGATGAAGATGTTGAAGACGATGTCCCTGACATCTCTCTTGTCAAAAGGTCAACTGTTAGAAAATCCCCTGCTAAAGTTGCTGTTGTACACTTGGATAATATTTCCTTCCATCTTGAAGATGGAGCAGCAAAATGGAAATTTGTAATCCAAAGGAGAGTGGTTGCGGAAAGAGAACTGGGCAAGGATGCTGTGGAGGTTAAAGAGGTCATGGACCTGATTAAATCTGTTGGATTAATAAAAATTATTAGTGGGTTATCTTAGTGTTTTGAAGGTCTGGTTAAAGAATTTATGGTGAACATCCCCAAGGACATTGCTGATAAGAACAGCAAAGAGTTTTGTAAGGTGTTTGTTAGAGGGAAGTGTGTGAAGTTTTCTCCAACTGTGATTAATAAGTTCCTAGGAAGAGGAACAGAAGATGCTTGTGAACTAGAGGCCACAGACAATGAGGTTTGTAGGGAAATAACTGCTGGACAGGTCAAGGAGTAGCCTAGCAAGAAGCATCTCCCTGCTGGAAAACTAACTGTGAAATATGCTATCTTGCACAAGATAGGGTCAGCAAACTAGGTACCAATAAATCACATCTCCATAATCTCAAATGCTCTTGGAAGGCTCATATTTGCTATTGGAACCAAGCTTAATTTTGATTATGGTAGATTCATGTTTGAACAAATTGTCAAACATGCTTCTACAAATGCAGTGAAGCTGCCCATAGCTTTTCCCTCAATGATTTTTGGGATAATCCTGAGCCAACAACCTGGAATTATGAGCGCAAGTGATATCCCTAGTAGAAGAAAACCTCCCCTGTCAGTTCATTACAAATTATTTGAAGGCAGTCATGTCAATGACATTGTCATGACATCTGCTATGAAGAAACCAGCCTTTCAAGATGGTCTGATTGCTGAACTGAAAGAGACTTGTAAGGAATTGGAGACTGGGATAAGGGTGGCTAAAGCCAGGAAAGAAGCTTTAGAGGTTCTGATTAATAGCTTGGAGCAAGGTGATAGAGAAAATGTTGGACAAGCCAAGGAAACAGAAGCCCACACCTCTAGTGAGAGGTCTGAATCTCAAGATGAATCAAGTGGCAGTTCTGGGTCTGAAGCTGATGAAGATGCAAGCTCCTCTGACTGAGTTTTGGTGAAGATTGCTCCCCACTTTTATGATGATGTGCTGTTCTGGATGTTCTGATGGTATTTTTTTTGGAAGTCTTATTTTGATGCCTTGTTGTATTTCTTGGGTTCTTTGTGATTTTTCTGGATTCTTTTTATCTCAGCTTATATAGCTATGTGTATTTGTGGTTCTGTAACACCTGACAATATGTTTTAACATTCTATGTGACATTCTCTTTGACTAATAGACATTTATTTTGTCTCATTGGTCTCTTTGGTCTATTTTGACTAAAAGGGGGAGAAGTAGCTAAAGGAGAGTTGCAGTTAATATGTGCTATAGAGAGCTGCAGTTAATATGTGATATGAAGTAGCTAGGCTATAAACAGATGACGTATGATGTTGAAACGGATGTTTTATGTAGTACAGGTGATGTTGAAGGTGATGCCAAATGGGGTGATGTATGTTACAGGTGTTGTTGAAGGAGATGTCTGTGTTGAACATATTGAGGGGGAGAAGAACCACATATATGTGTTTAATATGTGTTTACTAGTTACTATGATAGCTAGTAAATGTGTGGTTTATTACTTCTGCTGCTAAACTGCTGATGTGTTTTGTTTACTCTTGTGAACAAATGGTCTGATGTATGTTTTAGTCAAAATTTGCCAAATGGGGAGTTTGTTAGTTCTATGTGTTGGCAGCAATTTTGGTAAAACCTAGAGTGTTCACAAGTCGTCACAAGTGTTGTCTTGACATAAGATAACATGTACCTGCAGGATGTTTAAAATATGAATATGCAGGATTTTACTGAGATATCAGACCCGATGTCATGACATCTGTATACAGAACATTTAGTCTGAATGTTATGTATTATGTGATTGTGTTTTTTATGCTAATCTATGTGTGATTTGTGTAATGATTGAACGTGCTCTCAATCAATAATTACAACCAGATTGACTTATTTTCCAACAAGATATAATCAGCTGTCATGAGAAGATATGAATGGAAAATAGTTTTAGGGTTTTATGATGTCCAAGCCCAGCCAAACAGTTCTATAAATAGGACATGGAAAACCTGGTTTTATACACAAGAAATAAAGAACGAAATATTGAGAGAGAATAAGGGTTTTAGTCTTGTGTGGTAGTGTGAATTGTAAGCCATTCATTCATCCATAAATTATTGAATTGGACTGATTTTTGAGTTGTAATTTGTCCACTCTAAGCTTTGAAGCATGAGTGCGTGTTTACTTGATTGAAGCTTTTAAGCAAGATCAAGTATGTGTCTTTGAAGAGTGTCTTCTTTTCATTGTAATTCTTATTTTACATCACTGCTGTGATTGAGGGGGAGTGAGTAGGATATCATATCTAAGAGTTCTTAGGTAGAAGTCACACGGGTAGAGATTAGGTGAAAAGACTGTAACTTGAAGTTGTTTACTGAGAGTCTTTGAAATAATTCTATTTAGTGGATTTCCTTCCTGGCTTGGTAGCCCCCAGACGTAGGTGAGTTTGCACCGAACTGGGTTAAAAATTGCTTGTGTCTCTTGCATTACTGTTCTTTATCTTTTATCTTGTTTGTATTGTTCAGATATTAGTGTCGTGACATTACCTTCGATATCCCATATCTGATACCAAAATTTCACTCGTCAACCCGGCCTAATCCCATACAAAGACTATGCAAGGAGGTTATCTACTTTCTTCAACAATATTGAATTTCATCACATCCCTCGTGAGGAAAATCAAATGGCAGATGCCTTGGTAACTTTGGCTTCCCTGATCATTGTGAATCGTTGGAATGATATGCCTAAGATCGATGTTATGTGTCTTGATAGACCTGCTCATGTATTTGCAATGGAAGAAGTCTCTGATGACAAGCCATGGTACCACGACATCAAGTGTTATCTTTAGAGTCAAGAATACCCACCTGGGGCATCAAACAAAGATAAGAAGACCTTGAGAAGATTGGCTAATAACTTCTTTCTGAACGAAGACATGCTATACAAGAGATACTTTGACACGGTTCTGCTCAGATGCGTGGATAGATACGAAGCAGACTTGTTGATGCAAGAAGTTCATGAAGGTTCCTTTGGTACTCATTCCAACGGACATGCAATGGCTAAAAAAATGTTAAGAGCGGGTTACTATTGGCTGACAATGGAAGCTGAGTGTTGCAAGTATGTGAAGAAGTGTCACAAATGCCAGATTTATGCTGACAAGATACATGTACCTCTGACTCTCTTCAACATTCTCTCTTCTCCATGGCCTTTCTCTATGTGGGGCATCAACATGATTGGTATGATTGAAGCCAAAGCTTCCAACGGACATCGTTTCATTCTGGTGGCTATTGATTATTTCATAAAGTGGGTTGAAGCAACCTCATACGTAAATGTGACCAAGCAGGTAGTGGTTAGATTTATCAAGAATCAACTTATTTTCCGTTATGGTGTGCCAAGTAGAACCATCATTGATAATGGTTCAAACTTGAACAATAAAATGATAAAGGAAATATGTGAAGAGTTCAAGATTGAACATCATAATTCTTCTCCCTACAGACCTAAGATGAACGGTGTTGCTGAAGTTGCCAACAAGAACATCAAGAAGATCATTCAAAAAATGGTAGTGACTTATAAGGACTGGCATGAGATGCTCCCTTTTGCTTTGCATGGATATCGTACGTCCGTCCGCACTTCAACATGGGCAACCCCCTTTTCTCTTATCTATGGCATGGAAGCAGTGCTCCCAATAGAAGTAGAGATCCCGTCAATGCGTGTCTTGATGGAAGCTAAGTTATCCGAAGCTGAATGGTGTCAAAGCAGGTATGACCAACTGAATTTGATTGAAGAAAAGAGGATGAAGGCTTTATGCCATGGTCAATTATATCAGCAGAGAATCAAGAAAGCATTCGACAAGAAGGTTCGACCTCGTGTATTCAGAGAAGGTGACCTTGTGCTTAAAAAGATTCAATCTTTCATATCTGATTCTAGGGGAAAGTGGACTCCTAATTATGATGGCCCATATGTTGTCAAGAAAGCCTTCTCTGGGGGAGCCTTGATTCTTACAAATATGGACGGTGAGGAGCTCCCACGTCCTGTGAATATTGACGCAGTCAAGAAGTAATTCTCCTAGAAAAATAAAAAAATAGCTCGCTAAGTCGAAAACACAAAAAGGCGGCTTAGGCAAAAATGAGCGTCTCGGTGGACTGAAAACTCGAAAGGGCGGTCCAGGCAAAAATTAGAGACATAAACAGAAAATGATTATCCTGGTAGATTGAAAACCTGAAAAGGAAATCTAGGAAAAACAAAGGATTATGGCAAGTAACTGCATCAGATCAGATTGGATCACTTGAAGCAATGTCTGTCTGTCAAAGCTCTCAACTGGCTCTTATCAGAAGCCCAAATACATCTGGAATTCAAATTTGTTAGGGAGAATAGTTTCATTGTATTTTAATGTAGCCTTTTCCCATATTACCATTTTTCTAACTTTGTAAATATCCATGGGATCACGCCATTTGCGGATCACCATTCTATCAATTAAATTCGAGACTTATCCATTTATTGTCAATCCTTATTTTGTTTTTTCTCCACAAAAATATCATTTTTATTTTGATAAAAATTCTTGAAACAAATATTTGAATTTTTTTTTGTTTTTTTTCAAAATAAAATTTTGTTTTGATTTGTGAATGCAAAAAAGAACATTCATAGTTAAATCACCAAGCGACGAGTAAGTTGTGAAGTGTTGGAACTCAATATTCCCCAGCAAAGTGCTAAGCCTAGATTTTCTATCAAGTTTTAAAATAAATAGTCAAGCTTTTTCAGTGATCTTCATTTTCCCCTATGGAATCAAATTGTAATGATGTCCCCAGAAGAATCATTTTGAAGGTTTTCTTGACCAATCTAGACCCGCCATTGGTAGAGTCTACATTTTTCTCTCCTGAGTGAAGTCTTCTTCTCCAGAGAAATTGGAAGCCAGCAGCAAGATCTTTGCCCCATCAAAAGTTCACATTTCATCCCCAGACGAAGCATCCTCCTCTCCCTAGAGAGAATTGGACCTCGCGACGAGACTTTTTCCTTTGATGACCTTTAACTCATCTCCAGTGATGTTTTCCACCTTAATGAGACTAGCCAAATGTTGAGCTATGAAACATATTATGTCCCCAACGTGTCTGTTTTATCTGTTTTTGTCAGCATAAACATAACGTGCATACATGAATATATACATACATGCATATATATCATGAATAACCAAATTCACATCCATTTTTGCATTCCTTGATGACGTTTACCTCAATTTATTTGAATATGTTCATCCTTGGGTGTTATGTTTCCTTCCCTATAGGAGTCATCAACCTTAAGCAGGGACTTTATATCCTTTCTAACTCCCCACTGAGTTCATTCCTCGTGGAAGATGGTTGTTTTAGTTGTTCTTTTCCATCTTTGGATATGATAAAATACCAATTGAGCTTCATTCCCCATTGGTAGAGTCTTGCTTGATTTCTTTTCCTCTCAAGTTATTCCTGAAGTGATCCAAATATTTGGAAATTAATGGTGAATCTCTCTAGGTTGTTAAACCTAGACCGAGAGTGCATTTATTTTGCACTGTCTCCCCAGGAGAAACATATTCACTATCGTCAGTGAAGACATATCCTTTTCCCCAGTATGAACACAAGTGGTTATCTCTTTTGAGAAGCTTGTCTGTCTCGAAGGAATTATCAATATATAAGTTTTCTTCCATCAGATGGTTTTCTCTCCAGAGAAGTTTGATGAAGACTTCCAACAGGTAGTTGTCTCTTTATTTGAGAAGCCTGTTTCATGATCTTTGATCCCCAATAAGTAGCTATCTTTTCCCGAGAAGCTTATTGACTCCCATTTTGGATAACAAATGGAAGCCTCTTTTTGAGAAATTTGTTTATCCCCAATGAAGTTATCAACATACTAAACGTTATTTCCAACAAATAGCCATCTCCCAAGAAAATTTCTTCAGAGAAGTTTGTTGAAGACTACTACAAGCACCTTTCTTTTATCACATGACTTTATATCCCCGGTGAGGTATTACGTTATAAGGACTTATATCACCAGTGAGGTGTTAGTCATAGCCAATGGTACTTTCCCCAGTAAATCACGGTGGAAGTCTGTTGAAGATCCTTACTGCGATTTTCTCTTTATTTGAGAATTCCAGTTTTTTATAAGATTAACTGACCCGCATCCTTCGAAGATACCCGGTGAAGTTACTTATCTTTCCCCAACAAGTGGTCACCTTTTTAGGAGCTTGTTCATTAATCCTTTCCGAGAGAAAGACTTGGTTAAAGAAGAAACCAAGGCCCGTTCGCTGGTTTATGACCCGAATCACGGATAAGTTTATTTTGCCTTTTCTAAGTGGAATACTTAAGTAAAGAAGAAGTTGAATCATGTTTTGATCATATAAGCATATTTTGACTCGTTATTTGAACCGACGATCATCTCTACCTTTGAGAAACCTGTTGCGAGATATTTCCTCAGTGAAGCGTACTTTTATTTTGACTCGTTATTTGAACATGCGGTCATCTCTACATTTGAGAAACTTGTTGCAAAGATATTTCCTCAGTGAAGCGTACTTTTATTTTGACTCGTTATTTGAACAGGCGGTCATATCTACCTTTGAGAAACCTATTGTGATCCAATATATTTCTGAGCGTTTCCTTTCCCTCTTTTGGGATAAATAACGCACGGTCAAGAGTGAGAAGTCACGATCAAGAACACCTGTTATGCAAAATGATATGAGTATGATGCTAAATGATGCGTATGATGCACATGATATGCTCATTTCTCAGGCATTCAAAGAGCCTGACCCATCCTGAAAAGATGGCAACCTGCAGCAACAAGAGAACAAACAGATACAAGGAAATGCTGACATCCTTATACATACATAAGGGTGAAAAGGCATACAACCAATGTCAACAGAATATCTGAATAAACAACGTACAAAGAAAAAGAATCCCATCCAACAAGCCTGGAGGTGACTCTCAACAAAAAGATCCAAGAGATGGCTTACACGCAAATGAATCCCATCCAACAAGCCTGGAGGTGATTCTCAACAAAATACAATCAGAGATACAAACTAAGACAGACGGTCTTCCGGAATGAGGGTCTTCAGGTAATGACATTGGTCGATCAACAGTGAGCATTCTGAACAATCTGGTAAAGGAGTGATCTTCTCTTTCAACTGTCTTCTGAGCTCCAAGACTTCTCCTCCAAGGTGGTCCTCTGATCTTTGTCTCAACTCCATCTCCTTCTTCAACTGAGCATCCTTGTCTCTGAGTTGCTTCTCCAAGTCTCTGATCTTCTTCTGATAACTGGCTTCTGCCCTCTGCAGCCTCAAGCGCTCCCGGTGTTCTGCATCTAACATACTCTCCATCTCCTCGTAGGATCTCTTCTTACCTCTTGCTCTGCTAGCATCTTCTCCTTGTACTTCCCTGAGTTGATGGGCCATGTGCAACCTATCAGCCTGAGCTTTATACAACTCCATTTGAGTGTCTTGCTCCTTCTCTCTCAGACGACGACTCTCCATCAGGGCTTGCTTATAGTGTTCAGCAGACACACTATCAGCAAGGATCAAAGGTGGTTGCTCCTGCAACGGCTCCATCCTATCATAGGGTAGCAACAAAGTTTCCACTCTCTTCTTGACCCAATCAGTGTAATCAGGCATGGCTATGGCAAACTTCTTCCCTAAGACGGATCCGTCTCTGACACCAATAGACTTCCAAGCTCTCCCAATCTGCTCCAACCTAACAAGGTCATCCTTCTTCTCAAAGCACACACTCTCGGCTATCTCAGCTTCACGTGGTCTTCTACTCATAACAAAACCTAACTGGCGAAGAGAAAGAACTGGGTTATAATTTATGCAACCCTTGGTCCCTACGAGTGGCACATTCCGGAATTCTCCACAGCTCATAATAACATTCTTCACATTCATCCGGTAAGATTGCCATCTGATGTCATAAGATGTGAGCGACATGATCCTCTGAGTCCACTTCAGAGTGCTCTGGGTATCCACAAACGGTCCACTGGCTGGCAGAAGAGACATGAACCATTTGAATAGGAGAGGTAGACAGCACCTGATGGCTCCACCCCTACCATGCCTACTGTGAATAGCATAGTAAGTGTCAGCCAATAGAGTAGGAACTGGATTTCCTCCAATGAAAATGCTGACTGCAGCATAGTCAACAAAATTCGGCATACTCGGAAACAAGACGATCCCATAGATCATGACGGCCAACTGAGCATGAAAGGCTTCCCAACTTCCCTTCTCTGCTTCTTCTCTAGCTACCCTCAACAGAAATTTCAAAGGCAATCCTACAACATCCCCACTGGACTTCCAACTATCACTGACTTCCTTGATACCCAAGTGGAGAGCTCTGGCAATCAATCTAAAGTCAACCTCCTTTGGGACGTCTAAGAAGGGAGTCTGGTGCTGAACTGGGATACTCAACATGATAGAATACTCCTCGAGAGTCGGTGCTAACTGGTAATCCTGGAAAGTGAAGCATCTGAGCTCTGGATCATAAAACTGTAGTAGCGTCTGCAGAGGCACTGGATCTACTACCGTCTTCAATACTGTCAAGATATCTCCATACCGCCCGACAAAACTCTTCAGTCGATCGTCTGTCACGAGGCTACCCAACTCAGCTAGCGGAGTCAACGGCTCACGGTGGAAACTGTAGGAACAGGTCTTCCGCTTCGGCTCGGGGACCGTTGCCATCTCTATCAGTAGACAAGCTCGGGAATGTACCTGAGAAATGATATGCATGCAGGGATTAGTTTTTTTTTTTTTTTTTTTTTTTTTTTTTCTTTTTTTTTGGATTTTTTTTTTTTGCGTTTCTTTTGAAAAATAAATATGCTATGATGCACATGATGCAGACTGGACTGGCTGGTTGTGCAAACTCTGATACTAGGTCAAAGCTTCAGTCAAAACTCGGAACATAAATCCCACTTAAGGTTAACTGAAAACTGTCTGAACACAAAGTCACCATCAGAACCAAGTCACCAACAGAACCGAGTCACCAACGGTACCTGTAATGAAATAACCCTTCCCCACTCACGGGTGTAGTCTAGGCCAGGGTAAAGCTTGAGAGAAACGCAGCATAAATAACCTTTCGCAGAATACTGTCATATACACACCCGAAGTATGTAACGACAGCATCCCACCAGGGTCTGAACTGCTCGTGATATCAATGTTCCGCTAAGTGGCGTCATACCACCCGCTTCCCATGAATCACTCTATTCCTAGGTATCCTAGATTGCACTCATGGTCTGGGTATTGGACCTTTTACCTCATAGAACTCCCACCCCAACAGAGAGAAACAGACAACCAGCCAGGTGAACAGATGAATAAATGCAAACATTAATGCAAACATAAATGCAAACAATAGACAATGAATGCAATAAATAAACACAGCACAAAGCAACCAAAACCCTAACCTAGAGAGCGCTAGGAGAGACTCGCTTAGGGAAGATGGACCAGCACAGGTCAACTTCTCTATATCCCCAGCAGAGTCGCCAGCTGTCGCATCGCGCGAAAAACCGGCGGGAAAAGAAAGAAACAACAGAGCCGCCACCGTGCGTTATTTATCCCAAAAGAGGGAAAGGAAACGCTCAGAGTAAACCTGGGAAAAAAGCATGGTCTCGCGACCAAAGAGTGTGGGTTCGGGAGTCGGTTATGCGAAGGGAAGGTATTAGCACCCCTACGCATCCGTAGTACTCTACGGGATCCACGCACAAGAGGAAGGAAAGTTGGTTGCTAAACACTGCTCAAACACACACACACTGGCTGAAAGAGACAAAAGAAACTGACTGAAACTGACTCGGCAGGATGTCGCATCCTGGGCCTACTTAGTCTATCAGACATAGACATCAGAGTCGAAGTAGTTCGGACTGGGGAGACGACACATGCTCGCTAAGATATCACATCCTATGCATACGTATCTTCTCAGACGAGAGAAGAATCAGAGCATTCGTAGCTCGGCTGACACGCACACAAACAAACACAGGCAAAGGCAAACGTGGAGCCCGAATGCCAATCAATGGGCTTACATCAGCATCCGAACCAAAAACACACACAAGGAGGCAAACATGGAGCCTAAATGCCAATCACTGGACTTACATCAGCATCCGAACCAAAACACAATAGATAGATAGGGAGTCGGGGACTCAGCCTACAACTGTCAAATACAAACAAACAGACAGACAGCAAATGCTAAGGAGTCAGGGACTCGAGCCTAGCAAAGGTCAGGCAACACACACAAAAGAAAGAAAAGGCGCCCGGAGAGATCAGCTCAATCTCCTGCCTACATACTTCATCTGGTGTGAAGATCAGGGCGATGTAGTTCCCCTACGCAGGGATAAAGGACCTAGCCTAACCAGATAACGGAGGGAGACACAACTAGGGAGACTACGACTCGAGCCTAGATGTTATCATGCAAATCAACCCTAAGTTATGGTTTCTAGCTAAATGGCACGCGGGCCGACCTATCCTAAGCATGGCTCACACAGGAAGCAAGCCACGCACACTTAACTTGCACAGGAAGCAAGTCTAAACTAATCCTAACTTGTACAGGAAGCAAGTCAAACAATCCTATCTTGCACAGGAAGCAAGTCAAACAATCCTACAAGCACAGATAGCACACGCTATACACAAACAAGTGGCTCAAACAAGGGTTAGGTTTTAGTCAAGGGGTCATATCAACCTCAACAAACAAACCTCTGGAACTGGGTGAATGTTGCTCTTAACCTTGCCATTGAGGGGCTAAGGTGAAGCAGATGAAAGGATGAAGTGAGGATGAGACCTCACAGCTCTTATCCCTGGCCTGGGAGAGCTCAAGACAAGAATGTGTGGGTTCAGAAAGTGGGAACCCTTCTACACATTTAAGACTGACTCAACTGTGCAATGGCACAAGATCTTGGGTTTTTATCTGTAATGCATCAACACAGTGGTGTGAGCAAAGCAGATGACACACTGAATAGTGGAGGATAGATTGCATATCCCTACCTTCCACCAATTGCCTCTTCACTTAGGAGGTCTTTGACTCTATGCAAGGACAAAAGTAAACAACCACAAACATTGCCTCTTAAGGAGGACTTCAGACAGTTGCCTGGCCAAGTAACAAGCCAGGTCTTCCAGACTACATGAAGTAAAAAAGACATACCTCAATGCAAATTGCTTATACAAGCAAAGCAAAGCAAAAAGTTCACAAGGAACTAAGCAACTAAAGTACCTGAAACAGTCAAGCAGATGTTAGTATGCAACAAAACAAACAGAAACAGAAACCAACAGTCAATTGGAGGCACATGGATGTGCAAGGCACAAGGCTTAAGGCATGTGAGCCAAGCCACCTACAAAACAAAGAGGTTAGGCAATGATACTTGGGTAAGCTCAATCAAAAGGATTGGTTTTAATGGCCATTTGATGGTCAACCTGAAATCACAAGCTCAAAGGTGAGTAACAGGACCACTAGGGCAAGCCTAGGGTCAAAAGTGAATGAGAAAGTCAAAACAGCAAGGGTTAGGTAATCAAAATCATGTTCAAACAATTAGGAAACAAAACCAATTGGTCTCACACTCATATCAATCATCATCATCATTTCATGAACCATTTAGGTCAAAACATGGCAAACAGAAGCTCATAGAAATCAACAGAAAGACTTGCATAAAAAACAATCTAAACATTTTCCAAAAATCACCAAATAAATCATGATCAAACCTAACACATAGCATGGTAAGCATGTCAAATTTCAACCCATTTGGTCAAGTGGAAGGCAGTCAATGAAAATCAGAAAGTCAAACCAAATTCAAGCATGCACAAAGAAAGTCAACAAGCATGGGTCAACTTCAAAAAATCATATCAAATTGAAAACAGATGAGAAATGAATGAGATTAACACCAATGCCAAGTTTGAGATGTCTAGTTATCACATATCAAATTTCATGTCCATCTAATAAAGTATGAGAATTTCACAAATGAGATGGGAACATGTGTCACCCAAAGTCCACATTTGACTAGGCAGGGAAGAAAATCTCAAACAATTAGGAAAATGCCTCAAATAATTCCAGGAAAATTCACATGTAAACTAGACATACAAGAGTAGGTTCATGCAAAAAATCAAGTCATTTGGATGTAAGGAAACATGTGAACAAAATTAGGGAAAATGCATGATCATGGTATGGCACCAAATGTAACACATGACTTCAAAAAATCATAACCAGCAAACCACAAATGGGAAATCCACAAACTTTATACCAAAATGAAGGTGAACATGTCTAGTTTCATCACAAAAAATTTCAAGCTCATTGGATGCAACATGAGTATTTCACAATTGAAATGGTAAGATGTATCATTTTTGCATACATTTCACAAACCCTAGATCCATTTAATATCCATCCAAGCAAAAAATTAATAAGAATCATGATAAAATAGAGGACATGCTTGTGAACATGATAAAAAAAGTTTCATAATTTTTGGATGAATAATGAATCAAATATGAATTATGGAAGTGGAGGAACAATTGGATGAAAACATGAACAAAAGGAATGGTCAACAAGGGTCAGCATGGCAATTTTGTAATTATGTATGCCACTAATTGAAACGGCAGTGTTTTGGCAAGGGAAATGGAATAATGTGATTGGTTCTGGGGCGCGGGTACAGTAACAAGGCATGGAGGTTCAAAATTTCTGGGCAAAATCTCCCTAGGGTTTGAATGAACAGTGCTACATCCCTAATTTGAGCTTTCACAATTTTCTCCAGAATTTAAAATTGGCCATACCAATGTGTTCATCAATCATCATACAACAACATTCAAGCATTGATTTTCAATAATTCGAGCTAGGCAAAGAGCAATGAATGAGACAAGCTTGGATCATCAATGTTCATTTCAAGATATCTTCATAATAACTCAACCATTTCCAAAACTAGGGCCATCATTAAACTCAGCAATGAAAAACCTTTTTAAAACATGTGTCAATTTTAAAAATAGTGGAAGTTGAAAACTTACCAATTTGGAGGAGCAGTTGTGTTGCTGATGCCTTTTGATGAATTTGAAGTGAAACAGTTGTACCCTAGGGTCCTAGATGATGAATGATGAAAGTTGTTTGACTTGTGTAGATTGAAGTAGTCTCAAACTTGGATTGCCATGGAAGTCACCTTTTCAAAACAATGCAAGAATCAATGCTTCCAAGTGTGAAAAATGTGATTGTAATGCTCATGATGTTGCCTTGATGATGAACCAACCAAACAAAGTCAAAGTGTTTGAAGTTTGTGGACTGATAGATGAAAAAAATGCAAGAAGAGGTTTTTGAGTGAATGAGAGAACAAATGCTATTTTTTGTTGGTTTGATGATGCTAGCTGTTTGGTTTTGACAGAAAAGGATGAGGGAATATGGTCTAAATGCAAGGCAAGGTTTGGTGCTTTTCAGTTTTGACAGGTTTTGCAAGTGAGGGCAAGGTTTGTTATGTTGGTTTTGAGCTACAAAACAAGTGTGTATGCTGCTCTTACAGTTTTTGATGACAGGGAAAAAATGCAAAAATGGCCAAGGCAAGGTAAATGGTTCTGCTATGTGGTGTTTACAAACATTGTGTTTTGGTCATGGGAGATCCAATGCAAAATGACCAGCAGTGTGTGTTCTTTAGAATGACAGTCCCCAATCAATTTGCCTTGGCCCAAAGTAGCTTTTGTGTCATGCTTGTTGATTAAGTTATGCTGGATTGTTGGTTATGTTATGCTGGTTTTGAGGTTATGTTATGCTGGTTTTGAGGCAAGGCCAAGGGTGTGTGCAAGTTTGAAAATCAACATCAGAAAAATGAAGAGCTGTTGTTGGTCTTATGACAGGAAAGATGCAGTTTTCAAAGTGCAAGGTTGAATCATTGGAGGTTTTTTTGACAGAACAATGGCCAAGGTAGCAAGGGCTTTGGTTGGAAAAAATAAGTGAAGGTTTTTGTGCTGCTAGGGTTTGTCTGCAGGAAATGTAGGGCTCAGGCAGCTTTTGTTCTACTGCTGCAAGGTGTTGTCACTGGTTTTTAGCAATTGTCAATGTCCTCTTCTGTTGCAGGGCATGGTGACAGACCCTTTTTTAGAGGGATGGCCAAGTGAAGTGGTTGCCAATGCTGTGACAGTACCAGCCATGCCTTTGTCTTGTGTGGCAATATGACAGAAAATTTGGGGGGAAAAATTCTGTTATAGACAGTACATATTATGGTTCATGAAGGTATGGCCTTTTTGAATTGTACAGTAGGATGAAGTTTCAAAGCAAGGTTGGATTTTTTTGGAGATTTGGACAGTATCCTTGGAAAAATAGCAGGGTTACAAGACTTAGTTTTTCTTCCTCTGCCATGACAGCCAAATTGACAAGGCAAGAAGGTGAGTTTCAGGTTTGTTGGTTAAGTTCTGTTTTCTCATGACAGGAAAATCAACATCACCCATGCTGTCTTGTACTGCCTATTCTTTTTGACAGCTTTTGGTTCAAAATGGCTAAGGTATGTTTTCTTTAAGTGCACAGCATGGTGATGCCTTTAGGGAATGAGTGAAGTGTGTTTTCTATGTGTATCCAAACCATGACACAATGCTGCACACCATTGCCACTAGGTCTGCTATGTAAGTACAAGGTATGGCTCAACAATTGGATGTTTGAAATAATGTCCTTTTGCCCAAAATTCAAGTATGCTAACATGGCCATATGTACTTGTTGGTGTATGGCTGCATGATGAGGTTTCAACATGACAGAAAAATGGCTTGCTAACTTCTGTTTTGAGAGTACAAACCATGGTATGGACAAGTATGGTGCAATGGTACTTTCTTACAATTCAAGCAACCAAGCAATATTCACATGGGCTGCATAATTTGACCTTGCAAACACCTTCTAAATGACATTTATGAGCTGTCCCAATTGGCCAAATGCTGAAAAAATGTTTGAGTCAAAAAGTCAACTCTTGGTCAAACTTTGAATTTAAATGAAAAAGGCCCAAAAATGCCATTTTGATTGGTAAGGTTTTAGGTCATGAAATTTATATTTTTGGAAAGAGGATGAAAAATGTGGTTTGTAGGAAAAAACCCCACCAAATTTGGCCAAACGGTTTGGGAGATATGGCCCTTTGAAGTTCAAGATTTTCTGAAATCGATTCGATCATAACTTGCCAACCACACATGGGAATTGAGAGTTCTAGGACTTTTTGGAAATGGGAGAACAAGATCTTCAACTTTCATGTTGGGCAAAAATTCATTTGAGGCTTGTATCAAAATGTAAGTTTGAGGATCAAAACTTTCCATTTATGGCAGTTTTCAGTTACAGGCCCAGTTTCCATTTTGGGAAATTCATGATCTGGCTTCAAATTCTTCCATGATGGTGTTTGGCGTGATGTATGATGACTATTTGGACATGAATGAACTCTCACAAACCAAATCTAATCATCCAATCACTGATTAAATGGACAGTTGACCAACAGTTGACTTTTAGGGTTTTTGTCTGATTGTGCATTGACTGATGATTTCCAAACCCTAATTCCTTGAGAACTTGACTTCAAATGATGTCCCAATTTGTATGAACTCTTGATTATTGACCATGGTGCCCAAATTCCACAAGAATGACCACCATCCACTGCTTTGACTGACAGTTGACTTTTCTAGGGTTTTTGACTGTCTGGGCATGAACTGCTGACCTCTGAGCCCTTAACCCTTGACATGAACACTTCAAATAGACCTCCAAACCATGAGAACTTGTTGGACAATCCCCAAGGCCTTGATTCAATGAGAAATTCCTTTGCTTGCTTGATTGACTGATCAGGAGATCAGTTTGACCTAATTCTTGATTACTTGTTCTTGAGGCAACTGGGACAGTGCAAATGCTATGCAATGGATCATGATATGCTATGACCTAATATGAAAATGTATGTATAATGGTAGGTGCAAATTTGAGGTGCTACAGCTGCCCCTATTCAATCAGCTGGGAACCCGAACGGATGATAGCAACGGCTGTCAGACTTTCAGGGTAAACAGGGATTGAATACCACAGAACCGTAGAATTTGCACAGACTGGATATGATACCAAAGAACCACGTCATTTACCGATGACAAACTGCATGACAGCTTCAGAAAAAGCAAAACCATTTACCGATGGTTGGAGAACTGGAAGCTTGATATTTACCGATATCAACTTCAGCACGACCATTTACCGATGGCGTCTGGGGAAAATTAACTTCTGAAAAACAACAACCATTTACCGATGGTTAGAACTTGATATTTACCGATATCAACTTCAGCATGACCATTTACCGATGGCCGCTGGGAAAAACGAATTGATGTAATAAGGAAGCAAGACCATTTACCGATGGTGGCTTCAAAGAAACTTGACATTTACCGATGTCAAACTTAGCGAGACCATTTACCGATGGCTGCTGTAACTGGGAATTCGATATTTACCGATATCGAAGAAAACGGGGCCATTTACCGATGGCATCTCCACTTGGGGAGGAACAACATCTTTGTGGTGATACCAGACAAGACGTTTACCGACGACTTCTGGGGATTTTGATTTTGTTGACCAGACATTTACCGATGACTGGGATGAGACTCGATGTTTACCGACATCGAAAGATGATGTTTACCGACATCAAAAGAAATGACCAGACATTTACCGATGACTGGGAATGAGAAATTTATTGGGGAGATACAAACAAATATTCGCAACTGGAAACCAGGTAGGACATTTACAGATGACTCTACTGGGGATTTCTAGCTGGGGACTTATCAGACATTTTCCGATGACTGAAAGAAAGACTCGATGTTTACCGACACCGAAGCAATGGCGTTTACCGACACCAAAAAAAATGACCAGACATTTACCGATGACTGGGGTGAGACTCGATGTTTACAGACACCGAAGCAATGATGTTTACCGACATCAAAAAGAGAAGACACACGCGGGTGTTGACATGACACTTACTGGTATCAAAAGAACAAAATCCGGGATATGTTGAAGCAAGGCTGATCACTTGCTGGGGGTCTCACTGGGGAGAAACAAGCTTCTGTCATCATCGGGTGAGGAAATAAACCTCTGTCACCATCGGGTGAGGAAATAAACCTCTGTGGGGAATAAACAATTCTGAATGCTGTCAAGAGCAACTGTAGCAGTCTTGCCGTGCTGGTGTCGAACGAAATGATCCGCCTCTGCCGGGGATACGGTCTGGTGAAGTTAACACATGAATGCATATGTTTGAATTTTTTTTATGGCGTAATGCTCCATATTGAATGGAAATGCTACGCGGTTTTGAGGATGCAATGATTACTACATGCAACATGCAAATGAATCCTGGCTAGGGAGCCAAAATGATCAGATATTCTGACTCTGTGGGGAGACTCCTCTTGGGGAAATACTCTGCGGGGAACTCTGCTTGAGGAATGGTAAAGCGACTTCACACTCATGTTGAAGAATAGCACTTGCTGCTGGGGAAGGATAAACTCCGCTAGGGATATCCTTCAGTCTACAGGTAGGATAAATGCTGGGGATAAATTCAATGAACCTGCCTCACTCAGGGAGGAAAACGGCAAATACAGGCCTGCTGGGGATAGGCAACCCTTAGATCTGTTGGGGAATAGAAGGCACTATCCACAGACGTCTCCGCAGGGGAACATAGCTCTGGTAGCTTCCAAACTTGCTTGGGGAAAATATCTGCTGAGGAAACGTCCTCACAGATGCCAACCTGAAAAACAGCACAACAAAATGCCCCCAGGGGATACATGGACAAGATACGCTCAAGTGTCCTCACCATTCAAAATGATTTTCAAATGTTTCATCTTCTTGCACGTTATTGTGTAGCCTTCATGTTTTTATATGCAATGCTTATCAAAAATTCGGACATTTTGTAAACAAAACAGTAAAAATAAAAAACAAAAGCTATTTATCTGAATAACAATTTTTATTGATTGAAAATGTGCCTGAAGAGGCAAATACATCGGGAAGCAATTCCTAGAAAGAGGTAATTGCGCACAAAAGAAAAAAATCCATCCTAATGGCAATGTGAACACGGCATCCACTATTTCCCAATTCTGTTATAACTCACAGATCATCAGTTTTCCTCCCAACTCCTTGCCTTCTGAGAAGAATGAATGGACGGATCACATCTTTCGAGATGGCAGACGACAAAGCTTGATGAAGTACAGACAACTCAGACTGTAGTCTTCGCTTTAATCCCTAACTTTTGCCTGGATCGCCCTTTCGGGTTTTCAATCCACCGGGATACCCATTTTTGCCTAAGCCGCCCTTGCGGGTTTTCGACTTACCGGGTGTACAATTTTTTTTATTTTATCCCTAATTTTTGCCCGAACCTTTTCTTTCTGTTTTTTTTTTGGTTCGTCGGGATGCCCATTTTTGTCTGGACCCCCTTTTTTTTTGTCCAGCGGGTCAATTTATGCGAAGTATTTTTTGACTACATCTGAGTTGACAGGAGACGGAAAATCTTCACCATCCATAGTTGTAAGCATCAAGGCCCCACCGGAGAAAACCTTCTTCACAACATACGGACCTTCGTAATTAGGAGTCCACTTGCCCCTGTTATCTGTACCGGGAGGGAGGATCCTCTTCAAAACTAAATCACCGACCTGATAGCTTCGAGGACGCACTTTCTGATCAAAGGCTCGCTTCATCCTTCTCTGATACAACTGTCCATGGCATACAGCTGCTAACCGTCTCTCCTCGATAAGGCTCAACTCGTTAAACCTTGTTCGAATCCACTCGGCTTCGTCCAGCTTGACATCCAATAAAACTCTCAGAGAAGGAATCTCCACTTCAACAGGTAGGACAGCTTCCATACCATACACAAGGGAGTAAGGGGTTGCCCCGGTCGACGTACGTACTGAGGTACGGTACCCATGCAAAGCGAAAGGCAGCATCTCATGCCAATCCTTGTACGTAACGACCATCTTCTGCACAATCTTCTTGATATTCTTGTTCGCCGCTTCTACAGCACCATTCATCTTCGGTCTGTAAGGAGAAGAATTGTGATGTTCAATCTTGAAATCTTTACAAAGCTCTTTCATCATCTTGTTGTTGAGATTCGAACCATTGTCAGTGATGATTCTCTCAGGAACTCCATAACGACAGATGATTTCTTTCTTGATGAACCGGGTAACCACTTGTTTGGTAACATTAGCATAGGAAGCTGCTTCCACCCATTTGTGAAATAGTCAATCGCAACCAAGATGAAGCGATGTCCATTCGAAGCAGTAGGCTCAATCTTCCCAATCATATCAATGCCCCACATGGCAAACGGCCAAGGCGAATTCATGAAATTCAGAGGGCTTGGTGGTACGTGCACCTTATCAGCATAGATTTGACACTTATGGCACTTCCGAGCATACTTGAAACAATCGGATTCCATAGTCATCCAGTAATAACCCGCTCTCAACAATTTCTTAGCCATTGCATGTCCGCCGGCATGAGTACCGAAGGAACCTTCATGAACTTCCTGCATTAACATGTCTGCTTCGGGTCTGTCCACGCATCTGAGCAAGACCATGTCAAAGTTTCTTTTATATAGCACATCATCCTGATTCAAATAGAAGCTTCCAGCTAGCCTCCTCAGGGTTTTCTTGTCATTCTTCGACGCACCTTCAGGATACTCCTGAGTCTTGAGGAAGTTCTTGATGTCATAATACCACGGCTTCTCATCACCCACAACAGACTCGGCTGCAAACACATACGCAGGCCTCTCCAGTCGATTCACCGCAACATGTGGCACATGATTCCACCAATGAACTTTGATCATAGACGACAAAGTAGCCAAGGCATCAGCCATCTGATTCTCATCCCGGGGGACATGATACAACTTCACTTTCTTGAAGAACGTCAGTATTCTTCTGGTGTAATCTCTATACGGAATCAAATGCGGCTGATTCGTATTCCAATCTCCATTGACTTGATTGATCACTAGAGCTGAATCTCCAAATATGTCAAGTGTTTTGATCCTCAGATCAATGGCTTCTTCTATCCCCATGATACAAGCCTCATACTCAGCTTCGTTGTTGGTGACGTCAAACGTCAATCTGGCAGAAAAAGGTATATGAGCACCTTTAGGATTGATCAATACTGCCCCAACACCGTTACCATTCATATTCACAGCCCCATCAAACATCAGTGTCCATTTGTCATCCGGGTCCGGTCCTTCCTCGACGAGAGGCTCTTCGCAATCTCTCATCTTGAGATACATGATGTCTTCATCAGGGAATTCAAACATCATAGGCTGATAATCTTCAATCGGTTGTTCGGCGAGATAGTCTGACAGAATACTACCTTTGATGGCCTTTTGAGATGTATACTGAATATCATATTCTGTTAGAATCATCTGCCAACGGGCAACACGTCCGGTGAGAGCTGGTTTCTCAAAGATGTACTTCACTGGATCCATCTTAGAAATCAATAAGGTAGTATGGTTCAACATATACTGTCTCAGTCGGCGAGCAGCCCAGGCCAAAGCACAGCAAGTTTTCTCGAGCAGTGAATATCTTGTTTCACAGTCGGTAAACTTTTTGCTAAGGTAGTATATGGCATGCTCTTTTCGACCAGACTCGTCATGCTGTCCCAATACACACCCCATCGAGTTCTCAGTCACTGACAGGTACATTATCAGAGGTCTCCCTGGAACTGGAGGTATAAGGATTGGAGGTTTCTGTAAATACTCCTTTATCTTGTCAAAAGCTTTCTGACAATCATCATTCCACTTGATCGCTTGATTCTTTCTGAGCAGTTTGAAAATTGGTTCACATGTGGCAGTTAGGTGAGATATGAACCTTGCAATGTAGTTCAACCTCCCTAAAAACCCACGGACTTGCTTCTCCGTTTTCGGTTCAGGCATCTCTTGAATAGCTTTGACTTTCGCTGGATCAACCTCAATCCCTTTCTCACTGACAATGAAGCCTAAAAGCTTCCCTGATCTCACTCCAAACGTACACTTGTTCGGATTCAACCTCAGCTTGAACTTTCTCAACCGGTCAAACAGCTTCTGCAAATTAACCAGGTGCTCCTCTTCTGTCTGCGACTTCGCAATCATATCATCTACGTACACTTCAATTTCTTTGTGCATCATGTCATGAAAGAGAGTCGTCATTGCCCTCTGATAGGTAGCACCAGCATTCTTCAGCCCAAATGGCATCACTTTATAGCAGAACGTGCCCCAAGGTGTAATGAATGTCGTCTTTTCCATGTCCTCTGGCGCCATCTTGATCTGATTATATCCGGAGAAACCATCCATGAAAGAGAATACCGAGGATTGAGCCGTATTATCAACCAATACATCAATGTGAGGTAATGGGAAATCATCTTTCGGACTCGCTCTGTTCAAATCCCGGTAATCGACACACATTCTGACTTTACCATCCTTCTTCGGCACAGGAACGATGTTGGCCACCCACGGTGGATAATTGGTAACAGCCAGAAAACCTGCATCCCACTGCTTCTGAACCTCTTCCTTGATCCTCGTTGCCATGTCAGGACTCGTTCTACGAAGCTTCTGCTTGACCGAAGGACATCCTTCTCTAAGAGGTAATCGATGCATCACAATGTCTGTATCTAACCCAGGCATATCTTGATACGACCAGGCGAACACTTCCACATATTCTCTCAGCATCTCAATCAGCCTCCTCTTGACAGAGTCCTCTAAAGTAGCCCCAATCTTGATTTCCTTTTTGTCGTCCTCAGTACCCAAATTAATAGTTTCCAACTCCTCCTGATGAGGTTGGATGACCCTTTCCTCCTGCTTCAGTAATCTGACCAATTCTGCAGGGAGTTCACAGTCTTCCTCACTCTCCTCTTCAGCTTGGTAGATGGGATTGTCGAAATCATACTGAGCCATAACAGAACTGTTCATAGTGAATGCCATAAGATCGCTTCTGCATGTTTAATGCTTTGTTTTAGAAAAAGAGTTCAAAAAGTCACAAAAAAACAAAAAACATTGCCATTTTTATTGTTTTGAAAAAAAGTGAAAACAGAAAACAGAAAGACAGGGATCACAAAATTTGTTCAAAAAATGTCCTTCATTAATGATAATCATTAAAACATGATGAGGCCCTACAAAAATGAATCACTACGCCTTGGGCAGAACGTAGGATTTTCATGCAAAATGACAAAACAACAGAAAATTACTCTGTCAGAAGAGTAACTTGAACCACTTCTTCAGCCGTCCAGTTGTTGATGGACCCCCCTGGTGCACACGGGCGAACCCAGTTGTCCAAATCACAATCACTGTCACAGTCTTCATTACTGGTTGCAGAGACGTCGCCATGATTCATCAGCCCAGCGCTGGTAAAGGTACTCGGACCCGCTTGACCATTCCGCTCTGCTCGGAGAGGCTCATAACCAACACCAAATTTGTCTTCTTTAACCGGCAAATCCACCATCTTGCCCCAGCCTTCAGTTTTGCCAGAATCAACAACCTCCTTAGCCTGCTTGTAAGAAGTAATCGAAACACCCGGCTTCCTCTGCTCAGCGTACGCCACTTTCTCAAGAGCCACAGTCTCAAACGCCTGGCATAAGGTTTCGTGGATCTCGCCATCCACCTCAACATATTTGAACGAGGATAGATGACTCACCAGAATCTCTTCTTCACCGCACACAGTCACAATCTGACCGTTCCAGACATACTTGAGCTTCTGATGGAGTGTCGACGAGACTGCCCCTGCTGCATGAATCCATGGACGCCCCAATAGACAGCTATAGGCGGGCTGGATGTCCATAACATAGAAGATGATATCAAAGACCTCAGGACCTATCTTCACAGGCAAGGTAACTTCCCCACACACAGAACGTTTGGAGCCGTCGAAAGCACGAACGATCAGGTCACTGGGATTAAGCACAAACCCTTCCGCATCAATCTTCCTCAGAATCTGCTTAGGCAACACATTCAGCGACGACCCGGTGTCTACCAATACGTGAGACAACACTGCCCCCTTGCACTCCATGGTGATGTGCAAGGCTTTGTTATGGTTTCTCCCTTCAGGCGGTAAGTCCAGGTTGGTGAATCCTACGCCATGCCTGGTGCTCACATTGGCCATCACACCTTCCAGTTGATTGACAGAAATCTCCTGAGGCACGTAAGCCAGATTCAACATCTTCAACAAGGCATTACGGTGTGCCTCAGAGCACATCAACAGTGAAAGTATAGAAATCTTGGACGGAGTTTGATTCAACTGGTCTACAATCTTGTAGTCACTCTTCTTGATTATCTTCATAAACTCCTCCACGTCTTTCTCAAATGACCCCTCAGGCGCTTCTTTCTGGACAGGCTCTTCCTCAACCACAGCTTGCTTGCCCTTTGCTTTGGCGAGAGCTTCAGCATTATTGTCCCTCAAAGGCTGCGGTGCGAACAGACGACCGCTTCTGGTAAAACCTCCTGGACCCCCTACATTATCCACAGCCGGACCAATAGTTGCAGGAACTCTATTTGGTACACCAATCGTCACTGGAGTTTGACTCACTGGTCTTGTCTGACTTTCAGCCCTTCTGTAACTGCGGTGAGCATTATCATACTTCCACGGCACAGCTCTACTATTCTCAACAGCCCTTCTTCCAGACGCAGCAGTAGTAGTTGGAACACTGATGGTTACAGGCACGGGAATGGTAACTGGGGTACCATTCGTTGCAGGTGCACTGACGACCCTTTGTCCACGTTCTTCAGACGGTTTAAAGTAAATGGTGATAGTTGACGCTGTTCCACGATCTTTTACAGCCCTACTGAATTGCAAACAACCTTCATCCATCATACCCTGGATACCGGTCCTCAACTGGTCGCAGCCATTCTCAGATTCTGCACAGCCCAAACAATCTTCATCACAGCCCGAGTAGACACCCCCCTTCAGCAGACGGCACTTCACAACTAGCAGAGAAGTCTGAACATCATCAACATTAACAACTAGATCTTCAGCTTCTTTCCCTTCAATATTGTTCACTCTATGCCCACCATGCTGAGGCATAGGGTTGTTTACGACGTTAGGCACTGGAGCGAAGTTGATTGCCTTGGCATCGATCAAATCTTGAACCTTGTGCTGGAGAGCTCGACACTTCTCAGTATGGTGGCCTGGTGCCCCAGAATGAAAGTCACATCTAACATTAGCATCATAGCCAGGAGGCAGCACTGTAGGCGGAGCCATTGTACGCAACTCAATCATCCCCAACTTGAGTAGTTCGGGTAATAACTCTGTGTAAGACATGGGCAGAGGATCAAATCTTCTATCAGCCTGCAATTTCTGTCTGGGCTGATAAGGACGTTGCTGTTGTTGTTGTTGCTGTTGCGGTTGTTGAACTCTTTGTTGTTGTTGACGAGGTTGAGGTGCCGGAATGGTTACTGCAGCCACTGGACGATATTGATCTCTATTAGCATTTGTTCTGTACACACCCCCTCTGTGCTGTACAGCATTGGTCTCTCCTTCTCTACGGCGAGGTGCCCCAGAGAAGGGTTTCTTTAATGAAGACGAGGAACCAGCATCATGGATCCTACCAGCTTTGATTAGACTCTCAGTCCTTTCTCCACAAATGACAACATCAGAAAAACTACCGAATGGGCAGCTCCCCATCCGGTCCATAAACACACCTTGAAGAGTACCGATAAACATATCTGTCAACTCCCTCTCCAGCATAGGGGGTTGAACTCTAGCAGCCAGTTCACGCCACCTCTGAGCGTACTCCTTGAAGCTTTCATTGGATTTCTGACATAGACTCTGCAGCTGAGTCCGGCTCGGTGCCATGTCCATGTTGTGTTTATACTGTCTGAGGAACGCTTCACCCAGATCTCTCCAGCATCGGATCGAATCTCTTTTCAATTCCATGTACCAGTCCAAAGAAGCCCCAGATAGACTATCTTGGAAGAAATACATCCACATCTTTTCATCATCGGTATACGCAGAGATTTTCCTGTAGTAAGCCTGCACATGGGTGCGAGGGCAAGAAGTACCGTTGTATTTATCGAATGACGGTGCCTTGAACTTGTGAGGGATCCTCAAACCTTCAACCAACCCCATATTAGTAACATCAAAACCGAGAGAGTTCTGACTTTCCATAGCACGGATCTTCTCAGCAAGAGCTTCAACTTTACGATCTCTTTCATTAACCCTTCCCAGAACGTCTTCGTCTTCACTGAGCAGAGAGAACAAATCCTCTTGTCTGTCAACAATCGGAACAGGATTGCGGGCCGGAGCACGGACTACTCTGGCATTAGCGGCATCTGGAACAATAGGTTGACCGTTGATTCGAATACCCCCTAACTCATCACCTACAGCATAGTTGTTGACGGGTATAGCAACAGCAATATTGTTATCATCGACTGGGCCTCCCTCTGGCGGAGCATGGTTGATCGGTGGATTTGCAGCCTCTTGTCTCTGAACCATAGCTCGAAGTTCTTCTTGACCTTGCGCAACCCCTTGCATCATATTCATAAACTGGGCCATGCTAGCCTTCATCTCAGCCAACTCAGCTTGAAATTGATCCATACTTCTCTGTTGATTCAGTCTTGTTGAGTAGCGGTGCGGACGTTGATCAGCTATCCTGCCTGAACAGGAACCAAGAGTGAGAAGTCACGATCAAGAACACCTGTTATGCAAAATGATATGAGTATGATGCTAATGATGCGTATGATGCACATGATATGCTCATTTCTCAGGCATTCAAAGAGCCTGACCCATCCTGAAAAGATGGCAACCTGCAGCAACAAGAGAACAAACAGATACAAGGAAATGCTGACATCCTTATACATACATAAGGGTGAAAAGGCATACAACCAATGTCAACAGAATATCTGAATAAACAACGTACAAAGAAAAAGAATCCCATCCAACAAGCCTGGAGGTGACTCTCAACAAAAAGATCCAAGAGATGGCTTACACGCAAATGAATCCCATCCAACAAGCCTGGAGGTGATTCTCAACAAAATACAATCAGAGATACAAACTAAGACAGACGGTCTTCCGGAATGAGGGTCTTCAGGTAATGACATTGGTCGATCAACAGTGAGCATTCTGAACAATCTGGTAAAGGAGTGATCTTCTCTTTCAACTGTCTTCTGAGCTCCAAGACTTCTCCTCCAAGGTGGTCCTCTGATCTTTGTCTCAACTCCATCTCCTTCTTCAACTGAGCATCCTTGTCTCTGAGTTGCTTCTCCAAGTCTCTGATCTTCTTCTGATAACTGGCTTCTGCCCTCTGCAGCCTCAAGCGCTCCCGGTGTTCTGCATCTAACATACTCTCCATCTCCTCGTAGGATCTCTTCTTACCTCTTGCTCTGCTAGCATCTTCTCCTTGCACTTCCCTGAGTTGATGGGCCATGTGCAACCTATCAGCCTGAGCTTTATACAACTCCATTTGAGTGTCTTGCTCCTTCTCTCTCAGACGACGACTCTCCATCAGGGCTTGCTTATAGTGTTCAGCAGACACACTATCAGCAAGGATCAAAGGTGGTTGCTCCTGCAACGGCTCCATCCTATCATAGGGTAGCAACAAAGTTTCCACTCTCTTCTTGACCCAATCAGTGTAATCAGGCATGGCTATGGCAAACTTCTTCCCTAAGACGGATCCGTCTCTGACACCAATAGACTTCCAAGCTCTCCCAATCTGCTCCAACCTAACAAGGTCATCCTTCTTCTCAAAGCACACACTCTCGGCTATCTCAGCTTCACGTGGTCTTCTACTCATAACAAACCTAACTGGCGAAGAGAAAGAACTGGGTTATAATTTATGCAACCCTTGGTCCCTACGAGTGGCACATTCCGGAATTCTCCACAGCTCATAATAACATTCTTCACATTCATCCGGTAAGATTGCCATCTGATGTCATAAGATGTGAGCGACATGATCCTCTGAGTCCACTTCAGAGTGCTCTGGGTATCCACAAACGGTCCACTGGCTGGCAGAAGAGACATGAACCATTTGAATAGGAGAGGTAGACAGCACCTGATGGCTCCACCCCTACCATGCCTACTGTGAATAGCATAGTAAGTGTCAGCCAATAGAGTAGGAACTGGATTTCCTCCAATGAAAATGCTGACTGCAGCATAGTCAACAAAATTCGGCATACTCGGAAACAAGACGATCCCATAGATCATGACGGCCAACTGAGCATGAAAGGCTTCCCAACTTCCCTTCTCTGCTTCTTCTCTAGCTACCCTCAACAGAAATTTCAAAGGCAATCCTACAACATCCCCACTGGACTTCCAACTATCACTGACTTCCTTGATACCCAAGTGGAGAGCTCTGGCAATCAATCTAAAGTCAACCTCCTTTGGGACGTCTAAGAAGGGAGTCTGGTGCTGAACTGGGATACTCAACATGATAGAATACTCCTCGAGAGTCGGTGCTAACTGGTAATCCTGGAAAGTGAAGCATCTGAGCTCTGGATCATAAAACTGTAGTAGCGTCTGCAGAGGCACTGGATCTACTACCGTCTTCAATACTGTCAAGATATCTCCATACCGCCCGACAAAACTCTTCAGTCGATCGTCTGTCACGAGGCTACCCAACTCAGCTAGCGGAGTCAACGGCTCACGGTGGAAACTGTAGGAACAGGTCTTCCGCTTCGGCTCGGGGACCGTTGCCATCTCTATCAGTAGACAAGCTCGGGAATGTACCTGAGAAATGATATGCATGCAGGGATTAGTTTTTTTCTTTTTTTTTTCTTTTTCTTTTTTTTTGGATTTTTTTTTTTTGCGTTTCTTTTGAAAAATAAATATGCTATGATGCACATGATGCAGACTGGACTGGCTGGTTGTGCAAACTCTGATACTAGGTCAAAGCTTCAGTCAAAACTCGGAACATAAATCCCACTTAAGGTTAACTGAAAACTGTCTGAACACAAAGTCACCATCAGAACCAAGTCACCAACAGAACCGAGTCACCAACGGTACCTGTAATGAAATAACCCTTCCCCACTCACGGGTGTAGTCTAGGCCAGGGTAAAGCTTGAGAGAAACGCAGCATAAATAACCTTTCGCAGAATACTGTCATATACACACCCGAAGTATGTAACGACAGCATCCCACCAGGGTCTGAACTGCTCGTGATATCAATGTTCCGCTAAGTGGCGTCATACCACCCGCTTCCCATGAATCACTCTATTCCTAGGTATCCTAGATTGCACTCATGGTCTGGGTATTGGACCTTTTACCTCATAGAACTCCCACCCCAACAGAGAGAAACAGACAACCAGCCAGGTGAACAGATGAATAAATGCAAACATTAATGCAAACATAAATGCAAACAATAGACAATGAATGCAAACAGTAAACAATGAATGCAATAAATAAACACAGCACAAAGCAACCAAAACCCTAACCTAGAGAGCGCTAGGAGAGACTCGCTTAGGGAAGATGGACCAGCACAGGTCAACTTCTCTATATCCCCAGCAGAGTCGCCAGCTGTCGCATCGCGCGAAAAACCGGCGGGAAAAGAAAGAAACAACAGAGCCGCCACCGTGCGTTATTTATCCCAAAAGAGGGAAAGGAAACGCTCAGAGTAAACCTGGGAAAAAAGCATGGTCTCGCGACCAAAGAGTGTGGGTTCGGGAGTCGGTTATGCGAAGGGAAGGTATTAGCACCCCTACGCATCCGTAGTACTCTACGGGATCCACGCACAAGAGGAAGGAAAGTTGGTTGCTAAACACTGCTCAAACACACACACACTGGCTGAAAGAGACAAAAGAAACTGACTGAAACTGACTCGGCAGGATGTCGCATCCTGGGCCTACTTAGTCTATCAGACATAGACATCAGAGTCGAAGTAGTTCGGACTGGGGAGACGACACATGCTCGCTAAGATATCACATCCTATGCATACGTATCTTCTCAGACGAGAGAAGAATCAGAGCATTCGTAGCTCGGCTGACACGCACACAAACAAACACAGGCAAAGGCAAACGTGGAGCCCGAATGCCAATCAATGGGCTTACATCAGCATCCGAACCAAAAACACACACAAGGAGGCAAACATGGAGCCTAAATGCCAATCACTGGACTTACATCAGCATCCGAACCAAAACACAATAGATAGATAGGGAGTCGGGGACTCAGCCTACAACTGTCAAATACAAACAAACAGACAGACAGCAAATGCTAAGGAGTCAGGGACTCGAGCCTAGCAAAGGTCAGGCAACACACACAAAAGAAAGAAAAGGCGCCCGGAGAGATCAGCTCAATCTCCTGCCTACATACTTCATCTGGTGTGAAGATCAGGGCGATGTAGTTCCCCTACGCAGGGATAAAGGACCTAGCCTAACCAGATAACGGAGGGAGACACAACTAGGGAGACTACGACTCGAGCCTAGATGTTATCATGCAAATCAACCCTAAGTTATGGTTTCTAGCTAAATGGCACGCGGGCCGACCTATCCTAAGCATGGCTCACACAGGAAGCAAGCCACGCACACTTAACTTGCACAGGAAGCAAGTCTAAACTAATCCTAACTTGTACAGGAAGCAAGTCAAACAATCCTATCTTGCACAGGAAGCAAGTCAAACAATCCTACAAGCACAGATAGCACACGCTATACACAAACAAGTGGCTCAAACAAGGGTTAGGTTTTAGTCAAGGGGTCATATCAACCTCAACAAACAAACCTCTGGAACTGGGTGAATGTTGCTCTTAACCTTGCCATTGAGGGGCTAAGGTGAAGCAGATGAAAGGATGAAGTGAGGATGAGACCTCACAGCTCTTATCCCTGGCCTGGGAGAGCTCAAGACAAGAATGTGTGGGTTCAGAAAGTGGGAACCCTTCTACACATTTAAGACTGACTCAACTGTGCAATGGCACAAGATCTTGGGTTTTTATCTGTAATGCATCAACACAGTGGTGTGAGCAAAGCAGATGACACACTGAATAGTGGAGGATAGATTGCATATCCCTACCTTCCACCAATTGCCTCTTCACTTAGGAGGTCTTTGACTCTATGCAAGGACAAAAGTAAACAACCACAAACATTGCCTCTTAAGGAGGACTTCAGACAGTTGCCTGGCCAAGTAACAAGCCAGGTCTTCCAGACTACATGAAGTAAAAAAGACATACCTCAATGCAAATTGCTTATACAAGCAAAGCAAAGCAAAAAGTTCACAAGGAACTAAGCAACTAAAGTACCTGAAACAGTCAAGCAGATGTTAGTATGCAACAAAACAAACAGAAACAGAAACCAACAGTCAATTGGAGGCACATGGATGTGCAAGGCACAAGGCTTAAGGCATGTGAGCCAAGCCACCTATAAAACAAAGAGGTTAGGCAATGATACTTGGGTAAGCTCAATCAAAAGGATTGGTTTTAATGGCCATTTGATGGTCAACCTGAAATCACAAGCTCAAAGGTGAGTAACAGGACCACTAGGGCAAGCCTAGGGTCAAAAGTGAATGAGAAAGTCAAAACAGCAAGGGTTAGGTAATCAAAATCATGTTCAAACAATTAGGAAACAAAACCAATTGGTCTCACACTCATATCAATCATCATCATCATTTCATGAACCATTTAGGTCAAAACATGGCAAACAGAAGCTCATAGAAATCAACAGAAAGACTTGCATAAAAAACAATCTAAACATTTTCCAAAAATCACCAAATAAATCATGATCAAACCTAACACATAGCATGGTAAGCATGTCAAATTTCAACCCATTTGGTCAAGTGGAAGGCAGTCAATGAAAATCAGAAAGTCAAACCAAATTCAAGCATGCACAAAGAAAGTCAACAAGCATGGGTCAACTTCAAAAAATCATATCAAATTGAAAACAGATGAGAAATGAATGAGATTAACACCAATGCCAAGTTTGAGATGTCTAGTTATCACATATCAAATTTCATGTCCATCTAATAAAGTATGAGAATTTCACAAATGAGATGGGAACATGTGTCACCCAAAGTCCACATTTGACTAGGCAGGGAAGAAAATCTCAAACAATTAGGAAAATGCCTCAAATAATTCCAGGAAAATTCACATGTAAACTAGACATACAAGAGTAGGTTCATGCAAAAAATCAAGTCATTTGGATGTAAGGAAACATGTGAACAAAATTAGGGAAAATGCATGATCATGGTATGGCACCAAATGTAACACATGACTTCAAAAAATCATAACCAGCAAACCACAAATGGGAAATCCACAAACTTTATACCAAAATGAAGGTGAACATGTCTAGTTTCATCACAAAAAATTTCAAGCTCATTGGATGCAACATGAGTATTTCACAATTGAAATGGTAAGATGTATCATTTTTGCATACATTTCACAAACCCTAGATCCATTTAATATCCATCCAAGCAAAAAATTAATAAGAATCATGATAAAATAGAGGACATGCTTGTGAACATGATAAAAAAAGTTTCATAATTTTTGGATGAATAATGAATCAAATATGAATTATGGAAGTGGAGGAACAATTGGATGAAAACATGAACAAAAGGAATGGTCAACAAGGGTCAGCATGGCAATTTTGTAATTATGTATGCCACTAATTGAAACGGCAGTGTTTTGGCAAGGGAAATGGAATAATGTGATTGGTTCTGGGGCGCGGGTACAGTAACAAGGCATGGAGGTTCAAAATTTCTGGGCAAAATCTCCCTAGGGTTTGAATGAACAGTGCTACATCCCTAATTTGAGCTTTCACAATTTTCTCCAGAATTTAAAATTGGCCATACCAATGTGTTCATCAATCATCATACAACAACATTCAAGCATTGATTTTCAATAATTCGAGCTAGGCAAAGAGCAATGAATGAGACAAGCTTGGATCATCAATGTTCATTTCAAGATATCTTCATAATAACTCAACCATTTCCAAAACTAGGGCCATCATTAAACTCAGCAATGAAAAACCTTTTTAAAACATGTGTCAATTTTAAAAATAGTGGAAGTTGAAAACTTACCAATTTGGAGGAGCAGTTGTGTTGCTGATGCCTTTTGATGAATTTGAAGTGAAACAGTTGTACCCTAGGGTCCTAGATGATGAATGATGAAAGTTGTTTGACTTGTGTAGATTGAAGTAGTCTCAAACTTGGATTGCCATGGAAGTCACCTTTTCAAAACAATGCAAGAATCAATGCTTCCAAGTGTGAAAAATGTGATTGTAATGCTCATGATGTTGCCTTGATGATGAACCAACCAAACAAAGTCAAAGTGTTTGAAGTTTGTGGACTGATAGATGAAAAAAATGCAAGAAGAGGTTTTTGAGTGAATGAGAGAACAAATGCTATTTTTTGTTGGTTTGATGATGCTAGCTGTTTGGTTTTGACAGAAAAGGATGAGGGAATATGGTCTAAATGCAAGGCAAGGTTTGGTGCTTTTCAGTTTTGACAGGTTTTGCAAGTGAGGGCAAGGTTTGTTATGTTGGTTTTGAGCTACAAAACAAGTGTGTATGCTGCTCTTACAGTTTTTGATGACAGGGAAAAAATGCAAAAATGGCCAAGGCAAGGTAAATGGTTCTGCTATGTGGTGTTTACAAACATTGTGTTTTGGTCATGGGAGATCCAATGCAAAATGACCAGCAGTGTGTGTTCTTTAGAATGACAGTCCCCAATCAATTTGCCTTGGCCCAAAGTAGCTTTTGTGTCATGCTTGTTGATTAAGTTATGCTGGATTGTTGGTTATGTTATGCTGGTTTTGAGGTTATGTTATGCTGGTTTTGAGGCAAGGCCAAGGGTGTGTGCAAGTTTGAAAATCAACATCAGAAAAATGAAGAGCTGTTGTTGGTCTTATGACAGGAAAGATGCAGTTTTCAAAGTGCAAGGTTGAATCATTGGAGGTTTTTTTGACAGAACAATGGCCAAGGTAGCAAGGGCTTTGGTTGGAAAAAATAAGTGAAGGTTTTTGTGCTGCTAGGGTTTGTCTGCAGGAAATGTAGGGCTCAGGCAGCTTTTGTTCTACTGCTGCAAGGTGTTGTCACTGGTTTTTAGCAATTGTCAATGTCCTCTTCTGTTGCAGGGCATGGTGACAGACCCTTTTTAGAGGGATGGCCAAGTGAAGTGGTTGCCAATGCTGTGACAGTACCAGCCATGCCTTTGTCTTGTGTGGCAATATGACAGAAAATTTGGGGGGAAAAATTCTGTTATAGACAGTACATATTATGGTTCATGAAGGTATGGCCTTTTTGAATTGTACAGTAGGATGAAGTTTCAAAGCAAGGTTGGATTTTTTTGGAGATTTGGACAGTATCCTTGGAAAAATAGCAGGGTTACAAGACTTAGTTTTTCTTCCTCTGCCATGACAGCCAAATTGACAAGGCAAGAAGGTGAGTTTCAGGTTTGTTGGTTAAGTTCTGTTTTCTCATGACAGGAAAATCAACATCACCCATGCTGTCTTGTACTGCCTATTCTTTTTGACAGCTTTTGGTTCAAAATGGCTAAGGTATGTTTTCTTTAAGTGCACAGCATGGTGATGCCTTTAGGGAATGAGTGAAGTGTGTTTTCTATGTGTATCCAAACCATGACACAATGCTGCACACCATTGCCACTAGGTCTGCTATGTAAGTACAAGGTATGGCTCAACAATTGGATGTTTGAAATAATGTCCTTTTGCCCAAAATTCAAGTATGCTAACATGGCCATATGTACTTGTTGGTGTATGGCTGCATGATGAGGTTTCAACATGACAGAAAAATGGCTTGCTAACTTCTGTTTTGAGAGTACAAACCATGGTATGGACAAGTATGGTGCAATGGTACTTTCTTACAATTCAAGCAACCAAGCAATATTCACATGGGCTGCATAATTTGACCTTGCAAACACCTTCTAAATGACATTTATGAGCTGTCCCAATTGGCCAAATGCTGAAAAAATGTTTGAGTCAAAAAGTCAACTCTTGGTCAAACTTTGAATTTAAATGAAAAAGGCCCAAAAATGCCATTTTGATTGGTAAGGTTTTAGGTCATGAAATTTATATTTTTGGAAAGAGGATGAAAAATGTGGTTTGTAGGAAAAAACCCCACCAAATTTGGCCAAACGGTTTGGGAGATATGGCCCTTTGAAGTTCAAGATTTTCTGAAATCGATTCGATCATAACTTGCCAACCACACATGGGAATTGAGAGTTCTAGGACTTTTTGGAAATGGGAGAACAAGATCTTCAACTTTCATGTTGGGCAAAAATTCATTTGAGGCTTGTATCAAAATGTAAGTTTGAGGATCAAAACTTTCCATTTATGGCAGTTTTCAGTTACAGGCCCAGTTTCCATTTTGGGAAATTCATGATCTGGCTTCAAATTCTTCCATGATGGTGTTTGGCGTGATGTATGATGACTATTTGGACATGAATGAACTCTCACAAACCAAATCTAATCATCCAATCACTGATTAAATGGACAGTTGACCAACAGTTGACTTTTAGGGTTTTTGTCTGATTGTGCATTGACTGATGATTTCCAAACCCTAATTCCTTGAGAACTTGACTTCAAATGATGTCCCAATTTGTATGAACTCTTGATTATTGACCATGGTGCCCAAATTCCACAAGAATGACCACCATCCACTGCTTTGACTGACAGTTGACTTTTCTAGGGTTTTTGACTGTCTGGGCATGAACTGCTGACCTCTGAGCCCTTAACCCTTGACATGAACACTTCAAATAGACCTCCAAACCATGAGAACTTGTTGGACAATCCCCAAGGCCTTGATTCAATGAGAAATTCCTTTGCTTGCTTGATTGACTGATCAGGAGATCAGTTTGACCTAATTCTTGATTACTTGTTCTTGAGGCAACTGGGACAGTGCAAATGCTATGCAATGGATCATGATATGCTATGACCTAATATGAAAATGTATGTATAATGGTAGGTGCAAATTTGAGGTGCTACACTAACCTATTGAAAATACAAAAAGATTTTCTACTTTGTTTGTCTTAAGCTAGGGTTTTGCACCAAGAGCTTTCAAAGATTGATCAATCAAGACTTGGCATGAGTTTTAACATTTCAAACTCCTCATCCTTCCCAAGTAATCAAGTGACTTCCATCAATAAGAATCAATTTCAAGATCATTCCATCTCAAATTTCTCAAGGCCATAGTTCATTTGATACCCTCAACTAGGGTTTTGACCCAAAGTCAACTAGTTGACTTTTTTAGCCAAGGCATGATCCCAAAGCTTGAAGTATGGTTCAAATACTTCAAATACATCATAAGTGATCCATTCACATTATCCAATATGCCTAAGAGATCCAATTCATTAAAGATTGCAAGAATTGGATTCATCTGATACAAAGTCAACTGAGGCAAAGTCGAAGAGAAGACAAATAGATAAGATAAGATAAGATAAAATAAGAATAATGGATAAGATAAGATAAGATAAGATAAGATAAATAAGATAAGATAAGATAATAAAAGATAAATAAGATAAGATAATAAAAGAGATACGACACATAAATAAATAAGATAAGATACATGGATAAATAAGATAGATAGATAGATAGATAGATAGATAGATAGATAGATAGATAGATAGATAGATAGATAGATAGATAGATAGATAGATAGATAGATAAATAGATAGATACATAGATAGATAGATAGATAGATAGATAGATAGATAGATAGATAGATAGATAGATAGATAAGATAAGATAAGATAAGATCAGATAAATACTTCTGAGAGGAAATATAAGATTGATACGATAAGATAACATAGGATAAGATGCATGGATAAATAAGATAAGATATGATAAGATAGATAAATATAAAGATTGTATAGATAGAAAAAGAGATAAGATAAGATAAGATAGATACATTAGATAGATAGGTAAATAAGATAAGATAAGATTAGGCAGATTAATAGATAGATAAGGTAAGATAGATAGTTATATAGATAGATAGATAGATACCATACGATAAGATAATATAGATAGTTAAGATAATATAGAGAAATAGGTAGATAGGTCGGTAGATAAGACAATATAGATAGTTAAGATAACATAGAGAAATAGATAGATAGGTAGATATAAAAGATAAGATAAGATAAGCTAAAATAAGAAGGATGGATAACATGAGATAACATAAGTTAAGATATTATGAAAGATAAAATAGATAATATAAGATACATAGATAGATAGATAAGATAAGATCAGATAGGTATTAGTGATAAGAAAGATAAGATCGATATGATAAGATAACATAATATAAGATAGATGGATAAATAATATAAGATATGATAAGATAGATAGATATATAGATTGTAAAGATAGAAAAAGAGAAGATAAATTAGATAAGATACATAGATAAATAAGATAAGATATATGGATAAATATGATAGATAAGATAAGATAGAAAAAGAGATGAGATAGATATATTAGATAGATAGATAAATAAAATAGATAAGTTTATGCAAATAAATAGATAGATAAGATAAGATAGACAAAAACATAGATAGATAGATAGATAGATAGATAGATAGATAGATAGATAGATAGATAAGATAAGATAGATAGTTAAGGTAAGATAGAGAAATAGATAGATAGGTAGATAGATAAGATAAGGCAATATAGATAGTTAAGATAAGATAGAGAAATACATAGACAGTTAAATATATAAGATAAGATAAGATAAAATAAGAAGGATGGATAAGATAAGATAATATAATATAAGAGATAATGAAAGATAAGATAGATAAGATAACGTATATAGATAGAAAAAGAGATAAGATAAGATAAGATAGATACATTAGATAGATAGGTAAATAAGATAAGATAAGATTATGCAGATTAATAGATAGATAAGATAAGATATGTAGTTAGATAGATAGATAAATAGATATATACGATAAGATAATATAGATAGTTAAGATAATATAGAGAAATAGGTAGATAGGTCGATAGATAAGATAAGACAATATAGATAGTTAAGATAACATAGAGAAATAGATAGATAGGTAGATATAAAAGATAAGATAAGATAAGCTAAAATAAGAAGGATGGATAAGATGAGATAAGATAAGATAAGAGATTATGAAAGATAAAATAGATAATATAAGATACATAGATAGATAGATAAGATAAGATCAGATAGGTATTAGTGATAAGAAAGATAAGATTGATATGATAAGATAACATAATATAAGATACATGGATAAATAATATAAGATATGATAAGATAGATAGATATATAAATTGTAAAGATAGAAAAAGAGAAGATAAATTAGATAAGATACATAGATAAATAAGATAAGATATATGGATAAATATGATAGATAAGATAAGATAGAAAAAGAGATGAGATAGATACATTAGGTAGATAGATAAATAAAATAAGATAAGTTTATGCAAATAAATAGATATATAAGATAAGATAGAGAAAAACATAGATAGATAGATAGATAGGTAGATAGATAGATAGATAGATAGATAGATAGATAGATAGATAGATAGATAGATAGATAAGATAAGATAAGATAAGATAAGATAAGATAAGATAGATAGTTAAGGTAAGATAGAGAAATAGATAGATAGGTAGATAGATAAGATAAGGCAATATAGATAGTTAAGATAAGATAGAGAAATACATAGATAGTTAGATATATAAGATAAGATAAGATAAAATAAGAAGGATGGATAAGATAAGATAATATAATATAAGAGATAATGAAAGATAAGATAGATAAGATAAGGTAGATAGATAGATAGATAGATAAGATAAGATAAGATAGATAGTAATGATTGGAAAGATAAGATTAATATGATAAGATAACATAAGATAAGATACATGGATAAATAAGATAAGATAGGATATATATATATATATATATATATATATATATATATATATATATATATAGAGAGAGAGAGAGAGAGAGAGAGAGAGAGAGAGAGAGAGAGAGAGAGAGGTTGTATAGATAGAAAAAGAGAAGATAAATAAGATAAGATACATGGATAAATAAGATAGATACATTAGATAGATAGATAAATAAGATAAGATGCATAGATAAGAAAAAATATAATAAGATAAGATCGATCAATAGGTAGATAAATAGATAGATAGATAGATATGACTATATAAGATAACACAAGTATGCTGAGAAACAAGTGTGAGTTCTACGTCCCGCATTACTTAGAAAAGTGGAGGTTATACATTTTATAAGTGAGATGATCCATACACCTATCACCCTAAGGTTTTTGGTGAATATATAATGTCTCTCTGACTTGTTTGGGTGAGTCTCTGTCCTTAAGGTGAGTGTTTGACCTAATGTGAATGCTTCCCCCTCATGATGACCCTTCAATGGTGTTAAACATGGTGGTCAGGCATCATGTCCCATTGAACGGCCAATGATGAGATAAAGCTGTATTTCAAGAGCGATACAAGTATGTGAATGAAAAAACTTCTGCTTAAGGGGAACCATATCGGATGGGATCAAACTTGAGAAAGAGATTGTTGAGAAATAAATTTGAGTTCTAAGTCTCACTTTACTTAGGAAGGTAGAGGTTGGACACTTTATAAGTGAGATAAGATAAATAAGATAAGATAATATAAGAGATAAGACACATAAATAAATAAGATAAGATATATGGATAATAAGATAGATAGATAGATAAGATCATATCATATCATATCAGATAGATAATTCTGATATGAAAGATAAGATTGATATGATAAGATAACATAAGATAAGATACATGGATAAATAAGATAAGATATGATAAGATAAATAGATAGATAGATTGTATAGATAGAAAAAGAGATAAGAGAAGAGAAGATAGATACATTAGATAGATAGATAAATAAGATAACATAAGATTATGTAGATGAATATATAGATAAGATAAGATATAGAAATAGATAGATAGATAGATAAGATAAGATAGAGAAATAGATAGATAGGTAGATAGATAAGATAAAATAATATATATAGTTAAGATAACATAGAGAAATAAATGGATAGGTAGATATATAAGATCACATAAGATAAGATAAGATAAAATAAGAAGGATGAATAAGGTAAGATAAGATAAGATAAGATAAGACATAATTAAAAATAAGATAGATAAGATAAGATACATAGATAGATAGATAGATAGACAAGATAAGAAAAGATAAGATCGGGTAGGTAATATTGATTGGAAAGATAAGATTGATATGATAAGATAACATAAGATAAGATAAGATACATGGATAAATAATATAAGATATGATAAGATAGATAGATATATAGATTGTAAAAATAGAAAAAGAGAAGATAAATAAGATAAGATACATAGATAAATAAGATAGATAAGATAAGATAGAAAAAGAGATAAGATAAATGCATTAGATAGATAGATAAATAAGATAAGATACATTTATGCAAATAAATAGATAGATAAGATAAGATAGAGAAATAGATAGATAGATAATATAAAATAAGATAGATAGTTAATATGAGATAGAGAAATAGATGGATAGGTAGATAGATAAGGTAAGACAATATAGATAGTTAAGATAAGATAGAGAAATACATAGATAGGTAGATATATAAGATAAGATAAGATGGATAGATAATATAAGATAAGATAAAATAAGAATGATGGATAAGATAAGATAATATAAGAGATAATGAAAGATTAGGTGTGTATATATATATATATATATATATATATATATATATATATATATATATATATATATATATATATCAATTTACCTTATCTATTTTTATCTTATCTTATCTTATCTTATCAATCATATCTTATGTCATCTTATATATATTATATTATCTTATATCATCTTATCTATCCATCTTATCATATCAATCTTATCTTATCTATTTATCTTATATATCTTGTCTATATATATATATATATATATATATATATATATATATATATATATATATATATATATATATATATATATATATATATATATATATATATATATATATATATATATATATATATATATATATATATATATATATATATATATATATATATAGAGAGAGAGAGTCAAGATATATAAGATAAATAGATAAGATAAGATTGATATGATAAGATGGATAGATAAGATGATATAAGATAATATAATATATATAAGATGACATAAGATATGATTGATAAGATAAGATAAGATAAGATAAAAATAGATAAGGTAATTTGATTTATAGATAAAAAAAATAGATAAGATAGATAAAATAGATGGATAGATAGATAATATAAGATAGATAGATAAGATAAGACAAGACAAATAGATGAGATAAGATAATATAAGGTATGATTTGACAGATGGGTAAGATAAGATAAGATAAGATAAGATAAGATAGATAAGATAACATATATAAGATAGATAGAAAGATAAGATAGATATGATAAGATAAGATGAGATATGATAAGACAAGATAAGATAAAATAGATTTTGTTGGGCTGACAGACTCGCCATCATCTTTTATTTGTTCCTAATAAAAAAAGGAAATAATGAGAAAACATATGGATAAACAGAGAGACTAGGTTCAGGAGTCGGTTAATTAAAGGGAATGTAAGATAAGATAGATAAATAAGATAAGATATGATAGATAAATAGATGAGATAGGATAACATAAAATTATGTAGATAAAAAGATAGATAAGATAAGATAGAGAAATAAATAGATAGGTAGATAGATAAGATAAGATAGATATATAAGATAAGATAGAGAAATAGATAAGTAGTTGGATAGATAAGATAAGATAGATAAGATAAAATAAGAAGGATGGATAATATAAGATAAGATAAATAAGATAAGATAATATAAGAGATAAGGAAAGAAAAGATGGATAAGACAAGATAGATAGATAGATAACATATGATCAGATAGATAATATCGATATGAAAGATAAGATTGATATGATAAGATAGATAAGATAAGATAAGATATATATATATATATATATATATATATATATATATATATATATATATATATATATATATATAAAAGGATAAGATATGATAAGATAGATAAATAAGATAAAATAAAATAAGATAAGATAAGATAGATAGATAGATAGATAGATAGATAGATAGATAAATAAATAGATAGCAGATAAATATATAAAATAAGATTGCATTAGATTAGATAAGACAAGTATGTTGAGAAACAAGTCTGAGTTCTAAGTCCCACATTGCTTAGAAAAGTGGAGGTTGAACATTTTATAAGTGAGATGACTCATACACCTATCACCTTAAGGTTTTAGGTGAATATGTGGTGTCTCTCTCACTTGTTTGGGTGGGTCTTTGACCTTAAGATGAGTATTTGGCCAATGTGAATGCTTTCCCCTCATGATGACCCTTCCGTGGTTTCAAATCCTGGTTCGAGTAAGGGACCGACTCCTTATGTTGAAAGTCTTCCTGACATGATCGTCTGGCACCGTGTCCTGTTGAAGTGCCCATGACGAGATAAATGTGTCTTTCGACTGCGGTACAAGTATATGAATGAAAGAACTGTTAGAAAAAGATTTTGATTCTGGAATATATCTCTAAGTTTTTATGATAACAAAGAATGAAACAATTTGGCACCCTAATAATTTTCTTAAGTGTGCATGATTCTAAGTTAAAATGACTATGATGAAACGAATATCTGGCCAGAAACACAGACCCAACACAAAGAGATATTAAATCTAACTTTGAACATAATACATCTGAAGAAGAATCAACTGAAGAATATGACTCTGTAGTTCAAGCCTTGATTCTGAAGACTCTGCAAGAGATATTTGAAGACCCTGTGAGAAGATATCTGGACACTCTAACTTTGAAGACTCTGATCATGCTCACTCTAACACATGTTTAGAAACACGCCATCAGATACCACCTGATCAGAAACTTAAGCTGGAAGCTTTCAAATTGTAGTACAATTCTTTTTAAGGAAACAATTGATTATGTTCCAAGATTGCTATGGAAAGGACAAGAAATTCAATACATTTATTTCCCACAACTAGCACAAAATCTTTATTGATTTCCCCCAACGGTATCATCCCAAGTGCTATATAAAGGACTCCTTAAAACTTGTTGAATACACGACTTTGACATAACAACATTCTCATACTCGAAATTTCACCATCATTGTTGTAAGAAATATGTTTCATATAAGACTTGTTGCTCAATATTGTGTGGTTGTCTATCTTTGTTCTTAAAGTGTGTTTATACTGCTTATCTAGAAGCATCTAGTGAAACACTTGTAATTCCTGAAATTGTTTGTAATTCCTCAAGTGGCTTACCTAGGTCTATAGAGTTGAGAGGGCTAAGAGGTTGTTAAACTCTTAGATGAATTTTGTAATTTGTTGAGATTAATGGATTAAGTCCTTATTGAAGGCGAAATCACCTTGGCTGGGTGTACTAGAGTAGCTTCGAATTTCAAGCAAATCAGGATGAATCCTTTGTGTTGTTAGTTTATATTTTGTGTGTGTGGTGTTGCAAAAAGTTTTTAATTCCCGTGAAAATAATTCAAACCCCCCTTTCTTGTTTTTCTCTACCTTCAATTGGTATCACAACTTCAGCTATGATATTGATTTTTGAATCAAACACTTAACCGTGTAGAAAGACCCAGGGTGAGAAAAAATTCATGGCTAACACAAATGAAAGAGATAGCTACAATGTAAAACCTCCAGTTTTTGATGGAGAAAAATTTGACTACTGGAAGGACATAATTGAAAGTTTCTTCCTAGGCTACGATGTTGATATATGGGATATTTTTACAAATGGTTATGAATCACCCATCTCTGCAATTGGTATTCCTATTCCAAGAAGCAGAATGAATGATGATCAGAAGCGTGATTTTAAGAATCACCATAAAGCAAGAACCATTATGTTAAACGATATTCCCTACAACGAGTACGAGAAGATAACCAACACAGAAATAGCCAAATAAATTTTTGACTCCTTGAAAATGACGCACAAAGGAAAGAATCAAGTTAAAAAGACTAAGGCTCTGGCCTTAATCTAGAAGTATGAAGCTTTTAGAATGGAGGATGATGAAGTTGTTGAAGTGATGTTCTCAAGGTTCCAAACCTTGGTTGTAGGACTCAAGGTTTTGGACAAAGGATATACTACCCACTACGCCAAAAACTGGAATAGACAGCGCACCTTAGAGGGCGCTTTATTACAAAAGTGCCCTCTAAAGTGAAGCGAAAAATAAGGAGCAATAGACAGCGCACTTTAGAGGGTGCTTTTGTAATAAAGCGCCCTCTAAGGTGAAGCGAAAAAATAAGGAGGAGATAGAGGGACAACAATACATGGAGCTTTTTAGAAAGCGCCCTCTAAGGTTACCCTTAGAGGGCGCTTTTAATAAAGCGCTGTTATAAGTCCATGTGCATTTCCAGCTTATAGAGCGCTTCTGGAAAGCCTTAGAGAGCGCTTTCATAAGCGCCCTCTTAGGCCCCCTTTAGAGGGCGCTTTGTTTCCACAAGCGCCCTCTAAGGTGAAACGAAAAAATAAGGAGGAGATAGAGGGACAACAATACATGGCGCTTTATAGAAAGCGCCCTCTAAGGTTACTCTTAGAGGGCGCTTTTAATAAAGCGCTGTTATAAGTCCACGTGCATTTCCAGCTTATAAAGAGCTTCTGGAAAGCCTTAGAGAGCGCTTTCATAAACGCCCTCTTAGGGCCCCTTTAGAGGGCGCTTTTTTTCCACAAGCGCCCTCTAATGTCCCCTTTAGTAAACATTAAAATTATAACATACTGCGCGTTTTGTTATTTCACTATCTGTTATTAGCGTTCTTTTTCACGTTAGGGTTCTGAGGCGTTTTCCTTCCACCTCTGTTAGATCTACATGCACGTTTCCTCCTTCTACCAATCAAAGGTACACGCTTTTCCCAATTACTGTTTTATGTTATTGCTTTGTTTTAGCTTTGCCCAATTTCTGTTTTACCTTATTACTGCGCGTTTCCTCCTTCTACGTTTGTTTCGACCATGATAGCGGATGCACTAGGAAATTGACGGTTGGTTTTTAGTGACCATGATTGCGGATGCAATGGGTTATACGACCTATGAAACATCTGATTTTGTGTCAACACCAGTATCATTAGAAACCTAGGTCCGAATGTGTTTGAACTCTTCTGAAATTGTTTTTTATTTATTCTAATTAGTAATGGATAATACATGGATGTCTTCCAATCGATTGTCGAGAGAGTACGAGAATGGGGTATCAGAATTCGTTAAGTTTGCCGTTGCGCACGCCGAAGACCCCAGTAGAATGATATGTCCTTGCTTGGGTTGTTGTTATGGGAAACGGGTTGACGCAGTTCAGTTGACATCGCATCTAATGAGGCATGGAATTGATCGAAGTTATACATGTTGGAATTTGCATGGTGAGAAAAGTAACGAGAATGTTGAACCGGGGGATAGTACGACCTATGCCTCAAACTATAGTGGCGCAGATACATACGATTGTGATCGAGTTGAAGAGATTGCAGAAGCACTTGAAGGAGATCTTAAGGATTGTCCCGAAATGTTTGAGAGGTTGGTAAGTGATGCAGAGAAACCTTTGTATGATGGTTGCACTAAATTCACAAGATTGTCTGCGGTATTAAAGTTGTACAACTTAAAGGCGGGCAATGGGTGGTCGGATAAAAGTTTCACAGAGTTATTAGCCCTTTTGAAAGATATGCTTCCTGAGGATAATGTTCTTCCCAATCGAACATATGAGACCAAAAAGATGTTGTGCTCTATTGGCATGAGCTATGATAAGATACATGCATGTCCAAACGATTGCGTTTTGTTTCGAAATGAGTATGCATCGTTAAATGAGTGTCCTAAATGCGGTGTCTCGCGATATAAGAACAAGTTGTCTCCAGCAAAGGTCTTGTGGTATTTTCCTGTTATTCCGAGATTTAGACGCATGTTTCGTAGTGAAACCGATTCAAGACACTTGACCTGGCATGCAGATGAAAGAATTATAGATGGAAAGTATCGACATCCGGCAGATTCACCACAGTGGTTGAAAATTGATAATGATTATCCTGAATTTGGAGAAGAATCAAGAAACCTTCGCTTGGCATTATCTACTGATGGAATGAACCCACACGGTATCCAGAGTATCTCACACAGTACATGGCCTGTGATTATTATGATTTATAACCTACCTCCATGGCTATGTATGAAGCGTAAGTACATGATGTTGTCTATGTTGATTTCTGGACCTAAACAACCAGGGAATGACATAGACGTGTACTTGAAGCCCTTAATCGAAGATTTAAAGATTTTGTGGGAGACCGGTGTGGAGGTTTATGATGGATATAGGAAAGAAAGTTTCAACTTGAGGGCGATGTTGTTTGGCACAATTAATGATTTTCCAGCATACGGAAATCTATCAGGGTATAGCATAAAAGGTCAATGTGCGTGTCCTGTTTGTGAAGATAAAACAGATTGGAAGCGCTTGGAGTTTGGTCAGAAGAATGTCTTTCTCGGTCATCGGAGATTCTTAAATTCAAATCATCACTACCGTGGATGGAGAAAGGCGTTCAATGGAGAGACAGAACAAGGCAGAGCTCCACCTATATTGACGGGTGATCAAATTTTTGAAAAGGTGAAAGATTTGGATACTCAGTTTGGCAAGCCTTTTGCCCACACACTTGTCAAAAGTGGGTGGAAGAAGAGGTCAGTTTTTTTTGAATTGCCGTATTGGAAGTCCTTGTATGTGAGACATTTTCTTGATGTTATGCATATTGAAAAAAATGTATTTGAAAGTGTTATTGGCACGTTACTCAATATACAAGGAAAGTCTAAGGATGGCCTTAAGGCAAGAAAGGACTTGATAGCGATGGGAATAAGAACTGAATTAGGACCCTTGAAGAAAGGAAAACGAACATATCTACCGCCTGCTGCTTATACTCTATCTAGAAAGGAGAAAAAAACATTGTGTAAGTTTCTAAGTGAAGTTAAAGTTCCAGAAGGGTACTCTTCAGATATTAGAAGACTTGTGTCTATGAAAGACCTCAAGTTAAAGAGTTTAAAGACCCATGATTGCCATGTTATAATGGAACATTTTCTCCCAATAGGTATACGTTCTATTCTTCCAGAAAAAGTAAGAAGCTCTATAACTAAGTTGTGTTCTTTCTTCAAGTCAATTTGCAGTAAGGTGATCAATCCTGCGATCTTACCAATGTTGCAAAAAGAAATCGTTATTACTTTGTGTGAGCTTGAAATGTTTTTTCCTCCATCATTTTTTGACATAATGGTACATCTAGTTGTTCATCTTGTGAAAGAGACACAATTGTGTGGACCAGCTTATATGAGATGGATGTACCCTGTTGAACGTTATATGAAAATATTAAAAGGGTACGTGAAGAACCGAAGTCGACCAGAAGGTTGTATGGTTGAAAGATACATTGTTGAAGAAGCGATTGAGTTTTGTACTGAATATTTGTCTAATGTTCAGTCAATCGGACTCCCCAAGTCTCAGCTTGTCGAAAAGAAAGAAGGAAAAAATCTAATTGGAAATAAAATCGTGGCAGTATCAAGGGTCGAACGGGATCAAGTGCATTTGTATGTTCTGCACAATGAGAATGAGGTTGAGCCGTATGTTGAAATTCACAAGGATGTTCTCCGAGGTTTAAATCCCAATAGAAATGAAAATTGGATAGTACGAGAGCACAATCGATGTTTTATACCTTGGTTTAAGGATCATATTTATTCAAAGTATTATTCAGATCCCGCTTCAATAACAGAAAGGTTGAGATGCTTAGCATATGGTCCAAGTTTCCATGTTTTTTCTTATAGCGCATACGCGATTAATGGATACACATTTTATACCAAAGAACAAGATGATAAAAGTACTATGCAGAATAGTGGTGTCACCGTGGTAGCTGAAGCAATGCACATATCAAGTGTGAAGGACTTAAACCCCAAATTTGCAAATCTGTCGTATTTTGGTGTTATCGAGCGCATTTGGGTGTTTGATTATGAGAAGTTTCAGATTCCTATATTTGGTTGCAAGTGGGTTGAAAATAATAACGGCATTCGAATGGATAAGTCAGGATTTTTGCAAGTGGATCTTAATAGGGTGGGATACAAAGATGAGTCTTTTATTCTAGCCTCTCAAGCTAGACAAGTGTTCTATGTCAATGATCCGAAAAGTACGAAATGGTCTATAGTTCTTTTTTCCAACAAAGTAATTGATGAAAACACTGGAGATCAAGGTGATATTGATGTTGAGATTGAATCGTTTACCAGAAATGATCAAGATGAGAATATTATATCAAATGATTCATATATTAGAAATGATCATAATGAGGGTATTTGGATCAATCCAACCGTCTGTGTTGTTAAGAGACATGTAGAACATATTCCAACCAAGAAAAGAAAGAGAACTTAGTGAAAAAGGTACAGGTCAAATGATTTTAATTGTTTTCTTTATTACAGGTAAAATGACTTTTATGATTTTAATTGTTTTTACATTTGTCATATGATTTTAATTGTTTTCTTTTTTACAGGTAAAATGATGATGCTGGATATTTGTTTAGATGGAGATGCTCTATTGTCGTCAAGCCTCACTCGCGTAGATGATGATGCTGGATATTTGAAAGTATCCCTCTACGACAATGGAACATGTCCATCTAAACATATATCAATTCTATCTTCAAAAGATAAGGGTTCAATGTTGGCAAGTTACATTGGTTTCCTTGTTCGACAACATATTCCGATTACATGTGATAATTGGAGAAGTCCGGACTTGAAGGTTGGCAAAGAAAAAATATGGTCGGAGATACAGGTACTTACCATATATTGTTATATGTTTTTTGTTGCATCAACTTTGCAGCACTGTATTGTAGGCAGAATTTAGGACATCTCAAAGTTGATTTCTTGTTACTTTGTCGTTCATAAAATACACCACTAAATTCTCTGCGTTTAATTTTTAATTTTTTTTCATCAGGCTTTTGTCTCAATAGAGGATGGGTATCTACCTAAAGTTACTTTTGTAGTGGTCCAAAAGAGACATCACACCCGTCTCTTTCCTGTCAACCCCAAAGAGACCGATAGAAGTGGAAATATTATGCCAGGTTTTTTCAATATATTTCTCAACGCAGCTGGTATATATTATCATTTGAATTTATCACTTTTTGCTGATTTTGTTGTTCTAAATTGTCAAAGGAACCGTGGTAGACACCAGAATTTGTCACCCTAGGGAATTTGATTTTTACCTTAACAGCCATGCAGGAATTCAGGTAATATTAGCTATGTCATTTAACTTTATGCCATTGTTTACTATTTGTTGCTCAATCGCCTTTTGACAGTTCTGTGTTATTTGCATTTGGACGTGTTCTTTTTGCAGGGGACTACTTATGTTGCCATCTGTTGTTTTGGTTGAGCCTTATTTTGTATGGATGTGCGATAGAACTACTAGACAGCTTTTGGATATACAGAACATGTTTGCCACCATGGGTGGATGGGCGTTTTTGTTTAGTATTGGTTAGAACTACTAGACAGCTTTTGGATACAGTGGTCACTGGGTGTTGGTTGCTATGTTTTATTCTCTTAATTGTAGTACTTTGAGAATATGTTGTTGTATATTGTTGATCAAAGAATCATATATTAATGTTGTATATATGGAGGATTAATGTTGTATATAAATGGATTCATGTTGTATATATCAATGGATTAATGGTGTATAACATTGGATTAAAGGATGAAATCAATATGAATTTTACACTTTTGCAACATGCGAACAGGTTACCAATTAAATATATATCCACTGTTTTTCAAACAAATTTTTTTAAAATAACTAACACTTTAGAGGGCGCTTTGTCCAGAAAGCGCCCTCTAATCACTTTACATTGACAACTTTAGAGGGCGCTTTTTCCTGAAAGCGCCCTCTAAACACTTTACATTGACAACTTTAGAGGGCGCTTTTTCCTGAAAGCGCCCTCTAAACACTTTACATTGACAACTTTAGAGGGCGCTTTTTCCTGAAAGCGCCCTCTAAACACTTTACATTGACAACTTTAGAGGGCGCTTTTTCCTGAAAGCGCCCTCTAAACACTTTACATTGACAACTTTAGAGGGCGCTTCTCCAGAAAGCGCCCTCTAAGGTGTCCCTTTATGGACCACTCCAGAGGGCGCTTTTGTCTTAAAGTGCACTATAATGTGGCCACTTTAGACAACGCTTTCTCCAGGAAAACAAAGCGCTGTCTTTACCTATGCCAGCGCCAGATTAGAGGGCGCTTAAAAGCGCTGTTATAGGCCAAAATAAGCGCCCTCTTTTCCCTTATTTGGCGTAGTGACCATAGATCACGTCAAAAAGATAATCATAAGTCTTCCCAAGAAGTGGAGACCTATGGTTACTGCTTTGAAGCTATCCAAGGATCTAAACAACATAAGTCTTGAAGAACTTATCAGCTACCTCAGAAGTCATAAAATAGAGCTAGAAGAAGATGAACCTCAAAAGAAAAGAAAATATGTTTCTCTAAAGTCTATATTAGAAAGAAGAAATCCAGAAAGGAACAAAGCCTTTCAAGTTGAAGAGGAAGAAGTTGATGACTCTGGGAATGAAGATTCTAATGATGAAGAAGAATTATCTCTTCTTTCTAGAAGAATCAAATAACTCTGTAGAAAAAGACAAAAAAAACTTCAGAAGGCCTAGAAAGAAGGGAGACCGTCCAGATTCAACCTCCAGAGGTAGACCCAACAAGGAAGTAACGTGTTATGAATGCAAAGAGCCTGGACACTACAGAAATGACTGTCCAAAGCTAAAGAAGGATATCTCCAGAAGAGAAAGCTTTAAGAAGAACTCCTTCAAAGCAAAGAAGAAAGGACTCATGGCAACATGGGATTACTCTGAATCTGAAGCTCCAGAATCTGATTCTGAAGAGGAGCAAGCAAACGTAGCATTCATGGCCACTACCTCTGGAAGTTCATCTGAAACAGAGTCTAACTCTGAAGAGGTATTATCTGACTTTTCTCGTTCTGATCTGGAAGCCTGCTTGTTAGAATCTCTGAGCTTATATCAGAAGCTTCGGAAAAAATTCAAGAATCTGAAAAAGGTTCATGAAGAGATTGTTGAAGAGTGTGATAAGCTTGAGAAAGAAGTTTGTGAACTCAAAGAAAATAATTTTATTCTTGAAAGAGAAAAAGAATTTTCAACTAAGAAATGTTCAAAACTTGAGGAAACTCTTTCTAAAGCTCCACCTACTTCTGACACTATCATATACAAATGTGATAAAGCCTTTCAGAAATTTCTGAACAACAGCCTAGACAGAAGCAAAATGGCTTCTATGATCTATGGTGTAAGTAATAATAGAAAAAGATGGAGTGGTTATGACTCTGATGACGGTGATCAGAAACCTACTATAGAAAACAAACCAAAATCTCCTTTTTCTTATCATTATACACCTGTACAAACATAGAAGTTCAGTAAAGCTAGAAAACCCAAAGTTTTCAGAAACACTAGGAAAACTAATTCCAAAGGACCCAAAATATTTTGGGTACCAAAAGATAAAGTAGTGCATGTTGCAGATATCCTATGTAGCAGAGTTAAAATACCAGTCATGGTACCTGGACTCTGGATGCTCGCGACACATGACGGGAAGAAAGCATATGTTCCAAGACTTGGAACTTAAAGATGCTGGTTTCATAAGTTTTGGAGGAAATCAGAAAGGAAGAATCAGAGGGTCTAGAACAGTTGGTAACAAATATCTTCCCTTTATTTCTAATGTCCTTTATGTTGAAGGGTTAATGCATAATTTGTTATCCATAAGTCAATTAAGTGATAACGGTTATGATATTATTTTTAATCAAAAAATGTGCAAGACTGTCAATCAGAAAAATGACACAATCCTTTTCACTAGAAAGAGGAAAAACAACATTTATAAAATAAAATTTTTAGATTTGAAAAACTAAAACGTTAAATGCTTGATGTCTGTTAATGAAAAGCAATGGTTGTGGCATAGACGTTTGGGTCACATTAGCTTAAGGAGGATTTCTCAACTAAATAAACTTGAGTTAGTCAGAGGACTGCCTAAGCTGAAGTTTTCTTTAGATTCTCTTTGTGAAACATGTCGGAAAGGGAAATTTTCTAAAACCACTTTCAAAACCAAAAATGTTGTTACCACCTCCAAACCGCTAGAACTTCTACACATTGATCTTTTTGGACCTGTTAAGACAACGTCAGTCAATGGTAAGAAGTATGGACTTGTTATTATTGATGACTACAGTCGTTGGACATGGATGAAATTATTAAGGTACAAGAATGAGTCACATTCTGTGTTCACTAGTTTCTGTTCAAAAGTGCAAAATGAATATAACTCTAAGATTATCAGAAGTGATCATGGTGGCGAATTTGAAAACAAACTTTTTGAAGAACTTTTTGACTCTAATGGAATATCCCATGATTTCTTATATCCTATAACTCCACAACAAAATGGAGTTGTAGAAAGGAAGAATATGACTCTCCAAGAAATGGCCAGAACCATGATCAACGAGACCAATGTGGCTAAGCACTTCTGGGCAGAAGCTATGGATACAACTTGTTACATTCAGAATAAAATATCTATCAGACCTATTTTAGAGAAGATTCCTTATGGACTGTGCAAGGGAAGAAAACCCAACATTGCTTATTTTCATCCTTTTGGATGTTCTTGTTTTATTCTGAACACTAAACCAAATCTGAACAAATTTGACTCTAAGGCATAAAAGTGTATTATGTTGGGATACTCAGAAAGTTCTAAAGGATATAGAGTATACAATACAGAAAGACAAATTATGGAAGAATCAATTCATGTCAGATTTGATAATAAGCTTGACTCTGAAAAGCCAAAGCTAGTTGAGAAATTTGCAGATCTGGAGATCACACTTGCAGGTTCTGATGAAAAGACAAATGATTTTGAAGAAGATGAAAGAGGAACTTCAGAAGCACCTGAACGCATAATCAATCAGAAAAGACAAAGAAATAGGAAGAATGTTTCTAAAGAACTAATTATAGGAAACGAGGACGAACCTGTCAGAACAAGACCAACATTCAAAGTCTCTAAAGAAACACTTTAGGGACTAGTATCTCTGATATAAGAACTTGATCAGTTTTCCAAAAATGACGTTTGAGATCTTGTACCAAGACCCAAAGGAACCCATGTGATTGGAACTAAATGGGTCTACAGAAACAAGCTAAATGAAAAGGGAAAAGTCGCCAGAAACAAAGCACGGATGGTGGCACAAGGTTATAGTCAACAAGAAGGGATTGACTACAATGAAACCTTTCCTCCAGTCATGAGGTTTGAATTTATCTGTCTCCTTGTATTCTTTACTATAAATTATTCTATTAAATTATATCAAATGGACGTCAAAAGTGCGTTTCTGAATGGTTACATTTATGAAGAAGTGTATGTTCATCAACTTCCTGGATTTGAAAATTCAAAACTTCCAGAACATGTTTTCAAACTCAAGAAATCTCTTTACGATCTGAAACAAGCTCCCAGAGCTTGGTATGAAAGACTTAGTTCAGTTCTTCTAGAAAATGATTTTATCAAAGGCAAAGTGGACTCCACTCTCATTTGCAAAAACATCATAAACGATCTTATTATTTGTTAGGTTTATGTTGATGATATAATAATTGGTTCAACTAACCCCTCTGTTTGCTAAGAATTTTTTGAGTTAATGCAGGAAAAATTTGAGACGAGCTTAATGCAAGAACTAAAGTTTGTTCTGGGCATCCAAATCAATCAAACATCAGAAGCCACGTCTGTCTATCAAAGTAAATACATAAAAGATCTTCTGAAGAAATTTGACATGTCAGAAAGCAAGCCAACCAAGACTCTCATGCATCCTACTTGCATTATGGAGAAGGAAGAGGTAAGTCAAAAGGTTTGTCAGAAAATCTATCGTGGTATGATATACTCTCTCCTTTATCTGAATGCTTCTCGTCCTGATATACTATTTAGCATATGTGTGTGTATGTGTGTGCTAGTTTTCAGTCAGATCCAAGGGAATCTCACTTTACTGTTGTTAAGAGAATCCTTAGGTATCTGAAAGGAACACCTAATATTGGCTTGATGTATAAGAAGACATTAGAGTACATGCTTTCTGGGTATTGTGATGTAGATTACGCTGGAGATAAGTTAGAATGCAAAAGTACATCAGGGAACTGTCAGTTTCTGTGAGGAAACCTCATCTCATGGGCAAGAAAAAGACAATCAACCATTGCACTGTCAATTGCAGAAGTAGAGTACATCTCAGCTTCACTTTGCAGCACTCAGATGCTTTAGATAAAGAATTAGCTTGAGGACTTTTATATCTATAAGAGTAACATTCTTATCTTTTGTGATAATATTGTTGCTATCTGCTTAAGTAAGAATCCAATTTTACATTCCAGAGCGAAGCACATAGAAATTAAACACCACTTTATTAGAGATTATGTTCAAAAAGGGACAATTATTTCTAAATTTATAGATACAGACCATCAATGGGCTAATATCTTTACAAACCCCTTACCTGAAGATAGACTTCTCTTCATTATGAAATTTTTTAATATGGCAGATTGCCCAGAATTACTCTGAACCTATGCTTCTCATCTCTGATGTAAAATTAGACTCTGACTCAAGCATATGATGTTTATCTGATTCTGATACTTTTATAAGTTAGAAGATATCTTTATTATAAACCTCTCTAGTCAAAAAACTTTTGGTATTCTTGACTCCAAATACATCAACATGTGGTCCCTCAAACGTGTGGCTCTGGCTTTTCTAGACACCTGTCTGACTCAGAACTCAAGGGCCAAACTATTGATATCCCCTCGATCAGTGTGTAAATCTTGAGATTAGACCCCCATCATTAGCTATATTTTATTTCTCTCATGATTCTGAAAACTCGGTTCTTTAATCAATTAATTTTATGTTCCTCTCACGTTACTGTAAGACCCTAATTTTGACCATAAGATCCCTCATGGCATCATATCATTGCTCATTGCATTTGCCTCAAGGATCATAGCATCTTGGCTTCTTAACCCTTGGGTTGGGTCTTGTGTGAGTTGGTTTGAGACCACCAAGCATGCTTGAATTGTATATTATTGCTTTTCTCATTTTGTTTACTAACCAAAAGCACAAAAATATGTCACTAACTTGTTTTGTTTTGTAGCTTGAGCAATCATAAGATCTGAGGCTCCTAGGAGACCCTATGCTCATTGATATGGACAAATGAAGGTGAAAACAAGCATTACAATGGTTCCCAAAGCTCTCATTCATCATATATGCATCCCAAGTATCTCAATTTGTCAATTTGATCAAAGCAAACCAAGGGGGGCTTGAGGATTGTTTCCCAAGGAAACCCTAATTCATTTGTGCATCAACTATGCCTTGCTCATGAAGCAACCTCAACCCATGATCAAATACAATCAAGGGAAGTTATTTCATGCATATTTGAGCTTATTTTAGTGTCCTCAATCATCAATTCATCAAGATTGGAAGTTTGGACTTGAGAAGTTGATTAGTCAATTCATCTAACTATTTTGAAATCCACTGAGACCTAACTTTTGATGTGTTTGTCAAAGGAAGATGACCCCAAGAGAATAAATGTTATTAAGAACCATATGAACAACTTTCATGTTCATAAACAATTGATTTTAAGCTTGTAAGGTCATCATCCATTTCAAAACATTATAGGTCATTTTGACTGAAACCCTAATTTTGGGTCAACTTCCCAAGGACCTAACTCATTCATTTTTCATTATTTTGAGGTGGGATCAAATGCATTAGACATTTTAAGATGTCTAATTCATTTGTTATGTTGAACAAATTTTCATAATCCTAAAATAAATACATGTGATAATGCAAAACATTATAGGTCACTTTGGACCAAAGGCATTGAAATGTGAAAAGGTCCAACTTCAAGTGCCCATAACTTTCTCATCAAAAATCCAAATTATGAAAAATTTAAGTCCAAATTGATTTTCTTGAAACGATCTACAACTTTGATGTTGAAGGTTTTGTCATTTGGAGCTTTCATCATTGAAACATAAGGGCTTGAAGTTGGTCCATTTTGGAAAACTTCACATGCACATGTTTTGCACCTTGAACTTTATGACCAATTTTCATTAATTTCCCAATTCCAAATGGATTTTTGTTCAACATAACAATTTATCCTCATGTTAAGAACTTTACAGCCATTACCCACAAGGCCATGTTTCATTTTGGTAAGATGCATTTTCGAAGAGATGAAGAATTATGTGCATTTTTAGAAACCATTTGAAAACTCCATGCACAAGCCAAATCAATTACATTTGCACGTCCATTTCATCTTATTATGACTTCAGCATGCCAAAGCAATTGGATTTGGGCCCTCCATGCGCCTGTACAGGCCCATGCGTGGATGCCCTCATCATTCATGCACATGAAATTCCCATGCTTGCCTTGCCTTTTGCTATAAATAGAGCTGTATACCTTCATCATTTTCCAACCTTAAGGCGCCTCATATGCTGTAGAAATCAATCCAAACCTCACTCTAAAGGAATTTTGCAATTTCACTTTCATTTTTCAGATCCAATTTTCAACTTCATTGGTTGATTATTGGACTTAAATTCCTTAGCCTTGCTCCATCTCCATCTTAAGAACACACTACAATCAAGAGTTGAAAGGAATCGTGCTTCACAAATCTGCATTTCCAAGGTTGATGCTCAAACTTTTTTCAATCGAAACTCACTGATTCTTGCTTGTTTCTTGTGTTTATTGGCTTGGCTGAAGTCCTCTCATAAGAGGCATTTGAATTGTGTTCTTAATTTTGCAAATCCATGAAGTTCAGATTGAATACCATGATTTTCTCTCTCTGATTTCTCTTTCTATGAGAGTCTAGAGGAGAAACCAATGGTACAGGGATGATGTACATCACCCCAGCTTTCCAATGATATGAGGATCGCTTCATTTGGTTAAGTTTTGTTTACCTGCAACTTTGGCCGGAATCTTCATACTCACCGGAGAAGACGGTGGTGTACACCACCGTCCCTTTGCCAGTTTTAATCTGAGCCATTGGATTTGTTTTCCAGATCTAATCATAGCCTTTCATTCTTATGACTTTTAATAATGCTGGATGTGTCTCAGTTGACTAGTGTTTTTGGTGAGCGCACACCTGATAGCCTTTGGATGTGTCAGGTCAATTAATGAGATTAGATCTAACGCACCTTGTTTTTCCTATTTTCTGATTTTTCTGTTTTTATTTTCTTAGTTCCATTTTATTTCAAAAAATCATAACTCTTTCACTCTAATTCCAAAAAATATGGGACCAATTGCATTATTTCCCTTTTTAATTCTAGTTTCTAAAAATGATTTTTAATATTTTTTATTTTGTCATTTGATATTTTTTGTGAATTTTCTCTTTTCTAGTTATTTATAATTCATTTTAAATAGTTTCCAATATTCAAAAAATGCAAAAATATTTTCTTAACCTCTTTGAATGATGATGAATCTATGAAAAATATTCTCATCAATTTATTAATTGATTTGAGATTTATTTGAGATTTTAGTTCAATTAGGTTATTTTTTATTTATTTTTAATTGATTAAAAATAGTTTCTGGTTTCTAAAAATGCTGAAATTTTTTGTCAAACTTTGTTTGACCTTGTTGAACTTAGGATGATCCATTTGGACTTTTAAAAGTTGATTTGAAATGGATTTGAATTTTGACCTTTAATTGTTTATTTTAATTCAAGTATTATTTTAATCTTGAAAAATACCAAAAATATTTTATTTGTTTCTTGACTTCTAAGTTTCATTTTGCTTCTGTTTACTATTCTTTGACCTTGATCCCATTCATCTTTGGTCAATCTACTTTGCTTATTTCATTTGAAGTTCAATTCATGTATATTCTTATTCATCTTCTTCTTCACCTTCTTCTTTTGATCAATGAGTTAAAGATTGGTGGTTAGCCTTGATATATGGGAGGTTTAACCTTCCTTGATTCAAATCTAATTCATCTTGATCAAAGACCAAGTGAATGGCTTTGCATTAAGGATAGGTTGCTTCTTGATCAAGCAAAAAACCTAAATCAATACAAGATAATTCTTCTTTTCTTTTGGCATGGCAAGTTGTAGGAGCTTGGCTTACTAGTCAAGGTCTCTAACTTATGTTTGTTGCCTATATTTTTATTGACCAACCTTAGATAGGTGTGACTACTACATTAGTCCACTTACGATTGCTTAACATAGCGCTAAATTTGCCTTATGGAACACTAACACTAACTATTGACCATTAACTTTTAATTCAAGTTATTTAATTCTTGCAATTTACTTTTATGCAATTTAATATCTTGTTCATAATTTCATTTGCTTTTGCCCTTTGCTCACTTGAGCTCATGTTTATGTTAATGCAATTTTCCTTTTGCTCACTTGAGCATATAATTGTGTATATACTATTGTGCTTGTTTTGTTTTGATTGTTGTGAACCAAATACAAATGGATAAAAGGACTTAGACTTTAGGACATTCCCTATGCAAAATGGAGTCAAAGAGAAACTAGGCCTCATGCCTTTAGAGTGCTATAAAAGAAGAAAAATGTCAAAGAGCAACTAGGCCTCATGCCTTTAGAATGCTTAATCTTGAAGAGGACTTTGAAAGGACCAATTTCTAAACTCCCTCTTGTCCATTCTTTGTTTGCATAATGGAACTTTTTGATGTGTGCGTTCTTGTGCTAGGGATCCCAAACATTGAGCCAAATTGAAGAACCATTGTCATGAGCATATAAAGTGAGAGATACAAAAGCCATTGGAAGATTCCTAGGAGCTTGTTTGATTGTGTGCTTGATTGCTTGAGTATTTGCTTATTTGCTTGCTTATTCCAAAGGATGGGAGCTACTTGGATCATCACTATGATCTCAAAGAAGGGAACTCCATTTGTGATTTATTTTCTCCTCCTTCATCTTTGTATGTTTAGGACTTAGCCATTCTTCTTCTTCCCTCCATTCTAACCCAAGCCGAACTTTTGTGCAAACATTAACATTGTTTTCAAAAATTAGAAACCTAAGCATTATGTTTTTTATTTTCCAAACTTCTTTTCATAACGCTTATTTTGAATTGAATCCTAAGTCAACTTTGACCATACTTTGTAAATACTTTTCATTGATAAATACAACTCATTCAATTGTTTTTGTGGTTTCAATGGCCACTTCTTGCCAAAGCTTTTCATAAACATTAGCTATTAGGTTTGAGTTATCCTTGAGGTTGATATAATACTCACCTATATCCTTAGTGATGGACAATAAGTCTTCCATGCTTATTATAGGGTTAACCCCTCACTAGCATGTTGAGGCTATCCTCACATGGTGGATTTGTGGTTTTAGGTTGAGTTTTCTCCCTTTGATAACAAAAGACCTTAAGGCTTTTGGACCAATCAATTCACCAACTTGTTTTGAGATTTTTACCCTGAACTACGAGGTTTTGATCCTAATCTTTTTTAAGAGGGTACGTAGGCAGTGGATTTATCCATTCAAACATAAAAATTGTAAATAATTTGTACATTCTTCTCTCATCTCCCCAATCATGTTTGCACAAATACTTTTTTCACAAATACCAAGCTACCTTACAACAATTGTGAAAAGGGCTCCCTAGGAGTACCTAGGATGTTTTGGGTGCTTAAAATCTTCTCATTGCATAACCAACCCCCTTACCCATATCTCTGACATTTTTATTAGTTTTTGATTTGATAAAACTTCTCGATTTTTGTTCCGCTTTCTAACCTTTCCTTTGGATAAATAGAAGTGAGGTGGCGACTCGAATTGTATGATTTACTTTTGATTTAGTCAATAAATCTAAAGGTAACGAATACTCCGCTACAGTTACCATTTGTGTGTGTGTGTAGCGGTAAATTCATGACCATCAAGCTATGGATAAGCTAGACGTCAATTGAACCAGAGTCGCCACCGCACTTTTATTGTTTCCAAGGGAAAGGGGAAAATTACAAACAAAACCCAAAAGATAAGAACTTTTCAAATCAAAACTAATAAAATGCCAGAGATTACAGGTAATGGGGTTGGTTACATAGAGGGAAGGTGTTAGCACCCAAAGTGTCCTAGGTACTCCTAGGGAGTCCTTTTTTTGTGTGCATATGTATTTTTGAACAAAATGTTGTTTGCAATAAATAGAGTGGAGGGATGAGAAAAGAATTCATTAATTATATTTTTGTGTTTGACAAGACCTTCGGACTTGTGCCTACGTACCAACATAAAATGAGGGATCAAAACCCCATAGTTCGTGGTAGCAATTTCAAAGTGGATGCATTGCTTTTAATAGAAATTTAAGTTTAACAATGGCACAAAAGGCCTAAAAAGTTTTGAATGAGTGTTAGTTCTTTTTGGCTTTTGAAATTTCAAGTCAAGTATAGTTAAGTTCATTTACAAGTTTGATTAAGAAAAGAGTTTAAAAATGCAATGGCATAAGACCAAAGTTTCTAATTTGCAAAATGGTCTAAGTTTAGAAAACAAACACAAGCAAATAAGATTTTTAAAAGGAGGGAGAGATTTGAAATTAAATAAATGGGGAGGAGATGAAGAGACTAATCCTAAGCAAAAATTTAAGAGTTAAGAGTTGAAAAGATATGACCAATGAGCTGCAATCCAATAGACAAGAATGTCATATAGAAACCCAAATTTCCCTTGGACTTTAGAATCAATAAATATCAATACACAAATAGCAAGATGAAGAGCAAAGCATCAAATAAAGATAGCCACATACAAGCTTAGAAACTTCATGATCTTCTTCATAATCTCCTATGCATTAGATGAACTCAAAGATAGGCACTAGGCACGGGTTCAAAGTAACAACTTCAATAAGATCATGTAGTAGATGAATTCAAATGGGATCACAATACTTGCTTTAGATGAAGTTCAAATCACAAGCACTTGGTTTCATGAAAGTTGGCATTGGCCAAGTCCTTTGCATAGGGAGTGTTGCCTAATTCTAAGTCCAAAGTCTCAGAGCAAGCCAACAGTCCACACAAAATGTCTTTTAGGGTTTTTGTTGTTATTATGTACATTAAGGTCAAAAGACCACAAACACAAACAAGCATATACAATCACAGAATAATCACAAGATATGGCTCAAATGAGCAAAGTGAAAATGACATTAACGTAAACAAGTTAAATGGTATGAATAATGGCAAATGAATAAAGGCTCAAATTTAAAGTGCATAAAAGTAAATGGCTTGAAATTAAATGTTAGTTGTTAATTTATTAGAAGTTAGTATTGCTTTTGCTTTTGTTTTGTTTAAGTCATTTTTTGAAGAACACTCAACCCATTTGTCACAAGCATGGATCCTTGAACCAAGACATCTTCCAAAGGAAGGAAAAAAGGCCAAGTTTCCACACAATACCATGAAAGAGGGGAGACTTACAATCTCACTTATTAGAATGCTATGCCTTTTTGTGTCAATAATTTAGCTATCTGTTAAGCAAGCGTAATTGGACTTATGTAGAAGTCACAACTATTTGAGGCTAGGCAATAGAAATTTTAATGTTAATGCATGTTAGAGACATGGTATTATGAACCATACTTCTAAAACATACCACACTTAAAAAGAATATGCAAAAGGGTGGGCCTAATCTCCCCCTCACTTATGTTGAGTTTGCAATCAACTAGCCTTAGGATATAGAGTTATCATAGGTCCATGAAATGAATTAGAAGAAAATGGGATTGAGATGAAGAAGGAGGGGAAATGGAATCAACACAAATTGGTCAAAAGAGGACTTTTATCAAATTAAAATCATTCATTCATTTTGGGAGATGAAATGTACATTTCATCAATCCCCTAAATCCAATGATTTTAACTCAACAAAGTCAAATAAATCTTGACCAAGACCCAAAAACATAAGTCAAACTCAACAAGTCAAAATTAGAAGCTCAACACAATTTATTTTTGCAATTAAACAATTAAAATCAATTAAATAATGCATTAAATCAAATTATGGCTTATCAAAATCCTAAAACCTCATCAAAACACCAAAGAAATGGTCATGAGATTTATCATAGGTCAAACAAGGTCAAAGGACCTTGGAGAAAAAATTTCATAGTTTTTGGAAACTTAAAAGTATTTTTAAACAATTAAAAATGCTTACAAAATCAATTAAATCATGAAAAATATTAATAATGATCCAAAAAATAATTTTAATTTACAAAATGAAAGAGGAATTTATTTAAATTTTTTTATGTAACTCTCATATTTTTTGGATCAATATTAAAGTTAATATGAATTAATGGAAATAAACCAAACAAAATGAAAATCAGAAAATAAGAAAAAATGTGGACCACTTGATCTCCCTCATTAATTGAGGTGGCAGATCAAGTGGCTGCTAGTGCACGTTCCATAATAGTCATGAGTTAGCGTGCAACACAAGTGGTAATAAGTTTTAACGCGCGAGATTAGAACATTTCAAATGGATCATGTGGTTCTGATGAATTCCAATGCATCACCGGAGCCAAAGCTCCGGTCTCCTTCTCCGGTGAGCTTCACCAGACTAGTTCACTCACAACCATCACCAAAATTAAAAAGAAGGACGTGAATTTAAAGTAAAAATGCTCAGGAGCTCAAATCTGGCCTCAATTTATTCTAACTCCAAGTATATTAAAAGATACAAGGAGTTAAAATTCGAGGTGCACAATCTGAGTTGCTTCGATTTGACCTTAAAACAACTTAATCTTGTTGCCTACATTGATAGGACTTCAGACAACCAAAGATTCAAGAGAGTTATGGAGAATTGAGTGAGAATCTAAGAGATGAAAAATTCTAGAAAATACCTTCAATACAGGTCTGTGCTCGATTGATCTTGCTCTTGCTAGCTATTGATCTTGCTCAGGACACTTAATAGAGTAGAATTGAATGGACAAAAGGCTCAGGATCCTTGAAGATTTGAATCACAAAACAGTGAGATTCAAACTCAATTTCCAATGGAAATTATCAAGATTATCCTTTGAAATGAAAGGGTTTGGAAGTTTGGGATCAAAGTTGGCGCGTAGGGTCCTTGTTTCCGAGCATAGAGGGCTCTATTTATAGCCATATGGATTGATATCTGCACACTTGAAATGAAATCCAAAAACAGAAATGTTCATCGCATGGGTGCATGGGCGTGTAACAAGCCCATGTAATCACTTCTCCTGATCCATAATTGAGTACAAGCCTTCCTGAGATCACATTGGACTGTTATGCATTGGTGTGTGGAAGTTTCAAGTTTAATTTGTGCCAAATGATCATTCATGTTCAAGCCATGCGCAACCCATTCAAATCTTGTCCAAAATGGATGAAAATATACTTTTTGGTAAGGCTAGATCAAGAGGAACAACTTTCATGTTGTACAGTTTTTCATCTGAAACTTGGATCATGATGAATTTTGAGGTGGAAGTTGAAAAAATCAAACATGTCAAAAAAAATTCTAAGTGTCAAGCCATATGTTCACTTATTCCACCTTGGCTAACTTTTTGTGTGAGCTTCAAATCAGAAACGTTCCTTCATCAAGGTTGTATCTCTCTCAAAGTCCTTCAAAATAGTCACAAATTTGACCTCATTTGGATTTGATATGAAGGAGTTATGCATTTTTGAAGTTGAGGAAAATCACTTGTTCAATGGCATTGGTCCAAAATGACCTATAATGTATCCTCATATCACATGCACATAAAAGTTGAATTAGCTATTACTCCAAACATAAAAGTTGAATTAGACACCTTGAATTTGATTTTTAAACTTGGAAATCTTTCATCTCATAAAAATTGAGCAAGTTATGGCCTTGGGAAGCTGACCTCCAAATTAGGGTTTAGACAAAATGACCTATAATTGTTCACCATAAAAAATGACTTTACAAGCAAAACTAGCTCTAGACTTCAACATGAAAGTTGTTTGTAATGTCATTTAGAGTAACGTTTATCTTGGAATCATTTTCATATGACACAAATTGTAGGAGATAGGGTCTAGGGAACCCCAGTTTTGATCAGATGAATTCCTCAGGTTAACCACCATCAACCATCTTGCTTACTTGCAATTCTCTTGACTTTTGGGACTCGTGGAGGGTCATATATGCATAAGATGTTGAAATTTGAAGTATCCCTTGAAATATTTGATTAATTGGTGAAGAATCTTGTTGAAGAAGTTACACAAGATACCCAGATGAATTAGGGTTTCCAAGGCAAACCAATTCCAAACTCTTGATGATTTCTTGATAAAAATAACATGTGAAGATCATGGGGATTCATATATGATGCATAGAGCCATAGTAGACCACTTCTTGATTGAGCTCCTTGCACTAAGGGTCTTAAACCCTAGATATGAGCTTGATGAATCAAATGTGAGCACATGCCCTACCTACAAAAGAGTTAGTGCATACAAAGACATATTTTTGGTATTTTGGTTAGTAAAAATGATAAAATACAAAGTAAGATACAATCAAATGATGCTTGGTGATATCTCCCAATGCAAACCCAATGTATGAGGGGTAAGGAGGATGCCAAGTTGTGATCCTAATGCTTATGCCTATGATTAGAGAGCATGAGGGATCTTAGGGTCAAAATTGGGGTCTTACAGCTGCCCCTATTTAAGGACGTTCTAACTGAGGAGGTGAAGGTTAAAATCTTCGCGTCGACTCAGTAGAATGGGCTTAAATAAAAACATATAGAAACAAATTTTGGTCCCTAAGAGACCTCATGATGCATATGAAATGTTTAAATAATCTTTGTGGGGAAATGTTGCCACAAAGGAAAAGAATCTGGAGAGACCGAAAATCTACAGGTGTATAATGCATTCCATAAGGAAAACTCACTTGGGAGGCAGAGACTCTGGGGGGATAAAAGTGGTTGTGCGTAAGTCAGGCTACGACCTAAAACCAACTGGGGGACTAGAGGGATTCCATGAAAATAAATCAATGGAAAGACTCAGTCGGGGAACAAAAGGAACATCTGTAGGGGGAACGGGTAGATTAGGACAAAGATGAAATACTCGAACCAAACAGGAAACATCGATTTAACTAAGGAAATGCGCACTCAAACTCAACTGGGGAAGAAAAGATCTTCAACACAGGAGGAGCAGAAGTCTATTATCCATTACCGGTAACTGGGTAAATGGATAAAAAAATCTGACAGGGAGGACATCTGTTACTGGTGAGGGTAAACATATCAAGGATGACTTGCTGAAGGCAAACAGGAGATGTATTCATTACCGGTTACTGGGTAAGAATAAACTGCTGGGAAAAGCCAAAATAGGATTTACAACTATCGGTTACTGGGTAGAAGACCAAAGAAAGAGAATATTTGTCACTGGTTAAAGTGAACATATCAAGGATAGGCTCAAAGGAAAGAAAATTCGTCATCGGTTAAGATGAACATATCAAGGATAGACTTACCTGGGGATTCTAGGGAGGGTATCCGTCACCGGTTAAGATAAACATATCAAGGATAAACTGCCTGAAAAAGGTAGGAATTACATCTATCGAATGCTGGATAGAATACCGAAAAGAGAATATCTGTCATCGATTAGAATGAACATATCAAGGATAAACTCAGAGGGGAGAAATAGGAATTATATCTATCAGTTACTGGATAGAATACCAAAAAGAGAATATCCGTCATCGGTTAGGATGAACATATCAAGGGTAGACTCTGCAAAAGGGAGAAAAGCAGGATTTATAACTACTGGTTACTAGGTAGAAGACCGCAAAGAGAAGGAAACCCGTCATTGGTTAGGATGAGCATATCAAGGATTGCCCCTCTGGGGAATGAAATAGGGATTATGACTACCTTTTTACTGGGTGGAATACCAAAAAGAGAATATTTGTCATCGGTTAAAATGAACATATCAAGGATAAACTCAAAACAGGGGAAGAAAATATCCGCCATCGGTTAGGATGAACATATCAAGGATATACTTCCTGGGAAACGTGAAAATGAATCTGCTGAAGAGAAAAGGGTTACTCTTGTCGGGTATTGGCCAAAAAGTGACACAATGCAAACTAAGAAGAATATTACCAATTACTGGATAATAGACTCTTAGGGGACCAAAAGCATCTATCTAGGTAAGATATAGAAAGAAACGGCCAATCAAGACTCAACCCAATGAGGATATAACTCAAGGTGAGTGGTTCCATCCAGATAATCAACTAGGGAGGAAACTGAAATAATAATCATCCACGAGGAAATATCTCAGTGGGGAAAGGAGAAAGGTTAAAGTCTTTCTGCTTAATGGGCTGACACTCTACATTTGAAAGAGGATAGACAAACCAAATTTACATGGGGAAAGGATATATCGCCATAGCAGAGGATCAAAACGAACAATGAAATAATGAAATTATATGAGTGTATATGTACATGTATATGTATATATGATGATTATGCTGACAGGATGATCATAAAGTATATAAATGTCACTGATTTGAATCATCGATACAATTCTCGACCAATCCCTACAGGAGGGAAGCAATTGCTGGAGAAAAGATCAAACATCTCGAAAGTTCGACCCTGGGTGGGAAAGAAAGGAGAGGATCTGTTGAGGAAACTGCTACAAGCTCCATGGGGAATTTTAGGTCAACACCATATCAAATGCGAGACAACCCTGCAGGAGATAAACAGATTAGCTGCTCAAAATCAGGAATAACTCTGATGACTTGCGGGGAATCAAAATTCTGCCGAAGCTGTGCAAACTGCCGAAATAACACGCCTATAACCCAAGGGAGGCCAATAAACTCGGCTGGGGATACCAACAGGACTCGGCTACTGAAATGTTGTCGGGATGAAATAGGGATCACGCCTACAGCTTGGGGAGAACCAATACTGCTCCGCACTTAGGGCTTACCGCTTTTCAAACCGATGTTGATATTCCTTTAAATGATATCGATTGCTTAAAATGACTACTTTTATATATTTAAGAAAATATGGTTTTAATTTAAAATTCAATTTTAAACACGATCATAATAAAATTTAAATCCATTTGGCTGAATTAAACAAGAGTAAAAACAATTGGATAAAAAGCTCAACTTTATTTAATGGAATGGTAGTCTGTAAATGACAAGACTCCATGGATCTTTACAAAAGTTGAAAACTGGTAATTTACATGGAAAAGGGTTACATTGAATACAATGATCAATAATCCTTCTATCACTTTTGATGTCCATTGTGCTTTTGGCGACGACTGGAGATGATGAATTAGAATTGACCGACTTGCTCAAGAATGTCTTCAAAACTGAGGATCAGTAGTATGCAGTTACTTGTCATAATCCCTAATTTTTTGCATAAATTGCCCCAAGGTGGGCTACTCAATTTATCGGGATGATTCTTTCTATTTTATGTCTCTAATTTTTGCCTCGATCGCCATTTCAGGTTCAATCCACCAAGACGCTCATTTTTGCCTAAGCCGCCCTTTCAGGTTTTCAACTTAGCGAGCTATTCTTTTCTTTTTTAGGCGAAGTATTTCTTGATTGCATATGCGTTCACAAGACGAATGAACTCTTCACCATCCATAGTTGTAAGAATCAAAGCATCGTCTGAAAAGGATCTCTTAACAACATATGGGCCTTCATAATTAGGAGTCCACTTGCCCCTAGAATCTGGCTTGAAAGTTAAAATCTTCTTGAGCACAAGGTCACCTTCTCTAAACACACGAGGTCTGACCTTCTTATCGAATGCTTTCTTCATTATCTGCTGATATAATTGACCATGACACATGGCAGTTAACCTTTTTCCTTCAATTAATTTCAATTGATCAAACCTGGTTTGACACCATTCAGCCTCGGTCAACTTGGCTTCCATCAAGACACGTAATGATGGGATCTCAACCTCTACTGGGAGCATAACTTCCATGCCATAAACAAGTGAGAAAGGGGTTGCCCCTGTTGAAGTGCGGACGGATGTACGGTACCCATGCAAAGCAAATGGGAGCATCTCATGCCAATCCTTGTACGTCACAACCATCTTCTAGATAATCTTCTTGATGTTCTTGTTTGCAGCTTCAACAGCCCCATTCATCTTTGGTCTGTAAGGAGAAGAATTATGATGTGCAATCTTGAAGTCTTTGCAAAGAGCTTCCACCATATTATTATTCAAGTTTGATCCATTATCAGTAATAATCTTACTTGACACACCATATCGGCATATAATTTGATTATTGATGAACCACACAACAACTTGCTTGGTTACATTCGCATACGATGTCGCTTCAACCCATTTTATGAAGTTGTCAATTGATTATTGATGAACCACACAACAACTTGCTTGATTATTGCAGGAAGTGATGTTAGCCATAATATGATCGAACTGATCCACCGTAACATCATGCTCTACATACGCTTGCTCCAATACTTTCTGCAATGCTTCTCTGTGTGATTTAGAATTCATAAGCAGTGACAACACCGAAATCTTGGAAGGAGTTTGGAGCAACTTCTCCACCACATTAAATTCGCTCTTCTTAATCAAACGAAGCACCTCATCGTCATCACTAGGCTTCAAACTACTGGATTCACCAGACTGACACTTTCGAGCGCTAGTTGGATCTACTGCAGGCACTTCCACCTTCTTACTGGCAGGTACATCTTCTACATTCTTTGGGAAAACCGGCCCAAAAACTCGACCACTACGGGTCACCTTCGTAACATCAGCAATGCTCATAAAAGAACTAGTCGTGGGCAAAGGAACCTCTTGACCATTCTCTAACATGGTTGCATTGTACTTATATGGGACAACTTTATCGGATGCATACGGGACTGGACCCGCTAACCGTATAACTAACAGCGATACCGGTCTATTACTGACATTGTTACTGCTACTGTTGTCATACTGAATTACTATTCTTCCTGGAGTTTTGAACACGGGAACTATAACATTCACATCGTCCCCTAAGTGACGGGACTGAAGAATCTGAATCATGCATTCATCCATCAACCTCTGGATGTCTCTTTTCACAACCATACAACCTCGGGGATTAACACTACAGATTGCAAAACCATAATGGTCATGCTCACAATCGCTCACTAAACAGATGTCCTTGTGCATCATCACCAAGGATCTTCTAATGAAGTGGACATCAAATACCTTGAACTCCCCAGGACAACCATCCACCATATTGACAAAAGGGTTACCATGAGCAGGTAGTGGATTAGCTTTGACATTAGGCGCACGGTCCTCAAAGAACACCATTCCACTCTTTACTAGCTTTTGGACTTCATACTTCAGGGGGTAGCAATTCTCAATATCATGATAGGGAGCTCCTTGGTGAAAGGCACAGCGAAGTTCCGATTTATACCACCTTGGAAGTGGTTCAGCAATTTGTGGAGGATTTCTTGGTTGCAAAAGGTTCTTGAGAACCAATGATGGATACAATTCAGCATAAGACATAGGAATCGGGTCGAAAGAGACCTTCTTCCTCTCAAAGTTTTGTTCTTGTTGATGATTGTTGGTATTGTTGTTGTTGTAGGTGTTTGTTTGTTGTTGTGGCTGTTGTTGACGTTGTTGTTGAATTGGTGTTGATTGATTGTTAGAAAATACCAGAATGACAGATGACACTTGATGATAGTGTTGACGGGGTTGCGGATTCCTTCTAACATGAGGCCTCATCTGCCTCCCAACAAATACTGCATTAGTCTCGCCTTCTTTCTTTTTGGCAAACCCACTGCCATACTTCTTACTATACCAAACCTCCTCTTTAGAAAATCGTCCCTCTCGGACACCTTCTTCTAACTTCATCCCCATGTTTACCATTTCGGTAAAATCACTGGGGGCACTTGCAATCATGCGCTCATAGTAAAATGAGCTCAGGGTCTTGATAAAAATCTTGGTCATCTCCTTTTCTTCCAAAGGAAGGGTGATCTGAGTGGCTAACTCTCTCCATCGCTGAGCGTACTCCTTGAACATCTCTTTATCCTTCTAAGACATTGACCTCAATTGGTCCCTATCTTGCGCCGTATCTATATTATATTTGTATTGTTTCACGAATGCTTCACCCAAGTCATTGAACGTGCGGATACTCGCACTATCCAAACCCATGTACCACTTCAGAGCGGCACCAGTCAGACTGTCTTAGAAATAATGGATCAGTAATTGATCATTATCAGTCTACGTTGACATCTTTCTAGCATACATGACGAGATGACTGAGCGGAAAAGCATTTCGTTTGTACTTTTCAAAGTCAGGGACTTTGAACTTCATTGGGATTTTCACATTAGGAACCAAGCAAAGTTCTGCAGCACCCTTACCGAACAAATCTTTTCCGCTCAAGATCTTCAACTCCTTTCGCAGCTCAAGGAATTGGTCTTTCATTTCATCCATCTTTTCATAAACATCAGACAGAGTGTGAACAATCGGTGGCGGCACAGACATGATCGGGCTAAATGCCGGCATGGAAGCAAAATTAAGCGCAAAACCCTCGGGCACAAAGTTAGGCGGCATTCCCCATGGAAATCCAGCAAGCATGATAAGCGCAAAGTGAGAAGCAGTAGCAGGAATGGTATAGGTAGCAACCTCTGAAATGACAGACCTCTAAGGAAGAGGAGTTGCAGGCATTGGAGACGATTGACTCTGAGCAGCTAACACTGATTCCATCATGGCAGTCAGGTGGGCGATCTCGTCCTTTAAATCTTTTTTCTATTGCTCTAGATGTTCCATGATCCTTAGATATTTAGCACGGGTATTGTATCGATGAGTCATCTTGGCTGAAGCACAGAAGAAGAACCAATAAGACATTTGGCAAAAGAGAAACTTGCTATGCAAATGTTCCATGATCCTTTTATATTCAAGGAACTTACTATTTTATTTGCAAATATATAAATAATCACCAATTGCACAATTTGATTGACCACAAAATCTCTTTTATTTATATAATTGGAAGGATTACACTGAGTACAATTTCAGAAACCAAAATAAAAAAATACAAGAGAAAAGGAGACTAATCATCCTAAGGATCCCTAGCAACAACATTCGAAGATCGGGCCCCAGGCACGTACTTCCTTCGGATGCGTCAAATCTCGGTCTCAAAAGAAGTCTTCATATGAGTCTTCTCGAAGACAAGATGATCAACAATCTTCTTCCAAGCAACGGAAGGCTCAGGCATACTAGAGTAAGATGAAACCTCTGGCTCTCGCTGTCTCTTCACTACTCGGTCTTCAAGAAGCTCAATAAGTACATCTTTGTCCTTAGACTCAAGTTGCAACTCCTTATGCTTTCTGCTAAAAGCATGGAAACGTTCTTCCCACATATCCTTCTCTTGCTTCATCTTGGCGAGTGTGTCTTCCAACTCCTCTACATCTTGGTTAGGGAGGGTTAATGGCTCAGCCACAACCAAAGACATAAGTCTTTCACAAGCATACGACATCTTTAATTCCAAAGCTCTCTTCTTCACCCAAAGAGTGTGAGCTTCCAAAGCTACACAATTGTATGGACCAAGCTCGGATCTTCCTTTCCTATGCACATTATGCCAAGCATGCACAATCTTCTACTTCAAATGTTGGGGATATTTACCCTCTTGATAGAAAATACCTTTTAACAAAGTGTTATTAGGTTTGTCTCTCAAGGGGAACCCAAGTTTACGACGAGCCAAAGCAGGGTTGTAGTTAATTCCTCCTTGTGTACTAATGAGAGGCACATTGTAAAATTCACCACAACAATCAATAATCTCCAAACTACTCAATTAAGAATCATACCAAACTATATCATTATTAGTAACATACATAAGTCTCTGAGACAACCTTAGACATTGTTTGTTCTCCATAAAAGTAGGCGTCTGAGGCAAGTGCAAAATAAACCACTTGTACAAAAGAGGAACACTGTAGCGGTAAATTCATGATCATCAAGCTATGGATAAGCTAGACATCAAATAACAAGAGTCGCCACCACGCTTTTATTATTTCCAAGGGAAAGGGGAAAAGTACGAACAAAACCCAAAAGTAAGAAGTTTTCCAATCAAAACTAATAAAATGCCAGAGATTACAGGTAAGGGGGTTGGTTACACAGAGGGAAGGTGTTAGCACCCAAAGTGTCCTAGGTACTCCTAGGGAGCCCTTTTTGTGTACATATGTATTTTGTACAAAAAATGATGTTTACAAACAAATAGAGTGAGGGGATGAGAAAAGAATTCATTAATTATATTTTTCTGTTTGACAAGACCTTCGGACTTGTGCCTACGTACCAACATAAAAGTGAGGGATCAAAATCTCGTAGTTCGTGATACAAATTTCAAAGTGGATGCATTGCTTTTAACAAAATTAAGTTTGAAAGGCACAAAGGCCTGAAAATGGTTTGAATGAGTTAGTTCTTTTTTTTTGCTTTTGAAAGTTTAGGTCAAGTATAGTTAAGTCTATTTACAAGTTTGATTAAGAAAATAAGTTTGAAAATACAATGGCATAAGGCCAAAGTTTCTATCTTGCAAAGTGGTCAAAATTTAGAAAATAACAAGTTCTAACAAAGAAGTTTTTCTGAAAGGAGGGAGAGATTTTGAAATTAAAGAAATGGGGAGGAGATGAAGAGACTAATCCTATGCACAAAATTAAAAGTTAAGAGTTGAAAAGATCTGACCGATGGGTAGAAATCCAATAGGCAAGAATGCCATACAGAAACCCCAAATTCCCTTGGATATTAGAATCAAGCAACAAACAATGCATATAATATTAACTTGAAGAGCAAGGCATCAAATAAAGATAGCCATATCCAAGCTTAGCCATTCCATGATCTTCTTCAAATTAAGCCCATGTAACAGATGAATTCCATAAGTCACAGGTTCAAAATAACAGCTTCACAATGATCATGTTGCAAATGAACTCAAAGGGATCTTGAATGGTGTATCAAATGAAGTTTCAAATTGCAATCACTTGGTTTCACGAAAGTTGGCATTGGCCAAGTCCTTTAGCATAGGGAGGTTGCCCAAATTCTAAGTCCAATTTGTCCAAGATCAAGTCAACAGTCCATACAAAAGTTTTTAGGGTTTTTGTTCTTATTATGTACATTAATGGTCCAAGACCACACAAACAAACAAAATATACACAAGCAAGATATATCACACAATATGGTCCAAATGGACAAAGGGAAAATGACATTAACATAAAGAATTAGAATGGTATGAATAATGGAAAATGAATAGAACTTAAAAATTAAAGTGCATTAAAATAAAGGACTTGAAATTAAAGGTTAGTTGTTAATGAGTTAGAAGTTAGTATTGTTTTGCTTTTGCTTTTCATTTTAAGTCATTCTTTGGAGAACACTCAACCCACTTATCACAAGCATGGATCCTTGAGCCAAGACATCTTCCAAAGGAAGGAAAAAAGGCCAAGTTTCCACACAATATCATGAAAGAGGAGAGACTTACAATCTCACTAACTAGAATGCTATGCCTTTTGTGTCAAAAATTTAGCGCTATGTTAAGCAATCGTAATTGGACTTATGTAGAAGTCACAACTATTTGAGGTCGGGCAATAGAATTTTGGTGTTAATGCATGTTAGAGACATAGTATAAGGGACTATGCTCATGAAACATACCACACACAAAAAGAATATGCAAAAGAGGTGGCCTAATCTCATCCATACTTATGTTGATTTTGCAATCAACTAGCCTTAGCACTTAAAGATATCATGGGCCAAATGAGATGAATGCATAAAGAAGGGGAATGAGATGAAGAGGGAAGGGAATGAATCAAAACTCAAATTGGTCAAAGGAAGACTTTTACCAAATTAATATCATTCATTCATTTTAGGAGATGGAATGTACATTCCATCAATCCCCTAAATCCAATAATATTAACTTAACAAAGTCAAATCAACCTTGACCAAGGCCCAACAACATGAGTCAAACTTACACAAATCATCATAATATGTCAACACAATTATTTGGCATTTATTCAAATTAAAAAAAATACTAAAATAAGGCATTTAAATTAAATATGGTTTGTCAAATTCCTAAAACCTCATCAAAACACCAAAGAAATGGCCATGAGATTTATCATAGGTCAAACAAGGTCAAAGGACCTTGGAGAAAAGTTTTCAGAATTTTTAAAGACTTAAAAGTATTTTTAGACAATTAAAAATATTCACAAAATCAATTAAATCATGAAAAATATTAATAATGATCCAATAAATAATTTTAATTCAAAATATGAAAGAGGAAATTATTTGAAATTTTTTGGTGAAACTCTCATTTTTTTTCGATCAATATTAAAATTAATATGAAATTAATGAAAATCAAAGGAATAAAAATTAAAATCAAAAAATCAAAAAAACGTGGACCACTTGATCTCCCTCATTAATTGAGGTGGCAGATCAAGTGGTCTGAAACGCGCGTTCCACCAAACACATGAGTCAGCGCGCTGTACAAAGGGTAATCACAATGGGCGCTCAGGATTAAAACATTTTGAAAGGATCCTATGATTGGGAGACGTGTCAACGCACCGCCGGAGCCAGAGCTCCAGTCTTCTTCTTTAGTGGACCTCACCGGACTGGTCCACCCTCAACCATCACCAAAATAAAAAAGGAGGACATGATCTGAAAGAAAAAATGGCATAGAGCACGAATCTGACCTCAATTTTAACTAACTCCGCATATATAGAAAGATATGAGGAGTTGAATTTTGAGGTGTGTCAACTGAGTTGCTTCGATTTGACCTCTAAGCAACTCAATCTTCTTGCCTACATTGGAAGGACTTCATACAACCAAAGATCCAAGAGAATTGATGAGAATTGAGTGAGAATCGAAGAGATGAAGTTTTCTGAAATTACCTTCAATGTTGTGCAGAACTTGAGGTTGCTTGCTTCAAACACGATCTGATCACACTTGAGAAGCTTGTAGGGAGTGGTTAGCAATGGTGCAAGGATTTGGATCCTGGAGTTCTTGCATCTCCAAATAGTTGAGATTCAAACTCAATTTTCAAATTGAAAATTATCAGGTTTTCCTTTAGAATGAGAGGGCTTCAACTGGGGGGCAAAGCTGGCGCGCAAGATGTGTTTGAAATGAGCTCGGAGGTCATGTAATTATAGCATTTGGATTGATAATTGCACACTTGAAAATTTGCTAAATTTGGCAATGTGATGCACAAGCTTGCATGGGCATGTACAGGCCCATGAAGCAATCCATTTTGATCCAATTGCAACTGTACTGAAGTTCAAATGATGCTTGATTGGCAAGTCAATGTGAAATGGAGTTTTGGACATTTGATTTCCTCCAATGGTGCAGCTCTATTAAAGCCATGCGCAACCCTAGCAAACTTCATCCAAAATGCATGAACTTGGGTTCTTTGGAAAGCTTGGATTAATGGGAACAAGTTTGATGTTGAAAACTTTTCATTTGGAGCTTGGATCATGGTGAATTTGAAGGTGGAAGTTTGGAAATTTCAACATGTTGAAAAATTTCCTAAGTGTCAAGCCATATATCTCAATATTCCATCTTGCTTAACTTTTTATGTGAGCTTCAAATGAGAAAAGTGTATTCATAAAAGTGTTAGCTATTTCAAAGACCTTAAAAATGGTCACCAATTTCATGTCATTTGGATTTAGAATGATAGAGTTATGCATTTTTGAAGTTTGAAAAAATCACTTGTTCAATGGTATAGGTAAAAAATGACCTATAATGTATCCTCATATCACATGCTCATAAAATTTGAATTAGCTCTCACTCCAAACATAAACGTTGAAGTAGACATCTTGAATTTGATTGTGCAACTTGGAAATATTTCATATAATAAAAATTGAGAAAGTTATGGCCTTGGGAAGTTGACTTTCAAATTAGGGTTTAGACAAAATGACCTATAATGTTTCAACATAGAAAATGATTTTCCAAGCAAAACTAGATCTAGGTCTCAACATGAAAGTTGTTTTGGAATGTCATTTAGAGTAACTTTGATCTTGGAATCATTTTTATATGGTGAAAATTGTAGGAGATAGGGCCTAGGGAGGCCCAGTTTCGATCTGATGAATTCATCTGGCCAACCACCATCGACCAACTTGATAACCTTCAATTCTCTTGACTTTATTGGCTCATGGTAGATCATATATCCATAAGATGAGAAATTTTGGAGTGTCCCTTGAGAAATTTGATCAATTGGTGAGATGGCTTGTTGGAGAAGTTACTCAAGATACCCAGTCAAACTAGGGTTTCCAAGGCAAATCACCTCCAAACTCTTGAAAAAAAACTCGACCAATATAACATGTAGGAATCAATGGAACTCATATATGATGCTTATAACCATTCTTGGATCAAATTCATGGTTATGCTCTTTGTCATTAGGGCCTTAAACCCTAGATATGAACTTGATAAATCAATGTGATCATGCCCTACCTACAAAAGAGTTAGGCAAATGAAAAAGACATATTTTTGGTATTTTGGTTAGTAAAATGATAATATACAAGTATGATACTATCACATGGTGCTTGGTGATCTCTCCCAAAACAAACCCAATGAGAGAGGGGTAAGGAGGATGCCAAGGTATGATCCCAATGCTAATGCTTATGATGAAATTGCATGAGGGATCTTAGGGTCAAAGTTGGGGTCTTACAAACACAACACACAATCGTTCCACCACCTTTAGAATTCCTTAGATGCAAAGATAAGTACATATCACCCAACAAAGTAGGCACATGATTCCCAATCAAGAAAATTCTAATGGCGTTAACATCAACAAAACCGTCAATGTTAGGGAACAAAGTTAATCTATAGATGAGCAACACAAGGATAGCTTCAAAATCATCCACATTACCAGCTTGAGCAAAGGTAGTAGCTTCCTTGATGAGGAATTCAGAAGTCAATCCAAACAATCCTTCTTTCTTCACCCAATGAGCCTCAATCTCATACTTCTTCAAGTGAAGGGCTTCAACTATGATATGAGATCTGGGAATCTCTTCTAATCCACTAAAGGGTACCTTGCTAGAAACAGGTATTCCCAAGAGATAGGCATACTCCTCCAACATAGGCACTAGCTGATAATCAGGAAAAGTGAAGCAATGGTAGAGAGGATCATAGAACTGAACCAACACACTCAATAGTCCTTCAACCACGTCAGTAGACTAAATAGACAAAAGCTCCCCATGACGTTGCTTGAAGTCCAAGGGATCTAATACAAAGGATGATACCTTCATTAACTCTTTCAAATCTGGACATCTGAAATTGTACTTCTTAGTGTTCCTTCGTCCATAATCCATGGTCTCAAAATATTTGCAAATAAGACCTCAGTTCCTGGAAATTTTGGTGTGATGAATGTTATGATGCGCATGAATGCAACAATCACAAATAAGGGATCACACACAAGGCAAACAAACAAAGGTCAAGGGATGAATCAAGTAATTGTCAAGATCAATCTTCCATTTTGGTGGATTATGGATTTCACCTTATCAACACCCAAGTTCCATTGATATTGATAAGACTTGATTGGATCAACCAAGAATCAAGGGTTTGTTGTGAGTCACGAGATGAAGTCTAGGTAAGAACCATCCCAAAGGAGTGAATTAAGGATAAAAACCTGTAGATCATGTTCTAAAAAGTTCCCAGAGTCTTAGTTCCATTTATCGGATATTACAGGTTAGGATGACTGACTCATCAACCTATAATATTCTCAAGAGAAACTCGTCTGAGTGTAGTATCGCATAACAACTGTTATCAAGTCTACACCTGAACAGTTTCCGCACTACGTCCTAAATAGGCCAAGAGGGGTTAAATGTTCTACGATCCTCAGCTTCTCGGACCCCAAATCAGAGATAGTAATGCCTAACCACAAATAACTTATGTGACATTCATAACTCCAAAAGGGTCTCCACTTAGTAGATGGGTCTCAAGAAAACTTGTTAAGGACTACTCAACACAAGTCGAACATGACTATACCATCCTCCTATCTTAATTGCGCTCAAGTTCGGGTTAGAACTTATCTCACCATTCAGAGATCACCAAGTACAACAAGCAGATTATATCACACAAAAAAATATAAATACATCAAATATACAATTATATACACAAATAAAAAGTAGGCTAAACCCACTAGAGACTACTCCCCATCAGAGTCGCCATTTAATTTCTGTAGCAGTAAATTCATGACCATCAAGCTATGGATAAGCTAGACATTAATTAAACCAGAGTCGCCACCGCGCTTTTATTGTTTCCAAGGGAAAATGGAAAAGTACGAACAAAACCCAAAAAATAAGAAGTTTTCAAATCAAAACTAATAAAATGCCAGAGATTACAGGTAGGGAGGTTGGTTACACAGAGGGAAGGTGTTAGCACCCAAAGTGTCCTAGGTACTCCTAGGGAGCCCTTTTTGTGTGCATATGTATTTTTGTACAAAATGATGTTTGCAATAAATAGAGTGGAGGGTTGAGAAAAGAATTCATTAATTATATTTTTGTGTTTGACAAGACCTTCGGACTTGTGCCTACGTACTAACATAAAATGAGGGATCAAAACCTCGTAGTTCGTGGTAACAATTTCAAAGTGGATGCATTACTTTTAACAGAAAGTTAAGTTTAACAAAGGCACAAAAGCCCTAAAAAGGTTTGAATGAGTGTTAGTTCTTTTTGGCTTTTGAAATTTCAAGTCAAGTATAGTTAAGTTCATTTACAAGTTTGATTAAGAAAAGAGTTTAAAAATGCAATGGCATAAGACCAAAGTTTCTAATTTGGAAAATGGTATAAGTTTAGAAAACAAACACAAGCAAAGAAGATTTTTAAAAGGAGGGAGAGATTTGAAATTAAATAAATGGGGAGGAGATGAAGAGACTAATCCTAAGCATAAATTTAAGAGTTAAGAGTTGAAAAGATCTGACCAATGGGCTGCAATCCAATAGACAAGAATGTCATATAGAAACCCAAATTTTCCTTGGACTTTAGAATCAATAAATATCAATACACAAATAGCAAGATGAAGAGCAAAGCATCAAATAAAGATAGCCACATCCAAGATTAGCAACTTCATGATCTTCTTCATAATCTCTTATGCATCAGATGAACTCAAAGATAGGCACTAGGAACAGGTTCAAAGTAACAGCTTCAATAAGATCATGTAGTAGATGAATTCAAATGGGATCACAATACTTGCTTCAGATGAAGTTCAAATCACAAGCACTTGGTTTCATGAAAGTTGGCATTGGCTAAGTCCTTTGCATAGGGAGTGTTGCCTAATTCTAAGTCCAAAGTCTCAGAGCAAGGCAACAGTCCAAACAAAATGTCTTTTAGGGTTTTTGTTGTTATTGTGTACATTAAGGTCAAAAGACCACAAACACAAACAAGCATATACAATCACAGAATAATCACAAGATATGGCTCAAATGAGCAAAGTGAAAATGACATTAAAGTAAACAAGTAAAATAGTATGAATAATGACAAATCAATAAAGGCTCAAAATTAAAGTGCATAAAAGTAAATGGCTTGAAATTAAATGTTAGTTGTTAATTGATTAGAAGTTAGTATTGCTTTTGCTTTTGTTTTGTTTAAGTCATTCTTTGGGGAGCACTCAACCCACTTGTCAGAAGCATGGATCCTTGAACCAAGACATCTTCCAGAGGAAGGAGAAAAGGCTAAGTTTCCACACAATACCATGAAAGAGGGGAGACTTACAATCTCACTTATTAGAATGCTATGCCTTTTTGTGTCAATAATTTTGCGATATGTTAAGCAATCATAATTGGACTTATGTAGAAGTCACAACTATTTGAGGCCGGGAAATAGAAATTTTAGTGTTAATGCATGTTAGAGACATGGTATTATGAACCATACTCCTAAAACACACCACACTTAAAAAGAATATGCAAAAGGGTGGACCTAATATCCTCCTCACTTATGTTGATTTTGCAATCAACTAGCCTTGGGATATAGAGATATCATAGGTCCATGAAATGAATGAGAAGAGAATGGGATTGAGATGAAGAAGGGGGGGAAATGGAATCAACACAAATTGGTCAAATGAGGACTTTTATCAAATTAAAATCATTCATTCATTTTGGGAGACGAAATGTACATTTCATCAATCCCCTAAATTCAATGATTTTAACTCAACAAAGTCAAATCAACCTTGACCAAGGCCCAACAACATAAGTCAAACTCAACAAGTCAAAATTAGAAGCTCAACACAATTTATTTTGCAATTAAACAATTAAAAACAATTAAATAATGCATTAAATCAAATTATGGTTTGTCAAAATCCTAAAACCTTATCAAAACACCAAAGAAATGGCCATGATATTTATCATAGGTCAAACAAGGTCAAAGGACCTTGGAGAAAAAATTTCATAATTTTTGGAAACTTAAAAGTATTTTTAAACAATTAAAAATATTCATAAAATCAATTAAATCATGAAAAATATTAATAATGATCCGAAAAATAATTTTAATTCATAAAATGAAAGAGGAATTTATTTAAAAAAATTTGGTGAAACTTTCATATTGTTTGGATCAATATTAAAATTAATAATGAATTAATGAAAATAAACCAAATAAAATGAAAATTATCAAGATTATCCTTTAAAATGAGAGGGTTTGGAGGTTTGGAATCAAAGCTGGCGCGCAGGGTCCTTGTTTCTGGGCATAGAGGGTTCTACTTATAGCCAAATGGATTGATATTTGCACACTTGAAATGAAATCCAAAAATAGCAATGTTCATTGCATGGGTGCATGGGTGTGTAAAAGGCCCATGTAATCACTTCTTCTGATCCATAATTGAGTACAAGCCTTGCTGAGATCACATTGGAAGGTTATGCATTGGTGTGTGGAAGTTTCAAGTTTAATTTGTGCCAAATGATCATTCATGTTCAAGCCATGCGCAACCCATTCAAATCTTATCCAAAATGGATGAAATTGGACTTTTTGGAAAGGTCAGATCAAGAGGAACAATTTTCATGTTGAACACTTTTTAATTTGAAGCTTGGATCATGATGAATTTTGAGGTGGAAGTTGAGAAAATCAAACATATCAAAAAAAATTCTAAATGTCAAGCCATATGTTCACTTATTCCACCTTGGCTAACTTTTTGTGTGAGCTTCAAATGAGAAAAGTTCCTTCATCAAGGTTGTATCTATCTCAAAGTAATTCAAAATGGTCACAAATTTGACCTCATTTGGATTTGATATGAAGGAGTTATGCATTTTTGAAGTTGAGGAAAATCACTTGTTCAATGGCATTAGTCCAAAATGACCTATAATGCATCCTCATATCACATGCACATAAAAGTTGAATTAGCTCTTACTACAAACATAAAGTTTTAATTAGACACATTGAATTTGATTGTGAAACTTGGAAATATTACATCTCATAAAAATTGAGCAATTTATGGCCTTGGGAAGTTGACCTCCAAATTAGGGTTTAGACAAAATGACATATAATCTTTCACCATAAAAAATGACTTTCCAAGAAAAACTAGCTCTATACTTCAAATTAAAGTTGTTTTTAATGTCATTTATAGTAACGTTGCTCTTGGAATCATTTTCATATGACAAATATTGTAGGCGATAGGGTCTAGGGAACCCCGATTTTGATCAGATGAATTCCTCTGGTCAACCACCATCAACCATCTTGCTAACTTGCAATTCTCTTGACTTTTAGGAATCATGGAGGGTCATATATGCATAATATGATGAAACTTGAAGTATCCCTTGAAATATTTGATCAATTGGTAAAGAAGCTTGTTGAATAAGTTACACAAGATACCCAGATGAATTAGGGTTTCCAAGGCAAACCAATTCCAAAATCTTGATGATTTCTTGATTAAAGTAACATGTGAAGATCATGGAGATTCATATATGATGCTTAGAGCCATAGTAGACCACTTCTTGATTGATATCCTTGCACTGAGGGTCTTAAACCCTAGATATGAGCTTGATGAATCAAAGGTGAGCACATGCCCTACCTACAAAAGAGTTAGTGCATACAAAGACATATTTTTGGTATTTTGGTTAGTAAAAATGATAAAATACAAAGTATGATACAATCAAATGATGCTTGGTGATCTCTCCCAATGTAAACCCAATGTATGAGGGGTAAGGAGGATGCCAAGTTGTGATCCCAATGCTTATGCATATGATGAGAGAGCATGAGGGATCTTAGGGTTGGAATTGGGGTCTTACAGTGTGCAATCATGTCAATTTTATTTATATACTTCCACGATTCCAACTTTCACACTTTCACTCCTCATAACTTACACAAACCTAAAACCTTCAACTTTCTCTGCAACTTCTTTTCATCTCCTTCACAATAACTTCATCATGAATCCTCAAGAACAACAAGTATTTGAGTTCTCTCAATAGATGAATGCCACTAAACAACAAGTTGAATCTCCACAATAAGTTGCATCTACTACTGCTACTCAAACTACAACCTCCTATCAAGAACCCAATGTTATCATATCTTATCCTATCTTATATTATATTATCTCATCTTATCTCGTCTTATCTTATATTATCTTGTCTTATCTTATCCACTATTAATTTATCTTATCATATCTATCCATCTATTTTACTATTTAAAATCAATCAACTTGTCTATCTATCTTTTTTTTATCTATCTATATTATCTTATTTTATTTCATCTTATCTATTTGATCAATCTTATCCTATATCATCTTACTTATCTATCTTATCATATGATACTTATCTTATCTTATCTTATCTATTTGATCAATCTTATCTTATCACATAAAGATCAAGGTTGTGTTTGGACAGGAGATTGCCAAAAAGCTTTTGACAACATCAAGGAGTATCTGCTTGAACCTCCTGTCTTGTCTCCTCCAGTGGAAGGAAGACCTTTGATTATGTATTTGACTGTTTTAGAAATGTCCATGGGCTATGTGCTTGGACAACAAGATGAAACTGGTAGAAAGGAGCATGCCATCTACTATCTGAGTAAGAAGTTTACAAACTGTGAGTCTCGATATTCCATGCTTGAGAAGACTTGTTGTGGTTTAGCATGGGCTGCCAAACATTTATGTCAGTATATGATCAATCATACCACTTGGTTGATATCCAAAATGGATCCAATCAAGTATATTTTTGAAAAGCCTACTTTGACTGGAAGGATAGCTCGTTGTCAGATGCTATTATATGAATATGATATTGAGTACCATACTTAGAAAGCAATTAAAGGAAGCATTCTCGCAGATCATTTGGCTCACCAGCCAATTGATGATTATTAATCCATCAAGTTTGACTTCCCCGATAAAGACACTATGTACATAAAGGCTAAAGATTGTGATGAATCGTTGCCTGAAGAAGGGCCAGAGTCTGGATCCCATTGTGGTTTAGTGTTTGATGGAGTTGTTAATACTTATGGTAATGGAATTGGGGCGATCGTTATTACTCCTAAGGGTTCTCATATCCCTTTCACTACAAGATTGATGTTTGATTGTACGAATAATATGGCAGAATACGAAGCTTGTATCATGGGTCTTGAAGAGACCATTGATTTGAGAATTAAAATCCTTGATGTATATGGAGACTCAACCCTAGTGGTGAATCAGATTAAAGGAGAATGGGATACTCATCATCCTGGTTTGATTCCTTACAAATATTATGCAAGGAGATTGTCAACTTTCTTCAAAAAAAATAGAGTTTTATCATATACCTCATGAAGAGAATCATATGGTGGACACTCTTGTCTTTTATGTACAAAGTAAATCATTGGAATGATGCGCCCATTATCACGATTATGCGCTTTGATAGACCTGCTCACGTGTTTGCATCAGAATAAGTTACAGATGATAAGCCTTGGTATCATGATATTAAATGTTTCCTCCAAAGTCAGGAGTACCCGCTTGGGACATCCAATAAAGATAAGAAGACTTTGAGAAGACTGACTGGCAATTTCTTTCTGAATAAATATGTGTTGTACAAGAGAAACTTTGACATGGTTTTGCTCATATGCGTGGATAGACACGAAGCAGACATGTTAATGTAAGAAGTTCATGAAGGATCCTTTGGTACTCATGCCAATGGACATACAATGGCTAAAAATATCTTAAGGGAAGGTTACTATTGGCTGAGAATGGAATTTGATTGTTGTAAATATGTGAAGAAGTTCCATAAATGTCAAATTTATGCTGATAAGATTCATGTGCCTCTGACGCTTCTCAATGTTATTTAATCCCCATGGCCTTTCTCCATGTGAAAAATTGATATGATTGAAGCAACATTTTTTGCTAATGTGACCAAGCAGGTTATGGTCAGATCTATCAAGAATCAAATTATTTGCCAATATGGTGTTCAAAGTAAGATCATTACTTATAATGGGTCGAACTTGAATAATAAGATGATGAAAGAGATTTGTGATTAATTCAAGTTTGAACATCATAACTCTTCTCCTTACAGGCCCAAGATGAATGGGGTTGTTGAAGCTGCAAATAAGAAGATTAAGAAGATTATCCAAAAGATGGTTATGACATATAAAGATTGGCATGATATGCTCCCATTTGCTTTGCATGGATACCGTACATTTGTATGCACTTCAACAGGGAAACCCCTTCTCTCTTGTGTATGGCATGGAAGCAGTGCTCTCTATATAGGTTGAGATGCCATCAGTTTGAGTCTTGATGGAAGCAAATTTGTCTGAGGCTGAATGGTGTCAAAGTAGATATGATCAGTTGAATTTGATTGAAGAGAAAAGAATGGCGGATTTGTGTCATGGCCAATTATATCAAAAGAGAATGAAGAAATAATTTGACAAGAAGGTTCGACCTCGTGTATTCAGAGAAGGTGGCATTGTACTCAAGAAGAACTTGTCTTTCAACACTGATTCTAGGGGGAAATGGACTCCTAATCATGAAGGCTCATATATTGTTAAGAGAGCTTTCTCTAGTGGTGCATTGATTCTTAAAACTATGGATGGTGAGGAGCTCCCTCGTCTTGTGAATGTCAATGCAGTCAAAAACTACTTCGCCTAAAAAATAAATAAAAGAACAGCTCACTAAGTTGAAAACCTGAAAGGGCAGCTTAGGAAAATATGAGTGTCTCGGTGGATTGAAAACTCGAAAGGGCAATCCAGGAAAAAATTAGAGACATAAATAGAAAGTAATCATCCAGGTAGATTGAGCCCGAAAATACAATCTAGGAAAAAGTTAGGGATTATGGCAAGTAACTACATCAGGCCAGACTCGATAGTTTGAAGCAACAATGCCTATCATAGGTCCCTTTTCTATCATCCTCGACTGAAGTCCAAAGCATAGTGAAATTCAAAGTTGCTAGGGAGAATAATGGTCATTGTATTTCAATGTAGCCCTTTCCATGTATTTACCATTTTCTAACTTTGTAATGATCCATGGAGTCACGCCATTTGTGGACTACCATTCTATCAATAAAATTTGAGCCTTTTGCCCATTTGTTCTCTATTCTTATTTTGTTTCAGTTTATGGAATTTCATTTATTTTTTATGATCATTTTTAAAACAAAAATATATTTAAACAATCATATTTTTGAAAATTTACAAAAAGATATGTATTTTTTTTGACTTGTGAATACAAAAGAGGAAGGTTAATAGCAATCTCAGGGATGGTAAGATCTTAAAGATTGGAGTTCAATCTTTCCCCAGGCCGAATTTTCTTTTGTTGCATGCATGGAAGTCTCCCCAGCATCGGATAGCAAGAATGGTACAATCCCTAACAAATCTCTGTCAGCATCTCCATCTTGTTGAGATTAGCCGAGTATTTGGTTATACTGTGTTATCAGTCTCACACCTTTTACGCTTGTTTTGTCAGCATAATCATACGCATGTGCATAATGTAGCGGTAAAATTTTTGAGATTAAGCTATTGATTAACTTAACTCACAAAGAAGGAGTCATCACCATGCTTTTATTATTTCCAAATGAAAAGGGAAAAAGTACGAACAAAACCCAAAGAAGTTTTAAAACAAAACTAATAAAAAAAGAGAACAAAGGTTCGGGGGTTAGTTATGCAAAGGGAAGGTATTAGCACTCTAAACATCCATGGTACTCCACGATAACCTATTTGAAAATATGTACATTTTGGTTTTAAAAGGGTGTTATTTGTTAAAAGATTGGAGAGATGGGAAAAGAAGTATATTTCTTTTCTTTTTTGTGTTTGCCAAGACTTTTGTAGTCTCATGCCTACGTACCAACAAAGTGCAATGGAGGATCAAAACCTCATAGTTCGTGGTAAAAGTAACAAAAGAAGTTGGTTTTGATTCATTTTTTATGGAAAATACATTTTTTTCATTTTAAGGAGAATACTCAACTAGTCACTCATAAGTATGAGAACTTTGCATCATCATGAGAAGGGATCCAACTTGGATAAGATCAATAAGTATGCCACTAGCTCTCACAAATGGAAAAGAATTATCATCAATGCTATGGGGATAGGATAATTATATCTCAATCATGGAAATGACTCATGTCTAATACCTTGAGAAAAGTTTTTAAAAGGAAAAGATGCACAAGTGCACAAAATGGTTTGAATGAGTTAGGCATTTTTCAGTCTTTTGAAATTTGTCTAAACATGCTTAAGATGGATTGGAATTTATTAAGAAAAAGGTTTTGAAAATCACTTGACAAAAGTCAAGGTTTATTGAGGAAGAGGTTCAAGTTAGAAAGCAAGAAGGTTTTGAAAAAGAGAGAATATTTTGAAAATTAAAGAGAGGGGAGGGGAAGAAGAGACTATCCTAGAGCATAAAGTAAAATTTAGGGAGGAAAGATCTAACCAAGAAATAGAAAGCTTTATGACATAAGTCAAGCAAGAATTACCTCCTTTGGATTAACCCCAAACAAGCTAAGATAAGCAAATCATAATCCATGTATCAGATGAAACCAAAGTAACCAAGCCAAGTCCTCACAAAGAAGTCCAAAGTCATAGGTATCAGATGAATTCTAAGGTCTCAAATCACAAGTCTCAAAGCAAGGGTCAAGATCATAATTCTAAGTCCATAACTTCACAATGATGCCAAGGATAGTAACCACAAGTCCATGATTCAGGAGTAACAAGTTTCCTTTTTTTATTAGTGTCTTTTTTACAATGATATAAAAAGAGTGGTCCACATGGACAAAGAATAAAAAGGCATAATCATAAAAAAAATATGATATGAAATGCTAAACATAAAATATAAAGTAAATGACATAGATAAAGGAGCATAAAGTAAATGAATTTGAAATAGAAGTTGATACAAGTGAAGAGTTAGTAAAGAATGTTAGTGAAGATGAAAAGATGTTTTGGTCATTTTTTGGAGAACGCTCAACTATCCACACACAAGCATGAAAATATGATCTTAGGAATCATTTATGAGAAGGGCTCCAACTTGGATAAAATCAACAACTATGCCACTAGCTCTCACAAATGTAAAAGGAGCAACACTTTCATACAATACCATGAGGAATATGAGACTTACAATCTCACTTATAAAAATGCCATTGCCTTTGGGACAAATTTAGCTCTATGTTAAGCAATCGTAATTAGGCTTATGTAGAAGTCACAACTATCTGAGGTTGGTCAATAATAATGTTTGTGTCAATACATGCTAGAGAAATGATATGTAAATTATTATCCTAAAGTCACGCCACACAAAAAAATGGGATGATCAAGCAAAAAGGATAAGAGGATGGTCAATTGCTTCAATCCACACTTCATGACACTTAGGACAAACTTATACATCAATCCAAAGTACCTTAAATTATCAATGATCACTTAGAAGGTAGATTTGAAATGATGAAAGTTCATCAAGTACCAATCCACACATCATGAACAAGATGGACACAAGCCATCCAATTGATCAAAGGGAAAAAAGAAGGATATGAAGAAGAAGGAAACAAGAAAAGTCACATCCAAATTGGATCAAAAGTTTGATCAAGTCATCATCAAAATCAACCATCCATTTTGGTGGATTAGGGTTTTCACCCTATCAACACCCAAGATCCATTGAGTTTGATGAGACTTGAAGTCCAAACTATTATGATCCAAAGCCAACAGAAGTCCACAAGGTCACACAAATATAAAATGCAATTAAATGAAACAAAAATGCATCAAAGATATTTTTAAATGATTTTAAAAATAGAAATAAAATGGAAAATCCATAAAGTCCTTTGAAACACCAAATAAATGGCCAAGAAAATTATGGGAGGTTGGAAATAAAATATGAAACATATAATAAAAATTTTAGAATTTTAAAATGCAAAAAATTATTTTTAGACCAATTAAAACAAAGGAGAAAAGATAAAAATCAAGAAAAATAGAAAATCAGTGAAATAAAATGTGAAAAACTAAAAATCAAATGAAGAAAAATAAAAGAGAATTTTAAAAATTATTGTGACTTTTTGGATAAAAAATGAAATTACCTTGAATTTTTAAAGAAAAAGCAATTAAAAATAATAAAAGAAAAAGAATTAAAATCAGAAAAAATACGGAGCGTTGGATCACGCCTCATTAATTGACATGGCAGATCCAACACTCCAGAGGTTAGGATGCATGGTGGAACACGTTGCACGCCAAATAAATGATCCAGTTTAAATTCAACCAATCAAAACATTTTAATTTACCAACGTGTATGGTTCAAACTCAGACCATCTAAGGAAAACTCTGATCGTCTTCTCTAGTGAGCTATCACTAGAGTTTCATCATTTGGTAAATTCAAGATATGAGACCATCATCATTGTCATCCTCTTCTCATCCCAAATTCAACCTTATACTCCAAATTCATTTATGTGAACTGAGCAAAGGGAATTTCAAAGAAGTTTCAGAAACAAGCAAGCCACGAAAAATAAAATTAAGTGATGAAAACGATCAATCAACACCAGATAAGTTAGGGGAAAGCATCAGAGACTGAAGGACTACATTATGGTAACTTGTTTGAGTTCAAATGATGCTCAGAACTACCTTGTCCAGATGATGATCAAAAGTTGGTGAAGCCCGATCTGGTTATAACACTTCAGAAGGTCTCAGGGCTTGGGAATTGTTGCAAATGTTTCAGAGGATGTCGGTGGAGCTAATAGAATCAAGAAATTGGATTGAAACAGAGACTGAAACTCAAAACACGATAGTTGAATTTTCTAGAAATATTTCAAGTTATAGCAGGGTTTCTTGGCCCTCCAAAGCTTGCAAATGAAAGCAATAGCTTCCTCTATTTATAGGAAATGTTTTTGGATCCAAATACGTCTATAATGATGAAGAATTCGTGAAAACGAATTTATTCCAAGTGTGTGAAAAGTGTGACTTGAAACTCCTCAAAACTCAGCCAAATGATGCGTTTTAAGTGTCAATTAACTTCTGGACACTTGGTTGAACATGTTTAGGATCAAAACATTTGCTAATTTGGCTTGGAATTGAGATTAGTCATGATCAAATTTTTGGCAATGGTGATTTCTTCAATTTCAAGTCATTGTGTTCAACTCAATGGGGCATACTACTCAATAGGCTTTTTGATCCCATTCCTTTTGTAATGTGTTAACATCATGTACAAGATTACAACGTGCCAAGAAAGGTTGCATTTGGATATTTGATCTCAAAGTTATGGCATGTTGAAGTTGGCATGGATATTTGAGTGCTTTATGGTTGAAAATGACCTATAATGTCCCAATGAAATCCATGGCCTTCCAAACATATGTTGACCTTGGTCCTTGAAGAAAACTTGTAGGGAGTATCACCAATGGCATTGTATAAAAAGAATCAGCTTCATATGTTGAAAACAGAAGAAGTTATGATCTTTGAAAGTTGGTAAAAAGTCACTTGAAAATAGGTCAAATTTCACTAAGTCCATAAATGATCTATAATGTATCCAAACATTTGATGATCCTCCGAGCATAATTGTATCTTTTAATGTAAAGAGAAGTTGTAGAGGATGTTGAGAAGAGTCATATGTAAAAAGGGGCATTCAAAAATGTTGAGAATTAAAGGAGTTGTGATCCTTGGAACTTTGACTTCAAATTATTGACTTTTAGGTTAAACCACTTGGAACAAGTTTGTGTATTTGGACTTTTCTTGCATTTTAAAGCACATGGGTGATCATATAAACTCAAGATAAGATGTCCTTGATTCTCTCTTGATTAAATGGCTCAAAGCTTGAAGTTGCTTGTTTAAGTAGGCATGGAAATAAACACATGAACCTTTGACTTTCTTTGAGAAGTAAGCCACCAAACTTTAAGATGATCTTGATTTAAAAAGCCCTACCTTGCATAATAAACTCAAGGGAAGCAATACATATTTTTGGTATTTTGATTAGTGGTTAGATAAGCAATGAATTAAATAAACACAAAGGTAAAACACCAACAAAGAGGAGCTTAGTGATCCCTGCAAAAGCAAACCCAAAGATGGATAAGGGAAATGACCAAACTGTGACCTTGCTTGTATGAAAAAATGCAAATGAGATGTGGGATCTTAGGGTTAAAATTAGGGTATGACAGATGCCCTTATTTAAGTTTCTTCAATTTGGAGATATGAAGGTTGAAATCTTCGTCTCAACCAAATTGGAGAGACTTAAATATTAAAGACCCAATGTTTTGGCCCTAAGTTACCACAAGATGTTTATGATATGATATGAATGCAAACCAGGATCTCTGTGGGGATTATAGCACCACGAGACACAAAGAACTACTAGAGAAAAGAGGAGACTGGAAATACATAGGGGAATGACAGATTCCAAAGGGGAAACCCGACTAGGAACACAAAAAGTACCGCAAGAAGAGCTCAAAAATAACTGATGATTAGTTAGAAAGCGAGCTAAAGATCCAATGGGGAAGACTTATCAAAGCAAGATTTTACTGGGGAACACACAATCAACAAAGGGGGAAAACCCCGACTCCGTTAGGAGAGGAATATTACCTAACTATCAGCTGAGTGATAGCTTAACAAAGGTAATAAACCAAAGGGAATGATTACCAACTATCAGCCAAGTGGTAAGTTAACAAAGGTAACCAATCAAAGGTAAAAGGAACTATTACCTACTATCAGCCGAGTGATAGCTTAGCAAAGGTAATAAGCTCAAACGGAATGATTACCAACTACCAGGCAAGTGGTAACTTATCAAAGGTAACCAATCAAAGGTAAAAGGAATTATTACCTACTATCAGCCGAGTGATAGATTAACAAAGGTAATAAGCTCAAACAGAATGATTACCAACTACCAGCCAAGTGATAGCTTAACAAAGGTAATCAATCAAAGGTAAAAGGAACTATTACCTACTATCAGCCGAGTGATAGCTTAACAAAGGTAATAAGCTAATCTCGACAAGATGGAGATGCTGGCAGAGATTCATTAGGGTTTCTACCACTCTTGCAATATGATACCGGGGAGACTATTATAAAAGAAGATCCGACTTGGGGAAGTCACTAAATTCCACTCTTCAGGATCTTACCATCCTTGAAATTGCCATTAACATTCCTATTTTATATTCATAAGTTGAGGAAAATACATATATTTTTTTGTAAATTTTCAAAAATATGATTGTTTAAATATATATTGTTGTTTCAAAAATTATCATCAAAATTAAATGAAATTTCATAAACTGAAACAAAATAAGAGTAGCAAACAAATAGGCAAAAGGCTCAATATTTATTGATAGAATGGTAGTCCATAAATGGAGTGACTCCATAGACCATTACAAAGTAGGAAAAATGATAAATACATGGAAAGGGCTACATTTAAATACAATGACCGTTATTCTCCCTAAAAACTTTGAATTCCACTATGCTCTGGACTTTGATCAAGGATGACAAAAAAGGAACTTGTGATAGGCAATGTTGCTTCAAACGATCAAGTATGGCCTAATGCAGTTACTTTCCATATTCCCTAAATTTTGCCTAGATTGCCCTTTCGAGGTCAATCTACCAGGATGATTATTTTTTTGTTTATGTCTCTAACTTTTTCCTGGACCGTCCTTTCAGGGTTTCAATCCACCGAGACGCTCATTTTTGCCTAAGTCGTCCTTTCGGGTTTTCAACTTAGCAAGTTGTTCTTTTATTTTCTAGGAGAAGTATTTCTTGACTGCATTGGCATTCACGGGACGAGGGAGCTCTTCACCATCCATAGTTTTAATAATTAATGCACCTCTAGAGAAAGCTCTCTTAACAACATATGGGACTTCATAATTAAGAGTCTACTTTCCCCTAGAATCTGTGTTGAAAGACATGATCTTCTTAAGCACAAGGTTTCCTTCTCTAAACACACGAGGTTGAACCTTCTTATCAAATTCTTTCTTCATTATCTTTTGATATAAGTAACCATGACACAAGGTCGTCATTCTTTTCTCTTCAATCAAATTCAACTTATCGTATCTGCTCTGACATCATTCAACCTTAGACAAATTGGCTTCCATCAGGACTCACATTGATGGGATCTCAACCTCTACAGGGAGCACTACTTCCATGCCATACACGAGAGAGAAAGGGATTACCCCTATTGAAGTGAGGACATATGTAGGGTATCCATGCAAAGCAAACAGGAGCATCTCATGTCAATCCTTATATGTCATAACCATCTTCTGGATAATCTTCTTAATGTTCTTAATTGCGGCTTCAACAACCCCATTCATCTTGGGCCTGTAAGGAGAAGAGTTATGATGTTCAATCTTGAAGTCATCACAAAGTTCTCTCATCATCTTGTTATTCAAGTTCGACCCAATATCAGTAATGATCTTACTTGGAACACCATATCGGCAAATAATCTGATTCTTGATAAATTTGACCACAACCTGCTTGGTCACATTATCATAAGATGTTGCTTCAACCCGCTTGGTGAAGTGATCAATAACTACCAGGATGAAACGATGTCCGCTCAAAGCTTTGGGTTCAATCATACCGATCATATCGATCCCCCACATAGAGAAAAGCCATGGGGATGAAATAACATTGAGAAGCATCGGAGGCACATGAACCTAATCAACATAAATATGACATTGATGGCACTACTTCACATATTCACAATAATCGGATTCCATTGTCAGCCAATAGTAACATGCCTTTAACATCTTTTTAGCCATTGCATGTCCATTGGCATGAGTACCAAAGGATCATTCATGAACTTCTTGCATTAACACGTCTTCTTCGTGTCTATCCACACATCTGAGCAAAACCATATCAAAGTTTCTCTTGTACAACACACCTTAATTGATAAATAAATTGCTAGCCAGTCTTCTCAAAGTCTTCTTATCTTTATTGGATGCCCCAAGCGGGTACTCTTGACTTTGGAGGAAACATTTAATATCATAATACCAAGGCTTATAATCTGTAACTTCTTCTGCTGCGAACATGTGAGCAGGTCTATCAAGGCACATAATTGTGATATTGGGCGCGTCGTTCCAACGATTTACTTTATAAATAGAAGACAAAGTATCCAAAGCATCCGCCATTTGATTTTCTTCGTGAGGTATATGATGAAAATCAATTTTATTGAATAAAGTCGAAAATCTTCTTGCATAATCTTTGTAAGGAATCAGGCCAGGATGACGAGTCTCCCATTCTCCTTTAATTTGATTGACCACCAAGGCCGAATCTCCGTATACATAAAGGATTTTAATTCTCAAATCAATGGCCTCTTCAAGACCCATGATACAAGCTTCATATTCTACCATGTTATTCGTACAATCAAACGTCAATCTTGTAGTAAAAGGGATATGAGAACCCTTATGAGCAATACTGATTGCCTCAATTCCATTTCCATAAGCAGTAGCAGCTCCATCAAACACTAAACCCTAACGAGATTCATGCTCTGGCCCTTCCTCAGGAAACAGTTCATCACAATCTTTAGCTTTCAAGTACATAACATATTCATCAGGGAAGTCGAACATGATGGATTGATAATCATCAATCGGCTGGTGAGCCAAATAATCTGCAAGAATATTTCCTTTAATTGCTTTCTGAGTATGGTACTCAATATCATTTTCATACAATAGCATATGCCAATGAGATATCCTCCTAGTTAAAGTAGGCTTTTCAAAGATATACTTGATTGGATCCATTTTGTATTTCAACCAAGTGGTATGATTAATCTTATACTGGCGTAAATGTTTGGCAGCCCATGCTAAACCGCAATAACTCTTTTCAAGCATGGAGTAGCAAGACTCGCAGTCTTTAAATTTCTTACTTAGACATTAGATGGCATGCTCCTTCCTACCAGTTTCATCTTGTTGTCCAAGCACACAGCCCATGAACTCTTCTAACATAGTCAAATACATAATCAAAGGTATTTCTTCCATTGGAGGAGACAAAATAATAGGTTCAAACAGATACTCCTTGATGATGTCAAAAGCTTTCTGGTAGTCCTTTGTCCAAACACAACCTTAATATTTACGGAGAAGCTTGAAGATTGGCCATACGTGGCAGTCATGTGAGATATAAATATGGATATGTAATTAAGATGCCCGAGGAACCCTCTAACTTGCTTTCCTGTCTTCGGCGCATGCATCTCTTGAATAGCTCTGAATTTATCAGGATCTACTTCAATACATTTTTGGCTGATAATGAAACTCAACAACTTTCCTGAACGGACACCCAAAGTACATTTATTAGGATTCAACCGGAGTTTAAACTTTCTCAACCGCTGAAACAGCTTCAACAAATACTCAACATGATCTTCTTCAGTCTTAGACTTAGAAATCATATCATCAACATATATCTCTATCTCTTTGTGCATCATGTCATGGAAAAGAGTAGTCATATCTCTTTGGTACGTTGCACCAGCATTCTTTAAACCAAAAGGCATCACTCTATAGCAAAATGTTCCCCAAGGTGTAATAAATGTTGTCTTTTCCACGTCTCCAGATGTCATCTTAATCTGATTGTAACCGAAGAACACATCCATAAAGGAGAAGACGTTGAACTTAGTTGTATTATCTACCAACATGTCAATGTGTGGCAGAGGAAAATCATCTTTAGACTAGCTTTCTTCAAGTCTCTATAATCAACACATATCCGAACTTTACCATCTTTCTTTGGAACGGGTACAATGTCAGCCACCCACAGAGGATACTCACCAGTAACAAGGAACCCAATATCAATCTACTTTTGAACTTCTTCTTTAATCTTGGAAGCCATATCAGGGTGAGTTCTTCTTAACTTTTGTTTGACCGACGGACATTCTGGATTCAACGGTAATCAATGCTCCATAATATCAGTATCAAGACTTGGAATTCTTGATAAGACCAAGCAAATACATCCACATAATCTCTAAGAATCTCTACCATCCCCTTCTTAACATCTGGACAAAGCAGTGCGCCAATCTTGACTTCTTTCTTGTTATCTTCGGAGCCCATATTGATCACTTCCAATGACTCTTGATGAGCATGAATGGTCTTCTCTTCGTGCTCAAGCAACCGAGAAATCTCATCAGGAATCTCTTTGTTATCATCTTCTTCCATTTCGAACACAGGAAATTCAAAGTTGGGAGAGGGAATATGGTCATTGTTTTCAATGTGTTTAACAATTAATCTGTACAATGATTTTATGCTTGATTTTAGAATATGAACAAATAAACGCATATTGTGATGAAGATATATAAGTTATTATTGTTTTGTTTTTTATGTTACCATTTTTACAGAATAAGCAAAAAGGAAAAACATAATATGGATAAATGAAATAACATTTTATTAATGATAATGAAATTTGAAACAAAGCCCACATAGATTCACTTTCACCTTGGGCATAGTGAAAGGATTTTGAAAATGACAAAAACAAACATATAACTTCGACAAGTGAATGACAGAAGGAACATCAACAGAAATCCAATTCTGGCACACCAATCCACGTGTAACAAAGTCCGACACTTGTTGCTCTTCGTCGTTTTCTAAGATTACGGTCATAAGTTGATATTTAGAATGAATAAAGTCAGCACTGTGAAACACTTCTTGAATTTTATTTCGATATTTTCAGGTTGTACCAGGTGAAAAACCCAAACCAGTTATGTTCTCGGCAAGCTCAACAATTTGTCCCCATCTAGCATATTGACCACTTTCTACCATAAACCGGACATCTTTTAAGGATGCCATGGATTCACCATTCTTCTTAACAATAATATTATCAACAGAAAGAGCTTGAAATGATGTTCCCTCGGCTTCATCGGCATCAATGTATGAAAATGAAGAGAGACGACTCACCAACATGGCCTGCTTTCCACCCATGATCACTAGCTTCCCATTCTTCACAAACTTCAAATTATGGTGTAAAGTTGATGTAACTGCTCCAGCCTCATGCATCCACTGACGTCCTAAGAGACAACTATAGGTGGGATAAATATCCATCACTTAAAAAGTGATCTGAAATAAGCACAGACCTATCTTTATTGGGAGATCAACCTCCCCAATTACAGTCTTCCTCGAACCATCGAAGGCCTTCAAAACAACTCCACTAAATCTCTTAGGAGTACCTTGGTAAGCAAGTTTAGACAACGTATACTTGGGCAGAACATTCAAAGAGGATCCAGTATCCACCAATGCATTGGACAAGGCATCTTCTTGACAATTCATAGAGATGTGTAAGGTCAAATTGTGATTCCTCCCCTGCTCGAGAAGTTCTTCATCACTGAAGCTCAAATTGTTACATGTGCTAACATTCTGATTCACAATATTGGATTGCCCGACTTGTATAACAGGAGTTTTCTCTTAACTTGATTTCTCTATCACCACATCTCCAGTCCTCTTAGGAGTTGCAACAGCAAATACCTGACCACTTCGGGTCACGCCACTTACATCGGCAATGTTCATAATAGATGGAAAATCAGGAATAAGCACTTCTTTTTTGTCTTCTATCATAGTAGCATTATACTTGTAAGGCATAGCTTTATCAGACTCGTAAGGTGTAGGGCCCATCAAACGAATAACCAACGGAGAAACAAAAGTTTTCTGACCATCATATGCAATCACAACTGGTTCTGGGAGATTAAAACGGGGAACTATGACGTTCACCTTATTCTCATCTTCATTTCTATCCTTGTAACTTGAATAAGATTCTGATCCAGCATCTCTTATAAGTCTCTTTTCACAACAGCACATCCTCGGGTATCTTTGGAACAAATTTGACAAGAAGCATGGTCATGCTCATAGTAGCTCAATTTTCATAAAGTAGCATGAATTTCACCAAGGATATTCTGATTAGAATGAAGTCAAAAACTCGGTACTTTCCTGAACATCCTTCAACCATGCTCACAGGTGCATTGCCATGTTTGGGCAGTGGAATAGCTTGTACATTAGGATTGGAATCTTCAAATGACAAGATACTACTTTGCATTAACCTTCTTACCTCAGCCTTCAAGTGATTAATTTGGGTTCTGAAGAGAACAAGAAATAAGTCAAGATTGGGGCACTGCTTTGTCAAGATGTTAAGAAGAGGATGGTAGAGCTTCTTAGAGAATATGTGGATGTGTTTGCTTGGTCTTATCAAGATATGTCATGTTTTGATATTGGTATTGTGGATCATAGATTACCGTTGAAGCCAAAGTGTTCACCAGTTAAATAGAAGTTGAGAAGAACCCATCATGATATGGATGTTAAGATCAAATAGGAGGTTCATAAGCAGATTGATGTTGGTTTCCTTGTTACTTATGAGTATCCTCAATGCGTGGCCAACATTGTGCATGTTCCAAAGAATGATGACAAAGTTCAGATGTGTGTTGATTATAGAGATTTGAACAAAGCTATCCCAAATGATGATTTTCCTCTGCCACACATTGACATGTTGGTAGATAATACATCTAAGTTCAATGTTTTCTCCTTTATGGATGGTTTCTCCGATTATAATCAAATTAAGATGGCACTCAAGGACATGGAAAAGATAACACTTATTACACCCTGGGAAACATTCTGCTATAGAGTGGTGCCTTACGGTTTAAAGAATGTTGGTGCAACGTACCAGAGAGCCATGATTACTCTTTTCCATGACAAGATGCACAAAGAGATAGAGGTCTATGTAGATGATATGATTGCTAAGTCGAAGACTGAAGAAGATCATGTTGAGTATTTGTTAAAGTTGTTTCAGTGTTTGAGAAAGTTTAAACTCCACTTCAATCCTAATAAGTATACTTTTGGTGTCTGTTCAGGAAAGTTGTTGGGCTTCATTGTCAGCCATAAAGGTATTGAAGTAGATCCTGATAAATTCAGAGCTATCCAAGAAATTCCTACACCAAAGACAGAAAAGCAAGTCAAAGGATTCTCCAGGCGTCTGAATTGTATCTCTAGGTTTATATCTTACATGACTGCCACATGTGGGCCAATCTTTAAGCTTCTCCATAAAGATCAAGGTTGTGTCTAGACAGAAGACTTCCAGAAATCTTTTGACAACATCAAGGAGTATCTGTTGAACCTCCTATATTGTCTCCTCCAGTGGAAGGAAGACCATTGATTATCTACTTAACTGTGTTAGACGAGTCCATGGGTTGTGTACTTGGACAACAAGATGAAATTGGTAGAAAAGAGCATATCATCTACTATCTGAGCAAGAAGTTTACAGACTGTAAATCTCGATACTCCATGCTTGAGAAGACTTATTGTGCTTTAGCATGGGCTTCCAAACGTCTACGACAGTATATGATTAATCATACCACTTGGTTGATATCCAAAATGGATCCAATCAAGTATATTATTGAAAATACTGCTTTGAATGGAAGGATTACTAATTGGCAGATGCTATTGTCTGAATATGATATTGAGTACCGTACTCAAAAGGAGATTAAAGGAAGTATTATTGCAGATCATTTGGCTCACCAGCCAATTGATGATTATCAATCCATCAGGTTTGACTTCCCTGATAAAGATGTTATGTACTTAAAAGCTAAAGATTATGATGAACCATTGCATGAAGAAGGACCAGAGCCTGGATACCGATCAGTTTTAGTGTTTGATGGAGTTGTTAATGCTTATGGTAATGGAATTGGGGCAATCATCATTATTCCTCAGGGTTCTCATATCCTTTTAACTGCAAGATTGATGTTTGATTGTACAAACAACATGGCAAAATATGAATCTTGTATCATGGATCTTGAAGAATCCATTGATTTGAGGATTAAGATTCTTAACGTATATGGAGATTCAGCCTTTGCTTGATCCCTTCTAAAGATTATGCAAGAAGGTTGTTGAATTTCTTCAATATATTTGAGTTTCATCATAGACCTCGTGAAGGGAATCAGATGGTGGATGCTTTGGCTACCTTTTCTTTTATGTATAAAGTAAATCATTGGAATGACGCGCCTCAAATCTAAATGTTGTGCCTTGATAGGCCTGCTCATGTGTTTCCAGTAGAAGAAGTCGCAAATGATAAGCCTTGGTATCATGATATCAAGTGTTTCCTCCAGAGTCAAGAGTACCTGCTTGGGGCATTCAGTAAAGATAAGAAGATTTTGAGAAGACTGGCTGGAAATTTCTTTCTGAATGAAGATGTGATGTACAAGAGAAACTATGACATGGTCTTTCTCAGATGCATGGATAGACACGAAGCTGACATGTTTATGCAAGAAGTTCATGAAGGATCTTTTGGTACTCATGCCAGTGGACATGTAATGGCTAAAAATATGTTAAGGGCGGGCTACTATTGGCTGACAATGGAATCTGATTGCTGTAAATATGTGAAAAAGTGCCATAATTTCATATTTATGCTAACAAGATTCATGTGCCTCCGACTCTTCTCAATATTATTTCATCCCATGGCCTTTCTCTATGTGGGTAATTGACATGATTGGTATGATTGAACCCAAAGCTTCGAACGGACATTGTTTAATTCTAGTGGCTATTGATTACTTCACAAAAGGATTGAAGCATCATCTTATGCTAATGTGACCAAGCAGGTTATAGTCAGATTTATCAACAATCAGATTATTTGCCGATATGGTGTTCCAAGTAAGATCATCACTGATAATGGGTCGAACTTGAATAATAAGATGATGAAAGAGCTTTATGACGACTTCAAGATTGAACATCATAAATCTTCTCCTTACAAACATGAGATGAATGGGGTTGTTAAAGCTGCAAATAAGAATATTAAGAATATTATCCAGAAAAAGGTTATGACATATAAGGATTGGCATGCGATGCTCCCTTTTGCTTTGCATGGGTATCGTACATCCGTCTGAACTCCAACAGGTGCAACCCATTTCTCTCTTGTGTATGGCATGGAAGCAGTGCTCCCCATAGAGAATGAGATCCCATCAATGTAAGTTTTGATGGAAGCCAAATTGTCTAAGGTTGAATGGTGTCAAAGTAGATATGATCAATTGAATTTGATTGAAGAGAAGAGGATGATAACTTTGTGTCATGGCCTATCATATCAAAAAAAAATGAGGAAAGCATTTGACAAGAAGGTTCAACCTCGTGTATTTAGATAAGACGACCTCGTGCTCAAAAATATCTTCTTTCAACACTAATTCTAGGGGCAAGTGGACTCCTAATTATGAAGGACCACGTGTTGTTAAGAGAGCCTTCTCTAGTGGTGAAATGACTCTTATGAATATGGATGGTGAGGAGATCCCTCGTCATGTTAATGCCGATACATTCAAGAAATACTTCGCCAAGAAAAATAAAAGAACAACTCACTAAGTTGAAAACCCGAAAGGGCGGCTTAGGCAAAAATGAGTGTGTCGGTGGATTGAAAACCCTAAAGGATGGTCCAGGAAAAAATTAGAGACATAAATAGAAAATGATCATCCTGGTAGATTGAAAACCTGAGAGGGAAATCTAAGCAAAATTTAGGGATTATGGCAAGTAACTGCATCAGGCCAGACTTGATCATTTGAAGCAACAGTGCCTATCAAAGATTCTCATTCAATCATCCTCGACCGAAGTTCTGAGCATAGAGGAATTCAAAGTTGTTATGGAGAATAGTGGTCATTGTATTTCAATGTAGCCCTTTACATGTACTTACTATTTTTTAACTTTGTAATGATCCGTGGAGTCACGCCATCTGCGAACTACCATTCTATCAATAAAATTTGAGCCTTTTGCCCATTTATTTGTTGTTCTTATCTTGTTTCAGTTTACGAAATTTCATTTATTTTTTATAATAATTTTCGAAACAAAATATATATAAACAATCATGTTTTTGAAATTTACAAAAATATTTTCCTCGATTTGTAAATATAAAAGAGGAATGTCAACAGTGATATCAAGGATGGTAAGATCTTGAAGAGTCGAACTCAGTGTTCTCCTAAGACATGATTTTCCTCATGAATGTATCCAGGCTCATCAGTCCCCACAGCAGAGATTGCAGGAATGGTCGAATCCCTAGTGAAATCGCCAACAGGTCTTCGTAACATAGTTTGTTCGGATGTTTCTTATCCCCGACAAACCTTTCCATCCCTCAGAATAAAGTTCATGTTTTAGAAGATTAAACTTAAGGTCTCCAAGAAATATATTTTTTCTCTCTCTAGAAGGATTTAAGCCTTGTATCAGGATTTAGCTCCTTTGATGGCTTATGATCGTTCATTGCAGGGTTTTCTTCAGCTGAATCCCTAGCAAGATATCCAATAGCATCTCCACCTTGTTGAGATTAGACGAGTATCCAGTTGTACTGTGTTATCATTCTAACCCTTTGTGTCTGTTTTGTCAGCATATTCATACACATATTCATACGTATATGCATAACATCATGGTGTTTATTTGTATATCTTTCATTTCTTAGTGTTTTCCCCGCTCTCTGGTGTTTTTCTCCTCGTGAAGTGTGTGCGTCCTCTCTACAGTAGAGTGTTGACCTTAAGCAAAAAGAATTTATCCTTTCTAATTCCCCATGGAGTTTGATCCTCGTGGAAGGTTTTGTTTCAGTTTTCCTTTCTAGTTCATTATCTGGGTAGAATTAATTCCCAATTGAGTTTATTTCCTCATTGGATTGAGTCCTCTTTGACTGTTTCTCTTCAATTCATTCTTGGGTTGAACTTTGGTCTATGTAGCTTATTACCTTTGTTAAGCTATCACTTGGCTGGTAGTTAGTAATCTTTCCTTTTGGGCTTATTACCTTTGTTAAACTATCACTTGACTGATAGTTAGGTAATATTCCTATCACCTTTGGTTGGTTACCTTATTAAGTTATCACTTGGCTGGTAGTTGGTAATCTTTCCTTTTGGGCTTACCTTTGTTAAGCTATCACTTGCTTGATAGTTAGGTAATATTTATTTTTTCCTCTGGTTGGTTACCTTGTTAATCTATCACTTGGCTAGTAGTTGGTAATATTTCCTTTTGGGCTTATTACCTTTATTAAGCTATCACTTGGTTGATAGTTGGGTAATATTTCTTTCTTACCTTTGGTTGATTACCTTGTAAGTTATCACTTGGATGGTAGTTAGGTAATGTTTTCCTTTTGAGCTTATTACCTTTGTTAAGTTATCGCTTGGCTGATGGTTAGGTAATATTTCTTTTTACCTTTGGTTTATTACCTTTGTTAAGCTATCACTTGCCTGGTAGTTGGTAATTTTTCTTTTTGGGCTTATTACCTTGTTAAGCTATCACTTGGCTGATAGTTAGGTAATTTCTCCCCCTATTGGAGTTGGGAATCCCCTTTGATTGATCTTTTCACCAGCAGAGTCTTGCTTTGATAAGTCTTTCCTCGTTGGGTCTTTGGTTCATTTATCTTCTAACTGTGCATTGGTTTCTTTCCAATACAATAGTTATTCTTGATTCGAGTCGTTTCCTGATGCGTTACTTCCCTTGAGGACATCCTTTTGTCTCCAGTAGTTTTATGTCATAGTTTTGTCTACGCGTCTTTCCTTTTCCCATGTGGAACATTCTTGGTCCCCAGCTGGGTCCCTCTTTGGAATCTGTTATTACCCTGCAGAATGCCAGTCTCCTCTTTTATCCAGCAGTTATTTGTCTTTCGTGGTGCTATATTCCCCACAGAGATCCTTGACTGCATTCATATCACATCATAAGCATTTTTGTAGTATCTTAGGGCCAAAAATTGGTCTTTTGTATTTAAGTCTCTTCAATCTCGTCGAGACAGAGATTTCAATCTTCATATCTCCAAATTGAAGAAACTTAAATAGGGGCATATGTCATACCCTAATTTTTAACCCTAAGATCCCACATATCATTTGCATCCTTGCATCCAAACAAGGTCACATCTTTTTCCTCTCCTTCACATCTTTGGGTTTACCTTTTGTAGGGAGCATCAAGCAACTCTTTGTTGGTGCTTTACCTTTGTGTTTATATGTTCATTTCTTATCTAACCACTAATCAAAATAGCAAAAATATGTCTTGTTTTCTTTAAGTTTATTGTGCAAGGTATGGCTTTTCATCAAGAGCATCAAGCATGGTTCCTCAGCTAGGGTTTTCTTTGATTCCTCAAGTCAAAGTGTGTTCAACCATTGATTCTCAAGGAGATTATCTCTCGAAACATGATCTCTAATGTTCTCAAGCATCTTTCAATCTCATTTTGATCAAGAGTACCTTAAAGTTTTGTTGCTTATTTCTCAAGAAGAGTCAAAGGTTCATGTGTTTATTTCCATGCCTTCTTCAATAAGTCACCTCAAACTTTGAGCAATTTAATCAAAATACATTCAAAGACACCTTATTTTGAGATCATATGATCATCCATGTACCTTTAAATGCAAGAAAAGTCTAAGTACACAAGTTTATTCCAAGAGGTTTGACCAAAGAGTCAACATTTGAAGTCAAAGTTCAAAGGATCACAACTCCTTCAACCCTCAACATTCTTGAATGCTTATTTTTGAATATGACTCTTATCAATATCCTCTATAACTTTTCATCACATGAAAAGAGCCAATTATGCTTGGAGGATCATCAAAAGGTTGAAGATATTATAGGTCATTTGTGAACTTAGTGAAATTTGACCTATTTTCAAGTGACTTTTTCCCAACTTTCAAGGATCATAACTTCTTCAATTTTAAACAATTGAGGATGATTCGTTTTTCACAATATCATTTGTGATTCCCTCTAAAATTTTACCTCAAGGATCTAATTCAAATTATGCTTGGAAGGCCATGGATTTCTTTGAGACATTATAGGTCATTTTTTCAGCCACTTGGGACTTAGAGTTTTCCAAGTTGCATTACCATATTTTCGTGCCAACTTCAACATGTCATAACTATGTGCTAAAGAATCCAAATGTAACCTTTCTTGGCATATTGTGATCGTTTATATAATGTCAACAAATTTCAAGAAAAATGGGATCAAAAAGCCTCCTGAGCCAGATGCCTCATTAAGTTAAACATGGTGACTTGGAACTGAAGAAATCATCATGATCAGAATTTTGAACTTCACTAATCCTCAATTACAAGCCAATTCACCACGCGTTTTTGACCTAAACATGATTAATCAAGTCTCCAGAAGTTAAATGACTCATAAAACACATGATTTGGCTGAATTTTGATGGTCTTGTAAGTCAGACTTTTCTCCATCATGAGCAAATTCGTTTTGCACGAATTGAGCATTATTTGGCATGTATGAGATCACCAATCACTTCCTTATAAATAGAGAAACATATTTTCTTCATTCCCAATCTTTGGAGAGACAAATAACCTCTATTTCACTCTCAAACTTTTCCAAAAAATTTAAGCTATCGTGTTTTGATTTCTAGCTTACTTCAATTCAATTTCTTGATTATATTAGAACCTTTGATCTCCTCTGAAGCTTTTGCAACAATTCCCAAGCTCTAAGACCTTCTGAAGTGCCCTGACCAGATCAAGCTTCATCAATCACTTATAATCTTTTGGATAAGGTAGTTCTGAGCATCATTTGAACTCAAATAAGTTATCACAGTGTAGTCATTCATTCTCTGATGATATCCCCTAACTTATCTGGTGTTGATTGACCGTGTTCATCATTTAATTTTACTTTTTATGGCTCGCTTGTTTCTGAAACTTCTCTGAAATTTTACATGCTCAATTTAGATAAATGAATTTTGAGCATGAGGATGAATTAGTGATGAGGAGACGATCACGATGGTGATAGTCTCATGTTCTTACTTTGCCAAATGATGAAGCTCCGGTGAGGGATCATCGAAGACTATGACCGGATTTGTTCCAGGTCATCAGAGTTGGCTATCCATGTTGGCATTTTGAAATATTTTGATTGGTTTATTTTGAATTTGATCCCGTATTTTATTCTAACTATTTTCCACCATGCGCCCTAGTTTAATAGTTGTTGGATCTGCCACGTCAATTAATGAGGCCAAATCCAATGTCTCCTCTTTTTTTATTCTGTTTTTTATTTCTTTTTATTTTTTATTTTAAATTGCATTTTCTTTAAAAATTCATAGAAATTTCATTTTTTATCCAAAAAAATCCCAAAATAATTTCTAAAATTTTCTTTTATTTTTCTTCGTCTTATTTTTATTTTTCTATATTTATTTTATTGATTTTGTTTTTTTCTTGAATTTCTTCTTTTTTTTTCTTTGTTTCAATTGGTTTTAAAATACTTTTATGCATTTAAAAATTCTGGAAAAATTATTTTATGTTTATTATTTTATCTCCAACCTTTCATAATTTTCTTGGCCATTTATTTGGTGTTTTGAGGGGTTTTATGGATTTTCTCTTTTATTTCCCTTTTAAAATTTATTTTAAAAATACTTTTGATGCATTTTATTTCATTTTCTTGTTTGATATTTGTTGGCTCCTGTTGCCTTGGATCTTGGCTATTTTGATCATAGATCTCATCAAACTCAATGGATCTTGCGTATTGATGGGGTGAAAACCCTAATCTACCAAGATGGATGTTTTGATGATGACTTAATCAATCCTTTGATCCAATTTAGGTTTGGTTTCTCTTGTCTTCTTCTTCTTTATCTCTTTCTCTTCCTTTTTTCTCTCTTGATCAATTAAATGGTTTGTGTCCATCTTTTTTATGATGTACAAATTGGTACTTGATGAACTTTCATCATTTCAAATTTACCTCCTAATTGGTCATGAATCATTTAAGGTACTTTGGTTGATGCATAAGTTTGTTCTAAGTATCATGAAGTATTAATTGATGTAATGGACCACTCTTCTAGCCTTTGTGCTTGATCCATCCTTTTTTCTTTTTTTTTGTGGCATAGCTTTAGGAGAATGATTTACATATCATTTCTCTAGCATGTATTAACACAAATATTATTATTAAACGACCTCAGATAGTTGCGACTTCTACATAAGTCCAATTACGATTGCTTAACATAGTGCTAAATTTGTCCCAAATCGGAAAGTAAGTTATTTCCATAAGTGAGATTGTAAGTTTCCTACTCCTCATGGTATTGTGTGAAAAATTTTGTTTCCTTTTCACCTAAGAGAGCTAGTGGCATACTTGTTGATTTTATCGAAGTTTGAGCCCTTCTCATGGTGATGTAGAGGTCCATATATTTCATACTTGTGGGTGAATAATCGAGTGTTTTCCAAAAAATGATAAATTGTCTTTCTATTTTTTATTACTAACACAACTTACTAACATATTATTGTATTAACTTCATTTTAATGTTATTTATTTATTTTGTCATTTATTTCTTGCTATTTACTTTATGCTTTTATTTTAGCATCTCATATCATATTATTTATGCTATATTATTTTCTCTTTGTCCACTTGGACCTTTGTTTATGTTTATGCTCTTTTTTTCCTTTGCCCATTTAGATTTCTTTTTCTTTTAAAGACATTAATAAAGGGAAAAAAACCTAAAAATTGGTTTTCTTAATTCATGGACTTGAGGTTACTATCATTGGCATTGTTGTGGAATTATGGACTTAGAACTAGGATCTTGACCCTTGCTTTGGGAGTTTGTGATTTGAGACCATGAGATTCATCTAGTACCTTTGACTTTGGACTTCTTTTGAAGACTTGGCTTGGATACTTTGGTTTCATCTGATACATGGATTATTCTTTGCTTATTTGGCTTGCTTGAGGCTTAATCCAAATGAGGGAATTCTTGCTTGACTCATGTCATAAAGCTTGTTATCTCTTGGTTAAATCTTTCCTTCCTAGCTTTTACTTTATGTTCTAAAATAGTCTCTTCCTCTCCTCCCCTTCTTTAATTTTCAAAATCTTCTCTCTTTCTTCAAAAATCTTCTTGTTTTCAAACTTGAATCACTTTCTCAATAAACCTTGACTTTTGTCAAGTGATTTTCAAAATCCTTTCTTAATAAATGCTAATACATCTTAAGCATATCCAAACCAATTTCAAAAGACTTCAAAAAATACATAACTCATTCAAACTATTTTGTGCCCTTTGTGCACTTTTTCTCAAAGTTTAGACATGAGTAATTTCCATAGTTGAGATGTAATTCTCCTATCCCCAGAGTATTGATTATAATTATTTTCTTCCTGAGAGAGCTAGTGGAATACTTGTTGATCTTTATCCAAGTTGGATCCCTTCTTCATGGTGATGCAAAGTTCTCATACTTGTGGGTGGCTAGTTGAGTGTTCTCCTTAAAATGACAAAATGTCTTTTCATTAAAAATGAATCAAAACAAAACACCTTTGTTATTTTTACCACAAACTACGAGGTTTTGATCCTCTATTGCACTTTGTGGTACGTAGGCCCGAGGCTGGGGAAGTCTTGGCAAACACAAAAGTTATAAAAAAACATTTCTCTTCTTATTTCCCAAATCTTTTGAAAACAACACCATTTTAAAGCCAAAAAGTTCATATAAAGTACTATAGATGTTTAGGGTACTAATATCTTCCCTTTGCATAACCAGCCCCCGGACTCTTATCTCTGTTTTTATTAGTTTTGTTTTAAAACTTATTTTGGTTTTGTTCGTTCTTTTTCCTTTTCCTTTGGAAATAATAAAAGCCCGGTGGTGACTCTTGTTTTGTGAGTTAAGTTAATAAATAGCTTAATCTTAAAAAATTTACCGCTATAATATGTCATCAACATAGAGACATACACACGAACAATATTGCCTTCAGAAGTATGATGAACATAAACACCGTACTCCATCTCACACTTTCTAAATCCTTGGAGCTTGAAAAATGAATCAATTTTCAGATTCCAAGCTCTAGAAGTTTGTTTCAGTCCATACAATGCTTTATGTAACATGTACACCATCCCTTCCTAATTTTTTTTCATAAATCCAGGAGGTAGTGACACGTATACCTCTTCTTGTAATGGACCGTTCAGAAATGCATATTTCATGTCTAGATTCATCAGAGGCCAATTTCTAATAGTAGTTATAAAAATCATCAATATGATTGTTTCATGTCTAGCTATAGGTGCAAACGCTTAAAATTAATCTAACCTAGGTTTATGTAGAAATCCTCTTTCTACTAACCTTGCTTTGTGTTTTCCAATTGATCCATTTGGCTTCGGTTTCACCTTGAAAACCCATTTGACGCTAATGGCTTTCTTCTGCTTTGAAAGCTCAGTCAACTCTCAAGTCTTCTTTCTTTCTATAGCCTCAAGTTCTTATTGCATGGCCTTCAATCTCACCTTAGTCTTGTGAGCTTCTTCATTACTAACTAGTTCAGAGTCTACTAACACGACACACTGAATGATTTCTCCCTCATAGTCTACTTTACTATCCTGTAACACGTCAAACTTTGCAAATCTCCTTGGTATTTGTATGATTCTTTGTGGCCTCTAAACTTGTTCAGAATCTTATTTAGATGCTGGAACAATATCACATGCTTGACCACCTCTAAAAGTTGGATCACCTTCAGAAGCTCCAACTTCAGAAGTTTGACCTCCTTTAGAACCTTGACCACCAGAGTATGGATCATCATCAAAATTTGGATCATGATCACATTTACCTTCAGAGTCATACTCGTCTTCAGAGTCACTTTCAGAATCACCTTCTGATTCTGACTCATCTTCAGAACCTTTGGATTCTGAAGTATCTTCAGAAGTTAACTCGGGTGTTAACATTACACCAAAGTTGGATTGAGACTCGCTCCTATCTCACTCTTATGATTCCTTCACAATGATGTCTCTTCTAACTTCAACCTTATTAGTGACTGGACAATCAATCTTATACGCACCTGTATTGTGGTACCCAATCAGTAACTTTACTTTGCTTCTATCATCCAGGTTCTTTCTAGTAGCACCTGGAACATGTTTGTAACAAACTGAACCAAATACTCTGAAATGACTCACACTTCGCTTATCACTAGTCCACTTCTCAAAAGGAACTGTTTCATTTAGCTTCTTTGTTGGACACATGTTGAGCACATATGTTGCAGTGGCAATAGCTTCTCCCCACAAGGTGGGAGGTAGTTTCTTCTCCTTTAGCATGCTCCTTATCATACCATGCAAAGTTCGGTTTCTTATCTCAGAAGATTAATTCCATTCTCCTCACAGAACTTTCTAAACTCTGTAGATTTATACTCACCTCCACCATTATTTCTGAGAATTTTCAGCTTCTGACCACTTTGTTTTTCAGCTTTCACCTTGAACTTCTGAAACTCAACAAATACCTCATGCTTAAACTTGTTGAGTTCTACCCATGTCATTCTTATGAACTCATCCATAAATGACACAAAGTATTTATTTCCTCCTAGTAAAGGTACTTCAAATTATCCACAAACATCATAATGTACTACTCCCAAAGCATGCTTTGCTCTTAGGGCTACTTCTGATGAAAATGGAAATCTAGCTTGCTTGCCTTTCATGCATATCTCACATGACTTCTCAGGCTTCACAATCTTGGGAATTCCACATACCAGCTTCTTAGAATTTAGATGCCCAAAGTTTTTGAAATTAAGATGCCTCAATCTCTTGTGCCGCAACTCACTCTTACCTTCAATGCCTTCTGCCCTAAGACATTTAGTTTCAGCTGTCTCCATATTCACCTTGAATGTTTTGTTGCTTCCTTGCTCAGATTGCATAATCATCTTCTGATCAGAATCATACAACTTCAAGAGATTATTCTTTATAGTAATTGAGAAACATTTCTCAATGAGCTGACCTACACTCATCAGATTGCTCTTCATGCTAGGAACATACCAAACATCCTTCATCAGAACAGTTTTACCATTCTTCACCTTGACTTTGATATCTCCCATACCTTCAGCATTGAGGTATTTATTATCAGCACATTTGATCTTTGTCCTCTTTCTAGAGTCAAAATCAACCAACCATTGTTTGTTTCCAGTTAGGTGATTTGAGCAGCTAGTGTCCATATACCACCAGTCTTCCAAATACACACCATCAGATTCAGAAGCCATCAATAGCATAGGTTCATCATCAACTGGCTATGTTTGCTTCTTCTGATTTTGTCTCCTTGTTTGATCAACAGTCCGCAGCAAAGTGGCTAAACTTCTTACAACAGTAGAATTCAACCTTCTTCTTGTCAAACTTCTCTTTTCCCTTCTAATGTTTCTTCTCATCATAATTGGAGGCTTTTGACTTCTGAAAACCACCACCATGTCTCTTCTTGGATTCTAACCAAGATTGCTTCTGACTCTTCTTCCCAAAAGACACCTTCAGAGCATGCGCTACCTCTCTTTTAGAGGTTCTCTCAATCATACACAACTCTTGTGCCTTTAGACTTCTCTGTAGCTCTTCAATCCTAATGGTGTTGAGGTCGTTAGAATGTTCAATTGCTACAACAATGTAATCAAATTGAGGAGTAAAAGATCTTAGTACTTTCTCAATGATTACTTGTTCTAAAAAAGTTTCTCCATAAGATTTCATCTCATTGGTGATCAGAATCACTCTAGAAATGTAATTAGGTATCTTCTCATTTTCCTTCATGTTGAGATTCTCATACTGCTTACAAAGTGACTGAAGTTTCACCTTCTTCACTGATGCATCACCATCGTAGCACCATACCACTGTGTCCCACGCAGCCTTCGTCATCGTCGAATCAATGATTTTCTCAAACACATTCCCATCCACACACAGATGGATGTAGAATAACGCCTTTTGATCTTTATTCCTCGTTTCTCTTTGCATGTTTCTTTGTGCTTCTGTCGTATCTTCCTCAACCGGAACATAATTGTCATTGACGAGATCAAGAACGTCTTGAGCATCAAACAACACATGCATCTGAATCGACCACTGATTCTAATTCTTTCCATCAAATGCTGGAAGCTTTGTATTCAAACTACTTTTGCTGCTGTTCATTTTTGATTTTGTGCACTGAAACTCACATGGATCTCACCAAATGCTAGTGTTTCCCAATCCTGCAATATCAAGAAATGCGATTTTATTACAATTCCGATCGTGAATTCAATGTGAATTCAAGAAACGAAATCAATCACACACGCCTCACCTTACACTTGTGTTTCTCTGTGAATCTTCCATGTGAATCGAATCGGAGCTCCAGATACCAATTATTGGTGTAAAAGTTTGAAGATGAAGATTATAAATATGGAGAGAGAAGAGAGAGAAAATAAATCTAACTAACTTTTAGAGAAACTTTGTATTCATTCTGTTATGAAATTATGTTACACGCTTGGTTTATATACATAAACAAAAATGCCACGTAGGCAAAATGCTAACCTACGCTAGCTGAGTAGTGCACCTTCTGAAAACTTAAAACCAACTACAACTTAGAAGCTAAACACCACTTCTGGAACAACTACCTCAAAATCTTCCGCTTCGGAGTCAGAACCATGCTTCTAAATATAAATTACTTCTAACACTCATGAGTAAATTGGTCTTTAGTATCTTCCTTTTTACGATACTCTTCTTATAATTGAAGGTGATTACCCAATTGTTCAAGAGATATGTCCTTCTTTTTATGTTTCAAGGTCCTTTATATATCCTTCCACGAAGGTGGGACTTTGTCTATTATGGAAGATACAATGATGGTTTCTAACATGTGCATTTTGTGTTGTTTGTAATTATTGAGAATACAATCAATTTCACTTAATTGTTCCATAACCGGTCTATTATGTACCATTTATAATTATTGAAATGGAAAACAAGAAATTGCTTACTTGTAGCATCTTCTTTCATGTATCTTTACTCTAGTTTATCCTATAGTGCATTTGCGGATTGACTACTTTGATAGATATTGAAGAAGGAGTCTGACATACCGTTGAGAATGTGACCCTTGCAAATGTAATCATTATTGTCCCATTTTTCCTTTCTCTTGTTTCATAAATTTTTTATTCTTCCATTTCTAATAGTCTTGGTGTATTCAAAACATATGCCACTTTCAAAGTTTTAAGCGGGAATTTCATCTTTTTCTGCCAACGAACAAAGTTGCCTCCATCAAATTTATCCAATTTCACAAAATTAGATGTCATTTCTCTGAATGACGCTGCCATTGATTAAGTAATAATTGAATCTAAAGATTGTTATATATTGTGTTTGTTGGGAATATGTATCGGCACTAAAACAAATAAGGTATTTATGAAGATCACACTTGAAAATTCAAAGCGTGTGAATTCATACTAACATTTAGGTTCAATTCGCCTCCACCAATTATTATATATCAGATGCAATAAGGATTAACAGTGAATTCCCTTCAGGAAACTTTGAATTTATTAATGTGAATTTCATAAACACACTAAGCTTATCTTTTGATAATCGATTATAGAAAAATATTTTCTACACTTCACCCATGCATTAATGAAATGAATAATGATTTAGACTAATTGTAATATGAGGTAAATGGATTTAAAAAGTCATATTTCATATATAATTTAGGTTTAATTAGTACCAAAGTCCTTTAAGTTAATTTAAGATTTCATTTGGCCCCATATCTAACAAACCTTACTTTTGCATCCCTTAAAAACTATTTTGTTATCTAATTTGATCATTTATGTTAAATTTTGCTTAAAATCGTTAACTTGAGTTGATGTGGCAATCTATTGGCAAAATTGGATATAGTGACTCAGCAAACCTCATTTAACTTAAAAAAATAATTAAAAAATGAGTCATTTTTCACCTTCATCTTCTTCCCTTCCATCTTTACCTCCATCTTCTTCACAGCCTAGAAAATATTCAAATCTCTAATCATTCAAATCTCACTTGAACTCCCACTTCCAACAACACGCATCATCTCTAGCATTACTGGTTCATAGAAATATTGATTCTCTCCCTCAAATATAGCATTCATATGTCAAAAAAATATCCTTAAACAACTATAAATGCTCAAATTCCAAATCCACCAAATAAAATTACTCAATTGAACCAATTACATAAAAACTCAACAAACAAATAGCTCACAAACGTAATAGAACAAAAAATTCTCACAACAACCTCACAATAAAAACTTGCTAAAAATTTAAACTTTCTTCCACAACTTAAATAAAAACTTTCTTCCACATCAACACTTTTTGTCAAGCATATCCCTACCAGAATGACAATTTCTCAACATGTTTTTGGTATCAAAAGACATAATATTAGCAATCAGTAACATGAAATTTGATGCTCAACTTTGATGGGGCCTACTGTGTAATTAGTAATTAGCACAATAAAAAATTTCTCTTATGAAATATTCTTGTTGAGAAAGGGTTTCTCCAAACAAATGGGTTGGTTTATGAAAAATGTGGCTTGTTCCTTGTTTCGCAAAAATCTTTTGGATGTAATTTGATTTTTGATGCATTGATGCCAAGTTTTAAACTTTTTTCACTGTTATTGTAGTACACCCTCATTTTGTTTTTTCCATTTTCACTACTTTAACAATACCAAAAATTAGTGAGTTTGGTTAAAGTTTTGAGCTTTTTTCATATAAGCAAGAAAAATAGTGAGATTAGGAGATAAAATGAATTTCATGATGTAGTTTTGCAACATTAATTTTTTTTCTGGGTTGGTTGTGAAGAAGATGGAAGTGAATATGTAGGAGAAGATGAAGATGAAGAAAATGACTGATTATTTAATTAACTTTTAAGATTAAATGAGGTTTGCTGACTCATATCCAATTTTGCCAACTAGATTGCCACATCAGCGCAAGTTAATGGTTTTAAGTAAAACTTAACAGAAAGGACCAAATTAGAAAAATGAACAATTGTTAAGGGACTAAAAAGTAATTTTATTAAATAGAAGATCATATTGAAACCTTAAATTAAGTTAAGGGACTAAAAGATGAATTAAGCCTATTATTTATGATTCCCAGGTGTCTCTACTTATAAAAAAGTTCATGATACATCCATAATTCTATCTTCATTCACTTCATGTGATATACTTTCTTTTTGAGCCAAATACACTATCTCTTTGAGCTCCATCTTGTGTCTAATCAAGAATTATTTGTGTTGTCAAATCAAACACTTAATTCTCTTTGTTTTTGGTCATTCCATATAGTGGCACCATGCCTTAGGTTCCCCACATATGGTTCATGCCAATTTTCCTCTTGGGTTCAGATTTCACCCCTTTTTTAGTCAAACAATAAAATCATTTGGTTCATACCTTACCTTTATCACACTTCTTTTCACCTCCCACCACTAGTTCTATGAACTACAGAGCTCTGAATTTCTTATTGCACTATAAGAATACGTAGGCATGAGGGCAATAATCCTCACCAAATACTTTATCTATTCTTTTCTTTTTTCTCATCTTTCTTTTGCGGGAAACATTAAATATAACATTTATTCAAGCAAAGAACAATCAAAATGATTCCCATTGAGTACAACGGATGTAAGGGATGCTAATATATTTCCTTTGCATAATCGACTTCTTTACCCGGTTATCTCTTTCCCCAGGATTTTATCGATATTTTCCCTTTCCTTCAAAAATAAATAAAGTTCGATGGCGACTCTGTTGTATGTTCGAGCGTGCGATGCGTTCGGGTATGTTTCCGCTAGCTTCAGAATGGTTGATCGTGTGTATGGTTGACGGTTAATTTTCCTTGTTGCTAAATAGGTACTAAGCTCTTTAAATATACATGAAAAATTTAAGAGTGGTTTTTCTTTACAAATAGGATTATTAGAGTTATTTTACTCTTTAGAAACATATTTATTAGAACCTAATAAATGAAAAGAAAAAAAATAACTTAATCAAAAGTAGGTTTATTAGAGTTATCTTACTCTTTAAAATTTATTATTAAAATGACCAAGTATTTAATTAAAGTATTAGTTTTTATTTCTATTAATTTTTTTAAAAAATAATAGGTTTTGCGGATGGGGACGGTTCGAGGAAACCATTCCCCATTAGGGATAGGGGGTTGTAAATTTTTAACCACGACTTGATACAGGACGAGAGTGAGTGGTAAATTTTTATCCGCGACTAAGTCTGGGGCGGGACGGATCTGCTACGTGGAGGCGGTATGGGTGCGGGACTGGTGAAACCCGCCCCACCTTGTCATGCCAAATCGAAGACAACACCATTATGATAAAACAAACATGCTTTACCACTAGATCATCTAATCACAATGTGATAAACTTACTTGCAATTATAGAAATACAAACTTCTAAATAATATTTCAGAAATCTTATATATATATATATATATATATATATATATATATATATATATATATATATATATATATATATATATATATATATATATATATATATATATATAGATTAAAAAAATCTTATAAAATTAAAATAAATTTATATTTTTAGATAATTTAAAAATAAATGACATTATTTAATTTTATAATTTAATATAAAAATAAATCATTAAATTTTAAATAATTCATTAGATTTTTAAAATGTGATTGATGGACGAATCCATCCATAACTCTAAATAGATGGATTGGATCAAAGAATTTATATAATTGATAGATTGTTTAATGTTATATTTGTAAATGCTCTGTGGCATCCTTGCTCGCAGAATAAAGATGGCTAAGCTCAATAAGACTACAGTCCAGTTAACCAGAAGAATTTCAAAACACGCCTAAATAAATGTATGTCCCATTTGTGAAATTATTTTCTTCACAACTTTCATGCTCCTCATAATTCTAAAAATAAGTTTATTTAAATTCTTGACACTGAAATGTAGTATATATAAGTTTTAAAAAATATACATTCAGATTCTGTAAACTATATTAAATACATATTCTTTTTTTTTTTTTTTACAAAATTACATTTCTATTTTATTTTTACATTAGAAACATGATGTTTTATTTTAAAATAAATTTCAATGCCAATTTTTAACATTTCTGTCTTCCAATTACCATAATTTAATCCAACTTTACCATCTGACATAAACTTAATTATCCTTCTCAATTACTTATCCATTAACCCATTGTTCCTTTTTTTCTTAATCTTCCATAAATAAAATATAGACAAAATGTCATTAACTTAATTCCTTTTTAAAAAAAATCTTTCTTATATCAAATTTTCTGAATTCTGCTGAACTTGTGACAAATCTTTGTCCTTGGAATAATTGTTGTACCAGCAACAAATATCTACCACCTCCAACATTAAGTGTAGACATAGAACATACATGATATGAAGGTAAAGTTCATAAATATCTTGTGAAACACATAATTGTCTCTGAAATGTACTTGTCCCTATCAACACATAGTAATCATGATAAAGGTTTTAGTTAAGAGAATAGCACAAAAACTTGCACACACTGTACCAAACAAAGTACTAATAACAAAGAAAGAGACATAGGTAGTTGGAGTGTGGTTGAAGAAGATTGCTCATTTATGATTTCAGATGAATCAACAGCTAGAGGCATTCCATCACTATTAAGTGTGCATGATTGTGGCTTAGATCCATCATTGTTCAACAATAAAGCACGGAGAACGTCGGTAACCGTGTGAATATAAGCTGTCCGATTCTTCGACAGAAGCCATGTCAAGCCCATTAGCTCGCAATCTTTGTTGTGAATCTTTGTCGTCCTGTCTTCTTTGCTTGAATTTGAAGTCTTTTTGTTAAGCTGTGATCATAAAGTATTATTTCAATTAAAATATCAAACATTATAAAAGTGACATATATATGTTTCTAAATTTTGTAAAAACTCACCAAATAGAGACTATTCAAGCACTTAGAACACCCTTCAAGACCTTGAAAACCATTGACATGTTTGTCACTACTCAAACAGCTCTTCTCCAGCTTTCTAACACTTTCATCTCCAACAAGCTCCCCACTTTTGGTTACAGAAAATGAATCAGGACAGTTAAAAGGATGCAGCCTAATCCCACAAGAACAATACACCAAATCACAACTCTCATTTGGATTTACAATCTCAATTCCTCTAACTTTCAAAGCCTTTTCCAATCCATCCACACATGTTTCTGAATCATCTGGCACCAAAGGCATGTCAAATGATGATGATGACGATGATGATGATGATGGTGAGTGGTTTCTAAGAGCGGTGGAAGAGTATGAAGAGTACAACCACGCTGCAAGAACGGGACAACATCGGCTACGTTGGAGTTTACTGTGTTTTGATGAACTACATGCATCTTTTATGCCATTGAAAAGTTCGTTTGAGAGAGATAAGGGACAGCCTTTAACATAAGATTGTTCTTGGAATGAAGGGACTGTTAATGTTGTTGGATGAGATGATGGTGTGGGGAGACTCGTGTAGGAATGGAAGAAGAGAATGTAGAGGAAAAGGAGTGATATTGACATGGTGGTGTTGAATAAGATGAAATTGTAGTTTATAAAATGAGTTGATGAACATTTAAAGCTAGGAGAAGGGTATACATATATTTGATTCCAACCAATATCATGAACACCTTGATTGCTATGACATATGTGGATAGGGAGCCTCATGCTTAGACACATGAGTAGGTGAATTGTATTTAATGTGCAGAAGAGTATTCACATGAAAGAGAGGGTTTTTGTTTAATGAGAGAGAAGGAGAGGGAGTGCACATGTCTTACTTGTTGGAACCTTTATTCTTCTCGGCTCTTACACGTCCCACTCATGGACAATACATGTCTAATTAAAAATAGAAAAATGTTATTCTTAACTAGATTCTACACCTACATCGTATTTTAGTCTTCACCAATACGGTGAACAGTAAAATATTATAATAATATATATTATTTTTTTAAATATAAAAGTTATATTTATTTAATTTTTTTTTATTATCTGAACGTTTATTAACCAATTTCATAATTTTTTAATCAATTTCATAACTTGTATTAATCAATTTCGATGGTTGTTCAAAATTATTTTTAATATGTGGACGTTTATTAACCAACTTCGTCATTTCATTAACCAACCTTTTACATTTAATTAATCAACTTTTTTTACTATTTTAAGTCACTATTCATAGACATTGTTCACGTGCACTGTTCACGCACTGTTCATAAATATATTATTTTATTTTTAAAATACACTGTTCACCGTATAAATACAGTGAAAAGTGTATACGGTGTAACTATTTGGTGTAGGAAATTATGTAGGAATAGCAATGCCGTTAAAATTAATAGAATTTGTCATTGAAAGAACTATGGTAGTAGGAGAATTAGCACGATTATTATTTTTATTTTTTTATAGATGTGAGAGACCACCAAAAAAAATATTACACTTAATATATCTAATACGAATTTTTCAAGGCACTTTGAAGGGAGGTTAAAAACTTGAATCACAACTATAGAGCCTGATTCTAACCATAAATTAAGACGACCCTTCTCATTAGCGAACTCAATTGCTAACATAGCATCGGAAAGTTCGACAATGAGAGAGTTCGAGACTATCAAAATATGAGCAAAAGCTCCAAGAAAGTGGTCGTCATAATCTCTGGTAATACCACCGCAAGTAGAGGAACTCGAATTGCCTAAAGACGCTCCATCACAATTGATCTTAATCTAGTTACGCAGAGGCGGTTTGCAAATAACTTCTAGACTTTTAGGAGCATTAGGAGGCTAAATTTTGACTTTGAAATATTTAAGCATCTCTAAATCATGAATATTGATAAAGGAAAAAGCTTTGTAATTATTTCTAGCCTGAGAACAAGTCGATAAAATAAAAGATATAGAAGAAGAATTAGTGATGAATTTCTCCTTGAATCTGATATTGTTTCGAGCAATCCAAACAACATTGAACACATGGATAAAAGCACCGTCAAAGATTAACCTACATTGATCAGACTAGACTCTATTGCAAATAATCTTCTCTTTAATTGGTCATCAATCGAAAGTTTGTTGAGTAACAACCTCCAAATCAAAAACGATTTTGAGGGCAGAATGGTTTTCGACCAAATCCAACGCCACAAATCTTTACATGCACCTAAGTTTATTTTAAAATCATAAGTAGATTTTAGCGTGAGCTTGCCCGAAGGAGAATGCTTCCAAATCTTTCTATTTGGATGAAGATCAAAAGGAATGTGGCAATTATGGATTTTGACTTGGAGAGAATCATGGATATCATAATTGTTGCTCGAGAAGTCTCATTTATGATCAAAGATGAAGGAGATGACATGGAGGTCTTCAACAACAACATGGTTCCCCATGTCCAAAATCAAAGACACCACATTAATTATCATGCCAAAATCTAATTGATTCGCCATTCTAAGGATCCAAGAAGAGTTATCGTAAATCAATAGAGTCTCATTCTTGACACTAGACCAAATCGAGGAGAAAATGTGATGCTTAATGATTTTATTCTTCCTCAAAACCCGAAGCCTAAGAAGACATGCCCAAGGTTCCTCCAAATGGAAAAGATCTCAGTCAAAGTTTAGATGGTGGTCTCATTTAGAGCAACCAACGATCTAAGGCCTAAATCACCTTCAGATATTGGTCTGCGAATGTTTTTCAGGCCATTGTGACAGTTTTACTCTTAAAAGAGTCGCCACTCCAAATAAAGTTCTGAGCAACTAGCTCCAAATCTCTAACGAGAGTAACCGACCCTGTATATATTGACATGGAATGAATGAGCATACCTTGAATAATAGATTTAATAAGCTTGACTCTACCGACAAAGGATAACAACGAACATTTCTAAGACATGAGCTTGTTGATGACTTTATCGACTATCGATTGAAGAAATTTAGTTTTAGGTTTTCCTTTAAAGATGGACACCATTAATCAAAAGGAAATATGTGAGATGTCATTGGAGTAACGATTAGTGAATATTAATCAAATGGAGAAAACCATCTTCCCTAAGATTTAAAAAAGAATCAGTCTTCCTTCATTCTCACGTTTATGATTAGAAGACTAGGAAAACCATTTCTCCTATTTTCTAATCCAGCCCTAAAAATCTTCTATGAATATCTCAATTTTAAAATTAAGGAGAACATTCACTAATTAAAAAAAATGGACCTAAGAAACTCTCTTAATTCTCAATCATTATACTTAAGTACAAATATATATTTACATAGTAATATTAAAATATTATAATTAAATTAAATATTTAATAAAGTTTTTCAACAAAATATTTTAATTTTATTATAGTATCTAAATGAGCAAACATCTACACAAGTAGAACCAGGTGAAACCAAACCAAGTATTCTCAAAAAAATGTTAATTTCTTTGCAACCAAACTCACAACAATGCGTTCATTCTTAAGGTTAAGAAGGTACGCTCTTTCAATTCGATTCTACTCTCCTCAGCCTTTACCTTCATTCATTGGCAATGTTGACGACGCTGTTTCTTCATTCAATCAAATCCTCTGTATGAACCCTAACCCACCCATTTTTGAATTTAACAAGATATTAGGTTCCCTTGCTAAGATCAAACAATACTCAACTGCTATTTCCCTTTTTCAACAAATGGAACTCAGAGGAATTCGACCCGACTTTGTTACTTTCAACATCTTACTTAATTGTTTCTGCCACCTTCGCAAACTCAATTTTGCATTCGCTGTATTGACCAAAATTCTGAAGCTAGGTTATCTTCCAGATACCATAACATTGACTACACTTATTAAAGGTCTCTGTCTTAATGGTCATATTAGGAAAGCCTTTCAATTTCACGACGACATTATATCAAAGGAATTCAACTCTATTGTTCGAAGGGGACTGAAACTTGATCTTCACATCTACAGTATCATGATTAACGGGTTATGTAAGAGTAGAATGGTGGATGAAGCTGTGAATCTCTTCAAAGAAATGCGTTTGAAAAACATGGCTCCTAATACTATAACATACAATTCGCTTATTGATGGACTTTGCAAATCAGGAAGAGTCTCTGATGTTTGGGATCTTTTAGATCAGATGCATGACCGAGGCCAACGTGCTAATGTGATCACCTACACTTCTTTATTGAATGGCTTGTTAAAAAATCATCAGGTTGACCAAGCAATTTGCATTAATGACAAAGATCAAAGAGCAAGGAGTTCAGCCAAATATGTATACATACACTATACTTGTTGATGGACTATGCAAAAATGGAAGACTTATGGATGCACAAAAGGTTTTTCAGGATCTTCTAGTTAAAGGCTATTGTTTTGATGTTATAACTTATACTGTCATGATTAATGGGCTTTGTAGAGAAGGTTTGTTTGATGAAGCATTGTCCTTGCTGTTGAAAATGGAAGAGAATGGTTGCATTCCTAATGCTATAACTTACGAAATTATTATCCGTGCTTTGTTTCAAAACGACGAGAATGATAAGGCATCGAGACTTGTTCGTGAAATGATTGCTAGAGGTCTACTGTAAGAGGCAAACTAGGTGATATGATTTCTAGTTACAATTTGTCATTTTGAATTTGAAAAGGATGGGATCATCTAATCTTTATTTTCTTTTCATAGATTTAAAAGATGAATTGTGGAATTGGTTCACTATGGTGTTTGTTTTGATTAGTAAAAGGGAAAAGTTAAACAGCAACATTCTTTTTGTTGCTCGGAACTATCTTTTGTTACTTTTTTGCATAGCAACCAGGTATGACAATAGATCCCGTATCCGTGGTTATCCCCCGAATCCATCCCAATTTTGATAGGAAAAACCTGTTTTGATTGGGTTTGGGTTTGAATTTTTCTTGATTAAAAAAGATAGGGATAAGTCAGGTAACGGGGACACTAGTACCCATCCAGAATCTGTCCCCCGTTTATGTCAGTTTGTGCTTTATTATTTAATTTTGACAATTTGATTTTGATAATTTAAAATATTAGTTGTATGGTAATGCTTTGATATTTTAGTTTATACTTTATCATTTGAAATATTTGAAATATTTGAAATATATGTTTAGAATTTTCAGAATTGTTTTATTTTATTATTTGTAATGTAAGTTGGTGTTTGTTAGGCTTAGGGACATGTTTTGCGTTTAGAGAATTCTGGATTTGGGAGAAATGACTATTTATATTAAAAAATTGATTCCACTACAGCGATGGGAGTTGGGCAGGGATACCCGAACCCGATTGAGATGGGTTTGAGGTTCAATTTTTCATCCTCGTTAGAGATCGGGGTAGGAAATGGGGATTTATTATGGAGTTGAGTTTGAATGCGGGGAAGATAAAACACGTCCTCGCCCGCCCCATTTCCATGCCTAAGAGCTACCAGAGGTATGGATATATGATCTGCATTGGGTAGAATGTTAATACAGTACAGGTTACATAACGATAATGCAATAAATCTCCCCCTCACACACACAAAAAGCGAGCAATGTCCTCAATACTCCTTATAGTGACAGGAATGTCAACTAAAGAGATTTTCGTCGGCCATTCTGATTTTGATGCGGATAGGACTCTCGGGCTTCTGCTAGCTGACGTCTAAGATAGTAGATCTCCTGGTACATGTCAGTCGTCTCTTCGGCGTATGTGGTGTTAGCCACTTCTATCTGGAAGGCAAGATCGATAAGTTTTTCACGAAGAGAAAACATTTCCTGACGCATGGTGACAAGTGCTTGGTTAAAGTTCCGCTGCTGAAGATTAGCATTTGAAGAAAACACGGTGGTCCTAGTCGAGGGGGGTGTTGGATGGTATTCAGGAGTAGGTGAGAGAACAGGCTTGGTTTTAGGAGGCCTAGTGCACGTAAATGATTATTTTGAATAGTAAATGGACAATGATTTTTAGTAATATGCACGTAAATGATTATTTTGAATAGTAAATGGACAATGATTTTTAGTAATAAAATAAAATTCATTAATGAAATATGAAAAGTTGGTTAATGAAGGGATCAAAATGATTAATAACCTTCACAATATTAAAATTAGTTTTTAAGTAGTAAAACAAAGTTGATTAATAAAAAGTAAAAAATTGACTAATAAAATGATTAAATTAATTAATAAATATTCAGATATTAAAAGTGGGTTAATGAAGTGATTAAGCTGATTAATAAACATCCAGATATTTAAATTAGTTCTTAATAATAAAATAAAGTTGAGTAAAAAAATTGACTAATAAAATAATGAAGTTGATTAATAAATGTCCAGATATTAAAAATAATTTTTAATAGTAAAATAAAGTTGATTAATAAAATATAAAATATAGATTAATAAAATTATAAGATTGGTTAATCATACAATTTCAAACTAATATTTCTTAATTCAAAAATAAAATTAAAAAAATTAAATAAATTAAATAAATTAAAAACAAATTTATATTTTTTAAAGAAAAATATTTATTATTATAATATTTTATTGTTTATCGTATTTGTGAACACTAAAATACGGCATAAATGTAACTTAAACTTAATACCTTAAAAATGTAACTTAAACTTAATACCTTAAAAATGAAAACACTAATACACCATGCACACCATATCAACCACTTGTGTTAGACATACTACCAAATGATATTAGATGTTATTAAATGATACATAAATTACTATTTAAGTCAAACACAAATTGTGCATTCATTGTTTAAGAGTCCAATTGAGTTAAAAATGCTTCTAGTTTGAATTAGGGGTGTTCGTGATTTATGAATTGTACTGAACCAAACCACATTTATAGTTCAGTTCAGTTTAAAATAATCATTTTTAAAAAAATGCAATTAATTGCTAAAATGGTTTCAATTCAGTTTAAAACTAGTTTATAATCGGTTTGTATTTATAAACTAGTTTATAATCAGTTTGCAATTATAAACCAATTTTATAATTTGAACTCTTTTAAAATCAAATTTTTTTAATTTAATAAAAAATAATTAATTTAAAAAAAATATTTGAAAATATTTATTTTTTAAAAAAAACATTTGAAAATATTTATTTTAAAAAAAAACTTTTATTTATAAAAATTAGTTAAAATTTTTATTTTTTTGAAAAAAAAATCTGAATAGATAATTTTAAAATTTCATGCAAAAAAAATTTTTTTTTAAATATTAATTTTAATTTTTCGGGAAAAAAAATCCAGAATAAATTTTTTTTTGGGAAAATAAAAAAAAATTATTTTATTTTTATATTTCAAAAATTTCACTACAAAAATTATTTTATTCTGAAATTTTTATTTTTCAAATAAAAAATATTTTTTCAGAATATTTTTATTTCAAAAAACAATAATTTTTTATTTTTCTGAAAAAATATTTTTTTATTTCAAATTAAATTAATTTTTTTAATGAATAAAAAAAATTATTTTTTATTTTATGGAATACAAAATATTTTATTTTCAGATTTTTTTTTTAAAAAACTATATATTTTTTTATAATATTATTTTTAGTTTTCTATAAAATATTTTTTACTTTTCAAAATTATAAATATTTTTAATTTTCATTTTTTTTCACTCTCAATAATTCTTCTTTTTTTTATTAAAAAAAATTATAACTAAAACAGTTTATAAAAGAAAACTGGTTATGAATCGGTTTTAAACTGAATTATAATTGGTTAATTTAAATGGTTCGGTTCATTAACCATTTAACTGGTTTAGTTATTTTATGGTGCAATGCAATTCAGTTTAGTCATATAGTTTGGTTAACCATATTTTTGCACACCCCTAATTTGAACTACGGTGATGAGGGCAGTTCTAGCATCTCATTCCTCGAATATGTTAGTCAAATAGTTGTGCATCTCAATGACACCCTGACGTCATAATTTTATAATCAATACTAACCAAATTCAAGTATCCTTGTTCATCTTTCCGCATGCAAAAGGAATACTTATAATTCTTCAAGAGCAAGTACCTATGACATAAATGAATCATTTGCAATATAACTAATTCCCTTTGATTAAGCTTATCTCCTTTGAATCAACCAAAATATCTTTGCTCTCTTTTAACCCGGTAGAAATAAGCATTGGTAGTCTTCTGATTTTTTCTCCTTTTTCGAGTAATTTTATTAAGAGATGATGAATCAGTATGCCCAACGCTTGCGATTGAAGCTCTACTTTTATAAGAGATTTGTTATGAGTGAGGGCAGAATAGTCAATACAACAACTGAATCCAATGAGAATGATGGACACTTGGCACATGATCCTGCTTTTCCGGAACCAAGACGTGAAATGAGAGAAAGGAGCTCTAATAGAAAATATTCCACTGACTATGTTAAATAGGCCAATGATTGGTTATTAGAGGGGGGAATTGAATGTGGAAGAATATGGCTCTCTTCTCTCTCTGAAGATTATGCTTTTCTAGTACTATTCTTTAGATTTCATCTTTCCATTTCCTTCAAGGATAATTGTATTGTTGTACTGATTATTAGTACAATTTTTATCACTTTTCCACTGTGTTATAGACTCTGTTATTTGCATTCATAACATCTGGTGCTTTCATTACCTTCCATGATGGCGGAGAATACTCGCATGAAAAGTATGGAAAACTCCATAGCCGAAATGACCAAAACCTTACAAAGATTTTTGGAGGATTCAGATCGTCGTCACAATGAGTATATGCAGCATCGCCATCTGGATCAAGCTCGCTTCAAACGAGTTGAGAAACAGTTGAGCTCGCTTCAGATACCGCCGACCTCCGATGGAAAGGGCTCTGCTACGCCGACTCCACCGCCATCACAACCATTTCAGGTGTGTAATATTAAGCTGGACTTTCCTCGTTTCGATGGATCTGAAGTCATGAACTGGATTTTTAAGGCTGAGCAATTTTTTTATTATTATGCGACATTGGACAACCACCGTTTCACCATCGCCGCCGTGCACATGGAGAAGGACGTTGTCCCGTGGTTTCAGATGATTGCACGAAATCAACATTTTCAATCCTGGGGAATGTTTACTCGTGCTTTGGAAATGGAATTTGGGCCTTCTCCATATGAATCACCACGTTCAGCACTGTTCAAACTGACCCAATCCACCACTGTTTGTGATTACTATTCTGCTTTTACTGTGCTAGCCAACAGGGCCCAAGGTTTAAGCCCAGAAGTTGTCCTCGATTATTTTATCAGTGGCCTCAAAACCGACATTAAATGTGACGTCACTGCTCAGACTCCTTCATCACTATCACGTGCTTTTGCCCTTGCAAAACTGTATGAAGACAAATATTTTCCTCCACCCCCAAATCCATCACCGGCGCCCACCCACAAACCCTACCACTACCCCACTTCGTACCCTAACCCTCGAAATCAACCACCACCACCACCAATTCTTCCCTCGCCTCAAGCAAAACCACCAAATCAACCACTCAAATCTAATCCCATTCGCAATATTACAAGAGCAGAAATGTAATTGCGTAGAGAGAAAGGCCTTTGTTATTATTGCGATGACAAATTCTCAATTACCCACAAATGTCCAAATCGTCATTTTCTATTGCTTCAAGCTGATGAAGAAGATGCAATTCCCCACTTTAGTGAAACCCCTGATTCACCTACACCTCAACCTAGTCACGTTGGAGACTTTGAACACCATCTCTCTTTGAACGCGTTGAATGGGTCACATGGTGCGGGTACCTTGCGTTTTCATGGGCAAATACAGGGTGTTCATGTCAGTGTTTTGTTAGATAGTGGAAGCTCTGACAATTTTCTGCAACCTCGAATTGCTGATAACATGAAATAATATCACATTTTTGGACTTGATTTAATTAAATTATAGTGTTATTTGATTCGATTTATTTTATATTATTCGATATTACTTGGTATTCTGTTATTATTTAGTTCAGGTAACGTTATTTGAAGCATGTGTGAAAAGGAAAGAAAAGGGGTGCAAAAAAGAGGATTCTGTAGGAAAGCATCTCACTAAAGCCCAGCCCACGCCAACTACAAGGAGAATGGCTGTGACGACCGTCACACTCATGTGACGAGCGTCACGCCCCTCTACTTAGTGTTACGACCGTAACACATGGTGTGACGGACGTCACACACCCCACTCCTATTTTTCTGCATTGACGTGCGTAATAGAAGACGTTCTCTTCTATTTTTCCTCTTGACTCGTTGACGCTTGAAAAACCCTACTGAAGCCACTTTTGAGGAAACAGTTACTTTATGGAGGAATATAAATAGACCTCAAGGGATCCAATTGAAGGTCTCCTCTCTCTGCCGTATCTCTACTCCGTGCAATATTTTTACAGCAATATATTTTTTTCAGCACTCTAAGTTTTTGGCAATTTTTATTTTCTTTTCTTTTCTAGTTAATTTCTAAAGCATTAAATTTATTTTCTCATAATAGTTTCTACACCGGAAACTATTGTGTGATTTTTACTGGATCTAACCTTACGTTAGATCATAGTATTTTATTTCCTTGTTTTTATTTACCTGTCTGATCAAGAATTGTGAAGAACAAATTCAACCGACTTGTGGTGGGGTGTTCGAGTATCGAAGCTAGAAGATAAATTCCAGAATTATAGTATTTCTTTTTCAGGTTCTTTAATTAATTAATTTATAGTTTTAATTTACATATGCTCTGTGCTGCTGTTTATATATATTATCTGCTTGATATGACCGTATTTATGCATGATTATTGTTTAGGCATGTTTTGCATGTCCGGCTAATCGATTTAGATATCGGTATGTAAAGTAAGCGGAATAAAGGAATCAAAACTGAGTTGGTTTAAATTTATTTCAAAATACAGTCACTTTTTTTCTGGTCTCAATTTACAGAGTTAATACCAAAGTTTTTGTACGAGAGTAAAAGACATAAAGAAGTTAAAATCAATAGAACGACGGTTTGAGCTTTTAACTGGACAGTGTAAATTGAACATTAACTTTAAATCAGGGCGAAAGCAATTTTTAAAGTTAATTAAATTCTAATCATTTTCAAAAAGTATTTTTAAAGGTTAAATGTGAGGACGAGAGTTAAGCATTTAAGTTTAATCATATAGTCTAAGTCAACAGAGCGAGAGTTTGAGACGAGGGCGTTTAAACGGTTAGTATTTTCTTAAAAAGAGTTTCTATAGATTCTATTGTTTTCAAAAAGTGATTTTAGATTTAACGAAATAGTGAGAGCGTATGTTAATATAAAGTCATAGTTTGATTCAACAGAGCGAGAGTTTGAGGAAAGGATTTTTAATTAATAGTGTCTACTGAAAAGACTTATTTTAAAACTAAGAAAAAGGTCAACGAAGATTTGATTCCCTAATTACGACGAACTACATACCGATATCCGTGTCATTTGATATTTAATCTAGATCCAATTTTAGTTTTACTTTTCCCCTTAATCATCAAAGTATCATCCGCCTTAGCTTTACGAAGTAACCTTAGAAAAACGGTATATCGATTCATTAAGTCCCTGTGGGATCGATATCTTTTAAAACTACGCGATTAGACTGTGCACTTGCAGTTAATACCCCAATAGACTCATAAAGTCGCGATCAAGCATTGCCTCAACATCCCTATTGAGTCCACTGAACAATTTAAGGTTATGGTAGGTAATGGGAATTCGCTTGAAACTATGGGCTATATTGCTGAATTACCAGTGATTGTGCAGGGTCACACTCTCCAGCTGCCTGTCTATTTGCTCCTTATTACTGGCGCAAATTTGGTCCTTGGAGCTCCTTGGCTAAAAACTTTAGGTCCTCACATTGCAGATTACAACACATTATCCATCAAGTTTTATCTAAAGGACACTTTTGTGACTCTATTTGGGGACAAGCACAAAGGTCCTAGCTCTGCACAATTCCATCACATCTGAAGACTACACAACACTCATGCTATTGAGGCTTCCTTTACACTACAATTTCAAGAAGTGGGACCATCAATAGGCAGCAAACAAGCCCCTACACATCCTGTAGTAGCATCCATTTTATCCCAATTTCCTGAGATTTTTGTGGAACCACAGGGTTTACCACCAACTCGGTTTCAGGACCATGCCATTCCCCCGGTGAAAGGAAGTAATCCAGTTAAGGTACACCCTTATAGATATCCGCATAGTCAAAAAGCTCAAATTGAATCCATGGTTGCTGATATGTTAGACCAAGGCATTATACAACCTAGCAATAGCCATTTTTCATCACCGGTGCTATTAGTTAAGAAGAAAGATGGATCATGGCGGTTTTGTACCGGTTATAGGGCCTTGAATGCAATCACTATCAAAGATAGTTTTCCAATCCCCATTGTGGATGAGCTCCTCGAAGAATTGTATGGCTCCCATTACTTTTCTAAGCTTGACCTTAGGTCCGGATACCACCAAATTCTTGTCAAAGAAGAGGACAAACATAAAACAGCCTTCCGGACTCACCAAGGCCTTTACGAATGGCTGGTAATGCCCTTTGGCTTATCAAATGCACCGGTAACCTTTCAGAGTTTAATGAATCATATCTTCCAACAGCATCTTCGGAAATTTGTCTTGGTATTTTTCGACGATATTTTGGTTTACTCTCCTTCTTGGGAGACGCATTTGATTCACTTGACTGAGGTACTGCACTTAATGCGTTCACATTCTCTATATGCCAAATTGTCCAAATGTTGTTTTGGATTGACCGAAGTTGATTACTTAGGGCACACCATTTCACACCAGGGAGTTCAAATGGATCGACCCAAAGTCCAAGCCGTTTTGAATTGGCATATCCCTACTAATTTGAAGCAATTGTGTGGGTTCCTAGGACTGTCTGGTTATTATCGTCGTTTTGTGCGTCACTATGCAACCGTTGCAGGTCCTTTGACTGAACTATTAAAGAAAGATGCATTTACTTGGACCCTCCAAGCCACTACTGCCTTTGAGGATCTCAAACATGCCATCACAGCTGCACCAGTGCTAGCTCGACTAGATTTTCATAAGCCATTTATACTAGAAACAGATGCTTTCGGCACCGGCGTTGGGGCAGTTTTAAGCCAAGACAAGCACCCCATAGCATACTTCTCCAAGAAACTCAACCCCACCATGCAGCGCAAGTCCGCTTATGTAAGAGAATTGTATGCAGTCACCGAGGCAATGGCCAAGTTTCGACACTACATTCTTGGTAATAAGTTTATCATACGCACGGATCAAAAAAGCTTAAAATCCTTGACTGCTCAAACCATCCAGACACCAGAGCAACAAAAGTGGTTACACAAGTTTTTGGGCTTTGATTTTACCATTGAGTATAAACCCGACAAAGAAAATATTGCAGCGGATGCCTTGTCCCGTTCATTCTTTGCTATATCAGAACCTATTAATCTGTTGTTGCCCTTGATTGTAGCTGCAATTGATGTTGACCAGCATTTGTCCTCTATTAAACAACAATGTTAGCTAGGTACTTGTGTGGACCCATTGTTCAGTGTGCACAATGGTGTTTTGTACTGGAAGCAGAGAGTAATGGTACCCCCTACAGGCCATGTAATTCAAGCCATTTTGGAAGAATTTCATTCTTCTATGTTGGGTGGTCATTCTGGTATAGCTTGAACTAAAGCTCGCATTACGTCACAATTCATTTGGCCCTCTATGTTGAAAGATATTCGCTTGTTCGTTTCAAATTGTTTGGTGTGTCAACAAGCAAAGTCCTCCACTGCTGCACCTGTAGGGTTGCTCCAACCACTTCCGATTCTGACCCAAATTTGGGAGGACCTATCCATGGACTTTATAACCGACCTTCCTCCTTCGCATGGCTTCACTGTGATCATGGTAGTGGTTGATCACTTATCTAAGTACAGACATTTTGTTCCCCTCAAGACTGATTTTACTAGCTTCAAGGTAGCCGAAGCCTTCCTTCACAATGTGGTGAAACTACATGGCTTTCCTAAGAGTTTGGTGTCCGATCGTGATAAAGTATTCACAAGCTCGTTTTGGCAACATTTGTTCAAACTGAGTGGAACCACTTTGGCTATGAGTTCGGCTTATCACCCTCAGACCGATGGACAAACTGAGGCAGTCAATAAGTGTCTCGAATTGTATTTATGCTGTTTTTCTAGGCAGGTATCTCAGAAATGGGCCAAATTGATCGACTGGGCAGAATTTTGGTATAATTCTTCCTTTCAAACTAGTATTGGCATGACTCCGTTTAAGGCGGTTTACGGTAGAGAACCTCCTACATTGATTAAGCATGACACCGCTATTGTAGTGGTTCCTTCTCTCCATGATATGCTAGTTTAACGCGACAATACCATTCAACTGTTGAAGAACAACTTACACAGGGCACAACAAGTTATGAAGCGTAATGCTGATTTGAAACGACGCTTTGTGGAATTCCAGTTGGGAGATATGGTTTTGGTCAAGCTGCAACCATACCGCCAACATTCAGTGGCTTTGCATTGCAACCAGAAGCTGAGCATGCGTTACTTCGGGCCTTTTCCTATCATTGAGAAGGTCGGGCCTGTGGCATACAGACTTTTACTTCCACCCTCTGCTAAGATCCATCCTGTTTTTCATGTGGTTAACTTGAAGTTGTGTAAAGGTGACCACACTACTCAATACTTTCCACTACCGTTGCTCACCAATGATACTGGTCCCCTCTTAGTTCCTGAAGCTATTCTGGATTCACGTGTGCTCATTATGAAAGGGCAAGACATGCAACAAGTCTTAGTTAAATGGGCTGATTTTCCACATCAGGATGCTACATGGGAAAATTGGGTAGAGTTCAAGACCAACTATCCCAACTTTAACCTTGAGGACAAGGTTAATTTTGATGGAGGGGGTAATGTTATGAGTGAGGGCAGAATAGTCAATACAACAACTGAATCCAATGAGAATGATGGACACTTGGCACATGATCCTGCTTTTCCGGAACCAAGACGTGGAATGAGAGAAAGGAGCTCTAACAGAAAATATTCCACTGACTATGTTAAATAGGCCAATGATTGGTTACTAGAGGGGGGAATTGAATGTGGAAGAATATGGATCTCTTCTTTCTCTGAAGCTTATGCTTTTCTAGTACTATTCTTTAGATTTCATCTTTCCATTTCCTTCAAGGATAATTGTACTATTGCACTGATTATTAGTACAATTTTTATCACTTTTCCACTGTGTTATAGACTCTGTTATTTGCATTCATAACAAGATTAGATCTTGAATGGGAGTAACATCGATTGTTAATCTGGTCATGCTATATTTACAAATGAATGCTAATTTAACCATGCTACGATTTTGAGAGTCTCGTGTATGATCGTATTTATATGTATGTAGAAATACAACAATAATAATCAAATTTTATTTTATAAATGGAATCGGTTATATAGATCAATTTTCATCATAATATTTTATTTATTCAAATCGTTAATCTCAAGATCTTTCTTAATAATTTTTATAATCTTTTTAGGTCTTCTTCTTTTAGTTGTTTGACTTCTCTCCATCTAATATATTCTCCAAACCACAGAATCTACGTGTATTTTTTCTACATATTCAAATCACCTAAATTTATTTTCCACAATCTTTTCTATTATAGGTATTACTCCAATATTATCTCTAATATATTTTTATTTATAATCTTATCTTGTCTAATATATAATTAATTATTGTATAAAAAAATATTTTATTAATTCAACTATTTTTTTAAATGAACAGAAAATATATTTTTTACAAACGAAATAGCAAAATATATATTATTTTTGAATATATATTTTTAACACTTGCAAATTGTGTATAACATAAAATATTACATGGAAATAAATTTGTTAATTAAAAAAATTCTTGTTTCACATTTATTAAATAAAAAAAATCTTCTCTATTTCTCCCAATACCAAACATAGCCTTAACGAATTCAACAAGTCATATATTGTAGCTTATCAAATTATATCAACAAGTCATATATTTTATTAGCTTATCAAATTATATCAACACATTATTGAATGTGTAAAACTTTTTTTTTACCAATAGTGTATTTGTATAGTTTCATGTGTAAAAGTAAATGGAAATAAAGATTGGAATGTAGTTATCGAAATTCAAAATTCAAAATAACAATGTTTGATAACTTCTTCATAGAACCCATTGGTCATACATGACAGTATACCTTTGATCAAAAGATCCATAAAAACATCATGTGTGTCCTTCCGTCTTCCACCTTTACACCGTCTGTCTATAAGTATTTTGAATGTGTACAAGTTTAGCTGACTACTCTGCTCTTTAATTTTTGTCAATAATGTGATTGCCTTGTCAACATGACTGTTTTAGCACAAAGCATCTAAGAAAGAATTGTAAGTGATTGTTCTTTATAATGCATGTCATGGATAATATCCTAATCAAATCCATACCATTACTTCACCCAAACAATGAATTCCTCTTAAGAAAACAATTCCAACTCAGGATACCCTTTGCGAGTCATAACTGGTTTAACTTTCATGGTCCGCCTATACCTCTCCAATACGCCATCTTTTATTCTCTGGTGCACTTCACCACTCAGCAAAGCATCCTCTCCTTCCAAACGAAGCGCATCACAAACCAATTTATACGTAAACTCTCGAGGCACTGATCCTCTATCAACCAATTCAACAAGAAAACTCCAAGCATCAACAACCCTCCCAGCCTCACAAAGCGCGTGAATAATCGGCGTATAAGAACTACAACTACCCGTTATCCCATTCCCACCATCATGACTCAACCTCTGCATATCCCTTAAAAACTCAACAGCTTTATCAATCTCATTCACAGCACTAAAATATCTTATAAAAGAATCATAAGTAACACGGTTAGGAACACAGCCTCTTTTCTTCATATCCTCAAACAACTCCAAAGCCCTACCAACACGGTACGTCTTACAACAACCATCAATCAGCGCATTATAAGCAACAACATCAGGAACAATACCTTTAAAATCCATAATACGAAAGAGACGGTTCGCTTCGTATAATCTCCTCCGCACCGCCTTCCTACAACCGCTAATCTTCACACCATACCTACAATAAGAGCTTATCATAATAGTGTAAGTGAAAACATCAGGAGGGGAATGAAACCCGGGAAGCTCCATCTGTTGAAGCAAGTGTCTTGCTTTGGTGAAATCCCCAACACTACACATTGCATTAATCAAAGCGTTATAGGCTTGTACGTCGGGTTTGCAACCGAATTGTCTCATTCGGTAAAAGGTAAGTAAGGCTTCTTTTGCTAAGCCTTGTTCTCCTAGGAGTTTTATCAAACAGGTAATGGTCGCGGTTGTAACAAGCTCGTTACTAGCATTGTTTATTGATGATGAAGATATTTGTTTGAGGAAAGTCCAGAGGGTTTTGGTGTTGTTGGATTTGGTAATGAGAATGGCCATTTCTAAGGAAGTGGATTGGGTGTGGAGGAAATTGAAGTGGGAATGGATCCAATGGAGGAATTCCTGGGCTTTACGGAGACCGAGGTTGGTTAGGTAAGGATTAGAATGGGGTTTGAGATTTGAAAGGGGTAAGGAGCGGTGACGGAAGAGGTTGTTTTGGCGGCCGAAGGAACGGTGGGATTGGAATGAGAAACGGGAGATAGAGCGGAGGAGTTGGATGACGGCGTCGGGAGTCCATGTGAGATTGGAAGAAGAAGAAGAAGAGAGAGTGTCAAATGGAGAGTCTTTGATGACTGCAACAAGTGCTTGTTTAGCGAGGAGGTGTTTATCGTAAGGACGCAGCATCATCGAAAGAAAAAAAAGAAAACAGTACAGTTTGTTTCAGAGTAGGGTACATCAACAGCTTCGGAAAAACATGAGAACCTTAAACTACTTACATATTTAAATCAATTCTTTTTTATATTTAATAAAAATTTATAATATAAATTAAATATTTTATAAAAAATTTAAAAATTTTAACAGTTGTGATGTGACGTCAATAAAAAATTCTTAAGAGTGGCATTGTATGTTAAATACTTTTAGTGAAAAATTACAGTATATTTTTAAGAATTAATGGCCCACTTGAAATTCATAAATTGAGATTTTTTTAAAACCAAAATCTCTCTGCCTTGCACCATTTTTGCATGTGAAAAAAACCAACTTGTTTACCATTTTCAACTAGTAACATACTTGGTGAATAATTTACATTGTTCCAAAATTAACTGCAAAAGGTAATTGTTTAAGATCCAGAGCAAGATTTTCCAGTAATATTTGCAGCTAGGGACATCCCTGCTTGAGGTTTAAGAAGAAAATTTAGTAATATACATTGTAGTGTAGTAATGACTACTATTACACAAAATACAAATACTTACATGACTTTTGTAGAATGATACAAATGGTAGCATATAACAATGCAGTCCTACATTTATATTCTACAAAGAAAAAATTGTATGCAACATCTATTTTTTGCTTCCTTCAAAAAAGAACTATAGGATTGACTTAGTAGGTTTTTACAATCTCTATGAAAGCTTGAACTAAACAAGGAGAGCAGCAACCTTCTCCGACAACTCGTCCACCGCTTCATCATTGTCCTCTGGAATTGTCTCCTCCTGTGGAGAAAAGAGAGTAATGTAATAAGTTATTGTATCTATTCTGACGATTTTCTTTCTAAGCAAGAAAGGAGAGAGATGAATACCTTGGGATCTTTACTTTGTTTGACATCTATACATTTTGAACCGCTAATGCTAGCACTCTTTAGCAGACATCGTGTCATGCTTGACGGTCCGTTTTGTGCATCCGAGTCACCGGAATTTGTTGCACCTGAAGGGCTATGAAGATTTGTTCCGGATGGCTTTTCACAATCATTATTATGATTATTTTCATCTTTTGGAGCAGGAACCCGCTCTCTGAAAGGAAAAATGAAATTTGAAATAGTTAACGCGTGCTCTTATTATGCAAAGTCTCGCGCCAGAGAAGATTATAATTAATCCAGATAAGGTTTTGTGTAGAACATGCCCGTGTTAGGTGTGTCTTGCCAAAACTTACCTAGGTAACGAGGCATGCTGTCTCAGCAATGGAGAGCCTCGTTCACCTTTCCCGTAATTATCCTCGAGATGTGCAAACTGTCGCTTGAACCGATCAACCCCACTGCGTAACAGATAACACATCATTATGGACTCATATCCCAAGCACACAACAATTTTCAAAAACGCGCACTTCTTATATGAAATGCAAGCAAAGACAATTAACCACACGTTGTTTCTCGGGAACCAAAACTATAACTCGTACAAGAATCCCTACCTTGGATACATGAAACTTGTTTGCTCTCCGCCACTAAGATATTCTTGGAGCATCTGGGGATGATACTCTAAAATCTGTTGAGTACAAATGTACAACAAACTATTAACAAGGCACAAATCATAAAACAATAAATTGAACCAAGTCATTGAAATGAATGGTCAAACCTCTCGATATATCAGCTCTCTAACATCATCTTTGGCCAATTTTCTTCTCTCGAATTCAAATTCTAGTTTTGAAATTGGTTGAGTGGACGGTTCACGGTCCACATTTGATAAACCGTGAAAGTAAGGATCAGATAGCGCCTGCAATCACATGCGTTACAAAAAATAAGGAACTTGGTGCAATGTATCTGACATAACTACTTTACAGATATGTTGTTTGGAGCATTCGACGAGGTAGGTGAATTTCAACCTCTTCAGCAGTTGGGCGATCTTTAGGATCAAATGCAAGTAAACGCTCCAGCAAATTAAGAGCCAGCGGATCTACATTTGGAAATTTTTTGGAGAATGGAACTGGTTGCTTTTTTCGCATGCTACCAAGGTACCTTCTAGCCTTCTCATTTCGAATCTGTAAAATTAATCAAATTAAAATTATTAACAATACGACAAGGGAAACGAAGTAAGAAGCCTGAAAGGCATTTACTGAAACAAATCATAATGAAAATTGCCAAAACATAAGATATAAAGTCAAGCAAGCTTGTCATAAGCTTGACTATTAGTGAATATTACAAATTACACAGTAGATTTGGATAAACTAACCCTCGAAATGGATTCAGCAGGAGGAGTACCAAGCAAATCCGTCATGAGATCCAATTGATGCACCACATTTTTCCCAGGAAACAATGGCTTGCCGCTAAGCATTTCTGCAAATATGCATCCAATGCTCCAAATATCAATTGCTGGAGTATACTGCAAAAGACAAGGATTTGAAATTATAAACGTGATTCAATACTTTCAATACATTCAATTTGTTATTTTATATAGAAGCATCAACTTTAAATTCAAAGATACATTTTCCGTAGAAAGTGTTGTATATGCTAATGTTCGTTCAAGGTTTTAATTTAAATGAAACATAACATGACACGCTAAAAAGGGTGTGAGGCATAAAGAAGGGGGAAAACTTACTTTTGAGAAAAAAGAACCACAAAGTTCAGGTGCACGATACCACCGAGTCGCAACATAGTCCTGAAGTATAAGTAAGTAAAATGAATCAGCAAGATGATTAAAAGGATAATTTGTGAGCAGACAAAATAACTGCAACATATTGCCATTATATGAACAAAAGAATGCTTACAGTCCAGAATATAGCTGATGGAGCATCATTAAATGAAACTCGAGCAAGCCCAAAATCACATATTTTTAGTTTGCAATCAGCATTAGCTAGAATATTTTTCGGCTTCAAATCACGGTGAAACACATTAGCTGCAAGAAAAATATCATCTTAGTTTAAGATCACGATCAGCACAAGCCAAGGAGTTAGTCAAAAGTCACAAGCATACCGGTATGCGTGTATTTTAGGCCCCGAAGAAGTTGGTACAAGAAAAACTGATAGTGCTCAGGAGTAAGATCGTCGTTTGCCTTAATGACTTGATGTAGGTCAGACTCCATCAACTCAAACACAACATAGACATCCTTGAACTCTCTTCGTGAAGGAGGAAGCATTATATGTTTAATTTCAACTATATCAGGATGTCGTAGCAAACGAAGGAGTTTAATTTCTCTTAGAATCCGTGTGGCATCCGATACATGCTCAAAAACATCGTTGATTTTCTTAATTGCAACTTTTTCCCCAGTACTAGTTTCCACGGCAGAAACCACAACACCGTAACTTCCTTTCCCAACGACTTCTTGGACTTGGTACCGACTTGCCTCTCCATACTCGGTAAAAAATTCTACCTCTCCTGCACCCTGCTCGATAACCAGAAACAATCATGTAGAAAGAGACAAATAAGTAATAACATGTAAAGATAATTTAAGGACCACAACTTCATTTGATCTTCTCTTTTGACCTATTGCAAATTCTACAGCAACAGATGTAGGAACCATAATGAAACAAAATCCTGAATTCGTATATACTAAAGATGTCATCAAGACTGGCTTTGAGGGTGTGCAAGACGGACCACCGCACATGATCTAAAAAATTTCACGATTAAACTATAAATAAATAGGGTCTCATAAAAATATGTCACTCTTAAATCATGGTTAAATAGGACCTATAATTATTTTGTCTTGTTGCCTCCAAAAACTTAAGACGGCTGCCATCAAATAAAATCAATTACAACATCTACCATCAAAACTGTAGCATTTCCTGTCGTTTAGAATCATCTCACACAAAAAATAGTTTCATGGCATGATTCAGACATACATAGAACAAATCAAAACCAAAATCTCCAACAAATAAAAACCCAATTGATTAAATCAAAGGGTGAATCATAAAACAAAACAAGAATCAAACAAACACAGAAAGAGTTGGAAAAAATTGAAACTAACAAACATCAAACCATGATACAAACAAGCTAAACTACAAAAACAATCAACATTACAAACAACAAAGTTAATTACTTTACATTGAAAACCAAAAGGGTGTGTCTTCAAAGAGAAAACATAAATAAAAATGTAACCTTTTTGTTACGATCCATGGAAGAAGATTTGAAACGGAAGCGTTTAGGAACTTTGAGAAGATTCAAAGAAGAGGGGCTGTTGTTGGCATTGTTAAGATTATTTGAATGAATAGAATCATTGTTATTATTGTGATGATGAAGTGATTGAGAGTTAATAGAATTGCGACGATTGAAGAATCGACGAATGACATCAACGAGTGTACCTCCACCACCCATATAGAATTCCCTTCTCCTCAATCTTCGCTAATCCTTCAACCCACCATTGCTTCTCTCTCTCTCTTCTCTCTTTTTCTTCCCACTTTTTTTTTTCTTCTGAATTATTTGATTTTTTTTTTTTTGGAATTTTCTAAGCCCGAATGTTGCGGAGAACAAGAATTCTATGTTTTTAGTATATTTGTTCATTTATCTAGTTTTAGTGTGGTTTTTTTTTAGTTTTACTATAAAAATGAATAAAAAAATATTTTATAGGTTTTTATTTTAGATAGATGTGTTTACATATCATTTTTGCAAAATTTTAAATAAAATAAAATGTAATTTACTTCAACAAATAGAATCCTAGTCGAACTAAAAATGTATAATTAAGTGGTGAAATTTATTGGTAATGTGGAGTATGTTTTTAGAATGATGGAAAAGACGTGGAATTGTAAGATTATTACTTTAACATTCAAGTTAATTACTAAGTGAAAAATAGTATAAGAGTGAGAATTAATTGAATATTTAAAATGGTGTGATCTGATCTTTTATATAATATAGATGGTTAACATTGTTAACGTGTGATTTGACGCTTTGTGTGGATAGTCGTTCGATTATATATTAACAGTGAGAGATGTGATCGTGTGTTCTCAACACATATGAGGGTTCACATACTTTGTGTGTCTTCCCCTTCGACGCTTGTTATTGAGGTTTCTTTGTGGGCCTTGCGGGTGGTTTTAAACAATTGGCCACAAGCCCTTGCACTTACGTCATATAGCGAGGACTTTATCGGGATTCGTCTTTGGTTCTGGTTTTGGTGGAAGGTGGTGTCTTTGGGAAAAGGTGATAACCCATATTTTGTAAATTATTATAAGTCGTAATACTTGGATAAGTGTTGTTTGTTTTACCAATCAGTAGTTAAATTTATTGAATTTTGTTGTTTTTAAGGTAATTTGTAAAGAACACACTAGGTGATCTATTTTGTAGTTTTTATGTGTTTTGTTGCTTTTGAAAGGCTAGTTCTGATAAGGTCAGACACGACATCCGAGGACAGCAACTAGTACCCAAAGGGAAGTATAAGGTTGAAAATGGCTTAGAGAAAATAAGAAATATCAATTGCATTCTTATGGCACATGTGGCAACAATCTGCGTTAGAGGGAAAGCTAGTTTCAAAGGATAAGAACAAGGGGCTAGAAGACAAAATTCAGTACGTAGTAAAACCACTAGTTCACCTTAAGCAAAAAGGGCAGTGGTGTCTACTCCTCTGCACCAACAGTCTTCCATGCTACACTTTGTCTCCCACTACTGTCTGTACCTGATTCCAAAATTGTACAAATGAGAAGAAATGGAGGGAACTTTGTTGGTTCTCTTTTGATCCTGATTTGATTTACTCTCAAGCCTGTGATCTAAGACAAATGTCAAAAACCCTAGCTGAAGCAGTTATAAAAGCAACTCTTAAAGAAGGAAAATGAGTTTAGCGTTTGTTAGAAAAACACTTAGAAGAAACCAGTGAAAATAGTGAGTTGAGTGAAAATGGAGAATATTCCTCATCTCACCACCTCAAGTGTGTGCTACTGATACATGGTGCGACATAAATTGTCTATTGACGATTAACCATTGCAAGAAGACGAAGAAGTTGATATCAGGTTGTTGTTTCTTTTTCATTACGTGTTTAACAATGATTAGCTTAGAAAATAGCATTGTTGTATGTACTTAACTCATTATACCTTTTAAGTTAAGTAATGAGAAGTTAATGAAATGTAGTTTTTATGTTAAGTGATGTGTTGTTATTGCTTTGTTTTATCATGAGTTAAGATGTTATAAAAATGTTTCTTTGATTAATCAACTTGGAAAAAGATAAAAAAGCTTATTGTTGTGAGAGATCCAACAACAAATAGAATTCATGATAAAAGTAATTGTAAATGAAGGTGAGAAAAACACAAGAAGGGGGGTTGAATTGTGTTGGTTTTTTCAAACTTTTTCTACTTTTGCTTTTGATAGCTTTAAAACATATTCTAAACACTTAGTTCAGAGTCTGACTCAGAAATGCTTGGTTAGCTTTTGAAGGTCCTATTAAATTCTAAATCGGAATCTAACTTAGAGTATCAGAGTTGACATCAACGGAATATTAATGAGCAAAAGTAAGGAAAGTAAAAGCAAAGACACAAGTAGTTATCCTGGTTCCTCTCACAACTTAAGAGTAGTCCAGTCCCCTTGTACTTCCAAGGGGATTTCCACTATAACCAAATTGATTACAAATGTTCAAGCACACAAGCAAGAGATTTCTTTACTTATGCACACAAGTATAAGACTTCCTTGCTCAAACACATAAGTCTGAGACTTCCTTACTCAACGAAACAAGCTCGATACTTCCTTGCTCTAGCACACAAGCTAAAGACTTCATTTACTCAAACACACAAGCAAGAGACTTCAAATGCGTAAGCACTAAAGCAAGATACTTATGACTCTATAGCAAACTGTTAAGAGATTTAAGTAGGGGTGTACATGGGTCGGGTTGGGTTGGGTTGGGACAAACCTAACACTCAATCTATATAGGACACTCTAATTTGGGTGAGGTAAAATAACCACTCGCTACACCAATGGACCGGTTTGGGCAAACCCACTAACTTTTGGGTTGGGTTGGGTTAGGTAGTGGGTTGCCCAAATAAAATTTTCTGTTTTATTAATATTAAATGATAAAATGATGAGTCATCATATTTTTATATAAAAATTATTAAACGTTTTTATCTTTTTAAAAAAATTAGATAACATATTTTTACTATTTTTTAGCATCATAAAATAATAAATGATACATCAACTAATATAAATTATCATAAAATACTAGCAACAAACTAAAGTTGCATGACATAAAATTGTATTAACATTAAAATAACCAAAGAGTGAAATATCCAAAATTAGTTAAAGTCATGGTTCATTAAAACAATAATTGTTCAAGAGACTAAAATTGCAACAATTAAGTTAATATTCATCAAAATCATTAAAGTTGTACTAATAGATGTATGATTAGTGGGTCAGTGGGTTTTTTGGATTTGGGTTCGGTTTTACCCGAAACCCGGTTTTTTTTTATGGGTTTTTTAGTTTTTAAACTCATATCCACCCAATTACCCGATCCAACCCACTTTTATAGATTTGTTTTGTGTGGATTTGATCGGGTTTTATGGGTTGATGATGTGTGCTTTTTGCAAGTATACGGAGTACGTCAGAGTAATATAAAAGATTATCGATCTCACATAGGTCAATGTCAATCTATCGTTAACTATTGTTACTGTGTTTATCTAAGGCGACATCAAGAATGTTTGGAATGGAAACTGAATGAAAATAATAACATTTAAATGAATCCAAAGATGTAATACTGGAACGTGGATCACATCAATCAACAATGCTCATATTATCTCTAATTAGACCTACCTATGGGGCAATATTTTCTTTCTTGAAAAGTAGTTAATTAAAAAGGAACCATCACTTTCGATTTTTCAGAACCATACTTTATCTTTAATTTATACCAGTCGCTCACGTTGCACTGGGTGCGTCTTGTGTTAAAGTAGAAAATACTTTTTTTATGTAATCACCTCTTTAACTAAATTGAAAAGTAACTTTGATTGAAAACTTTAACTTAAAAGGGTTTCCGGCATATGCTCGGACAACCGAATTCTAAACCTATAAATGCGTCCAAAAATAGTTTCAAAACCTCCTTCTAGTAATATTAAACTTTCCTAATTAATTAACAAAGTGTTTCCATTGTTTTTATTAATAAAAAAATAACCAATTTAATCTTAAGTGTCGGAAGACTTTCGATCTTACCCGACTTAGTCACGGTACTACTTTCGTAGTAACCGATCAGATGAATCATAGAAATATTGTATTAAAGTCAAAACAGCCCCAAAAGCACTCTTATAGAGACAACATATAGAGTATCATCGAATCGACGATCCTCACATTCCAGCTCTAATGAATTAGCTGGACATGGTTACGGTAAACAATAAAACATAGGATTGAAAAGTAAGATATGAAATATTAAAGTGATACGTGTGCAATTGAGTTTCAACAAGAACTTGTAAATAAATGTAAATCTTTGAAAATAGATTTTTTCATATAAAGTAACAAGCGGGAAATAGAATAAATAAAGTAAAGCGATGCGGAAAAATAAAATAAAGCGGTGCAGTAAAAGTAAATAAAATAAAGCGATGTGATAAAGTAAAGTAAGTAAAGTGATGTGATAAAATAAAGTAAAGTGATACGGAATATATTAAAAAACTGCTCCAATCGGAGACTTGAATCAGGTACAACTGGAATGTAAATGGCGGCAAGATTAAATGCTACGACTACGATGCTCCAAACTTAATAACAACAATGGTGCGATAACCCCTCGATGTGATGAATTATCGCTTTAACAATGTAAGTATATGGCATACGCTGCAACTATGCTTGGATCCTTTAAACTTTATGTCCTATTTATACTAGTACTAGACCTTGAGAATCGTGTAACTTCTTCAGCGTTCGTGTAAGAGAAATATGGTGGTCATGCGGCTGAATCTCCAACTGCCTTTGACTAAAGCTCCAAAATCAAATATGGCGACCGTCATGTAGGGATGGCGGCCGCCATGTTCCCAAAATGGCTGGACCAAGTCTTTGTTACCGTTGGTGTAAGACCCTAATTTTGATCCTAAGATCCCTCATGGCATCATGTTATTGCACAAGTGCATTACCTCAAGGGTCATAGGAAGAATGAAGGAAATTCAATGGTACACTGATGATCTACATCACAAAAGCTTTATTTCCATGTCCTTGTTTTCCATTTTTGTTGAGGTTCATTTCTCTGCAAATTTGGCCAGAGTTTGTGTGGTTGGCCGGAGAACACGGTGGTTTCCACCGCCACCACCACGTGTGCATGCTTATGGCCCTTGGATCTCCCTTCCACGATCTAATCGTGTGCGTCCGTTTTAATTACTTCTTTTAATTCTTTGTGTGGCGCTGTTGACTTTTGTGTACCGTGTATCCTCAAATCCAGGTCATGCATTAGTGCCACGTCAATTAATGAAGTGGATCTAATGGCTCTGCATTTTTCGCTTATTTCATTTTTCTTTTATTTTCTTTTAATTCATTTCATTTTCAATAATTCATTAAATATTCATTTGAGGTCAGAAAAATATGAGACCAACTCCAAAAAATTTCTTGAAAAATTTAGTTTCATATTATGATTTTTAATTATTTTTGTGACTTCATTCGATATTTTTTATGAATTACTTGGTTTTTAATGATTTTAATTCATTTTAAAATACTTTCTGACTTTAAAAAAATACAAAAATACTTTCATAGCATTTATGGATCATGATAAGTCAATAAAAAATAGTCTCAACAATTTCTTATTTGTTTTGAGATTATTTGAGATTTTAACTCATATTATGCTATTTTTGGTTGTTTTTAATTGATTTTAATTACTTTATGATTTCAAAATTTTGTGAGAAAATTAGTCAAAGTTTGTTTGACTATGTTGAACCTATGAGAATTTAATTGGACTTTTTGAAGTTGCTTTAAATTGAATTTGAGGTTCCATTTTGTTTGTTTATTTTTTATTTGTATTTTCTTTTAATTCAAAAAAATACCAAAAAATATTATTGACTTCTTGACTTGTTATCTTCATTTTTATTCTATTTGGTGTTGATCAAGGTTGAATTGATTCAACTTTGATCAAATTCATTGGATCTTGTGGTTTGAAAATCCTTAAGGATCATCACCTAGAAAGATGAATGAATTTGATCAAGGATGAGTTACCCCTTGATCAATTGGGTTTGGTTGTTGACTTCTTACCCCCTCCATTTCATCTTCATCCCTTTCTTTCCCTCAATGGCCAATGAGCTAAAGTCTTGAGGTTGGTCTTGACAAAATAGAAGTTTAACCTTCTTTGATCCAAACCAAACTCAACTTGATTCATGATCAAGTGAGTTATTTTGTGTCAAAGATAGGTTACTTCTTGGTCAAGAAAATAACCAAAAGTAAATACAAGGCCATTCCCCTTTTGTTTGGCATGGCAAGTTTATGGAGCTTGGCTTACTAGTCATGACCTCTAACTTGTGTTCTTTGCCTATATTCTTATTGACCGGCCTCAGATAGGTGTGGCTACTATATTAGTCCACTTACGATTGCTTAACATAGCGCTACATTGTCTTATGACAAGCTAACATAACTCTACTAACTACTAAGTTTAATTTGAGCTTTTAAATTCTTGCCATTTACTTTTAATATCATTTATTTCTTGCTCATTATTCATCTTGATTTTTATCTTTGCTCACTTGAGCACATGTTTTATGTTTATGTCATTTTTCTTTTGCTCATTTGAGCCCATTACTGTATATAAATATATTGCTATTTTGTGTTGTTTGTGTTTGTTTTGATGTGAACCAAAATACAAAAGGAGAAAGGACTTAGAATTAGGATTTACCCATGCTTAAAGGAGTTCAAGAGCAACTAGGCCTCATGCCTTTAGAGTGAAAAATTTGTTGAAGAGCAACTAGGCCTCATGCCTTTAGAATGTTAAAATTCAAAGTTGACCTCAAAGGACTTTCTCTTCAAGCTTATTCTTTGTCCATTCCCTTTATTATGTTGTGAGTTTTTTTATGTGTGTTTTTGTGTGATAGGAACCTCATATTAAGATTGTGAAAAGAGGACCATTGTCATGAGTAGCCAAGTTCAGAGACAAGCCAAATGAAGATCCTAGGAGCTTGAATTCAAACTATTGACTGCTTGTTTTATGTGCTAAATCCAAAGGAAATGAGCATCTTGATTCATCTCTATGACTTCAAGAAAAGAAACTCCAAGGGTTACCTCTCCCCTCTTATCTTTGTATGCTTTAGGAATAGCCCTTCTCTCTTCTCCCCACTCTAACCAAGCCAAAAATCATTTTCAAAACTTTAACTATGTTTCAAATTAGAAACCTAGGCCCTAGGCCTTTGAATTTTCAAAACCATTTTCATAAATACTCATTGTAAATAAACTTTAATCCAACTTTGACTTTATTTTGTAAATAAATTTAACTTGTAAATATAACTCATTACAAGTTGTTTTATGGTTCCAATGGCCACTTGTTAAAATCTCTTCAAAAACATTAGCCATAGGTTTGAGTTATCATAGTGGTTGATGTAAATCTCACCTCATCCTTAATGTTGGATTATAAGCCTTCCATGCTTATTATAGGGTTAACCCCTCACTAGCATGTTGAAGCCTTCCTCACATGGTGGGTTGTTGGTATATGTTGGGTTTTCTCCCTTTGATAACAAAAGACCTTAAGGCTTTTGATCAAAAATTAATTCACCAATCTTTGAGATTTTTACCACGAACTACGAGGTTTTGATCCTCCTTTGTGATGGTACGTAGGCAATGGGTTCATCCATTCAAATAAAATTTGTAAATATAATCTATTCTCTTCTCATCCCTCCAATCTTTTGCACAAATATTTTCACAAATACCAATCTACAACACATATTTGAAAAAAGGGTTCCCTTAGAGTACTAAGGATGTTTTGGGTGCGTAAAACCTTCCCATTTCATAACCAACCCCCTTACCTAGATCTCTGACATTTTTATTAGTTTTTGATTTGAAAAACTTCTTACTTGGCTTTTGTTCGCTTTTTAGACTTTCCTTTGGACAAATAAAAGTGCGGTGGCGACTCGAATTGTATGTTGACTTTTGGTTTAGTCAATAAACCTAAAGATAACGAAAACCCCGCTATAGAAAAGTGGCGACTCTGCTGGGGAAAGTCTCTAGTAGGTTTAGCCTACTTTTTGCTTGTATGTGTTATATGTTTATATTTATTTGTGGCATATTTTTGTGCAAATTTGGGATGAATGTATTATTTGTAATGTATGAATTGCTTGACATATTAATTGCGTGTATGCTTGGTGGTTTCTTGTGAGATGAGTTATATACCCGAACTCGAGTGCACTTATGATAGGAGAATTGCATAGTCTTGTTGACCTGTGTGGAGTTATTCCTTAACAAGTTAATTTGCAAGTCCATTCACTTGGTGGAGGTCTTATTGGGATCACTAATGTCACACGAGTAATCGTGGTTAGGCATTACTCTTTCCAATATAAACCCTAGAAACAAAGGACCTTAAATACCTAGCCCATCTTGGCCTATTTTAGGACGTAGTGCGAAGGTCGTTCAAGTGTAAGACTTGATGCGATTGTTACGCGATACTACACTCATAAGAGTCCCTCTTGAGAATATTTTTGGAGGACGAGTAGTCATTTTATCCGATAATATCCAAAAGATGGGATGATGACTATGGGAACCTTTTAGAACATGATTGTCAGGTTTAACCGTAGTACACTCTCGTTGGGTGGTTCTTAACCGAGACTCTATGCTCGTGACTTACAACAAACCCGTGATTCGCGGTTGATCCGTTCTCGTATATCCTCAAAATCAATGGAACTTGGGTGTTGATAAGGTGTAAACCATAATCCACCAAAATGGATGATTGATATTGACGATGACTTGAGCCATCCCGTGACCTTTGTATGGTGTGACTTGCTTGATCCTTAAGTGTTTTTGTTGCATCCATGCATTCATGCATTCATCCGAATTTATGTCATCGACAAATAAGATTTTACAAGGAACTTAAAAGGTCTATTTGCAAATTTTTAGACATGGATAAGCAAAGAAGGAATACGAAGAAGTACAGTTTCAGACAACCCGACTTGAGAGAGTTAAGGCGTCTGACATCTTATGTATTAGAGCCCTTGGAGTTCAAAGCTCGCCATGGGAAGCTTCTAGCTATTCTCTCTACCAAGGTGGATGAGGGTCTGATGAGTGTGTGTTGGTGCAGTTTTACGATCCTCTGTATCGGTGTTTCACTTTTCCGGATTTCCAGCTTTTGCCTACATTAGAGGAGTACGCTTATCATGTGGGTATACTTATTCTTGACCGATTGTCGCTCAGTGGTTTAGAGAAGATTCTGTCTTCTCAAGAGATTGCTGACATGCTTCACGTGGAGGTATCCGACATTGTTGCAAATATGACTACCAAGGGTGGAATTCAAGGTCTCCTGTCTGATTTTCTTATTGCCAAAGCTACCTTGTTTGGGAAGGCCATGAGTAAGGAAGCTTTTGAAGCCATATTTGTACTCCTCATCTATGGGCTAATGTTATTTCCCAACATCGACAACTTCCTGGATGTGAACGCTATTAGGATTTTCTCTTCTCTTAATCCCGTTCCGACTCTGTTGGGTGACACTTATTTCTCTTTGCATATGAGGAATGCAAAGGGTGGTGGTTCCATTGTATGTTGTATGCCTCTGTTGTACAAGTGGTTTATTTCGCACTTGCCTCAGACGCTTGCCTTCAAGGAGAACAAGGGATGTCTACGGTGGTCCACAAGACTTATGTCTCTCACTCATGATGATATCTCTTGGTATAATCGTGTTTATGATGGAATTAATATTATCGATTCTTATGGTGAGTTCTTCAATGTACCTCTTCTTGGTACATATGGTGGAATTAACTATAACTCTGCTTTGGCTCGCCGTCAGCTTGGGTTCCCCTTAAAGGATAAACCTAACAACAATTCGTTGGAAGGCTTATTCTTTCAAGAGGGTGAAGATCCCTAAAACCTGAAGGATAGGATGGTCCGCGCCTGTCGCAAGGTTCATAGGAAAGGGAGGGATGAGCTTGGTCCGAAGAATTGTGTTGCTTTGGAGCCTTACACCTCTTGGGTAAGGAAGAGAGCCCTCGAGTACCGCATGCCGTACGAGTATCCAAGACCTACCCCTATGGTTATGGTTGGGCCTTCAACCCTCCCTAATCAAGGAGTAGAGGAGTTGAGAGACGAAGACAGTTCGCGTGCTTGGGTTCGTGAGCGTGAGAAGCTTCTTCAGCAGCTCAAGCATAAGGATGCAATGATAGAGTTTCTAGAGCATTAGGTCATTGATGAGCCCGATGATGTGGTTACTTCTCTCCTACCTCACTCATCTAGGTTTTGGTAAAAGAGATATGATCAGCTCACCAAGGAGAAGGCCGATATGGAAGCAGCTTATGAGAGAGAGGTGAAGAGGCTTCGTGCGACATATCTTCCGATCTCGAAGGCTTTAGACGACTACTTTTGGGGCTCCATATGACGTTTATTCTCCTTTTCTCTTGTATCGTATTTGGTTACCGAAACTGTACTACTTCTTTGGTGTAAAAAGTTTCCAAATATTATATTGCTATGAGTATTCCACACATGTCTTAAAAAAGTTTAATATTTTCAAAACATTTGCAAATAGATCCTTATAAAGTTCCTCCGATAAAAAACAAATCATATGCACGAGCAATGCATGCATCATATGCATAAGCAGGTTTTGGTTCCGAGCCTTTGATACAGTGGTCTAACTATTTGCTCTTCATTCATTTTGAAGACAAGTTGACGCACCGATACAACACTCGAGCCAATCATTTGAAGATCATGGAACACCTTGAGCAAGAGAACCGAGATTTGAAAAAGGAGATTGCCCGACTGACTGCGTTGATGGAGTCGGTCCTTACTGCTCAGAGCCAAGCGTCTCCAACTCCTACAACTCCTCCCGCGAGGACTGTCATTTCTGAAGTGGTTATCTCTATAGTGCCTGCTGCCACCGTCCACTTCGCTCCAAATCTGCCTGCTAGATTCCCTTGGGGAATGCCACCCAGTTTTGTACCAGAGGGTTTCGCTCCCACTTTTGCTTCTATGTCGGCATCTAGCCCGATCATGTATGTGCCACCTCCCGTTGTGCACACTTTGCCTCGCATCGAGGACACCATCTATCATTCCGAGTCGTCTGAAGGCCCAAACGTTTATGAGAAGATGGATGAGATGAAGGACCAATTCCTTGAGCTGTGCAAGGAGATGAAAACGCTGAGAGGCAAAGATCTGTTTGGGAAGAGTGATGTTGAACTGTGCTTAGTGCCCAATGTGAAAATCCCAATCAAATTCAAAGTGCCTGACTTTGAGAAGTATAAGGGAAACTCATGTCCACTCAGCCATCTTGTGATGTATGCCCGCAAGATGTTGACCCAGACAGATAATGATCAACTACTGATTCACTATTTCCAGGATAGCTTGACAGGTGTTGTGCTCCATTGGTATATGGAGATAGATAGTGCAAGCATCCGCACTTTCAATGATCTAGGAGAGGCTTTTGTGAAACAGTACAAATACAACATGGACATGGCTCCGGACAGAGATCAGCTGAGGGTGATGTCCCAAAAAGATAAGGAAACCTTCAAGGAGTATGCCCAGAGGTGGAGAGAATTGGCAGCTCAGATAGTGCCACCATTGGAGGAGAAGGAGATGACAAAGATCTTTTTGAAGACTTTGAGATCTTTCTATTATGAGCGCATGATTTCTAGTGCTCCCTCGGACTTTACCGAAATGGTAAATATGGGGATGAGGCTAGAAGAGGGAGTCCGTGAAGGACGTCTGTCCCGTGATGATTCTTCGGCAAAGAAGTATGAAGGATTTTCCAGGAAGAAGGAAGGGGAGACTCATGTTGTTTCTTCCCATAGAAAAAGAAGACCCTCTGTGAGGAGGAAGGAAGTGCGACTAGTCATCAACCAACACCAGGTGGCTCATATAGCACCTGCTTTCGGAGAAGCTCAATAACCACAACAACAATATCGTCAACAACAACAGGCTTACCAGCCTCGCAATAACAACAACAACACCAGTAATTATGAGAGTAAGAGGGTGACTTTTGACCCGATTCCTATGACCTACGCTGAACTTTATCCTTCCTTGATTGATAGGAAGTTGATAACTCCACGTGATCCTCCTGCTGTGCCAGCCAATCCTCAATGGTGGTACAAGCTTGAACTTCATTGTGTGTATCATTCCGGCGCGCCCAAACATCATGTGGAGAATTGTTTTCCGTTGAAGACCAAGGTGCAAGACCTTGTGAGGAGTGGGATACTATTCTTTGAGGATGTAGGCCCGAATGTTAAGAAGAACCCATTGCCCGAGCATGGGAAGGAGGTTGTCAACATGGTTCAGGGTTGCCCTGGCAAGTATAAAGTCCTTTATGTGAATGATATAAGGCAGTCCCTGGTAGAGATGCATAAGTTGTTGTGTGAGCACAGTCATTATGAGCACGATCATGATAGATGCCATGTGTGCACTGTCAATGAAAGAGGATGTCGCAAGATAAGAAGGGACATCCAAGAGATGCTAGACCAAGGGATGATTGAGATACTTCAAAATCGTAACGAGGATGAAGTTGATGTTATCACTCCTGTGTTCAATATTCCTGATCTTGTTGTCATTAAGTATGATGGCAGCAAAAAGAAGGTGGTGCCAACTCTTGTGATAAAGCCAGCAGGCCCTGTCCCGTATGTGTCAGATAAAGCGGTCCTGTACCGTTACAATGTTGTTATGCTGGAAGATGGAAAGGAGGTGTCGTTTCCCTCAACCTCTGTTGTAAGCATATCCGATGTTAGTGGAGTGACCCATAGTGGTCGTGTTTTCTCGGCTCACCCGAAATCCCCTGAAAACGTCGTGAAGAGAGATGTTGTCAGTCTTGCCGGTCCCATGGAGACTTCTTCTTCAAATCATTCTATTCCTGTTGTGAAGGGTGTTGACCCTGTTGTTGTCAAAGATGATAAAGTTCCTATCATGGTTGGCCAGTCTGGCATATTGAGAGAGGATGGTGATGAGATATTGAGGCTCATCAAGAGGAGCGAGTACAACATTGTGGAGCAATTGTTTCAAACTCCATCAAAGATATTTGTCCTATCTTTATTGATGAATTCAGAGCCACACCGTGAAGCGTTGCAAAGGGTGTTGGACGTGGGATATGTGGATCACGATGTCACAATTGAACAGTTTGATAGCATTGTTGCAAATATAACCGCCTGCAACAATTTGAGCTTCTGTGATGATGATCTTCCCGAAGAGGGAAAAGACCATATGTCATACGGTGAACTGACTTGGGGTATTTTGCTTTTTATCGCAATGTCGCGGATAGCAAGAGTCGCCACCGACTTTTCTTTTATCCAATAAGGAAGGGTGGAAAAGAACAGGAAAGACCTCAATAGATTTTGGGTTCGGGAGGTACATTATACAAAGGGAAGGTATTAGCACCCTTTGTATCCATGGTTATCCATGGGCTCTTAATTGCTGGATCACTTATATTTTTGTCTGAAAAGTGTTGGTGAATTGTTTAAAAATGTTTCGAAAAGAGAGTTTAACTTTGTAATGATTCTCGTATGAATGTATACAAAGTATTTATCTCGTTTGATTTTGAAAAACAGTTTAGAAAAACATAACTTGGTAATGATTCTAGTATGAATGTATACCAAGTGGTGATTTTCTAGGACTTGCAAAGTGTGAGGGGTGGAAAATGTTTTAGGTTATGATCCAGTAATTGAGAGTTATACCTTCCTAAGGTCGTTATGGGCATTTCCTATCCTTATGAGGGTAAAACTGTCCTTACTATTGAGAAGTAAGTAGTTTTATCCTTTGGATGTAAAAGGGTCATTGTAGGGTCATCGATAGGTCATTGAAGGCAACAGTTGTAAGGATACCTTAGCATTCGAATGGACGATCATCATTTAACCGTAGGCTACACCGAAGGGTCATCGAGGGACGAAATCATATATTCGAAGGCAACATCCGAGGGACTATGATTTATTTTATGATGATTTAATCGAAGGGCCATTGCTAAGTATATCCCCACATTCGCGGGACATGACCGTGGTACCGTAATATCGTAAGGCAAAAGAGAGGTCCAAGATCACATATTTAGAGGCCGTATTTTACAATCGATTAGGTAATTAGGATGAATCTCCACATTAAAATTAATACATTAAAATTAATACATTAAAATTAATACATTAAAATTAATTAGGTAATTTAGGGTGAAACTCCACAAGGGTATCCCACAAATAAAGTGGAAGACCTAGACAGCAATCTTTTCCTGGGAAAGGTGAACCTTTACAAAATTCAGCAAACGGGTTAGAGTACCAAGTCAGGATGCAATCAAGGATTGCACCGCAAAAGAAACCAGAACAGCAGTAGGGTCAGATAAACAATGCATGGCTATGATAAAAACATGACAGGTTAGCAAAGGACAGAATAGAAAAATCAACGACTGTCCCGGTCGCCGCTGCCTCGCCTAGCGAAGGCTTAGCGAATACTCGCTGCATGCTCGCTTAGCGATGTGCTAGCGAGCGGCTGCGGATTCTGGTTTTGATAACAGCATAATGTCAGCAAGCTTCACACCTTATGGCATCCATTACAGAGATTATGTGGTTAGACATTCAGATGTTCATGCATACTTAAATTCATATGTAAAACTTAAGATAGTTTCATAAATTCAATCATGATACCATATGCAAATTAAGAACATAAGGTAGTAATAGCAATGCCAACCTGTTTGTAACCGAATTGTAATCTTGAATTGGCCGACCGGATCGAATTGAGCGGAAGTGACCTTGCTGCCGCCGGCTTTTCCTTTAGGGTTTCTCGGAATTCTCAGGGTTAGCCTCCAGGGTTTTCCGTCTGTGAGCGCGAGGGTTTGCTTGCTAGGGTTCTCCTTTCGTCCTTTTTCGTCCTCTTTTCATTACTGAAGTGCTGGTATTTATAATGCTCTTTTTTCATGACCTAATGGGCTCAGAGTGAAGCCCAGAATTTTCTGTTATCTGTCAGCTTCGCTAGGCGAGCGTGTAGCGAACATTCGCTAGGCGAGCGTGCAGCGAACGTTCGCTAGGCGAAGGATTTGCTCGCCTAGCGAGCAGGCCAGTTTGGGCCATTTTCTGGATTGGGCCATTCGTGAGCTGGGCCTTTGTTCCTTTAAGATCAGTGTCATAAAAATGAGTCGGAGTGCCCTGAAAAATGTCTTAAAATATTAATGGGCAAATTTTGGGGTATGACAGCTGCCACTGTTTAATATTCTTGAACCGAGAGAGTCAGAATGGTATGGACGCCATTCGTGGTCTGGAGGTGGAAGATTATTGAACACTTAGAACGCCCCAAAAATTTGCACTTGTCAATTAGTTAGTCTTGATGGAGATGGGCTTAAAGATGCCATCTAGGAAGTTTGATGATGAGAGCTTCAGAGTGCGTCGTACGTTAGAAGATATCTGAAGTCATGGGTGTCACTGGGTCATACGCTAGACCGTATAGTGAGTCATTCATTAGGTCGTCGACTTCACTGGGGAGTTAGAATGGGTCATACGCCGCTGGGGATAACAGATCAGAATGGATCATACGCTAGATCGTATCTGAGTTACAGAATGGGCCGTCTGTTAGGCTGTATCTGACGAAAAGTAGTCGTACGCTAGACTACACCTCGGGATGTACCGTACGCTAGGTAGTATCTGAGGAATGAAGATCCGAATGGGTCGTACGCTAGACCGTATTGTTGGAGGAGTAATATGTTGTGCCGAATCAAAATGAGATAAGAATCCGAATGAGTCATACACTGCTGGGGATAAAGGATCAGAATGGATCGTACGCTAGATCGTATCTGAGTTGCGGAACGAGCCGTCCGTTAGGCTGTATCGTTACTGGGGGTGAAGGATCAGAATGGATCGTATGCTAGATCGTATCTGAGTTGTAGACTGAGCCGTCCGTTAGGCTGTACCTGATGATGAAGGGGGTAGTCATACGCCAGACTACACTTCAGAATGTACCGTACGCTAGGTAGAATTTGAGGCCTTGAAGGTCCAAATGGGTCGTATGCTAGACCGTATTGGAGTTGTTGAAGGTCGAAATGGATCGTACGTTAGATCGCATATGAGTTGAAAGAGTCATATGTTGAGCTGAATCAGAATGAACCGTACGCTAGGCTATATCTGATAGTATTTGTATATGTTGCATTTGCAATAAAGGTCTGGGATGGGCTTATAGATGCCATTGTTAGGAGGATGTCAGAATGAATGTTGACATAGAGTATATCTGAAAGATGTAGTTGAATCCTGAACGTAATTGATGAGGATGTCCGTCTGAATGGACCTTTGTTTTGACTGTATCAGGGGAATAATTAACCTGAAAAATAAAGTTAGCTTCATGCCATGTCATGATGCATGAGATGTTTTATGCTTTCGAAAATAACTGCGAACGATGTATGCATGCGTATGCTGTGAAATGATGTAATGAATGAATTATGCATCTGAAAAGTTCTTCCAGAGGACTCTACTGGGGAAAACAAATCTCAATCTTCTGGTTGGGAGATACTGGTATCGATGATCCTTTCTTAGCTGGGGATACTTGATTCTGTCTGATGGTAGAAATGTTCAACAGAAGCCTGGCTGGGGGTGGAAGAGATGACCCATTTGTCTAGTAATGCCACTCTCTTCTGGGAATGACTGGCTTTGCTGGGGGATAGGATTAGCAACGGATTCATTGGAAAGCATGATTAGACCTTCTCCTCGATCCTGAAGTCTAGTAATAATCGTTATTTCTATTTTATGCACGCATTTTTGGTAAACGTCGATCATATCCCAATGCATATATTAATTCGAATTAAATCAATGGACGCTTATGCAAACAAAACAGAGAAAGTAAAACAAAAGCATTTTTTTTTTGAAACTAAAATTATGTTGATTTTGAAAGAGGGCCTATAAACAGGCAATTTGTGTACAAGGAGACAGAAATCCTAGTAAGAGGAAATTGTCGAGAACATAAAGAAAAAGCTATGAAGGAAAAGTCCTATTGATTCTAATTCCACTACTATCATTATGTCTTCAAGCCTCTCATCTCCTGCTGTCGGATAGAAGTGATTGGCTTGTTCAGTCCCTTTGACCTGGTTGAAGCTGACAGAGAACGGGACATAGTCATACGCTTTAATCCCTAATTTTTGCCTGGACCGCCTTTTCAGGTTTTCAGTCCACCAGGATGCCCTTTTTTGCCCAAGCCGCCTTTTTAGGTTTTCGACTTGCCGGGTGTACGTCTTTATATGTTTATCCCTAATTTTTTGCCCGAACCCTTTCAGTTCGCCGGGATGCCCTTACTTTTGCCTAGGTACGTCGACCTAGCGGGTCTCTTTTATGCGTAGTATTTTTTAACTATGTCCGCGTTCATAGGATGCGGGAAATCTTCGCCATCCATCGTAGCAAGTATCATGGCTCCACCAGAGAATACCTTTTTAACCATAAATGGCCCCTCGTAAGTGGGAGTCCATTTGCCTCTGGGATCACCTTGCGGTAGAACGATTCGCTTGATCACCAAGTCGCCAATTTGATATACCTGTCTCTTGACTCTTCTGTTAAATGCCTGGGTCATGCGCTTCTGGTATATCTGCCCATGACAAATAGCCGCAAGTCTCTTCTCATCAATCAAATTTATCTGATCGAGTCGAGTCTGAATCCATTCATCTTCATCTAAGCCCGCCTCTTTCATGATTCTTAGAGAGGGAATCTGAACTTCCACTGGTAAAACGGCTTCCATTCCGTAGACTAAAGAGAAAGGAGTTGCCCCTATCGAAGTGCGTACTGAAGTGCGATAACCATGAAGAGCAAATGGTAACATCTCATGCCAGTCTTTGTAGGCTACTGTCATTTTTTGTATGATCTTCTTGATATTCTTATTAGCAGCCTCCACGGCGCCATTCATCTTTGGCCGGTACGAAGAAGAGTTATGGTGCTTTATCTTGAACTGCGTGCAGAGTTCAGTAATCATCTTGTTGTTCAAATTAGTACCGTTGTCAGTGATAATTCTTTCAGGGACTCCATATCGACAAATAACACTATTCTTGATGAACCGTGCCACCACATTTTTGGTAACAGAAGCAAATGAGGCTGCCTCTACCCACTTTGTAAAGTAATCAATAGCAACAAGAATGAAACGATGTCCGTTAGAAGCCGTAGATTTAATCTCTCCAATCATATCAATGCCCCACATTGCAAAGGGCTAAGGTGCTGTCAACACGTTCAATGGAGCAGGAGGCACATGTACTTTATCCGCATATATCTGGCACTTGTGACAGGTTCTGGAGTGATGATGGCAATCAGCTTCCATGGTAGACCAATAATACCCTGATCTCAGAATCTTCTTGGCCATCGTATGCCCACTAGAATGAGTCCCAAAAATACCATCATGCATGTCTTCCATAATCTTTTCTGCTTCCTTTTTATCCACACAGCGAAGCAAAGTCGAATCATGATTACGTTTGTATAATAATCCATTACTCAAAAAGAATTTAGCGGAGAACTTCCTCAGAAATTTTCTGTCATTGATAGATGCCTCTTCAGGGTATTCCTGAGTTTCCAAATATCTTTTTACTTCGTGGAACCAAGGTTTCTCCTCTACTTCAGCGTTAAGTTCACAACAGTATGCTGGTTCATCTAATCGTTCAATAGCGATCCTGGGAGCTTCATTATCCCATCTGACTCTGAACATAGATGACATGGTAGCCAATGCATCTGCCAACTGATTCTCTTCTCGTGGAATATGTTCAAATGTAACCTCTTCAAAATATGGGATTAATGTCATTACCCGCTCTCGATAAGGGATGAGATTCGGATGTTTAGTGTCCCATTCTCCTTTGATCTGACTGATTACTAATGCTGAGTCTCCGTACACGCTCAAAAACTTGATTCGCAGGTCTATAGCAGCCTTGAGTCCCAAAATACATGCTTCATACTCAGCCATATTATTGGTACAATGAAAACATAGTCTAGCAGTGAAAGGTGTATGGTAACCCCCGGGAGAAATGATTACAACACCAACGCCATTGCCCAATGCATTAGAAGACCCATCAAAAACCATAGTCCATCGGGATCCCAGTTCAGGTCCTTCATCCGGTCCAGGTTTTTCATGATTGGTAACAAACATGACATCTTCATCTGGAAACTCAAAATTCATAGATTGGTAATCATCCACGGCCTGATGAGCTAAATGATCAGCTAGCACGCTTCCTTTGATTGCTTTCTGGGTGGTATAGTGGATATCGTACTCTGTTAAGATCATCTGCCATCTCGCTATTCTTCCGGAGAGGGCGGGTTTCTCGAATATGTATTTGATGGGATCCATCTTAGAAATCAACAAAGTGGTATGATTCAACATATACTGTCTTAGTCGGCGAGCAGCCCAGGCCAAAGCACAGCAAGTTCTCTCGAGCAGTGAGTATCTTGTTTCACAGTCGGTAAACTTTTTGCTAAGGTAGTATATGGCATGCTCTTTTCGACCAGACTCGTCATGTTGCCCCAATACACACCCCATTGAATTTTCTAACACGGTCAAATACATGATTAGAGGTCTTCCTTCAACGGGCGGTACCAGAATTGGAGGTTCTTGAAGATACTCCTTGATTTTGTCGAAAGCTTCTTGACATTCATCATTCCATCTCATCTCTTGATTTTTCCTCAGTAGTTTGAAGAGGGGTTTGCAGGTGGCGGTCAAATGGGAGATAAATCGGGCAATGTAATTCAAGCGTCCCAAGAAACCTCTGACTTCTTTATCTGTACTGGGAACTGGCATTTCTTGAATAGCTCTCACCTTGGTCGGGTCAACCTCAATCCCTTTACCACTGACAATAAAGCCCAGGAGTTTGCCGGACCTTACCCCAAAGGTGCATTTGTTCGGGTTCAACCTCAACTTGTATTTCTTCAACCTCTCGAACAGTTTGTATAAATGATCGAGATGTTCCTCCTCAGTATGAGATCTGGCTATCATGTCATCCACATATACTTCTATTTCATGATGGATCATATCATGGAACAAAACCACCATAGCACGCTGGTACGTTGCCCCTGCATTCTTTAAACCAAATGGCATTACTTTATAACAGAACGTGCCCCATTGCGTCACAAACGTAGTTTTCTCCATGTCCTCAGGCGCCATCTTAATCTGGTTGTAACCTGAGAATCCATCCATGAATGAGAACACCTTGTGTTGAGCGGTGTTATCTACCAGAACATCAATGTGCGGGAGTGGAAAGTCATCCTTGGGACTCGCTTTATTCAGGTCTCGGTAGTCTACACACATTCGCACCTTGCCATCCTTCTTCGGCACTGGTACCACATTAGCAACCCATTGAGGATAAGAAGTAACAGCCAGAAAACCTGCATCAAATTGTTTCATCACCTCGGCTTTGATTTTCTCAGACATTTCAGGACGCGTGCGACGAACCTTTTGCTTAACAGGACGACATTCTTCCCCCGTTGGCAGTCGATGCACTACTATATCGGTATCCAGTCCTGGCATGTCTTCATAAGACCAAGCAAAAATCTCTACATAGTCATGCAACATCTGAATCAACCTTCTCTTGACACTGTTTTCCAAGCCTGCTCCTATTTTGACTTCTTTCTTGTTTACTTCAGTACCCAGATTTACAGTCTCAACTGACTCCTCGTGTGGCTGTATAGTCCTTTCTTCCTACAGTAACAGTCTGGCAAGTTCTCTAGGTACTTCACAATCTTCCTCACTTCCATCCTCGGCTTGGTAGATCGGATTTTCAAAGTCATAATGAACAGTAGTAGAACTATTGTCAACAGGATCCAGAGTGGGTATGGATCTGCAATTCGTTACGTGAGTGTGTGTAAGAAAACATAGCTCGTTTGGAAGATGACAGAAAAGATAAAGAGCGCAATATTTGAATGCAAAAAGTCCATTGATTTATTGAATATGAATATGCTTATGAAGATGACAAAACCCTTAACAAATTAGCTATTGTGCCCCGGGCATGGACACAACGCTTGGAGAAGTTCAATTGTAAAAAAAACAAAAATTTGCAACACTAAAATAGACAATAACAATTACTCCTGACTAAAGGAAATCGGGATAGTGTCTTCAGCCTTCCAATTATTGAGTCCGTCACCAATTGTTGGGAAAATCCAGCTATCCAGGTCGCAATCGCTGTCAGCATCTTCTACAGCATTAATTTGACTCTTGTCAGAGCTGAACCCCAGGCCAAATTTGTCAGACTTGTACGGTACGTCGATCAATTGACCCCAGCCAGTACGACCACCATCTTCAACCACGGCTTGAGCGTCCTTCAGAGAAATCATAGTAGGAGGAGCACGAATAACCTTGGGTACACAGAAAGTTGGCTTAAGGACAGGATTGGTCGGAGGAACTACTTCAAATGACTGACAAGGAGTCTCAATGAATTCACCATCCATCTCGACGTATCTGAAGGTATGCACACTACTGACAATGTACTCTTCTTCTCCACACACGGTGACAATTTTGCCCTTTGTGGGATACCTCAACTTTTGATGGAGAGATGAGGCTACAGCGCCTGCCCCATGAATCCAAGGGCGCCCCAGTAAGCAGGAATAGGCAGGACGAATGTTCATTACATGGAAGGTAGTGTTGAAGACTTGAGGTCCTATCTTGATAGGAAGGACTACTTCGCCATGGACAACACTCTTCGCACCATCGTAAGCACGTACCACAATGTCACTAGGTTTCAGTTCAATGCTTTTACAATCCAGCTTATCCAGCACAGCTGTCGGCAGCACATTCAAGGAAGAGCCATTATCGATCAACACATGAGACAAAGTGATTCCCCTACACTCAATGGAGATATGCAGGGCTTTATTGTGATTCTTTCCTGCTGGTGTTAGATCAGCGTCGGAAAAGCCTAGGCCATTGTCAACAGCCAAGTGAGCAACATAATGTTCGAACTGATCGACAGATGTCTCCTGAGGTACATGAGCGGTCTTCAAGAATTTTATCAATGCATTGGCATGAGGTTCAGAAGATAACAGCAAGGATAACATCGAGATCTTAGACGGGGTATGCCCCAACTGTTCTACAACATCAAAATCACTTTTGCGAATGATTTTCAGCACTTCTTCCATTTCTTGTTTGGCAACATCTTTGGGAGTAACTTCGGCCGGTGTCTCTGACTGAGAAGGATTGACTGGTTCCTTTCCTCGAGTTTCAAGGACAGGAGGTGAGATTTCTGGAGAGAAGATCCTTCCGCTTCGAGTAATTTTACTAGTCCCAACAATGCCACTAGTATTAGCAGCATTATCCACTTGCTTCACGCCATGGACGTAAACATCACCGCCATAATTCCACGGAATAGCTTTGCTTGAGGAATACGGGATCGGGCCAGGTGCAGTGATGATTAGGGGAGCAACCCTGGGCTCAGCAGTAATCTTCACAGGCGCCCTGGTAGCGGTAATCTTCACTGGAACTTTGGACCTTGCAATGACAGATACTTCTTCAACAGGGTTTTCTACCTTAGGACTCCTTTCAAAGAGAATTGTACGATCATCTATCAGCCATTGAATACCATTCCTCAATTTCAGGCAATCATTGGGCCGGAGTATGCAGAGATTGCAATCTTCAGCACAACCTGGAAATAAACCAGCTTGCAATAAATTCCTCTTTATGATCGGGAGAGGAGATGTTAAGTCCGCCACATTGGAAATGTGAGAATCGTCATCCATAGCATTAACAGTCTTGTCATGGTTAGGCATAGGAGCAGTGATGACATTAGGAGTCTCCGGAGGCTCAAATTCAATTTCCCCAGCGTCGATCATATCCTGAATCTTATTCTTCAATGACCAGCAATCGTTTGTATCATGCCCGGGGCTATCGGAGTGATATGCACACCTGGCATTGGGATTATAACGAGAAGAGGTAGTGTTGGGATTTGTAGGAGGATCTCTAAGGGTGATCAAATTTGCCTTTAGCATTCCCTGCAGTGCCTGTGCCAAGGTCATATTGATCCTGGTGAATTGCCTTCTTGGCCTGTCTTGTTTGGGCTGGAAGTTTTGAGATGGTGGTGCTGCAATCGTAACTGCTCCAATGTCGTGGTCACGGTTTTTCTTGTTACGACCCTTTTGACCGTACACAGCATTTGATTCGTTCCTCCCCTGATAGGACCTTTTGGTGCTTGCAGAGGTAGCCGCCTGTATCTTTCCACTTCGGATGCCGCTTTCAACATGTTCACCTGTTAATATAAGTTTAGTGAAACCTGATGAAGAACTTCCCAGTAGATGGCTGTAGAATGGGCCGGTCAGTGTGCCCATGAACATGTCCACCAATTCTTTGTCAGTCATAGGGAGTTTGACTCTGCCAGCCAAATCTCTCCACTTTTGAGCATATTCTTTAAAGCTTTCTTTAGATCCCATAGTCATATTCTGCAACTGTAGCCGGGTAGGTGCTAGTTCAGAGTTATACTGGTACTGTTTATAGAAAGCTGTTGCTAAATCAGTCCAGGTGTGGATGTCAGAGCTCTCGAGCTGATAATACCATTCCACCTGTGTGCCAGACAGGCTCTCTTGGAAGAAATGGATCCATAGCTTCCTGTCAGTGGTATGCGGCTGAATCTTTCTCACATAAGCTCTCAGATGCATCTGAGGACAAGACGCACCATCGTACTTAGTGAAAGTGGGGATTTTGAATTTGCGAGGAATGGTCACATCGGAGACCAGACCCAAACTTTCGAAATCCAGACCGGGCGCCTTCTGACCCTCCATAGCTAGCATACGTTCTTCCAGCAACTTGTACTTATCATCTCTTGGACAGTACTGTTCATTTTCATAATCTTCATCGTCGTCCTCAGGGTTGAAGAGATCGACATTCACCTCTTCTGAATCATTCTCTGTCTCCTCTTCTGGACCATTCGGGATCCCAAACTTGACTCCTGCGGCCTATCCTTTACGCCTTCTTCCCGGGTTAATGAAACTCACAGCTTTCTTGTCTTTCTTCTTTTCGAGCAAAAGAGCCTTCAGTTCCTCCTGCCCCTTGGATAAGCTTAGCATCATCTCCTTGAATTGAGCATTCTGAGTCTGGAGATCTTTGACAGTTTGTTCGAGATCCATTTTTCTGTTTGTAATGAAGACCGTGAGAACATTGAACTTGTAGAATACCTGTTATGCAATGTTATGTTATGTTATGCAATGCATGAAATGTTTTCAAGGACTTTTGGAATTTAACTTTGCGTAAATCACCAACAAGAGAGAAATGTTTATTGCTAATTTCTTTGACTAATGTTCATTACAAAAGGAATAATAATAAAAATACAATGGAATCTCAAGTCTCCCAGGGGCGGCTTCTTTTTGGGCGAAGATACGCATTGAGTCTTCGTTCCTCATTAAGCTGACTGGTAAGTTCTAACACTTTCTTCCTTTCTGCGACGAATTGAGTCTCAAAAGTATCCCTTTCTTCTCTCAACTGGATCCAGGATCTCTTTAGTTCCTCAACGTTGGTAGGCATATCTGGATAAGGAATGATCTGAGGAGCACCTCCTTCAGCTTCAGGTTCGACAATCTGAGGTCCGATTGCAAGATATGGCATGACAAGTTCACGAGCTCTGGGGCGTACCCATCTGAGATAAGGTTCCATAGGAATAGAATTTTTCTGTCCTAACGTACCTCTCTTCACCATGCCCCAAGCTCGTACAAATCTTTGACGGAGGCCTTGGGAATCGTTGTCATAGTCGAACATGATGCCTTCGATGATCATTTCATGTGGACCATCTCTTCGAGCACAACCAAACTGTCGCAGAGCTAAAGCAGGATTATAAGTAATACCTCCTCTTATTCCTAGGAGTGGTACATTAGGGAACTCGCCACAATGGTCAATGATGGTAACATTTTCCTTGAACTGAGGACACCAACAGATGTCTGGGTGGGAGAGCGACATTATCCTTTGAGACCATTTCAAATTCTGCTCGTTCTTCAAGACTGATTGAGGAAGGTGCGAAATAAACCACCTAGACAACAAAGGTATGCAGCACATGAGAGTCCCTTGCTTCTTCATGGTACGAGTGTGGAGGGAATGCAAAATGTCTCCCAGCAAGGTAGGTACAGGGTTATGAGTGAGAAATATCTTAATAGCATTCATGTCTATGAATTGGTCTGGATTAGGGAATAACACCAAGCCATAGATTAGCAATGCCAGGATGTCTTCGAAAGCACGGACATTCATAACTTTTAAGAATTCTCGGGCCTTATTTGTCAGGAATTTGGCAAGTAAACCCTTAACTCCACTCCTTGTTACCCAATTAGCTTCAATGTCGGACTTCGTCATGTGTAAAGCTGCGACAACTTCTTCAGACTTCGGAACCTTTTCTAAACCACTGAACGGTAGTTGATCAAGGATAGGTATCCCAAGCAGTCTGGAGAATTCTTCCAATGTGGGTACCAACTGATAATCTGGGAATGTGAAGCAATGATGTTTAGGGTCGAAGAACTGGAATAAAACTCTCATCATATCTTCTTTGAACCCAGTGGTAACTAAATTGAGAAGAGAACCATGTCTCTTGATGAACTGCGCATGATAGGAAAGTTCTGACACTAAGTTCTTGAGTTGAGGAGAGATTGCTACAAGATTAATCCGGATGGTCTTCCTGGGAGCCATAGCTTTACAAAACAGAGCAAAGTTAAATCCCTAAGTCCTTGAAATGGTTATAATGTCATGATATTATGATGTTATGATGTTATTATGTTATGATGTTATGTAAACAAACACAAGCAAGTCACACAACAATCACTCCTAAGTTTTAAGTCTTGCATGAGTTCCATAGGTAAGTACCCTCCCTACTGAAGTTTGGTTGGTTCAACCTGTCCTAGAATAGTAACCGGGTTCTAAAAGGATCTCCAATCATTGACCTTCCTTCAAGTCCACTTCAGTGCAACACCAAGTGGTTGACCGAAGCTTCCCTAAAGTCCAATCTCAAGGAGTGTAGTATCGAGTCTCAACCAACCCCAGTCGGAACCGAAGTCAGTTATCTCACTACTTTCTAATGGCCAGGATGAGTCAATTAGGGTTCTAAAGGTCTGGTTAATGCTTTAATGACACCACGCAGATGCCAAATTTTTCCTCAAGTAAACATGAGGAACATCAGGACATCCAAAGTGTCACATTAACCGTAGCCATCATTTTAACCATTCCAGTATACGCCGGATAGTCGCGATGATCTATTGCTACTTACCTAAGGTACACTAGATCCGGGTGTAGGATCTTTCACTCAAGAATACCCAAGCAATCCCTTAAAAGTAAATCAGACAATTTTAAATAAGTGATCTTGTTTTTTTAAGGTAACCTCTCTTGTAAGCTTCCCCAGCAGAGTCGCCAGTTCTGTCATACGGTGAACTGACTTGGGGTATTTTGCTTTTTATCGCAATGTCGCGGATAGCAAGAGTCGCCACCGACTTTTCTTTTATCCAATAAGGAAAGGTGGAAAAGAACAGGAAAGACCTCAATAGATTTTGGGTTCGGGAGGTACATTATACAAAGGGAAGGTATTAGCACCCTTTGTATCCATGGTTATCCATGGGCTCTTAATTGCTGGATCACTTATATTTTTGTCTGAAAAGTGTTGGTGAATTGTTTAAAAATGTTTCGAAAAGAGAGTTTAACTTTGTAATGATTCTCGTATGAATGTATACAAAGTATTTATCTCGTTTGATTTTGAAAAACAGTTTAGAAAAACATAACTTGGTAATGATTCTAGTATGAATGTATACCAAGTGGTGATTTTCTAGGACTTGCAAAGTGTGAGGGGTGGAAAATGTTTTAGGTTATGATCCAGTAATTGAGAGTTATACCTTCCTAAGGTCGTTATGGGCATTTCCTATCCTTATGAGGGTAAAACTGTCCTTACTATTGAGAAGTAAGTAGTTTTATCCTTTGGATGTAAAAGGGTCATTGTAGGGTCATCGATAGGTCATTGAAGGCAACAGTTGTAAGGATACCTTAGCATTCGAATGGACGATCATCATTTAACCGTAGGCTACACCGAAGGGTCATCGAGGGACGAAATCATATATTCGAAGGCAACATCCGAGGGACTATGATTTATTTTATGATGATTTAATCGAAGGGCCATTGCTAAGTATATCCCCACATTCGCGGGACATGACCGTGGTACCGTAATATCGTAAGGCAAAAGAGAGGTCCAAGATCACATATTTAGAGGCCGTATTTTACAATCGATTAGGTAATTAGGATGAATCTCCACATTAAAATTAATACATTAAAATTAATACATTAAAATTAATACATTAAAATTAATTAGGTAATTTAGGGTGAAACTCCACAAGGGTATCCCACAAATAAAGTGGAAGACCTAGACAGCAATCTTTTCCTGGGAAAGGTGAACCTTTACAAAATTCAGCAAACGGGTTAGAGTACCAAGTCAGGATGCAATCAAGGATTGCACCGCAAAAGAAACCAGAACAGCAGTAGGGTCAGATAAACAATGCATGGCTATGATAAAAATATGACAGGTTAGCAAAGGACAGAATAGAAAAATCAGCGACTGTATCGGTCGCCGCTGCCTCGCCTAGCGAAGGCTTAGCGAATACTCGCTGCATGCTCGCTTAGCGATGTGCTAGCGAGCGGCTGCGGATTCTGGTTTTGATAACAGCATAATGTCAGCAAGCTTCACACCTTATGGCATCCATTACAGAGATTATGTGGTTAGACATTCAGATGTTCATGCATACTTAAATTCATATGTAAAACTTAAGATAGTTTCATAAATTCAATCATGATACCATATGCAAATTAAGAACATAAGGTAGTAATAGCAATGCCAACCTGTTTGTAATCGAATTGTAATCTTGAATTGGCCGACCGGATCGAATTGAGCGGAAGTGACCTTGCTGCCGCCGGCTTTTCCTTCAGGGTTTCTCGGAATTCTCAGGGTTAGCCTCCAGGGTTTTCCGTCTGTGAGCGCGAGGGTTTGCTTGCTAGGGTTCTCCTTTCGTCCTTTTTCGTCCTCTTTTCATTACTGAAGTGCTGGTATTTATAATGCTCTTTTTTCATGACCTAATGGGCTCAGAGTGAAGCCCAGAATTTTCTGTTATCTATCAGCTTCGCTAGGCGAGCGTGTAGCGAACGTTCGCTAGGCGAGCGTGCAGCGAACGTTCGCTAGGCGAAGGATTTGCTCGCCTAGCGAGCAGGCCAGTTTGGGCCATTTTCTGGATTGGGCCATTCGTGAGCTGGGCCTTTGTTCCTTTAAGATCAGTGTCATAAAAATGAGTCGGAGTGCCCTGAAAAATGTCTTAAAATATTAATGGGCAAATTTTGGGGTATGACACCATAATTTGGCCTTACATATTGTCATACGGTGAACTGGACTTTTTTTGTGGTTTTAATCGCAATGTCGCGGTTAGCAAGAGTCGCCACCGACTTTTCTTTTATCCAATAAGGAAAGGTGGAAAAGAACAGGAAAAACCTTAATTTAGAGTTTGGGTTCGGGAGGTACATTATACAAAGGGAAGGTGTTAGCACCCTTTGTATCCATGGTTATCCATGGGCTCTTAATTGCTCGATCACTTATATTATTTTTGTCTAAAAAAAAGTGTTTGTGAATTGTTTAGAAAAATTGTTTTGAAAAGAGAATTTTACTTTGTAATGATTCTTGTATGAATGTATACAAAGTGATTATCTCGTTTAGTTTTGAAAATTGTTTAGAAAAATATAACTCGGTAATGATTCTAGTATGAATGTATACCAAGTGGTGATTTTCTGAAGGTATTTTGAAAGGTGTGAGGTGTGAAAAAATGTTTTAGGTTGTGAGCCAGCAATTAAGAGTTATACCGACCCAAGGTCTTTATGAGTATTTCCTATCCTTATGAGGGTAAAACTGTCCTTATTATTGAGAAATAAGTAGTTTTATCCTTTGGATGTAAAAGGGTCATCGTAGGGTCATCGATTGGTCATTGAAGGCAACAGTTACGAGGATACCTTAGCATTCGAAGGGACTATCATCTTTTAACCGTAGGCAACATCGGAGGGTCATCGAGGGACAAAGTTGTATATTCGAAGGCAACATCCGAGGGACTATAATTTATTTTATGATGATTTAACCGAAGGGTCTTTGCTAAGGGTATCCCCACGTTCGCGGGACATGACCGTAATATCGTAATCGTAAGGCAACAAAGAGAGGTCCAAGATCACTTATTCAAAGGCAAAGTTTTACAATTAATTATATAATTAGGATGAAACTCCACATTAAAATTATTAAAAATAATATATTAAAAAATTAATACATTAGAAATTAATATATTAAAAATTAATTTAGGGTGAAACTCCACAAGGGTATCCCACAAATAAAGTGGAATACCTAGCCAATAACCTTTTCCTGGGATATGTGAACCTTTACGAAACTCAAAAAAAAAGAAAAATGTCAGAACACCAAATCAGGGTGCAATCGAAGATTACACCGGAGAAATATCACAACAATAAATAGGATAGGATGAATAATGCATGGCTATGATAAAAACATTAAAAAAACAGACTAGAAGAATCAGGTACTGTCTCGTTCGCCTCTGCCTCGCCTAGCGAAGGCCACGGATTTTGAATTTGAAAACAGCCCCATGTTAGAAACTTTGAATTTTATGGCATTTTATCACAGGAATAACATGGTCAAACATTCAGGGTATTCAGGCATATTTAAATTCCCATACGAAAGCAAATTATATATCAACATTTAATCATGATGCATTATATATGTAGATATGGCCAATTGAAAGTATAAACAATAGAGATACGCAAACCTGTTTGCCAATTCAAGGTTGAAGGGATTGACCACTTGTAGTATCGGAATATGTTAGGCAGCGGGAATTGGACGGCGATGGCTTCGGTGCAGATGGGCTGCCTTCAGGGTTTCTTTACTCTGAATTCTCCGGGTAGGCAGGGTTCCTATGCCAAAGTTTCTATCCGTCCTTCTCTGTTCTCTCTCTTTCTTTTTCCTCAAGGTTTTGTTCCAAGGAAACCTCAGAGTGTTTTGCTTCTCTTCCTTCTTTCTCCAGTGAATCTCCCAGTGTAAACTCCAAGTGTAACTCCCCCTACTGAAACTTCAGTATTTATAGACTAATTTCGTGGGTAATGGGCTTGGAATGAGGGAGACCCAAGTCCAAAATAATTTGTTATATTTTATTTATTTATTTATTTTAATTATTTAATTAATTAATTAATTAATTAATTAATTAAAAAAAATTTCTTTTTTTTTTTTTTTTTTTTTTTTTTCGTTTTTTTTTTTTTTTTTTTTTTTTTTTTTTTTTTTTTTTTTTTTTTTTTTAGGAAAAATGATGGGTAATTTTTGGGGTATGACAGCTGCCCCTGTTCAATATTCTTGAACCGAGAGAGTTAGGATGACGTGTATGCCATTCATGGTTTGGAGGTGGAAGATTATTGAACACTAGAATGCCCCAAAAATTTGCACTTGAGAATCGACAGTTGGTCTTGATGGAGATGGGCTTAAAGATGCCATCCGGGAGGTTTGATGACGAAAGCTTCAGATCGCGCCGTATATTAGGCCAATTTGAAGACATGGGTGCCACACTGGGTCGTACGTTAGACCGTATAATGAGTCATCCATTAGGCTGCCGACTTCGCTGGGGAGTCGGAGTGTGTCATATGCTGTTGGGGATAAAGGGTCAGAATGGACCATACGCTAGATCGTATCTGAGTTGCAGAATGAGCCGTACGTTAGGCTGAATCTGATGACGAAAGGGGTAGTCGTACGTTAGACTACACTTCAGAAATGTACCGTATGTTAGGTAGCATCTGAGGGGATGGACATCCGAACGGGTCGTACGTTAGACCGTCGCAGAATGAGTCGTCTGTTAGGCCACATCTGATGATGAAAGCGGTAGTCGTACGCCAGACTACACTTCAGAAATGTACCGTACGTTAGGTAGCATCTGAGGGTTGTAAGATCCAAACGGGTCGTACGTTAGACCGCGTTGGGGTTGTTGAAGTTCAGAATGGATCGTACGTTAGATCGTATCCGAGTTGTAGAATGAGCCGTCCGTTAGGCTGCATCTGAAAAAGAAAGTAGTCGTACGCTAGACTACACCCCTGAATGTACCGTACGCTAGGCAGCATCTGAGGATTTGAAGGTCCAAATGGGTCGTACGTTAGACCGTATTGGAGTTGCTGAAGAAGTCATATGTTGGGCTGAATCAAAATGAACCGTACGTTAGGCTGTATCTGATAACCTGTATATGTTGTACTTGCAATAAATGTCTGGGATGGGCTTAGAGATGCCATCGTTAGGAGGATATCGAAGTGTTGTCAGAATGAGTGTTCCCATGAACTGTATTTGAAATATGTATCTGAATCTTGAATGTGATTGATAAAGGTGTCTGTCTGAATGAACCTTTTATTTTGACTATATCAGGAGGATAAATAACCTGCAAAGAAAAGTTAGCTTCATGCTATGTCATGATGTATGAGATGTTTCGTGTTATGCTAAAATAAATGCGAATGTTGTATGCATGCGTATGCTGTGAAATGATGTAATGAATGAGTTATGCGTATGAGAAGTTCTGCTTGGGGACTCTACTGGGGAAAATAAATCCCCATCTACTGATTGGAGATATTTGTAACGATGACCCTTTCTCGGCAGGGGGTTCTTGATTCTGTCTGATGGTAGAAATATTCCACAGATCTTGGCTGAGGATGGATGAGATGATCAATCTGTCTGATGATGCCGACCTCTGTTGGGGAGTAACTGGCTGTGCCTGGGGATACTGCCATTTTCTGAGGAAAAAAAAAAGGCTTGCTGGGGAAGAGAATTGGTAGCGGATTCATTGGAAGCATGATTAGACCTTTTCCTTGATCCTGAAGTCGGGTAGTAATTGCTATTGCTATTCTATGCATGTATTTTTGGTAAACATCAGTCATATTCAAATGCACATATTAATTCAAATTAAATCAATGGACATTTACGCAACCAAAACAGAAAAGTAAAAACAAAAGCATCTTTTTTTGAAAGAGGGTTGTATTGATTTTGAAAGGAGGCCTATAAACAGGCAATTTGTGTACAAGGAGACAGAAATCCTAGTAAGAGGAAATTGTCGAAAACAAAGAGAAAGCTATGTGGAAGAAGTCCTATTGATTTTAAGCCTACTACTGTCATTATGTCTTCAAGCATCTCATCCCCTGCTGTCGGATGGAAGTGATTGGCTTGTTCAGTCCCTTGAACTTGGATGAAGTTGACTAAGAACGGGACATAGTCATACGCTTTAATCCCTAATTTTTGCCTGGACCGCCTTTTCAGGTTTTCAGTCCACCAGGATACCCTTTTTTGCCCAAGCCGCCTTTTCAGGTTTTCGACTTGCCGGGTGTACATTTTTTTTTATATATCCCTAATTTTTGCCCGAACCCTTTTGGTTCGCCGGGATGCCCTTACTTTTGCCTAGATACGTCGATCTAGCGGGTCTCTTTTATGCGTAGTATTTTTTAACTATGTCCGCGTTCACGGGATGTGGGAAGTCTTCACCATCCATAGTAGCGAGTATCATGGCTCCACCAGAGAATACCTTCTTAACTACAAATGGCCCTTCGTATGTGGGAGTCCATTTGCCTCTGGGGTCAGTTTGTGGTAGGATGATGCGCTTGATCACCAAGTCGCCAAGTTGGTACACCTGTCTCTTAACTCTTTTGTTAAATGCCTGGGTCATGCATTTCTGATATATTTGCCCATGACAAACAGCCGCAAGTCTCTTCTCATCAATCAGATTTATCTGATCGAGTCGAGTCTGAATCCATTCGTCCTCGTCTAAGCCCGCCTCTTTCATGATCCTTAGAGAGGGAATCTGAACTTCCACTAGTAAGATGGCTTCCATTCCATAGACTAAAGAGAACGGAGTTGCCCCTGTCGTAGTGCGCACTGAAGTGCGATAACCGTAAAGAGTAAAGGGTAACATCTCATGCCAGTCTTTGTATGTTACTGTCATTTCTTGCATGACCTTCTTGATATTGTTAGCAGTCCCCACGGCGCCGTTCATCTTTGGCCGGTACGGAGAAGAGTTATGGTGTTTTATTTTGAACTGCGTGCAGAGTTCAGTAATCATCTTGTTGTTCAAATTAGTACCATTGTCAGTGATAACTCTTTCAGGAGACAGCAGGTTTCTCAAATAGGTATTTGATAGAATCCATCTTAGAAGTCAATAAGGTGGTATGATTCAACATATACTGTCTTAGTCGGCGAGCAGCCCAGGCCAAAGCACAGCAAGCTTTCTCGGGCTGTGAGTATCTTGTTTCACAGTCGGTACCTTTTGCTAAGGCAGTATATGGCATGCTCTTTTCGACCAGACTCGTCATGTTGCCCCAACACACCTCATTGAATTTTCTAACACGGTCAAATACGTAATTAAAGGTCTTCCTTCAACTGGTGGCATCGAAACTGGAGGTTCTTGGCGATATTTCCTGATTTTGTCATAAGCTTCTTGGCATTCATCATTCCATACCATCTCTTGATTTTGTCTCAGTAATTTGAAGATGGGTTTGCAGGTAGCAGTCAAGTGTGGAATGAATCGGGCAATGTAATTCGAGTGCCCCAAGAAACCTCTGACTTCTTTCTTGTTTATTTCAGTACCCAGATTTACAATTTCAATTGATTCCTCATGCGGCTGTATAGTCTTTTCTTCTTGCAGTAGTCGGGCAAGTTCTCCAGGGACTTCACAATCTTCCTCGCTTCCATCCTTGGCTTGGTAGATCGGATTTTCAAAGTCATAATGAACAGTAGCAGAGTCATTACCAACAGGATCCAGAGTGGATATGGATCGGCAAATTGTTACGTGAGTGTGTGCAAGAAACATAGCTTGTTTGAAAAATGACAGGAAAGATAAAGAGCGCAATATTTGAATGCAAAAAGTCCATTGATCTATTGAATATGAATATGCTTATGAAAATGACAAACCCCTAACAAATTAGCCATTGTGCCTCGGGCATAGACACAATGCTTTAAGAAGTTTGATTGTAAAAGAAAATTAAAATTTGCAATTCTAGAATAAACAATAACAATTACTCCTGACTAAAGGAAATCAGGATAATGTCTTCAGTCTTCCAATTGTTGAGTCCGTCACCAATTGTTGGGAAAATCCAGCTATCCAAATCGCAATCACTATCAGCATCTTCCATAGCATTAATCTGATTTTTGACTATCTTTCCAGAGTTAAACCCCAGGCCAGCTTTATCAGACTTGTACGGTACATTGATCAGTTGACCCCAACCAGCACGATCACCATTTTCAATCGCGGCTTGAGCATCTTTCAGAGAGATCATGACAGGGGGAGCACGAACAACCTTGGGCACAAGGGGAGTTGGCTTAAGGACAGGACTGGGTGGAGGAACCACTTCAAATGACTGAGAAGGAGTCTCAAAGAATTCACCATCCATCTCGACGTATTTGAAGGCTTGCACACTACTGACAATATACTCTTCTTCTCCACATACAGTGACAACCATGCCTGCTATTGGATACTTCAGCTTTTGATGAAGCGACGAAGCTACCGCACCTGCCCCATGGATCCAAGGGCGCCCCAACAAGCAGGAGTAGGCGGGACGAATGTCCATCACGTGAAAGGTAGTGTTGAAGACTTGAGGTCCTATCTTGATAGGGAGAACCACTTCACCATAGACAACACTCTTCGCACCATCGTAAGCACGCACCACAACATCACTAGGTTTCAGTTCAATGCCTTTGTAGTCAAATTTATCGAGCACAGCTTTCGGGAGTACGTTCAAGGAAGAGCCGTTGTCGACCAACACGTGAGCCAGGGTGATCCCCTCACACTCGATGGAGATATGCAGAGCTTTATTGTGATTCTTTCCTGCTGGCGTCAGGTCAGCATCGGAAAAGCCTAGGCCATTGTCAACAGTCAAATTAGCAACATAATGTTCGAATTGATCGACGGATGTTTCTTGAGGCACATGAGCGGTCTTCAAGAATTTCATCAATGCATTGGCATGGGATTCAGAGGATAATAACAAGGACAACATTGAGATTTTAGACGGAGTATGCCCCAATTGTTCCACTACATCAAAATCGCTCTTACGGATGATTTTCAGCATCTCTTCCATTTCCTGTTTGGCAACATCTTCAGAAGTAACTTCGACCGATGTCTCTGACTGAGGAGGATTGACTGGTCTTTTTCCTCGAATTTCGGGAGCGGGAGGTGAGATTTCTGGGGAGTAGATCCTTCCACTTCGAGTAACTTTACTAGTCCCCACAATATCATTAGGATTAGCAGAACTACCAACTTGCTTTATGCCATGGATGTAAACGTCGCCTCCATAGTTCCACGGAATAGCTTTGCTGGAGGAATATGGCACGGGGCCAGGTGCGGTAATAATCAGGGGAGCCACTTTGGGCTCAGCGGTAATCTTCACAGGCACTCTAGTAGCGGTAATTTCACTGGAGCTTTGGACCTAGCAATCACAGATACCTCTTCAATAGAGTTGTCCACCTTAGGAACCCTTTCGAATAGAATTGTACGATCATCCATCAGCCGTTGAATGCCGTTCTTCAACTTCAAACAATCATTGGGTCGGAGTACACAGAGATCGCAATCTTCAGCACAACCTGGAAATAAACCAGCTTGCAATAAATTCTTCTTAACGATCAGGAGAGGAGATGCTAAATCAGCAACGTCAATAACGTGAGAATTGTCGTCCACAACATTAACATTCTGGTCATGATTAGGCATAGGTGCTGTGATGACATTGGGGGTCGCCGGAGGATCAAATTCAATTTCTCCAGCGTCGATCATATCCTGAATCTTGTTCTTCAACAACCAACAATCATTCGTATCATGCCCGGGACTATCGGAGTGATAGGCACACCTGGCGTTGGGATTATAACGAGGAGAAGTAGTGTTGGGATTTGCAGGAGGGCCTCTGAGGGTAATCAAATTGGCCTTTAACATACTCTGCAGTGCTTGGGTTAAGGTCATATTGATCTTGGTAAACTGTCTTCTCAACCTGTCTTGTCTGTGTTGGAAGTTCTGAGATGGCGGTGCGGCAATTGTAACTGCCCCAACAGTATGGTCACGATTCTTCTTGTTATGCTTCCTCTCACTGTACACAGCATTTGATTCATTTTTTCCCTGATAGGACTTTTTGGTGCTTGCAGAAGTAGCTGCCTGTATCTTTCCACTTCGAATGCCGCTTTCAACCCGTTCACCTGTCAAGATAAGTTCAGTGAAACCTGACGAGGAACTTCCCAGTAGATGGCTGTAGAATGGGCCAGTCAGTGTACCCATGAACATGTCCACTAACTCTCGATCAGTCATAGGGGGTTTGACTCTGCCAGCCAAATCTCTCCACTTTTGAGCATATTCTTTGAAACTTTCTTTAGAGCCCATAGTCATATTTTGTAGCTGTAGCCGAGTAGGCGCTAACTCAGAATTATACTGGTAGTGCTTGTAGAAAGCTGTTGCTAAATCAGTCCATGTGCGGATGTTAGAGCTCTCAAGCTGATAATACCACTCTAACTGTGTGCCAGACAGACTCTCTTGGAAGAAATGGATCCACAGTTTCTTATCAGTAGTGTGCGGCTGAATCTTTCTCACATAAGCCCTTAGATGCATCTGAGGACAAGAGGCACCATCATACTTAGTGAAAATGGGAACCTTGAATTTGCGGGGAATGACCACATCAGAGACCAGACCCAAATTTTCGAAATCCAGACCGGGCACTTTCTGCCCCTCCATAGCTAGCATACGTTCTTCCAGCAACTTGTACTTATCATCCTTCGGAGAGTACTGTTCATGTTCATAATCTTCATCGTCGTCCTCAAAATTGACGAGATTAGGATTCTCATCTTCCGAATCATTCTCGGTCTCTTCTTCTGAATCCTTCGGAATTCTAATCTTGACTCCTGTAACCTGTCCCTTAAGCCTTCTCCCCGGGTTGATGTAACCCACAGGTTTCTGGTCCTTCTTCTTCTCCATCAAAAGAGCTTTCAGTTCTTCCTGCCCCTTAGATAAGCTCAGCATCATTTCCTGGAATTGAGCATTCTGGGCCTGGAGATCTTTGACAGTTTGTTCGAGAGCCATTGTTCAATCTGTTTGAATCTGCTGGAATCTGTTGGAATCTATTGGAATCTGTTTGCTAGGAAAATCGTGAGAACACTGATCCTTTAGAATACCTGTTATGCGATGCAATGCAATGTATGAAATGTTTTCAAGGACTTTCGGGATTTAACTTTGCATAAACTACCAAAAAGAGCTCTTTTTTTCTTTTCTCTTTTGTTTTTGCTTTTGTTTTTGTTTTTTTTAGCAGAGTTAAATCCCTAAATCCTTGAAATGGTTAGTACAATGCCATGATGTTATGATGTTATGATGTTATGTTGTTAGATAAATAACAAGCACAAGCAAGTCACACAACAATCATTCCTAGGTTTTAAGGCTTGCGTGAGTTCCATAGGTAAATACCCTCCCCACTGAAGTTTGGTTGGTTCAACCTGTCTTAGAATAGTAACCGGGTTCTAGAAGGATCTCAAATCATTGACCTTTCCTTAAGTCCACTTCAGTGCAACACCAAGTGGTTGACCGAAGCTTCCCTAAAGTCCAATCTCAAAGAGTGTAGTATCGAGTCTCAACCAACTCCAGTCGGAACCGAAGCCAGTTATCTCACTACTTTCTAATGGCCAGGATGAGTCAATTAGGGTTCTAAAGGTCTGGTTAATGCTTTTATGACACCACGCGAATGCCAAATATTTCCTCAACTAACATGAGGAACATCAGGACATCCAAAGTGCCACATTAACCGTAGCCATCATTTTGACCATTCCAGTATACGCCGGACAGTCGCGATGATCTCTTGCTACTTACCTAAGGTACACTAGATCCGGGTGTAGGATCTTTCACTCAAGCATAACATACCCAAGCAATCCCTTAAAAATAAATCAGACAAATTGAATAAGTGATCTTGTTTTTAAGGTAACCTCTCTTTTTAAATATTTAGGCTCCCCAGCAGAGTCGCCAGTTCTGTCATACGGTGAACTGGACTTTTTGTGTTTTTTATCGCAATGTCGCGGTTAGCAAGAGTCGCCACCGACTTTTCTTTTATCCAATAAGGAAAGGTGGAAAAGAACAGGAAAGACCTTAATTTAGATTTTGGGTTTGGGAGGTACATTATACAAAGGGAAGGTGTTAGCACCCTTTGTATCCATGGTTATCCATGGGCTCTTAATTGCTCGATCACTTATATTATTTTTGTCTAAAAAAAAGTGTTTGTGAATTGTTTAGAAAAATTGTTTTGAAAAGAGAATTTTACTTTGTAATGATTCTTGTATGAATGTATACAAAGTGATTATCTCGTTTAGTTTTGAAAATTGTTTAGAAAAATGTAACTCGGTAATGATTCTAGTATGAATGTATACCAAGTGGTGATTTTCTGAAGGTATTTTGAAAGGTGTGAGGTGTGAAAAAATGTTTTAGGTTGTGAGCCAGCAATTAAGAGTTATACCGACCCAAGGTCTTTATGAGTATTTCCTATCCTTATGAGGGTAAAACTGTCCTTATTATTGAGAAATAAGTAGTTTTATCCTTTGGATGTAAAAGGGTCATCGTAGGGTCATCGATTGGTCATTGAAGGCAACAGTTACGAGGATACCTTAGCATTCGAAGGGACTATCATCTTTTAACCGTAGGCAACATCGGAGGGTCATCGAGGGACAAAGTTGTATATTCGAAGGCAACATCCGAGGGACTATAATTTATTTTATGATGATTTAACCGAAGGGTCTTTGCTAAGGGTATCCCCACGTTCGCGGGACATGACCGTAATATCGTAATCGTAAGGCAACAAAGAGAGGTCCAAGATCACTTATTCAAAGGCAAAGTTTTACAATTAATTATATAATTAGGATGAAACTCCACATTAAAATTATTAAAAATAATATATTAAAAAATTAATACATTAGAAATTAATACATTAAAAATTAATTTAGGGTGAAATTCCACAAGGGTATCCCACAAATAAAGTGGAATACCTAGCCAATAACCTTTTCCTGGGATATGTGAACCTTTACGAAACTCAAAAAAAAAGAAAAATGTCAGAACACCAAATCAGGGTGCAATCGAAGATTACACCGGAGAAATATCACAACAATAAATAGGATAGGATGAATAATGCATGGCTATGATAAAAACATAAAAAAAACAGACTAGAAGAATCAGGTACTGTCTCGTTCGCCTCTGCCTCGCCTAGCGAAGGCCACGGATTTTGAATTTGAAAACAGCCCCATGTTAGGAACTTTGAATTTTATGGCATTTTATCACAGGAATAACATGGTCAAACATTCAGGGTATTCAGGCATATTTAAATTCCCATACGAAAGCAAATTATATATCAACATTTAATCATGATGCATTATATATGTAGATATGGCCAATTGAAAGTATAAACAATAGAGATACGCAAACCTGTTTGCCAATTCAAGGTTGAAGGGATTGACCACTTGTAGTATCGGAATAAGTTAGGCAGCGGGAATTGGACGGCGATGGCTTCGGTGCAGATGGGCTGCCTTCAGGGTTTCTTTACTCTGAATTCTCCGGGTAGGCAGGGTTCCTATGCCAAAGTTTCTATCCGTCCTTCTCTGTTCTCTCTCTTTCTTTTTCCTCAAGGTTTTATTCCAAGGAAACCTCAGAGTGTTTTGCTTCTCTTCCTTCTTTCTCTAGTGAATCTCCCAGTGTAAACTCCAAGTGTAACTCCCCCTACTGAAACTTCAGTATTTATAGACTAATTTCGTGGGTAATGGGCTTGGAATGAGGGAGACCCAAGTCCAAAATAATTTGTTATATTTTATTTATTTATTTATTTTAATTATTTAATTAATTAATTAATTAATTAATTAATTAATTAAAAAAAAAATTCTCTTTTTTTTTTTTTTTTTTTTTTTTTTTCGTTTTTTTTTTTCGTTTTTTTTTTTTTTTTTTTTTTTTTTTTTTTTTTTTTTTAGGAAAAATGATGGGTAATTTTTGGGGTATGACACATATCTCTATGAACTGTAAAGATGATGCCCTATCCAATGTGTTGGTGGACACAAGGTCATCACTTAATGTATTGCCAAAGTCCACTCTTTCAAAACTTTCATATCAGGGACCTCCCATGAGGCAGAGTGGAGTAGTAGTAAAAGCTTTTGATGGATGGCGCAAGATCGTGATTGGTGAATTAGATCTCCCAATCAAGATTAGACCTAGTGATTTCCATATCACTTTCCAAGTTATGGACATACATCTGTCATACAGTTGTTTACTTGGTAGACCATGGATTCACGAGGCAGGTGTCATGACATCCACCCTACACCAAAAGTTGAAGTTCGTCAAGAACAAGAAGTTGGTGGTGATAGGGGGAGAGAAGGCTCTCTTGGTCAACCATTTATCTTTATTTTCCTACATCGATGTTGAGGATGAGGTTGGAACTTCATTCCAAGCCTTGTCTATTGATGAGCCTTCTAGGAAAGGACTTTCTTCATTTGTCTCCTACAATGATGCGAAGTTGGCCATCGAGCATGGCACAACTAATGGTTTGGGGAAAATGATAAAGATGGAAGATAATAAATCTCGGACTGGTATAGGGTATTCTTCTAGTGTTTCTAATGATCTTGGGTTGTTTCAGAGTGGAGGTTTCATCCATACCAATGCACATCAAGAAGCTGCTGCCATCATTGAAGAAGATGAAGAGGAAGACCTCGGCAACTTTGTCATACCTGGCCGAATCTGCAATAATTGGGTCGCTGTTGATGTTCCAACAGTTATCCATAAGTCAGCGTAATATGTTCATTCCTGTTTAAAACCCTTCTCCCATGCCAAAAGGAGAAGTGAAGACATTGTTGGCATAATTGATTAATACAATGATATTCATTCAATAATCACATGTTAAATGTTTGTTTTCCAAATTATTTTTCATTTTTGCTTTTCGCATGAAATTGGTGATCACCATAAAACCCTAAAAAAGAGAATAAAATCAATTTTTCATCTGCATAATGATCTGCTTTGCTTGAATTCTGAAATCTCTTTTATACTCAAAATCATTATGCAGGTTAATCAAACCCATTGAACATAATGATCCAACACCATCTCCCAACTTTGAGTTCCTTGTATTTGAGGCAGAAGAAGATGATGTTGAAGAGATTCTTGATGAGATTACCCGTCTGCTTGAGTACGAGGAAAAGATCATTCAGCCACATCTTAAGAATCTGGAAACAGTCAACTTAGGGTCTGAAGACTGTATTTGTGAAGTGAAGATTGGGGCACTCCTTGAAGAGTCTGTTAAGAAGGGGTTAATTGAGTTGCTACGAGAATATGTCGACGTCTTTGCCTGGTCATGTGAAGACATGCCTGGTCTAGATACTGATATCGTGCAACATTTCTTGTCGTTGAAGCCTGGGTGTGTGCCTGTGAAGCAAAAGCTCAGAAGAACTCATCCTGATATGGCAGTGAAGATTAAAGAAGAAGTTCAAAAGAAAATTGATGTAGGGTTTCTGGTGACTTCTACATATCCTCAATGGGTGGCCAATATTGTGCCTGTGCCTAAAAAAGACGGAAAAGTCCGAATGTGCGTGGATTACCGTGACTTGAATAAAGATAGTCCGAAAGATGATTTTCCTCTACCACACATTGATATGTTGGTAGACAATACGGATAAATTCAATGTCTTTTCATTTATGGACGGATTTTCCGGTTATAATCAGATTAAAATGGCACCCGAGGATATGGAGAAGACAACATTCATCACACCTTAGGGAACATTCTATTATCGAGTGATGCCCTTCGGTTTGAAGAACGTTGGAGCCTCGTATCAGCGTGCTATGACTACCTTGTTTCATGACATGATGCACAAAGAGATCGAGGTGTATGTCGATGATATGATTGCAAAGTCGAAAACGAGAGTTGAACATGTAGAACACTTGTTGAAGCTTTTCCAGCATTTGAGGAAGTACAAACTCCGCTTGAATCCGAACAAGTGTACATTTGGAGTCCGTTCTGACAAGTTATTGGGCTTTATTGTCAGCGAGAAAGGTATTGAAGTTGATCCTGCCAAGGTCAAAGCAATACAAGAGATGCCTGCGCCCAAAACTGAGAAGCAAGTCCGAGGTTTTCTTGGCCGCTTGAGTTACATTTCAAGATTTATATCCCACATGAATGCCACATGTTCGCTTATATTCAAGCTCCTCCGGAAAGATCAGCATCATGATTGGATCGAGGATTGCCAAAAGGCCTTTGACAGTATCAAAGAGTATTTGTCCGAGCCCCCGATTCTGTCCCCGTCTGTTGAAGGGAGACCGTTGATTATGTACTCGACTGTGCTTGATGATTCCATGGGTTGTGTCCTTGGTCAGCAAGATGAATCAGGAAAGAGAGAATATGCAATATATTACTTGAGTAAGAAATTCACCGACTGTGAGTCTCGGTACTCAATGCTTGAGAAGGCATGTTGTGTTTTGGCTTGGGCTGCTAAGCGTTTACGCCAGTATATGTTGAATCATACAACTTGGTTGATATCCAAAATGGATCCAATCAAGTATATCTTTGAGAAGCCTGCTTTAACTGAGAGAATTGCTCGTTGGCAGATGCTGTTATCTGAGTATGATATTGAGTATCGAGCTCAAAAAGTTGTTAAAGGTAGTATCTTGGTTGACCATTTGGCGCATCAACCAATTGAAGATTATCAGTCTGTGCAATATGAAATCCATGATGAGGAGATTCTGTATTTGAAAATGAAAGATTGTGATGAGCCTACGCTCGATGAAGGGCCAGAGCCTGGTTCCCGATGGGGTATGGTGTTCGATGGCGTTGTTAATCAGTATGGAAATGGTATTGGGGCAGTGATTATTACTCCTCAAGGCACATATTTTCCTTTTACAGCAAGGCTAACTTTCAAATGCACGAATAATATGGCGGATAATGAGGCTTGTATTATGGGTTTGGAAGAATGTATTGATCTTAGGATCAAACATCTTGATGTTTATAGCAATTCGGCCCTTGTTGTTAATCAAATTAGGGGTGAATGAGAGATGAATCATCCTGGCCTCATCCCATATAGAGATTATGCGAGGAGGATTTCAACTTTCTTTATTAAAGTTGAATTTCATCATATTCGTCGAGATGAGAATCAGATGGCGGATGCTCTCGCTACACTTGCTTCAATGATTGCTGTCAATTATTGGAATGAAGTCCCAAAGATTACTGTGATGCGCTTGGATAAACCAACTCACGTGTTTGCAGTTGAGGAGGTGAAAGATGATAAGCTGTGGTATTATGTGTTTTCTCCAAAGTTAGACTTACCCGCCTGGGGCATCTGTTAAAGATAAGAAGACTTTGAAAAGATTATTTGGCAGTTTCTACCTTAATGGTGATGTGCTTTACAAGAGGAATTTTGACATGGTGTTGCTCAGATGCGTGGATAGACATGAACATACCTGTTGATGACTGAAGTCCATGAGGGTTCATTTGGTACTCATTCCAATGGACATGCCATGGCGAAAAGGATGTTGAGAGCATGCTACTATTGGCTGACAATGGAGTATGACTGCTGCAAGTTGTAGTGGGGTATTCGTTACCTTTAGATTTATTGATTAAATCAAAAGTAAATCATACAATTCGACTCGCCACCGCACTTCTATTTATCCAAAGGAAAGGTTAGAAAGCGAACAAAAACCGAGAAGTTTTATCGAATCAAAAACTATTAAAATGTCAGAGATCGGGGTAAGGGGGTTGGTTATGCAATGGGAAGGTTTTAAGCACCCAAAACATCCTAGGTATTCCTAGGGAGCCCTTTTCACAATTTGTTGTAAGGTAGGTTGGTATTTGTGAAAAATTTATTTGTGCAAACATGATTGGGGAGATGAGAGAAGAATGTACAAATTATTTACAATTTTGTGTTTGAATGGATAAACCCACTGCCTACGTACCATCTTAAAAAAGATTAGGATCAAAACCTCGTATTTCGGGGTAAAAATCTCAAAACAAGTTGGTGAATTGATTGGTCCAAAAGCCTTAAGGTCTTTTGTTATCCAGGGGAGAAAACTCAACCTAAAAACCATAAATCCACCATGTGAGGATAGCTTCAACATGCTAGTGAGGGGTTAACCCTATAATAAGCATAGAAGTCTTATAGTCACTCACTAAGGATATAGGTGAGTATTATATCAACCTCAAGGATAACTCAAACCTAATAGCTAATGTTTATGAAAAGGCTTTGATAAGAAAGTGGCCATTAAAACCACAAAAACAATTGAGTGAGTTGTATTTACCAATGAAAAGTATTTACAAAATATGGTCAAAGTTGACTTAGGATTCAATTCAAAATAAGTATTATGAAAAGAAGTTTAAAAAAATCAAAAGCATAATGCTTAGGTTTCTAATTTTGAAAACAAATGTTAATGTTTGCACAAAAGTTTTGGCTTGGGTTAGAGTGGAGGGAAGAAGAAGAATGGCTAAGTCCTAAACATACAAAGGTGAAGGAAGAGAAATAAGACCACAATGGAGTTTCTTTCTTGAGATCATAGTGATGATCCAAGTAGCTCCCATCCTTTGGAATAAGCAAGCAAATAAGAAAATACTCAAGCAATCAAGCACACAATTAAACAAAGCTCTTAGGAATCTTCCAATGGCTTTTGTATCTCTCAATTTGGATGCTCATGACAATGGTTCTTCAATTAGGCTCAAGTTGGAATCCCTAGCACAAGAATACACACATCAAAAAGTTCCACAATGCAAACAAAGAATGGACAAGAGTGAGTTTAGAGATCAGGTCCTTTCAAAGTCTTCAACATTAAGCATTCTAAAGGAATGAGGCCTAGTTGCTCTTTGACTCCATTTTGCATAGGGAATGTCCTAAAGTCTAAGTACTTTTGTCCATTTGAATTTGGTTCACAACAATCAAAACAAAATACAAGCACAATAGTATATACACAATTATGTGCTCAAGTGAGCAAAAGGCAAATTGTATTAACATAAACATGAGCTCAAATGAGCAAAGGGCAAAAGCAAATGAATAATATGTACAAGAATATTAAATTGCATAAAGTAAATTACAAGAATTAAAAGACTTGAATTAAAAGGTAATGGTCAATAGTTAGTGTTAGTGTGCCATAAGGCAATTTAGCGCTATGTTAAGCAATCGTAAGTGGACTAATATAGTAGTCACACCTATCTGAGGCCGGTCAATAAAAATATAGGCAACAAACACAAGTTAGAGATCTTGACTAGTAAGCCAAGCTCCTACAACTTTCCATGCCAAAATAAAATGAGAATGATCTTGTATTGATTTAAGTTTTTTGCTTGATCAAGAAGCAACATATCCTTAATGCAAAGCCATTCACTTGATCTTTGATCAAGATGAATTAGATTTGAATCAAGGAAGGTTAAACCTCCCATACATCAAGGCTAACCACCAATCTTTAACTCATTGATTAAAAAGAAAAAAGATGAAGAAGAAGATGAATAAGAATGTACATTAATGGAAATTCAAATGAAGTAAGCAAAGTACATTAACCAAAGATAGATGGAATCAAGGTCAAACAATAGTAAACAGAAGCAAAATGAAACTTAGAAGTCAAGAAACAAATAAAATATTTTTGGTATTTTTTCAAAATTTAAATAATACTTGAATTAAAATAAATAATTAAAGGTCAAACTTCAAATCCATTTCAAATCAACTTTGAAAAGTCCAAATGAATCATCCTAAGTTCAACAAGGTCAAACAAAGTTTGACAAAAAATTTCAGCATTTTTAGAAACCAGAAACTATTTTTTATCAATTAAAAATGAATAAAAAATAACCTAATTGAACTAAAATCTCAAATAAATCTCAAATCAATTAATAAATTGATGAGAATCTTTTTCATAGATTCACCATCATTCAAACAGGTTAAGAAAATATTTTTGTATTTTTTGAATATTGGAAATTATTTAAAATGAATTAAAAATAACCAGAAAAGAGAAAATTCACAAAAAATAACAGATGACAAAATAAAAAATATTAAAAATAATTTTTAGAAACTAGAAATTAAAAGGGAAATAATGCAATTGGTCCCATATTTTTTGGAATTAAAATGAAAGAGTTGTGATTTTTTGAAATAAAATGGAATAAAAGAAATTAAAATCAGAAAATGAAAAATGGGAAAATATGTGGCGCGTTGGATCCAGTCTCATTAATTGAGCTGGCACATCCAAGGGTTGTGGCATGCGCGCGCATCAAAGACCATAGTCAACTGAGCAACACAAACTATTAAATAAAGTCATAAGATCCAAGAGCCCTGATTCAATCTGGAAATCATCATCAACGGTCTGGATCAAAACTGGGAAACGGACGGTGGTGTACACCACCGTCTTCTCCGGCGAGCAAGGAGATTCCAGCCAAAGTTGCAGACAAAAAATCTTAACCAAATGAAGCGATCCTCATATCATTGGAAAGCTGGGGTGATGTACATCACCCCTGTACCATTAGTTTTCCTTCTAGATCTCCATAGTAAGAGAAATCAAAAGAGGAAAATGATGGAGTTCAAACTGAACTTGATGATTTTGCAAAATTAAAAGCACAATTCAAATGCCTCTGATGAGAGGACTTCAACCAAGCCAATAAACACAAGAAACAAGCAAGGATCAATGAGTTTCGAAGAAAAAAGTTTGAACATCCACCTCTGAAAATGTAGATCTATGGAGCACGATTCTTCACAAGTCTTGATTGCAGTTTACTCTTGCGGTGAAGATGAAGCAAGGCCAAGGAATTAGAGTCCAAAGAACAACCAAGGAGGTTGAAATTTGGATCTGAAATTTGAAAGTGAAAGAGAGAAATTCCTTTATGTGAGGTTATGGATTCAATTTTGTAGCATATCAGGCGCCTTCAGGTTGGTTTATGATGATGGTATGCACCTCTATTTATAGCAAATGGCAAACGCAAGCATGAGAATTTCATGTGCATGAATGGTAACGGCCTCCATGCATGGGCCTGTACAGGCGCATGGAGGGCCCAAATCCCATTGGTTTGGCAAGCTTAAGTCATTTTGATCTGAAATGGACGTGCATATGTGAGGTAATTGGAGTGTGCAATGAGTTTGAATCAAGTTTCCATAATTGCACCAAAATTTTCTCCTCTTCGAAACTAGCCCTTACCAAAATGAAACATGGCCTTGTGGGTAATGGTTGGAAAGGTCTTGATATGAGGATCAATTGTTATGTTGAAAAAAACTTCATTTGGAATTGGAAAATTAGTGAAAATTGGTCATAAAGTGCAAGGTGCAAAACATGTGCATGTGAAAATTTCCAAAATGGACCAACTTCAAGCCCTTTTGTTTCAGTGATGCATGTTTCAAATGACAAAAATCTCAACATCAAAGTTGTAGATATTTTCTAGTAAATAAATTTGGACTCAAATTTTGCATCATTTGGATTTTTGATGAGAAATTTATAGGCACTTGAAGTTGGACTTTTTCACATTTCAATGCCTTTGGTCCAAAGTGACCTATAATGTTGTGCATTATCACATGTATTTATTTTAGGATTATGAAAATTTGTTCAACATAACAAATTAATTAGACATATTAAACTTTCCAATTCATTTGATCCCACCTCAAAATCATTAAAAAAAAGAGAGTTATGTCCTTGGGAAGTTGACCTAAAATTAGGGTTTCAATCAAAATGACCTATAATGTTTTGAAATGGATGATGACCTTCCAAGCTTCAAATAAATTTTTGATGAACATGAAAGTTGTTCATATGGTTCTTAAGAAAATTTTGTCTCTTGGAGTCATCTCCATTTGACAAACACATTAAAAGTTAGGTCTCAATGGATTGCAAAATAGTTAGATGAATTGACTGATCAACTTCTCAAGTCCAAACTTCAAACCTTGATGACTTGATGATTGAGGACACTCAAATAAGATCAAATATGCATAAAATTATGAGTGAAAGAACTTACCTTGATTGTATTTGATCATGGGTTGAGGTTGCTTCATGAGCAAGGCACGGTTGATGAACAGATGAATTAGGGTTTCCTTGGGAAACAATCCTCAAGCCCCTTGGTTTGCTTTGATCAAATTGAAAAATTGAGATACTTGGGAGGCATACATGATGAGTGAGAGCTTTGTGAACCATTGTCATGCTTTCTTTCCACTTCATCTGGCCACATCAATGAATATAGGGTCTCCTAGGAGCCTTGGATCTTATGATTGCTCAAGCTACAAAATAAAAGATGTTAGTGACATATTTTTGTGCTTTTGATTAGTAAACAAAGTAAGAAAAGCAATAATATACAATTCAAGCATGCTTGGTGATCTCAAACCAACTCACACAAGTTCCCACCCAAAGGTTTAAAGAGCCAAGATGCTATGATCCTTGAGGCAAGATGCAAAATGCAATGATATGATGCCATGAGGGATATTAAGGTCAAAATTGGGGTCTTACACAAGTTTGTGAAGAAATGCCACAAGTGTCAGATTTATGCGGACAAGATTCATGTTCCCCCGGCACTTCTGAATGTTATTTCCTCACCATGGCCTTTCTCCATGTGAGGAATTGACATGATTGGCATGGTTGAGCCTAAGGCGTCGAACGGTCACCATTTTATTCTCGTAGCCATTGATTACTTCACTAAGTGGGTTGAAGCGGCATCGTATGCAAATGTGACCAGGCAGGTGGTTGTGAGGTTTATCAAGAACCAACTCATATGCCGATTGTCGCAACTTGAAAAATACAGTGCGAAAAAAACAACCGGCGAAAGAAAATGACAGAAGAGTCTCCACCGTGCGTTATTTATCCCAAGGGAGGGAAAGGAAACGCTCGAAGTAAACCTGAAAAAGGAAAGGACAAGACGGGGTCTCGCAACCAAATCTTGGGTTCGGGAGTCGGTTATGCGAAGGGAAGGTATTAGCACCCCTACGCATCCGTAGTACTCTACGGGATCCACTTTTGTAGTTCTTGTCTAAAGGGTGTGGGTTTATCTTGTGCTGTTTGCCAAAAAAAACAAAAAAGGGTTAAATGAAAATGACTCGCGCGGATGTTGCATCCACTGCATACGTATCTCATCTGAATATGAGAATCAGAGTCTTCGTAGCTCGGCTGACCTATGGGTTGGGGGGATGTGTGCTCGCTAAGACATCGCGTCTTATGCCTACGTATCTCATCTGGAATGAGAATCAGAGCAAGCCGTAGTTCGGCTAACTACAGGGTTATGGATTGGGTTTTGGACGAACGACGTCACTACGCAATCTACCGGATGCTCGACCTTTGGAGACTTACTCGCCTGTAGTAGAAGGAGTAAACGTGTTGCTTTGGGTTTTAGGGTTTGGGATGCTCGAGGGAAAACAGGCAGTCCTTGACGAAGGAACCGCGCTACATGTGGGGATATGAATACAAAACACAAAACATGTATCTCAAAGTAAAATGCCACCAAGGGGCCCAAACATTGCCTCCTATCGAGGTCTTCCAGCTAAGAAAGCGATAAAGTACGAGAAAAGGAAAAAATTACCACACGGATAAAGATCCGAAGTTACAGCAATTAAAGGATTAGCAACCCTGAGATCTCTCCAGCTAGACCATCAAAGAAAATCAGCCAATACGATTAATCAGGATAAACCTCCGGATGGTATCCCTGCAAGAGTATGTGAGCCCTCGCGAAAACTCAACAGAAAGGTTAGACAAACAAGGTGAAATCCATGGAAAACAATGCCATGGCAACGCAAAGACAGGTTAGAGAAACAAAATAGGGTAACCCAGAGTTGCCCCTAAATCAAAATGTAACCACATGAATAATTCCATCAAAATTCACAAAAGGCTCACAAAAAAGGTATCAAACTCACCCATAATACCTCATACATTTAGAGCATTCAAATTAAAGGCATAAAGATGATGGATATAGGGCAAACCTGATTGGAGAGCTTGATTGAAATTGAGTTGCACCCGTGAGGTTTACAAGTTGAGTTCCCTTCAGGGTTTGGAGGCTGCTCTGAGTTCTCTGTTAGGTCTTCTCTCACTATCTTTTTCCTCAGGGTTTTGTTCCAAGGAAACCTCAGAGTGTTTTGTTTCTCCTCAAAATCCCCCTTTGTTCTGTCTTCTTTCTCTCACTATCTTTTTCCAGTGAATCTCCCAATGTAACTCCAAGTGTGTTTTCCTCTACTGAAACTTCAGTATTTATAGACTGATTTTCGTGGGTAGTGGGCTCAAATGAGGGAGACCCAAGTCCAAAATAATTTGTTATATTTTATTTATTTATTTAATTTAATTAATTAATTAATTAATTAATTAATTAATTAATTAATTTTTATTTATTTTATTTTATTTTATTTTTTTTTCGTTTATTTTTTTTTTATTTTTTTTTTAGGAAAAATGAAGGGTAAATTTTGGGGTATTACAGCTGCCCCTATTCAATCAATTGGAGACCCGGAAAGAAGATGGCAGCTGCTTTCGCACTTTCGAGGTATCAAGGGATTGAATACAATAAAAGCCCAAAAATTTGCACTGAAGTGAAGTGAAGTAACAATGTCTGTCAGAATCGGCAAAGAGGTGGTCTTGAAAGAAGAATCCGTCTGGTACGGTGAGAGTCAGTCTGAATACCGAAAAAGAATGTTAACTTGGATACCAAAATAAATGGTAACACAGAAATAACCATGGCCTGAATGCCGCTCATCAGTCTGAATACTGGAAATGACTTCGATCTGAACATCGGAAAATTGGCCTGAATGCCACAAGTTGCATCGACCTGAATGTCGGAAACTTCTTCGATCTGAACATCGGAAAGACTTGGCCTGAATGCCACTTCGATCTGAATATCGGGAAAACTGGCCTGAATGCCACTTCGATCTGAATATCGGAACACTAGCCTGAATGCCACTTCGATCTGAATATCGGAACATTGGCCTGAATGCCACAAGTCGCATCGACCTGATCGTTAGAAACTTCTTCGATCTGAACATCGGAACACTGGCCTGAATGCCACTTCGGTCTGGATACCGGAAAAACTGGCCTGAATGCCACTTCGGTCTGGATACCGGAAAACTGGCCTGAAGGCCACAAGTTGCATCAACCTGAACGTCGGAAACTTCTTCGATCTGAACATCGGAAAGACTTGGCCTGAATGCCACTTCGATCTGAATATCGAAAAATTGGCCTGAATGCCACTTCGGTCTGGATACCGGAAAACTGGCCTGAATGCCACTTCGGTCTGGATACCGGAAAACTGGCCTGAATGCCACTTCGGTCTGGATACCGGAACACTGGCCTGAATGCCACTCCGATATGAATATCGGAAAACTGGCCTGAACGCCACAAGTCGCATCGACCTGACCGTCGGAAACTTCTTCGATCTGAACATCGGAACACTGGCCTAAATGCCACTTCGGTCTGGATACCGGAAAACTGGCCTGAATGCCACTTCGGTCTGGATACCGGAAAACTGGCCTGAATGCCACAAGTTGCATCGACCTGAACGTCGGAAACTTCTTCGATCTGAACATCGGAAAGACTTGGCCTGAATGCCACTTCGATCTGAATATCGGAAAATTGGCCTGAATGCCACTTCGGTCTGGATACCGGAAAACTGGCCTGAATGCCACTTCGGTCTGGATACCGGAAAACTGGCCTGAATGCCACTTCGGTCTGGATACCGGAAAACTGGCCTGAATGCCACTCCGATATGAATATCGGAAAACTGGCCTGAACGCCACAAGTCGCATCGACCTGACCGTCGGAAACTTCTTCGATCTGAACATCGGAACACTGGCCTGAATGCCACTTCGGTCTGGATACCGGAAAACTGGCCTGAATGCCACTTCGGTCTGGATACCGGAAAACTTCATGCCTGTCAGCATTGGCAAAAATAGGGAATGATAATAGAGGCGGCGCATGGGCCAATGACACTTGCTGGGGATAACAAAGGTAAGTCATGAACAATCTTCAGTCTGAGTACTGGAAACAACTTCTAGCTTATCACTTGGGATACCGAGAATGTTTTATGCTTACATGCGTATGTTTGAATTTTTCAATGGCGTAATGCTCCATGAAAATGGAAATGCTACGCGATTTGGAAGGATGCAATGCAATATGATTCTACATGCAGGGATGCGAAATGCTGGGTAGAATGCCAAGCCGAGGCAAGGGGATCTGCTGGGGAAATGATTACCATCCTCTGGGCTTTGGCCAGGCTGCTACAGATACACACCACAATGAACTCTATGGGGAGATGACTACCCATGCGGTGTTCTGGCCATAACGAGACTCTGATCGGGGAAAGAATGGCATTGGAAGCCTGCTGCTGAGGAAAGCTACAATGGTTCTGGCAACCACGATTTGCGAGAGATGACTCAGCAGGGGGAGCAAACACTGATACGGTACCGAGGTTCTGCTTCAAGGAAAGAAACCATGGATCTGGCATTGGGATTATCCATCTGGCATCGAACTCTAAGGAGCAGCTACTTCTGCTGGGAAGATACAGTCTGGCACTGTCAACTCCGTTAGGGAGTGTATGTCCTGAAACAACCGCTTGGGGAAGTGCGGTGGTGAGAAACTGCCGGGGATTGAAGAATCCAACGCTCTGATCAGCACTGCAAGGATAAGACACCGAATTTGTCTGTTGGTGACTTCACTGAGGAAGATATTCACGATCATCTGCAGGGAATTTTAAGGAAATGCCCCGAGGGTATCTGTTCTGAATAGACGATCCAAAGCACTTAAAATTTACAGCAATCTTAAATGTTTATTAAGCATGTACCTGTAAAGCCCTTATGTGTCATGATGCAATGTTTATCAAAAATTCGGACGTCATTTTTGCAAACAAAACAGTAAAATGAAAATGAAAACAGAGATATACTGAATAACATGATTTTATTGATTGAATGGCCTCTGAATAGGCATTTACATTAGGAAGCAATCCCTGGAAAGAGGTAATCGCACAATAGATAAAAACAGAAATTAATCTAATGGCAATGTGAAATGGATTTCTATTGGGTTCTAATTCTGCTATGACTTGCCCATCTTCAAGATCCTCCAGATGATCAGCCTTCTAAAAAGGTGATTGGACTGTTTCCTACCTTTCAAAAATTTCCAGTCATCGACATGAGATGAGATTCAGAACTAACTCAGAACGCAGTCATTCGCTTAATCCCTAACTTTTGCCTGGATCGCCCTTTTCGGGTTTTCAATCCACCGGGATACCCATTTTTGCCTAAGTTGCCTTTTCAGGTTTTCAACTTACCGGGTGTACAATCTTTTTTTATTTTTGTCCCTAATTTTTGCCCGAACCCTTTCATTTTCTTGGTTCGCCGGGACGCCCATTTTTGCCTGGACTACTCTTTTTTACTGTCCAGCGGGTCTATTTTATGCGAAGTATTTTTTAACTGCGTCTGAGTTCACAGGGGAAGTGAAGTTTTCACCATCCATAGTTGCAAGCATTAAAGCCCCACCATCAAAAACCTTGGTGACAATATACGGTCCATCATAGTTAGGAGTCCACTTGCCCCTGTGATCTGTCTGAGGAGGAAGGATCCTTTTCAACACTAATTTTCCGACTTGGAAACAACGAGGATGCACTTTCTGATCAAAGGCTCTCTTCATCTGACTCTGATACAACTGCCCATGACAAATGGCTGCCATTCGCTTCTCTTCGATAAGACTCAACTCATTGAACCTTGTCCGAATCCATTCAGCTTCGTCTAGCTTGACATCCAACAAGACTCTTAGAGAAGGAATCTCCACTTCAACAGGTAGGACTGCTTCCATACCATACACAAGGGAGTAAGGGGTTGCCCCGGTCGATGTACGTACTAAAGTGCGGTACCCATGCAAGGCGAAAGGTAGCATCTCATGCCAATCTCTGTACGTGACGACCATCTTCTGCACAATCTTCTTTATGTTCTTATTTGCCGCCTCAACAGCGCCGTTCATCTTAGGGCGGTAGGGGGAAGAATTGTGATGCTGAATGTTGAAGTTCTGACACAACTCCTTCATCATTTTGTTGTTGAGATTAGAACCATTATCAGTAATGATTCTTTCGGGAATCCCATAGCGACAAATGATTTCTTTCTTGATGAAACGGGCAACCACATGTCTGGTGACATTCGCGAACGACGCTGCCTCGACCCACTTGGTGAAATAGTCGATGGCAACAAGGATGAAGCGATGCCCATTGGAAGCAGTCGGCTCAATCTTTCCAATCATGTCAATGCCCCACATGGCAAACGGCCACGGCGAAGACATCACATTCAGAGGATTCGGCGGTACATGCACCTTATCAGCATAAATCTGGCATTTATGACACTTCCGAGCATACTTGAAACAATCTGATTCCATGGTCATCCAATAATAACCCGCTCTCAACAATTTCTTAGCCATTGCATGTCCGCCGGCATGAGTACCGAAGGAACCTTCATGAACTTCCTGCATTAACATGTCCGCCTCGTGTCTGTCCACACATCTGAGCAAAACCATGTCGAAGTTCCTCTTATACAACACATCGTCTTTGTTCAAGAAGAAACTGCCTGCCAATCTTCTCAAAGTCTTTCTGTCATTGTTGGATGCCCCTGCAGGGTACTCTTGATTCTTCAGAAAGCACTTGATATCGTGATACCAGGGCTTGTCATCGACTACCAGTTCAGCAGCAAACACATACGCGGCCCTGTCAAGGCGCATCACATCGATCCTGGGAGCATGGTTCCAACGAATTACCTTGATCATGGAGGATAGAGTAGCAAGTGCGTCTGCCATCTGGTTCTCATCACGAGGTATATGATACAATTTTACCGTTGTGAAGAAAGTCAAAAGTCTTCTCGTGTAATCTCTGTAGGGGACCAGAGTGGGCTGGAGAGTATTCCAATCACCATTCACTTGATTGATCACCAGAGCTGAATCTCCGAAGATGTCCAGAGTCTTGATTCTCAGATCAATGGCTTGCTCAATACCCAAGATACAGGCCTCGTACTCAGCTTCGTTATTTGTGCACTCAAAAGTCAAACGAGCGGTGAAAGGCATGTGGGCACCCTTCGGAGTAGTAATGACAGCGCCAATTCCACTACCTCTAGCATTGACAGCCCCATCAAACAACAAAGTCCACTTTTCATTTGGATCAGGTCTCTCCTCAACAACTGGCTCTTCACAGTCTTTCATCTTGAGGAACATGATGTCTTCATCCGGGAATTCAAACTTCATTGGCTCATAATCATCAATCGGTTGCTCGGCAAGGTAGTCTGACAGAATACTCCCTTTGATGGCCTTCTGTGACGTATACTGGATATCATACTCTGTTAAAATCATCTGCCAACGGGCAACACGTCCGGTGAGAGCTGGCTTCTCGAATATGTATTTCACTGGATCCATCTTAGAAATCAACAAGGTAGTATGGTTCAACATATACTGCCTCAGTCGGCGAGCAGCCCAGGCCAAAGCACAGCAAGTTTTCTCAAGCTGCGAATATTTGATTTCACAGTCGGTAAACTTTTTGCTAAGGTAGTATATGGCATGCTCTTTTCGACCAGACTCGTCATGCTGTCCCAATACACACCCCATCGAGTTCTCAGTCACTGATAGGTACATTATCAGAGGTCTCCCAGGAACTGGAGGTATAAGGATCGGAGGTTTCTGTAGATACTCTTTTATCTTCTCGAAAGCCCTTTGACAATCTTCATTCCACCTGATAGCCTGATCTTTCCTCAGCAATTTAAAAATTGGCTCACACGTGGTTGTTAGGTGAGAGATGAACCTTGCAATGTAGTTCAACCTCCCTAAGAAACTACGGACTTGCTTCTCTGTTCTTGGCTCAGGTATTTCCTATATTGCTTTCACTTTGTCAGGATCCACCTCAATCCCTTTTCCGCTAACAATAAAACCAAACAATTTTCCCGATCTCACCCCGAAAGTGCACTTGTTCGGATTAAGTCTCAGTTTGAATTTCCTCAAACGCTCAAACAGTTTCTGCAAATTCAACAAATGTTCTTCTTCTGTCTGAGATTTGGCAATCATATCATCCACATAAACCTCGATTTCATGATGAATCATATCATGGAACAAAGTCACCATCGCTCGCTGATATGTTGCTCCGGCATTTTTCAGACCAAACGGCATCACCTTGTAGCAGAAGGTGCCCCATGGGGTTATGAATGTTGTCTTCTCCATGTCTTCTGGTGCCATCTTGATTTGGTTATAGCCAGAAAAGCCATCCATGAAGGAGAATACCGAGAACTGAGCTGTATTATCCACCAAAACGTCGATGTGAGGTAATGAGAAATCATCTTTAAGGCTAGCTCTGTTCAGATCCCGGTAGTCGACACACATCCGTACCTTTCCATCCTTCTTAGGTACTGGGACGATGTTTGCAACCCATGGCGGATAATTGGTGACCGCTAGAAACCCTGCATCCAACTACTTTTGCACTTCTTCCTTTATCTTGACAGCCATCTCTGGTCTTGTTCTTCTGAGCTTCTGCTTGACTGGAGGACAACCTTCTTTGAGAGGCAAGCGCTGCACCACGATGTCTGTGTCCAGCCCAGGCATGTCCTGATAAGACCAGGCGAAGATGTCAACGTATTCTTGCAGCAATTCAATCAGCCCTTTCTTCACATCATCTCCCAAAGCAGCCCCTATCTTGATTTCTCTCTTGGCGTCCTCGGTGCCGAGATTAATCACTTCAACAGACTCTTGATGCGGTTGAATGACCCTTTCTTCCTGTTTTAATAACCTGGTAAGCTCTTCAGGGAGTTCACAGTCTTCATCACCCTCTTCTTCAGCTTAAAAGATTGGATTTTCAAAGTCGAAGCGAGCCATAGCAGAACCGTTATCAATAGGATCCGGTGTTGTGCATCTGCATGAGTGATGATATGTGCTTATGAGTGTGAACAAGAAGTGAAAACTAAACAAAACATTGCCATTTTTTTATTTTGAAAAACTGCAAAAATAGAAAGACAGGGAACGAAATATTTGAATGCAAAAATACGTCCTTTATTTATGATAAAAATGCAAGTGTCACATAGACGGGCCCTACAATGAGTCATTACGCCCTGGGCGGAACGTAAGACTTGGATATGCATGAATAAACAAAGAAAATTACTCTTCGAGAAGAGTGACTTGGATAATCTCTTCAGAAGACCAATTGTTGATGACTTCACCCGGGATCCTCGGACGCACCCAGTTGTCAATGTCACAATCACTATCCTCATCTTCTTCGTTGACTGCAGCGACTAATTTGACTTCTCCTTCAACCATGTTAACGTTGGCTCCACCGTGCTGGGGCATGGGATTGTTGACGACATTCGGAGCTGGTGCAAGGTCGATGGCCTTTGAATCTATGAGGTCCTGAACTACGTGCTTAAAAGCTTTGCAGTTCTCAATGTCATGGCCAGGTGCTCTAGAGTGGAAGCTACACCTAGCGTTGGCGTCGTAACCCACCGGAAGTCTACCAACAGGAGGAGCCAGAGTACGCAATTGCACAAGTTGTAGTTGTTGAAGACTAGAAAGCAACTGAGCGTACGACATTGGAAGGGTGTCGAAACGCCGGTCCATCATCCTTTGCCTCTGTTGATAAGCGGGTTTGTTATTCGGTTGTTGCTGCTGTTGATACTGAGCTGGTTGACGTTGTGATTGTTGTTGTTGTAGTGGTGCTGCAGCTGGAATGGTCACCCCTGCGGCAGTACCTGTTATGCAAGACATGCTAATGAATATGCAAATGCAATGACATGTTTATCAATTCCAAAGGTATTCTACCCCCTTGATTCCAGTCTCACATTTGATAAACAGTGTAAAAAAAAGACTAAGCCGTTGATGAGAACCAAGAAAATTCCGACTAGAATCAAGTAGAAGAGATAAACCCCACAGAAATGGATAAACATGTGTTAAATGATATAAATGCAAATGATGTGATGCAACGATGTGAATGCAATGCAGTGGCATGTCAATCAGGATTGCTGTATCTGCTTGAACATCTGTCAGGTTGCACTGTCTGGAGAGAAATTAAGAGCACACCAAACAAAGGTCATGGGATGGATCATGTTATCCTTAATATCAACCACCCATTTTGGCGGATTATGGTTTACACCTTATCAATACCCGAGTTTCATTGATATTAAGGATACCTGATCGGATCAACCATGAATCAAGGGTTTGTCGCAAGTCACGAGCATGGAGTTTAGGTTAAGAACCACCCAAAAGGAGTGTACTAAGGTTTAAACCTGCCAAACATGTTCTACAAAAGGTTCCCATAGTCATAATCCCATCTTTCGGATATTATCAGAGGAACGACTACTCGTATTCCAACAATATTCTCAAGAGAGACTCTTATGAGTGTAGTATCGCGTAACAATCGTATCAAATCTCACACTTGAACGACTTTCGCACTACGTCCTACGAATAGGCCAAGATGGGTTAGGTAAACTAAGGTCCTTGGCTTCTTAGGTCTATATTGGAACAAGTAATGTCTAACCACAACTTACTTATGTGACATTATTGATCTCAACATGACCTCCACCAAGTGAATGGGCTTGCAAGTCAACTCGCTAAGGAATACTCCACACAAGTTGACAGGACTATGCCATTCTCCTATCTTAAGTGCACTCGAGTTCGGGTATAGAACTCATCTCACAAAGATCACCAAGCAGCCATAGCCAACCAACAGATACAACAATGATATGTACACAATGTAATAAGGTAAAGCAGGTAAATAAATAACTGTACAAAAGCATGAACACCCAATAAACAAACAAACTACAAAAGCTAGGAGGGACTCGCTTAGGGAAGATGGACCAGCAAGAGGTCAACTTCTTAGATTCCCCAGCAGAGTCGCCAGCTGTCGCAACCTGAAAAATACAGTGCGAAAAAAACAACCGGCGAAAGAAAATGACAGAAGAGTCGCCACCGTGCGTTATTTATCCCAAGGGAGGGAAAGGAAACGCTCGAAGTAAACCTGAAAAAGGAAAGGACAAGACGGGGTCTCGCAACCAAATCTTGGGTTCGGGAGTCGGTTATGCGAAGGGAAGGTATTAGCACCCCTACGCATCCATAGTACTCTACGGGATCCACTTTTGTAGTTCTTGTCTAAAGGGTGTGGGTTTATCTTGTGCTGTTTGCCAAAAAAACAAAAAAGGGTTAAATGAAAATGACTCGCGCAGATGTTGCATCCACTGCATACGTATCTCATCTGAATATGAGAATCAGAGTCTTCGTAGCTCGGCTGACCTATGGGTTGGGGGGATGTGTGCTCGCTAAGACATCGCGTCTTATGCCTACGTATCTCATCTGGAATGAGAATCAGAGCAAGCCGTAGTTCGGCTAACTACGGGGTTATGGATTGGGTTTTGGACGAACGACGTCACTACGCAATCTACCGGATGCTCGACCTTTGGAGACTTACTCGCCTGTAGTAGAAGGAGTAAACGTGTTGCTTTGGGTTTTAGGGTTTGGGATGCTCGAGGGAAAACAGGCAGTCCTTGACGAAGGAACCGCGCTACATGTGGGGATATGAATACAAAACACAAAACATGTATCTAAAAGTAAAATGCCACCAAGGGGCCCAAACATTGCCTCCTATCGAGGTCTTCCAGCTAAGAAAGCGATAAAGTACGAGAAAAGGAAAAAATTACCACACGGATAAAGATCCGAAGTTACAGCAATTAAAGGATTAGCAACCCTGAGATCTCTCCAGCTAGACCATCAAAGAAAATCAGTCAATACGATTAATCAGGATAAACCTCCGGATGGTATCCCTGCAAGAGTATGTGAGCCCTCGCGAAAACTCAACAGAAAGGTTAGACAAACAAGGTGAAATCCAGGGAAAACAATTCCATGGCAACGCAAAGACAGGTTAGAGAAACAAAATAGGGTAACCCAGAGTTGCCCCTAAATCAAAATGTAACCACATGAATAATTCCATCAAAATTCACAAAAGGCTCACAAAAAGGTATCAAATTCACCCATAATACCTCATACATTTAGAGCATTCAAATTAAAGGCATAAAGATGATGGATATAGGGCAAACCTGATTGGAGAGCTTGATTGAAATTGAGTTGCACCCGTGAGGTTTACAAGTTGAGTTCCCTTCAGGGTTTGGAGGCTGCTCTGAGTTCTCTGTTAGGTCTTCTCTCACTATCTTTTTCCTCAGGGTTTTGTTCCAAGGAAACCTCAGAGTGTTTTGTTTCTCCTCAAAATCCCCCTTTGTTCTGTCTTCTTTCTCTCACTATCTTTTTCCAGTGAATCTCCCAGTGTAACTCCAAGTGTGTTTTCCTCTACTGAAACTTCAGTATTTATAGACTGATTTTCGTGGGTAGTGGGCTCAAATGAGGGAGACCCAAGTCCAAAATAATTTTGTTATATTTTTTTTATTTTTTATTTTATTTATTTAATTTATTTATTTATTTATTTGTTTTTTTGTTTTTTTTTTTCGTTTTTTTTTTTTTTATAGGAAAAATGAAGGGTAAATTTTGGGGTATTACACCGATATGGTGTGGCAGACAAGATCATTACTGACAATGGATCTAACTTGAACAATAAGATGATGAAAGAGTTGTGTAGCGAGTTCAAGATTACACATCATAATTCTTCTCCCTATAGACCCAAGATGAATGGGGATGTTGAAGCTGCTAACAAGATCATCAAGAAGATTATTCAGAAGATGGTTGTTACATACAAAGATTGGCATGAGATGCTGCCATTTGCTTTGCATGGCTATCGTACATTTGTTCGCACTTGCACAGGGGCAACCCCTTTTTCTCTTGTATATGGCATGGAAGTTGTGCTCCCCGTAGAGTTTGAGATCCCATCAATGAGAGTCTTGATGGAAGCCAAGTTGGCTGAGGCTGAATGGGTTCAGAGTCGTTATGACCAATTGAATTTGATTGAAGAGAAGAGATTAACTGCCATATGCCATGGTCAGTTATGTCAACAAAGGATGAAGAAAGCCTTTGATCAGAAGGTCAAGCCTCGTGTGTTCCAAGAAGGTGACCTCGTACTCAAGAAAGTCTTATCTTTCGCACCCGATTCCAGGGGCAAGTGGACTCCAAACTATGAAGGTCCATACGTTGTTAAGAGAGCCTTTTCAGGCGGTGCTCTATTGCTCACAACTATGGATGGGGAGGATTTCACTCGTCATGTGAATTCAAATGCAGTCAAGAAATACTTCGCCTAAATAAAGACAGAATAGCTCGTTAAGTTGAAAACCCGAAAGGGCGGCTTAGGCAAAAATTAGCGTCTCGGTGGATTGAAAACCCGAAAGGGTAGTCCAGGCAAAAGTTAGAGACATGAAAAAAATGAATTTATATCCCTCTAGATTGAGTACCTCACCCTGGAGCAATCTAGGCAAAAATTAGGGATTTGGCAAGTAAGTGCATTCTGGCAAGACTTTGTTCTACAACTGTCATTTGTCAAGGATTCTCGCTCAATCATCATCAACTAAAGTTTCGAATACAGTGGATTTAGAGTTGGTGGAGAAATGGTCACTATGTTCAATGTAGCCCTTTTCCATGTATATCACCAATTTCAAATTTGTAAAGATCCATGGAGTCTCGCCATTTACGGACTACCATTCTCTTAAATAAATTCGAGCCTTTATCCAATTCTTTGCACTCTTATTTGTTTCTGTTTAACAAATATTTGCATGGTTTAATTAATGAATATCATTGTTTTAAACAAATAAAGTTTTCATAAATAAATTCTTTTAAACAAAGTGAACATTCACAATGATTGAAAGGATAAGTGGAATGTCCTCAATGCTTTCCCAAGGATAGTACGATTGCCAAAAGGTAACACTTTTGTTCAAATTTCTGGCATCCTCTTCATCAGCTTCCTAGAGAGTCTGATATGAGAAGTTCTCCTTGATGGCGGTGGATTGATCGGTCTTATGGATTGCTTTCCCCTAGTTGGATTTTCATCCAACACATTCCCTGGAAGTTTGTTTGTGTATACGTACTTGTTTCTCCCACGGAAGTTTTGGCAATCCATGATTGGTATATGGTTGATCTGTGAATGATCCCTTCTTTTCCAAATTTTTGCCTCGATCTTTTAGAGATGTGTATCCCTCTATATCAGGCACTAGCATTTATGTTTTATCATTTGTATGGTTGTCATCCCTTGTGTGGACTGACCTAAAATCCCTTATAGATTAATAAAAGTTGATATGCTTTAAGTTGAGAATATTTCTTGTCTCATTATTCAAGCTATCCACTCACGAGGAGGGTGGTCTTTCCCCAGCATGAGTAAGAATCTCCAACGAAGTAGGCATGTGTTCCCTGCAGAGCTATCTTTCCATATATTTGTCTACTCAGCAAGAAGTTGCCTAGTGTAGTTGATGAAGGGCTTATTTCCCGTTTCATTTATTTTGAAAAGAGGTATCCTCATTATGTCGCTTGTTGATGAAGGATTCATTTCCAATTTCTCCAGCAAGAGTAGTTTTCTCGAGAGCATTTGCAGATTGTCCCCAGTAGGGTTTCCAGATCAGAGTTTGATGTTTGTATCTCCTCTGAGTCCGAAGATTTCTTCTAGCATTAATAGCTGTTTGTCATATGGTGAACTGACTTTGTATGTTTTTGCTTTGGAAAGCAAATGTCGCGGATAGCAAGAGTCGCCACCGACTTTTCTTTTATCCAATAAGGAAAGGCGGAAAAGAACAGGAAAGACCTTGATTAGATTTTGGGTTCGGGAGGTACATTATACAAAGGGAAGGTGTTAGCACCCTTTGTATCCATGGTTATCCATGGGCTCTTAATTGCTTGATCACTTATGTTTTTCTTGTCTGAAAAAAGTGTTTGAGAACTGTTTAGAAAATGTTTTGAAAAGAGAGTTTAACTTTGTAATGATTCTTTTACGAATGTATACAAAGTATTTATCTCGTTTAATTTTGAAAGCTGTTTAGAAAAATATAACTTGGCAATGATTCTAGTACGAATGTATACCAAGTGGTGATTTTCTAATAGATGTTTTGCAAAGTGTGAGATGTGAAAAGTGTTTTAAGTTGTGAGTCAGCATTTAAGAGTTATACCTACCCAAGGTCTTTATGGGTATTTCCTATCCTTATGAAGGTAAAACTATCCTTACTATTGAGAAGTAAGTAGTCTTGTCCTTTGGATGTAAGGGACATCGTAGGGTCATCGATTGGTCATTGAAGGCAACATTTGTAAGGATACCTTAGCATTCGAAGGGACGATCATCATTTAACCGTAGGCTACAACGAAGGGTCATCGAGGGACAAAATCATATATTCGCAGGCAACATCCGAGGGACTATGATTTATCTTATAGTGACATGATGATTTAATCGAAGGGTCTTTGCTAAGTGTATCCCCACATTCACGGGACATGACCGTAATACCGTAAGGCAACAAAGAGAGGGCCAAGATCATATATTCAAAGGCAACATTTGTAATCAGTTAGGTAATTAGGATGAATCTCCACAAGGGTATCCCACAAATAAAGTAGAATACCTAGCAAGCTACCTTCTTCGGGAGTATGTGAGCCCTCACAAAATTCAGCAAACAGGTCAGAATACCAAATGGGGGGCGATCAATAGTCGCACCGAACAAAGGAATCGCAGCAGTAATAGTGTCAGGCAAATAATACATAGAACATGTCAGATAAGCACAGAACAGAAAGGAAAAAATCAGCGACTGTCATGTTCGCTACTGCCTCGCCTAGCGAAGGCTTGGCGAACACTCGCTACATGTTCGCTTAGCGATGTGCTAGCGAACGGTTGCGGGTTTTGAGTTTAATAACAGTACGATTTCAGCAAGCTCCAAACCCTATGGCATTCATTACAGAAATTACATGGTTAAACATTCAAGACATCCATGCATACTTAAATCCACATGCAAAACCTAAGATACACTTATAAATTCAATCATAATGCCACATGTAAATTGGGAGCATAAAGCGGTAGTGGTAGTGCAAACCTGTTTGCAATTGAATTGCAATGTTGAATTGGCAGATCACTCTTAGGGTTGGTGTCGGATTGAGTTGGGCGGAGGTAACCTTTGTGCAGATGAGTTTCCTTCAGGGTTTCCTTTAGGGTTGTTCTGAATTCTCTTGGTTAGCCTCCAGGGTTTTTCCGGTTGCCTCTGTTAGGGTTTTCTTGTTCCCTCTCTCTGTCTCTGTCTATCTGTGTCCCCCTTTTCTGAATGAGGTCTTGGTATTTATAATAGTTTTTGTGACCTAATGGGCTCAGAATGAAGCCCAAAATTTCTGGTATTCGCAAGCTTCGCTAGGCGAGTAGTGCAGCGAAGAGTTCGCTAGGCGAAGGATTTTGCTCGCCTAGCGAGCAAGCCAGTTTAAGTCATTTTCTGGATTTGGCCACCTATGTGCTGAGTCTTTGTTCCTTTAAGATCAATGTCTTGAAAAATGAGTTGGAGTGCCTTGAAAAATGTCTTGCAAGATTAACGGGCAAATTTTAGGGTATGACAGCTGCCCCTGTTCAATATTCTTAAACCGAGAGAGTTAGAATGGTATGTACGCCATTCGTGGTTTGGAGGTGGAAGATTATTGAACACTTAGAATGCCCCAAAAATTTGCACTTGTTAATCAAAAGTTAGTCTTGATGGAGATGGGCTTAAAGATGCCATCCAGGAAGTTTGATGATGAGAGCTTCAGAGTGCGTCGTACATCAGACCAATTTGAAGACATGGGTACCACACCGGGTTGTACACTAGACCGTATAGTGAGTCCTCCATTAGGCTGTCGACTTCACTGGGGATAAAGGATCAAAATGGATCATACGCTAGATCATATCTGAGTTGCAGAATGAGCTGTACGTTAGGCTGTATCTGACGAAATAAGAATCAGAATGGATCGTACACTAGATCGTATCCGGGTTGCAGAATGAGCCGTACGTTAGGTTGTATCTGACGAAGTAAGAATCAGAATGGATCGTACGCTAGATCATATCTGAGTTGCAGAATGAGCCGTATGTTAGGCTGTATCTGACGAAGTAAGAATCAGAACGGATCGTAAGCTAGATCGTATCTGAGTTGTAGAATGAGCCGTACGTTAGGCTGTATCTGACGAAGTAAGAATCAGAATGGATCGTACGCTAGATCGTATCTGAGTTGCAGAATGAGCCGTACGTTAGGCTGTATCTGACAGAAAGTAGTCGTACGCTAGACTACACCTCGGAATGTACCGTACACTAGGTAGTATCTGAGGAATGAAGATCAGAATGGATCGTACGTTAGATTGTATCTGAGTTGCAGAATGAGCTGTACGTTAGGCTGTATCTGACAAAAAAAAGAGTAGTCGTACGCTAGACTACACCTCGGAATGTACCGTATGCTAGGTAGTATCTGAGGAACGAAGATCAGAATGGATCGTACGTTAGATCGTATCTGAGTTGCAGAATGAGTCGTACGTTAGGCTGTATCTGAAGAAGTAAGAATCAGAATGGATCGTACGTTAGATCGTATCTGAGTTGCAGAATGAGCCGTACGTTAGGCTGTATCTGACAAAAAGAAGTAGTCGTACGCTAGACTACACCTCGGAATGTACCGTACGCTAGGTAGTATCTGAGGAACTGAACATCCAAATGGGTCGTACGCTAGACCGTATTGGAATAGTTGAAGGAATCATATGTTGGGCTGAATCAGAATGAACCGTACGTTAGGCTATATCTGATAATATTGGTATATGTTGTATTTGCAATAAATGTCTGGGATGGGCTTAAAGATGCCATCATTAGGAGGATATCAGAGTGCTTGTCAGAATGGATGTTCATATGGATTATATCTGAAAGATGTATTTGAATCTTGAATGTAATCGATAAAGATATCCGTCTGAATGGATATTTATTTTGACTGTATCAGGAGGATAATTAACCTGAAAAATAAAGTTAGCTTCATGCCATGTCATGATGCATGAGATGTTTTATGCTTTCGAAAATAAATGCGAACATTGTATGCATGCGTATGCTGTGAAATGATGTAATGAATGAATTATGCGTCTGAAAAGTTTTTCCAGGGGAAAATAAATCCCAATATTCTGGTTGGAGACATTTGTATTGATGACCCTTTCTTAGCTGGGGATACTTGATTTCTGTCTGATGGTAGAAACATTCAACAGAGCCTGGCTGGGGATGGAAGAGATGACCAGTCTGTCTAGTGATGCCAATTTCTTCTGGGGAATAACTGGTTTTTGCTGGGGAATAGGATTAGCAACCGGATTCATCGGAAAGCATGGTTAGACTTTATCCTCGACCCTAAAGTCTTTTAGTAATTGCTATTTCCGTTTTATGCATGTATTTTTGATAAACATCGATCATATTCAAATGCATATATTAATTCGAATTAAATCAATGGACGTTTATGCAAACAAAACAGAGAAAGTAAAACAAAAGCATCTTTTTGGAAATAAAATTGTATTGATTTTGAAAGAGGGCCTATAAACAGGAAATTTGAGTACAAGGAGACAGAAATCCTAGTAAGAGGAAATTGTCAAGAAAACAAAGAAAAAGCTATGAAGGAAAAGTCCTATTGATTTTAATTCCACTATTGTCATTATGTCTTCAAGCCTCTAATCTCCTGCTGTCAGATAGAAGTGATTGGCTTGTTCAGTCCCTTTGACTTGGGTGAAGCTGACCGAGAACGGGACATAGTCATACGCTTTAATCCCTAATTTTTGCCTGGACCGCCTTTTCAGGTTTTCAGTCCACCAGGATACCCTTTTTTTTCCCAAGCCGCCTTTTCAGGTTTTCGACTTGCCGGGTGTACATTTTTATATGTTTATCCCTAATTTTTGCCCGAACCCTTTTGGTTCGCCGGGATGCCCTTACTTTTGCCTAGATACGTCGACCTAGCAGGTCTCTTTTATGCGTAGTATTTTTTAACTATGTCTGCGTTCACGGGATGTGGGAAGTCTTCGCCATCCATTGTAGCAAGTATCATAGCTCCTCCAGAGAATACCTTCTTAACTACAAATGGCCCTTCGTATGTGGGAGTCCATTTGCCTCTGGGATCACCTTGTGGTAGAGTGATACGCTTGATCACCAAGTCGCCAATTTGATACACCTGTCTCTTGACCTTTTTATTAAACGCCCGAGTCATGCGCTTCTGATATATCTGCCCATGACAAACAGCCGCAAGTCTCTTTTCATCAATCAAATTTATCTGATCGAGTCGAGTCTGAATCAATAGCAACCAGAATGAAACGATGTCCATTAGAAGCAGTAAGTTTAATCTCTCCAATCATATCAATGCCCCACATTGCAAAGGGCCAAGGGGCTGTCAACACGTTTAATGGAGCAGGAGGCACATGTACTTTATCCGCATAGATCTGGCACTTGTGACAAGTTCTGGAGTGATGGTGGCAATCGGCTTCCATGGTAGACCAATAATACCCTGATCTCAGAATCTTCTTGGCCATTGTATGTCCACTAGAATGAGTCCCAAAAATACCATCATGCATGTCTTCCATAATCTTTTCTGCTTCCCTTTTATCCATACAACGCAGCAAAGTCGAATCATGATTACGTTTGTATAATACTCCATTACTCAAAAAGAATTTAGCGGAGAACTTCCTCAGAAATTTTCTGTCATTGATGGACGCCTCTTCAGGGTATTCCTGAGTTTCTAAATATATTTTTACTTCGTGGAACCAAGGTTTCTCTTCTACTCCATCAGCGTTAAGTTCATAACAATATGCTGGTTCATCTAATCGTTCAATGGTGATCATGGGGGCTTCATTATCCCATCTGACTCTGAACATAGATGACATGGTAGCCAATGCGTTTGCTAACTGATTCTCTTCTCGTGGAATATGTCTGAATGTAATCTCTTCAAAGTATGGGATTAATGTCAACACCCGCTCTCGATAAGGGATGAGATTCGGATGTTTAGTGTCCCATTCTCCTTTGATCTGACTGATTACTAAGGCTGAGTCTTCGTACACACTCAAAAACTTGATTCTCAGGTCTATAGCAGCTTTGAGTCCCAAAATACATGCTTCATACTCAGCCATATTGTTGGTACAGTCAAAACATAGTCTAGCAGTGAAAGGCGTATGGCAACCCCTGGGAGAAATAATTACAACACTGACACCATTGCCCAATGCATTAGAAGATCCATCAAAAACCATAGTCCATCGAGATCCCAGTTCGGGTCCTTCATCTGGTCCAGGTTCTTCATAATCAGTAACAAGCATGACATCCTCATCTGGGAACTCAAAATTCATAGATTGGTAATCATCAACTGCTTGATGAGCCAAATGATCGGCTAACATGCTTCCTTTGATTGCTTTCTGAGTAGTATATTGGATATCATACTCTGTTAAAATCATCTGCCATCTTGCTATCCTTCCGGAGAGGGCAGGTTTCTCAAATATATATTTGATAGGATCCATCTTAGAAATCAATAAAGTGGTATGATTCAACATATACTGTCTTAGTCGGCGAGCAGCCCAAGCTAAAGCACAGCAAGTTTTCTCGAGCAATGAGTATCTTGTTTCACAGTCGGTAAACTTTTTACTAAGGTAGTATATGGCATGCTCTTTTCGATCAGACTCGTCATGTTGCCCCAACACACACCCCATCGAATTTTCTAACACGGTCAAATACATGATTAGAGGTCTTCCTTCAACTGGTGGCATCAGAATTGGAGGTTCTTGGAGATACTTCTTGATTTTGTCAAAAGCTTCCTGACATTCATCATTCCATATCATCTCTTGATTTTTCCTCAGTAATTTGAAGATGGGTTTGCAGGTAGCAGTCAAATGGGAGATAAATCGGGCAATGTAATTCAAGCGTCCCAAGAAACCTCTGACTTCTTTATCTGTACGAGGAACCGGCATTTCTTGAATAACTCTCACCTTAGCCGGGTCAACCTCAATTCCTTTACTACTGACAATAAAGCCCAAGAGTTTACCGGATCTTACTCCAAAGGTGCATTTGTTCGGGTTCAATCTCAACTTGTACCTCTTCAACCTCTCAAACAGTTTGTATAAATGATCGAGATGTTCTTCTTCAGTATGAGATCTGGCTATCATGTCATCCACATATACCTCTATTTCATGATGGATCATATCATGGAACAAAACTACCATAGCACGCTGGTATGTTGCCCCTGCATTCTTTAAACCGAATGGCATTACTTTGTAACAGAAAGTGCCCCATTGCGTCACAAATGTAGTTTTCTCCATGTCCTCAGGTGCCATCTTAATCTGATTATAACCCGAGAATCCATCCATGAAGGAGAATACCTTGTGTTGAGCGGTGTTATCTACCAGAACATCAATGTGCGGAAGTGGAAAGTCATCTTTGGGACTTGCTGTCATACGGTGAACTGGACTTTTATTGGATTTTTAATCGCAATGTCGCGGTTAGCAAGAGTCGCCACCGACTTTTCTTTTATCCCTTAAGGAAAGGTGGAAAAGAACAGGAAAGACCTTAATTTTAAATTCTTAGGTTCGGGAGGTACTTTATACAAAGGGAAGGTATTAGCACCCTTTGTATCCATGGTTATCCATGGGCTCTTAATTGCTCAATCATTTATGTTTTCTAGGTTTGAAAAAGTGGTTGAGAAATGTATGAAAGATGTTTTGAAAACGAGAATTTAACTTTGTAATGATTCTTGCATGAATGTATACAAAGTGGTTATCCCGTATAGTTTTTTTTTTTTTGAAAGTAGTTTAGAAAAATATAACTCGGCAATGATCCTAGTACGGATGTATGCTAAATGGTGATTTTCCAAAAGATGTTTGAAAGGTGTGGGGTGTGAAAAGCATTTTTTGTCATGAATGAGCAATTAAGGTTATACCTGTCCGAGGTCTTTCCGGGCATTTCCTATCCTTATGAGGGCAAAACTGTCCTTACTATTGAGAAGTAAGTAGTTTTATCCTTGGGATGTCAAAGGATCATCGTAGGGTCATCGATAGGTCATCGAAGGCAACAGTTGTGAGGATACCTTAGCATTCGAAGGGACTATCATCATTTAACCGTAGGCTACACCGAAGGGTCATCGAGGGACAAAATCGTAATTTCGAAGGCAACGTCCGAGGGACTATGATGATTTAACCGAAGGGTCTTTGCTAAGGATATCCCCATATTCGCGGGACATGACCGTAATACCGAAACCGTGGGGTAATAAAGAGAGGTCCGATGTTATTTATTTAAAGTCCGGATTTTAACAATTAATTAAATAGCCGTAATCAGTTAGGTAATTAGGTCCACAGGAAATCAATGAAATCAATACATTAAAAATCAAGCTTGGTGATTCAAGGTGAATCTCCATATTAAACTTAGGTCATCCAAAAACCATCTCCTCAGGAATGTCCACACCTAAAGCGGCATGCCTAGCCGGTTATTTCTTTGGAAGTATGCTAGCCTTTACATCATGCAACACACGGATTAGAGCATTGAGGCAAAATACAATTGGAAATTGCCCCATAAATAAATATAACAATCAGGAAGTTAAGCCAAATAATGCAGAATCATGATTAGATAAACATAAAATGGGCAACAAAGAGACAAAGCAGCCCCTGTCCCGTTCGCCTCTGCTTCGCCTAGCGAAGGATCAGCGAATGCTCGCTGCAGGCTCGCCTAGCGATGAGCTAGCGAGCGACCACGGGTTTGGAATTTGAGAACAGTATGACTTCCGAAAACCTGCACTCTTATGGCATTTGATCACAGGCATAGCATAGGCAATTATACAGGATGTTCATACTTAGATTCACATACGAAATCGAATTACATATCAAAGCTTTAATCAGAATGCATCATGCATGTAAAGAATATCAATTGTAAACGTAAAACAATGATGATACGCAAACCTGTGTGCAATTGCGATATTGAAAGGGACTGGTTGCTTGGAAGCCGGATTGATTTGGGCGGCGGTAGCTTCGGAGCGGAGAAGCGGCCTTCAGGGTTTCTGCACTCGGAACTTTCTAAAATAGCCTCCAGGGTTTCTGTGCCAGGGTTTTCGTCCCTCTTCCTCCGTTTTCCGTCCGTCTGTCTGTCTGTGTGTGTGTGTTTCCGTGGCAGAGGAGCTGGTATTTATAGTAGTAGTGGTGGTGACCTAATGGGCTTAAAATGAGGTTCAAAAATTCAAATTCTCGCAAGCTTCGCTAGGCGAAGGAATTGCTCGCCTAGCGAGCAAGCTAGGTTTGGGCTTTTTCTGGACCTGATGCTTCGCTGGGCGAGTGGCATGCTGAGATATTCGCTAGGCGAAGGGAATGCTCGCCTAGCGAGCAAGCTATTTTGGGCCGCTTGTGGATTAGGCCTGTTGTGAGCTGGGCTTTTGTCCATTTGATATCAGTGCCTTGCAGATCAAGTCAGAGGGTCTTGGAAAATGCTTTGTAATACCAACGGGCAAATTTTGGGGTATGACAGCTGCCCCTGTTCAATATTCTTGAACCGAGAGAATAGAATGGTATGTGCTGTTCGTGATCTGGAGGTGAAAGATTATTGAACACTAGAATGCCCCAAAATTTGCGCTTGTCCATTAGGAGCTAGTCTTGATGGAGATGGGCTTAGAGATGCCATCCGGGAAACTTGATGAGGAGATTACCAGATTGCGTCGTACGTTAGACGATATCTGGAGACATGGGTGTCACACCGGGTCGTACATCAGACCGTATAGTGAATCATCTATCCTGCTGTTGACTTCGTTGGGGAGTCAGAGTATGTTATACACTGCTGGGGATAAGGGATCAGAATGGATCGTATATTAGACCGTGTCTGAATACCAGAGTGAGTTATTCATTAGGCGGATGACTTTGCTGGGGATGAAAGATCAGAATGGATCGTACGCTAGATCGTATCTGAGTTGCAGAATGAGCCGTACGTTAGGCTGAAGCTGCTGAAAAGGGAGTAGTCGTATACTAGACTACCATTCAGAAATGTACCTGTCCGAAGGTAGCATCTGAGGGGATGAAGGTCTAACTTGGTCGTACATTAAACCATATCTGAGCAGAATGAGCCGTCAGTTAGGCTGAATTTGCTGAAAAGGGAGTAGTCGTATACTAGACTACCATTCAGGAATGTACCTGTCCGAAGGTAGCACCTGAGCAAGGGAGTAGCCATATACCAGACTACCATTCAGGAATGTACCTGTCCGAAGGTAGCACCTGAGCAAGGGAGTAGCCGTATACCAGACTACCATTCAGGAATGTACCTGTCCGAAGGTAGCACCTGAGCAAGGGAGTAGCCGTATACCAGACTACCATTCAGGAATGTACCTGTCCGAAGGTAGCACCTGAGCAAGGGAGTAGCCGTATACCAGACTACCATTCAGGAATGTACCTGTCCGAAGGTAGCACCTGAGCAAGGGAGTAGCCGTATACCCGACTACTATTCAGGAATGTACCTGCCCGAAGGTAGCACCTGAGTAAGGGAGTAGCCGTATACCAGACTACCATTCAGGAATGTACCTGTCCGAAGGTAGCACCTGAGCAAGGGAGTAGCCGTATACCGGACTACCATTCAGGAATGTACCTGTCCGAAGGTAGCACCTGAGCAAGGGAGTAGCCGTATACCGGACTACCATTCAGGAATGTACCTGTCCGAAGGTAGCACCTGAGCAAAGGAGTAGCCGTACGTTAGGCTATATCTGAGGATTTGAGTATCCAAATGGGTCGTACGTCAGACCGTATTGGAGTTGCTGGGAATCAGAATGGATCGTACGTTAGACCGCATCTGAGCTGAAAGAGTCATATGTTGGGCTGAATCAGAATGAACCGTACGTTAGGCTGTATCTGATAATCTTTGTTGTATTTGCAATGAATATCTGGGGTGGGCTTAGAGATGCCACCATTGGGAGGATGTCAGAACGTTCGTCAGATGGATTATATCTGAGAGCTGTATTCGAACCTCGAATGTGATCAGAAGGACAATCCGCCTGAAAAATAAAGTTAGTCTCATGCGATGTCATGATGCATGAGATGCAAATGTTGTATGCATGCGTGTGCTGTGAAATGAGGTGATGAGCGAATTATGCGTCTGGAATGAATGCGAGCTTTGTATGCATGTATATGTTATGAAATGATGTAATGTATATGATGCGGAATGAAAATTGTATGTAGGTATGTGATGTGAAATGATATAATGAATGCACTATGCGTCTGAAACGTTCTTCCAGGGAATTCTACTGGGGGAATACATCTCAGTCTTCTGGCCGGAGTTATTTGTAGGGAAGACCCTCCCTTAACTGGGGGATTTGACTTCTGTCTGATGGTAGAAACACTTGGCAGAGCCTGGCTGGGGATAGAAAAGATGACCCATTTGTCTAGTAATGCCACCCTCTTCTGGGGAATAATTGGCGTTGCTGGGGAATCGAATTAGAAACGGATTCATTGGAAAGCATGGTTAGACCTTCTCCTTGATCCTGAAGTCCTTTCGTAATTGCTATTGCCATTTTAGGCATGCAATTTTTTTGTAAACATTGATCATATTCAAATGCATAAATCAATTCAAATTAAATCAATGGACGTTTACGCAAACAAAACAGAGAAAGAAAACCACAACATTTTTCGAAATGAAATTGCATTGATTCTGACAGAGGGCCTATAAATAGGCAAGCGAGTACAAGGAGACAGAAATCCTAGTAAGAGGAAATTGTCAAGAAAGCAAAGAGAAAACTATGCAGAAAAAGTCCTATTGATTTTAATTCCACTACTGTCATCATGTCTTCAAGCATCTCATCTTCTGCTGTCGGATAGAGGTGATTGGCTTGTTCAGTCCCTTGAACTTGGTTGAAGCTGACAGAGAACGGGACATAGTCATACGCTTGAATCCCTAATTTTTGCCTGGACCGCCTTTTCAGGTTTTCAGTCCACCAGGATACCCTTTTTTGCCCAAGCCGCCTTTTCAGGTTTTCGACTTGCCGGGTGTACATTTTTTTATATATCCCTAATTTTTGCCCGAACCCTTTTGGTTCGCCGGGATGCCCTTACTTTTGCCTAGATACGTCGATCTAGCGGGTCTCTTTTATGCGTAGTATTTTTTAACTATGTCCGCGTTCACGGGATGTGGGAAGTCTTCACCATCCATTGTAGCGAGTATCATGGCTCCACCAGAGAATACCTTCTTAACCACAAATGGCCCTTCGTACGTGGGAGTCCACTTGCCTCTGGGATCCCCTTGTGGTAGAATGATACGCTTGATCACCAAGTCACCAACTTGATACACCTGTCTCTTGACTCTTTTGTTAAATGCCTGGGTCATGCGCTTCTGATATATCTGCCCGTGACAAACAGCCGCAAGTCTCTTCTCATCAATCATGTTTATCTGATCGAGTCGAGTCTGAATCCATTCATCTTCATCTAAGCCCGCCTCTTTCATGATTCTTAGAGAGGGAATCTGAACTTCCACCGGTAAAACGGCCTTCGTTCCATAGACTAAAGAGAAAGGAGTTGCCCCCGTCGAAGTGCGTACTGAAGTGCGATAACCATGGAGAGCAAATGGTAACATCTCGTGCCAGTCTTTGTACGTTACTGTCATCTTTTGTATGATCTTCTTAATGTTCTTATTAGCAGCCTCCACGGCGCCATTCATCTTTGGCCGGTACGGAGAAGAGTTATGGTGCTTAATTTTGAACTGCGTGCAGAGTTCAGTAATCATCTTGTTGTTCAAATTAGTACCATTGTCAGTGATAATCCTTTCAGGGATGCCGTATCGACAAATAAGGCTATTCTTGACGAACCGTGCCACCACATTCTTGGTGACAGAAGCGAATGAGGCTGCCTCTACCCACTTGGTGAAGTAATCAATAGCGACGAGGATGAAGCGATGTCCATTAGAAGCCGTAGGTTTAATTTCTCCAATCATATCGATGCCCCACATTGCAAAGGGCCAAGGTGCTGTCAACACGTTCAATGGAGCAGGAGGCACATGTACTTTGTCCGCATAGATCTGGCACTTGTGACAGGTTCTGGAGTGATGGTGGCAATCAGCTTCCATGGTAGACCAATAATACCCTGATCTCAGGATCTTCTTGGCCATTGTATGTCCACTAGAATGAGTCCCAAAAATACCGTCATGCATGTCTTCCATAATCCTTTCTGCTTCCTTTTTATCCACACAGCGAAGCAGAGTCGAGTCATGATTACGTTTGTATAATACTCCATTACTCAGAAAGAATTTAGCGGAGAACTTCCTCAGGAATTTTCTGTCATTGATGGATGCCCCTTCAGGGTATTCCTGAGCTCCTAAATATCTTTTTACGTCGTGGAACCAAGGTTTCCCCTGTACCCTTTCAGTGTGAAGTTCATAACAGTGTGCTGGTTCATCTAATCGTTCGATGGTGATCCTGGGAGCTTCACCGTCCCATCTGACTCTGAACATAGATGACATGGTAGCTAATGCGTCTGCCAACTGATTTTCTTCCCGTGGAATATGTTCAAATGTAATCTCTTCAAAGTATGGGATTAATATCATCACCCGCTCTCAATAAGGGATGAGATTCGGATGTTTGGTGTCCCATTCTCCTTTGATCTGACTGATTACTAATGCTGAGTCTCCGTACACACTCAAAAACTTGATTCGCCAATCTATAGCAGTTTTGAGTCCAAAAATACATGCTTCATACTCAGCCATATTATTGGTACAATGAAAACATAGTCTAGCCGTGAAAGGCGTATGGTAACCCTCGGGAGAAATGAGTACAACCCCAACACCATGGCCCAGTGCATTAGAAGATCCATCGAAGACCATAGTCCATCGGGATCCCCATTCAGATCCTTCATCTGGTTCAGGCTTTTCGTAATCCGTAACAAGCATGACATCCTCATCTGGGAACTCAAAATTCATAGATTGGTAATCGTCCACCGCTTGATGAGCCAAATGATCAGCTAGCACACTTCCTTTGATTGCTTTCTGGGTAGTATACTGGATGTCGTACTCTGTTAAGATCATCTGCCATCTCGCTATTCTTCCGGAGAGGGCAGGCTTCTCGAACATGTATTTGATGGGATCCATCCTAGAAATCAACAAAGTGGTATGATTCAACATATACTGTCTTAGTCGGCGAGCAGCCCAGGCCAAAGCACAGCAAGTTCTCTCGAGCAGTGAGTATCTTGTTTCACAGTCGGTGAACTTTTTGCTCAGGTAGTATATGGCATGCTCTTTTCGACCAGACTCGTCATGTTGCCCCAACACGCACCCCATTGAACCTTCTAGCACGGTCAAATACATGATCAGAGGTCTTCCTTCAACTGGTGGTATCAGAATTGGAGGTTCCTGGAGATATTTCTTGATTTTGTCAAAAGCTTCTTGGCATTCGTCATTCCATATCATCGCTTGATTCTTCCTCAGTAATTTGAAGATGGGTTTGCAGGTAGCGGTCAAGTGGGAGATAAATCGGGCAATGTAGTTCAAGCGTCCCAAGAAACCTCTGACCTCTTTCTCCGTACGGGGAACTGGCATTTCTTGAATAGCTCTCACTTTAGCTGGGTCAACCTCAATTCCTTTACCACTGACAATAAAGCCCAAGAGTTTACCGGATCTTACGCCAAAGGTGCACTTGTTCGGGTTCAATCTCAACTTGTATTTCTTCAACCTCTCGAACAGTTTGTATAAATGATCGAGATGTTCTTTTTCAGTATGAGATCTGGCTATCATGTCATCCACATATACTTCTATTTCATGATGAATCATATCATGAAACAAGACCACCATAGCGCGCTGGTACGTTGCCCCGGCGTTCTTTAGACCGAATGGCATTACTTTATAACAGAAAGTGCCCCATTGCGTCACAAACGTAGTTTTTTCCATGTCCTCAGGTGCCATCTTAATCTGGTTATATCCCGAGAAACCATCCATGAAGGAGAATACTTTGTGTTGAGCGGTATTGTCTACCAGAACATCGATGTGTGGGAGTGGAAAGTCGTCTTTGGGACTTGCCTTATTCAGGTCTCTGTAATCTACGCACATTCGCACCTTACCATCCTTCTTTGGCACTGGCACCACATTAGCAACCCATTGAGGATAAGAAGTAACGGCTAGGAAACCGGCATTGAATTGTTTCATAACCTCGGCTTTGATTTTCTCAGACATTTCAGGACGCATGCGGCGAACCTTTTGCTTGACAGGACGGCAGTCTTCCTTCGTAGGCAGCCGATGCACCACTATATCAGTATCCAACCGGGCATGTCTTCATAAGACCAGGCGAAAACCTCTACATAGTCGTGCAACATCTGAATCAATCTTTCTTTTACACTGTTTTCCAAATCTGCTCCTATTTTGACTTCTTTTCTGTCTACCTCAGTACCCAGATTTACAATTTCGAGGGACTCTTCATGCGGCTGTATAGTCCTTTCCTCTTGCAGTAGTAGTCTGGCAAGCTCTCCAGGGACTTCACAATCTTCCTCACTTCCATCTTCGGCTTGGTAGATTGGATTTTCAAAGTCATAATGAACAGTAGCGGAATTATTATCAATAGGATCCAGAGTGGATACGGATCTGCAATTTGTTACGTGAGTGTGTGTAAGAAAATAAAGAGCGCAATATTTGAATGCGAAAAAGTCCATTGATTTATTGAATATGAATATGCTTATGAAATGACAAAACCCTTAACAAATTAGCTATTGTGCCCCGGGCGTAGACACAATGCTTTAAGAAGTTCAATTGAAAAATTAAAGATTTGCAATACTAAACGGACAATAACAATTACTCCTGACTAAAGGAGATCGGGATAGTGTCTTCAGCCTTCCAATTATTGAGTCTGTCGCCAATTGTTGGGTAGATCCAGCTATCCAGGTCGCAATCACTGTCAGCATCTTCTACAGCATTGATTTGATCTTTGACCATCTTTTCAGAGCTAAATCCCAGACCAGATTTATCAGACTTGTAGGGTATGCTGATCAGTTGACCCCAGCCAGTACAGCCACCATCTTCAACCACAGCTTGAGCGTCCTTCAGGGAAACCATGGCAGGAGGAGCTCGAATGACCTCGGGCACAAGGGGAGTTGGCTTAAGGACAGGACTAGGCGGAGGAACCACTTCAAATGACTGAGACGGAGTCTCGAAGAATTCACCATCCATCTCGACATATCTGAAGGTATGCACACTGCTGACAATGTATTCTTCTTCCCCACCCACAGTGACAATCTTTCCCTCTGTTGGATATCTCAGCTTTTGATGGAGAGACGAAGCTACAGCACCTGCCCCATGAATCCAAGGGCGTCCCAGCAAGCAGGAATAGGCGGGGCGAATGTTCATTACATGAAAGGTAGTATTGAAGACTTGAGGCCCTATCTTGATAGGGAGAACCACTTCGCCATAGACAACACTCTTCGCACCATCGTAAGCACGCACCACAATGTCACTAGGCTTCAATTCGATGCCTTTACAGTCGAGTTTATCGAGCACGGCTTTCGGTAGCACATTCAAAGAAGAGCCGTTATCGATCAACACATGAGACAAGGTGATCCCCTTACACTCAATGGAGATATGCAGAGCCTTGTTGTGGTTCTTTCCTGCTGGTGTCAGGTCAGCATTGGAAAAACCTAGGCCATCGTCAACAGTCAGGTTAGCAACATAGTTTTCAAACTGATCGACGGAGGTCTCCTGAGGTACATGGGCCGTCTTCAGGAATTTTATCAAGGCATTGGCATGAGATTCAGAAGATAGCAACAAGGATAACATCGAGATTTTGGAAGGGGTATGCCCCAAATCACTCTTGCGAATGATTTTCAGCACTTCTTCCATTTCTTGTTTGGCAACGTCTTCAGTAGTAGTTTCGATCGGTATCTCTGACTGAGGAGGGTTGACTGGTTCCTTTCCTCGAGTTTCGGGAACTGGAGGTGAGATCTCTGGAGAGAAGATCCTTCCGCTTCGAGTAACTTTACTAGTCCCCACAATGTCATTAGGATTAGCAGAATCACTAACTTGCTTCACGCCATGGATGTAAACATCACCTCCATAGTTCCACGGAATGGCTTTGCTTGAGGAATACGGGATCGGGCCAGGTGCAGTAATGATCAGGGGAGCTACTCTGGGCTCAGCAATAATCTTCACAGGTGTTCTGGGAGCAGTAATCTTCACTGGAACCTTGGACCTTGCAATCACAGATACTACCTCAACAGGGTTTTCCGTCTTAGAAACCCTTTCCAAGAGAATTGTACGATCGTCCATCAGCCGTTGAATACCATTCTTCAATTTCAAACAGTCCTCGGGCCAGAGTATGCAGAAATTGCAATCTTCAGTACAACCTGGAAATAAACCAGCTTGCAATAAATTCCTCTTTATGATCGGGAGAGGAGATGTTAAGTCCGCTACAGTAGTGATGAGAGAATCGTCATCGAGAGCATTAACAGCCTTGTCATGATTAGGCATAGGAGCAGTGATGACATTAGGAGTCTCCGGAGGCTCGAACTCAATTTCCCCAGCGTCGATCATGTCCTGAATCTTATTCTTCAACAGCCAACAATCGTTCGTATCATGCCCGGGGCTATCGGAGTGATATGCACACCTGGCATTGGGATTATAACGAGGCGAAGCAGTGTTGACATTTGCAGGAGGACCTCTGAGAGTGATTAAATTTACCTTCAGCATGCTTTGCAGGGCTTGTGCTAAGGTCATATTGAGCTTGGTAAACTGCCTTCTTGGTCTGTCTTGTCTTTGCTGGAAGTTTTGAGCTGGCGGGGCTGCGATCGTCACTGCTCCAACGGCATGGTCACCATTTTTCTTATTATGATTCTTTTGACCATACACAGCATTCGATTCATTCTTCCCATGGTAGGACTTTTTACCGCTTGTAGAAGTAGCTGCTTGTAACTTTCCACTTCGAATGCCGCTCTCCACCCGTTCACCTGTCAGTATAAGTTCAGTGAAACCTGATGAAGAACTCCCCAGTAGGCGGCTGTAGAATGGGCCAGTCAGGGTACCCATGAACAGGTCTACTAATTCTCGGTCAGTCATAGGGGGTTTGACTCTGCCAGCCAAATCTCTCCATTTCTGGGCATACTCTTTGAAACTTTCTTTAGATCCCATAGCCATATTCTGCAACTGTAGCCGAGTAGGTGCTAATTCAGAATTGTACTGGTACTGCTTATAGAAAGCCGTTGCTAAGTCAGTCCAGGTGCGGATGTCAGAGCTCTCGAGCTGATAATACCATTCCAACTGAGTGCCAGACAGGCTCTCTTGGAAGAAATGAATCCATAGTTTCTTATCAGTGGTATGCGGCTGGATCTTTCTCACATAAGCCCTTAGATGCATCTGAGGATAAGATGCACCATCGTACTTAGTGAAAGTGGGGATTTTGAATTTGCGAGGAATGGTCACATCGGAGACCAGACCCAAACTTTCGAAATCCAGACCAGGTGTCTTCTGACCCTCCATGGCTAGCATGCGTTCTTCCAGCAGTTTGTACTTATCATCTCTTGGAGAGTACTGTTCATTTTCATACTCTTCATCCTCATCCTCAGGGCTAGAGAAATCAGCATTCTCCTCCTCTGAATCATTTTCCGCCCCCTCTTCTGGACCATTCGGGATTCCAAATTTGATTCCCGTAGCCTGTCCTTTACGCCTTCTGCCCGGGTTAATGAAGCTCACAGCTTTCTTGTCCTTCTTCTTTTCGGCCAAAAGAGCCTTCAGTTCCTCCTGCCCCTTGGATAAGCTCAGCATCATCTCCTTGAATTGAGCATTCTGAGTCTGGAGATCTTTGACAGTCTGTTCGAGATCCATTTTTCTGTGTAAGAGGCAGACCGTGAGAATATGGTCCTTTGGAATACCTGTTATGCAATGTTATGTTATGCGATGCAATGCATGAAATGTTTTCAAGGACTTTTGGAATTTAACTTTGCGTAAATCACCAGCAAGGGAGAAATATTTATTGCTAAATTTTTTTATTTTTTTTTGTTGATCAATGTTCATTACAAAAGGAATAATAATAAAATACAATGAAAGCTCAAGTCTCCCAGGGGCGACTTCTTTTTGGGCGAAGATATGCATTGAGTCTTCGTTCCTCATTAAGCTGACTGGTGAGCTCTAGTACTTTCTTCCTTTCTGCATTGAACTGAGCTTCGAAAGTATCTCTCTCCTCTCTCAACTGGGTCCAGGATCTTTTCAATTCCTCAGCATCAGTAGGCATGTCTGGATAAGGAATGATCTGGGAAGTACCTCCTTCGACCTCTGATTCAACAATCAATGGTCCGACTGCAAGATATGGCATGACAAGTTCGCGAGCTCTGGCGCGCACCCATCTGAGATAAGGTTCCAAAGGAATAGAATTTTTCTTCCCTAAATTGCTTCTTTTCACCATGCCCCAAGCTCGTACAAACTTTTGGCGGAGACCTTGAGGGTCATTGTCATAATCGAACGCTGTACCTTGAATAATCATTTCATGTGGACCATCCCTTCGAGCATACCCAAACTGACGTAGGGCTAAGGCAGGATTATAAGTAATACCTCCTCTTATCCCCATGAGTGGTACATTAGGGAATTCTCCACAACGGTCGATGATGATACCATTTTCTCTGAGGTTAGAACACCACCGGATGTCTGAATGGGAGAGTGCCATTATCCTTTGAGACCACTTCAGATTTTGATCATTCTTGAAGACTGATTGAGGAAGGTGCGAAATAAACCACCTAGACAATAGAGGTATGCAGCATATGAGAGTCCCTTGCCTCTTCATAGTACGAGTGTGAAGGGAATGCAAAATATCTCCAAGCAAGGTAGGCACAGGGTTATGAGTGAGGAATATCTTAATAGCATTCACATCTATGAATTGGTCCGGATTAGGGAATAGCACCAAACCATAGATCAGCAATGCTAGAACATCTTCAAAAGCATGGACATTCATAACTTTTAGGAATTCTCGGGCCTTACTTATCAGAAATTTGGCCAGTAAACCTTTCATTCCACTCCTTGTTACCCAATTAGCTTCAATGTCGGACTTAGTCATGTGTAAAGCTGCAGCAACTTCTTCAGATTTTGGCATCTTTTCCAGACCACTGAAAGGTATTTGATCCAGGATAGGTATCCCAAGCAGCTGGGAAAACTCTTCCAATGTGGGTACCAACTGATAATCTGGGAAAGTGAAGCAATGATGCTTAGGATCGAAGAACTGGAATAGGACTCTCATCATATCTTCTTTGAAACCAGTGGTAACTAAGTTGAGAAGATGACCATGTTTCTTGTTGAACTGAGCATGATCGGGGAGTTCTGACACCAAATCCTTGAGTTGAGGAGAGATTGCTACAAGATTGATCCGGATAGTCTTCCTGGAAGCCATAACCTGTTCAACAGAGCAAAGCTAAATTCCTAAGTCCTTGAAATGGTTAGTATGATGATGTTATGATGTTATGCAAGCACAAGCATGTCACACAACAATTATTCCTAGGTTTTAAGGCTTGCATGAGTTCCATAGGTAAGTACCCTCCCCACTGAAGTTTGGTTGGTTCAATCTGTCCTAGAATAGTAACCGGGTTCTAGAAGGATCTTAGATCATCGACCTTTCTTTAGGTCCACTTCAGTGCAACACCAAGTGGTTGACCGAAGCTTCCCTAAAGTCCAATCTCAAAGAGTGTAGTATCGAGTATCAACCAACCTCAGTCGGAACCGAAGCCAGTTATCTCACTACTTTCTAATGGCTAGGATGAGTCAATTAGGGTTCTAAAGGTCTGGTTAATGCTTTGATGACACCACGCGGAAGCCAAATTTTTCCTCAAATAACATGAGGACCATCAGGACGACCAAAGTGTCACATTAACCGTAGCTATCATTTTGACCATTCCAGTATACGCCGGATAGTCGCGATGATCTATTGCTACTTACCTAAGGTACACTAGATCCGGGTGTAGGATCTTTCACTCAAAGCCCCCCTTAAAAGAAGGAATAATAAAACATAAATTGATTTTTTTTAGATGGACCTCTCTTTGTAGTCCCCAGCAGAGTCGCCAGTTCTGTCATACGGTGAACTGGACTTTTATTGGATTTTTAATCGCAATGTCGCGGTTAGCAAGAGTCGCCACCGACTTTTCTTTTATCCCTTAAGGAAAGGTGGAAAAGAACAGGAAAGACCTTAATTTTAAATTCTTAGGTTCGGGAGGTACTTTATACAAAGGGAAGGTATTAGCACCCTTTGTATCCATGGTTATCCATGGGCTCTTAATTGCTCAATCATTTATGTTTTCTAGGTTTGAAAAAGTGGTTGAGAAATGTATGAAAGATGTTTTGAAAACGAGAATTTAACTTTGTAATGATTCTTGCATGAATGTATACAAAGTGGTTATCCCGTATAGTTTTTTTTTTTTGAAAGTAGTTTAGAAAAATATAACTCGGCAATGATCCTAGTACGGATGTATGCTAAGTGGTGATTTTCCAAAAGATGTTTGAAAGGTGTGGGGTGTGAAAAGCATTTTTTGTCATGAATGAGCAATTAAGGTTATACCTGTCCGAGGTCTTTCCGGGCATTTCCTATCCTTATGAGGGCAAAACTGTCCTTACTATTGAGAAGTAAGTAGTTTTATCCTTGGGATGTCAAAGGGTCATCGTAGGGTCATCGATAGGTCATCGAAGGCAACAGTTGTGAGGATACCTTAGCATTCGAAGGGACTATCATCATTTAACCGTAGGCTACACCGAAGGGTCATCGAGGGACAAAATCGTAATTTCGAAGGCAACGTCCGAGGGACTATGATGATTTAACCGAAGGGTCTTTGCTAAGGATATCCCCATATTCGCGGGACATGACCGTAATACCGAAACGTGGGGTAATAAAGAGAGGTCCGATGTTATTTATTTAAAGTCCGGATTTTAACAATTAATTAAATAGCCGTAATCAGTTAGGTAATTAGGTCCACAGGAAATCAATGAAATCAATACATTAAAAATCAAGCTTGGTGATTCAAGATGAATCTCCATATTAAACTTAGGTCATCCAAAAACCATCTCCTCAGGAATGTCCACACCTAAAGCGGCATGCCTAGCCGGTTATTTCTTTGGAAGTATGCTAGCCTTTACATCATGCAACACACGGATTAGAGCATTGAGGCAAAATACAATTGGAAATTGCCCCATAAATAAATATAACAATCAGGAAGTTAAGCCAAATAATGCAGAATCATGATTAGATAAACATAAAATGGGCAACAAAGAGACAAAGCAGCCCCTGTCCCGTTCGCCTCTGCTTCGCCTAGCGAAGGATCAGCGAATGCTCGCTGCAGGCTCGCCTAGCGATGAGCTAGCGAGCGACCACGGGTTTGGAATTTGAGAACAGTATGACTTCCGAAAACCTGCACTCTTATGGCATTTGATCACAGGCATAGCATAGGCAATTATACAGGATGTTCATACTTAGATTCACATACGAAATCGAATTACATATCAAAGCTTTAATCAGAATGCATCATGCATGTAAAGAATATCAATTGTAAACGTAAAACAACGATGATACGCAAACCTGTGTGCAATTGCGATATTGAAAGGGACTGGTTGCTTGGAAGCCGGATTGATTTGGGCGGCGGTAGCTTCGGAGCGGAGAAGCGGCCTTCAGGGTTTCTGCACTCGGAACTTTCTAAAATAGCCTCCAGGGTTTCTGTGCCAGGGTTTTCGTCCCTCTTCCTCCGTTTTCCGTCCGTCTGTCTGTCTGTGTGTGTGTGTTTCCGTGGCAGAGGAGCTGGTATTTATAGTAGTAGTGGTGGTGACCTAATGGGCTTAAAATGAGGTCCAAAAATTCAAATTCTCGCAAGCTTCGCTAGGCGAAGGAATTGCTCGCCTAGCGAGCAAGCTAGATTTGGGCTTTTTCTGGACCTGATGCTTCGCTGGGCGAGTGGCATGCTGAGATATTCGCTAGGCGAAGGGAATGCTCGCCTAGCGAGCAAGCTATTTTGGGCCGCTTGTGGATTAGGCCTGTTGTGAGCTGGGCTTTTGTCCATTTGATATCAGTGCCTTGCAGATCAAGTCAGAGGGTCTTGGAAAATGCTTTGTAATACCAACGGGCAAATTTTGGGCAAATCTCTATATAGTCATGTAACATCTGAATCAATCTTTCTTTGACACTGTTTCCCAAGCCTGCTCCTATTTTGACTTCTTTCTTGTCTACTTCAGTACCCAGATTTACAATTTCCATTGATTCCTCATGCGGCTGTATAGTCTTTTCTTCTTGCAGTAACAGTCTGGCAAGCGCTCCAGGTACTTCACAATCTTCCTCACTTCCATCCTCGGCTTGGTAGATCGGATTTTCAAAGTCATAATGAACAGTAGCAGAATTATTATCAACAGGATCCAGAGTGGATCTGGATCTGCAATTTGTTACGTGAGTGTGTGTAAGAAAGCATAGCTTATTTGAAAGGTGACAGGAAAGATAAAGAGCGCAATATTTGAATGCAAAAAGTCCATTGATTTATTGAATGTGAATATGCTTATGAAAATGACAAAACCCTTAACAAATTAGCTATTGTGCCCCGGGCATAGACACAATGCTTTAAGAAGTTCAATAAAAATTACAAAATTTGAAACACTAAAATAAGCAATAACAATTACTCATGACTAAAGAAGATCGGGATAGTGTCTTCAGCCTTCCAATTATTGAGTCCGTCACCAATCGTTGGGAAAATCCAGCTATCCAAGTCGCAATCGCTGTCAGCATCTTCTACAGTATTAATCTGATCTTCGACTACCTTTTCAGAGCTAAACCCCAGGCCAAATTTATCAGACTTGTACGGTACCTCGATCAGTTGACCCCAGCCAGTACGACCACCATCTTCAACCACGGCTTGAGCATCTTTCAGAGAAATCATAGCAGGAGGAGCACGAATAACCTTGGGCACACGGGAAGTTGGCTTAAGGACAGGACTGGTCGGAGGAACTACTTCAAATGACTGAGAAGGAGTCTCAAAGAATTCACCATCCATCTCGACGTATCTGAAGGTATGCACACTACTAACAATATACTCTTCTTCTCCACACACAGTGACAATCTTACCCTCTATTGGATACCTCAGCTTTTGATGGAGAGACGAAGCTACAGCACTTGCCCCGTGAATCCAAGGGCGTCCCAGCAAGCAGGAATAGGCAGGACGAATGTTCATCATGTGAAAGGTAGTGTTGAAGACTTGAGGTCCTATCTTGATAGGGAGAACCACTTCACCATAGACAACGCTCTTCGCACCATCGTAAGCACGCACCACAACGTCACTAGGTTTCAGTTCAATGCTTTTACAGTTTAGTTTATCGAGCACAGCTTTCGGTAGCACATTCAAAGAAGAGCCATTATCGACCAACACATGAGACAAGGTGATCCCCTTACACTCAATGGAGATATGCAGAGCTTTATTGTGATTCTTTCCTGTGGTGTCAGGTCAGCATCGGAAAACCCTAGGCCATTGTCAACAGCCAAGTTAGCAACATAATTTTCGAACTGATCGACAGATGTCTCCTGAGGTACATGAGCGGTCTTCAAGAATTTTATCAATGCATTGGCATGATATTCAGAAGACAACAACAAGGATAACATCGAAATTTTAGACGGAGTATGCCCCAACTGTTCTACCACATCAAAATCACTCTTGCGGATGATTTTCAGCATTTCTTCCATTTCTTGTTTGGCAACATCTTCAATAGTAATTTCGACTGGTGTCTTTGACTGAGAAGGATTGATTACTGGTTCCTTTCCTCGAGTTTCAGGGGCGGGAGGTGAGATTTCTGGAGAGAAGATCCTTCCACTTCGAGTAGTTTTACTAGTCCCAACAATGTCATTAGGATTAGCAGAATTATCAACTTGCTTTATGCCATGGATGTAAACATCACCTCCATAACTCCACGGAATGGCTTCGCTTGAGGAATACGGTACTGGGCCAGGTGCAGTAATAATTAGGGGAGCTACCTTGGGCTCAGCAGTAATCTTCACAGGCATTCTAGTAGCGGTAATCTTCACTGGAACTTTGGACCTAGCAATCACAGATATTTCTTCAACAGGGTTTTCCACCTTAGGAATCTTTTCAAAGAGAATTGTACGATCATCCATCAGCCGTTGAATACCATTCCTTAACTTTAAGCAATCATTGGGTCCGAGTATACATAGATCGCAATTTTCAGCACAACCTGGAAATAAACCAGCTCGCAATAAGTTCTTCTTGATGATCAGGAGAGGAGATGTTAAGCCCGCTACATTAGTAATGTGAGAATTGTCATCCACAACATTAACAGTCTTGTCATGATTAGGCATAGGTGCAGTGATGACATTAGGAGTCTCTGGAGGATCAAATTCAATTTCTCCAGCGTCGATCATATCTTGAATCTTATTCTTCAACAACCAACAATCGTTTGTATCATACCCGAGGCTATCGGAGTGATATGCACACCTGGAATTGGGATTATAACGAGGAGAAGTAGTGTTGAGATTTGCAGGAGGGCCTCTGAGGGTAATTAAATTTGCCTTTAGCATACCCTGCAGTGCTTGTGCTAAAGTCCTATTGATCTTAGTAAACTGCCTTCTTGGCCTGTCTTGTCTGTGCTGGAAGTTTTGAGATGGCGGTGCTTCAATTGTAACTGCTCCAATGGTATGGTCACGGTTTTTCTTGTTATGACCCCTCCCACCGTACACAGCATTTGATTCATTCTTTCCCTGATGGGGCTTTTTGGTGCTTGCAGAGGTAGCCACTTGTATCTTTCCACTTCGAATGTCGCTTTCAACACGTTCACCGGTCAATATAAGTTCAGTGAAACCCGATGAAGAACTTCCCAGTAGATGGCTGTAGAATGGGCCAGTCAGTGTACCCATGAACATGTCCACTAGTTCTCGATCAGTCATAGGGGGTTTGACTCTACCAGCCAAATCTCTCCATTTTTGAGCATATTCTTTGAAGCTTTCTTTAGATCCCATAGTCGTATTCTGCAACTGTAGCCGAGTAGGCGCCAATTTAGAATTGTACTGGTAGTGCTTGTAGAAAGCTGTCGCTAAATCAGTCCAGGTGCGGATGTTAGAGCTCTCGAGCTGATAATACCACTCCAGCTGTGTGCCAAATAGACTCTCTTGGAAGAAATGGATCCATAGCTTCCTATCAGTGGTATACGGCTGAATCTTTCTCACGTAAGCTCTCAGATGCATCTGAGGACAAGATGCCCCATCGTATTTAGTGAAAGTGGGGATCTTGAATTTGCGAGGAATGACCACATCAGCGACCAGTCCCAAGCTTTCGAAATCCAGACCGGGCGCCTTTTGACCCTCCATAGCTAGCATACGTTCTTCCAGCAACTTATACTTATCCTCTCTTGGAGAGTACTGTTCATCTTCATAATCTTCCTCGTCGTCCTCTGATAACATGAAATTATATCACATTTGAAGACTTAATTCAATTAGATTATATTATCATTTACTTTAATTTATCCCATTTTATCAGATATTATGCAGTATTTCTTTTCTATTTACATCAGGTACCCATTTTGAAGCAAAAGTGAAAAAGGGAAGAAAAGGAGGTGTAGAAAGGAGTAAAAAGGAAACAAATATCAAAGACCAAGCCCAGCCCAAAAGAAAGCGCACGTTGTGCCTGTGACGGGCGTCACAAGGGTTGTGACGAGCGTCACACTAGAAGCATCCCTGTGACGAGCGTCACACATGGTGTGACGAGCGTCACACCATTCCACTAGCTTTTTGGCGCAAGTCACGCTCTCAGAAGAATTGAAGAAGAACGTTGAGAGAGTTCGTGTCCTATGCCCACGCCGTGTATTTAGCCATGCTGAAGACTCGTGGGAAACGGAATGCAGTTACCAAGGCTATTATAAATAGCCATCTCACAAACCTAAAAAAGCCTCAGTTTTTGCACGCTCAGTTTGCCGAAGCTCTGCCAAATTTTCTTTTCACGCCTTTGCTTATTTTTCTTCCTTTCCAGCAACTTAGCATTGTTTATTTTATTTATTTCTTTTGCAAGCTTTACATTCTTTTTCCCTTGCAAATTTACCTTTCCAGTTTTAGCTTTTAGATATTTTTCGCATAATAGTTTCTACACCGGAAACTATTGTGCAACTTTATACCGGATTTAACCTTACGTTATATTCCAGTTTTATTTCTTGATTTAATTTACTGTCTAATTGAAGAATCCAAGAACAAATCCTACCGGCTTGTGGTGGAGTGTTCAAGACCATTGTATTACGCATTCAGGTTCTTTAATTGTTATTTAATTTTTAATGTTTTATTCTATTGTTTATTCATATTGCCTGCCTGGAATGAGTCTGTTTATGCATGATATAAATTCTTATTTATTTAGCATGTCTGGCTAATTTGCCTAGGTATCGGTATGTAAAGTAAGCAGAATAAGGGATCAAGGCTGAGTCGGTCTATTTAAACTTAAAATCAAAATCAATCTTTTTACGGTTTCAACTTACAGGTTTAATAACAAGTTTTTTTACAAAAGTAAAAGACATAAAGAAGTTAAAATCAATAGAGCGAGAGTTTGAGATTTTAACTGGACAGTGTAAGTTAGGCATTAATTCTAGATCAGGGCGAGAGCAAGTTTTAGAGTTAATTAAATTCTGACCTTTTCCAAAAAGTATTTTTAAAGATTGGATGTGAGGACGAGAGTTAAGCATTTGGATTTAATTATATAACCTAAGTCAACAGAGCGAGAGTTTGAGATAAGGGTGTTTAAAACGGTCAGTATTTTCTTAAAAGGAGTTTCTGCAACTTTATTGTTTTCAAAATATGGTTTTTGACTTAATTATAAGTGACAGCAACATTAATATAAAATCATGGTTTATTCAACAGAGCGAGAGTTTGAGATAGAACCTTTAACCAATGAAGTTTACCGAAACGATTCATTTTAAAACCAAGAAACCGACAAAGACTTGATTCCCTAGTTTTGACGAACTACATACCGATATCCGTTTTATTAATATTTAATCTAGATATTAGTTTAGCTCTTAGTTTTTCTCCAAACAATCAAACATTTTCACCTTAGATTTACGTAGTAACCTTAGATAACGGTATATCGATTCATAAGTCCCTGTGGGATCGATATCTTTTAAAACTACGCGATAGAACTGTGCACTTGCAGTTTGTATCCCATTCTCGACTCACCCAGTCGAGCGATCAAGTTTTTGGCGCCGTTGCCGGGGACTTTTATTCAATCGATATCGTAACTCTTCCGTTACGCTGTAGAGACTAAGGTTTCTTTTTCTTCTATTTTCTTTCTTTCGTTGATTTGTATGCCACGCACTCGCTCTCAAGGCGAACCGCTCTATTTACGAATCAACGATATCGAACTATATCTCCGAGTCTTACGACGAATTCGGGAATATCGTTCTGAAAACAATCTCCCTCCTATAAACCTTCCAGATTTCAAAAACATTTTTCCTTCTTTAACCGAGATGGCAGAACCAGCTCGTGCTCTTAGAGATTACGCCGCTCCATCGCAAGATGAACCGCATTCAAGTATTGCTCCGCCCGCAATCAAAGCAAACAACTTTGAACTTAAACCTTCGTTGTTGCAGGCTGTGCAACAGAACCAATTCTCTGGAAATCTTACTGAAGATCCAAACCTTCATTTATCCGTATTTGTTCAATACGCTGATACTGTTAAAGCTAATGGTGTCACTTCAGAGGCAATTCGACTTCGTCTTTTTCCTTTCTCATTAAGAGATAGCGCTAGAAGATGGCTTCAATCTCTTCCTTCCAACTCAGTCACCACATGGAACGAGTTGAAGAAAGTTTTTCTTGCCCGATATTTTCCACCAAGCAAAACAGCTATGTTAAGAGCCCAAATAAACGGATTTAAACAGAAAGACAACGAGTCTCTTTTCGAAGCATGGGAAAGATACAAAGACATGATGAGACTTTGCCCACACCATGGTTTGGAAGACTGGTTAGTAATTCACACATTTTATAATGGTCTCTTATACAATACAAGGTTAACAATAGACGCCGCTGCAGGTGGTGCACTAATGAACAAACCTTATGCTGATGCTTACCAGCTTATCGAGAGCATGGCCCAAAACCACTATCAGTGGGGAACCGAACGAACGAATGTGGAAAAACCTCAACCGAAAACTGGCATGTACGAGATAAGTAACCTTGATCACGTCAATGCAAAAGTGGATGCTTTGGTCCAGAAAATTGAAAGTTTAAACGTATCACCTCCAGCCGCCGTGGTTGCTATAACTCAGAATTGCGAGGTCTGTGGAATCCAAGGCCACACTCCTGCGGAATGTCAACTCTTGACTGGAATCCAAGCAGAGCAAGTAAACTATGCTCAAGGAAGCCCCTATTCGAATACCTATAACCCAAATTGGAAGAACCATCCAAACTTCTCATATAAGAGTAATAATGCTTTATACGCACCTGGACAGTCTCCAAATCAAGCCCCATCTATATCTCCAGGATATCAGAAACCGAATCCTAACAATAATACCCCTAGAAAATCCAACTTGGAAATCATGATGGAAAACTTTATAGCTTCCCAACAACAAACCAATAAAGATTTCTTAAACCAGAACATACACACTGGCGAACAACTAAAACAACTAGCAAGCAAAGTAGATGCCCTGGCTACCCATAACAAAATGCTAGAAACGCAAATATCTCAAGTAGCTCAACAACAAGCACCTACTGCTGCACCAACTGGTACATTCCCTGGACAGCCCCAACCCAATCCGAGAAGCCAAGCTCATGCAATTATATTGAGAAGTGGAACGGAAGTGGAAGGACCGTCTGACCCAAGGATAGAAAACCAAAACCCTAAGAAATCTACTGAGGAAAGTGAACCTAAGGAAAAGGAAGAGAGTAATAAGGAAACCCTAGAACAGAAGGAACCTTATGTACCTCCACCACCTTACAAACCACCTATACCTTACCCTCAAAGGCTTGTTAAAACCAAAGATGTAGGCCAATTTAGAAAATTTGTTGATCTCCTTAAACAATTAAACGTTACAATTCCGTTTACCGAAGCTATCACGCAGATGCCCTCATATGCTAAATTCTTAAAAGAAATTCTTTCCAATAAGAGGAAACTTGAGGATAGCGAAACCGTTACACTCCCTGCCGAATGTAGCGCTATAATCCAAAACATGCCCCCTAAACTCAAGGATCCGGGTAGCTTCTCTATACCCTGTCACATAGGAAAATTTGTCATCGACAAAGCCTTATGCGATTTAGGAGCCGGAATTAGCGTTATGCCTTTATCCATATGTAAGAAACTGGAAATGGGAGAATTAAGACCGACCAAAATGTCTGTGCAATTAGCAGATCGTTCCATCAAATATCCTGTAGGAATCCTTGAAAACGTTCCCGTACGCATAGGTCAGTTTTACATTCCCACTGACTTCACAATTATGGACATTAGAGAAGATGATACGACACCTATTATACTAGGAAGACCATTCTTAGCAACTGCCGGTGCAATCATAGACGTAAAACGAGGACGACTCACCTTCGAAGTAGGTGAAGAGAAAATTGAATTCATTCTTTCCCAATTCTTGAAAGCACCTGCAATAGAAGATACATGTTACTTCATGGATATCATCGATGAATGCATAAAAGAAGCAGAGTCAGGAGAAGACAAATCATCAGACTATCTTTTAGAGGACAAATCTAAACAATGCCTAGCAATAACACCGGATCCTACGCAGTGTCTTAACAAACCAACCCCTGATTTGAAAACACTTCCCAAAAATCTGAGATATGAATTCCTAGACTTAGAACTTGAACGACCTGTGATAGTTAATGCAGATCTAGGAAGACTCGAAACAGAAAAACTCCTACATATCTTAAGAAAATATCCAACCGCACTAGGATACCACATCACCGATCTTAAAGGAATAAGCCCTTCTATTTGTATGCACCGCATCATGTTAGAAGAAGACTGTAAAACCTCTAGGGAACACCAGAGAAGACTAAATCCGATCCTAAGTGAGGTAGTAAAGAAAGAAATAACCAAGTTATTAGAAGCAGGTATTATATATCCTATATCTGATAGCAAATGGGTTAGTCCTGTACACGTTGTACCAAAGAAAGGAGGCATAACCGTTATTGAAAACGAAAAAGGAGAAACTATAACTAAACGAATCGAATCGGGATGGAGAATGTGCATTGATTATAGGAAACTAAACAAAGCAACCCGAAAAGATCATTTCCCTTTACCATTCATTGACCAGATGTTAGAACGATTAGCTAAACATTCACATTTCTGTTATTTAGACGGTTATTCAGGCTTCTTTCAAATACCAATTCACCCTGATGACCAAGAAAAGACAACATTCACATGCCCTTTTGGTACCTTCGCCTATAGACGAATGCCGTTTGGTCTGTGTAATGCCCCTGCAACTTTTCAAAGATGCATGATGGCAATATTTGCCGACTTTCTCGAAAACATCATGGAAGTATTTATGGATGACTTTTCTGTATACGGACAGAGTTTCGAAGAATGCCTTGAAAACCTGGAAAGAGTTCTGGAACGATGTGTAAAAGTAAACTTAGTACTTAATTGGGAAAAGTGCCACTTTATGGTACAAGAAGGCATTGTTTTAGGACACATCATCTCGAACAGAGGAATTGAAGTAGACAAAGCCAAAATAGAGGTAATCGAAAATCTTCAACCCCCAAGAACTGTGAGAGAAGTACGAAGCTTTTTAGGACACGCCGGTTTTTACCGACGATTCATCAAAGACTTCTCTAAGATAACTAAACCCTTAACCGGACTGTTGATGAAAGATGCTGAATTCATATTCGACGATAACTGTTTAAAAGCATTTCAAACTCTTAAACAAGCATTGATCTCCGCACCCTTATGCAGACACCAGACTGGAATGAACCATTCGAAATAATGTGCGATGCCAGTGATTATGCTGTAGGTGCTGTTTTAGGACAAAGAAAGGATAAAAAGCTTCACGTTATATATTACGCTAGCAGAACCCTGGATGAAGCACAGATGAATTATGCCACAACCGAGAAAGAACTCCTAGCAGTGGTATTTGCGCTAGATAAATTTCGTTCTTACCTGGTAGGAGCCAAAATAATAGTTTACACTGATCACGCTGCTATCAGGTACCTTTTAACAAAAAAATATGCTAAACCTAGACTCCTAAGATGGATCTTGTTACTGCAAGAATTCGACTTAGAAATCAAGGACAAGAAAGGAACTGAAAACGTAGTAGCAGACCACCTCTCTAGACTTGAGAACCTTGAACCAGAAAGAACATCCATTAATGATGATTTCTCGTATGATAAACTCATAGCTACTTTGGAAGAGAACAACTCCGACATGCAAGTAGAAACCACCTTAGCTATATCTGTCATACCATGGTACGCTGATCTAGTCAATTATTTAGCTGCCGGAATAGTGCCACCTACTTTATCTTACCAGCAGAAGAAACGATTCTTCCACGACATAAAACACTTTTACTGGGATGATCCCTTACTTTTCAAAAGAGGCCCCGATGGTATTTTCCGTCGATGTATACCCGAAGAAGAGGTAGAAAATATAATCCAACACTGTCACTCTGCGCCTTATGGTGGACACACAAGTACATCCAAGACCTGCTCTAAAATCCTACAAGCTGGCTTTTATTGGCCAACTATATGGAAGGACGTACATGCGGCTATTAAGGAGTGTGACAGATGTCAACGCACGGGAAACATATCTAGACGTGACGAGATGCCACAAAAAGGTATTTTGGAAGTAGAGATTTTTGACGTGTGGGGGATAGACTTCATGGGACCCTTTCCATCCTCTTTCGGTAACAAATACATACTCGTGGCAGTTGACTACGTATCAAAATGGATCGAAGCTATAGCTTCTCCAACAAATGACACCCGAGTAGTAACTAGACTCTTTAAAAATATAATATTTCCGAGATTTGGCATCCCAAGAATAGTAGTCAGTGATGGTGGATCACACTTTATATCCAAGGTACTCGAAAAACTACTACTTAAATATGGAGTGAGACATAGGATAGCAACACCTTACCACCCTCAAACCAGTGGACAAGTGGAAGTATCTAACAGAGAAATCAAGCAAATACTAGAAAAAACGGTCGCCACTTCAAGGAAAGATTGGTCATTGAAATTACCAGAAGCTTTGTGGGCATACCGAACTGCTTATAAAACTCCCATAGGGACGACCCCATTTAAGCTCATTTATGGAAAATCCTGTCATCTCCCGGTAGAATTAGAACATAAAGCCTATTGGGCTATTAGAAATTTAAATTTGAATTATAAAGCCGCCGGTGAAAAGAGAATCCTTGACATAAACGAATTAGAGGAACTCAGAAGAGACGCCTATGAAAATGCCAAAATCTATAAAGAAAGAACAAAACAATGGCATGACAAGCGTATATCAAGGAAAGTCTTCAAGCAAGGCGACGCAGTACTTTTATTTAACTCTAGACTAAAGTTATTCCCGGGAAAACTACGATCCAGATGGTCAGGACCTTTTCATATCACTAAAATCTTTCCCAGTGGAGCGGTAGAAATAAAAGGACAATCTACAGAACCGTTCACCGTAAACGGGCAACGTCTGAAACATTATCACTATGCGGAAACCAACGAGGATTCGCAAATTCTACACTTAGACGAAACGCCCCCAGGACTCATAGACTATATTTAACAGTTTTTTTTGTCGAGCTTGCGACATTTAAACAAAGCGCTTAGTGGGAGACAACCCACAAATTAATTTGTTATTTTATTATTCTATTATTATTATCAATTCCCTATTTTTCTCTTAATTATTTCTTTTAATTTCTATTTAGTATTCATTATTGATTTATTCAAAAAGAAAAAAATATATATATATATATATATAATAATTCTTTTCTTCTTTCGGCATTTGGCCAAATCCTGACTTAAACTCATGTTTCTTTTCTCTAGCTAACACTAACCAGATGGGACATTCTGATCGTATGGGTATCAAGTTCAGAGGAATGGCTCAGAAACGAAAGTTTGAAGAACTAGCCGCTAGAGAGATGCTACCTAGTTTATATGCTGATGATTGGGCTATGACTGCCCTTGGACTGAGACAGAGTGTCCTGTTTTTGCTGAATCAGATAGGATGGGAGACCTCCCCTATCCTGAGACATTTCACCACCTACCGGAGACTCACACTAGAATTCCTTAGTTCATTAATCTATCTACCTAGCCATGGAAAAGGAATTAGCAGAGGTTTTATCCAGTTCAGAATGTTCAATATGGAGTACCAATTTAATATTAGAGACTTCACCAACCTTTTGGGTTTTCCTACCTCCTTTGATACATTCACTGTAAGCCAGGAAGAACTTTTTGAATATAGAGAGCTTGAACACTTTTAGGGTAAGCTGACTGGAAATGATGAGCCCGAGGAACATGAGTTTCTCTCTGGAAACATACATAACCCGGCTTTTCGCTATTTCCATAAGATCCTGACCCACACTTTATTTGGGAAGAAGCCAAATAGTACTTCAGTTTCACGTGATGAACTCTTCATCATATTTTGTGCTTCCCAGAACCGTCCAGTAAACGGTGCTACTTTTATGTTAGCTAATTTGGACCACCTTATCCAGGATGAGCGAGCACCCATTAGAATAGGCGGTTTGATCACTATGATAGGTAATGCTATTGGATTACGTCAGCCTATGCTTGACCTTAGCCCTTTTTGTGGCATTACTACTATGAGTATACCTTTCCTCTTCAACACTATGTTTATAGCAAACATAGGGTCTGATGAGTTCGAGCTTATTATTGATAACAGGTTCTCTGCCTATTCACCATGCCCGATCCTAGAACTAGTGTTCACAACCAAAGGAACTGGCTCTATAATCTGAATGAAACCCCAACTCCTGCTGGATCCACTGAATCCATCCAGGATTATGAGATTTGTGATGACTATGAGCACTATGTTGACCATACCTCTCTTGCTGAATCTGACCCTCAGACACCTTCCGGCTACTATGATATTGATCCTCCCCCTCAGCCTGCCCTGACCGAAGAATCAGCCATGCCTGATCTCCGACATCATATGCCAGGAACAGATATTAAAACCGTCATTGAAGCTTTGATGTCAGAACAAGACGCCCTCAGGGAAGATTTCCACAGCTTGAGACTTGAAATCCTAGAATACATGAGCAGCACGGCAAGTCAGTTACGTATGTTACGGCATCATGTTAACTCTTTTGCTCCTCCGGCCAGAGATCCGAAGATAGATGGAATTTAGTTATTTTTCTTTCTAAGTTATTTAGTTTTAGGCTAGATTTTTCATTAATGTTATTTGAATTCATGTTTATTTCATTTCATTGTTTTCTTTCACTGTAATACATTATGATCATTTTTATTGAAGCTGTTTAGTTAATTTTATTATGCAATGGCTATTATGCTCTACTGTTGTTACCTATTATTATTATAATACAAAGCAAGTAAGCGTGCACCATACATTAAAACTGCAGACTAAAAATGATCATGAGCAAAATGAAACATTAAAATACGCTACCAAAGTAATTCTGTGAAGCGCTACTGAAGCCTTGCCAAAAAGGACTGTGTGACGAGCGTCACACACTCCATGACGAACGGCACGCAAAACGCCTGTTACGAACGTCACAGCCTTGTGACGAGCGTAACGCCCCTCAGACATGTGAACGTTAGGGAGCCGTTGGAGACGAACGTTACACTTTAATTTTTACCTTCCCCATTCATTTTTTCGTTTACCACACTTAATTACTCTTCAACCACTTTTTCTTTCTACCTTCCAATCCTTCTCCTATAAATACCTACCAAAACTTCCTTCATTCACCACAAACAATTCTCTCATATCAAATACATTTCTTTTTCTTTCCAAATCATCCCTTCAAAAATTCATCACAATGACGGGAAATCAAAATTTCGGAAATATCATCTTCCGATCCGGAGATGACAACTATCAGCAAGAGCAATTCGAGCGCTTCCAGCAGCGAGGCGTCGCTTCCACCAGATACCCCGATTTAACTTGTTTACAACAATTAGGCTTACTCCAAGGTATCGAGTGGATGCTCCGTAAAGCCGATTTAACCTTCCTTTGCACTCATAACCAACCCACCTACCCTTCCCTAACCTTAGAATTCCTAAGTTCTTACGACTACACCACTCCCGCCGGTGAGGGTGAATTTCTGACCGGTACCGCAACCTTCCGCATGTTTAACACCGAGTACTCTCTAACCCAAAACCAATTGAGTACCATGCTACAATTTACCACAGAAGGCCAAATCTACCCCAGAATCCCTCCCGACCTAAACTGGAACACAGTTGGCGTTTTTGACCTTTTTAAGAAAATTTCCGGTATAGAGACCTACAACTGGGAAGAACTCCTTCTCTCCCACATCCATAACCCCACCATCCGTTATTTCTCCGTATCTTGCAAAACACAGTTTTTGGTAGACCAAACAACAGCAAGGTCAACTCAAAGGAGTTATTTTTCCTCCAGTGCGTCTTCGAACCGCAAGCCCAGGTAAACGCCGCCTCCTTTCTCTTTTATCATATCCGCACCTTATGTGCTAGAGGCCGGCAACCCTTTATAATTGGTGGATTAATAACCTCCATAGCACTTGGCCTGAACCTAGGGGATAGACTCCAAACTTTAGAATCCCTACCTCCCCTGTCTATGGATATCAGCTATTGCCGCTCCAGCCGCCTGATTAAAAACAGAGTCGGCGGAGGATATTATCTTATGGTGAACAACCAGGCTGTCCCAAGCGTTGTTCTACCAAACATCGCCCTAACTGATGTCACAAACCCCGACCGCCACCTCTACGATCTTAGCGCTCCTGAAACCACCGAGCCTTCACAAACAAACCAGCAAACTGATGAGTTTGAAGAAATGGAACAAGGTGACCATCCGCCAACACAACAATCAGTCCCGCTCAACCCTTCCCGTAATGCAGCCGGCCCATCCTCCCAACGTCGTCGACGAAGAAGGCCTGCGACCAACGACGACATTATGGATGCTATCGATGGTATGCAGGCACAGAATACAGAGATGATGCAGATGATGCGTCAAATGCAACAGCAACAGGACGCCCGGAATGCCATAACCGACCAGCGGTTTACTGAATTGTTCAGCAGGTTCGACAACTTAGACATACGTCAAAGATCACCAGGTCCAAGAACCAGAGGCGGAAGGCAACCTTAGTTGTTATTTTCTTTGCTTTTCCATTTTGTACTTCTTTCCCTTAAAACATTGAGGACAATGTTTAGTTTAAGTATGGGGGGGGAAACAATATTCTTTCCATTCTCATTTTTCAAGTATGTACTCTCCCTTTCATCGTTATTTCCCTTTTTTTTTCCCTATAAAAAAACAAAAAAAAAAAAAAAAAAAAATTATTTTAAGTTAAGTTCCTAAGTGTGAAAAATTTTCTATTATCTATTCCCCTCAATTTTCTTGAGCCATAACAAAAAAAAATTTTAACACACCCAATAAGTATAAAGGTTGCTTACTCTATAAAACTTGAGTGAGATCAAAACAAAATCATTACCGTAACAACACTCTGAGAACCTCAACATGTTAGATCAGGATAAAGTACCTATTATACCGATTCCTTGAACTTTTAGTTCTATGGCAACCCCAAGTAGTTTATACAGAAGTCAGCACCATCTTAATAGCAAACTACGTGGAGAGCCGATGAATATAAGTGAATGATCCCCAAAGTAACCTAAGATATATAAATATATCAAGAAATGCACTAATTAAATTAGGTGATCCTTACCAGATCATTTAATCTAAAGGTTGCAGATCATGCAAAAGCACAATACGAAAGACCCATTATGAGTTGGTTCAGTAGGAATCTGGTACTGAACTCGGTAGGGCGGACTACGGTTCGATCCCCCGCAATTTGCAATGGACTGAATAATGAAGTTATCCGACTTATGTACCAGAACTTCTAGCTAAAAGCGGATCATAATCACTAACCGGTTACTCCACTATGTGCGCGAAAGGATAAAGGGCTTAATGTGATTTCGCTAGAATGAAAACGGGTAAAATAAGACTAAAGGAACCAGGATAGCTATCATAAGGTACTTGAACTGATTGGCATAAAGTAGGGTTATCTAAGTTGTAACGGTAGTTGTTGATGTCAAGATTAAACTCGAGTCCTCCTAAACAAAAATCCATTTGCAACCTAGTACGAATTGATGTGTGCTTTGAAATTTCATCTGGCTAAAACTTTTAACAAGTTCTATACTGAATTTTGCTTGAGGACAAGCAAAGATTTAAGTATGGGGGAGTTTGATAACATGAAATTATATCACATTTGAAGACTTAATTCAATTAGATTATATTATCATTTACTTTAATTTATCCCATTTTATCAAATATTATGCAGTATTTCTTTTCTATTTACATCAGATACCCATTTTGAAGCAAAAGTGAAAAAGGGAAGAAAAGGAGGTGTAGAAAGGAGTAAAAAGGAAACAAATATCAAAGACCAAGCCCAGCCCAAAAGAAAGCGCACGTTGTGCCTGTGACGGGCGTCACAAGGGTTGTGACGAGCGTCACACTAGAAGCATCCCTGTGACGAGCGTCACACATGGTGTGACGAGCGTCACACCATTCCACTAGCTTTTTGGCGCAAGTCACGCTCTCAGAAGAATTGAAGAAGAACGTTGAGAGAGTTCGTGTCCTATGCCCACGCCGTGTATTTAGCCATGCTGAAGACTCGTGGGAAACGGAATGCAGTTACCAAGGCTATTATAAATAGCCATCTCACAAACCTAAAAAAGCCTCAGTTTTTGCACGCTCAGTTTGCCGAAGCTCTGCCAAATTTTCTTTTCACGCCTTTGCTTATTTTTCTTCCTTTCCAGCAACTTAGCATTGTTTATTTTATTTATTTCTTTTGCAAGCTTTACATTCTTTTTCCCTTGCAAATTTACCTTTCCAGTTTTAGCTTTTAGATATTTTTCGCATAATAGTTTCTACACCGGAAACTATTGTGCAACTTTATACCGGATTTAACCTTACGTTATATTCCAGTTTATTTCCTTGATTTAATTTACTGTCTAATTGAAGAATCCAAGAACAAATCCTACCGGCTTGTGGTGGAGTGTTCAAGACCATTGTATTACGCATTCAGGTTCTTTAATTGTTATTTAATTTTAATGTTTTATTCTATTGTTTATTCATATTGCCTGCCTGGAATGAGTCTGTTTATGCATGATATAAATTCTTATTTATTTAGCATGTCTGGCTAATTTGCCTAGGTATCGGTATGTAAAGTAAGCAGAATAAGGGATCAAGGCTGAGTCGGTCTATTTAAACTTAAAATCAAAATCAATCTTTTTACGGTTTCAACTTACAGGTTTAATAACAAGATTTTTTACAAAAGTAAAAGACATAAAGAAGTTAAAATCAATAGAGCGAGAGTTTGAGATTTTAACTGGACAGTGTAAGTTAGGCATTAATTCTAGATCAGGGCGAGAGCAAGTTTTAGAGTTAATTAAATTCTGACCTTTTCCAAAAAGTATTTTTAAAGATTGGATGTGAGGACGAGAGTTAAGCATTTGGATTTAATTATATAACCTAAGTCAACAGAGCGAGAGTTTGAGATAAGGGTGTTTAAAACGGTCAGTATTTTCTTAAAAGGAGTTTCTGCAACTTTATTGTTTTCAAAATATGGTTTTTGACTTAATTATAAGTGACAGCAACATTAATATAAAATCATGGTTTATTCAACAGAGCGAGAGTTTGAGATAGAACCTTTAACCAATGAAGTTAACCGAAACGATTCATTTTAAAACCAAGAAACCGACAAAGACTTGATTCCCTAGTTTTGACGAACTACATACCGATATCCGTTTTATTAATATTTAATCTAGATATTAGTTTAGCTCTTAGTTTTTCCCCAAACAATCAAACATTTTCACCTTAGATTTACATAGTAACCTTAGATAACGGTATATCGATTCATAAGTCCCTGTGGGATCGATATCTTTTAAAACTACGCGATAGAACTGTGCACTTGCAGTTTGTATCCCATTCTCGACTCACCCAGTCGAGCGATCATCCTCCTGGTTGAGAGGATCAGCATTCTCATCTTCCGAATCATTTTCTGTCTCCTCTTCTTGATCCTTCGGAAGTCTAATCTTGATTCCCGCAGCCTCTCCTTTACGCCTTCTTCCCGGGTTAATGTAACTCACAGGTTTCTGGTCTTTCTTCTTCTCGAGCAAGAGAGCCTTCAGTTCCTCCTGCCCCTTGGATAAGCTCAGCATCATCTCCTGGAATTGAGCATTCTGAGCCTGGAGATCTTTGACAGTTTGTTCGAGAGCCATTTTTCTGTTTAGAAGGAAGACCGTGAGAATATTGATCTTTTAGGATACCTGTTATGCAATGTTATGTTATGCTATGCAATGTATGAAATGTTTTCAAGGACTCCTGGAATTTAACTTTGCGTAAACCGCCAAAAAGAGGGGAATCTTTATTAATAATTTCCTTAATCAGTGTTCATTACAAAAGGGAAATAATAAAATACAATGAAAGCTCAAGTCTCCCAGGGACGGCTTCTTTTTGGGCGAAGATATGTATTGAGTCTTCGTTCCTCATTAAGCTGGCTGGTGAGCTCTAATACTTTCTTCCTTTCTGCAACGAACTGAGTCTCAAAAGTATCCCTTTCCTCTCTCAACTGGATCCAGGATCTCTTTAATTCTTCAACATCGGTAGGTATATCTGGATAAGGAATAATCTGAGGAGTACCTCCTTCAACTTCTGGTTCAACAATCAGCGGCCCGACTGCAAGGTATGGCATGACAAGTTCACGAGCTCTGGCGCGTACCCATCTGAGATAAGGTTCCATAGGAATAGAGTTTTTCTGTCCTAAAATGCTTCTTTTCACCATGCCCCGGGCTCGTACAAATCTCTGACGGAGACCTTGGGAATCGGTGTCATAGTCAAACACAGTACCTTGAATAATTCTTTCATGTGGACCGTCTCTTCGAGCATAACCAAACTGGCGTAGGGCTAAAGCTGGGTTATAAGTAATACCTCCTCTCATCCCCAGGAGTGGTATGTTAGAGAATTCTCCATAACGGTCAATGATGATAACATTTTCTTTGAGATGAGGACACCAACGGATGTCTGAATGGGAGAGCGACATTATCCTTTGAGACCATTTCAGATTTTGCTCATTCTTCAAGACTGATTGAGGAAGGTGTGAAATAAACCACCTAGACAATAAAGGTATGCAGCACATGAGAGTCCCTTGCCTTTTCATAGTACGGGTGTGAAGGGAATGCAAAATGTCTCCAAGCAAGGTAGGCACAGGGTTATGAGTGAGAAATATCTTAATAGCATTCATGTCTATGAATTGATCCGGGTTAGGGAATAGCACCAAACCATAGATTAGTAATGCTAGGACATCTTCGAAAGCATGGACATTCATAATTTTTAGGAATTCTCGGGCCTTATTTATCAGAAATTTGGCAAGTAAACCCTTAATTCCACTTCTTGCTACCCAATTGGTTTCAATGTCTGACTTTGTCATGTGTAAAGCTGCGGCAACTTCTTCAGACTTCGGAATCTTCTCTAAACCACTGAAAGGTGTTTGATCAAGAATAGGTATCCCAAGCATCCTGGAAAATTCTTCTAATGTGGGTACCAACTGATAATCTGGGAATGTGAAGCAATGATGTTTAGGATCGAAGAACTGGAATAGAACTCTCATCATATCTTCTTTGAAACCAGTGGTAACCCAAATTGAGGATAGAACCATGTCTCTTGATGAACTGAGCATGATCGGGAAGCTCTGACACCAAATCCTTTAGTTGAGGAGAGATTGCTACAAAATTGATCCGAATGGTCTTTCTGGGCCAGTCAGTGTACCCATGAACATGTCCACTAGTTCTCGATCAGTCATAGGGGGTTTGACTCTGCCAGCCAAATCTCTCCATTTTTGAGCATATTCTTTGAAGTTTTCTTTAGATCCCATAGTCATATTCTGCAACTGTAGCCGAGTAGGCGCCAATTCAGAGTTATACTGGTAGTGCTTGTAGAAAGCTGTCGCTAAATCAGTCCAGGTGCGGATGTTAGAGCTCTCGAGCTGATAATACCACTCTAATTGTGGGCCAGACAGACTCTCTTGGAAGAAATGGATTCATAGCTTCCTATTAGTGGTATACGGCTGAATCTTTCTCACATAAGCTCTCAGATGCATCTGAGGACAAGACGTACCATCATACTTAGTGAAAGCGGGGACCTTGAATTTGCGGGGAATGACCACATCAGAGACCAGACCTAAGCCTTCGAAATCCAGACCGTGCGCCTTCTGACCTTCCATAGCTAGCATGCGTTCTTCCAGCAACTTATACTTATCATCTTTTGGAGAGTACTGTTCATTTTCATAATCTTCATCGTCGTCCTCAGGGTCGAAGGGATCAACATTCTCCTCTTCCGAATCATTTTCTGTCTCATCTTCTTTATCCTTCAGAATTCCAATCTTGACTCCTGCGGCCTGTCCTTTAAGCCTTCTTCCCGGGTTAATGTAACTCACAACTTTCTTGTCTTTCTTCTTCTCGAGCAAGAGGGCCTTCAGCTCCTTCTGCCCCTTGTATAAGTTCAAGATCATCTCCTGGAATTGAACATTTTGAGCCTAGAGATCTTTGACAGTTTGTTCGAGGGCCATTTTTCTGTTTAGAAGCAAGATCGTGAGAACATTGATCCTTTAGAATACCTGTTATGCAATGTTATGTTATGCTATGCAATGTATGAAATGTTTTCAAGGACTTTTGGATTTTAACTTTGCGTAAACCACCAAAAGAGGGAAATTTTTATTAATAATTTCTTTAATCAATGTTCATTACAAAAGATAATAAAATACAATGAAAGCTCAAGTCTCCCAGGGACGGCTGCTTTTGGGGCGGAGATATGCATTGAGTCTTCGTTCCTCATTAAGCTGGCTGGTGAGCTCTAATACTTTCTTCCTTTCTGCACTAAACTGAGTTTCAAAAGTATCCCTTTCCTCTCTCAACTGGATCCAGGATTTCTTCAATTCTTCAACATTGGTAGGCATATCTGGATAAGGAATGATCTGAGGGGCACCTCCTTCAACTTTTGGTTCGACAATCAGAGGTCCGATTGCAAGATATGGCATGGTAAGCTCACAAGCTCTGGCGCGTACCCATCTAAGATAGGGTTCCATAGGAATAGAGTTTTTCTATCCTAAAGTGCTTCTTTTCACCATGCCCCAAGCTCGTACAAATCTGTGACGGAGACCTTGGGGATCGTTGTCATAGTCAAACACAGTGCCTTGGATAATTATTTCATGTGGACCATCTCTTCGAGCATAACCAAACTGACGTAGGGCTAAAGCTGGGTTATAAGTAATACCTCCTCTTATCCCCAGGAATGGTACGTTAGCGAATTCTCCATAACGGTCAATGATGATAACATTTTCTTTGAGATGAGGACACCAACGGATGTCTGAATGGGAGAGCGACATTATCCTTTGAGACCATTTCAAATTCTGCTCGTTCTTCAAGACTGATTGAGGAAGGTGCGAAATAAACCACCTAGATAATAAAGGTACGCAGCACATGAGAGTCCCTTGCCTTTTCATAGTACGAGTGTGAAGGGAATGCAAAATGTCTCCTAGCAAGGTGGGCACAGGGTTATGAGTGAGAAATATCTTAACAGCATTCATGTCTATGAACTGATCCGGGTTAGGAAATAGCACCAAACCATAGATTAGTAGTGCTAGAACATCTTCGAAAGCATGGACATTCATAACTTTTAGGAATTCTCGGGCCTTATTTATCAGAAATTTGGCAAGTAAACCCTTAACTCCACTTCTTGTTACCCAATTAGTTTCAATGTCGGACTTTGTCATGTGTAAAGCCGCGACGACTTCTTCAGACTTCGGACTCTTTTCTAAACCACTGAAAGGTGTTTGATCAAGGATAGGTATCCCAAGCAGCCTGGAAAATTCTTCTAATGTGGGTACCAACTGATAATCTGGGAAGGTGAAGCAATGATGTTTAGGATCGAAGAACTGGAATAGAACTCTCATCATATCTTCTTTGAGACCGGTGGTAACTAAATTGAGGAGAGAACCATGTTTCTTGATGAACTGAGCATGATCGGGCAGTTCTGACACTAGATTTTTGAGTTGAGGAGAGATCGCTACAAGATTGATCCGGATGGTCTTCCTGGAAGCCATAGCCTGTTTGCAATGCAAAGTTAAACCCCTAAGTCCTTGAAATGGTTAGTAGAATGTCATGATGTCATGATGTTATGATGTTATGATATTAAGTAAGTAACAAACACAAACAAGTCACACCGCAACCATTCCTAGGTTTTAAGGCTTGCATGAGTTCCATAGGTAAGTACCCTCCCCACTGAAGTTTGGTTGGTTCCACCTGTCCTAGAATAGTAACCGGGTTCTAGAAGGATCTCCAATCATTGACCTTTCCTTAAGTCCACTTCAGTGCAACACCAAGTGGTTGACCAAAGCTTCCCTAAAGTCCAATCTCAAAGAGTGTAGTATCGAGTCTCAACCAACCCCAGTCGGAACCGAAGTCAGTTATCTCACTACTTTCTAATGGCTAGGATGAGTCAATTAGGGTTCTAAAGGTCTGGTTAACGCTTTGATGACACCACGCGGGCGCCAAATTTTTCCTCAAGTAAACATGAGGAACATCAGGATATCCAAAGTGTCACATTAACCGTAGCCATCATTTTAACCATTCTAGTATACGCCGGATAGTCGCGATGATCTCTTGCTACTCACCTAAGGTACACTAGATCCGGGTGTAGGATCTTTCACTCAAGCATAAAATACCCAAGCAATCCCTTAAAAGTAAATCAGACAATTCAAATAAGTGATCTTGTTTTTTAAGGCAACCTCTCTTTTTAAGGGTCCCCAACAGAGTCGCCAGTTCTGTCATACGGTGAACTGACTTTGTGTGTTTTTGCTTTGGAAAGCAAATGTCGCGGATAGCAAGAGTCGCCACCGACTTTTCTTTTATCCAATAAGGAAAGGCGGAAAAGAACAGGAAAGACCTTGATTAGATTTTGGGTTCGGGAGGTACATTATACAAAGGGAAGGTGTTAGCACCCTTTGTATCCATGGTTATCCATGGGCTCTTAATTGCTTGATCACTTATGTTTTTCTTGTCTGAAAAAAGTGTTTGAGAACTGTTTAGAAAACGTTTTGAAAAGAGAGTTTAACTTTGTAATGATTCTTTTACGAATGTATACAAAGTATTTATCTCGTTTAATTTTGAAAGCTGTTTAGAAAAATATAACTTGGCAATGATTCTAGTACGAATGTATACCAAGTGGTGATTTTCTAATAGATGTTTTGCAAAGTGTGAGATGTGAAAAGTGTTTTAAGTTGTGAGTCAGCATTTAAGAGTTATACCTACCCAAGGTCTTTATGGGTATTTCCTATCCTTATGAAGGTAAAACTATCCTTACTATTGAGAAGTAAGTAGTCTTGTCCTTTGGATGTAAGGGACATCGTAGGATCATCGATTGGTCATTGAAGGCAACATTTGTAAGGATACCTTAGCATTCGAAGGGACGATCATCATTTAACCGTAGGCTACAACGAAGGGTCATCGAGGGACAAAATCATATATTCGCAGGCAACATCCGAGGGACTATGATTTATCTTATACTGACATGATGATTTAATCGAAGGGTCTTTTGCTAAGTGTATCCCCACATTCACGGGACATGACCGTAATACCGTAAGGCAACAAAGAGAGGGCCAAGATCATATATTCAAAGGCAACATTTGTAATCAGTTAGGTAATTAGGATGAATCTCCACAAGGGTATCCCACAAATAAAGTAGAATACCTAGCAAGCTACCTTCTTCGGGAGTATGTGAGCCCTCACAAAATTCAGCAAACAGGTCAGAATACCAAATGGGGGGCGATCAATAGTCGCACCGAACAAAGGAATCGCAGCAGTAATAGTGTCAGGCAAATAATACATAGAACATGTCAGATAAGCACAGAACAGAACGGAAAAAATCAACGACTGTCATGTTCGCTACTGCCTCGCCTAGCGAAGGCTTGGCGAACACTCGCTACATGTTCGCTTAGCGATGTGCTAGCGAACGGCTGCGGGTTTTGAGTTTAATAACAGTACGATTTCAGCAAGCTCCAAACCCTATGGCATTCATTACAGAAATTACATGGTTAAACATTCAAGACATCCATGCATACTTAAATCCACATGCAAAACCTAAGATACACTTATAAATTCAATCATAATGCCACATGTAAATTGGGAGCATAAAGCGGTAGTGGTAGTGCAAACCTGTTTGCAATTGAATTGCAATGTTGAATTGGCAGATCACTCTTAGGGTTGGTGTCGGATTGAGTTGGGCGGAGGTAACCTTTGTGCAGATGAGTTTCCTTCAGGGTTTCCTTTAGGGTTGTTCTGAATTCTCTTGGTTAGCCTCCAGGGTTTTTCCAGTTGCCTCTGTTAGGGTTTTCTTGTTCCCTCTCTCTGTCTCTGTCTATCTGTGTCCCCCTTTTCTGAATGAGGTCTTGGTATTTATAATAGTTTTTGTGACCTAATGGGCTCAGAATGAAGCCCAAAATTTCTGGTATTCGCAAGCTTCGCTAGGCGAGTAGTGCAGCGAAGAGTTCGCTAGGTGAAGGATTTTGCTCGCCTAGCGAGCAAGCCAGTTTAAGTCATTTTCTGGATTTGGCCACCTATGTGTTAGGTCTTTGTTCCTTTAAGATCAATGTCTTGAAAAATGAGTTGGAGTGCCTTGAAAAATGTCTTGCAAGATTAACGGGCAAATTTTGGGGTATGACACTGTTGGAGAAGATGTTTATTTCCTTCCCCAGTGGAGCAAAATTCTATTATTCCCTTTCGTAAAGTTTCCTCTCTAGCAGATAGAAGGGAGTGTTTTGATTGGTGTACATCTGATTGGTGGTTGTTCCCCATGGAGTTTCACATCATTCCTTGATAAGCTTCCCCAGTAGAGATTCTTCTCCGATGGATCTTATTGTTATTAAACCACCTGTCCCCGAGAGAGTTGATGGAAACTCCCCGACGGATTTTCTGCATTTTCCTTATGTTAGGATTGTTTGCTCCTGGAAGACTTCTCTCGTGCAGAGTGTTATCTCCTGAAGTTCGAAGCTTTGACTTTGCCTATTCCCAACTGTGGTTAAAGTCTTCCATTGTTTACTCTTATTCTAGAGATAATCCCCATCAGAGTTGAGTTCTCTGTTTGATTCTATTCTTTCGCTGCTCCTGAATACATCTTCTTTGTATCCTCAACGAGTGTAGCTTTGGCATAGGGTTTGATATCCCCGATGATTTATTTTCATCCTTCTTGGGTTATTCCCAGGCTGAGTTCTCCTGTAGGCTTCGCCCTTGTTGTCGAGACTTTTGTCGAGTGTCTGTTCGTGATCCTTGGACTTGTTTGTGTTAGATATGTCTGTCTGTCAGCATTAAACATACACAAATTATGCACATACATGCATAATCATAGCATTCAAATATTCATGATGCATTCTTTGCCATATATCTTTGCTTATTATCTCCTGCTATTGGTGAAATGTTCTTCTCCAAGTAGATGTTTGTGTCTGATCTCTCCATATATAGTCAGCCTCATAGGCAGAAAGTGTCTATCTTTTCCTCTTTCTTCCCCACTGAGTTATGTCCTCGTGGATGATTATTGTTTCAGTTTCCTCCCCAGTTGTGTATCGGGATGGAATTACCCCCATGAGTTATATCCTCATCGGGATGGATTCCTTTCTTTGTATCCCCTGCAGTTCCCTGTGGTTCAGTTGTTCAATTGCTCAGTAACCAGTAATTGTTAATCCTTTCCCCAGCGGATCTTGTGGCTTTCTACCCAGTAACCAGTAGTTGTAAGTCCTATTTTTGTGGTTTTCTACCAAGTAACCGGTAGATGTAATCCCCTCTTTGTTCGTTATCTTTACCCAGTATTCGATATTGATATTCCTTCGTTTTTGAGTATACCACCCAATAACAGGTGATATATCTCCTGGATAATTGCTTTTGTCAGGCAATTTATCCCTAGCGAGTCATCTTTCATTTACCCTTGTTTGGTAATAGTTGTTGCTCCTTCTGATTGGTCATCATTTTTATACCCAATAACCGATATCCCGATGTCCTTTCTTTTTGGTCGATTTATCCTTTATTAACCCAGTAACCGGTATCCCGATGTCCTTTCTTTTTGGTCGATTTATCCTTTATTAACCCAGTAACCGGTTGTGGATAATCTTCCATGCGAGTATGTTATCTATGTTTTTACCCATATAATGGTAGTAGATAATATATCTCATACGCTCTTTAGTCGAAGTCTTTTTCTTCCTCAGTCGAGTAAGATTCATATTTCCTTGTGGAATCGAATATCCATCCTGTAAGTTGAGTTTGCTCTTTCAGCCCTCCTTTCAGATGATGAGTGTCTTGGATATGTTCCCAATTCACGCCTGGTTGGTCACCTATTATATACCCAGTAACCGGTATCCCTGGTGTTCCTTCCTTCTGCTCCCTATTATGACTTTTTGTCCCCTGTGGAGTCAGATTTTTCCTGAGCATGTTGTTCCCTCACCCAGTAACCGGTGTTTTGATAACATGTCTCCCTTTGAGTTTATTACCTAGTAGCCGGTAATATCTCGTTGTTTCTTCCTCAGCTGAGTCCTTTGTGGACATCCCCGTCTGAGTCCAGATTTTTTATCCGATGTATCCTCTGTGGATAGTTGTGTTGTATTGGTTTATTCCCCAATACATGCATCTTTGCGTTAGCTCGAATCTTTCCATCGATTTATTTTCGTGGAATCCCTTCGTGTCTCCCAGCAAGTTTTCAAGTCGTGACCTGCTCACGCATTTTTACCTTATTTCCCCAGAGTCTCTGTCTCCCTAGTGAGTGTGTTACTCTTATGGATCTTCAGTTTCTCCCGATTTCTTTTCCTTTGTGGCAATTCTTCACCATGAAGAATTTATTTCGCATGCATACATTTACGTCATGAGGTCTCTTAGGGACCAAAATTCGTCTCTTTGCTATTATTTAAGCTCGTTCTATCTCGTCGAGATGAAGATTTTAACCTTCATATCTCCGGCTAGAATGACCTTAAATAGGGGCATCTATAAGACCCTAATTTTGACCCTAAGATCCATCATGGCATCATGTTATTGCACAAGTGCATTGCCTCAAGGATCATAGCATGTTTGGCTTCTTAACCATAGGGTTGGGACTTGTTGAGTGTTTTGAGACCACCAAGCATGCTTGTATTATATGTTATTGAATTTATTATTTGATTACTAACTAAAAGCACTAAAATATGTCACTAACTCTTTTTGTTTTGAAGCTCAAGTGATCATGTGCTCCACAATGCTCCTAGGAGGCTCCTAAGCCCAATGCAATGGCTAGATGAAGATGAGAAAAGTCATGCAATGGTCCACAAAGTTCTTAATTATCATATATGTCTCCTAAGTATCTCAATTTGCCAATTTGATCAAGATAACCCAAAGGGCTTGAAGATTGTTTCCGAAGGAAACCCTAATTTCACTGTGCTTTAACTGTGCCTTGCCCATGAAGCAATCTCAACCTATGATCAAATTTAATCAAGGTAAGTTCTTTAATTTATAATTTTATGCATATATGATCCTATTTGAGGCCCCTCAATCATTTATTCATCAAGATTGGAAGTTTGGCCTTGAAAAGTTGACCAGTCAAGTCATCTGACTAAGTTGAGGATCAATGAGATATAACTTTTGATATATTTGTAAAATGAATATGACCCCAAAATAAAACATGTTCCTAAGAACAATGTGAACAACTTTCATGTTTATCAAAAATCCATTTGAAGCATGGAAGGGCATCATTCATTTCAAAACATTATAGGTCATTTTGACTGAAACCCTAATTTTGGGTCAACTTGCCAAGGGCATAACTTCCTTAATGTTTATGATTTGGGGTGAGACCAAAGGAATTGGAAAGCTTGATATGTCTACTTCAAATTTTATGTTGGACAAGACTTCATAATCCTAAAGGAAATACATGTGATAATGCAAAACATTATAGGTCATCTTGGACCTAATTCATTGAATTTGAAAAAGTACCCAACTTCAAATGCCCATAACTTTGTCATAGAAAATCCAAATGATGCAAACTTTGAGTCTAGATTGACTATCTTGAAAATACCTACACCTTTTATGTTGGAGATTGTTTCATTTGAAGCTTTTATCATGAAGACAGAAGGGCTTGATTAAGCTTACCTTTGGGTGACTTTTTCAAAATGACTTGAATATGTTTTACACTTGAATTTTCCAAGCCAGTTTTGATCAATTTGCACATGCCAAATGATTTTTTTGCCCAACATGACTTTTGTTTCTTATTTCAAGAGCTCTCCAACCATTACTCATAATAGTCCTTGGGGTCTACCATTTGGGAGATTCAAATTTATTTTCATTTAGGTGCATTCTTGATATTTTATGTTGAAACTTGAATTGTAAACATTTACCATCCAATGTGCATGACCAAATGCCTTTCACCTGATCTTAGCAAGCTTCTTCAGCCATCCATGGGCCTCTCACACGTCCACAAAGGCTTATGCAATCAAAAATTCAAATCCCATGCACATGAGCAAAGTGTGAACTCAGCTGCATTCAGTTATAAATAGAGGCTTCATGAGCTTCATTTCACAACCTTTTGGAGATCCCTTATGCTGCAGAACTGAAACCATAACCCTCACCAAAGGAATCACTCATGATTTTTCAGATTTTCGAGCTTGAAATTCAGTAACATTAGCTGAGTTTTAAAGCTAGATTCCTTAGCCAATCATCTTCCATACACTCAGATATTAAAGAGGAGCAAAGAACTTGAAGAATTCGTGGCTAGAGATTCATCATTTTGAAGGTATCAACTAAAACTTTTTGGATTTGAAACTCCTAATTTAATGTAGCTTTCTTGTGTTTTGGTGGTTCTCCGAAGTCCTCATACTTGAGGCAAGCTTTTGATGCATTCAATTTATCATTTCATGAACAATCCGTGTCGACACCATGATTTTCTCCTTCATCTTTCTCTCAATATAGGAAGAATGAAGGAAATTCAATGGTACACTGATGATCTACATCACAAGAGCTTTATTTTCATGTCCTTGTTTTCCATTTTTGTTGAGGTTCATTTCTCTACAAATTTGGCCAGAGTTTGTGTGGTTGGCCGGAGAAGACGGTGGTTTCCACCGTCACCACCACGTGTGCATGCTAATGGCCCTTGGATCTCCCTTCCACGATCTAATCGTGTGCGTCCGTTTTAATTACTTCTTTTAATTCTTTGTGTGGCGTTGTTGACTTTTGTGTACCGTGTATCCTCAGATCCAGACCATGCATTAGTGCCACGTCAATTAATGAAGTGGATCTAATGGCTCTGCATTTTTCGCTTATTTCATTTTTCTTTTATTTTCTTTTAATTCATTTCATTTTCAATAATTCATTAAAAATTCATTTGAGGTCAGAAAAATATGAGACCAACTCCAAAACTTTTCTTGAAAAATCTAGTTTCATATTATGATTTTAATTATTTTTGTGACTTCATTTCATATTTTTTATGAATTACTTGGTTTTTAATAATTTTAATTCATTTTAAAATACTTTCTGACTTTTAAAAAATACAAAAATATTTTCATAGCATCTATGGATCATGATAAGTCAATGAAAAATAGTCTCAACAATTTCTTGTTTGTTTTGAGATTATTTGAGATTTTAATTCATATTATGCTATTTTTGGTTGTTTTTAATTGATTTTAATTACTTTCTGATTTCAAAAATTTGTGAGAAAATTAGTCAAAGTTTGTTTGACTATGTTGAACCTATGAGAATTTAATTGGACTTTTTGAAGTTGCTTTGAATTGAATTTGAGGTTACATTTTGTTTGTTTATTTTGTATTTGTATTTTCTTTTAATTCAAAAAAATACCAAAAAAAATCATTGACTTCTTGACTTGTTATCTTCATTTTTCTTCTGTTTGGTGTTGATCAAGGTTGAATTGATTCAACTTTGATCAAATTCATTGGATCTTGTGGTTTGAAAATCCTTAAGGATCATCACCTAGAAAGATGAATGAATTTGATCAGGGATGAGTTATCCCTTGATCAATAGGGTTTGGTTGTTGACTTCTTACCCCCTCCCTTTCATCTTCATCCCTTTCTTTCCCTCAATGGCCAGTGAGTTAAATTCTTGAGGTTGGTCTTGACAAAATAGAAGTTTAACCTTCTTTGATCCAAACCAAACTCAACTTGATCCATGATCAAGTGAGTTATTTTGTGTCAAAGATAGGTTACTTCTTGGTCAAGCAAATAGCCAAAAGTCAATACAAGGCCATTCCCCTTTTGTTTGGCATGGCAAGTTTATGGAGCTTGGCTTAGTAGTCATGACCTCTAACTTGTGTTCTTTGCCTATATTCTTATTGACCGGCCTCAGATAGGTGTGGCTACTATATTAGTCCACTTACGATTGCTTAACATAGCGCTACATTGTCTTATGACAAGCTAACATAACTCTACTAACTACTAAGTTTAATTTGAGCTTTTAAATTCTTGCCATTTACTTTTAATGTCATTTATTTCTTGCTCATTATTCATCTTGATTTTCATCTTTGCTCACTTGAGCACATGTTTTATGTTTATGTCATTTTTCTTTTGCTCATTTGAGCCCATTACTCTATATAAATATATTGCTATTTTTGTGTTGTTTGTGTTTGTTTTGATGTGAACCAAAATACAAAAGGAGAAAAGACTTAGAATTAGGATTTACCCATGCTTAAAGGAGTTCAAGAGCAACTAGGCCTCATGCCTTTAGAATGCAAAATTTGTTGAAGAGCAACTAGACCTCATGCCTTTAGAATGCTAAAATTCAAAGTTGACCTCAAAGGACTTTCTCTTCAAACTTATTCTTTGTCCATTCCCTTTATTATGTTGTGAGTTTTTTTATGTGTGCTTTTGTGTGATAGGAACCTCATCTTAAGATTGTGAAAAGAGGACCATTGTCATGAGTAGCCAAGTTAAGAGATAAGCCAAATGGAGATCCTAGGAGCTTGAATTCAAACTATTGACTGCTTGTTTTGTGTGCTAAATCCAAAGGAAAGGAGCATCTTGAGTCATCTCTATGACTTCAATAAAAGGAACTTCAAGGGTTACCTCTCCCCTCTTATCTTTGTATGCTTTAGGAATAGCCATTCTCTCTTCTCCCCACTCTAACCAAGCCAAAAATCATTTTCAAAACTTTGACTTTGTTTCAAATTAGAAACCTAGGCCCTAGGCCTTTGACTTTTCAAAACCATTTTCATAAATACTCATTGTAAATAAACTTTAATCCAACTTTGACTTCATTTTGTAAATAAATTTAACTTGTAAATATAACTCATTTCAAGTTGTTTTGTGGTTCCAATGGCCACTTGTTAAAATATCTTCAAAAACATTAGCCATAGGTTTGAGTTATCATAGTGGTTGATGTAAATCTCACCTCATCCTTACTGTTGGATTATAAGCCTTCCATGCTTATTATAGGGTTAACCCCTCACTAGCATGTTGAAGCCTTCCTCACATGGTGGATTGTTGGTATAGGTTAAGTTTTCTCCCTTTGATAACAAAAGACCTTAAGGCTTTTGATCAAAAATCAATTCACCAATCTTTAAGATTTTTACCACGAACTACGAGGTTTTGATCCTCCTTTGTGATGGTACGTAGGCGATGGGTTCATCCATTCAAACAAAATTTGTAAATATAATCTATTCTCTTCTCATCCCTCTAATCTTTTGCACAAATCTTTTCACAAATACCAACCTACAACACATATTTGCAAAAAGGGTTCCCTTAGAGTACTAAGGGTGTTTTGGGTGCGTAAAATCTTCCCATTTCATAACCACCCCCCTTTCCTAGATCTCTGACATTTTTATTAGTTTTTGATTTGAAAAACTTCTTACTTGGCTTTTGTTTGCTTTTTAGCCTTTCCTTTGGAAAAATAAAAGTGTGGTGGCGACTCGAATTGTATGTTGACTTTTGGTTTAGTCAATAAACCTAAAGGTAACGAAAACCCCACTATAATTGGGATGTGGGACACGTCATCTTCCTTGCAGCTACCTCTATGTCAAACGCCATGTTGAACGCCATGTGTACAATTTACTCACTTTTCTCCGCTTTTCCTCTGTTTTGCTTATTTTCTTCGAGTAAGGCCTTTTCTAGGCTATGTACCTGAAAACAAGGAAAAGTGCCAACATAACAGTAGAAATAATAATAAAATGACGATAAAGCATGTGCAATCCGAGTCAAATATGTTGTGTGTTTCGGTGTTATCAAAAACTCTCATACTTAAACCATTGTTTGTCCTCAAGCAAACATTTATGAGCATACGAAGAAAAACAGTGATGCTCATGTAACTATTCTAGGCTAAAGACTCTAATTCACTTAAGGTCATATTCATAGGTACTAACTCGAAATCTGAGGGTATTGTAACAACACATTCCGCATTTTCGGTCATAAATCTCCTTCCTATACAAACCAATTCACATCATGTAATTATGCCTATGCCTAACTTACTCATCCTATTTTTCGTCCTTTTTCATTCAGGCGCAATCACATTAAGCTCATTATTTGTTCCGCACGGAAAGCGAACCTGTTAGTGACCATGATCCATATTATGTTAAAAATTTATGATTAATATGCAATATTCTTAGAGGTTTCACAGTCGTTATCCTAAATGACTGGGTGAGGATCACCTAACTTAGAAGGCGATTTCCCTTTTCTATTTCTTACTTTTCCAGAATCTTGCTTTTCTTTTTTCTTTTTCTTTAACATGGGATCATTCACCTATTTTCATCGATCCGCTTACTTAATGATAATTCAGATGGTGCTGACTGCTAGGATAAACTACTTAAATACTTATTTAGAGGCGAGATTTCAAGGCCATGGCATAACAAGTATCCAAATCGATCTCTATAATTATGAGACTTACGGTGTTAAGACGATACTGATCTTTTGAGGGCTTTCCCAAGTCTCTATAACATATCCTCAACTTGTCTAATAACCTAAAATTTCAAATTAAACACTTGTTTTATTTTTCAAAAAAAAAATTGTATGGCTCATGAAATGGAAGAACTAATAAACGGCGGAAAACCACGCATAAAGACTCGATAGCAAATGAATTGACACAACATACAAACTAAATTAGTGAATAAAATCCTAAGCAATAATACTAAAACAGTAAATCTAGCTAAAAATGATAATAAAAAAATGAAAATAGTAAGGTTCCTCTCCCACACTTAAACCGAACATTGTCCCCAATGTTTAGATAAAAGGTAAAAAGAAGGAACGGAAGAACCTGGACAATATGCTACTGATGGCCTCCACTTCCCTTTCCTGTCTTGTCCTGATGTCGTGGATGACGACTCCGACAGTGTGAACTCTGGGAAATCTGGAGCTGCTGGACTCGTGCTGATAACGAGGCGTTGGACGCATGTAGACTATGGAGGTTCCCTATTATAGACGCCGGGGTTGCCATGGTGGCCTAGGCCTCCATCATCGATCTTAGGGAGCAGTCTGTATGGCATTGTGATTCCCGTATGAACTCCATCATATCTTATTATTGCTCATACATGGAGTAAAATAAGCCATCACGCTCCTCCTCACGAGCTTTCTGTTCCAGCAGCATCTCTTCGTCATAATAGAAACCAGAGGAGGTACCTGCAAAAGTGTTAGAAAAAATAGGTGCAATGTGTGCAGGTAGAGGAGGGGTATCATGAACGGGAGACATGCTTCTCCGTTTATACTCATCATCGGTCCCATCATCCTCATTTTATGGGATTTCTGGGGTACCGGGTCAGTGATCGGTGGGTCATTCATATTATATGTCCAATTTCTATTATATCGCACATTTGTACGACGAGGACAAGGTAATACAAAACTTTTTATGGCTATATTATGAACCATGAGGTGGTAGCCTCCTTCTCTCCCAAATTTTAAAAACCACATGTTTCTTGAAAATTTCATGTCAATGATGCGGGGTAAGGGTTCCAATGTAGCCAACTCAGTATATAGCCCTAAAGAAGGGGCGATGGAGGTAACCAATCCTCCAAAAGAGATAATCCCCTTCTTTTTCATAAAAGCACACATGCGGGCTATCATGAATGGCACCAAATTCAACTTTAGTTGTGTCAGAGCTGCCTACAAATAAAGAAATTCTTTTGCATTCAATTTATTGGAATTCTCCCGGCTGAATATAGTATATGCCGACAGTTGGCAGAAGACATGTATGGTCGGGTTGTGGATATTAGAAACTAGGTTCCCTATAAAGGAATCACTAGTGATACCTGACAGATCTCTCTAAAACTGGTATGCTTCAACTTCCCAATTGGTATCTAATGGTGTCTCACATAAAACATCTTCCTTGTGGGGGAATCCCAATAAACCTGCAAGTTAATTAGTAGTATATTCATACTCCACATTGAACATGCGAAACTTAGTCGTGCTTATGGTGCTTGCAGTGTTTGGATGAACAATATAAATGACGGAACTCAAAAATTCCCTAGTCGGGTTCATATACGTATTTTCTCTACGGTTAAACATGTGTTGGAGACCTAAGTTTTCTAACAGATAGTAAACATAACGGTAGATGCCTAAACTATATAAGTAGTTGTCATTGATATACCTCGTGGAGAAAACTTCTCGGGTCAGCAATTCCTGATATCACTGTCTCTGCCTGTTGCCATCCTTTCCCTCGCGGAAAATAATTCCTCTGTCTCTCATGGCTGCCATTCTTGTTGGTTTAACATAATTCCTTTCCCTCTGTCTCTGCCTGTTGCCATCCTTTGCTTGTTTAACATAATTAAAAATAATAATCGAAACTTACATAATGATTAGTAATATAACAAAGATAAAAAAAATTAAATTTAATCGATAAATGCATAATAAGAAAAATCGAAATGGTACTAAAAATTAATTTAAAAAAGTAGAGTCTAATAGATTGAAGATGCAAAAAATAAATTGGCGAAAATAAAATAAATAAATCTCACGATGGTAAATTAAATAAAAAAAATAACGATAAATGCAGTAAATCTTCCCCCACACAAAAATCGAGAAATATTCTCAATGCTCCTTATAGTGACGGAACGTCAACTAAAGAAAATTTCGTCGGACATTTTGATTTTGATGCGGACAAGACTCTCGGGCTTCTGCTAGATGGCATCTAAGATATTAGATCTTATGGTACATATTAATCATCTCTTTAGCATGTGTGGCATTAGCCACTTCTATCTGCAAGGCAAGATCAGTAAGTTCTTCATGAAGAGAAAACATCTGGCGCCTGCATGGCCTTTGTGTTTCTTTTGAAAATAAAATTTATTTTTGCAACCAACAAAAATCGAACACACAACCTTTGGATCAATAATGAAATATGTTATCATTGTACCACAGACCCTTCATGTTAATTTGTTTCATCATAAATTTAATGAGCCATTGTTCTTAGATCATAAGAGAAAGACACTGAATTTTTATTTTAAATTTTAATATCTTAAATATATTAATTATATTCTTCAATATTTATATAATTTATTTATAATCAATATAAATTGCTATTTCCATTTTAAATTATATGTTACTCGTATTTTGTAAAATATTTTGTTTTATATTTTAAGTTGTTTTGTAATATAAATTAAATATTAATAAGTTTTTCTTATCATACTATCTACTATTTATATTATTCTTTTATTTCATCATCTTTTCATATCATTAATAAATGATATATAATTTATTTATTTATAAAATTAATTATAATCTAAACTTGTGTGAAATATCATAAAGAAATTATTATTTAGGACGAAGAAAGTATCTCATTTAAGTTATGCACAATTTTTAAAAAATAATTGATAGTATTTATTTTATTATTAAAATAAATCTGATTTATTATAATGTTTTATTTTTAAAAAATATATTGTTCTTTTTTCATTTTATTAAATTTTATCTCTATTCTTTAATTTTTAAAAATATTATATATTAATATATTCAAATTAATATTCAATTATTTTGTGTTTTATTTTATAATGTATTTATATTTTATTAATTTTTTATATATTAAATATTTAAGTATTATTTTATATAACTTAGACATGTATTAATATATTATATTATTTATAAAAAGTAATATAATATTTAAAAATATATTATATTTAAAATAATATAATTTTTCAATTGTATTTATAATAAATATTATGAAGTTTTATTTGAATTTTTGTGTAAAAATTATTTGTATTTTTCAATTATATTTAAAAATATTATGAAGTAATACTTTTCAATTGTATTTTTAAATATTTTTAAATAATTGAATATTATATTACTTTTTATAAATAATATAATATATTAATACATGTCTAAGTTATATAAAATAATACTTAAAATTTATGATGAATATTTTTAAATTTTATTTTTAATATTTAAATAATTGAATATTTTTAATATTTTTAATAATATAAATACTTAAATAATTAAAGAATACTTATAAAATAAAACACAAAATAATTGAATATTAATTTGAATATATTAATATATAATATTTTTAAAAATTAAAGAATAGAGATAAAATTTAATAAAATGAAAAAAGAACAATATATTTTTTAAAAATAAAACATTATAATAAATCAGATTTATTTTAATAATAAAATAAATACTATCAATTATTTTTTAAAAATCGTGCATAACTTAAATGAGATACTTTCTTCGTCCTAAATAATAATTTCTTTATAATATTTCACACAAATTTAGATTATAATTAATTTTATAAATAAATAAAATATATATCATTTATTAATGATATGAAAAGATGATGAAATAAAAGAATAATATAAATAGTAGATAGTATGATAAGAAAAACTTATTAATATTTCATTTATATTGCAAAACAACTTAAAATATAAAACAAAATATTTTACAAAATACGAGTAACATATAATTTAAAATGGAAATAGCAATTTATATTGATTATAAATAAATTATATAAATATTGAAGAATATAATTCATATATTTAAGATATTAAAATTTAAAATAAAAATTTAGTGTCTTTCTCTTATGATCTAAGAACAATGGCTCATTAAATTTATGATGAAACAAATTAACATGAAGGGTCTGTGGTGCAATGGTAACATATTTCATTATTGATCCAAAGGTTGTGTGTTTGATTCTTCTTGGCTACAAAAGTAAATTTTATTTTCAAAAGAAACACACAGGCCATGCAGGTGCCTCTTCATGAGGCCCAATGCATCTGGCGCCTCCTCTTGTTTTTTGTGGGGGGTGCGCCAACTCCCCCAAACATGGTTATTTTGGAAAAAAAATTGAAAAGTTGGTTATTTTCGTATTTTTTTTGAAAAACATGGTTATTTTAAAAAAAAATCCTAAAGTAGACTCTCCTCACCAGGACACGGGCTAAATAGTGATTTATATCAATGAGGGTGTAGCCACAATATGGAACTAAATGGGAAAGTTGTTTTAGGAGGCCGAGTGCATATGCAATATGGGTCATTGTTCCTCCAGATGGAGTGGTCCTTTGGTTGATTTGGCTACAAGTAAATTTTATTTTCAAAAGAAACACACAGGCCATGCAGGCGCCTCTTCATGAGGCCCAATGCATCTGGCGCCTCCTCTTATTTTTTTGGGGGTGCGCTCACTCCCCCAAACATGGTTATTTTGGAAAAAAAATTGAAAAGTTGGTTATTTTCGTTTTTTTTTTTAAAACATGGTTATTTTAAAAAAAAAATCCTAAAGTAGACTCTCCTCACCAGGACACAGGCTAAATAGTGATTCATATCAATGAGGGTGTAGCCACAATATAGAACTAAATGGGAAAGTTGTTTCAGGAGGCCGAGTGCATATGCAATATGGGTCATTATTCCTCCAGATGGAGTGGTCCTTTGGTTGATTTGGCTACAAGTTCTAGGTTTTCGATCAGGAAAGTTCCTGATTCTACAGGACAAGACTGAGTGATGCAAAAGAGAAGGAATATCTCCTATGCACTTACAGGCTCATCGGTCTCACTTCTTCCAAAGAATATTTGGGCAAGTATCATCTGGAAATACCTAAATGTTAGGTTATGGATGCGTTAGAAAGATGGGTGGATGGGTCACGTCTGCCTCCATTGGTAATGTCACTCTATAAGCTGTCTATATCTTCCTGCATGAAATCACCAGTAGAAAGTTCAGATACATCATCAAGGCCGCTCTGAAAACCTAGAAGGTTAGAAAACTCATTGTGGTTAAACCTATATTCATGTCCCAGCAATCTTAATGTAATCAAGCCTCTTCTGAATCCACGATCATGGTTAGGATGGTGGGTCAGGGAACTAAGGAATTCTAAGGGCATGTTCCGATAGGTAACATTCATAGCTTCAACATATTCCTCCCACTGCAGTTGGTAACACATGTATCTAATGCTCACCTCGAACCCTAGGGCTTCTAAGCAGGCTGGGCCAGGGTATCTGGTGGGAAGCATCAGTCTCTCAGATAGGACCATATAGTGGTTCCTCTAACTGTCGTCCATGAACCGTACATGCATGTCGTCAAAACTCTGTATCCTGAAAAATAGTTAGTGGGAATGGCTATATAGAGATCTGAGACCTGAAATGGAAACATCACACAAGTCAGTCTTGTTAAGAAAATAATTAATTTAGTAATTCACCGTTCATAAGTTGGAAAATATGCAAAAATATAATAAAAGTAAAAATAAAAAATAAAAAGGATCGTGGGTTGCCTCCCACGCAGCGCTTGTTTAACGTCGGTAGCTCGATGATCGTAGAAATCACATAGTTAAAGTATCGATTGGTGGTTCTATTAGAGTATGGCCTGAGTAATAGGTAGTGTTGTCGTCTCCATTATAGTGTTTAAGCCTTTGTCCATTCACAATGAAGGGACTGCATGATTGGTTTCAAATTTCAACAACTTTGAACTTCATGACTTTCGTGACTTCGTACGGACCAATCCATCTGGAACGTAGTTTACCTGGGAAAAGTCTCAGTCTGGAGTTGAACAGGAGTCTAGGATCGCCTATATTAAACTCTTTTCTCGCAATTCTTTTGTCATGCTATGCCTTAGTTCTTTCTTTGTAAGTTATGGAATTCTCATAACTAGTTTTTGAACGTCTAGTATGCTCCTGTCACCGCCCATTAGGTAATACATGTTAAGGGCTTTTATAGCCCAATAGTCTTTATGCTCTATTTCGAATGGTAGGTGACATGATTTTCCATAAACTAGTTTAAAATAGGTTGTCCCTATAAGGGTTTTATAAGCGGTCTTATAAGCCCACAATGCATCTTGTAGCCTAAGGGACCAATCCTTCCTAGAAGTGGAAACTGTTTTCTTGGGGATTTTTTTGACTTTCCTATTCGACACCTCTACTTGTCCACTAGTTTATGGATGATAAGGCATTCCTACTCTATGTTTTACACCACTTATTTAGAAGATTATTAAATATTCTCGAAATGAAGTGAGATCAGCCATCGCTTATTACGAGGTGAGGTACTCTAAATCATGGAAATATATAGTTTTTAAATAGATTGATGACCACTCGTGTGTCGTTGGTAGGTGAGGCTACGACCTCGATCCATTTTGACACATAGTCGACAATTACTAGAATGTAGTTATTTCTCATAGATGATGGAAATGGTCATATGAAGTTGATTCCCCATACGTCGAAGACTTCCACTTCTTGGATGTTTCTTAATGGGATCTCATCGCGCCTCGAGATGTTCCCAGTGCATTGGCACCGATCATATTTGATAATGTGAGTGTGGACATCGCGCCATAAGGTTGGCCATAAAAGGCCTGCTTGAAGGATCTTAGTGCAAGTTTCGGATGTGCTCGCATGTCCACCATATCGAGCGGAGTGGCAATGAGTTATAATACTTTACACTTCCTCCCCAGGTACACAACGATGAAATATATCGTATGCACCTCTTTTGAAAAGAAGGGGTTTGTCCCAATAGAATTGTATCACATCATGGAAGAACTTCTTCTTTGGTTGGTAATTTAAGTTAGGGGGTATGATATTTGTTGCTAAGTAGTTAACAAAACCGGTGTACCAAGGTACTTTTGTTACTACTAGGGAAATTTCAATGTTCAGTTCCAATTCATCATCAGGGTCATTATCATGATTTGTTTTAATTGACATTAGAAGTCTATTATAGGTAAAGTCATCATTTATAGGTATTAGGTCTGGTTTTAGATATTTGAGCCTTGAAAGGTGATCTGCTACCACATTTTCAATGCCCTTTTATCACGGATTTCAAATTCGAACTCTTATAACAATATGATCCATCAAAGTAGTCTAGGATTTTCATCCTTTTTGTTAATTAGATATCGAATGGCAGCGTGATCAGTATATATTATGATTTTAGCTCCAACTAGATAGGAGCGAAATTTTTCTATTATGAATACTACCGTGAATAGCTATTTTTTAGAAGTAGCATAATTTAATTGGGAGACATATAAGGTTCTACTGGCATAGTAGATTACATGTAGTCTTTTGTCTTTTCGTTGTCCTAAAACAACATTGATAGCGTAATCGATTGCATCACATGTGATTTTGAACGGTTGGTTCCAATCTGGTGGTTGCATCATAGGTGGAGATATTAGTGCAAGTTTCGGGAGTTTAAAGGCCTCCGAACATTTTTTCATTGAAATTGAATTCGACATCTTTCATTAGGAGACCAATTAAAGGTTTCAAAATTTTGGAGAAGTCCTTAATGAAGCATCGGTAGAAATCGACATGTCAAAGAAAACTTCTCACCTCTCTAATTATTTTCAGTGGTTGAAGGTTTTATATAACCTAGATCTTAGATTTATCAACCTCAATTCCTTTGGTAACCATGAAATGGCATTTCTCCCAATTTAGAATAAAGTTAACTTCTACGCATCTCTCCAGGATTCTCTCAAGGTTATCCAAGCAGTATTTAAAACTAGATCCACATACCGAGAAATCATCCATGAAAGGCATTCGTTAAATAGGCAAATGTTCCATAAGGGAAGATGAAGGTTGTTTTCTCTTGCTCATCAGGATGAAAAGGAATCTGGAAAAATCCAGAGTATCCGTCTATTCAAGCATTTGATCTATGAAAGGAAGAGGAAAGTGGTCTTTCCTGGTTACTTTATTTAGCTTCCTATAATCAATGCACATACGCCAGCCGTTGGTTATACATTTTGCTACTTATTCTCCTTTATCATTTTGTACAATTGTGACACTTTTAGGTACCACATGCACGTGGCTTACTAATTTTCTATCAGAGACTTGGAAAATTATTCTAAATTCTAGTAATTTTAGCACTTCTTTCTTAGCTACATCACTTATTGTAGGGTTTATCCTTCTTTGATGTTATCCAGAGGGTTTAGAATCTTCCTCTAGCATAATTCGGTGCATGCACACAGAAAGACTTATCCCTTTAAGGTCGAAAATTATAGCCTAGAGCTACATGATATTTTCTTAAGATATCTAAGAGTTGATTAGTTTCTTCCTTATTTAGGGATGCACTTACTATAATTGGACGATTTAGTTTGTCGTCAAGGAATTCATATCTTAGGTTTTTTGGTAGTTCCTTAAGCTCAATTGATGGTTTCTTAGGACCATGCATTTGGTTATGGGTGAGTGCCAAGCATTCATAAAGGTTGGCATCCACCAAGGGTGTCATGGATTTAAAACTATCATCCTCCATTATAGGCATTGAGGGTAGTTTAATAGTTTTAGCGAGCGTTTCTTAGTCTTGGTCTAATTCTCTTATGCACTCATTGATGATATTGATGGCATAACATGAGTCATCTATGGCGGGTGACATTAGAAATTTGGATAACATAAATTCTACTTTTTCATCCCCTACCTCGAAAGTCATTTTTCCTCTTTTGACATCTATTATGGCTCCAGCTGTTGATAAAAAGGGTCTACCTAGAAGGATAAGGATTTCGTCGTCTTCTTTAATGTCCATAACAATGAATTCAGTTGAAATATAAAGTTGTCCAATTCTAACTGGAATATCTTCCATATACCTATTGGATATTTAGCTGATCGATCGACTAGTTGAAGGGATATCCTAGTTGGTTGCATGTCTCCTAGGTTTAACCTATTATAAACAGCTAAAGGCATCAAGCTTAAACTGACTCTTAAAGCTAGCAGTGCTTTATCAAGGACATGATTTCCTAGAACACAAGGTATAGAAAAACTTTTGGGTCTTTCTCCTTTTTGGCTAGTTTGTTTTCAGCGATTGAATTGCATTCTAAAGGTTTAGGATTGTCAAGATTATGTTTGTTAGTTGAGATGTCTTTTAGAAATTTGGCATACGATGGTATTTGGGCGATAACTTCAGCGAAGGGAATCTCAACGTAGAGTTTCTCAATAACTTTCACGAACCTTTTATATGATTATTTATTTTGGTCTGTTTAAGTCTTTGCAGATATGGGGTTGGTGGTTTATATGGAGGGGGTATGTAAACTTGGTTATCTTTTACCTCTTCTTTATTTTTAACTTATTCCTCTCTTTGTTTCTCAGGTTCTACATGTTCCTCTACTGCTTGTTTCTCCGATGTGGTCACAACATCCTTTGTTGGTGGCTCTGGTTTCTTCAACCTAGGATCTACAGGTTCATTGTATGTAGTTCCTCTCCGCGGGGCAATAACATTAGCATGCCCCTTGGGGTTAGGTTGAGGTTGTCCAGGAAATGATCCTTTTGGCGTAGCATGAGCAGCTTGTTGCTGAGCCACTTGAGAGATATGGGTTTCAAGCATCTTATTGTAGGTTGCCACAAAATCGACCTCGGTGCCTAATTGTGTAATCAACTCATTTATATGAATGTTTTGGTTCATGAATTATTTGTTTTGTTGAGTTTGAGCTGAAATGAAGTTTTCCATGATTTTCTCAAGGTTGGATTTCTGAGGAGCAACTTGTATATGATGTGTTGATCTTTGAGCTTGGAAACCTGATAGTCACTGAGGTGTATAGTTTTGAGTAGGGTTATTGTTTTTATAAGAAAAATTCGGGTGATTCCTCCATCCAGAGTTATAGGTGTTTGAATAAGGGTTTCCTTGCGGATAATTGACCTGATCTGGGTTTGATTCAGCTAGAAGATTGCATTCAACAGTTATGTGTCCCTGGGTTCCATAGATTTTGCATTCGGGTTGTACTGCAGTTATGGTAGTTGTAGGGTTAATAGTTAAGCTTTCGACTTTTTGTGATAGGGCATTCATCTGGGATTTCATATGGTCTAGGCAACTAACTTCGTGCATACCTCCCTATGTTTCTTTATTCTTGTCGCACCTCAAAAAAATGAGAACACGACTTAGCGAGGCGCAATCGCACGCTCGCGTGATGGACTGAACAGAGTCGCCACCAAACTTTATTTATTCCCAAAGAGGGAAAGGGAAAATATCGATAAAACCCTTAAACAAAAGGATAAGATATGGTCATCGCAACCAATATCAAGGTTCGGGAGTCGATTACGCAAGGGGAAGGTATTAGCACCCCTCATGTCCGTTGTACTCAACGGGAACCATTAGGTTAGTTGTGTGCGTTAGTGTTAGTTTGAAATGTTAGGCTTCTCAAGTTATTAAGTGGGAAAGAAAGAAAGGGTGAGAGGAGAATGTTTTTGGATTTTGCAACGAAGGGGACTAAACCTAAGTGTTTTATTAGTGGGCCTAACAAGATTTACAAATCCTGCTCCTACGTATCTCAATAGAGAAGTCAAGACTTACGTAGTTCTGGGTAGAAAATGTTTGTTTGTTGGTCGATTTTAGCGAAAGCTATATTGTATTAATCGACGAAAACATTGTTTTACCCAAAATAGATGAGGAGCGGATGTATACCACACATCGAATAGATTTACAAATCAACATTCGGAAAAACGTCACTTATCTCAACTCAACAATTGTGGCCGAAGCATTGCTTTACATCACCTTAAGACAAGGTATCTTTCGTTTTGAAAAGGTTTTTCTGATCAATTGCACGGCGGCGAAAAAAAGTTTGATTGGTTGGATGTATTTTTGGGCTTGAAAGACGAGTATTTATAACTGGCAAGCTCTTACAACTTGTGTCTAATGCTCCGGACTACGTTTGGACCTTTTACCCAGGTAATCTTTTTCTTTCAATTTTATTGAGAAAAGACGTTTGAATATTTACAAATGTTTTGAAGAGAAGACGAATACATAAGGCTTACAAGCTCTTACAACTTGGGTCTAGCATTCGGGATTATGACTGGGTATTCCATCCAGGGTAATCTTTTTCTTCATATTTTATTGAGAAAAAAGATTTGAATATTGAAGTGTTTTGAAGAGAAAACGAATACATAAGACTTACAAGCTCTTACAACTTGGGCCTAGCATTTGAGATTACGACTGGACCTTTCACCCAGGTAATCTTTTTCTTCCAAATTTATTTAAGAAAATGGTTTGAAATTAAATTAAAAATGATTAATGTACAAAGATTTGAAACTATTTAAAATTAAGTTGATATTGCTTAAGAGTTCATTGTAAGAAGGCCCAAGAGTAAGCCACGAGACCTAAATCCAACCGAAAAGCAAACCGAATTTTGCTCTAAACAAACTTAAAGTGGACTCATATATGAATCACTTTATAAGAAGTCGAGCAACAAAATCTATGCGTCCAAGTGATTTTCGAAAGTCAAATTGGATTTTAACTCCCTAATCACAACGCAATAAAAAATCAAACAACAAATCAAATTTGTTTATTATCATTATAGCACTTTTACAATTTTTACGTCAACTCAAAACAATAGTAAAAAATACAAATTTAACACGACACACAGATGCTATTCACAATGAATCCATATAATTATAAAATTGACATAAAGGCAACAATAAAATAATATAAAAAATAATATTAACACACTACAAAATAAATATATATATACAAAAAAAACAGAAAGTAATATATATAAAAAGTAATATATAAAAAAAACAGAAAGTAATATAAAGCAAAAATATATAAGAAAAAACAGAAAGTAATATATATATATATATATATATATATATATATATATATATATATATATATAGAGAGAGAGAGAGAGAGAGAGATTCAAATTGGAAAAAATATATATATTATAAAATTATATTATAAACCTATAAATAAATAAAAAATCTGCAAGTACATATATTATAAAACTATTAATAAAAAAAATTGCAAGTATATATATTATAAAACTATAAATTAAAAATAAAATAAGAATGTATGTATGTATATGGTGTGTATAACAGATTGAAGCTTATGATTTATAGTTCTTGTGATATAGAGAAAGTGAAAGAGATGAAGAGGTAAAAAAAATGTTTGTGTTAGTGACTTGTTTTTTATTGAAGTTTAGAATAAGGACTTTAAAAATGAGTGGTTTTTTTGGAAGAGTGAATAGTAGAAAAAAATTGAATATAAAAGTAGTATGTATTGGAGATTTATGTGGTGTGGTGTATATAAATGTGGCCTTATGAAGAGAAGATGTGAGGTTATAAAAAATGAGAGAAAGAAAGAAAATATGTATGACCTCCTTGAATAGTGTCTGAGGGTGATATTCATGAAGGAATCATGATAGCCACTTCCATCAATTTTTCTTCTTATTCTGTTTCACACGATGAGAGACAAATGTGTATTGGTGGACGGCTCCCTCTCGTTGACCAATGAAAGTTAATATATATACTAAAGATATTAGGTTATAATTTTCAGACAATGCCAATATTGCCCTTGGAGTGATTTTAGAGTGAAAAATAACTTTAAACCAATTAATTTAAATAAAATCAAACTACTTTAAATAATTAAAAAAAATCAGAAGGATTGCACACTAAATTCTATTTATTTTTTGTGGACATGTTAACAAAAAGATAAAAATAAAAAGACTCAAAATGAATAAAAATCGGGCGCAAAAGTGCTAAAAAAATTAAAATGAATGCACCAAAATGACCAGTGCGAAATAAACTTATTGGAAAAATACATCGTTTCTTTTTATTTTGAAATAAATTTTGACCGGTTAAACAGGCTCGAGCTGATCAAAAAGTGGCCGAAAAATTAGCTGAAAAATAAATCGAGCATACCAGATTAAACTACGCGAAACGTAGATTAATAAGGCTGATGTCTAGAAGCTTGGTTTTAAAAATTTCCGTCCACTGATTTGACGCACATCTGTGGATTAATTCAACCGGTTTGCCTGTAGATCCAAAAAAATGATTTCGACTGATATTCTAGGCACTATGCGGTATGGAATGCATGGTATACTATGTAGAGATGCAATAACTATGGTGAATGTATTGAATCAGTGATTCAGGGTCAAAATTGGGGTGTGACAGTTGCCCTTATTTGAGTATCTTCAACATGAGAATATGAAGCAGTACACTCTTCATATGATCATAGTGGAAGATAGTTAAATACTAAGAAGACCCGAATTTTGATCCTGAATCCCTATGACATGATATGATATGATATGCGCTGATGCAAGACTCTCTCCTTTTTTATTTTGATCTGCTAGGGATATGATCAGACATAAGATAAACCCTAGCATGATGATTTATGATGGATGCAGAATGAAATAAAGATCTATGGAGAATGATGTAGACATATAGTAAAGGTGACCCACATAAAATAAAAAATGAGGATAGAAATTCACTAGAGATAACAATCCTATTAGAAGAAAGACAACTGAGAAATGTACACAGAGATTTTACCAACAGGTTCATGCATGACCTGAAAAAAGCCAAAATATTCAAAGAGTGCTCAATTAACAGGTTCAATACATGAACTGGCATCATTAGGGAACATACAAAGAATGTTTGAACAACTGGTTCAGACATTGATCTGATGACAACCTGAATATATAGGAAAGTTTAGTCAACAAGTTCATACATGACCTAACAACACTGGAAAAAATCAAAGAATCCCATCAATAGGTTCATACATGACCTGACCATTGGAATATTCAAAGAGTTTCAATAACAGGTTCGAACATGACCTGATAATGTTGGGGGATATCAAAAGGTTCCATCAACAAGTTCAAACATGACCCGACAATACTAGAAAATATACAAAGAAAGTTCCATCAACAGGCTCATACATGATCTGACAGCATTGGAAAATTTTAAGCGTTTCAACAACAGGTTCATACATGACCTGACAATGTTAGAAAATCAAGGAAAGTTTAATCAATATGTTCATACATGACCTGACATTTGGGTATTCAAAGAAAGTTTCACCCACAAGTTCAGACATGACCTGACAACACTTGGGAGAAATAAAAGGGAGTTTTATCAAACACGTTCATATATGACCTGAAGACATTGGAAAACTAAAAGAAAGTATATCCACGAGTTCATTCATGACCTGACAATTCTAGAGGTTTCAAAGAGATTTTATTAACAGATTCAAACGTGACTTGACAACAATAGAAAACCCAAAGAAAACTTCAATAACGGGTTCATACATGACCTGACAATATTGGAAAACATGCAAAGCAAGTATCATCAATAGGTTCATACATGACCAGACACTTTAGAATACATCTGACAGTTCTGGAGATTTCTCACAAGAAATTCATCTGATAAAAGATTTTTGAGATTCCTAACAGGGAATTTATGCAAAACAAAGATAAGCAGGAGTCTTCTTATAAGTAGATCATCTGTGCAAAAGACTATGATGATTCTTTACAAAGAAATCAAATAAAACCAACATCATTGGAGTTTTCTAACACGAAAAATCTCCAAGCTTCTGGGAATTCCTCAAGATGATGAGTCATACATGACTTTCACGGAACCATCAAGAAAGACAGGGCAATCAAACTCTATGTACGTGTCAACAACAATTGGACTTTAACCGTAAGCAATGGATTACAACCAGCTTGTAACGAATTTTGCCAACAACAATTGGACTTTCACCGTAAGCAATGGATTACAACCAGCTTTTAACAGATTGGTGCCAACAACAATTGGACTTTGAACGTAAGCAATGGATTACAACCAACTTTTAACGGATTTTGCCAACAATTGGACTTTGACCGTTAGCAATGGATTACAACCAACTTTTAACGGATTTTGCCAACAACAACTGGACTTTGACCATAAGCAATGAATTACAACCAACTTTTAACGGATTTTGCCAACAACAATTGGACTTTGACCGTAAGCAATGGATTACAACCAGCTTTTAACGGATTTTGCCAACAACAATTGGACTTTGACCGTAAGCAATGGATTATAACCAACTTTTAACGGATTTTGCCAACAACAATTGGACTTTGATTGTAAGCTTTAGTAAAACAATTACTGGCTACAATGGAGTTTTCCAGCAACAACTGGACCTGAAATGATGTTGGTGACAACCAAACTTCAGATACCAATCACAATTATATTTACAAGCAGAGTGACAATGATGCCAACGACAATTGGTTTTAAAATGAGTTCTAGTAACCACTGAGCTTGGAATAATTCCTAGTAACAACTGAATTTCATGAGACACCAATGAGTCTTGAAATAATGTCAGGGAATGACATAGAGGTTCTAGAAGTGCGTCATGACAAAAATAACATGTCCGGGAATTCATCGGAGAGTAAAAGAAACAAATTCTGGAAATGCGTCAGAATTACAAGTGATATTCTGGAAATACATCAGAATACAAACACATCTGGTAATACATCGAGGAAATTATGGAAATACATCAGAATACAAGACATACATATTTGAGAATACACCAGATAGGTGGGGAAACATCTGGAAACACATCATACAAGCTATGGAAATACATCAATAAACAAAGGAGTAATCCGGAAATTCATCTGATAATCCAAGAAGGAATTGAACCTCATGGAAAAACAATTGATAGGTGCCAACTGAGTTGGACTTGAAAATGACTGCAAAAACCGGATGATGGTTTAAGGGAACCAAATACAAACTGAAATTAGAGGTCAAAGGATATAGGATCGACAACAAGACCTAGGTCAATGCAAAATGAGCACGAAGTATATTTCGGCTATGCATGATTTGGATTTTTTTATGCATGGTATATGAATGACCATGATATGAAAATGCTGACACTTGAGTGGATGGGGAGTTTGTAAAGGCTTTTATGGAGGTCATGATTCCTTAACACCGAGAACTCAACCAAATATTTTGATATAGATGTTGTCAAAGGAGAACTCTATCAAGTTTGATAGCCACAACTTAGCCAATGGGATTCTTTTGAAGGATTAATGAATTGTGCTAGCATAATTTTCGGGCACTCATCTTAAACTCAATAGTTGTTGACGTATGGCAGAATTTGTTTGAGTAGTTTGAAAGCATGAAGAAAGAGGTTCTGCTCCTCTGTGGCTCATCTTACTCCAATCTATTGGGTCTTTGAAAATGTTCACCTTGAAAGTGAGTTTGAGACAGCTTGATATGAGACGATATCAAGATGGCTTGCCCCAATGTTTGAATACTGCAATGATCTGACCCTGACTAACCAAGACCTGGAATGGTAGACTTATGATTGTATGTCCTTAGATAGTTGGACTCAATGAGCTTCTGAGGTGGCTTGCCCCAGTCTGAGTCTTGAAGCAAATTAATCTTGAAAAAATGACCCTTGGGGTGATTGGCTCAGATCGACTGATACTCAAAGTGATTTCCCCTGACTGGATTTCTTTCACTTTATCAATTTCCTCAACTGTATATTGTTGGAATTTCTTTGATGCTAAGTGTTGACTTGCAAATAAGATTGTTCATTCAAAAAATGGTAATTTTGATGCAGTGCTTATGCAAAAATTTGAAATCAAAATTTATTGATATGAATGCGTGAAATATAGTGAGCGGGTCAATGATAAGAACACAATGATGATCTAGTCACTCACAGTGTGCAAGATGATGTGATCAAATGATTAATAAAGATCGTTTGGAGTCAGGTTAACGCAACCTTGTTGTTATATGCTTTCAAAATAGACTCTCCCTCAATTGGGTCTTTTAAGGATTGTAACGTGGTATGGTTCACGGTTTTTTGAAACAAAAGGATATAAGGCTCAAAACTTATTTTTTACCCACCCCTTCTTCTTGATGATCTCTAGTTCCTATGTTCAGTTAATTCAATACACGCATTCGACTTCGAATGTGCGAAAGTGAAAATGAGGATTCAAGATGAGATTTTCTTGAAATGGCAGTCACCTTATTTTGTTTTTGTTAAGGATTTAATGAACTCTTTTGATTTATTTATTTTATCCCTAATTTTTCCTGGACCGCTTCTTTAAAGCTTTCGGTCCACCGGGATGCCCTAACTTTTGCCTAAGTCATTTTGTGGTATTTGACTTAGCGTACTTTTTTCCGTTTTTTTAAACGTGTTGACTGCCACATTATTGGTGGATGAGGATCAACCAACACTAATTTTAGCTTTTCTCAACTTCTTCGACACTTCAACATGTGTGCGAAGGATAACATGTGGTTGAACCTAATTGGAGGGCGTACATATGGACGATTTTTTTTAAAGATTGAATGCACGGTCAAACTATCTGAACACAACTACCCTGCCCCAGGTTAAGATTAAGGGTTTTAGATCTGAAATAAACACCAACTTCTATGCTCAAAGTGGTTGGCTAGGGATTAACTCCTTATCTCTTCAGTGTTTGGGGATTTGAAATAATGCCTTACATCATCGGCAAGGTTTTATTCAAAAGCATACCACAATAATTTCAGGTGTTTCATTTTCATCACCCTCCTTCTAATCTTTGTTAACACAACAAATTGATAAACAAAAGTGAATAAGAGGAGTATTTTTGTTTTAAACATGAATGAAAAATGAGTGAATACGAATGGATTAATTCAAAAGATGCATAAACATTTCATTAATCTTACCAATTCAAAGAAAACAACAATGCTTAAAAGAAATTAACAATCAACATGCGAGGAAACTACAAAAGCATTGCTGAAACAACCAAATGATTGCCAGCTTTAGGGAATGACTTCTTCAAACTTGATCTATTAACTTATGGGGACACCCCTTGAGATCTTCACACTTATCCGGTCGATGGGTTAACGTTTACCACCAAGCTTCCTTCTTGAAAGGCTATGTACCCGTTGTCAATCAACTGTTGTACTTTGGCTTTGAAAGCGTTGCAGTCTTCGGTTGAATTCCCTTCTGATCCAGCATGATATCCACATTGCACATTTGGGTCATACCCGGGTGGGTAAGGTTGTGGAACCGACTTAAGAGACTTGGGAACCACCAACGAGTTTTGAATCAGAGGCTGCAGAAGTTGGTTATATGTCATGACGATTGGATGACGAGGAGCATTTCTTCTTTCCAAGTTAGTTTGGGGCCTAAGCTGATTTTGACGTTGATTTCGATATCTCGGGCCTTGGGCTTGTTGATTTGGATGATAAGCAAACCAGGACGGTTGGTAATAAAGACCAAAAGGTAGTGGTTGTTGGTATGGCATTTTGAGCATTGCTAACTTCTCATCTTCAGCCACTTGAAGGTTGGGATCAACAAACTTTTTGACATTGGCACGATGGTCTTCAAATTCTTTTCCTCCAATCTCATCGTTGAACGCAACCCTCTTGGATCCACTACTCACTTTTCTTTTCCTTTCGTTGGTATGGGTCGTGACATTGGAAATCCAAGGCGATATCTCAATGCTCTTACCAGGAAATGTTGATATCTCATTAGCCACATCCTTGACCTCTTCCTTGTGGTACAAAACCTTGAAGGGTTTCTGAGGTCCTTTTCCTTTCTCGCTACTTGGCCCAGAAATCAAGATATATGTACCTGGGCCTTCCTTCTTTAGTGTTGGTGACCTTATGTCAATCAATCTTTGCAGCTTGAGCTTAAAACTCTTGCATTCCTCGATGGAGTGCCCCATTGTTCCAGTATGGTATCCGCACTTGATCTTCGGGTGATCTTCTTCAAAGACTAAGCTCTTTTTGTTAATCAGTTCTCGTACCAAGGCTTTCAGTGCTAAGCAAGAGTCCAGGTCATGTCCCACTGCTCCTTTATGGAATTCACATGTTGCATTTGGATTGTACCATGGCAGGTATGGTGACGTAGGTGTGAGAGCTCGAGGGGTTACCAAAGCATTCTGGATCAGCTGTGGGTAGAGCTTGCTATATGGCCCCGGAATCAGGTCGTTGTGATTTTTGTTCCCCTTGTTCTGATTCTGATTTTTGTTTCGAACCTGACTTCGATGATTTTGAGGAGGAATATCTAGAGGATGTTGATGATGACATCCTGAGGGAGGGCCATATGCCGGTATATGAGGAGTTGCCACATAGAATTTCCCCTGACTTGGGGTAACACCGAATGGATGTGGAGCAGTAGCTCCCTCCGTTGCAGCAATGGGTATGGGATGACCCTCTTTTCTCAATAAGACTTGCAGGGTTTCCACAACCCATCCCATTTGGCTCTTCAAAAGATTGAGTTCCTCCTTCAATTCTTCTTGACTTTTCCTTAGCTCATCCATCATCTCCCGAGACAATGGTTCTTTGTTCTAAACGCGTGTCAGGAATCACTATGCTGAACATGGACAAAGGATGGATGAGTTTTTTTGTATTTTGTCTGGAAAATGACATGCATTATGATGAGATGCAGATGCAATGGAATGTGAATGAATGTAATGCAAGCCATGCATATTTGTTTTTTCCTCAATACACGGGTTCAAAAGTCTGAGGTAGTGATGAATCTGATTACTTTCCAAGAATAGGTTCTCACTGGGTATGATCTAGGGTTTCAAAAAAAGTTCCTAGAGTCATGGATCCATTAGATTGTTTGTTGCCTATGGCAACTTACTTGCCGGGTATCAACTCCATCCAAAGAATCTACTATAAGTGAGGTTCTCGCATCGATCCAACGAGAAATTTATCTCACAGACCCACACTTCGCAACCATCTTTCCTAGTTGGACACATGATTAAGGTTCTACAAATAGTCCTTAGAGTCATGGATCCTTATGAAAATATTGAAGCTTATGGCAACTTACTTGCCGAGAAACAACATACTCCAAAGGATCTACTCTAAGTAAGGTTCTCGCATTGACCCAACGAGAAATTCATCTCGCGGACCCGCACTACTCAACCTCGTCCTATCTTATGTTTTTACTCGAGACTCGGGTAAAAGACAAGGTTTGCAATCAGAGTATCCAAGTACCAAAGCATAATGGAACCAATACAACAGATTATATCAATATAACAATAAAGATAGCAAAAGCAAGAAAGAAAAGCCACACAAGTAAATAAACAAAGGCACACAGACGACCTAACTAGGCTTGACTCACTTAGGGAGTTTATCCCCAGCAGAGTCTTCATCTGTCGCACCTCAAAAAAATGAGAACACGACTTAGCAAGGCGTAATCGCACGCTCGCGTGATGGACTGAACAGAGTCACTACCGAACTTTATTTATTCCCAAAGAGGGAAAGAGAAAATATCGATAAAACCCTTAAACAAAAGGATAAGATATGGTCATCGCAACCAATATCAGGGTTCGGGAGTCGATTACGCAAGGGGAAGGTATTAGCACCCCTCATGTCCGTTGTACTCAACGGAAACCATTAGGTTAGTTGTGCACGTTAGTGTTAGTTTGAAATTTTAGGCTTCTCAAGTTATTAAGTGGGAAAGAAAGAAAGGGTGAGAGGAGAATGTTTTTGGATTTTGCAACGAAGGGGACTAAACCTAAGTTTCTTATTAGTGGGCCTGACAAGATTTATAAATCTTGCTCCAAAGGATCTACTCTAAGTAAGGTTCTCGCACTGACCCAACGATTTTAGCGAAAGCTATATTGTATTAATCGACGAAAACATTGTTTTACCCAAAACAGATAAGGAGTGGACGTATACCACACATCGAATAGATTTATAAATCAACATTCGGAAAAACGTCACTTATCTCAACTCAACAATTGTGGCCGAAGCATTGCTTTACATCACCTTAAGACAAGGTATCTTTCGTTTTGAAAAGGTTTTTCTGATCAATTACACGGCGGCGAAAAAAAGTTTGATTGGTTGGATGTATTTTTGGGCTTGAAAGACGAGTATTTATGACTGACAAGCTCTTACAACTTGTGTCTAATACTCGGGACTACGTCTGGACCTTTCACCCAGGTAATATTTTTCTTTCAATTTTATTGAGAAAAGACGTTTGAATATTTACAAATGTTTTGAAGAGAAGACGAATACATAAGGCTTACAAGCTCTTACAACTTGGGCCTGACATTCGGGATTACGACTGAGTATTCCATCCAGGGTAATCTTTTTCTTCATATTTTATTGAGAAAAAAGATTTCAATATTGAAGTGTTTTGAAGAGAAGACGAATACATAAGACTTACAAGCTCTTACAACTTGGGCCTAGCATTTGAGATTACGACTGGACCTTTCACCCAGGTAATCTTTTTCTTCCAAATTTATTTAAGAAAATGGTTTGAAATTAAATTAAAAATGATTAATATACAAAGATTTGAAACTATTTAAAATTAAGTTGATATTGCTTAAGAGTTCATTGTAAGAAGGCCCAAGAGTAAGCAACGGGACCTAAATACAACCGAAAAGCAAACCGCATTTTGCTCTAAACTAATTTAAAGTGGACTCATATATGAATCACTTTATAAGAAGTCGAGCAACAAAATCTATGCGTCCAAGCGATTTTCAAAAGTCAAATTGGATTTTAACTCCCTAATCACAACGCAATGAAAAATCAAACAACAAATCAAATTTGTTTATTATCATTATAGCACTTTTACAATTTTTACGTCAACTCAAAATAATAATAAAAAATACAAATTTAACACGACACACACATGTTATTCACAATGAATCCATATAATTACAAAATTGACATAAAAGAAACAATAAAATAATATAAAAAACAATATTAACACACTACAAATATATATATATATATATATATATATATATATATATATATATATATATATATATATATAAAAATAGTACAAGATATATAAACTTCACAAAACTAAAACATAATTGTATATATAATTTTTTTTAACTAAAATATATATATCTATATATAAAACACAAAAGTATCCTAACTATATATACATATATAAAATAGAGCAGTATATATAACATATAAAACCCACGTAAAGCAAAATATATAAAAAAAATGAAAAAAAACAGAAAGTATATATATATATATAATATATATATATATATATATATATATATATATATATATATATATATATATATATATATATATATATATATATATATATAATATATATATATAATATATATATATATATATATATATATATATATATATATATATATATATATATATATATATATATATATATATATATATCTATATATATTATATATATATATATATATATATATATATATATATATATATATGTTTAGAATCAAATTGGAAAAAATATATATTATAAAATTATATTATAAACCTATAAAAAAATAAAAAAATCTGCAAGTACATATATTATAAAACTATTAATAAAAAAAAAACTGCAACTATATATATTATAAAACTATAAATTTAAAAAAAATCAGAATGTATGTATGTATATGGTGTGTATAAAGGATTTATGGTGAAGCTTATGATTTATAGTTCTTGTGATATGGAGAAAGTGAAAGAGATGAAGAGGTAAAAAAAATGTTTGTGTTAGTGACTTGTTTTTTATTGAAGTTTAGAATAGGGACTTTAAAAATGAGTGTTTTTTTAGAAGAGTGAATAGTAGAAAAAAATTGAATATAAAAGTAGTATGTATTGGAGATTTATGTGGTGTATATAAATGTGGTCTGATGAAGAGAAGATGTGAGGTTATAAAAAATGAGAGAAAGAAAGAAAATATGCATGACCTCCTTGAATAGTGTCTCAGGGTGATATTCATGAAGGAATCATGATAGCCACTTCCATCAATTTTTCTTCTTATTCTTTCACACGATGAGAGACAAACGTGTATTGGTGGGCGGCTCCCTCTCGGTGACCAATGAAAGTTAATATATATACTAAAGATATTAGGTTACAATTTTCAAACAATGCCAATATTGCCCTTGGAGTGATTTTAGAGTGAAAAATAACTTTAAACCAATTAATTCAAATAAAATCAAACTACTTTAAATAAATAAAAAATAAGAAGGATTGCACACTAAATTCTATTTATTTTTTGTGGACATATTAGCAAAAAGATAAAAATAAAAAGACTCAAAATGAATAAAAATTAGGCGCAAAAGTGCTCGAAAAATTAAAATGAATGCACCAAAATGATCAGTGCGAAATAAACTTATTGGAAAAATACAGCGTTTCTTTTAATTTTGAAATAAATTTTGACCGGTTAAACAGGCTCGAGCTGATCAAAAAGTGGCCGAAAAATTAGCTGAAAAATAAATCGAGCATACCAGATTAAACTACGCGAAACGTAGATTAATAAGGCTATGTCTAGAAGCTTAATTTTAAAAAAAATTGTCCACTGATTTGACGCACATTCGTCGATTAATTCAACCGATTTGCCTGTAGATCCAAAAAAAAAAATCGACTGATATTCTAGGCACTATACGGTATGGAATGCATGGTATGCTATATAGAGATGCAATAGCTATGGTGAATGTATTGAATCAGCGATTCAGTGTCAAAATTGGGGTGTGACAATTCTCTACTAATGTTCGTTCCGTCCCCCATTGGTAATGGTTTTGTGTCATATCTTCAATGAGTGTGCATGCATCGGGGTAATGTTTGTTCATCAGTGCGCCACCGGCGGCAGTGTCGATGGTCATCTTCGTGTTATAGAGAAGTATGTTATAAAAGGTATGAATAATCAACCATTATTCTAAACCGTGGTGTGGACAAGCTCTTAATAGTTCTTTATATCTCTCTCAAGCGTCGAAAAGTGATTCACCATCATGTGTGGGTAAATATGGTTATTTGGTTTCGTAGGACAACAATCTTACTTGGTGGAAAGTATCTAGCAAGGAAGGCTTTATTCAAGTCATTCCAAGTAGTGATAGAATTTGCTGGAAGGGAATATAGCCATGATCTTGCTCTATCTCTGAGGAAATAAGTGTAAATGTATCGCCTCAGGGGAAGCATTATTGGTTTTTAATGTGTTGGCTAGTTGAATAAAAACTTTTAAGTGTTGATTCGGGTTCTTAGTTGGGAGACAAGTGAACTGGTTTTGTTGCACTATTTTTAACAACGGGGGTTTCAATTCAAAGTTATTAGCTGCGATTGCAGGGTTAACAATACTTGAATGAGGTTCTTTGTTAGAGGGTAGCTCAAAGTCTTTAAGTGGTTTTTGGTTTTGCTCTTCTGCCATTTCTCTTTTGATTCATCGGAGAAAAAGTCGAGCGCGTGCATATCTTTCTGGTTCTTCTGTTGGATCTTCTAAATTTCCGGTACTGCGAATTCTTCGCATTGACCAGCAAGGGTTTGCCTTAATCTAGATAGTCTAACAACAGGGTAAAAAATCCGATGTAATTGGTCCCCGACAACGGTGCCAAAAACTTGATGTGTGCTTTCCACAAGTATACGGAGCACGTCAAAGTAATATAAAAGACTATCGATCCTATAAAGACCAATGTCATGTTGGTGTAAGCCCTAGAGGCCAATACTTTTGGTACTTGTATCAAATTATTTATAAATAATAAAAAGCTTTTTCTTTATTATGTTTGTTTAATAAAGTCCCTAGAATAGCTAGTCCGTTTAATGTATCAAGTATGACTTAATCATGAGATTACATTAAACATAAGGACACTATTCTTAAAGTATTCGTAGTCGAGCTTTATTGTGAAGTGGGACAACATTAAAGCATTGAGACTATTATATTTGTAGACTGATGATCACATCTCATGGATCATGGATAAAGAGTTATTAAGTCTTAAACATAGGTATGAATATTGAGAGTAATATTTATACCGGATTGACCCGCTATGAGAATACTATATAGAAAGTTATGCAAAGTGTCATAAGTTATTCTCATGGTGATAATGGTGTATACCACTCTTCGACCTGAAACCACTATGGATCCTAGATGTAGAGTCGAGTGCTTTATTGCTGATCCAACGTTGTCCGTAACTGGATAACCATAAAGACAGTTGATGGGTACTCCACGAAGCATGTTGAGGGACATGAGTGACCTAGATGGAATTTTCCCATCCTGCGTAACAGGATAAATGTCTATGGGCCCAATATTGAACTGGACAAGGATGACACGGTCTATACCTTGTGTTCAATATAAACATAAGGGCAAAAGGGTAATTATACACATAATTATTATCACAGAAGGATTTGTCAGATCACATGACATTTTCGTGACTTGGGTAGCAGTGATGTGTTGCTAGATACCGCTCACTGTTTATTATGTTAAATGTGTGATTTAATATAATTGTCAACATCGCGAAAACCTACAGGGTCACACACAAAGGACGGATTGATGAGAGATAGAGTAACTAAGGAACACCGTAAGGTACGGTGCACTTAAGTGGAATATGAAATATGGTAAGGTACCAAATACTTAAGTGATTTTGGCATATTATAAGATATGGGCCAAAATACACTTAAGTGGGCTTTTTAGCTTGAAGCCCACACAAGTGGTTCTATAAATAGAACCCTTGGGTAGAAGCATTGTAACTCTCTAATTGGAATTTCGTTTCCCTCTCTCTCTCTCTCACTCAAAGCTTTCATTCGTAGCAGCTAGTACTGAGATTGAAGGAATCCGTTCGTATGGACTGAGTAGAGGCGTTGTCATCGTTCAACGTTCGTGATCGCCACAAGAGGTAACGATTCTATCACTGATCATGCCCATTCGTAAGGATCACTAAATGGAGAAATTTTTAAATTCCGTTGCGCCTTGGATGGCAATTCTCCTTCAGTGGTATCAGAGCCACTTACGAAACCATGAATCTTATAACTGTTTATTTTCTGTATTAATACGATTAAAGACAGAATGAATCAAAGATTAAATTGAGATTGATCAAGTCATATATATGATATATGTGATCCTGATGCAAAATACATTATATATGATATAGTGTTCTTGTTTCGTTCATTCAAATACTCAATGGTTATTTTCCTTTGAGCGATCAATGGTCGTTTGCTTCTTGATCCGACATTAGTATGGTGAAGCAATGACGTGTTGATCAATCATACTGAATCAACAATCGGGATGTGTTTGACGGTCTGAAATTAGTGCATCAGGGTTAGTGACGGCACAAGGGTTGTGTTGTCAGAGAGTTATGCGATTGGGGTTATGACTGCACAAGAGTTGTGCTTTCTAAACACTTTTTGGAACAGTGTTAATCGGTTAACGCATATGGTTAACCGGTTAACGCAATACGAAATAAATTTTTTTAAGTTTTTCAAACAGTGTTAACCGGTTAACACATTTGATTAACCGGTTAACACAAGACGGAATACAGTTTTCCAAGAGATTTTCAAACAGTGTTAACCGGTTAACGCATTTGGTTAACCGGTTAACGCAAGACAGAAAGAAAATTTTCTAACAGTTTTCAACAGTGTTAATCGGTTAACGCATTTGGTTAACCGGTTAACGCAAGGCAAAATTCACCCGTTCGGCTAACTCTGCGTAATGTGATCGATCGTCGAGATTTAATTTGGTTTTAATTGATTAAAAGAATTAAAATTGATAATAATAATAATGTGTTTATTATTGTATTATGGTGATCGGTTATGACCTTAGTTTTCCTTTATTTTGTTTTGGGTTTTAAAATACGACCTGCGTGTCGTGCCTCTCTTTTAATCTCTCAATGTAACTTCTTTTCTCATCTCACTCCCTCGTATGTAAAACGAGTTTCCTTATGTAATGTAATGATATGAAAAAAGCAAAGAAGCCAGTGCCAAAGGAGGACAACCTTGAAGATCTTGATTGGAGAAGCTTAGATCGTTATTAGGTTAGCTTAGGTTCTCTCATTGGCTTGGGAGAACAACTGCGCTAGGGGCCATAACTATTTCATTATGTAAATGTATGTTGATGCATGTGTATGTATGTTGATGCATGTGAGAGACGATTTATATGATAAATAAGCCGGTGAGATCAGAAAAATTGCAATTCCCTCAAATTAAATATTAAGTTTATGCTTTCCAAGTTTTAACACTCATCAAGACTAGTATCGAATAATGTAGGTTTCGCCTACGCGAGGTGCATGTTCTATATTAGTAAGGTGCGATGGGATAATTATAATATCCAACTGTTAAAACAATGAGTTAAACTTAACTAAACAAATTATAATAATATTATATATGTTTGCTTTCCAAATTTTAGCACTCATCAAGACTAGTATCGGATAATATAGGTTTCGCCTACGCGAGGTGCATTTTCTATATTGGTAAGGTGCGATGGGATAATTGTAATATCCAAATGCTAAAACGATGGGTCAAACTTAATTATAATAATATTATATATGTTTAGAAGCAAGAGTTGGGAATGATCCATATGATGGATTGGAATAAGGAGTTATTCACCCAACTGAAATTTTTGAGAGTTGTATGAGATACAACTGGAAGGAGTTCCTACCTAAATAACCTAGTTTTGTGTAATCCGCCTACGCGGACTTAGAACGAAGTGAAATATGGATCTCGACCCACTAGAAAATCTTCCAACGGGATTTTCCGAATCAAACGATGAGGGTCATTTGTTTTGAGTAAAATAGTGGGAGCATATTTAATTAAAGGTCTAATTAAATATGTCAATGATACTTATATTTTCATTAATCCTTATGTAGATTACCATGACAACAAACACCTCTAACGACATCTTGCGATCAATCCTTGAGAAGAAAAAATTGTCTGGGACAAATTTTCTGGATTGGTACCGAAACATGAGGATTGTCCTCAAACATGATAAAGGGAAAGGCAAGGAAGTTGTCAAACCCAAACCCACTATTGCTGCTTTGAAGCCTAGTGGATGCATAACAAAAGAAGGCACCTGCTTCCATGCGGTAAGACCGGACACTGGAAGAGGAACTGCCCAAAGTACCTGGAAGATAGGAAGAATGGAGTAGAGACTTCAACTTCAAGTATTTTTGTTATTGAAATAAATGTATCTACTTCTACATCATGGGTATTAGATAATGGATGCGGTTCTCACATTTGTACAAATGTGCATGGACTAAAAAGGAGTAGAGATTTGGCAAAAGGTAAAGTCGACCTACGAGTTGGCAATGGAGCAAAGGTTGCTGCTTTAGCCGTAGGAACTTATGTATTGACTTTACCTAGTGGTTTAATAATTCAGTTAGAGAACTGTTATTATGTACCTGCAATTAGTAGGAATATTATTTCCGTTTCTTGTTTGGACAAGTTTGGTTTTTCATTCATAATAAAGAACAATTATTGTTCAATTTATTTGAATGATATACTCTATGCTACTGCACAAATGAACAATGGATTATATGTCCTTGATCTTGAAATGCCTATTTATAACATTAATACTAAAAGGATGAAACCTAATGAGTTAAATCCAACTTACCTTTGGCATTGTCGATTAGGCCACATAAATGAGAAACGCATTTCCAAACTCCATAAAGATGGACTCTTGGACTCTTTTGACTATGAATCATATGAGACATGCAGATCTTGTTTAATTGGAAAGATGACAAAGTCTCCGTTCACAGGAAAAGGTGAAAGAGCTAATGATCTTTTGGCCCTCATACATACTGATGTATGTGGACCACTGAACATACCAGCCAGAGGAGGTTTTCAGTACTTCATCACATTCACTGATGATTTCAGTAGATATGGTTATGTGTATTTAATGAAACACAAATCAGAGTCCTTTGAAAAGTTCAAGGAATTCAAGAATGAAGTACAAAACCAACTAGGTAAGAATATTAAAACTCTTCGATCAGATCGAGGTGGTGAGTATTTAAGCCTAGAGTTTGATGACCATCTGAAAGAGTGTGGGATCCTATCCCAACTTACTCCTCCTAGAACACCCCAATGGAATGGTGTATCTGAGAGAAGAAATCGAACCCTGTTGGACATGGTCCGGTCCATGATGAGTCACGCTGATCTTCCAAACTCCTTTTGGGGACATGCACTATTGACAGTAGCTTACACAATTAACCGTGTTCCATCCAAAAAGGTTGAAAAGACACCATATGAGATATGAAGTGGTAAGAAACCACATATGTCTTACATGAAGATTTGGGGTTGCGAAGTTTATGTGAAACGACAAATTTCAACTAAGCTTGAGCCCAAATCTGACAAATGCTTATTTGTGGGGTATCCTAAAGAAACAAGAGGGTATTACTTCTACAATCCTTCAGAGGGCAAAGTGTTTGTCGCTCGAACTGGAGTTTTCCTATAAAAGAATTTTATTTCCAAAGGAATCAGTGGGAGGAAAGTAGAGCTTGAAGAAATTCAAGAATTACAAAGCATCGATACACCTATGGAGGAATTAGAGCAGGAAACACAATTAGTTGTGGAAGAGCAACCTGCTCAAGTAGAACAAGACCAGCGTAGGTCAAGCAGGATATGTCACCTACCTGAGAGATATGGATATCTCATAACAGATCAAGGTGATGTATTACTCATGGATTAAGATGAGCCTGTGACCTACCAAGAGGCCATAACTGGTCCCGAGTCTGAGAAGTGGCTAGAAGCCATGAAATCTGAAATGGATTCCATGTACACAAACCAAGTTTGGACCTTGGTAGAGCCTCCTGTAGGAGTTAATCCTATAGGATGCAAGTGGGTCTTCAAAAAGAAGACCGACATGGATGGTAAGGTACATACCTATAACGCAAGACTGGTTGCAAAAGGATATAAACAAATTCATGGGGTTGAATATGATGAAACCTTTTCACCAGTTGCAATGCTTAAATCTGTTCGGATTTTACTTGCTATCGCTGCATATCATGATTATGAAATATGGCAGATGGATGTCAAAACTGCTTTCCTTAATGGGAATCTTCTTGAGGATGTGTACATGACACAACCTGAAGGATTTGACATACCAGAAGAAGCCCAAAAGATATGTAAGCTACAAAGGTCAATCTATGGATTGAAGCAAGCTTCCAGAAGCTGGAATCTTCATTTTGATGAAACAGTAAAACAATATGGATTCATCAAGAACGAAGATGAGCCTTGTGTCTACAAGAAAGTTAGTGGGAGCATGATCGTTTTCCTGGTATTATATGTAGATGACATATTACTCATTGGAAACGATGTCCCTACCCTGCAACAAGTAAAGTCTTGGTTGGGGAAATGCCTTTCTATGAAGGACCTAGGTGAAGCAGCCTATATATTAGGAATCAGAATCTATAGAGATAGATCACAAAAACTGCTTGGCCTAAGTCAGGATTCATACCTATGCAACATGGCCTGTGTCTATCAAAAACACAATCCCCTTCAACTAAGGAAGAAAGGGATCGCATGAATAAGATTCCATATGCATCTACAATAGGATCTATCATGTATGCCATGTTATGTACTCGACCAGATGTCTCGTATGCTTTAAGTACAACGAGTAGGTACCAATCTGATCCCGGTGATGCCCATTGGATAGCTGTCAAGAATATCCTTAAGTACTTGAGAAGGACTAAGGACTCATTCTTGATATATGGAGGTCAGGAAGAGTTGGCTGTAATTGGATACACCGACGCTAGCTTCCAGACAGATAAGGATGACTTTATATAATAATTTGGTTATGTGTTTTGCTTAAACGGTGGCGCTGTGAGCTGGAAAAGTTCAAAGCAAGATACAATTGCTGATTCTACAACCGAGGCCGAGTAGATTGATGCCTCAAGTGCAGCAAAGGAAGCTCTTTGGATCAAAAAGTTCATTAGTGAACTTGGCATAGTCCCTAGCATTGTGGATCCCATTGGTCTCTATTGTGATAACAATGGTGCTATCGCACAAGCTAAGGAGCCTAGATCTCACCAACGATCCAAACACATACTCAGGCGTTATCACCTTATTCGAGAGATAATAGATAGAGGAGATGTGAAAATATGCAAAGTACCTACACTTGACAATATTGCTGACCCACTGACAAAGCCTCCTGCGCAACAGAAGCATGATGGCCATACTAGATCAATGGGCATTAGGGGTATGCCTGATTGGCTCTAGTGCTAGTGGGAGATTGTTGGTGTAAGCCCTAGAGGCCAATACTTTTGGTACTTGTATCGAATTATTTATAAATAATAAAAGGCTTTTTCTTTATTATGTTTGTTTAATAAAGTCCCTAGAATAGCTAGTCCGTTTAATGTATCAAGTATGACTTAATCATGAGATCACATTAAACATAAGGACACTATTCTTAAAGTATCCGTAGTCGAGCTTTATTGTGAAGTGGGATAACATTAAAGCATTGAGACTATTATGTTTGTAGACTGATGATCACATCTCATGGATCATGGATAAAGAGTTATCAAGTCTTAAACATAGGTATGAATATTAAGAGTAATATTTATACCGGATTGACCCACTATGAGAATACTATATAGAAAGTTATGCAAAGTGTCATAAGTTATTCTCATGGTGATAATGGTGTATACCACTCTTCAACCTGAAACCACTATGGATCCTAGATGTAGAGTCGAGTGCTTTATTGCTGATCCAATGTTGTCCGTAACTGGATAACCATAAAGACAGTTGATGGGTACTCCACGAAGCATGCTGAGGGACATGAGTGACCTAGATGGAATTTTCCCATCCTGCGTAACAGGATAAATGTCTATGGGCCCAATATTGAACTGGACAAGGATGACACGATTTATACCTTGTGTTCAATATAGACATAAGGGCAAAAGGGCAATTATACACATAATTATTATCACAGAAGAATTTGTCAGATCACATGATGACTTGGGTAGCAGTGATGTGTTGCTAGATACCGCTCACTGTTTATTATGTTAAATGTGTGATTTAATATAATTGCCAACGTAGTGAAAACCTATAGGGTCACACACAAAGGACGGATTGATGAGAGATAGAGTAACTAAGGAACACCGTAAGGTACGGTGCACTTAAGTGGAATATGAAATATGGTAAGGTACCAAATACTTAAGTGATTTTGGGCATATTATAAGATATGGGCCAAAATACACTTAAGTGGGCTTTTTAGCTTGAAGCACACACAAGTGGTTCTATAAATAGAACCCTTGGGTAGAAGCATTGTACCTCTCTAATTGGAATTTCGTTTCCCTCTCTCTCTCTCTCTCACTCAAAGCCTTCATTCGTAGCAACTAGCACTGAGATTGAAGGAATCCGTTCGTGTGGACTGAGTAGAGGCGTTGTCATCGTTCAACGTTCGTGATCGCCACAAGAGGTAACGATTCTATCACTGATCACGCCCATTCGTAAGGATCACTAAATGGAGAAATTTTTAAATTCCGTTGCGCCTTGGATGGAGATTCTCCTTCATGTCAATCTATCGTTAACTATTGTTACGGTGTTTATCTAAGGCGATATCAAGAATTTTTGGAACAGAAATATAATGAAAATAATAACATTTAAATGAATTCAAAGATATAATACTGGAACATGGATCACATCATTCCTCAATACTCATATTATCTCTAATTAGAACTACCTATGGGACAATGTTTTCTTCCTTGAAAAAGAGTTAATTAAAAAGGAACCGTCACTTTCAATTTTTCGGAACCAAATTTTATCTTTAATATATATCATTCGCCCACGCTCCATTGGTCGCTTCTTCATTAAAGTAGAAAATCCTTTTTTATGTAATCACCTCTTTAACTCAGATGAAAAGTAATTTTGATTGAAAATTTTAACTTAAAACGGTTTCCGACATATGCTCGGGCAACCGGATTCTAAACCTATAAAAGCGTCCGAAAATAGTTTCAAAACCTCATTCTAGTAATATTAAACTTTCCTAATTAATTAACAAAGTACTTCCGCTGTTTTTATTAATAAAAAACTAACCAATTTTATCTTAAGTGTCAGACAACTTTCGATCTTACCCGACTTTGTCACGGTACTACTTTCGTAGTAACCGATCAGATGAATCACAAAAAAAATTGTATTAAAGTCAAAACAGCCCCCAAAAGCACTCTTATAGAGACAACATATGGAGTACCGTCGAATTGAAGATCCTCACATTCCAGCACTAATGATTTAGCTAGATATGGTTATGGTAAACAATAAAACATAGGATTGAAAAGTAAGATATGGCATATTGAAGTGATACATGTGCGATTCAGTTTCAACAAGAACTTGCAAATAAATGTAAAGCTTTGAAAACATATTTTTGCACGGAAAGTAACAAGTGGGAAATAGAATACATAAAGTAAAGAGATGCAGGAAAATAAAATAAAGTAAAGCGGTGCGGGAAAAGTAAATAAAATAAAGCGATGTGATAAAGTAAAGTAAGTAAAGTGATGCGATAAAGTAAAGTAAAATAAAGCGATGAGGAATATATTAAAAAACTGCTCCAATCGGATACTTGAATCTGGTACAATTGGAATGTAAATGGCGGCAAGATTAAATGCTACGACTACGATGCTCCAAACTTAATAACAACAATGGTGTGATAACCCCTCGATGTGACGAATTATCGCTTTAGCAATATAAATATATGGCTTATGCTGCAACTAAGCTTGGATCCTTTAAACTGTGAACTTTATGTCCTATTTATACTAGTACTAGACCTAGAGAATCTCGTAACTTCTTCAGCATTCGTGTGAGAGAAAAATGGTGGTCATTGGGTGAATCTCCAACTTCCTTTTGATTGAAGTGCCAAAACCAAAGATGGTGACCATCATGTAGCGATGGAGACCGCCATGTTCCCAAAATGGCCGGACCCAATCTTTGTGACTGTTGGGATGTGGGACACGTCATCTTCCTCGCGGCTACCTCTATGGCGAATGCTATGTTGAATGCCATATGTACAATTTACTCATGTTTCTCCGTTTTTCCTCTGTTTTTCTTCGTTTCTTCGAGTAAGGACTTTTATAGGCTATGTACCTAAAAACAAGGAAAAGTACTAGCATAACAGTAGAAGTGGTAATAAAATGACGGTAAAACATGTGCAATCTGAGTCAAATACGTAGTGTATTTCGTCGTTAGCACTTGACTCAACCCATGTACACCTCTAGATTTGGGTAACAACTACATTTGATATACAATCAGAGGTGTAGACAGAATACAACTTAGAAAGACTCTAATACTTAAAAACTTCTAAAATATAGACAATGTTAAAATGTTCTAAGTCTAACAAATTTGACAGAGTAACTTCTCTTTGAATGTTAATATTTAGAGTCTTGTGGTGTGGTGTATTATTGTGTGGTAGTCTTCTTCTTCAGGTCTGCAACTCCTTATATATAGAAGGAGAAAAGAGACGTTGATGATTTTTACCAAAATGTGGGGTAACCTTTGTACTTAATTAGACACATCAAGCAAACACCTTTCTACAAGAGGAATTATCTATTGAAGCTCAGATATCAAAGGAGAGATTTTTCATTAAGTCTTTACGTGATCAAAAGGTATCTGAGTCTGTCAGAGTTGCCTCGATTGAATAATTTCTGCTTTAGAGGTTAACTTTCTTCAGACTTCCCTCTTTAGAGGGTGATCACTTTAGAATCCACTTCTTGGCTTATGAAGCCTCAGAGTCTGGATCACCAGAGGCTGACCTTCTTCAGAGTTGACTTCTTTAGAGTTTGGATCTTCCATTAGAGTCAGAGTCTTCAAAAGTGATCTTCAGAGCCAGAGTATGATTTCATATGCATATTCCTCAAGATTTTCTTCATCTGTTATTAATTATATAATATTGCATACTTGAACAGATGTTAGATTATCCAATTGTTCTTTAAATACTTTATTATCATCAAAACCCAAGGGATATGGTATTAATTAATATTTTTCCAATAATCTCCCCCTTTTTTATGACAAACATAAGCATTTAAGAACAATGGTTGTTGATTTAAATAACATGTTGACTTTAGGGTCTGAGGCTTGTAAGCTCTCCCTGAGTCTGATAGTCCAGAGGGTGGGGTTTGTAAGCTCTCCCTAAGTTTGATAGTCCAAATGGTGAGGTTTGTAAGCTCCCCATAAGTCATATCCATGTTAATTAAATTCCTTTAACAAAATAATAACAATAGTCTTCAAAAATTAAGCAGCAGGAGAATAATCATGAGATTTAGGTGCTTAAATACTTTTTATCTCTCCCCTCTTTGTCATTAACAAAAAGATATAAAAGATTAGGGAAAGGAAAGATACTGAAGAAAAATAATGTATGAGAAAAATAATTCTGAATAAAAATGAGTTAAAATCAGTCTTTACTTCCCTTTAGTAAAATAAATTTTTGAAATAATATTAGGCTAGTATGGTTGTTAAAAGCGTATTCAATTTTCCAGAAGGTCAGATCTCGATTCTGACAACTGAGCACAGACAAGTAGTGATCAAAACTGGGAAGACGTGCATGAAGCCAAGACCAACTTATTTTTCCTACGTCCATTGGTACATAGAGATCAAAATTGACTACTCTTTATCCGGGCGAGTCTATAAAGAACACATTTGCCTTATCAACGACATCACATTACTCTTCTTCCAAACTCCTCTTTTCAACCAGCATGGGCAAGTCAAAGCAGGATATGAGTTTGAGGAGATATTTTACTAAGAATATTAACAAGCTCATGAAAAAGCGAGATAAGGAAAAGAAAATCAGATCTGCTGAAGCTGCAAAAACTCAGAAAGTCATAAAAGCTGAAGGTTCAAGCACATCTGTTGGGGCCTCCAAAATAGGGAGAATTACAAAGACAGCATGGAGAACCCTAAAATGAAGAAGGAACCTGCTGAATAATTTCAATACAACTCAGATTATGATCAGGAATATATTAACTTCCTCATAACTTATGATGACGATGTTGATCAAGTATGAAGGTTGTAACTTTTCATCATGCATTTGTTATCTTTAGAAACCGTTTCTGAATCTTGTACTCATTTACTTTGATTAATAAAGCAATTATTTTTCTCATATCATCTTATAGTAATGTTTGTTAGCCACTAACAACCTTTGATTTTACCACTGATAAAGATATTTCATAGCAGTTTTCAACCACTTTAGCCATAAATTTGAGAAAAATTGAAAAACAATTTTTTGACTAGGGAGAATCATGACATGATTTTGTTTTACCATAATTAAAATAACCCAATATTGATATAGCTCAGAGTTAGAGCATATAAGAACAAACTAAAAACTTAACAGATATAAGACCAGGTCAAAATGATTTTCAAATTTGTGACACATAAGTGGACAACATAAGAAATTTATTTAACAGAAAAACCACTCATATGCCATCAAAAATAACCAATTAAGTTTTGAGCATCAAAGATTGAGATACTTCAGAGGCTTCCACATATCAGAAGCTAGTTCAGAGCTTCTGATCATATTAACTGCTAATCATATCAGCTTCTATTCATGTCAGATTTTGATCCTTCATTCAAAAATAAGCATTAATCTTTCACAAAATGCATGTTCAAATTCTTTTTAATGAAATCAAATCTTTCTATTATAAGAAGCATGGTAAATATATCAACCCATTGATGATTTGTATCAATAAATTGTATATCTATTACACCTTTATGAACACAATCTCTAATAAATGATGTTTTAACTCTATGTGCTTGGTTCTATAATTTTGAACTAGGTTTTTAGTTAAACAGATGGCAGCAGTATTATCACACCCTAAATTTTACCCCACCTGATTCATGTGCTTTTGCATTCATTCATTAACATTTCATTTTCATCACCATACATTAACCACTTTGTTTGGTCATTGGATAGTCCTTAGTGTGTGAAGTCAACAACTTGAATTTTGTTTGATCATTTGGGTGGTCAAATCATGCATTCCATTTCAAAACAAGTGAGGCTTCATTAGCATTTTATTCACATGTTTCATCTCTTACGTTTCACCTTTCTAAAGCCCATTTAGGTTAATTTTTTTATGAATCATGAGTTTGAATTAATTACTTTAATGTCATACATCCATAATCTATATATGCATCCGTTATTTTTTTAAAAGATATATAAATAAAAGTGAAAGAATAATAAGTCAAAGTTCCAAAGATTCCCATTTATTCCACATCATTTTCATTTCATTTTTTAGGCATGTTACAATTAGGATTAAAAGAGTTTAAAATTGAATCAAAGCATGAACATCCAAATTTTGAAACATATCATTTTTTTTTGCTCAAACATCTTTTGCATTATATCTAAAATTCTAAAAAATAAAAGAATTTACAAAGATCTAATTTGCATTACATAAGTCTTCTACATTTTTCATTGTGATCTCTACATAGTCCATAGAACAAAACCTAAAAAAAGTTAAAGCATTTTCACTAAGCCTTCAAGCATTCTATTTTGATTCACCATATCAATTTCTCAAAGCCATGATCCTTTCTTCATGTCCAAGAAAATTCCAAGTCGTGTTTTATCCATCCAAAGAGCCTATTACACAAAAAGGAAATATGATCAAATTGAACAAAAAATCATTCAACAAATTCACAAATCCTATAATATTCATTCAACAATTGCACTGTATTTTTCTTTGGACCAAAAATTACAAGTTAGACTGGATTTGAAATCCCAAGAAATTTGTCTTGGCCTATACAATTCATAATCAATCCCAATCTCTCATCAATGAACAACAAAGCAAAATAAATCAGCAACATTTTATTTTCATAAAAAAAATTCCCACTATAAAAGCAGAAACATTATTCATAATAGAGACCATGAATAAAACCCTAGCCACACACCACAACAAAACCACTAATACAGATTACAAAATTCTAGCAATCTTCAAAAAGCATACACTAAAAAAACAACAAAAATACACCTACTGAGTACACCTTATACAAAATAAGAACAAAAAATTCAACTCCACTGCAAACAAACACAGAACCACGCATAAGGAAGAAGAGTAGAAGATTAAGGAGTAGAGAAAGATAGAAGATATTTAGGTTCATTTGGCGGTCAAATTTTGCACCACCACACCTGAAAATTCCACTTCACAATTTTGGTACATCTCTTGATTCCTTTATATTTGTTTTGTTTGTGTGTGATATTTGGCTGTGTTTTTTATTTGTTCATGACAGGATTAATTTGATCTCATTTTTGTTTTCAAGTTTTGTTGGTACGGTTTCAAGAGGGAAAGGGTATTTCATTTTTTTTGTGGTTTTGTTCAGAATCGTGAGGGAGGAGGTCGAGAGAATCGTGAGAGGTGAGAGAGAGCGGTCCGGAGAAGGCTTTAATTCAGAATCTTTTTTGTTCGTATGAGTGTTTGGTTCCATGTTTGTCGTGTTTCGAAGAAGAGAATTGTGTTTTTCTGAGTGAGAAGAAGAGAGGGAAATGAGCGATTGTTCCAAGCATTTCAGGTTTACACGTTTGAACCATTTGTGTTATTATTGTGTTGGAGCTTGGTCGGTTGAGGTACGAACCAAATCTCCTTAACCACGCCCTACATGGTCATGGGTTGGCCTCACTTTGACCTTTTCCAACACCTCATTCGTTTAAGACACCCCACATGCCCATTTGCCTTTACTTGTTTGTTTTCTTTTTCTTTTTATTATTGTTTCTTCTTTCTTATTACTATATATATATTAGAAAAATGGTAAGAAAAGTGTTTCCTTGATTAAAAAATGATAAAGATGTTTCATAGCAGTTTTCAACCATTTTAGCCATAAATTTGAGAAAATTTGAAAAACAATTTTTTTACTAGGGAGAATCATGACATGATTTTGTTTTACCATAATTAAAATAACCCAATATTGATATAGCTCGGAGTTAGAGCATATAAGAACAAACTAAAAACTTAATAGATATAAGACCAGGTCCAAATAATTTTCAGATTTGTGACACAAAATACACATTTTCACGCGTAGATGACGCATTCCCTTTGGATCTAGCCAATCCCAAGGGAGAGTGTGGTGAAGCCTAGAGACGTCCAACTCGATCCAAGCTTTTTCCTCTAGGGAAAGGAAAGTGATCCTCTATCTCTGGTCAAGTATGATACTATGTGACACATAGTGCAATTCAAAGCATGGTCCATCTAGCTGGTTTCATCTCCCTCGTTTGTAAGTATAATTCAAATTATAAATGCAATTAATCAAACTCATGTCATATCTATATAAACTTGATTAAGGAAAAGCCGCGTCTATTCAGTTTGACATGAAATACTTACAAGTATAATTCAGAGCATAAACGCTCAGAGCCAAACTCGTACTCCACCAATTCTGCTCTAACATACAAACATATCACACTGTACTGGTGCTTCCTCCATGTAAGCACATTCTGAGTACAACTATACGCTACTACCATGACACTTTATCAAGGCAATGCATACATCCTAACACAACACACTCTCAAGTGAAATAACCATACATGGCTTCACAAAAAGACTTAAGGTCATTTAAACTTTAAGTGAATATTATTTACTACTATCTGTAGCAAACAAATCATGTAAAATGTATGGCTCACAAGCACACCCTATCTCTTCTTAAATCCTAGTTCTCCTCGGGACCCAACCGTCTAATAGATAATAATATCAAAAACATTATTAAGATGCCGAGATATAAAACCCTAGTGCATACTCCAACGCCAATTTTCAAACACGGTCATGAAGAGACAGACGAACACTCGGCGGATGAAGTGTACACACTTTATCGTCGTTCGCCCGGATATAAAATAGTTGGCACAACACAAGTTTATTTATGTTTTGATATTTTTCATCTAATAATTTTTGTGGCAAAAAGTCTTTATAAACCGTAGGTGTATAAGAAACCAACGACACCACGAGGAGAAACTACATTTACAACTGAACAAATTCACTTTAAACAAGAACGACAAAGAACTTCACTAACAACAATGGCATAATACAATTATAAGCACTTCAAAAAAAGGAGAGCACACGGACAAGCACGTAATCCCTGATCAAGAATAGAGACAATTTGACCATCTTAAACAACCTAGCCCATATGGATTTTATCTCTTGAAACAACCAGCAGACAGTGAAAATGCTATACTTGTTGCAATGCATTTTCAAAAGACTCTATAACCGCTCCATGATTCACATAGGCATAATCTTTTAATTATTGAGCCAGGGAAGCATTTTGACTGCGTAAGGACTTCAACTCTCTCTGAGCAGATTCAAGAGCTTGGGTCTTCTCCTCTAATGTCATCGACAAATGCATCACCTGACCACCAGTTGTACTAGAAAAATTGAATGGAGCCAAAGTTTTACGCACCTCATGTAGAGAAGCGTAAAACTTATGCATTTACCATAAATAAATATCTCGTTGGAAAGTTAATTTGTCCATGCTCCTCTCCAACCAGATCCTTTCCTCGTGTGTCTGGTATGTCCAGAAAGCTTCCCAACCAGGCATAAAGCGAAGGAAGATCGCTTAGTTGAACATACTAGAGTATTCCACACATCATGTAAGGCATGCCCGGAAAGGCTAGCAAAAAATTCTCATTCATTGTCAAATGGTGAATCGTAGCAATCAAGAGAAGGACCAAGGCGAGAGTCGAAATCCACATGCGAACCCAAGAGAGCAACATTTTAAGAAATTTTTGTGGGAGGAAGAAGATCTACAATAATGGAAAGTGGTTGTATCCCCCACTTTAATACCCGAACCCTTACTTTATCCTCCATTACATTTGCACAAAAATACTATTGTTATCCCGAGGCGAATAGAATCCAGGGAAATCAATGATGAAGAATAAAAAGAATTCCAATCTTACCAAAGGCAATTCAGCGACCTTCACGAGAACGAGAATCCATCAACAGGGTAACATCTATCAAATATTTCTGATGCTTATTATTAGCCTCACCCGAGGGGATTATGCCTCTAAAAGCTTCTTCTTCTAAAAAATAATCCTCGACGGTAAATTTAATTTCTCCATAAATATAAGATCCATTCTTCAAAAGAAAGTGTTTCCTGACTAGTAATGGGGAAACAATGGCTTACATTTACCTTCCACCCGTACTCAACCTCAAAAATAGTTATGTGAGCCCGTGGATGAAGGGAGTAACTAAAAAGAACCAGTTTGCAAAAGACATTAGCTCTGGAAAAACTTCAAAAACTCGTATCATCGGGATTAAAAGAAATAACTCTTGCTCCCTTGGTCGTGCTAAAGTACTCCTATTGTAGTGAAAGAAAAAGTAATATAAGGTTTTACCTTTAAATAATCAAACCAGTACTGATAGGCCTTAACATACGCCCAACTCTCCTATTGTAGTGAAAGAAAAAATAACATAAGGTTTTACCTTTAAATAATCAAACCAGTACTGATAGGCCTTAACGTACGCCCAACTGGTGGGATGAAGTTGAGATGGGGCCACTGTCAAATAGTTGAAAACATCCACTTTAAAAGCGGTAAAGGGAAAATGAAACCCAAAAGAAGAAAAGAGATACTCATATAGAGGAATGGTACAATTACCATACTCATTACGAATTCGATCTTTGTCGCTAGGAATAGTAAGCCCCCAAAGCGGTGATCCACCCATATAAGAAAGGGCTCAATTCAAGTTCCCCTCTTTAGAAATGATCGAGACGATTAGAGAATATAGAGAACATTCCCACTGAGATGATGATTTCACCATATTCCTTTTCACGGTTTTTTGAGGTCTTTTCACCATATCGTGCTAATAAATCCAATAGTAAGGAAGAAATACTTCAGAGGAGAAAAAGAAGTAACAGTTCAGGAACGAGTAGAAAGAAAACCTATAACAAAATTGATTATAATCATTCCTACATTTATGAACTAACCTTGTGAAATGAAAGGTGTCCTATCAACAATCACTTCTCTCGCATGTACTCCCTCCGTTCCTTTATAAGTATCACTTTCTTTTAAAAAAAATGTTTCTTTTTAATTGTGACTTGCAAAGTTCAAAATAGTATTCATTGCACTTTTGTCAAAATTACCCCTATGTAATTACTACAGAGAGAGAGAAAGTAAAATGAATGTAATAAATAATTAATGGTGTTATAGGTAAAAGAATAATTATTATTTGAAAAGTAACAATAATGATTAACTTTCTTGGTATGTGCAAAAAGTCAAAATATGACATTTAAAAAAGAATGAGGGAGTAATACTCGAGTATTTCAATTCCCTAAAAATATCATAATCATTACTCTAAAAGACATCAGGGGTTACAAAATAGTGTAAACAAATAAAGTATGATTGGTGATCAATGTCTAAAATTCTTCAAACTCTCGCACTTATTCCCTAACACAAGGGTTTGAGGCAACTGTTTCGGGCCGACTATATATATATATATATATATATATATATATATATATATATATATCCGGTCGCACCTCCACATATCCCACCATCATAAGACAAGAACATCTCGAACTCAAATTAGGGACTTCCTCCATTATCTTTTATAAGAAACTTTTGACTTTTATATTCATTGAATAATTGAAGCATCTAGTCTATATATATTCTAAATATACCATTTATTGAGTAACCTTAAAAGTCATAATTTGTTTATAAAAGAGAATTAAGGGAGTATTTGCTATGCTTCTTGAATATTCTACCAACCACTAAACCCTCAGGGATCGGGAAGCAGAAGATTTGCACCTTCAACGCATCAAATTATCATCTGCATTTCACGTCATGAAAGTAGTGAGACAATTATTTATCTTTCCTATATATACAGGATGATATCATTTTAGGTAACAAGTTTTAAACACGACTTGAATATTCTCTTATCATTTTAGGTAACTTTGTAGGTGCACATCCCTGCTATGTCGCACCGAAAGCCCTTATCCGTCGCAGCTTCCACAACTCTCTCTCTCTCTCTCTCTCTCTCTCTCTCTCTCTCTCTCTATATATATATATATATATATATATATATATATATATATATATATATATATATATAGAGAGAGAGAGAGAGAGAGAGAGAGAGAGACACACACACACAAACTTTTGCATTTATTTAAACTCTGATTATTCAATCTATGTTATAATTGTCTGTATCTTAATAATTATCTTCATTATTATTAATTTAAAACCGTCTGGTATCAGAGCCTGACGATGGTACATACTACTTTCTAATTAGTTTTAATTAAAAAGAGTTATTTTAAACGTTTTACTTATTTTACTGTTTATTTTCAACCATAACCATGAACTTTGATTTTTTTTAAGGGTACCTTCTGATAGTGTGTGGTCTAGATCGTAAGTCCGAGATGTGAGGCAGTAAAACCGTTGATTTAGCACACTGTAGTTGCCATTAAGAAAATAACCAATAAGGGAGAGGAGTGAGATAAAGAGTAAGTAAGAAAACTAAGAAATAACCAGTTACATAGTCAGAAAAGTTGTTTAATAATTTACTATTTAGTAACCATGTCTCAAATCATTAAGGCTTTGAGTGAGTTAGGATGTAGTTCACGTAGTAATATTAGTAGCCAACCCTTAGTTCTTGCTACCTTAAACAGTGATAAATTTGAATTAGATCAATATACTTTCCAAAATCGGGAATTAGAAATTCAAGAAATTGAAAATAAATTAGTTAACTGGTGTATGCCGGAAATTAAATTAAAAGAAATTTATAAAATGAGCATGTTGGATTTTTATAGTAAAAAAATTATTCATACTACGGAATCTACTACATCTATATGTAATAAACATGAAACCATTAATTTGTTAAATAGAAAGTTGTTAGAAAATCATGTTAGAGAAGGATATCGTTATATCCATCTAGGATTAATACAAATAGCTATAAAGTCTTTACATAAACTAAGGCTAAACACCCATATTTTATTAGTCCTTCGTGATACTCGTAACAAAGATTTTCATAACTCAACTATTGCTATAGTTGAATCTAACCTTAATGATGGTCTAGTTTACTTTAACTACCCTCCTAACTACTCTATGAGTTTAACTGATGAATTCACTAAAAACTCACTTGTCATATATGTTCAAGGCCTAAGTGACACATTCAATCCTGGAGTTGCCAACATAGACGTTATTAGTAGAATTACCTATAAAGTTTCTAATGTTAATTACAATTTTAAATCTCTTAAAATTACTCCTAGAAATGAAACATATATTATTGAAGCCAACCTTAGCAGATCTAATGTTATGACCCCGAAAATTCTTACTGCTTCTGATATTATTGACAAATTCCCTCAAGAATGGATTTTGCAAGATGTGGTTAAATTAGAAAAGATTGAAGCCAGATCTATTAGAGATGTTATTTAGGATATTTATGGATCTGTCAGGATTCGAATGAATGGGAGTCAGATGTGTTGTTACAATCAGTCTAGTAGCATTGGATCGACATCCAACACTAGAAATTCTGTTGATTCAACCATTAGGGTTAACCTTGTAGGAGTAAACTTTGCTCCTACAATTCCCTGACCTATTTACTCGGAGAGTAATTCTAGATCACCATCTCCAACCGAGTCTCAAATCTTAGGAGTTATTACCCAAGAAGAACCCTTGGTCATTGATAAAGCCTAGATTATAGCCGATTTTGAGGCTGAGTATAATTCAGAGAAGAGAAATTGGTATTTCTCATCTTTCTCTAAAAATCACACTCAAATGTATTTACAAAAGTTTTACAAATTTTTAGAAAATCATGAGGTTAATGTTTATTTTTTTACATATTTTGAATTACTTTGCTTAGAGGAAGGGATAGAAAGTCCTTTTGCTGTTAAGATGTACTTAGATGCTAATGTTAGAATTAGTACTAAATGGAAGACTATTAAAAAATATATAATAGAATCCATCCATCCATCTTTAGAAGCCGTAAAAATTACCCCTTCCAAAGAAAACATAAAAATAAAAGGCTTCTCCCTTTAAATCAATTACCAATCCTACAGAACAGAGGAAAGATATAAATAATCTGCATAGTCAGATGAATTACTCAAACCAAATACTTCACACTATTGCCCAACAATTAGACAGAATAAAAAACTCCGTCCCTCAACCTAAGGATGTTAAAACCTTTAAAATAGATCCTATCGGACCTATCTATCATTACCATACACCTTCTACACAAGAGCTAAAGGGTATGAGTTTAGGTCGTGATGCTAACTATAAGATAAAAGAATTAGTTGAAAAATTAAGGACCTTAAGCATGAGAAATTCTTCAGGAGAGATAAATACTTTAGCTCGAGAAGAAGAATTTGATAATATGGTGAGTAAATTAGATGGAGGAGCCCTAATACCTAAAACTCGAAACTACTATCCTAGACCATCATTTGTTGATGTGCAATTTGAAGAAAGAAGTAATTTTGTTGAAAATAATTATTCAGGAGAATCCATTGTAGAATGGAACATCGATGGTGCTTCTGAGCAACAAGTGTTATATATCATACAAAATATGACTATGGCTGATACAACTTTTAAACTCAAAGGAAACATCGACAAGCATACTAAAGATATATTAGTTATGGGGTTTACAGGGCAATTAAAAGGATGGTGGGATAATCTCCTTAGTCCTGAAGACAAAACCCAAATTAACTTAGCTGTTAAAATAGAACCCAATGAAGTTATTTGTGTTACAACTCTCTTGTATGCTATTACCAAGTTCTTTGTAGGGGAGCCTTTAAAGCTCCAACAAAGAGCAACAGACCAATTACTAAATATGTATTGTCCAACCATGTCTGATTATAGATGGTATAGATACATGTTTCTTTCTAAACTCTGCCTTAGGTCAGATGGTGCTGCTGATTATTGGAAAGAAAGATTTATTAGTGGTTTACCCAGATTATTTGCTGAGAAGGTTAAGACAAATATTAAACAAAATTTCAACAGAATTATTCCTTATCATTCCTTAACTATGGTTGAATTATCTAATTATGTTATTGAAACTGGTATACAAATTTGTACTGATTACAAACTCCAAAATAAGATTAAAAATGAAAAAATGAGCAATAAGCGCGAAATGAGTTCATTTTGCGAATAATATGGAGCTACTCCTTTAAGAGCTCCTAGTAACCCTAAGAATAAAAGGGTTGTTATTAAAGGTAAGAAAAACTTTTGTTACCATAAGAAACAACCTTACAAAGATAACTTTGAATTTCATAAAGCCCCTTATAAGAAAAATTATGGTAAGAAACCTTACAGAAAACCCTATGCAAAAACGAAACCTAAAGACAAAGATGTCAAATGTTATAAATGTGGTCGCTTTGGCCATTATGCTAATAAATGTAAGATGCAAGAAAAAAATAATCAATTAGGAAATTTATACATTTTAGAGGAGTTACAATAAAGTTTGATGTCTATATTAAAAATGTCTTGCTAAATTCTGAAGAAGAAGAAGAAGACAACTTTTCATCTTATGAAGAATCTTCTTATGAAGAAATTCATCAAATCAATAATTCTGAGAAGTCAAATTCTGATTCTGATGAATGTTTAGGAATAGACTTTTGTAATTGTAATAGTTGTAATAAAAGCATTTATATTCTCACTAATCATCAAGCTAATACCCTAATAGGAATATTAGATAAGATGGAAGAATTTGAAAGTAAGAATGCTTCCATGAGACAAATTAAAAACATTATTGACGAAAACGATATTTGTAAAAAGCATGTTAACAAAGTAGAATTTAAAGATGTTATGAACTTATTTAAACAACCAGTTGAGAAAACCATTTTTGTTAATGACTTACAAGAAGAAATTAAGAATTTAAAAATTGAAATTCAAACGCTAAAAACCCGAGATGATGAGATAAAACTTAAAATTTTAGAATCACAAGGCCACATGATTATTCAAAATCAACATAGGTTAGCTTCCTCTAGTAAGAAACGTGAAGAAACTAATGAATAAGTTATTGTTTCAACCAATAAAGATCCTTATATCAATAAAATAGAAAAGATGATATCTCATGAATGGTATAGTAAAATAAATCTCATTATTAAGGATAAAAAATTTGAACTAGTTGCTTTAATAGACTCGGGCAGATTTAAACTGCATTCAATAAGGGTTAATCTCAACCCAATATTACGAGAAAACCAAAGAATCCTTACGAGGAGCTAATGGTAACAAATTACATGTGTCATATAAATTATCCAACGCTAAGGTCTGTAAAAATCAAATTTGTTATAAAACTTCTTTTCTTCTAGTTAAAAACATTTAAGAAGCTATTATTCTAGGAACCCCTTTCCTGGCTTTACTTTATCCTTTCATCATTGATAACCTAGATATAACTATTAATGTTTTAGGTTGTGAAGTTAAGTTTGAATTTTTAGACCAACCTAGAATTAGAGATCTTAACTTTGTCCAGAGTAAAGATGTATCTTTTATTAATATTATTAATAATAAAAGAAAACATATTAATTTCATAAATAAAGAAATACATTTTAAAAGAATAGAAGAACAATTGTGATCTTCTTGTGTTCAAAGAAAAATTAAAATTATGCAAAAAATAAGTTTACTAAAGATCTTTGTTCAGAACGACCTAATGCCTTATGGAAAAGGAAGATACATACTATTTTTTTGCTATATGAGTTTGACTTCAAAGAAAAAGATATTCTGACTAAAGCCAAACCTATATAGATAAATAAGCAACATTTAGATTATTGTAAAAAAGAAATACAAGATTATTTAGACAAAGGTTTAATTAGGCCGAGTAAGTCTCCTTGGAGTTGCTCTGCGTTTTATGTTGTTAATGTTGCTGAATTAGAAAGGGGTAGTCTCCAATTAGTAATAAACTATAAACCTTTAAACAAAACTTTACAATGGATTAGGTATGCAATACCTAATAAAAAATATTTATTAACATATTACATCATAAAAGTATATTTTCTAAATTTGACCTTAAATCTGGATGTTATCAAATTCAATTAGAAGAAACTGATAAATATAAGACAACTTTTGTAGTACCCTTTGGGCACTATGAATTTGCCCTTAGGGCTTAAAAATGCCCCCTAAGAATTTCAAAATATAATGAATTCTATTTTTAATGATTACTCACACTTTACTATAGTCTACTTAGATGATATTTTAGTTTTCTCATACTCTATTAATCAACATTTACAACACCTTAATCAATTCTATGAAATAACCAAAGATAATGGAATATCAGGGCATGTATACCCATTAATAGGTCCTTAGAATTTGTTAGTAAATTCCCCGATGAATTAAAAGACAAAACTCAATTACAAAGGTTTTTGGGTTGTCTTAATTATGTTTCAGACTTTATTCCTAATCTTAGAACTATTTGTCTTCCTTTATTTAAGAGACTTAGAAAGAATCCCCCACCTTGGGATGATTTCGTGATCAAAAGTGTCGCCCAATTAAAGCAAATAGTTAAGAGATTACCTTGCCTAGGAATCCCTGATCCAAATGTTAATCTTAGGGTTTGATGGTATATTAAAGCAACTACTTCCGGGCACGGATAAGGAACAAGTTGTTAGATATTACTCTGGAACTTGGTCTCCAGCCCAATTAAATTATAGTACTATTAAGAAATAAATTTTAGCCATTGTTTTATGCATTACCAAATTTCAGGATGATTTTTTTCAAAATCATTTTTATTAAAAATCGACTGCAAAGCTGCTAAGAGTGTTTTAAAGAAAGAAGTTAAAAATTTGGTTTCAAAACATATTTTTGCTAGATGGAAATCTTTGCTATCATATTTTGATTTTGAAATAGAACATATTGAAAGAATTAAAAATTCTTTACCAGATTTTTAACTCAAGAATTTTTACAGGGTAAAAATGAGCAAGAAACAGAATGATCCCAGAGATAATTACAGACTTCCATTATCATCAAATAATAAAGCCATAGTTTTAGGATCACCTTCATATATTACAAAAATTACTTATCCAATACCTTCTCCCCTCATACCTTTGATTAAGCTTGTATTATCATCTCCCTTATCTTTTACTCAGAGAATTACTACTCCCTCGTCTTCTCAAAGTAAACCCGCATCAAAATTATCTTTTTACACTCCTCCATCTTCTATAAAATCTTCTTTCATTACCAAAAATCTGTCATAATTGATTATCCCTTTGGAGCCTATGTATTGTCTTTCAGATGCATCATTATTACAAGTTATTTCAAGAATTTTTCCTCATGGGTTTTTCTTTTTACCAAAAGACTTATTAAAAATCCGAGAATATTATGAGTTTATTTTGGTTGATACTGATTCCATTTCTCTTACTCATCAATGTGATGAGAATGATAAATAAAAAATTAAGTTCTCCAAATTCAAAATTATTAAGGTTTTATCTCCATCAGATTGGAAGCAACCCCTAACAGAAGGAAAATCCTTCTCAAGGTCTCACTCTCCTCAAACATACAATTATCTGGATTACATGGACGTCTGGTCCAATTTTTTAGCAATTGAATCATTTTACCATACTTGGTTTATTTGGTTTAATAAAGATATTTTATTCAATTTTCCTTATTGGTTTATCCAATGGTTTCAGCTTATTGGATCCAATTTGGATATTTTTCCCAATTATGCTTCTAAAGCCTTCAATGACTTTACCTCAGCTACTATTTGTCCTTTGCACAAGACTTTGTTATCTTTTTGTGCAGTTTTTGGGATTACTTGGATTACCTCCTGGACCTTTTCGTCTGAGCAGTTATGGCAAAATTGTCCAGATTCTCAATTAATTAAGAAATTTTCTATTAAGTGGTGGATAAAGTTTAATACATACCTGCTATCAACAACAAAGTTGGAAGCCTGGTGTAAAACTCATCCCAACCTTTGCAAAAATATCAATATTAGTTCAGAATATACTGCTTTTCTTATGGATCGATCTAAATTACTAGCCACATTATCAGCTACTACCAGCCATAATGAATTTTTAAATAAATTGAAAGATGTTATGTCTGCTTTATCAGAAAGTGATAGTGTTTCCAGCATATCTGATCATTTCAATGATAATGAAGATGATTGTTATGGAATTACAGATCTCGAAGGATAAGGTTGATGTGTGAAGATAAGATCAAATTATTTTTCTGAAGAAGATAAGATGATATTACTTTTCTGAAGATAAGGCTGACCTTTATCAGCCCATACTGTCATGTTACTTTTGGCTTGTTGTATTCATTAAAGGTCATGTGGGTCATATTATCTTTGATTATGTATTTCATTATTTGGCCTTGTCGGCCACTTGTTTGTATAGTTTTAGGGTGGTTTGAAATTTATTTGAAGTTCGTCTGTTTTTCTTCTCTATATAGGAGAAGACGGTTTGTGGTGAAGGGCATTCGAAAATTTAGAGATTCAATTGAGAAACTCTGAGCTTGCCATCAACTCTTGTAATCACTTCTTGTAAGTGTTTTTCATAATAAAATCATGTCTTTAAATACATCCATCCTTACATCTGCATTTATTTTAACTCTGATTATTCAATCTATGTTAATAATTATTTGTATCCTTCGTTATTATTAATTAAAAACCGTCTGGTATCAGAGCTTGACGATGGTACATACTACTTTCTAATTAGTTTTAATTATATATATATATATATATATATATATATATATATATATATATATATATATATATATATATATATATATATATATAGAGAGAGAGAGAGAGAGAGAGAGAGAGAGAGAGAGACTATAATCAATTTTCACTTTACCCAACTCTATTACAATTGATGTGAAAAGTGTTTTATGTAGTACTAGTGTTTAATTCACGAAATTAGTCGTCTTATTTTAAAAAAATTGATCCCCTCAAAAAAAATTATACTAAAAATTAATGGTATATATTTTTTAACTTATATTTTTTATCTATAAAATTCCACAATAAATTCATATATAATAATCATCACATTTTACAAGTGAAACATCATTTAAAAATTGATACTGACATCAACTTTAAATACAAAAACATAAGAAATAAGTCAAAACTGTTTAAATTTTAAAAAAATATCTAATTGCGTGAATAACTAAAATAAGAGAAGCAAAACTCTGATTGAACTTCTAACTTTATTTGTATGGCTTCTAAATTTTTATCACCTGTTTTATATTTAAAATTAAAAAAAACAATTAATATGAGTACAATAATAATTTTATTACTTTTATTTATTATATTCATTTAATCTATATAAATGGCCCAATACAACTCATATTTAGTTTTTCTTTTTTGGTTTTATACATTTACTTGATGAGCAATTAAATACATTGCATATGAAAGTAAAATGAAACGCACACATAACATGAGCACCATACCAATCTCTTCAATCCTCACAATAAATATTAAACACGCTTTTTGTAATTTTGTAACTTGTGGGGTCCACTTGATAGCGTGTAGTGTACAACCAGTAATCACAAAAAGAGCGGGAACACTTCGTTTCCTTCAAAATTTGAATTAAATTTTGGCGAACTAAATAAATTTCAAACCAATTGTGGTTCTCGTGTCACGTTACGTTACCCCTTCATTAATTCGCTTGGGTTTATTTATTATCACTTACTTCAATTCTTTCATCTAAATTATTTTTCCAATACTATTATTACACTGTCTGAATTGAGTAACACTAGGCCACCGCTTTTTCTTAACCTATGAATCAATCAATAAAGTTGAAATGTTAATTACAGAAAACGAGAGGGGCAAATGGTAAAATGGATGAAAACAAGGGGCGAAAATGAAAACCCGAAATGGCAAATCTAGGACAGACTAAACAGATCCAATAGAAGTTAAAAACATTACTAGTTTAGATTTTAGAAGAAGAAAAGGGTAAAGAAGTCCACGTCACTTATCCTTGTGCCTAGTGTTGTAATGAACGGTGGAGATGATGCCAATTTCCAATCACATCTATTATCATCACCGTTCATCGTCATCATAGTTTGTATTTCTTCTTACTTAACTATAGATTTTTAAGACCATGCATGTTTCACTTTTAGATTTTTTTTTATAATAAACGATGGATAATAGAAAATACCATGGATATTTTATTTTGTAATGTTTAATAAAATAAATATGAAAATAAATGATCACGTCATCAATTGAGTGCAAACATATGAAAAAAACATATAAATATGAAATTAATTTAGTGAATGGTTTAAAATAAAAGATCAAATATGTAACTAAGTCCATAGTTTATAAAAAAATGAATATAATCTAATAAAAATATTAGAATTTGTGAAAAAAATAGTCATAAAAACTATCTACTATAATTATATGAACTTATAAACTATTTGTGATAAACTCAAAATTATCATAGAAAAGAGCTTTAAAAATAAAATGAAATTATAAATTAAAATTATTAAGTTATGATTTATTAAAAAAATTAAAGAAAAAATATTTGTGTTTTTACATAAATTTTAGTGTAAGTTTATTATAATAATGCAAGTTTTAAAGATTTTTAAAAGAAAAATAATCTTTTATAGAAAAAGAGAAGAACAAACTATTTTGGTGTTTATATATTATAATGATGAAAATTATTAAATATATTTCATTTTTTACAAATTAATTTAAAAAAAATTATTTTAAGTAATTTTTAATACTCAATTGCAATTTCAGTTCCTATTTTATCAAAATTCATGAAATTAGCCTCCATATTTAAAATTCAAACAATTTTGATACACTCACTTTTAACACTAAAAATTGATGAAATATTTTTAAAAAAATAACTTTTATATATTTTTTTAATTCCACAATTTATTTACATAATAATTTATCATGTTTTACAAGTGAAACATTTTCAAAAAAATAAACACATCATCAATTTTAATTACAAAAATGTGAGAGAAGAGCATAATTGATTGAATATTAAATAAGGAGAATATCGTTGATTTGGTAAAAATGACATAAATTGTAATTTAGTATAGTTTTTATATATATATATATATATATATATATATATATATATATATATATATATATATATATATATATATATATATATATATATATATATATATATATATATATATATATATATACTCTCTTTTTTCATATTTTAAAATTTGCAGCAAATATTATAATTTCAATGCAAATATATTTACACATAAATTATTTCAACATTAAATATGTTTGAAGTGGTTATAATTTTTTTAATCATATAAAAATTAAATAAAGTGATTAAACTTGTGCTTTTATTTCATAAAAAATAATACAAAATAAAACTTAAATTCAATAAAATTTACATTTGGAATAAATTTTTAAAAGATAATTTATAAGTTTGAAAATATTTCTTAACCATTACTTTAAACTTAAGTATTCTTTTGTATTATCTCTAAATATTTCTAAGTGTGGTTATTGGGATTAAGAATGATTAGTGGAATTGATGTTTGTGATTAAAGATTAATTTAAATTAGTGGAAATCATTAGAAATATTAAAGTAATGGCAAGGGTAAAGGTGACATTTCACAATATCATTATATAAGTCAAAAGTTAAGTAGTGAATCTCATTTCATATCATTTCCCTCTCTTTTCACATCAGAACTTAAAGAGAAATTGAGATGATTGGAAAATGAAAGAAAAAGATAGGGCAAATTGGAAAGAAGAATGATAAGAGGTCTTAATCAAATGTCAACATCATTACATGTAGGAAAATGGTGAAGCCTGATGGTGAAGCAGGTTAGGAGAGGAGCATATCACCAAGTGATCATCCTTTTCACTCATTCCATCACCAACTCTAAGATCATTATAGATTGAGATGGGGTTCATAGTTAACATATAACATGCGGGGTAGAAATTTTAGGCAACAATGCATGTTGAATTTCATGTTTCTTTCTTGTTTGATGAGATGCTTGAAATGCTTGGGATTTGCTGAATTTGTCACATGCATGTGCTATTTGAGTGTGTTGTGATCTATTTAAGCATGTCAGATGTTGTTCGGAGGGATTAATGGTGTGTGTGAGTGCTGGAATATGAGTTTTAGTGAGTTTTATTTTATGAAATTCGTTGCTATAATCGATTGCTTATTCAAGGCAATCGATTGTAGGGGATGGATTTCTGGAAATTTTCCCATAAACAATTGATTGTTTCATTGGGTCAATCGATTGGCACCCCATCATTCTCAATTTTTATTTTACAAAATATAGCAATTGATTGCTCCCACGAGTCAATCAATTGTTTCCTCTGCAACTTTGGTTTTTATTTGCTTGTATGATCTTGTGATATGAATTGAGGGCAAATACCTATATGTATGATGCTATAACATGTTAGTATGTGTAAGAGTTTGATTTTTGTGGTGGATTGTGTAACATCCTGGAATTTGATTAAATTATTTAATCAGATTATTCATATTTTATTTAATTAATTAGTATGTGGTGTGATATATACTAAATTATATGTGCATATGGGTATGGTGGGATATGGTGAGAGCATTGGTGAGTTGGTAGAAGAATTGGAATAATTAATATAATTAAAAATAATTAGAATGGAAAATTATTTTATTTAATTAATTAAAATAAAATGAGAATTAGTAAATTTGAGGATAATTGACATAAAGGAAAATTAGATGGGTAATGGATATAGTTTATGTTTTAGTTAGGTCTTGTAAGACCCCAATTTTGGGCCCTAAGATCCCTCATGGCCCATATCATTCATATCATAACCTCAAGGATCATTGCATGCCCTAGCTGTCCTCCTAGTGGGTTGGTTGCCTTGTGGTTTGTTCCTTGATCACCAAGCATACTTTGCATTTGTATATCTTTGCTTTCATATGTTTATCATTCAAAAAGTACAAAAATATTGTCAGTCTAACCTTGTTGCTTGCAGTGGAAGCAATCATCAGCAATTAGGTCAAAGACAGTCATTGATCAGTCAAAGCAATGGATGATGGCCATTCTTGTGGAATTTGGGCATCATGACCATTAATCAAAAGTTCATACATCTTGAGACATCATTTGAAGTCAAGTTCTCAAGGAATTAGGGTTTGGAATTCATCAGAAGAAGTCCAATCAGTCCAAAACCCTAGAAAAGTCAAACTTGGTCAACAGTTGATTTAATCAAGAATTTGATGGATAGAATTGATCTGAAGAAGTTCATTCATACTTGTATAAACCTCATATATCATGTTCAACCTCATCATGGAAGAAAATCAAGTCAAACAGAAATTTTTCCAGAAATAGAAAGTGGACCTGTATTTTCAACTGCCAAATATGGAAACTTCTTGATCTTAAACTTACATCATGATACAAGCTCCAAATGAATTTTTGCCCAACATGAAAGTTGAAGATCTTGTTCTCCCATTTTCAAAAAGTCCAAGAACTCTCAAATCCCATGTGTGGTTGTCAAGATATGATCAAATCATTTTCACCAATTTTTGAACTTCAACAAGCCATATCTCTCAAACCATAAGGCCAAATTTGGTGGGGTTTTTTCCTACACACCACATTTTTCATCCTCTTTCCAAAAATATAAATTTCATGACCTAAAACCTTACCATTCAAAATGGCATTTTTGGACCTTTTCATTTAAAAATCAAGGTTTGACTCATAGTTGACTTTTTGATTTAGGACTTTTTTCTCATTTTTGCCAATTGGGAAATGTTTCATATATTATTTGTAATTTGCTCAAAGTCCAAAACCACCATCACATCACCATTTTACCACCATTTTGAACCATAGTACAATCTTGGCAATTTTAGCAATTGGTTGGAGAAGAGCAAAAGCAAGTACAGCATTCCTTTAGCAGACCAAAGACAGCATTTGTGCTGGCCATTTGCAGCATGCTCAGGCCCAATTCGCAGCAGCACACACCCCCCATTTCCACTTATATACAAACTTGGCAAATGCATTTTTTGATTCATTGAAGCAAAGCCAGTACAGCCTTTTCATGTACAACCAAAGCAGCATTGGCAACAGTCTGTACAGCTTGTAGCAGGCCCAAAACCATGCCAAATTCACACCTCCACTATACACTTGACCAAATTAGCAAATGTGTAATTGCCTTCTTTTGAACTAAGCAAGCTTAGGCATTGGTTTAGTATTGTTAAACAGTGGTATATAAGTGGATTTTCTGCACAAAACCCTAGGAAAGCAGCCACGAGCACAGAACTCTCTCTACTCTCAAATCACCATTTTTCATCAAATTGGTTTTCTGCACAAAACCTTGAAAGCCTTCGAGTAACCCTTCATTGTTTCTCCACAAAAACACCTTGGTGAGCTCTCTTGAACCATCAAATATCATCTGTCCAGCCTTCATCATTTCCTGTTTTCCAAAGCATCTCAAATGGCAGTTGGAGCTGTGAGGTTTTCCATGCACCATTGAGCCAAAAGACCTCAAGCTTCCATCATTGCAAGGCATTGTGGACATCTGTATCGGGCTGCAACATCAACACCAGCACTGCATCTCACTTGACTTCAAAATCAAGTAAGTAATTGACCCTTTCCTTTCACCAAATCATGCTAGGTTTAGGATAGAACATGGTATGCTAGTGTTATTACAACTAGAATCGTGGCAAATGGTTGTGTGTGTTTGAAGATATGCTGACCTGAAGTTTTGTACACCATTGTTTCTTTGCTCGAATCTCACTCTATAGTGTGATATACTGAAAACCATTGCTGGATTTGTGTTGATGGATGTTTAATGATGATGTTAGTATGTGTGATTTTGTTTTCTGAGCATCTCGAATTCACGAGTTCAGAATGATGTTGTTGCTGCTGTTCATGAAAACTAATATATTTTCCCAGAAAACCATATGATTTATGTTGATTGCTTGCTAATACCGTGCTGATGTATGTTTGGTCAAGTTATTTTGTTCCAATGTTGGTGACAACATGAATGTGCCCTGCTGCAGTTTGTTCTTAAACCTTAAACTGTCCAGGAATTATACTTGTTGGTTGATTATTTGTTGCTGAATAATGTATTGTATGTTGGGTCAAGTCACTTTGTTTTGATGTTGATGATACCATGTTGAGCACCATGCTATTTGATTGCTGTTGTTTGGATGATTACATGATGAACATGAATATGCCTTGCTGTCTATTTGTTGGTGTTGGCTGCAATTGCCCCATTTCTAAAAACCTATCACTGATGTTGCCTTGCTGCATAATCCTGCTGCAATATTGAATTGTGTTGTTGGCTGTTGTTTAGATGCTGCATGAACATACTGTAACAGTGCTATGCTACTTGCCATAATGTTTGAATGATGATTAATGATGATTGTTTGATGATGTTGAAATGCTATGCTGTTGCGTATGAATCATAAACTTGCTCATAATATCCATGCTGTTGTGTGCTGATTGAGATGTTTGATGAACACATTATGCTATTGCCGAATCATGCTGCTGCTGTTTTGAAACCTACCAAAATTTCATGATTATGTTGTTTTGCTGTCAGTGTTCATGGCCATATGCTGGTTTTGTTTTTGTTCATGTCCATGAATGATGCTGCTTGAAAATAAGTGCTGTTGTGCTATTAACCATAATGCAAATTGATGTTGAAACATGATGCTGAATGCCATGGCTGCATATACCCTGCTGCAGATTTGAAATATGTTGAATGCTATTGCTTACTTGCTGTTTGAATGATGAATGAAAGTGCTGCTGTTATGATGATGTTGTTTTGCTGTTAAGGCTCATGGCCATATGCTGAATTTGTTTTTGTCCATGAATGATGTTGTTTGAAAATGAATGCATGATGTTGCTGTTACGATGAGCTGTCCAGAAATCCATTGGTTCGTGTTTGGTGTGTATAGTTTGTGGCTACTTGATTCGTTGCATAATTGTTATGATTATATGCTGCTATTCATTTGTTGTTTTGTGATCGAATGCTATGCCATTGCCAAACCCTAATGCTGCATGAACCCAGAAAATATGAAGGTGTTTGGTTGTTATTGCTTTGGTTACTGTTTCATTGGGGCGAGCCAATCAGGACATTTCCTGGGCGCCCCTGAAACGATGTCGTTTCGTTAAATGAAGGCAAATATTACAACTCTGCCATTGTTGACTTTGTTTGACCATGCATTTTTGTTCACATTTCATCCATATTTCACCCAATTTCACAAATCATTTTCTCCTTCATTTTTCATCAAAAAATCTTGAAATTTTTTCCACATGTTCACAAGAATGTCCTTTATTTTATGGTGAATTTTAATTAATTTTTCATGTTCTGGATTTTAAATGATAATTATTTTCTTCACTTGTGTGCATAAATGATACATTGTGCCATTTCAATTGTGAAATTCTCATGTTATATCCAATGCCTTTGAAATTTTTTGTGGTGAAACTAGACACATTGATCTTCATTTCCATATAAAGTTTGTGGATTTCTCATTTGTGGTTTGATAGATATGAATTTTTGAATTAGGGTGTGACAATTTGTGTCACACCAATGATATGCAAATGTATGATTTTTGTTCACATGCTTCCTCTTATCCAAATCACTTGAAATTTTGCATGAATGATCCCTTGTATGTCTAATTGATGTATGATTTTTCTTGGAATTAATCTTGCTGTTTTCCATTTGATTGAGAATTTTCTTCCATACTTGGTCATTTGTTGACTTTTTGTGCTATACCTTGCCAAATCTTTTGTGAAATTCTCAAATCTTATTGTATGACCATGAGATTTCATATGTGATAACTAGACATCTCAAGCTTTGCAATGGTGTTAATCTCATTCATTTCTCTGTTGTTTTCAAATTGATATGATTTTTTGAAGTTGACCCATGCTTGTTGACTTTCACCATGTTTACTTGATTTTGATTTGACTTCATGATTTTATTTGACTGCCTTCCTCTCATCCAAATGCCTTGAAATTTTACATGTATACCATGTTAGATGTTAGGATTGAGTGTGATTTATTTCATGATTTTTGAAAATGTTTGAGTTGACTTTTGAATGAAGTCTTTGCTGTTGACTTTTGTATGCTTCTCTTGCCATGCTTTGCATTCATTTGTGTATGAAATGACCTTGATGCATGATGTAAGTTTGAATCCAATTGTGTTTGCTTCCTACATGATTGATTTTGACTTTGATTGAATATTGCTTGCTGCCTTGACTTTCTTCTTTCATCTTTGACCCTAGGCTAGTCCTAGTGGTCTTCTGAGCTTATGTTGAGTTCATCTGTTTCAGGTTAAGCATCAATGCCTTGAGGATCATTCAAATATTTGTTTGAGTTGAATTATATAATTTGCTAACCTTTGTTTTGTAGGTGACTCATATGCTTGAGTCTTTGTGCCTTGCACAATTGGTCCCTCTGTGTGACCATTGGTTCATTTTCTTTTGCTTTTGACTGTTGACTTGTTTACTAATGAGTTTGACTTTTTCAGGTACCTTAGTTGCCTAAGTTCTTTGAACTTGCTTGCTTGCTTTGCTTTTTAGCATTTGCTTTGAGGTATAATTACTTCTTCTTCATGTAGTCTGGAGACCCGGTCTGTTATTTGACCGGGCAAACTGTCTGAAGTCCTCCTTAAGAGGCAATGCCTGTGTTTGTTTATATTTGTCCTAAGCAGGAAAAGTCCTTCAAGTAAGGCAATTGGTGGAAGGTAGGGATAAGCAATCTATCCCCCACTATTCAGTGTGTCCTCTCTTTGCTCCCATTACATGGTTGAAGCAATGAGATAAATACCCAAGATCTAATCGAGTCAATAATGTGGAGAGAGTTCCTACTTTCTGAACTCCCACACTTTCTTTGATGCTCTCTCTGATTTGAGATAGAAGCAATGAGGCATACTCCTCATCTCCTTTTCATCTGCTTCACCTGAGCCCCTCAATGGCCAGGTTAAGAGCGATCTTTACCTATTACAGTGGACTGTTAAAGTCAAACCCTCTTGTGTGAGCCCCCATTGTTTGGCTATAGAGTGTGTTGCTTGCTATTCATTGATTGATTGATTGCTTCATATGCACTTGCTTGCTTATATGTTATGCATTTATCATCATCATCAATTGCCATTAGTGCATGATCATCTCATTTGTTTTGTGATGTTATCATTGTTGTTTGCCCATGGAGGACAATTGTAAGTCCATTACTTTTGGCATTTGCTCCTATGATATGGAAGGATAGAGTGTAAGACCTCATTGGTCACTCATATCTTCTGTTTATCTGTTTGTATGTGAGGATACAGTTATAAGTCCCTGTAAGCTGGCATCTGTTATCCTGTGATCATAGTTTGATCTGTGTGTTTGTATGTGAGGATACAGTTGTAAGTCCCTGTAAGTTGGCATCTGTTGTCCTGTGATCATAATGTGATCTGTTTGATTTGTATGTGAGGTTGCAGTTATAAGTCCCGGTCAGTTGGCATCTGCTTTCCTATGATCATAATTTGGTTTATCTGTTTGTATGAGAGGTTGCAATTATAAGTCCCTGTAAGTTGGCATTTGCATTCCTGTGATCATATTGTTTCTTTTGTTCTTGTATGTGAGGATCCATTGTAAGCCCCTGTGATGTGGCATTGGATTTCCTGTGAGCATATTGTGGAGTTAACCTAAGTCCAGATAGATTGGCAGTTGACTTCCACATTTCATTCTGGTTTTCTTTTGAGGAGATTGGTGTAAGTCCATTGAGTGGCATCTGATATCCTGTTCTATTTTAGGAGACTGGTGTAAATCCATCTATTGGTATCCGGTATCCGCTTTTTATTTCTTTGCCTGTGGAGATTAGTGTAAGACCATTGAGTGGCTTCTGACATCCCGTTTTATTTTAGGAGATTGGTATAAGCCCAGTGATTGGCATCCGATATCCGCTTTTGCTTGCTTTGTTTGTTTGTTATTATTAATTGCTATTCCAAAGGACACACTTGAATCATCTGCTATATGATTGCAAGAAGTGAACCTTCTAAGGAGTTTTACTATCCATCCTTCATCCATTCATCATTCATTATGTCCTAGACTTTTCACACTTTACCTTTCAAACTTGACATAAGTGTTGTGCAAACATTCTCATTGTTTTCTAACTAAAAACCTGGACTCAAGTCCTTGACCTTTTTCAAACTTCATTTCATAATACTTATTTGAATTGATCTTAATCATACTTTGACTCCAATTTCATAATCATAATCAGTAATTCCACTCATTCACTTGTTTTGGCTTTGTCCATTAATCTTTTCATACATGAGCTATAGGTTTGATTTATCTTAGTGGTTGATGTTAATCTCACCTTCTGTCTTTAGTGATTGAATTGTAAGTCTTCCTTGCCTATTATAGGGTTAACCCTCCCTGGCAAGTTGAAGCTGTTCTCACATGGTGGACGTTGTTGTCTGTATAAGGTTGAGTTTTCTCCCGTGGATAACGTAAGACCTAGGGTTTGTGTTTAAAATTGAACCTAACCCACTTTTGGAAATCTTTTAGCCGAACTACGGCGTTCTGATCCTTACCTTTGATGGAAGGTACGTAGGCAACGGGTTCATCCGTTCGAACCCAATAATAATAAAAATGTATATTCTTTTCTCACCATCCCAATCATGTTTGCACAATATTTTTGTCATAACAAATAATAATTTTTGCATAACAAGTGTGAAAAGGGCTCCCTAGGAGTACCTAGGACGTAGTGGGTGCCTAACACCTTCCCATTGCGTAATTTACCCCTTACCCAGAATCTCTGATCTTTTTATTAGTTTTCTACGTGTAAAACTTCTTAGGCTTTTGTTCGCTTTTTAGCCAGTCCTTTGGATAAATAAAAGTGCGGTGGCGACTCGAAATTTTTCAATGTATCTCATAGCTTATGATTTAATCGATAGATCATATAGCGACGAATACACCGCTACAGAAAAGTGGCGACTCTGCTGGGGAACGAACCCAGAATCCCTGGTTGTATTGCCTACTTTTCACCCTTGTTGTGATATATTGTTATTCTTTATCTGACATATTTTTGTACAATTTGGGATGAATGTATTGATTGTAATGTGTGAATTGCTTGATATACATTTGCTTGTGTGCTTTGGTGATCTGTGAGATGAGTTCTATACCCGAACTCGAGTGCTCTCTAGGATAGGAGAATGGCATAGTCTTGTCGACTGGTGTGGAGTAGTCCTTAGCCAGTTGACTTGCGAGCCCATTCACTTGGTGGAGGTCATGTTGAACTAATAATGTCACACAAGTTATTTGTGGTTAGGCATTATTCTTTCAATCATGTTCCGCAGAAGCCAAGGACCTTAGTTTACCAAACCCATCTTGGCCTATTTTTAGGACCGTAGTGCGGAGGTCGTTCAGATGTCAGTTCTGATACGATTGTTACGCGATACTACACTCATAAGAGTTTCTCTTGAGAATATTCTTGGAATACGAGTATTCGTTCCTCCGAAAATATTCGAAAGATGGAACGATGATTATGGGAACCTCTGATAGAACATGTCTGGCAGGTTTAAACCCTAGTACACTCCCTTTGGGTGGTTCTTAACCGAGACTCCATGCTCGTGACTCTCAACAAACCCGTGATTCGTGGTTGAGTCGTTCAAACATTGTTAATATCAATGGATCCCGGATCAGGTGTAAAACCTAAAATCCACCAAAGCGGCTGGTTGATATTAAGAATGTTTGAACCGGTTCATGTACCGTTAATATCAATGGAACTTGGGTGTCGATAAGGTGAAAACCTAAATCCACCAAAATGGATGATTGATATTAGGGATACATAGAGCTTTCCCACGACCTTTGCTTGGTGTGCTTTGCTTGATCCTTGAGTGTGTTTGTTGCATTCATGCATTCACGCATTTCATCTGCATTCATGTCATCAAAAAGAAAATTTTCAAGGAACTTAAAGGGTTATTTGCAAAATTTTCAGACATGGAAAGACCTAAAAGGCACACAAAGAAGTACAGCTTCAAGCAGCCTGATGTAAAAGAGTTAAGGAATCTGACATCATATGTACTAGATCCCTTGGGTTTCAAGGCTCGCTATGGGAAGCTTCTGCCGTTGTTGACTACTCAAGTGGATGAGGGATTGATGAGCACTCTTGCTCAGTTCTATGATCCGCTCTATCATTGCTTCTTATTTCCAGACTTCCAGTTGTTGCCGACTTTGGAAGAATACTCTCACCTTATTGGGATTCCTATTCTGGATCAAGTGCCGTTCAGTGGCTTAGAGAGTATTCCATCTGCTCGAGAGATTTCCAGCTTGTTGCACATAGATGAAGATCTGATTAGAGCTAATCTGACTACCAAAGGCGGAATTCAGGGTTTTCCCTCCGAGTTCCTCATTGCCCAAGCTACCTTTTATGGGAAGGCCATGAGTGAGGATGCCTTTGAGGCTCTATTTGTTCTTCTCATCTATGGATTGGTGCTGTTTCCCAACTTCGACAAGTTCGTCGACATGAACGCTATTAGGATCTTTTCAATCCTTAATCCAGTTCCGACCTTGTTGGGTGATGCATATGTCTCCATGCATCTGAGGAATATGAAGAATGGAGGAGTCATTGTCTGCTGTTTACCCCTGCTGTACAAGTGGTTTATTTCGCACTTGCCGCAGACAGTTGCTTTCAAGGAGAACAAGGGATGTCTACGGTGGTCTCAGAGACTCATGTCTCTCACCAATGATGATATCACCTGGTATGATCGCGTGTATGATACCGTTCAGATCATCAATTCTTGTGGTGAATTCCCCAATGTGCCTCTTCTTGGTACATGTGGTGGGATTACCTACAATCCTACGCTTGCACGTCGTCAGCTTGGGTTCCCCCTAAAGGATAAACCCCATAACATTCTGTTAGAAGGTGTATTCTTTCAGGAGGGTAAAGATCCCCAAGGCCTGAAAGCCAGATTTGTCCGCGCTTGGCGCAATATCCGCATAAAGAGTAGGAATGAATTGGGTCCAAAGAACTGCATTGCTTTGGAGCCCTACACCTCTTGGGTCAGACAGAGGGCTGCTACCTACCTGATGCCATATGATCATCCGAGACCTACACTGATGGATGTGGCTGGGCCTTCAACCCTCCCTACCCAACGTGTAGAGGAGTTGAGAGAAGAAGACCTTTCGCGTGCCTGGATCCGCGAGAGAGAGGAATTGCTGCAGCAGCTCAAGGAGAAAGATGATATGATTGAATTTCTCGAGCACCGAGTGATCGATGATCCGAATGACACTTGGACTTCTCTGCTTCCTCAATCATCCAAATTCTGGAAAAGGAAGTATGATCAACTTGCAAAGGAGAAAGCTGATATGGAGGCCGCCTATGAGAGAGAGATCAAGAAGTTGTACACTTCTCGTATTCCAGCATCCCGAGCTAATAGGGATCCATAGGATGTCATTTACCTTTCCTCTTTGTAATATTTAAAAAGAATGCTGTACTTCTTTGTCTTAGTATTTTGAATGAAATATTTTCCATGAGCAATTAAAATGTTTAAATATTCAAAATATTGCAAACAAAACCCTAAGGGTTCCTTGAAAATCAAAGCATTTGCGCAAAGCATTTCATGCATCATTCTTGCATAAACAGGTACCCCCTTTGTTTCTGGTCTTCTGGTTCTAACCCTTTGATCTTCATTTATTTTGAAGACAAGCTGACTCACCGGTATTATACGCGAGTCAACTCTGCAAGGATTATGGAGCAATTGGAACAAGAGAACCAGAGCTTGAGAGATGAAGTCGCCAGACTTGGCGCATTGATGGAGCAACTTCTCGCTGCCCAGAATCAGCCTGCTCCTCAACAGCCAGCAACTCCGGTTCAGCGGACGGTAATATCTGAAATAGCTACATCAACGGTGCCTGTCAGTGCCCATCAGCCAAATGCCATGCCTCCCGGTTTTCCTTGGGGGATGCCTCCTGGCTTCATGCCTGATCTGCCAGCTCCTACCTTTGCCCAAATGCCGGCATCTAGCCCGGTCCCTATACCTGTTCCTCCTGTCGTGCATACCATGCCTAGGGTAGACGACACCATTTATCACTCTGAAGCGTCTGAGGGCTCAGATGTTCATGAGAAAATGGATGCAATGAACGATCAATTCCTCGAGCTGAGGAAGGAATTGAGAACTCTCCGAGGCAAAGATCTCTTCGGCAAGTCAGCAGCCGAACTTTGTCTAGTTCCCGGTGTTAAAATACCAGTTAAATTCAAGGTCCCAGACTTTGAAAAATATAAAGGGAACACTTGTCCTTTGGCACACCTAGTCATGTATGCCAGAAAGATGTCCACGCAGACAGACAACGATCAACTCTTGATCCACTATTTCCAAGACAGTTTGTCTGGTGCTGCCCTCCGTTGGTACATGAGCCTGGACAGCGTCAACATCCGCTCTTTCAATGATCTTGGCGAAGCTTTCGTCAAGCAATATAAATACAACGTTGACATGGCGCCTGACAGAGATCAACTCAGGTCTATGTCACAAAAGGACAAAGAGACGTTCAAGGAGTACGCCCAGAGATGGCGTGAGCTGGCAGCTCAAATCACTCCACCATTAGAAGAGAAAGAGATGACCAAGATCTTTCTGAAGACTCTTGGGTCATTTTATTATGAGAGAATGGTGGCTAGCGCTCCCTCTGATTTCACCGAGATGGTGAACATGGGGATGCGTCTTGAAGAAGGCGTCCGTGAAGGACGGTTGTCTAAAGATGATGGTTCTTCCTCTAAACGATATGGGGCGTTTAAGAGGAAAGAAGGAGAAGCTCATGCTGTGCAGTCTCAGCCAAAGCATCGAAGACCCTCTGTTCAGAGGAAGCCTGCACATCATTCTAGACATCAGCATCAGGTGGCTAGTGTGGCACCTGTATTCAAGGATAATGCTCAGCAGTATCAGCATCAGCAGCAATATCCACAGCCGCAGTATCAACAGCAACAGCAACGTCCACAGCAACAGGCTTACCAGCCTCGTGGAAGTACAACCAACCAAGCAAATGTGAACTATGATAGGAAGAAGGTCAGTTTCGACCCTATTCCGATGACATATACAGAGCTTTATCCCTCCTTGTTGGAGAGGAAGTTGGTTTCACCCAGGGATCCTCCTGCAATTCCTGCCAACCCGCAATGGTGGTACAAACCAGACCAGCATTGTGTCTACCATTCCGGTGCTCCGGGCCACAACGTTGAGAACTGTTTCCCACTGAAGAATAAGGTTCAAGACCTCATGAGAAGCGGAATTCTGAGTTTTGAAGACTCCAACCCTAATGTCACCAGGAACCCATTGCCTTCGCATGGGAAATCCGTGAATATGATCCAGGAAGACCTTGGGAAGTACAAGGTGAAGTATGTCAGCCATATCCGGCAGTCATTGGTTGGATTACATAAGATGCTGTGTCAGCACAGCTATTTGAAGCATAACCATGACCAGTGCCGCGTCTGTTCTGTTAACCGTTTGGGTTGTGATCAGGTTCGCCGAGAACTGCAGATGATGTTGAACGAAGGTACCATTGAGATTCTCCAGAATCGCAATGTGGATACAGTTGAGCCCGAAGTGAGTGTCATCTCCCCGGTGTTCAAATTGCCAGAGCCCGTTGTTATTCGGTATAATAGCAACAAGCCTAAAGCTTCGCCTTCTCTGATTATCAAACCTGCCGGCCCTGTGCCGTATTCATCTGATCGAGCTGTACCTTTCCGGTACAATCCTGTCGCTGTCCAGGATGGGGTTGAGGTACCTTTGCCGTCTACTTCCGTGACCACTATTGCTGATGTTAGTGGATTGACCCGCAGTGGTCGTGTATTTTCTGCGCCTGCCAAGGCTGTTGCTTCTGAATCTGTTGTACATCCCGTAGGGAATGCTGTGAATGTTCAGAATCCGGCACTTGATGTTGCCAAACCCTCCTCGGCTGTACAAAAGACTCCTGTTTCTTCAGATGGCCCGAGTGGCATTGTTGATGAAGAATCTGATGAGATGCTGAGGCTCATCAGAAAGAGTGAGTACAATATTGTAGACCAGCTTCTACACACGCCCTCCAAGATTTCTATCCTTTCTCTGTTGCTGAATTCAGAACCCCATAGGGAGTCTCTGCAGAAAGTCTTGGACCTGGCGTATGTCGATCACGACGTCACCCTGGAACAATTTGATAGCATTGTTGCAAACATCACCGCTTGCAACACTCTAAGTTTTTGTGACGCTGATCTCCCTGAGGAGGGAAGAGACCACAACATGGCTTTACATATATCTATGAATTGCAAATCGGATGCAATGTCCAATGTGTTGGTGGACACTGGATCGTCCCTTAATGTATTGCCAAAATCCACACTCTCCAGATTGTCATATCAAGGTCCTCCTATGAGGCAGAGTGGGGTTGTTGTTAAAGCTTTTGATGGGTCGCGCAAGACCGTGATTGGGGAAGTGGATCTACCAATCAAGATTGGACCAAGTGATTTCCAGATCACTTTTCAAGTAATGGATATCCACCCATCATACAGCTGTCTCTTGGGCAGACCATGGATTCACGAGGCTGGCGCCGTGACATCCACCCTACACCAAAAGTTGAAGTTTGTGAAAAACAAGAAATTGGTTGTAGTAGGGGGAGAAAAGGCTCTCCTGGTCAGTAATCTATCTTCTTTCTCGTACATTGATGCAGAGGATGAAGTTGGAACTCAGTTCCAAGCTTTATCTATTGATAAACCAATCGAGAAGAAGTCTCCTTCATTCACTTCCTACCGTGATGCTAAGCTGGCCATTGAATGTGGTGCAGTTGCTGGATTAGGGAAAGTACTTGAACTTGAAGATAACCGATCCCGGGCTGGCATTGGCTATGGTTCTGGGGCATGCAATGAGCAAGGTCTGTTCACCAGTGGAGGTTTCATCCATGCTGATCAACCTGCTGAAGAGGAAGCTGCTGCTGTCATTGAAGAAGAAGATGCAGAAGATCTGAACAACTTTGTTATTCCTGGTGGTGTCTGCCACAATTGGGTCGCTGTGGATGTTCCTACAGTTATCCATAGATCAGAGTAAATTGTTCATTTTGTTTAAAACCCTTCTCCCATGCCAAAAGGAGAAGTGATGACATTGTTGGCAAAGCATATATACAATGATATTTTCATTCAATTTTTGCATTGTCAAAACATTTGTTTTTCCTTTGTTTTCACTTTTTGCTTTTCTTTATGAAATCAGTGATCACAAAAAACCATAAAAACAAAAATAAAAGCTGTAAAAGCAACATTTTCTTCATCTGCATAATGATTTGCTTGTTTAAATGCTGAATTTTTTCTTAACCAAAATCATTATGCAGGTTGATCCTAAAACCCATTGAACATAATGATCCAACGCCATCTCCCAACTTTGAATACCCTGTATTTGAGGCAGAAGAAGATGACGTTGAAGAGATTCCTGATGAGATCACCCGTCTCCTTGAGCACGAAGAGAAGATCATTCAGCCGCATCTCGAAGACTTGGAAACAGTCAACTTGGGATCTGAAGATTGTGAGCGCCTGGTGAAGATTGGGGCACTTCTTGAAGGGTCTGTTAAGGAAGATTTGATCAGCTTGCTACGAGAATATTCAGATATCTTTGCTTGGTCCTATGAAGACATGACGGGTTTAGATACAGATATTGTGCAACATTTCCTGCCTTTGAAGCCTGAGTGCGTGCCTGTGAAGCAGAAGCTCAGAAGAACTCATCCAGATATGGCAGTGAAGATCAAAGAGGAAGTTCAGAAGCAAATTGATGCGGGGTTTCTGGTGACTTCGACATATCCTCAATGGGTGGCCAATATTGTGCCTGTTCCTAAGAAGGACGGAAAAGTCCGTATGTGCGTTGATTACAGAGATTTGAATAAAGCTAGCCCAAAAGATGATTTTCCTCTACCACACATTGACATGTTGGTAGACAATACAGCTAAATTCAAAGTCTTTTCCTTTATGGACGGATTTTCCGGATATAATCAAATCAAGATGGCACCAGAGGATATGGAGAAGACAACATTCATCACACCTTGGGGAACATTCTGTTATCGAGTGATGCCCTTCGGTTTGAAGAACGCCGGAGCCACGTATCAACGAGCTATGACTACCTTGTTTCATGATATGATGCACAAGGAGATAGAAGTCTATGTTGATGATATGATTGCTAAGTCCCGAACGGAAGTTGAGCATATTGAACATTTGTTGAAGCTTTTTCAGCGTCTGAGGAAGTTCCAGCTTCGTCTGAATCCAAACAAATGCACTTTTGGAGTCCGTTCCGGCAAGTTGTTGGGTTTTGTGGTAAGTGAAAGAGGTATTGAGGTTGATCCTGCCAAGGTCAAAGCAATACAAGAGATGCCCGCACCCAAAACTGAGAAGCAAGTCCGAGGTTTTCTTGGCCGCTTGAACTATATTTCCAGATTTATATCCCACATGACTGCCACATGTGCGCCGATATTCAAGCTCCTTCGGAAAGATCAGTCTCATGATTGGACCGAAGATTGCCAGAAAGCTTTCGACAGTATCAAAGATTATCTGTCCGAACCTCCGATTTTGTCTCCGCCAGTAGAAGGAAGACCTCTGATTATGTACTTAACAGTTCTTGAAGACTCGATGGGTTGTGTACTCGGTCAACAAGATGAATCAGGGAAGAAGGAGTTTGCTATATACTACCTCAGTAAGAAGTTTACCGATTGTGAGTCTCGGTACTCTATGCTTGAGAAGACGTGCTGTGCTTTAGCTTGGGCAGCTAAGCGTTTGCGCCAGTACATGATAAATCATACCACTTGGTTGATATCCAGAATGGATCCAATTAAGTATATCTTCGAGAAGCCTGCTTTAACTGGGAGGATTGCCCGTTGGCAGATGCTGTTGTCTGAGTATGATATTGAGTATCGAGCCCAGAAAGCTATCAAAGGTAGTATCTTGGCTGACCATCTAGCGCACCAGCCGATTGAAGATCATCAGTCTGTTCAGTATGACTTCCCTGACGAGGAAATTCTGTATTTGAAGATGAAAGATTGCGATGAGCCTACACTTGATGAAGGTCCAGAACCTGGTTCCAGATGGACGATGGTGTTTGATGGCGCTGTTAATCAATATGGGAATGGAATTGGGGCAGTAATTGTTAATCCCCAGGGTTCGCACATTCCATTTACAGCAAGGCTAACTTTCAAATGCACGAATAACATGGCGGAGTATGAAGCCTGTATTATGGGACTGGAAGAATGCATTGATTTGAGAATCAAGTACCTTGATGTCTATGGTGATTCAGCTTTGGTTGTCAATCAGATCAAAGGTGAATGGGAGACCAATCAACCAAGTCTCATCCCATACAGAGATTATGCAAGGAGAATTTCAACTTTCTTCACAGAAGTTGAATTTTATCATATTCCTCGAGAAGATAATCGGATGGCAGATGCCCTTGCTACACTTGCTTCCATGATTGTTGTCAGATGGTGGAATGATGTTCCCAACATTACTGTGATGCGCTTGGACAGACCCGCTCACATATTTGCAATTGAAGACGTGAAAGATGACAAGCCTTGGTATTTTGATATCAAGAATTTCCTCCAGAACCAGGTCTACCCGCCTGGGGCATCAAACAAAGATAGGAAAACTTTGAGAAGGTTGTCAGGCGGTTTCTACCTCAGTGGTGAAGTGCTGTACAAGAGAAATTTTGATATGGTTTTGCTCAGATGCGTGGATAGACACGAAGCAAACCTATTGATGACTGAGGTCCATGAGGGTTCATTTGGTACTCATTCCAATGGACATGCCATGGCTAAGAAAATGTTGAGAGCAGGCTACTATTGGCTGACAATGGAGTCTGACTGTTGCAAGTATGTGAAGAAATGTCACAAGTGTCAAATTTATGCGGATAAGATTCATATTCCTCCGACACTCCTGAATGTGATTTCGTCACCATGGCCTTTCTCTATGTGGGGAATCGACATGATCGGTATGATTGAGCCGAAGGCGTCCAATGGACATCGCTTTATTCTCGTAGCAATTGATTACTTCACCAAATGGGTTGAAGCCGCTTCGTACGCGAATGTAACCAGGCAGGTGGTTGTGAAGTTTATCAAGAACCAGCTGATTTGCCGTTATGGTGTGCCAGAGAGGATCATTACTGATAATGGATCCAATCTGAATAACAAGATGATGGATGAGTTGTGCGCTGAGTTCAAGATTGCACACCATAATTCCTCTCCTTACAGACCTAAGATGAATGGGGCTGTTGAAGCTGCTAACAAGAATATCAAGAGAATTATCCAGAAGATGACTGTCACTTACAAAGATTGGCATGAGATGCTGCCATTTGCTTTGCATGGATATCGTACGTCTGTACGCACTTCAACAGGGGCAACCCCTTTCTCTCTTGTTTATGGCATGGAAGCCGTTCTCCCAGTAGAGGTGGAGATCCCATCAATGCGAGTCTTGATGGAAGCCAAGTTGACAGACGCTGAATGGATTCAGAGTCGTTACGACCAATTGAATTTGATTGAAGAAAAGCGATTAACTGCCATGTGCCATGGTCAGTTGTATCAGCAAAGAATGAAGAAAGCATTCGACAAGAAGGTCAAGCCTCGTGTGTTCCGAGAAGGTGACCTTGTGCTCAAGAAAGTTTTGCCTTTCGCGCCCGATTCCAGGGGCAAGTGGACTCCAAACTACGAGGGTCCATATGTTGTTAAGAGAGCCTTTTCAGGCGGAGCTTTGATACTTACAACAATGGATGGGGAGGATTTCACTCGTCCTGTGAATTCAGATGCAGTTAAGAGATACTTTGCCTAAAAAAAAAAAAGAAAAATATATGCAAATAAAAAAAAAAAAAAAAAAAAAGAATGAAAAAACAGAATAGCTCGCTAAGTTGAAAACCCGAAAGGGCGGCTTAGGCAAAAATGAGCGTCTCGGTGGAGAACCCGCAAGGGTAATCCAGGCAAAAATTAGAGACTTGAAAAAAAGAGATATATTTGCATCCCGCTAGATTGAGTACCTCGCTCTGGGGCAATCTAGGCAAAAATTAGGGATTTGGCAAGTAACTGCATCCTGACAAGACTTTCTGGTTCATCAGTCGTCATTTCATCAGAAGATTCTCGATTCGTCGTCAACTGAAGCTTCGGATACATCGAGATTCAAATTGGTAGAGAAAGGATCATTATGTTCAATGTAGCCCTCTTCCAATATATATCACTGATTTCAAATTTGTACAGATCTATGGAGTCTTGCCATTTGCAGACTACCATTCTATCAAATCAATTTGAACTTTTTATCCAATTTATTTGCACTCTTATTTGTTTCAATTCAACAAATGTTTTGCATGTTTTAAATTGATAAAATGTCATTGTTTTAAACAAATCAAATTTTTCAAAATTTTTGTTTTAAACAAAGTGAACATTCACAAGATTAAAAGGATACTCAAGAATGTCTCAGTGCTCTCCTGAGGGTGGCATGATTCCCAACAGGTAAGACATTTGTTCATATTCCTGGTTTGGTGGTATCTTCTTTCTTCAGATCTTTGTTGAGGTTGTTCCTCAGACAGAGTTGTTGTTGGGGTTGTTCCCCAGTACAATCGCAAGTGTATTGTTGAAGACTTTGTACTCTCCAGCAGCAGTTTTCCCAGCATGGGTGTTTTATTGTGAAGTTTCGGCGGTTGATGGTTTGCCACCTTGGTGCCCCGTCACTTTCTCCTGTGGGTTGTATCCCCAGACTTTATTTGTCTCCTCAGCACAGTCATGAGTATAACTGATTGATTGATACTCCCTTCAGAGTCGCGAGTAAAGCTGTTATTGATATCCCCACCAGGGTTGCAAGTGGAGTTGTTACCGCTTTTCCCCATGCAGTGTGCCAGCAGGATTTGTCTGTTTCCTCAGCACGTTCGTTTTCTTTTGAAGACTTTGTAAGTCAGTGGTTTGATACCCGGTACTTTACCTTTTCCCCGGCGAAGTCGTCTGTGGAATTGTTGCTATCTCTCCATCAGAGTTATTCTCTCCAGCAGAGCAGGATTTATTTTCCTACTCAGTGGTTGACTTGGGTCGACATCCCAGTATATTACAATCATCTTTTCCTCAGCTTAGTCTGCAGAATGTTTGTTGTGGCAGTTTCGCCCGTTGAATACTCCTTCAATCCCCCGATATGGTTGGATGATGGCTTTTGCCTCCAGTGAACGGATTGATTTCCTGACTGTTTGTGATCCCCAGTAGGGTGGCTTATATTGCAGAATCTACGTGTTGTGATCAGTTTGCTATGTATATTCTCCCCAAGTGGAGTGGTTCGTTGCAGAATATACTTGTTTGATCTGTCCTCCCTCAGTGGCTTGTTCCCAAGAGAGTAGCCGACAGTTTTCCCAGTAGAGTTGCTTATGCAGTAAGATTCTATCTGGATGATATCATTCTCCCTCAGTGGGTTATTCCCCAATGGAGTTGTGTGATTTTGCTTCTACAGCAGTTTGTGCTTGTGCAACGCACTTTTGTTTCTCAGTTGACACTGGGATCCCCTGCAGATATACTTTGGGATTTCTCTTGTTCCCTTACAGATTTGTCTTGGTGGCTGTCTTGCCCGTTGCGACTTTCTGTACCCTGGGTGGTTTGTTTCCTGATATTTTCTGATCTTCTGCTTCTTCAGCAGTACTCGCAGATCTTTGCTTTACAGCATGTAGATCTCCGCAGATTGGCTCTCCAGCTGGTTTTTCCCTGGAAGTATAATACCGGACGTTGGTTCCTGAACCTGTTTGTGTTAGAATTGTCTGTTTTGTCAGCATTCATCAAACATAAATCACGCATATTCATGCATATTCATAAAACATTCAGATATTCATGTTGCATTTTTTGCCATATATCTTTTGTTTGTCGTGTCTCTTGCTTTGGTGATATAGATCTCTTTACAGATCTCCCCAAGCAGATGTCGGGTGTTTAAAATCTCTCCATATAGAGTCAACCCCATAAGCAGAAAATGTTGTCTTTCCTTCTGCAGTTCCCCACTGAGATATATCCTCGTGGATGACGGTTTCTTCCGTTTCCTCCCAACACGTATATTGGGATGGATTTTCCTATTTGAGTTACATCCTCATTAGGACGTGTCTTCATTCAGTCTGTCTTTTCGGATTATTCCCGAATTGGCTATTTGTCAGATATCTTGTGTTTCCCAGTGGGTTATTCCCCAGCGGAATGTTTTGGGCCTCTACCCGATAACCGGTAGTTGTAAGTCCTACTTTTTCTGGTTTTCTTGACAGAATTTGTGGTTATACACCTTTTACTCTCCAGCCAGAGTTTTTGGTTTTCTACCCGTATACCCGGTAGTTGTAAATCCTATTTTCCTGCTCTTCAACAGTTTGTGGTTTGTTATAAACCCTATTTTGGTTTCCCGTGCGGATTTGTGATTTGTTCTATCCCCACGTGGAGTTGTTGGTCTTCTACCCCGTATTCGGTAGATGTAAACCCTAATTTTGTGGTTATCTTCATTCAATATTCTTGATGTTGATTTTCCTTTGCTTGTATAAGTTGCTCAGATCAGCACTTATATCCCTAGCAAGTCTTTTTTGGATAATTGCCGTATGCTAGCAATTTTATCCCCAGTGGGTCTTTTCACCGTATGCTAGTGATTTGTTACCCGGATCATTGTTTGTTTATCAATGTATCCCCAGCTAGTTTTCTGTCGATAATTGCCGGATGCTTGCAATTTATCTTCAGCAGTTCGCCTTTCATTTACCCTTTTGTTGGTAATGTCTGTTGCTCCTTTTGATTGGTCATCATTATATACCATAATTTGGTATCCCGATGCTTTTCTTTTCGGTTGATTTATCCTTGTTAACCCAGTAACTGGTTGTGGATAATCTTCCATGCGAGTATATTATTCACGGTCTGCCGGTAATGAATAATATATCTCATGCACTCTTCAGTTGAAGCCTTTTGCGTTTCCCCAGTCGAGTAAGATTCGTTATTTCCCTTTGTGGAGTCGAATATTTCTTTGTTGTTGGATAATTGCCGGATGCTTGCAATTTATATCCTTTGAGTTGTCTTTCGTTTACCCGTATGCTTGGTATCGATTGTCTCTCTTTTTGGTTAGTCACCTATTATATACCCAGTAACCGGTATCTCTGGTGTCTTTTCCTTGCGAGTGTATTATTCACGGTCTGCCGGTAATGAATAATATATCTCATGCGCTCTTTAGTTGGAGTCCTTTGTTGATTTTCCCCAGCTGAGCAAGATTCGTATTCTTTGTAGAATCGAATAGCCATCCTTTAACCATTTTGTGTTTTGGATGATGAGTGTTTTGGAAGTGAAAACCAATTCACGTTTTCGGTAGATCACCTATTATATGCCCAGTAACCGGTATCTCTGGTGTTTCTTACCATGCGAGTTTATTATCTACGTTCTGACGGTAATAGATAATATATCTCATGCGAGTATCTTATCCACGGTCTGCCGGTAATGGATATTATATCTCATGCACTCTTTGGGTTTGTGTCCCCATTTGAGTAAGATTCGTTTTCCCGTTGTGGATTCGAATGTCCATCCTGTAAGTCGATTTGCTTTTTCAAGCCCTCCTTTCGGATGATGAGTGTTTTGGAAGTGAAAACCAATTCACGTCTTCGGATTTTATCCTATAAACAACCCAGTAACCGGTTCAGGATAATTTTCCTATCGAGTATATTATTCACGGTCTGCCGGTGATGAATAATATATCTCATCTGAGTATTCTATCCACGGTCTGCCGGTAATGGATATTATATCTCGTTCGCTCTTGAGTCAATCTTCTGATTGTTTTCCCCTCAGAGTAAGATTCATTTTCCTTGTGGAATTGAATGTCCATCCTATAAACAAGTTTGCTTTTCTAGCTCTCTTCAGGATGATGAATGTTTTGGAAGTGAAATCCAATTCACGCTTTGGTCGGTCACCTATTATACCCAGTAACCGGTATCCTTGGTGTTCCCTCCTTTTCTGCTCCCTATTATGACCTCGGTCCCCTTGTGGAGTCAGATTTTCCTGAGTTTGTTACCCGTATGCCGGGTAACATCTCATTTCTTTGTTACTTCCCCGGTGAGGTTTTCTTTTGCTTCTCCTCAGGAGTCAGCTTGTTGTCTTTCCAATGGATTTATTTTCCATTTGGAATCCTTTTCCCCAGTGTGAGTCCTTCACTCCCCAGTGAGTTCTCCAGTCTGTTTTCTATTCTTCTAATCAGAGTCGTGTTTTGTTCACGTTATGTCAGTTTTATCTCCCCAGTTTGGAGTCGTGTTTTGTACACATCTCTTTCTTTTATTATCCCCATAGAGTCTTATTAGAGTCTCTGTTCCTGGTGAGTATATTACTCCGATGGATCGTCTTTTCTTCTGTGTGAATCATATTCCTCACAGAATTTGTGTCTTTTGCACGCATACATTTGCATCATGAGGTCTCTTAGGGACCAAAATTTGTCTCATTACTGTTATTTAAGCCCATTCTACCGCGTCGAAATGAAGATTTCTAAACTTCACTTCTCCGGCTAGAATGACCTTAAATAGGGGCATCTGTAAGACCCCAATTTTGGGCCCTAAGATCCCTCATGGCCCATATCATTCATATCATAACCTCAAGGATCATTGCATGCCCTAGCTGTCCTCCTAGTGGGTTGGTTGCCTTGTGGTTTGTTCCTTGATCACCAAGCATACTTTGCATTTGTATATCTTTGCTTTCATATGTTTATCATTCAAAAAGTACAAAAATATTGTCAGTCTAACCTTGTTGCTTGCAGTGGAAGCAATCATCAGCAATTAGGTCAAAGACAGTCATTGATCAGTCAAAGCAATGGATGATGGCCATTCTTGTGGAATTTGGGCATCATGACCATTAATCAAAAGTTCATACATCTTGAGACATCATTTGAAGTCAAGTTCTCAAGGAATTAGGGTTTGGAATTCATCAGAAGAAGTCCAATCAGTCCAAAACCCTAGAAAAGTCAAACTTGGTCAACAGTTGATTTAATCAAGAATTTGATGGATAGAATTGATCTGAAGAAGTTCATTCATACTTGTATAAACCTCATATATCATGTTCAACCTCATCATGGAAGAAAATCAAGTCAAACAGAAATTTTTCCAGAAATAGAAAGTGGACCTGTATTTTCAACTGCCAAATATGGAAACTTCTTGATCTTAAACTTACATCATGATACAAGCTCCAAATGAATTTTTGCCCAACATGAAAGTTGAAGATCTTGTTCTCCCATTTTCAAAAAGTCCAAGAACTCTCAAATCCCATGTGTGGTTGTCAAGATATGATCAAATCATTTTCACCAATTTTTGAACTTCAACAAGCCATATCTCTCAAACCATAAGGCCAAATTTGGTGGGGTTTTTTTCCTACAAACCACATTTTTCATCCTCTTTCCAAAAATATAAATTTCATGACCTAAAACCTTACCATTCAAAATGGCATTTTTGGACCTTTTCATTTAAAAATCAAGGTTTGACTCATAGTTGACTTTTTGATTTAGGACTTTTTTCTCATTTTTGCCAATTGGGAAATGTTTCATATATTATTTGTAATTTGCTCAAAGTCCAAAACCACCATCACATCACCATTTTACCACCATTTTGAACCATAGTACAATCTTGGCAATTTTAGCAATTGGTTGGAGAAGAGCAAAAGCAAGTACAGCATTCCTTTAGCAGACCAAAGACAGCATTTGTGCTGGCCATTTGCAGCATGCTCAGGCCCAATTCGCAGCAGCACACACCCCCCATTTCCACTTATATACAAACTTGGCAAATGCATTTTTTGATTCATTGAAGCAAAGCCAGTACAGCCTTTTCATGTACAACCAAAGCAGCATTGGCAACAGTCTGTACAGCTTGTAGCAGGCCCAAAACCATGCCAAATTCACACCTCCACTATACACTTGACCAAATTAGCAAATGTGTAATTGCCTTCTTTTGAACTAAGCAAGCTTAGGCATTGGTTTAGTATTGTTAAACAGTGGTATATAAGTGGATTTTCTGCACAAAACCCTAGGAAAGCAGCCACGAGCACAGAACTCTCTCTACTCTCAAATCACCATTTTTCATCAAATTGGTTTTCTGCACAAAACCTTGAAAGCCTTCGAGTAACCCTTCATTGTTTCTCCCACAAAAACACCTTGGTGAGCTCTCTTGAACCATCAAATATCATCTGTCCAGCCTTCATCATTTCCTGTTTTCCAAAGCATCTCAAATGGCAGTTGGAGCTGTGAGGTTTTCCATGCACCATTGAGCCAAAAGACCTCAAGCTTCCATCATTGCAAGGCATTGTGGACATCTGTATCGGGCTGCAACATCAACACCAGCACTGCATCTCACTTGACTTCAAAATCAAGTAAGTAATTGACCCTTTCCTTTCACCAAATCATGCTAGGTTTAGGATAGAACATGGTATGCTAGTGTTATTACAACTAGAATCGTGGCAAATGGTTGTGTGTGTTTGAAGATATGCTGACCTGAAGTTTTGTACACCATTGTTTCTTTGCTCGAATCTCACTCTATAGTGTGATATACTGAAAACCATTGCTGGATTTGTGTTGATGGATGTTTAATGATGATGTTAGTATGTGTGATTTTGTTTTCTGAGCATCTCGAATTCACGAGTTCAGAATGATGTTGTTGCTGCTGTTCATGAAAACTAATATATTTTCCCAGAAAACCATATGATTTATGTTGATTGCTTGCTAATACCGTGCTGATGTATGTTTGGTCAAGTTATTTTGTTCCAATGTTGGTGACAACATGAATGTGCCCTGCTGCAGTTTGTTCTTAAACCTTAAACTGTCCAGGAATTATACTTGTTGGTTGATTATTTGTTGCTGAATAATGTATTGTATGTTGGGTCAAGTCACTTTGTTTTGATGTTGATGATACCATGTTGAGCACCATGTTATTTGATTGCTGTTGTTTGGATGATTACATGATGAACATGAATATGCCTTGCTGTCTATTTGTTGGTGTTGGCTGCAATTGCCCCATTTCTAAAAACCTATCACTGATGTTGCCTTGCTGCATAATCCTGCTGCAATATTGAATTGTGTTGTTGGCTGTTGTTTAGATGCTGCATGAACATACTGTAACAGTGCTATGCTACTTGCCATAATGTTTGAATGATGATTAATGATGATTGTTTGATGATGTTGAAATGCTATGCTGTTGCGTATGAATCATAAACTTGCTCATAATATCCATGCTGTTGTGTGCTGATTGAGATGTTTGATGAACACATTATGCTATTGCCGAATCATGCTGCTGCTGTTTTGAAACCTACCAAAATTTCATGATTATGTTGTTTTGCTGTCAGTGTTCATGGCCATATGCTGGTTTTGTTTTTGTTCATGTCCATGAATGATGCTGCTTGAAAATAAGTGCTGTTGTGCTATTAACCATAATGCAAATTGATGTTGAAACATGATGCTGAATGCCATGGCTGCATATACCCTGCTGCAGATTTGAAATATGTTGAATGCTATTGCTTACTTGCTGTTTGAATGATGAATGAAAGTGCTGCTGTTATGATGATGTTGTTTTGCTGTTAAGGCTCATGGCCATATGCTGAATTTGTTTTTGTCCATGAATGATGTTGTTTGAAAATGAATGCATGATGTTGCTGTTACGATGAGCTGTCCAGAAATCCATTGGTTCGTGTTTGGTGTGTATAGTTTGTGGCTACTTGATTCGTTGCATAATTGTTATGATTATATGCTGCTATTCATTTGTTGTTTTGTGATCGAATGCTATGCCATTGCCAAACCCTAATGCTGCATGAACCCAGAAAATATGAAGGTGTTTGGTTGTTATTGCTTTGGTTACTGTTTCATTGGGGCGAGCCAATCAGGACATTTCCTGGGCGCCCCTGAAACGATGTCGTTTCGTTAAATGAAGGCAAATATTACAACTCTGCCATTGTTGACTTTGTTTGACCATGCATTTTTGTTCACATTTCATCCATATTTCACCCAATTTCACAAATCATTTTCTCCTTCATTTTTCATCAAAAAATCTTGAAATTTTTTCCACATGTTCACAAGAATGTCCTTTATTTTATGGTGAATTTTAATTAATTTTTCATGTTCTGGATTTTAAATGATAATTATTTTCTTCACTTGTGTGCATAAATGATACATTGTGCCATTTCAATTGTGAAATTCTCATGTTATATCCAATGCCTTTGAAATTTTTTGTGGTGAAACTAGACACATTGATCTTCATTTCCATATAAAGTTTGTGGATTTCTCATTTGTGGTTTGATAGATATGAATTTTTGAATTAGGGTGTGACAATTTGTGTCACACCAATGATATGCAAATGTATGATTTTTGTTCACATGCTTCCTCTTATCCAAATCACTTGAAATTTTGCATGAATGATCCCTTGTATGTCTAATTGATGTATGATTTTTCTTGGAATTAATCTTGCTGTTTTCCATTTGATTGAGAATTTTCTTCCATACTTGGTCATTTGTTGACTTTTTGTGCTATACCTTGCCAAATCTTTTGTGAAATTCTCAAATCTTATTGTATGACCATGAGATTTCATATGTGATAACTAGACATCTCAAGCTTTGCAATGGTGTTAATCTCATTCATTTCTCTGTTGTTTTCAAATTGATATGATTTTTTGAAGTTGACCCATGCTTGTTGACTTTCACCATGTTTACTTGATTTTGATTTGACTTCATGATTTTATTTGACTGCCTTCCTCTCATCCAAATGCCTTGAAATTTTACATGTATACCATGTTAGATGTTAGGATTGAGTGTGATTTATTTCATGATTTTTGAAAATGTTTGAGTTGACTTTTGAATGAAGTCTTTGCTGTTGACTTTTGTATGCTTCTCTTGCCATGCTTTGCATTCATTTGTGTATGAAATGACCTTGATGCATGATGTAAGTTTGAATCCAATTGTGTTTGCTTCCTACATGATTGATTTTGACTTTGATTGAATATTGCTTGCTGCCTTGACTTTCTTCTTTCATCTTTGACCCTAGGCTAGTCCTAGTGGTCTTCTGAGCTTATGTTGAGTTCATCTGTTTCAGGTTAAGCATCAATGCCTTGAGGATCATTCAAATATTTGTTTGAGTTGAATTATATAATTTGCTAACCTTTGTTTTGTAGGTGACTCATATGCTTGAGTCTTTGTGCCTTGCACAATTGGTCCCTCTGTGTGACCATTGGTTCATTTTCTTTTGCTTTTGACTGTTGACTTGTTTACTAATGAGTTTGACTTTTTCAGGTACCTTAGTTGCCTAAGTTCTTTGAACTTGCTTGCTTGCTTTGCTTTTTAGCATTTGCTTTGAGGTATAATTACTTCTTCTTCATGTAGTCTGGAGACCCGGTCTGTTATTTGACCGGGCAAACTGTCTGAAGTCCTCCTTAAGAGGCAATGCCTGTGTTTGTTTATATTTGTCCTAAGCAGGAAAAGTCCTTCAAGTAAGGCAATTGGTGGAAGGTAGGGATAAGCAATCTATCCCCCACTATTCAGTGTGTCCTCTCTTTGCTCCCATTACATGGTTGAAGCAATGAGATAAATACCCAAGATCTAATCGAGTCAATAATGTGGAGAGAGTTCCTACTTTCTGAACTCCCACACTTTCTTTGATGCTCTCTCTGATTTGAGATAGAAGCAATGAGGCATACTCCTCATCTCCTTTTCATCTGCTTCACCTGAGCCCCTCAATGGCCAGGTTAAGAGCGATCTTTACCTATTACAGTGGACTGTTAAAGTCAAACCCTCTTGTGTGAGCCCCCATTGTTTGGCTATAGAGTGTGTTGCTTGCTATTCATTGATTGATTGATTGCTTCATATGCACTTGCTTGCTTATATGTTATGCATTTATCATCATCATCAATTGCCATTAGTGCATGATCATCTCATTTGTTTTGTGATGTTATCATTGTTGTTTGCCCATGGAGGACAATTGTAAGTCCATTACTTTTGGCATTTGCTCCTATGATATGGAAGGATAGAGTGTAAGACCTCATTGGTCACTCATATCTTCTGTTTATCTGTTTGTATGTGAGGATACAGTTATAAGTCCCTGTAAGCTGGCATCTGTTATCCTGTGATCATAGTTTGATCTGTGTGTTTGTATGTGAGGATACAGTTGTAAGTCCCTGTAAGTTGGCATCTGTTGTCCTGTGATCATAATGTGATCTGTTTGATTTGTATGTGAGGTTGCAGTTATAAGTCCCGGTCAGTTGGCATCTGCTTTCCTGTGATCATAATTTGGTTTATCTGTTTGTATGAGAGGTTGCAATTATAAGTCCCTGTAAGTTGGCATTTGCATTCCTGTGATCATATTGTTTCTTTTGTTCTTGTATGTGAGGATCCATTGTAAGCCCCTGTGATGTGGCATTGGATTTCCTGTGAGCATATTGTGGAGTTAACCTAAGTCCAGATAGATTGGCAGTTGACTTCCACATTTCATTCTGGTTTTCTTTTGAGGAGATTGGTGTAAGTCCATTGAGTGGCATCTGATATCCTGTTTCTATTTTAGGAGACTGGTGTAAATCCATCTATTGGTATCCGGTATCCGCTTTTTATTTCTTTGCCTGTGGAGATTAGTGTAAGACCATTGAGTGGCTTCTGACATCCCGTTTTATTTTAGGAGATTGGTATAAGCCCAGTGATTGGCATCCGATATCCGCTTTTGCTTGCTTTGTTTGTTTGTTATTATTAATTGCTATTCCAAAGGACACACTTGAATCATCTGCTATATGATTGCAAGAAGTGAACCTTCTAAGGAGTTTTACTATCCATCCTTCATCCATTCATCATTCATTATGTCCTAGACTTTTCACACTTTACCTTTCAAACTTGACATAAGTGTTGTGCAAACATTCTCATTGTTTTCTAACTAAAAAACCTGGACTCAAGTCCTTGACCTTTTTCAAACTTCATTTCATAATACTTATTTGAATTGATCTTAATCATACTTTGACTCCAATTTCATAATCATAATCAGTAATTCCACTCATTCACTTGTTTTGGCTTTGTCCATTAATCTTTTCATACATGAGCTATAGGTTTGATTTATCTTAGTGGTTGATGTTAATCTCACCTTCTGTCTTTAGTGATTGAATTGTAAGTCTTCCTTGCCTATTATAGGGTTAACCCCTCCCTGGCAAGTTGAAGCTGTTCTCACATGGTGGACGTTGTTGTCTGTATAAGGTTGAGTTTTCTCCCGTGGATAACGTAAGACCTAGGGTTTGTGTTTAAAATTGAACCTAACCCACTTTTGGAAATCTTTTAGCCGAACTACGGCGTTCTGATCCTTACCTTTGATGGAAGGTACGTAGGCAACGGGTTCATCCGTTCGAACCCAATAATAATAAAAATGTATATTCTTTTCTCACCATCCCAATCATGTTTGCACAATATTTTTGTCATAACAAATAATAATTTTTGCATAACAAGTGTGAAAAGGGCTCCCTAGGAGTACCTAGGACGTAGTGGGTGCCTAACACCTTCCCATTGCGTAATTTACCCCTTACCCAGAATCTCTGATCTTTTTATTAGTTTTCTACGTGTAAAACTTCTTAGGCTTTTGTTCGCTTTTTAGCCAGTCCTTTGGATAAATAAAAGTGCGGTGGCGACTCGAAATTTTTCAATGTATCTCATAGCTTATGATTTAATCGATAGATCATATAGCGACGAATACACCGCTACAGGTCTTACTATAAATATCAAGAGTTTAAATTATGTCTTTGAGATTAAAAAAAAAAGATTAGAGGCCTTGGAGTTGTCAGTACGTAAAAACAGAAAATTTAGAGAGAAAAGGCAAGAACAAGGCTAGGGCTTGAATGAAGGAGATCGGTAATCACAAACCTTGATCAATTCAAAATTTTGCAAGGAATCAAAGGTAAGGGGAGAATGGGCTTTGATATGAGTGTTTAGTATGAAAGGGTATAGAGAAGAGGCCCTTACTCTTATTAGGATTGTGTAATTTTGTTTTGATGTGTTGTTGTCGTGTTACAATATGAAAATTTGATGATTGATTATGTTGATTATGTGATTGTTTTGGTTGAATCATTTTGTTTATGAATATATGATTTTCTGTCATTGTTGGATAATTGAAGATTTGAACATGAGTATGAATGTCAGTGAAAGTGATGATTGAATTGTATGTCAAATTTCCATGATTGATGAATGATATGTGCACTATAATATGTTTGATTATGGTGATAAGATTGTGTATTGTTTAATTCGTGTTAAAGGGTAATTGAATGTGGTAATAATAATTGGAATAAGGTATGAGGGTTAGTGAATGAGGGACATGAATATCATGTGTAAAAATTGAGATTTTCTGGAAAATTAACTAATGTCAATCGATTGACATTATATGTCAATTGATTGCATGCGTGTTTGTTTTGAAGAAAATAAAATAAAAAAACAACCATGTCAATCAGTTAATGTGTTGAATGAATTGATTGCATGCACTCTATAAGCGAAATTTGAAAGTCAGAATGAAAATGAATTTGGTGTCAATTGATTGACATCCCATATCAATCGATTGATGTAGGCCAAATTTTGAAATATTTCTGAATTGAACTTTGTTGCACTACCCCGCGATTTAGGTCATAACAATAGTTCCGTAGATCCAAATGAGGTGTCGTTTAAAGCATTGGAGAGCTCCTTGTGAGATAACTGATGTGTAGACGTATGTTCAATTTTGGAATGAATGTTGTGAAATGTATGGATAACTGTGTGAATGTTATACTTACCTAATGATGAATTGATGTTAAGATGATTTAATATTGTGTGAATATGAAACTGATGTGGTGACGTTGTTTGATGATATTATATGGTGTGAATATGATTCGTCTTGTTATGAAATGCATAATATTGATGGCGTGCATTGTTGTTGTTATTGGTGGATAGTAATTTAGAATGGGGGATTACTATTGTGTGATAATGCATGTTGTTTATGGTCAAAAGAGATATGTAAATATTACTATTACTATTGCATTTATTTGTATGAACATTCATCATTTTTTCGTGTCGTTGAAAGAGACATGTTCGCTAGTTTAGTATGGGGGACTAATGGCTTGCCCCAAGCTTAGAAGATGGGCTTGAAGCTTAGAAGAGGGGTTCATGGGTTCAGAAGGGGGGGACCCAGTTTCCAGAGAGAACTAGATGTTGAGTTGATACCACATACATAAGTCTCATATTGTATCGTGAGGCACATTACATATATGATTGCATATTGTTATGAATGGGTGTGAGATTATGGTGATGTTGATTGTGATTTAGATGTATGATATTGTTGTATATTTATTTACCTTCACATTCTTTACATGTTTCATATTGAAGTTGTTTCTCACCCATTTTCTTAATATTGTCCACCATGGACATCTTGCAGATACTCATAAGTAAAATTGTTGTTATGTGTGGAAGGTGGCTTATGGAGACACTCTTTGTTTTATTTATCGTTTTTATCACACATTAGTAGTCTTAGTGCTTTGATCATGTAACATCAGGGACATGCGTTTATTATGTCTTTAAGTTAATGTTGATTTTGGTGTTTTAAAAGTTTAATACTTTATTGATGAAGTTAATTTGAAATATTTTTGTATGTTGATTCCGCTGCATAAATTTCAAATGTTTGATGAGTTTTGAAGGGTTGTTGTTGGTGACACCTTAATTTATCAAGTAAACTTTTTATATCAGTTTTAGAGTTTATGGTGTTACATTAGTGGTATTATAATAGGTCAGTCCATTCGGTTAGATTTTGTGATGTTGTTTGTTCCCTAGTATGCGACATGTGTATGAACACTATTAATGCATTGTTTCTTCTAATGTTTGTCTGTTGGTGTGCAAAATATGTATGGAAGAAATGACCAAGCGATTGTTGATGCTTTGGAGTCAGTGGCTCAGGCATTACAAGGTCAGCAAAATCAGGTTGGTGACGAGCTCTATGGATTGGGGAAATCTAAGAGAAACAATTTACCGACCTTCAAGGGCAAATATGATCTAGAGGGTGCACAGACGTGGCTTAGAGAGATTAAGAATATTTTTCGAGGGATGGCTTGCACTGAAGTTCAAAAGGTACAGTTTGATACTCATATTCTGTTAGAGGAGGCTGAAGACTGGTGGAATAATGCGCGTTAGAGATTGTAGGTTGTTGGTACTAAGATTTCTTGGGTTATGTTCATGGCTCAATTTTTTAGAAGTATTTTCCAGAGGAAGTACGCAGTAAGAAGAAAATTGAGTTCCTCAAGCTAAAGCATGGAAATATGATTGTTGTTGAGTATGCTGCTAAGTTCGAAGAGTTGGTGAAGTTTTGTACACACTACAATGGTACGGATTCTTAGGGGTCAAAGTGTGTCAAGTTTGAAAGTGGGTTGCGTCCCGAGATCAAGCATGATATTGGGTATCAGGAAATTCATCGATTTCCTATGCTGGTGAACAATTGTAGGATATATGATGGGGATAACAGGGCATGTTATGCTCACTATAAGAGTCTTAGTGAGAAGAAAGGGAAAAATTAGTATCGTGGAAAGTCGTATAGTGCTCCAGCTGACAAAAGGAAGCAAATGACTTCATATGAGAAAATTCCAAGTGGTGGAAAGGCTCCCGCTTTTATAAAATGCTTTAAGTGTGTGGTCACAAGTCATAATGCCAATGGCTGCAAGAATTTTGAGAAGAAATGCTTCAATTGCGGAAATATTAGACATCTTATTGCTGGTTGTAAGAGTAATAATCTGACTTGCTTCAATTACGGGGAACCAAGTCACATTAGTACTCATTTCCATAAACCCAATAAGGTTCAGTATGGAGGGAAAGTTTTTGCTTTGACTATGTCAAAGACTACTAGCTCAGACATATTGATTTGAGGTACGTGTTTTATTAATAGTATTATGTTGATTGCTATTATTGACACTGGTGCAAAATATTCTCTTATTTCGCTTAATTGTGCTAAGAGGCCAGGTTTGAAATTGGCTTCTATGGTTGGGAGTATGGTTATTGATATCCCAATTAATTATCCAGTGACTACTTTGTGGATGTGTTTGAAATGTCCGTTGACTATTATAGTAAGAGTTTTGGGATGAGCTTACTTTGTCTTCCATTGAATTAAAATGATTTTATCATTGGAATAAATTAGTTGGAGTTCAACCATGTTCACATCAACTGTTTCAACAAGTTAGTGTCATTTCCAGAGTTTGATGCAATTAATAAGTTGTTTATATTTGCTAAGCAGGTGGATTAATTCATGAAGAATGAGGCTAAAATGTTTATGATATTTGCTTATATGAAAGTTGAAAGCAAAGTTGTGATTGATGAATTACCAGTGGTGTGTGAGTTTCCATAAGTGTTTCCAGATGATATATGTGATTTTTCGCTGGAGAGCGAGGTTGATTTCACCATAGACTTAGTACCTAGTACTAGTCATGTGTCGATGGCTCCTTATAGAGTGTTTATTTCATAGTTAGGTTAGTTGAATAAACAATTGGAAGAGTTGCTTAAGAAGAATTTTGTTCAACCAAGTGTTTCGTCATGGGGAGTGTCGATGTTGTTAGTCAAGAAGAAAAATGGTAGCATGAGATTGTGTGTTGACTACCGACAGCTGAATAAAGTGACAATAAAGAACAAGTATCCTCTTCCGAGAATTGACGAATTAATGGATTAGTTGTCTGGTGCCTGCGTGTTTAGCAAGATTGATTTGTGGTTGGGTTATCATCATATTTGTATGAAACCATAAGATATTCTGAAGACTGTGTTTATGACAAGGTATGGTCACTACGAGTACTTTGTGATGTCGTTTGGTGTGTCTAATGCACCTGAACTGTTCATGGAGTAGATGAATAATATATTCCATCCGTACTTATATTAGTTTGTGATTGTGTCCATCAACAAAATTTTGATATATTCAAAGTTTGATGAAGAGCATGTGGAACATCTGAGAGTTATGTTGCAAACCTTACAAGAATATAAGTTGTACGCGAAGTTATCCAAGTGTGAATTCTTGTTGTGAGAGGTGAATTTCCTCGGGCATATAATTTTTAGTGGTGGTATTATTATTGATTCGTCGAAGATAAATGCGGTGTTGTAGTGGGAGACTCCAAAGCCTGTTACAGAGATCATACATTTTCTTGGTTTGGCTAGTTATTACATGAGGTTTATTGAAGGCTTTCTAAAGTTAGCATTGCCTTTAGCTCAGTTGAATTGAAAGGGTCAAACGCATATTTGGGATGTGCAGTGAGAAAAGAGATTTCAAGAACTCAAGAAGAAGTTGACATTTACGTCAATTTTGATTTTTCCAAATCCAAGTGAGTCCTTTGTTAGGTATTATGATGCTTCAAAGATGGGTCTAGGTGGTGTGTTGATGCAGAATGCTCAGGTTGTGGCTTATGCTTCTATAGACAGTTGAAAGTTCATGAGAGGTATTATCATACACATGATCTAAAGTTGGCATCCATGGTGTTTGTGTTAAATATTTGAAGGCATTATCTGTTTAGTTCCAGATTTGAAGTGTTCAGTGACCACAAGAGTTAGAAGTACTTGTTCAATCATAAGGAGTTGAATATGAGGTAGAGGAGATGGCTTGATTGGCTTGAGTTATCATTCGGGTAAAGCCAATGTCGTGGCTGATGCGTTGAGTAGGGAGTCATTGCATATGTCGATGTTGATGGTTCGAGAGATGGAATTGATTGAGAAATTCAGAGACATTAGCTTGGTGTGCAAAGATTCTCCAAACAATGTGAAGTTTGACATGTTGAAGCTGACTAGTGGTATCCTTAAAGAAATTAGAGAAAGTCAGAAATTTGATTTGGGATTGGTTGGCCATCTAGTGTTAATCAATCAAGGAAAAAGAAAGTGATTTCAGAATCAGCGAGTATGGTGTGTTGAGATTTAGAGACAAGGTTTGTATACCTAATATGTCAGAGCTTAAGAAGAGTGTTCTTAAGGAAGGTCATAGAAGTGGTATGAGTATTCATCCTGTTGACACTAAGATGTACCAGGATTTGAAGAGAATATTTTGGTGGCCAGGGATGAAGAAGGAAATAACTAAGTTTGTTTATGCTTGCTTGACTTTCCAGAAGTCGAAGATTGAACATCAAAAGTTATTGGGTCTTATGCAACTGTTGAGCATTCCTGAGTGGAAATGTGACATAATTTCCATGGATTTTTGGTTGAGCTTGCCAAAGATGATGAAGGGATGTGATCCATATGGGTTATTGTTGATAGACTGACTAAATCAACTCATTTAATTCCGATTAAGATCAGTTATCCTTTGAAGAAGTTTGTTGAGTTGTATATTGAGAAGGTTGTTAGCTTGCATGGTATTTCATCGAGTATTATGTTGGATAGAAATCCAATATTCACATATAGGTTTTGGCAGAGTTTATAGGAAGCCATGGATACTAAACTGAAGTTGAGTTCTGCTCATCATATGCAGATTGATGGTCAGACGGAAAGGATTATCCAATCTTCTGAGGATCTGTTGAGAGCTTGTGTGCTAGAACAAGGAGGTTCTTGAGATAATTAGTTGTCATTGGTTAGGTTCACTTTCAACAAGTTTCCATTCTAGTATTGGACCGTTTGAGGCTTTATATGGTAAGAGGTATATGACACCTTTGTGCTTGTATGAATCAGGTGAGGGTGTTGTGCTTGGACCTGAGATTGTTTAGCAGACTATGAGAAGATCAAGATGATCCAAGAGATGATGAAAGCTTTGCAGAGTCTCCAGAAGAGTTACCATGATAGAGAAAAGAACTTGAGTTCCAAGAGGGAGATCATGTGTTTTTAGAGTTACTCTGGTAACTGGTGTTGGTAGAGCTTTGAAATCTAAATTTTATGTCGTGTTTCATTGGTTTGTACCAGGTTATGAAGCAAGTAGGAGAAGCGGCCTACGGAGTTGCATTATCGTCGTTTATTTCAAATCTTCATGATTTCTTCCATGTGTCTCAGTTGAAGAGGTGCATTAATGATTTGTCTCTTGTGATTCAAGTGAACGATGTGCAGTTATAGAGAACTTGACTAATGAGGCACCTCCCTTGAAAGTAGAGGATCACATAAGTGAAGCACTTTAGGGGGCAAGGAAATTGTGCTGGTGAACATGGTATGGTATGACCTGCTGGTGGAAGCGTGACGTGGGAGCTGGAGAGTCAATTGAGAGAGTCGTATCTGGCTCTATTTCCTTCAAGTAATTTTTTAGGGCAAAAATTCTCAAGTGTGGGAGAGTTGTAACACCCCAAATTTTGATTAAATTATTTAATCCGATTATTCGTATTTTATTTTATTAATTAGTATGTGACGTGTTATATATTGAATTATGCGTATATATGGGTATGACGGGGTATAGTGAGAGCATTGGTAGAGCAATAGAAGAATTAGAATAATTAATATAATTACAGATAATTATAATAGATAGTTATTTTAACTAACTAATTAAAATAAAATGAGAAATATTTGGATTTGTGGAGTTGGGGATGAATTGACATAAAGGAAAATTAGATGGGTAGGGGAGAAAGTTTATGTTTTAGTTGGACCATAGTGGAATTATCAAGAATTTAAATTAGGTATTTGAGATTTAAAAAATGGGGATTAGATATCTTAGAGTTGTCATTACGGGAAAACAAAAAAAATAGAGAGAAAAGACAAGAACAAGGCTAGGGCTTGAAGGAGGGAGATCTCAAATCGCAAACCTTGACCAATTCATAATTTTGCAAGGAATCTAAGGTAAGTGGGGAGAAAGGGCTTTGATATGGGTGTTTAGCATGAAAGGGTAGAAAAGACTCATACTCTCATTAGGATTGTGTAATTATGTTTTGATGTGTTGTTGTTATGTTACAATATGAAAAATTGATGATTGATCATGTTGATTATGTGATTATTGTGAATTAATTCATATGTGAATCATTATATTTATGAATATATGATTTTCTGTCATTGTTGGATAATTAAAGCTTTTAACACGAGGATGAATGTTGGTGAAATTGATGATTGAATTGTATGTCAAATTGCCATGATTCATGGATGATATGTGCACTATAATATGTTTAGTTGTGGTGATTGTTGGGGAGTTTTTTAATAGGGAGCATTGAACATTGTGGAACTTATTCTTTTAAAACAACACCTTTATGAGAGACACACCACATATTCATCCAAAACCTTAAGGTGATAGGTGGATGGATTCTCTCACTTGTAAATGCTCAAGTCTCCATATTTCCAACCAATGTGAGATTATTACCCACACTACTTACACTTGCTACATTCTCAATACTCCCCCTCAAGTGTGAGTCCACAATGCTCCCCCTTAAATGGAAGCTCTTCTTACTTCCATAAACTCTTGTATCGTACAAAATGTTTCTTACTCATCACCCTTGTGGCGCATTTGACACTCTTCAACAAAATGTTTCTTACTCACCACCCTTGTGGCACCGTTGACTTTCTATACAAGTAAGTCAATTCCTTTCTCAAACCAAAGACTCATAATACCATGTGTTGGGGGAGTTTTTTCACTAGGGAGCATTGAACATCGTGAGAATTCGTCTTTAGAGAAACACCTTTGTGAGAGACACACCGCATCCAAAAATTTAAGGTGATAGGTGGGTGGGTTCTCTCACTTATAAATGATCAAGTATCCACATTTCCAACCAATGTGGGACTATTACCCACACTACTCATACTTGTTACATTCTAAACAGATAAGGTTGTGTACTGCTTAATTCGTGTTAATGAGCAATTGAATGTGGTAATAATAATTAGAATGAGGTACAAGGGTTAGTGAATGAGGGAGATGAAGATCATGTGTAAAAACTGGGATTTTCTGGAAAATCAACTGATGTTAATCGATTTCATGTGTGTTTGTTTTGAAAAAAATTAGATAAAATAACCATGACAATCGATTAATGTGTTGAATTAGTTAATTGCATGCACTCTATAAGAAATTTTTTGTAAAGGCGGAAATCAAAATGAACTTGATGTCAATCGATTGATGCAAGCCAAAATTTGAAATATATTTTTAATTGAACTACGTTGCATTACCCGATGATTTAGGTCATAATATTAGCTCCGTAGATCCAAATGAGGTGTCGTTTGAAGCATTGGAGAGCTAACATGAAGAGCTACCTCGTGGTAGTGCCTTGTGAGATGATTGGTATGTAGACATATGCTCAATATGGGAATGAATGTTATGAAATGTGTGGATAATTGTGTGAATTATTTTGTTTAATGATGAATTGATGTTAAGATTATCTAACATGATTGAATGTTGTGTGAATGTGTAATTGATGTGGTGTTGCTATTTGATGATATTATATGGTGTGAATATGATTCGTCTTAGTTATGTATTGATGGTGTGCATTATTGTTGTTATTGGTGAATAGTAATTTAGAAGGGGGATTACTATTGTGTGTCAATGCGTGTTATTTTTTGTCATAAGGAGGTCGTAAACATTGAGAACGTGAAAATACATCGTATATTTGCCTTGATTTACACTCAAAAATCATACCACTTTCATTTATATTCCGATTATTCGGTAAGTGTTCGAGTTATTTTTGCAGGTATTTCAATTCCCATGTTTAAATGAGCAAAGTATAAAAAAGGAAGGAAAAGAAGAAGAAACAGAAGAGAAAATAACATATAAGCAGAAAATACAAATCATGTGCATGTGACGACCGTCACAAACCCTATCACGATCGTCACGCCTTGGGTGTCACGACCGTCACAAGCTCACCACGACCATCACAAGGCCAAAAAGCAGCGTATTGAATTTGTCAACAGAAGTGATCCACACACCCTTATTTCTCGGTACTCAACCCACTTTCCCGTGGATTTCTCAATCAACCAAGTCACCCTTATTCCTCTCAACTACCAAGACCAAATGGAGAATATAAAAGGATGGAAGTTAGAAACCTACAAGCATGCTTAATTTTCCTCCCGGAAGCCAGCTTTCAAGACCTTTCTCTGCATTTTATTTTCCACAGCAATTCTATTTTTTTCTTTTATTTTTCTTCAGCAACATTGTTTTCTTTTACCGCAATTTAGTTACCGTTCCGTTCAGAGTTTTCATTTTCCCGTTTCCTTTCTGTTTTTCATTTAGCCAAAGTAGTAGTTTCCTACACTGGGGAACTACTGCAATTTATTTAATTTAGTTTAAGCAATTATTTCGAAGAAGCATAATCCTACCGACCTGTGGAGGACTACTCAAGTACTTCAAGATCCGGCATATTCTATTAATCCAATCTCCATGTTTTTATTCAATTACTATTGTTATTGCTTTATTATTATTATAATCATGTTTGCTTTATTGTTGATCTGTTTATGTTCGTCTATGTTTGCGTTATTTAACATGTCCGGCTAAACTATCGGTATCGGTATGTAAACAACTTAATTAGACGGGATTTAATAATAATCTGTGTAAAACTTCTTTTCTGAAATAATCTTTTTGGCTGTGGTTTTTAATTTAAATTTAATTAACTTTGTCACAAGAGTGAGAAGCTATTTAATACGATTTTGCCATGAGAGTGGGAAATTAGCTAAGGTGAGAACCGACAATCGCGAGAGCGTGAGGGTCGAACTGGATAGCAAAGACTAGGCATTGATTTTAAAAACAGCGAGAGCACTTTAAAAGCAATTAGAACTTATTTATTTTCAAAAAGTATTTTTAACTTCAAATGGGACAGCGAGAGCGTACATTCTGACTTAAAAGTATAGTCCGAGTCAACAATCATGAGAGTGTGAGATAAAGCCTTTTAAATAAGTATTTTCTACTAAAGGATACTTGGTACTTAAAATATACACCGGTGACTTATCGAATCCCTGACGATTAATGTGTTGCATACTGATATCCCCCTATTAATATTTTCTTAAAACTTAACTTCCTTTAGATTTAATTTTTGTTCAACCAAACCTCTAAAAATCATTTCATTAGCTAAACATAGTAACGTCGATAGCATTAGTTTGACCATCGGTCCCTGTGGATTCGATATCTTTTAAAACTAAAACGACTAGACTGTGCACTTGCAGTCAAGTACCCGATAGACTATATTCTATATACAGTCACGAGACGTATCAAACATTATTATTGTTGTTGCATTGATTTGTATGGACATGCATCATTGTGTCGTGTCATTTAAAGAGGTGTGTTTTCTAGTTAAGAAGGGGGGACTAGTGGTTTGTCCCAAGCTTAGAAAAGGGGCTCATGGATTCAAAAGGGGGGGCGATTTCCAAAGAGAATACAATGTTAAGTTTGTACCACATGTATAAGTGTTATGTTGTGTCGT